>NC_060048.1:2515000-5015000 GCF_905333055.1 Maniola jurtina | reverse complement strand
TTGTTTATTTTCATTTGATTTTCATTTCATTCATTCAGGAAAATCAAATGAAAATAAACAAAATCTGCGTCTTCTTATGCAAATATCATGCCAAGGACAGACAGGGGAGCCAACATAACGCCATAGGTACTATTCGATGAGACGCACTATAGGTTAAACTAGTTTCCTAGTATTCAAATGAACTTCGCCAGAGATTCGCAGATGGCGTTTGTGACAACAATCTGAACCGACATATTGAAAAATCATTATTTTAGACACGTGGAATACTCTCTACATTATGTGCACTGGGTTGCTTTTGGTTTCCTTTAATCATCTAAGAACCTTTTAATGACGTTTGAAATCAAGATTGAAAAACCTTTTGAAATGTGCGTGATGCATTGGGACAAGTATTTTGAAAACAGAATTTTGGTTATCGTAGTGTAAGTTAAACAAACGTTCTGACGGGCCACACGCAGTGGATGAGTCAGTGGCTACCTCCATATTATGATATCGCCAAATGGCATTGAGCCTTGAGGTCATATAAAACAGTTTTAAAAAAACAACTACTACTTAGTAAAGGACACAAAAATATTATTTTTACTCGAAATTCTTGCCATTATCTAAACCGGATAAGTGTTTAAACAGAACTGTAATTATTATTGGCAGGTTTTATCTAACGAAATGCCATCAGCATAACGGGCATAACCTAACATCGATCTTTGGCCATTCCTATCATAACAGTGGAGTGATGGTCATTTTATCTTATTCATATCATTGGCGTCAAAGACTCAAGTTTTTAGGTTTTAAAAGCCCCGTGGGAACTCTTTGATTTTCTGGGATTAAATGTCCATCTCCTAAATCTAGGCGAGTTCGCGGTCTCTCAACTCGTAGTATATCTAGGTACTAACATTCGGGTATTATCGCGGCCGTGAACTTGTCCGCGATTTGCGCGTGAACTCTGCGTGACATAATTAATTAATAATGATTGTTATGACCTCTTTTTAGTCTACACTCTCAATTTTTCGCAGACAGTTTTAGTCAGTCCCTTTGTTGAGGACAACAAAGATATCGGACGCCGCGAAATCTACCCGCGCGATCGCAGTTTGAGTATAGAGCGGGCTTATCATAACACAGCTTAAATATAAAATGCACAAAGAATTTTTACATAATTTTCTCAATCTTCTAGATTTTATTTATTCTCTAGAGTCTAGCGGGATTGACAAGAGCGCTCTGCGCTATTGAAGTAAAGGCGATTAAAGATAATGAAGGAGCGTCTTCTTTAGAACAGCACACAATATTAAGTTTTAAATGTTAGGCAGAACGATGTACAAGACACAAGGACCTCAGTAAAAGTAACTATCGATTATAGAGCTATTAAAATTATCATCATCGTCAACCGATAAGTATTCTTTTGCAGAGATTTCCACAGGCCACGATCTTGCGCTGCCTGAATCCAGTAGCTCCGTACGATTGTTTGATGTCGTCTCTCGACCTAGAGGAAGTTCTGCCAACTTTACGCTTTGCGATCTCGCCAGTATAACATCCTGAGGGACTCCAATGTCTATCAGTTTTTCGAGCTATGTGCCCCACCCATTAACACTTCGGCTTCGCAACACGTCGAGCTCGATTTCGGTTAGATACTATAACTCTGTTACAGATCTCATTTCTGATTTGATCACGCAGAGAAACTCAGCATAGCTCTCTTCATAGCTCGCTGATTTATCAAAACACCAAATTATACCTATTATTTCATGTCGTGTTTGGAGTCTATAATTCAAACTAATCCTCAAACGGTTTATGGTCGTTTTACATCCATAATGTAATAAATGTCAAATTTTACGTAAATACAGGGTGTTTGGTAATTAGTATATAATGACGACACGTACCCATGCTACTTTGATCTGATAAGTACAATGCTGAAGTAAAATGACGAAATAAAATTTTGACATAATTTTTTTTTTAAATTTTGTATGAAATTTTTTATAATTTTATTTCGTCATTTTACTTCAGCATTGTATTTATCAGATCAAAGTAGCATGGGTACGTGTCGTCATTATATACTAATTACCAAACACCCTGTATATTGTAAGTACTTACTATGTATTTCGCCCGATTAATAGCAACTAACAATATACGTACAAGGTTAGCGAACCTCAGCACGTGTCCATTGATATATTATAGCTATTGTAGCTATTGTAAATATGTCTTGTAAGTGGCACGTGCCAAAATAGTTTTGGTACGCAATATGAAATACCTATCCAATAAGTATTGGTTTGCGGTTGATGCAGACTGTATTGTACGGGACTCGAAAGGGTTCGAATGTTTTCGATACTTACCGATAAGCTGATTATGATGACATTTTGATTATGCAATAGACCACCTCCATAAAATGAGGTCAAATTAATTATTTTTAGTAAGCTGCAAGTAACTGCGACATCGGAAAGTTGAGAAATTTTATACCTGTATAAATAATTATGTAGGTACTTAATCTGCGCTTTCATAAATGCTATGTGAAATTAAGTACATAAATTAGTCATAAAGTTATAATCTAGCTTGACTTGTTTATGTTAAAGCCTTGAGTCTATTAGGAACATAGAAACCCTTTAATAAAGATGGAAAAGATCTAATGAGAATATTTATGGCAGACGGCAGCACCAAAAAGATAGCCTGTACAGATTCCGAACTAAAATTAATTTCATCATCATCATCATCATCATCATTTTAACCTGCGGACGTCCACTGCTGAATATAGGCCCTTCCTCAACCATCCACTTCCTGCCACCTTCTTTATATCGTCGGTCCATCTTGCTGGAACTGTGTTACCTTGTTCGCGGTCTTCGCTCTAGAACTTTACGGCTCCACCGGTCGGCGCTCCTCCGACATGCATTGCCTGCCCATTGCCACTTCAACTTGCTTATGGTTTGAGCTATAACAATTGTCCTGCGGATCTCTGCATTTCGAATCTTATCCTTCCTTCCAAAGAAGAATGGATACACTAAACTCTTCTTATTCCCGTGTTCAGGATTGGGCCAGTTATAGGTTTATAATAACTGAGATGATGATACAGACACACACACATCTACACTATAATAATACTCGTTTTGCACATTCAACATAATATGTCGTCTATACTTACACGTTGGAATTATTCCTTAGTTATACTTTAACTAGGGTTCACTTTTGTCAGAGTTTAGTATTTCATAGGCTTCGTTCGAGCAAGTCTTGTTACCCAAACGAGGTGTTGTACCTACTTGTTCTTTACTTGATATTGCTGGATCCCTTTCATAGCGCCTTTTATGCGCCACTGTGCCCGATTCTCGGCCATTTGACACCAAGCCGAAGGGCATCCTACGCAACGTGTTACTTTAGTAAATGGCCACAGTACGTTGGCGACAAGGTTCACTAGGTATTTCAACCGATTTTAAAACAAATCGCATGCAATGTAATGCAATGCAAATGCAGAAAAAAGGAGAGAGAACGACTGAGGATCAGCACGAAGTAATTGTACTTAATACAGATCCGTGCTGATCTCGCAGAGCTAGAGGGGGAGTTAGTTTTAGTCCATGGCCGTCGGACATACTCTGTCGACAGGCAGAAGTCCGTAGGGATTTGTCCTCCTCCTCGAAGCCTATGAAAAAAAGTACATTAATAATCAATTATTAATTAAGTACGTAATTAAGTATTTATTTGGGGCAACCAAAAATATAGATCATAATATAAATAGGGTAGATACACGCCATGAAAAATAAGGATAAAGGTCAAATTAATTCGCAGCGAATGACTAAAAATCCTATAAAACGTGACGTAATAAACATTGAACGCCTCCAGAATAATATAAGTCAATGAGAACGTAAATACAAACATGTATTATAATACAAATCACATAAATCCAATTCATATTATGTAATTTACTTATGAGGAAGACGGGGAACGGGATTATACGAAGAGAACAATATAAACGTTGAATGTGGATAAGATATAAACCAAGTGCTTATAGTACAAGAGCCAAATTAATAAATTATTTAGTAGATAGAAGTTGAAAGTGTCTCTTCATCGTCATCAAACAATACGTCTACTGCTGAACATAGGTCTCTTGTAAGGTCTAGGTATGAGCTAGTCTGCTACTGATTCTAAGAGCACACAATGAGTATTAGTACATAGACAGTACGCAACCGATATCAGCGCAGGAACATTACAGACGTTCAATGTAATCCGTTCAGACTAAGGTATCATCGACGGCTATACACGGCGAGCCCTGAATTGAAAACCTTGATTTGTTTTCTATATATGTACTAATTTGAACTGTATGTCTATATACATAAAGGTGATCAAAAAAGACTCGACTCCATTCCACTCCATTGGTATACCCGGACCTTAGTCTATAAGACACTGCACAAAGTTTGCTCTGATATCGCGTGTTCAAACAGTAGGCATTGTGTGACCCAGTTACGTTGCCAGATACGATCTAATCAGAACGGAACCGCCTGCCGGTGAAATTTACTAAAAAGCCTTTCTGATTCACAAACTTCCACTAATCTTGGCGTGCAAACTTGACTTACAGTACCTAACTACGTCTCTACAAGTAAAAATATTCTTTTGCTGTGTCATACATGCTCTTTAAACATTTTCTGTTTGTTTTACTAAGGCCCAAAACAGACGGCGCAACGCGACTGCAACAAATATTTACTATCTAATAAGAACGAAACTGCCCACCAGTGAAAACTAAAAAGCCATTATGTTTCACAAACTTGCACTAATCTTGGCGTGCAAACTTGACTAACAGCACCTAACTACGACTCTGCAAGTAAAAATATTATTTTGCTGTGCCATATATGCTCTTTAAACATTTTCTGTTTGTTTTACTAAGGCCCAAAACAGACGGCGCAACGCAACTGCACCAAAAACTATCTAAGAACGAAACAAGACTTAGACTAGGGCGCGTTTGGAATCCTCGTAGTTTTAGTTTTAAGTTTATTTAATTGTTTATTATTTATCACCTTCATAATATATACATACAACAGTTGACAATCAAAAAGTGTACAATGGTACCTACCTATTTTCTATAAATGGCTTTGATTTTGAAACCGTGATCGGCACACGGTGCAATTGTTCTGTGATGAAACTCTCTCAGAAGTCAGAATAGGATTTTAGTTCATTCGTTTTGATAAAGCGCGCCAAATTGTATGAAATTACCGCAAGACTGTTTCAATGCAACCAATTAGTGTTGCGTTTCAAACGCGTCTCAAACTAGTTGCAACATATTATGTGTTTTCATATAAGAAAATACAGGCATGAAACTGAAAAGTAACTTGAGTTGCAGTTACATATTTTTTTAAGTTGCGTTGTGTGCACTGGGCCTTCGTACGTAAATTTGTTCTTGCTAACACATTCTTGCAAAGGTTTTCTTGAATAAAAATTCCACTTTACGTCTTTAAGGTCGCGACTTGCGTGATCGTACCACGAAATTTACACAGAATCCGTTTTGTTTTGTTTTTTAGGGTTTCAGCTAAAAAGGTGATCAAACTTCCTCTCGCCAATCTGCATACTGATTGCATATATGCATATTCCGTATAAGTTAGGCTCCGATTTACATGACACGGACGTGAGCGTTTGAGCAACCACAATCTGTAGACTACAGAATATCTAAACTATAGACTTCATCCTTTTTCAAACCATTGAACCAGATTCTGGTTATTAGGTATTTAAACGGCATATTTGATAGCCTTCAATCTTAGATCCTTCTATTCGGGAGGTCGGCGGTTCGATCCCTGACACGCTCCTCTAACTTCGGAGCTATATACATGCGTGTTCAGCAATTAAATATCACTTGCTGTAACGATGAAGGAAAACAACTTTAGGAAACCTGCATGCTTCTCCATAATGTTCTCAAAGATGTGTGAAGTATGCCAATTCGCATAAGGCCAGTGGCTTAGTCTAAACCGTTCTCATTCCGAGAGGTGATCCGTTCCTAGTAACAGACTGGTGATGGGTTGATCATGACGAGGATGAATCTTGGAATAAAAATCATACTTATAAAGATAGTCTTTACCTATTTATCTAAAAGTGGTCTTCATTCAACGTCATTAATCTATTTTAAACCTATATCAATGTTCAACGTTGAAAGATCGATCGTATAGTAATGATCTATCGATCAAATGTTGCTTTATTAATTCGGGAACATCCTACCTACTGAATCTGGGTATCGTCATTAGAGGAGAGATAAACTTATGATGGCCCCATACTTTTACGCCTACGCGACGTCTCGCTCGAGTATTTTAAATTAAAATGAATTTAAATACGAGATAATAAACATATCTATTTTTTGATTCACCTAAACTGCTTTAATCATAAAAATATAATTAATCAATTTCTCTATCTCGACCATAATGATTATTTAAAGAATTATGACCGATATTATAACTTCGCCTCGAATCTCGTCTACAGTTAATTAAAATGGGTCATCTTGTTTCTAATGTTAATTAATTATTACAATTATCCGCGTAACTCAATTGTAATCTATGCAGATTGTATTACAGGGCAACGTGTCACATCTGGCTACACGGTATTAATTAATTGGATAATCAGATTGTTTGTCTAAAGTAATTTACCTATTTCGTACTAGATTCGTATTTCGTTTTCCAAAGCAGAGATTTTCCCAAGTTACTGGTACCGCGCCATCGTCCCGCGTATTAAGATTTTCGAAAATCCCGTAGGACCTCTCTGATTTTCCGGGATAAAAGTAGTCTATGTCCATCTCCAGGATGCAAGCTATCTTTGTGCCAAATTAAACAGTCGGGCCGTGAAAAACTAGCACACAGATAGAGACAGACACACTTTCGCATTGATGGTATGAAAGTAGTATGGCTATGGATTTGACTAAGTAGAAAGTACCTCCTATTAAATTCACCTAGAAATCTATAACCTAGGTTTCTGTAAATTGTATTCTACGAGTGTCAGACCCGTTTCTGTAAAACTGAATCCATACTGTCTGCTACGTTTTCACGGTTCAACCGCTGGACCGATTTTAGGTACTGAGTTAGCTTACATCCCGGGGACGGACATAGGCTACTTTTTATCCCGGAAAATCTAAGAGTTTATACGGGATTCGTAAGGGTCTATCCGTTTAACCGATTTATATCTGGTACAGAGGTATCTTACGCCCCGGAAATTGACTTCGGTAATTTTTTATCCCGGAAAAGCAGAGTTCCCACGGGATTTTTAAAAACCCAAATCCACGCAGATGGAGTCGCGAGCATCATCTAGTTTACTAAAAAGGAGTTTAGTTACTAAAAAGGATTTTTAATTTAAAGTTGATATTATAAGCGTAAGTAGATAGGTGTCCGCTAATACTCAAGTCGTGTTTACCGTCTCGTAAACTTGGCAACTAAGTCTCGAATTCCGAAACAATCCTGCTTACAGCTTGTAATTAGAGGCTCCATATAACACTTACCTATATCCATTCTCTAATTACACGCACTCCGTTCCGTTGCTAACGTTTAGTTTATAGTCAAACATGCCGCTACTGGTGTGTTTAATTTACGATAATTTCCAAATGTGTTGAATATGTGTAAACTTACATACTTATCTATAACTAGCTATTACAACGACTTCGTTTTTAACCCCCGACCCAAAAAGAGGGGTGTTATAAGTTTGACGTGTGTATCTGTCTGTGGCATCGTAGCTCCTAAACTAATGAACCGATTTTAATTTAGTTTTTTTTGTTTGAAAGGTGGCTTCATTTAGAGTGTTCTTAGATATAATCCAAGAAAATCAGTTCAGCCGTTTGAAAGTTATCAGCTCTTTTCTAGTTACTGTAACCTTCAATTGTCGGGGATCGGATGTTATAAATTTTTAATTTACACTTGTATAAAAATTCTTTGTTTTTGCGGAATGAAAAAAAACTAGATCACCCCTCATATTCTACTACTTGTCAAAATCAATGTCGAAGATTTGTACCTCGGTCAAACAGACGGAAAATTTTAAAATGAGTGTTTAGGTTTTGGTAATATAATAAATGATTTTCGAATTCCAACCACAAATATCTCAATTGGGCCTCTACTTCTAACTACTCGTTACTCAAAGCCGATACTAATTTGACTCATCGATCCAATTAAAAAGTCTGTTCAGTATTGTTAACCAAAGCAATTGCGTGCTACAAACTACCTCAAATATCAGTGTACACACGTACCTATAACCCCACAGCTATTTTCAATTCAAGATAAGGTTTTACGCAATATACAGAAAATATTTCAGTCAAAACCATTTTCATGTACCAGGGTATCATAAAATGTCTAGCAGCTAGCGCCAGCCGCCTGCATCATTTATAATCATAACTTATCCAGTGAACACTTTGACTTCGCACCTCGGAGCACTCAGCGTGATGCAAGGTAGAGGGCAAAATATTTCCCCAGGCCCTTTGTGCGTACCTCCTTTGAATTCTGACTATATTTGTATGAACTAGCCTGTAAGTTGTATTTGTATGCGTGTCTCTTACAAAACTCGTTGTTCTGATGTAGGTACCTAGTCCCTAAGTATTGCGTGCGACAAAATTGGCTTTTGTTAACTAAAGTACATGGGGTAACATTGTACGAAAATGCAAAATCCACTAAACATTGTAATGATTAAAGTTCAGATTTGAAACATGCTTTTAGGGACTTTTTAACGCAGTTAATCACAAAGGTTTTTTTTAAACATAGGTTTATGTTGTACCTAAAAAACTTAAATTTACCTTAATTTTACGTAATTTTAAGCTTATCAAGAATCTAATTATAAACTAAGTGTATTTCATGTAAAAAAAAAATTGTGGTATGACAAGTGAGTGTAATTTTGATTTTTTCAACAGTAATATACCTAATATTTCATTATATTATATTAATACCCTTTTCAGTGACACCATGTTGCTAACCTAACTACTATTACAGTCCTAATTCTAATCCCATCCTATTAATATTATTCTAGAGCCTCGATAGCTCAACGGTTGAGGAGCGGACTGAATTCCGAAAGGTCGGCGGTTCAAACCCCACCTGTTGCATTATTGTCGTACCCACTCCTGGCACAAACTTTACGCTTAATTGGAGGGGAAAAGGAATATTCTTAGAAAAATTCTTCTGATTTGGCTGGGAATGGAGGTAGTTTATACCCTGGAAACACATTGGCTACTTCTATCCCGGAACATCAAAGAGTTCCCGTGCGATGTTTAAAAAACCTGTATCCTGATGAAGTCGCGGGCATCATTTGGTCATATTATTTTTCTTTCAACCACAGAAATACATGACCGTTTCGTCTCTCTGTCTCGGTTACTAAGCTGCAACTTCAATTAAAACTGTCTAGAGCTCTTCAAAACTAATTAGAACTCTAGTTTCTTTCTATGAACGCTGCGAAAAATATTATTCTCAAAGTATGATCACGTGACTCCCTTCAGGTTACAACCCTCCGCTGATCCATAAAACTTTAGCGCAATGAAAGGCGTGCGTGCCAATCGAGAATGCCAAAGGTCCCGTTTAAACTTTACTACCTTCAGGCTAATGGTTGGTATATATCAGCCTATAGGGCTACCGGTGACCTGACCGACCTACTAATACCCTTTATGGTGTCATGACATTAAATATGCCTTATGTGGGTATTGGAATGTATGAAAATAGATGGCAGACATTGGATTGAGTTTTTAAGTGAAAACTTCTTTATAGGCGCGTTGGGCGGTTTTAGGATGGGTAAAAACTTCAAGGTCGCCTCACATACATGCTAATGCTAATAGTAAGTATATGTATTCATGTACATGTCATAAGTATGACATACTGCGCGTATGATAATATGAACGTTTGCTAATAATAATAATCATACCTATAATTTTGATTCTGCATTTTTTCGAAAAAAGCTATTTTTTGTAACAATTTTGCGATTTGCTGATTAGTTTAGGGATAACCATCTATATGTATCTATAGAGAAACCATGGGATAACGCAATTTGGGAACGTGACTACGTTAACATAGACCTGTAAGTGAATATGGTCGCGAAAATAGCGACCATTTTTCCGTCCATTTCCCGTCCTTACAAAGTTAACGTTAAAAAGTTACATTAAAGACTCTGAGATGTAATACAAAGAGCATTAAATAATAACAAAATGTACTTAAATAGCAAGTTTAAAGCACTTTTTGATTCTGAATAAAACCGCATGATTTTTGTTTTGTTTCAGGTCAATTATTATACGCAGAAGTAAGCTTGAAATATTATTAAGGTAAGAAACACGTTTCTGTTTAATGTAACCATATAAAAATTCGTAGTAGCTACTTATCGAAATATAAAGAACTCTAAAACGCTTGCACGCAGGCAAAATCAAAATAATGTGGCATATCACGCTATTCGTACTTTAAACTTGAAATTGTTTCTCTAAAAGCAACATGTATAAGGAGAAGTGGCCTCACTGAAATAAACGGACTTTAAATACAAGTGGCAGCTCTGAAATCTTTGTTATGATTCAAATTTCAGTCTATGTGAAACTTTTTGTCTAGTGGGAGGCTTCGGTCGTAGCTAGAACAACCCTTTCGGCAAAGCCGTGCCGCCAAGCGACCTACATGGTAAGATGCCTTGCAGAAACCGATAAGGAAAATCATATGAGTTTAATAAAACTGCAATACCCCTTTCAAATTAGCCAGCTTCCACCAAGACTGCATCATCACTTGCCACAAGGTGAGATCGCATTCAAGAGCAACGAGTATCTTGTATCGGAATTGAAAAAAGACTTTCGAAGTTATTTGACGTTTGAGTGATTTTTCTGATTACATAAAAGTCCAACATAATTTTAAAAAAAAGCTCCGTACCGTTACAATTTTTTTATTACTGAACTATACAGAACAAACAATACTTTTCGTTGAAAAAAATATAATTTTATTAAGTCTGCTAGATTTTCCCAACAAAATAATAAATTGCCTCACTGTAAATAAACGTATTTTAATAGAAGTAAAGCCTCGTCGGTACTTTCATGTAATCTAGTAAAGCCGTCGAAAATGTCTACAAAACCGAGTTTCAGTCTACGTGCAACTTTTGCAAAGCGTTTTACGCTCTGCTAATTTTTCCGATTACATTAAGTCCAACCCAATTTTGGAAAGAACGTTAAATTGTTACAATCTTTTAAAATTAACATTTGTGACTTCGTTATAGGTACCTACATAATTTATGTACCTATTGTTTAAAATGAAAACACAGTCTGTACTTGAAAATGAAAACACAGTTCCGCAAATTAAATTAAACCATCTTTCCATATGCATGCGGTTTTTTTTACTAAATATGCATGTGCAATCCGAAAAGATGCCGTGTAAAAACCAAACGGGTTTGGGTTTAATAAAAAGTGCCATACTCCTTCCATGTTAGCCCGCTACTTACCATATAAGACTGCATCAGCACGCACCACCAGGTGAAATTGCAGTCAAGGTCCACTATGGAACATATCGGTTCTTCGATATACATTGCCTACTCACTCAATACCTGTTTTAGAATGTTTTTGCTTGAATTATTGTTTTGGAACGTTTTCCCAAAAGCAATCGTCCAAAAAAAGTCCACATTCAAGTGACAGCCCACAGGAAACTGCGATGACATCAATCAACGAAAGGACGGCTATCTGCATACTATAAGTATCATTAAACGCTCTACACTAATCAAAAGATCTAGAAAGCTCTAGATTCGAGACTAATTTTCGCCACTACAGCCGCCAAGTTTTTGTTCCGAGCCAAGACCTTGATAAAGGCTTCCTCCCTCTTGAGTAGGGCTGTGGAAATCAGATACTTCGAGATCTAACACCGGATATTCTTTTTATAGCCCAAGTGCTATAACAACGCTGTGTGCATTATTTTTATAACAGAACAGATCTCTTTTATAAGACTTATTAACTTTGTAAACACGTGGTACTGTCGGTCAAGAAATATGTCCATTCCAGGGCCATCAACCTTTTATTTTCTCCGTATGTTCAGACTTTTGAGTAGGCCCATCAGCAAATCAAATCCAAATAAGACTCTAAACACTTGTTCAAATCCTCTTGAGGTTTTAAGGTTTCATATTTGAGCCTTATTGTACTTAGTAAGAAGTTAAAAAAAAATTGAAGTGAAATGAATCATTTATTTTCAAGCCGTAGTAATAACTTTATAGTTTAAAAATTTGAATTTAAAACATTGGCTAAGTAAATGATAGTTAAATTCGTCGAGTTAGTCCTCCTGTGTACCTCGTGCTTTCAATAGACATACTCGTAGTCTCAAGTTCTTATAAACATGTTATTAAAATAATGATTCCTAGTTTTAAGTGTTTCTCATTTAGCTAAAGCAAGAAAATCTTAGAGAGTCGATACCATCAAATGTAGGGTACATTTGATGGTATCGGGCCTGAAGATAAAGATTACAGCATTGTGTCTAATGGACGGCGAAATACGAATTTCTTGTGTCCTTTTACTTTTTGCAGACGCTTTAGTGGATAAGAACAACGTTCTGCCTTGTTACGAATTTGGCATTCTTACCTGATCTACCTAATTAAGGATTAAAAGAAGTGTTTTATCTGTGACGCAAATTTAATGTTGGGTAAGTTCACAAAAAATGATACTTTACTTTTCCGTGGGGAAAATTGCTCAAAGTATGACACCACTTTTAGTCCTCTGTGAACAACAGGTTTTTTTTAGGTTTATCAGGATCAACAGGTTTAACAGCAACGTTCAGCATGCACAGCCCACACTTCCTCTACCTACTACACACAAGGAAAAATTGAGCCATATACGCTCTAGCACACATCCACTGAGTCACACTTGACTAGAGATAGTAAGCGGAAGTTACGAGAAAAAACGATTATCAAATTATTTATTTACAATCTCGCTCTATTTGTCTGTATACTGTGGATGTGACACTGAATTCACAAACAGTGACGTCATGAAAAGGTGTTGTGGGTGATATTATCTTGATTTATCGTTTGTAGATGTTAAAATGCGCGACCCGGCGCCGACGCAGTCTTGTTTGGCGCCGGCTCTTGCTAAGCGATGCACCAGGTAGACTAGACGATTTAGATCGATAGATAGAACACTTGAAGGTCGTTGCATACAAGTTTTTAAAGATAGAGCTAACAAACTATTATGGAAAAGGCATGTAAAGGTGGTTTAATAAGGACACTTAACTCCCGATATTACGATAGATGAGTATTATTTTCAATATTTTTGAGGTAGAAAAGTATTTCTAGTGTCTTGCTAAAATGTAAATTTTACAACGCTGTGAGTTGCGACTGTGATTATTCTAGCCTTACCTTCTCATTTACATAGGTTTAACCTGCCATGGAGGTCACTTGCAATTACTGCATGCAAGAAATAGTTGGTCTATACTCTCGAATATACATTATTTTTAATTAAATACCGTAAATCTACATGAAAGAACGGGTTCGGCTCGCCAGAGAGGCTGTCATTTATGGAAAATAATATTTATGCGTAGACGAACCAACAGTCTATGGCCTAGGCCCAAGGCTTCACTGTTACCGTATTCCAAATTGTACCATCACCTACAGCATGTTGTAGTCCACTGCAGGACAAAAGCCTCTTCATTCCACGCCATTTACTTTTGCTCTTGCTAAAATGAAAGAGCTGGACTCTTCTAAATTGTATCACAGAATATAATTTTTCCCCCCTGTCTTTGATTCACAAACAAGACTGGCGCCAACGATATGATGCATATTTAACGTCTGTTAAAGATCTACAAGCTGTCGATCAATTCCACGTCTAACGGAAGACGATAGGGAGAAATGCCATGACATCATCACTCGCGTAATGCATTCATAACTGTTAACGTAATTGCTTTGTGCGTATAACAGATACATAACTATTGCGGGCACGTTTTAAATGAATAAACACAACTTCCGCGCTCCATTATTAACTCGCCGGAATTGTTAGGTTGTTATTTTGTTAAGATGGTTGGGTTGTTCCTAGTTTCTTACGTGTATATCTAACCGGTTTGTTCATTGTAAGGATTGAGATGTTACTTCGGATTGCAGTCAGATGGTGATTCGTTACAATTTCATAAATAAATCAATAGTTTATTACGCTATGACATTGCGCTAAATGTGAACTACTACTGCATGGTCTCTACACGAGCAAAGATCTTGCAGGGTTTCACATAACAGCATGTGAGCCTGCTGGCTATCGTGCACTTTGTCGGCGTTTGTCCGTAAGCGGCGCGGGCGCACCAGGGATGCGTATCACTGCAAAGGAGTAGTCTATCCATACTCCATACTTAATATTATAAATGCGAAAGTGTGTCTGTCTGTCTGTCTGTCTGCTACCTTTTCACGGCCCAACAGTTTAACCGATTCTGACGAAATTTGGTACAGGGTTAGCTTATATCCCGGGGACGGACATAGCCTACTTTTTATGAAATTTTTATAATGACATGTTGATCGGCATAATCTATCTGCAGATGAGATAAGATGTACATTGTACAAAGTATGATCAAAAATGTTGATCCCTAACACTCCATTACAAAGCTTTTGTCTTCGACTCCACCTGTATTGTAATAACCGGAACATAAAGGTACGCCAAACAATACTCAATTTATGATTACAAAATATGGGGTATTGTAATATTGTTAGACATGTCACCGTACCACCGTACCGTAGTTTAGGAGTTAGATACGTCCGGTCGAACAGTCAAATAAGCTAAAGTTTGAAAGTGAAAAACTGTTTATTGTATAAATTACTCTACGAAGTTTACTAAGTTGATCTTACTAATATCCAAAATTTTAACTGCAGAAAGTTTTAGTTTCTAGCTTTTTTTGGCATCGGCTTGGCCCCCATGAAATATGAATAAAGATATAGATGCGATTTTTTGTTGGCCAATTTTTACCAAAGTTAGAGCAATAAACATATTTAATGTAACAGTATTAGACTAGATATATTGTGGATTTTGCGTGTATGTATACAATAATCTATTTAATTTTATAATGGTGGGTAGAAAAGTCGATCCAATTAAATAATATGAATACTGATATTAATGCACAGTAGTATGAGATAAATCTGTCTCCACAGCAGGCGACGACGGTATAATTATTACAAAGTATAAGAAGCAGACAGTTGACATTGATATGTAGTAAGTCGCCGACCCGATGGTGCCAGATAAGGGAAACAGTGCGTGCCAGTTTATATAAGTACCATAATACCTATTAGTTATGCTAGTTGATCGTTAGCTAGATAAGCCTTTTGTATCAATTGCTGCTTTTGTTGTAGTAAGACGTTGTAATATTTCCAGGAGAGATAAAACGATTTGCTAAATTAATTGGCACACAGCAGGACTATAATATAAAGCAGTAGAGGTGGTCTTAGCATTATCCTACATGCAAAACACAATTTAATTAATCTAAAGCCATTATTTAAATAGGGTCTTGGACTGTAGTAATAAAATGATGTGATCTTTTGTACAGCGGTAGTTTATGGGACTAGAATAAATGTAATTTTAAAAATTTAGATTTTTGGAATTTTTTAACATAATTAATTATTACCCGCGCTGTATGAAAGAAATATTTCTCCGCCAAAATTACTCTATTTTTAAGTTAAAAAATTGAAAAATATTTGTCGTGTACGCCCTGTGACGTCATTGATCGCCTTCCATACAGCATCTTAAAAATAAACAAAAATCATGATATTTATCTAATTATCATTTAATTTCATTTATTTGCATAGATTGAGGAGTACAACAGATGTTATGCTTATAAGTAAGTAACTACAATCCTCTTTAATGATAATGAACTCTAGCCCCCATAAACTACCGCTATACAAAACATCACATCATTTTATTACTACAGTCCAAGATTCTATTAGAAACCACATTTGACAAGACTAACCTAATCTAAGAACTAACTGATGTGCAAAGGAGATTACCTTACAGGAATCTTCATGTTTCCATACAGCCTACTTATCTAATACTTAACTACATCATCGCTACACTTCGTCTTCTACTTAGCTATCAAAGTATGATTATAAATCGATTATAGGTAATCAATTTATTTTGCAACTAGATGATGCCCGCGACTTCGGCCGCGTGGATTTAATTTCTTAATCCCATGTGAACTCTTTAATTTTCCGGCACAAAAAGTATGTCCTTCCTTGAAAAGCAAGCTATTCCTGTACCTTCAGTCGAAAAGGGTTTAACAGATGGGCCATGAAAAGTTAGCAGTCAGATTGGACATAGATTTAACTACCTTCATGTAAATGTAATGCATGTTCACGTAAAAATACATTAAGGCTAATGGGAAAAATACTTTTAACTTTTATCTACTGAATTCAATGTTCGCTTAAATAATGTTGCTTTATATAAACGGGTATTCGTATAAAACATTACGGAAGTCGCTAACGACACGGCACGACATCATTTTATTTTTTGTTGAAAATGAAAATTCCTATGCTTCTTTTGAACAACATTAGTTTGTTCTGCTTTCTATTACGTTTTTGTGGGACTCGAACAATTAAAAATGCAACTCCGCTTCAGTAACTAATGAAAGGGATTTACTTTTATGTCCCTGTATAATTATAGCCTATCTCTTTTAATAAAGCGTCAAATCGATCATGTTAAAGAGGGACGGACGCGTTTAAGATCTGTTTTTATTAAGGTGGAAGTCCTTAAAGGCAGCGTCCTCGTTAAAGAAGCTTCTTCCATTTTAGACGCTCGGCATTTCCAACTGGTGTCCCAATATGGAATCAAGTACCTGTATTATCTAATCCTGTTCCTCACTTGTGATTTCTAATGAATACAAGGAGTGTTCGCGGGACAAGCAAGTAGCAACCGCCGGATATATTATTTCTTCTTCCACTAATTGGTACTTATATCTACTTACCTCAAGTCGCTGTATTTACATAGCAACCAATGACAAACGTCTACAAACAAGAAATTTCTAAGTTGGGCTAGGTGAAATCTTTATGATCATCATCATTTACTATTAAGTGAGTAGGACAGCTGAAATTGTCACCATAAAAAAGGACGTGAAAAGTTATGTGAAGTGCACAGAACTTTTTATTTGCATAATTATTTGCAATCTTGCGCCACCATTTAAGAGGGCTCTCTCCGTCACTCGTTTCCACTCGTTTCATACAATCGTAGTTCCAATTTCATTTGAATATTAAGCAACCAAAGTCCATGAAATTTTGCAGACATATTCTAGAAACTAATATCTATGTCTGTGGTTTTCCAGATTTCTGTTAAAATATTCGGTTTCAAAGTTACGCGGTCTTAAAATTTTCATACAAATCTTGGAGCCCCTGTAATTTTAAAACTACATATTTTTAGAAAAATCTAAAACACCACAGACACAGATATTAGTTTCTAGAATATGTCTGCCAAATTTCATGGACTTTGCTTGCTTAATATTCAAATGAAATTGGAACTACGATTGTATGAAACGAGTGGAAACGAGTGACGGAGAGAGCCCTGTTAAGAAGGATGATATAAATATCTATCAAACTAGGGTCGTCTTTGTCACCTTTATATTATACTAGCAAGTTACTCAATCGACTAACAGTTTATTTAAAGATCACAATGTAAGTTCCGCTTTGGTTTACGAACGGAGCAAAATGGCGTTTCTTTTTCACCGCCAACGCACCGAGGCTTGGTCGGTGAGTCAGGGGCTATTTTAGGTTCTTTGATGCGCGTGCGTTGCTGTTACTGAACTGAACACACTCGACTCGCTTGCAACTAATTTGTATTACGATCATTTAGGCAGAGAACCTATTGGATACGACTAAACGTTTTGTTCTATGGTCTGTGATATTTTCGCACAATATATTTGCGCTGCTGCTTTGATAGCTAGTTCTATCTATTGACTAAGTTGTGGATGGGGTTAGGATTACATTTTATCGGATCCATCACGAGCTTCAGTATTCATTTTCGCTTAGTGTGAATAGGCATTATTTTCTAGGCAAGTGCCTTCAACCTAAATCTTATCAGTTATCACTTATCACTTATTTTTATAAGGTTTGATTGTCGTCAAGCGCAAGCCTATTTTGCGATAAAAAACCTTAGCTGAGCTGCCACACGAAGACTCTTCTAGGACACCGAATATTCCGCATAACGCATATTCATTCAAGACTCAAGTCACATACATTGTTTGCTGCAAAAGAAATACGGGATATCTATATGATCTTTATTCTCGTATGAGTCAGGGTGTCAGGCTGGTATGCGTGCTACAGGATAAGCTTTTTTAATAGCCATAGGGGTCCTATATCTGCTTCCACCTGCCTCGATAACCGTTAGAGATAAGATTTGTTCTTGACCATGACTATTGTAATAAGTATAGAGTTTTTTACTATAATATGTAACTGTTTGCAGTTTTGTAACTGTACCTATGTTCAATTTAACGCCTATATCAACGCCGTGCTGCGAGTCATGTCGATCGATACTATCTATCATACTCGTTAGCGTCGGACAAGGTGCGTTGCGATAAAAAACCGGTCAAGTGCGAGTCGGACTCGCGTGCGAAGGGTTCCGTACCATCGTACAAGATATCCCTAACACTTTTATGTAGAACTCTGCAAATTATTAACGGTCTGCATC
Source organism: Maniola jurtina (assembly GCF_905333055.1). Classification (NCBI taxonomy): domain Eukaryota; kingdom Metazoa; phylum Arthropoda; class Insecta; order Lepidoptera; family Nymphalidae; genus Maniola; species Maniola jurtina. Next base: position 4,996,471 of record NC_060048.1, on the reverse strand, counting down.
ATCTATATGAGATTTAGTGAATTAATTTTTTTTTGTGACGTAACCACAAATACACGGTTTTCGGATTTTTTCCTTTACTTGTGCCATAAGACCTACCTACCTGCCAAATTTCATGATTCTAGGTCAACGGGAAGTGGCCTATAAACTTGAAAGACACGACAGACTGACAACAAAGTGATCCTATAAGGGTTCCGTTTTTCCTTTTGAGGTACGGAACCTTAATAACTTGCTATTCATAATGTAGATTGTAGATAAGTTCATTCACGTATTTATATATCTTTTACTAGCACTTTATCGGTATGAATATACGGAGTGCAGTTATCTACTCACTGTATGATTAGGCTCCTGCGGTACGTTTCTTGTAGGTAATAACCTCAGCTGATTCCTAGACCCATGGCTTCGATAAAATATCAGACCCTTAATAAATTTTCGTTACTACAGACTGATTGGTTATTATTGGTGGCTCTTAAGAGCTTGTAAAAGTCTTATTTCAATTAAAATCAACTGTGGCGGAATCATATTAATACACTCTATCATTTGAATAATACAACCTATCAATCAATACTCAATAGTATGGAGTCTGATCGAATGTACCTACTTGTAAACTTGCTGTGTATGTTGTACGTTAACCTATTAGTTAAGTAGGCATTGGCATTAAGCATAATCTTAATTAAATCCATTATTCGAACGTTTCTCAATCCTTATGATAAGTCAATATCTCTACTACTGGTTTTGAAAGCAAATTCTACTTAGAAGTTTCATGTGATAGTAAAATTACAGCTTACTCTTCGGTTAATTTTATGAGCCACTCGTCTTTTTGTAGCTCTCTCCATAATTTCCTGTCCTTGGTCTTTTCTTTCACTACACTATAAGTACCATGCTACATAAAACTTATCTTAATTAAGATACCTTACATACAGCTGGTTACAAAAAGCAGTTCCAAGGGAAATCCCTTTTGAAAAAGTTTAAGAGACATTTCTTGGAAAGGAAAAAGGAAATGTCTATAATAAGTACACTGATCTTCTAAACGAGGGCCATTCACAGTTGGGAGTAAATTTTTATTGTGGTTTAGCAATTAAGGCAATTAAAGAGCATCGACGGTCGACGCGCGTGGTACTGATATTATTAGGCTTCACGCAAACGGGCCACCAACCACAGCCACCGGTCGCTGTCGAGCGTCACGTCCTTTGGTATCTCGCAAACAAAGGTGGTTGGTGGCTGCCAAGAGTAGTCGATAGCCGCCACTAGTATTCGGTGGCTGCTACAATATGTAACACTCCTGCTGTAGGTGCGAGTGGCCGCCACATTAACTCGCAAGCGGCCGCTACTGCTGGCATGTCGCGAATACTGATGTTGAAATCTATAGAACGCACTTTGACTTTTCTTAGACGGCAGTCTCGTCTGTCAGAACGCTGTCTCGTTTTAACAGTGTCTTAAGTCTGAGCGAAATCAAAGGCCCGTTCCCGTTTCCCGTGGCCCGTTTGTGCGGAGCCTAAAGTTGAATCAATTTCATCGCGAGCAACTGAGCCGGGTCAATGACACGCTAGATGCGCGCTCTTTATGATATAAGCGCTGCCGTGCTAATTATCTAACTTACTATCTCTCATTCACGATTTCATGAATAACGTCTTATGTAATTGCACTGATTAATTCAAGAAACTGTACTGAAAAAAGATATTGGTTAGTTCGTTTGCGTTTTGTAAAAATTAATTTTACTTAATTAATGTGACTAGCGAAAAGTATCATCAAGATCAATATTCAGTATCCCTTGTATGAGTTTGTGATGTACGACGACCATAAGTAGGTAGGTACCTTTTTCCGATTTCTTTTGCAAGTTTTCAATATAATATTAGGTATGTGTTAGAATTTCGTTTCCGAAAACTATAATCCATACTAAATACTAATATAATAAATGTGAAAGTATTTGTCTGTCTGTCTACCTGTCTGGCTTTCAGGGCATATCTGTTTAACCGATTTTGTCGGGGATAAAAATAGGCTTCATGATCTACCTATTTCATAAAGCGTCCCATTTAGGGATATATTATAGGCTATGCTTTATGATTTTGCTGGATAAATACCGCATAATCAATGAGTTCGCTTGAGATTTTTAAAAAACATAAATCCATGTGGACGAAGTTGTATCTCGTATCATCATCTAGTAACTCATATAATATCGTAACTAATTTAATGAGACGGAGTAACTGACCGTTGAAGACGTTCTGAAATTGTGGACCAACCTAAACCTCTCTTCTGGGACTGATTGATATCTTTTGTTTGTCATTCTCAATGCTATGCCTAGTAGATATATTTTTTTATTAATGGCCATGGTTAAGTAAACAATTTAATCCCGCCTTTAGATATTTTACACTTTCATCAAACGCTTGACTACAGCAACGGATGATTTCAAGTTTCAACACAAAAAGAATTAATGGTGCGTGCAGTGCACTTAGACGTTTTATAAAAAATTGAAATTGTGATTTGTAGATCCGTGTTTTAGATTTTTTTTCTGTTCATGAAGAAGTTATTCGTGGTCTATAAAAACTTATTTAAAATTACTTTTAAAGTTTTTTTAAAAGAACACCATAAAATAAGCAGATGAAGTACTTATATACAACATAGAACCATCATCATCAAACGATCACCAGCCTACTACTTAGAACTGGTTTCCTCTTAGAATGAGAGGAGTTTTTTTTGTCTGTCTGCCTGTCTGGTTGGCTGGCTGGCTGGCTGGCTGGCTGGCTGGCTGTCTGTCTGTCTGGCTGGCTGTCTGCCTGGCTGTCTGGCTGTCTGTCTCTCTGTCTGTCTGTCATGATGTATTTATTTTTATGCATAATAGTTTTTGATTTGGCATTTGAACATCAATATATTGAAATAATGTACCTACATTTTATTGAAATAATGTACCTACATTTTATTAAATAAATAAATTAAAATTAATTTATCGCGCAAAATGTCGGAAAAATTACCCGAGTACGGAACCCTCGGTGCGCGAGTCTGACTCGCGGCCGGTTTTTTTCTTCACCGTTACCAAGTGATATTTAATTGCTTGAAACATACATAATTCCGAATAGGTTGGGATTGAACCCCGGACCTCCCCAAATAGGGGGTCGACTGACGGCTTAACCACTAGGCTATCACCGCTTCAGGAGACCATCTCTGTCTACTAATCTCAGGTAAGAGTTCCGTTCTACCTTCATAATATAGGCACAAACCCCTAAAATATACGCACACGTCCATGGCTGACGGCTTTTAGTTGTACAAACGAAGCACAATTTACTTCAACAATGGCATGTATGGAAAATAGAAAATGTTGAACATACAAAATCAGCTGCAACCACGTTTGTGGACTTCAAAGTGCAAATGTTTATACTAAGGCTGCGTTCAGAATTGCCTCAAGAACCGTTAGGAACGAAAAATTCAATTTTCAATTATTACGTAAACCAGTCTCTACCTACTTTGGCTTTAAATTAAAATTTCTTGACATCATTGTAATGATAAATCTACTGATATATATTTTCTAATAGATTATCAGGTCCGTACCTAATGAAGAGTAAATTATGAAATTTTCACCTGATTATAACTGTAAGTATTTATTATATCTTGCGTAATAAAAGCTGAATTTATCATCATTTAGGAAAGTTTAGGTAAGAGCCAGATGCAAGCGCTTCCTTAATCCTTAATCTTTATCATAACGAGAAAGCTTGCAACTGCTAACAGACACTCAATAACACTATAAAATAGTGTTTTATTGTGACTGCAAAAATTATTCAATATTCAATACATGATATTGAGACAGTTCGATACCTACGTAAAACAGAAAGCAAAAAGTTAAGGTTGTCTGGAAGAGATCGCTATTTAGCGATAAGACCGCCTTTTTGTACCTACCCCACATTTTAAGTTTTCTTTTTTGTAACCTGTCATTTGTGTCTTGTGGTGCAATAAAGTATATACATACATACATAATATTACATGCATACATACAAAATTCTCAACCAATGTTTTTATGTAAATGTTCCGTCAGTACAAACTCACGGTATCAATAATAATATTGAGAAATATTAATACCGCTATGACGGTATATTTTATTCCCTGCCTAACCCTTGTTTAACGTCACTACCACTAGCCGGCAGTTACTTGAAAAATGTCCTGACATCGTTTGCATACAATAACCGGTTGTGAATAGCACGAGCGGGACGTGCCTTGGCTGCGGCCGTACGCAGGAATTACACATTTTACTTTGGAGTCACGTGACCATTTCCCATGCCATTACAGTCAACTACGAAAGAGTGATTTAAAAAAAAAACTGGCCAAGTGCGAGTCAGAATCGCGCACCGAGGGTTCCGTACTCGAATATTTCTTCCGACATTTTGCACGATAAATCAAAAACAATTTTCCATAAAAATAAATAAAAATCTGTTTATGAATGTACAGGTAAAGCCCTTTCATATGATACCCCACTTGGTATCTAAGTTATCTCACAGTTTTTTTTTTTCAAATTTTTTTTATGGTGTAACCACGAATTCACGGTTTAGTGCTTGTGCTATAAGTCTTACCTACCTGCCATGATTCTGGGTCAACGGGGTCTGGCCTACAGGTTTTCTTGACAGACACGACAGACGGGCAGACAGACAGACAACAAAGTGATCCTATAAGGGTTCCATTTTTCCTTTTGAAGTACGGAACCCTAAAAATGGCCTGTGATGGCAGCAATATGGCACATTCCAGAGCATAACAAGAGATACACATGACGCTGCGCTGCTATTGCAATGCTTTGTCGAGTAAACCACGATTGTCGAAGTGTGTCAAGTGTGTCACACTATGCGTGAGGCGTGAATAGATCCGAGAGTACTACAAGGAACTATACAGTGCCTAGCCTTTTGAGTACCAACTCCCTCGACTATTTCCCATACAACCGAATATAGTCTGCAATGGAACAGTGAGCACTTTTAGTTGAAACAGGAAATGGATATTTACCGACAAGTTTTAATTTTGTCACAGTGCAATCAACGTTTTAAGGCCCTTCCATACGACAAGAGTAGTGCCACTGGATGAAGTTACCGAGGCTTTGTCAAAGTTCCCATCCACCTATTTAAATTTCATATATTATAATGAAATCGCTTAATCGTTTAGATAAAAATAGAATAATAAATAATCTATCAGATAGATGCTAAAAAGAAACATATTTTAGACTCGAGAGAGTTTCAGGATGTCAAATGGAATTATGTACAACAGCTATTATTTGAGTCAAATACAGAATTTAATAAGAAAAATAAAATAAAATAAAAAATAAGAAAAAAAAAACATAACTACACATATTATGGTAGAAGAAATGGACTAACTGAGATATCAAAATACGAACCACTGCGCTGGGTCTAGAAACTTGAGATTTTCCATGTTCTCTCTAGTCTATATTCAACGTAGAAGGAAGGACTTTTTTGAAGAATATCTTTAAAAAGCCCAAATACACGTGAACGAATTACACGTCATACTCGTACCTATGAATAGATCAAACTTCAGCGGAAGTTCGGTCGTGTGGATGACGCTTTACGTTTTACTAATTGTGTATGTGGTCGGTCATACGTATATGCACTTGTTGAAAGCTTTTTAACATTTCACATTCATTGGCATTAATTAGCCGTGACCATTTTAGATAATTTCAATATTTGTTCAAAACACGAACAATGACTTGATTTTCAAGCAGTCATTTAAAACTTTTTGGAAGAATGTATGCCTTGATTCTGAATGTACATGAAATAAACAAGACTTTTAAAACCAATTTAACCATGGACATAGGAAGTAATTCTTAGGACTTTGTATTAAGAGGGCTCTCTCCGTCACTCGTTTCATACTATCGTAGTTCCAATTTCATTTGAATATTAAGCAACCAAAGTCCATGAAATGCAGACATATTCTAAAAACTAATATCTATGTCTGTGGTTTTACAGATTTCTGTTAAAATATTCGGTTTCAAAGTTACGCGGTCTTAAAAAATTTCATACAAATCTTTGAGCCCCTGTAATTTTAAATCTACATATTTTTAGAAAAATCTAAAACACCACAGACACAGATATTAGTATCTAGAATATGTCTACAAAATTTCATGGACTATGGTTGCTTAATATTCAAATGAAATTGGAACTACGATTGTATGAAACGAGTGACGGAGAGAGCCCTGTTAAACAGAAATCACCTGTCATTTTATTTAACATTTATGTTCATATGTAACATTACAAAAAAACCTAAAACCTAGATTAAAATTCATTGAGCTGTTCTAAAACTATAGAAAGGTTCTTTACAATAGCGGCACAAGAAGCTTTCTCGAAAATCTTATCTCGACACATTATTTCATCAAAATTCATAAGTAACGCGATGTTTAAAAATTAATCTATAAACATTTTAGCGTCGCTTCCTACTGCATCAGATAACTGGCAAGATGTATCCCGCTAAGTGTTTTAAAGCATCTCTTAGTGCTCGACAGTCTGAACACTTTCAGTTTATTCATGTTTAAGGACTATAGACAAACAAAGCGCGATGGTAATGAGAGCGACGGTACTAGCACGGCAGAACCATACACAGAATCAGTATACGATTTTATGGTAGGTATTAAGAGCTGCCATGGAGCACTTCACTCAACAGATCTCTCGCAATGTGAAAACCTAAACCGTTCTCTCTTTGCATTATAATCTTCATTAGATACTAACTAAGAGTTGTGAACTCTTTACTTAAGACCTTGCGGTTGCGATGCCACAACATGTAGAGCATCGTGGACCTTGGTGTTGAAAGCAGAAAGAGACATTCTTCCTTGTTTCTTCCAGTCCACGTTGCCAGTGGTCACTATTTCCTAAAAAGTTGTATCAGTAATTTATGGTCAGACCGCATTAAAGATCCTCGGTAGAGTGTTTGTTTACCTTTTGGTTATTAACATTTGTTTCAGTATATTTGCGTTCATACTATTTCTTATATATTACAACTGCTAGGAACCGCGTGAGACCCGTTACCGTCTCGCTTTGTATCTGCCTATGCCTTTACAGCGACGCGCTGTCTAAAGTACTGCTTGGTAATTTGGTTAGCTTTGAACCTGTAGTCTCTACGTCTTGTGCAAATTCTTGTACGAGTTGCGACGAACATATTTCAAGTTTGCTGAAACACTCAGCTTGTGTTAGCAACTTAGGCTGCGTAAACCGAAAGATGTAGAACGTAAGTATAGGTAAATTGGTAAAATATGTATTTCGGAGCAGCCCTATTGTAGGAATTTAAGTTTCTTATTATTTTTGTAAATAAAAAGACTTTAGATTAATAATAAACTTGGAGTGTATTCACTATGAAAAAATACAATTTTTAAGATGACATTTGACACAATAGACAAGGTTGTCGTAGACAAGGTGCGTTCACTTTTTTTTGCTCTGGCTTCCAACATCCTGTCCTGAACGCACACCCATAGCTGAGGAGCAGAAGGTATGCTTGGTGAGAGGCAGCCCTTTGGTTAGTACATCAGCGACCATTGCATCAGTGCCCTTGTAGTTGATGGTAACCTCGCCACTGGACACCTTTTCCCTTATGAAGTGGTACCTCACATCAATATGCTTGCTCCTGGAGTGATAAACATCATTACCTGAAAGTCTAATGGTGCTTTGATTATCACAATAAATTATAAGAGGTTGAATTGCTATGAAGGACCGCAATTCAGCATCCAACTGTTTGAGCCATAGGCCTTCTTGAATGGCTGAGGTCAATGACATGTATTCAGCCTCTGTCGATGACAATGCAACGGTTAGTTGTCTTTTTGAGTTCCAAGTAATCGCTGAACCCTGAAATAAGAAGACATAGCCGGTACAAGATCTTCTGTCTTCTGGGTTCGATGCCCAGTCTGCATCACAGTACCCAGTGATATAATCTTCTTTTGATTTAATGTAATTTAACTTCATGTTTATAGAGCCTTTCAAATATCGCATCACTCTTTTAAGTGCTATCCAGTGTTCTTTAGTAGGCTTATTATTGAAACGACTCAGTGTGTTCACAGCATAACTTATATCTGGTCTTGTACCTTGAGATAAATACAATAAGCACCCCACTGCTTCATGATAAGGTATATTAGTGAGTATTTCACTGTCATCCTTTGCAGGTATCAATTTTGAGCTTGTATCACATGGGGTATTCACTGGTTTGCAGTCCGACATGCCAAATCTTTGTAACATTTTTTCAATGTATAAGGACTGATCTAATTGTAATTTTTGTTTATCTCTATGAATCCTTAAACCAATGCAATGTTTAGCCTCACCTATATCCTTCATGCTGAACGTTTCAGTTAATTTACTTCTTATAAAATGTAGAGTTTCTTCACAATTATAAAAACATAGCAGGTCATCTACATATACTGCTATGTAAAATATATCATTATCTCTTTTTACCAAATAGTAAATGCAAGGATCCACTTTGCTTCTTAAAAGTCCAATATCAATCAACACATTATTCAATTTTTTGTTCCATTGCCTGCTGGCTTGCTTGAGTCCATAAATTGATTTAATTAAATGACATACTTTGTTACCTTCTTGTTCATACAGAGGTGGCTGACACATATAAATTTCCTCTTCTACATCACCTTGCAAAAAGGCTGTAACAGCATCCATTTGATAAATTTTTAGCTCATATTTAACAGCCAGGCTCATTAAATATCGGAGGGAGGAATAGCGAATATCCGGAGCAAATACTTCTTGATAATCTATGTTTTTCCTCTGTTTATAGCCTTTTATAACAAGCCTTGCTTTATATCTTGTTATTTCCCCATTTTCATTAGTTTTAGTTTTAAAAATCCACTTACATGGTATGGCTTTCTTTCCCACTGGAAGGTCCACAAGTGCCCATGTATTATTCTTTATTAAAGATTCATATTCAACGTCCATGGCATTCTTCCATTGTGCAGCCTGGTTGCTCTGCAATGCTTCTTCAGAACTTTGTGGATCACTATCTAAAACACTCATAGCCATTTCATTATTAAAACACATAAGTGATAAGGGGCTGTCATCATTCTGCTTTTGCCTGCGAGTCCGGACTGTTACACGACTCATGGATGGGATGGGTGATATGCTACTATCAGACGTACAGTCAGTAAAGTCAGGGTTGTACTCATCATCTTTGGAGTCATCATAGCTAGTGGATAAGTTGGGCTCTGCAGCTTCTGAGGCAGTTGAAGTGGACGGTAAGTTTGGAGATTCAGATGTAAGTATGATATCAACCTTATTATAATTCTTTTCAATAGGTTTTACAGTCTCAGATACCTTAGCCAAGCTTTCAATAAACACAACATCTCTACTCATTATCACACGCTTAGCTTTAGGATTATATAACCTGTAACCTTTAGTTGTATTGCTGTAGCCGACAAAGATCATTTCACTGGATTTTGAATCCCATTTCAACCTGCGCTCCTTCGGTATATGTACCATTGCCTTGCAACCAAAGACCCGTAAATGGCTAATATCTGGCTTAAATCCTGTCCATTTTTCATAGGGAGTTATGCCTGCAAGTGCACGAGACGGAGAGCGATTTGTTATGTATGCTGCAGTTAAGATTGCTTCTGCCCAGTACTCCTTCTGTAAACATGCGTTAAACAACATACATTTAGCCCTTTCTATAAGTGTTCTATTCATTCGTTCTGCTCTCCCATTTTGCTCTGGTGTATACGGATTACTAGTTTGATGAGTAATTCAAAAATTCAAAATTCAAAATGTTTTTATTCAATTAGACTTTTACAAGTTCTTTCGAATCGTCAAAAGCATCTACCACTGGTTCGGAATGCCTTTCCTACCGAGAAGAACCAGCAAGAAACTCGGCGGTTGCTCTTTTCAAAGATTTGATATACAATATTATGCCATGTATAAAAGCAATTGAAGTCCTGCGCATTGCTGGAGCGAATCGAAGTTCAAATCCACGCTTTTTTATCATTTACATAATCTTCGATAGTATAATATGCTTTTCTCAGGAGCATATTTTTAATAGATTTTTTGAACCTGTGTAAAGGCAAGTCCAAAATTGACTGAGGAATTTTGTTATAGAAGATTATACCCATTCCCACAAATGACTTTTGGACCTTCCTGAGACGGAGCGTAGGAGTCGCAAGCCTGTTACGGTGTCTAGTCAGCCTGTTGTGTAGATCGCCAACCCTCTTGTAACTAAGAATATTTTGTCTTACAAAAATTATGTTGTTGTAAATATATTGAGAGGCTACGGTAAGGATACCTATTTCCTTAAATTTTTCTCGAAGTGAATCGCGTGGTTTTAAGTTATAAATTGCGCGTATTGCCCTTTTCTGTAATACAAAAATTCTCCCAATATCTGCCGCTCTACCCCATTCCATAAGACATAATACTATGAAAATAAGCAAAATATACTATCTTTGCGGTCTCCACGTCAGTTAATTGTCGAATCTTTCTAACCGCGTAAGCAGCAGAGCTTAGTTTGCCAGCAAGAGTTGATATATGGGTGCCCCATTGCAGCTTCGTATCTAAGGTTATCCCCAAAAATGTAGTAGTCTCTTCTATTTTCAAAATATCATTATTTATCATTAAATTAATGTTACTTGTGTTCTTGGTATTGGGCAGTGCGAATTCAATACACTTAGTTTTTTTTGCATTTAAAAGTAGATTATTTACAGTAAACCAGTGAGTTACCTGAGATATGGCACCATTTATATCGTCAAAATTGTCCTTATTTCTATCGACTTTAAAAATCAAAGACGTATCGTCAGCAAATAGTACGATATCGCAAATATTTTGGACTACATATGGTAAATCGTTTATGTATACTAAGAACATGAAAGGACCTAGAATAGAGCCTTGAGGAACACCCATTAGTGAGGCTGATCCGGATGACTTCACATCATTCACACATACTGTTTGAATACGATCACTAAGATAGGACGCAATGAGACCAAGCGCAGTGTCTTTGATTCCATAGTGGCTCAATTTAACTAAAAGAGTCTCGTGCTCAACGCAATCAAATGCCTTGGATAAATCACAGAAAATACCAATGGCATTCTGTGACCCCTCCCACGCATTGAATATATGCTTTAACAGCATTGCGGCCGCGTCGGTTGTTGATCGACCTTTAGTGAAGCCATACTGTTCAGAATGGAGTAGCTTATTTAAATTGAAATGCTGAAGCAGTTGGTTGAGCATGATTTTCTCAAATATCTTGCTCAGTGTTGGCAAAATTGAAATTGGCCTGTAATTGTTTGGGTCACTTTTGCTACCCGATTTAAAAAGAGGTATCAATTTACTACATTTCATGAGATCTGGAAAAGCGCCTGTATCCACAGACTCATTAAAAATTAAGGCTAGATATGGCGCAATAATATCAATAATATTGTTAATTATTTTTACTGATATTCCCCACAGATCTCCGGTTTTTTTGCTTTGTAAAGATTTGAACACTTTAACAATGTCATATGGAGTAACGTATTCAAACCTAAACAACACACCGCATTCAGTGACATTGGCCCTGAGAAGATCATAGGCTTCTGTTGGTGAAGAGCTAAGGGAACTAGTAGTGATGACTGGAATGTTCTGGAAAAAATTCTCAAATGTATTTGCAATTTCAATATTGGAGTCAATAATACGGTTATTAATTTTTAGCTCCAATTTATTGTTATGCACTTTTTGTTTCCCAGTTTCATCCGTGATGATATCCCAAGCTGCTTTAATTTTACTATCAGAATTAATAATTTTTTGCTTTATGCAGAGTGACTTTGCTTGTATGCAAACCTTTTTGAATAATTTTGAATAATTTTTTACATATTCAACAAATGTGGGAGTGTAGTTATATTGTTTTTCTGCATACAAGTCGAACAACTTATTTCTACTTTTATAGATGCCAACAGTAGCCCAGTCACTAAATTTAAGATTTTTAAACAGTTTTTTTTCTACAATTTTAAAGGTAGAATTAAACTGAGAGTTTATGAGATCAAAAAAAGCATTATAGTGTTCATCCGGACCACCCTGAGTAAAGTCAAGTTTAGGTAAAGCAGTTAAAACCTTTAGTTTGAACTGCTTTACCTTTTTAGTGGTTACTGGCCTATACTTTATTAACTTTGTTATGTCTTGATTATCACTGGGAACAGATATCATTTGTCCACAGTGATCGGATCTTAGATTCGTCATGATCGATTTTGCGACAATCTTACAGTCACAGAAAATATTATCTATACAAGTGGCTGAATTTGCAGTTATCCGTGTTGGTTCATTGAAAATTTTCTGTAAATTAAAGCTTTTAAATAAATTGAGTAATCTGTCAGTAAAAGAAGTGTGAAGCAAAATATCAATATTGAAGTCTCCACAAACTAATATCTTTTTTGATGACCTACATATCCGCCTCAAGGCCTCTTCCATAACGTCCTCAAACAGAACAAAGTCACCTGAGGGGGGTCGGTACACGCAGACGACAATATAGCGCTCCAGCTCAACACAGGACAGCTCAATAGTGCGTTCCAATGAAAGATTAACAATGTCTTTCCGTTCTTTATAATTGATATTGTTGCGGGTTAATATTAAAGACCCTCCGCGTATAGCTTTCTTTCTAGAGAACGCACTTAACAATTGATAATGTTTTAAATTTACTATTAATTGATAACTATTGAGCCAATGCTCAGTGAGGCATAAGATGTCAATATCAAATTTTTTAATAAATAGTTCTACCTCATGTTCTTTGCCAGATAAGCCCTGAATATTTTGGTGTACAAGATTGATTTTACATAGCTTATCTGTTGTCGCACTACTTAGTTTAAAATCTTATTACTGTTTACAGTAGTGTCCATGCAACTATTTGTATCCAAACTATTATAATAGTTTGTATCCAACGTAAAAAAACTGGAATTAGTAGTATTACTAATTAGGTCTATATTATTAGTACAACATGTACCGTTTTCAAAAGAACTCATGCTAAAAATAGCTGTGTCTTGTATATTACAAGCTACCAAGGTAGCTATTTGTTTCTTATAACTAAGGGGCAAGTACATTGTATCCTTTGTCAGTGAAAATTTTTTTATAAAATTATTCGTGTCTATTATGTGAATATAATCCCTATGGCCAAAACTTAAATTATTAATAAGCATGTTGAGTTTATAGACATACCTATTTTGTGCTGGGGTTGAAGTGCAAGAGTAAGGAAAAGTGCACAATATGAATTTACAACCCGTATTTTCTTGTAGGTCCAATAGGTATGCAAAACTTCTCAAAATTTGTTTTTTTGTTATTTGCATGCTGTCACCTATCAACAAGACAACTGTACTATATTTATCTAAACAGCAGCCTTTTACATTTTCAATTATATATTCATATGGTGCCCCTGGGTTACATATGTTGATCACTGTTTGATGTAATTTATTACTTATTAAATGACCAAAGTCTTTTCCCAATCCATCTGAAACAACAAATGTTTTCCGCTGAGGGCAATGTAACGAGGAACCATTGTTTTCACAGCCTTTTTGTTGTCCTATACACTGACTAATGCCTAATGCCAGAGTCCTTCAGAAATTTTTCAAATGAACGATTGACATATTCCCTGCCATTATCGGACCGGAGTATCTTAATAGATTTATTTAATTCATTTTCAACACTGTTTTTAAATTCTTGAAACTTTTCTAAGGCTTCGCTTTTGTTGGCTAAAGTATAAACAAACACTTTACCTGAATAATCATCGACAAAAGTTATGAAGTACCTGGCACCTCCCAGCGACAGTGTCTCCATCGGACCGCAAATGTCAGAATGGATCAGTTCTAGCAAATCATTTGCTCGGGAACCAACATGCTTGAAAGGTTGCCTGGTTTGCTTGCCTTGAAGGCACGGTGTACATAATACATCTTCTTTCTGCTTTGTCAAGTTAATACCAAGTGCACAGTCTTGTAATTTGTACAAGTCATTAAAATTCAAATGAGCCAATCTTTGATGCCAAAGAAAATTAGAATTATCTGTGACAGCAGAAAAACCTCTAGATTCACTTGTGTTGAGTTTATAAGTCCCATTAAAACAATTGGCTGTTGCAACAATTACTTCTTTGTTGTTCAAAATCCGGCAGCCATTATTAGAAAACTCAATTTTACAACCATTTTCAATTATTTTGCTCACTGATAATAAATTGGTTGCTAAATCAGGTACATAAAATACATTGTTTACCTTAATCTTGTTGGATGAACCATTAGTTCCCGGGATGGTTATAGTGGTACTTCCACACAATTCGACTTTGAGCACCTTGTCATCTGCTATACGTACATGAGATTGACTCGGCAAACATACATCTGATAGCCATTCCTTATGTTTGGTCATGTGTACCGATGCTCCGGAGTCTATGTACCAACTATGTTCATCATTGACTGAAACGGCTGAAAATGCAGCTACAAAACCACTGTTATTACTCTTATTTTCAGATTTTCTGTCCTTATTTCTACAAAATTTGCTAATATGACCAAATTTATTGCAATTATAGCACCGTGGACCCTTGGATTTGCCTTTATTACTATTGTTCTTAATATTCTGAGATTTAGAGGTATAAAATGCTGCAGATGATGATGGTTTTACATCTTGCAAAATTTTTGTTTTAACAGCATCAGCGGAGATAGCAATGCCTGAGCTTTCTAAGGCCATGAGCATAGGCTTATACGTGTCGGGTAGGCCCGCTAACAGAAGTGTGCCTAGCCATTCGTCATCGATTTTGAAATTAATGCTACGCAGCTTATGCGCAGTCGACATTATTTTATTGACATAATCTTCGATGCTGTTACTATTATCCAATGTAGTAGTTATAAGTGTTTTTAACAATCCAACTTTTCTCGTTAGGCCAGAATCACTAAAAGCTTTAGATAAATTGTCCCATACCTGCTTAGCGGACGTGCATTCTTCGATGTGCACGTAGTTTATGGGGTCGACGAGCAAAATTATTTTTGATCTTGCCTTTTTATCCTTTAATGGGTCCACTTGCTTGCCCGTGATACACTCCCAGAGTTCTTCATGTTCCAAGTAAGTTTGTACAGCGAACTTCCATGTCGAATAATTGTCTCTGCCGCTTAATTTCTCAATGCTAAATGAGTTATTACTTATCAACGACATTTCGAAAAATAATTACTTTGTGCCGTGTACAAAATCACGTTGGCAAAAATTTTTATCTTTTTTAATCTTTGGAATCTTTACACTTCGTGCTGAAAATAATATATATATACGCTCTGCTACCATGTAGGAATTTAAGTTTCTTATTATTTTTGTAAATAAAAAGACTTTAGATTAATAATAAACTTGGAGTGTATTCACTATGAAAAAATACAATTTTTAAGATGACATTTGACACAATAGACAAGGTTGTCGTAGACAAGGTGCGTTCACTTTTTTTTGCTCTGGCTTCCAACACCTATCTTAGTAATTTGTTATAGGTAACTAACATAAAGCAAATGATTTGAAAGTAAGAGTGAAAACCTTTATAACCAATACTAATTCTTTAGTAAATTACACTGAACACGTACGAATATTATTGTTGCAGGACTTAATTGTTGGCTGTAATTGCTTACAATAAACAGCTTCACATGTGAGGGTAATAGCTTATTGAGTCTCGGACAATACCGCTATTCTGTGGCCAGCAGCATATGGAGGTTTCTCGTGTTTCGCTCGAACCAGCTGGCGTGTAGGAAACTAATAAAACAATCAACATTTTTGAACGGCACTCACCGAAACGCTTTTGCTGAATAGCCCAAACATTGTTTGGTTAGTAAGTAAAGTTTTGTTTGTATTAGAACTTTAAATACTACTCTGCTTTTTAAATCTGGATTCTAGACCACTCAAATAACTATGCAATGCAGCCATTTTGATAATTATTATAACACTTTGATACAATGCGATGTAATAACAGGTAATCTTTAATTATTATTGGACCACATTATATTGGTATCCCTAGGTCAGTTTTCATTACGACTTACGAGAAATCTCAGTCAACTTTGCGTTACTATCGGGTATCGAGCGTAAACTTTCCGAGATAAGGAAGACATAAATAATTCGCCAATTTAAACTGCCACGCCAATTTAGCAGAAACTTTCCCGTCACATATGGCACGAACCGACATAATGGGGGCCGATGTAATTTATGCGTATAACAAAAATTGTTTTGCATCGAATCAATTCACTTTTGCTAATGCAGTAGATGGTTGACAGTGATGAATCGACGCCATATAGACACTGTCAAGATAAGCTTTAATATATTGCCTGTGTACACTGCACCATAAATGAGAACACAGTCACCGCATAAACCGAAGGACGAGCTAATACTGAAGGTAATTAGATTTTTACTTAAAGTCTAACAGTCTTATTCATAAAAATTTGTAGAAGCTTTATTAGCTTGTTATAAGGGCTTTTACGCCCTGCATCCGATCCGAATCCGAGAATTCTCAATCCAAAGTGGCCGAGGGGTTGCGCACTAGATCCGAATTGAGTTTTCTGAAGTCGAGGAGAACAAATATCTCAATTGGTCACGGACCGCATAACCTTTATTTTGTATCAAAAATTAGAGAAAGTAAAAAGAAAAACCATAAAAAGTGGAAAGGGACGCTCTTATTTCTATAAGAAATTTCTATTAGTGACCCTTGGCAGTGGGAGAACTGGGAGAATTACTTTATATGAATGTTTGGACACTGCGTCCAATCAAGCGTCAGGCAGGCAGGCACTAAATACGCAAACAACATTCGTAGAAACGGACACAGTGTAAAATCGACATCCAGTTCCGATCTGAGATATCTAGGGATAAACGTTCTCAGGTTCAGACCGGACTCAGTGCGTAAAGAGGCCTAAGTACATACACAATTTTTTGACGCATGGTTTTGGCATAGATTTTTGTAGGTAAATGACTAGTGTATATTTCAATTCAATTCAATTAAGTAATCTTTATTGCGAATTGGGGTTAGTTAACATGCATGTTTAGGGTTATCCTAATCACCCTCCATGTACCATTGTTCCATTTTATACCAATCCACCATGTATCATTAATTAAAACGCTTGTTAGAAATCTTAACTATAATATATCGGGCTTGATTCTGATTCTGTAGCATTCTTTTAAATCAGGGTACATTTTCAGTGATCTCATTAATTCAGAATGGAGCAATCGTCCCAATTGGTTTGATTACAATAGCCTACATATTATATACAGTCTAACTCTGAGCATGAACATAAATGTTAGAAATGTATATGATGATTATAAACATTGAACATGTGAATTTTTTACAGGTCTTTGTATGTGCTGAATCTCATAACTTTATTGTTGAATTTCTGTTTGCACTCCAGAAAAAGTGTTGAAACAAAAGTTCCTAACGAAGTTCGATACATTGCAGAAAACAAAATTTTCAACGTTTTAATGTAAATGTTTCATCACAAACTCACTGTATCTATCATATCATTTTCAGCGGCATTATTATCAGAAGAACTTTCATTATTAAATTAATAACACAGATTTTAGTAACCTTCATCATATTATTTTTTAGCAGATGCTAAAGATACGGTAAACTAGATTTTCCACATGTTAGCTATTTCGCTTTCGTAAATATAAATTATATTATATAATTATATTTCGATATATAAATATTATACTAGGGATTCTATTGCCTAAAACAGGAGTATATTTATTTAAATCCGATTTATCAAAGTGGGATTTCAAAGAAATTAATAATATTCCTTCCATATTGGAAGAATTAAATCTAAAGAAAATCTGAACCTTAATTAGACATATTCTCATGTATTTTGATAGGTGTTGACACATTAACGACATGTCGAAAGTCATCGTTGGGGCAAGCGACGAAAGACATAGGCCATGAGTGCGACCAACGCATTCTATTTCTAACACAAGACGTTGACCTGTTTCTACGTGCATCACAGGATGAATCAGATTTACAAGAGATACATAAATAAACTGCACCGAATACCTCGCGTTTGTATCGTAACACCGCTGTACAGAAATAAACTCATTTTACATCTGTGACTGGTTAAATTATTTGGTTCTATAACGTAACTCCTAACATACGACCGCATTGGCATGGGTATCTCTTCCTTCTCGGCTGAAATATATTTCGGAATTTAAATCGAAACTCCGAATTCGAAATAGAACATCCACTATTCCGCACTGGAGTACGTTTCTCTACATTCTTTTTCTTTTTGGATTGTTCATTTTTCGCTGTATGTATATATATAATATGTATGTATAATGTATATAGTACTGCTAGTTGCTACAATATACTTGTATATATCGTATTTTCAGCTTATGATTTCTGCTCATTTTACCTGTGCAAAGTGTTGTAATTATTTATCTTTTGAGTTGCAAAGAAGGTTTGTTTGGCATCGCCGTTCACCCGTTCATCTAAATCTTATTTTAACATTAGTCACATCTTGTATTTAAACTACAATTGAATTGCATGCCAGTCATCTCAAAATACAAGTAGCTCAGATTAAGTTTATACTATGTATTTGCATTATTTTGAATATTTTTTACCATTAAACACTACGACAAAATATTTCATTAATGTTATAAAAACTACTCATGTCTTACGATAATTTATTTATACTGGTAAATAAAAGCTTGAACTTGCTCTTTGGCATATTACATGTCCAAAGGGCAAGATTCCAAAACTCAATTCGCGATACCGTTGAGCTACTATAAAAGAGACCTTACGTTTGAATGGCAACGGTTACTATAAATCGTGCCATAAATAGGCCCAAATGTAGCACATTGCATTGCATACAATAGACTAGAGACAATGGAAAACACGGTCTCCCGGACGGGGGACGACAGGGGACGAGAGCCTTTTAGACCCATACACACAAAGAAATACAATTACGTCACTGTACATAATTAAAAAGCAGTCAAGTGCGAGCAAGGTTTCACCCAATTATGTTGCGGGATTTACTTACGTTATTTCTGTAGCATGTACCATATTTCGTGTTGAGGAGTGTGGCCTAGGCAGTATCACGTATCATAACTAATCTTTGCGAATTACTTGATGTGACTTTAGATGCGATGGACAAAGGTTTTCAGGTTGACGCCGTGTATACCGATTACTCTAAAGCTTTTGATAAAATTTCACACGATATCTTAATCGTGAAGCTAGAAGCTATTGGTATACACGGTGATCTCTTGAGGTGGCTTACATCGTATTTACGGGAGCGCACCCAAGCGGTTGCTGTTAAGGGCTTTACAACTACATTTGTCCCTATCACATCAGGTGTACCCCAGGGCTCGCACCTTGGACCATTGCTATTTAATATCTTTATAAATGACGTCATAAAAAGTGTTAAAAACTCTAATATATTATTATATGCAGACGACACCAAAATTTTCAAAGTAATTAGAACGGTAAAAGACTGTCAAGATCTACAGGAAGATCTAGATCGCATTAGTCTATATTGTACAAATAACGGTTTAGAGTTAAATGTGGATAAATGTTGCACCATTACCTTTACGAGAAAAAAGAATTGGATTTGCCATAATTATAATTTATTTAAAAAACCGGTACGCAGAGTCAAGGAGGTGCGAGACCTGGGAGTTCAGCTGGATAGTCAACTATTATTTGACTCACATTTAACTAAAATAAGAAATAGAGCCTATAAGATGTTAGGATTTATTCTCCGTCAGTCAGTTGATTTCAAAAATCCAAATACCCTCATTTTACTTTATAACTCATATGTAAGATCTCATTTAGAGCATGCTTCTACTGCATGGAATCCACAATACGCTGTTTATATCAATATGTTAGAATCTATCCAACGTAAATTTTTAAGATGTCTATGTAAAAGATTTAACACCTTTAATGGTACCGAATTAATCTCTTTGGAACTCAGAAGGGAACACAAGGACCAAATCTTCTTATATAAAATTGTAAATGATCTTATTGATTCTCCTTATTTGTTAAGTAAAATAATGTACTTCATACCCAGAATGTCCAGACGAAACGTAAAAACCTTTTGTCTTCCACAAATCAACACGAACTTTGGCCATAATAGATTTTTAGTGAGAACATGCGATAAATATAATAAGAAATATGTACTTTTAGACCAATTTCAACACAAAATTAGTAAATTTGTAAATGAACTTAAATTTTTTAAATAATACTTATAAAGGCGTGATTTATACTATATACATTATTACTATATCCACTATTCATAACTATTTTATAAATACTTGATAACATACTAACTTCTTGTAATTTAATTTTACTTAATTTAATTACTTAGACTAACCTACTAACTCCCGCACAGAATTGAGATTGTATAGACTATTAGTGAGCACTTTATGGGCGACTGTAACATCTAGAAATGATTGGCTAAGTGGTATTGTAATAAGCTGTATGTGTTCCTACAATAAAAAAAAAAAAAAAAAAAAAAAAAAATCATTTGTTGTCGGAATGGTGCGCTATTTTCGTCAACTGTTGTCTAATGGTTGGTTTGGGTAAGTGATGTAAAATTCAAGTGGGAAAGTGACTGGATGGATTACTTAGCCGCAGGTTAGTCGACTCGGTTCTATGTGAAATTGTGGTTAAACTGAGGTGGCTGCATTTCCGTGCTGAATGGCCCAGCTCATTATTTCTTGCGTAAAATACGACAACCCTTCCAAGTTCCTGACACCTGAAGAGGCAATTACGCATGTTGCTGTCACTTAAGTAGTTTTGCTTCAGTCTTCTGACCCCGAAGTCTTACTGTAAACAGTGTTAACACCTACAGCGTGTTTGATAAATCATATAACATGACAAAATGTAAGGTATGTACTTTGTAGTACCAAATATATTACATAGTTAGTGTTTTCAGTAGTACTCTTTCACTGTCTCTGTTCTTCGAGTTCACAGAAGTTTTTTTACAAGTTCATTTCTGCGATCAGCTGTTTACAGGGTTGTACTATTGGAGTTTATCTCACGCTGCAAGACTTATTATTTTTTGCTGCATCTATTATACACAGGCCCTAACCTTAGCTTGCCGGGAAGCTACGCCTTATCTAGCACGTTGTATATACAATATTCATAACTCCTGATTAGAGATATCTATGTACTTATACGACTTTTTTCTGCCTTTTGGAATACCCCTAGATATTCGAGAGTAACCAAAATAATAACAAAGAGCACTGTTTATTCTATCTTGGAAGGTGGAGGTCGCCCGCTTTTCATAGCCCCACGAGTATTGATTTAGCTCCCGGCGAAAAAGTTCCTCTTGTAATAATAAGGATTCGGCTCCTCTTTGAAATATGAATAAGGGGATGTTTATTTTCATACTTATGTGTAACCAAGAGACGCCCCAAAATACGACTGTAACTCACTTGAATCTCTATATGGCTCCTTATTGCCAACAATGTTGAAGTTATGTACATAATATAATGTATGATCTTCATTCTAACTTGAAGATAGTTTTTCTCCCTGAACTATTTTTGGGTTTTCTTTGAATTAGAGTGCGTTGATTTTCAAACTGTGCCATTAAAAGTAACACGCATGAAACTACGAATATAATCCTAATATAGAAGATTATAAAGTAACTATGTACTCTAGATATCTTCGTGACTTCTTACTGGTTACAAAGTTGAGACATAATTTTGTGCTTTAAAATCTTATCAACGTTTTTGTCTTATAGTTTTTTGAAAGACAAGAATTGCAGAATTTTAATTCCACGTTTCAATTTTTAATATTTCCATTGCTTCACATTGCATCGTCATTCGTAATTATTTATCGATGGTCGTAAATGAATGCAGAAACGGGCGTTGACGGTTTTATTATCCCCAACGGATATGTACCATTTCCTTGACAAGCTTTCGTAGAAGCTTCATCCGTACCCTGATGCTGCACAGAATCCAACCATACATCCCGTTCCATTCAATTTTTTTTTAAATTCTGCTGAGATTTGTACGATTTCCATTACAATAACTTTGATGAATCTATTCGGTTGCCCAGTTTAATAGTACTTTTATACCAAGTTCAGAATAACTTTGCGGGCACTGAATTGCGTCATTGGATAAGTTCAGTAACGCTCTTTAAAACTTATTCAATTTTAAACCCCGTCTAATTTGAATTGAACTCTGGTGAAGTGTTTATGAAGTCAAAAAGGTGTAAGGGCACGTTCGCATTTTGTCGTGGCGATAATAATCTTGAAGTTTACGGCGTTATAGTTTGTATATTTGAATGGAGGTGTTCACACGTAGGACGACACGACAACTGTCTTCCACGACTCTTTTCCAAACAACGTTAAGTAACGTTAAATTACTGTGACGACATAAACGCATCGTAACTTTTTAAATGTGTAAAGTTGTGTACCTCTGTATATGTAGTATTATGAAGTTTATTAGTTTTCTTCATCTATACAAAATGAAACCTCTGAAGTTTGTAACCGTGAAGTCAAAAATTCTAAGAGTTTAAGCATACATTTTCTTAGTAATAATAATCCACGGTACGTACCTCGAACCTAAACTTATTACTTCTTTCACAAGCGTAGCCTCGAAGTATTTAATTTTGTATGCATAATTTATGAGATAGAAATTGTTTCTTCCCTCCTGTTTTTAAGAAATTGATTCACATAATTTACGTAATAATTTAAGAAGCATTTTTATGAGCCGCTAGCAATTTTCTTATTTACTTAGGTTACTTGTAATAAAATTGAGGTGAAGAAAGTACAACACTTTTTTTTTTTTTTTTTTTTTTTACGCTGGGGAATGCATTTACGCATCCCCCCCGGAGGGAGGGTATGTGGGACTCGCCGGCCGAGAGGCGACCGGAATACCCACTAAACCCCAGCGGCGCTACTGCGCGTCGCCTGGCGACTGGGTCACGGGAACGGCCGAAGCAAACAACCGCGACCCAGCCAGCGACGTCTGCTAAGGCAGACCCTCCACCGGGGACCTGCTCGGTCCCCATCGACGCACCTCCGGGACGCACCAACGAAGTGCGTCCCCCGACCTTGGGACGCGAACGTCGCCCGCGTCCCATCCTCCGCTTCATCCACTGTGCCCTCTGCTAGTCAGAGGGACACGCGGAGAAACCTCCCCCCCTGCCAGGTCATTAGCCATAGTCAACAATATCTCTGAAGAGAAATTATGGGGCAAACCCCTAAAGTTTCTAGAAGAAAAATCAACGTTTCTTTATTTTTTTCAATAAATTCATAACAAAAATATTTAAAGAAATATTTATAAACCAAGTTTTGTTTATAAACCAAGACTTGCTTGTACCAAGTATTAGACATAAAAACGAACCTTTCATCATATTCAAAAAAAATCAAAATTCAAAATGTTTTTGTTCAATTAAACTTTTACAAGGACTTTGTCTGTGGTGGCGTTTGTTGGCGCGCGTGTTGTGACTTTTTGGAGTGTTTTTTTGTTAGAAGTGGCCGGTTTTTGTGTCCCGCTGGTGTTTATTGGTGGTGGAACTGACCGAGGAACTGACTGAGAAGCGCTCTAAAGGGGCGCCGCGTGTATGTCGGCGGGCGCCAGCACAGACGAAGTCCATACTTATACATATAGTTTTCCTAACTTGTAAATAACTACACACTTGACATTGGCTAATCACTGTAAAGCCAGACCAGAGAAGAAAAAAAAAAAAAAAAAACTTTTACAAATGCTTTTGAATCGTCAAAATAATCTACCACTGGTTCGGAATGCCATAGGACTATTTGTATGGTAGCTCACGCACTAGATCCGACTTCCGTCACCCGATTTCTGTCCGTCATCCGTGAGAATATCTCGTATGTGGCTCGGATTCAAATTGGACACATGACGTAGATATGTCAAAGACGTCAACTGAATAGGATTTGGAACCGTAAGCAATATCCGAATTCGCTCCGAGTTTCTTATATCCCTATTCTCACGGATTCGGATCGAATGAGTAACCGCTCTTAGACCCATGTAAATAATATGCATGTACCATATTCTAGCAAAATAAACGATTTGGTTATTATGAAAACTCACAATAACATTTATATGTATTTTATTATTTTGTAAGAAAACTTCTGTCCATAGAGTATTAATTGATGAGTTGCAAATAATATGCAATTTAATAGTGGCTACACAATGGGGTCATCTTGCTAGAGTCTATTGTTACAAAGCCGATCTGATTCAGCTGCTAGTACAGCAAAACAAATGATGCGGATCGATTAATCCGCGATTATCTACTCTAACTACTAGGTACCTATATTTTTCAAGCCATGCAACTTTGTAACTGTAATAACTAATTTTGTTATATGAAAATTTTCCCCTGTTATGTTTATTCATTTTGACGAACAGGAAGAAACTATATAGTAGTCTTAATATATAAAAGGAAAAGGTGACTGACGGACTGACTGACTGATCTATCAATGCACAGCTCAAACTACTGGACTGATCGGGCTAAAATTTTGCATGCAAATAGCTATGACGTAGACATCCCCTAAGATAAGATTTTTGAAAATTTAACCCCTAAGGAAGTAAAATAGGGGTTAGAAATTTGTGTAGTCCATGCGTTCACAAGCATAGACTACAGTAGCGTAAGCTAGTTCATACATATTATACACTCTATCTTTACAGTTTTAGAAGCATCCTTTAAAATACTTGGCAGGTAACCTACTCTTCGTCGATGTAATCATCTTGAACGTCTTCGCAAATGACCCAGAAGATTAGATCCTGGACGATGTCGTAACTCAAGCACAAAACTTCGAATAAAAATTGAATAAAATATCTCTACATGGATGGAGATTTACCACTTAATGGACAATACCTACTGGAGTAGGAGGCTGCCTTGTTTAGATGCTCTCAGCGACAGAAAGGGAAACCAATAAGGGTTCGTAATCATCATCGGGTTAACGATATGTACTTAATCCATCTCAATTGTGTTATATACTTATATGCGCAACGCTATAGCTAATTATGCCAAGCGTTGTTCTTTTCAGTGCTGAGTTTCATATCCAAGTATCGATTTTATTGCATCTAGTCAATTTGCAATTTTATTCATATTTCAGTAACTCGATCTCTATGATTCATGATTATTATTTGATACTCAAACAAAAATTGCTTCTCCGACTACTAAGTGTACAACGTTCTCAATTACTGTCTGTAATATAATTTAGTCGATATGCCCCTCTGGCGAACCGCGACCGGTCTAACCGAAAACTATAGAGTTACATATTAAGAAAACAAACCTATGTAATTTCAGTTCTGACCGCAGCATTTACGACCTGTTGCGTTTGTCTAAAGCTTGCTAAGTTGCTCCTTTGTTGGTTCCAATCTGGGGTCACATTTCTCTTCCTTTATTATCTTCACGCTTTTCTCTTCCTCATTGTGTATTTGCATACTAAAATGCTAAAACACAGGACTTCAACGTTGGTTCTTTAGAATTACCACTTTCATAATACCACAAATTATCTAAAGGACTTCCGTCTATTTTGTACTTGGATGAAAACTTCTATGTACCTACGTTTATGCACGATGGAACGGAGACGGTATATACGTTTGACGTTAGAAGTTGTGTGTGTGTGTGTGTGTGTGTGTGTGTGTGTGTGTGTGTGTGTGTGTGTGTGTTTGTGTTTGTACGTTTCTCTCAGCATATTTCGCGATTTTAATGCGGTTTTTTGCACGTGTCACTTTTGGATAGGTTAGATGTGTTTTGTTTTTTCCTAAAAACTACTGGATCAATTTCGTTTATTTATTACATAAAAAGGCTTGCTGTTTACGACAATCATGCTTAATAAAAAGTAATTTGAGGTCTAGGTCTGAGCGCGCTTGCCTAGAACATGCCTATTCACTCTTGTCTTGAAGGTATTTGAATTATTCGTTGCAGGAAACACGGATGCCAGTATAGCATTCCACACCTTAGCGGTTCGTATTAGAAACGTTGAGCAAAAACGTTTATTTTACATTACACAGACATCACCTCAGAGCAGGTTCTTAGATAGGTTTATTGTAAGGTTATAGGGTCACCAGGGAACGCTTCAGTTCGTCTTGGGTTCTTTAAAAAATTTAACTCTACGTCTTGCGTCGTATACAAGTTTGCTATTCTAATCTGAAGCATTGTTGCCAGTGGGTAGTATTATTAGTTCTGTGCTACGAGTAGTGGTTGCTTAGGTACATAATATTTGAATGTTGCGTGTGTTGCGAGAAAATTACATTCAATACGCCAAAACTTCGATCAAATTTATATGAAAAAGAGAATCCAGATATTTGCCACGCCAGCCGTGCCTGGTCTAGTTAGTACCGTGCGATAGTAATGGTAGTAAAAACTAATTGGAGACCGTTGGAAAAGCTAATAGGGTTTAGGAATGTTGCCAAAACGATTATTTTTGTAACGTAAAATGTGTATGCTGCACACTGTGTATTGGTGTCAAAAATGCAATACGATACCTATTCATTTTTTAAAATCTGACATGATAACGAAATCATACAGTCCTAGTGATAATGACATCGGCCTCCTTTTCGAGAAGTCGGAGGTTCGATCCTGGGCACGCACCTCTAAATTTTTGGAGGTATGTGCGTTTTAAGTAATAAAATATAAATATCACTTGCTTTAACGGTGAAGAAAAACATTGCGAGGAAACCTGCAAGTCTGAAAGTTCTCCATGATGTTCCAAATATTTTATGTAAAGTCAGCCAATCCGCACTTGGCCAACGAGAGATATTTCTTTATTACCAAGGGTCGTTGTTTAACAGCTACAGTTTGACAATTGCGATCTCATCTGATTGGATGGCATTCCTAAAATGTATTGTTGCAGCAAAAATACCACGAATTCAACCAATCTTCAACAAAAAAATGAACACCAATCTTCCGCGATATGTGTTTCCTACCAATTAGGTATAATCCGGGTATCTTTGGAGCAAGAGTGAATAGGCACCTTCTAGGTAAAGGCATCCCATCTTAGACCACATCATCACTTTCCATTAGGTGTGATTGTGGTCAAGCGCTTGCCTATAGTGAATAAAAAAATGATTGTAGCAATGATTGATGCACTTTTTCCTTTCGACCAAAAGTAATAGAAAAACATACGAGTATAAAAATCGTTTTAATTCGTTCGCTTTTCGTACGTTTTAATCAAGTACGGGTGCCGTAATAAAAGTCCGCGTCACAAAAAATTTCGTCAAGCAATAGCGGCGCGTCTTGTTTGCTTTTGCTTGTCTGACCTAAATTTCCAAGTTGATAATGAAAAGCTTCGTCGTCTTCTCTCCGTAATTTCACTCGGGCATTCGCCGGGGACCGTTTGTTACTTTCTGTAATCACTGTGCACTGAATATATTACCACTTTACCTACCCGTACACCTCGCCCTTCTACGAAATGTGGTCACGTAATTATTTTATGACTGAAACCCATTTCGAAATAGTAATCACTTGTCAGTAATTAGTGATTACACTATGGTAAGGGACCATACAGTCTGGGAGTGCGCTAACCTAGAAGTTGCTAATAAGTTATGACATATGACGCTTTCACTAAACCCTAAATCTATTACTATAATATACCTACGTATGTTGTATGACTTCATACTGAACTGCTTATCGGTAGATATGACTTTGCCGATTTGAGCCAATTTAGCATCTCCTAATTGATTTACTTGGGAATCGAACGCGGGACCTTCGACTTAGTAAACTACTGTGTCGGAGAGCTTGCATAGTTAACTTTTTATTTAGATTTTAAATTTTTATTCGCGATGTTATTCAGTAGCAAATTAGCAATGTATGGACTCTTTAGAAATATCATAATGTATGAAAGACATGCATTTTGTACTAAGCTTTCTAATTAGTTCAACCGTCCATTCATATCAAGTTACTGTGTATAACTAACAGAGATGTACTAACACTGTCTGAAAGGAAACCGGATAATATGACATAATTAGAAGATGTTACCATACTGGCGGTATTAAAGTTTCAAAATTGAAAATATAATGATTAAATAATAAATATGATTAAATAATAAATGATTAAATCCAGTATTTCTGTGTAGCCACACAAACAGACTTCTCATACTTATTCGAAAAACGAAAATTGGCATTAGGGGATAGTGAGAACACAATTCAATTTTTTTTATGGGAGTTTGAGCTTTTTAACTTCTGATTGGCCCGTGTATCCCATATAAATATAAACATTTAATTATTTGTTCAGAATTATTTGCGTTTTATTCAAACTTGCTATGTAATGTCTATACATACGAGTTTCGACTTTCGAGTAGGAAGATACTCCTAGTTTTTTTGCTCATAGGTAGTGATGAAAATAGTGTGTCCACCTCTGTTTCATTTTGCCACTATGTGACCCTCGCCTGCTAAAAGGATGCCGACCGCTGACATGTAGGTACAATTGCTGTAGGTACAACTGAATCCAGAGTTCAAAGTAGTTAGAAATGGTAATTGATGAACTTCGCTTTTAATGTAGTCTATAAAAGAGTCCATCAAAAGGCTTTGTTAAACGTTTCATCTGAACACGACCAAATGAACTTAATTAGAGATGAAGCATTTCAAATTCAATCAAATTAAACAAAAGTTAAAAGACTTCTTTTACTTTGAAAAACTGATTACTCCTCAAAAGGCTTTTTACGAGTCCCTACGTAATAAAGTAAACCAGTTTTTTCTGGCAATGTTCTTCCTTGATGTCAGTCAGGAAAAGCTTAATTTTATGCCATTTTATCACTAACATTTTTAATAGTAATTCGAATAAATTACGAACTATTTTGGGTAACATCTAAACATCAATTTATTTTCGAAGCACCTTGTGCTGAAGGTTAGTCAAGATTTTCATAAGAATCCTGTCTCTAATACTATTACGAGTTAATCCATATAAATTGCGAAGTGTATCACCATGAGTCAGTCACGATAATAAACTTCTTGGAATTAGGTACTTCAGTCATCAGTGTTGACGATATCAATTGAAAATGCTTCTCAATTTCACACTTGCATTCATAATTTGTATCCATGTTATTTGGAAAAAAACGTATCCCTGAATTGCTGAAACGAAGAGTTTTGTGATGTTTGTGATGTTAACTACTTAAATAACATCTTAAAGTTTTTGCCCTAAACAAAAGCACTAGAGGCCATTCATTCATGTGCCACTTTATGGCCCAAAATATTTAACTAATCGGTGTGTTCAGTCGTAACTATGTATTATATATTAGATACTTCATGAAAGTTAATTCTACAAATATAATTTTCTTCCTTTTCATCATAATTAATTACTTCAATCAAAACATCGCAATCAGTCACAATTCATGATTAGTATTATGATTATAAATAATACTTAGTAATTTTTTATCGATGTCATTTGCACAGATTCAAACGTTTGGTCTCAACGCTCGGACGCATTCGCTTGCGTGATTATGTTAACAGACTTCCTTTTGGAAGATTTCATTGAAAATACCGATGTCTCATTAATCAAGTTTCATTTATTTCACTACAAAATACACGTAGATTCCTCCGACATCAATGGTAAAACTAGTATTAGTCTTGAACTAGTGTTAAATAAAAACTAACGTCTGGCAGGATCGCCATGAAATATATTTCTTGGGTTGGTGGATAATGACGAGACGGCGTTGTTATAAACGTCTTTATTAGTTGATGGCTTATGATCTGCTACTTATGGGCTAGCAGTAACTATATCAAAATCTTACATGCTATTGTCTAAATAATATTTCCATAATTTTGCATTACCTTTTGTTCTTATTCAATGCGTAAGCAACCTACATAATATTACAGTTGGTCTAAGTCTATAAACAGTGCTTCATCATGAAATTGTATCTCTAACGCGTAAAGTTAGAGGTAAAAGAGAATCAATTTTTTTTTTATACTTTCTTTGAAAAATCGTCAAAGTGCAGTGATAACATTGTATACCCTGCGAATTGGCCGGCAATTCCCGTACATATAGCTTAGCTATCCTCTAAAGAGTAGATAGTAATCTTCCTTTTACAGCGTCCATGCAAAAGTTCTACCCGGGCAAGATTTCAAGTTAATGAAAGCTACATAATATGCTGCTAAGCTATCTTGACTAATTTGAAATAACACATTTTCTTTCGACGCTTTTCACAAGGCTATCGTGAAAGTTAACGGACGAAAAAATTTAAAGGTGATTTTTATTTATTGGATGGAACGGAAAACGATGTGTGAAGACTGCAGATCAAGTGAAACTTAAAACCGCGCCATGATTAACCTTGGAATTAACCGGTATAAAAGAAAATATATAATGGCAATCAAAATATTATATACTCGTACTTACCTTTGCGTTTTATTGGAGGATCGAATTTCTTTACCATGACAGTGATTGATGGCGTCAAAGACGACCTACTGAGGAAGTTGCTTGTGAAATAACAGGTAGCTTGATTAAAGAGTAAAGTTTTGATTATATTTGTATGAAGTTTTATACTTTACAAATAGTTCTACACTTCGAGATTCGCAAGAAGTGAGTAAGTAATAGTGGTCGAGTGTCGACTCTAGAATATATCATCGTCCCAACCGATAGGCATCCAGTGCTGGACCAAGGTAATGGATATTTGATAGCTTTCATGGTAATTAGCAATTATAACGCCACGGCCGTGCCCATTGTGTTCCAAACATCCCAATTCGAAAATGGAAGACAAACAAAATTATGATACGAAGCCCTTTTGCTAGTTACCAATTCACAGAACCAGCCCACATAAAATAAATTATTATGACATTAATATGGCTGCTAAATTAATAAGGACTCAGCTGATCTCCAGGGAAAGAAGTGCGTACGAGGTGCGGGGCGGGATCCGAGTGCAGTCGGCCAGTCGCCTTCCTCGCGTCAGCCGCGTCAGTCGGATCATTGTATCAACCGCGCCGTTCGCCGATATTAGTGCCACAATCTGTGAATGCCAGATATTGGATTGAAACTGTGTGCAGTGTTGCCCGAAACCCAAAATTTGTGCTGGAATTTCAATCGTTACACCCTCCAACTACGATTGCTGTTACGGCAAGCACGTGAGTGCCTTGAGTTTTTGTTGCTAAGTTATCTCGAAGTAAAGTAGCATCTTCAACCTAATTAAGATTTTATCAGTCACCGTGCGAGATGTAAACATCTAAATCTAAAGTTTCAAACTAAAAAAGCAATTTCAATTTTAATATACTCAAATCCTTCGCCGCGATTTATGATTTCTTTTGAAAATTTGGGGTAGAATGTTTGGTCGTCTATTGATTCGTACCCCTAATAAAATTCACGCATTGAGAAGTGCCCCGTTTCATCCTGTGTTATTGGAAGGGAAGCGAACGCCTGGGGGCCGAACCGGGACTCGATCCGCGAAGTGTAATTTGAAAATTCTCTAACCAAGCTATTTTGTCGTCGAAATTACATTTTGGGTTGTTTAGTATTTCAAACACATCGTAAGGAAACAAATTCTACAACCTCAAAGTCATGTAAGATTTTATGAATGCCTAGTTGATGCCAACAACCCGAAAGAGACAACTTTTTGATTTTCCGGGATAAAAACCTAGGTACCTATGTCACTCTCCATTCTCCAAGTCTTTAACGACGTGATTGAAAGACATACCAATAAATCAACAAACAAACACACTCGCATAATTATAATATTGGTTCATGATATACACAACACATCAGCTCGTATCAGAAGATGGATTAAGATGGGAGAAGCTTATGCAAAATTTTGCCAAGCTGTGGAATAGTTACGTCGACCTGATAAAATAACACTAAAACAATCAAAAGTATACGATGAATGACCATTACAAGTTTAAGATGCTATTAGCATATTTATCAATGTGTCAATGCTATGAAGATATTTAATGTCCAAAACTTATAAACAAAACGATTTGGTTAATTGATCAACATAAATGGGTACCCAATTAGCAATGAAATGTTATGACTTTTTATTACTTACCCTTATATCATTATTAATAGTAGTAAATATGTCGGCTAAATTGAAAGCCGATTGAAGAAATTGAATTAATTTAAATCGATTATTGCTCTTCATCTAAAATTAATCCTCTATCTTCAATCAATTTTAAATTTACTCTAGTATTACTTACATAGCTCCATTTTATCTACAATAAAATTCATTTGAATTCTGTTTGAAGTCAACATCTGGGTGAATTACTTCGATTTGTAATTGTATTTCTCTTGTAAATGTATTCCTGAAAATGGGAATTTTATCATTTAAGTTTTAGAATTTAATAATATCTGTAGTGGGATAATATTTTTAACGAAATAATTCCCTGAAAATTCTTACGATATTTTCTATACCCCTAAGTACATTCCGTAAGAAAAGCTGACAATACTTATACCCAGGTACTTTGGAATGCCATTACAAATTCCTAACTACGAGTAAGTAGGTCTCCGTCATCAGACAAGAATCTTTTTTTTTCCTTTCTTCCAAAGTCTTTTGCTATTTATCGGGTGATTTCAAGGAATAAGGGTAGATCTGATATACCGATCTGTCTGAAACCAGACACTATCAGTGTCTGATTTCGCAGAATATTCTGATTTCTCCGGACTCAAAACTTTAGCAATGAACATCACAAACTAGATTTTAGGTAAGTTGTATTAAATGTTATTTGTTGGTTTACCTATTGGTTGGTTGGTTTGATGGTTTATTGGTTTCTCCTTACAGTCAGCGTGATTATCTGTATAAGTAGTTATAATAAAGATTTGGAGAGTAACATAGATATACTTTTTATTCCAGAATATCAAAAAGTTCCCACGGGATTTCAAAGCCTAAATCCACGCGGATGAAGTCACAAGCTTCAGTTAGTGCAACATGTAGGTATGTGAAACAATCTTCGCTCAAAGATTTCCCTAATACATATACCTATTACTTATCGTAGTCTTTACTGATGACCACGCAATACCGTTGTATTGTCAAATCAATTCTCATCAAGTGCAATTGTCGACATGTAAGCGTGCGAATATATTACCCGTGACATATAATATCACTATATTATCACGTTCGTCTCTTGACAGACAGTCGCGTAGACGGTAGAAAATTACAGGTTGCTATAACAACGGTTGAGGCACGCAAATCGTCATGCGCTGTCGCTTCGAATTCTACTCGCTAGGTGATATTTATAGTATCTATTTTAAAGTAGACTATTAGAAGGGTTTCTTTATTTTTCTCACCACTCGCTCAACATTGCCTTATTACAGGCCTGTTATCTAAAGGTAAGCATGCCATAACATTCCTATGACTTAGCCAGGTTGTGTAAAGCACTGTAAATATGACTGAAATCCATTACGCCTTAAGGGATGTAATGTAATTTGAATTTAGAAAATCCCGCATCCGAAACAAATTCTGTTCCTTTCGCTCGCGTGATTTAAATTTTGCTATCTTGCTTTGTTGAGTGATAGCGTCCCTTTCACTCGCCAAAAACACGAACCATAGAATAAAGACTAAAGATTATTAAAAATTACCTCCAAAACTTATCTGCGAAACGTTATATTGTCGTGTTATTGAAATTAATTATTATATACTAGCTGATGCCCGCGACTCCGTTCGCGTGGATGTAGGTTTTTTAAAATTCCCGTGGGAACTCTTTGATTTTCCGGAATAAAAAGTAGCCTATGTGCTAATCCAGGGTATAATCTATCTCCATTCTAAGTTTCAGCCCAATCCGTCTAGTAGTTTTTGCGTGAAGGAGTAACAAACATACACACACACACACACACACACACACACACACACACACACACACACACACACACACACACACACACACACACACACACATACAAACTTTCGCCTTTATAATATTAGTGTGATTTAACTTGAAATTGAAATGTCGAGTAACAACGATGATGGCAGCAGTAATTAACTACCGGAAACTGTTAATGCTCAAAGTGTAATAAACGATTAGCTCCCAGAAACTTTTAAAGACAGATAGGTAGGTACTAGGTACTTATTTAAGAATACGAAGATTTTGATTTTATTGTCTCGCGAGGTGTGAAAAGTAGAGTATGAACGCGAGGGTAATGCTGTCTTCATCTTGGGCACCCATAAATCCCGCGTTTCACTCAGGATTCTAGATGCAACACCATCGCTACGCTCGGGAGTTACTCTAAAATCCTTCGTTACGCTTGGGATTTATCCAGGCGCCAGTAACGTAAGACATTGCATTACCCCCATGTTGAATAATCTACTATTACGCACTCTAATCTATCACTAGATATTATATTACACGAAACGGCGCATGTATGCATTGCAAATAACCGCTATTTAACAGCAGATGGATTCTAACATGTCTCTCGAAATGGAAATAGGAGTCTGGCTAAATTACCTAGGCACTTTACAAGTCTGACACTCCTCATTGTTGCCACTACATTCCAAACTACGCACTCAGTGTGAGGGGGAACAGCAGCACAACTCCGAAAGAGACCCTTTGACATGTATAGAGACCCACAAAAGTACCTGCAAGCTTATTATATTATGAACTTTATACCTTAGATGTTAGAGGTTATATTAGGGCGTGCATGTACATATTAAAGAGTGCACCTTCTAACACCTTTGTAGTTTTTGTAAGTGATTTTAAAGAGACGTATTGTCGCGACTTACTCTTACGTCTCCTACACGGTAAAAATCGTGTTCTTGTTTATTTTTTTCTGTTATTGCTATTAATTCTTATTCTTATAAAAAGACGTGATACAAAAAATGTGTGCACGCTACGATTTCTCTAGAATTGAAAAGACAGTAAGTATATTATGCTTTTTCACCTTTAATATTGTCTTTTTTTGTTTTAATAACTTTCTTGTTTGTGATTAATTAACTTGTAGGTCAGTTACATCCCGATTATTTCTTCCTCTTTCAATTGTTTATAGCTACATACTTACTTAAGATTTTATTTTCCTTGACTAACAATATTATAATATTATGTACCTATATTCATTCTGTGAATTTAGGTGGAAGTCAGTGTTAAAAATTAAAAGGATCATACAAACCGCATACCTACCTATTTAATAAATTACACTTATTTATAAATTAAAATTACCTAATTACAAATACCATAATATGTACATAAATCTTGAATACAAAAATAATTTAATTGTTAATAGTACCTACCTCAATTATTCTATTGTTTGCACGACAACTCAGAGTTATTAAGCGGAACACAAGTTTATTTATCATTGTTTTTATATTAAAGTAAGAAATAAACGCAGCTAAGGTCATTGACGTTATATTATCTCGTACTAGAAGATTCTCCGACTTAGCTTGCGCTCTAACAATATTCGGTTATTTTGAATTATTTTATTTTACGTATTAGTTAAGTACGTAGTTTAAGTTTTATTTTACTCCTTTTATAATATTGCCTAACTAGACGTAGTGACTTCGTCTGCGTGGAATTTATTATTTTTTGAGTCTTTTCGGGAATGAAAATGAGTCTTCAATACTGCCAAGTGCCGCCCTATTTATAAAAAAAGCGGTTGAGTAATAATTACAAAAGATAATTTTTGAGTTATCATCAAAAACATGGGTATTTTCAAAACTGATGTTTCTTAAAAAAGAATGATACATAGATCCAAAGTTTTTTTTAGTATGGTCCTACGTAGCATTATTTTTAGGAACATCACATTTTGAAAATTCCAACTTTGACGATATCTTAAAATCGACTTTTTATAAAATAGGACGGCAGAATATACAAAATATTTAAATCTCTTTAAGCTCGGTTGCGTCTGACCATGAAAAGGTCATAGAGAGAAAGATCAATTTCGCAATTATAATATTAAAAATAGCATCGATAAGAATTATTTACAATGCAGTTCAAAAGTTAAAAACATTACAATAATTATATGATTGAAAAGAAAAGACAATTTAGCAACGCTAACACGTAGAAAATGGGATAATTTTAATTCGTATATCTATAAAAATACTGAACATCTTCTTGTGTAGAAATTCAATACATCTCTCCTTATTAAACTCTTTAGTATTTATTTGATGCTTTGTGATATTCTATTATGAAGAAAACGGTCAATATTTTCATTCATACTAAAAATACAGAACATTTTCTTGTATAGAAATTCAACACGTCTCTCCGTAAGCTCTTTATCAAGTATAAATTTATTTGATCCTTTGTCTGAGGAAACAAAACGTTAACCAATTTTAACAAATCCCTCTGAAACCTGGGGAGGCTTTTTGTGAGTAGGTACGTGTCGGAAATCTCCTTTGAAGTTATATTCCCAAGATGGACGGCATAATAGATTTAAATAATTTAGAATTTAAAGTACAAGTACTAGGTATATTGCAACGTTCTTTGAAATCCCACTTTCCCAATAGAACGGTTTGCGTCTTCATTCCTCATTCGAATGGCTAATGTTTGGAATACTCTTCCGTGAACTGTGTTCTCTACCAATTACAAACTTTAAAACAAGTGTGAATAGGCATCTTCTACGTCCCATCGCCATCGTTCCATCTTAAGCCACATCATCACTTTCCATCAGGTGTGATTGTGGCCAAGCGCTTGCTTATAATGAATTTAAAAAAATAGATTTTTCTTGTACTCTCTCTATCTCTTCTATCTGCAAGCTTTTCTTAGACTATAAACAAGTTTGGGATTCTTAAATGTTTCTTTTTTCCCAATTATAGGTAAGGTTAATTTCTATGCTGATATTTATAATACCTACTTTAATCCATAAGAAATTAAGACTAGGTAAAACAAACTTACAAAGCTTGTTAAAGACTTTTCGTGGTCAGATTAACATTTCAAACCGACAGTAGATTGGTAAGTAAGTAAGTAATTAGAAACTAGCGAACCTTTGATAATGAGCTTAAAGCTGGCAAAGTTAAAATATAGTTCGTTTTAGTTAGCATTATAATAATATTTAAATTGCATAAATGTGAACGGTTTATATTACTTATTATAATAAAAAGTAATATGAGCATAAATAAATTTATAA
Source organism: Maniola jurtina (assembly GCF_905333055.1). Lineage (NCBI taxonomy): Eukaryota > Metazoa > Arthropoda > Insecta > Lepidoptera > Nymphalidae > Maniola > Maniola jurtina. The sequence continues at coordinate 4,959,652 of NC_060048.1, read as the reverse complement.
AAGATACCTTTTTATATGATTTGACATTATTTTCAAAAACTTTGAAGTCTGCAGAAAACTGATTTTAATTTTCATTTCTCGCTTACTACAATGTCTCTATCAGCCGACAAATAAACTCTTAGACACAGCCTTAGTATTACAAGAAAACCTTTGGGAAAAAATAGGTCATAGGGTTGGCCACCATCTTGCGTATCTTATAATCTTTTCATTCAAGATAATATTTAAAGTATTCTTAAGTAAAGAAATCTGTTTGTATAGTCATCATTCATAAAAACAATAACTTACAAAAACCATTTTGCAAACTTAAAGAAAAACGCATTACTTCGTAACTTTCTGATTTTAAATTTTATTGCAGTGAATTACCAACCCTTAGCGATCTCTTTAAAGGTGAACGCACACTTATCCGAGCCGAACACCTCGAACGAGTCGAACGAAACGATTTTTAGAATTCTATGTATGAAATCTCATGAAACCTCGCACATTTCCCCGCGTCGAATCGTCCGAATCGGAAGAAGATTTCATATACAGAATTCTAAAATTCGTTTCGTTCGACTCGTTCGAGGTGTTCGGCTCGGATAAGTGTGCGTTCACCTTAAATTCCTTACGCCTAACCCTATTACCGCGGATCCTTTATCAGATGCAAAATAAATCGAATCCGTTCCGAATTCATGTCGATCTACGAAGCATGAAATAAGTAGCAGCTAAGAGAAGCTTCTTACTTTGACGCAACGTAAGATTGGATTTCCATCGAACTTACCTATTTGTTGATAATTATAAAAATCGATAGAGTTTATCCATTTCAAATTCGAGTCTATCTGATTCTCATGGAATTAGGAATTAGCTTAGCTTATTGATAGACTAGCGTGGGGCGGAAATGAATTCTCAAAGCAAGCCACACAAATCTTGTAAATATAGGATGCTGGCATAAAGAGCCAGGTTTCCGGTACCAACAATTCGATGCGGTTAAAATAGCCTTATGTTATCTTATGCCTGTTACCCATCTCTTTATGTAAGAGCCTTAGACTAAGGCAAAAGCTCATAAGATATATATTATTTAAAGAATATTAGCCATTTTAATCATGACTAACATTCCCCTTTTCCCTCCAACTAAGCGTAAAGCTTGTGCTAGAAGTGGGTATGACAATAGTGCAACGGCTGGGGTTTGAACCGCCGACCTTTCGGATTTCAGTCCACTCCTATAACCGTTGAACTATTGAGGCTTTTATTAATATGAGGCTATTTTACCTGCACTGATCAGTACTGACCCGCACCAACCTGTCGGTACCGAAAACCTAGTTCTTTATGCTAGCACCCATGGAGTATAGACCTACGTTTGGAAAAGTAGGACATTGAAAGAAACAAAGAATACCCGGCTGGCTCTATTTGTTGTGAGCTTCTTCTCAGACCGGGTCAAGTTTGCAACTCTCGGCTAGCAAGATTAAAAATATCACTACTATCTAATATTATTTTTAAAAGTCGAAAGAGGCCATAAAATCCTAATTGAATTCTGGCTTTGACATACAGGTAAACTTCTGTTGGAGTGCCACTCTAGAAGTATGTTGCGTGAAAAATTTAAAGAGATTGGTATTCTTACAGTTGCTTCGCAGTTTATAATAATACTTACAATTTTTGTGAGACAAAATATTAATCTTAGTGACTCTGCTCATTAGAATCTTCACTCCGAATCGCGAGTAGCAGATGTAGCATGAAAGACACTAAGTAGTTGGTCAACATGAAAGAAATAAGTTTTGATTTTGATTTTATTCTATAAAATATCCTCAGGTCACATAGGTAGGGTACAAGTTATGGGAAGAGTATGCTGTAGCCTGAATTTTTGATATAAATAAAGCGCAATCGAACGGGGTTTCCGCTTAAATACGTTTTAAAATAAAGCTGCAGCAAAAACTGAAATATAACCCTCAATCCTCAAATCGTAACGTTCAGCCATTGAATGTACGTGTAAAAGTGAGCTATGCTCCTTTATTGAACCGAGCCGTCCAAGCGGAAATGTCGACGGGCAAAAACGACTATCTGACCGAGTAATTTGTAGCTATTCATGGCCCTGTAGGGCCGTTTGTGGAACGAACTGAGTACGCTATATCAATTAAAAAGGAACGTACCTAATACGATTACCACAATGACCTGGCACGAACGTTGCTTTCCTGATTTTATATGCTTAAAAGCAAATGATACATATGTTAGATTTTTATCTCTCTTGATTTTGCTTTGTAATTTACCGTCCATTAGAATATGGCGCAACGAACTTGTGCTGCGGCGAAGCCCAAAGGAGGGTTATTTGATAACATTCTCAAACTTAATTTTATTCACTTTGGCACATAAGCCCCATGATTCAAAGTCGATAAAGTTGAGTCTACTGGGCATAGTGGTCTCTTATAGAGACTTCCACAATCCACATGCCATGCCGTTTTCATTGCATTGAATCTTACTAGCTATGTTTTTTACTGAAATTTGTCTCGTCGACTTGAGCATTGATTTACGCTTTGTCATGCATTGGCTGGACATCGTCAAAGTTTTCTACACACTAGAGGATGGATGTGGCCCTTTCTAGTTTTACCATAGATAAGCGAAAAGCGAGGTAGGTTCGTGAAACTCATCCATCAGAGCTTAATTAAGCTGTTAAAATGAAGTGATCCAATCAGAGGGTTTCATACAAAATCTCTAGCTGCACAAGTGCACATGCTTGATCATCCCTCGTGAAAAGGCATGTAAGTACCTACTTTACGGAAACTAAATGAGGTTTTGCTTATTCATTAGAAATTGTTAATTGGACATGAGGAAGCTACCGAAATGCCTCCACTGTACCACATTTTACATCCGTATGGCAATTTACAACAGGAATCAGCTCATTCAACGGAACATAATGGATTATCGAGTTGATAAATATTAATCGATGAATCATGATGGTTATTGATCGCGAAAGTCTTTCAACTATAAAAAGTACTCTGTAAGTCTGTAACCAAAAGAGTGTAGGTATTTCATTCGGAAATCGGTAGCAGAACATCTGTCTTTAAAATAAAAAGTAGGACAAGGTTATACATTGGTTTCATGTAAACGACCGGATATTATGTAAACAACACTAGAAGATTTGAAACCCAATGCATTCGTTTTATCTTTACATTTCTCAGACCTCCGATATTTCAGCCCGGCTAGCATGGGCAGTAGATAAAAATTATATCCCCGATTATATCCACTGATTTCTGTGACATCAGTGGATATAATCGGGGGATATAATTTTTATCTACTGCCCATGCTAGCCGGGCAGTAATGGTTTTGCTGGATACAATTTGGGCTCGATCATTTTAATCGTCTATAGGCACCATAAATCAATGAGTCATTGACTGTGTTCAAAGTTCGGACCATAAACGTATCTAGTTCTAGTACATATTAATCGGGTGCCCAACTCATACATAGCTACGGTGCCCCCCCCCCCCCCTTTGACGGGATTTGTGCAAATTTTATCTCTTATGAAAGAGAGATAAGAGTTGCGATAGAAAGAGATGCGTTTATTAAATTTTAGGCCGCAGCACTGTATAATATAGCGCTATAAATCTCCATGGTCCATAACGAATTCATTGGCTTGAGGTGAGTATCAGAAGGGTTTGATGAATTTTGTGAAATCTAAACATCGTCTACATCAACTAGCAAGGCTATGTTATTTAACTAAAGAAATCACATGTGGGGAAGTAAAGAGTTGCTTAATTGAATTAATACAGGGAATCAGTCAAGTGAATAGCATCACAAATTACAATACAATTAAATAATACCTATTCACGTTTAATTTGTTGGTTTAACAGGATAAGAAAGTAGTCGCATGTTAGTTCAGGGTGACTAAGCGCGAGGGCAATGCCTCCGCATCTCCGATTCAGTCTATTGATGCAATTGATTTGTCACGTAACATGTGGACTTTGCCAATGATCGTGTTTGTAATATCTGAATACGCTAAACGTCCAATCCTTTATGCGTCTGCCTGTCCTATTTAGTTATCTGTTGGACTAGGGCTAGACTACTATGTTACGCGACAGGTCGAGATGGCAATCGGGGTGGGGATGCTCCGCGCTAACCCGGGGCGGGTGACGTGCGAGTGTGCGCCTCCTCGTTGATGTACTAGTCCACGTTAGAACAAGTTCGATGTCTTCTAAAATGTATTGTTGTATAAATAGCGTTGTATTCGATATTTCAAAAATTCACTTCATTTTATCTAAACCATTTTTAACCCCCGACCCAAAAAGAGGAGTGTTATAAGTTTGACGTGTGTATCTGTGTATCTGTCTGTGGCATCGTAGCTCCTAAACTAATGAACCGCTTTTAATTTAGTTTTTTTTTTGTTTGAAAGGTGGCTTAATCGAGAATGTTCTTAGCTATAATAAAAGAAAATTAGTAATTAAAAAGAAAGTTATCAGCTCTTTTCTAGTTACAGTAAACTTCACTTGTCGGGGGTGTTATTTAATTTAAACTTGTTATTTTTAGGACCGTAATTTGTCGCTAATACAACTGCCTTGTCGTATTGCACTAGGTTGGTGATTTCCACTAACTTTGTTTCCACTTTTACAGTTTTTTAAAATTTATTATAATGCACTAACAAGTGTAATTATTACATGTACGAGTATATCTCGCCAATGGTGGCGATCATAAGTACAAGGATCTGACACGTAATCTTTAAGATTATGCCTCTAAGCCAAAACTTTACCACTAAAGTCTAGGTATTAATACCTAGCTAACACTAAGCTTCCGAGGATTACACGCATTACAAGCTATCGTGTTGTTGAGATTTATAAATTTGTTTTTTTATCCAAATAGGTATCTTTCAAATAAGGTTACCCACCTCATGTTTGTCTCGAAAGCTTTTATCACTTGATGAACAACATTTTTATGAAAAAATCCATAAAATATAGTTTCTCAAGTAGATCCGTCCCTCCCTTCTTTTTATGTCCCGTATGTAAATAGCCTTCAATGCTGGACCAAAACAATTTTTCACAAAAGACCGGAGAAAAAGCTTTTGCATAAATCTATTTTGCTGACATGTCCAATCCATATCACCTTCTTGCCTAGAAACGTAGGTACTTTTTATCGGAAAGCAGTAAATATCAATTGAATATAAAAAAAGTCAGACGTGCTTTGCCTGGTCATAAATCCACGATTCCTTAGTTATGGTAGAGAGAGAGGCAAATGGGCCATGACGATTCAAATAACTGTAATAGGTACTTACTGGTTATTTATAAGCTGAGTAAAATTTCCACTAATGTCTTCGAGTATCGACTCAGTTTAGTAGATACGCTAAGGCCGTTGAACTAAATTAGTACCTACTTATAGAAGGGCTATTTCTAACAAAAATCGTGTTCTATGAAGCTATCAAAATTAGTAAGACTGGGCACCAAGTTGTAAGCAAAAACTATGATTTTTGTTCAGAATAACTCGTCTTGTGTGTTAGGTACATAGAGGTGCTCTTAAAACGGACTAGCTTCTGACCGAGAGTAACCGCTTATTTTCCATCCCTACTGTCATCCATAGTACGTGTATTAGATTGGTCCATATTCCACGCGATATTCTTAGCGTTCCTAGCGTATTGATAAGTTTTCGTCAACAAGAAACGATGCCATACAATCAAAAGCAGAGTCACGTAAGGCTGGCGCGCTTAGTGCGTACCCTGCTACTGAATAAATAAACCATTGCTTTTAATTGCTCATCAAGAGGTATTTTAATAGTCCTTTTATGAGCCCCTTGAAATGTTAGTTTAAAACTGGTGAAATTATTGATGTTGCGTACACATCGCAGCACGACGACAATTGACTGCTGGCCCAGATGACATCATAAACGACCTCCATAGTCCACACATAACTCACAACCTCACAACCTACTAATCGATGGTGTCGAAATGGGTAACAGCTTCAGACCGCTCCTATAGTAATTCGCCACGCGCTGTTAAGCTTTTATTATTAAGGCATTTCTTTTATTCAGGGCTTGAACGAAATTATACGTAATTGACGGCTGACGAGTCCTTTTAAGACTGACTGGGGTACTATAGTGCGCTGAGTGTTGATCTCGAGTATATTTCGGCGGATTTTCCAAAGACATGCTTTTCTTTGTTCATATTTTCTTCGGTGTAGAATCATGTGAAAGATTAAATACATGTTTCGCGCTATTTATTTTTATAAGGTAAATAAATGCGTATAAAAATGAAACATCCATTGTTAAATGCAATGCAAAATTCAACAACAAAATAACTACAAATATAACACGTCAATTGTTCATAAAATAAAATACGATACGATAACAAACGTATAATTTTGTAGTCTCTAGCTGTTTCCATCGACTTCGTTAGCGTAGAATTTTTGGTTTCTTCAAAATAAGAAGACCAAAGTCTTCTTAACAAAATAAGAAGACCAAAGTCTTCTTATTTTGTTGTCTAAAACCACAAAATAAGAAGGTATTTTGTGCTAAGACATTATGCGCGAAATAATCTAAATGACAGTGAGGATTGCATTAAAATCCACTTTGAAATTATTAGCTAAACAGACTAATGCAGATTGCGGCTTTTTCATATTATGTAGAAAAGAGATGAAATAGACAAATATGGATACTTATATAATCTAGCTTTAAGCAGATGGAACTTTGTGTATGTAAGTACTTCTCTATTTACAATAAAACTATCTGTCTAATTGATTTATTTATCTTCAAATTGAAGAAGACCCTTCTAGTTTTTCATTAGGTTTAAATATTTTTGTCCCTACCTTGTCCCTACCATTTAATTTATTGGTCCATAATTGTTAAATGTCAATAAAATTGATCGTCCACGAAACCAGTGACACGCTCCATAACATCCCCCAATTTCAATTTCTCTTAAATTGGCACTCAAATTAATTTCAGCAACAGCTGCTATCGATTTACGATCCAATCAATGTGTTGTAAGGAAAAATGGTCCCCAGTTTTAGCTGTTAAACAATTTATGGTAATGAACTTGGGCGCTTTGAAAGTGTTTACTCAGAAATTGCAGTTTTTAAATATTTTTTAAATTGGCTTTTTTACACTTTTTTTTTTTTTGGAAAAATAGAGTTTCATTTGCTTACACCATTTCAATTTTCGTAGTCTGTCTCCTATATGAACCGAAGTGGTGGTGGATATGGTCTTGTATTGTAGCCTTCTAATTTCCTATCGTTTCATTTATTACAACATACGAGTATTAATGAAAACAATCATCGATACGGTTTACAACATTGCCCCATTTTATATAAATTGGCGCAAGAATAAACTTTAATAACATCAATTGATCAATCGATTGATTAATTTGTTAATTTAAATCAATTTGTAATCGCTCAGTGTTGTAAATAATTAATTTATCGTTATACGAGTATACCTATCCTTAAAGCTTGGAAATTCTTATTGAGAATGTTAAGTGAAATATAATTAATTATACTTATTCGAAGTACGAGATATAAATATAAATTATATTCATAATTTTAATAATCAATTAACCCTTGCGTGAGTGCACTGTGTATTTTTAAAATGCAAACAATAAGACTCATGGTTATAATATGACCTCATATTGAGTCATCTTAGTAAGCAAGTAGAAGTCTCATAATATGATGTGTCATGTTTGTTTTCAAAAATCCTAACTTGGAACATGTTATTTAATTCGTCTTATCATTTTTTAATAAATCACTGACAATATTTAAGGAAAAACAACTTTTTTAAAGCTTTTTTATTATTAATTTATTTTCAAAAAAATGGTCTTATAATAATCACTGGAAGACGAATGCCATAAAAAATGCCATACAAAATTTTAAGCTCGCTTCATCAAACCGCCGTACCGGGAATTAAAATTGACACTGTGTCAAACGGTCGTCGTATTGACACCGTGTTGACAGACATGTCTCATCACTAACATATTTAGTTCCGACTCCGAGTACGCTCACATGACACTCACTGCTGCTATCAGTGCCAAAAATCAATTTGCTGCAAAAACAGTTTGGCAATCGTAGGTTTAGTGTATAAATTAATAGAGGTCAGTTATTTAAGGTTTTAAAATACTAGAGTACCATGATGATTGATGCAGTTCATTGACATTATTTTAGCAAATGAAAAAGAGAAGTACCTGAAAGTAGTGAAAACAAAAATAAGCACGAAATGAGTGAAAAAATACAAAATGAAAGTAGAGTACCTACAAACTGTAAAATGTTCCTTTCAACTATTTAAAAAGTTAACTCTCATTCACCAGTTCAAGTTTTAAACATTTTAGCGGCGAATCTCCGCCGCTTCGGACCAAAGGGAATTACGAAACTTTTGGAATGAATATGCGAAAGCTTTTAAATGTTAGTTTGGAGCTCACAGCGGTGATAATCAAACTTACCTACATGAGGAATTGTTCGACCCGTCGAAACGTTTCCTAGTGTTTTAGTTTAGCCTTTTATGGTTGAATGTACTTAGGTATAGCTACAAAGTAGTAGCAGCGTAGCTATGGAGATTAATAATAATAAATTGCCATACTGGAATCTAGAAACGTTATTTTATCTGATCTTGAGCTATATGCTAATACATAGCACAGTCGTTGTCGTGCCAATTAATGGAAGCCCATTGTTGGGCATAGATCTCTTGAAGGAAATTCCACACACCATTTTTCGGGCCGCTTGTGTCCAGCGGCTCTCTGCGAATTGCTACTTCACACATAAAAAAATATTTTCGGAGAAAAATGTCAATGTATTAAAATATAAGTTCGGTGACTATCATTCAGTGTTAGACACTAAGTTAGCGAATCACCCCGCACATCCATGGTGCCCCATATTACACTGACTGAATAGTTACGAGTAGGTATCTCAAGTCTTTGCTTGAGTTCACTTTCAGAGGTTTGTAACACGTTTCAACAATCGCTTTAACAGTTTCCAACTTTAAACCACATATAGCTGAAGTATCAAATACAAAAGGCTGACTCAATTTTGGCGGCTTCGCGTAGTTTGAACGATGTCGAGAGTCTCAGCCTGTTGTCTCGGCAAGCATTTAACAAAGACGATGTGGGAACATTCTACGAACAAACTAAGAACAAGGCTTTTACTTGAAAATTGGGTTATTCACGTTCCTACTACTAATGAGTCGGAAAAATATTTATTTAGAGAATCTTTTGCTGATTCACAGTGGATACAACCTACTTTACTTTACGAGCATCTAGTAGTTTATCACTAATCTTTTATCTAGGATATTACACTAATCTAATTTTTGGAGCGTCTTTTTTCAACTTATGGCCGGACATACTGTATGCTGCATCCGTCACTCGTAAATCTATGACACAGTACTCATAATTTTCGGACCTAAGATTTTTCTAGTAGGTACTTACTACTTACTTGCCATTTTTCGTCTGCATGAAAGTAGATGTGACCATCGAATTTTATATTTAAATCACCTAAATTGCGCATTGTTCCCGCAAGTAACACGTAACATAAACCGCATGGCTAATGTAAATTAACCGACGTAAACGCTGCGAGCCTACGTCATAGCCAATTTTCTGAAATAGAACTGTTGGTTGAATATTCATCAAACTTTGATCACACTACCATGCGGGAACACGCATACATGTAGGCCAGTTTTAAAAATTGAGCGTTTCACCGTCAATCCAAACATAACCATTTCAAAATCTAGCGACCGTCCGCGACTTTTCCTCGGCGAAAACGTATATCCTCTTTAATCCCTATCCAGTGGGAATTTTGAAAAATTAGGCCTTTTCACTTGTCGACATTAGGTAGGTATAACAGGAAACGCTGTCCAAAATTTCAGCTTTCTAGGGTTCTTCCAAGGGTTCGAACTGTACATTTATGTGTCACTCAGTCAGTGAGTGAGTCAGGACTTGTTTTTTTTAAATGTATGGATTTGCATTGTACAAAACTTAAATGTTTTTATAATAAGAAGTAATCTTTGTCATAATATGAGTATCTCGAGCAAGCATGCCCTGCCTAAGTACTAAAAGCACTACTAGGGAGAAATACTAGTGTTATATGGCGTGAGCTTATAGTGCTAAACTATTGATTTTTCCGTGCTACTCTTTCATTACCTATTTATTTTATTTATTTTGAACCAAAATTTAACAACTAAAACATAAACATTGAAGGGACATGCCCAAAGGTACCCTTATCGCCTTAATAGATTTCTACCAGAAACCTGGTACTGGGCGAACAAAGAACTTAGAAAATATAAAATAGGTATTCATTATAATGAAGAGCAATAAAGTATGGATATACAAAAGCATTGTATCTAAAATGTTGGGCGAAGTAACCAGCATAATAGTATTATCAAATACCGCTCATACAATATACTGTTTCTCATATAGAACTCATTCATATTCTCTAATATATAAAATGTTCCACACAGTAAACTGTTATTGCCACATCCTTTTATCCGAGTTGGAAATAGGTCAGGATGAGGATAGACTTCCGACGTGGCGTTGCCCTCAATGCCTTCCGAGTAAAACCATAATCTTAATATAAATAAAACCTAATCCTAATATCAAGGTTTCCTTAACACCACAATAACAACCGATTTGACTGAAACCTAGAATAGAGATAGCTTATACCCTGAATTAACATAATATAGGTTACTTTTCGTTCCGGCAAAATCAAAAAATTCCCGCGGGTTTTTTTAAAACTTATATCCACGTGGACGAAGACTCATCAACTTTTTTACGGGGTACAAAACTAAATAAATAAGATTTATATTATCTTCGCTAAGCAAAGCTTTTAAAAAAATCATAGCGCATGTATGATTTTTCCCCTCTTTGTCATTTGCTATTACTGTAAAGAAATATATAATGCTAATATGTATAAAATAAAATGGTTCTCTATCTAAAACTTCATATTCTGTAATATACAATTTTATGTTCTACACAGTAAACTGCAGTTGTTGCCACATTGGAATATCCTTTTATCCGAGTTGGAAATAGGTCAGGATGTAAGGACGAAGTTGGTGCGGAACAGGAAGCTCAGCTCGTACGCTCACTCTGCGACTAGTTTTAATACTGATGTGGAAATAAAAGAATTCTATTCCCGGCTCCGAACAGAAGTGCATTCGCCAGCTTTTCCGATAAGTAACCAATTGTGAACGTGGGATGATAGGAAATTCGATTTTAGTTCACTTTATTTTAACACACTAATCAAATATCTACCTACCATTATCAAAAAGTTTTCCGTCTTGAAGAAAAATCGGGTTGACAATCAAACAGTAATTGAGTCGGTATAGTGTGATTTATACAGAAGTGATAAGTGAAGTGGCGCGGTTTCGAATTCCTAGGATCTCCTTTAAGAGTTTTCCCCTAGAGATATGCTCTGTATTGTTGATTCATGTCTTCGGTACATAAATACCCTACTAAACATCGAAATATCACACTAATTCTACATAATTATGCGTTCTTATCGGCTCTTCGCCGTCACACAGCGGGCTACATCTCTACTCACCGCCACGCGGCGCGCCGCGCGCCGATGATTTGAAGTTCTATCTGCTCCTAACGTACCTACATATCTACCTTTCATACGTACTTTACATGGATACAAATCTTCTTGTCAGGACAAAGGCCCGATTCCATTGGTTGTCTTAACTTTCAAGACGGTGACAAAGGCCCGAATTAATTTCAAAATGTGTGATGAAGATTAATAGTCTTCTCCATCATAATTTTTAACCCCCGACCCAAGTAAGAGGGTGTTATTAGTTTGACGTGTGTATCTGTATATCTGTCAGTGGCATCGTAGCTCTTAAACTAATGAACCAATTTTTAATTTAGTTATTTTTGTTGTGGCTCGATCGAGAGTGTTCTCAGCTATACCTAATCCAAGAAAATCGGTTCAGCCGTTTGAAAGTTATCAGCTCTTTTCTAGTTACTGTAACCTTCACTTGTCGGGGGTGTTATAAATTTTTAATTTACACTTGTGTTACATTATATTAAATATCTTCTAATAAGAATCTTTCTGCTTTTCCAGAGTGTGCCAAACACGTATCGATTTCGAAAAGATTGTTGTAAAGAATGTACCTAATTAAATTCAATGAAAGTTGATACGACGGATATAAAACTCGTACGTTATTCGAAACTTTGTAACTAATAGCCATCATAATAGCTATAAACAATTGTATCACAAAAGGTGCGAGGCATTCATCACGCGAAAGAAATCACGGCATGCGCTTGACCAGTTCGGTTTATCACCGTTTCGCGTGCTGGTTTTCGGTGACTTATTTTCGTTTTCGACTTCTCTACTTAATCCGTTACTCAATGCTTACGTAGTTAACACAAGCCGTAAGTTTTTATTTTGGTTCTTTACTTATTAAATTCACTCGTATCTATACGCTTATTTCGTTTAACTGACTTCCAAAAAGGTGGGAATTGTTAATTCGGTATTTTTTTCTATATTATGCTCACCGATTTCTCCGAGCTTTCGGGGTCGATTTGCAATTTTTTAATCCATAGAGAAGGAATGTTTGCGAAAGGATCCCATAAAAATCTGGATCCAACTCCTTAATCCCGATGCTGCACCATCGATATATTATACATAGTCACACTTCCTTCTCTAGGTACGAATTTGAACTGTTTCGTTAAATTATAAACGTTTGTGGTTTTTTAGGCCTATCGATTACAAGTGTAAATTAAAAATTTATAACACCCCCGACGATCCAAAGTATTTGAGTTTTCCAAAACATCATTTTCAAATAAATAATTATGTATTTAGGCAACGTCCATCTTGACAGCTTGACATTTGTCAATTGACATAATATTAAGAACCTAACGGTTATCTAACCTTTTTTTCTACAAGAAAACTAGAAAAGAGCTGATAACTCTTAAACGGCTGAACCAATTTTTTTGGATTATAGCTAAGAACACTCTCGATCAAGCCACCTTTCAAACAAAAAAAACTAAATTAAAATCGGTTCATTCGTTTAGGCGCTACGATGCCACAGACAGATACACAGATACACAGACACACAGATACACACGTCAAACTTATAACACCCCTCTTTTTGGGTCGGGGGTTAAAAACAAATACAGTTTTGAGATGAGAAGTGTTTTTCAAATTTAGAATACGGAACCTTGAAAATAATATGCTGGTTTTGATCGTTGAAGCTCTTGACATCTTACGAGTATCTGAACAAATTATTCCATGGAAACACGAGTGAAAATATCCAAGGGAGATATATCTTTATCTACAGTATCTAGTGAAGTGAATGAGAGGAATCGGTAGGTTGGTAATATACAGGATTTAAGAGGGCTCTCTCCGTCACTCGTTTCCACTCGTTTCATACAATCGTAGTTCCAATTTCATTTGAATATTAAGCAACCTAAGTTCATGAAATTTTGCAGACATATTCTACAAACTAATATCTATGTCTGTGGTTTTCCAGATTTCTGTTAAAATATTCGGTTTCAAAGTTACGCGGTCTTAAAATCTTCATACAAATCTTGGAGCCCCTGTAATTTTAAAACTACATATTTTTAGAAAAATCTAAAACACCACAGACACAGATATTAGTTACTAGAATATGTCTGCAAAATTTCATGGACTTTGCTTGCTTAATATTCAAATGAAATTGGAACTACGATTGTATGAAACGAGTGGAAACGAGTGACGGAGAGAGCCCTGTTAACGCAAAAAATGTCAATAACCATTTGCCTTATCTTGTAGTTTTAGTGATTTGATACTTTTCAAACCCGCATTGTATAGCGTAGGGTGCAAAACTCGGTTCAATACCGGCATTGGCTTCGAGTGACCTATTTACGGAACGTTCGTTGATTTCTAGCGTCAGTCAGATGTTTTATTTGCAATATATTGTGAATTTAAAAAAATACAGTTTTTTAATTTTTTTCGTGTTTTTTATGGTATCTTATCAGTAATCATCAATACTATCACTTGTCTTCGTTTTTGCTAGAGTTCTGGTTACATCCTGTATACCTGCAATATGCATCCTCATAGTACAATGCATTGAACCTTCTATTGTAGTATCACCTCACACAACGCAAACTTCACATACAGGTACGCATTTGCGAACATAAAGAAAGAGCAATGTCCTATAAAGAGCAGCTAAACCCTTGTATTAGAAAATTACGTTTTATGATACAATGCGTTTTTCTCCATGAACTTTTATTACGTTCTACATATCTTTTTACTTTCCTTTATAATCGTTTCACCGATATTCAGCTTTGTGACCACATTTCTATACTTAATATTATCTGTTTATGTGTCTTACCTTCTACTGAACCGATTTGAACGAAAGCTGGAAACAACGTGGAAAAATGATACTTTTTTATCCCGGAAAAACATCTGCACCATGCAGATTAAATTAATAGTGATCCATTAGTTAACCTTGTATAACATCTATACTAATAAATAAAATTGGAGTGTCTGTCTGTAATTTCGAAATAACTACCGCATATTAAGGTCATATGGTTATTTGAACGATACTATAACCGAATCACACGTTTTTAAAATTTTTGTCTGTCTGTCTGTCTGTCTGTTTGAAAAAGCTAATCTTGGGAACGGCTGAACCGATTTTGACGGGATTTTCACAGACAAGTAGAGAATTGACCAGGGAGTAACATAGGCTACTTTTTTAACCGACTTTCAAAAAGGGAGTTGTGTTTTTCTACCTATGTATACCGAAATCTCCGAGATTTCTGAACCGATTTGCGTCATTTCTTTTTTAATCGATAGAGGAACTTTGCGACATTGTTTCATAAAAAATTTGGAGTCCAACTCCTCAATCCTGATGCTGCAGGGGATCTAACCAATCCACGCGAGCGAAGCTGCGGGCATCAGCTAGTTTAGTTATAAAGTACATTAGAGTCACCAGTTCAGAGAAAACTGTAATTTTCTTAATTAATATTAGTTAGCCAGTTATTTCTATAAAAATATTCCCAGTATTAATAAAAATTCTCTTTGTTGTTGCAGGTCATACATAGTTCCTGTTACGCCGTCCCCCGCGGCTACCAATTAAACAAGTGAGTTATTTACTAATAGCAGAAAATACTGACAGAAAATGCAGTCGAAAGATAATTTATTAAATTCTGAAACGAATGAAACTGGAACATCGGAACGCAGGGAATTTTAGAGAAATTATTATAATAATGTATAAATAATATTTATTTAAGCATTTACATAAGTCTTATATCGGGGTATAAGGCGGGGGGATTGTCCCCTCCCCGATTGCCATTTCAACCTGTCGCGTACTAAAGCTATTCTTCTTTCTTTAGTGCATCTCCCACTTCCAAGGAACACTAGTAGAGATTTCTTATAGAGATAAGTGCTTCTCTGTCCACTTTTTGTAATTTTTTTACACTTATTGATTTTTGGTACAAATAAAAAAATCCTGGGTATAACCATCTTTATATTAGGTATCTATAAATAGGAGCGACCCGAACTGGCCTTCGTAGTCAGGGATCTCTGTTGAAAGGGTGTCGTAACCACGTGATCAGGCGTTGGACTACTGGTATCCGCACCGCTGGATCCAGCATCAGATGCTGGATCCAGCAAGCCCCAAAAACGTGCTGGATCCAGCTGGATTGCTGGATTGCGGATCCAGCATTGCAATCCCTAATCTCTATATTATACTGTGCCAATACTGTTCTTTCCAGTACGAGGTCACCATTGTAGTACTTACCTTCATTGAGACCCCGATGTCTATCGGCCATCCAAACTATAAGTAGGTTAATAATGCATATGCCCTGACTATTGCCTACATTGCGTAGGTTACTCTAGTTCGTCTGCATATATCCGAATTTGGTCACGTAGAGAATTCCGAACATAACCAGCTCAAACTGGACATCATAATTTAATTATTTACCTATAATTAATCATCTAAATAAGAGTAATAGATACATATTTCATCTATTAAAAAACACAACCACTGTATAACTAAACATAACTCATTGTACCATCATGAAAATAAGAAAGGCATGCGCTTTGGCTCAAGTTTATTACCCTATTTGCATGCTATACTCATAAAGTTGCCTACGGTATCCGTACTTATGAGTTGTTGCATAAATTCATATTTTCTGGACTTGGTTTTTTGTATACATGCAAACATTCACACATACATATTCACTTATAGATTTTTAGATGAAACAAGCTACCCGCGCAGGCTTCGCACGAGTGCTATTTTCCAATAATTTTCTTTCATACAAACCGTGCCCTAACGCTACAAACAACAAAAATCAGCCAAATCAGTTGAGCGGTTCACAAGAGAAGATCTTTCCAAACAAGCGGCTATTTAGTTTTATTTATATAGATTTACTACCACGTTTTTCAGTAGATACGAAATAGCTCACTTAGCACTCACATAAAATATTATGTGATATTGATAATATCCGCCATTTGGCATAGCTTCGGCTGCAGCGTGGCACATTACCAAGATATTACGCTGCGATATCGAATATTGCTAGCATGGCCTGTCTTGAAAGTAAAATTATATAGCATAGCTTCTCTTATTATATTTTATACTATGTAGAGTTGTTACTACCCCCACTTCGCTAAGGTCTAAGGGTGAGATATATAATTATAGAAATATACTTTGGAATTTAGATTTTTGAATGTTAATATTGTTATATTTTATAAAGAACTAGCCGATGTCCGCGATTTCGCCCGCGTGGATTTAGGTTTTCGGAATCCAGTGGGAACTCTTTGATTTTCCGGGATGAAAAGTAGCCTATGTGCTAATCCTGGATATTATCTATCTCCATTCCAAATTTCAGCCAAATCCGTTCAGTAGTTTTTGCGTGAAGGAGTAACAAACATACACACACACACACACACACAAACACACATACAAACTTTCGCCTTTATAATATTAGTGTGAAAATCAGAAAAAAATGCGTAAAATGAATCACCTATTATTTTTTGACTGTCTTACGCTTAGCTTACCACCAGGTGAATGGCAATCAAGGGCTAATCTGTATCTGAATTTAAAAAAAACTTTTTATCATTAGGTGCATTGGTTCCAAATAGTCATTCAACTGAACGTGATAAAAAGAAGTAGATGATGTCTTTTTGTTTACGAACTCCATACCACATTATTATATTTATTTCAGTAAGGTGGGTACCAAAATGTCATTCAAGTGAATGGAAGACGAAATTTTCGCTGTACATTTTTCGCATTACAATTTTGTTAAGTATGCCAGCAGTCTGATGTGAAATGGACTGAAAAATAATCTCACTCGAACAGTTCACCTCTAAAGGCTAAAACAATTGGCATTTGAAAGACAGCTGTATTCATGCCAACTTGAGAAAATAAAAACATCTTTCGTGCTAAAAGCAGACGTCAGCTCATTCGATAGAAAAAGGCCTTTCAAACACTCACACAAAATCGACAGCCTCGATAGCTCAACGGTTGAGGAGCGGACTGAATTCGGCGGTTCAAATCCCACCCGTTGCATTATTGTCGTACCCACTCCTGGCACAAGCTTTACGCTTAATTAGAGGGGAAAGGGGAGTATTAGTCATGATTAGCATGGCTAATATTCTTTTTTTTTAAATCCTTCCACACAAATTAAAGATTTAAAAAAAAAGCTAGTAATGGCTCTCTTGCTATCAATATGAAACCAACACCATCGTGCAGAGTTTAGCGCCCCGTCTAGAGTCTAGACAGAGCGCGGGGGACTGCCGTAAATCACGTGCTGAGCTATATGGATGGTCCGGATGTGGGAGACTTTACAGACAAAATGGCCCTGGGGGAATAAAGAGCGTTTACAAAAATTAATAAAAATGTAAATTATACAGAGAGACCGTATAATGAAATTAGTTTTAAAAATCTTTTTAAAAGGGTGAATGCTTTGGAGACGTCGTTTGTAAAAAAATTATAGGTGTGATTTGACGGCACCTTCGAAATTGCTCACACCTGTATAATTATTCTCTTGGTGCCATCGATGTTAGCTTTTCCAAACTGATCCACAGTTCAAAATAATACCATGTAAATATTGGGTAGGTAGAAGATTAATATGATGGTTTTGAACTATCGATATTTTACATGAGTCGTGGTTACGACTGTTACGACGGGACTGAGGTGCTGCGTAAAATGCAGTTGAAGCTGTTACGGGTAGTATCGAACTAACAGCTTGTTATTTACGCTGGAACTTCACGGAAGCTGTCCAGCAAAATATCGGATACGTACCCGATATTTACATGACAATAAACCACAAAATGAGCCTAAAATCGTTAGTTTAAAATGACTTTTCAAGGACCAACTAGATACTTTTAATGAACCCTGTCTTGAGTTTTATTGTAAAGGAAACAAATTTTCTCTCCCAACTCTGCAAGTAAAGAATTTACCAGCCAACTGTTAAAGCAATTCACCAACTTTCATCCCATAACGAATTCCATGCAAATGCATACAATACAGCCAAATGCGCCACAAAGTGGGCGCGAAGTGAGACAAATAAATTCCCGTTCCCGGAACCAGTCTGAAGTGCATACCCCATTCACGCACATCAGACGATCCGATTTTAAGGCCTGAGTTTAGGTATATTGACGCTGCATGAGTAAACTCTTGGCCGTGGTGTAATGTAACCCTTTGTTCCAAAAACATAAGTTATATATAACTTATGTTATATAGTATAACTTGCCTTAAAATTAAACACTACTGCACCATTATCCTAATACACTCGTTATTTCGTTTCCTAGTTCCTCGTTTCCACTTTCCAGTGAGTAGAGTTAATGGTAGGAAGAAATTTTATGAATCTATTAGTTGTAAAATGTTTCAAAGAATATATGCATGCAAACGATGATATAGGGCTGGGTTCGGAGACTAGTGACAGAACACCATGGTTGTACAACCGGTTGTACAGAATTCGAGTAGCAATTCTGGGAAACTAATGCATCAAAAACCTGTCGCAATTATGATCTTTTTCTATGAACACACCACACACTCCTAACGCATGTGCATAACCGTGCCACGCGAATACGATCATTAAGGCGCTAAACGACTTTCAGCCTTTGACTGTACATTCTTAATTAAACTAAATTATGAAAGATATGGGAGATACTCGTAAGAGTATCATGTTTTCCAGAAGGTATTCATTAAGTTAATATTGACACGGAACTCTTCGACATGTCCTATCACAAGCGTAGGTATTTTACTTATGTTCTCTTTTGTCTATGTACTTAGATAACAACTTCATATCCATTGATTTTGAAAGTCATATCACACATGAAATATACAATGAAAATGCAATACATTCAACGAGGGCGGTTCTTAAAGTCAATAGGAAGTCCTTTTGAAAATAAATGTACCGAGTGGTGAACAGCCCGCGATACGAAGAATCGTTATTGGCCACGTATAAATCACAGTGCAGCGCAAAGCTGACGTCCACCGACGCGGACGCAATATAGCTTTTATATAAATATCGTCGTATCTGTTATGATTGCCTGGTAGACTGTGAACGTACATGGCGATATTGAACGGGCTTGAGTAAACATAACAGTTGCAGTAAGTAAATGAAATGTGCCATCGCTGTTTGCATTGCAGCAATGACACGTTCTATACTGCGAGTCCTCTTTACTTATTGAACAGTGATAAAGCATACACAGCCCTAACCAAGAATAAGGTGTACCAGTTATGAATTTTGTGAAAAGTTCGCCATTTTTAACCCCCGACCCAAAAAGAGGGGTGTCATAAGTTTGACGTGTGTATCTGTGTATCTATGTATCTGTCTGTGGCATCGTAGCTCCTAAACTAATGAACCGATTTTAATTTAGTTTTTTTTTTGTTTGAAAGGTGGCTTGACGAGAGTGTTTTTAGCTATACCTAATCCAAGAAAATGGTTCAGCCGTTTGAAAATTATCAGCTCTTTTCACCTTCACTTCAGAACACTAAATCAAACCTTCATGTTAGGTACGTAATATTAGTGAAGGCGTTTGTTCCCACTTAGCATCTCCAACTAACTATACGTTGGATGGAGAACCAAATAAACGTAGAATAGAATTGTATACAATTGAATTTTTATTTTTCCCGTGGCATTAATTAATGATATGCAGGCGTTATACAGTTCGCGCTCTATTGCACTAAAAAGCTCAGTAAACAATCAACAATTCAACCTTGGCCGACGAAAAGCAGGGCCGCAGCCACATGTTACCTTGACCAGAAAAATATAGGTTACTCTTGGGTAATGGGTTGCCCGACATATCCCCTTTGTTCTTTGTGGAACACAGGAAAAAGAAGCGCAAATACAAATCTTAGATCTTTAGCGGAATGGAGGTTTACGCGTATTGCGGCTCGTACGCCCAAAAAAGGAAACGGGAAAAGAGAATAATTCTGCGAAATAACGAAACGACGTAAAATAAACGTAACTAGGTAGGTATGTATATAAATAAGCTCGTGTGATTTTTATAGTTACGTTTACTCAAAATTAATCAAGCCCACTTTTGCTTAGGAAGCGAACGTATTTTTTAAATTGTTATCTAATTACTATTCAAATCATGCCCAATATTCAATAATGGCAAGAATTAAGAAGATGAAGGCTGCATTTTCGCGTTGGACAGCCAGGCTGATTCTTTGCGCAAAAAATGAGCAGCCATTGACCAGACCAATGAGGCAATGGTGAAATATATCGTAAACATTTTTTAGCACTAAGATGCTATAAAATGTTGAAACAGAAAAATGCGACTCACGATAGGAGAGGCATATTAAGTATATAATATGTAGGTACGATTAAGTTTTTTTATATATTTCTTATTATTTATTAATAATCTTCATTATTTTTAGTGAATTTACTTGTTTATATCTGCAATGTTATTAAAAAATATATTAATTAGTTACAAAATTTACGTATTACCATTCTAGAAGTTGATAATTCGCAGATATTGTGACTATAACCTTCACCTCTATAGCCGGATGCTGTCTGTTGTTTATCATTAGCCTTATCAAAGTGACATAGTTCGACATAAAAATAAAATTGTGCCAATATTTTTTTGCAAATGTTACCTACTTAAATCTTTATAGGTATATACAAGTGTAAATTAAAAATTTTCAACACCCCCGACCAGTGAAGGTTACAGTAACTAGAAAAGAGCTGATAACTTTCAAACGGCTGAACCGATTTTCTTTGACTATTCCGCGCCTACGATCCAAAGTATCTGAGTTTTCCAAAACATCATTTTCAAATAAATAAATATGTATATCTAGGCAACGTCCATCTTGACAGCTTGACATTTGTCAATTGACACTTGAATATATGAACCTAAGGGTTATCTAACCTTCTTTTCTACAAGAAAACTAGAAAAGAGCTGATAACTTTTAAACGGCTGAACCAATTTTTTCGGATTATAGCTAAGAACACTCTCGATCAAGCCACCTTTCAAACAAAAAAAAACTAAATTAAAATCGGTTCATTCGTTTAGGCGCTACGATGCCACAGACAGATACACAGATACACAGATACACACGTCAAACTTATAACACCCCTCTTTTTGGGTCGGGGGTTAAAAATGAGAAATTGTGGCAATCTGTAACACACTATCTCTAAACTAAATTGATAGGTGTAAAATATACATTGATGTATTGCTGTCCCATTCATAATAATGCTCCCAGCGGAAGAAGATAGCACAAGATTTAAGCGTGTAAACGTTTAGGGTTTGTGTACAGCAAAATTAGCCGTACTGACTGACTAACAAATTATTATCAAATATCACTGGGTCTAAAAACTTAACATGCTTTATGTAGGTTTCCTTTATAATGTACCTAGACCCCAGTAAGAAAGGATTTTCAGTTTTACCCGAGCCAAGGCGGATTGTGTCAGTTAGTATTTTTAATATATAAAAAGAAAACCTGACTGACTGATTTTTCAACGCACAGCTCAAAGCACTTTCACAGGCAGGTAGAGGGGCTATACAAGAAGTGATAGGTATAGGCAATACGGGATTTTTAGGAACCTGAATTTCGCGCGGACGATTCCCGGGCAAAAGCTAGCATGAAAATGAACGTATTTTTAATAACCGTCTCTATGTATTTTAGAGATTATCGATCGAATAATATTGATATATGTTAATAAACGTCATACATGCAGAATGCAAGCCGAAAGATGAATAAATAATTTATAGCTGCGTTAAAATTCTAATAAGTACCTGCGACAGGACGCGACGGTAAAGTCGTAAAATTAGGCCCCAGAAAACCAGTAATTTCTTAAATAATAACAGTAACGACTTGGCACACGTCCTGGATACGATCTCAGTGCCACCTTGCAGCCCTGCCACCTCATTCGAGTTGCCAATGCATTAACCTATAAATCAAGGCTATTTTGAAACGTTTACTATTGTTCTGAATAGGTTTATTGCTAGTTAGCTTCAGAAATAGATGAGATGAAATTTAAAGTCGGCTACTTTATTACTGAGTTTAAAAATAGTTTTCATTTATGATGGATTTCTGTAAAGAATGATTTTCTTTAGGGTACAAGGAACCATAAGCTTAATTTGCTATAATTCGCTCGGGTACCTACTCGGGTATTTTTCCCGACATTTTGCACGATAAATAATAAACTATTATGCATAAAGTTAAATAAAAATATGTATTAGAATGTAACAAGTAAAGCCTGTAAACAGGTAAAGCCCTTTCATATGATACCCCACTTGGTATAGTTATCCTACTTTGGAAATTGAAAATACTAATTTATTTGTTCATTTTAGTGATTTTATTTGTTCATAAACACATCCTATAGGTTTTCTTGATAGACACAACAGATTAACAGACAGACAGAATACATACAAACAACAAAGTGATCCTATAGGGGTTCCGGTTTTCTTTTTGAGGTACGCAACCCTAGAAACCAATAGATGTCGGCGTCTCAAGATGCTAAAACGGCGACCTTGTACCGGAAAGTGCAGCATTGGCAGATCCCCTCATTAGGTGGATAGACCACATCAAACCAGGCACTGGAAGCCGCAGAATTAGGTGGTGTAAAACCGTGGGTGTGGAAGTCCCTACAAGAAACCTATGTCCAGCCGTAGCCGAGACATCAATTGATGATGAAGATGTTGTTGATGATTTAGCTCTTCAATACAATAAGGTCTACTTTATGGTGATCGCATGGGATGAGCTGACTTGACTTTAGTACTCATGCCACTCGTCTCGCGAGTTCTGGTATGCAATAAATAACCTTAATCGTGCCTATCTACGATAATATTATTAAAAGAGATAAAGCCTAAGTTCGGATGCAGGGGATAACCTCCAGAACTAATGATGCGCTTCTGAATACTTATTTTTTTTTACTGATAGATACATATTATCCTGATAGATACATTATCCCCAAGTGATATAGGTTATAAATTACGCGAACTAAGTCGTGGGAAAATGCTAGTGTTTGTATAAAATCAAACTACCTAAGTACGTAAAATAAATCAATGAATAGGAAAAATATAGATTTAATTGCGTACATAATTAAATTATGCTAAACTAATTATATTATCCTATTAACGAGGAAATCAGCTTAATTAATAGATTTCAATTAAATTCATGAATTATTATGCCAAATACATTTATGGAATTAATGGAATGGCGAAATTCAATTCGTGTCTATGAAATGCAGAAATTCAAATACATATTTCAATTATTTTACTTATGCGTTTTAACTTTTAACCAAAGGTTTTAACCAGTTTTTACCACATAATTTGATATTAAATTGATTGGATATACTTGAGTTTTACTTGTTATTTTCATAAAACAATATTTTCACTATTTATAAACAACAGAAATCAATTTTTTTTTCACTACCATTCATTAATAAAATTTTTAAATGAGGCAAAACTTTTATTGCCAATTTTTTGCTACAAATTTTTTCTCTACGTGGCTTTCAAATAGGACTTAGGTATTATTGGCGAACTAGGTACGTACAAGAACGCCTATATTATATCCTTCACACTAATATTATAAAGGCGAAAGTTTGTATGTGTGTGTGTGTGTGTGTGTGTGTGTGTGTGTATGTTTGTTACTCCTTCACGCCAAAACTACTGGACGGATTTGGCTAAAATTTGGAATGAAGATAAATAATATCCTGGATTAGCACATAGGCTACTTTTTATCCCGGAAAATCAAAGAGTTCCCACGGGGTTTCGAAAAACCTAAATCCACGCGGGCGAAGTCGCGGGCATCGGCTAGTAATAGTATAATTTTATAAAGAGGAGGGATTTGTTTGTAATCGACAAACTCTGAAACTATTGAACCGATTTAAGTAATTTTTCCACCATTAGAAATCTACCTTATCCAGGCTATATACATATAACGTATATACATATATGAACTCAGGGCGGCACCTATATTATATACATGTAAATACTTCACCAAACACTTTTTGTTAAAAGTTAATAGGAAATATATTACGATATTTTTATATTGCAAGTTAAAACAGTGAAATGTTGGCTGGTCAAGCTGGGCAATACACCTGATTTATTTCAACTTTCTCTGTGCCTATAATGTCAGAACTTGCTGCCGAGTACAGAGCGATGCCTTTGCCCATAAACTGATGTTTATCATCAAAAAGCTTATAAAAAGCCTTAAGTTCCTTGGCGCCCTCACCGTAAATTCCACCTTCTTATAAGCTACTTAGTTACCAATTTAGCCCGACCTTTTTATGTTTTAATTTCGAACGTCACCTACGTAAGGTACTATACACCCTACGAAAGAACAATGCCCTTTTCCCTCTTAGAAATACGGCCGATGAAGTGTGGGTGGCCTTCGATGGCCGATGATTTGTTATACAAGAGAGCGCATAAGTCACACAATATTTGAATAGTACAGTCGGCGTCAAAATACTAAAAAATTAACTGAAACGTATTATACATACACAAATACACATCATGATTCATGGTAAACACCTGGGTAGAGGTGTTCTGTGACTAACTACAGGTAGCCCAAATTGTGTTTCGTAAAATAATACTGATGTCAATGAAAATATTGAAGTTTTCCAGTTTTTTAAGAAAGTTTTCGAACAAGATTACAACAATGATGTAGGCACGGTGTTGATTAGAATTTAACAAATCGAAATTGTCACCTTGACATTCATTTACAGCCGAAATGATCAGTCTATCTGTAATCTATCCATAAGTTACTTAAAAACGTTGTTCCTTGTTAATTGTTACGTTGCTAAATAAAATTTATCGCCAGTTTACAGATAGATTGATTACTAATTTCGTCCGTATATCAACTCTAATAAATCACTACCTATATCATAAATGCGTAAGTGTGTTTGTTTGTTGGTTTATTGGTTTGTCCTTCAATCATGTCACAACGGAGCAACGGATTGACGTCATGTTGTCGTCACGATTTGTTTGCATGGGTATAGATTGAAAACATGTTTGTGATAGGTTGGTGCCTCAAAATGGTTAACGCCCACTGAGGTTTTCGTCTGTCATATTTTGTATGGGATAACGTAATATACAGAGCCCTATACTTACTAACTTCTTTCCGTGGATAAAGTATAGCAACACATTTATTAATGCCCACTGTACCTCAGTACTGGGAACTACGACATTATGGTGCAGACTGCAGCAGTGGCGAGAAATGGCCGCACGTGATTTCCGCTTTCGAAATAGAATGCTTTAACTTTGAATATTACAGCTTCAAAGATTTCAATGTACGTAACACATCATAATATAACAACTAAGGCTAAGATCTGATGCCTGCGCCTTTGTTCGCTTGGATTTAGGTTTGTAAAAATCTTGATTTTCTAGGATAAAAAGTAGCCTATATCACTTCCCTGGTCTTCAGCTATGTCGTAGCAAAAAATCACATCGATCGTTGCTCGATCATACACAGACACATAAATAAACTTCCGCCTAGGGTAAATAATCATACTAATACATCTTATAAAATATTATATTAGTTTGATATTATTTACCCACTATACTTACTGATCAATTTTGATGTTATATAAGCTTGGATTACAAATATACCTACCTACTATGGTAAAGTTTATAAAATAGTTTTGTTATCCAGCGAGAATCTCTATAATATATTAAAGATATTTATTTTATTATCACTCTTCAATGTGTAACATGCCCGCATTTGGCCCGCATCAATTTTGTTTTTATACAGCTATTGATAAAATAAACTAAACATTGAATCGGTAATATTGTAAGTACTATTCATATTGTAAAACCTACGTAGTATTTGTACGTAGGTTTTTACGTTACGCCTCTTTACCTTCTGAATTGTTGAGAGAATCTTTATATCTTCTTTTTGGGTTACATTTCCTAATACGGCCCACTTTATATTTACATGCAAATGTTCGGGGTCTTTTGACCTTAGTCCCAAACCCCGCTTTGGAGCAATACGTGTATAATTTTGTAGCTGCAATTTTCTCAGTGTTATCACAGATAAGCAAGATTACAGTTCGGGAACATTGTGGCTAGTTCTACAAAATCGGATCCCACAACATAAAATTCCCGCTAAGAATCGGATGTGTCAGTGTGAACGGGACGTCAGACAATACTGACGTATCTGTGATACGATGCAATCGTACCCGTAAACTAAATCGCAAGGTAGAAAGTTCGCTAAGAAAAACCTTAATATGTTTTCAAAAATCCAGCCACACGGTTACAGCGCACGCCTCTGCAGAATTGAAAACGCAAAAATTGCTTTGTGTTGACTTTGTGCAAGTAGGTTTAGTTGTTTCTAAACTGTAAGTTCGCTAAACTGTGGTACTATCCCCTTTTCATGTATTCTCGTAATGTTGCCCCCGATCTATTCGAAAGCAGATTCTGTGAGCATTCACCAGCGCCCTTCAAAACATCCATTCGCTTATAGATTAGTAAATTCCCATCCCAACTAAGAAATACTAAAAAAGAACTCCCCCTTTTATGTTTCCTGCATAAATGTTAGGTTAGTATAAGAAATTATTGTTGGAAATATAAGTAATGGATTGGAAAAGTTTGGTGCTTTGGTACTTAGCAAGCTTTTACTCCACGGAACAATTCATTTTCAACTTTGTTTGGCCGATAGGGATTAAAATAAGCTCTGCATTTCTCATTTGAGAGTGTTTGTCGGTATTGATATAAAAACCAAAGATAAGCTTACTTACGTCCTCAAAGTACTGTTTTCCTATGCATATGTAACGAATAGATATGTCCTAATATGTGAAATAAACCTACGATCTTGCAGAAAACGTAAATAATGCCATGAGATTTCTTTCTGACAAAGGACAAACCAACAAACTTAACATAGCTCAAGTGGAAACCAAAGACCCTTGGCCCTTATAATTTCGCCATCCTCACAGGAATCTTTATAGTTTTTAGAGGATAGCTATTCGGTGAATAATTAATGTTATTGGATAGATATATAGATACATAGATAAAAACTTTATTGCACACAAAACATGAAAAAAACTAAAAACAATTGTATGTTTGTGAACAATAAAAGAAAAAAAAATTAGACTTATTGAGGGGAGCCTGCGAAAATCTTCACCAACATTTTCGCATTTATAATATTCGTATTGGACATCATGAGCTCCACCGTCATATCTGGAGTTTTGGTGCTTATATCAACGGTTGTGAGTTATTAACCGATGGGCGGGCTGAGATTATGACGAGTCTGATTGCCAGCTGACCCAAATATGCATTGGAATGTTTTACCCCGCCCCGCCTTCATGCCGGGATGCGCCTCTCACATTAACCTCCTGATTTTAAACCTAACTAAAGCTGGTATAGTTTTGTTTCACAAGCATTTACCTATGCCTCTAAAAATAACGGAGCTATCTTAAGCCATGAATTTTCTGCTTAGGACCATAATATTGTGTTGAATTTCAGTCCGCCTTTATAATTAGACTTATTGAGAAGAGCTTGCCAAAGTACTCGTATTTAGGCCTATCAAAATATAATAAGTGACTAGCTGTGCCCGCGACTTCGTTCGCGTGGAATAGTGACTTTTCGCGCTTTATATAGCCACGGACGCTCAGGCGCGAGGCGCCGTGATTCTTTAAATTGACATAACTTTTTTATTTATGAACCGATTGACATGAAATAAACACTAAATCCTAAGTGAAGCTTACTACAATATATTAGTGAAAACCGTATCTAAATCGAATAAGCCGTTTCTGAGATTAGCGTGCACAAACACACAGACAAACAGACAAACAGACAAAAAAAATTTAATTACAATTTCGGGTTCGGCATCGATATAATAACAACCCCTGCTACTTTTTTTTTATATATTTCCATTGTACAGACACCACTTTTCTACAATTTTATTATATGTATAGATAAAGAGTTTTTACTACCTACCTACCTAACAAAACCTACCTTTAAACAATAACCTATTAGCAATATGTAGGTACTCCATTCGGTAGTTTATGATTTATTGATGACGTCCATTTTACAAACTAATAAAATAATCGGAGTTGATAATATTTTCAAAATAAATACATTTATTTTGAAAATGCAACATGTTGTCGTCATTCAAATACTTTGATATCCACAAACAAAGAATATTATTCCCAGCCACAAAAGGTTTCAGATAAAATGAAAACATATCATTGAATGACAAAAACGAAATCATTTGAAAGATTGCATAATCGCGATCGTCTAGTTAATACTGTTAGCATTAGTAGGTAGAGTATCGTTTGACCGAGCATAGCGACCTATATAAAGTTCTAATTAGTACTACCATCAAGGTAAATCGGAGAGGCTGGTTTTGTATCCGCGAGCTAAATCAATAGATGCTGTTTCAAAAGCATTCTATTGATTTTACCGATCGGAATCTCTTGGTTAAACTGTTTTAGTTAACTTTACTAAAAAGAGATTTGGTTTTTATAAAGAGTTTGAATAGCTAGAACCCTACGGTATGCACTGCATATATGGATAATACAGATTGCACACCACTTTATATCGTAGTATATTTAATTAATATTATTGTAATAGCGTGGTTTCATGACCGTGCCTTCCCTACCTCCATTTGGAGGGGGACTAAGAGGGTTAGTACAATGACACCACACACCCCTTGCAAATCTCTGCCAAAATGTATTTAGGTATACTATATTTATGTAGCGGCTCTATCAACAGATTACAGCATAGGGTTGCCGTTCTTACAATCACTTAGTTAATTCCTGTGGTTAATCCTGAATGGATTTGAAGGTACTTAGGTATTTACTTTTTTCCTCTTCAATATTTTCAAAACTTAGAAAAGTAGGCGCTTATTTGCCTTCAGGCCTAAAATGTTGAATTTGCAAAATGTTGAATTTTGGAATTGCAAAATGTTGAATCCCTAAATGTTGAATTCGCAAAATGTTGAATTTCAATTCCCAAAACGTTGAATCTCAAAACTAATAAGCTAACCCTGTACCAAATTTCGTCAGAATCGGTTAAACTGTTGGGCCGTGGAAAGCTTAGTAGACAGACAGACAGACAGACACACTTTCGTATTTATAATATTAGTATAGTATGGATGGATTTTAGGCCGACTTTTTGTCGCCGACTTTCGTCAGGCAAACTGTACAATCGTTTGACTGCGATAGGCGTTAAATTGCAGACACGTTACATAAGTACAGTAGGTAGTTACACGTTACATCGATCCTCTGCCAAGTGCCAACGCAAACCGTATATTGACTCAAGAGCCTATACAAGTTTAGTAGACTATAAAATGATTCGAACAACTGATGAATAGGTCTTGTGTTTGCTTCTGGGAAAGTAACGTGATAACAAAGGTGAAGCTACATCCGCCATTGTTAATTTATAAACAGTGCACGTAATCTCTGTTTACAATAAATTGTGCGAATCGTTCTAATAAAATCAGGATTTTTGTGTATCATATTCATAAACAACACGCAAAAATGATATTAGCGAAATTACTTTTAGCTCGTTCTATCGGCTCGCTGAGTGACTCAGAGCTTTATCTATAACTAATTGACGTTAGGGTCCGAAAGTGCTGGAATGGCGACCTCGCACCTGAAAGTGCACCGTTGGAAACCCCCACTAGGCGGACGGGCGGCATCAGGCGAGTCGCAGGGGCGGCACAAGACCGTGGCGTGTGAAAGTCCCTACAAGAGACCTATTTCCAGCTGTGGACCGTCTATCGGTTGTCGATGATGATGATGATTTGATCGTTTTATCAGAAATCTTTTCCTGAGCTGTTGTGTTGTGGTGAGTTAAGGCTTGGACAAACAATACGCGATGGAAACTTGTCCAACGCGTTTTAACTTTCAATACAAGAAATTGTATGTAGAGTTCTTTAGAGTTGTCATTGCTAAACGCTCTTAGGAGCCGCTCAGTGTGACATTCAGATTACAGATCGTATATAATCTATTTTTTCTTAAATTAAAAAGTAAACCAGCAGTTTCCGTTGTAACGCGTAAAATAGGTATACACTATGCAGAATGCACTTTGCATATAAAGTTGTTACAGCAAATTACCCGTGATACGAATAAAAAACCTAAGCCAAAGGTTGCGAACGGTTTCCCCTGCCTAGTACCCTACTTGCTAAGTTTGACATAAATCTTATACCTATCCTTATAGTAACCTGAGTTCTAAAGCGTAGAATTTACTCACTTTGCTTAAACATAAAACGATACACATTTATGTCAGAGATACTCAGGAACGCTGTATCGTTTTAACTGTGTCTTTAGTCTGTGTAAAATTAAAGTAGGTACTCTCTATAGATAGCCTAACACCTTTCAGGCAAAGAAAATCACTTCGTGGTATTCAAAACTTTAGAAATTAAATGTTTTCATAAAATTAAATCGACACTACCAAAAGCAATCCTTTATTCAGAACCGGAGCTTGTTATCTAAAAACATTCTCTGAAAATGGAATCCCGTTTGATTCTTGGAATATCTTAACCTGATTTCACCATGGTTCCATAGCTAAAACTGTCTTATTTGAAGGAAATTTATCTTTCCTTCCGTAGTTGACTCGATCTTGAGAATAATTGGAGCGGAATTATATTTTGAATTTACGTCTCCTATTTAAATGCTCCCTGAGGCTTCCAATTTGCTTAATTAAGTCAGGAACATAAAACTGGAATCGCTGTTTTGGTTACATTGCTCGAATTTAAATGAGACAAACATATTATTAGTGTTAAATGGTAATGAATGAATGAGTTAATGAATATCTTATCTATGTACGTCACAACGAATAATTTCGGAATTAAAAGGTCCTCCATACCTACTATAGAGGGCCACAATGAATGTGAAACACTCAATATTTTAAACGTCGGATCCGTATTGTGTTCATTTTTAGCGATCTAATATTTGCTCACCATTAGAATCTAATGGAACCTACTTGTGGCAGTTGTCCGACCGTCGACAATTCAATTTAAGAGAAACGGGTTGAGCCAAAAACTAGAAATAAGTTGGTGAGCAACGAGAAGCGAGTATGTGTACCGAACCAGTGGTAGATGATTTGACGATTCAAAAATACTTGTAAAAGTTTAATTGAATAAAGAATATTTTGATTTGATATGTGAGAAGCTGGGCTATAAGTAAGTGTACGAGTGCGACCGGCGAGTAATTCCATTAATTAAACTGCGCGAGTGTTTGGACCGTTAAGAGAGCGTCGTTGAGCAAATTTTTCTTTGATAACTTTTGTCGCTGCAACCAATCAGTGGAATGAGAGTTCTCGCCGGCAATATGCACAGTCAGCTATCAAAAACCATTCAATATTTTTATCTCTTTTATCGACACAGAATACATCGATTTTACGTTTCTTGAGCGAAAAAATAGTCGATAGTCGGTTGGTTCCTCGGCAGCAGTGGGGCGACTGCCTGCATTTGGATCTGCTTACTTGATTGGATCATTCATTGTATCCGAATTACATCTATTTTGTTGAATTTTAATATTGTACATCCGACAATGAGCACAGTCTCAGATATCTGTGTACAGAATAATGCGCTGGCTATATTTATAGCAATTTTCTGCTAGTACGAATATAAAGTGGTTTCGCGACAGCATGCTAAAGGAAGGCGGGTTCTCACAAAAGCTCATTTCTATTTGTAAGCGATCATTATGCACCAGCACGCGCCTTTAACTGTGCAACAGTATCTTACTCGTTTCCGTTTGGACGCCCTACTCTTTTAACTGACTTGTTTATTACCAAGCTATTTGTAGATATTAACTATTTTTAGTGTTACGGAAAAATGTATTTTGCTAAGCCATTTACTAATGGAATATTCCCTCTCGCTAAAGAATTTTCACTGAGGCGACATCATTGCTGAAAGTTTTATGGCACTTTTGGTACAGATACCTAACTTATGAAACGGTGATTATTATTTAAGAAGACTTCCAATTGTCTTGACTAATGATTTAACTACTTGTAGGTAATTCCCTTAGATTTATTGCCCTCAATAAACCCTCAAGAAAAAGTTAGTTGAATGGGGTTAATGTAGAGACGACTACCCAACTGCTTTTCTATTTCTTAATCTAATAAAACTAAGTAGAAACCGGTTCCATCGAACTTTGTACTTGAACGAAGACGCTTTGAAAGAAAATTCAGTTTTATTAAAGGTTTATTCTCTTTGCCAACAGATGTACAGAATGATTTTATGAGAGCGCCGCGACTTTTGTCGCACTTTGTCACCGCACGTCGACATGGAGTACTGGCGGTATGTCGCGTGCACGGTCCTGCTCCTGTGTCCGCTCGCCCTCAGTCGGCACGATGATGACTTTGCCTTCGACAACAACGAGGAGTTCCAGGTCAGTGTAGTGAAACTTTGAATGATTTTATGAGAGCCACGCGACTTCTATCACAATTTATCAATAGGTAAGATCAGGTTATTGCTTCACAAGTGTAAATTAAAAAATTATAACCGACAAGTGAAGGTTACAGTAACTATAAAAGACCTGATAACTTTCAAACGGCTGAACCGATTTTCTTGGATTATAGCTAAGAACACTCTCGATAAAGCCACCTTTCAAACCTTTAAAACTAAATTAAAATCGGTTCATTATTTTAGGAGCTACAATGCCACAGACAGATACACAGATACACACGTCAAACTTATAACATCCCTATTTTTGGGTTGGGGGTTAAATATAAATTTGACAACAATCATTTATTTTGAAGCAAGTAGGTATATTGATTTCTCAAAAATGTTGTGAATCTGTGTTTAGAGTAGTTAGTCTACAATAAAAGGAATTGCAAAGAGCTTATAAGGTAAAATTAATTTGGTTAAGTATTATTTTTCTGTGAATTGTGTGCTCCTTTTAAATTTTCAATGAATTTCTGATCCTGTCTCGATTTTTGCAAACAATACTATCCATGACAACATCGCTATTATCACAAAGACTTTAAACGTACATACAGCAAATTATTTTGCATATAATAAGCCCGAAATAATGTGTCGAATTTCAATTATATTTTGGCCAACTTCACAAAGCAAAGTCGAAAGTTCACTTACATCTTAGTTACCTACCTATAGATAGGGCTTGCATATTACCTTGTTTTTGTTAGATATATGTACTTAGGTACATGTAATATAAACAGGTGGATCACTTATGCGAAGAAATCACTACCGCCTTATTCAGGACGAAAAAACCGACAATGCCTTGCTGAAAAAATTTCTTTATCTGCCAAGGCACACCGCGAACTATACCAATTTAACTTAGCTTTCTTAACTAAAAGAAGCTCTACAGTCCGCGGTGTGAGTGAAGTATGAAAATGAAGTTTCCTGAATCAGCTTAGCTTATTACTAAGCACCGAAGCTACCGGAGCTAAGCCGTTAGTTTAGTTCACGGTGGGTTGCTCTTAAAAGGCTCGTACGTGGCCAGTAAACCTTCTACTGGTTTTCGTATAGTATAATTAGTATTTCTAGGTTTTCATATTAGTTTAAATATATTAATTCTAGGTGGAACTAACAGCGAATCACTCAGAAATAGCTAAGAATGGCCTAAGAAGATTATGGGGTGTTCCTGATACTTCGGCCTACGTAGGACACCTGTTCAGAATGGAAATCCCCAAAGAAGCTTTTTCTGGGGAGGTGTTAGCATATAAGGTATCTACTTTCATTTTCAATATTATTTTATTTTTTCGACCTATGAAACCTTTGATAAAAGATACTGGTTATAATAATAAACGAATAGCCTTCGAATAGCTAGGTATGTCAGAAGACATTGGTTGCTACACTACATAGAATTTACTCTTACAGTAAGTCGTATAGCCTCAATAGCTCAACCGGTAAAGGGGTGGACTGAAAACCGAAAGGTCGACGGTTCAAACCCCGCCCGTTGCACTATTGTCGTACCTACTCCTAGCACAAGCCTGAGGCTTAGTTGGAGAGGAAAGGGGAATATTAGTTAAATGGTAGGAGGCTATTACAGAATAATGGCAACATCTTTTATGGTCCTCGTACACGGCTGACAAAATAGACATCTAAAATCAATATTAGAGCCATATTCAAACAGCCTACAATGCAAAGTATCCACGTGTAAAATAAAAAGCATAGGTTTTTATAATTAGAGAATATCTCGCAGTCCTTTTAAAAGGTAGATTACTACAGAATCTAGAGTACCAAGAGTCCATCCGAGTTTAGATCAATGTTAAAACTGCTTTGTAATCGATTATATGGTGTCTGAGATCTGACGAGCAAATTATGCACGCCGTAGCACGGCTAAATCTTGACAGTGTACCTGCAAAGTGCCAACCCTTTTCTACCATTCTTGAATTACTCTGTTACGTAGAGCGATACGTTTGTAATAATTACACTATCCTCAGATGATGAGATTTAAAAAGCAAATTGGTTCCGACGTACCATGCCATACCCACCTAGACCAAATCTTGACAGAACTTGACTTCAGACTTGCCCACCTGTTTTGACGTTCGTGAATCACTCTCTTGTGTAGACCGAATGTTTGTACTCAATTACATTGGCCTCGGGTTAAGCTACTCTATAATGTACTATATCCTGTTACAGGTACGAAGTCAAGACGGTCACCGCTTGCCGAGTTGGCTGGCTGTGGACACGAAGCACGGGCTGGTCAGCGGCGTGCCCCAGAAGCAGGATATAGGCGCGCACGCGTTCACGGTCATCGCGCACGGACGCACGCGCGGCCTCACCGCCACCGACTCCTTTACTGTCGAAGTGAGAAGCATTATATGTTAACGAAAAAG
Organism: Maniola jurtina; assembly: GCF_905333055.1. Taxonomy (NCBI): domain Eukaryota; kingdom Metazoa; phylum Arthropoda; class Insecta; order Lepidoptera; family Nymphalidae; genus Maniola; species Maniola jurtina. The sequence goes on along the minus strand of NC_060048.1, from coordinate 4,924,610 downwards.
CACTTCTCTTCTGAAGTGCCTTGATATGTACAAGATTTTCTTACATGACGGATATGAATAAAAATATAACAGGATTTACGAAAATTCATTCCCTAAAGGTCGATTCACATTGGCATTTATTCTTGGTAGAAATTTTTGTGCTTTACGTGGTGGATATAGAGATCAATATTCTATGTAAATATATTAATTCACTGCCAATGTGGGAGGGAGTTAAATAAAATATAAAATAAATAAATAATCATTTATTTGCGAAAACGTTGGTACAAGAAAGGTGGAAGTATTCAATATGGGTGCAATAGGGAATGATGGGAAAATACTATACTATCGGGCATGCGGCTTGTAACTAATACTATAATAAGCCTACTTATAATAAATTAATTCTAAATTATGGCAAAATTCCAATGAATCATAATCGATACAAAAAGAAGAAAGCTAATATGTTAGTCCAGATTATTATTAGTCAAGAACGCAAGAAATTACTATCAGTCTCTTTAATGTATAACTATTATCTGTAGAAAATGGTCTTCCTTATAAGAATTACCTAACTTGCCTTTTATAGGTTACAATGTCGACTAGTCTAGACAGTAAGATACCAAATTAAAGTTAATATTAACCATAATTATTGTAATTTAGACATATTTATATATAATCATAGAATTAACTTAATTCCTTCCTTACAGGTAAAGCGAGCGGATGAAAAACCGCAGTCCAAGTATGGTACTTGCTTTCGCAACGAGAACAGGCTAGAGTTGGTGATCCTAATAGATGGGGCATTCCATAGGATTTCGCACAGGCAGCGGATCCGAGCGCTCATGGAGCTTGCAAGCTTCATGGCACTTGATGGGGTATGAAGACACTTTTATTTTTACCCTGTCCCAAAAAGTGTTAAACTAGACATAAATCTGACTAGACATAAAGTCTAGTTTTAACTCTTAGTGAAGTCTGAGCAAAAAAGCTCTTAAGATGTCAGCCTTAGAATTAGAGTACTTTAAACTAAAATGAGAACACTAAAAGATGCAGCCTTTTTGAATTGATTAACGATCTTGAATTTGATCACACAAATCTTTTTAAAAGGTATTCGCCAAATATTCACTTTAACATTCTTAAGTATGTAGATAAACGTATAAATTTACCCCATTTAATTAAATGTAGGTATAATAAATTCAAAAGGAAACGTGCTTTCGTGGTTTGACTGTAAATTATGTATGCCTTGCGTGCTTGGTTCGCATGTTGATCTGCATTACTTATTCTTCGTTGAAAGCCTTCTATTAAACTGATATCAATGCTAAAGTTGCAGCTTTAAACTCTATTGATCTTTTTCAATTAAGTAATCGTACTACCTTTTTTATTTCAATCAGAGAATCTTTTCTGTAATCTGATATTATGTTAACCAATAATTTCACCTCTTTCTTAACATTAAGAGTCTCCCAAGGTATACATAAAGGACCATTTTTGTTTCACATATACATCAGTGATTACTATCTTTGGTTAATAGTATCAATTGATGCAAGAATACTTTTGTTTTAGGATGAGTTTTGGATGGAACCATACAAAACTGAAACTGCTCAATCACATGTAGTACTTATGAGTGGACCGGGATCTACAAAACGGAGAAGGAGTGAAGCTACCACTGCCATTTATTTGAACGTAAGTTATAAGTTTTTAGACAAAGATGAATTTAAATTTGTTTATTAGTTATTTCGTATAAAACAGCATGTGCCACTTATGATAAGTCAAGACTTTACAACTGCATCGGTTCGGAAAGCGGGTAAAAAAAAGAAGCCCTATTTAATATTACGTGATTTTGTATAAGGCCCGTTATCCATTTAAACGGAACGGATTGGACCTTAAATTTTTTCTTGGATTGGATTCTTAGTAGATGGCGTGATAATTTTTTCACATTTGTCATGAATCTGATTGGTCTTATAAACACATCTACAGATGTAGTACTAAGTACAGAAAAAGCTTGCATCCCAGAAATGGGCTACTTTTTATCCCTAAAAATCAAATAGTTCCCATGAGATTCTTCATTCCTCATACGCATGGCTAAGGTTTGGAATACTCTCCCGCGATCTGTGTTTCCTACCAATTACAATCCGGGTATCTTTAAAACAAGAGTGAATAGACACCTTCTAGGTAAACGCGTCCCATCTTAGACCACATCATCACTTTCCATCAGGTGTGATTGTGGTCAAGCGCTTGCCAATAGTGAATAAAAAAAAAAAAAAAGATTTTTAAAACACTTTATTCCACGCAAACATCATCTAGTTTTTATAACATATAACTAGCTTGTGCCCGCGACTCGTCTGCTGTACATATGTAATTAATGGACTATGCTACTCCTTGATAAAGTACCTTTTTAATAGTGAAAGAAATATTAAAATCGGTTCGGTAGTTGTAGAGTTTATTGATTATAATAATGATTTAAGGTGGGTTGCGGAGAAAAGTTATGGTCGCGTCACAAAGTGCTGGTCGCCGGATTGAGGGAACAGTCTCGAGATGGAACTCTTCAGCAGCTGCTCAACTTGCCCGTGCTGGGCTGGCGGCTCATCGGCGTCAAACCCTTGCCACGGCTTAAGAGACAGGTAGGCATACCAGTATTAATAACTAAGCAATAGTATAACTCGATCGGGCTAAGTTTGCACCTCGCTGGAATGCGGCATACGGCGGTAATGAATTAAACACATTTCATCCGAGGCTACGGATGACGTTAAATCAAAGAAACCTAGCCGTTTCATACTTCATAGCCTACCTAGCGATAAACCGCACGCATGTGAATGTACTATTACTCGCGAGAAATATCTAACGTATGATTTGCCTAATTGGTCGGAAGCTAAAAAAAATTACTTTTTCTTTTAATTATTCTTTTCTTAACCAGTCACCTATAGATGAAGGCTCGGGCGCGTACGACACGTACGACGGCGAGTACGACGCGGACTACAGCGGCGACGACGAAGACGACGACGACGACTATAACACGCAGATCGATGGCGACCCCGTGCCTGTCAATGTGAGTTAAATACACTAACAACTATACTAATTGTACGTGTCCTTTCAAAACCGTGTCTTAAGGCGGAAACAAATTATCGGATGCGGCTGACGGATAGGTATCTAGAATCTAGACACAGTTCAGTGTAACTACTATGTACTATCTAAAATCTAGATATGAACTGTGCAAACTAATGTTGACTACTCGGATGCCCGAGAGATATCTCGCAAGCCCAGTGTAACGACACGCCAAACGACTGTGCACACTGCATACCTATCAGTCGTGGTCCGCGTATTACGGACGCGTCCAATAGTTAGTTTCTGCCTTTATACATAAATGACGCCAAGCTTGAAGAGTGGTTCAACCACTCTTGAAACTAGTGTTTTTTCTACGTGTCTTATGCTCGTATTGGCATAATATTATCTATTTAGCTAAAAAAACTCAGTCTTGTATAAGTATAAGTTTCGCTCAGGATGTGCATTGCCCGTCAGATTTCTAATCGATGTGCTCTTAACAGTGTTATAGTGTGTACATTTTGAGATCTCATTCGCCATTTTAGCTCTATGTGTCAACAATTTTATTTTATTTTAGTTTTATAGTTTTATTTTGGAGACACACAGTATTAAAGCAAAACAAAAGGTAACACACACATAAAACACACAAACCACAACTGTCTCCAAAGAAAAGTTCACACCCATTGAACAGTTCATGAACTATCACCTTTAAATTGAAGACTAACTTTTAATTATATAACTTTTGATAATACTAACTACTTTTAATATGACAGTTGACACATAAAGCTAAAACGGAGTGAGGGCTCAAAATGTATGGATTATAAAAGAATTTTAACTAAAAAAATAATTATTGGAGTGGTTTTTTACTAACTTGCAGTAATCAAAACATTGAACATGAATTATTATTAAGACGTCTACTTTCATAGGTATTATTTTATATTTAAGCAACAAGAATGGGTATAAATAAACTCGTATGTCGAAAACCGTCCATAAGTTCAAGGAAGTGTCTAGACCCGCACATAAACGGTTGTTTAATTTAAAAAAAAAATTACAAAGTTTTTCGCTATACAATTTTGTACCTTAATGCAGCCTGATAAGGTTTAATTCTAATGAAATTGTATGTTATGCTCGTGGTCATTTCATAAAAAGAAATATCCTGCTGTAAGTTACTAGATTTCAACTGACCGGTTTTTTTAAAGGAAGTGAATTCTAGAATTTATGGAATACAATCAGACTGCACCAAAACTGAATAGATGATATCATGGTGAATCAAGTGTGAAGTTGATGCTGTTTTTGACATACTCATACCTTAAATCCCCATTAAACCTACCATACAAACATAATATTATGGTCATGCATAGCATAGTCTTTAGTTAAAAAGTGCATATCAGACTGTACTATGTTTTTTTATCCCCCATTTCATTTATTCATTGGAATATCATTCATCATATCATAATAATAAGAAAATAATGTAAGAATTTTTACATTGGAAAAGACCTTCGCATATAAAATTGGTTGGTAACATAGATTATGTTATATTTATCAAAACTCATAATATGCTGTATATTTTAAGTATATTTTATGTAATTCTAATATTCCTAAAGTGGTTTCCAATGAATAATAAAGGAGGTGAAAGAAAATAATTTTATTAACAGATTTATAGCAGTTACAGCTATGTTCAAAATATTGTTGTTCTAACGTTACGCCGGCTTCATGTACTTACAACTTTTTCTGTGCATCTTTACATTTCAACTATTAGATACAAGAGTTACTTGTTTTGATTTATTTAATTTTATCTATTCATTTTAAAGTTACAGCGTTTTAGCAGCGCAGGCTGTATAGTTAGTTGCCTTTATCATTAAGTTTCGTAGGTTTGATTATAGGTATGAAAGTATTCAACGATTTTTATTATGCATAGCTAGTTCCACAGATGAATACCTCCCATGAAGTTGTGGTATCTCCAAAATTGGAATTTTTGAACAGAGCGTTCTAAAACATAAAAAACGCCATCCTCTTTCGAAAAAAAAACATTATGCATCCCATAAGTACTTTGAAAATTGTATTTTTGGCATTTTTTATTTTAATTTGAAAGTAAAATAGATAAAAATAGACATTATTATTTTATTTTAAAAACGTCCGACACTAAATTTACAGCCACAACTTACGTGGGAGATATAAACATACCTAGTATCTACTGTCTAGTTCTTTCATTTTTTATCAAATTGTTTCATTTTTCAAGTTAGTGCATCAAGCCGGCGTAAAATAGTTATTCTCAGTTAAACGCAAGAATATATATATATATGAATAATAATAATATGTCGGAAGTTTGCAATAAAATGTTAATAACATTAAAATGTATGTGGAATGAAGATCGTGCACCCAAGGTAGACACGGCCTTGTTGTAGACAATAATAAACTGTCGGGAACCACTGCATGGAATGTTACCAACGAATGGACTACCAACTCTTAAGTTATTAACTAGGTGTTTCCTTCTAGGCTCAAAGCATATTACCGCAGAGCAGAAGCAAAGCGACGTGTCTTTTCTAAAATATTACAAAACTAAACTTCATCTTTACCATGTAATATAATAATAATTAGTTTGAAAGCAAAATGGAAATAAGTCGCAAAAACGTAAGTCGATGCTTCCATTCGCAGTTTTCACGCGTCTCTCTAAATAAATTAGTGAGGGACGCGTCTGAATGAAAACATGAATAATTAAAAAAAATGAACATAATTTATTATTATGATCATTACAGTAGAGATAAAGTTTAATTTTATTGTGTAATATTTTTGAAAAGATGCGTCGCATCGCTTTTACTTTGCCGCAATATGTCTTGACCTTAATCCCTACTATAAGTCAATTATTCAACGCCAAAACTACAAGCAATTTTGATTCTTTCATGGGGAAGCATTCAGTCATATACTTTACAAGTATAGGAATACCTACTATACCTTTTAACATTTACTTCAAAATCAACCTCATTTTGCAGTATTATTATGGGTACCTACTTAAAATTGGCATTAATTCTGTTTCCTACTTATATTAAGAAAAGCACACATCTCATTATCAACACCTCTTGTTCATTCATATTTTGAGTAATCCAATATGCGAGCACTAAAAATGGGTTAATCTAGATATTAGCAATGTTATCATTTCAACAGTTTTCAAAAATTGGATCTCAAATAGCTAAATACAACAATAAGTTCTTATGCGATGAGCTAAGAGAAACAATGCAGGTTCTTAGAGCATAAATGATTATTATTACTTGTAATAATTATGTGTGAGTTTCTTTCACACAATTAAAGCCTATCGCATAAGAATTTACCGGTTCTTGAACTTTTTTGTAAAAATAACATTGCTAGTATAAAAAATAAAAATGGGTGGCAGTACTAACGTAGTGTGTACCGCGCGGCGGCAGGTGGAAGAGCCCCCCAACCCCCCGCACCCACACCGCCACCACCACGGCCAGCCCGACTTCGCGCCACACACCACCACCGACACGTTTCAGACCGAGCCCACCGACTCGCCGCCGACGACCCAAACACCCACCGTCCCCGACACCCCCCCGACACAACCCCCCAGCCCCCCCGACCCGAGCCCCTCCAACTCCGCTCCCCCTACGACAGCCGCGACGCTTTCCACAGAGGAACCGGGCGTCGAGACCACTCCCGACTCCGCCACTAATACGTATACCACTGAGGTTTGTCGGAACCTGGTCTCCAGACTTTCCTTTGCATGCTTTTCGTGTCCAATTTTTTTGGTGTTAACTGATTGCGTAGTTGTGTGGTGGTTTGTTCTTTACAAAGTGTTTTTAACTTTGCACGTCTAAAGTGTGTGTTATTTAGATAAATTTCTGCATCTCCAAAATGAAAGCCATAAAACTCTGGTCAAAAGTCCTTCGGTTGGCTAATGCTCTCCTAGTACCACTAATAATAACAATTGCGATATGCCATAATCCCAATTAAGTTTCCTGCTAGGAGATCTGATCTTACTAGGCCTATGGCACTAAAACTGCTCTTGTAGGTACCAATCCCACAAAAATGGCCCATATATCAGCTCGCAGAAATTTATCTATTGCTCAAGTGATTACTTACAGCGAATGTTTGTGATATTGACTTACTAAGTAACATAACAATGTCGTTCCTAGTGTTTCATTATTATAGATTTTAGATATGCTAGCCATCAATAGTTTTTGGTATGATTTCATGAATGTACCTAATTAAAATCGAACATTGCATTTTGCCTAAATATAGCTAGATGTATTAGTTACCAGCAAAAAAACCAATTTGGTAAAATACCCAAGTTTTCTTAGACACAGTAGATTTCATTTTTAACGCAAATTTTGAATTCTTTTGCTGTTAACTATTTGATTGATTTTGATACTTTTTAAACAGGAACACAAAGTGAAGATCACAGCATACTCAGAGTCTGCGTCTGAAGCGACCAACGTGAACATCCTCAAAGAGCCAATAGCAGTTGATCCTAGAAGGCTCGAAGAACACTCCCCGATAATTATAGTCCCTGAAGAAATTACTACAATTGAACCTGAACCGGTAAGTCCCATAGAAATTACGCTTGGTGTCTTCGCACACGGTGATATTTTCACGTGCAGGTAAAGCGCATCAAATGCAATCAATACGCACTGCAAGTGCGATGATTACTAGTCTATTTAAAGGTTTCTATACCCAGATTTGCTCGATTTTTGACGATCAATAGGGTCTATTGTCAGCTTCTTACAGATTTCTCGTTTTATCCATCATTACTGTCGTATGTTAACGATCGATAAATATCAAGGTTAAAATCACATCATTGGTTTATCGATCGGCAGTGACGATCGACAAAAAATGCAATGTCTATCGCCTGTTGCTTACACATTTACTCAATTTGGTTTGATCACACAATATGTCGATCGATCGTCAAAAATAGAGCAAATCTCTAGGTACCTTAACTATGTATAGGTATTCAATGCAGTTTGAAACGCTAGGTACCTGCGCGTGATAATGTCGCCATGTGTAAAGACTAAAGACTCTTAAATTTAATATCACTGAATCTAACTCACATTTTGTAGATGTTTGATCTTACACTAATTTATCTGTCTTGTGTGGAAGTGGATTTTCTTAACATTGGGGTAGTATAGAAACGGACGCCCATTCAAAGTCACTTTTTAATCTGTATATACATTTGACTAATCTTTTGGACATAAAGACAACAGTAAACTGATCGGATTCATGAAAGTATTATATATACCTTAATGGCTAGCACGAAAGTTGTAGTTATCGCTGTGATATTCGCAATTGTTGGCATTGTTTATGGAATTCTTGCTACAGCTATGAATTTTAGCCTATAGCAAGAAACCAATGCCCAGAGTGATTGATATCATCAGTTTATAGCTATCAGACTTTGGTGTTAAGACTGCAAAGCCCTAAAGTTTGACAGCTACAAAGTGTTGATTGCAATCGATTCTGATCAGCTGCTAAATAGCGTAGTTATAGCAAGAGTCACAAATTCAGTCGATGACAACGATTGTGATAATCGCAATGTGATTATCATAACTTTGATGCTAGGGCTTCATAGTTTTGCAGCAACGCTTCTCTTTCTGAGCAAAACGTTTTGTACAATTAATTGCCATAAACACATGAAAAAATTAAGCTGATGAAGCAAAGTTGTCTTTACGTCCGCAAATCACATCACGTTGTGAGCGTCCGCATGGCACTTTCAGCATACCATAGTAATCAAAGAGTCCAACGAACTAACGCCGATGTCGTCCGAAACTCCGACGTCGCCGGCGCCGACCGAAGAAACCGTTACCGTGCCAATGTCCACGTCCACGTCTACCACGACCACGCCCGCGCCCACGACAACGGAGACCACGTCCACGACGACCACGACGTCCACGACGACGACGACGCCGACGCCGCCCACGACAATTGTCACGACACCGACAACCATCCCAACCACTACGCAAACACCTGAGGTTACTACGCAAGAGGTAACCAAGCAGGTCTGTGAAAAATTGGTTTTACTGCATGCATCTGATGTACAAAAGTCAAAACTTTTACAAAATATCGAAACACATTTTGACTTTCAATATAGCTAATGGTGCTAATTTGTTTGGTTCTAAGAACGCTTTCATGTTCGCATCCCTCTCTCTCGCACATCCTGATATATTCCGTGATTGTAAAAGGCCTAGTAGTATACTTTGCCTCGGTATAGTTTTAGCAAGTTTTTGATACAGTAAAATTGATGAGGTTTTCTCGTAATTTTTCTCTATCAAACACTTGATGATAAAAATAATGTGTCTAAAATTACCGTTATTTACTGTCAAGGACTAGACCTGGACCACATTTTAAAATACACTGAGTGAGACTTGAAACTATTGAACTATTGAAAATGTTCAAATGTGCGAAAGAGAAGGTTACAAAAATAAAAGCGCTATTAAACAATCACTTAAACTAAAGTAAATTGATAGGTCAATAAGCAATGCTGTCCTTTTCCGCAGGGAACATTGTGAAAGGGATAGCTTTATATTTAGATCTATCAATTTGATTTATAGAAATTGTGTGCAACCAAATTAGCCCCAATGTCAATTTAATGACCAAGAAATGAAAAATTGTAAGTATTTCAAGTGTAAATATTCCTTACATTGAGTGCTGGTGTGCTATCATTTCTTAACTTCATTATTAATTTAACGGCGTTTCATGGTTTGGAATTAGTTGGAAATCACATTTTAATATAACTCAAACAACTACAGTAGATGCAATTTAGATATACAACTATTAGGCACTTTTAATTAATCTCGCATAGTAAACTAAAATATCTGCACCACACTATCTCAACAAAAATATAATTTATGTGATTCATTTGCTATAGATTTTAGAAGTTACAGCATTCATCCAATGACATCGTCATTTGAACTACAGTAGGCACCTTCTAGGTAAGCGCGTCCCATCTTAGATGACTTTACATCAGGTGTAATTGTGGTCAAGCGCTTGCCTATAGTAAATAAAAAAAAAATACCTTGCCTGCGATATGCGATCACATTAAATGTATTGAAAAATTGTCTTTGTAGTAGTAAATTGATGAAGTAGACGTCAGGTAGAAAGAACTCTGAGCTGAAACCTGCGCAGTGAGTAAATTTATCGGCCTATTTGATGGCGCGAAGTGTGGCGCAATGGCAAGGGTATCTGTTTTGCAATGCTATGGGTTTGTCAGCCGACCTTTTAATTCATATAGGAAAAATACAGTAACTGTACAGCTATGGGCAGAAATATCCCCTCCACAGTCGTCTAGATGTCTTTTTACCTGACAGCATCTATAACATTAAATGTGGCCAATTATGTTGTACACTATCTCTAAACTAAATTGACACGTTCAAATCTAGTGCTATCCTTTTCTACGAGGAGCACTATGAAAGAGATAGCAATACATTTGGGCCTGTCATTTTAGTTTAGTGTATAGATTGTGTACTACAGAATTAGACACAATATCAGATATTTAACAATAACAGATATCTATCAATAAAAATGTTCTTCAAAGTGAAACAACATGGTATTTTAGGAGACTATGCCATCGACGGAGCGATCGAGCACGATATTCGGACGTACGACCGAGACCGTGCCGTTCCCGATTCCAGTCAACCAGCCGCCAACGCTCAAACACCATATGAGGAAACTTGCCATCACAGCAGGCAATGCTTTCAGGTGACTATTGAGATGAACTTTGTCCAGTACGCTCAGTATAGATTATACTTTTATAAGATTATAAGATTTTACTTCTCAGCAACGTTGATAGTATTTGAGAGTCGAAACACTCCTTCCCTTCGAACCTTGATTTAATGCTCAAGTTTGCTACATATATTTACAGTCAGCGCTCCAAGCGGAAACATTCCGAAATTAAAATCAGTGGTACTGAATTGTTGACTTTAAATCAAGAGTCATTAGGTCCATTTTACTTTGACGTTATTTTGTTTCGATTCACGAAAAATTTTGGTAATTTTGATATGGTCGTTAGAGTTTAGTGTCAAGTCCAGAAATACCTTGTAACAAACGCAGAAAAATTACTTTGTATAAAATATTCATAAAGTTTTTGAGACTGTGCTAGTGCTTTTCAAAATAAGTTAGTATTACCAAAAAATCTTAAAATCTAAAAAAATCTTATCATTAGAATCTGTAGGAATTCTACATTCCAACGTCAGCCATCAGACAAACTCAGTAAACTGAAGTAATAAATTGAATAATCTTTTCAGATACATTATCCCGGCTGATCTGTTCACGGACCCTGAGGAGGGCAGTAATCTCACGTTCACGATGTATGAAGCAGAAAACGTACCACTCAGTAAGAACTCTTGGATACAGTTCCTTCCATCTGAACGAGAAGTCTATGGATTGTAAGTTTACTCGAATTGCCTTATTTAATTATTCAGCGTTTTTTAAGTGCTCCTGATGATGACATTACTAGGTACTCATGATGTCACGATTTTCAGAGAAAAAATATTTAGTTCTGAGTCATTTAATGTTACCAAATAGATCTTTTTGAGGTGGTCAGAAATCGTTTTTAATTATTTCATCATGTTTGTGTTATTTGATTTACTTCATAGTATTTACGTTCTAATTGAGGTCGATTTTGACTAAAATGATTAATTGAAAGTTTGGTCCAAATCCACCACACGTCGTATTTTAACTGTAGTCAAGAGTGAATAGTCATCTTTTAGGCAAGTGTTCTCCATCTTAGGCTGCATCATCACTCGAACTGTATAAAACATGGCACACCGCTTGTGTAAAGCGTGGAAGTATGCGTAACCCGGTGTGTTAGGGGTTTACGCGAGTCACTACGCACGTGTTACGTGTACGTGCTTGGTGTGAATGGGCCTTTAATAACACTAACAGCATTATTGCACCTGGAATCGTGCAAATAAATGATATGTATTTGTATTTTATTCAGGCCCTTAGAAGCGCACGTGTCTCGCTGGAACTTCATAGTAGAAGCGCAGGATAGCGAAGGACTCGTCGCTCGAGGGCCCCTCGACATCACAGTGCAGCAACACAAGAGCGGACGCACCATCAACCACCAGTTCATCATGCAGTTCAAACTGCTCAAGCAGTACGACAGCGCCGTTGACTGGCAAATACGGGCTTTAGAAGGCATCGTCAACCTCTTCCGAGATACGGACATGGACCATTTGATCGTGCTAAACGCCACGCAAAATGGTGATATGGGCGAGTTCGTTTGGACCAATGATACGTTGCCGAAGGATTCCGAGTGCCCTATTGATGATATCAACAGGCTTATGAAGGTTAGTAACATTTGCTTTCTTCGTGTAATATTATTCAACTACAGTACTGAAACAGAGCAATACAGAGCAGCTACAAAAGTATAGTCATCATCATCATCATCATCAGCCTGTGGACGTCCACAGTTGGACATAGGACTTCCCTAAAGAGCGCTACCACACCCGGTCCTCAGCCTTCCTCATCCAGCCACTTCCCGCCAGCCGCTTTATATCGTCGGTCCATCGTGCTAGAGGGCGTCCTACACTACGCTTGCTTAAACGCGGTCGGTCTCCACTCAAGGACTTTCCGGCTCCAAAAGTACAGTGCAGCAACATAAAAGCGGACGCACCATCAACTATCAGTTCGTCATTCAGTTCAAACTGCTCAAGCAGTACGACAGCGCCGTAGTTTGGCAAATATGTTACTGTATTTTTTAGTTAATTACTCTGTTTTTCACCCTTTTTCTTCGATTACCTAAAACTACCCAAAAATGTAGCAAAACTAAAGCATAGAGCAGCAACATATAAAAGCGGCTTCACCATCAACCACCAGTTCATCAAGTAGTTCAACTGTTTAAGCAATTCGACAACTCCGTTGACTGACAAATACGAGCACTCAAAGCCCCAAAAGGTTCACAACGTTCTGCGATTGCCGATTTGGTTTTGGAGCAACTTGATTTTCGTCTTTTTGACGCTGCTGATAGCAGCAGTGACCATAATGTGAGCGTAATCGGAACTAAATGTTAGTGACATCTGTCAACATAGTGTCAAAATGAAGACCATTTGACACGAACTGTCAATTTTAATTATCGTTACGTTTGGTGAGGCGCTTTGTATCGACACAAAAAATAATAATTGTTATTTTGTATGGCATACCTCTTCCAGCGTAGTTGAATTATGCCCATTTCGCTAAAAGCTTCGCTTCAAAAATTCTTACACAAAAAAAGATTCCGACGAATTGAGAACCTCCTTTTTTGAAGTCGGTTAAAAATATTATAATCCATTAATTTCAGATCATGGAATCAGATACAGAACGAGGCAGTCCATCTGCTGGTTTAGCTCGCGCGATGTGGCCCGAACTCAAAATAACTGAAGTGAAATGGCACGGAACCGAGCAATGCTTGGGCCTGCCTATCGTCCCGACAACGGCGCCCGACACCTACCCGCCCGTCTCGCGCAACCAAGTCGACCACGTCACCGCTACGGTCGGACACCTGCTGGTCTATAAAGTACCTAAGGTAAGACATAGACCTTAGTTAGATTAGTGTACAGTATACTTCTAATTCTATGACCACTTTTTACCCGACTGCGACAAAGCCAAGAGGAAGGCTTGTGATTTTAGCAGTCTATGTATGTATGTATCCAAATTCTGTATGTTCCACTGTAGCGCCTAAACTACTGAGCGGATTTCGATGAATGAGATGTCAATTGATTCGTTGTGAAGGTCCGGGTGACATAGGTTACATTTTATACGAAAAAAATGACCTAACGGATGTTACATTAAAAAAAAGTGGGGGTCTCCAAATTTTTTTTTTTGCTATTGTATCAAGTAGGATGTCAAATGACAGAGGAAAAAATTCTGAGTTCATAAATATAAATGTACTACAACATTATAATATACCAAGAGACAGAAATACTATTTTACTATAATATTTCAGCGTTTATTAAGACGATCACAGTCGGGTTTTAGTTTTCAACTTTTCTACTTGTCTAAAATATTTGTCTAAATTTCAGGATACGTTCTACGATCCAGAAGACGGTAACACCCGCCACTTGCGGCTCTCGCTCCGCTTCAGTGATCGTTCAGAGATCCCTCCCGACAACTGGTTGCAGTTTGACGCTCGCAACCAAGAGTTCTACGGCGTGCCCTCGCCGAGTGACCAGGGAAGCGTGGAATATCAGCTGGTAAGTCAGCTAGACGTTATAGCAAATGATGTGGTATTGGATTGAAACATCCTAACCTGTAAGGCAATAATATAATCAATAGACCTGTTCTATTGCAATGTTTTGCCTTTAGGGTGCCTTTATCGAAGCCTTCACCAGACTAGATAAAAGCCATTAAAAAAATCCTAGGAACCCCTCCTGTTAAGGAACTTGAAAGTTCTTCCTTTTCGGGTACCAGTGCCCACTGCTTCGCTGGAAATGTTTTCAAAATGATTGATTGTATCACAAGAAAGGAAGACTTTTGAGGTTTGCTGAAATGACTCCGCTTGCATTACAGATCGCTGAAGATTCCACCAAAAAGAGCGCCTACGACAGCCTCATAGTGGAAGTTGCTAAGGCGCCCACCATCCGTCCCACTGTGGAGTTCCAGATGACAATGGACCCGTCGCCCAACCTCGCTGACAGCGCTGCCAATAAACGAAAGGTTGTCGAGAAACTCGCCGCCCTGTTCGGCCAGGAGGAAACCGACAATATCAGGATAGAGAGCATATCTGACAACCCTACGACGATCATTTGGTAAGTTTAACAAGGTCTTTTCTAGATAACTATATATCAATTGCAAGCACCCACAAAAAAAAAACCACAAAATAGCCTCTTATTGAGCGAAAGGAGAATAAAAAAAAATATTTAGAAAGGAGAATCATCACCTGATTGTAATGTATTTGTTTCTATAGTCATACGTCTTTGTACCCCATACCCATAGTTAAGAGATCATGTTCGGAAGTTTGATAATGACAAATCAAATAATCAATTTCAGGTACAACACAAGTCTACCAATGGACAGGTGTCCCAAACGTGAAATCGAGGAGCTCCGAAGAATGATAATCGTCGACGAAAGAGGCTCTGTCGGAGGCAATCTCAAGGAACACGTCGACCAAGTTTTCGACAAAGACCTGAAAGTTATGTCGATCCGTCTAATCCCTCTTGGGTTATGTGCAGAACAGAACACTAAAATTCCTAAGTCAATGGTGCCACCTCCACCGGGTCCAAACCTACAGAATAGGGCAACGAACGCCAGTCCGGAGTATTCGGATTATTTGGTGACGTTCGTGATCCCGGCCATTGTGATCGTTTGTATGATCGTAGTAGCGGGCATCATTGCGTGCGTGCTGTATAGAAGACGGCGCACTGGTAAGTTACACTTCTTTTACAGTTACTTCCACAGTTTTCTTCTACAGTTAGTTACCTAAATAGCATAATTATTATGGTTTTGGGAATTATTATTGCATTAAAAAGAGGTTTTCTAAGCTCTATAGGCAGTTTAAGACTACATCTCACCAATGTTGATAGAATTCGAGTATTGAAACACTAGTGTTAAAGTAAAAAGGACTTTAACTGCCATGTTTTAAACCTCAAATTTGTCAATACAGCAACAGCCAACGCTCCAAGCGGAAACGTTGCGAAATGATAGTAGATGATTCTTAATTTTTGACTTTAAATCAAGGGCATTTAAGTCTATTTTACACTTCTAATTCTATCAACGTTAGTGAGATGTAAAATCTCATACTTGAACACACTAATGTCATTTTTCAAGTCCATAGACGTGTTGTCGTATTGACGTGAACGAGACGAAAAAATTCTGTCTTTTTCTCGTCCATACTTGTGATTCTTGGGTACGGCAACAATACCTAATCTTAGGATCAATATTAATCTTATTTGTCCAAGGCGCAATAGATGGTATTTTTGAAACTTTAAACAGTAAAATAATTAGGACTTAGTAAATGCGTGGGTAAATTACAATGTCTGTATGTAGAACAATCATATGATACAAATATATACTTTAATGTAGTAAATATTTTACCTGATTATTTGAACTAGCTCATATTTTTTTCTATTAATGTATTTATCTCATAACATCAGTATTTACTAATTAGTAAAGACCAACAATTTAGATAGTTAATTAACTTATTATGTCGAATATTATTAATTGTTCATTAATAACTAAAGTATTTTAACTATAGCGGATGCGAATTCTTGACACGAAAAAGGTGATTAGATATTAATTTTATTATAGCACCTGAATTTACTTAGTATACCTAATCATTTTATAGCATTAGATTTCGCTCTTATAGAATGTGATGTTCGCTTAAAAACAATACCAAGTGCACTTTTCTATATGTTTATTCTATGAAATATACTATTAACACCTGCACATTTTATCGATTAGTGTACTATTCCTTGGTAAGCGCTAAATACCGTAGAATAGAGTCTTTCATTAAGAATTTCTTGTATAATATGTAAAAAATGTCTTAAGCATACCGACTGGTAGAGATAAACAGCCAAGCCTTCAAGGCAAGAGTTGCATAGGCATTTTCCAGGTGGGCCCGCTCCAATACCTATCTACCTAATAACTCCATCATTGCTTTTACTTGATTTCAAAAGACTCTCTAGCCTTTTTTACATCAACAAGCTGTTCAATTCTTTAATAAGTAATGTTTGTTATTAAATTACGTTAGTTTCATCAGATAAATCCAATGATCACAGAAATAGAATTTTAATTAAAATGATTTAAACAACGTTTGCATATCAAAATTAAAGTCATAGTCTTTGATTCAAAATAAATACCACTGAAGTACCTACATAATATTTTGATTGTACTGTAGGTAGACTTTTGATTGTTATCAGCTGTTGTTGATTGACTGTAATGGGGATATTATTAAGTAAACTTAGAACTAAAGGTACGAGGGTTCCAAACGTGCGCTGTCCTTAGAAGTAGTCTACAACAAATTACATAAACAAATACCCAAGTTTTTTTTAAATTAACAATACAGGCAATTCTTATTGGGAGACTCTTTAATAGGTACTTTAAATTATGCATTTATTCAACAATAATTTTAATAATTTTTTTTTAACAAAAACAGGTAAAATGAGCGTTGGAGACGAAGAGGAACGTCAAGCGTTCCGGTCGAAAGGAATCCCCGTCATTTTCCAAGACGAGTTGGAGGAAAGAGCGGACGCCGAGCCGGCGGACAAGAGCCCCGTCATCATGCGGGAAGAGAAGCCGCCCCTGCTGCCTCCCGCCCCCGACTACCGACAGGGGGACGACGCGCCCTACCGCCCCCCACCGCCCTTCGCCGCCTCCCGCACCCCGCCGCGCCCCAAAGCCACGCCCACATACAGAAAACCCCCTCCGTACGTCCCGCCATAAAACTGCCTAAGCTTCTTTTTTAGTATAGAAAACCCGTTTACGCGTTATGCTCGACGCACACCTGCGTAGTGGAGTGGCGCAGCGTTTTGTTTTAACAGACTAAAAGGAGATTCTGTATTCGACCCGCGCCTACGTATGTTCGCGATCATCTCGGAAACTAATAAAAATTTTAAAGGTGTATTTTCAGTAACATATAATCCACATACTTTCAGGAAAGTTTCAGTAAATAATACCTATACTTAGTTGTTCTCATATACGAAATTATAAGCATAAATGTGCATTTGTATTACTACCGATTACTCCCAAGTTGTTAGACCTATTTACGTGATTTGAGAAGATTCAAAAAGCATCGCCGCTTCATGCCAAAGTTAATATACTGCGTTTTAACTAACGACTTATAATATGTACTTCGTATATGTCAGTGTCGTTTTGTTCGAAACAGCCGTTCTATACATTTAATTCAACGGCTCTAATACTAAAATAGGAATGAAAAATAATTGGAGTGACTTTTCGATGACGTCTAAGTAGCTGAAAATATGATTCAATATATTTTTGGTAGCTTTTGTAGTACTCAATTAAGTTAGAAAAAAATCGGTACGTATGCAAAGCATTTTCTTTGCAAACGTAATTTTCAAGTGACAGGATGACAGTAGATGTCATTGACTTTCCATTTTATTTCAAACACATTACAAAGCTTAGTTTGAGTTTTTATAAAAAGACGCTACGTATCGACTCCACTCCGCTCTGCAGGTGTGCGCGTTAAGATAGACGTAGCTGAAAGCTTAAACGACTATTTTTACCCGACTGCGGTGCGCCCAAGAGGGTTGTGTGTTTGACCTGTCCGTATATATTATGTCCGTTCCTATGTCTGCTCGTCACACAACGGCTCAACCCAAAGATTTACATACAAATCTTTTAGCAGAACATGTTATAAAACTTTTGTTGTATTATCTACATTGTTGTTACTATATACCATATTGCCCCTAGATCAAAACTGTTTCAACTCAAAAACTTTGCCTTTTGATTAACCTTTGTATCTGATTCCTGACTCGATTATCTGCACGTGAAAACTGAAGTAACTAAGCTTTTATAATATTTAAGGCAGAATAATTTCTTCTTAATCTTTTCTTATAATTTTGATATATCCTGTAGATTAAAAAAATCAGTTTTATTATTTTCTGAAAAAATATTTTTGAGTTGAAACAATTTTGATCTGGGGGGGCGTGAACATATATCACCCCCTAAAATTATACTAGACTAAAATTATAATACCATATTTTGTAACATGTTACATAGTTTTATAACATCTAGTCTGGGCATTGAACGCATCGTTACTGACAATAAATCGACGCAACTCATTTTGTACTGTTCAGAAAAGTATCCTATCTTTAGCAAGCAGTAAATGCTTTCTGGTTCTTACTGATCTCTTTAAAAAAATCACATTATAGTCTAGCAGATGCTGCCTATACAGATACTAGGTCAAGAAATTTATTTCTAGCCAGTAAGAACCTAGAATCACCACAATCTTCACAAAGCTTTCGGTTACGTCTAGCTACCAAAAACTGCCAAAACGGGCAAACAAATTATATCTTAAATTTGTCTATAAGGAAACTAGTCGACTCATTCGTTTTCAGCTATTCGATTTATTCATTAATTCGATTATTTTGATCAGTTAAGTTATTTTTACGAGCATTTAAGGGAAGGAGTTTAATAAAAAAAATGCATTTATTACATACGAAAAAATTGTAAAATTAAGGTAACGTAAACGAACCTCATATCGACTAAAAAGGAATTGTGCACAATTAAAAGTGACTACGAATTTCTTGTAGTATAAGTTTTGAAGCGTAGAAAGTACTTTGTGTACGGTTATGGTCTTGATATAAGAGATTAATCGAATCGAGTACTTCAGTATATTACTAGGATGTTATTGTTGGGATAGGTAATGTTACATTAGCTCTTTAGACATCATTTTACAAGTATTACAATTGGTATCTGAACTGAAACAGTGGTTAATATAAATCGGGAGAAAGTACCTAAAACAATTTTCCATATAAAAGTAAAATTTGCTGAAAGTGCGCTAAAACAATATTACTAAATGTTATGAATAAATTGTATTCGACTGCCATTCAAACTGATAAGTATGTTTATGGATTAACGAAACGTATTATAGTCGATTAAAATAAGAGTGTTTTAGTTCGTAAACAATGTATTTTATGTTTAACACAATTATCTAAAAAACAAGTTATCTTGTATAGTTAGTTTTTTTTTAAATATAAGGTGTTAAAATTACTAATTATGTGTGTCTCAGATCACTGATTACTGACGATCGAATTTAGGTTATCTGTCTTGAAAGAGTATGATTTGTGACATTTTAAATTCATTTTAACATTTATGTCAAAAAGCAGTCACTTAAATAGCGTTTGGGACGTTTTTAAGTTTCTTAAGTTTAGAGCCTCGATAGCTCATTGGTTGAGGAGCGGACTGAATTCCGAAAGGTCGGCGGTTCAAACCCCACCCATTGTACTATTGTCGTACCCACTCCTGGCACAAGCTTTACACTTAATTGGAGGGGAAAGGGGAATGTTAGTCATGATTAAAATGGCTAATATTCTTTTAAAAAAACTAACTAAACTAAAAAAAAAATACGTTGTATTTGGGCACAAGATACTCTTATTTCAATCGATTTTACCTAATTATGCAACAATAACAATGCTACATAAGTAAGGCTAGACCAAATAAACAGTTCTTTAAAGTGTTGGCTAAATTCGTGCCATTTTTCGAAACATTGTTATGTAATAAAGTAATTTAAAAGAACATATCGAAAATGTAACATTAGCCTCTAGCGTAGTTCTTCCATACACAAAATGTTATAAGCTATGTATGTGTGTGTATGTAACAGTAGAAACACATGATGTAGAGAGATTGTGAACAAAGACTTGAGCACACGTTTTTATCTCTGTTGATGAGACGACGTTTTGCCTTTCACTTTAAGGCTTTATAAGCTCCGTTTTGGAGTTTTGTGTTATGTGTAACGCTTTTAGCACACTGACGTATTTAGACGCGGTCGCAAAACGATTAATGCCTTTATGCCTATGGCTTAAAGGCCTACCGCGTGCGATGACGTTGGTATGTTAAAGGTGTAAGAGTATTTCTTATGCAAAGGCAAATGGCCACAGTTGCTACTGTATCTATACAGTTATTACAGGTCTTCAGAAGCATAGAATCAGCCTAAAAGTTTATAAAAAATAAAAATAAAATACAAAAGCCTTTTATTATCTAATTCGTTTTCCTAAAGGTTTAAGTACCTAACAATTCAACAAAATAATCGAAAATTACGATTAATTAGGATTTATTGAATGATTCAGTAGATACCTATAAAAATGTATATGTGGTAGCAACTGTGAAGGTTTGCCGTAAGGCTCCAGGCATATTGCAGGGCAGTTGAAGCGGCGCGACGCGTCTTTTCTTACAAAGTAAACCAAACTATTTCCACTATGTTCCTATATGCAAATTTGTGTGAAGCTAAATGTTCATCAAAAATGAAGCGACATGCTTCGAATGATTTCGATTTTTTTTTAATTTGTTGGTCACTAAATGTTTATTAGGTAGCGGAGATTATGTTTAGCACCCAGCGTAATATTAGAAAAGACGCGTCGCGCCGCTTCGCTTCACCCACAATGTGCCTTGTTCCTGAGCCGACTCTTTTAACCAGTAAATAAATAAAAAACGCTTGCACGCTACACACATTTTGTAAATCGTGGGTTGTTAAGGATTATTCAATTAGCTGGCGTGTACATTGTAATGATAATATAACATTGTGTTATACAACTGACTTTAGTTTTAGGCTACGAATAGATATTTTTTAAGAATAAAGTATCATTTTGTACTTGTCTAATTATTACCATAGCAGTAAGAATAATCAATTTATGTAAACGATAGGGACTTTTAAACGAAATGAGCTATAAAATAACATTTTCTTTGGATGTATTTTTTTCTATTGTATACTTACTCATTTAGAATTTTTGCATTTATAGATCTTTTTAGCCTTATACAATTTTATAGGACAGCTGAATGTTTCTTTAATTTTATTATTACATCTTTATTTCTTGGTAGTTGTACTTAATAGTGGTACTAATTTGGTTGTACACAAATCTCAAAGGCCATGTCGCGCCACAATATAGTGGACTTGCTCACACGCGCGTGTTCGCGTCAATAGTGTGAGAGAAACCTCTATAGTGCATTTCATAAGTCACGCCTTTGTAACATACCACGGCCTAAGTTGTGAGATGTAAAATAATGCGATCCTTTTTACAACGCAGATAAGGATAACACTATATTTTTAGATTTTTCAATCCAAAGATTTGTGTACAACCGAATATGCACCAGCGTCCACAAAAACCGAACCATGTTAATATAATTTCATAGTATTGTGTTTATGACAGCTATTTTATGTTCAATCAACACGCACATAATAATTTATGTAATTATTGAGTTTTATTCTAATTTAATAAAATGGTCTAGTGATCTTTTTGTTTTATTTGTCTTTCGTTCTCTTTCGCCTTAAAAACTGAACTGTGTTCAAAAACATCTTTAAAACCAAATCGGGAAGACAGCTTAATCACAATGCATAGAAATTTTGATAACTATAAATGCATACGAAAATCGCAGCAGGAAATCATAAATCGATAGGTAGTAACTAGGTACCTGATATTTGAGAAAAAATATAATGAAAAATGTTTAGAAAACCATGTCACCCAGCAGAAGCAAAGCTGTATCTATCTCACTCACTCATAGGGGAAAATGAAAAAGCGAAAATACTTACTTCACTTCTATCATCGTATGTCCCACGGACCTTCATCAGTGCGAGCTTTTTCATTTCTTCCCTACAAGTAACAGGTTCGTTTAAGCCAAAAAAGATACCTACCTAAGCTTTGTTTACTAAATTCGGGTATCGTTGTCATCACCAGGAAGGATTTCATTTTGTACTAGATGCCCGCAACTTCATCCGCGTGGATTTAGTTTTTTTTTTTATCCCGTGGGAACTAAAAATTTTCCGGAATAAAAGTCGCCTATGTCCTTCCCCGGGATGCAAGCTACTTACAGAAGTAAAGTACAAGGTACAGACCTTAAAAATCGGTTAAATGGATGGGCCTTAAGAGTCCAGTGGAAACTTTTTAGATTTTCAGGGAAAAAACGTAGCCTATGTCCTTCCCTGGGATGCAAGTTAATCACTGTGTACCTTTCATCAAAATCGATTAAACTGTTGGGCCGTGAAAAGGTAGCAGACAGACAGATATGCTTTCGCATTTATAATATTAGTATGGATATGGATTAGGATTAGCTGATGCCCGCGACTTCGTCTGTGTGGAAATTACCTTAACTATATCTATACAAAAATCACGTCAATTCATAGCTCCGATGCGGTAGGATATTGAAGGACAAATAGACAATCCATGTGGACGAGGTCGCAATCAAAAGCTACAAAGTATATACAAATAGTTCAAAGAAAACTACAGTAGGTAAATATTTTTTTTATAAAATTTATTAAACAAAAACATAGACAAAGTAAATATTACGTAGGTTACTAGGTATGACTTGGAAAAAATATCTAAATACCTATAAAATACCAAGTAATAATTAGATCACTTTTAATCACATCAAGATGGCGCTGTACGTCACTAAGAGGGGTCGCTCCGTCACTCGCTCCATACAAACGTAGTTCCAATTTCATTTGAATATTAAGCAACCAAAGTCCATGAAATTTTGCAGACATATTTTAGAAACTATTATCTATGCCTGTGGTTTTCCAGATTTCTGTTAAAATATTCGGTTTCAAAGTTACGCGGTCTTAAAAATTTACATACAAATCATTGAGACCCTGTAATTCTAAAACTACATATTTTTAGAAAAATCTAAAACGCCACAGACACAGATATTAGTTTCTAGAATATGTCTGCAAAATTTCATGGACTTTGATTGCTATTCAAATGAAATTGGAACTACGTGTGTATGGAGTAAATGACGGAGAGAGCCCTGTTAACTTGAAAATTTTTAGGATACGGGTTTGAGATTTAATGTACGATTCGCACTTGAACCGTTTTTTTCCAATCAACCAAATTATTCTAAAAATGCGACTGCGATCTGACCTTGGCCAAAATCAAGGAAAATCAAGTATCCAACTTTAGATATTTTCCAGTAAAGGCTTACGGATTACTAGGTACTGTTAATTATTATTTATTTTATCGGTGATAATAACTGTGACTGGCTTAACATGCTTCTTGCAAGGCACGTTGGAAAAGGAAAGGCCAAATTCAGATCACCAGTCGTTCGTAACCTACCCACCGACTTACGTAATGAAAATAACGCATTTGGCGACTTTTTATCTTCATACTATATTCATGCAATAACTTAATATTTCAATAAGTGCTTTTTGGGTACGCATGAAATGAATACAATTTCTTCGATAGAAAAAAAACATTCGATAACTGCTCCAAATATCTAAATTTTTTCATTTCAATTTTTTATTAATGTCATGGTGGCTAACATTGTTTTAATGCGATCTCTTTCTTGGTACACAAGAATGATTAAATCTATCCTTCTTTCTGGCCTGTTAACTAGTTAAAGAAGGTGAATAGTCTAAAGTCTAAACTATTAACCTTATCCTTGACGATCGATCTCACCCAACAAGAGACTGAGAAATGTTTAACTTTGATCGCCTTCTGTCGTGTTACAAAATATCATAACTTCAACCCTATAACTTATAACTTCCACGCAAAACATTGTCTGCAACTTTACAATTTTAGTAACTAAAAGATTATAGATTTTTAAATCCCGCGAGACTATTTGATTTTCCGGGGTAAAAAGTATGACCTATGACCGTCTCCACTCTCCAGAATACAAGCTATCTCTGTATCAAATAGATGATGTATCTATTTCCACTAGTTCTGGGATCGCGTAGGAACTGTTTGATTTTCCGGGACAAAAAGTAGCTTATGTGCATACCCGGGATGTAAGCTAACTCTGTATCTTTCGTTAAAGCCAGTTAAACAGATGGATCATGAAAAATTTGACATACAGACGGACACACTTTCACATTTATAATACATATTAGTATTATGGATTCTTAAACCAAAGATACATTGTAGAGATCGCTGTTTTAGCAGACGACTTTAAATTGTGCTTAACTTACTAGGAACATATTTTGTACTTCAATTACTTTTTTTGCTTTGGTGTACAATAAAGAATATTTTACCTTAATACTTATACAAAAAAATAAGAAAACTAAACATACTGATAAACTTTCTAGAAAACTTAATACCAACAATAGGTACAATAAAAATAATAATATATGTAATATATTGTTAATAATATAATTGCTATAATGTTGTATAATTGTTAATAATATAATTATCATATTTTTGAGGAAGATTATAATGTTAAGTACCTACCTAAAAGTACTTATAGATATACTTTTTTTTTCAATTTGTCTTCTTAAGGTTAAACAGTTTGCACATACAAGTAATGGTAAAATATAGACAGGAAATTAATATTATTACAAAATAAATTACGATATCTACTGATAAAATTTCTAGAAAACTTAATATTTCTTACACTAATAAATATAATACCTACTTATATAATAAAAAGTATAATATATTATTTTATCACACTTTTGAGGAAGATTATAATGTTAAGTATGTAGGTACACATTTTTTGTTTTGTCATCTTAAGACTAAACAGTCTGTACTTAAAAGACTAATGGAAAAATATAGACTTACTATGCCCTATCCACGGAAAGAAATTAACGCTTAATAACGCTTTCTCTGTTACGTAATCTAATACAAATGATAGAGTCTATCATAGATAGAATGATAGATAATATCTTACACAAATGATGACAAAAATCTCAGTGTGCGCTAACAATTTGAGGCACCACCCAATCACAAACGAAACTATGTTTTTTCAATTAAATTTCGAAAGATTTTTGAAAACATTTTGGAATATTTTTTGAAAATATTTTCAAATATTTTTTGAAAACATGTTTGTTCTTTGACATTATAACTATAAAAATGCACTACTCAAAAATTGCGCGCCATTGCGTGGCAGATTGTAATTGGACTTTTATAATTTGAAGACCCATTTGTACATACAATTTTGCATTTAATAATCAAATCTAATCTAATATTGAAATGAAACCCAACTACGTTTATATGGAGAGCGCGCTAAGGAAACTTCTCAAGTTTTGTTGGTAAAGCTAAATGAAAAATTTTATGATTTTTGCTGAAGTGGTCAAATATGATTGAGGATGTCATTATGAGTAATGAAGTAATAATTATAATATTCAATTATATTGAATTATAATGATTTAAACTAATATCACAATCAGTCTTAGTATCTTTAGTTTTAAGTTTACGTATAATTAATAATCATCACCTTACAAATCTTACAATTCTGACCATCAAATGGAATACAATAATAACTACTTTGAATAACTGATTTGAGTTTTGAGTCCTAGTTCTCTTTTTTAATTTAAGTAGTAACCCTTGATGCCGTCACTCTCTTACTATAGCCTAAAACACATTGTCGCAACTAAAATAATGTGTTAGATTCAGTCAGTTCCAATAATTCAGATCAAAGTTCCTTGTTTTAGTAGGGAACCTTAAAAAGGCGTAATATAGACTATAAAATACTTGTTTGACTTATATCTTAGTACTATTTTAAGGCCTCTGATATATAGCCGAACGCTATGCGCGTATATTCAAATTGCTCCAGGCAACGTTCAATGCACTCTCTGAAAAAGAAGTCAAAAATTAGCTTTGTTGGGTGGCCTTTAGTAGGTAATCCTTTATGGGGTCTTTCTCAGAGAAAAACTCTTTCTTTCTATTTGTGAATGAGGGATATGTGGCCTGGCTGTGACAACGCATATCAATCGATTACGATTGTTAAGCAACGTTGACCCAAGTTGGTCTAAACTTAATTATCATTAACATCTGATAATAACTGTAAATTAACCTAAGAGTTGAAATCTCGTTCTCTTAGTCGATAATAATGCGGTGGGTTCCAGGTCCTTTCGCATACAGGACCTGGAACCCACCGCATTATTATCCCAAGAGAACTCCTACCACTATGGGATTAATGGAAAGGGGTCACGACCAGCAGCAATAAGGAATATAACTTAAAAAATCGAATCAATAACTACTAAAAGTAAAATTTTGTATATTATTATTCTATACGTAACCGTATTTTTCATGACTATGGAACTGGACTATGGAATATGACATTCCATAAAGTCGAATTTTTCAAATATTACAAGTTATCAAATAGATATTTCCGGGACTGCCAGTTTTTTCCGAAAAGGTATTTTACAATTTGACATAAATTCTATTATAGGCATACCTACATAGACAAAACTATGAAAAAAGCAATGCCTCATTTGTTAAAATGTAACATGATTAGTGCGCGACAGGTTGAAATGGCAACTGGAGTGGGGACTATGAGCGTGCGGGTGAGCGCGCACGACGTGCGGGTGTGCAGGGCGTCCCCCGCCTCAAACCCCGATTGCCATCTCAATCTGTCGCTTACTAGATAATAAATACTTACGTGTATAGGGGATTTTGGACAGCAAATGTTTTTCCAAAGTTGGGGTCATTAGGATTTTCCCTCTTTAGAATTCTGAAACACGAAATTTCAACAGTAAAACCTTACAACTACATAGTATGGTCGGCAGATCCTACTCCTCACATTTTAGATGGCTAGTCTTTTTAGGATCTAAAAAGAATAAGAAAAGCTAGTGGAGGGTGACATCGGGATCTTATTACTAAGCTTCCGCTGTCTGTCTGTTTGTCTGTCTGTCAGGTTTATCTCGTGAACCGTAATATGTAGAGAATTGAAAATTTCACAAAATGTCTAATTTTATTGCTGCTTTAACAAGAAATACTTAGTGAAATTATCAAAAGGGCCACCATTGAAAATTTAAAAAAATTATAATTGTTACTATACTATATTCACGTATGATGGTACGGAGCACAATATTTTAAACGCTAAAATAAATAATTGTTTCCCAAGAAATGAAAGTTAACGTACTGTTTTAATGAATAGACCAACCCAGTGGTACAATCTATAAACCTGTCGTTTGTCTCTCTTAAGCGTTCCTTTCTTCTCTCGGGAATTTCGCCTTTGTTTAATTCTTCCATTACGACTTCACTATGGAGCACAAAAAAATTATCCGCATTATTATTTAGGAATTTATCTAAATAGAAATAGGTAAATTGTACCTACCTGCCTATATTTTGTAGTGCTTTGTATGTGTTTTTTCTGTACTAAATTTGTAGTGAACAAAAGTATATTCATTCATACATACATACATATTATGAATTTTACAACTATGCTGAGGCAAAATCCATTTTACCGAAATCGAACCTTGTAACTTGTATTATGAAGCAATAGATTGAATGTTGTTAAAACTGTGTTCTTTTATTTTTGACTAAAATAAAAGATTTTTAACTTGTATATATCAGCAGGTTTTCTTCGATATTCACATTATATTATAATTCAAAATACACGTAAGAAAGCGCATGCGCGGCCTGACAACCGCGTAGCTTAAGCTACCACCCCCTCTCCTACGTCGATCGAAGTTGAAAACTAAAACCTGACGGCGAGCGTTTTAATAAACGCTGAAGTATCTGAGTAAAATTGTTTTTTATCGCTTTGTATATTTTAATGTTATTGTACATATACACTCATGAACTCAGAACTTCCCCTCTTTCATTTAAGACCCCACTCAATACAAAGGCAAAAAAAATTTTTTTTAATCAAAATGTCACCCGGACCCTTACAACGAATCAATTGACATGACACCTCATTCATCAATATCGGCCCAGTAGTTTAGGCACGACGGTGGAACACAGAAACTGGATACAAACATACATACATACATAATACATACATAATATATAAAATATGTATATAATATATGTATACATACATAGACTGC
The DNA here is from genome assembly GCF_905333055.1 of Maniola jurtina. Lineage (NCBI taxonomy): Eukaryota > Metazoa > Arthropoda > Insecta > Lepidoptera > Nymphalidae > Maniola > Maniola jurtina. The sequence goes on along the minus strand of NC_060048.1, from coordinate 4,896,253 downwards.
TAAAATGCAACACTGCTACTCAAATTGATAAAAAATAGTCAAAAACTCACATGAAACGCTTCATTCTGGTTAAAGCTATTCTCATAGTGTCCACCATGTTTTCCAATTTCTGAAACACAGGGTCGCCATTGTCATTTCTTTGCGAGATGCCATTCGTTCGGATGTCTTCGTTTTGGATGTTACTGGATCCAGATTCATAGCTTACTACATTACTACTTATTAGCATATCTTGATTGTGTTGCAATATTACATCCGATTTATTCTGGTTGCATGGTATTGATTGACTAATCTCGTCTTGATTTGAACCAGATGATTGAATAGTCTTGTATTGATTAAAACCAGTTGATTGAATAGTCTTGCCTTGAGTTGAGCCAGTTGATTGAATGGCCTTGTTTTGATTTGAACAAATTGACTGAATAGTCTTGCCTTGAGTTGAGCCAGTTGATTGAATGGCCTTGTATTGATTGGAACAAATTGACTGAATAGTTTTGAATTCATTCGAACCAGTTAATTGAAGAGTCTTGTATTGATTTGAACCAGCCGATTGAACAATCTTGTCTTGAGTTGAACCAGTTGATTGAATAGTGTTGTGTTGATTTGAAGCAGTTGATTGAATAGTCTTGTCTTGATTCGAATTATTCCCATCTACCACATCATTACGAAATAGCTTGATGGATCCACTGCAGCCTTCTACATCGAAAAAGTTGTGTTGATTCTGTTGCAGCAGGGATATGTTGTAATCAGGTTCAGTATTGGTGATCACCTGGGGACAGCGCCAAAACTGTATAAATGATAAATGTTTAACCGCCGAATATTACGGCTATACTCGTATTTAGTCGATGTAAGCCCGACTACAGTCCGACAAGGCTCTTTCGGTACTTGAGTGAGGGTGCAGTTGTGGCTTTTTATGCCGACACGGCGAACCATTCTACTCTAACTCTAGATGGCGGCTTTAGTTCCGATTATGTCCACGCGCCAAAAGGACCTTGTCGGACTGTAGTTTCGAACCCATCCGGGATCCTTTTTCATAGGGACTCAGCTCGCTGCGCGTCGCGGTTGAGACTGCGAGCCGCACACGCCTAGTTTCTAGCCTCGGATGGGGTCGAAAGTAGTTGGGCTTACATCGACTAAATACGTGAGCACCTATAGCCGTTACATTCTAAACTTATAGTGGAAATCACTCATGATAGTTTAAACATTAAAATATCTGTTATCTGTCGGTAAACCCCTGAGCAACATTGAAAACCATACTTCCATACAATAATATTATAAATGAGAAAATGGGTCAGTCTGTCTGCTAGCTTTTCACGTCCCATCCGTTTAATCGATTTTGTCATCATTCCTCATACGCATGGCTAAGGTTTGGAATACTCTTCCGCAATCTGTGCTTCCTACCAATCACAAACTGGGTATCTTTAAAACAAGAGTGAATAGGCATCTTCTAGGTAAACGCGTCCCATCACACAGTAGTTAGGCCACATCATCACTTTCCATCAGGTGTGATTGTGGTCAAGCACTTGCCTATAATAAATAAAAACATTTAAAAATGGACTTAATCCGTTCTACAACGAACATGCCTCTCTGCATGTGTGCACATAATGCCATGAACACTGTCAAGAGTGAACGATTGAGAAGAAAAATTTTAGTGGCAATATTAATTTTGAAATACCTATATAAATTATACCTCGTGCTGGGATGTTCTTTCGGTGCGGCTGACGAAACGGTCGCAACTTGTGTTCTCTGCAGCTGAGAAACAAAGTTAAACACTAAAATCTGATTTAAAAAAACACTTTAATGTGTTAATAGTCAGTCAGTTTAATCTTTGATATGTATATGCCATAGTACAAAGCGAAGCCACCTCATCGCGATTGACAAGGTTATTCTCAGTTTTAGTCCAAAGTCAAAACTTCGGATTCTGCCTAACAAGTTTTAAGTTTAGTTTGGGCTTAAGTCCAAAGTCAAAAATCTACTGTGTAACTACGGTTTTGGACTAGGCAATTCTGAAAGAAGTTTTAATTCTTAGAATATAATTCAGGTTGTTTAGTCTCAAGTTAAAACTCAATTTTACTTATTTGGCTTTGTGCTAGTTATTTAGGCATTTTTTCATGGCAAGTTTTGGCTTAGGACTTAGCAAGCCAGTGCTCTGGACATTCCTGAGGATTGCCTAGGCCAATCGTGGTGTGCCGGCATTTCGGCTTTGGATAACAGAGGACACGCGCTCTTTCGTCAAAAATAATCACGTTTTTATCATGACTTTCTAGTAGGTATTCTAGTCGGGTAAACAGTTAGGAACTAAGGTTAACTTACTCTCATCTCTTTCCATGCGAAAGGTAAGGTCCCCGATTCGCCGACGGCGTTTTAAGCTTATATACAGTTCTTCTGGAAACTCCTCAGACGTCTGTATGCTTTCAATCAAGTGTGTTAACATTTCTTTACTCTCACTTAACTCTGGGAACTGTGATATTTTCTGGAAAAAAGCGCGATTAATTTGCTGGAAAATATTTGAGCTGATCATAAAAGCTACTAGTAGTTTAAAAGCGTCAAAAGTCTGAACCAGATTAATATATAGACACACATGTATATGTGTAGACTTGTTAAAGAAGCATAAGGTTGTCGCCATATTGTCACAGTTTAGTTTGCGTTGCTTTTTTCGTCTTGCTAGAGATCTTTGGTATTATTTTTGTAGCGATTTGCCCAAAATTGGCGATACACGGTCAGCAGTTGCAATATTATTTCTATTACTTACTTCTAACTCCTTAACAAGTAAACTTCCAGCGCCCAATATTTGTATGAATTGGTCGGACTTTATATTTGGTCGCAGTATATCTGAAAATTTAACAGAAAAATTTAAAAACCTGTTTAATCTACAGTGTACTACTGTAAAAATCACGGGTAACTTTAATTTTTTCAGGATAAACCTTTGTTGAAATCGATTAAACAGATGGGGCATGAAAAGGTAACAGACAGGTACGCTTTAGCATTTTATAACATTAGTAGGGATGTGAAAGGAACATGTATAGATCAATCAGCTGAAAGAATAAAATAATTTTTCAAAACAAAACCTGGGATTTACCAAGTGAATGCTGGGTAAATATTAATATGGAAATCACAATTGGATAACAAAATTAGGAGGATAGAGACGGCTTAAAATCAAAAAATATTTACCATTGCTTACATAAAATCCACACATCGATATCAAACGGTCTACGATTTCGCACAGCACTTTATTTTGATAATAACGTTCTTTTAAAAATCGTAAGCCTTCGTATAACCAATATGGCGGGTCGAACTGCGTTTCAGGAAGGCGCTGAAAGCAAACAGGGCTAATAATAGAAATTTCTCTAGTGGGAGTCAGACTTAAACACGAAGGGTTCCATACCATTGTACAAGAAATAACACGGGACTTCGTCTGTGTTGGTGTTGGCTGGCGGGCGTGCTCTGCCTTTTTGGAGTGTTTTTTTTTTGTTAAAACTGACTGGAAAGCGCTCTAAGGGGGTGCCGTGCGTGTGTTGGCGAGCGCCGGCACAGACGGGGTCCATACTTGTATAGTTTAACTAACTTGTTACAAATAACTACAAACTTGACATTGGCTAATCTTTGTAAAGCCAGACGAGAGAAAAAAAAGAAAAAAAAAATAACACTTTTTTATTTTTATGGCAGCATTTTTAATTTTTATTATTTGTTAATTTAGCGGCAATAGAAATACCATTCTGTGAAAATTTCAACTCTCCAGACGGAGTGACATTCAGACAGCTTAGTAATAGCGTCGTTTTGGCTCCCTTCCAGTACAGATCCTGAAAAAGATTATATCCTAAAAAAGATCACAATATACCTGCCTGCAATATGTTGTGCAAACAATATTCCATTATCTGCAGGAAGCTACAAGTGCACTCATCGACTATTTTGTCAACATTTGCCTGCAAATTTGCGTGTTTCGTACAGAATTCCCGTAAATTACTCTCTACAGAGTGACCTTCAAAGTTTATTTGAGCTGATGTGCTGACATCATTTTTCTTTACATTTCCTTCAAAGACGTTCATTGAATTTTCTTTTTCATCAGAAGTAGAACTAAATAGGATAAAACTTCTTTCACCACTTTGGTTAACGCAAATTTCGAAATTTTCGTACGCACTTTTTGTACTATTACACTCCTTAGGGACGGTCGGTGATGTCGGCCATTTAAAAGTTTCAGCGCTGTCCGGGTCGAGAAGAAACAGATTTTCCTTTGGATTTATTATTTTTAGCGCATTCAAATAATAGACGTGAATGTCTTTTCTTCTAGCTTGATCCCACAAGCTCTTACTCTTTGTAATTATAACCTGAAATCAAACAAATAAATAAGACTCAATAGCTCAACGGTTAAGACTGAAATCCGAAAGGTTGCTGATTCAAACCCCACCCGTTTTGTCGCACATATCGAAAATGTTAGTCATTATTACTTAACATGGCTAATAACATTTTTTTTAAATTTCTCAAGCATTTTACTACAGTGACATATATTCTAACAGCGTTATTAGAACCAGTGTACTGTCAGCGGAAATACCAAGCACAGGGAGAGCCTTGCATATACCATCACCATGTCCATCCAATCCAATACCAATCCATACCAATACCGTACTTACTGTGTAACTTTAAACTGCAGTGCTGTCAGCCTAAATTGCACTTTATTGTGTTGTAACAAGAGTGTGGAATGAGCCTTCTGTACCAGTGAGGTATTAAGTATTCTGTGGTCATAGTAACGTTTAGCGAACGCAATATGTAAGCGTTGCGTTGTTACGTATGCTCCAAGTAATCTCTACCTTCAAGTCAATTACATATTTTTTAGGAAACCACTAAATAAGCGACTAATAGTCCTTTTTAATTAATAATAGAATAAATGCCAAAAATCGAGAAATAAAATATAAATACTCACCAAATGGAATGTGTTCGCTTGTATACAATATTCAATTATTTGTTTGTGCACTGTAACATTATCTAGAGAACAATCTAGATGATTGTTAGTTTCTGAAAAAAAAAATTAAACTGTAAAGAATGTTTTTTTTTATAAAAGAAAGAATATTAGCCATGCTAATCATGACTAATACTCCTCTTTCCCCTCCAATTATATTTCTTGAGGGTTCCATATCTCAAGGATACCAACGGGACCCTATTAATAAACATCCGCTGTGCGTCCGTCCGTCCGTCTGTCAGCGGGATGCATCCCGTGAACCGTAATAGGTAGGATTGAAATTTTAATGCTGTTTTAACAAATAATAAAAAATATAAAATGGCCGCCATGAAACCTAAAAAAAATGTTATTCCTTGTACGATGATACGGAACCCTTCGTGTGCGAATCTGACCAGCAGTTACAGATTTATATTGTAAAAGTGTAAATAAAAAATTTATAACACCCAACAAGTGAAGGTTACAGTAACTAGAAAAGTGCTGATAACTTTCAAACGGCTGAACCGATTATCTTGGATTATAGCTAAGAACACTCTCGATCAAGCCACCTTTCAAACAAACACTAAACTAAATTAAAATCGGTTTATTAGTTTAGGAGCTACGATGCCACAGACAGATCCACAGATACACACGTCAAACTTATAACACCCCTCTTTTTGTGTCGGGGGTTAAAAATAGATAAGTAAATGTTTAGAAAAATAGACTAATTATTATTATTATCAGCTACTGATAACACGTACCACACACGGAGTTTTCAACCAGCCACAGATATACTTGGCCAGCGTTTGGCGTACGATAGTCGTCGCGTAGGGATTGCAGTTTTGCTAGCACAATAGCTGGTGTCAGCAGCGAGCATGTTCGATCTACAAGAACAGAAGTCTTTATTATTATTATCACTACAAGGAAACCAGAGGCGACGCTAGACATGTACACTACACACAAAAGGACAAATTCACTGACTGACATAATATATTATCTACGCACAGCTTGAACCACTGGGTCTACAAACTTAACATGTCTCTATAATTTACTATCATGGATCCTGAATAAGAAAAAAATCTGAAATTCCACTCAAACGAAGCCAGGTATACCACCAAAGACTTGTGATTTCTCATTCACTTACACCTAAAACTTGGCTTCTGTAATTAATTGACTAGTGTAAAATAGTGCTATCGAGGCTCTAACTCTCATTATTTTGTACTAGCTGATACCCGCGACTTCGTTCGCGTGGATGTAGGTTTTTTAAAATTCCCGTGGGAACTCTTTGATTTTCCGGGATAAAAAGTAGCCTATGTGCTAATCCAGGGTATAATCTATCTCCATTCTAAATTTCAGCCCAATCCGTCCAGTAGTTTTTGCGTGAAGGAGTAACAAACATACACACACACACACCCTCACACACATACAAACTTTCTCCTTTATAATATTAGTGATGTAATCTCTAATGCTCTAATTATTTTGTGTGTAACTGACAAATGTAAAAAATGCAAACTTAACAGGGCTCTCTCCGTCACTCGCTTCATACAATCGTAGTTCCAATTTCATTTATTGAAATGAAATTTTAAATTTTTCCAAAAATATGTAGTTCTAAAATTACAGGGGCTCAAAGATTTGTATGTAAATTTTTAAGACCGCGTAACTTTGAAACCGAATATTTTAACAGAAATCTGGAAAACCACAGACATAGATATTAGTTTCAAGAATGTGTCTGCAAAATTTCATGGACTTTGGTTGCTTAATATTCAAATGAAATCGGAACTACGTTTGTATGAAGCGAGTGACAGAGAGACCGCTCTTAAAATGGCCGCACAGTAATTAATCTAAACATTAATTATTTTCCTTAGGTTCATTACATACCTCTTGTATCATTTATTCGGGCCATAATTTGTTCTAATATCGCTATTTCATACCACACAATTTTCGTTGACCCAGAAAAATACTTACCGCCAGCAATGAATTCTTTAATGAAATTTAAATTTTCTAACAGGACCTCTACGTCGGGTACTAAATACCAGGCATCTGTGTACTCGGATTTTGAAAGATTGCGCAGAAAATTTATGCAAACTTTCACCTAAAACAAAATACAAGTTCACAACTAAAATAAAATCAGACTCAAAATACATATCCAATGTTAATGTTCCAAAAAATCTGAAACAGTTCATTCTTTCTATTCATTTGATTTTCGAGAATATAACAAACACTATATTTCTTTGCTACTCTTATATTATAGTCCTAGTATGTACATAATGGAGGTAGTTTTCTTGGAATAATAATGCCTCTTGATTTTTTTAGGGTTCCGTACCTCAAAAGGAAAAACGGAACCCTTATAGAATCACTTTATTGTCTGTCTGTCTGTCCGTCCGCCCGTCGAGTCTGTCAAGAAAACCCATAGTGTACTTCCCGTTGACCTAGAATCATGAAATTTGGCAGGTAGGTAGGTCTTATAGTACAAATAAAGGAATAAATCCGAAACCCGTGAATTTGTGGTTACATAATTATAAAAATAAGATATAAGATAACTAAACCAAGTGGGGTATCATAATATGAAAGCACTTTACCTGTACATTCTAAAACAGATTTTTATCTATTTTTATTATGCATAATAGTTTTTGATTTATCGTGTAAAATGTCGAAAAAAATACCCGAGTACGGAACCCTCGCTGCGCGAGTCAGACCCGCACTTGGCCGGTTTTATCAGAGTTAATACTCTATCATTTAATTTTTGCCCTGTTAAATTTATTTTTGATATTGCATGCTGGAAATATATTTTACCCCAAAAACTATTTTAATCCCAAGTAAAAATATAAAGATGTAAAATCATAATTTCATAATATGGGGAAGACCTAGCCCAATTAAAACAAATATACTTACATCTTCATTTCTGTGCCAGCGATTTCGGGTCGTCGATGATGACGAGTCGTCATCAAATTCCACAAGAGTTTTTACTTTATCTGGATTCCATTCAAAATTATCTGTAGCAAAAAAACACAATTTTCTTTATTAAATTTGCTCTAGACTAAACTAATATTATAAAATATATGAAGGTGTGTGTTTTTCCTGGAAAATCAGATTCTGCAAGATTTTTGAAAACCTAATTCCACATGAACAGAGTTGTGGGCCATAATATATATATACATTTCGTACAGAGATAGCTTGCATCCCAGAACATCATGTAGCGCAAACTGTTAGGAACTGGAAATTCTAAGCGGCGCGGTTGATGTTACAGAGAAAACATATATGTATGTATAATGTACTAGCCGATGCCCGCGACTTCGCCCGCGTGGATTTAGGTTTTTCGAAATCCCGTAGGAACTCTTTGATTTTCCGGGATAAAAAGTAGCCTATGTGCTAATCTAGGATATTATCTATCTCCATTCCAAATTTCAGCCAAATCCGTCTGGTAGTTTTTACGTGAAGGAGTAACAAACATACACACACACACACATACATACAAACTTTCGCCTTTATAATATTACTAGCCGATGCCCGCGACTTCGTTCGCGTGGATGTAGGTTTTTAAAAATTCCCGTGGGAACTCTTTGATTTTCCGGGATAAAAAGTAGCCTATGTGCTAATCCAGGGTATAATCTATCTCCATTCTAAATTTCAGCCCAATCCGTCCAGTAGTTTTTGCGTGAAGGAGTAACAAACATACACACACACACATACACACACACACACACACACACACACACACACACACACACACACACACACACACACACACACACACACACATACAAACTTTCTCCTTTATAATATTAGTGTGATTATAGTGTGATAGTGTGAAGTGTGATAGTATGATATACTTTACTGCACCACAAAACACGAATAAAAGATTACTGAAAATACAATAAGTATACCTACATACATACAAACATATATGTTTTCTCTGTAACAAATATATTTTTTATTCTTTTTTATCTTAAAAACCAGAGCCATCAAAGTTGTCAGTTATTTACCATTTTAAGGAGACAGCTCAAAAACTAAACTAGTGAGGAATATGAAATCTTGGTATATTATGTACCATAATATACTGTATTTTAACAACAAATACTGAAAACAAGGATTTATAAAGTAGTTTGTACTGTGACTTACACAATCAAATATTTTTTGGTTTTTTCTTTCAAGGTTTATGGTGATGTTAATTCTAGCTCAAAAAAGAAATATTTCATACACCCGAAATATGATGTTCATAATTATGCATGGAACCCTAAAAAGCCCATGTCTGACTCGCACTTGACCAATTTTTTGATCTGATTTCCTTTTGATGATCAAATGTCAAAAATCATACCCATCAACAAAAGCTTTAAAAAAATATTACCTTTCTCCGAGATACTTGAAGAAGGGGAACATATCCGAGCTTTTTTCATGGCTTGACCAAGTTCATCAATGTCTATGCTTGATCGACGTTTTGGTAAAAAATTATCATCAAATAAAGGTTCAAAAACACTTATTCTTGAATGACTCTCTTCACAAAGTTGCTTACTGTCTGTCTTTAATGATTCTGAGTGTCTCAATGAAAATGGATTATTCAAAATTGATTTAAACTGTAGGTGTTCAGATTTCCTGCTTCCAGATGTTAGATTTGGATTATTTACAGGGGCATTTGGTTTGTTGAAATTACTTTTTTTTAATGCACAATTTTTCCTAAGATTTATGGCCTTTTTGTGAAGATATTTAGGAAATTCAACTTTGCCAAATGAGGATTGTGTCTTTTCTGCTGTTCTCCCATCTGGAGTTTGCGTCTGTCTGGTATTTTCTACTGCTCTCCCATCTGGAGTTCGCCTCTGTTTGGGATTTTCAGCTGTTCTCCCATCTTGAGTTTGCCCCTGTTTACAAAATATAAATACTTTATTTAGGTAGGTGCCTACTGTGTGACTTAAAATAACTTATGCTGCGAAAAAAAAAAACTTAAAATAACAGGCACTAACTTGTTTTGCAGCTTTTTAGTTAATTACCGGATATCATCATGATCAACCTTATAACTAACTCATCGCTGTCTCACTTCTGAGCATGGGTCTCCTCTCAGAATGAGAAAGGTTTGAACACAGCCCATTAAGCTGGCCAAGTGCGGGTTGGCACACTTCACACATATTTGATAACATTACGAAGAACTTTCAGGCATGCAGGATTCCTCACTATGTTTTCCTTTACTGATAAAGCAAGTGATATTTAATTGCTTAAAAACCCATGTAGCTCCGAAAAGTTACAAGTGCGTGCCCAGAGTCAAACCCCAACCTCCAGAATAAGAGGTGGATATCTTAACCACTGGGTTATCATATCACAGCTTGATCGATTAGAGAAAGAATATAATATAGTCTTATTACTTTTATTAACGAAGCGCGAAAGTTCAGTTTGTTCAAGTTTATGGTCAAAAATTTAAAAACGCATACTTACTGAAGGCACAGTCCAAGTCCACGCGTTCTCTCCAGTTTGAGTGTTGAAATAATAATATCTTCCAGGAAACTTCTTGGAAGGGCATAAAACCCACGCAGAATGATTTTCCATAATTTGTTCCATGAATTTGATAGCAAAACGAATGTATTATACCTAACAATAATATACCGATGTATCAAGGATATCATGAAAATAAAGGAAAGCTGAAGAAAGACTTCTCCATGAATTCTCGCTTCAATTCAATCTGGATTCGGCAGGTGGGCGCGTACCAACCCAGTAATAGATTGTAAATAAATTACCTATACCAGGTTCTTACATATATATTTCTTATCATTAAAACTATTAGATTGTTTGAAGACTTGAAATCTTGAAATAAAGAAATTGGAATTATATGTGGGAAATAAATTTACATAATGTCTAACTAAAATCCCGCACAGGATACCCATGTATTTGTATTTTGTATTATTATCTATGGGAGGGATAGGGATATCCTATCCCCATCCCGTACCCGGTGAGCAAAGAGTATGTAATCACTATGTTATGATTTTTTTTAGGGTTCCGTAATTCATAAGGAAAAACGGAACCCTTATCACTTTGTTGTCTGTCTGTCTGTCTGTCTAGTGTGTTGTCTGTCCGTCGTGTCTGTCAAGAAAACCGATTGGGTACTTCCCGTTGACCGAGAATCATGGGCAGGTAGGTAGGTCTTATAGCACAAGGAAAGGAATAAATCCGAAAACCGTGAATTTGTGGTTACATCACAGAAAAATGAATAAAAATGTGTTTCAATTTTCAAAGTAAGACAACTATAGCAAGTGGGGTATCATATGAAAGGGCTTTACCTGTACATTTTAAAACAGATTTTTATTAATTTTTATGTATAATAGTTTTTGTTTTATCGTGCAAAATATCGGGAAAAATACCCAAGTACGGAACCCTAGACGCGCGAGTCTCACTCGCACTTGGCTTGTTTTCATAGACCAGGAATCCGCTAGTTTTTATTTGTTTATTTATTTTACGGCCCTGGCCGGTGAGCAAAGGCCGGTGAGTCCAAAGAGTATGTAATCACTATGTGGTATAGATTATAGAGTATAGATGGAATAGTACCTAGGTACTTTCATGGTACTTTCAAAAAATGCATCTAAAATTAAAATACTCCTTGTGTACTGGTGCACAATGCACATAATGTTATGTGCGGATTTCGTCTGTGTTGGTGTTAGCTGGCGGGCGTGCTCTGCTTTTTTGGAATGTTTTTTTTTTGTTAAAACTGACTGGAAAGCGCCGTGCGTGTGTCGGCGAGCGCCGGCACAGACGGGGTCCATACTTGTATAGTTTCCCTAACTGTAACATGTTACAAATAACTACAAACTTGACATTGGCTAATCTTTGTAAAGCCAGACCAGAGAGAAAAAAAAAAAAGAAATGTTATATGCACAGACCTAGTATATAAGGTTATGTGTTTATCACAGGTGTTTATGGGTGTTTATGGTTCACAAATGCCGGCAGCGGGATCAACCTTGGAGCCATTTTTGAATCAATTGGATCAACCACCATATGATTAGTAATCTGTGGAGTATGTAGTGACGGATGACAGAAAAACAAGTGAAATGAAAACTGAAAAGTCAAAAGCAAAACTAAAAACAAATCTGAACTCAACTTACCAAACTGAAAACAAATGATTTCACGGTTTACCTCTACCTATTTATTAACTCATGTTTTCTCGCTAAATACTTGTAAAATAAACTCATAAAAAATGGATACATCACTGTGTCTTGCAACAAAATGTGTGGAGTTTCAAAGAAATCGCACGAGTTTTAGTTTAAGAAATCTTCGGCTGTCTTTGAAATATAGACCTGATATCTTGAAATTAGTTCTAAAAATGAGGCAAACTATCAGAATGAAGAATGCTTTATTAAAAAAATTGCAGCGTCAGTTCAAAAAGGTAAGTAGCCCAGTGTTTTTACAGAGAAATTATATAGTGTTCAAAACAATATTTGTATTAGAAGTTATTATTTTGCAACCAATGAATATTATGTACCTACTACCTACCTATGTATTAATAGAAGCTTTTTTTTTAGAATCTTGCGAGTAAAAATACTCAATGCACGCAAATTGATTTAGATCTACCACAAAAAAAGATTAATATTGACTCATTGAGACCAGGAAACAGTGATGTTAACCCTTCTGATAAAACCAGTGCATACACTCAAACTTCAGTTGAAGAAATTGAAGCCTTACTTACAGACAAAAATGCAAAAGTTACTAAAGATTCTTACACACAGACTGATAATATAGATAATGTTAAAGAAAATGAAACCTCAAACAATGACAACAATGAAGTCTCTTCAACTGCTTGGGACATTCAGAGTGATGGTGACAAAACAAAAAGTATTGCTGACCAAGTGAAGGAGGTGGCACAAAATGCCCTGCAGCAGACTGGAATGGTGTATGTTGAGACAGCTGGCATGTACTATGATTACAAAACTGGGTATTACTATAATTCTGTAAGTTTTGTCAAATTGAAACTAGCCTTTACACATTTTTTAAGGACTACCTACTAGATTTTTTTTTAATATTTATATATATAAACACATTATAAGCTTTATTTACTTACTTTGATATTCATATGCTTAGAATAATAAATTAAATACTTGAGCTCATGGAAAGAATGTATTCACTATATAGCTCTGACATGAATTGAGATTAACTGCAGTTTCACAACCCACCCACTTAATTTAACTTTATTCAAACAACAAAGTAATAAGTTGGTGTAAGCTAACTGTTCTTTTCAATCAAAAAGCGGTTAAGCAGATGAACTGTGCAAAGCTAGCAGCCAGACAGACACACTTTCGTATTATTATAAAATTATAGTATGGTTTTTTAGGAATTGGGGCTTTACTATCACACAGACACAGGCTGTTACTACTATTATTCTGATGAAAAGAAAACTTTTGTGTTTCATTCATATCCAGACAAAAGTGCAATGGACGAATCTACAAAGACTCAACAAGTTAAAAAAGCTGCAAAAAAGAAAAAGGTATTCATTTGACAATAATAAATCCTGTGGGAACTAGCTGTTAAAGTTAGTAGATCTAGTTATTTATATGTCCTACTCCGGCAGTGCTTAAGCAATGTGACCAGTTTTGTTGTGTAGTTGGGGCATCAAGATGTGTAGTAACAAACAAATCCATTTTAAGGTTTGAAATATTAGAGACTTGATTAACCAGACTAATTGTTGTCATAAGGCATTCGGATAATCCAAAATATGGATAATTGAACGAAATGAAAATTTATTTATCTAATATAAATTAAAAATACAAATATAAATTGTATAAAAAAAGCGATTTTTGTACATACATATTACTAACACATATTAACACATAATGTTATGTCTTAATATGAAAATCAATGTTTATTAAAAGAATAAAGATACATTTTCGTACGTACATATGTATCTACTTAGATACCTACATATTTCCTTTAATTATTATAAAAGGACAAAAGTAGTCGTTCCTTGGCATGCAAGCCATTTCTGAGCCTTTCGTGAAAAACAGCTAAAACAGGAAAGCTTACAGCAGACACTTTCACATTTATAATATTATATTATGTAGTAAGCTGAGGTATAAATAAATCATTGCATAAGTATATTAAAGATACTGTTTTAAATCAAACAGCTGTAGAATAATTATGTAATATCTAGATTGAAAAGAGAAATTCTTAGAAGAGTAGCAATCAGATCTTGATCCCACAAATATATTTAATTTTTTTTTTCAGGCACCACCCTCCGACGATATTGAAAACCTGACGAAACAATTGAATCAGGTTTCACTCCGAGGCTCAACCGCCTTAGGTAAATACTATGCTAAGAAGTCGCTCCCAAATACCAACATCTGAAATGTTATATTACAGGATAAGGAAGATGGGGAAACCAAACCAAAACGCAGGAAGACTAAGAATGCAAAGAAAAAGCAGGAAAATCAAAACACCATGGACAAGGTTGAAAAAGATGGAGAAATGCAAATTGATAATGAAGAAAAAGTTGTAGATACATCTGTAGAAGGAAAAGAAATAGAGATTGATTTGAATAGAGAGTTAGAAGATGGTGAATGCAGTGACACAGCAAGTGAGGATTCGGAGGGTGAAGTTTCAGATGCAAGCACATCAACTGCCAGCGATGATGGTAAAAGGAATAGAATATTGGAACTTTATGTCTAGAAAAAGTTGTGAAGAGATAGTTTAATTTTATATTAGAATTCATGATTGCAAGTTAAACTTTTTTATAAATATAAAGCCTTAATTTCTTTTTCGAATATAAGAGACCTGTATTTTCTATTTTTATAATGAATCCAAATAATTATGAAGTTAGATAAAGGTGCCTGTCCAAGAGTTAGACCCTGACCTCCTGAATACGAGGTGAATGGGCGGACCACTAGGCTCTTGCCCATATAACGCGTGCCAATAAATAAACAAATCGAAAAGTGCGGCGTTAATCATTCAATCTCATACAGTACTTATACATATTTTTAACCCCCAACCCAAAAAAAGGGGTGTTATAAGTTTGACGTGTGTATATGTGTATCTGTGTATCTGTCTGTGGCATCGTAGCGCCTAAACGAATGGGCCGATTTTAATTTAGTTTTTTTTTGTTTGAAAGGTGGCTTGATTATATTTTTGTGAGTGAGATGGAATGATTAGCTAGCTTAATTTCGATTAATTTTTTCTTTAATTGCACGCGTAATACCAATTCCAAATATTATGTCAAAGAGTTGATAAAATAATAAAATGATATAGAAGTTGATAAAAATAAATAGAAGCAACAAACACCTCAACAGCTGTACTAAGTACTTTCCATCTGTGGGCGTTGGGACTTAGAATTCTTTTTAACCGGTTTCCAAAAAGGAGGTGACTCTCAATTCGCCCCGTTTTCTTTTTATGTATGTACACCGATTTTTTCGAGGTTTCCTGTGGTTCAGGAACAAAACTAAACTTAAAATTATTATTTTCAGAATCAGTTGCAAAACATCATCCACCTTGCATGCGTATCATAGTCCGAGAGACAGGATTAGCAAAGCTGAAGGTGGGCAGCCTTTACCTAATCACTAAGGATGGAGGAACTATTGGCAGGGAGGGGGACCACCACGCTATAGTTTTGAGAGACCATAATGTTTCTAGGGTAAGTGTTATAATAATTTTGATCAAGAATGCAAGTTTTTAAATATAAGTTGTAATTTCAGTGCATTCAAATTGTGTGATTTCTTATGATTATGATAAATGTAAAGCACTGTTGCATCCAAAAAGTTTATGTGCTGGTTGTAACTTGGTAGTAATGAACTTGGTTGATTTTGTATTGGTTTTTGAATGTGATGAGCATATCTCATCTGAATATAGTCATCTACTAAAAAAAAATTATAAAACTATGCAGTGTCCTTTTAAAATAAGGTTTATCCATACTGCCGTTCTTTAACTGAAAAGCTGATAGATGCAAAGAATAAATTTTAAGTTATCGCCTAAAAAAACGTGGAAATTTTCAAAAAATAATGCACCAAAAAAATGTGGGAACTTTCAAAAACTAATGTTACTGAAAAAATACTACTTAGGGCCAAGGTATTTAGTTTGTCTACCTAGCATTCTTTTTAGTAACATTAGTTTTTGAACGTTCCCACATTTTTTTGGTGATAGCTCAAAAACTATTTTTTTTTTTGCGCTTACGGCGGCAGCATCAAGGTTTTATCACTAAGAATATCATTATGAATTTATTACAGAATCATTTAGACCTGAAATACGACGTGGAGGAAAAAGCGTACTTTGCAGTAGACTTGGGCTCCAAAAACGGCACCCTGCTCAACGGCAGCCGAATGTCAGAAAGCCAACAAACTAGCGATCCAATGCAGGTATTTTGTCTTTTCATTACATGCCAACAGACTGTATGCGTCCACTGCTGGACATAGGCCTTTCCAAGAGCGCGCCACCAAATACGGTCCTCCGCCTTCCTCATCCACCCGCTCCCCGCCAAGCCTATTATGTAATGTAATATATGTAAATCTTTGTATATGTCTCGGCTATGCAACTGGCCCTTAATAAAACTGGCTATATCCTATCCACGGAAAGAAGTTCCTATAGCGCTCTCTCTGTCACGCAATCCCATACAAATGATAGAGGCAGAAATAACAGTGGCCATTTTGAGACACCAACCAATCACAGGCATGTTTTCAAAAATCATTCGCAATCTATTTCGAAAATGTTTTCAAAAAACATTCGCAGTTTAATAAAAAAACGTAGTTTCGTTTGTGATTGGTTGATGACTCAAAATAGTTAGTGCCTACTGAGATTTTCTCTACCTCTATCATTTGTATGGGATTACGTAAAAGAGAGATAGAGTATAGACAATCGTAGCAGTATTAGCAGGAGTAATTTTAATTCAGTCTATATTATATATTTGTCATAGGTAGTCCATGGCAGCACTATACAGCTGGGTGAAACCAAGTTACTATGTCACATACACGCAGGAAACGATACATGTGGCCACTGCGAACCAGGACTAATTATGGAAAGTAAGAATATAACAATGGATATTAACAATTTAGGAAAAAGAAAGAAAGAAAAAACTATATATTTTTTTTTTGAAAGCTGTGCCACACATTACGAGTTATACCTACGGGTTAGGTTATCCCCGCGCCTCTAATACTTGATCACACTATAATATTATAAAGGCGAAAGTTTGTGTGTGTGTGTGTGTGTGTATGTATGTTTGTTACTCCTTCACGCAAAAACTACTGGACGGATTGGGCTGAAATTTAGAATGGAGATAGATTATACCCTGGATTAGCACATAGGCTACTTTTTATCCCGGAAAACCAAAGAGTTCCCACGGGATTTCGAAAAACCTAAATCCACGCGGACGAAGTCGCAGGCGTCGGCTAGTGAGCATTAAAGTCAAGTCAAGCAAAAAAGCGCCGGAACAAACTGTGTCATGTGTGGCACAACACGAAAAAAGGGTCCCAACTCAGCATAAATGGCTGTATGCCTTGCCCATACACAAAAATATAAGGTATTCATTTAATTGTAATTACATTAAGATTTATAAGCTTAGGTATTTTTATATTCTTTAGGTTTATTGCATCTCATTATTGTACGACTATTGTTATCGGTGCACGCTGTGACTGCCCGTAAATTGAGTTACACGAGAGCTGTGTTTAAGGAATAACTTTTATAATTTGATTGTGTAATTCTGTGGGTGGTTCTTGTAACAAATAAAATAAAATAAACATACAGCGCTGGTTTTCAGCCGGACTAGCTAACGGATTAGCTAACTCCCGCAACTTTGCTTCCGTGGCAATTTTGAAAACTCCTGTCTTATTCTTTGTCTACATTAAAGTGGAAAGAATTTTTAAAAAGGCAGTTTAAAATTCGTGTAGTCCACGCTGACGAAGTCGCGGGCACAATCTAGTTTGATATACAGTGTGGTTAGTTCTGTTGTACACAATCTCTGAACTAAACTAAATTGGCAGCTAGTGCTATCCTTTTCTAAAGGGAACATAATGAAAGGGATAGCAATATATTTAGACGTGTTGAATGTTTTTGTTTGATATTGATCACACCATCCAGTTACGAAAACTAATTAGATTAAAATTACCATCCTTTTCTGCACGGAACATTGTGAAAATGGTGGCACTGTGTTTTTTAGCCCTATCAATTAATCGAAATAACACCAATCGTTGCTATCTAATGTACCAAATATTTAAAGGAATTTAAACCTTACAGCGCAAGAGAAAGAGAAGAAAGTGGCATACACGCGCACATGCAGTATTCAGAAGCAGCATAAACTCGAATTGGCACGACTGAAGAACATATACGCACCTAAGCGTTTGGCGATAGAAGAAACCGCTTACAATGATAGAGCACAAGCGAGAAGAGAGAATGTAGGATCCTCTCATCATTCGGAGAAGACCCAGAGCACCGATATTAATACGTAAGTTCTTCCGTTATTCTCGGTAGGTAAAGTACAAGTGTAAATTAAAAATTTATAACACCCCCGATATATTTTAAACGGCTGAACCGATTTTCTTGGATGATAGCTAAGAACACTCTCGATCAAGCCACCTTTTAAACAAAAAAAACCTAAATTAAAATTGGTTCATTAGTTTAGGAGTTACGATGCGACAGACGAATACACAGATACACACGTCAAACTTATAACACCGCTCTTTTTGGGTCGGGGTTAAAAATATAAATATATTACAAGATGAAGTTAAACAGTACAAAAAACCGACTACTACCCGCAAACTTCATCAAAATCGGCTCAGTATTTTAGGCGTTACGGTGGAACACACATAAATACAGACCTACATACATACATAGACTGCTAAAATGGTGACCGCTTCCTTTTGGCTTTGCCGTAGTCAGGTAAAAAAATTCACTATACTAGTAAAAGAAATGAAGTATAGTCACCTTTTATTCCTGGCAGGTTTATAGCACCAGAAAACAAAGGTTTCAAATTGCTGGAGAAAATGGGTTGGTCGAAGGGCGAAGGACTCGGCAAGGACAACCAGGGAGACCGGGAGCCGGTGAGTTAATATGCTTATAGCGTATATTATTAGGCGCTGCGACTCTTCCAATTTTTTATACAGGCTGTTTTTTCATCTGGGGCAGTATAAGAATAAAATTAACGGTTTAGGCGCCCACCGCATTATTATTGCAATAAAACGTACCATGATATGAGTAA
The DNA here is from genome assembly GCF_905333055.1 of Maniola jurtina. Classification (NCBI taxonomy): domain Eukaryota; kingdom Metazoa; phylum Arthropoda; class Insecta; order Lepidoptera; family Nymphalidae; genus Maniola; species Maniola jurtina. The sequence goes on along the minus strand of NC_060048.1, from coordinate 4,877,189 downwards.
TGCTCTACCTTTGGTTGGAGCACCCCAGTACCAGCTCCATTCATTTGATCTGATTCTAAAGCGGGCGTTCTGATTGGTGAACAATCCCAAGCTATCCAGCTCATTGGAAAGTCTACAGAACTGCAGAAGCGTACGCTCTCTTTGCACTTTTTACCGTCTTTATAACGGGCAGAGTTCTGAAAAGTTGAGTTCCTTTTTCCACCGTCCATTTTCTACAACCGCACCGCACGCCACCGAAAGCAATTTCACTTGGATCTCTGGTGTACTTCGACCCGTTGTGCCAGATTTTTCCACATCGAACAACTTCCTTCGGCCGCGTTCCCATTGGATTTCAATATGTTATTCAAAGGGCGTATCTAATTTTATTTTATTTTTATTATTTAAAGGTTTACTAGCGATTTAACATAAACTTAATAACTTTAATAAATGCATTGATTTTTCTATCTAATCTAGTTAAAGATCTGAAGAGTCGCAATAGGTTACTTTTTATTCAGACAAAGAGTTTGTACGGTATTGAAAAAGTCCACGTGGATGAATTTGCCGGTATTTGTTAGTGTCCAAATAAAAAACACGCTGTATACAGTTGAATAACGGCTGTCTATCTATACATTAGGATACCGTCGATGTATAAAAATTTAATGAGCTGGTCTCCGACGAATCTTGCGTCCTAATTTGACTATTATTGCATGTCGTGAATTAATTTTAAACGGGCAAGTCGAAGGACGAAGCATTCGGATGACAATCTCGGAGCAAACCGGTGCCGGAGCACTAAGTATAGCTTACACACTATCATTATGTTTTTTAGCTTCTCTATATTATTCAGTGAAGACGGAGTTTGATATTTGACTGAAATTGTCATTAGTATTACAAATTGATCGAACTTTGGCGACTGGAAGACGCTTCTTGGTTATAGGACAAGAGATCGTCATGCAAATGTTGTACTTCATCGAATTTCATTTGTAGTAGTTTTACCTACTTAAGTGAAAACATTAGGCGCGTTGGGCGATTTTGGGATGGATAAAAACTTATATCGCATCACCGACATGCCAATGTTAATAGTGTCCGCAGTGCCAATAGATTTAAAAACTAAAATAATGAAAAAAATTAATTTCTGTCGGCAGTCCCCACTGACTACCTGACTGATTTTTTTTTATTTAGGTGTTTGAAGCCTTCTTCACGCGCGTGAAACAAATACGTTTGTTGTTTGTTTGTGGCGAGGAAAACATAGTTTTAGGCATAAAGTTATTATTAACAATAGGTGGCTTAGGTGGCTTGACTATCTTTTGATTCTCTTTAACTGCAAAGAAAGTCGCATAAGCTGGCAAATCTGATTTGCGTTCTACAGGAAGTTTCTAGATTGTATCAGACAACTCAAGCCGGAAACTTTATCTGTATACTTAAAGCCGATATCGACCGATTTAGATTAATTTAATTATACTTAAATACGCCATTAAATATCCTAAGCAGAGAGTTATTATATACTAGAGCAGCAATGTATACTTTATGAATACCTGCCTGGCGCAGTGGTGAACGCTGTTGCCTTAAAAATGCGAGGGCTTCATTCCCGTCAGGGGAAATTAGAAGCTGATTTCTAAAATTATTGTCACTGATCTTGTGGGAGGTATCATCATCATCATCATCGCGTGCCTTCTTCGAAACGAAGTTTGGCGATCATCATCCGAAAAGCTTTTCTATTTAAAGCCGCCTCTTTCAACTTCGGGTAACTAAGCCCTGTCCACCCCCTTATATCGTCCAACCATTTGCGTCTTTGGCGACCTTGAGCTCTTTTGCCTGCAATTCTATCCCTTCCAACACTAATCTTGGGAATGAAAATTGTCCTCCTCTCTGTAAATGTCCAAAGAAAGCGAGCTTCGAGGAAGGTATCGGCCGTAGCTAATTACCACAAGGAGATTCCGCCAAACGATTTAGCGTTCAGGTACCATGCCGCGTAGAAACCAATAGAGGTACTGGTTAAATGATAACTGGCTTACCATTTCAAAGTTAGCTCGCTTCCATCTTAAACTGCATCATCACTTACTACAAGGTGATATCGCTTTCAAGAGCTAATTTGTCAACAAATTAAAAAATGAATACCTCGGAAATTTCACCAGTCGCGCTTTTTGTCAATTAGAACATTGGCGCTGAATGTGCTACATCTTTGACACCTACTTAACCATCTTTGACCTATTTGACAATTTACCTATTGGTGATTGCTGTCATCCCTCCTTGGCTGATATTTTCTCGCTATTGGCTCAAATGGACGGTTTATCCGAATCCAATTCAGCCAATCACAACAATTGTTATTGTTGCAATGTGATAATAGTAAATTCTGTTCTACGGCCCCGCTGACTCACAGAAGTTTGCAGTTCCATGTTTCTAACTCAATGACCCTAAGGCGAAATCGGGACCACGAACGAGTATCAGATAAAGTCGTTCATCATGACGTTGAGAAAATCTAAAGCGATGAATTATTATATCTCCATTATGATTCGACGTGACTAATTAGTTCACCTGAAGAATATATGCATTCGAAGCTTTTTGCAAAAAGTTAGCGGCAAAAACTGGCGGTGGAATCGTGAAACGATTTGAGCAGATTAAGGTTCTGCATAAAATATGTCAAATTATTTTGCTTTTACATTTTGAACTCTGAATACCATCGGTAACAAGGTACTTCCATGCCTATCACATTGCACATCTCTGCATTTGATTTCACTGTTTTTTTTCTTAAAGAAAAATACTATAACAAGGCAGAAACGGAAAAGAAGGCAGAACATTAAAGAAATCTTGAATTTAAGTGCAAGTTTGACATTATATTATCACGGTGCTCTCCTTAAGACGCTTTTACCTCCGACAAAATAAATTATAGGTACTACTGTATTATGTGGGTTGTGATTCGAGTATATGTGGTTTTTATAATCAAAACGAATTATTTATTGTTACCGTAATTTCGTATCCTCAAAATCGGTTGTAATAAAAACTAAGCAAAACTCGATTTTATGACTTAGCATTTTTATGTATATTTAACGATTATATCGAAAACGCATTACAACATAAATGATTTATAAATGCCATAATTATTTTATCTTTACCCACGAGTCCCTAAAAACCATTGAGTTAAAAAATAAGAGGAGCAAACCTCATACATAAGGCACCAAAAAACGCACTTAAAAGAATTATATAACTATACATTTGAAAATGGCGCCATAATGCCACCCCGACATATTAATTTTATTTTAAAAATTATAGTTAGTGTCACTTGGGGTGATGTAAGAGCATTCTAGCGGTATCACATACATCCAAATTTGTCCAGGTACTTATTTAGAAGTTATGGTGGCTCAAAGAAACTCACACACATACACTCTGAAAACATTTCATAACTTTTTTGGACAATCATGTGCCACGACTGGCCTTTATTTTATTTATTTATTTTTATTTTTCATGTACCAAAATTGAAGTGACAAAGTTATAGTAAATTAGGTTATATTGGAAATGCTTATCTCTAAACAAAGATTTCTTTCAGCTTCCCGTTCAAGGTTGTGTGTAAGACGCATTAATACGTGTGATAGGTCTTCGTGTTCATCAAGAAAGTTAAGGCCCAAGCTTAAGTTTAAGTTAAGGAAGAAGGCGTTTTGCGGAACATCATCGCCTCTAGTATATGACAGCTCTCTGCTAAAAGGTTTATTTTTTCGCAGTACCCGTCCGTCTGTAGGTCACCCGGGCGCGGGCCTACCTGCTCATTTAAAACAATTTGCGTACTTTTTTTTCGCCGTTTCGCATTAGACTTGGACGAATGACGGCCCGCCATTAAATTGTGTCCAGACGGTGACGTTGAGGGCATGTGCTTACTACTGCCTTTTTGTGTTCCATAAAATTCACGAAAGCGGTTCCAATGAAACGCATTATGACCGTCGTCGGTGAATATACTCGTGCATCGTCATAAACTAGCAAGAAGGAATAAATCGTGAGGAAACCGCATGCCTGAGAGTTCTCCATAATGTTCTCAAAGGTGTGTGAAGTTTACCAATCTGCACTTGGCAGTGTGACTAGACTATCGCCAAACCCTTCTTATTCTACCAGACTCGTGCTCAGGAGTGACCCAGCGATGATGATGATGACTGACCAGCGCGGGGTGATACACTAACCCAGTGTCTAACAATTAATGATAGCCACTGAGGTTGGTTATTTCTACATTGCTGCTTCTCTGGGTGATACTAAAATATTTTTGTACAAAACATTCAATGGATTAAAAAAATGTGCTCAGTGTTAGAAACTGAGTTAGCGAATCACCCCCAGGCCTACTTAATACATAATTCCAAAGGTAATTAAAAATACAATTCAGTTTTTGCTGCATAAAAAAATTTAGTACAACGATTTTATCTCAAATTACCACATGTTGGAAGTTCTTTCCTAGTTCAAATACCTTTCTTACATTTAATATTACGCTCGGACAAGGATCATTAGGTACTCGCCAACTATATCGTGGATTTACATTATTCTTATCGTGTTGACGATAAATAAGCAACTATCACCATATTAGGCTTACTGTTGCAAATAATAAAGCAATTTAACAACTGTGATTTCTATCACTCTGGACATGCTTCATGGCCACAGATTAACTTATGGTGATCTACCAGTTAGACAAGACAGTGCAGTATATTTCACTAACATATACCTATCCACGATTTCGTCTGCGTCTGCTACACAAATTTCAAACCCCTATTTTACTCGCTTGGGGTTGAATTTTCAAAAATCCTTTCTACCTACCTACGCCAAAATAGATGGGTATTTGCATGCCAAATTTTAGCCCGATCCGCCCAATAGTTTGAACTGTGCGTTGATAGATCAGTCAATCAGTCAATCACCTTTTCCTTTTATACTTATTAGACTACAATGAATTGAAGTAAATTTTTTATAAGAAGGTTTTAACTAATTTATTTTCCACAACTTGAAGGCGATTCGTTGTTGTCGTATTTTCTTTAGCATAAAAACTGTTATTTAAAGTTTTAATCTTTAGATACTTAGGTTTTAATTATCTTGTAAGAAAATTCTGCTACCCATTTTTGAGTTGAAGGTTTGATGTTCCGGTTCAGAATTGCTTGTAATTTTATGGAAGTCTCACATTCCCATCATTTCATGTTAAATTGCCTAATAACATGATATTGTATGCATAGTAAAATGACGTCTCACGCTCATTGATCACCGCAAGCACAATGCAATATGTGTAAGGCAATGGGACATTGTACGTGGCGTACATTGTAAGCGAGCCCGCGAGTCAATCTTGATTCTGACTTTGACATACTGTTGCTACGACGCTGTGACAGTTCTCAGACATGCGAATCAGCTCTCATATCACGAATCCTTAATGTTTCCGATAAGATCTTTAGTGAAGGGAATGAGTAATGTTTACTTTAACTGATGCACAACTTGTACCAGTCTACCTAAACCTTGTTTACGGAATAACACTGCTTATTTTTACTGCGTTTGCTGAATTCTCTATTTACTAATTTAGCAAACACAATCTAAATATAGTACCTATAATAAAAGGAAAAGTTGAATGACTGATTGATCTATCAACGTACAGTACAGTACTGGACGGATCAGGCTAAGGTGCGCAGATAGCTATTAGCTATGACGTAGACATCATCTAAGAAAAGATTTTTTAAAATTAAACCCCTAAGGGGGTACAGTAGGGGTTTCAAATTAGTACACGCGGACGAAGTTGCGGCCGTTAAGCTAGTAAAACCTAATGAATCAAGTTTCATGACAGGTATTGAACAACGTTTTTTTTAAAACTTATTACTTTTGTTTATGTTTATTTATGAAAAGGTTTCCTTTATATAACACCTATCTCACAGGTAACATTAGGAATTTAAATACGGCCTTAATTTGACGTACAAAATTATAAGAATGTTGTATAAGGCAGCAAGGGCTAATCTTGGAGAGCTATGCAGATGTATGACTCAGTAGGTATTCGCCTCTAGATGCATAGCGTTGGAGTGGATGTATATATTTGACTGTAACTGAAGAAACTGTTGGTTGATAAATAAGAAGTCGATACGGGTTATGATTTTAAAAAAATATTGTAATTGTCCTATGTTATTTTCGTTCCTTCCAATCTCGTCGTTCCCAGATCAGATAACCAAGCGCAAAACTCATCATTAAAAATATTATCTGTATAGACTGCAATCGCTTTCCGTTTCAACTTTCAAGAAAGCCTATAATTAATAGAGACGCGTTGAATATGTAACTGTATAATATTCCCATCCATACTCGATACTTACAGTTATCGGTTCGTACTTCGTAGGCAATTTAGTTATTTGTCACACGTCAACCGACCGCAGGCGCAGGGCTGCAATCACGCGGATTGTCGCGATTCATCACCACTATCGATACGTGAACGTAATTATTGGAAATTATGGTGCAGCGTCTCGCGGACGTCGATAAAGCTATTGTGCTGCATAAAGTCTCATTTTTCAAATCTCTGACCGCGGGGCGGGGACCACTGACCTCTTACTAATAGGTATTCTACGCTGGAAATGCGATTGCTGATCTGTTTTTGAAGTATCTTGATTTTGCACGTCATTTTGGCACTGATAGCAACAGTGAGTGTCATGTGAGAGTACTCTGAATTAAATGTTCGTAATGAGACATCTGTTAACATAGTGTTTGAAAATAGTGTCAGTTTTAATTCCGGTTACGCTCGGTGGAGAGTTTCGTGGCTTTAAAAAATATGAGGGAAATTTAATTTTCTTGGAATAAAATAACTAATAGATAAATAAAAGCGTTAGAGCCGCTGACAGCGACGGTTGTTAATAAAGCGACGACGATAGGGTTAAAAGTATTCTCAAATGCTATTAGATGGCATTGTTAACTCAATTTATGATTATAACCGACATTCCTTGTTTTTCCGCGTGGATACATACGTAATGATCGAATACTAATGTGGCAAGCAAGAAGGATGCGATCATTTCCTGTTCAAGGAAAAGAATAATAAAAAACTCAATCAATTCTCTGCCATCCCTTACGTCTGATCCTGCAACATTGTATTGGCACACGTTTTACACATCATATTTCATCGCCAATGAGGAACAACCGCGGGACACGTACATATTGTATGTCATTATCGTACACACAACCACATAACTAACAGCCTATAAATACAACAATCCTTAAATCACTAAACACAAGGGTTAGATTCCAATGATTAAAGTGCACTGAATTGCGGTCTGCCGTACTCACCGGAGATTAATATAAGTAATTTATGCTAGAGATTAGATGACGGCGATCCGATCAGACACACACGTGTTTTTCCCTTGCGGTTACCATCTGATAGGAGTTTGTCTGATGAGGGACGTAAAAACTCGTTATAAATTAAGTATAAATAATGACTACCTTCCTAAGTAATTATGGGGTATGATAGATTTTATTTATCAGGCTCGATGGCGACAGAAAGTATCTAGTGCAGTCTGTCTGTAGGATATAAGTATTCGATATTTGATAGGATTTGAGCGTGGAAATGACCTGCAGCTCGCTCCAGCAATGCGCGGGATTGCAATAACTTTTATGTATGGCATAATATTGTATATCAAATCTTTGATAAGAGCAACCGCCGAGTTTCTTACTAGTTCTTACCGGTAGGGAAGGCATACCGAACCAGAGTGGTAGATGAATTTGACGATTAAAAAGTACTTGTGAAAGTTTGATTGAATAAAACATATTTTTATTTAGATACTAGATGATGCCCGCGACTTCGTCCGCGTGGATTTAAGTTTGTTGAAATCCCGTGGGAACTCTCTGATTTTCCGGGATAAAAAGTAGCCTATGTGTTAATCCTGGATATTATCTATCTCCATTCCAAATTTCAGCCAAATACGTCCAGTAGTTTTTGCGTGAAGGAGTAACAAACATACACACACACACACACACACACACACACACACAAACTTTCACCTTTATAATATTAAGTGTGATGTGATTTTATTTACCGGGTGCATAGCATAGTAAGATTTGTAATTTTTAAATTTTAAGAAGCTTTTCTGAACGGGAGGAGTCAGCCTCATCGTAACCTAAATGGCCACATTTTTGGCTTATGTTAAGAAGAAAAAACAATGATGAAGCTAGAGTAAAGAAGCGCTAATAGACCTTTACACGGTAAAAGTCCCATAGCTTCATCAGATCACCGCATCTGCAATGTAGTATGCAAGGGTATCACATCACATCGCATCCGTTGCAACGTGATTGAAAGACAAACAATCCCACTTTTATACAGAATATGGATAGTTAGTAAATAGGCGAAATCCCTTATAAATTACATTATTGGGTATAAAGTAGGTTAACGTGGTAATTTTTTATAGATTTTGCCGAAACCGGAAAAATTATATCAATTTTTTGGATGGATTGTACATTTTCATTGATAAAATAATATGTCCCTAAAGTTAAGTAAATCTATATGCATATAATAAAATTGTAGAAAAGTGGTGTCTGTACAATGGAAATATATTAAAAAAAGTAGCAGGGGTTGTTATTATATCGATGCCGAACCCGAAATTGTAATTAATTTTTTTTTGGCTGTTTGTCTGTTTGTCTGTGTGTTTGTGCAAGCTAATATCAGAAACGGCTTATTCGATTTAGATACGGTTTTCACTGATATATTGTAGTAAGCTTCACTTAACATTTAGTGTTTATTTCATGTCAATCGGTTCATAAATAAAAAAGTTATGTCAATTTAAAGAATCACGGCGAACATTTTTAACGTACAGAGTATATGCTGCCCGAAAAGTCACTATTCCACGCGAACGAAGTCGCGGGCACAGCTAGTAGTTCTATATATTTTGTTTTTTTTTTTTTTTTTTTATATCTTTATTTTTCTGGGACTTTTGTCCGACACGGACACGCCAGCCCCATCGTAACCTAAATTACATTCTAAATAACATCGTGGAATGCAACAGATACAAGCGGAGAGATATTATCAGATCATTGATAAGTGATTCGAAAAATATTATCCAACTACCAAAATATAATCTGATTGATCTGATAAATAAATCTCCGCCCATCTTCGCTTAGCGTCCATTTTCAATATTTAATGTATCTGTCATCTGAAGATAAGTTACCTACTTGTAATGTTGTTATATGTTAAAAACTGTATGTTGTTTATCACAAAATAAGTAGCAAGTTTACTAAGTAACTTATCTACAGATTACGGATAGATTGAATATTGAAAACAGACGTTAGTGGACACCGGGCCTGAAGAGTTAAATAAAGCTTGCTCCACAAAGCTTTATATAGACAGGCCCATTTAAGCATAAACGATTGTAAATGTTCGAAAATGTAAGCTATAATTCACCCTTGCCGTTTCAAAAAAAAATCCCGTCGCATTAAGCCTCCTTTAACTGACGGTTAAGTACCTAGTATAATAGAAATAGAGAAGCTTTTAAACTATGGGTCGCTGTGCTCGCTATGATTTACTAGATTTCAATGCAATTACAGTGAGTACTTCCATTCAGGTGTAGCGGCTTGTTCGAGAATGCCATTTACCGGGGACCCGACGTCAGTCACATTTCAAAAGAAATACTATACACAAGTACCATACAGTAAAGTGATTTCAAATCAATAGCCCGCAAATCAATGGATTCCCTCGACAATTTTTTTATGCAGATAAATAAAAAAAGGAAAACTTCAAAGGAAGTGTGTGCCTTTAACTTCAGCCTGCATAATTAGCTGTTGACAATGCGAATAAGTGAATAATAAACAGCGTCGCCCCACTCGGCTGCGCTCGAGATGTTTGAACAGACCTCCTTGGCCCTCGCCAAGCGTCGCGTTGCTTACACGACACGACGAAAAGCTTTTTAAGAAACTTACACTAGAAGAAAGTGAGCAATAGAGCCGTCCGTAAAATACCCTATAAGAAAAATGCAATACAAGGGTCAAATGCAGTGCGATTTTAGTGCCCTACACAAAAATTTTGTATTTTAACTTTAGCCTCATCTTATATAATGGAGAACACAGAAAAGGCTATAATTAAATCGCTTTAAGTGTTACAAAAAAGTTTGTACTTAAAATAATACTAGATGATGCATACTACTCCGTCCGTGTAAGGTTAGGGTTTTTAAAAATCCTGTATGAACTCTTTGATTTTGTAGGATAAAAATTAGTCTCAGTACGGATGCAAGCTACCTTTGTATTAAATAGACGATACCCGCAACTGTTTGGCGTGGATTAAGGTAGTAAAAATCCTGTGAGAACTTAAATTTTCCGAGACGTCGTGAGTACGGAAATTTCATACAGAGGCATGTCCTTTTTCGGAATGCTTCCGTACCTAACGTCAAAACGGAGGGACCATGAAAAGCTAACTGTGTGACCCACTTTTGGATTTATAATATTAGTATGGAAGCATCGATTTATCCGCAAAAAACCAGACAGACTCAGACTCGCGCACCGAGGGTTCCGTATTCGGGTATTTTTTTCGACAATTGGACGATGAATCAAAAACTATTATGCATTAAAATAAATAAAAATCTGTTTTAGAATGTACAGGTAAATCCCTTTCATATGATACTCCACTTGGTATAGTTATCTTACTGTGAAAATTTAAACATTAATTTTTTTTTTAATGATGTAACCATAAATTCACGGTTTTCAGATTTATTCCTTTACATGTATATACCTGCCAAATTTCATGATTCTAGGTCAACGGGAAATACCCTATAGGTTTTCTTGATAGATACGACGGACGGACGGATAGACAGACAGACAACAAAGTGATCCTATAATGGTTCCGTTTTTCCTTTTGAGGTACGGAACCCTAAAAAGCTAAATATACTGTAGACTCTAGAGTGTCTAGACGTAATAACTGATTTTAACATGTCGATAACTTTTCCTATAATTGTAGGTAAACATTAGTTTTACTCGTTGACATAATTATGCACCGTTTACTTACGGCGTATCGAAACTAGTTTGCTCCGAGACTGCACCGGCAACTTTGTAATGGGGTTCACTTAGAAGAAGGTGTGTCTCAGTCACGGTAATTACAATGTCTTTAGATATTCATAAGTACAATTTGTCTAACAAATTGTTATTTCGTAAATCACGAGTCTCCCTCCGGGTTTTAATGGGTATGTCGGTCCGGCGAAGGAATTTCCTTTGTCAGCGGAACGAGACAATGTTGCAATTAGTATATGAGGTGATATAAATGCAAATTTTCGCAAACTTTGTATCTCTCGAACATTGTTCCTGTAAAGATAAAATGTGTGCGTTGACTTCTAGACACCTGAGCAAAACAAAACGAGGTTCTATTAATACTTGAGGCAAGGAGTTTGTAGTATGTAGAGCTTCTTTCTCAACTCTTACTATTGCCTATTTATCTATAGGACTCACCTTCCTTTATTATGTTCCTGGACAACGGGACTTTATGCCTAGAACCATTTGCAATTAGCATATAAGGTGATTAAATGCCAAATTTTCGCAAACTTTGTATCTCTTTTTTGACATTGAATAGTAGCTAGATAGTTGTTAATGGAATTTGCTTGTTCTAAGATTTTATATTAAATTAATTAATGTTTATTGTTATTTTATGTTTCTTATACTCAGGGTCGGATTTTATTCTCAAATGTTAATCACATTAACGAATTTTTCGTGATGTTAAATTCGAAATAAAATAATAATAAAATTGAAATAAAAATGTACCTCCAATTAGTGGTGATTATTATTATTTTTCGTTTAATGAGTTTTTCGAATAAAATCGACTGAAGTAATTTTGTTGAAAATCGAAACTAATTTTGAATGATCATAAAACCTGATGGGTACAATGGCTCTTGAGCATACCGAAATTTTAGTTCCTTTTTATTTCAAAATAGGTAATTCTATTATAACAATGCAGTAATTTTATATTATGTCAGAGATAAATAAAAAAAATTTGAAATAAGGACGGAAGGTCGTTGTCTTCCGTCCGAAAAAAAAAAACAGGTCAAGTGTGAGTTGGACTCTCACACGAAGAGTTCCGTATCATTGTAAATCTTACGTAGGTACCTAAACACTTTTTAGTAGAACACTGCCAGTTAATATGTTTTTTTTTTGATGTAACCACAAATTCATCGTTTTTTAGATTTTTTCTTTACTTGTGCTACAAGACCTACCTATACCTGCCAAACATGATTCTAGATCAACGGGAAGTACCCTATAGGTTTTCTTGACATACACGAGGACAGACAGACAACAAAGTGCTCCTGGTAAGGGTTCCTTTTTTCCTTTTGAGGTTTGGAACCCTGAAAAAGGGTTGAGTCACTTTGCTTTTACCAACGTAGTTTTAGACTCTCCATAATGTTAATTTATTATGAGCTTATAATATTTAATAATTTTCTCCGTAGCTCGCCTGTACCACTAATAAAGGTAAAGTTCGGTTCCAATGACCAATAAAACCACACGCACTGAATGAAATCACCCATTTCAGTGCATGTTTATATTCATAGTTTTTATAAGCTGCCTATAATATTTGCTTTTACATAAAGACTGGTAAAGTAGTATACCTACTCTATAGACTGTAATACATGTAATTTTCAATAACTTATCCATTTAGTACTAGGTATTTCATTTCATATGTTTAAGTATTTAAGTACTTTCTATTCTATAGCAAAATCAGCCTAAAGCCGTGTTTAGATTGGCGGACAGAGCCTAACCGTGCTGTGATAGTGGGAAGCAGGCAAGTCCCAGCTAAGCCTATTAGGATGTAGTCAGGTAGGTTTTGGAATAAGGTACTAGAACCTAGTTTTACTTCAAATTAACAGTTTACACATATAATTTATATCTACTTGGATATACCTACCCGTTTCGGTCTGTTATGACCACTTCTCAGTTATGACCGCTTCCCAATACCTTCGTACTCGCTATACGAGTAGGGGCTTTGTTTAGTTGTAACTTGTAACTTTATCATGAAAGTTACGGTGTAACAATCAAAATATTTTTTTCTTACTTAAGGGAACCCGTGGAAAATCTATTTAGTCTTTATAATATAATTAATGTCCGTCTGTAGGTCCGTCTGTTCGTTACCTAAGTATGCGTTTGCGCATCGTTTATCCGATTGAGCTGAAACTTTGTAGGTACAGTTTTTGTAGAGACTTGTGAGAAGGTTTCTGTCATACTACCATCAACGTGCGTATTACTCGTGAATAGTTATTAAAATCAGGTTATTTTTAAAACAAGAGTGAACCTAGTAATTTTCTAGAAAAGCGCGTCCCATCGTAGGCCACATCATCACTTTCCATCAGGTGTAATAGTGGACAAGCGTGTGCCTAAAGTAAATAATAAAAAAATCACACTCAGTGAGGTCTGGCAACAGAAGTGAAAACTTAAAATTATGAAATAAGAGTGGTTTTTAACTGATTTTCAAAATAATTGTATCTAGTATCAAAAATTAAAGTTTCATAACTTGTAGATCAAAACCATTAACATGTTCAATTCAAATTCAGTTTTTACATTAAACGGCACTCTACAGAGCACTGCCTAATAATGTGAGAAGATTTTATCCCAAAATCGCTCAACGAGCCTAAAACATTTTCAATTCAAAAAGTAAAACTAGACTTCTGCAAATTTTCTTTCTAGTGAAAACTTAGCATTAGATTAGGAGGCAAAAGCGAACTGTCCTGATTATTAAATTTTCTACTTGGTTACCTTTGCACAGATCTCGTTTTCGCACCAGGCGGCGACCGCCAATAAAAACACTATGTCGCGCAACATTTAAATTGAAACTTTACGATTGTCTTTATCGACATAATATTCACGCGCGATGTGTAAATACTTTGATATCAGACAGACCTACCGTCGGATTTATCTAACTTTTATTGTTTTTTGCAGACATACAAATAAAACGCTCTGTTTATACGTATCCTTAAAGTTGTCGCAATGCTCTAAATGGATTTGATTGGTCATTGACAGTTCTGGCTTGAGTGGTGTGCGTACGAACACATGCGAAGAAATAAATAAATGGATAACTTTTAAGTTTTTATCGGCCACAGGAATGAAAAGAACAAATAGAGACTTACACCGGAATTCATAGCCAAGATACTTATTTGAGGACGATTCAGACGGCATGTGTCATACACAATAACGCAAACCTCATGCATTTATTAAAGGTTGAATATTATGACACATGTCGTTAGAATCGTCCTCTAAAGAAGCCCCAATACTCACTATGAACTCCGAGACATACATCACTGTCGCAATATCGCCTACTTGTCGATCTTTTATCGAATATATTTTGGAGAGTGTGCTCAGGAACTTCACAATCTTGTTCCTCCTTGTGAGACAGTGAGACTGTTCTGTGGTAGAATGGTGAAGGTGGTGCCAATGTTCACCTAAATATCTTCAAAGCTAGAGTGAATGCATCTTCTAGGCAAGCGCGCTCCAACCTAGATTTCATAAATGCTTTTTTAAGCATGATTGTCGGCAAGCACCCAGTAAGGGACATACCCATTCAATACAAAATAGACACTATCCCCCGTCAGACGATCTTCTCCGAATTTCGAGTGTTGATGATGTGTCGTTGTTACTCGCGACGCTGACGAGTACTACTGTACCCGCGAGAAATAATCCGAATCACCATGAGCAGCGTGGCGAAATAATACAGTTAGTAGAGTGTCAAATGTAAAAAAAAGAATTATCGTAGGACTGAAAAGGTACACTCCTGCACATCGTCGCTTTCCAAAATACATCTTGATAATTTTAAAGACTTAGCATTTCTCGACAGTTAATTGACAAAATTCTAACCCGTATTTTCTAATTGTCGCACCTTGAGCGCCATTGCCTTGCAGTCTCACCTGTCGACCATTTCCTTCAAAAACTCTGTTTGTTCCCATCCATGAAAGTTATCCTGTTATGAGTCAATGTTTTCTTGATTCTAAGTATTCGCTAATTAGCTCTTTTATATTGTTAAGCCAGCAGCGCTCTCTAGAACGTAACCCTTTCAAATATTATACAAGGGTAAATTAAAATTTTATAACACCCCCGACAAGTGAAGGTTTACAGTAACTAGAAAAGAGCTGATAATTTTCAAACGGCTGAACCGATTTTCTCGGATTATAGCTAAGAACACACTCGATCAAGCCACTTTTCAAACAAAAAAAATTAAAATCGGTTCATTAGTTTAAGAGCTACAATGCCACAGACAGATAGATATACAGATACACAGATACACACGTCAAACTTATAACACCCCTCTTTTTGGGTCGGGGGTTAAAAATACCCTTTTAGAGTCATTCTGACTGGTGCAATTTCCCAATGTTAAACTCAAATATCTTCAGAATCATCATGATGTACCGAATGAGATCTTAGTAAAACCTGCTGTCATCGTTAAAACCAGTCAGTGCTATTGCTGCTTAAATATTCCCTACGCAGCTTAAACTATAACAATAAACTAATATCCTTATGGGCTTTATTAGGTTACGATAGGTTGATTAAATAATACTGCACATTCGGATGCAGAGCGAGCGCAGGCGCCATACAGACAGAAATATATCTTTCTACTAGCCACTTGATTTTATGAGTGTCTTGAAAGCCACAGACAGAGTTGCCATTTTAAATTGGCAGCCACTAGGTACCTACTCGAAAAATCTTCTGACTCTGGAGGAAATGCAATCTTTCTTTGTAGGATAGTTGTGAATTTCTGATCAGCTTTCGGGTTTTAACTTTTTCGTTACATAAGTAGGTCGCCTTTTGAAGCTATTACAATATGTCGCATCAACAATGTTCAAATACTTATATATTTTATTCGTCCGTCAGCTTTTGTGCGTGCATGGACGTAATCGATTAAACTGATTGGTCGTGAAAAGGTAGCAGTCAGACAGACACACTTTTATAATGACTGGCTAAGATTTTTTTTGTTTCGTCGTCCTCACAATAGACGTCGCGTTCTCTGAAGCTGAAGGGGATTACTTTTCTGCAATCCATGGCTTTGCGCTTTTGCAGCCTTTTTGCATACTTACCGTTATTTATTTTCCTTATAGAATTATTCGAATAGCTACTAGACAATCATTGGAGGTAAATAAGTAAGAATAGCGGGTACGTAATGCATTAATACTTGGCTCGGCTCGCGTGTCGTTGGTACATCTGCATAGGAATTGCAGTCGTTGGTGAAGTCGGTTTATGACCACTGGCGACCACTCGAATGTGCATGCAAACAATTCCTGATTTTATGTATCAGCGTCAGTAAAAATAACTACCTACTTCTGAACTGAGTGGGTAGGTACCGCATTTGAGGCTTTGTCCGGGTACCTTGTTACTGGTTAGGTTTCATGTCAAGTGTTTTATACCAGTAGCTAAAAAACTGTCCTGAAAGTAGGTTACTACCTATTTTCAGGATAGTCTTTCATATTACCAACAAACATTTGGTTTTATTAAAGAAAATTCGTAGGCAAGCTGGTCCACTATCCATCACATCACACTATCACACTATAATATTATAAAGAACGAAAGTTTGTGTGTATGTTTGTTACTCTTTCAAGCAAAAACTACTTTCACAAGATTTTTGAAAAAAAAAATCAATATGGCGATTGTACAAAATGTTTTTTTAAGCTTTTTAACTCGTTTTCAGTCTTTTTCAATTACGACTTGTTGATAGTGTATGAAAGTGAACCCAGTATTTTTGATGCCATGCAGTGCTACATGCTTGAGCGTACGTGAAATGTAATAGTGAATAATTAAATGCAAATTTAAAATTCTGCATGTTTGACATTAACCAAAACCGACGTCTAGACATTCGCAAGCGGTATTTTAGCAAAATACCGCGAAAGCTCGACAATTAACTCCCATGTAATATATCTCCTTCACATAAATACCAGCGGACTTAAATATAATAATTATCGCAAATTACAATACGAATCTCTTGGCCGAAATTCCCGAAGTCACTAATTTAATATCGTGTCTCAGAAACATATAAATGTAAGTGATTCTACGAAGCGTATTCAGGCAAAACTGTGTCGCTCGTAATAAGAACTATTTGGGTAGATCATTTGAGCAGATGTACATGATAATACATAGTATAGCATCTTTAATCTGTGAACAGCAAAAATGGCCATAATAACGTCACAAAATGTTTTTTTTTTTTTTCAAAATCCTGTATAACTAGTTGATAATCTGCAATACAACTCTCGCGCCACCTATTGTGACGTGTCCGTTGATGATACTATGTCAGAAATCTTCACGCAAGTTTTAACAACAACTGCACAAAGTTTCTAAGAAGAAAGATGCGCGAATAGGTGCATAGGAAACGAACGAACACAACCATTAAGTTTTATATTTATGTAATTATGTATGGATATTGTATTTTCATCTATCATTAGTGTATAATGTATAGGTAGTTCTTTGTTCACAGAAGTCTAGGTGCCTTGGACACATCCTTGAATTCTCGGTGCATTTTGATTAATGCGCCCGACCTCACCATCCATGAAGTCTGGGACTATCGGGGACATTAATCAGACCGCATTATGTGTGCATTCGTCATGTTGTTTGGAGTTAGGGATTGTTATCTTAGGGCCTGCCTGCTTTAGCATAAAACCATGGCCATAGACAGGA
Organism: Maniola jurtina; assembly: GCF_905333055.1. Classification (NCBI taxonomy): domain Eukaryota; kingdom Metazoa; phylum Arthropoda; class Insecta; order Lepidoptera; family Nymphalidae; genus Maniola; species Maniola jurtina. The sequence continues at coordinate 4,859,630 of NC_060048.1, read as the reverse complement.
ATTAATTTCGGTGAGGTTTTATCAGAACTTTAGCGAAATCATTTCTTGAGAAAAAACTTGATAGGTATATCTACAAAAATCTATATTAATATTATAAACGCGAAAGTTTGTCTGTATATCATATTAATTTGTTGCATCTTCACTGAGCATCTCCTTAAACAAAATTGGGTACTATTCTGAGATAGCTTTGAATCCCGGAAACGGACAAAGACTTTTATTAGACATTATAATATTTTTCAAAATCCCGTTGGAACTCTTTGATTTTCCGGAACAAAATTAGCTTGTCCTTCCATGTCCAGAATGCATACTATCTCTGTACCAAATTTCGTCAAAATCGGTAACAGGTGAACCGTGAAAATCTAGTAGAAGATAAACAGGCAGATCGACCGCATAATAAACAAAATTAGTTTGGACAAGATATAAAACAAGTTTTACCTTGTCCTACCTAGATTTTCTTGCGTCTGAAAGCAAGCAAAATGACTAAATCAGCCTTATCTAATTTAAAGTGCACAACGTCTATCGCCGTATCAGCGACTTATATCGGAGACTCGTCAAGTCGTCAGAGCGCGTCGAATCGCCTATCTAAACTGCATCGTCTGATGCGCCTGCGCAATAGCCTAGAATATACAGTGTGCTATTTAAAAAACTGGTTACTTTTTAAATTAGGTAGTGTTATTTGAAGATAAATAGGTAGTTTGCTGATTGGTACCAGAGCAAACTACAGTGAGAAAACTATCAGTTTGATCGTGAATCGATATCTGTCAAATATTAGGGTACTGGTGACGTGAAATCAAAGAAAAATAGTCTTTTCTTAGCCTATCCTTTTTTTTCGTGAGGAAAATTACCTAGCGTAAAATGTAGGCAATATTTGACGCCTGCCAGTGACGTTGCAACCTGGATGTTTTGTTATAAGTTTCCTAACTGTCCTGAAATGTGCTGGTACAGTTAATTCTATTCCATCAGCCTGTATGCGTCCACTGCTGGACATAGGTCTTTCCAAGAGCGTGCCACCAAACACGGTCCTCCGCCTTCCTCAGTTAATAGATGGTACAGTTAATAGATGGCATCAATTAATGGCCTACACTTTACTTTTTCAATCATCAAATAAACTTTAACTGACGAATAAAAGCATTTTGGCAAGTCTTTATTGTTCAGTTAAAGTTTATTTGGCGATTGAATATCGGTCCTTAATTAACAATTATAAAATGAAGACGCAATCGATACTGTCTGTGTATTCGCCTATAATTCCTTTAGGCAATTGAACAGCTTCAGATTACCGAATCTTCGCCCACCCATGCAAAGCTGGGATAAGTTCCTTAGTTTGGAAGAAAGTGAGAACTTGATAAAATCGCCTTTGCGCTCTTTCGTTTTCTATTTATCTACTTAGTCCTAAACATAATCTTTTTATTGACCTTGTCTTTATTTCAATTAAAACGTTTTTTCGAGGTTACGTATTTTTTTGTTATTCACCTACCGGACATGTTTCTTTTAATTTGATTGCTGTTATAGTCGTCTATGGCAAAGGTCTTACATATAGCGCCCATGACCTGCGACTCATAAATAACTTTTTACCTCTAAAGCTTTAATTCCCATATTCAGCGTATAAGAAAACGCCGCTATCAAAACTTTGTTTTAATCGTAAGGTCATCTGCATCATAAAGATACACTTGTCATAGTCATACTCTCTAGTAAGCCGTGATAGCCTAGTGGTTTAGACGCCCGCCTCCTATACAGGAGGTCAGGAGTTCGATCCCGGGCACGCACCTCAAACTTTTTAAAGTTATGTAGGTACATTTTACGAAATCAAATACCACTTGCTTTAACGGTGAAGGAAAACATCGTGAGGAAACCTATATACTTGAGAGTTCTACATAGTGTTCTCAAAGCACATGACGAGCATGTTATACCTACTATGGCCAACCCCTTCTCATCCTGAGAGAAGACCCGTGCTCATTAGTGAGCCGTCGATGCGTTGATCATGATGATGATGGTGATTGATGACTCATACTCTAGCCAAACAAACTTACGCTGCCTTTAGCACACTGATGTAACTTAGCTACGGCAAAACCCTTGCCTGCATTACTGACACGACCCGCATCCAGCGAGTGTTTGTCTTTAGTGCTTTATAATGGCCCCTATTTTAATATAAGAAATAACGCCAGCAAGGCTTTTACGTACAAAAATCGTAGGTTCAGATATCCATGATCTTAAAAGTGAGTACTGTGTAGGTAAGCCAAGCGCAAAACACTAATTTGTAAGCCTCAATAGCTAACCGGTTATTGGAGTGGAGTGGACTGAAATCTGAAAGGTCGGCGGTTAAAACCCCCCACCCTTTGCACTATTTTCGTACCCATTCCTAGCACAAGCTTAAAGTTTAGTTAAAGAGGAAAGGGGACTGTTATTCATGATTAAAATTACTAATATGTATTCTTTAAAAAAAACCACAGCGCCAAGAAAGTCGTCAAAAAACAAATAAGTTAGACAATGCGAGAGAACCCGCATGCGAAAACTAGACGTGTAAATCTGATATCTTTCTCGGACATGAGCTTCATATGACTCGCCGCGATACAGTCATCGTATAAATTACGAATGTGTAGGTAGATATAAAGAACTGCTATCAAAATTAAGAGCTTCTCGTCAAATCTTGTTTTATTTTTGGATTTTTATATCTGCAAGTTCATTTATAAGATGCTTTTTTATGCATCTTGTATTTTTGGCGCAACGGTATAATATTTTATACGTTTTTTTTTCTGTCTTTTTTTCGACAGGAGTATCGGTTGTGGGTTGGATTTATGTGAATCTCATTTTTATAGCAGACCAAAAGGCCGGTCATCTAATGGTATTTGATGACTGATGATTTGTTCATATTACCAATAATTTTATTATAGCTTCGTATCTTAGGGAAGACGCTGCCTCAGTCTGAGGCACGTTGCCATGAGGCTTTCACCAAGCCATTTTTGACGATTTCAAAGGAGCCTTAGTGTCAAGCCTAGAGCATAAATCCTCTAGGTAATCAAGCATTTAGTGGAGATGTACAAGCAGACGTATCCATTGCAATAGCCTCAATTCGCCCAGCGAACAGGTACCAAGCGAAATTATCTATATCCTCTAGTATTATTTATTGGTAGGTTTTGTTAAATATATAGTTAATACAATCGTAAAGCATTTAGTATACCTATAGAAGGAATTGTTGGGATCGTCTTTGTTATCTAGAAAAAGGCTCCTTTTAAAAGAAAAATTAAGTTATGGCGACACAAACAGACAGTTCCTTTTTATACACAAGGAGTAAATTTACTGCCAGTATTTGCATGGCTAAAGTGAAATCTAACAAGCGTTTAATTATCTTTATGTCCATCTCGAAAGCTGTATTCGTGTGGTTATAAATAAAATTTAAATACACAATTCGCTACTAAATGGCCGTCTAGCTACCGTGCGGCTGAGTTATGTTCTGATGGACGATGTTTTTACAATGATCAGCTATAATTTCACATGAAATATTGTAATTGCCCGGCAATAACTTATTATAGCCTGGGAGCTCCGAGCGATTATTATTTTTTAAGCGACTCACCGAACGCTTTAAGTTGTGAATGAAAGACCGATGTTTTAGAGATAAGATACATTTTTGATAACAAAAAAAACCCATTCTTATGTTAGAAATGCGAAAATAACCATGTCTGTATGTTTGTTACTTTGTTCCGTCTAAATCGCTAAACGGATTTCGACATTTGTCAAGAAGAAGCTTGAACATTTTTATGCCGGAATCAGAGTTTCCATTGGATTTTTATAAAACCTATTCCGCAATCCGCTCGCATGAATTCGCGCGCTTTGATGGCGTTCACACTGTGAAACGCACAAACTATTAAGTCCTATCTGGAAAATGAAAATTTTACAAGAGACATGAAAATATATTAGATGTTTACTATATACACACAAAAATGCACAGATATGACTTTTCCGCTTTGTAATAACCTCAGCAGTGTTGCATAAAAAGTCAAAATAAATATGCAAAATATGTATCACCATTATCAACCGATAGACGCCCACTGCTGGAGATGACTCTTTTAGGGACTTCCATACACCATGGTCTTGTGCCGCCTGAATTCAGCGGCTGCCGGCGACGTATAATATGCAAAAAAGTCAAAATAGGTGCCTATAAATGTCTGACATGACATTCACATGGCGTGGCATTGGATCCGCGATTTTACCACATGAGTAGTATAACTTTCGCACACTATACATTTAGATATCCTTTATACCTACAGTTTCTTGTACTTATAATCTAAATACCTACACTTGTATGTATGTAGTGTAACGTCCTGCTTACGATTCGCCGCTTTACATTAGTCCAAGCCCTTACCGGCCACTGTTTCAAAAATCACGCACGTGTTCCAAAAATTAGTACCTAATAGTAAGTGGCATTGAGATCGCCACAGATGGAGTTGTTTTTCTCCACCCTGTTGAACCCATAGATCACCAGTCTAGCGGCTACAGGCGTGTATGGCACAGGAAATCTTCACTTCCGTTCGTCTAGGTTCACTGTTCTTCTAATATATACCAGAGCTTCCCAAAGTGATGCCGTACCTACCATAGTAGAGTGGTACATGTTTCAAACTAAAGTATTACTCCTATTTAGAAGTGAGGCGAGTGCCTAATTCTAATTATTCCATGTTTGTGAAAATTTAGAACTACTTTATAGAAAAACGTTAAAACGAAAAGCAAGCTAAGGTTTTCTTCAACCGGAATATTATAATTCTATAATTTTTACCCCGAAATGCTGCCAATTAATTTTTTTTTATTAATTTAAATTGCTTGTGGTGGCGTGTGGTGCGGTTGTAGAATAAGGAGGCTGGAATGAGGTCAAACAGCTCATAGCACTCCCCATTATAAAGGCGATAAAACACGGAAAGAGAGCTTACATCTCTGCGGTGCTGAAAGCTTTCTTATTTATGGTAGAGGACCACAAATACTTTGGGAAGAACTGCGCTAGACAATGAACCGCTACTAAAACAGCCGTCTATCGTTAAATGTAATTGACGCGTACATACCAACCTTTTACGGTCTGGTGGTTCCCTGTATTTTTTCTCTTTGTCTATTCAATAAGACACGCATTAATCTACGTTAGGCCCGTCTGCCATAGGAACCGTCTCGGACGCTGAATGACTAACCGATCATTATTGGCAGTACTTGATTGCCATTGTGGACGTTATAATTGGCACTTTGTAGCTTCTCCGCCATTTTTTCTGCTTTTCTGTCATTGTAGTGCACTTACATGTGCTATACTTATTTACTTGATGCTATTTTTTTTGCTGAAATAGTAATGTTTTTTTAATGGCCGCGATATACTTGTTTCAATGGTTGTAAACTATGAATTTGAGGCCAAAACATTGTATACCATCGTGGCAAACACTGTAATAAGACCGACCGTCGCGTCTGTTACCAAACCGGAAACACCCTAATTTGTGCAAGATTGCTGGATACTGGCACTGATTCTAAGCGCAATTAAAATTTAGAGTATTTGCACCTATTTCTTACCAACATAATAAGAAAAGGACAGACAAACCTAATTCAATTTAGAGCTGTCAGACCTTGACTTTAGCTGCCTGTCGCGAGCCTATTGTTTCAATTTGTAGCGTCCACTAAAAAGAGTCTTCAAATGTAAAATTCATGTTCCCTCTTTTTTTAGCAATATTAAAAAGAAAAAGATGCAGATACTCTGAAATTAATTTAGAGAAAGATAACAAAATCGCCGCCAATACTTAGGTATATCATAAATATAATTTTACTCATGAATTATTTTCTTTGCCAGATTCCTATAGTCAGCAACGAAGGGACGACAGGCCTGGGATCCACGAGTGAGCCAAAAAGAGTAGTTTCGAAGACCCTGGGTCCCGCCACCTTGCGGTTAGCTGCGAAGACCAAGATGCTCCAACCTCCAGCCAAGGTCTTTCAGCAAGAAGAAGAGGATTCCGATGAGACTTAAAATGTTTCCTTACGAGCTACTTTATGCAGCGTGCTTAATATCGCCGTGGTTAATCTAAGACTGAAATTTACAGAGCGCACTTGACTTTGCTCAGTTTTAAGACACTGTTAAAACGAGACAGATTTATGCCAGCTATATAACGCTGTCTCGTTTTAACAGTGTCTTAAGTCTGAGCAAAGTCAAAGTACGCTCAATAGATTTTCAGCCTAAGTCCAGCCTACCATCCGACTGGCGAAGTATATTGTTATAATACGTATTACATAAATTATAAATCGTTACTTAGGTATAATAAAATTAATCTGTATGATAGCTAATTTATGTTTTTAGTTTAAGTCGTGTGTTAAAAATTTACAATTGGTGATTTTAAAAAAATTCAAGGAATTATTCTTAAATAATTGAATTGCTAATTTAATAGGTATATCATGCGACACGAGTAAATACTTATTGTATTTAATTAAAGGTAATTATTTTATTAAGTTAGCTGTTTTATTTAATAATCTCACCAGTTATCTACTGAGATTTTATAGTTTTGTTGATTCTTACACATCACGCTGGTCAGTATTTGGATGAAAATTTAAAATGTTACAAACAAAATTGTTATCTGTAGCTTTATTAACTTACTAGCCGATGCCCGCGATTTCGCCCGCGTGGATTTAGGTGTTTGAAATCCCGAGGGAACTCTTTGATTTTCCGGGATAAAAAGTAGCCTATGTGCTAATCTAGGATATTATCTATCTCCATTCCAAATTTCAGCCAAATCTGTCCAGTAGTTTTTGCGTGAAGGAGTAACAAACATACACACACACACACATACAAACTTTCGCCTTTATAATATTAGTGTGATGAGCTGCAACTCCCTTATTTCTTTTTAAAACCTAAATGTTATATTAATAATAGTTTTACAAAGTCCGTAACATCTTGTTTATTGTGGCTAATTCTGTTGTAGACAATCTCTAAAGTAAAATGACAGGTTATGGGTAACTTCAAGAGTGTAGGTATATTCTCGATCCCGGCAGGCTCGTTCTACTTTAGGATGCATGATCACTTAGGTAGGTGGAATAAACTTTAATGAAGCGTAGACTGAATAGATGAATGACAGAGAGATACCATAATTATATTATAGAGAAAGAGATGTGGGAGATAGATACCATATGATGTGACAGAGAGATACCATAATTATATTATAGAGAACAAGAGGATCTGTCGATCTGATCGATTGATGCATCTGCTTTTGAACCCCCGACCCAAAAAGAGGGGTGTTATAAGTTTCACATGTGTATCTGTCTGTGGCATCGTAGCTCCTAAACTAATGAACCGATTTTAATTTAGTTTTTTTTTTGTTTGAAAAGTGGCTTGATCAAGAGTGTTTTAGCTATAATCAAAGTCAAAGTGCGCTCTATAGATTTCAATCTTAGAGTCGTCGCGTCTCGTCTTTAGGTATATAATTACGCGCATTTTTGACGCCTGGTGTATATGAAATCGAGGTTTGCTTTCCTGTGGTCTATAGAATATTAATTATAAACATAAGTATATAGTATATCTATGATTATAAACTTCGTACATTTGTTAATCCTGCAATTTTCGTTTGGCTAGAGAGCGATTGCTATCGCAACCTATAAATCAAATATATAATACTCTTAGATCATTCCTAAAAATTCTAATCAATTTTTAACAAGATCCTGACAATGTTGTCTGTAACTCAATGATCATTGTATAATTTATGGTGTCTAGAGTGTAGAGCAACCGTCGCCTCGTAATGCGCAGGAGTCGTTCCTGTCTAGCCGCCCCGTCTGCTAATAGAAGGCGTCTATTGACGTGCCAATTCAAGTTAACGCTCGCTCGCCTTAATGGATTCTATTAAAATTATCGCTTCCACGATGAACGAACTACCAAGTCATCCTACGCATATGGAAATTGTTTGCTGGAGTATTTATTAAACTGCACTTGAAGACGAGCTAACGAAGTTAGGTAGGTAGTTTCTCATGGAATGGAAGGCAGGTAATAGACTAGAAATGTCTTAGTAAAGGTTACGTATACTTCATACAAGCATAAAAGCAATGCTTACCCACCCGAAAGATTTTCATTAGAGACCAATTTTTCATTTAATACCTACTGTCTGTCTGTCTAACTCTAAAACCTAACCTAGGTAGATATTTAGTCAAAGTGCCTGTACGCAGAAAGGACAGAGATACGATTGAGTAACATCGACAACTATCCCGGAGTTTATAACCCCGTTTTTAGGATAAAATTGTATTAGTGGTATTAATAGGTAGGAAGGTATTATTATTTATAAATATGCCAAATGGAATTCAAAATGGTTGGTGTGGAAGTACTTCATGAATATAATAATTGCTCCGGGCCCCTTTTGCTGAATTTATTTGAATACTTACCTAGTAATTTGAAAAAAAAAAAAAATTTGATTCAGCAGCATTAGTATGTTAGTTAGCAGCACAGTAGCACTCGTCGGACAAACTCAAGGTAGGTAAATGACGTCATGGAAACTCCAAAGTTTATAGGTATCTTCCGTTGTTTTTCTCGTTTGTACCTTCTATTTTCGTAAATAAAATTAGGCAGGACTCATTCTGGTACAATTTTCAGCGAAAAGATCAAAACGATCTCAAATAAATCGCCAACGGATTTATTGCAAAGGGATATTTATTTTAAGGTCAGTTTCGTGTTTGATATTAAGAAATAGGTAGGTAGATGTTTATTTTAGGTTAAATCCAGACCCGAGTAAATGTTTGGTTTAAGACGAATTTAAAAAAAATACAGTGTATAGAAATCGACAGTAGGTAGTTAGGTCCACTAAATGTTTTTAATTTTTGGGCTCAGGCGAAATTATATTTAATTACATATTAATATTATGTTTATTGTCTACTTCCGCACAACCAAAAATAAATAGTCTGATTGATATACGAGGCCTAAAAAGCTTAAATATTTAATTAAGCTTTTACGATTTTTATATCTACAGAGACATAAAAATGGTCGCCTTTTTTAAATATTTCGCACAATTTAAATTTTAAGATATACCTACGTGTACACAAAAACAAAAATAACCAGTATATTTAAATAAAAACTACAAAAAAAAATTGTAAGAAATACGTACATAGTAAGAAAGTATAAATAAAAATATCTAAAAAATCTAAGTCCCTATGTTGGAGGCAAGTGGTCAATTTAAATGGTTTCTATAAAACCTAATCAAAACATAATTAAAAGTATTAAGGTAGCTAGGTCTAGGTATTTAGGTATTTTCATACATTTTCCTCTAAGTCTAATGGGAAGGTAGCGTGCATGTCGTTTTCCGTGAGTGCAGCTAAAAGCTGTTATAATTCAGTACCTAGGCAGTCTAGGCACTAGAGAACTACTCGATGCAGTGATTAACTGAAACTACTTGATTGCAGCCGAGCATGCATTGTTCCTGTTCCTAGCATTAGTATTACTACCTTTTAAAACATAAACTTACTATTTTAATAGTTATTATGTTAGGCACGTAACCTCTCAAAAGACCAGCTTTGTCACCCAGCGGTAAGCAAGATCCCATTGAGGCCAAAATACACTACAAAGCATTAAGTAAACCCAGTAAACCGATGGACCTAGAGATTTTAAACTTGGAACACAAATTGTACCTAGTAATTCAATGATACCCTAGGGGTGCTCAGGACACATTTTGAAAAGTTTTAACGGGTAGGTACATGAAATAACGTAGATCCAACGTATGGAACCAAAAAACAACTTAGGTTATTTTTGTTTTTTGCGATAAAAATAAATGATCGAGGAAAGTTGAGAATTTTGGAGAGTTAAAAATTAATATTGGATATATTTAGTTATATTATGAAAAACCCCCAAAAGCATTCATATCGCTTCGCACTAATAAAAAGATTTGGGTTCTTGAAAGTGATCGAGTGAAGTACTATGTGGTCGTACTTTGTACGTCAGGTAAGTTTCCATTGGTCGTAAACACTCGGTTTTATGCCGGCTCGACTCATCGCTCGTTTAATTGTGGGTTATCAAACGGTTGAACATCCCTGATCGTGCAGACTGCGATCACGTCGCTTTCGATTACTCAGCTTGATACATGACCTGCAATTTGCAAATTCGAACACGATTTATGATTAAAATAATTATTGCGAATAAAACGTCAGGGCGAAAGGTGCTTGTGAGATGAGGGTTCTCTACACAAGTTTTTCTACGCTATACTCTTATACCGACTTCTCACGGTGCGTGATATTGTGGACAGAAGCGGACGCACCATGGGAAGAGTCAGACATGGCGTCCGCGTCATTGTCGTCCGAGCCTTGTGTGCGGTGCGTGGCTGTCCGTGGTCGCCGGCCGTGCGTGATAATAATCTGCAGAATCACGCACCGTGGGAAGGCAATATTATAAGGCACAATAAAATTATGCACTGCTCTATGTTTGTAACGTGGCTTATATTTGCTGAGACAGAAATGTGTATAGGTAAGCCATGTCTGCCAATCCGCACATGGCCAACGCGGTAGAGACTCATTCTTAGACGAGGCTCGTGCTCTGTAATGAGCTGGCAAAGGGTTGATGAAGCTTTAACGGTGGTCGGTGAAGGAAACATTACGAGGAAACGTGTATGCCTGAGATGATGTTATGATGATGAGGGACTACCTACTAAACTACGTGCGCTATTCTGAAATTCAGCATGTTACCCGTCCCTTATTTTCAAACTAGCTGATGCCCGCAGCTTCGCCCGCGTGGATTGGTCAGATCCCCTGCAGCATCAGGATTGAGGAGTTGGACTCCAAATTTTTTATGAAACAATGTCGCAAAGTTCCTCTATCGATTAAAAAAGAAATGACGCAAATCGGTTCAGATATCTCGGAGATTTCCGTGTACATAGGCAGAAAAACACAACTCCCTTTTTGAAAGTCGGTTAAAAAGTAGCCTATGTTACTCCCTGGTCAATTCTCTACTTGTCTGTGAAAATCCCGTCAAAATCGGTTCAGCCGTTCCCAAGATTAGCCTTTTCAAACAGACCGACAGACAGACAGACAGACAGACAAAAATTTTAAAAACGTGTGATTCGGTTATAGTATCGTTCAAATAACCATATGACCTTAATATGCGGTAGTTATTTCGAAATTACAGACAGACACTCCAATTTTATTTATTAGTATAGATATAGATGGAACCCTAAAAATATTTGTATATATCCCAGTCGGCACGTAAAAATGATTTTGCCGGTAGATTACATGTAAATAACTACTTGAAGTAGGTATTTTGTGTAACGTACGTGCTTGAAACACATCGTAAATTATCTCGTGATTGTTTTCGTAAAAATGATTTTATAATTTGGTCCGCCGAGGCTTAAATAATACTCCCAATACGAAAACCACAATGCACCAATCATACGGTTATTATATTATTATAAAGCTGTTCAGTCAATTTGTATGTTTGTTCTTTAATAACTATGAGAGGTCTAAACTGAGGAATAGGTATTTGCCGTATCTGAGTCACCTATGTAGATCCTTCATGAAAATACATCTACATATTAGGTCGTGTTTACACCAACAAATAAAACGCCCTAAGTACTGCGAGTCTACATTGAAGAGTAAAGTTGTTGTTGACTTTGGTATAAAATTTGCGATATTGATCATCAATACTAAAAAAAAATTGCTGTGTAAGAGGGCATATATGTACTGTACCTACCTATAGAGTGAAGAGTTTATTGTTATTGTAAAAATTTGCCACCAGATATCGTCGATCCACCTTGCTGAAATCCTATGCGCCGTTTATCGAGCGCGGTCGTGGAGACCTTCAAGACTTTTCGACTCCAAGGTCCATCGGTCCTCCGACACATATTGTGGCCAGTCCACTTCCACTTCAACGTGTTAGCATTGTTAATTCTTTGGCGGATCACTTCGTATAGAACTTTATCCCGCAAAGAAACTCCGAGTATAGCTTTTTGCATAGCACGCTGAGTGACTTGGAGTCGGTAGACTAGCCTCGCTGTCATCGCTACGATTATATCTTTGGATACAATGTGCACTGTGCAGTCAGCAACAAAGCAATGTTTGCAGCCGCCCATAATCGCTTGAACTGGCGAGTGCAAGCCTAGCTTTGTTGCGGACTGTACTTACAAAAAAAAAAAGAAAAAAAAAAAAAGGAAAAAAAAGAGTACAAACGGAAAAAGTCACGTAGAATTTTTTTTTATTCGATCAATAGTTAGTTCGACTATTACCTCACTGGTGCAGTGGTAATCGGGCTAACTTGGCCAAGGGGTATGGCAGTGTAATGTAAGTTATAATTAAGCCATTTAACACAACATTGTTGCAAATTCTACGCAGCCTTTGTACTTACCTACCTAATTATTTAATTCCTGACTTCTTTTGTAGACATCTAGTATTTAAGGTCTGATGAGGTAATTGTAACTGTTAAGGTATATTATTAACCTAAGTAGGTATCTACTAGTGCCTACCTACATAACGTGTATATGTTGATCTCAAGTTAAGTAGTTATGGATAATGGATACACTAAATCGTAATAATTTCACGTGAACAATAATCTTATCATTCCTTCACTTCTCCATATTATGCAAAATCTTCTAGTCCAATATCATATAGATGACCACATAGGTAGTAGGTAGAAACTAGGAAGCAAAGCTCACCTCCCGAGACAGTCTTGAAATCGCTTTTTTGATAGGTTACTCATAGGATACTCATTTTCCTGCAGTCATAGTACTTAACTATAAAAATTCGTGTTTGGGCTTTCAAGTAACAATGAAAAAGCACGTGTTTCACGATTTTTATGGCAGTTTCATTAAACCCATACCTACCTCGGTTTCTACACAGCATCATAGCGGAACGCCAAATCGCTTGGCGGCACAGCTTTGCCGGTAAGATGGTAAATTGAACAATTTAGAAAATATAAATTCTGAAACTATCCGGGATACGAACCCGGGACCTCACACTTATAAGACCACCAACGCTCCCCACTGCGTTAGGGGAGTCCTAACCTACCAGTCCTGCATAAGGTAGATTGTAGTGCAAAATCATTGTAATAGTTGCGTAGGATGTTGGTATCAAAGATAGGAATATCGCTGTAATTCTGCAAATTAGGTCAAGTCTCAGTTAACTGATATTTATAGTCGCCCTACAGAACTGTCTTCGTCTTATCAGCATCTTTCCTGATACTTCAGATCTGATGCAATGCACTCGTATTTGAATGGTTATTATACCGGACGCGGCCAATTAAGAGCCCGATGTCGAAAACTTATAAGTTATTGAATGCAACATTGTTGCTCTACCAAAGTGGTGTTTTGTTACTCGTGTGATATTCTTTTCTTCTTTTTTTAGGTTATTCGAATTTCATTAAAACCTATAAAACTGATGTAATGAAATTTGAGAGACTGGATGAGAGATGTTTCTTTTACGATGTTAGACCGCACGAAATACTTAAAAGGTTTTTAAACAGTTTTATTTAGCTTGATATATTTTTTACAAAGATGTTAATTAGGTACTTACCAGTGTTATGCCTACTACATCTAATGAATTTCGTGCGTTCATTAGGTAGGACTTTGAACTCCGGGATCCAAGTCTACAATCCTGATTCCTGATGCTGTAAACCATGTTAAGGTACCCAATGCCCACATAAATCATAGGTATAGCTACGAGTATTGTGCGTAGGTATGTATGGTAAAACTGTTCAACCTAAAGGTTTTCTTTAGGTTACTCTCTCCAAATCCATCCGTTTTAAAATACGTATCTATCTGTCTCCAAAATAAAACTAAAATAAATAAAAAATAAATACCTAACTTACCTTTTGCTTGCGTGTTTAGTTAATTTTTATTGTTTAAGCAAGTATATAAAAATTGTTGCTACTTAGTAATTATTATGATATACACCAGTTAACCTTTCTAGCTCATCCATTTTTGAGGTGCAACACTTTTCAGTGAAAGGTCGGGACGACCTCGAGGCAGGTGGCGCCGGGGATAGTGAGGCTAGGATAAATAGAACACGTGGCGTTGCGGCGCGCGTTGTGGATCCTGGGCTGAAGAGCGCGGCGTAAGTAACTACTTTGAATTTGCTCAAACTTAACTTCGAGTAAAAACGAGACAAGAGTTATTTTTCTGACATAAATCTGCCTCATTTTAACTCTAAGTAAAGTCTGCCAACTCAAGGTATGCTCTACGTAAGACTGAGACATAGGCTGAGATTTATAGAGCGCACTTTGACTTAAGCTGATAGAGTTAAAACGAGACAGATTTATATGGAGTACATAAACGATTAAGGCAAGACACAGTGAAAAGTGCGCTCTGTAGGTCTCAACCTTAGTCTAGATTTGTCAATTATTCAGTTTATAAATTGTGTGGAATCATGTAATTACAACAGAATCAGCCTCATTGTCAGCAATGCATAGATGATTGAGATTGGAACACTATAACTACTAAACTGCTGTATAAGGCCTCCAGACAGTGTGATGATCCTCGCGAAATTGCCGATGCTAGTCGCTGCCGACGCGCCTCTTGTATGACCAGACCTTAAGCGGCTGCGTGTGTTATGTTGTCTGCACCGCTTCCTGTGCACCCCGCCCGCGCTCGACCTCACCCCCTCACCACTCCTGTAATTAACTCCATATAATGTTAAATTCATCAGGGCAGAGCAGGTTTAAGGTTAACGAAAGGCACATTCAATTGCTTTTGAGGGATTTTTTTCGGGGTGGTTTTTGCGCCATTTGCTACAGTGTATTAATTATAAATGAATCGACATTATAGGTAGCAGTACCTCTCTTATTTATAAATTATAATCCATAGTAATACTTATTATAAATGCGAAAGTTTCCGGGGAAGAATATACCTATAGGCTATTATTGATCTCAGAAAATCAAAGAGTTCCCACGGGATTTCCAATCCACATGGATGAAGTTGCGAGCATCACCTAGCTCTTTATATATTATATTTTTTTAAATGTCTATTTTTTTAGAACTTTGGAATTTGGGCCACTAATTAAATATGAATTTAAATAATATACTAACTGCTATAACGTCTGGCAGAAAAATAATTGTTGTCACGATCAGTTAGTTAAGTACGTTTTACCGGTAAAGCCATTAGCCATGTATAGGTACCACCATTCTTCCGTTAAGATAGATGGACTAATATGCAAACGAAAATGTTTAAATAGGTAGTTATGCAAACGAAAATTCAATTTGTCTCAATCAAATAGAATATTCATACAGAAAGCCAGGATAGCTAAGACTTTAAAAGTCTACTGGGAGACGTCACGAAATCAGGTATTTCGTCCAAATTACCTCTTACGATTTTCATATCGGTCCTGTTAAATTGCTATACGGAAAATCGACCGTACAGCGTACTGAATATTTTCTAGTGAAAGCTAAGATCTCAAAGGTATTAAGTATAATGTTATGCCATAGTGAGACATGGAACAGTATCAATCTCGGCTACATAATATCATAGGATCATAGGATATTTTTTCACGGATGTCTTACGCGCGGTACTTGAGGCAGTGTGCGATCACTTTAAGCTAAATATTTTCAGTGATAGCTGTCAATGTGACCTGGAGGTTTTTAGTCGGTTAGTCCCATTTGCACCGCTTCTGGTGCGCCTTGTGCTAATCTATGGCACGCGTACGTTATAACATCAATTTCTTAGGTACACCTGTAGTTATATTTTCATGAATGCGTTGGGTACTACTTTTTTAATACAGTTGCTCAAAAAGTGGCGTATTGCAGGGACGTATAGCGTTCGGGATGTGGGCTATTACATACTCGTGCTTTTTCTTTACCTTTCCCGCACTCGTGCTTTTTCTTTCCCAACTGTCAAAATATTAAAAAGAAAAACCAACCATGAAGTTTTTACTAAAAAAATTCATAGAAGTTTTTATGATTCATGCAAATACGTATTTCTAATAAGAAGCTACTAATTTGTTTCAATATCAGATTTAATGATTTGATTGAATGAGTTTGGTTAGGTTTCATTTCATTTCATCTCATTAAATTTCATTTTTATTTCATATCAATAAAAAACTTCTACTGAAGACTTGGCTGTATGGGCATAGTTCCCTTTGCCTACCAGAATGGGTGAAGAAAAAAAAAACTCTGCTTATATTTTACGGTTGGCGCCATTTTTCAGAAATTTTCTTTGCGAGTTTAGTTGTTGGTTGCCAAAAATGAGTAATTTCGACCCTAGTTTTTTATATCTATTAAAAATAAAGTAGTTTTAAATTAAATTAAATTAAGTTAGTTGAGTTTATTGTGTTTTTTTATTTTATTAAATTGCTTCATTTTTTCGCAACTGTATTAAAATAGTCGTTCAGTACACGTGTGGAACCGTCATTGCAACTCGTTCCGACTGTCAACCCTCGCCTTCAGCTACGCCTCGGCTCGGGTAGACATTTGTCGGAACTCTTTGCAATGACAGCCTTTCCGCACTTGTAATGAAATATACTATTACAGCAGTGTAAGATCACCTTAAGCTGAATATTTTCAGAGAAAGCTGTCTAGGTGACCTCGAGGGATTAGTTATGCCGGCTAGTCCCGTCTGCATCATTTACGGCTCTCCCTATCGTTATTCGTTATAGCGCAGCGGCATCAATCTTACGCACCTGTAATTATACATATATCATTTCCATGAAAGCGTTGCGTAAGGCTCTTGCGGCAGTGTGCGACCATCTTAAGCTGAATATTTTCAGTGAAAGCTGTTTAGGTGACCTCCAGGGTATTAGTTATGCCGGCTAGTCCCGTCTGCGCCGCTTCCGGTGCGCCCTGCGTTTTCCCTACGGCCTAGGGAAAACTACGATTTACGAGTACATAGAACAAACGTCTGTGTAATGGTTAGAATTAAGAATAGGAATTAATTTCAGGCATATTGTGCCATCTTTGCTGGAAATATATTTTGATTCAATATATCTTCAATAATTTTTACTAGGTTACTACTACCGCTAAGAAAAAGGAAAGGTGACTGACTGACTGATCAATCAACGCGCAGCTCGAATCTCTGCACTAGGCGATCGTGAGGCATAAAGATAGGTATTATGACGTAGGTCATCTACTAAGAGAGGATTTTTGAAATTTCTACAACTAACTGGGTCATAATATAGGGCTTCGAAAATATGAAAGTCTGTTAGTCAGAAAGTTAGAAGAAGAGTTTTTAAAAACCTGATCCTGAAGTCACGAAGAAAATAGTAGATTATGTACCTACCTACATGGTACCTACCTATGCAAGACCTATGCAAACTGTAATCACGACAATTCCCAATTGACAGATCATCATCTACCTAGATTCTTTTTTTGAAAAACTACTCAACTGATATCGGAAAACTTCTACCAACATTATTGGCGATCGTACTTACCTGGTTGGGAAAGGAAAAGTTTGAATAGTTTATTAATTTATTAATATTCAGCACGTATAACCATTTTTTTTTCTTTAAAGCTCACGTTTTTACACAATAAAGTCGTTACAAGCTATATTTTTCCTTCAAATAAAATATTATATCGGAAAATGAAAATCCCCGCAGAACAAAGGCCGCGTTCACACAGGCCGCGCGCTACGCAGACCGGAACGGCGCGGATCCGGCACCGCACCGGAGGCCGCCACGTCAAATGCAAATGCGCCCGCCGTAGCCCGTAAATTTTATTTTTTGCCTTAAAATGAATTTTATACATATTCATGAAATATTACTTGAAATATTTTTTTGTTTTAAATTTTTTACGAAGATTTATCGCTTGTCTATGATATAGGTGTGATTTATCGCTGGATTATAATGACCGATGGCTCCGTTTGCTACTGGAATGGAGACCACGTACCGGAAGGAGAAACGTTGGAAGACAACCATCCTGTTGGTCCGCCGACATCACCAAGCTTGCGGGAAAAACTGGAAAGAGGCTCGCCTTACACCAGGAAGAATGGTGTGCACGTGAGGAGGCCTAAGAGTACGTCCAACAATGGATTAATAATAATATGAAGAAGAAGATAGGTGTGGTAAGACGTTGAAACTTTATTTGTTAAAAGAATATTAGCCATGCTTATCATGACTAATACTCCCCTTTCCCCTCCAATTAAGCGTAAAGCTTGTGCCAGGACAATAGTGCAACGGGTGGAGTTTGAACCGCTGAACTTTGGGAATTCAGTCCGCACCTCAACCGTTGAGCTATCGAGGCTCTAAAAACTTTGATGCACTTACCTCTAGTCATGGTTATAAAAAAAAAAATAGAAACTGTTCAATTGATCACAAAACATATTTATTATTTACTAATATTATAAATGCGAAAGTCTGTCGAATTTTGACGAAATTCCGTACAGAGATAGCTTAAATTTCGGGGACGGACATAGGAGGCTATCGTATACCAGATAATCAAAGATTCGAAAACCTAATCAACGTGGATGAATTTGCGTGCATCATCTACTTAGTAGGTAATTCGTGATTTGGAAGCCTCAACTAGCTGCCATCGTTTGTCATCCACCGAAAGATGACTTGATAATTTTTAGGGTTCCGTACCTTAAAAGGAAAAACGGAACCCTTATAGGATCACTATGTTGTCTGTCTGTCTGTTTCACGACATCTATGTCTATCTCTCTGACTATAGATAGCGTAAAATAAACTTGTGCTGATTCCCGTGACTTCGCTGATGATCTATCTATATCGACTCTTACTCGGTCGATTGAACACATCTCTTCTCTCCGTTTAGGTGGATACCGGGCCTAAGACTTGCCTTTACACAAGTTTTTAGTTACACAAAGTTGCACAAACTACTAGCTCGTAATCGTATCCGTTACTGAATGGATTGATTTAAAAATAGAAAAGCGAATCGTTTCCACCTGTCCATTCATTCATCCGTTCTCGGAAAAAAACTACGAAACTTTATTACTATCTTAAAAAGTATACTGCTGCTGAAATAACTTTCGCCGCCTAAACAAAGTCTAATTTTAGTTGCACAAACACTAACCAGTGCTAGGACGTGACCTCGGTCTGCTGCTTTCCTCTTAATATTTCCCACATCGACAGATGAGTAAACATCGTAGTGCAAGAAATTGTGGGCAGATTTTTGGTACCCTTTAAACAGGATTATATTAATTATATTTATTATTTATTAAATAGAACTGCTGAGTTTCTTGCCAGGATGCCAGGCTCTTGTCAGTTTCCAAACCAATGGTAGGGTCCTGACTCTTGACCTATCATATTATAGACAATAGGTAATTCATTTCATTCCATATCGTTTCCAAAAAACATATTATTTTGATTACTTATTAGATTACTACTTATCACTTTGATTACTTAATTATTTAACTGCGTTTAGTTTATAAAAAAATTTCAAGACAAGACAAGGCTGGATATATAGGTAAAATTTTTTCGTGTTTTTTCAGCTTTCTTTAACAAAATATCTGTGGATTTAAGATCTACAACTTCTCTGCAAAAGAGGGAGAGAACGCTGATGGAGTCCATTTCGTGCCAGTTCTACACCATCGTTAAAATGGCCACCGCTAGTAGAAAATGAAAACACCTAGTCAATTCGAAGCTGGGATCTTGCCAGGACCACGATATTTCAGTAATAAAAGAATGACCGGAGAGAGAGATTGCGTATATAAATCAGATCGTCTGTCTGTAATACCATACGAGTACCTCTATTATAAAGCACTAAGCACTTTTTAATAAATAATCGACTTACCTGGAAATCTGGATATTATTTTGCAATCATGTAACAATTTTATATGAATTGAGGCTTATCTTACGGGTCGTTTGTATAACCATAATATAAAGAAATTAAATAAAAAAGGCTTAAAACAACAATATTAAAAAATAATCATGGATCAGGTAGTTTATGACTGATTTCATAACTTCAATAAAATATTGGACTAAAAGCCGTTATTTGTCGTTGTTATTTGTCAAAAAACTTGTACAATATTTGACAAGATTGCGGATGGAACCGAATGGATTGGTTATTACGTCCGTTAATATAGTTATTATTATTCAATTTATTGAACATTTATAATAGGTGTAATTAATCATGCATATCGTATCAAAAACATAATATGCTCTATGTACAAGTTACTCTGTGGCCTTGAACGTCTGCAACAGGTGATATGAAGGACGCGTGGTCGCAGTCTGCAGATTTGACTTTTCTAGAACTCCACGTCAAACAGAAAAAATAAAAATAACACATACCTACCTTACTTATTGAAGAACCCTTGCGTCTCCAAAGGTCATATTATGTGAATAATTAATACGATATTGTTATGATCTAACACTCACCTGTAAAAGACGCCGTCAAGGACACGTAGCCGTCCTCTGAATGCATCCCTTGAGATCCGCGATTGTTGTGTCTACTATGTTACCCAATATAGTAGGTATATTATTTACTGAAAAACCCAGCTAAAACCCCTACTACCTTCAAGCATCGACGTTTATTTTTTGTCAATGTAAATACATTTTTGTTAAGGTTGTTAGGTACTTAGGTTCTTTACGGTACTTTAGATGAAATTGAAATTGATACACACAAATAAAAAATTACACAACAAAAATACTAAGAAGTGCAATTTGACGGATGTTCCATATTCTACAGTTTAATAATTTTTAGGGTTTCATAATAAAAGAACCCCTGAAGTTTCATCCATTCTGTCCTAAAAGCGTGTCGCTTGCACATTTCTGCGAGAACTGAGAAGTGTCTTGTTTATTTTTAAGACAGCTAAAATAAGGAAGAATAGACAACGGAATGGTTTTCATCCATTTAAATCTACATTAGATACTTTTAAATATAAGAGAGAACGCCTTATGTGTGCTTATGCTGCATTATTGTTTCTTAATGGTAACGTAATAAAAAAAATCACCATTATTAGATACCTTTCTGATACAAAAATCATGGGTCGCTTTTAGAACTCACGTCTTGATCATTTCAAAAGTATTTTTAAATATTTTTGAGAATTTTAAAACTATTTTTTTCAACTTAAAAATAAAATTATCCTATGCTTTTTATGCGATTGTAGGTACTGACTTTGAAGAATTTATTTTAAGTTTTGCCCATTCGAAATGTGCGAAGCTTCGCTTCAAAAAGTTGTGTGAGCTCTACACGCTAGCTACTCTGTGCCGTCTGCAACAGGTGCCGTGAAGGACGGCTCGCCCCGGTGTAATGCATCCCTCGAGATCGTGACCTTCGCGTCTGTTACCTATTATTTATTTATGGGAACTTTTGACGCCGGCTCTCGCACTACGTCTGTTGTTTGGCCCGTTGGCCGTTTACACGTGTAGCCTATGACTTTGTTACAGAACTTTATAGACAGCTCAAAATGCATAAAGTTTTGTTCCAAAGCATTTCTACGGTAGGTAATCGTACGTACGGTAGGTAATCGTAGTACGGTAGGTACGGTGGGTAATCTATTCGTACGCGATAGGTCGAGATGGCAATCGTGGTGTGAGGCACGTCATCCGCGCTATTCCGTACAGGGTTAGCGCGGGGGCTGTGCGGGTGTGCGGGGCGTCCCTACCCCAATTGCCATCTAGACCTACTATACTATACTATAGACATATTTTATGGTGTTCTCAATTTTCAATATTTTATGGTGTTCTCAATTTTCACTGTTGCTTAAAATTACACGTCGTGTCCGATTAGGTTTTTTTCAAGTTGTCATGCGTGTCTGTCTCTCTGTTATCTATTCACGGTTCCTGGACTACTCATGAATGGTATTCCAGAAATAGACACAGTCTACATTTATCCTCGAACAGCCGAAGAGTTCCCACGGGATTTTGAAACCTAAATCCACACGGAGGATGTAATGGGCATGTAGTAATAATATAATCTAGTAGGCACTAATGCCAGACAATACCCAGTACATAATCTGAATTCAATGATGTATGTATCACACTTCCAATTGCGGTTTTGTCTCTCTGAAGACTGAACATAAGAAACCACAAGATATCAGAATATGATCCTTGCCCTGTCTATGGTTCTGTACCCGCAGGGTGCCAACGGGACCCTAATAGGTACTAAGCCTCCGCTGTCCGTCCGTCCGTCTGTCTGTCAGCGGGCTGTAACTCGTGAACCGTAATAGGTAGAGAGTTGAAATCCTAGAATGTATATTTCTATTGCCGCTATAAAAACAAAGCCGGCAACTCATCGGCAATTCCTCTGGTGCTGCAAGTGGGCAGCGGTAATCACTAATCATCAGGTGACCCATCTGCCCGTTTGCTCGCTAATTTTATTTAAAAAAAAATTACTGCCATGAAAATGATTCCCAATTGGAGGTCGGAGGTTCGATTCTGAGCATGCACTTCTTCACTTTTCGGAGTTATGTAAGTTTTAAGTAATTAAATATCATTTGCTACGGTGAAGGAAAACATCGTGAGGAAACCTGCATGCCTGAGAGTTAGTTCTCCATAATATTCTCCAAAGTGCCGGTCCGCACTTGGCATGCGTGGTAGACTATGGCCAAATCTCTTCTCACTCTGAGGGGAGACCCGTGCTCTGTAGTGAGCCGGCGATGATGATACTTCATTATGTAAGTTGGTAATTTTCGAATACACTTCAAATGCTTCCTGATAGGAGATCCTCTCGAAAGATGCCTAACGAAAACCAAATAGCATTTATAAATTAATCTTGAAGCTACTGTTTCCTTTCATAACCGACAGCTCGTATAACTTTGTAACTTGATATCTCCGTGGAAAAGTAAAAACGACGAGGATAATCCGAGCATGAGAGTCTGGTAATCTTTATAAAAAGTCTGCATGCGGTCATTCGGGCGGGGCCAGACTAATTGAAACTTTTATAAGGAAAAGTATTTTTAAACTCTGGCAATACTTCTTTACCTTCCTTTTTAGGAATCAAAGGACCAAATTTCAAAGTAAGGGTAATCGATATTGTATCTAACGGAAAAGATTTACTATTTAAGGATAAAGCAAGTTGTACTTAATAAAAAAATGCAAGTCATATTAAGAACACGACTGCCATGCTAAAAAGTAAGTAAGAAGAAAAGAAAGAAAAAAGTTATTACATTATATTATTATACCTACGAGTTAGGTTATACATAAGCTTTAAAGTAAAAAAAAGGATTCCTGCGAATTGAGAACCTCCTCCTTTTTTGAAGTCGGTTAAAAAGACCTCAAGCTGAAGAAGCGCCCGAAAAAACTATGTGTCGTGTGTAGGATAACCCAAAAAAAAACCGGCCAAGTGCGAGTCAGACTTGAGTACTGAGGGTTCCGTACTCGGGTATTTTTTCCAACATTTTGCACGATAACTCAAAAACTGTAGAAGCTCGTTACGTAGTGAACATATAAATCTACGCATGTGGTGAGTAATAATTACTAATTACTTAAAATGATTTTCTCCGATTTTCTCACAACTTATGCAGAAAATTCAGTGGATTTTTTTGTGATATCCACTCGATAAAATATCGCATACTTGTGAAGCCGCTCGTATGTAGCCTAAAGTCGCCCAGTGCTCGTGGTCTGGAACCATCAGGTGTCAAGGTCAGTGTGCAGACGGCGTAACGTCTCGCAGGCCGTCGCGTCCTTGGCTTTATAGTTGAAGAGCTGGTCACTGGTAGGTAGTAGTAGTACACTATTAATACCTATTTATTTGATTTTAACTTCGTTCTATCAGACTCATCCAATTAATTGCAGACGGTTGTGAAGACTGTTGAACTCCTGCGCGTCACTTGTTTTAATCCCTACAGAACACCAGCGCTCAGGTTTTAAGATAAAATCTACAGCATTAACGCTGAATCGGGGCCTTTTCACCTCATGCCATGTGGGTGCAAGAATTCATTTTAAACAATTTAAGTATTTTAAGCTAAATCGCTTAGCGGCACGTCATTAACTTTTGCACGTCCATACTAAATGACAGATTTACCTAAACGACCACGTCACGTTAGTTACAAACAACTTTCCGGTGAGAGATCGCCTTGGCACCTCTATGTCCATCCGATGAAGTGAGTAAAACAGGTACTTATCTAATTTACCACCAGCTCCCAAGCTCTTTGGTAAGGTGCGCTTTTTGCCCGGCCATTGAAAGCCGGAGAAAGTTTTAATGGCCACAAATTGATTTTTTTTTTGGTCAAACCACAGACGGGAATGACGGGATATGAGCACGTTGGCTTTTTTGCAAGTGTATCCATGTTTTTTTCTTTCGAGACGTTTGGGAACGCTTTATGGTAAATTGAGGTGGAACTTTATTAAATAAATCAAATCTTTTGAAAAAAACCGGCCAAGTATGAATCGGACTCGCACACTAAGGGTTCCGCACCATCGTACAAGATAATTTCAAACCATGACGGACATCTTGATGTGATTAAGTAAACTGATTATATTATTATTTGCGGCAACACAAATCTTTTTGTGATGTAATTACAAATTCAAGGCTTTCGGATATTTTTTTCCTTTACTTGTGCCTTGCATAGACCCTGCCAAATTTCGTATTTCTAGGTCAATAAGAAGTACCCTGACATAAGTTTGATTCCCCCAAATTGACAGATATGATAAGACAGACAACAAAGTGATCCTATATCTAAGGGTTCCTTTTTCCTTTTGAGGTCTGGAACCCTATAAACATAGAGTCTTGGCGAGATAAAATTAACGAAAATTATGTCACAAAACTAATTATTCATACTCAATTTTTCAGTTTTTATCAAAATGTTCGTCTAATCTATCCTCCTCTATCAACTCCTTATTTCAATAATAATTAATTATTCTATATTTGAAATTTTGAACAATTTTCAAAAAAAAAGCTTACCCAGCCTATAGAATGGAACCTAAAAATATAAGCATATTGTGAAATATATTTTTATTTTTGAATTATCATCAAAATCACCTAAAATATATTTTTCCCGAAAAAGCTAAAAATCTGAAATAATTAAATTGATAAAGGTTAAAAAAAATTGTACGTTCCCGTAAATGATTTCAAATGTTGTACAATGTTGTTTTGTAAATTAACAAAACATGGGTAGGTAAGGTAGGTAACTTTATAAACGTCTTTCATGTTTCATGGTTATTCAGTGTATTCAATAGAGTTTAGTGATTTATCATGGCCATTGTAGACATAGCATATAAAGCAATCATGTACCGTCTCGTCTAGGCCTATAGTGTGTACATAGTTATTTGAGATGCATCGTCGGTGTGGATGTTAGAAGCTTTCTCACGGTATCCTCTAGATGTGTCTATGGTGTGGAATTAGAGTTAGAAGGTTTCTCACGGTATCCTCAAGCTACATAGATGTGTTTTATTGCAGAATCAGAAAGATGTACTTTCGGATGCCGGTATAATTTAGATAGTTTGAGATATACATATAGGTACGGTAATTCCAAGGTCTTAATGGGATAGGTGCTGCAATTTTAAGTACATTATTTATTATAGAAATGTCACTTCGCAAACAATAATATTCCTCCGTGATAAAGGATGATTTTTTGTTGATGTTACTCCATAGCTCCGTAAACTCTAAATCGGTTTCGAGTACTCTTTTTCATTGGAAAATTGTACAATGAGATTAGTTTTAACTAAATTACAGGAGAATGGAACTTATGGGAGAAAATTTCACAACTTCCGTCACCGTTTTAATCTCCAATACATAAAATAGATGAATAGGTATCTGGAAACTTATTTTGAAATAATAATTTTCTTTGAATAATATAGGTAGGTAGTTTAGCAAGTCGTATCATCGCGTTGAATGTCACGCTAAACCAAATTTTTTTGTAATCTATCATCATCATCATGATCAACCCAATGCCGGCCCACTACTGAGTGCGGGTCTCTTCTCACAGTGAGAAGGGTTAAGGCCAAAGTCTACCACGTTGGCCCAATGCGGATTGACAGACTTCACACACCTTTGAGAACAAGAACTCTCAGGCATGCAGGTTTCCTCACGATCTTTTTCTTCAGCAAGTGATATTTAATTGCTTAAAACCTGAGACCTAAACTAAACTAAACTATAGGTAACTGAAAAGTTAGAGGTGCGTGAGCGAGATCGAACCCCTGACTAGGAGCCGGACGTTCTAACCACTAGGCTATCACAGCTTTTTGTAATCTTTACTAATTTTAAATGCAAAATGCATCTTTGTCTACCTGCTAGCTTTCACAGCCCATCCGTTTGCCCGATTTTGATGAATTTTGGTACAGAAATAGCTTGTATCCCGGGATAGATGCCGAGTTTCTTGCTGGTTCTTCTCGGTAGGAAAGGCATTCCGAACCAGTGGTAGATGCTTTTGACGATTCAAAAGAACTTGTAAAAGTCTAATTGAATAAAAATATTTTGAATTTTGAATTTTTTTGAATAGAACTAATTTTGTCCCGGAAATCCCAAGGGATTTTAATTTGAAATTACGAGGACGATGCTCGGGCATCATCTATTGGACTCTATTGTAAAGGAAACGTCCGATTTCAATAGTTTGTCCGATTTCTATGGAATACATTAGCTATATTTAGGCAATGCATCATTTTCATAAATGTCATTGCTTAGGAGCCGATTTTTCAATTTTCAAAATATAATGTTAACTAAACTTCTGATGAATAAATATAGAATTATAGTTATTACCTATCTCTTTCAATTTTCGAATCAGCAATCTCTCAAAATATCGAATTTAAAATTATACCATCAACCATGTTATTTGGTGCTTGAAAAATCAGCCCTTTCACATATTATCTTTCAAAATTCTATTTTTACTGGGTCCTTGAAGTTACTCAAACTAAAAAGAAAGTAGAAAACTGAAATAAACCCCGTCTCCAGTGTACACTCTACAGTCTACAGTGTTCACCCATGGCACGGTGCATTTCTCTGACCTTGCGGCGAGCCCGCGAGGTCGTTGCCCACGTCTACGCCTGCGTCTGCGCAATCATTGCACTATTGTTACCCAAATTGAAAAACCATAAATCATTCCATTCCTGATTATCACTTTGACTTTGGGGAATAAGACATAAATTTTTATTGAGTAAGAATTGAGTGCTCTTTGCAATGAAGTGTCACTTACTTAAGTAGGTAAGTAGGTGCTTTCATGCTATTTAAAGGTGCCCCAATCAATATCAAACTTAAAAGCTCTGAAAATTTAAATTTGCGCGTACATACTTTTCGTAAAGTATTTCTAGATTTGTTTTGAGTAAGACCTTTTCCGAATTCCTACTTTTAATATAAATAGGGTAGATCTTTT
Organism: Maniola jurtina; assembly: GCF_905333055.1. Taxonomy (NCBI): domain Eukaryota; kingdom Metazoa; phylum Arthropoda; class Insecta; order Lepidoptera; family Nymphalidae; genus Maniola; species Maniola jurtina. The sequence continues at coordinate 4,832,550 of NC_060048.1, read as the reverse complement.
TCTCCTCTCTGGCTAAGGATTGCCTGGAAGAGATTACTTACGGCAATAAGGCCGACTTTGCATACTAAGTACCTGTTTTATCTGTATTATAATTACATTAAGTATAAGTATGTGTTTCTTCTTTTTCTCTTTTTTATAATAAAGAAGTTTAATCCATCTTTTTTTAAGCTATAAAAATATATAAAACTCGACATATCACATATATCGACAAACTCTACTATTGTAATTTCACGAGCAACGGACGTAGGTACAATGTCTAACCATTCTATGGTCCAAGTCTGTCTATGTGCAAGAAACAGGCCCAGGACACAAAGAAAAAATAAGTACCTACCTATGCAATTTCTTACTATCTGATATAAATACTTACTAGTCTGACTCCACGCTAAAAAGCAATTATCACGGAATATTCTATTTCCTATTTATGTTTCATCATCATCATCAACAAGCGAAAAACGGCCACTGCTGAACTTAGGTCTTTTGTAGAGGCTTCGACACGCCACGGTCTTGCGCTGCTCGATTTCAGCGGCTCCTTGCGACTTGTTTGATGTTTAGTAAAGCAGAGAAGACAGAAGTATCAATGATTTATCTTCAATACAAAAGTATACGATAAAAAAGACTACAGCTATCATGCCAATACAAAGCAAGAAAAAAAAAGACTTCAAAATTGCCGTAAGCGCACTCAGAGCGTACATCCTCCGCAATCAAACTGTCACATCCTGCACATGGCTCCTATATCCGCGGCGTGTATGCCAGACGCGCACTTAGTATGTTCGTCCGAAACGTGATCTCGCAAACCGCCGCCCGTCTAGTGTCCACAAGCAGGCCTGTCTGGCCCGACCTCGTCTACTGGCCATTAAGCCTTCTACAGATGCACCGACAAGTCGGCTGCTGATAATAATAATTGAGGATACAAGGAACCAACAACTTAATTTGCTAAAATCCATGTATGTATATATGCAGCAAATAGATTTGTCTGGTTAAGCGGCAAACAAAATACATAGTATAAGTAATTAATATTACACTTCTCGCAAAAATGCTTTTATTCTTTAATCCAGATATTTTTGGCAAACAAAAAATTTTCAAGCAAAACGGCCTTAAATTGTATAGAATTTGAGACAAAAATCATGATTTCGTCATTGAACTCATTTCTAAGCAAAACGGCTGGTTAGTGCTAAAGTTGTTTTGATCAAAACTGTCTAATTCATAGTAAAGTTTCAGAAGCTTTCATTCATTTTTTTAATCCTCCTGTAAAACTTTGGCAAAATTTGCCAAAATTTAACACTAGAAATAGTTTAGTCAAAATACTTTTTTGAATAAGTACTTTAAAATAGAAAATAATCTTGACATTACTAGGTTTATGTAAGCAATCAAAATGTATGTCTGGTAGGTTTACGCTTAGAAGTTAAAACACTAGTGAACTATGATCCAAAAACCTGGGACTCGATTGCGGTCGATCGCAAGATTGCCTGACACTCTCTTTGCAGCAAGAATAGGGAGGTACTCAAGATAAATTTATCTTTAGTAGGTAACTACCTATTTAAATTTAAAGATTGTAGTAATGCTTGATCCAGCTTTTCCACAATCGACCAAGCATCTCATCCTACAACCAATAATAGACGTTACCTGCGAACGAAATATCAGCCGGCCTAAATCTACTCCAATCCAAGGAATTGGCTTGTCTGTAGAGACTAGTACAAAGCTATAATTATTACTCCATCCACACCGGTAGCAGGTACGGATACCGATCTCTAGTAATAGGCGCTATGGGAGAGTTGAACAATGATCGAGCCTATTAGGTACGGCTTCGCAACTAAGTATCTAACTGTAACCTTAAACTATTAAAATAAGTATTGATTAGGATATTTTTTACAAGTAAGTATTGGATCCGCCTGAATTATTTCCGGGAGGCTTGGCAGGAGTCAATCCTACCTACTTAGTAGGTAGCAGAGTGGATACCTACTTAAATCCTTATATGAAAAAAGTATGTGTTCATTTAATTTGGTACTAGATATAATATGTTATTATTATTAAATTATATACTTAATAGTTGATGCCCGCGACTTCGTTCGCCTGAATATAGGTTTTAAAAAACTCGTGGGGTCTGATTGATTTTCCGGGATCAAAAATTACATAATATGCCTTGTAAAGCATGGATAATGGATATGGATTAGATATAGGTACTTACACTTACCAATCCTTACGTTGAGAAAACAGCATAAGGATTTAAGTAAAAATACCTATATGTTTACTTGGTATTTCGACGAAGCTTAAAATTATGATAAGTGACGACTTTTATTTTATTTTGTCGTCTATTAACTTCTTCTGAAGGACTTTTCCTGTTATGCGCTTATTGGATTAGTAAAAAGCTTAGCTTAGTTAAAAGTTGTGTATAATTAAGTAGGTATATTTAATTGTAAAATTACGGTATCTGTAATAAAATTTGCCTCACATCACAAAAACGCTGATTTTTCTTATTTAAAATAGGTACATATCATTAGTTAGATATGCGGAATTTGTAATATAGAGTCCATTTAGCTCGTAAACTCGTATCTTGTTAGGGTTCCGTATCGCAAAAGCAATAAAGGAACCCTTATTCCCACTTCATTGCCCGTCTACATATATTTTTCATTTGAAATACTCAGGTCTGCAATCTCTTGGAACTGTGAAAAAATAAAACTTTTTAGTTAACGAAATCAAAAAATATGACCGTTTATGCTGCATATTTTGACACTCACAAGGGAATCAAAAACTCAAAGGGGTACTTCGCGTTGACGCGTCATGAGGCATTTAGGTATTTTAGGACTCAAGTAGGTAAAGGGAAAAATTCGATGAAAATAAAGTAGTTACATCACATTATTTGCCATTACAAACTTACGTTTGCAGTTGGCGATAATTTAAGCAAGAAAATAATTAGAAGTATCCTTCCAAAGTACGGAATTCTCGTTGCGCGAGTCCGACTTGCACTTAGTCGCTTTTTTGATAATAAATTAAACAGGTTACCGGTCGGCTACCGCGCTACGCACTATACCTACTAATATGCAGCATTGTTGAGATTGTGTAAATAGAGCCGCGAAGCCAGACAGTCACCAATCGAGATTGTACAGAAAAACGTTCAGACGCGGAGGCGGCATAAAAACTAGCGCAGACACGGATGTTCGCGCTGCGTAAAAAACTAGTTGCATCCACTCACTCCCGCGCACTTGAAGCTTGAACCGAGTTTCAAAGTTGAACTTCATTACTCTGAAGTCTGAAGCCTTAGTATAAGGACTCTACTTGCCAGCATTGATAGTATTCGAATTTCGAACGTCGACACATGCCTTAAACTACAAGTGTAAATTAAAAATTTATAACACCCTCCACAAGTGAAGGTTACAGTAACTAGAAAAGAGCTGATAACTTTCAAACGGCTGAACCGATTTTCTTGGATTAATATAGCTAAGAACACTCTCGATCCAGCCACCTTTCAAACAAAAAAAAAACTAAATTAAAATCGGTTCAGGCTGAGGAGCTACGATGCCACAGACAGATACACACGTCAAACTTATAACACCACTCTTTTTGGGTCAGGGGTTAAAAATCTTTTTTTAACCTTAAGTTTGTCCATCCTTGCATTCTCCAAGCGGAAACGTTTCAAAATTAAAATCGGTGGTAGTTACTTAAATTTAAAAAAAAAACATAAACTTAAAAAAAAATTAAAATGTGTTTAAATTTTCAAAGTAAGATAACTATACCAAGGGGGGTATCATAATGAAAGGGCTTTACCTGTACATTCTAAAATAGATTTTTATTTATTTTTATGCATAATAGTAGTTTTTGATTTATCGTGCAAAATACCAGAGAAAGGAACCCTCGGTGCGCGAATCCGACTCGCACTTGGCCGGTTTTTTTTTTAACTTTAAATCAAGCACTTTTTAGCATCGATGTATACTTTTTAGGTCCCTTTTCGTTTAATGTTACATAATATTAGGTAGGTATTCGGTTTTGACACTCGAATTCCATTAACGTGACGTTGGTGGCATAATATGATCTCATACTAAGCTCAGCGAATTGCGTTGATGCAAGGCATCATTGCAACGCAGATTTGGATCTGGAGAAACCGTACCGTCGCGTAACCGAAAATTCGAAATCTGGTTTGTTTCGGAATTTTGGTTCTCATTATTTGTAGGTAATTTAATGAATTTCCACCTGCTATTCTGATACGTTTGTGAACTTCTAGTTCCTTCAAATAAAGGTTGTATTTAGGTTCTATAGTTTTGATTTTAGGCTATGACTATTGACTAAACAACTTTATCCTTCTAGCATAGTTAGCTAGCAACGATTATTCTAATGCATAGGTACTACGTATTTTTTTTAAAGAGCATATTATTACCATATGAACATGATGCACTTAAAGATAGGTGGTTAGGTGAGCGTAGAACACGCTAACTGGGAAATGATATCACACTGATATGGCCGATAATAACTATAGATATAAAAAATATCTATAGACATAACTATACGGCTTAAACGGTCATAATAGAAGAATAATTATCACTCTTTTTAAATATCATAAACTCGACGATGTTCGTAACTTCGCTCGTATGGTTTTACGTTTTTTTTTCGGGACAAAAAGTACATAGTCAATGAAATTTATTTCAGATGTTCCTCCTATGTCCGTCTCCGGGATTTCTGTACCGAATTTCGTCAGAGTAAAGGTAACAAACAGACAGAAAGACAGACTTCCATATTTTTAGTATTAGTGTGGATATAGCCTCCAAATGTTATACCAAAAGACTGATAAATGTGTTAATTAATATGCACTCCAGCTAATAGGTAAATTATGAGCTTATAAATAAATCTCGTAGATCCGAAATTAACAGGCTGGCGCTATCTACGTTAGTTGTTATCAGTGATCTACGTTCGTTCGGTTATATCTCATAAATTTTGTGTTATACTTGCTTGAGGCATGTTTAATTAATACTATATTGCGCCAGGAACGGAAATTCCTATGGTTGTTTGAAAGTATTTACAAGAAAGAAACTTTTACTTGCCATGTTTGATTAAGCTAGTAATGTTCCTTTGACCATATTATAAATTTTCTCTTCTCTGTATTATATTTGAACATATTTGGTCCCGATAAGCCTCAGAAATGAACAAAATTCAGAAAAATACCTTTTTAATTACACAATCTAATTATTAGGATACAATTTCTATCTGTAGGTTACGCTACCAATGAAAATTAATTCAGCTTTTGAATTTCAATTTTTAACTAAATTCCAAAGAGGATTAGGTTCTCAATTTCGTTTTTTTGAACATCCATTTTTGGGCGGTTGGGTTAAATAAAAGTTACAATAACAATTTAGCGGTCAATAAAAATACATTGACTTTAAGTGAAAACTATAAAAGCCAATTTATTAAAACGTTCAAGATGTGAAGTGTATAGGAGGTATACCTACAGAGAAGCAAATGGTATAAATTATACATACCTGATACATCTAATGGACACATTGTGGTCATTAATTAATTGGAATTAATCTCCGATTCTTGCATCCAACAAGGTTAGCAAGGACAAATAAATATAATCGTCAAAAATTAACAAGATATATTTTATATAATATATTATTAAGTAGATATTAAAATCACTGTAATAATGCCTAGGTATATGGCGGGTATGCTATACTTGTACCATATAGACTTGTTTTGGCAGTTCCTTTTGTTGCTGCCAATCTTGAACTAACGCTAGAGTATCTACTGACAGTCGCGGGTCGCTTATTATTATTAGTTAATAGCTATTAGTTAGTTTAATTAGTTAGTAAATTGTTAGTAATTAATAGATAAGCCTTGATTATAGAAAGACTTAAATCCTAATATAGGATCACTTCGTTGTCTGTCTGTCGCGTCTGTCAAGAAAAGGGTATCAAAATCTATAGGGTACTTCCCTTTGACCTAGAATTATGAAATTCCGCAGATAGCAATGTCATACGAATTATGAAAAATCCTAAAACCGTGAATTTGTGGTTACATCACAAAAACTTTTTTTTTGTGGGTTTGTGCTCAAGACCAGTTAATAATTTAATTAGTTTAAGTACAAAATCACATTAAGATCGCGTAAGAAGGAGGCTAGAGATTTGTTGTAGGTACGATGGTGCGGAACCCTTCGTGTGGGAGTCCGACTCGCATCTGACCTGTTTTTTTTAAATCAGTGACACTGGACTTTGTCACCTTGTTCATCTGGTTTACAAGCTTCAAAATTCAAAAAAAAAAAACTAAATTCAAAATATTTTTATTCAATTAGACTTGTACAAGTACTTTTGAATCGTCAAGAGCATCTACCACTGGTTCGATCAAAACTCTATTACCAATAAATATAATCGACAAAATTACCACCAGCACCCCAATACCTTACTTATTCTTATCTATCAGTTTTTGCAGGTGCTTCCCGGAGATGATCTTTTGTAATTAACAGACTAAGTACTAATGCACCTGCGGTTTTTTCTCCCGTGCGTCATTCATTACTTAGTGGATATTTAAGATAATGATCTGTTATCATTTCGCAGACTTGTCTGGTTTTTTATTACCGGTACAAAAAGCTTGATAAATGTGCTGTACAACATGCAGTTCGTTTGTGTATTATTTTTGTATTGTGTAACGAAAAGAATCGGTATTCCCTTTCCGACAGATTTTGTTACTACTTACCGAAATAATATAATTATAGGTATACCTACTTACCTAGTTTTGCGAAAATGCCTATGTAGTTGAAAAACTGATATTTAAAAAATAAACACAAAGAAACGGTAGGATCTTCAGAGCTAATCATAAATTAAATTAATGTAAGTACTTGATTAGGTACAATAATTACTTAAATAAAATATTGATATACTTATAGATTGAATGTTTATGGCAGTTTTTAAAAAAATCATTTTATTATGATAATTTTATCATTACTTACATGAATTTCATAGATCATTCCTTGTAGGTATATAATTACGTGTTTGGTGGCGCGCTCTTGGAAAGGCCATGTCCAGCCGTGGACGCTTACAGTCTGATGGAATGGAATGGAATGAATCACACTAATATTATAAAGGCGAAAGTTTGTATGTGTGTGTGTGTGTGCGTGTGTATGTGTGCGTGTGTGTGTATGTTTGTTACTCTTTCACGCAAAAACCACCGGACGGATTTGGCTGAAATTCCGAATGGAGATAGATAATATCCTGAATTAGCACATAGGCTACTTTTTATCCCGGAAAACCAGAGTTCATTCCGGGATTTTGAAAAACCTAAATCCACGCGGACGAAGTCGCGGGCGTCAGCTAATGGAATATAATTATGATACTTTAGTCAATAATGTACTATAATCTACCTACCTCTGTCTGTGTGTGTGCTGGTAGAGTTAGCAAACTGCACTGATATTATTATCTCGGTTAAAGGAACTTAGGTGTATCCTTAGAATAACAACCCAGAGTATACCTATAAAGACACCATAATTAAGAGTGCTTATCATTATTACCTTTTATTACTATCGATTATTGTCAATAAGTGGGCAATAACTTTAATGATATTTAATAACATTAAGCGATTGCCACGAGCGTTAACCATTATATGAAATCGATCATTGCAATCGATATGCAACTTCAATTTTTAGGGTTCCTTATAAAGGGTAAAACGGAGCCCTATTAAGGTCACTCTGCTGTCTGTCTGTCCGCGTGTCACTGGTTCCTAGCTCTTAGACTAAACGGGTTACAAACCTACAATTTTGGTATAGCTATGACGCCCGTGGCTTAGAATGGGAATTAGATTTTCCATAAATCCAATGGGAACTCTACCCTCTACCTAATTTTCTGGAACAAAAAGAGCATAATAATTATGTCTATCTTTGCACCAATTTTCGTCAAAAACTGTAAAACAGATTAGAAAAGCTAGCAGACAAACAGACAGACCCACTTACCGCACGATTGCTCTGTCGACGGCTTCGACGAATCTCTGTATGTAATATCATATCCTTGCTCTGTGGTAGTACTCGGTATTTTCAGTAATGTGAAGTGAATGAAGGAGTCGGGACGGGCGAGACGTTCGCACGACGCATTGTCCCGGGTTCTGAGAACGAGGCGCTCTTGGAAACGCACTAACTGATCTTATTTACAAACTACACGTACACTGCTTCGTCTGCATTATAACGAAGCTCGAAAATAAAAATACTTAACAAAAAAAAACATAGGAAAACTACGCTGAAACATTATTTCAGTACACGCTGCAAGGAAAAATAACAAGTGTAAATAAAAAATTTATAACACCCCCGACAAGTGAAGGTTACAGTAACTAGACAAGGGCTGATAACTTTCAAACGGCTGAACTGATTTTCTTGGATTATAGCTAAGAACACTCTCGATCAAGCCACCTTTCAAACAAAAACAAACTAAATTAAAATCGGTTCATTAGTTTAGGAGCTACAATGCCATAGACAGATACACAGATAAACAGATACACAGATATACCTATACGTCAAACTTATAACACCCTCTTTTTTAGTCGGGGGTTAAAAAATTTACTGGGAGCCACTACGTTAAACGTTTCCATAATAAACATCACACAGAATTTTGTGGTAAACAGCTAATAGCTTGTGTTTGTCATCTCGTCTAGACTGATGACATAATGATAGTCTGGTTCAGCTGCTCGGTGCACGCCGATGCCCGAATGTTGTTGTCTGGCTCCGGACAGACTTCATTCATTACTCTGTGCAATACAATGGACAGATTTAAGTGTTATTTATTTCGTTACTAAATGTCCGCGTCTTAGTCCGCATGGATTTAGTTTTTTTAATCCCGTGGGAATCCTTTGATTTTCCGGGATAAAAAGAAGTCTATGTCCTTCCCCGAGATGTAAGCTAACTCTGTACCAAACATCAAAAGCGGTTAATTTTAAGGCCGTGAAAAGCTAGCAGACAGACAGACACACTTTCGCATTTATAATATTGATATAATATGGATAATTAACCTGTGACGGTGTTTTGTTGATGATGTTAGACGGTAGACTCCTTTATTATGCTGCTTCCTGCTACCGGTAAAGCAACGATTACGTGGAGTATCAATCATCGTCATCATCATCATCATCGTTCGCTCACTACTGAGCACGCGTCTCCTTTTACATGAGAAGGGTTTAGCAATTCCGGGCAAGCACCTCTAACTTTTCAAAGTTATATGCGTTTTTAGCAATTAAATATAACTTGCTTTAACGGTGAAGTAAAACCTCGTGAGGAAATCTGCATGCCCGAGAGTTCTTCATAATATTCTCAAAGGTGTGTGAAGTCTGTCAATCTGCATTTGGGCAGCGTTGTAGATTTTAGTATAAGGTTTTGACTTTTGGGGGAAACCAGGGGAAACCAAAATCAATTCAAAAATGAATAATCTGTAGAACCATCGGACATCGACGGATTGCAAAGCTGAAGAAGTGGCAATGGGCAAGGCACATAATTCAAAAAACAGATACTTTTGGGGTCCCAAGCTGCAAGAATGGCGATCTCACACTAGAAAGCGTAGCGTTAGAAGAACCCCCACTAGGTGGGCAGATGACATCAAACGAGTTCCAAGGAGCAGCTGGATTCAGGCAGCACAAGACCGTGGCGTGTGGAACTGCCTACAAGTGACCTTTATGTCTTTATATCTAGCAGTGGACGACTAGCGGTTGATAATGATGATGAGAGGGAAACCAGGCCAACTGCGAGAACTGTCCAGCACAAAGATGAAGATGAATGAACATGGGCTGCAGAAGTTCAGACTATTTCGATATATTTAAATAGCGTTATTATATTTAGCGGAAGGCGTAGGTAATTCCGAGAAACTGTTCTAGACACGACACGCTCTAGTCTTGAGCGATGGAAAGCTGTTTGTATGCAGACGTAGATCAATTTGCGAAATTCACTTCACAGTAAACTATTTAAAGAAAACTTCTGGAAGGCTACTTTCGAAACAGCGAAAGTTGACGTAATTATTGTAAACGTGTGTAAATGTTGTAGGTATACTTAATACAGTGTTTCCTTGTAGATAAAGTTAATTCACAATAAGCCCGAGAGGCTCCGAGAGTCCAGACACGAAGAAATAGTAAAGGTCTAAATCCGATCTTTATACCCTTCGCGCTACCAGTTTGGATCAGTATTGATCACAATCGACTGGCAAGTACTTACCTATGTGCTGGAGCTGTTATTGTAATCCAATCCATCCATCAGCCAGTATGCATTCACGGCTGGGCTAGGCATTTTCAAGAGCGTGCCATCAAACATATTCCTCCTCCACCCGCTTCCCGCCACCTTCTTCAGGACATCGATCCAGCAAACTAGAGGTCGTCCTACACTGCGTTTACCAGTAAGTACACATGTCTCTACTCCAGAACACATCTGGCTCAACAAACGTCGGTTCTGCGATAGATATGACCTGCCCATTGCCACTTCAGCTTGCTTCCCAGTTGGTTTGTTCTTCTGTGAATTTCTTCGTTCCGGATTTTATCCCTGAGAGAGAAACTCAACGTAGCTTGCTTCATAGTAAGCTGAGTGACTTTTAATTTGTGGATGAGGTCTCTTTGATTTTCGGGAATAAAAAGTAATCCATGCATAAGATCACGTCGATCCTTTGCTCTATTGCGGCATGATTGAATGATAAAAACAAACACACTTTGGCATTTTATTAACCCCCGACCCAAAAAGGGGGGTGTTATAACTTATAATAACACCCCCCTTGACGTGTGTATCTGTGTATCTGTCTGTGGCATCGTAGCTCCTAAACTAATGAACCGATTTTAATTTAGTTTTTTTTTGTTTGAAAGGTGGCTTGATCGAGAGTGTTCTTAGCTATAATGCATTTTTTTTAAGTTTTTGTGTCAGGGGTTTTTAAATTTTAATGTTATGATAATTATGGGTAGATAGTGGGTAGCGATTCGGGTGTATGTAGGTACTTGTAGGTATTCTAAAGTTGTTCACGCGAAAGATGTCGCAGCAAGCGAGTTAGTTTACGGAGTAAAAGGCTCATTGCACTGATTTCAATCCGAGAGGAGATTGTATGCGGTGCACGATTACATTGTAACGTCTCGCTAATTTGCAGGAATTAGCACGTGCCAACCGAAACCGTCCGACTGATTTACGGCCGAGCCTACTGACAGAACAAACGCTTAGGCTGGCTACATACGAAGTGATTTAAAACTAACGTAATTAGCGTATGATATTATCACTCCGCCGATCATTAAGATGTGAAAATAACTAGACAATCTTTAGACTTCAGACAATGCATGGAAACCAAAACTGAAACAGCCGACAAATACTTGCTATCCACATCAAAGTTGAGCGGAAGTTCACACCGGAAATGCATCCAACCTCATACCTACCCGAGCTCAAGTTTGATCGTTTCATGGCATAGTTTTGCCAAGTACCAGCTTGATGCACTGGATTTGATGGTTTGTCACCCTAAACGACTCCTGGTGACGCTTCGTCACCAATTGACTGATCAATTCTAAGCTTCAAAGTTTAGAACAACGGTACAAGGTTGCCTCTCTGTTTGTATTCTGCAGGATGATTTCGGAGAGTGTGCTAAGGATCTATGCGACCTAGTTCAACCCTCGCATACTTACTATCAAACCACGAGGAACCTCACATCGCTAAGGTCTGTACCCCTACGTAGGTACCAGTCAAAATTCTTCGGACTCGTATGAACCGATTCGCTTCTTCGTTTCTAATACGTACTGCTAGAAGGAATGCCATTCCGGCTTCTTTTTTACCTGCTAGCTAAAATATTGGTACCTCAGACTTCATCATTACCTACAGCCATCAGGGCCATAATGGTGAAAATCAAGTTCCTTCGTAAACATGTCGGCAAATCAGTGATAACTGATAATGAAAAAACAATTCTGTAATTAGTACCTAGGTAATTACATGTCGCAGCACAGTAACTAGATATACCTACCTACCTTTATCATCAAGATTTATAGCACCTTTGCAGTAGGTTCACAGTTTAGTTTCTGTCAACGTACAGTGAGCTAAGTTTAATTTACGACCAAACCTATTGACTGGCTGTATACTAAATCAAAGCATGATATCAATCTACTTATTAATTCCATTGCCTTTACGGTTGAACTAGCGTAACTAATGTAACGCGTTTCATTATAGAATCTTGTTTTGGGCTAACTTTTTGGAGTTATGTGCGTTTTAAGCAATTAAATATCCCTCGTTTTAGCTGTAGGTAAATGAAAAAATCGTGAGGAAATCGCAGCGGGCTTTCAGCTCTCCATTCTCAAAGATGTGTGTGACCTTTGCTAGATATCCACACTTGGCCAGCATGATAGACAATAAGCCAAACCCTTCTCGACCCTTGATTCGTCCTCAGTAGTGAGCCGGCGATGGGTTGATGATGATGATGATCATGTTAACAAAATCCTAAAAGGGGGCAAAAGATTGTACTATACCTTCAGACTACGGTATGGTATTTATTGCTTCGCCATTGTTCACAAGATATAGTAGCCATATTATACTCGTACATAGAAAATATCCTAGCCCGCGAGGTAAACAAGTGCTATGTAGAGTCACCGATTCAACCAAATTCTTGGCATCGCCTGTCCGCCCGCATATTTGAACGGTTTAAGTCTTGTCTCGGAATTTGTTAATGGTCAGTATTGAGCACTAAAAGTAAAATTATACAGAGCAATATTCGGTCTCAGAAAGCTGTGTATCTTTAATTACGTTCTGTGACGTTTTTAACCGACTTCCAAAAAGGAGGTGGTTCTCAATTCGGCCCGTTTTGTAATTAAAGATACCCAGCCACTGGGCACTCACAAAATCCAAATAATTAAAAGTCTATCCTTCCAATAGTATCGTAAGTCGTAACTCCTAACACAACAGAAAATGAAAATTAAAAAAAAAAGTTAGGTTCCCAACGAATCACACCCAATCGAGTACCTAACAGAGTGACTTGTTAGGAACTCGTCGGATATTTGTTTCCATCGAGTCATACTGTTACTAGTTGCAATCTTTTTATCCAATGAAACACACTCTTTAGCAAAGAAATGGAGCAATAACAATACGATAAATACGAAAGTTGGTTAAATCTAAGTTGACCTGCTAAATGCCGTTGCCGTAGGATAATTTTTGCTTCGTGGACTTGGAGTAAACCTCCGTGCCTTGGAGTCACTCGATAAGAATATAATATTAAACATGTGTCGTAGTTGTAAATCTTTCGATTCATATTGAATTAATTTACTTAATAAATAATAATTTTATTGAAACGCAGAGTTTGTAACTCTTGTAGACACTCGTATGTTTTCAGACAACTTTATGGTGAACGGTGTGGTCGGCCAGTCGGCTCTGGACTAGCCACTTTAGAATTAGAGGTTTTAAGAAGCTTATGTTCAGGTCGACTTCACTACACATCCGATAAGATACAAAAATATAATAACGAACGGTTTGAAAAGCTTTCTGAGATATCCAAACAACCGAACAAGATAAAGTTGAAAACTAAAACCCGACTGCGATCGTTCTAATAAACGCTGAAATATTAGAGCAAAATTGTTTTACAGTCGTCTGGTATATTTTAATGTTGTTGTATATTTATATTTATGAGCTCAGAATTTTCTCCTCTTTCATTTGATATCCCACTCGATGCAATAGCAAAAAAATTTTTTGGAGACCTCCACTTTTTTGATGTAACATCCGTTAGGTCAATGTTTTTCGTATAAAATATAACATAGGTCACCCTGACCTTTACAACGAATGAATTGACACCTCATTCATCAAAATCGGACCAGTAGTTTAAGCGCTACGGTGGAACACCCAGAATCTGGATACAAACATACATACATACATAGACTGCTAAAATCATAACCCTTCCTTCCTTTTAAGCCTTCCTTTTGGCTTTGCCGCAGTCGGGTAAAAATAGATCTGTAAAGCGCTGACTTGTAACTTCGGATTTATAAAATATAACTTTTATCCATATTGCTTTACTTAGTAACGATAATTCGTAACCGTTATTGTAACGTTCCTATATTTTATTCCGATGTCACCGAAGGCTTAATATTGCAGTATTGCTTACCTAGGAGATACTAGGTAGATATGTTATTTTTCCAGCACTTAGCGGGTAAGTACCTGTATCAAAACTAGTTATGTGCGAGAAACTACTTGACAGACTTATTTAAATCGAAAAACACAATGTCTGTGTTCAGAAATATCTATATAAGTAGATATATAAAAGGAAAATCTGACTGATAGTCTATCAAAGCACAGCTCAAATTACCTACTTGACGGATCGGGCTGCAGATAGCTATGAAGTTTTGAAAATTCAACCTCTAAGAGGGTAAAATAGGGATTTCAAAGTGTAGTAGTCCACGCGGACGAATTCGCGGGCATACGCTAGTTCAATAATAATATGGACTAAGGAGTTTTTTTCAATGACTTTAATATTTTGATCCCTACTTCTCATTTTATAACGTTAAAGTACGGGTTTTATAAATGTAACAATGAACTAAAGGACTTTACGAGACACATTTAAAGTGCTCGATAGGCGCTATCGCGAAGCTTATTCGGAGATAAAGCAAAAAGAAGTCCGACCGCGGACTAATTAATTCATGCGGATAAGCAAGAGTAATTTGCATGTCTTTTAACTAATGTCGTTAAGGGCCGAAGATATATGAATATTTTTTTTTTGCTCCAGATGCTTTTAAAAGTGATGACGACTATGATTAAGAAAATATTATATTATTACTTTATTATACTTACTAGGGTACTTTAGATTTAGGCGTTGAGGGATAAAAAGTAGCTTACGTCACTATCTATGTCCACACAAAAAATCACATGGATCCGTTGCTCCGTACCGTCGTGATTGAAGAACAAACCAACATAATATTTTCGCATTTATACCTAGGTATGGGTAGTGAATAGTGATAATCTACTTACTGGACAATGTAAATATAAACTTATATGAGAGTTTTGCGTTTTATTTGGCTTATTTTTACCATTTTGTCCACACACCATTCTCAGGGCAATACTCTGAACTGCAGGTAGGTATCGAACACGATAATGATAGTTCTTGAGTAAGTATATTTTAACAGAGAAAAATCCGTTACATTCCATCACCTACTTACCAAAAAACTTCTCAAAACTAAAATAATTAGGAATTGAAATGGTTGTACTTATTAAGAAATTGATATAACTCAAAATTTAAAAAAACCCCGACACAAAAACCTCTATAAGAAAACTAGAAAGGGCTGATAACTTTCAAACGGCTGAACCGATTTTCGTCGATTATAACTAAGAACACTCTCGATCAAGCCAACAAACAAAAAACTAAATTAAAATCGGTTCATTCGTTTAGGCGCTACGATGCCACAGACAGATACACAGATACACACGTCAAACTTATAACACTCCTCTTTTTGGGTCGGGGGTTAAAAACACACCTAAATTGTAATTTAACAATACTTTCCGTTTGACCAACAAAATACCTACCTATCTACCTGTCAAAGCGGGCGTAATTCAGGTCCAAGCATGGTCCAAGAAAAAATAAAAGATTCAAGCTTAATTTATCAAGATTCAAGACGGTATAATAATTTTACAACCAGACACAAATAAACGAGAATAATTAAAAGGCATGTCTGAGTAAATAACATTCGGCAGGTCGGCGCGCGGGCGACTAGGAGACCAGACAAGCATTTACCCATAAAGCGACAACCCTGAAAGAAGGAGTTGCCATAAAGTTTCTCTCTTCTAAAGTGTTGGGTAGTGTGAAGTGTCCAACCGAACCCTCGGTTTTGGCTATCTCCGGCCAAAAGACCCACCTTTGGCCAAATTGGACCAAAGATTTCTAGCTTCGAGCATGGGCCGAAATTGACCGGAATTGTCTAGTTTCACACTATTTACGTAACTTAAAAAACTGAGCCTGATTGTGATCATTAAATTACTTTGAAGTAAATAAATAATATAATTAAAATTATTTCGAAGTGTTATTATTTTATGCCAAGTTGAGCAAGACAATTAGTCAATATAAACTTATAATTCCGGTTACGTGCGAGTCGGATTCGCTCACGAAGGGTTCCACATCGTACAAAAAAATCTCAAACCAATATAATAAAAATATGTAATCTAATGACGGACAGGGCCATCTTGATGTAGTAAACTAATAATTTCGGGAACACGAATCTTTAATTTTTTTGTCACAAGACCATATTCGTGGTTTTCAGATTTTTCCTTTACTCGTACTATAAGACATTGCAACCTGCCTGATTCTAGGTCAACGGAATGACCCTATAGGTATTTATTCCCGATAAGGTTTCTTTTTTCCTTTTGTACGGTACTTTGGTACGGAACCCTAAAAAAATATTTTATTCACTTTTAGCCAATCTTGAATGAATTTCTTATGGTTATTAAACCTTTGAACGGCTACGGCCCAAGGCTGTGGCGAGAGCCGATTAGTCGCTTGAAATGTCAGAACTGTTTGTTTCGGGAGAGTTGTGTCTGCTCTAAGACGAGTTGCTTTATGGATTTTCCACATGTTATTCGCCACCTTGGATGATATTACATTGTTGTGCTCTTACACAAAAACTACAAGTCTACAACGTGTGTTTATTTTGTTACACGTGTTCACTTTTTCCTTTTTACCACTTTAATCGATGTCTACACCGAGTCATCATCATTACCGAACGATAGAGGTATGACCATTTTATAATCTGAATAATACAAGGAACCAAAAGCTTAATTTGCTATAATCCGCTAAACCAACGAAATCTGTATGGTACGCAGCACCACACAAATTCCAACACCTGCACTCGACGCGCGTTTCGCCCCGACACCGGAGCATCCTCAGGGGAATATGTAGACCTTACAATGTCTAATTGCAAAGTAATTTTTTTTTTGCAATTAGGCGAAACGCGCGTCGAGTGGTGTTGGAATTTGTGTGGTGCTGCGTACCATACAGATTTCGTTGGTTTAGCGGATTATAGCAAATAAAGCTTTTGGTTCCTTGTATATCATGGACTTCCGCAAAATAACGCCTGCTTCTATAATACATAATAAATCTGAATAATGTCACAAAGGCAACAAAAGTCGTATGGGATCCTCACACATAAATATGCCTACTTTACTTATGGATCTACTGAAGAAGACTGACTGAAGACTGGTTCCTTATAATTGCTACAAAACTATCACGGAACCCTGGACCATTTTCCAAGTAGCGACAAAGCACCACTGCACCTAAAACCTCTGAAACGTGATAAATTGAGACATTCATCGACAAGTGCCCGTTGATGTAATCCAATGCATGCATTCCGCGGGCTCTGCGCTTTTGTTGTTTTCTTTGGTAAGAGATATATTACCAAGAAGTAGAGCAGCTAGTTGAAGTATCTTCTACGTTATAACAGAAGAAAGACTGACGCTTTTTATTGTAGTAGGTATTAGCTGATGCTCGTGACTTTATCCGCGTGGATTTAGATTTTTTAAAATCTCGTGGGTACCCTTTGATTTTCCGGGATAAAAAGTAGCTTATGCCACTGCACTCTCCAGATTTTTAACTATACCCGTGCAAAAATCACGTTGATCCGTAGCTTCGTTGGGACGTGA
The DNA here is from genome assembly GCF_905333055.1 of Maniola jurtina. Taxonomy (NCBI): domain Eukaryota; kingdom Metazoa; phylum Arthropoda; class Insecta; order Lepidoptera; family Nymphalidae; genus Maniola; species Maniola jurtina. The sequence goes on along the minus strand of NC_060048.1, from coordinate 4,814,993 downwards.
CAAACCAACAAACAAACACACTTTCGCATTTATAATATTATGGGTAGTGATTACGAATTATTGCAGCTGCAACTCTTATTTGCTAACGACACGATGTCCAGTGTCATACTAATTTTAACAGCTTCAACAATTTTTGTTGGAAAAAGTTCTTCTTTCGATAAGAACTAATTTTATTATTTAGTTCAATAGAAAAATGACTGAATAACATACTAATCAATATACAGTTCAAATTGATGGGTCTTTAATTAATGGGTCAGTTCAAATTAATGGGTAATTAACAATCCACGCGGACGAATACATGGGGAAAAACTAGTTTTCACAAAAACATTTTGATCAATATACAACAAGTTACATTCTTCTTTTTCTTTCTGAAATGGCAAGTAAAAACTAAGGCAAGATTTTAGGTTAACCCTGAAGGTAGTAATTGTAAAACTTATTGTGTAGATGACGCCCGCGACACAGTCCGCGTGGATTTAGGTAAAATTCCGTGGGAACTCTTTGATTTCTAGGGTACCAAAAATTATCAACATTGGTTGGTTGGTTCTAGTCTATTTTACCTGAGACGAGCAGAACTAACAATTCACTTCTAAAACTCTTCAGTAAGATTGGCACACTATGAAGCACAATATGAAAAAACAATTTATCGGTTGATGATTTGTATTGTATAATCCTGTCTGATATAAATACAGCATTTGAATATCTTGGATTCTTTGAGTTTAGATAAAAAATGACATTTACGTGAATGAGGACGCGACGATCACGATCTCGAATGCTTTTTGTGGCAATTTAATTTGACAATAACAAATGACACGCTCATTGGTGGTTTTAGTTTATTTACATGCGGTCAGCCCGTCTGCCCTAAGCATTCTGCAGATAATATGAATCTGTTTACACTTTAAATGTCAATTTGTCGGACTAAAGCCTTGATTTTCCGCATTATTTGTTTCGTATTGAGTATCTAATGCTCCAAAATAAAATTTAAAGTTGACACTTGAAAGATTAGTTATAGATAAGTACCTTAAAAATTAAACTCAAACGTATTTCATTAGCTAAGGCCGCATTCGCACGAGAGCGCTTTTAACGTCCGTTAAAAAAGCGTTCAAATAGAACAAATGCATTCCCAAGTATCTGTTCACACGTCAACGCTTTTTTAACATGCACTTTGTATTTTGAGCGCAGCGATGAGTTTTAACGCAACACTTTTTAAACGCTCGTGCGAATTAGGGCTTAAAATATGATTTTAAGTGCGTTTTAAGCAATTGGATATCACTTGTTTACGATGAAGGTCTATCCGTTCTCAGTAGTGAGCCAGCAATAGGTTATATTTTTTTATTTTTTGTGATTTTGAACCGTGCAGAAAAATAAATAACAACTAATTATTTGGTTTTCAAGGAAATGGATAGCTGTAACAAAATATGATGTAAAATGTAGAGTCACGTCGGTCACGTCATTCTTATTCGTAATAGGTATTTCCTTGAAAGCCATTTTGACCTATCTACTAATAAAAATATAATCAAACAAAAATAAAAAGGGTACGATTTTATCAATCACCAATAACAATAGGTGTTGCATTCCATAAAGGTTTTAGTAAGTCTTCTGTGCGGTCGAAAGTGCGAGTGGACTTGAAATCAATTACATAGGTATATGTTGAAACAAGCTGTTGTAATTTTGAATTGGGAATATAGAAGATTGAGTTCAAATATTCCAGAATTCGATAATTTTCCTCATGTGAAGTACGTATAGGAAGTAGTGAATGTGAAAAATATATAAGAGTGAATTTATAGTAATTTTAAATGAACCCATTGCCGGCCAACTACTGAGCACGGGTCTCTTTTCAGAGTGAGAAGGGTAATAGGCCATAGTCTGCCTCGCTGGTCCAATGCGGATTGGCAGACTTCACACACCTTTGAGAACATGGAGAACTCTCATGTATGTAGGTTTCCTCACGATGTTTTCCTTCACCGTTAAAGCAAGTAATATTTGATTGCTTTAAACGAACATAACTGAAAAGCTAGAGGTGCGTGCCCGGGATCGAACCCACGACTTCCGATTAGTAGCCGGACGTTCTAACCACTAAACTATCACAGCTTACTTAATTTTAAATGAATGGTGTCGGAGAACACTGCTAGCGTGCTAACTGGTCTCAATGATTGTGACTAATAGGTATTTTGGCAGTCATTCCGCGTAGCGTTGCGTCACTGGATTAGAATTTCATTGAAAGATGTTTCATTGCACTAGATCACAGCGACGTGCTTGAGGATATCATTTAGTTCGGACATCCGTCTGTCCGTTAGTAACAGAAACAATAATCCCGCCTTTGACCTGTTTGTCGAAGAGTTGAACCAAATTTTCCGTCCGTAGACCTTCTCGTATTTGATTCGTGCAAAATTGATCAAATCAAATCAAAGACAGATGATTTCACGTTATATATTTTCTTAGAAGATTGACGATTTTCCAGATATCGTAGATTGACTAATCAAAACTTTTTTTCCCAACTTCAAAAAAAGTAGGAGGTTTTCAATTCGACGGTATTTTTTTTTTGTATGTTTGTTACGCGATTATTCCATTACTCCGAATTTTTTTTGTTTGCTTTCCATATCATCATCATCATCAGCCTATGGACATCCACTGTTGGCCATAGACCTTCTCTAAAGAGCGCAACCATGCGCAGTTTTCAGCGTTGCTCATACAGCCACTTCCCGCCAGCCTGCCAGCCTGTTTATTATCGTCGGTCCATCGTGCAGGACGTTTCACACTACGCTTGCTAATACGCGGTCTCCATTCTAGGACGGCTCCAACAGCCATCGCTGGGCTAAAACGATTTATTCATGTACCTAACTAAAATAAAAATTAATTCAAGTGCTTCAAAATGATATTCAAAATATTTTAATTTAATTTATTACTTCAGTTGACTTAAAAGGGGTCTCTCCGTCACTCGCTTCATACAAACGTAGTTCCAATTTCATTTGAATATTAAGCAACCAAAGTCCATGAAATTTTGCAGACATATTCGAGAAACTAATATCTATGTCTGTGGTTTTTCAGATTTCTGTTAATATATTCGGTTTCAAAGTTACGCGGTCTTAAAAATTCACATACAAATCTTTGAGCCCCTGTAATTTTAAAACTACATATTTTTAGAAAAATCTAAAACACCACTGACACAGATATTAGTTTCTATAAAATGTCTGTAAAATTTCATGGACTTTGGTTGCTTAATATTCAAATGAAATTGGAACTACGATTGTATGGAGCAAGTGACGGAGAGAGCCCTGTTAATTATTTTTATCGGAAACTGCGATAAATTTAAACCAATAAAAGGAAAAGTTGAATATAATTAGCATTTGGATAATACAATATTTTATGATATCAGTGACTAATTGAGTCGTGTGAAGGCGCCGTCCCAAAAATAATAATTTATGTCTCGATTGTTTATTAGTTTTATTGCATAACAAGCTTATGTTTACATTACGCCATACGAATTAAATTTGCTGAACGTCTCAAATTATTTTTAACACAAAAAAACTGGTCAAATGCGAGTCGGACTCGCACACGAAGGGTTCCGTACCATCGTACAAGAAATAATACTTTTTAATTTTTTTGTTTATGTGACCACAATTTCGTGGTTTTCTGATTTTTTCATTAACTTGTGCTATACGACATTACTAGTCTCACAGAAAGTACCCTATAGGCTTTGATTCCTTTCACCGGTCTTGACAGACAGGACAGAGTACCTACCGGCAGATAGACAACGTAGCGATCCTAGGGTCCAATTTATCTTTGGATATTTTAGAACCCTAAAAATTTACTTTTCAATTCGTAATCGTCGTCCACTACTAATATGTAAACTTTAGTTTTCCTTAGCTACTTAAAACGCAAACTAATCGCAGAAAACTCCTCGAAGAAACGCGTAAGTGACACAATTCACAACAGTGTTTTAGACATTCTGGAGTGAAATTTTCAATCGTATCGTGATTTAATTACTTTATGGAATTGAAGCAGCGCCATCTAGTGACAAGAAGATGGCGCTGTTTCAATTCCATACAAAACGCAGTTAACTTTTACGCGATCGAATAGGTTAAAAATCTCCCACTAGGCACACAGTTCGCAATTTCCTTTTACGAATTTCAGCGAAAGTCGACTTGCCTTTTAACGAAAAATATACCTATTAGATTATTATTGGAACTTGCTAAGACACTCTGGTCTTAATTATACCAGTGCAGTGCAGTGACAGATAGACGCCCACTGCTAGGCATAGGTGTCTATTCTCTTGTAGGAACTTAAAGCATGGAACCCCTGACTCTTGGCCGAATTTCTTGGCAACTTTACAATCTGTGTTTTTCCAATGCTGATGGCGACGAAAATAAAGCTAAGCTAAGCTAAGTTTTATTACTTACTTTTCAAGTCATTACCGACTAGTAATTTTTTCCCCCATAACTTATTTTCAGTTATCATTTTAATTTAAATTAAGGTTTCACTTCGTGTTTCAATAGCATTGATGATTTTATATTAAACTAGAGGATGCCCGCGACTTCGTCCGCGTGGATTTAGGTTTTTGAAGATCCCGTGGAAACTGTTTGGTTTTCCGTGATAAAAAGATGTCTATATCAATAACGTGGACGCAAGCTACCTCGGTACCAAATTTCATACAAATCGGTTGAGCGGATGGGTCTTTAGGAATCCCGTGGGAACTCTTTGATTTTCCGGGATAAAAAGTAGCCTATGTCCGTCCCCGGGATGTAAGCTAACTCTGTATCAAATTTCATTAAAATCGGTTCAGCGGTTAAGCCGTGAAAACGTAGCAGACAGACAGACACACTTTCGCATTTATAATATTACTAGCCGATGCCCGCGACTTCGCCCGCGTGGATTTGGTTTTTCGAAATCCCGTGGGAACTCTTTGATTTTCCTGGTTAAAAAGTAGCCTATGTGCTAATCCAGGATATTATCTATCTCCATTCCGAATTTCAGCCAAATCCGTCCAGTAGTTTTTGCGTGAAGGAGTAACAAACATACACACACACACACAAACATACAAACTTTCGCCTTTATAATATTAGTGTGATAGTATGGATTATTTCGGAATAATAATTTTTGTACTTAATGAAATCTTGCAACGTAAATACCGTCGCTTTTTTTGACATGGCGTCGCGATGAGGCCTGCGGCTTAAGTATGAAACTAGGGTATCCATGCGCTTGTGTTAATCCCACACAGGTCCCAATTGTCCTGAAAGTTCTTTTTTCCAAATATTCTTTTTTTTTTTTTTCTTTATTTATTTAAGGGCTTTGATACATTTAAAAGTACATGTCAGCCCTATTATAATCTAATTAAATACAACAATACAACAAAATTCTTAATCTAACAAAATAAGTCTTTCTCACTATCCATAATTTGATTTAGAAAGCTGCCATGTGCAGATGTCATTATCCCCAAACCAAACCGAAATATACTTCATAATCTCCTCAATAATTAAACCAATAAATGCTTTAATCTTTTCTTCGAAAGTGCAGTCCGACAAATATATCTCTTTCAATTTTTGAATTAATTTCATATAATTTATGCTACCTTTTTTTCTCTCGAATTTGTTCTTCTCATTGCCTTTGTTTTCATCATCACAATCATCCATGGACATACCTGTATTACTTTCTTTCTTCTCTTCACCACTGCTTTCTGTTTTCGTATTATTCTTATTTCGTTTCCTAATCTTCTTATTTCGTTTTACACGCTGCTTCGTTTCCGTTCTATCTTTTTCTTGTTGACTCTCTTCATCTGTGGATTCTTGCTTTTCTGTGTCCACCAGACCAGGCTGTCTTATTAACACATCTTTGTATGATCTTCCGAGACTTCGATTTTCAGTTACAATTTTAGTCGCAGAAATTTTTTCTTTTTTCAAATGCTCATTATCAGTCTTTTCATTCTCGCTAAGGTACACTGATAAAGCATTTTTATAGGTGTAATTAAAATCTCGCATTATTATTCTAATGTTCTTCTCTTTCAAAAACACTGGACAAGATTTATCTAAGGCCATATGGTTTCCCTTACAATTAACACACTTATATACGGCTATTTCGCAATTTGTATGGTATTCTGTACATTTTGGGCAAACTATTTTCCGGCTTGGACAGAATCGGATAATATGCCCAAATTTCCAACATCCAGTACATTGAGTAACAGGATACATATAGGACACCACTTTAAACCTACATCCATATCCACGCACATATGCCGGTAAGACCGATCCTCTAAAACCTATACGAATTGTCTCACTTTCAATCCATTTTCCTGTGCTTGTTGTACGTTTCAAATTTAAAAAATTAATAAAATTTCAGAAATTATGTAATAAAAACATTAGGCTTAGAAAAGAACGTTCAGATTTATTAAATAAGCTCAATACATATTGTTCCTCACTGCAAGAGATGAGAGTTCAATATGAAACTGACGTTCGGAGTCTTAATGAGGAGATTCTAAAACTGGAAAACTCCTTGAAAACAGTTACTTCCCAGTACGAGCTGTCACAGAAACAGGTCGGTGAGCATATACTGGCCGCTGATGAGCTGTTAGCCTTAAGTAATTATAATATAGATCGTCTTGACTCTCTGATTAATAGATGTGAGTGCTCAAATAAGGTTCCGGACGAAATGCCAGTGGACAGTCAGTGTATAGGACAACAAAAAGGCTGTGAAAACAATGGTTCCTCGTTACATTGCCCTCAGCGGAAAACATTTGTTGTTTCAGATGGATTGGGAAAAGACTTTGGTCATTTAATAAGTAATAAATTACATCAAACAGTGATCAACATATGTAACCCAGGGGCACCATATGAATATATAATTGAAAATGTAAAAGGCTGCTGTTTAGATAAATATAGTACAGTTGTCTTGTTGATAGGTGACAGCATGCAAATAACAAAAAAACAAATTTTAAGAAGTTTTGCATACCTATTGGACCTACAAGAAAATACGGGTTGTAAATTCATATTGTGCACTTTTCCTTACTCTTGCACTTTAACCCCAGCACAAAATAGGTATGTCTATAAACTCAACATGCTTATTAATAATTTAAGTTTTGGCCATAGGGATTATATTCACATAATAGACACGAATAATTTTATAAAAAAATTTTCACTGACAAAGGATACAATGTACTTGCCCCTTAGTTATAAGAAACAAATAGCTACCTTGGTAGCTTGTAATATACAAGACACAGCTATTTTTAGCTTGAGTTCTTTTGAAAACGGTACATGTTGTACTAATAATATAGACCTAATTAGTAATACTACTAATTCCAGTTTTTTTACGTTGGATACAAACTATTATAATAGTTTGGATACAAATAGTTGCATGGACACTACTGTAAACAGTAATAAGATTTTAAACTAAGTAGTGCGACAACAGATAAGCTATGTAAAATCAATCTTGTACACCAAAATATTCAGGGCTTATCTGGCAAAGAACATGAGATAGAACTATTTATTAAAAAATTTGATATTGACATCTTATGCCTCACTGAGCATTGGCTCAATAGTTATCAATTAATAGTAAATTTAAAACATTATCAATTGTCAAGTGCGTTCTCTAGAAAGAAAGCTATACGCGGAGGGTCTTTAATATTAACCCGCAACAATATCAATTATAAAGAACGGAAAGACATTGTTAATCTTTCATTGGAACGCACTATTGAGCTGTCCTGTGTTGAGCTGGAGCGCTATATTGTCGTATGCGTGTACCGACCCCCCTCAGGTGACTTTGTTCTGTTTGAGGACGTTATGGAAGAGGCCTTGAGGCGGATATGTAGGTCATCAAAAAAGATATTAGTTTGTGGAGACTTCAATATTGATATTTTGCTTCACACTTCTTTTACTGACAGATTACTCAATTTATTTAAAAGCTTTAATTTACAGAAAATTTTCAATGAACCAACACGGATAACTGCAAATTCAGCCACTTGTATAGATAACATTTTCTGTGACTGTAAGATTGTCGCAAAATCGATCATGACGAATCTAAGATCCGATCACTGTGGACAAATGATATCTGTTCCCAGTGATAATCAAGACATAACAAAGTTAATAAAGTATAGGCCAGTAACCACTAAAAAGGTAGAGCAGTTCAAACTAAAGGTTTTAACTGCTTTACCTAAACTTGACTTTACTCAGGGTGGTCCGGATGAACACTATAATGCTTTTTTTGATCTCATAAACTCTCAATTTAATTCTACCTTTAAAATTGTAGAAAAAAAACTGTTTAAAAATCTTAAATTTAGTGACTGGGCTACTGTTGGCATCTATAAAAGTAGAAATAAGTTGTTCGACTTGTATGCAGAAAAACAATATAACTACACTCCCACATTTGTTGAATATGTAAAAAATTATTCAAAATTATTCAAAAAGGTTTGCATGCAAGCAAAGTCATTCTGCATAAAGCAAAAAATTATTAATTCTGATAATAAAATTAAAGCAGCTTGGGATATCATCACGGATGAAACTGGGAAACAAAAAGTGCATAACAATAAATTGGAGCTAAAAATTAATAACCGTATTATTGACTCCAATATTGAAATTGCAAATACATTTGAGAATTTTTTCCAGAACATTCCAGTCATCACTACTAGTTCCCTTAGCTCTTCACCAACAGAAGCCTATGATCTTCTCAGGGCCAATGTCACTGAATGCGGTGTGTTGTTTAGGTTTGAATACGTTACTCCATATGACATTGTTAAAGTGTTCAAATCTTTACAAAGCAAAAAAACCGGAGATCTGTGGGGAATATCAGTAAAAATAATTAACAATATTATTGATATTATTGCGCCATATCTAGCCTTAATTTTTAATGAGTCTGTGGATACAGGCGCTTTTCCAGATCTCATGAAATGTAGTAAATTGATACCTCTTTTTAAATCGGGTAGCAAAAGTGACCCAAATAATTACAGGCCAATTTCAATTTTGCCAACACTGAGCAAGATATTTGAGAAAATCATGCTCAACCAACTGCTTCAGCATTTCAATTTTAATAAGCTACTCCATTCTGAACAGTATGGCTTCACTAAAGGTCGATCAACAACCGACGCGGCCGCAATGCTGTTAAAGCATATATTCAATGCGTGGGAGGGGTCACAGAATGCCATTGGTATTTTCTGTGATTTATCCAAGGCATTTGATTGCGTTGAGCACGAGACTCTTTTAGTTAAATTGAGCCACTATGGAATCAAAGACACTGCGCTTGGTCTCATTGCGTCCTATCTTAGTGATCGTATTCAAACAGTATGTGTGAATGATGTGAAGTCATCCGGATCAGCCTCACTAATGGGTGTTCCTCAAGGCTCTATTCTAGGTCCTTTCATGTTCTTAGTATACATAAACGATTTACCATATGTAGTCCAAAATATTTGCGATATCGTACTATTTGCTGACGATACGTCTTTGATTTTTAAAGTCGATAGAAATAAGGACAATTTTGACGATATAAATGGTGCCATATCTCAGGTAACTCACTGGTTTACTGTAAATAATCTACTTTTAAATGCAAAAAAAACTAAGTGTATTGAATTCGCACTGCCCAATACCAAGAACACAAGTAACATTAATTTAAGGATAAATAATGATATTTTGAAAATAGAAGAGACTACTACATTTTTGGGGATAACCTTAGATGCGAAGCTGCAATGGGGCACCCATATATCAACTCTTGCTGGCAAACTAAGCTCTGCTGCTTACGCGGTTAGAAAGATTCGACAATTAACTGACGTGGAGACCGCAAAGATAGTATATTTTGCTTATTTTCATAGTATTATGTCTTATGGAATTTTAATATGGGGTAGAGCGGCAGATATTGGGAGAATTTTTGTATTACAAAAAAGGGCAATACGCGCAATTTATAACTTAAAACCACGCGATTCACTTCGAGAAAAATTTAAGGAAATAGGTATCCTTACCGTAGCCTCTCAATATATTTACAACAACATAATTTTTGTAAGACAAAATATTCTTAGTTACAAGAGGGTTGGCGATCTACACAACAGGCTGACTAGACACCGTAACAGGCTTGCGACTCCTACGCTCCGTCTCAGGAAGGTCCAAAAGTCATTTGTGGGAATGGGTATAATCTTCTATAACAAAATTCCTCAGTCAATTTTGGACTTGCCTTTACACAGGTTCAAAAAATCTATTAAAAATATGCTCTTGAGAAAAGCATATTATACTATCGAAGATTATGTAAATGATAAAAAAGCGTGGATTTGAACTTCGATTCGCTCCAGCAATGCGCAGGACTTCAATTGCTTTTATACATGGCATAATATTGTATATCAAATCTTTGAAAAGAGCAACCGCCGAGTTTCTTGCTGGTTCTTCTCGGTAGGAAAGGCATTCCGAACCAGTGGTAGATGCTTTTGACGATTCGAAAGAACTTGTAAAAGTCTAATTGAATAAAAACATTTTGAATTTGAATTTGAATTTGAATTTTAATCTTCGTACAGAGACTATTTCAAGGTCACTTTCCAAATTTTCTTTAATCTCTTCTTCGTCTATATCTAAATCTATATTTCTTATTATGCCATACCTTCTTAAATATTCTTTGTTCTTCTGTGATAAACCGCAGCAAGAATAATGTTAAATAGGTTCTATTTTATGAAAGCGCAGCGTTAGAAGAGCTTCCACTAGATAGACAGATAGCATCAAGCGAGTCAACTTAAGAGTGAACAGGTAACTTCTAGGCAAGCGCGCTCCATCTTAGGCTGCATCGTCACTTGGTAGCAGGTCTGATTGCAGCCAAACGCTAGTCTGTAAATTTAAAAAAAAAAACAAGAGCCGCTGGATACAGGCGGCGCAAGATCGTGGCGCGTGGAAGTCCCTACAAGAGACCTATGTCCAACAGTGGATGTCGACGATACAACGATTATAGGTTATACCCTAGGTCTACCTAAGTACATGAAGTAAATGAATTGAGTTTGAGTTAAGAGCTCTCAAACTTATCCTATGTTATTGTCGTATACATTATGGCAATCCTAGCGTAGGCCTATAATCAAGGCGGATTTCTCCAGCCATTACCGATCGTAATTGCTTACCAACCTCTTGAGTTTTTAAATCATTAGCTTTGGTCAGACGACAAAATTTCGGCGACTTTCGTTTTCAATTTAGTGCATATTAGGTGCATTTCAAATGAGACGAGCGTTAGTAAATGAAATACTTTATTACTCGCATTCCTATCAAAATATGATAAGCAAGAGGAAAACTTTTCAGGCGAGTTGGGCGATTTTAGGATGGGTAAAAACTTAGAGGTTGTGCTCGGAGTATGCTCGAATATAATTTAATTCATTTTAGTTTTTAATTTAATTTACATTTAAGTTTATTTTATAAAGGAACTCTCATGCATGCCAATAAAACACTAATTGTTTAAAAATAAATGTTAATAGTTTTAATGAACAAATTATGAAAATTCCATTTTTAGGCTTTAAGCAGTTCAAGTAACATAATTACGTATGTAACGTGGACGAAATCGCGGCGAAAAAACTAGTTGTAGTTACGATGACTGACTAATATAATTATTTATCGAAAGGGGTTTTTAAATTGTGTTGAATGTCTGATATTTTAATATAAATATAGCTTATATAATGGATGTCACTTACCATAGTTTAAACGCTAAAATATTATTTTTTCAGTTACACGAGGTTTCATTCAATAACTTATTCTAAAAGACAAATATTTAAAATCAACTTGCTAATCATTAATAGCTTGTTTGTAATTTCATTCAAGTATTTTAAAATATTAATATAATAAGTATAACGCCTTAACATTGATCAACATATTATAAAGATAAAACTTATTAATTTATGAAAGCTATAAAGTTAAACTGGTACCGATACGGAGCCTATACACTATCGTAAAACTTAAAAATATACTGTTGCCAAGTGGTTTTTGCGCGAGTACGCAATTTTTTTGCGGATGCCGTCAAATAAGCGCCCTTGAAAAGACTTCAACGCTTTACTTACGCTAAGTTCAATGATCCATCTTTTAATTTAGAGACACGATTAATTTGACGGATATCTCACGATTAAGTAATCTTTCGTAATAAATTGCAAGTATCCGTACCTATACATTATTTAAATTATGAAAAAGTGATATATTAGTGTACTAAATATTATTTAAGTATTTATTATATAAATAAATATTTTTTATATAAATAAATATTTAGTATAAATAGTATTTAGTAGTAGTTTCATCAATAAGTACATTAATATGTTTTTTAATGAAGTATTTTTCACCGTATCTTTCCTTGTTTTTATACTGAGAAACGTACGAGTAGGTTAGAATATCTAAACTAGATAACTATATCTAAACTAGAATCTCTTGCAAATCTACCTACTTTTATTTCTAAGATTTTCTTTTCATTTTCATATAAGTATCTGAATTTGATCTGACATGACGGAATTGAAGGTTGTCTCCATTGATTGTCGTTGGTGAGACAAGGGTGGCAGAGTGGTGCAGCTGCGACGCCGACGACAGCGCATTCCTCGGAGGCGGAAGGCGCGGCGCTGCACTTGCACCGCGGCCCGGCCGCCGCTGACCGCGCGCCCTCGCCGGCGGCCGACAGCGGGTCTCAGTCCGCGTCGACTCTCCGCTAGGGCCACACCGATGGTAAGACGGGCCGCGCGGGCGTCGGATGCGTGGTGCGGTGTCTCAGGCGGCGAGTGGCACGCGTGGCGCGCGGCCGTGCGCGCACGTGCCGCGGTGGCGGCGCTCGGGGCGTGCTCGTCCGGCGCGCAGTTCCGTGGCGGCGGGCGAACAGCGCAGAGCGCCGCACGCGCCGGCATGCGACGCTAGCCCGAGCATGCGGCTGCCCCTGCTGCCGCTGCTCGTGCTGCCGCTCGTGCTCGTGCGCCCGGCAGCAGGTGAGCACTCCATATTTTATTTTTCCCTCCCCCATCAATATTTTTACACGATTGCCGAGTGCCAGTGAAATTCGCGTCAGGTCCTCAAAGTTCGCTTTCGCGGTCCCGAAGTTATCAGTGACCGGCTTTCTGGTATAGAATAATTAATTAAATTTAATCGGTCGCAAGCAAATGTGATAATTTGGAGTCGCTCGACCGGTAAAGCGGCTCCCGTTTCGCAATATCGAAACGGCGGTTAAAAAGCTCTCGTATACGATTGATAAGCGTAATTTTGTCACGCGGTAAGTCAGTTTTGTTTTTCTTCGAAGCCTGGCTTGCACCCGAGTGAACTGTGTAAATCAATCCAATTTACCTGATTTAAACTGTCACCAAGTAATTTGGCAAACAAAACAAACCACAAATAGCAATGCCCGGCAACTGTTTGGGTACAATTTATTCTACTAACTTTTTGAACAAACAAAATTACACCGTAGAGTCATAAAACGATATAATTAACACCCATATTATTTAAAGACAAGTCGTTAAATATTCGAGTAGACAATAATTTACTGTCGCTACTCTGTATAAAGTATATTCCCCACTGTTTCCTTTTTGAATGTTTATAACCGTTATTTCGACTTTTTTATAAACTGGACGTGAAAAAAGCACGTTAAATATGCATATCCAAACGTCAACAACCTGTGTGCGTATATTTTACATTCATCCATCAATAACTTTGTTGATATTTACATTTCAGATCTACGAAAATGGTAAGTTTCAACTTTAGCAAAATAATTCATATATTCAGTTATTCGTGTATACTTAATAGGTTCGACATTTTAGTTATCTTACCCCATTAACATTAATGGAATAACCGTTTAGATTTTACATTTAAAATTTATTTACATATTCAAATAGTTTTCCTAGTAAGTAGGCAAATGTATTTTAGCGCATAGGTAGGTACCGAAAATTATTTTTGACACTACTTAGAACATAATGAGACGGTTCACGTGTTATGGAATTTTAATCAAAGATGATAGGTAAATGATGAACGGCAATTACCACAAAATACGCAATGATACTAGGATAGAATAAATTCAGTGGTTTATCGATGCAGGCGGTCGAAATGAACTACATAATAATAATAATAAATCGTCCTATTCAGAATTTTTCCAATTGATCACAGTATGCCCACACCTTTACCGGTTGTGAATCAAAAAAAAAACGTGAAAAAAATATATCTATCGATTTATTATTCTTTCTTTCGATATTGAAGAGCAATGACCGGACAAAGACATATTATTTAAAAAATATATAGGTATATAAGTATTGTGTATTGTGTTTCACGAACTTTTTATGATCGCAACTTAAGCTCAAACTTTTTTCCTTTGACAGATTTGATTATAATATTAATTACCTACATAACTCGTAAAATATACGTAGTAAAAAGTTATGAAAAAATGAATAACAGTCATACCTAACTAAAAATTATGAATAAATTATGTTTATCATGTTGAGTCGATTTTTTTTTTAATAATCCAGAACTTTGAGATCCGGCTGGGACCCGAAGATTTCACATACTTAGTTATGATTATTTAAAAAACCTAAAAAATATCCTTTTGAGAATTGATCCTAGTCCTAGAGAGATAATTCTATAATAAGAGTCAGGGAGTTAATCTATCTGTCTGTATGTTACCCACATACAGACAGATAGATTAACTAACTGTATGTTACAAGATAGCCAATCCTGACAAATTTTTGCCAGGAAGATTTTTTGTCGAAAAATTTAAAACTTCTCTAAAATCTAAATGACCTAATTAGATTATGCTCAGGGCAGGGTAAGCATCCCTGAGCATAATCTAATTAGATCATTTAGATACTTAAATCATGCCCGCGTGGATTTAGGTTTATTTAAAAAAATCCCGTGGGAACTCTGCTTTTCCGGGATAAAAAGTTGCCGAAGTTAATTTCCGAGACGTAAGCTACCTCTGTACCTTTCACATAAATCGGTTTAACGGATAGATCACCGTAGGAACTCTTTGATTTTCCGTGATAAAAAGTAGCATATGTCCGTCCCCGGGATGTAAGCTAACTCTGTACCCATTGAAATTGGTACAGCGGTTGAGCCGTGAAAACGTAGCAGACAGACAGACAGACATACTTTCGCATTTATAATATTAGTATGGATTTATTCATTGAATGTGACACCAATCGTCATCGTAAATTGTTCTAAATTATGGTGGTTAATTTACACCGCATTAAAACCCACATTTTTTATAAGCTGTTTCAAGAAGATAGTTTACATTGTTTAATTGTTTATAGTGTTTTAGGGATATCGCATGGTTTTACATAAATTATATTCTCCTAGATATTATACATGTTCCGCCATTTTTAATAACTGTCGTAAAGTAGGTACATAATATCCTATAAGAATACTTTCGATCAAAAAGTTAATAAGTACTTTGCATAAGTCCAGCACAATGGTTAAGCCTTTTACAACTTCCTCTAACCTAGGCGTAGTAAGCAAACTGTTGAATATGTTTAGTAAAATTTTCATAATGAAACGTAGGGTCAAACGTGAACGACTCAATATGGACTCAATGCACTTTAATTATATTATGCAAATATAAAAACTCATTATTAATATGCATCCATTAAAGAAAAATATTAAAAGTTACAACCAATACAGTCACGCTTTGTAAATTGGCAAAGGACTTTATCGTACATCCTAAAACAGATTTTTATTTTTATTGTATAATTTAATAGTTTTTGATATATCGTGCAAAATGTTGGATAAATTACCCGAATACGGATCCCTTGGTGAACGAGTCTGATTCGCACTTGGCCGGTTTCTTTTAAATGCTTAGCCTCCCACCAGACCAAATATTTATTTCCCATTTATATTATATTAACTTAGAACATATAGGTACCTACCTAATACTCATTTCTCAAAATATATGTACCCGCCGACAATACTTCAAACGCCGAAGCAAACAAGTGCAGTTACCCAATTCCTACGCCGTTTACTATCAATGTTTTAAATAATTTGGCCATTAATATAGCTAAATAAGGGCGCGGCGGATGTCAGGTGAATTAGAGGCGGTTAGCACCTTGATGTGCGCATTCCTCTTTAATTATCTATCTTTAAACTGCAATTAAAGCATATTTGACTCTGTAACTTTCAAAATTATGTATTGCTCTTTTAACGCCTTTACTGACGCACTGTCTTGAAGAATAGTCATTGAAAATGATTTTTACATTCCACAACATAAGTAATATAAATTTACCATTTATGGTAGATTTAACTTAGTCATAATCATCATCACTATCACCCATCGCCGGCTCACTACTGAGCACTGGTCTCTTCTCAGAATCAGAACAATAATCACGCTGGCCAAGTGAGGATTGGCAGACATCACACACCTTTGAGAACATAATGGAGAACTGTCAGGCATATACAGATTTCCTCACGATGTTTATTCTCCAAAAAGTTAGAGTTGCGTGGCCGGAATCGAAGCTCAGACCTTCGGTAGGCTAAGACAGGGAGGCCGTCGCGTCGTCTTAATTACAGGATCCTTCTAAACGTAATACCTACTAATTTTTTATTTTATTATATCAAAAGTGAAAGGGATTGTGAAATATGCATATCCATATACCCCATACTAATATTGTAAATGCGAAAGTATGTATATCTGTCTGCTAGCTTTTCACGGCCCATCAGTTTAAACGATTTTGACGAAACATACAGCGATAGCAGCTTTCATTCTGGAGACGGACATAGGCCACTTTTTATCCCGGGAAATCAAAGAGCTCAAAGATTTTTAAAAACCTAAATCCTCGCGGACAAAGTCGCTGGCATAATCTAGTTTAAAATAAAATAAAAAATCAGTCACCACGTCATGTCTAAATTCTTAGACCATACAAAAAAAATACCTACATCATTTAAAAATACGGTTTTTACGGTTTTACGGTTTATAAGTACTCAAAGGAGCACTTATAAAGACATCAATATCTTTTAATGGTTATTATTACACGTCTATTTCCCGTGTTTATGTATCAGATGCATATATACGGGTAGACAGGTATCTAAGTATTTCTGCAGCAAGAAAATGAGTGTAAAAAACCGGCCAAGTGCGAGTCTCGCCTCGCTCGTATAGGATTCCGTTCACAATTATGTTTTTGTCACAGCTTACATGTACTACCTACATAATATGTATACCGAAATTTCATATTCCTAACTAGTTTACTTTTTAAGATATACCCTGTCACAAAAAATGTTCTAGAACTAACAAATATGGCGATCCGGAGATATCTTTATTTTTTAAGATAAAAAAGAATGAAAACATATTGGTACTCATCTCAATGATACCCAACATGCTAGGGTATGAAGTTTTATGCTCTCTGGCTCCTTTATCATATTATATGGGAGCCTGAAAAATAAAATTTATCTAATTGAATTTCTAATTCGGTATTCGGTTTTGGATCAACGGTTCTATAACAAATAACCACATTTCGTCTACCAGCTAGAGAGTAGAGACCCGTGACAGACAGACAGCAGAGTGAATTGATAGGGTTCATAGTGAATTCGGGTACGGTACCCTAAAAACGACCGGAAACGCTCGTCGCATAGTGCCTCGTGCGGTCATTAGGTGCTCATAATGACGACTATTACTGCAAATTGCAGTTTCCAATGAAAAAAATCATTTCGCGTTGAAATGAATTTTCTGATCATTTTGCTTTCCCATTTATAATGTCGCAGTTGAGTTTTTCTGCAATTTCTTCTCGGTAAGGAAATCGTTTCGAAACTGTGTAGAGTCACTTATCACTACCCATATAAATGCGAAAGTGTGTTAGTTTGTCCTTCCATCACATTACTGCACCGCTCACTTCATTTAAATAGGTTTATAGTTCCCAAAATACAAGTATACCTACCAACTTGCTAACCAAAATTTAATCATGCCATCGTGTATAGTCGAATCAGTTGACTGGGTCGAACTCCAATCTCATTTGCAAGTGTAAATAAACATTATACGAGGAGACGAAACCGAAGAGCGTCGAAGGCAACGCGGACCGGTACGGCGCGGCGGTGCACCACACTCGAATCGAAGAGGAACCACACATCAAACACCTGCGGGCTAGTGATGGCCAAGCTATATCGATATCAAGTATCGACAGATGCAAAAGTTAAACCATGTACTTTCTAGTTCTATATAGACTGTTTCTAACATTATAATATCGAGCTTCGAAGGGAATTTGAATCTGCGACCGGTTTAAGATGAGATGATCGCATACTGAGACGAAATCCTATACTTCTGGTTATGTTATAATAACCCTGATATTAGAGCAGTGATTTTTGATACAATAGTAATCAGTAATCACTGCCCATATTATAAATGCGAAAGTGTGTTTATTGTTGGTTTGTACGTCAATCACGCCGCAACGGAGCAACGGATCGAGGTGATTTTTTGCATATAGTCCTGGAAAATGACATAGGCTACTTTTTACTCCTGAAAATCAAAGAATTAGAATACCCATGAGATTTTTAAAAACCTTAATCCATGAAGGTGAGAGTATTACAATATCAAATTAGAAAAGCGCTTACGCCTGTATTTTTGAATTTTATTACATACGAGTTGAGTGCGTTGTTTATTAGTGTTCTACAATATGCATATTACGTCGCCGCTAACGGGTTTATTGCTTTGGAATGAACTCGGCCGTCTGCATGCCAAACGGCGATTCCTGGTGATCGCCCCTTTGAATTATGCGCACGGGCACGCTTACGCGTCTGCATTCAATCGCCTCGCAAGATTTATGTATGGCCCGCCCGTTTTGCCTATACATACAAATGATTCCTTGAATTTTCGAAGTAGACGCTTCACTTTTGAACGTTTTCGTTTTAAGCAGACCGACTGAAATCAAGTGAATCAAATTTTCGGTTATTGTATCGATATCCATATTTTCACCACAGTTACATCACTACTTCACTACCCCGACTGTACTGCCGGGTTGCCGTGGGGCTGTCTGACAACACATCGATGTAAACGTTTGGAAAAGCAGAGTGATTGAAATCGTTGATTTAACAGATTTCTTAGCCTACCTGTATTTTCAATTTGCAGTAAAACATACCTAGCACAATAGGTGCCATATTATAAGAACCTATCAGGCAGAATATCTTTAAAAGGCAAAGACTAAAGTGATACTATAGGTTTTTTTGCAGTACAAAAATGTGTGCCAGATTCAATCGCATCCGGCTGATCGAAGAATTGCTAAAGACGCTAGCAGTACACAGGCATCTTGCTGATATCACTCATATTAGTAGGAAAAATGGACCGATAAAGTTTAAATGAAACGTGCATAGAAGTAGATAGGTTTATCTTAAAAGTCAATTATTATTAAAAGGTACACTAAAAACCTTGTCATGGCACTACTCTTATAAAAAATTCGAAATTCCTCACTCTTACTAACTAACAGACTATTGAAAACCAAGCTAATTTCCTGACAAATAAGAAATGATCTGTCAAATGTGTTCAAACTCATATTTCGAATTGCACATTTTGATCCATTACGTCCGTTAGTTCAGTTCTAAAGAATTTTTTGGCAAATCCTCAGGAATTCGCACGCTCCTATGTCATTTCGTGAACATACTGTTATTTTCAAAGCGGTATTGTGTACCCGCCGTGTAGAAAGAGCAATGATCGCAGGAAAATTCGCTTCGAAAAACAATTACTTAGGTATTATATTTTAAGACTAGATAATGCCTGCAATTCCATTCCCGTGGATTTTTTGATTCCCTGGGAACCGTGATTTTCCGGGATAAAAATTAGCCTAAATTCGTCTCTGGGATACAAACTATATCTGTAGGTACCAAAATTCGTCAAAATCGGTTAAGCGTGAAAATGTAACAGACAGGCACACTTTCGCATCACGAGTCTGGGCTGGATCTAGCTAATTTACCTACACACCTACTTACATACAACTGCTTTTTCATAATGTAAATAATGATTTCTTTTGTTTGACTTCTTCTAAACAAGATTCACTTTTTATTCACAACTTGATAGAAAAGAGAATCCATGGAGAATCCACATTAATACATGTAAGTATACCAATTCAATGGTAGGTAGGTACTATGGCACCATAATCAATGGTATTATCATCAGAGTAACAAATTGATACTTAGGTATTTGTTGAACTAAGAAGCTAATAAAATAAAAACTACAGCACACACCTGCATTTTTTGAAATCCGTCTTATCTAAGTACATAACTATCTTCGAGTCCTACCAAATGACCTGTCAATGCAATCAACATTCACTTCGAGCTGTAAAATATACGCCTTTTACGAATAATAATTAAAAGCTCATAAATTCAGAGTTTTATTAATGTAAGATAACATAATCCAGCGCCGCAGACTGATTTATTTCAATAATCAAACGGCTAGACGGCGAATTATGCAAAACTCGAGTATAGTTCCAGACACCTGCTTAAATATGTCCTTCAACGTCCCAGAACCGAAAACTGGGTCGCCGGGAGGCTGCCAGACGATCACAATTTTAAATTAGGGACAAAGTTTAGAGAGGACAATTAATGCAACGTTACAAGCCGTCGTCGCCTCCCTTGGCAACAGTTGGCAATTTTATTTGAAATGGCTCCTCGTTTTAGCGCGTCCTGAAAACCAAACCAACTTTTATACAAACTTTGTATTATCACAGAAAAATATGTAGTAGGTACATACCTACTAGTTTTATTTTTTTAGTTATTAAAAAAAAGGATATTAGCCATACTACTTACTCATGACTAATACTCTCCTTTCCCCTCCAATTAAGCGTAAAGCTTGTGCCAGGAGTATGGGTATGACAAATAGTGCAACGGGTGGGGTTTGAACCGCCGACCTTTCGGAATTCAGTCTGCTCCTCAACCGTTGAGCTATCGAGGCTCTATATATAGACTCTTATATTAAGTAAAATCCTTATCTAGTACCGATTTATTAATGCGGAATTGTGTTTCTTGTTGTGATTCAACCACGCTGCAACGGGCAACGGATCGGTGTGATTTTTGCGTGGACATAAATAAAGACATAGAAACAGGCTACGTCTTACCCCGGAAAATCGAAGAGCTCCCACAGGATTTTAAAAAACTTATTCCACGCAAACGAAGTTGCGGGCATCATCCAGTTTATAACTTATAACTTCGTAACAAAGAGAGTCTAACAACTTATTTTCAATGGTTTTTAATACTTTTTAATTTTTTGTCAATTTTTGGATTAGTTTCGGTATAACTTCTAACAACTAACTATGACAATCTGACGACTTACTTTTCACCCACTTTCAATATCGATTTGAAACTTTGCAAACTGAGCTACTATGATGATGGAGGTAAGAGGAGGTCTTAGGGACTCTTCATCGGTGTCCCAACCTTGTTGTTGACTTAAATCCATATAGTTTGGGCTCGCTTAATTTACCTAAGGCACAGTTTCCACGTTCTATATACTTAAGCGGAACGAAGGGGACACTTCTTGATCGACCTACAGATTTTTAAAATAGGTATGACGTGATATTTTTTTCGCATCATCTAAGTAATAAGAATCTGATTGCTTTGTTTATATTTTTTAACAATATTTTATTTTATTGTTACCAATTACAAGGCAGGTGACTGTTGCAGGTTCTTACTTGGCTGAAAGAAATAGAAATAGCTTATACGGTGAATTAACACAGACTATTTTTATTAAGGAAAATCAAAGAAATCCCACGGGAATTTAAAAAACCTAAATCCACGAGGACGAAGTCGTGGACATCATTTAGTTGATATAATCAAATTTTAGAATCCTGCTACAGATCCGTTTGACCTTCTGTTTGTTATTTTTTATTGAATGCAGATAATATTTATTGAAAATATAGTTCACGATTTAGCGTCTATCTATTCAGCGTTCACTCTGAGCGACTATGCCCAATAGAAACAGATTAAGAATTTGCAAGTGCACAATATACCGTAAAAAAACCCCTTACCGTTAACGTAATCAGTTTAAAAAACGTAGGAGGAAATTGATTTATTTTGGCGCCAATGATGTGTCAACTAAAAGTGAAAATATTATGTTTGTCATTTCCGCTCACCACAAAAATAAAGTAATTTGTTGATAGCGCGGATTCAAAACAAACTGTGCGTATAATTAACTGGACTGTTTAAGAGGTGGCTATTCTGGGGCCATTCATGATGCTACTAATAGTAGGGTTGGCAAAAACGAACTATTACGAATCTATATTCATACTATAAATCTTCTAAATATATAAAAGGGAAAACTGACTGACTGATCTATCAACGCACAGCTCAAACTAGTGGACCGATCGGGGTGAAATTCGGCACGCAAATAGATAGTGTACAGGTGTTTTACGTACAGATATTTGATGTATATATAGCGCCGTGTTCTCTACCAGGGTAGAAATAAAAACAAAAGAAATGAACACTAAAAAATATATATATTATAATTCACAATTTTAAGTTACAATTTGTAAACGTCAACATGATACAACGGGCTAGATGCAACTAACGAATTACGCTACGTCGTTGCACGCGTAGCCTCTAAAATGATTACTCGCTAGTGCCTCTACATCACACCACCCCAAATTTTTATCTTAATAAAAATTAAACAAATACAAATTTCCGCAACCTTAATTTTATTTCACAATATTCGTTCTTTATTTTTCGACAACCCTAACAATGTTTCCGATCCGCTTACCCAACAAATCATAATTTAAACACGTCACCCAGTTAAAGTGTTCCTTTGATTCGATGCATGGTACATCTCTTAACACATTATACTTGAGATGAGGTCACTAGAACTTGAGCGGGTGGCGACGGGGTCGCTGTGGCAATACCACGTTCAATTGTTGCTATTCCCACGCCATCCAGCCTTCGTTGCACTCAACGCTTCGAATGTTGGTTACATTACATTTTACATTTACACACTATCCAATAAATTATAACAATCGTCAACCACTCTAACACTCTCAATAATAAGGTTTAGTTATGACTTCTAATAAAAAATAATACATGAATAAAATAAAAAATAATATATGCGGATCGGGGCCATTTTACAATACTTATTGCTTAATTGCTAGTTGATACTTAAATTATTCTACTGATACCTAACGGGCGTTTTGCTGACTCTCCCACTCCGAGTAGTACGGATTGTATGAGTCGGCAAAACGTCATCGTCGCTAAATCTACATTTTTTCTTACATGTCGTTTTATCCGGCGTCTGTCGTGGATTTTTGATATCCAGGACAAAAGCCGGTTTTAACCTGTCGATGGAAATAAGTGCTTGTCTATTTGGTAACTGTACTAAGTATGCTTTTTCCAACCGCTTTATGACGTCATAGGGACCGTCATACGGTGGTTGTAGACACTTACGCATTACATCGTTTCTAACAAAAACTTTTTTACAGTCTTTTAAAGCAGGGTGCACAAAAATAGTTCGAGAGTCTCTCTGTGTCTCGGGTTTCGGTCTTAAATTACTAATTACCTGTTTCAACTGCTTTAGGTACTCCTCACCGTCCGTTATCTTACTATCCGATGGTTCGAAAAATTCTCCAGGGAGCCTCAGAGTTCGCCCAAAGGTTAATTCCGCGGCACTTACCCCTGTGTCACTGCGTGGTGCTGCACGTAGTCCCATCATAATGGTGTGCATTTCTTCAACCCACGATCTATTGTCCTTTAATCTCGCCATTAAGGCGGCCTTAAAACTACGATGCCATCGTTCGATCATGCCATTACTTTGTGGATGGTACGGTGTCGTCCTAAACTTATGAACCCCTAAATATTTCATTAACTGTCTAAAGAGACTGCTTTCAAACTGCTTTCCCTGATCTGAGCTCAAATTAATAAAACACCCATGTCTAGTAATCCATCCTTCATACACGAGTTTGGCTACTGTCTTCGCACAAATATCTTTAATTGGAAATGCTTCCGGCCAACCTGTTTCTCTATCTATCATTGTAAGACAATACCTGTAGCCTTCCTCTGAAATAGTGAATGGACCTGTAATGTCAATGTGTAAATGACACATTCTATCTACTTTTGCAAATTGCCCTAAAGGTGACATAGTGTGTCTGTGAACCTTTGCTTTTTGACACTCTATGCACGACCTAGCCCAAATACCTATATCTTTATTCATCCCAGGCCAAAAATAATTATTAGTTACCATTTTCCTTGTTGTTCTAATGCCTGGATGGCTGAGGTTATGTATTGTTTCGTATGCGATACGCCTAAACTGTTTTGGTAAGTAAGGTCTAGCCTTATCGCCTCGCAAGTTACAAACAATCGGCTTACTTACACTCGGCAAGTTAATTTTTATTAGTCTCGTGTTACCGTTTTTTGTTCCTAGCAATTCTGTGAGCTCTGTGTCGTTCGCTTGCGCAATAGCCACTTCTGTGAAGTCAAGTACAGACGGGCACGAAATTGTTTCAACGCGCGATAACGCGTCCGCGGGCGCGTTCTCTTCGCCTTTTGTATAGCGTATATCCGTCGTGAACTCACTAATAAATAATAACTGACGGGTCCTTCGCGGCGTTTCTTTACTACTACTTAGCTTTTTAAACGCAAACGTTAACGGCTTATGATCTGTATACAAAACGAGATCTCTACCTTCGAACATGTTCCTAAAATATTGCACTGACAAATAAAGCGAAAGTAACTCCCTGTCGTAGGTACTGTACTTTTGTTGCGTGTCAGTCAATTTTTTCGAAAAATAACCTAACGGAACCCATTCGTTATTTACTCTTTGTTGCAATGTGCCTCCAACACAACTATTTGACGCGTCTGCCATTATAGCAAGCACTTGACCTGTTATCGGATACGCTAACAAAGCAGCGTTCTGTAAATTCAACTTGCATTGTTCGAAAGCTTGAACAGCACTTTCTGTCCACACTATACTACTTTTGTCACGTTTCTTTGCTCCGTGAAGATACTTATTTAATTCAGCTTGATATTCGGCTGCCTGACGCAAATGACTTCTATAGAAATTTACCATGCCTAGAAATCTACGAAGTTCCTCTACCGTTTTCGGTCTGGGAAAGTCTACAATGGCTTGGACCTTGCTTGGCAACGGTCTTAAGCCACTGGCTGAGACCTCATGACCCAGAAACTCAACTTTATCCTGCGAAAATGCACACTTTGCTAAATTAATAGTTAGCCCAACTTGTTGTAGTCTTTCAAAAACGGCCTCTAAATGTTTTTCGTGGAGCGAACTATTTTCACTAGCTATTATTAAATCGTCTAAATATGAAAAAACAAATTCAGTTTTATAATTCGCGCAATCCGGGTTATTTTGCTGAAAATTTGCCTCTAAATCCTGTAAAACATAATTATTCATGAAACGTTGAAACGTTTGTGCTGCGTTTCTTAAACCGAAAGACATACATGGCCATTCAAATAAACCAAAAGGTGTAATTATTGCTGTTTTCTCCACGTCATCCTCTGCTATCGGAATAAAATGATACGCTCGGTTAATATCAATCCTACTAAATACTTTCTTATCGGCTAAAATAAACGTAAAATCCTTTATGTGAGGAATTGGGTATCTATCAGGCTTCGTAATTGCATTCAGCGCTCTATAGTCTCCACACGGCCTTATATTACCATCTTTTTTAGGTACAACGTGTAGAGGACTCGCCCACGCACTCTTTGACGGGCGGCAAATACCCATTTCCTGCATAAGGCGAAATTCTTCTCTTACCTTTTTAAATCGGTCCGGCGGCAGCGGCCTTGGGCGCGCATGCACCGGAGGTCCTGAAGTCTCGATGTGGTGTCTTACGCTGTGACGTGGTGGTTCTTTGAACGTCGCTGGCATTGTCAATTCTGGGAACCTACTTAGGAGAGAATAACATGGATGCGACTCGGCTATAGTAAAAATAGATGAATGCTCCGAGTTTACTATAGTGGAAATTACATACATGTTAGTCTCTTGATCTAACAATCGTCTGTTTCTTAAGTCTACTAACAAATTATACTTAGCTAAAAAATCCGCTCCTAAAATGGGTTGTTTAACGTCGGCTATTACAAAAGTCCACTTAAACGCACGACGCAATCTTAAATTTAACACTAGAGTCTTTGTTCCGAAAGTTTGTATTTCACTACCATTCGCGGCATAAAGTTTGTATTTATTATTTACTGTACTATCACACACTGATTTATAACTTTTAGGCAACACTGAAATGTTCGCACCTGTGTCTATTAAATAACGTATGCCATTGTCTTTATCCGTAACACATAAACGGTGGTTCCCTAATTCGACGCAGGTACCCACCGGTTCCACCTGCATCTTTACTAGTTTTCCTGCTTCGTATTCCAGGTGCACGGCTGTTCACAGCGATTAGCTCTCTGCCTGTATCTAAAATGATGCACGCAGAGCCAGTCCGGGCTATCCGGGGTACGTCTGGACCTGCTGTCCTCTCGTCCTCGGGAACGCGAACGACCACGGAACCTTCCGCGACCTCGCCTGCCTCGCCAACTGTCTCTGGACCTGTCCAGCTGGTCCAACCTCGCATGGATCCTGGCTATTTCAGCTGCCATCGACGAATTTCCGGGTACCGTCTCCTTTGCTGCCACTTCTGCTACTGGTTGGGACTTCAGAGTTTCCATTACTTTGTCAGCAATCACGGCTAGTCTGTCTAGATCTTTGGCTTCTGTCGCAGCCAGAACGCCTCGTGCTGCTGCTGGTAGCAGATTCTGCCATAAAACGCTTACGGTATCATTACTAATTTTACCCCTGGCCAGATCCTGCATTTTCCGGAGGAGGTGGCTGGGTTTCTGATCACCCAGTTCCATCTCCCCGATGAGCTTCTGTATTTGGCGGTTCTCCGACTCTTCATATATGTTCAGCAACCTTTCTTTAAGTACCTCGTACTTACGCTCCTCCGGAGGATTGATGAGGATGTCCGTCACCTGTTGTATGACATCCTTACCCAGCTTGGATACCACTATATTATACTTGGATGCGTCTCCTTGTTTTTGTGGTGCCAGTATTGCTTCCAGCTGGATAAACCAGACCCTAGGTTGGTCGGTCCAAAACTCCGGGATCTTCGACGTGATAGATATCGACGCTAAATACGTGTCTTCATCCTTCACTACTGTCGTAGGTTGCGCCATTTTTAAAGTTTTTTAGTTTTTCACTTCCTTACACGTGTTAATTTGAGTTGCCCTAGCTTACGTTACGTTACTATTTAAATAAAATTAACACGCGCTACCCTGGTAGTTCAAAGTCTGAGTCACCAATGTACAGGTGTTTTACGTACAGATATTTGATGTATATATAGCGCCGTGTTCTCTACCAGGGTAGAAATAAAAACAAAAGAAATGAACACTAAAAAATATATATATTATAATTCACAATTTTAAGTTACAATTTGTAAACGTCAACATGATACAACGGGCTAGATGCAACTAACGAATTACGCTACGTCGTTGCACGCGTAGCCTCTAAAATGATTACTCGCTAGTGCCTCTACAGATAGCTATTGTGACATCCGCTAAGAAAGAGTTTTTGAAAATTGAATCCCTAAATGAGTAAAACAGGGGTTTGGTGTAGTCCATGCGAAGTCTTGTGAGCAACTTATTTTGCCTAGGTATTAAAAAAGTTCTCGAGGTCTATAACATCTCTTGCAGAGTAATATTTGTGTTTCATTCGCTGTGCCGATTTTGATGTGAATTTTGCATTACTTTTAAGCATGTTCTTAGAAGAGTTTTGCTGTTATACTCGTAGGTAAATAAGGGGCGCTGCTGGGCTACAAATACTTGTGTGTCAACATATTTTGCATATTTGTTGTCTCGGACACCTAAATCTATGTTTTGAATTTGTTCGGTAGTAAATTGGGTAGTAATGTGTATTGTGATTAACTTTTTAGAGTAACATATTATGTATAATATGTGTATAACGTAGGCTGAAACGAGTCATCTTTAAAAAGATACAATACTTATGTGTTATGACACAAATGAACTATTAATAGAGAAAGAAAATTGGGAACTAACCTGACTCTACTAGAGATCTTAATTTAAATGTAACAGCCCTATTTTTATTAACCCCTGACCCAAAAAGAGAGGTGTTATAAGTTTGACGTGTGTATCTGTGTATCTGTCTGTGGCATCGTAGCTCCTAAACTAATGAACCGATTTTAATTTAGTTTTTTTTGAAGCTCAAGCCACCAAGCACTGCTCAAGCACTCTCGATCAAGCCACCTGGCTTGATCGAGAGTGTTCTTAGCTATAATCCAAGAAAATCGGTTCAGCCGTTTGAAAGTTGTCAGCTATTTTCTAGTTATTACCTACTGTAACCTTCACTTGTTTGGGGTGTCATAAATTTTTAAATTTACACTTGTGATTAGTGTAGTATCTGTTTATCCATGAATAATATTATGTAGAAACGCAGTCACTTAGCTTTTGGAACGCTCTTAGGTATTTTAAATACATAAAATCAAAAGTAGAGGCGTGTATAATTAAATAGACGATTATAGAGTTGTCTATTCTGGGGTCATTCATGCCACAAATATGAGGTTGATTGCCACAAGTCTATTTGTGTTATTGCGCGCATGCCGATGACGCGTTGTTTGTTTCACGTGGCCGCTTGGAATTTTGAAGCTTTAGAGCGCTTATACACTGGGACGCCAAGGCGACGCCGCTGGCTACTTATCACAATAATTCGTATTGAAAATGTATGACTCACTTTGCTACGGTCTGGCGACGACACCAATTTGGACGCGTAGCCACGATTGACCGGCCCCCGTGTGTCGGCGTGCGCCGGCACAGACGACGTCCATAAGTACTTATATATAGTTTCCCTGACTTGTTACAAATAACTACAAACTTGACATTGGCTAATCTTTGTAAAGCCAGACGAGAGAGAAAAAAAATGTACCTACTTACCTAATAAAATAAAAATTTATAATAATATGAATAAAAAAAAAGAAACTAACTGACCTGACATAGATAGGTATAGATTTAGATTTTAGAAAGTTGAGATTTTGCATATAGTTAACAAATTCTCTCTAGAGCATAAACCTCCTTAGGAAAGACTTTTCAGAATTATCCACTCAACCGAAGTCGGGATAAGACAGCTAGTTGTTAGACAAACAATTTATACAACAATATAAATAAAATAAATATAGCTAACTAGGTTTCATTTTGAATCCAGTAATGTAGCATAGTGTTGCTAATTGTGTAATTAAAATATTTCTTCATTACCATTGTCTGGTATTATGAAGATTAATCAAAATACCAAATTTTTTACCTATCTTCTGTTTAACAGGAGTGTGTAGAAAAAATTATGGCCACGTATAGTTTGCTGAGTTTAATTAAAATAATTTTAGCTACAAAAACCGGACCAGTGCAAATAGTTCTTGATCCATGATTCAATCGGAAAAAGCCGAGAACCGAAATCTATAGGATCTTCTTCTTCTTCTTTCTGGGCTGGTTTCCGCACTTAAACGTTTCAGTCTGTTGTGCGTGCGTTGCCCCTCCCCCCCGAAGTCTTCACTCCAGCCATCCAAGCTCGCCCCAGAAGCCAAGTAGACCGCCCAGGTTGCCGAGGGCACCCTGTATAGGATATATAAAGGGAAAAGCTAACTGATTGACCAACTACTGGACGGATCGGACTGTATGGCATGCAGATAGCTATTATGACGTAGACATCCGCTAAGAAACGATTTTTGAGAATTCAACGCCTAAGTTTACTTACCTTAAATTTTTTTTGAAAAAAAAAACGCACCGAATCGAGAATCGTTTCCTTTTTGAAAGTCGTTTAATAAAACATATCCGTGACAGGCAGACGCCGAAGTGATTCCATAAATTTTTTCGAGTATCTACGGAACACTACAACGGATTAGAAGTAGATAACTTTACAGGTTCAAATTCCAAATCTGTTTTCATAATCCGTAATACAAATTGTGGCGCCCAACCTAAAGAAATCGGCGCCCGCGCCGGTCTATGCGTCAGGCGGATGGTAATTATTTTATAAATTATATCTGCTTACCTAGTGTTTTTTCCAGACTTCACTCACGGTTTTCACAAACTACGTCATCATTACCTACACTATTGTGAAACTGCAACTATATTTATTTTTAAATATTAGGTTATACAGTCTTTTTTTTGTATGGTCAGTTCATTACAATGGAACAAGTGCGTAATCCTTTCTGTAATAATATTTTAAATGCGAAAGTGTGTCTGTCTGTCTGCTACCTTTTCACGGCCCAACAGTTTAACCGATTTTGATAAAATTTGGTACAAAGTTAGCTTATTATATCCCGGGGAAAGACATAGGCTATTTTTTATCCCGGAGAATAAAAGAGTTCCCGCGGCATTCTTAAAGGTACATACGCTTAACCGATTCATATGAAAGGTACGCAGGTAGTTTGCATCGCGGAAATTGACATAGGTAACTTTTTATCCCGGAAAATCAAAGAATTCCCACGGGATTTAAAAAAAACTAAATCCACGCGGACGCAATGGCGGGCATCATCTAGTTGTAAATAATAATAAATTCATCTTGATTCTTCATGCTCTTGGAGTATATAAAAAGTTTGCTACAAAAGTAGTTAATTAATGTGCAATTCTCGAAAGCTCTCCAAAAATAGAGAGATAATAATTTTTCTTTAGTAATGTGAAAAACCTAAAGATTTACGTTTCATAAAAATAAAATAGATGCTCTTGAAACTTATTAATTGTTTATAAACTAAATTAATTTGTTGTTTGTTAATTTCATGATTCATCAAAACCTATAAATTTATAAAATAGTAAAATGTAGATAGAGTATAAATGTCACATTAATTAGAAAAAAATTTCTAATAGCTAATTTAAAGTATAATACGGATTTGTGCTGCTTCCTTCCTCTCTTTTTTAGGGTTCCGTACCTCAAAAGGAAAAACGGAACCCTTATAAGATCAATTTGACGTCTGTCTGTCCGTCTGTCGTGTCTGTTAAGAAAACCTATAGGGTACTTCCCGTTGACGTAGAATTATGATAGGCAGGAAGGTAGGTCTTATAGCACAACTAAAGGAATAAATCTGAAAACCGTGAATTTGTGGTTACAACACACAAAAAAAATGTGTTCTATTACTAAAGAGCCATCTCTATACTATGATATTTACTAAATCACATATAGATGGCGCTGTTGTCATTATTTTGCAGTATTGCATATAAAAATGTCAAAATATTTTGTACGATGGTACGGAACCCTTCGTATGCGAGTGCGACTCGTACTTGACCGGTTTTCTTTCAGTGGTACGAAAATAGCCAAATGAAGACTTCCAAAGTTTGTCACCCATCCAGTT
Source organism: Maniola jurtina (assembly GCF_905333055.1). Taxonomy (NCBI): domain Eukaryota; kingdom Metazoa; phylum Arthropoda; class Insecta; order Lepidoptera; family Nymphalidae; genus Maniola; species Maniola jurtina. The sequence goes on along the minus strand of NC_060048.1, from coordinate 4,783,819 downwards.
ACGGATGTCGATGAAAGACAATCGACTACGCTGTCGCAACTATACCGAACGTCTAGGCCAGGCGTAGTCTGGGCTTCCTAAGTTCATTTATAAGGCTGATAACGTTTTTACTCTGTGTAGCGTAAAGAATAAAGATAGGCCGTTCGGCGTACGCGCAGGAGACGAGTCAATGGCCGCCGCGACCGCGCGCCGTGTAAACCATTATTCAATTCCATTTGCATTTTTACCGGTGAATGGTGATCGCCGATACGACAGCCGCTTTAAATACAGAAAATCGCGGTTAGTAATAATTTTAATGCGCATTTTTTATACGGACGATGGGGTCAAACGAGTCAGGACTTGGAAATTTTATCAAAGAAGCTCGTCATCGTCTTGATTTCTTGCCCTTATAGCACTGGCTTGTTTCATACGTACCTATCATAATAGTATAAAGTATTTATTACCCATTGATGGTCTAGTGCTGACCCAGCGGTATCCTGTGATTTGTTTAATATCGTCTCTCCCCTCCATCAATGGGGGGTTAGGGTTATTTTTTTAACTAAATGATACCCGCGAGTTCTTCCGCATGGATTAAGGTCTTTGAAAACAAGATGATGGAGATGATGAAGAAGATGCAAGCTATTTCTGTATCAAATACATGCGGCCTGCGACTTCGTTCACTTGGATTTAGGTTATTTAAAAATCCCATGGCAACTTGTTTTTCGGAACCAAAATATCTATATTCTATGTCCTTCCCCGGGAAGCAAGCTATCTCTGTACCATAGGCAAAATTGGTTAAACAGATGGGCCGTAAAACGCTAACAGATAGATAGATTTCATTTATAAGTTCAGGAACTGTCCTGTGTTAAGAAACTAACTTATTGCTGTTTGCCACATTACATTTATATTTTTATTGTAAAATGATACACCACATAAAAATACCGATTTGGGTCGTTCCACCTCAACTGTGTAGGTGGGTGGAGTAGGATATGGGTGGCTAAAATATTTTATTATAAAAGCTTTACATTTTACGACTGTAGGTAACACTTTTTTACATACTTACCTACAACTGAAATTTATACCAAACTATCAAAATAATTTTAAGTGCTAAAAATGCGTCGAAACGTGTAATTGTTCAACATTGTCTGTTGAAATTACACATGATATATGGGGTGGGTCCAGCGGCGAGGCGGATTATAGCCTAAGTAAACCCTTCTTATTCTGAGAGGAGACCCGTGTTCCGTAGTGGGCCGGCGATGGGTTATCATGATGACAGGGTTAATACGATAAGCGTGTGTGGTAGTTACTTATAGACCGTATTCTCTGTGTATAATTCTCTAGGTCCGACTACGGCAAAGTCAAAAAGGGTTATAATTTTAGCAATCTATGTACGTATGTATCGCCTAAACTACTGAGCCGATTTTGATGATTGTTGTGTCAATCGATTCGTTATTATGGTTCGGGTGTCATAGGCTATATTTCATACGATAAAAATCGACCCGACTGATGTTACTCCAAAAACGTGAGGGTCTCCAAAAATTTTTTTTTTTGCGGTTGTGTCGAGGGGGATATCAAATGAAAGAGGAAAAAATTCTGACAACATAAATATAAATATAGTACAGTGTTAAATTACACCGAGCGACAGAAAAACAATTTTAATCTATCGTTATCCATCGGCAGTTTGTGGGCAGTACTTAGTCGGGTTTTAATGCTGTTTAACTTTATTTGTGTTTGTGTGCGATACTTCTGTAGTAGGCTTCAAATATTTTAGAAGTTTATTTAGAAGTTTAAATATTTGGAGTACGAATTTCCTATCAATCAAGCCCATGAGTCTGCTCATCGCTGCATCAAACATTTTTAAAGTCTCGTGTCATGAGTTTTACAATTAACACGTCTCAAATGCACAAGGCAAAGTAAGGGTATGATCAGACCAGAAAACTTTGAGTCGTCGTTACACATAGGACAATAAGTAATAATAATTTGTTAGGTTAAGTTCCGATACAATAACGTGCAGCAAATTATATTATGGGATATGGGTCTGTCGATTCTACCACACATCGGTTTAGAATGTAGATTCTACTGAGAAGAGCCGTAGGTATATGTTGATGTTACCGGAAATGTGTGTACTCAATCGTTCCATATAATACCTACCTAAACATTCCATGAAATACCTGATCTGTTTTGGCAAAGTTTAAAATATGTCAAACAACTTGCATGCTTCTATTTTAAACTGCATCATGACTTAAATACTATCAGGTAAGATAACAGTTAAAGGCTAAATAGTTATCGAATAAAAAAGTTTCTTCTGCGTTAGTGACTGTGTGCAAGTCACCTTATCAACATCAGATTGGTCAACTTTTAACGGTTTTTTTTTTAAATTCAGATACAAGTTAGCCCTTGACTGCAATCTTACCTGATGGTAAGTGATGATGCAGTCTAAGATGGAAGCGGACTAACCTGGAAGGAGTGTGACACTTTTCATTAAACCCATGCCCTTTTGGTTTCTACACCGCATCGTACCGGAACGCTAAATCGCTTGGCGGTACAGCTTTGACGGTAGGGTGGTAACTAGCCACGGCCGAAGCCTCCCGCCAGACCAGACCAGAAATTTAGAAATTGAAATTTCCGAACCCCTGCCGGGAATCGAACCCGGGACCTCCCACTAATAAGACCACAGTGCTTACCACTGCGGCAGGTAGGCCGTCAAATCTAGCCGGTATCAAGAAATAGAGACGAAGTTCTAACAATGTGAAGAAGCCCTAATGGTTTCTCGTCTCGGGTCTTGGCGGGTAACGGGCGCCCATGTACGGCGAGGCGGGCGGCCGGTCTTTGAAAAATAGTGTCTGCGGCCCGTCTAGCGAGCTGTGACTCAGCGCTGGAATCCGACGCCGACCGTACGCGTACACGCATTATCTAAGGCTGGCTACACACTACTAATACTAACTATTACAATCGCGGTTTTTAACAGCATTTTGTGACAAGCGCCAATCGTGTTTCGTATTCGAAAAAGATAAAGTTCAAAAACTAAAACCCGACGAAGCGGAGTCTCATAATAAACGGTGAACAGAATATGAGTAGACCCAGAGAGAATGGGTCCTCTACTACGCTCTGCTGCACAGACCAAATTGCGACACCCAAAACTTGGTATCCATAATAACACTACCTTGTATAATCATATGTATTTACTCCAAATGTTATATTTAAAGGAATGTATTAATGGAATTGCAATAAATTGAATAAAATATATCTTTCAAGTAAACTTTGACAAGTTTTTCTGAATCGGCAAAATAATTTACAAAATATAATGAAAAAATTTAGTAAAATTATTTTTCTGCTGCTAGATGTCCTATTTTTAATTATATTTTTGAACTCGAAATTCTGTCGTCTTTCATATTTTGACATCCCACTCGAAACAATAGCAAAAATAATTTCAGGGACCCCACTTTTTCAGATGCAACATCCGCCATAAGGCATCTTTCATATTATCTTCATGGTCTGTGTCTGTCCTTACGACACCACAAATATTTTCTGGTTTCCTTTAAAATTTAAACGTTCTAAAATGAGTTTTTGTTTTTTATTTTAAGGACTACCTATAACGTATAACGAATAGGTAACTTTTCACAACTAGCAGAAACCTCAAATACGTTAGTGAAAAATTTAAAAATATGTATTACGAGTTACTAAGTATATCATCAATCAATATTAGATTGATAAATATGATCTAGTGAATGGTGATATCATGTTGACGAAATCGCGAGCAAAAGCTAGTAACTTATACAGGGTGTAACCAGAACGCTAGCAAAACCATTGCGTTATTTATTATAGGTACTATCCAATGGCAATAACCATTTGTCTTATCTTGTGTTTTAGTGATTTCTCATTTTTCAAACCCGCATTCTATATACGAGCATACATGTAGCGTACATAATATAGCGTGCAAAACTCGGGTCAATGAGCATTGACTTCGAGTGACCTATTTATACGGAACGTTCGTTGACCTCTAGCGTCAGTCAGATGTTTTATTTGCAATATATGAATATATTGTGCACTTTTAAAATACAGGATTTTTTATATATATTTTTGTAGTTTTTACTATGGTATCTTATCAATCACCTGTCTTCGTTTTTGCTAGCGTTCTGATTACAGCCTGTATGTTGCAGAACTTAAATGAGTGTTGTGTTGTTGGCAGCCGGGATCTGCTGGTCGGGGATGGAGCGCGGCGGGCGGTGCAGCTCGGTGGCGTCGCTGCGCGTGGGCCGCGCGGAGTGCTGCGCAGGCGGCGCGCGCGCCCCGGCCGCCTGGAGCCCTCGCGACCTCGACAGTGGCGAGATATTCTTCTACAAGGCGCTTTCTGGCGGTGTGCCTTGTACTGCTTGTGCTGGTGAGTAAAACCAGAGTGAACTTTATTTTTTCTTCGGGGGAGGAAAAATCCCTACAGACTTCTGCCTGCTGGCAGGGTGTGTCTGGACTAAAATAACCTCCCCATATCTTCCAAGGTGAGCACGGAACTACTTCGTGCTGACCTCCTAAGCAGATAAATAATTAGAGTGAGGAAACTCTCGGTTCGATCCTGAATTGACAACTGTCACATATTAGGCTAGGGGTGACGTGCAATCAAAGATACCTCGACGTTTTACAGCTCTTTATTTGTCTTATTATATTATTACAAGCATAGAATTAAATCCTGTTTTACACCTTTATAATTAGTACGGATAAAACATAGATAAAACCAGAACTAGATATTTACTGACGACGATCTTATTGGCCAATGCATATTTATGTGGCTACCGGAATGACCGGAACACGTTTATGGTTTCCATTAAACGCATAACGATAAACTACTGGAGATAAGTTAGTGTGACGAGGTATTTAGAGCAAACGGTTCAGAAATAGAGTGCAACAACATAATTCCATCTCGGACTGAAGGATATAATATTTCCGTTTGTAGTTTATGATTGAATAATTTCTGAACTGTTGTCTGAATGCTTGAAGACTTGTGGCTCAGTGCTTGAAGACCAAAGTCTACGAACAGTGCGTGTTGCCAGGGATGACATATTGATCCGAGACGTGGTCGCTAACTATGGGCCCCATAAGAAAGGTCAGAGTCACTCAGCGAGTCTAGGCTAGTCTAGCGAGACTAGGTCTATGACTAAGAGAGCTATGCTTGGAGTTACTCTACGTGATCAAACTAGAAATGAGGAGATACGTAGAAAAACCAGAGTAACCGACATAGCTTAGTGGGTTGTAAAGTTTAAGTGGCTATGGACACACAATTCGAAAAATCGGTAGATATTGGGATCCCTAGCCTAGGTGCTATAATGACAACCTTGCAACGGAAAGCGCAGTTAGAAGAAGAAGAAGGATGGACGACATCAGGCGAGTCGCAGGGAGCCGCTGAATTCAAACGGCACAAGACCGTGGCGTGTCGAAGTCCGTACAAGAGCCCTATGTCCAACAATAGACATCTATCCGTTGATGATGATAATAATTGTAAAAATTATTATTAAAAAATTTATTTAGCACTACAGTTACACCTTCCATTCATATCATTTAAACTTTTACAAAAGTCAAATATTTGTATTACACAACTCGCTATCAAGCTGACGGTACCTCACAAGTGGCAATGTAAATAATTCGCGATACACATTACACAACTGCAGAGATAAGCAATTATTATTGTTTCATTTAGAGCGAATTAGGCCAACCGTGCATCGTCCATTAGATATCTACTTATCTAGTATTTATGGGCATTAGATTGATGTGACCATGTAATAGTGGCGATTGATTAGCGAATATTACCAACGAGTTATGTCTATTTCGCGTAGGTATAACACACTACTACTTATAAGTGCGGAAAAGATATCCGGGATGGAAAAATTTATGTCTATTTCCCATCCGCTCGATACTTTTATCATCAGCAACCAAAAATGATCTTGGTCTTCTTAGACTTGGGTGCGTTTGGAACCCTCGTAGCTTTAGTTTTGAGTTTACGTAATTAATTATCACCACTATACCATCTTTCAAATCAAAAAAATCGGACAAACAAAAGGTGTACAATAGTAGGCTATTTTGAATAAATGATTTTGATTTTCGATTTGATTTTTGTACTAACATTAGTTTTTAAGTGTGTCTGTCTACTAACAAAATTGAGCCATGGTTGCTTCAAATAAAAAGATTTTATTTATTAACATTTTCCAAACTAAAAGAAAGTTTAGAAGCTGCGATGTCGAAGCTATGCAGCGACTGCACGTTTCACTCAGCGCACATTCAAGTTTAAAACGCCAGCTGCAGGGCTGCAGTGATTAAAGGATTTAGTTAGGCTCTGGAATTTGTTATTTTGATACCACTCTCCTTAAATTACCGAATAGCTACGTTCAATCCAGGATGCAGTATCGAAGCATTTGGGAAATTGGTATCTTTTTCTAATTAAAGCTCTCCCAAAGTTGCCTTTTCGGGTGCAGGGTCGTTGTTTGCGCCCAAAATGAACCCAATAGATACACGGCGGTGTAAGAGAGGCGCTGGAGCACGTTCTTTAGAGTCCCCGGAACCTTTTTATTCGCTGAGGATGGCCAGCCGACGTTACTCGAAGACTCAGGTACACAGGGCGAAAAATTATTCTAAATATCTAAAAGCTAAATTATTAAAACAAGTTACCTAAAACTAAAAACCTTAAAAAATATAATATAATAACTAAAATAAATTAAAAGATGTCCCTTTAGGCAAGGTTCCGAAGATACTGACAGCGTTCCCCCTTTGAATGGCTAGACTAATTCTTTGTCCAAGGTAGCTGCCAGCTCTTCGATCTCCTTTGATGTCGACCAACCTTTTTGATGTTGCCCTAATAAAAAGCCTTAAAGCGCTAGGACCCCACGGAACAAAAGTCTCGACACCGAATGGGACAAAATCATATTCGGAGTCTAGACCCCGTATTTGCAATCTTTAGCTTTTTACTTTTACATACAAAATGTAAAAAAGACCCTAATTTCATCAAGGACCGAGTGTCGTAACCGTAAATGGCAGTAGGTCTCAGCTCAGCATGGTCACAGCAAGTCAAATGCCATAACGTCACAGCGCGTAAAAAACCGACGCGACAACATCTTAAAATATCCGACCGTTGAGTCACCCGACATTCACGTGGCGTAAACACGTAGAGAAATAAAGTACGCTCATTAACACTGTAATTGGAATAATTGTGTTTAATTCCGTCTTGAGCGTGTATAGCTAATGTTATCGCACAATCTACAACTATTATTAGCTGACTAACATTTTGTTTAAATTAAGGCATCTAGTGTGAGAGACTGTAGTAATTACTATATTTCGTGAAGATTAAACTGAAATGTGAAATTGAATTGAGCCTCAATAGCTCATCCGGTAAAGGAGTGGACTGAAAACCGAAAGGTCGACGGTTCAAACCCCGCCCGTTGCACTATTGTCGTACCTACTCCTAGCACAAGCCTGACGCTTAGTTGGAGAGGAAAAGGGGAATAATAGTCTTCCTAGAATAGTAGTCTAGTTAGTTCTTAGGAAATTCGATAGGACTAAAAGTGTAAATTAAAAATTTATAACACCCCCGACAAGTGAAGGTAACTAGAAAAGAGCTGATAACTTTCAAACGGCTGAACCGATTTCTTGGATTATAGCTAAGAACACTCTCGATCAAGCCAAGCCACCTTTCAAACAAAAAAAAAAACTAAATTAAAATCGGTTTCTTAGTTTAAGAGCTACGATGCCACAGACAGATACACACGTCAAACTTATAACACCCCTCTTTTTGGATTGAGGGTTAAAAAGACGTTAAAATTGTAGTCACAAAGTGCTGGAATTACGTACCTAGGTCGATTCCGAAAAACCTGCATCAAATAATTATTATTACAATCGCAATAATTGTTGTGATTGGCTGATTTATGTTATTCTTGTTGCAACAAATTTCTTTATAGCAAATAGTGAGCGAGTGTCGGTCAATCAGAAATGATTGAGACAAAAAATACATAATCTATTTTCCTATAGGTTCCATTTAAGTACTATGTATTGGCACTTTAAAATTGATATCTATCTTACGTTCTTCATTTACCTTATCATATCACTTGTGTAAAGTTGTTATTAAACAACATGTCAAGCTGTGTATACATCTTAGTGTGTCAATCAGAGATAGGCTGTACTTAATTATTTTTGAATAAAATTACCTTAAATATGAATATTTTTACCTGATGATTACTTGTACATTTCTAGTACAAATTAAGGACTTAAAAATGCTATCGATCAACAAGAGGAGGCACAAAGAATAAGCAAAGATATTACGTATTTTCACTGAAATATGCCAAAACAATTTTTTTAATTGCTTATTATTAGGCATGTACTACGGAAACTAAGCAATACATTGAATAGGTGGGAATAGAATAGAATATATTTTTATTCAAGTAAGCTTTTACAAGTGCGTTTGAATCGTCAAAATAATTTACCACTGGTACGGAATGCCGTTCTTACCCAGAAGAACCAGCAAGAAACTCGGCGGTTGCTCTTTTCAAGTGTGCAATTTACAATAATATGTCATACTGGGAGTAGATGACAGTATCTACCTAGAACGAAATTACCTATTAAGATCTTTAATTATTTATCAATGGCTTCATTTTAGATGCTGAACTGATAAAACGTTTTTGATTACGTGTTTTGATTCATAGGGTTTCTATACTTTCTATATAATATGTCCAGTATGTCATGCACTGGTTGAATTCCTGGTTTGTCGCTTGCTAAGCGAAGTATATGTTCCACAGAATCGTGCGCAGGCGTGTCCTGTGGCGCGGGGCGGCGGTGCGTGGTGAGGGGCGGGCGCGCGCGCTGCGTGTGCGCGGCGACCTGCCGCCGCGCGGGGCCCGTGTGCGGCAGCGACGGCAAGACCTACCGCTCGCTGTGCCGCCTGCGACGCCGAGCCTGCCGCCGCCCTGCTAAGCACCTCTCGTTGGATTACCCGGGAACTTGCAGAGGTAAGATCTACCTTATGCTACCTTAAACTGCAGTAAGGACCGACCGCGACAGTGCGTGGTGAGTAGGGCTTGAAAATCGGACTATTTTCCAGCTCCGGAGTCGGGTTTTGATGTTGAGCGTTCCAAATCTGGAGCTCCGGAGTTTCGTAGCTTCATTAAAGAAATTTAATGTGATTAAATAATGCGTTTGATTTGAATATTCCTTGTGCTTAAATATGTTCAAGTTTGTCAAGCATGAAATAAAACAAATTAGTCAGAAAAATGAAAACTTTATTTTCGACCTAATTTAGAAGAAATATTAGAATTAATTAGTAAGATTTTTTCCGATTATATTCACGATAACTCCGGTTTTACAAACAAATCTATATAATCTTTCGAAGTTCCGGAGTTACGCCAAAACCGGAATTCCGGAGTTGCAGCCCAATGTGGAGGTGTGTGGCTGAGTGCAATGTGTTTGCACAGGGATCTGTCGTCGCTCTTGGCCACTCTATTAAACCTGCTCACCCTTAAGGCAGCTAAGAACTCCTCATGTTTCCGTGCGGATACACGAGCCGCCTTTAGGCGTCTCGATCCGGGCCTAGCTGCTGTCACACGCTCATTTGCTGAAAATACGCGTTCTCTCAGTTGCCATGTAGCTATTTGGAGCCCAGCTTTACTTTGTCGTTATATATCTACAAACTATTCCGTTCGTGAAGCTAGTAAAAGTACCTTTTCTTTATAATTTCTACACGCACATTAAATACAAGAGACCAATAAATGTACCATAAATCGCACTTAAGTGCTATTAGTGGCTAAAAAAACTCAATATCAAAGCCACACAGGATTTTAATTGACGTGTTATCAGCCACTCATTGCCACGTGGCTCATTGAGCGTTCCGAGAGCTGCAACTGATGCCCGTTTAGCAGTCTGAGCAGCTTATCTTAACGTCCAATAAATTCAATTGGTAATACATATGAACGTACATACATTTTACGACAGTCGCCAGTTATTTTTGAACCTTTTATTTAGCAGAAGCTCGTAATTTTGTCTAATCCTTAAGGTGGTTCTCACTTCTCACTTCTCTATCATTGATCTAATAATATTGTGATTCTAGTAAATAGGTATGTTTTTAGAGTTCTGTACCATGGTATGGTCAATGGCAAAAAGGAACCGTTGCGTTGATGCGAGTACATTGTCATTCCACCAGTGCACAGTCTATCACAGCTTGAAAGAAATTGTTGTAAGCATAGGTAGACGGTTTAAGTAAAACGTGCAATTGGTCAATAGTTTTTCCTATATATGATTGAAAAGCTGATAAGGAATCTACAATAATACGGAATACCTATGTCTTAGAGCTGAGTAGGTAGATCCAGTTTTTTACTCAATAAAACAATGGAATCACATTATTTTAAGAACATAATACTATTAAGTAAATAATTTACTAACTACCAACAAGTAATTAATTCACTAACTACAATCGATTGATCAGTTTTTAAAATACTATCGCTGAAACGAATTTTTCACGTTTTACATTTGGCTTAGAAACTTATTTTCTTACTTTTCAATCAATAAGTTGAAAACTAATAAAACATGAATCATTTCAGTGTTTTTCGCTTTCTACTATAGAAACTTTTTGATTCATGAAGGCGCGCTTTGTAAAAAGTCACATAAGACTAGGTATCGCTTTTGCTGAGATTGGCGATTTAAAATTCATTAAAGAAAACTTACTTTGTCATTGAAAAGCCGCATCCCCATCTAAAACAGCCTCAGTTCTCAAAGGGTTCATTGGCAGCCGATAAGGCCTCCCTAAAGCATTCTACCATTGACTGGAGCTATAATTATGGTCTGCTCCAAGCTGTCCACACCAGGAACTACGGGTTCATTCCTTTTAAGCGTATTAATCCCTGTCCTGCACTGGACGGCACACTCCTTTACTATTGTAAATTGCAGTTTCATATAAGGCCCCGTACGTCTCTATCGGGATCGAGTGTATCAACACTGAAGTGACCATACGTCCTGTCTTGACAAATTTTAGAGGAAAGCAAAATATACCTACCACTTTACAGAAAACTATCGATTTAATTGAACCAGAGATAGTTTCTATGAAGGCCAAAAATATCTAGATAGAGAAGGTAGCCTAACTAATAGTAACTTGTATAAGTGATCTAACGTCCATTATTTCTGAACGTTAGAATTAAGGACAGATATTAAGGTGTGCCTCTTATACTTAGGCAACCTTACAAAAAAAGCATTCGTTTATCACTAAAAGAACTGCACTCGCTTAGTTCATTTCGATGACGAAGACCTCGGATTGGCCGAAAGAGCGTTATAAAAAGTTGCCTGCAGAATCTTTTAAACGAAAAAACTTTTACCTTGAAGGGAGATTAGGTAACAGGATCGTAGAGGCTATTGCACTGAAAATAAAGGTAAATATTTCTTGTAGCTTACTTAACAATAATATGGTGCTTATGATTACCACTGGTTAGTTTCCGGTTTCTAAACCATGTGTCCCACTTTGACCTGGATAAAACCTGGTCACGTGAACACTCAATAGTTTATTGTGATGCCCGATACGTCTGGGCAAGCGAGTTGCCCGGGGCGAGTGCATGTGAATGAGACTTCTAGATACAACCACCGGTTTCCACACTACATAATATGTTATACTTCAGCTATAAGGTAACTTATAAGCATGTTAGGGTCTAGGGACAGGTTTTTAACTCCATGACGGAAAAACACAGATAGTACGTCGCTACTCGCTTCACGTCAGGTGTTGTAGTGTTGTTCTTTTGATCATAGATAAAGTTCTTTTAATAAAACCTACTTTACCATTACAAAGTAGGATCCTTCGTATACCTAAAAACATTTTCTTAGTACAATTTCTACTAAGTATGGCTTTTTCCTGATGTAAGGAACGGCGGAACAGGCCATCGTAAATGGCTTTTAGTCTTATTTTGAAAGGAACTTTCTTTTTAGTGCAGTCAACACTGATATGACGTTTTTTTCGCAAAAGCTTTTATAAATACGAGTAAGCTGGTCAAAAGCAAAAGTTTAGGATGTCAAGCTGAAAAATGCTAATAAATAAATAATAAACAAGCTCCTACTTATTTACTGAGACAAAGTAAATGAAACTTGCTTTTTCTATCGAATAAAATAAATCACCAAAATCTGTTCGAAAGAAATATAGCTATATTTCTTTCGAACAGATTTTGGTGATTTATTTAAGAAATCGTTTATACCTAACTAGGTAGGTAAGTAGTTCCATAATAATTCCATGCATCGAATTGAGAAACTCCTCCTTATTTTTTGGAAGTCGATTAAGATTAGTAGGTATAAACATGCCAGAAGGACTCATAATTAATATTAATGAAATTAGTTAAACCATCTTCTTCGATGCCAAAAGTCGGGAATATTTTGGTTTTTGTTACGTTCGTAACGCATGAACTGGATTTATCCATTAATGGTTGCGCATGTAGATTGTGGGTTTAAGCACTCATATATTTTTAACCCCCGACCCAAAAAGAGGGGTGTTATAAGTTTGACGTGTGGATCTTTGTATCTGCCTGTGGCATCGTAGCTCCTAAACTAATGAACCGATTTTAATTTAGTTCTTTTTGTTTGAAAGGTGGCTTGATCGAGAGTGTTCTTAGCTATAATCCAAGAAAATCGGTTCAGCCGTTTGAAATTTATCAGCTCTTTTCTAGTTACTGTAAGCTTCACTTGTCGGGGGTGTTATAAGTTTTTAATTTACACTTGTCATACATTGAACTTTGAAGTAGGTACTTCTTTACCGGATGTTACCGTAGATTCAGTTCTCAATGTACGATGGATGCGCTACGCTGCGCGCTGATCATGTCTAAGTCTTTTTGTATGATATTATCCGAGGGTAACTAATACTGCAATAGGAACCTACCTACTTAATAATATTATGATTAAATTGCGGTTAACCTTCGATACGCTGTAACCGGAGCAGTAAATCTAAGTTGATCTGCTGTTTCATTCCGAACTGCATCAATCTATACTAATATTATAAAGAGGAAACCTTTGTATTTTTGTATGTTTGTATTGAATAGGCTCAAAAACTACTGGACCGATTTCAAAATTTCTTTTACCATTACTTAGAGGGATTCTTCCGAATCCGTATAGGCTATATTTTATCCCGGAACACCCGTGCGAAGCCGGGGCGGGTCGCTAGTCATTAATATATATCTACAATCTACAATAATTGTTTCGATTGCCTGAACTTATGGTATTCTTCTACAATAGTGAAAAAGTGTCCGCCAATCAAATTAAGATGCTCACACGAATCATTGAGCTTTAAAAAAACAACTAGTTGATGCTAAAAGCATCGTATATATGGCCCTTATATCTACAAACTGCTTACAAATCTTATCTGGTACTAGCTGTGCCCGCGAATTCGTTCGCGTGGAATAGTGACTTTTCGCGCTTTATATAGCCACGGACGCACAGGCGCGAGGCGCCGTGATTCTTTAAATTGACATAACTTTTTTATTTATGAACCGATTGACATGAAATAAACACTAAATCCTAAGTGAAGCTTACTACAACATATAAGTGAAAACCGTATCTAAATCGAATAAGCCGTTTCTGAGATTTGCGTGCACAAACACACAGACAAACAGACAAAAAAAAAATTTATTACAATTTCGGGTTCGGCATCGATATAATAACAACCCCTGCTACTTTTTTTTATATAATATTTCCATTGTACAGACACCACTTTTCTACAATTTTATTATATGTAATAGATTTAAGTGCATTGTGCAAGGGGTGTATGTAAACATGTATTCGAAACGTTCAGAGTTCAGACAGACAACATCTACTGATTTACATTCAAACCATTTAGGCCAACAATGTTGCAAGCAAATACGCAAGGCATGCGTCTGTAGGCTGTTATTTTTAGTCTCGCTTCCAGGTGTTAATATGTCAAAGTGTCGACGCAACTTCCTTGCGAAATGCTTCAGCTATTTAGGATCGAGGATACGTAGCATTCTTTGTCGGGTTCATTACATAGTATTCGTGTTTACTATCTCTTTATGTGGGTATTAAGATAGAAAAATATAGGTACCTACCTAGAGCTTTCACTCTCGGCTTCGCCTAAGTGACCTAAGTGAAATTCGGGTAGTGTAGGTAGGTACTTAGCGAGTTAGACCAACCAAAATTGGAGCAGTATTTGATATTTCAATCTGAAGGTAGCAAAAGTTTTGCGTCAATCATCGTAATTTTTAAATTTAATTAAAAAGATTAAGTATGACGATTTTTTTAATTAATTAGGTACCTTCAAATCCCGAATCAAGGTGGAACTCAATTTCATCTTCGGTAATTTAGTTGTTGACACCTAATCAAAAATCAACCACATGGTTCTACGAGGGCTGTACATCAATATACTGGTACGTTTTGCCTAAAAACTTACTATGTAAGTACTTAAAAGAGTGCGTAAAAGAGTTTTATCAAATCAGTAACCGTGCAAAAATACGCGTAGAATATTTATTTATTTATTATTCTAAGGTACGCCCACAGCATGTTCACAAAACACTTAAAAAAATTACAATAGTAAAGTTAAATTCGGTGTGACACACCACTTACGGGCACACACAGCTCCTGCAGGGAAAACAATGTAACGTACATGACCGATCGCATATTTTGGGAAAAAATTAGAAACTAGAACAAAGAACAAACTGTTAACAATTAGTACCTAAAAATAATGACAAATTATAAATATTTGCTATCACTTTTAATTATTAACTATGCAATTAAATATAATCGAAAAACCTACAAAAAACAGGAACTGGCCGATTAATCTCTCAAACCAGAGATAATGGTATGATAATAATATTATGGAAAACTCGTAATTTTTTTGCAGTCTGTAAATAAAGATTAGGTACATTTTTCCTTTGCACATGCAGACATTGGTCTAGATGCAAAAGCACAAAAATTGGTAAGTACCTAATAGGCCTATCACGGAGCTATCGTACCTAATAAGCGTTCGTATTCGTCTGATGCACTTCAACTGCGTGTGAAAACTGAAAATGTCGTTTGCGGGTATTAGTTAGTCGTAGTTCTTGGTAGAACGTAATTGCCACCATCCCGTTTCAATAAAAACTATTTTAGATATCTGCCTAGCACGCCGGTCTCGTCTCATGCGACAGTTTACAAGGAAAGCGGGTATTCGAAAACGTATGGTTAGGATACGCTGTACTTGACGCGCTGGCACTCGACAGGATGTCATCTGATGGTGTAGGAGCAAGCGAACGAGAATGTTCAACGTTTCTGTATCTGAATTATAAAAGTGTTTTTATTTTTAGAAAACAAGGATGCGGTTTCTATTTTTCTTTTAACTGAAAATATTACAATAAAACTTGAAGAGTGTCAAGAAATAACTATCTTCTCCGAAGAGATTCCTTAGAATAATTTTAGTGTTACGAAATTGCTAACAAATTATTATTTGGGTACCTGTCAATATTACCAAAATAAGTATCGCCTTGATTTTCCATGAAAGAATATTTCGATGATTTCGATGGATAGGTACCTACAAGGATATTAGAAGTTGAGTGGCTACCATGAACAAAATGACAAGCAAAACTTTTCAAAATAGCCTTAGCCTGTATACCTACTTAAAATAAAGTTTATTTCTATTATAAGTAATTATAAGTAGATAGCTTGACTTGCATTATATAGTTTCGAAATGAGCATTTGCTTAAGTATCTAAGCTCTTTACGATCTCTTTTCCACAATATTAAGTAGTTTGTTAATTTGTTTGTAAGCTTTTGCGTAGTATTGTAGGTTTAAGGGGTGACAGTGTGGTTGCTTATTGGAACTTGGAGATTAATGAAAATAGATTTATACGTTAGTTTTGAGTCATCATAAATACGAAGTATAAACACATTAAGTAAATCGTTGTCCGGCTCTCTGTCTGTAAGCGCAGAATGGGTGTAATTACAAGAAACCGGCCGCGGCGAGCGCTTCCTTCGTTACGCACACAGATAACATATCTCAATGGATGTGAAAAAAGAAACTCTCACAGATTATAAATGTCCCGGTAAGAGCTAATGGACAAAAAACGGTGTACGTGTTTAGCATTATTCATAAGTACTCGTAAATGAGTACCTATTGTTAAAGGTAAATTAATAGATTGCTATGATACCTACCTATACAGCCTGTTGACATTTTTGAAAAAGTTCGAATCGTGGGAAAGTTCTAGTGAAATCAAATCTTTTGAAATTATTTTGAATCTGCTCATGATTGTGCCTAAGTGTATCATAATATTTTAAACATCTTAGAGTCATAAGATGTGTCTCTATTGTAGGGACTTCCACACGCTACGGTCTTGCGCCGCCTAAATCCAGCGGCTCTCTGCAACTCGTCTGATGTCGTCCGTCCACCCGTCCTAGTGACCGTCTTTCAATACTGCTCTTCCCGGTGCGAGGTCACCATTCCAGAACCTTGAGATCCCAACGCCTATAGATTTTTCGAACTATGTGCCCTGCCCATTGCTACTTCAGCTTCGCAACCCGCTGAGCTGAGCTATGTCGACTACTCTGTTTCTCCTACAATTCTAATCAGTTTTGATCATGGGAAGATATAGCAAGGGAAAATAAAAGTTATTATTAATACTTACACGCCTGCTTCGATGAGACCTGACCTGGGTCAACTCAGAAAAGTTTCTTACTTTTTCGATTTCCACAATATCCAGTTTTGCTAGTCTCATTATTTCTTCTTCTACTAGGTAGATATGTTATATTTGCTTATTATCTTATGTAAGCTTTCGCTTTTATACAGCTTATTATAAAGCTTACAGTTGCATTTGCAGGGTAAAGTTAAACATTGTAGTATGAATGTGTTCAAACCGAGCATAACATTGATGTTATCGGCGACTGTGAGGTAAGATTGTTATTCATAGTATGGAATGGGAACGTCTGTCTGGCTCACTCTGGAACTTGTTGCTTCAAATATAAATTAATTTGTTTTGCAGAGAAAGGGACTGTAAACCATAGATATGAGGAATTTTGTAGTTTTTCTTAGTGACAGATTTAGGCCCAAACTGAAAGCTGATTCTATAGATATATCACACTTATTGATCCCATGAAACCAAAACAATTAAGTAGAAACGCACGAAAAGATTTTATATCCATACTAGCTTATGCCCACGACTTCGTCCGTCCCAAAAATCCTTTCTTGGCGGATGTCTACGTCATAATAGCTATCTGCAATCTGCATGCCAAACAGCCCGATCTGTCCTGTAACTTGAGTTGTGGGTTCGTAAATCAGTCAGTCACCATTTTCTTTTATACATACATATATTTAGGAGTAGGTACCTACCTCCTTCAGGCTTCCGAGCTAAATGGGTCGCACAATTCTAAAAAACCGGTCTATGATCGTTATTGGTCAGTCTTTCTCTACAAAATATGTAAGGGTGCGTTTATATTGCTCGATTTTGTCCGTATCGAGATAAAATTAATAATGAGATATTCTATTTGTAATTGTAAGTACCTACCAAAACTTCGGAAGTAGATTCGGATAACAATCAGCCGTAGACTAAAGCCAGCCATGTTCCTATTCCATATAACGAGTAATCTTACCTCAGCTTGGCTCTTGATAATGTCAACGTAATGGTCGGTTTAGACACATTCGTCTTGCGTCGAAGGCGATACTTTATCTTGTCTTTTAAAATGCAATCTCTATGTCTTCGTGTAATCTAAATGGCAGGCGAAGTTACATATCGTCTACCCGCTTCAAGCTGTTATTATATGGGGCAAAATCTCAAATGAATAAATTCATCCATCCTAATATTGTAAATGCGAAAGTGTGTCCGTCTGTCTGTCTGCTAGCTATTCACGGCCCAACAGACAACAGTTTAACCGATTTTGATGAAATTTGGTACCTACAGAGTTAGCTTACATCCCGGGGAAGGACATAAGCTATTATTTATCCCGGAAAATTAAAGAGTTCCCACGGGAATCTTAAAGGACCATCCGTTTAACCGATTTATATGAAAGATACAAAGGTAGCTTAGGTACATTCCGGAAAATGACGTAGGCAACTTTTATGCCGGAAAATCAAAATCTATCTAGTTATAAATAAAAATATTTTTAATCAATTAAATAAGTACTTTTGAATCAATATGCGAAACTATTATTTAGACAATCTACTATAGGTGTACCTATTTTGAGAATCCCAAATAGGTTTGCACATAAAACTGCGTTGCGCTTGCGTTGAGTCTATCCGATCGTAAAACTATAGCGGTCAGCCATTATATACTATAAACTACGCCCAAGTTATTTCGTGTGTTCATTCTTAGTCCACACCACCTAACATATTATTCTGAGAAATACGTCAGACTATAACGGTCTGAGTATCACTCGTAAACACAAATGAAAATGTGATGACAGTGTGCTGAGAAAATGGCTGTCGATCTATCCTATTTCTTTTCTTTTAAGTAGACTTCTTAAAAAGTTACGCAAAAGTAGAAAAACTAATCTACATATTGATGCGGATGGGTTGTGTTTAGACTTAGTATTGCCAGTGCCCAGTAGCGCAATGGATGAGTTTTGAAACTTTTCGGTTTTTCAGTCCGCACCCTAACCATCGAAGCAGATTGAGTAAAATTCTTACTGCCATTATAATTTAGATTATATTATAAGTAAATTTAGATTATATTACATGATATTTTAATTTAATCTTAGTCTAAACATGACCACACAATATGTATAATAACAGACAGGACTATCAATTGATAAACGAGCAATTTTAAATCTCTGGTCTGGTATGGAGGCTTCGGCTTCGATTTAGCGTTCCGGTTCGATGTTGTGTAGAAACTAGAAACCAAAGGGAAGGCTTAATAAAAACTACCATACCCCTTCCAGGTTAGCCCGCTTCCATCTTAGACTGCATGATCACTTACCACAAGGTGAGATTGAAATCAAGGGCTAACTTGTATCTGAATAAAAAAAAATACAAAAATTTGGTCGAAGGACCTCAAACTATTTCAACGATAGCCAAAATAGTTTTATAGTAAACAAAGCTGCTCGGCCTGATTTCGACCGTGATAAATTCTCCGTAATCTAAGTTCCAAAGTGGCTGCACTTGATCGCTGTCTAGACTAGACTATCTATCGCCGGTCTATAAACCGCAATACGATACAATCCACTGGGAAAGGCGTCGGATATTTACAGGCCACGCTCGTTATTCTGATTTCTACTCCGTTATTATGTTACATTGGGCGTCATATTTCCTCGTTCATTGTTGTCACTAGTCTTCGGCTTTCTGAGGCTCTAGCTCCGACTATAACTTTTATCACTTACGGGAACACGTACTTACCTAGTGTTTGACAGAATTATCTCCACACACTAATTTACATATTTTGGGCACTAATTGCGTGCCAAAATTGTGTGAACTTCTAAATTGAAAAGCTTTTTGTAATTTAGTTAAATGAAAAGCATCAATTTTTTATTACTTACCTCCCTACCTAACAATACAATAGTTACCCACCTCGCTAACCCGCCTAGGCTTTGCTCTGGTGGTGTTCCTCAAAATTCTTGTGGGCATCTATAAGTCATACAAAATCTCAAATTTTTATATCCAGTGCGATTTTCGCCTTTTATAATATTATGTATTATTGGTATTTTTGTTGCAGTGGGAAGTTGTGAACGAGTGCGTTGCGGCGGCGAGAAGCGCTGTGTGCTGGACGCGGAGCTGGGCGCGCATTGCGTGCGCTGCGGGGGCTGCAGCGTGGCGGGCGCGCCCGTGTGCGCGGTGGACGGCCGCACCTACGCCGGCGCCTGCGCGCTGCGCAAGGCGGCGTGCGAGCGCGGCAAGGCGCTGCCTCTGGCTTACAAGGGCTCTTGTATAGGTGAGTAGGTATTCAGTTTTGCAATTCGTTGAGCAACGTCGGATACTCCGGTACTCCCCATTTCTAATTTGATCAACTCGAAGCATAACATCTCTCCATCGCCCGCTGTGTGATCCTGATTTTGAGGCACTTCTATTAGCGCAGAATAAAGAGAGACACAGTAGTCAAGATGCCACGTGATTAACCTACTCGTAGTATCTAAGGATCTCGTGGTAAATGACGAGACCACGACGGCCCTTTAACATAGGGCCTTGACTATACGTAGGCCTTAGTAGCACCTTAGTCCCGCACGAGTGCCGTCTATGTGGCTTCGTCAAACCTCTGTATTTTTTATTCTGATTTTGTCTTTGCGATCTTACTTGATGGTATGTGATAATGCAGTCTAGGATGGATGGATCTTGGAAAGGGCATGGCAGTTTCATTAAACCCATAGGCCTCCTGATCGATTTCTATACGGCATCGTACCGGAACGCTTATGAAATATCATATCCAATGCTCTGTGATATATTATGAATTTTTTATTGTCAGCGAACGCAACGTGCGCGCGGGTGCGTTGCGGCGCGGGGCAGCGCTGCGTGGCGGGCGGCGCGAGCGGCGCGCGCTGCGTGTCGTGCGGCGCGTGCGGCGGCGGCGCGCGTCGCACCATCTGCGGCTCGGACGCGCGCACTTACCCCTCGTGGTGCCGCCTGCAGCGCGCCGCGTGCCACGCGGGCCGCGTGGTCGACCCGCTGCACCCTGGACCGTGCAAAGGTAAACCTAACAATAGGCTTTCATGATGATGTAGTCCTTTTATTCCGTCGTGGAAGTTAGAGCTGCAGCAATTCTTTTCCAAATCTACTTAGTACTAGTTAAGTCTCCTATTCGGGAGGTCCGGGGTTCGATCCTGGGCAAGAACATCTGACTTTTCGGAGTTATATGCATTTTAAGCAGTTAAATATCACTTGCTCTAATTCGGTGAAGAAAAATATCGATGCCTGAAAGTTCTCCGTGATGTGTTCAAAGGCGTGTGGAGTCTGCCAATCCACACTTGGCCAGCGAGGCGGACTGTGGCCTAAACCCTTCTCATTCTGACATGAGACCTATGCTCAGTAGTAGGCTGGCGAAGGGTTGATCATGATAAAGTAAATACCTACTAAAACTAATAGGATAAATAAATGCGTATAGAATGTCGATAGATTAGTAATAAGTAATTGTTTTCTCTGTTTCAGAAAATAAAAATATTACGGACAATAGTGTGAATGGCGAGAAACACAGGGAAGATGTGGACACAACGCGAGTCCTATAGTCATAGACTCTAGAAATAGCACTGCAGTGTTTGAATAGCTTTGTAGGTGATGATCGGACGTGCCGCGTACGACGATCCGTGAACGCGACTAGGTTTCCGGAACATGCTGTGTTCATGACAAAATTGACCAGAAGTTGGAAGGAATCGAAGTTAAGAGTCTGTTAGTATTAGGAAAAGCGACCATAATATTTTTTTGACCATAAAAACGAAAAAAACTGTTATCCTATCCTAAGACTTGTTTCGATGATATAATCAAGTTTTACCGACAAAAGTATTGATTGATAAAGATTTAAGAACGAATGCAGGTTGAGCAAGGTTTTGAATGTATCCAGTCAATATGCCAGTTTTCAGAGCAAAATGTTCGTAGTGACTTGTTGTAGATTTAGGGAAATCTTCGAATCTGTTGCACATTTTTCGAATATTGTAGATAAATAATGTCTTATAGTTATAAAAGAAAACACTTTACATTATTAAAATTGAGCACCAAATTGTACTTAATATTTAGTCAAAATGTTAAAGATAGAAATAGAACTGTAGTTAGCACAATATTCGATGTATGCGTGTATTTCTATTCTAGAAAATCCTAATTTCCGTCTTGTTGACGTTCGCTGCTATGACAAGGTTCGTAGGATAAAATAACTTAAATTTTCATTGGACTGACAAATTGTTCTTAAAATTTTAATAACTTTTAGTAGGTACTTTAAGACTTAAGTAATTTTACTTCACGTAATGTGGTTTTAACGCTTATGCAATATTTATTATTAAGTTATAAAGTTTTAGTGCAATATGTTATTGAAAATTGTGTGAAATTTATGTTTACATGTTTTGTTTTGTTTTATTTTTATATGCAAATGTGTGTCTCAGGATCACTAATTATACGAAATTCGGTCAATACGAGAATGATTTTCAAAATACTTATTTCAGTATTATGTGTATGTAAGTTTTATAATAATTATTTTTTTATTTTCGAAACATTTTACAATGAAATTAGGTGACTTTATAGACTGTAGATATGAAGTAATTTATTGTTACTTTTAAATTATTTCCAAAATGTTTCCAAGAATTTTATTTGTACGGATGCCAGTGGTGGTTGAATAGTCGAGTCGAACTGATAAATGTCATGTAGAAATAAATTGAGTTCTGGACGTCCTGCTTAGCTTTAAATAGTTTACAATTTGATTTCTTTAATATAGACTATTAGTCCACATAAGTCTAATTATATTATTTAAGTTTTATTTAGTATGATAATTGAGTTTAATTTAAAATTATTAATCTGTAAGATCTCAGATACCTATATTATGAAGAAAATTAAATAAAGAATCGGCATAATGATTATTATTGAAAGAAAATTGTCACATAGTTTAATATAATATGTTTAAAAAAGTTGATCCAAAGAAAGGTGAATCCAAAAGTTGATTTGAGAGTAGATTTGGTATTGTATGATAACTTGAATGAAATGAAAAAACACAGAAGTTTTTTTTAACAACATTTCAAAAAAACGATAATGATCTCTACAAAATGTTTTATAACTTGAAGTTTTTTATTTTATTTTAATCAACAGGTTTACAGTCGATAAGCTAAGCACCTAAATTGTTGAGGTCACTTTTATCTAAGTATGTGAATTTCTTTGAATTGTGAATTTTGGATAAGTTGTATCTTTTTTATTTTGTTTTGTATACCTATCGCTTATAAAGTAATATTTATACAGTTTCATATCGTGGACTATATATTTTTAATACTTAAACTATTTTTATTAAATTAACTTTACGACTTTCTCTTGTCAATTATATTTTTTTAATTCTAAAGTATGGGTAAATCGTCAAGCAGTAACATAATATTTTTGACGAAAAACAAAAATACTAACAAATAATAATATTCCGATGGCATTTTTTTGAAAACAACGAAACTAAGTCATTTTGTAAGGCCACTATTGGCATTTTACTGGACCATTTGATATGTAGGTAGGATGTGATAAATCTCACAAAGTTCGAAAACTATTACATTTAATCCCGTTTTGTTGTTTAAACATTTTGCATACACATGGTCATCGAACCGAGCGAAGACGCTATAGAGTGCACGAGCGAGAACCCTCGCATTGCTACGTGTTAGAAAAGCAAAAACATCTAAGTAATTAAATTAAAACCAATATTATTCCTTTCTTTATCTACATTCTTAACAATCTGTCAAAAGTGGCCCTTTTATAATGGCTTTACAGTAACTTCAAGCCTATTTTTATAAAGACTTTCAGTTTTTAATCTGGAATTTGAAACTAAATACAATTTTTTTTAAAATTGATAATCTGTTTTTTTTTTTTTAATTTTTCTATCAAATTACTAAAATCTCTTGAAGTTTACGCGTACATACTACTTAAATCGAATTGTTAACTCTACTATGTATTGTTGTAGTTAAACTACTAAATTGTTGTAGTGAACTCATTCAAACATTAGAAGATGATGTATAATATATTATTGTCCTTGTTTCTTCATAAACATTTTACATGGATTACTGTTTTTTAATGTTTATTACCCCTCCCACCCAGAAGTTCACTGTGAATGTCGACTAATTTGAGCAACACTATATGACGATAGCAATCACCTCTGATTGGCTGATGCAGGCGCGGATCCAGACTTCAAAAAAGGTTGTGGCCAGCCGAAAATTGCCCAAGTGCGAGTTGGAGTATGAACTCGCCCATGATCGACATAGCGCATTCCTACAAAGGAGATGTTTACAAAATACATATATGCCTAGTACTCGTTCACATATACATCGCTGACCTACACGATTAACAACTCTACATGTTCTGTAGTAATAAAATTAGTATGAATGATTGGATAGTAATTAGGAAATAATAATATCACCCGTATTGGATACAGGGAGTGGCAATTTGCAGGGCACATAGTTCGAAAAAACGATAGGCGTTTGGTTCCCAAAAGTGTTGGCATCGCTACCTCGTGGCAGAAAGCGCAGCGTTGAAAGACTCCTCACTAGTTGGAAAGACAACGAGTCGCAAGAAGCCGCTGGATTCAGGCGGCGAAAGGCCGTGGTCTGTGGAAGTCCCTACAAGAGACCTATGTTTTTTTTCTCTCTCTCGTCTGGCTTTACAAAGATTAGCCAATGTCAAGTTTGTAGTTATTTACAAGTTAGGGAAACTACATATATAGGTAAGTATGGACTTCGTCGGCGCTCGCCGATACACGCGCGGCACCCCTTTAGAGCGCTTCCCAGTCAGTTCGACCACCAAAAACACCAGTGAAACACAAATCCCGGCCACTTTTGACAATAACTAACACTCCAAAAAGGCAGAGAACGCGCGCCAGCAAACACCAACACAGACGAAGCGACCTATGTTCAGCCGTAGACGTCTAGCGGTTGATAATGATGATGGTTGGATACCTAGCTTTATGAGACCAAATAATAGGTCCATCTAGTGGGAGGCTTTGGCTGTGACTAGTTACCACTCTACTGGATAATTCACTCTGCTATGAGCAACGTCCTACAGCTACTCAACCCAGCGCGTAACATACACAAACCGAAATAAAAACATACTAAATAGAATCTAAAAAAACAAAAATGTGGCGTCTTGAACATAAACAGTATAGACTAGGGCTATGTACTCTTGCCGATAAAAATAAAATATTTTTCTTCGAATTATGTAAGTACCTACATAAAAGCGTTTTAATTTGAGGGTTAAAAATTATAAATGCGGTAAAAATAAAGATAATATTATTCATACAGTAAAAATAGGCTCTAAAAATAATAATACACAATTCAGAGTAACAAAACTCAAATTAAAAAAATCGATATCGTAGACCTAGATAATCGATATAACAAACAATAATATCATTTTTAAAAATGGACATCCCTTTTCAGTACTTTTGTGACAAATGAATGACAATCACAAATAACTACAATAATGGCTTTTTGCCAGGCTGCATGGTCTACAACCATTGCCTTTTCTGAAGGGGATAAAAATTTAAACTAACTACAATAATGGCTTACATAACAGCCGGAAGTTTAAAAGCACTTTTATTTACGAAAAAATAATCCCAAAACAAATATTCATGAAACTTAGTGAGAAATTATGTTTTTATTTTAGCTTTAATAAATGAATAAAAAAATTTAAGGTACAATGCTTCTTGTGAGAGTACTCTCCATGGGCATTTTTCTTTAATTCCCGGTGCGCTCGGTTTGGCGCTTCGGATCAGCACAAAAAATAACTGTCATCATTTTGTATGGCACGCCATATCTAGCGTACCATGTAAATAGCATTACATATTAATTATTATATTATCTATGGACCGGCGCACATGTTGCGGAGCGCAGCGCAGAGCATGCCCGCGAAGTTTTCTAATCGCGTGATACATTACGCGAATTTCTACCAGAGAATGTGCGAGCACACGCGGGACTGCGCGCGGATGCGCGAGTATCCGGACAGATGCACAATTGATTTTAGATATTATTTCAATGAGGACAATGCGATAATACTTTGTGACTGTGAAAAATGCTCTGCGCTACGCTCCGCCATATGTGCGCCGGCCCTATGATTGCGAGTGTATGTATCACGTGCGTGTATGTATCACCAAGCACGTATGGGTGACACGTGCGTAGTGACGCACGTAAACCCCTAACACTCCGGGTTTCGCATACGTCCACGCTTTACGCAAGCGGTGTGCGATGTTTCATACATTACAACGCAATGGTACGCGCTACGTCTACGCTTACGCAGCGTGTGTGAACGAGCTAACACAAAATTAACTGAATTTGAAAATGTCACCATATACAAAAATAATTGAAGTCCTACTACTCGGTCCAGCTAAGTTTACACCTCGCGTCGATTACGTCACACTGACGCTTAGGTACGGTATGCGAACCGTACTGAGTTACTGAGACGACAAGACGACCGCGGTGAAGTGGAAGAGGCGCCGCATTCCAGCGAGGTGCAAACTTAGCGCGGCCGAGTTATAAATGTCTAATCATTATTTGACACACTGAATTATATTCTAGTTAACAGTTTCATAGTTACTGCGCTTAGGAATACCGGTATGGAATGATAGTGGTGTAGGTAGGTACGATTATTAATTTATTCACTCATTTCATCTCACTATTCTTTTACAAACACTGAGTACTCCGTCCATTTTCCAAGCACATAAAATATTCGACGAAACACACTTTAACACGGTCTAGTTCTGCGGCAATTTCTAGACACAACTATATATCCGAAAATCGCAGTCTGTATCGTAAAAACATAAGAGTTCTATTGCCAATCTGTATATTAGGCAATCAAGCAAATTATCACTCTTGGGCCTCTTGTTGCATAGTGGTTCTAGTGAACAGCTCCATCGTCAATGCGCTTAGAAACACAGGTATGGAATGATGATGGTGCAAGTGCAACTCCACTAATTCTCCTAGAGATGCTGAGTAGTCCGTGTGAACCATTTCTATGCCGTCGTCGCATAGTGTGAATGTAAGGTATTCGTCTGATGATTCGGCGTACATATTTGATATCCTGCAAGTAAATTAAGATCTTATAATTTTTATTTCGAGGGCCTAGCTATCTATTGATTGTGATTGTTAAGCAACCTCGACCCAAGTTAGTAACTGGATGGGTGACCGACTTTGGGGGTACGAAGTTAGCCTTTTTGATTCCTCCGTGCTTACTTACTTACTTAGCCATCCGTCGAGGTTATTATCACTAACATCTGATTTTCTAAAACCTAGAAGAGTCGAAATCTCTTATTGGACCTGTATACTGAAAGATTTGGGAACCCACCGCATTATTATCCAATCCGACCACAATATGATTAATGGAATGGGGTCACGACCCTCAGCAATGAGGAATACGACTATAAAGAAGAAATTATATTTTCAATTTGGGATATTTAACATTTTAATATTTATTGAATGTAGGCAAACTTAGGGCTCTTAAGATAAAGTTAGCTCTACCAAGTTACTACAAGTTAGTTGAGAAGAGCCAGCAAGAAACTCAGCTGTTATTCTTTTCAAAACACATAATATTACAATGAGATACATATACCAATATGTACATTATTATCAATTGATGCTCTCTATGGTTAAAATTTCGGTCAAACGTGAATTTTCCATAAAAAATAATTTTATTCCAAAAATTGACTAAGTTTGAAAAAGTGTACATCTGTACAAATTCAACCCGAAAATACATAATAATAAAGTTACTTACCTATAGTTTTTATGACCAATCCTATCTATTTTGTAACCTAGAAGCATGTAGCATACATCCCTGTACTCTTGAGCTGAAGATGTGAATTCTTCCTTCATCCTAGAAATATAATGCAACAGTGAATTTAATATAGTCTTTTCATAATTTCGGTTTAGATTCATTCTATTATATTTTGATTGTGATAGAGTTTTGTTGTAATATTAGACAGAAAGATTGAATCATTTCAAATGATATTATAGGTACTAGTTGACTTGCACAGATTTGCATAGGTTCAATCATATTTTTTTGTATTGTGACACTCTCCTTGACAATGTGCGATATATTGAGTGTTTAAACCTCGTTGTCGAAGTAATCACACTAATATTATAAAGGCGAAAGTTTGTATGTGTGTGTGTGTGTGTGTATGTTTCTTACTCCTTCACGCAAAAACTACTGGATGGATTGGGCTGAAATTTAGAATGGAGATAGATTATACCATGGATTAGCACATAGGCTACTTTTTATCCCGGAAAATCAAAGAGTTCCCACGGGATTTTTAAAAACCTACATCCACGCGAACGAAGTCGCGGGCATCAGCTAGTAGTTATAATATTACTATTAACGACTATGCTAGTATAAAGAAAATTTTACGAGGTTAAAAAATACTCTCAATTTAGTTGCGATCAGAATCAATACCAATGTACTTTTAAAACCTTTTAAAGAACCTACCTCTGCAATTTGATCCTACTATTTTCTAGCTTGGTTCGTAATTGCTGCAATTCTTCGGGACACCCTGCATTACCGCCTTCCCGTAAAGCAGCTTTTAGCTTTTTGATCTAAGACACAGTAAAATAAAATGTTAAAAGCCCGCATCATCGAAGTGATAACTTGTTGATGGGTGGGGCCTAAAATAGTGCTGTTTCCACAGATGACCGAACGTTATTTGTGCGTGTCACTCTTTTTCTCTAACTGCACCTCACCACGAGAGAAGCTAGGTGAATGAATTAGTTAGAATAGGTGATAATTGCTAATCGAAGTTTGGAATTATGCCTATTTTTGGTGGCAATTTTTTTTACACAAACTAAACTTAAAGACATTTGAAATTATTATGAAGTAAAGCGTGAGATGAAGTTGTTAATTTTTGAATTGTCTAGTTTTTTATATACTTTATTTACGCACGAAGTTGCCTCAAAATTTGCCTTGAAATAGAGATTTTATAAGGGCCATATCTTTTAAAATAAATATGATTTAACCATATTAATTATTTTAAGGCATAGATAATGGAGACCTAAGTCGATATATGGCTTAGTTATAGGTCTAGATCAAATGGTATGTACCCATAAGGGAACCCTTCATACGCCCTTCTCTATACAAAGTACAAACGTATTACGCCTATTATTATTCTATTCTTAGTTGTACTTACTTCTTCTTGAGCAGAGTCTAGGTCAAGCTCCATTTGCTTTTGCGCTGCGGCGGCTGGGTTGTCTGCTAAATGTAGGACCTGAAAATAATCACCCAAATTCAGTTGATAAAATCAAATATTTTTATTTTATAGTTTTAGATTGATTTGAAAAAAACGAGGAGAGGACGACTAAAGACAAGTGTAAATTAAAAATTTATAACACCCCAATAAGTGAAGGTTACGGTAACTAGAAAAGAGCTGATAACTTTCAAACGGCTGAACCGATTTTCTTGGATTATAGCTAAGAACACTCTTGATCAAGCCACCTTTCAAACAAAAAAACTAAATTAAAATCGGTTCATTAGTTTAGGAGCTACAATGCCACAGACAGATACACAGATACACATGTCAAACTTATAACACCCCTCTTTATGGGTCGGGGGTTAAAAAGGTGGATTGATTGCGTGAAAGATATGCATATAAAAGGGGTGGATGATAGGTTGACGGATGACAGAAGACTGGAAGAAGAAGACATATTGTGCCGACCCCACGCAACGTGAAATCAAGAAAAAGAAGATAGTTTTCGATTCATAGCCTAGTGGTTAAGAGTCTATTCGAGAGTCGAGGGTTCTGTTCCGGTCACGCACCTCTAACTTCTCGGAGTCATGCATTTCAAGCAATTGCTTTGACGGTGAGGCATAACGTCATGAGGAAACCTGCATGTTTGAGAGCTCTAAGGTGTTTGTAATGTTTTCAAAGGTGTGTGAGGTCTGCCAATCAGCACTGGACTAGCCTAAAGGATTATGGCATAAGCTCATCATTTTGGGAGATCGACGGGGTTGAAATATAGGGGAGCTATGAAAGTTCTGTTAGAATATAGATTTTAAAAATATCACCTTAGTGGGCGCGGCGAGCTTTTCTAAATGCGCTTGTAATTGGTCTCTTTGAACGCGCAGTTTGGCCACTTCACGCTTGGCTGCCTCGGCCTCTTCACGAAATTTGCTCGCCTCGGCTCGGGCGCTTTCAATAGCTGAAATATCATAATAGGTACAGTGCCCGGGACACAATTGGAGCAATGACGTGATTGGCTGGCGAATGGCGGCTGCACGCGATTGGTTTATCAGTCGGCGCGGGTGCACGCGATTGGTTGATAAGTCGACTTTCGCTTCCCGGATTCACCAACTTTCTCCCACAACACGTCTCCAAGTTGTTTGCTGGGCACTATAACAGTTCTACTTTTTTTACAAGTCACGCCGATGTACCAGCGCAGAAATCTTGTTTTTGAATGGCGCTAAAAATATCTCAGCCAATCATAGCGCGCGTCCGCCCGATTAGTTGTTATCTACCAGCCATATTTTGTACGCGCGAATTATGAGCGAGATAGCACGAGTCTTTGTTATACCAGAGGAATCGTCAATGCGTTGCCGGCCATTCAGGAATTTGTTGGTCCGCTCCATGAAAAACCCCATGTTGTAATCTAATGGGAACACCGCAGCAAGGGTTCTGCATGTGCGTGGAAAAAAGGATCTGGCACAACGGGCGGTGGCGTGGGGTGGGATTGTAGAAAAAGAAGTGTGCTCTGAAGAGTAGAAAAAGAAGGGTGGAATAAGGTCAAAACCTTATTCCACCCTTCTTTTTCTACTCTTCAGAGCACTCCCCATTAAAATGGCGATAGAACACGCGTACGTCTCTGCGTTGCTCCAGGCTTTAGCCGGTTAGTTTGGGATCGTCCACAAGTCGAACAGCCCGCCTCTCATTCCATTGCGTAAACTCGTCACTCACTAACCTTTAGCTTGTGCCACGTGGTCCTGGTTCGCCAGCACGTCCCTGTAGCCTTGCAACGCTTTCTCCAACTGTTCAACTCGCGCGGAGAGTAGCGCCGTACTGCCCGCTCCCGTCGCTCCGCTCAGAGTTACGGTCAATTCCTTTTCGTAACTATCTAATTGTTGCCTGAAACAATAGCCAGAGCTTAGAAGACCTAAAGCGTTGTCACAATACTCTATCGGAACACGGAAAGAACTTAGTATAGCGCTCTCTCTGCGTATCAAAGAGTGCTGTACTGTCATTTGTATGGGATAACGTATTATCCCTTACAAATGACAGACCCAAAAATATTAGTAGGCTTTAACCATTTTGAGTGACCAACAAATCCTACAGTTATGACTCTTTTATGTTGCAGTATCAACTAAATGAAGAAAGAAATATCTTTACAGTGGCAACAAGTAATTTTTTGCATATTTTATAATATAGTGTCTCCTCACCTGTAACTATCTCGCTCCCTAGTTACCAGCAGTAGTCGTTTTTGTAGCCGATGTATAAGACTTTCTTGGTTCTTGCGCACAATTTGCAGATCGTTCAGTTTAGCCGTCGCCTTATCCCGCTCGTACTTCATTGTTGCCACTTCCTAGAAAGAATATTTTGATGATTCAGATAAAGACCCATTGCACCAACACCTGGAAAGTTCAAGAAGTTTGGCGCGATCTATCACTAACATCGATAATTCTCTTTTATCATCCTACCTCAGTAAGTTGTGCATTGAAGCTAGTTTAGTCATTACTATAATACTTCTTGTTAAACCCCGCGACCAGTCTAATTCACAACTTTAGCTATAGTTGCCTCAGTGAGTTGTGCGAGTTGCGACTGTGCTTGTGAGCAGCCCTCGACTGCGCTCAGCTCCCTGTTGAGCGCAGTATCCAAGGTTGGAATCAATGCGCGCGCAGACTCCACGCCGTGTGTCTGCGCTGCGGTCTTCCATTCTCATACTGAACTTTTAGATAATTCTGAGTGATCTTGAACTATGACACTTAAAGCGTACGCCGAGACTTATCCTGCATTGAAGATAGCTACCATACCGTGTCTTGCTAAAACCCGCGACCTGTCTAACTCACTATTCTAGCTATAGTACCTCAGTGAGTTGAGCGAGTTGCGACTGCGCTTGCGAGCAGTCCGCAACTGCGTTCAGCTGGCTGTTGAAAGCAGTGTCCAGAGCTGAGGATAATGCGCGCGCAGATTCCACGCCGTGCGCCTGCGCTGCGCTCTTCCATTCTTCCAGCGACGATTCAAGGCATGCTAACTTTATCTGGAGACAATGAAATATTTATTTTAAGATTAAGACTATAGTAACTGTAGTATCAACTAGGTCTACCACTTAACTGAAACCGAATTTGAATTTTGTTTTATTTTTATTATATCAACTGAAATTGTGTTGATAAAATATGTCGATATAAAACGTTCGATGTCCCATTCCCTGTAGCTCCTGATGCGCAGGTTGCAGCGTCTCGACCTTCATCATGAGCAGATGCACCTGCTCCTCCAGCACTACGCAAGTGGTGTGCCATGTTTCATACAGTTTCATACATTACAACGCAATGGTACGCGCTACATCTACGCTTACGCAGCCTGTATGAACGAGCTATTAATGTTAATAGTACCAGTCTCTTTATTGTGTCTTGGATTTTAACTGGTCAGATCTTTTTTTACTACAAGTTTGTCTTTGTAATACACTGTAATGTATAATGATCAGCTTAGTGGCACAAGTTAGTTTAATTAAAGAAAAGTATCCTTACTTTGGCCTCGTGTAGCTCCTGCTGCACAGGTTGCAGCGCCTCGACCTTCACCGTGAGCAGGTGCACTTGCTCCTCCAGCACTAACTTGTTGCAGACGGCGTCGCGCAGGGAGCGCTCTGAGGCCCGCAATTTAACCACCTCTTTTTCTAGTTCCGCCATATTGCTGAGGCGTTTTTGGGCAGTCTGAAATGTTCGAATTTTAGAGATATTTTCGTAGACCTTATTACAATAGCTTATTATTGTTCTGTCAATCAGATAATTACAACTTTTAAAAAAGGAACAACATAACTTTTGCTCGAAACGTTGGGACTTTGGACTATTTAAAAAAATAAAACTGATTGCAAGAGTGAATAGGCATCTTTGAGACAAGCGCGCTCTAACCTA
The DNA here is from genome assembly GCF_905333055.1 of Maniola jurtina. Classification (NCBI taxonomy): domain Eukaryota; kingdom Metazoa; phylum Arthropoda; class Insecta; order Lepidoptera; family Nymphalidae; genus Maniola; species Maniola jurtina. Next base: position 4,751,200 of record NC_060048.1, on the reverse strand, counting down.
GACCTCATCAAAGCTTTTTATTAAACATGATTGTCGTCAAGCGCAAGCCTATCTCGCGATAAAAAAAAAAAAACGACCAAGTGCAAATCGGATTCACACTCATAGGGTTCCGTACCTTCGTCGTACAAAATATAACACTACGTACTTTTTTTTACCCATTTTGAAATTCGCCATTTTAGTGGTTTTTTATTATATGTTGTTAAAGCAGCAATAGATATACAGATACACACTCTGAGTACCTATTACAATTCACGAGACAGCTCACTTACAGACAGACAGACGGACAGCTGATTGCTTAGTAATAGTCTTGTTGGCATCATTCAGATACAGAATCATAAAAAGCATACTATGAAGCACACTATAATTAAAACATAAAAAACATGGTAAATAATTCTACAGACCAAATATTATAACAGATCAGTTAGTTAACGTATGATAATTACTAGCTGATGCCCGCGACTTCGTCCGCGTGGATTTACGTTTTTCAAAATCCCGCGGGAACTCTTTGATTTTTAGGATAAAAAGTAGGCTATGTGTTAATCCAGGTTATAATCTATGCCCATTAGAAATTTCAGCCAAATCCGTCCAGTGGTTTTTGCGTGATTGAGTAACAAACATCCAAACATCCACACTTATAATATTAATAGGATAAGGATTATATGTCATTGTACCTTGGCTTGTTGCTGCCAATCCATATAGGAATCCCTTTCATACTCTAGCTCTTTCAGTTTGTTGGTAACGGACTCCAATTCAATTTTCTGCTTCTCTACTTGAGTGTGCAGACTGATGCATTGTTCAGCTTTGGCTGTCTGCCTTGCTAGTTCTTTTTTAAGCATTTCTACTTCTTGTTGGGCGCCTTCCAGTGCCTACAACGTTGAAAACTTCATAAGAGTCTATCTTAATGTATAAGTCAAATCATTTATTAGGGTTCTGTACCTCAAAAGGAAAAACGGAACCTGTAGGATTACTTTGTTGTCTGTATATCCGTCCGTCCGTCCGTCGTGTCTGTCAAGAAAACCTATAGGGTACTTCCCGTTGACCTAGAATCATGTTTGGTAGGTAGGTAGGTCTTATAGCACAAGTAAAGGAATAAATCTGAGATCCATGAATTTGTGGTTACATCATTAAAAAAATTAAAATGTGTCTAAATCTTCAAAGAAGTAAGATAACTATACCAAGTGGTACCCCATATGAAAAAATACCCAAGTACGGAACCCTCGGTGCGCGAGTCAGACTCGCACTTGGCCGGTTTTACAATGTAGGTACTATTGTGCACTTTTTTATTGTCAATTGTTGAATTTGTAAGATTACAAGCTAAAAGGGAAACACAAATTCACAGTTTTCAGATTTTTTCCTTTACTTGTGCTATAAAAGGTGTTTATCTCCCTAATTTCATGATTTTAGGTCAACAGGAAGTACCCTATAGGTTTTCTAGACAGACACGACAGACAGACAAACAGATGAACAACAAAGTGATAGTTTAAGGGTTCCTATTTTCCTTTTGAGCTACAGAACTGCAAAAAACACACCAAATTGAGATCCTTCTTTTAAAGTTGGTTAAAAACTGACCTGCAATAACTCATCCATATCCTTTTTCATTTCGGACAATTGGTCCTTGCTACTGACGTTTACCTCCAATAGTTTATCTTTTAACTCAAGTATCTGCTTTTGCAGCTCATTTCGATCCTTTTCCCATTTAAGTTTATACTCATTGTGCTCTTTAATAGTCTAGAAACAAGTTAAATAACATTGAACACTTTGGCATTTTTAATTGTAAAATATTATTTTACAATCTCACTGCCTGCAGGATTTAGATTTTTAAAAATCATGTGGGAACTCTTTAGTTTTCTGTGATAAACAGTAACCTATGATCACTCTCTAGGTCTTTAACTATACCCATGTAAAAAATCGCGTCAATCCTCTGCTCTCTATTGCAATTGGATTGAAGGAATCAACTAACAAACACACTTCACATCACTACCCAATCAATACCCATGTTAGAAAAGCGAAAGTGCAAAAAAATATGGGTGACCACAAGTATTGACAAGTACCATAAGTGGTGGCAATCTGCATAGCCCCAAAGAACAAGAAGAATAAAAATATGGGTACTGATATGACTCAGAGATAATGTAGTTATTTGTATGTTTTTTATAATAAAACATTTAATATTTATTATGTAATTAAATCTGAGCAGATTAGTATAAGTAGAAATGAATTAACATATAGTAAGAAATATGTAATATACGCACAGTAGATACATTTAAAATTAAAATCTATAATATTAGTATGAAACTATGAATAGTTAAATAATACCGCTGCATATTCATCTTTCACGTCTTGCTCCCTTCTTCTAATCATTTGTAGCCTTTCTTCCATGTCTGAGAGGGCTCTCTCATCCCTCTTGTGTTGCTCCACTAGAGATGCCTTCTCCTCTTCAAATAGTATCTGCATTTCCTTACGAATCGTATGCTGGTGATTCACACGGGCTTCTAGTTTTATTATCTGTGGAAATTATCATGATCAACTTCTATATATTATTCACTGACTGATGATTGATCTATCAACATACAGCTCCAAACTATTGGACGGATCAGGTTGAAATTTGGCATGCAGATAGCTATTATGACATACACATCCCCTAAGAAAGGATATTTCAAAAGTCACAAAAACTGAATGTATAATGTGTGAATTTACGTTCCATTGTACCTGAGCCTTTGCAGCGATTAAATCGATCTTCATCCTTTTGGCTTCCCATGGTGAAGTAGGCACACTTGGGCTCGAATCAGCACGGACACGCTTCTCAGGGGTTCCTGATTCAATCAAGCTGGATTTTCGTTTTCCAGGAAACAAAAAATGTGCACCACCTGTAAGAAATTAGATGAATGTATTTTATAGTATACATAATCTAAACACAAGGCATATGATACAGCATTGTACAAAAATCGATCTCATCCGGGCTTGCATATTTGATCTTTAGTCTATGAACTGTGCAAACTACTGTTGCCTAGAAAAACTTGCACCGAGACAGCCTTACTGTTCATTGCGTTAAAAGACTGTGGTGGGAATGGAGGCGAATCACAGCTTCCACCACAGTCTTCCTGGTTTTTATTCAACCACTCAGACTTGCACCCAGAAAGCCTTACTGTTGGTTAAAGCAGAGTGCAGCGTTTCATTTTCATCATTCTATTAAGGCTTTCAAGTTGCAATGTCTCCTCTAGATAATCCAATAAACAGACATAAAAATTATTTTGTTGTCAGTAAGAGATAGCCATGATAGCCTAGTGGTTAGAACATCCACCTCCTAATCAAGGCAACAGAGTCGAATCAAAAATCTGGGGTTCGATCCCGGGCACGCACCACTAACTTTTCAGTTATATGCGTTTTAAGTAATTAATCATAATATCACTTGCTTAAAAATTGAAGGAAAACAGCATGAGGAAACCTGCATGCCTGGGAGTTCTCCATGTTCTGAAAGGTGTGTGAAGTCTGCCAATCCACATTGGACCAGCGTGGCACTGGCAGACTATGGCCCAAACCCTTCTCATTCTGAGAGGAGACCTGTACTTAGTAGTGGGCCGGCAATGGGTTTATCATGATGATGATCATGAAGAGATGGAGAAAATCCTGGATCACGCGGCACAGAAAGAAAATAATCTTACCTTCTTTTATTGGTTGATTACTATCAGAAAAATTTAGCTTAGCAGACGCCGACATCTTATCCTTTGGGGGGTCAGTGTTTATAACACGTCTAAACGGCTCCAATACATCTTGGAACAATGACATGTCGCCTTCTTTGGCCATTTTTAATTAAATACACTATATCTTTCTTAGAAATTCAGTTAATACTGATTATTATAAAATACAAGACCATAGCCTCATAAAATAATCATAAAATAAATTATTTTACGTTTTCACATTTCAAAAGCCCAAAGCACAGACCACGAATCCGAAAGAGAATAATCACCACAGACCAATAACATAATCACAGAGAATATCTCTATGTTTTTTCGTTTTTTTTTAAAAGCCAAGCCCACAGAATATAAATTAGCCAAGCCACAGAACATTAATTCTAATTTTGGCCATACGCCAAGAGAGCCTTGTTGGTGTGAACACCCCGCCTAGGGTAATTTGTTCTGTGCTGTACCATTGGATGTATGTCTAGGGCCTTAAATATAACGTAGTGCTATTCATCCAAGTAGTGTTATGTTATTGGTCTGTGGTAGTGAATGGTGATTGGTACTCTTTGACCTTAAAGAAAAAATTAATAAATCATTAAATTTTAAAAAACCTTAACACATGAACACATGTCTTCAGACTAGTATATAGTGATCTGTGAACACATGGTTGGGTTTGAACAAAGAGTATATAAACACTACGTTATAGGTTTGAATTGGTGATTTTTATTTAAAATTAAACCTAGTGTTTTGAAGTTTTTCGCTCTTTCCTAAATTAGTTAAAAATCTATTTACAAGTAGAAGGTTTCAAAATGGAAATGGATATTTCAAAAAGTGAATACTTTTCGAGTTATGAAGATCTAGAGGTACCGCTCTCTTTACCTACTCACAGGTTTTATGTAATTCGTTTTATAGTTTTACGTAGCAAAATTGGTTTTTACTATGTATTTATGTCTTTCAGATTCATAGGCTTATGTTGGAAGATGACCCTAGAACCGATACGTACCGTCGTGCTATCTTAGAAAATAAAGGTTACTTTAAAAACAAGGTGGTAATGGATGTCGGCTGTGGCACTGGTATTCTCTCAATATTTTGTGCTCAAGCCGGTGCTAAAAAAGTATTCGCAATCGAAGCAAGCAATTTGGCAAATCTAGCTAAAGAAATAGTTAAAGAGAATAATTTTGAAGATGTGATAGAGGTAATATTTCTTCTAAAGAGTAGGTGTTAAATCCTTCCTTTCAATGCTTTCCTGATTAGCTGAGATCTAAAGGGTGAACTTTGACTTTGCTTGGACTTAAAATACATTATGTGAGAGATTTGACTTTCTGTCAATTTTTAATCTTAGTCTTGTCTTATTAAGCCTATTTGAGGTACACCAAATTGAGCCGAAATGTTTTGATTGAAATTTATATTAAGTACATATTAATTTTTACAGGTTATTCATAGTAAAGTAGAAAGAGTAACCTTGCCTGGTGGCATCAAGGTAGATGCTATTGTATCAGAATGGATGGGGTTTTACCTGCTTCACGAGGGGATGCTAGACTCTGTGCTTGTGGCGAGAGACAAATTCCTCAAGGATGATGGTCTCTTGTTTCCACAGAGTGCCATGATTTATGTTGCTCCATGTAGGTGAGATATTTATTTTTAAACTAGATGATGCTCGCGACTCCGTCCACTTGGATTTAGGTTTTTTGAAAATCCTGTGGGAACTCTGCTTTTCCAGGATAAAAAGTTGCCGAAATCAATTTCCGAGGCGTAAGTTGCCTCTGTACAAATTTCATAATTCAAAAAAAATTCAAAATTCAAAATGTATTTATTCAATTAAACTTTTACAAGTGCTTTTGAATCGTCAAAAAATCTACCACTGGTTCAGAATGCCGTTCCTACTGAGAAGAACCAGCAAGAAACTCGGCGGTTGCTCTATTCAAGTACATATTCAATTTACAATAATATGCCATACTGTATACAAGCAATTGCAGCGCCATGTATTGCTGGAGCGAGTCAAATCCAATTTTTTTTTGTCATTTAGATAATCTTCGATTGTATAATAAGCTTTTTTCAGGAGCATACTTTTAATAGATTTTTTAAACTTGGGCAAAGGCAAGTCTAAAATTGACTGTGGAATTTTGTTATAAAATATAAATTGGATAAACAGATAGACCCTTAAAAATCCCGTAAGAACTCTATGATTTTCCGGGATAAAAGTAGCCTACGTCCGTCCCTGGAACTCTGTACCAAATTTCATTAAAATTGGTTCAGTGGTTAAGCCGTGAAAACGTAGCAGACAGACATACTTTTGCATTTGTAATATTACTATAGATTCTGTATGTTGTGTATCTTACTCTGCATTAGCCATTTACACCACACCCTAAGACATGTATTTAATATGTAGTGATGCCATATTTTTGTAATATGGCAACATATAATATCTTAAAAAAGTCTATACTTAAGTTGATCTATTTTTAACCCCCGACCCAAAAAGAGGGGTGTTATAAGTTTGACGTGTGTATCTGTGTATCTGTCTGTGGCATCGTAGCGCCTAAAAGAATGAACCCATTTTAATTTACTTTTTTTTGTTTGAAAGGTGGCTTGATCGAGAGTGTTCTTAGCTATAATCCAAAAAAATTGGTTCAGCCGTTTAAGAGTTATCAGCTCTTTTCTAGTTTTCTTGTAGAAAAGAAGGTTAGATAACCGTTAGGTTCATAATATTATGTCAATTGACAAATGTCAAGCTGTCAAGATGGACGTTGCCTAAATACATAATTATTTATTTTAAAATGATGTTTTGGAAAACTCAGATACTTTAGATCGTAGGCGCGGAATAGTCCAAGAAAATCAGTTCAGCCGTTTGAAAGTTATCAGGTCTTTACGGTCTTTTCCAGTTACTGTAACCTTCACTTGTCGGGGGTGTTATAAATTTTTAATTTACCCTATATATTTCAGTGTACCACAGCTGTATGATAAATGGAAAAATTTCCATGGTGTATCATTGACATCATTTTCCAAACATCTTAGAGCCAGCAAAAGTAGTAAGCCAGAAATCATGGAAATTTCACCAGATGACCTGCTTGGTGAAGAAGAGGTGCTGGCTTGGATTAACTTGAAAGATCCTGATTTAGAATTGGGTGGTTTCCGCATTGAACATGTTGTAGGTTTGTATTTAATATGAAACAAACATTTAATTCTTATTTTTTATAATGTAATTATGTTTCATATACCTATTATTTAAGTACTTGTATGTATCTATTATATCTGTTAAGTCTGTTGTAATATAAAGTTTACCTGTTATACTATATAAATGTTGTGGACGCTAGTTATTGATATACATATCGGTCATGTAATAGTTTGTAAGTTAGTATATATAAAATGTTAAATATGTATATTGTTAGCGTTCCTTGATAAATAAAATAAAATAAAATAAAATCAACTTTAAAAATAGGGGGTTTAGGGCGCTTTTAGTGTCACGCGGATTTGCTCACGCACGCGGGATTGGACCGCATGCGTAGCATCCGCAAAGAACAATTTCATATAGGTATCTATTGTAAAGCGTGATAAACGCACGCGGGACGCGGGGCGCTGTGCGGGGCGTCACCCCGGTGCGGGGTATCCGCATGCGTAAGCGCTGCCTACAACTTCAGTGCCCATTTTAGAGTCGAGCGGGGCGCACGCGCCGTATTGTACTACCGAAATGAAAATCGATACAGAACGAGTAATCATTGAAGTTCATCTGCGGCCCGTTTTGTGGGATAAACGCAATGAATTATACAAAAACAGGGACGCGAGGGAGGCTGCATGGAGAGATATTTTGAAGGAATTGGCACCTAACTACGAAAATTTGAGCGAAGAGGAAAGAAAAGAGGCGGGTATGTGTTTGGTTCATTATTTTATTTATACAAGCATCATTACTTTATTAATATAAGCATAATTATTTAATTCACAAATAACATCAAAAACCTTCTAAAACCTTTTGAGTTTAGTTAATTAATTATATATCGGTGTTGCCAGGAGACTTTTCCTTCATTGATAAAGTAATCTGCAAATATATCTCTGATATTACTTGCCGACGTATTACTACTTTCAGTCTGCTGCCTGGGTAGTGGTCCCGTAAAACCATTTGTGACAAATGTATGGCTGACCTTGTAGCCATCCCGTTTCCTTATGAAATTGTGAAGTACACATGCCGTCTTGACTATTAATTGTGCTAGATCTAACTTGACATTCATGGATCTGTGAAATATTCTAAATTTATTTGACATAATTCCAAAAGTGCATTCTATGTACCTTCTAGCTCTGGACAGACTGTAATTAAATATTTTCTTTTTGTAAGGTAAATTATCACGAGCATAAGGCCGCATCACATGTGATGATAAACCAAATGCCTCGTCTCCCACTATCACGAACGGCAACTTTGCTCTTACACTAGATGGATAAGCTACTTCGGGGCAAATAATAGGCAACTCTTGCGGGTCAGGGATACCCAACGTGTTACTTTCCAGTTTCGTATACAATTGACTCCTTCTAAAGATGGTTGAATCGGCGTTGCTTCCACTGGTACCGACATTAATATATGTAAAATTATAATCAGCATCACACATTGCGAGGAGCACTACAGAATAATATTTCTTATAATTAAAATATAGTGATCCACTGTGCGGCGGCCGAATCACTCTTATATGTTTTCCATCAATTGCACCCAAGCAATTAGGAAAATTTGTATATGTGAGAAATCCCTCTGCGATTTCTTTCCATTTGATCCCATTAAGCTGTGGAATACATTCAGACTTTAGTTCAATCCATATTATGTAACAAACTTGTCTTACTATTTCGCTAATTGTTGCAATTCCAATCACATAGGAATAGTGTAGATCAGTGAATGTATTACCAGTTGCCAAATATCTGAAAACAAAAACAATATATTAATAATATGATAACATAATATATTAATAATGCTGACATCAGACATAAGACAGCATGCACCGCTCGAATTTTACTTCAGAAGAAAAATAAATACCCTTAAGGTGAAAGGGCACGGAAGTAGCTAGCGCTAGAAGTTTTTAATTCGTTTTAACTACAGTACTATAGCTACGTTAGATTTCTATGATTTGCCGAAAATTTTATCATAGGGGGGTATTTATGCAGTTATGATTTCATATGAAAAGTTCGAAGTATAGTTATGTATCTCATATCTGCTAAAAGTGGCCACTTTTAGCAGATTTGAGACACATAACTATGCTGTAAATATTTTATAAGAAATCTTCTCTGTATAAATTAACCCCTATGGTAAAATTTCCGGCAAATGAAAGGAATCTAATAAATATATATAATATAATATAATGAAATATCGTTTATTTCAGGCAATATTTACATTACAAGATGTCCTCCTTCATGAAGGTTGACAGATGCAAATAAAGCAAATTTTTGTTAAAACAAATTAAAAACTTACAGCGCTAGTGACTTCCGGAAGTTTTCACCTTAATTTTGATGATGGCAAATTTTACTGTAACAAATAAACAAATTGCCCGATTCAATCCGGTGTTTTTCCAAAAATCCTTAAATGAAGTTCTAATTATTTTTGTAAAAAATGAATTATTTCGTCGATGTCTGCGCCGCGCCGCCCCGGCCGCGCCGTCTGCGTCTAGTATAAGATTCACTTTGCGCTATCGTTCGCGGCGAAATTGACCGGCCTGCGCCGGCCCGCCGTTTGCGTTGCGCCTAAGGGTACTTTTCCTTCAACTGCGGCCTTATTTTTCCACTCTGTATAGGTATATATATATTGCTTGATTTATCTAATGCTTCATGAGACAGTGTAAAGTTGACAACATGTGTGAATTAAGGAGGGCCTTTAATCGAATGCAGTTAAATTTCCAACTAATATCAGATTTGTACACACGGCCACAGATCAAGCTTCCCAAAACCAGTATAAACAGGACTCATGCGTTGTTTATTATCGTAGACGACTCGGCGCCCGGCGAGGCCCTAGCAAGTTCCGTTTATTGGTACTGGTTTTGGGTAACTTGATCTGAAACTGTGTGTACTTTTGCCACTTACTTATTATATTTTGTCATTTCAGACAAGAAAATACAACAACGCTGGCGAACAGCAAGGGACACTTACCAGAAAGACAAGATATCTGAAAAAAATCAGCCATCCGGCTCTGGGAGTAAGAAGAAGAAGAAGAAATATTCTTACTATGACATTTTGACTTTCTTAGACAGTACAACGGAAACTGCTGGAGAAGAGTCACTCTGTGAAGAAATGTCTGAACAAAGTAATTTAGAAACACCTAATGAGTCCACGCAACCAGATACTTCACGTCAAGAAAGTTCTCACCCAACATCAAAACAAAAACAAGTAAAATCTAAAAAGCAAGCACCATCTGAATTTGAGGCACAGTTATTAGAATGCTTAAAGTCTAATCAACTGGAGCTAGAAAGTGAGGATTTGGCTTTCTTTCAGTCTCTGCAGCCTTCATTAAAAAGATTCACTAGATATCAAAAACTAATGTTCAGAACAAAAGTGTTAAATATAGTTATGGAAATGGAAAGTCAAACACAACCTGCATACTACAGTCCCATACCTACAACAAGTTCTAGTGCTTTTACTGAGCTTGACAGTTTGTCACCGATAAATCAAGATTACCAAACCAATAGTATAATCCAGGATACTTCGAGTCTTAACGACAATGCTATTAGTTCTGCTGCAGTGAATGACAATGAAACTCTTATTTCGACTGAAAGCGGCCTGTTTAATATCACGTCTTATGACGTAATTTATACCCCAGCAACAACATCATCTACAGGCGAAAGTAATGTCAACGCTCAGGATACAAATTTACAAAGAAATGAATGATGTAAAATTTGATTTTTTAATTTATGAATAAAACTCTTTTTATTAAAATGAGTACGATTAACTTTTTTTCTCCAGTTTCTCTCTAATTGTTTGTTTAGTCATATGAGTGCGGTTGTACACACGGCACAGATCAAGTTACTCAAATCCAGTATAAGCGGGACTCCGACGGGTTACCTAAGTATGATAATACGCAAGGCGCGAGTTCCATTTATGCTGGTTTTGGGTAACTTGATCTGTGGCCATGTGTACTTTATCAGATAAAAAAAAGGATTGTGTATGTAGGTTGAACGTACCAATCCCAAACCAATTAAGGACTTTTTTTGACTTTAAATTACTGTCATGTGCAAACCTATAACTTTTATCTATATTATAATAAGTAGCGTGTGATGAAAGGTAGGAATGATTCCACTTTAATGGCGACATTTTATGAGTGAAATAATCTTATTTAATGAAATTTCAACATGAAATTGAATGAAATTATGAACAATGAAATTTCAGAGTACATGACAAAATTTTTTTTTTGCACATGTAAATTTACACATGACAGTAATTTGAAGTCAAAAAACGTTTATCCTACCTGTTCAAATCCCTTTCCACTAAATCATAGCAGGAAATTAAATATTTAAAATTTAAAACTTACCTTAATGTAATAGCGAGCCTCTCAATCGGTTGTATTGTAATCCTTCGTAAACTGCTTTTTTGTAGCTTATTCTCAATTTTACACAACAGTTCATCAAAAGAACGAATGGACATTCGAAAGTAATTTTTAAATTTACGTTCATTATTTTGTAGTTTTCCAAAGCGTGTAACAAACGCCCCAGCAAGAAGCCTATTTTCAAGAAAGGGATCAACATGTACTCTTGTCTTCTTGTTTCGTCGTTTGTAAAGTATGTAAGCGACACATTTTCTTCTGACATTGATCATTTTTGAACACGTCTATACCGTTACGCAGCCCGTAGAAAACTGAAACTCATGCTGCGTATGATCCGCAGCGTGAAATTTTACGCATGCGGTCCAATCCCGCGTGCGTGAGCAAATCCGCGTGACACTAAAAGCGCCCTTAAACCCTCCATTTTTTGTTGCAGTTCAGAAAGTTTTTTTTTACAAAATCATATTTAATGCATTAACAAACTGTAATCTGTCATTTTTTGGTCCGGTTGCATGACAAATAAAAGCAAAATGGGTGCATTTTGGGTTTGTAACTTTGGACCAAAATTTTCAAGTTTATCATGGAGGTACATATAATATAATTATAATACTGACTTTTGCAACCAATTTTATTTTTTATACTAGCAACTCGCCCCGGATTCGCACAGGTAGCTTATTACAATTTTTGTAGGGATCTCTAATTTTTTTATTATAAAATATAGCCTATGGCACTCAGGAATAATGTAGCTTTCTAATGGTGAAAGAATTTTCAAAATTGGTACAGTAGTTTCAGAGATTATAAATAAACTTTACCTTTATAAATATTAGTTTAGATTGATGGTCAAAGTTTAACGGTAACCGTAACATAACGTAACTTTAACCGTCTGTCATGCAAGTTGATTTTAGTCTAGGAACTCCGGTTTGTGGTTTGATCACTGATCCCAACTAATACAAGTATGCTGGACTTGCGATTGCCGACCAGTTTTTGAAGCAATTTGTTTATCGCCATTTTGAAGCTAATAACAGCAGTGGGCTTCATGTAAACGTACTCTGAAGTAAATATTAGTGATGTTAGTAACCTGTTAACATAGGATGAACACAAAGATCTGTAGGTCGATTCCGAAAAACCTGCATCAATAATTATTACTGTCACAACTCACAATTGGCTGAATTTATGGTATTTATGTTGCAACAATGCATAATAGCCAATAGTGAGCAACCAAAAAATTTGAGGTGATTGTGATCGTGACATTGTAGCTGTCGTTCTACCTGTACCTGCAATCGCGCCGCATTTAATACAAAGTATACAACCATACATTTTGTATGGAACACCTTTTCCAGCGTACTTGTATTATGTCATTTCAGTGGGTTTAATACAACATATTTTATTCCCAGTATATTTTTAAAAATCCTTTCATTCTAACAGGTGCTAGGAAAAATGGCCAGTATCAAGGACTTTGCATATGGTTTGATTGTGATTTCCCAATTCTCTCGACTGGAGATGAAATAGTACTGAGCACAGCACCTAAAGCTAAGCCAACACATTGGAAGCAAACAGTTATATTGCTACCAGAAGAGCAGAATGTTGAGGAACTAGAGCCTATAGCTTTTAAACTTGATATGAATAGAGATATAAATAACCCTAGAAGGTAAATCGTATTTTCATATCGTTCAATATTAATCAGACAATCTAAGATTTACACTGCCGCGGTGTCATAATAGCAGCAATAGATATATTCTGTGAAAATTTCAACTCTAATGAGATATAGCCCTCTGACAGATACAGACGGACAGTAGAGGCTTAGTTATTACTGTCCTATTTTTTGTGTGCTCTTTGGAGATTATGAGCTCTTTTAAGTTAAAACGATTCATCATAAATCAAGATTCAGAAAACAACGATAAAGTAGCGTTCAGTTAGACATCGAGTTTTTTGACGTCAGATGTCTTATGCTTCATCTATATATATAATAAAATTGTAGAAAAGTGGTGTCTGTACAATGGAAATATATAAAAAAAAGTAGCAGTGGTTGTTATTATATCGATGCCGAACCCGAAATTGCAATTAACATTTTTTTTGTCTGTTTGTCTGTGTGTTTGTGCACGCTAATATCAGAAACGGCTTATTCGATTTAGATACGGTTTTCACTAATATATTGTAGTAAGCTTCACTTAACATTTAGTGTTTATTTCATGTCAATCGGTTCATAAATAAAAAAGTTATGTCAATTTAAAGAATCACGGCGAACATTTTTAACGTACAGAGTACGTACTACACGCCTCGCGCCCCGAAGTCACTATTCCACGCGAACGAAGTCGCGGGCACAGCTAGTCAAGCATATGATTATTTGTTTTGTTTTACAGATACAATCTAGAACTGACCTTACAAGACCCTGAGAAAGTAGAGCACCCAGCGCCCTGTAGCTGTGATATGACCAAGTGTATTCTATTCAAGGCTGTTCTGCAGGACCAAGCTGATCGTGTTAAGAGACAAAAAATACAAAACGAGAAAATTGATGACAATGAATAAAGACTGTTTTCTTTTTCTGGAAAATTCTTCTGTTTTAACTTGTAAATAATGTACCATAAAGTGATTAAACCGTTTTTGTTACTTTACGACTAAGTATGTGAGACAACTGACATAACGTGAACAAAGTGTTTTCTACTCAATTATTTTTAACATCGAGCTGTACATATCATGAAGCAAAATAATATAATTTAAGACTAGAAAATTATTGATTAAGAATAAAAGACTTTGATTTTCTGCAATTTTTTTTATTTTAAAATATAGTGGAGGTTATATAAAAATAGTTATTCTAATATTTAATAATTATTGGCAACATTGTTGTTTAGAAAAAGCACTTTGAGATTTATGTACGTTTCTATCAAGAACGTACAGCGTCCCAGAGTATTCTGTCATTATACAAAATGCGACACTAGAAGCTGCATCAACTGCTTTGCTAATTTGTTGAACTTGGGTATCAACAGCTTTTCCTATATAGACAGACTATCTCAGCATATTGGTGACGGATTGTGTGAGTTGGGCCTCGCCGCTGAGCCAGCGGTTGTAGTCGAGTCGCATCAGCAACCTCGCCAAGTGCGCCCCGCACGGGCGATCACGGAACGACACTAGAAGCTGCATCAACTGATCTACTAGTTTGTTGAACTTAGGTATCAACAGTTTTTCCTATGGAGACAGACTATCGCAGCATATTGGTGACGGATTGTGTGAGTTGGGCCTCGCCGCTGAGCCAACGGTTGTAGTCGAGTCTCATCAGCAACCTCGCCAAGTGCACCCCGCACGGGCGATCGCGGAACGACACTAGAAGCTGCATCAACTGCTTTACTAGTTTGTTGAACCTGAGGAAGAAAAAATTGATTATTTGAATAAAATAAATATGTGTATAAGCCAAGCCGGCTAAAACTCACCTTTTCGTCTGAGTATGCCCGACTAGTTTTTAGTTAGTAGTTTTAGCACGCTTATCTTATTTGTAATATCACTCCCAATAGTTTGATCTTTATTTTTAAATAAAATCATCAGTCATTTACATAAATGAACCATTATTTATTTATGGGATCAGTAAAATGAGACATATTTCATTTTATTATTTATCAGATCAGTATGAGCCGCATTTATAGGATGCGTATAAACGAATCATTTATTTATCGGGTCAGTATAATTGAACCATATTTATTTATGGGGTCTGTATAATTGAACCATATTTATTTATCAGATCAATATGAGCCACATTTATCGGTTGAGCAAACAAGCCATTTATTTATCGGGCCATATTCATTTATCAGATCAATATGAGCCACATTTATTGGATGAGTAAACGAGCCATTTATCCATTTATTTATCGGGTGTGTATAATTGAACCATATTCATTTATCAGATCAATATGAGCCACATTTATCCGATGAGTATAAACAAGCCATTATTTATTTGTCGGGTCATATTTATTATCGGATCAGGATAAGTCATATCTACCGTTCGGAATATCCTCGCAAGTAATAGTCCTCCGCCTCCCTATCAGCAACTGCTTCGCTCATGCTGCAGAAGGAATGGCACAGTTTCAGCAACTCCATGATGTTACAGAACACTGGATTGTTCAGCGAGTCCAATAAATCACCAGACTCGTTATCAGACTGAAAAAAAATTAAAAAATAATACATATTGATTCAATTATACACTCATTGAAAAATAGTTCCACCCGTTTTATAATGGTTTCAACAGAAATTTATTTATTATCCTTAACAAAAAATATCTTCAATTTTTAAAATGCTTAGGCTTAATTTTACTTTGACTATACTCAGACAAGTTAAAACAAGAAAGACATATCATTACACATATAAATCTGTCTTTATTAACTCTGCCTTAAGTCTATTTTTTTTCCTCTCTCGTCTGACTTTACAAAGATTAGCCAATGTCATGTTTGCAGTTATTTTATTTAAAACAAGTTAGGGAAACTATACAAATATGGACCCTGTCTGTGCCGGCGCTCGCCGACACACGCACGGCACCCCCTTATAGCGCTTTCCAGTCAGTTTTAACAAAAAAAAAAATACTCCAAAAAGACAGAGCACGCCCGCCAGCTAACACCAACACAGACGAAGTCCGCCTGTCTAAGCTCTATAGAGTACACTCATAGTACACTATATGGTTCATTATATTCTGTTGTCTTTAGTCAGATTGGAGTCCATTTCGAATTATTTAAAAAAAAAATTATTAATGTAGTAGAAAAGTATGCTGTATAGATTTCAGTCTTAGACCAATATCTGAATAGCTTTTTGATTGCGGTCCGTTTTTAATTATATGAAAATAAACAAATTAATATTACCGAAGTAACAGTCAAGAACGACTGGCTCAATATATCGGCGAGGAACGTGGCGTGAGCTTTCTTTAGTTTTTCAAAATCATTAGTCTTATTGACCGCTTCCATGAGACGTGAATAGTTTGTCTCGAGCACATCCGCTTGAAGGTAGTGCTGCAGGTTGTCCATCAGGAACATTAATTTGTTGTGTAGTTGACACATCGAAAATCTGAAAAAAAATTGCGTATATCAGGACGCGCGGGAGAAGTGAAACCTCTTGTTACAGAAAATGTGTCTTTTTTTAAAATAAAAAAAGCGAGCAAACGAGCAGGCGGGTCATTTGATGTTAAGTGATTACCGCCGCCAATGAACATTTGAGGAACCGCCGATGCGTTGCCGGCCGGCCTTTCAGGAATTTGTTGGTCCGCCCCTTGAATTGTAAGTCTGCTATCTTAAATGTGAAAATGGTTACTCTTTTCGTAATCATCACCCCGAAAAGTTTCGAAAATGTCAACGATATATTTTTAAATTCATGTCATATTTTCCATTTGTTTATAGGTTTTACAAAGCGCGTGTAGATCGTACTACGTGTTCTTTATACAAGAGGCGGAAAATGTTGCATTATGCAAGCATTTCTGGCGCGAACAGCAAACGCAGAGGCCATTTCATTTTTATGGTCCTCCGGGCCGGATATTTTGGTAACAACTCAATTATGTAGATTATTATTTACCTCGTGGATCGTTTATAAGTCTTCCAAAGCGCGTTTAGATCGCACTGCGTGTTCTTAATCCGAAACAAGAGGCGGAAAATGTCGTTGTATCACGCGAGCACTTCCGGCGCGAATAGCAAACGTAGAAGCCATTTCATTTTTATGGTCCTTCGAGCCGGATATTTTGGCAACAGCACAATTATGTAGATTATTATTTACCTCGTGGATTGTTTATAAGTCTTCCAAAGCGCGTGTAGATCGTGCTGCGTCTTCTTTATCCGCAGCAAGAGGCGGAACATGTCGTTGTACCGCGCGAGCACTTCCGGCGCGAACAGCAAATGTAGAGGCCACTTGAAGTCGTACTTCAGAATTATGCTGGACCATCCGTCTGCAACTGATAACAGAGAATTTTCGTTTCTTCTTTCGTTTCTTGCGCAGTTATGGTACACTTTACTGTGATGATACTGGTACACTTAGTGTGATACTGTGATTTCAGACAAAGCCGTGTAGTAGTTTTTGTGTGAAGGAGTAACAAACATACACACACACATACATACACACTTTGGCCTTTATAATATTAGTGTGATAAAAATTTAAAGCATAATACCGGTGCTGCTATCGTCCTCAATCGTCGAGTTGGCAGAGATATTCGGCTTGACGTACGGCAGTTCGAAGCTAAACTTCTCTATATCGGCACTGTTGCTGAGGAAGACTGCTCGCGCTGCCAGTTGGAAGGCATGATTCATATCTGCAATACACAATTTTTAAGCTTAGCAATATGAAGTGGCATGCAAGTCATAGAGGCATAAAGGCACTCCTTACCCTAGTTGTAATAGCTCAAAGCATATTTTTCATTTTGACCGGCCAGTAAACCTAGCTTATGCTTACCTTGGCTTCAAAACCTGTGCACGCCACTGGCAATATGGCCAGAAGCTTCGGTACTTAAGAACTAGAAACAAACTACAGGTACCGGCAGTAAATATTGCACATTGAACTTAAGAAAGAGATTTCTGCTTTGTAGAGCATACTCTCTGCCACTCATACCTATGTGACGTTTCGTCAGTCTCAACGACAGAGACAACGCTTTCCGAAACCGTATCTTTTTCTAACGTTCGATGTGCACTAAGTCCTGCGGGGTTCTGTATAAATACCACCATACCGTTACGGGGGTTTGTTTTGTTTCTGGTTATAAAGAAAAAAAAGGCCAAGTGCAAGTCAGACTCGCGCACCGAGGGTTCCGTACTCGGATATTTTTTCGACATTTTGCACGATAAATCAAAAACTATTATGCATAAAAATAATCAAAAATCTTTTTTATAATGTACAGGTAAAGCCCTTTCATATGATAATTCACTTGGTAATGTTGTCTTACGTCTGGTCGAAGTTCTAGCGGTAGGCTTGTCAAGCATAGGCGCGGTGAGCCTCAACAGTTCTAGGAACAGTTCTCCTCGCCCCAGCAAGTAGAAGTCCTTCATCAAACGCAGCTCGTGTAAGAGTTGCGCTTCTTCCACGGCCACTGCCCATAGGTGCTGAAAAAATTACTTGAATAAGTACTGAGTAACCATCGTTTGACACTGACAGTTGGCCTCGTCCACAAGTTCAAAGTGACTCAGAGTGCTATGGAGCGGGCTATGTTGGGGATCTTTCGGGACAAAATTCGTGACCGACATAGCTCAGCCTGTACTTAGTATGTACTAGCTGATGCCTGCGACTTCGTCCATGTGGATTTAGATTTTAAAAAAACCCGTGGGAACTTTGAATCTCTGAGTTAAAAAGTAGCCTAAGTCAGTCTCCAGGGGCTTGATGGCGGTAGAATGTCTACAATGTCACGATCACAATCACCTCTGATTGGTTGACGCTCGCTCACTATTGGCTACAATACATTGTTGCAACAAGAATAGCATAAATTTAGCCAATAACAACAATTCCGATTGTAACAATGATTCATACAGGTTTTACGAGAGTTTTTAAGAGAATCTGTTAAAAATAAAATAAAATTAAAAAATTAAAAATAAAGAGGATTCATGACCCCTGAGCTATTTTTGAGCAATTTTGACCCCTCATATTTTGTTTATCCCTGCATTTATAATAGAATAGTGATGCCTTGTTCTGTTTCGTACCCAAACGGATTTTTGGCGCCATTTGGTTTGCATTTAAATTATTATAAGTAAAATATTCTTTATTGTAAACCAAAACATAGAAATGAAATAAGAGATTTTCGTACAATAAGCGGTGTTATCGCTAAAATTATTATTAGTGTGTGTGTGTGTGTTAGTTAGTGTGTGTGTGTGTGTTAGTGTGTGTGCTTTAATTTTTAAGGGATTATTATGCTTCTTAACTATATCATCTGGACTTTTTAAACATGTTCGTTTTAATTCTTAAGACAATTTTAAGAGATTCTAAAATCTTTTACAACTGCCTGCTATACTACTAAGATTGTGTAAGTATTCATCTCAAAGTGATAATAATAATATGTTAATGATGTAACATATAATTAGGCTTCATTAAATTGTATCTCTTATCTCTTCTCGGTTTTATCTATACTTATAATAAAACTGTACCAGCACGATTTCTGTGCATTAAATATACTTACTTTGAAAATTATTTTAGTCAGAGGAAGCTTTATTATCGATATACAGCCCAAAACAAAAATCGCACATCAAGCGGCCGAACGGATTTGAATGCAATTTAACATATTTGTAGCTAATACTCGGAGAAAATATATAAGGCTAATTTTATCCCGAAAATCAATAGGGTTCCTTCGTGGTATAGGATCAATATTTTTTTAAATGTTCGTTTTATACTTTAGTGTAAATCTGATGAATTATAACGATACAATATGTAACTCTTCAAAGGACGTAACAGCAAATCGCATCACTCATAAATCACTCGCATACCCTGGATATATCCCGAAAAATCAATGCGTTCCCACTGGATTTTAAAAACCTACATCCACGGGAACGAAGTAGCGGGCATCAACTAGTAGGTACCTACTACGTTATATGCAAACATACTAGGAACGTAATGAACCCTGCCCTGGTTATTAATCACACAATGTAATGGTTTTCTTGGAACAATAATTATGCAATGGGCTAGTGGCTACCATACTCTCTCGCATACGACTTACTCAACTAGTACGATTTTGACTCTTGGGTTTAAGATAATTTATTGTATTATATACTAATTACTAATAGTAGCCGTGACTGACGGACGCAAATTCCCTTCCCAACCTTCAAAGACGACCATCAATCCATCCATTTACTGACTTGGATCAACATTGCTAATAACCGCTTCCTAAGAAAGGATTTTCATAAATTCTGTCCAAGCGAACCGGGGCGGGGCAGCTAGTCTATTTATATAAGCATACAAATAACTAAATGTTTTTCCAACACGTCATTGGCGGAGTAAATTGCGTCCAATTGGTGTAGCTGCGTGCAATTAAAACAAAATTGAATTTAAGCAGCTCATCATCAATCCATTTAGTAGTTAGTTGTGGCTTCGCAAGAGATGGCAAAATTAACGACACAACAATCATGAAGGTGACTAACGAATTGAAGAATAAAAAGACAGAGCTACATGACGAAAATACAGAAAAAATAACGGATGGTTCGTTGAAAAATGTAGATTTCGACCAGCTCCTGTCTTGGACGGGAGAATTTGGGCTTTATCAAGTGTTGCTCATTGTCTTTACATGCCCATTTTACGTGTTCGGGGCTTTCGCATACTTCACTCAACTTTTTATGACAGAAGTATCGGCAGACCACTGGTGTTGGATACCAGAATTGAAGAATTTATCTCCTATAGAGAGAAGATCGCTTGCCATTCCACAGAACACGAATGAAGGGTTTGGATATTCTCATTGCACATCATATGTTGCGAATTGGACTGAAGTCCTGGATTCCGGGCAGAATATAAACTCATCCTGGCCCACAGAACATTGTAAACATGGATGGGAATTCGACAAATCACAAATCCCTTATCCAACAATATCAAGCGAAATGGGATGGGTTTGCGACAAAGACAACTACCAAGCAACAGCGCAATCTATATTTTTTGTAGGCTCAATTATCGGAGGGCTGTGTATAGGATGGATTGCTGATCGATTCGGCCGCTTGCCAGCAGGAATCGTCGGCAATTTAATCGGATGTTTGGCAGGCGTATGCAGTGTATTTGCTAGAAATTTTGTGGAATTCTGCATATGCAGATTTTTTATGGGTATGTCTTACGAAACTTGCATGATGATGATATATTTACTGGTACTAGAATATGTGTCACCGAAATACAGAACGATAATAGCGAATTTACCAACCGGTGTATTCTTCACTTTGGGAATGATTGCATTGCCATGGTTGGCTCTTGCCTGTGGGAATTGGAAAACTCTCGGATTATTAACAAGTCTACCAATGGCATTATCATTACTTGCCCCGTTTGTAATACCAGAAAGTCCGAGATGGTTACTTTCGCGAGGTCGAGTCGACGAAGCAATATCAAAAGTTATGAAAATCGGACGAGTTAACAAAAAAGAAATTCCTGAAGACGTTATTCGTCAATTTGAACTATCTATGAAAACGAAACCGAATGACAATACCAGCAGCATATTAGAAGTTTTTAGAATACCTTTGTTAAGGCGAATGTTGATTTGCATATGCATAGAGTTTATGTGCTGCACGATAATTTTCGATGCATTACTGCGGAGTATAGGGTCGTTAGCCTTTGATTTCTTTTTATCATTCACAATACTATCTGCAACTGAATTCCCTTCGTTACTAACGGTTTCTTTTGCATTAGACTTGATTGGTAGAAAATGGATATCAATTGCTATGATGAGTTTGTGTTGTGTTTTTAGTATTTTGACATCGGTCGTTCCGAATGGTTTGCCTTCGGTATTATGTGCGGTTGTAGCGAGATACGGCGTAAATATTTGTTACATGGTCGCTATGCAATGGGCGGCAGAAATGTTGCCGACGCCAGTAAGAGGATCCGGTACCTCGGTAGTTCAAATTTGTGGATACGTAGCCACTGTGATATCACCTTACATAGTATATTTGAAAGTGTATGTCGCAGGCCTTCCTTTAATAATAGTCGGCATTATTGCTGCAATAGGGGCAGTTGCAGCAATGCTCTTGCCAGAAACAGCGGGTAAAAGTATGCCGCAAACTTTTGAAGAGGCCGAAAACCAAATTAGAGAGAGTAAGTTTTTCGATGTTCCCTTTTTACGTAAGAAGCAACGATAAATAATAGAAGAAAGAAGAAAACTTTTTTTATAGAGTAACATTTTTTTTTGTAAATATTTAGTAGACTATAAATAAAATTAAAGGTTAATTAATATTTAAGGGGTTTCCTTACCTTTGTAACACATTCCTTGATTTCTCTGACAACACCTCTCAAGTTACAAACTTCGAACACTTCAGGAGTTTTTAGTTTTTGTAATTTCTCGTGAAATTCTGCTTCTTTCTCTTCCCATATTGTAAATCTAAAAAATATATTAGGAAGTTCACGACGGTAGCGTCTTGTAACAAAACCTCGAGGTTTCGACTTGATTGGCAGGCGTCAAATGTAAACATTTGACGCAAGGTAGCCTACGAATCGACTATTTTTCTTTGATTTCACGCCACTCATAGCCTAATATTTGACATATCGTCGATTCATGATCAAACCGAGAGCTTCCCCACCCTGGTTCACTGTCTTAAGTGTGAACGTACCAAGACATCATAACAGTTTAAATATGGCGATATAACAAACAAAATTACGAATTAAGAAAATTGAGATCGAGTTTAGTTTCAAGTTAACACGTTTGTTTAGTATTTTTAAGATTATTATTTAGAGTTTTTGAATTTTAAAAAGTTTTTGATCTTTATCAATTCAAAAACTCATTCATTGTTTTACAGTTTCCAACAATACAAGGAAGTGGAACTGGAAGTTAGACTGTGACGCGTCATGCTTTATGTCAGACCAAATCTCAAGGTCCTCTAAAGCAAAACGGACCAATGTGTTTTGCCAGACCAGATATTCGATAATTTATCCACATGATTTTTAATAATCTTATTGGTCTACAGAACATATTTCCGATCCGTTTCAGTGATAAGTACCTTTACAAGCCATACCTTCTAGAATCAGCGTTAATCTTCTGCAATGTCAACATAGGCCTGTTAATAGTAAAACTATTGCTCTTCTTAACTTTTTTAGGGTCAAAACCGAACAGTATGACCGTCTTGCCAACAAACAATATCTCCTGAGCAAGTGAGAGTGGTATGAAATATGGTATCATGTTAGGATTCAGATTATACCCACAATCTAATGGTGTTTGTTGGAGCTGTAAGAAAAACGACTATATTAATATTTCAGACTATTTCGAGACTAGATGGCGGGTGAGATCTCAAAATATATGCATAGTTTTGAGAGTTGATGATACTTTGTTCTATAACTTTTTATTGCACTTATTATTTAGTATTTTCCAACTAAAAATACTTTTATAAGTAGGTACTTACTGTCGAAACAAGTGATTTGTCACCAGTATTTGCTGTTAATTGAGATGAAGCAAATGTATCAGAAGCGTCATCCTTCTTAGTTTGATACACAAAAAACTCTTCATATGGATCTCTTAAATGACCATATAAAAGCCATGTGCAAAGTTGATTTATAAACACTGTGTTGATGCAGGAAAATATTCTGTAAACAATATAAATATCTTATTTAGTTTTAAATTCTTCTTATAACCTGTCCTTGTGTTTTTGTGGTATACCATATACAATACATACATATATAAATTTGATACCTACATTGTTACTAGGTAAGTATAATTTATTATTATTAGGTGGATGAAAGTATAATAATAATTGTCGACCTTTATGGCCACTCAGACCTTGCGGCGAATTTTAATTTGGGTAATTTACTAGACGCGTGAGATCGCTGTGATACCTGAAGTTTGCTTTCTGTGCAAATTCAAATGAAGTTAAGTTCAGAGTGGCCATCAAGATTGGCTGTTACTGTAAGTTGTTTGATTGACTAGGTACTTACTGAATAATAGCCTCATGTACTAATTGATTGCCATTCAAAATATGCTGATGTACGAGACTCAATATTTGACAACCAGTCAGCCTCCTTCCTTTTATGGTGCTAATAATCCTATTCAAGGTGTTAAATAGCCCTTGAAACTTTTCTACATGGCTGTATACAAATGACAGTGTGTAATTCTGGTTGCCGATGACGGAGTCTTCTACTTCTTTTAAAGTCTTTTTGTATGACTGCAGGATTTCAGATATACCTTCGCTAAGTGCTTGACCATACAGCCCATAGGATCTGTGGTCTGAGGCTAATAAAAAAGGGTTCTATTTAATACAATAATTTTCTTTAAAAAAAGTAAGTCTTAGTTCAAACTGTGACTTTCAAGCAAAAAGCCGGTCAAGTGTGAGTCGGCCTTGTACATGATAAGTTCCATGACCAATACAACAATAAACAAGGAATAACTCCTTTCATTTTTTATGGCATAACCACAAATTCAGTTTTCAGATATTTCCCTTGTGGAGCCAGGAAATGTCAATTTGCTTTGTTTAATCAAAAAAAAATTAGACTATAGCTGTTACACTATAACAAAGTTTTACACACACAATTCATCACACTAAAGTAACTAGTACCTAGGGATATTTCAAATAAAAAGTGTGTTCAAAATTAGTATGACACTGGAAATCAAGTAAAAGATGTGTAGTATTTTACATTGAGGTTCAAATAGAAGAACTGTCATCATCATCATCGTCAACCGATTGACATCCAATGCTGAACATAGGTGTCTTGTTGGGATTCCAGATGCTGAGGTCTACGCCACCTGAATCCAGCAGCTTCCTGCAATTTATTGTGTCCACCTAGTGTGGGTCTGATAACACTTTCCAGAAGGACTGTACTGACTGTTTGTTCAAACCTGTGAGAATTTTTCTAGAATGGAAGGATGCCTCCAGTAAAAAGTTTTGAATTTTGTGATGACTCTTAGCAATGTCACATATTCTATTATATACTTCTGCATCTCCCTCATTTGCGTATGTAATGGGTTCAGGCTGAAAAATAAACATAAATGTCTATAACGACAAGACAAGTTTTAAGGGGTAAGTAAACACCTAACAATATATATGTAAGGTCCATTATTAAATCTACCACTAGTTCATAATGCCCTACCTAACCGAAGAACTAGCAAGTAACTCGGTGGTTCCTGTTTTCATTGAGTAGGTTCTGCTTGTAGGCTTGTAAAATATGTTTTATTTAATTTTAATTATAAGTTCTAAGGAGCATGGAGCTGGGAGCAAGTTTATTTCTTTAATAAAAAAAACGTTTACCTGAGATATATTTGTACTTTGAGAACAATCCCACAGAATCAGCAATGCATCATGTATCATTTTATATTGTTGGTTTTTAGTATTTTATTTCCTTTTTTGTTTTGGTCGCCAGGTGGTTGGTAGTTTGGTTTACACGTTCTTGGGTGCTGTGCTTCTTCTTGTTTAGTGGGTTTTTTTTAGTGTCACACTGTACCGAACCAGCGTGATGCTTTTGCCCATGTAGCTTCCTCTTCAATCCTTAACTATATTTACAAAGTACTCTTGAGACTGTGGTCCTCAAGTTTGTAGAGGGGTTTTCATAGAAATATTGGTAATCAATCATTCATGCAGGGAGGATTTATTATTATTTCTTTAAATCTTGCTTTACTCTGATTAGCCAATGTCAAGTTTGTGATATTTTCAAGTTATTGAATTTATACAAGTATGGACTCCGTCTGCGCCGGCGCCCGCCGACATACGCGTGGCGCCCCTTTAGAGCGCTTCCCACTTCCCAGTCAGTTCCACCACCAAAAAACACCAACTAACACAAAAACCAGCCACTCTTAACAAAAAAAACACTCCAAACAAGCACAGCACGCGCGCCAGCAAATGCCATCACAGACGAAGTCCTGTCAATCAATCAACAGTTTGACACGCTATGTAGCCGCTTTAGTCTATGGTTTCAAAGACTACCGACCTTTACTTAAATAAGTACATAACTACAGTGGATTTGCGACTGACGACCTGTTCTTGAAGCAACTTGATAAATATGTAAAACAGCAGCAATAAGCGTCATGTGAACACACTCGGAACCTGTGCTCGGAACAATGTTAGTAGACATCTCTTACATGTCAACACAGAGACCATTTGACTTCAAATTGGCACAAAAAATTAAGTCAAATTTTGTATGGCAGACCATTTCCAGCGTAGTTATTTATATTATATGTCCATTTCAGTGGCAAAGACGTATGATTATATATGTTATGTTATGACGAAATGACATTTTACTGGAAAAAAGGGCGGGAAACTGCGTACATAAGCGGACGTGAAATTTTCTTCCTTTAATTTTTTAATACAATTTGGAAAGGGATTGGTGTTGTTTTATAGTGTAAATATTGTAGTTTTAGTGACATTTTCATAGTAGATAGCTGTATATATAGGTAAGTTTTAAAATTTAGTATAGTTTAAATTTCAACGTTATGGACATCCGGCCCCCCGATCCAGGGGGGTCAAATCCTTCGGGATCATTGGATAATACATCAAAAATGGATATACTAATAGCAGCGGTTGAGTCGTCAATGGACACTGATGCATCTGTCGTGTCCAATGTCGACAAAACTCTTAAAAGGAAAATATTCTCACGCATTTGTTTAACATGTAATAAACGAAAAAGGAAAACAAAAACTAGAGATGGAAAAGAACAGTACAGTTGCGATTGCAAGTTTGAAATTAATAATAATAGTAATAATAACAAGGCGAACCCAAATCCGACATACCCTACTGAATCTACAAACCCCACCGATAATAATGGAACCTCCTCACTACCAACTCGAGTGCCAATTGGCCGTACTTATTACCAACAATCCGATAGTGCCCCATATGTAGTGCATATACAAAAAGAATGCGAAAATAGTGATGGCTCAACAACTCTGCATCCTATAACTTTTGGTCGCTTTTTAAAACATAATAAATTCAATGGTGTTGTGAACGGAAGCTTGAAACGGGTAGGAAGGAATCGCATTAGTATGGCTTTTTCTTCCTACTTGGATGCCAATAATTTCTTGACAAACAAAATTCTTGAATCCGAAAAATATAGGGCATTTATACCTACTTTTAATGTCACACGCATGGGTGTAGTAAAAGGTGTACCTAATGACTGGTCCGAAGAAGAGGTATTACTTAACATGAGTGTTCCACTTGGTTGTGGTCCAATCATTAAAATAAGGCGGATCAAAAGAAAAATCGTTGTGAATGATACAAACCAATTCATTAGTACTGGGACAGTAATAATAACCTTTGATGGCCAAATTTTACCTACCCGGGTATACATGTGTTACACGGCTTTACCTGTTGAATTGTATATTTATCCGACTGTGCAGTGCTACCGGTGCTGCCGTTTTGGCCACGTGAAAAATCAGTGCAGGTCAGTGCCAAAGTGTTATAAATGTACCCAAGGGCACTCTGGTGATACTTGTCAGGTGGAAGAGGAGGATTACCGGTGTTGCTTATGCAAGGGAACGCATCAAGCTATAAATAAAAAATGTTTAGAACATAACAGACAAAGAGCAATTAAAGAAACCATGAGCAAAAGTTGTATTTCTTATATGGAAGCAATTAAAATGCATCCACCAGTTTCAAACATGTCATATGCTGAAGCTTTGTTTTCAACACCTGTATCATCCTCTCCACCACAGGATATACATGGTCCTCAAAAATCCAACATTCCATCCACTTCAAACTCAGTGCCTCATTCATATAAAAAAACAGTCTTCGCAAAGCCAAGATTACCCTCAAAGCCTAACAAAGGCTATGACCACTTTGCCCACTCAGAAATAATAAGAGATCCTGTTTTACCTAAACAGAAGTTTAATTTTAATAACAATACTGAAAATAACATGAAAATGGCAGACATTATTAAAATATTGATTCAATTATTATCACAATCGAATATAGTTACACCGTCCCACGTTGCCACAGTAATTGAAGCCTTATATCAAATATCTAATAATAATGGATCACAGAGCCAGAGTGATTCAGTGGAATTGCTTGAGTCTCAACAGTAGAAAACAAGACTTAATACATCTCATAAATAAACATGATCCTTTTCTCATCTGTCTCCAAGAGACATGGTTGAGAAAGGAATTTTTATTCAAAATGCCGGGGTATGTTTGTCTCAGGGAAGACAGACCTGATGGGTATGGTGGAGTGGCTATACTCATCAAAAATACTCTGACATTCACACCTATCACTCTTCCTGTACATAGCGATAACTTGTCTGTTATTGCAGTTATTGTAAATAGTATATGTTATGTATCTGTATATTTCTCTCGTCCTAATAATGATATATTTAATGAAATTAGTGAAATTTTTAATTTTTTACCGAAACCATTTTTATGTTTAGGGGATTTTAACTCTCATCACGAATTATGGGGTTGTGCCACATCAACCTTCTATGGAGAAAAGTTGTTAGATTTAATAAGCTCCCATAATCTGTGCATTTTGAATACTGGGTCTCCCACTCGGTTGGCACGGACACCTAGTGCTCCTGATTTGTCCATTTGCACTCCTGATCTTGCTTCATCTCTCATCTGGTCTCCCGCTGAATCTACTGGTGGTAGTGATCACTACCCTTTAATCATTACTTTCCCTTTTGAAAAACCTCCAAAACATGTAAGACAGCCACGCATAAAACATAAACTGATAGACGCTAAATGGAGTCTGTATAGTGTAGCTGTAGAAAAGAAAATCAATAATTTACCAGAAATTAGTCACTCTAACATATTAGAATGCTCACAAGCATTATCTACAATATTAATTGAAGCTGCAAATGAAACTTTTCCTGTAAAAAGGTGTGGTATGGAATTTATTCCATCACCACCATGGTGGGATGTAGAATGCACTAATGCAGTTAAACAAAGAAAAGAAGCAGAGAAGCAATTTTGCCAAAGTATGACTGATGACAATTTTGAGCGTTACTTAGAAATTGCTAATACTACTAAGGAGCTACTTCGGGTAAAAAAATATGAAGGGTGGCACAGGTTTTGTAAAACCTTAAGTCCTAATGTTTCACCATCAATTGTTTGGCAAAATATAAGAAGGTTTAGATCTGCATTTAAAGATTCCCAACAGAATAAAATATCTCCAGTTCTAGCAGAGCAAGTCATGGATCGTTTGGGTCCTCCTTATGTACCTGAATGTCCCATGGCCTTAACCCCCATATTGTCTAATAATTGTAATGTAGATTTAAATTCGCCATTTACACTTAACGAATTGAAAGGCGTACTTTCAACGACTAAAGACTCTGCACCAGGTGAAGACGGAATTCCTTATTCCTTCTTATCGAATCTTGACGACAATGGTCTCAGGTACTACCTTTCTTTGATCAACAACGTTATGATGGCGGGTATCGTCCCCGAATCCTGGCGGTCCCAAACTTTGATCTTATTACGGAAGCCGAATAAACCGAGTTCAGATCCAACATCGTATAGACCAATAGCATTATCGTCAGTATTAGCTAAAACTGCTGAACACCTTATTAAAATCAGGCTGGAATGGTTTTTAGAACATAATACATTATTATCGAGGAACCAGTTTGGTTTTAGGAAAGGTAAATGTACTATTGACAGCTTAAGCATTTTTACCACAGACATAAGACTAAGCTTCTCTAAAAATGAGTCATTGGTTGCTGCCTTCCTGGACATAAAAGCCGCCTACGATAATGTAAATATTTCAATTCTAAAACATAAATTGCTTGCCCTGAATATTCCTAACTTATTAATTAATTTTATTGTAAATATGTTGTACGAAAGATATATAAAGTATTCGCTAGATTCGGTCGAAGATGAATTTATTTATAGAACTGTATGGAAGGGTTTGCCACAAGGTTCTGTTTTGAGCCCTATTTTATATAACATTTATACTTACGATTTGGACATTTCTGTAAATAGATATGCAAATGTGCTTCAATATGCAGATGATTTGCTTTTGTATGTTGCTGGGCCATCCTTAGATAATGTTAGTGAGTTGTTAAACTTAGCGTTAAATGCCTTAAAATGTTGGTTACATAATAATGGTCTAGATTTGTCACCATCTAAAAGCTCTGTTGTAGTATTTTCTCGGAAGCGAAATCTACCATCTCCTCATATTAATTACAATGGAATTCCGCTAGCAGTTAAAGATCAAGCGAAATTTCTAGGTGTAATATTAGATTCTAAACTTACTGGAATTCCACATTGGGAATATGTTTTATTAAGATGCGAGAAAAATTTGAATATTTTAAGGTGTCTTACAGGAGTATGGTGGGGTGCTCATCCTTTTACAATAAGACTGCTATACAATGCTTTAATAAGAAGTGTTTTAGACTATGGAACATTCTTATTACATCCTGGTAATAAAACTGCAGTTAAAAAGCTGGATATAATCCAGGCAAAGGCTTTGAGGTTGGTTACGGGTGCGATGAAATCAACTCCAATAAAATGTCTTCAGGTAGAATGTTGTGATCCGCCCTTATATCTAAGGAGACAGTTCCTTTGTGATAAATACTTTTTCCGTACATTACAGCTAAGTTCTCATCCTTTGTTTTTAAAGATACGTCAACTTGCTTATCAGGTTGATACCGGTAACTACTGGACTAATAGGGATTCTCCATGTCTTGTAAACAGTCTTAGAAAATATGAAAGTTTGGGAGCTCCCACCCATCGAAGTATTATTCTTCCTCTATATCAACACAACTACAAGGGTCTTATTACTGTCCCGGAAATTAAATTCGACATAGGATCCAAATTAAAAAATAACCCTAACTCAAAACAGGAATTTATAAACATTCTCAATGATAAATGGCCTGACTGGCATTATGTGTTCACGGATGCCTCTAAACATGAGGATAAGAGTTGCGTTGGCATTGGGATCTATCATTCACAATATAAAGGTATACAACAAGTTAAACTTCCACCTGAAGCTTCCGTTTACACGGGTGAATGTTATGGTTTACTTAAAGCTTTAGAATATGTTTTAATTTTAAAGATACCAAAAACAGTCATATTCTCTGATTCCTGCAGTGCTCTAGAAGCTATCAATAGATTTCCATTCAAATCCCATAAGCAGTCTTCAATTGTTTTTGGCATTAGAGATCTTTTATATAAGTGTTCACAGAAAAATTGTGATGTTGTGTTGGCTTGGGTTCCAAGCCATGTGGGCATTCCCGGAAATGAAAGAGCTGACCAATTGGCAAATGAGGCGATACGTGTTGGAGATACTGTTCCATTCACCAATTATTGTTCTGATTTGATAAATTTATCCAAAGTATATTTGTATGAAGCGTGGGATGGGGTATGGAGTAACGATGGTTCAGTAGGTAAACATTATAGAAAAATTCAGACGTCCATTCCGAGGAAACCATGGTTTAGCCAGTTAGTTTTCTCAAAAACTGTTACTTCTATTCTGTGTAGAATGCGCCTGGGTCATGTATGTACCCCGGCGCATTTACACAGGATGAAAATTGTTCCCGATCCTCACTGTTCCTGTGGGGAGTATGGGGATTTGAACCATGTTTTCTTTGCATGCACTCTATATGATCGAACTGACTTTCTTGCTAATCTCGAATCATTGCACATTCCATTTCCTACATCTATATTATGTTTGTTATACACAAATTCATTTAATGTTTACAAAGTTCTATCTTTGTTCATAGAACATAATGATATCAAGATATAGTTAATGTATAGTTACTTATATTATATTATTATTTATGTATATGTTTAGATATATGTATATTATGTAATAATTAAAAAAAAAAACCTTATCTTTTTCCTTTCCAATTCCAAATCCCGATTTTTCATTATTTTATACATAATATATAGTTTCCCTAACTTGTAATTATAACTACAAACCTGACATTGGCTAATCTATGTAAAGCCAGACGAGAAGAAAAAAAAAAAAAAAAAAAAAAGAAAAAAAAAAAAAAAAAAAAAAGTTATGTTATGTATAGATATTATTTCTTCCTCAACAAAGAGTATGTAATGTAATCACTACGTTGTTCCTCAATGTTTAAAAAAAAAGTGATGCTCGACCCCTATGTCCATTATACAATCAATAAATTATTATTTACAATACGCATCGGCCTCATGGGCTTTCTGTCATGAGCACTATATTATTAGTATTTTAATTTTTTCTTTATCAATACGGGTTCAATGACAGTCCGACAAGGCTCTTTTGGCACTTGAGTGAGGGCGCAGTTGTCGCTTTATGCCATAGGCATTGACCACGCGCCAAAAGAAAAAGCCTTGTCGGACTGTTTCATAGAGGTATAAGACTGTTTTCATTTTATCGTTAAGTTGGCAGTTTTGATTGACGTAATACGACCATCTGTGGTAAAATCACAAAGAGAGCACCTAGATTGGTAATGATAAAACCATAGAGTAAGATAAAACGAAACAAATGAAGTGCGGCGACCTCGGCCATGCAACCTGCGTACGCGCCGCCGTTAAATTGATTTATATTATGTTTATGTAATAAACAACAATAATTTAAAATATAATATGAGAAACTCTTTATTTAATTAAATATAAAACCAATCTATGTATTCAGAATCATTCTCATAACATTATGTGCATTTTTCCAAACAATGGCAGAAGCTTGTAGGCTTGGGACTTTATCGGAGAGAAAGACTGCATGCACACAAGATGAAAATTATTGTGTTTTTAATGTTTTGAGTGTTTTCATATCTCTTGTGTGTATTCTTGCCGATTTAACTACAGGTAGGTTTCTTTTATGTACTAAGATTTGTTCGGCATTAAGTACAAATTGTGTAAGGAACTACACTGTAGTTTTCTTCTTATTTTATTGATAACAAAAAAAAATAGTGGAGACCCCACCTATAAAATCAAACAAAATTGTTTGTTCTTTCAGATATTTTAGTGTTTGCAGAATATTGTAAGGATGGTTATATATACTGGGCGTTATCAACATTGATATTCATACTGTCTCCTAATATTTTGATTAACATTTTTTCAATGAGATGGTTCATTATTGATCAGCAATCAAATCTTCGACACTGGATTACACATTGCTGCCTTGTTGGATTACTGGAAAGGTAGCAAAATAAATGGTGTTACTAAGTATATTATTTTCTATCTGTTAATACAATTTTTAAGCAATTCAAATTAACCACATACTTTTTGCAGGTACATAATATTCCTACAAAAAGTTTTCTCCTGCAAAACCTTAGAATCAATCAAAACACAGAAGCTAATCAGTCAAAGGAATGATTTAAGTCTGTTGCATTTTTTGTATATCTTCACAGGAACTGTACCGCAAATTATATTGCAAACATATGCAATAGTTATGTTAAATGAGAATTACCATACAAAAGGTAGAGAACTCTGCTTAATGCTATTAGAATATGTTTTCTTGATTATTAGAAATGATACATTAATATCAAAATATATTATAATACCTTATCCTTCAATTAATCTCTTTTTCAGTTTTTGCATTAGTGGCTTCAATGGCATCTGTGATATGGGGTTGTGTAACATACATTTACAGTATAGCGTCATTTACCACTGATAACTTTAAATGGAGTTCTATTTTATTAAAATTAACATGGCACTTTGGTATATTGGTTGGTCGAATTGCAGGTGTCCTATTATTTACCATAATTTTTGGAATATGGACACTAATTCCTTTAGGTAAGATTTTCTTATGATGTTTGAACATAACATTATTGATCAGCTATTTATATGAGTTTTATTTCAGGTCTCCATTGGTCTGCTATGACTTTCTGGATCATCACACAAAAAACAACTTTCTGTCCAAATAAATTAGAGGAAACATTTTACAATGCTGTAATGGGATTTGTATATTGCTTCTGTTACATTAATTTAAGAGAAGGTCATACAAGATATCGTTTATTGATGTTTTACACTCTTATTGTGACTCAAAACTTTGGGAGTTTATTCCTTTACGTTCTGATATCAGATTTTGAAAGACAACAAAAGTCTTGGTCAATAGCTGCAACTGTCTGTGTAACTGCTGGAACAGTTATTGGTGAGTAAACTTCTTAAAAAAAATCTACATAATATAGGAAATGATGATAATGATGATTTAAATGACAATCTGTTTTCAGGTATGATAGCAATGATTTTATACTATAGATATTTTCATTCTAAGGGGCCTATCCCCTGGAAAAATGCACAAGAAGATGTTGAATTAAATAACAAAGTGGTACCCCAAAATTTTGATAAGAATATCAAAAGTAATGGATTGAATCATGTTAGATCTTTCAAAAGTTCTAATAAAATCACAGAAACCAGGTACATATCTAATTATATTTAATTTGGGTTACTTATTTATATTATTGGCTAAATTTTTCACTTTTATTTTTATTTATTTACAGAAATGATAATAATGTAATCACTCCACAATTACCACAAAACGATAGTGATACAGCAGACAAAAAATTCCTATTAGACCATTGGATTGCCAGATCTGGCACACCAACCTTCACATCTGCTCCTGTTGGGAACCTAAGTATGGAAGTATCTAGTATAGAAATATTTACCATAGAAAATACACCACAATCAATAATAACAAAAAGAAATAATCCAAACACCAATTCAAAAATCTCAAAAAAGAAAATTTTTTCGCCCACGGAACTTACACTTAAGTTGTCCTCGATTAAAAGCTTCGAGAGCTCAATAGACGAAATAACTTCGAATACTTTAAACCTACAAAAACGCCGTGGAATTTGTTCTTCAGATGAATTAAGAGAAGAGCTAACAAAATTAAATTTAGCTGCTTGCAATATTGTTAATGAAACTTTTGCAAAAACTATCAAGACAGACCATAGTTCAGAAATCAGTCATGATACAGATGGATCTAATAAAAAAACGTCATCTGATTCTATTGATATGGATTTGGATTTAAGTTTTAGCGATATAAACAGTTCTGACATAAATACTTTTAATGAAAATATAGTTCAGAAACTTTGTTTAAGTGCTTTGAAAAATATCAAAGTTGGTAATCAAGATGCAGACATAGAAAATATACAAAGAATAGCACTTGATATACTTAAGGAAATGTACACCAAGAAAGATAAAATAAAAAATGGTATAACCAATGAATTAGTCCAATCCAAGCGTGATCTTGACACTCCAACTGAAATTTTATCTGTTCATGATTATGAAAATATATGTGCAGTCAATATTGCAAGAGAAGCTTGGGGTTTAAGATCATGGAATGGATACTGTGACATTGAAAATTGGCTTCACGATGGTAGTGTTGTAAGAGACAGAAGTCGAGATACTTTGACATCAGGTAGTTCTGAAATCAGCAGTTGTCTGTCACAAGAATTAAAGAATGCTATATTAGCTGCACCATCACTCCCTAAGAAACCACATACATATTCAAATGTTTTTGTGAAGTTTGATAGGAGTCAAGAAGATTACGTAAATACAATAATGTGTCACTCTAATGATGATGCTTTCTTAGCTAAACCGTATATGATAGATTCTCATAAAGATCCAAACCACTTAGAACCAATTTTAGAAGAGTTGGATGATTTAGGTGATATTGATATATCTTGTAAAAAACGATTAAATTCGGAAAGTTCTCTTGTTGCAACTATAGATGAAATAAGAAAAGCAACTGTAACAAACTCTCCCCGGAATTTATACCACAGAAGAGAACATCAATGGGATTCACCTCAGTTTTTAACTTCTGAAAAAACAGAAACAAACAACCTGAAGAAATCAATTTGGAAAGAACCTTATAAATTTGATGCTAGCAACATAATGGAATCTCAGCTGGAAAAGGACTGCATATTAGATGTTTCACATGGGTCTAAATTTGAATCAAATAAAAAAGACTTGAACGTTTTACCAATGTCTACAAAATTAAGTTTAGACAACAACATTCAAAATAAAAATATGGTACGGAGACAAAAATCGAATTGCACAAAGAATCAAAATAAAAAACTTAATACTAAATCAGAACAGCAACTGCATGACCTTTCGAATAAAGATATTGACTTCTTATGGCAACTGGTGTCGGAAAACACATTGCCACTCAATTCAGTGGAAAATCTTTCACTTAGTCGCAAAACACCATCATTACAATCCTTGATACAAAAAGAAACACCGTCAAGTGTAGTAAATACATCAGCATCTAAAGTATCAAATATGAAAAAGAATGTTAGGAATAGACCTAGACGAAAGTTTTCTATTTTGAGGGAACGATTCGAACCAAAGGCAAATTTAAATTCTGATGAAGAAATCTTATATCATTGTTTTGAAAATGTACCTCAACAAGATGATTCTAATATTATGAATGTTAAGAATCAGTTTGAATCTCTTAATGATATAAAAAATATTCCATGTTCCAAAAAACAACCAAATACAATTCCATGTGATGAAAAGACTAGTTCTATGATTGACATGAATATGACTTCAAAAAGCATAAAAGAAAAAAGATCTTTATTTATGAAGCAGGTGCTCAGTCCTCCAAGATTTAATACCAAGTTGAGACATAAAGTGTAGTCAAAATTTTTGTAGATTTTTTTTTAAGTTCCTACATGGTAAATTTACTATACTTAATGCAATATCTTTTAAGTAAGTTTAAATATATGTAATTCAACTTAAAGTCAATTTGAACATAGATCTCACTGTAAGTGTAGTATTTTAAACGATAAGTTTACTAATAATAATTAACAATTTACATCCCTGCACATATTAAAAAAAAATATAAGATTCACTATCAAAAAAACTAGCAATTTATGAAATAGAGAAATGTGTAAGTGATTAATCATATCATGTTAAATTAATTGAGCTAATGATCTATACTTATTTTAAATATACTCGTAACTACTCAACTTATTGTGATCAGGAAATATTTTTATTATTATATTAATAACTACAGTAAGTCTTGTGTTAAATAGATAACTTTGAATTTGTTATGGTTTGATGCAATAAACATATTTTATACTTATTATTTAAATACATAATATGTACTTTATTGATAAAATTTAAGCACTAACTTAGTTGAATTCCAAAATTTATTATACTGTGATGTATGTGCCTTTATTTTATAGTATTTTCTGCCAGTATTGTAAACTTTGTAGCTTTTTTAATGTAAATAATAAATATTTTACTCAGTCATGCTTTTAGTTATTTGAGGTTTCATTAATAATGTAATAATAATTAACTAATAAGTAATAATTAATAATATGGGTTTTTTTTAAATAAATAAGTACTTAATTTAATTCAAATATTTATTTTATAAATATTCAATACAGCTGTCATCAAAATGCATACACACAAAATATATGCATAAAATATAAATTCACACTTAAAAAATATTGATCATTAAGTGCATTTATAATACACTTTAATAAATTATTATCAATATAATATGTACCTAATCTATATTGTATATTATATATGTTTATCTTAAAATATTTGTATATAATATCACAATTTAAATTGTTGATTAATTTTGGATTTTGATACAAACAATATACTTAATTCATACAGTCCACATCAGTCTTGTAATTTTTACAATATGTATACAAAAATATTTTTATATGCAGGTTTTACTGTACTTCTTAGAAGATATTTAAAACATTTGTCAAAATATATCTAATATCTTTACAACATAAACACTTACACATAAATGATAAATATAATTCTTAGAACTAATAACAAATGTAATGGCAAAATTCTTGAACTGCAATATATTATAATATAGGCATTAGAAAGCTACATAAAATATCATATATGTATATAGTTACTACTAATTATGAAACAAATCCCCTGTGTCAAGATTTTATACCTGTTCACAGTAATCTTAGAAACTACTGAATGGATTTTCATATGGCTTTTACAAACAGATTGAGATTTAGGTGTATAAATTGTAAAGGTTTAATGGAAACTGACTAAATTATGCTATGATTGTCAAAAAAGTCTGCAAATATCACACTACCCAAGAGCATGCGCAAATGCTGCTCAGTCTGTTAGATCTGTATAAAAAAATGTATGTGGAAATGTTGCTCTTAAATAAATACATTAAGTTCCCAATACTATCTTCAAAAATTAACTCCTAATCAAAAAAGATGAAATTGATAAAATAATAAGGTTTAAAATATAGCTGAAAATCTGTGGATACTTTAGCTAAGTTGGGATAGGTAGCTAGTATAGTATAAAACATCCCAGGCATCATAGACATTTACAGGTCTGTTGTCATTACATTAGTGAGAAGACGTATACGATGAGCGTTGCAAGCTTTACACAGAATGTGACCATCAAGTGGGTAACATCCGCGTCCTTGAGCTTCTGATGACAGTACTAGGCCACAATCCTCGCATTTATAACAACGCACATGGAAACTTCGGTCTAAAGCCACTACTCTTACAGTTTCTTCTTCTCCTTCCTCAGGCATTATTGGTAACTCACATACACAACAGCGTGGAGCAAATTTTTTATGGAAATCTTCAATACAGTGGATCTGATTCATTGCATCTACTGTAAACGGTACACCATCAAGACTTTTACCGCACACAACACAAGTGAAACATGTGGGGTGATATGGTTTACCTGTAGCTCTCAAAATCCTATCTAAAATTGGGTTGTTGCACACTGAGCATTTTTCCAAAGTTTCATAGTAATCTATTTCACAATAAGGATATCCTTCCACTGCATAAAATGGTTTTCCCTGTAAGTTCATATTGCAGCGATGACAACAAAAACATTTGACATGGTATACATTACCCATGGCAGTGCAGCCAGAACTTTCACCAACCACCCTTTGCTCACATTTAATACATGTACCAAAAACATCTAAATCTTGACTGTCACTTATGGACTGCACTAACATACTAGTAAGTGCATCAACTTCTTCCTCCTTTGGCAGTGGAGATTTTCCAGCTGGTATCAGGGTACTTTTATAAGTTTGATTGTTATTGGCTTGTCCCACATTCATAGCTGGGTTTGGATTAATAGGTTCATAAAGTGATTCATATGTTGACGCTTGTGATACTCCATACTCTGGATATTCATTTTGATATATTGCAGGATAAGATGGTCTGTCCTGATTAAAGTTCATAGTAGCTCTCATTAATTCACTATAATTAGAACTGACAGGTGAGGGTGGTGGTATATATTCTTCACTATTATGATTAGAATCAAATGACTTAGGTGGTGAGATATGAAGGGCAGGAGGTGGTGGTGGAGGTGGATTATTGTACTGATATTGTGGTACCACATTACTGTACATAGGTGTATACCCTTTAGTGGGCATGGATGAGTTTTGCTTGAATGGGTGGCTGTGAAGCGACAATTGTGTGATGTTTGCATAATCTTTATGCATTGGATGAATATTACTAGGATGCCGTGGTACGTTACTATACGTTGGTGGAGGTGGTGGTGGTGGTGGCGGTATTACATTGTTTTGTACAGGTGATATTTTAGATGAATAAGAGGGCTCACGTACAGTGTTAACGGCAGCACTACGAGGAACTTGTGGTTGAGCCTTTTTCTTAGGTGGCACAGCTGGTGGTATCTTTTTCACTTTTCCGGGTGAACTCTGATCCTTTGCCATTTGTAGTTCTGCTAATTGCTTTTCTAAGGCGTCCATATTATCAAGGCGTGACATTATGGATCTCGATAAAGATTTTTATCTAATTAAAAAAAATCGCCTGACAAGCCATTACCATGATTACTCCATCAAAACAGAATGTTCATTGTTCTTTAGACAAGCCTTACAATATAGAGAAATTCACTAAGTTTAAATGAATGTGGCCACTTTCTTAAGTCACAGCACAGACTATCTGCACATAGATCAGAACAGTTCACACGTAATTTTTTTGAAATCAAGAAGATGTCACGATTGTGGAACTATGTTATTGGTCTGTGATTGTGGACTGTACTGTAGTCTGTGTACTCGTATTAAAAACGTCAACAACAGTGCTACCAACTATCTAAATAGAAATAGTTCTGTATCTTGGATAAAGGTTGTGTATATAGGTACCTACCTACTATCTCTATGCCATGCATGTTAGTGATAATGACATTTGACATTTCACTTTTCAGAGATTTCATGCATTTTCCTGTGGTGACTGGTGGCAATTGGCATCCCGCATCAATTTTCAAAATACCTACAACCTACTTTGTTTGGATTTGTCGTAGATTGAGTTTTGCTGATGTTCTTGAATCTTGTTTCATGAGTTTACAAAATCAAATTCGATAAGTATATACTCGTAAAGTTATATTTGAAAATAAGCAATGTCTATGCAGTGTCAACTATGGATGGGCAGTGTAAGATTTTTTATTTATCACGTAAAATCAGTTTGAGTTATTTGACTTGCGTTTGTAAATAAAATCTACTCATTGTAGTTGGAGCCGAACATGACGGAGAGTTTTATAATGGCTGCATTTCATCGTATGGGGCAGCGTCCCCTTGCTGTAAAAGTTATGAGAAATAAATTTACTGGAGAGCCTGCCGGTTATGCATTCGTCCATTTCCAGGTATGTTTAACCTATCTTTCCTTCTCTTTCTGGGCATATGACAAGTTAACTGAGATCTCATCCGGCAGTAAATACCTGGTAATGGGAATGAAGAGAGAGAGCAGTTTGATTAACACCATACCAGTTTTTACGCTGCCTCACAAGTCGCATCAGAACACTAATCGGCGGTACAGCTTTACCGGTAGGATAGCAAATATCTATGACCAAAGTTTCACAGAGGCAATTTAAAAATGTATAGTCTGAATGAACGTTTGTCTTAATTTTTGTGGCAAGTCAGTAAATTCCCAAATTGTTTCTGCTGGGGATCGAACCCCAGGATATGTACTCATGACTGACACGACAATAAGTAAGACTTTATTGACCATAAACAGAACAAAAAAAAGAAAAGTAACTAAATCAATAATTGTAGATTGATTTATGTATGTTTATTCCAACAAAATGCCTAAATGCCTGAACAGATTTGGACATAATATCATTAGAAGCCTTACATCATTTTGAGTGACACTGGTTATAAATTTTTTGAAAAAAAAAAAACCATACAGTGGGTGTATGGAGCCATTCTTAAATGTGTATTTTATTTTATTTTTTAATTATGACTTGTTATGGTTGGTGTAGTCAATGGGCCACCTCAGCTTTGTGCTGCAGTATGACAGTCCATACTTATACTTGCATTTTAATGTGTTTACTTTTTATATATTTTTTAAGACTGATGAAGAAGCCATAGACACAATGCACAAACTCAATGGAAAGCCCATACCTGGCACATTTCCTGTAGTTCGGTTCAGACTCAACACAGCGTCACGGGAGGCTCGTACTAACATGCAATCAGAGAGAGAATTTTCTGTCTGGGTTGGAGACCTTAGCCCTGATGTGGACGACTACTCACTATACAGGGTGTTTGCGGGGAAATACAATTCAATAAAAACTGCAAAAGGTATGAAATAACTTTTTATGACATACTAGATAATGCCTGCAACTTCATCTCTATGGAATTTTAAAACTCAATTTTCCAGGATAAAAAGTAGCCTATGTGTTAATTCAAAGTATAAGAGATTTTAAATGTCTGCCAAATTGGTTCAGACATTGTAGTAATAAACATCAAGGAGTAATAAACATCCAAACCTTAACATTTGTATCCTAGCTGATATCAGCGACTTTGTCTGTGGATTTAGTTTTTAATAATTACATGGGAACTCTTTAATTTTCTGAGATAAAGAGTAGCTAGCCACTCTCCATGTCTTTAACTATACTCACACAAAAAAAAACATCAATCCACTTTTGCATTTATAATATGGGAAGTGATAAGTATAAGAACTAAC
Source organism: Maniola jurtina (assembly GCF_905333055.1). Lineage (NCBI taxonomy): Eukaryota > Metazoa > Arthropoda > Insecta > Lepidoptera > Nymphalidae > Maniola > Maniola jurtina. The sequence goes on along the minus strand of NC_060048.1, from coordinate 4,709,654 downwards.
TAAACCTTGTATCAAACAAATCTTGATACAGTGTTTAGTTAGTTACAGGAGCAGGAGAAGTTTAATTGAGGGCTGATGATAGTAGCTCTGCTGTGAACAACTTGTCAGTCCATACATATTTTGTTCCTGGGAGTTCTCACACAATGTTATAAAACAGTACTGTGACTGACTGATTGACTAACTGACTAACAGACAATGCATAGCCTAAGTCTCTGGAACTCGAGATTTATAAAGAGAAAAGCACAAATTCCTACCACCATACATTATACACCACAGTATTAATACACACTATTTACATTATGTTGTTAACCCACAAAATAAACCTAAAATCATTAACTCATATTTTTTATATTGCAGTTATATTAGATGGAACGGGCTACACAAAAGGTTATGGCTTTGTACGATTTGGTAATGAAGATGAACAGCGTAATGCACTTTACGCTATGAACGGATACACAGGCCTAGGAAGTAAGCCACTAAAGATATGTACAGCGGTACCAAAGCCCAAGGGTGCTGTGCCCCAACAAAACTCTGCACCTGCCAACACAAATAATCCAGCCACTTACAACAGTGGGACGGTATGCAATCTGTTTTACAGTTTTCTTCACAGAAGTTTAAATATTTACAGAATACTTAATAGAATCTTACATGTATTCTGTGCTTTGACGATATATCATCATTACCTACGCAATCGCCGGCCCACTACTAAGGAGGAGGCTCTTCTCATAATGTGAAAAGTTAAGGCCATGGTCCAACATACTGGCTCAGTGTGGATTGGCAGACTTCACACACGTTTGAGAACATTATGGAGAACTTTCAGGCACGCGGGTCTGCTCACAAGGTTTTCCTTCACTGTTAAAGTGATATTTAATTGCTTAAAATAAAGTTACAGTGGGTGCCCAGGATAGTACCCTTGACCTCCTGAATAGTAAGCCAACGTTTTAACAACTAGACTATCATAACTTTACTGTCATGGGCATCATCTAATGATCTAGTGTAAATAAATCAAACCTATTTATTTTATTTTATTATATGACACATAGATGACGACTGCAGCTTCACCCGCGTGGATTTTAATTTTTAACCGACTTCCAAAAAAGGAGGAGGTTCTCAATTCGTCGGAATCTTTTTTTTTTTATTTTTTTTTTTAATATATATTTTTTATGTATGTTCCCCGATTACTCAAAGACCCCTGGACCGATTTGGGAATTTTTTTTTTGTTTGAAAGGGTATACTGTGCAGGTGGTCCCATATAAATTTGGTAAAGATCTGATGAATATCTTCGGAGATGGAGAACAGAACTCCTCAATAGATAGGAGCTAATTGCTCGCGATCAGTGTAATAGCTTAGTAAACAGTAGGGTTTTAACTGGGCATAGCATATTATAGTACAGTGGGCCACTAAAAATTGTGAAATAAAAATTTTTCAAAAGAAAAATAAAACCGACTTCAAAAACCACAAAAAGTAGTCTATGTTACTCCTTGGCTAATCCTCTGCTTGTCTGTGAAAATCCCGTGAAAATAGGTTCAGTCGTTCCGAAGATTACCTCGTTCAAACAGACAGACAAAAATTTAAAAAAACGTGTGATTCAGTTATGGTACAGTTCAAATAACCATATGAGCTTAATATGAGGTAGTTACTAAATTAAATGAAGTCGATTAACAATCTACCGTTTAATTATAATATTACTATTGAGATTGTAATATCACGGCTTTGACAATATAGTCCAGTAATTCTGTAATATGAGATGGAAAGTTTTCAGAATGTTATGCAAATTGGTGGTTTTATAGATTTTGATGTGCTCTTTCCAAATTTTTACTTTGCCACCTCGTACCTTTGCCGCTCGCGCCGCCATCTTGGAAAAATGGCGCCCAAAAACAGTTTTTTCACGATAACTTCTTTCCCACTCATTTTACGATAAAAATGGCTATGTAACAATTAAACTAGAGACAATTTCCTACAATTTGTGTAGTCACCTTTTTTTGTAGACTTGATTTTGTAGGCGTGATTTTTTTTTATGGTATCTCCAGGAGCCGATAGTCACCTTCAATTTAAGCCATCAGTTCGACCAGAGAATACTAACACTCTTCAGAATTCTGCTCGAGATAAGAGTAAATATGTATACTGCATCGCAGTTTCGATCTCACGTGCATATGAGCCTTTTTTTTGGGTTTTAAACCCAAAAGATGCCCATGGGACCTTATTACTAAGCCTCCGCTGTCATCCGTTTGCTTGTCCGTCTGTCCGTCTGTCTGTCAGCGTGCTGTATCTCATGAACCGTAATAGGTAGAAAGTTGAAATTTTCACAGAATGTGTATTTTTATTGCCGTTATAATAACAAATAATAAAAATTTCAAAATGGCCGTCATGAAAAAAAATTAAAAAAAGAGCATTATTTCTTGTATTATGGTACGGAACCCTTCCTATGTGAGTTGGACTCGCACTTGACCGATTTTTCGGCGTCTCAAGCATGTTTTTAATGTGGTCGCAGTCAATACACAATATCGCAATTCGTGCATGAAAAATTTTACCTCGCACTACAAACTAAAAAAATAAAAAAATGGGTCAAGTGCAAGCCCAACTCGCACACGAAGGGTTCCGTACCATCAAACAAGAAATAACATTACTTTTTTGTTTTTTTTTCATGTCAGCCATTTTGAAATTTTTATTATTTGTTGTTATAACGGCAATAGAAATTCACATTTTGTGAAAATTTCAACTCTCTATCTATTACGGTTCAGAAGATACAGCCCGCTGACAGACAAACGGACGGACGGACGGACGGACGGATGACAGCGGAAACTTAGTAATAAGGTCCCGTTGGCATCCTTTCGGTTCGAAACCCAAAAAAAAGGTCCATATTCACATGAGATCGAAACTGCGATGCAGTATATTTACTCTTATCTCGAGCAGAATTCTGGAGAGTGTTAGTATTCTCTGAACGAAGTGATGGCTTAAATTGAAGGTGACTACCGTCTCTTGGAGATACCATAAAAAAAAATCACGCCACTCACTCTACCACATGGTAGTGTGGAAATGAGTTATTTAGCCAGAACGAGTGTTGGAGTGGGCTTTGTGGCGCTCGTACACTGAAACTATTGAGTCTACAAAAAAAGGTGACTACACAAATTGTAGGAAATTGTCTCTAGTTTAATTGTTACATAGCAATTTTTGTCGTAAAATGAATGGGAAAGAAGTTATCGTGAAAAAACTGTTTTTGGGCGCCATTTTTCCAAGATGGCGGCGCGAGCGGCAAAGGTACGAGGTGGCAAAATAAAAATTCGGAAAGAGCACATTGAAATCTATAAAACCATCAATTTGCATAACATTCTGAAAACTTTCCAGATAAGCCCCTTTTTGACGACCAAATTACTGGGCTAATATACCTGCGAAATATACACCTTACTTAAATACAATTTTTTTATAATTGTAGGAGTACAACCATTATTACGATCCGTCGGCGTATTGGCAAAATTACTCAGCGTGGTCGGGATACTACGGCCAGGATCAAAACACCGCGCAGCCGCAGCAGCCCGTCGTAGAGACTGCGCATACGCAGCCTCCACCCGCCAAACCGCAAAATGACGAGTTGGCGCTCGTTGGTGAGTACCCCAAAATTGGTTGTAAAAGTCTCAAAACTAAATACAGCAGAAGATAGCAGGAATAGTCATTAAAAGGAACAGAACCAAATAATTAGGCGCGATGTTGTTTAATATTGTTGAATAAAAAAATTAAAAGGTTCTGTTTGTTCCTTTTAACTTTCAAATTTTACTATAAAAATTATAACAAAATTAAAAATTTAAAAACGTCTCTGAGATCATGTCAGGGGATTTTCCTATTATTATTATTAGGTCATTAAAAAAAAATACTACAGTCAAGTCCACAAAATAAATAAGAAAAGCATGAAGTAAAGAAAGTGCATTTACAGATTTTCGTAACTATAATCTCATTTCGTGCATTTACAGATCGATCATCGAAAATAGATCTCAGATTTTTGAATAACCTCACAACCAGATCAAAAATGGAACACCCACTTTCCAAATATTTTTTTAAATTTCGATTTTAGTCCCCACTCCCCTAACTAAACTAAAAATGTGTTGAAGTTCTTACTTTTTGTTCTGCTTTTGGAGCTATGCAGGTTCTTTGTATAAACCTGTATCACTTCGACCGTCTCCGATCTATTGTGATTCCACCTTCATTTTATTTCCTCTTCAAAACCTATGCAGCACTTTTCTGACTGGAATTGAAGTTCTCACTTACTTCACATTTTGAAAATAGAGAGCCTCTTATAACTTAATTTAATAGATATCTGGCATACTTTTAATTTTCTAAATACTGTTTCAAACGTAAATTATATTTAAACAATTTCGAATAAATTGTTCTGAAAAGTTGACATAATTAAACAAGCCATTTTAATTTATTTCCACAGATCACAAGAGAGTTATTGATGTGGATCAAATGAACCAAGAGTTCTTGGACCCTGACTTGTGTCTTTGGGATGCGCTCGAATCGTCCCAATGGTTCCCGCAAGAAATCGTGGAAGCTCATTGATATTATATAGTTTAGGAATAATGTACCTAGTTGTAAATATTTAAAGATGGTTTTGAATAAAATAATAAGTATACAATATTGGCGTTCATTTATTTTATTTATATTTATTAAACTTATAGAATATACAGAGCATTTTTGTTAGGTACATTCAGTGCCATAAAAACCACAGTCGGTTTTACCGGGCACTGCGTTAATAGTTATATAAAATTCGGCTAAGCACGAATTTAGCATGTGAATTGCCGCTCTAAAGGCTGTCTTACGCCGAAGCAACAACATGCGACAATGCAGCATGCTATAGAATAATGGAAATACCAATTTTGCAGCGTAAACAGCATGCGGCAGTCTATTTTATGCCGATACAAGATCGTGCTCATCATAGTGCTCATCGTGATTGGTTGGCAGCTCAAATTGGTTAACGCCCACTGAGATTTTTGTCTCTATCATTCGTATCGGATTACGTAACAGAGAGAGCGCACATAGCCTACCTACATTTGATGGCTGCCAGTGTAGGTGAAACCTCGACGGTTCATACTAAGTATACTCGTATGAGTGTGATGCAGGATTTTCGCAATGCTATACGTTGCGACGCGACTCGCTATAATGTGCGCGGGCCTTTAAGGCCGATTAACACCAATTGAACGCACGTGAACCCACGTAACTGCACGCATTACGTCTACGTGAACGTTCACGCCACGCAATGCCATAGTATGCCGTCGCATACATTACAACGCAATGGTACTCGCTACGTCTACGCTTACGCAGCCTATGTGAACGAGCTTTTAACTTATTTACCAACATTTTTATATTTTGCAGCAAGCAAGAGAATATAAATTACTAGATGATGGCCGCGACGGTTTAAGTTTTAAAAATCCTGTGGGAACTCTTTGATTTTCCGGGATGAAAAATTACCTGTGTCAATTTCCGGGATGCAGGCTACCTTTGCCGAATTTTCATATAAACTGGAAACTGTTTGATTTTCCGGTAAAAAAAATAGCCTACGTCCGTTCCCAGGATCTATATACCAAAACGACTCGCAGTACCCAAAATCGGTTCAACCGTTGGGTCGCGAAAAGCGAGCAGACAGACAGAGACACACTTTGCATTTAAAATATTAAGTATAGATGTATGGATAAATAAAGGATGGGGCACAATACTCATGAAATTAATGTCTCTGAAGTCTCTGAATTGTTTATAAAATTAAAAACCAAGTAATATTAATAATATACTTTTATTTATTCACATCTGTAGACTGTATCAAAATTAAAGCTAAGATTACATCATTAAAATATAAATACATGGTTTTAAATATGTAATGCAAATTCATTGTAGGTACTCCAAACCCGTAGATAATAACCTTTCACAGGTCGATTCAATCTTTTTGGTAAATATTATATTTACATACATAGAAAGAAAACTTCTCAGCGCCTAATAAGTTTGAAGACAAATGTTAAATTATAGTGAAACATGCTTTTTATATTCCATTGGCATTTTGTAACAATATAATAATATTATGATTACAATTATATGGTACATGATGTAAGAAAAATATCACAGGCGAAATTTTGCTATACTTACTAAAAATATACATATTTAACAAGGGTGCTATTAGCAATTCAATAATCACTACCCATTATTATAAATGCGAGTGTGTTTCTTTGTTGGTTTCTTCTTCAATCACGGACGCAACGGAGCTATGGATCAACGTGACTTTTTGCATTGGTATAGATAAGACCTGTAGAGTGACAGGAAATTATACGAGTGCCCACAGTATTTTATAAACCTAAATCCACGCAGCCGAAGTCGCGGGCATCAGCTGATATAACAATAATGGTGCTGAATGCTGATATAATAATAAGCTAGGTTGTCCACAAATCTCATAACTAAATAATAGGTCTGCTATCCTTTCCAACAGAAACGTTTTAAAGCATTTAGTTTAATTAAGAGATTTGCTTACAAATGGATCCGCACCATTTTACATGATGGTTTTATAAATAAAAATATAATATCATCGCATAGTACCGCATTAAGACTAAAGTCTAGATTAAGGTCAAAACAGCATACAAAATTGCTCAACTTTCTTAACATATCCCATCAATATATTACTTACACCGTATTCACAAACGTTACTATGAGGTCTCATAGTGCGCTCGAACGCACAGTGTCGGTTCCACCAATCAGATGACTGTATCACGTCAATTTACAATGATCTGATTGGTGGAACCAACACTATGCGTTCGAGCGCACTGTCAGACCTCATAGTAATGATTAAGAATACGGCCGTAAATCTTGTTGGTTACACTAGTTCCTATTTCTATAGGATCATATAGAGAAACTCCGAGCAAGACCGTGGCGTGTAGAACTCCTTACAAGAGACCTATGTCCAGCCGTGGACCTCTATTGGTTGACGACGACAACGATTAAAATATGTTTAACCACATTATTATTACAATATGCAACAGTTGACTTCCTTGCCGGCTCCTCTCAGTCGAACTGCTTTCCGAATCGGACTCGCGCACCAAGAGTTCCGTACCTTGCCTTAAGTTGGTAATCGCAAAAAAATATTTATTTAAATAAACACAGGTTAACGATTTTTTTCCTTTTCTTGTATTGTGAGACCTTGCTTTTTGCAACTTGTTTTGTCTTGGACTGTAGTAATAAAATGATGGTTTTGTATAAATAGCGGTATTTTTAGGACCTAGAATTCATTATTAAAACGAATAATTTAAAAATTATTTAGGCATTAAAAAGAATATTCATTTTTCGTTATTTTTAACATAATTTATTATTAGCATCAAAATCATTTATTCAAAGTAGGTACTGTTGTACACCTTTTAATAGAATTGTTAGATTTGTAAGATAATATATAGTGTTAATTAATTACGTAAACTAAAGCTCTGAAGGTACACCATACACGTTGTACTTAAGGCGATTAATGACGTCACAAGACATAAAGGACAAATATTTTTCAATTTTTTAACATAAAAAATATTTTTTGTTTATGCCTTGTGGCATCATTAATTTCCTTCCATACAGAGTGACGTTAATGTTGAAAATAAATAAAAATCATGATTTTTATTTAATTACTCTCTTTAATAACTTCTAGCCCCATGAACTACCGCTATACAAAACCACACATAATTTTATTACTACAGTCCAAGGCCCTATTTTGAATATCATATACATAGTCAATTTCAGTCAAGAAGCAGCCATAAGTGGAATTATGAAATGACTTACACAAATCAAAGTTGGGTAATAGTGTACGAACTATGCCGTTGCCTTTTAGCTGGGCTCGGCAACATTGTAACACCACTTGGAGCACTATTATGACTTTCCACACTAGTTACACTACAAGGTGATAATAAAGGTGATGACACATTAGATCCTTTCGGAGTTCCCTTCTTCATATACCCGACCACATAGTTTAATATTGATGAAGGTAAAGCAACGGGTGTCAACTTTCCTGGACCGTTGGCTATGTATGTTTGTAACATTTTCTTCGTAGGAGACGATGGATCGTTCACTGTTAAAACTACTAGAGATCCAGATTCTATATTGGTGGGTATTTGCAAAGCGTTGATAGACTCTGGTGTTTTAACTTGCAAGCTTGGTGTATTGGTTCTGTTATTGGCTATGTCTTCTTTGGGTTTGGAGGCCGAAGTGACTAGTGCCATGGTGGATATCCTTTTTGGAGATGGAGTAACTGGTTTGGTTTGTTGTTTGTCTTTGTGGTTTTTCTGTTTCTGGAGTATGTGGTTATGTATGATGTCATCTGCGTTTATCATGTTTTTGTCCACGGACGCATCCTTGTAGGCTTCCAGGGCTTTCGCTCCACGACCTGTTGAAGTAAGAAGTTACGTATTTAATTATCACCACTATATCGTATAAATTTAACAATTTCAAGCATCAAAAGGAGTACAATTGTACCTATTTTGAATAAATGACTTTGAACAAGAAAGTTCTATAAACAAAATTGGCAGTCAGCGGGGACTGCAGAGTGCCGACAGAATGACTGATCTCTCTCCGGTCGTGTCGAATTTCCGTCCCGTCGGGCTATGAGAGTGAGAGAATAGAGCACACCCTTGTGCATTATAATTTCCCCCGCACAGTTGGCTAATTTATTTGGAGATTGACCGTCGTGGCCGAAATTCGGTCGGGAGGAAATCATTATTATAAAACCAAATAAGCAACGGAGGAGAACCGTAAGAGAACAAGAGGAACCGATATAGCTCAACGGGTTCCAAAGCTGAAGTGGTAATGGGCAGGGCACATAGATCGAAACCCCGATAGACCTTGAGGTCCCAAGGTGCTAGAATGGCGACCTCGCACCGGAAAACACAGTTTTAGAAGACCCCCCACTAGATGGATAGATGACATCAAATGAGTCGCAGAAAGCCATTGGATTCACGCGGCGCAAGACCGTGGTGTGGAAGTCCCTACAAGAGTCTATCGGTTGATCATGAAAATGAGCAACTTACTCTGCCTCATGCGGACCTCCCTAGAGGTCTTTAAGCGCTCCCTCTCAGCTTGTTTCTCCTTATTCAACTTCTCTCGCTCAAGCTCGGCCTGCCTGGCCGCGGTCGCGCGCTCCTCTTCAAACTCCGCCTTGAGTAGAGCAATGTCGAACTGTAGCGACGCACGTAAAGCCCTGTCTATTTGTGCGCCGTTCAACCTTTCTTCCTTTTTGAACTGGAATTTAAATCAATTATGAATGCGTACGTGCGTTTGTTTGTTGGTTTGTCAGTCAATTACGTCGCAACGGAGCAACGGATCGAGATTGACATAGGCGTCTTTTTATCCTAGAAAATCGCACGGTTTTCGGCACGTTCCAGCTCGCTGTGCAACAGAATTTTAACTTCTAGTACTACCCATCAATACATACACTAAGCCAAGGTACTGATTATACACACTGCTTCCTCGTGCGGTCAGGGAATAGCTGCGTCATGATTGTCATGTCCGTCCTGAGCGCAGCGAGCGCGCGGTAGAACCGCACGGTTTCCGGCGCGGTCCAGCCCGCGGAGCGACAGAAGTTAAACTTCTTGTACTGCCCGCCCGTGTTCTAAGCCACAGTTCTGACTATACACAATATACACCTTTAATTTGAGGTGCTTCCTCGTGCGGTCAGGGAACAGCTGCATCATGATCGTCAAGTCCGTCCCGAGCACGCGGTAAAACCGCACGGTTGCCGGCGCGGTCCAGCCCGTGGAGCGACAGAAGTTTGTCTTCTTTTACTACCCACCCGTGCACTAAGTCACAGTACTGACTCTACACTATACACACCTTTAATTTGAGTTGCTTCCTCGTGCGGTCAGGGAACAGCTGCGCCATGAGCGTGAAGTCCGTCCCCAGCGCGGCGAGCGCGCGGTAGAACCGCACGGTTTCCGGCGCGGTCCAGCCCGCGGAGCGACAGAAGTTTAACTTCTTGTACTGCCCGCCAGTGCCCCAAGCCCCCTCGTGAACTACCGATGATACTTTACGATCGCTTTCCGTTTGTTTTATCACCTGCAGAAATAGTTTTCTCATATTATTAAGCTGGTTAAAACGCATTTGTCAGTCCTTTACTTTATTTAATTTAATGAGTTTTCAGATTTATTCCTTTACTTGTGCTATAAGACCTACCTACCTGCCAAACATGATTCTAGGTCAATGGGAAGTACCCTATAGGTGTTCTTGACGGACACGATGGACGGACGGACGGACGGACAGAAAGACAGATAGAAAACAACGTGATCCTATAAGGGTTCTGTTTTTAAAAACTCTAAAAACTAATTCAGTTCAGTCATTGTCACATGAATGACTAAGACCTACCTACCTGCCAAACATGATTCTAGGTCAATGGGAAGTACCCTATAGGTTTTCTTGACGGACACGATGGACGGACGGACGGACGGACAGAAAGACAGATAGAAAACAAAGTGATCCTATAAGGGTTCTGTTTTTAAAAACTCTAAAAACTAATTCAGTTCAGTCATTGTCACATGAATGACTAACAAACAACCAAACTATCGAATTTATAATATTATTTCTATTTTGTTTTTGTTTCTGTTATTTTAAATGTTTTCATGAACATTTAAAAAAATATACTTGTAGTGAGTATATTGGGAAACATATTTAGTGGTAATAATAATTTAAAAAATACTTTACCAAGCTCTGTTCATCAAGAATGATTTCTCCTTTTGGTCCCAGCTTTATTTGTGGCACGGGAACTGGCTCAGTAGACTTTTTCGGAGAGTCTGGTGGTTTCACTGCTACTTCCTTTTCCTTTGCTATCCTTTCTGCTTCCTGTTTCTCTTTGGCTTCTTTTAATTTTATTTCATCTTCATTTAATCTGAAACAAATATACATAAATAAAAGAAGCAATTGACTGAGTGATATTTATCATACAGCTCAGAACTTGAAATTTTGCAATTAGTTTTCTCTATAAAGTTTTCAAAAGAACTCTGGGGTCAGCTAGTTCTTTACAAATATTTGTAAGTTTATTTGTACGAAATAATCTCTGGAACTACTGAACCAATTTTGAAAATTCTTTCACGAGTAAAAAGCTACATTATTCCTGTAGAGACATATTTTATTTTCAAAAAATTAAGAGACCCCTGTGAAGATAGAGATGATGACTACTTGTCAAATCAGTGACTTTATCAACGCTCGCTTAGTAAGGGAGCTTGTATGAAATTCACAGATGTGACGTCATAGATATTTGACATAATTGGACGTACTTTTTAAGTTAAATCGATAATTTAAAATAGTTAAAAATATCAAACTTAAAACTAACATTGGACGTGGATTTTACGAGTTTTGAAGTCCCTCTATTTAATGACTCCTAATAAAGAATTTATTTTAGACATAGGCATCATCCCAATTGTAATAAGCTACCCTTGCGAAGCCAGGGCGGGTCCCTAGTTAGTAATAAATTATTATTCTCACGCACTCAAATCAATATACTCACACAAGAGGGTTAGAAGTTGGGTTGTAGAAGATGAGGTCATACATTGTGAGCGTATCACGCTTGGCATTCTCTCGCCGCCGCCGCATCGCCATCCTGCGCCGAGTTTCCTCTTGACGACGAGCTCTGTGAAACAGTTGGTCTTAAGGGTCTTAATAGCGGTTTCCTTCTCTAACACATAAGCACATTCTAACATTGTCAATGATTATTATGGAAGAATCGGATTAGCCAAGTTTTAAACCATAATATTGTGTTTTTTTTAGACATATTTTCATCGTAATATACCTAGTTTTGATAGATAAAAATGATGATGAAAATACTGAACGTTTTCCCAATTTTTCTCTATGAATACTATTGATATTACTGATCCTAGTTTTGTAATGTAGTATCTGCACTACTGCAGTGTAGAACACTACAGCACTGCATTGAACAATCCATTGTACAAAACTGTCTTTTAGCAAAATATTAATTATTAAGTAATCTCATTGTTTTTATTCCTAAAATCGATGAACATTAAAGGTTTTTTTATGTTATTAATAAAAGTTGTGAGGAATTTTGCTGTTCTTTAAGTTTCAAAGGAATAATAGTAAGTTAAATAAAGTTGAATAATAATAAAGTTAAATAATTTCAAAGGAAAACTAATAAAGTTAACTAGTCATACTTTTGAATTTGTTGTTTGTCCCTTGCAGGCGACGCGGCGGCGGCCAGCTGCGTGGGTGCCTGGCTCACACTTGAGCAAACTGAATCATTCCTAACTCGACTCACGTCTCTGAAACAATAGAAAAAAACGATTCAAGTGCAAGTCAGACTCGCACACTAAGGGTCTGTACATTCGTACTTTTTTTTTTTAAATTTACATGGTGGCCATTTTGAAATTTTTTATTATTATACTAGCGGCACGCTATGATGGCCGGTTTGACACATTACAATAGTGATGTGGAATGTCAATTTATTCTCGAACAAAAAACAATTAAGTTTTGTTTTTGTACCTGATTAAATAGGTTTAATAAAACAAAAATGTATATGTTTATTTAATTTATTTGAACGAACTGAATATTTGAACGAAAATGAATATACATACTTTATATGCACACAAGAAACATATGAATACAAAAGATACCAAAAAAGGTGCCACAAAAGGCCATAATTAATCAGATTCGTCCATACTACTATTTTCACTGTCGTCACTGCTATCATCACATACATTAATAATTATATGTTCGTTTTCTATAATATTATCTATTTTCACATCTCTTTCATAATCTTCCCTTATTAATTTAACAGTTCTATTCACAACCTTTTCCCAGTCTCCTTTAGTCACATGTTCACAAGCTTCTTCTAATAATTTTAGCATTTTTTTTGTGGTAAATGGGGGTTCTGTATTGTGTCTTGCAGCATATCCCTTAATTTGAGCCCACACCAACTCAATCGCATTATACTCACAATGGTAAGGCGGTAACCGTATAACTCTGTGCCCATGTTCTAATGCTATTTCGTCAATGACGTATCGGATCTTGGTTGGTTTGTTTTCTTTTAAAAGACGTACTAATTCCGCTTTTAACATATTCATGTTTGCATCTACGCCATTTTTACGAAGCCATGCGACGATATCAGCTTTCTTTTGGGATTGGGCAGGTGGCTTGTCAATTTGCATCGAGTGGTATGGGGCGTTGTCCATAATTATAATAGATGGTTCAGGGAGGCTACACAACATTGAGGTAAACCATTCAGTAAACTTTTCTCCATTCATGTCTTCATGATAGTCTCCAGTGGTTTTTGACGCAAAAGCCATGAGAGAACCTTCGACAAACCCGTTGATGGTTCCGGCGTGACAAATTATAAGTCGCGATCCTTTTCCTACAGGAACTTTGGAAGTAGATGCTGCTGTGTCATCGTTCCAAGAACGGCCTACAGTATGGTTAGCATTAAGCCATGTTTCATCCAAGAACACAACATTTTGCCAATTTTTGATTTCTTTCACTTGCCGTAAAAAAGTATACCTTGCCATCGCTATATCAAATCTTTCCATCAATATTTTGCGTTTGTTACATTTTTTGTATCGAAATCCAATGGTCTTCAAAATCTTCGTTAAAGAACTTTCCCCACCGAAGAATAATCCAGCTTCCTTCAGTGAATGCACCCACTTTTTTCTTGTTGGATACTCCTTCTGTAAATAGTAGCCGTAAACATGTCTTCGGATAGCATCGGCATCAAAGCTATCGATGCCTACGACTGGTTTTGCTCGTTTTCTCTTTTTTGGTGTGTGAAGTTTATTTTCTTCTGTGCCAGTCTCGCCATATTTTTTTTTAGTTATCCGTCTAACAGTTCGTTGTCCAATATTAAGCGCATTAGCTACGCGTTCAACCACTGACGTTATAGGTAAAATTGGCCCTCCATTTTGAGCTTCACGATCGAAATAGTTACGAAGGCGTATTACGAACTCACGTGTCTGACTATTTAGAACAGTTCTCTGCGTACGTTCGGTCATATCGACGAAATCCACAACAAAGGGCTTGAACAGAGTCCAAATTAACGAGCAAGGGTCAACAGTAATGCAGTATCAATATTTGAAATCCAAAGCCAGGTCAAAACTATATCACAATCGCATTGCACTGACAGTTTATACTTTTCGAAGCAACGTCAATTCGAAACTGCTTTGTTTTGCATTGAGCATTGACGCGAGTTTGCCGGAGGTAGTAGTTGTGCTAGCCAGCGATCCTATGTGACGATCGTATTAGATTCCATTTTTAAAAATTTATTGATATTTTTTTGCGATTTCAGAGGTTTGTCCACATAGTGAAAATTGTTCATATTCACAAGTACATTCACCCCTTAAATGGTGCAAACTGATTTTTCTACACTTGTATACATTTAAGAAATCAATTTAATAAATAAATTTTGAGTCCTAAACCTAAAACTACATTCGATAAAATTTATGAATCTCTGCACATCACTATCGTCAATAAAGTAATACAATTATTTCCTTCAAAGTCGTTATCAATTAATACGGAACTTCATGAGCGGACAAACGTCAAACCGGCCATCATAGCGTGCCGCTAGTTTAGTTGTTATAGCTGCAATAGAAACACACTGTGAAAATGTCAACTCTCGACCTATTACGGTTTATGAGATACAGCCCACTGACAAACAGACAGATGGACAGACAGCGGAGGCTTAGTAATAGGGTCCTGTTGACATCATTTGAGTATAATATTACTTTTACATTATCAAAAAAATCTACAGTAAAAATGGATAACATCTTTCACTTTGATTAAGTTTGGTAAATAATGAGAGAAAATGATTTATTTCACAGTATAGGCCTGCTGCAAATGTAATGAATGGGTTTATAGAAAACTATACTAGACTTTATTCATCCTAATTAATATTTTTTATTCAATAAATATAAAAAATAAATAAATTTTATTTATGAAATAAAATTAGAGACTTTACATATTATTTGCTTTTTTTATAAATATTACCTATTGGGTAAAGATTGCAATGTGTGAACATCATGTGCTTGGCGATCCTTTAAATTAAGGAGACTGCGACGATTCTCATCCTCTGATTCACTTGCACTACCCTTAAATAAAAAAAAATGGTTAAGGCAAGATTTTTTTACTTGTAGCTAGTAACCACATTTGAAATTTCTACATGGTTTTACTTTTAATAAGAATTTTTCTCATTAAAAAATTAAGAAGTCACTAAGTATATAAAAAAGTTTTTATATTCATTAAGTTGCCTTCAAACTACGGAAATATAAATTACAAGTGTAAACAGTGACATTTCAAAGTAGGGTGAGCGATATTTATATATTATAATATTATATTTCCAAGTTTGAAGGCAACTTTAATCATTATGATGGTGTGTCTAAAGGTGCACACATAATGCCTGACAGTTTTTTCCACAATATAATGTATATACATATTCACTTAATTAGAGTAATTTAAGTTTAATAAAATACCTGTACGCTATTTCTTCTAAGTGGTGCCAATCTAGGAACCGGACGCAGTTTAGGACGGACTTTACTCGGTGAAGGTAGAGGTATGATAGGATCAAAGAGAACTTCAGCATTTTCTGATATTATCTCATTCTTCAAGACATCAATAGGTTTAGGAACACTAGCAGCAGGTTTTAGAGGGACAATGCCATCCATTCCTTCATCGTCAGTACTTTCTGGGACACTTGGTATGTTGTAATCTAAAATGGTTTGCAAGATACAATATATTTATTAAATATAAAAGGAACTTACTGTTAAGTTCTATCATAATTATGTGACTTGCTTTATTTGAAGATACAATAATACATTTAGTAATTATAAATTTAAAAGGCACTATTTTTGCCTTACTTAAGTTCTTGTTTAGAGCTATAAAATCAATAAAAAATCTATCTTACCATCTTTAGCATTCATTTGCATCTTGGGCTTAACATTATGATCAATTTTACTAACAATTCTCTCTGCAATTTGTAACTCATTATTTTCACTTATTTTATGTGCAGTGGGTGTAGCTCGCTGAGGAGTGTGAGGTCTCTGCAGATCTGAAGTCTTGCTTATTTTAGGCGATGGGGCAATAGGGGATGCAAACGTTTTCCTAGGGCTATCCCTCCGTGCAGGGGAGGCGAACACGTTTGAGGAACTTTTCTTGTTATCTTTAAAGCGAATTTTTTCTGGAGTATGAAGAACTCTTGGCGTACTTGCATTGCTTAAGGTTTCTCCTATTGTGGTTTCACTTAAACTCGGTGGTTTTTCTGATGTAACCAATTTTTCAATCATGTTATGACCAATGTTTTCAAGAGTTTTAGATTCGGTAACATTTTTAGCACGCGGCGACTTATTCTCATTCAAAGGAGTGCGGGGGCTTTTAGTAGATTTCTCAGTATCCTTCACTTTATTCTCTGCTACTACAGCGTTTTTTCTTCTTGGTGGCAAAGAAGTAACAGCTTTTATTCTAGCTCTCCGAGTGGACATGATGGAATTGTTATTACCTCTTGACTAGCTATACAATCATTTAAAACTATGATAATATGAAATACTTATTTTAATGTTTGCCGCAGATCAAATAAAAATCCTAGTTTTAAAATACATCTCGGCAAAATTCATACGAAATTAAAAATTGAAATACACAAAATACACATCCACGATTCAAATACAAATCATAGACTAAAGAGTATTGATTGACAAATGACAATGTGACAGATGTCACATTTCAAACGATACTTTTTTACGGCTTTGGGTGCTTGCCTTTTTGTAGTGAACCATATAGTAGATAATAATAATAATATATGGATGTGAATCACTGCTGTGAGACGTGTCGCGAAAGCTTAGTGTTTCAACTTGTGACAACAGCTGTCACCCAACCGCACCGGTTCACTATTGCCACTCGCCAGTGCCTAGGTAGCTAATTATGGTAATATTATTTAACCCGGGTTTGCCGTATACCTTTAGCTAGCTTTTATTAGACAGACTTCTCTGAATTCTGAACAGACTTTACGTTCGCCGACAGTGACTCAATATACATTGTATAATATGCAATGAATATGCATTATTACCGAAGTTACTACCATTGACATGATGATTTACGCGAAGTATTTACGTTATTAGGTTAGTAGGAAAAAAAATTGGTTGTCTGTAAACTGTAAAGTCAGTTTACTGACGATAGTTGAACGTGACAACAAAGGCCGATTGTGCTTCTTTGTCGCTCGTTCCGCGCCCTCGCTTGCACTTCAAGCCTTACATGGAACGCCTCAGAGCGAGGTAACGCCGCATGAGTCGATGTTTTTTCGTGCGTGCAGCCGGCTCTATCGAATTATAAGACGTTGTCACGTCAAAATGGCGCGTTGGCGTGAATCTGCCAATGATGAGGTTGGCAGAACTGAAAAACTATAATAATTTTGATTTTGCCGCCTTTATTACTTTGCAGTCTGCTTCTCCGATAATAGCTTTTTTTTGGTCTCGAAGTAAATGTATTGGCTTTTGACGTGACAACGTCTTATAATTCGATAGAGCCGGCTGCACGCACGAAAATACATGACTCATGCGGCGTTACCTCGCTCTGAGGCGTTCCATGTAAGGCTTGAAGTGCAAGCAAGAGCGCGGAACGAGCGACAAAGAAGCACAATCGGCCTTTGTTGTCACGTTCAACTATCGTCAGTAAACCGACTTTACAGACAACCAATTTTTTTGTGGAGTATTAGCTCCACATCAAATATAACAATAGGACCATGATTTTCTTTTCTAAAAGAAAACTAAAAACATTAAATAATTGTATAAGGTAATAAAACAAGACAGGTATGTTTTCTCATTCTTTAATGCATTTCCTCTAATTTTTTGACAGCGATGAGCACTTTTGGTGAAAATAGATACCAGAAATCAGTATAATAAGTATAACTATTTAATAATTAACAGTATCAATAAAAAAAACTCTTGATTTAATATAGGTTTCTCTTTGCTTTTATTCAGCAGCTCAACTTCACAATAAAAATAGATCTCTCCTATAAAATTTATATAATTTACAAAAGCGGTAATGTTAGATAAAACAACAATAAATAAATGCCTCTGGGAGTTAAAACGCAATTATATTCTTTCTTTGTAGATAAATTGACAGGCGTTACTCTGTTTAGTTCAACAGTATTAAGTTTAGGTATAAACGTCTCCGAGTACAAATTAGTGTGTGTTGGTTTGGTTGGTGTTAGTCGCCAAAACTGAGAACTATAGGCTGCATTCATCTACTAATAAGCTACTGCGTATTGGTTCGTCATTCATTAACTATATTATTTTGGCTAAAAAGTCAACATTTGCAAAATTATCTTTACAAATTGTCATGACACTATAAGAATTAGTCAACGATGAAACGTGCCAAAGATGCGGCGCCGGCGGCGGTCGGCTCAACTCTACTCTACTCTAACCGTAGGATATGTTACTCGTTGCGATTATCTATTTATTGCTAAGAAAGTTCAAAGTTCGTGAAGTGCTTACAAAACCACTAATCGCAAAAACTGCCAGAAAAAATCGCTATAGATAGAATAAAAACAAGATCTCAATCCAGAAAAAATGATAGTATAAGCGTCGTTCATGCAATTGTGTAGGTGTGCTCCCCGCCCGGCGGCCCGCACCGTGCGGCGGCACAGCCGTGTCGAGTAGCGCCGAGCCGGCAGTGGCAGCGCCAGTCGCAGCCCCTGCTGCTCTATCACATACCGTCGTTCGTCCGAATTTGTTATCGCTCCGGCCTACTTACTCATACTAAATGATCACTATCGATAATAAATTATTTTCACCTACAATTAAAACAAGGTACGAAGTGTCGTAGTGCATCGAGAAACGAGACTCGAGTCGCGCTCGCGCGATAATTGACTGGACCGCTCCCGCGAGCGTCCCCTATCACTTCTATGAAACGAACCACGCTAAAGGCGAATCCTTGTTGGTATTACATATTTACATAAAGAAACGGTTCGAAGCGCTACTGATCCACCTCTATTAGGAAACCGAGACAAACGGTAGGTCTGATACGGTAGTTAACTACTTAATATTAATAAAAATAAGAAAGCGTCCGTGTGCTATGGAATCGTGAGGTTTGTTACATTGTGCGTCGCTTGTGCAGCGCGGTGCGCGCGATCACCGCGCCTGGCGCCGCGCGGCGTGCGAGCGCCCGAGCCTGCCGCGTGACGTTCGAGCTATGGCACATTCGATGCTTCGGCAGGCGGCGCGCACGACGCGCGGCTGCGCGACGATCTACACTCTTCTACGCTCCACACTTTACATAATATTAACAATTCAAATAAGTATTTAATATCGTCGTTTTCGTCACTATCGGGAACATTCTATATTACATTATCAACGGTCTTAATCCCGCGAACGATCATAACGCATCCGTCAACAATATAGGTCTATTTCGTACGCCAACAGAGCATTAAATAGTGATATCTTTACATTTCAGTCTAGTCTATATAATTAATCATCTCTTTAGTGGCAAGGTATCTCTATAAAGACTCAATAGTTTCGTCCTTCAATATAATAACAGGTATATCTATACAATCGGAATACTTCGCGTATCCCCTTCCTCGCAGCGTCAATGATATAAAATTTAACCTAAATTATAACACAGGAGAATTAAGTATAAGATCACAAAATGAGATTCAGCGGGCGCGGTGGGCGCGCGCCCGGCGAAGTCGCAGCTAATACTCGTGTCTACGCTACAACTAGCGAGGCGACGCGCGCTCGCACTAAGCCTAGTATTGCTATCGGTCGGGCCTCGGCCTAGCACAGCGTGCGGCGTCAGGGGGCGATGCCGGCGTCCGACTTGTGGAAGGCGGCCGCGCCCGCCAGCGGCGGCGCCGGCGCCTGCGCCGAGCTGAAGTCGTGCTCGGACTTGGGGCGCGGCAGCGCGGCGGCCACGCCCAGGCCGGGCAGCGCCACGCCCGCCATGCGGCACGACGCGGCCTGCAGCGGCTGCAGCGCCAGGCCCAGCGAGCGCTCCGACAGGCGCGCCACGCTGTCGTCCGACAGGCTCACGTGCTCCGCCTCGGCCGCCAGCGCGTTCACCACCGCGTTGATGGTGTTGCCCTCCGACGTGGTGTCGTCCTCGCGGTGCGCCACCAGGTTGGGGTTCTTGCCGATCTTGTTCAGGCGCTCGGCGGCCACGCTCTCCATGGTCCGCCGCATCAGAGGGTACTGGTCTAGCACCGCGTTGAAGTGGTCCACGGATAGCGAGAAAAGATTACAGTAGGTTTCGGCGCGGACGGAAGCGACTCGCCGGGCGTTGGTCAGAAGACAGATTTCGCCGAAGTAGGAGCCATCGGAGAGGCTCGTCGCCACCTCGCCGTTCGCCATCACGATGTCCACGATACCTTCTTGAATGAAGTACATTTTATTACCGATGGTTCCTTCTTTGATGATGATGTCACCTGAAAAACAGGAAACCATTTAGAAACATGGCAAGTACTTAGAGTAGCGTAGCTAAATGACAGTATATATAGGTATATATTGTTGGCTACATAAAGATAATATGAAAATTACCCGGCTGGAAGACTTCATAACGTAATTTGGTAACGACGTCTGATACAAAATTAGAGTCAGCGTTTGCAAAGAATGGCACAGAAGCTACAAGGGATCGGCAGTTGTAGTTGATGACGTCTTCTCGTAGCTTTTCACTCAGTTCGCCAAGAATCAGTTCCTCGTCGAAGAACTTCCCTTGGTATCGGTGTTCGAAGTACTCCGTGATTCTCTGACGCATTTCGCGAGGTAGTTTTCGGTATGCCATATACTCTTCTACTTGTTTGACCTGCAGCATAAATGATATATATTAAATACATGTTATTTGAATACAAAAAAGTTTCTCCATTGTTAATCTAGTGTACATTTAAATTCTAAACACATTTAAATTTTAGGCACACCCCAATTGATTGCTAATAAATATCAATTGTGCAATTACAATTAATCAACATTAAATTCTCCAACTCTTATTGCACTGCAATATTTGAGGTGACACTCTATCTACGATTTGGACATTTATGCCAGGCAGATGATGGATTAGTACGGTATAGGAATATACCAGGAGCTTTGTGGGAATATGAAGAATGAAAGCTGTCATGAACACCCATTAGTGATAAATTAGTGATTTCTCGATACAAAAATAAAAACGATGTTTAAACAAATATGACGCAAGTTATTTATGGAATGATAGGGAGATGTGCAAATAAATGAAAAGGTGAAATAAACAACAACTAAAATATAAATAAAGACCACGAAACGACCATTCACTCTATACTCACGTCGAGTCTCTGAAACAGGCAATAAGGACTTTAAAGGATTAGCTGTTAAAATGATAGCGGTGACGTTGATTAATATTTATAAAATGAAAAATCATTTATCTGCACAAAATCGAAACTAAATATTATGTAGGTAGGTAGGTACCTGTGTGATTATTTTATGTTACATCACTATTGATTATTATTAGTTAATCCAGGATCAATCTAGGTGTTCATAACAGCTCACATTATTCTCCTTATGACTACAGCTATAAGGTTTAAGTATAAAGAATAAATCCTAAGTAATTTTTTTCAGATACAAGTTAGCCCTTGACTGCAATCTCACTTAGTGGTAAGTGATGATGGATGCGAGCTAACCTGAAAAAGGTCTGGCAGTTTTTATTAAACCCATAGGTACCCCTTTTGGTTTCTACACGGCATTACACCGGAACGCTAAATCGCTTGGCGGTACGGCTTGGCTGGTAGGGTGATAACTAGCCACGGCCAAAGCCTCCCACCAGACCAGACCAGTGATTTAGAAATTATAAAATTCCAAACCCTGCCGGGAACCCGGGACCTCTTACTAATAAGACCACAGCGCTTACCACTGTGGCAGGGAGGTTGTCAATTAAAGAAATTAATTACCTTTTCACGGTACTGTCTTCTCGACGAGTCGAGACTCTGAATGAGATTTGTAGCGTGACCGAGAAACAGGGCATAGCAAGTGGCGCCGGAGATCATGGATAGCATCGTGAGCCACATGTCCGTCAGCGACTGCGGGGGAAACCGCCCGTACCCGATGCACAGCATGTGGGACATCGCCTTGAATAGCGCCCAAGAGTATTGTTCGAGCCAAAAGGCTTCCTGTAACATACGACATACAACTCGTCAAAACATGATGGAAAGAAATATGTAAAGGGTGATAATCATCAAGCAAGAGATATAAATGGTTAAACCTGGTTAATGTCAAATATATCAGGAGTCTTAGATATCTAAGGAGGTCGAGGGTCTTGTTAATTTATATTGACCAGTGAAATTGATAATGTAATTTCGGCCGCTGAGTAAAATTTTGGTTTTTTTTTTTTAGCAATTACTGGCAATTTGGCAAGAAGATATTAATATGACTGAAAAGAATTAATGTATTAAAACTGACCTGTAATTCATTTATGGCGACCCAAGAGTTTGGAGGAAATCCCTGGAGCATGGGAACGAGGAACTGTAAACACCCGGACCAGTGTCCGATTAACAACATCATGCAGATGAGGTTGAATATCCGCATGAACACCGACGCCATATTGAGGAACTGAGGAAAGGACACGTAACATTAATATCACAATAGTCGGACAAGATCGCCTCTAAAGGAAGCCGTGCGGACTGCGCGCGACAAGGACGCTCGAGTTCAAGCATCGCGATGATATCTACCGATGGATTCTTGAACAGTGAGAAATAAAACATGAACTTGTGAGTCGGTCGTCGAGCGAGCATGCGATCGCGAGGCGGGCCTGCGGGCAGGGCGAGCCCGAGCCGCCGCGGCCGCGCCCTGCCCGCCGCCCGCGCGCCCCCGCGCGGCCGCCGGCGGACGGGGTGGAAACAGAAACGCCAACGAAAGAGAGGAAGCGAAGCGAGCGCAGCGGTGTGAGGACGCCGGGCGGCGCCGGCAGCATGCTAAGCGGGCGAACGAGCACATGCGCGCCGGCTCGCGCCGACCCTGGTTACCTTAAAGATCAGATTGCTTTTGGTGTCACCCTTCTTTTTGGCGACGTCGGAGGAGCTGAGCCTTCCCCTTCTTTCCGTGCGCTTTTTTTGAAGATTCTGCAAGATCTAGAAAACAAGCGAGAAATACGAGATAGTAGGAAGAGAGCCAGGCGCGCCGGAAGCGCGGGCGGGTCGGCAGTCGGAGACGGGGCGGGGCGGGGGGCGCGTGCGGCACACGGATGCACTAACACCGAGCGGGCGCGGGCTATGCCCCTAGCTACGACGCGGCGAGTCGCATGCGGCACCTGCGAGGCGAGGTCGCGCGAGGCGGCGGCGGCCGCGGCGCCCGGCTCGTCGCTCGGCTGCGGAGCGGGGCTCATCTGCACACAACAGCGTCACTCGACGTCGCGCGTCGCCAGTCGCCACCACCCTCCCCGAACTCCACTTCTCACTGACTCTCCGCGCACTACTACTGTGACGTTTCACCTACTACGTGGCTAATTATCTGGTACATATTGGTGCATTATTATTTCATTATTTCGCTTCTATGATCTTTGAATTCGGGTGCCTACTCTAGTGACGGAAATAATATTTGATTCGCCGTTATTTTTGCTAATCGTCTAAATGGATATTTTATTTTTGTCGGATCAGGCGGAAAACTACTTTTTAAATCACGATGTTAGTGGATCGCGAATCTCGTTATAGGTACTGAAGTTTAACATGTAATTCGAAAAGTTCGGCGTCAGCGCATCTTCTAAAGGCTTTGAAAAGCAGCAAAATAAGAAACAATTGGCAAATCAAATATCACGTGAATGTGGGGACGGTTTGGATCGGCAAACTAGACGCGGCGAACGCGGCGCGGCGCGGCGCTGGCGCTAAGAAAGAGATAGATATCTCGAGTGAGAGCGTGCTCAGGCAGAAAGAAGCTTGCAGAGAAGCAGTAGAGAAGTGCAGAGCGGGACGTGGGGCTCGCATTCCGTGGAGGGTGGGACATGGTACAGTAGAGGATCACAACAAACTCCAATGACACGTCATTAGGATCGCTACTGACTAGAAACATTTTAGAATTTTTATAGTAAGTAGGATTAATATTTTGCACACCTTAAATTTATTTACAAGGATATTAATATTATCGCCAATCAAACATTACACAAACATTTTCAAAAAATATATTCCAATATTAGATATAATTAAAATTATGTTAGGTGTCAATTCAATGTTAGTTTATGTGAGCGTAATGTGTTGGTTAGGGCAGTGTTAGTGGACAAGTAAAAAATGAGCAAAAAGTTTTAAGCTAGAAGAAATAAGGGCTTACATATACTTCCTCCCATTGTGACACGTATCGGACTAGCCTGGAAAGTCGGAGTAGTCGTACCAGCGATAAAAGTTTTGCTAACCGTAGTATCCTTAGCGCTCGACCGGCGTGAAGAATTTGAAAGCTTTCACTAAAGTCCTGTAAACATAACCAAAACGAAGTTATAGCAGTGCTTGTGTACTCGCTCGGTCCTTTTCGTGTCGCTATAAGATCTAGAGCACCACGACTCAATACCTATCATCTTTATACATGAGAAGTGTACAAAACATGCATTCTTGCTGATAATTAATTATAGTAGGGTTAAAATTACGTCAGCCAAAGAAAAGTGCTGAAGCATTACACTTTACATATTATTATAATTATTTTAAACAATATATATTTCTTATTAGATATTATGTTATAATTATGTCAGTGAAGCCAAAATTTGTACAAATCCATGAATTTGTAAAATTTATAAATTTTTGTATATATTAAATATCATCTATAAAAATATTATGCTTATTTGCGATATAGCATCACTTTCCAGTTTATAGACAGTTGTATAAGTAAATACATAAAGGTACAAAATAAATATTAATATCACCTATGAAATATTATTATAGGTAGGTAGTTTTTGCGATATGGCATCACTTTCCAGTCTACGAACCGTAGGTTAATATTAGTAAATATATAAAGGTATAATATAAATATTACAATTTGGTCGTGTTGCGTATTAATTATTGCATAATGAAAAGAAACTCTGAATACTATACGTGCTGATTAAGAATATGACAAAAAGAAGCAAAAACCAATATAAGGTTGATAATAATAAAATGCCATTGTAAATCATGCAATCAATAAAATAGATGTTAAAAGTGTAAAGGAATAGTTTCAAAGAGTTTAACGTGCATATCAGTAATCACTTGGTGGCATAAGAGAATCCAGAAGAAAAGAATGTGATAATTTTAATGTAAGAA
The DNA here is from genome assembly GCF_905333055.1 of Maniola jurtina. Classification (NCBI taxonomy): domain Eukaryota; kingdom Metazoa; phylum Arthropoda; class Insecta; order Lepidoptera; family Nymphalidae; genus Maniola; species Maniola jurtina. The sequence continues at coordinate 4,684,456 of NC_060048.1, read as the reverse complement.
CAGACAGTGCACAAAGAAGAAATGTGCTCAAGAAAGGCCATAACCCTAGAAAGATAAAGATTTCGGTATCCCATACGATCGGAAAATCACCTAAAGATAGTAGCGATGAAGCGAAGAAGGGTAAAATAGAATGATAATACATCAGAATCATATGGGTTACGAATGATTGATTTCGTGCAGATTATATAGATTATAGTTGTGAAATTTTTAAATAAAAATTGAAGATGTTTCTAGAGTGCGACAATCAAACCTCTGCAAGGTTTCACATAAACCTTTAGAATACGAGAGATTAAACCAAACACGAAGGCGCGTTGAACGTTCTCGTGGCAGTTGGGTATAAGAACCACAATGAGATACAAAAAATACCACAAAACAAAAAATTGTCACTATAAAACAAATTAACACCCAAGCTGAAACAGAATCAACAACATAAAAGACAGATTAAAACTAGTAATAGGAACACGGCCAAATTGCAACGTACGTTTACCTGATTGAAGATTAGGAATATATAATCTAGTGGTATGCTAGAGATGAGGTCGAGGAAGAACCACGTCCTCAAATAGTGCTTCGCTATTAACTTTGGATCTAATATCACTTGTTCTGCATTATCTTGCTGCATAATTCCTGAAAAGAGAAACGAAATATATGAAGATATAAAAAATACTCAACCAGACTACTGCAGCTAATAATTACATCATTAACTAGGTTTATTAAAAATCTTGTGAGATCCTTTTGTTTTACCGGGATAAAAAATACCATTGGTGCGAACATGTACTTTTATCGGTATATATTTGTTTATTGAATACTAGATGATGCCCGCGACTTCGTCTGCGTGGATTTAGTTTGTTTTTAATATTAAGGGATAAAAAGTTGCCGAAGTTAATTTCCGGAACGTAAGTTACCTCTGTACCAAAAAATACAAATTGGTTGAGCGGATGGGTCTTTAGGAATCTCGTGGGAACTCTTTGATTTTCCGGGATAAAAAGTAGCCTATGTCTATCCCCGGGATATAAGCTTACTCTGTACCAAATTTCGTCAGAATCGGTTAAACTGTTGGGCCGTGAAAAGGTAGCAGACAGACAGACAGACAGATAGACAGACAGACAGATAGACAGACAGACAGACACACTTTCACATTTATAATATCAAGTATGGATGAGATATCTTCATACCAAGTGAAAAGGTTACTGATAGAGAAGGCACACTTTCGCATGCATAAAGTTTTCATAAGTATAGAGAAATAGATAGAAGTAACTGACCTGTTCTAAAATTAACAACGATATCTATAAGAAATATGGTGTCCGATAGACAGTTGAAGGCTATCCATCGTGTGCTGAGGTCGTCATTGAAGAAGGAGATAGCGACGGGTAAGATGATTAGGTTGGCCACCAACAACAGTAGCATACAAAGATCCCAGTAGAATCTGAAACCAAAAGAAAAAATTACGTTAAACTTCTAAAGGAAATCGCCCACCGTGACTTTTGCAGCGATACAGTAAAAAGCAAAGCACACACACACACACACACACACACACAGCCGTAAAAAGGTCACAATACAGTACGCTGGCCCCTGTACCTTTACCCACGGTTCTGTATTGCTATGATCGCGATTCAGAATTTTTCAGCTTAGGTTCAGCTAGCAGTCTGTTTTAAATAATTGCTGATGTTGTTGTCCTGGATCGATAATATATTAGTATTCCATCAAGTACCTAGACATAGTGTAATCTGCGATGTTTGTTAGGTAGGTATGAAGATTAATAGGAAAGATTGAGGATACTTTCATCTTATCTTGGCAGTGAATCTACATCCTTAACAAATTCCTTACTTTACGAGCGTAGTTTTGGGCAGGTTTTGATTGATTTATTATTACCAAAGTTCATAGATCATATTTTTACTTTTCCTATCAACCCTAAGCAAAAGAAGATAACGTGGAGAAATAACGCCCAGGTTATAACGAAAAATAATATTAGGACAGCTTACGTCAGAAATTCCTAGCTTCTGCAGGATACTGCATAAGCCAACATCTCAAAATTATCGTATATAAGATGGTAAGGGATGATTTAGTCAATGAAATCACTTCAACCAAGGCGACTAATAGCTTTTTTTTTAGACTCCGAGCCCTAATCTACCTGGATAGAATTAATTTACTGTTGAAACAATAATACCTAATCACCTTCATAAATAAAATCTAAGGTTGAAGTGGTTATTAGCTAGCCAACAGTTAGCAACGAGTAACGACAGGGGCTATTATTCGTAATGTTTTTGTCGGTCAGCCGGCATTTTTCGCAATGTGCTCGAAATGGAGTAAATGACGGTAATTTTACACAATAAGCTAGAAAAATAACCACGATTACTCCTCTGTCGGCCCTACTTGGAATTCGGATAACGTGGACTGTAATATTTTTAACCTCTTTAAGTGACACCTCCCCACTTAATTTCTTCACAAATATTTTGTAAGTTGAAGAAAGGAAATAGGGATAATACCCAAAGTCGGTCAAGTTATGCATTTATTATTTCTTGCAGATCGAGTGTAGTAAAAATAACTTATTTTTTGCGATTCAGATAATCACTAGTAATGTTTTATCACAGAGAAAGTTTGAATGACGTCAACGAACGTAAGTATAGGTACATAATATTTACGACCACTAAAAGCTACTCGTATTTCATTTAGGAGTTTAATAAAAATGAGACTAGCTTAGCTAGACGCGGCATAAACATAATTTTATTGTGTGTGAACTGCGGTTATGGCGCTATAAATAAATAATGTATTTGTTATGATTTTGTAATAAGGAAAGCTGTTTAGTCGGTATTATCAGCCTCCCAAAGTTTTTTTTAAATAATCCCTACTAATATTATAAATGCGAAAGTGTATCTGTCTGTCTGCTACGTTTTCACGGCCCAACCGCTAAACCAATTTTAACGCAATTTGGTATAGACTCGGAATACATCCCGGGGAAGGACATAGGCTACTTTTTATCCCGGAAAATCAAAGAGTTCTTATGGGATTTAAAAAAACTGAAATCCACGCGGGCGAATCCGCTGGCATCCTCTAGTATTATAATAATTATTTAATTTCAGAGAACCTAACGCTATCTTGCTCCTTAAAGCTTTTCATACCAACGTAGTTTGGGTTCTCATTTGAATATTAACAAATTTTCAAACTCAATGCAATTTTGAAGACGTAATATTTTTAAAACAAATAACTGTGTCTGTAGTGCTCTGTAGTTTATCAGATTTCCGTAAAAATGTGCGGTTTAAACCGAGTCAAAGATTCATGTGCAAACTTTTGAGCCCGTGTAACTACTAACTTTAAAATAAAGAAGCATATTGGAGCTGAGAAGAATACAAAAAAATAAGGAACATAGACACAGACATCCGAAAGAAAACTAAGCTAATAGACGCTCTTCAGTATGCCCTAGAACAAAAATGGAAATGGACAGGACATAAATCAATGTACAAAGACAACAGGTGGGCTTACTTAGCAACAAAATGGCATGGCACGACAGGCAAAAGGAGAGCGGGAAAAGACAGAGGAAAAAATGGAGGATGACATCATTAACGTAGCCGGAAAAAAAATGGATGGATACATCATACAAGCAATTGACAGAGACATATGGAAAAAGATGGAGGTGGCTATTACCCGCAGGGGTCACACAGCAAAGCTAATTAAAACAGATTTAAAAAGAAAAAGAAAAAATAGTGTGTCAAAAATAAAGCTTTACTTAATGATAATATTTTTTTTTAAATAACACTTCTTAACAGAAGTCTGGAAAACCACAAAGAGATATTTGTTTCTAGCACTAGAAAACAAAAGCCCTATGCTAAACCACATAGCTTTAGCTTGGCCGTAAATCTACTTGTATTTAAGCCGTCTCTCTGAATTTTACTTCGTCGAGACAAAATGCAACACGAGCAGAGCTCTGAACCGCTGATATGATATAAGCTTCGCTTAACCTGACTTACGGGTCTGCAAGCACTGCATACGTTCTTTGTATTTTCTAATTATATTGTATAAGGTCCAGGTATAAAATTTTTATTCAACCTTACAGATTATAACCAACCAAACCAACGCCAACGCCATGCGAAGCTAAAGTGGCAATGGGTACGGTACATAGCTTGAAAAAACGATAGCCGTTGGGGCCCCAAGGTGATGGAATGGTGACCACGCACCAAAAACCGCAGCGTTGGAAGCCCCCCCTCTTAGGAGACCAGAATGAGTCGAAAGGAGCCGCTGGATACAGATGGCACAAGACCGTGGTGTGATGGAAGTCCCTACAAGAAACCTATGTACAGCAGTGGACGTCTGTTGGTTGATAATGATGATAACGATGATGATGATGATTATAAGAAAAACAGCTGTTAATTTAAAAAATAGATATGTGGCAGTGGCAAATACGGAAACTCGTAAAATCATAGCCTGAATGCAGTCGATAGGTCCAATGTACGACGGTTACTATAACTAAGTACAAGATAAATACGATGGCATTTTAGAAATTACTGAAGCCAAAGCGATAGTAATCCGCTGTAATTAGGATAATACGAGATAAATACAAACACTCAAATTAGCAAATTATTTCAAATTAAATTTGCAAAAGTTAGCAAATCATTCCTACATAAAATTGTAGTGTTTAAAATGTAAGGGGTAGGTATTTAACTTAATCAGTGGATTTTAAAAAAATAGTGCAGCAAAATCAGCAGTTAATCCGCTGTAATTAGGAATTACGAGGCAGATACGGAAACACGCAAATCAGGCCTGAATGCCAGCTGAGCTCGTGCACGTCAGCGGGTTTAGCGAAAGGCTTTTGTTTGTGTTGCATTTTAAAATTCAATCCCGAGCTAGAATACGCCGGAGACTGCATCCATCCTATCGATTCGCCGATGCTACGTTGTTCATAGAATACATTAGTTCAGCCCCATAAGCAGGAAAGCTTTACGATTGCATTACCACATTGTTGCAATCATATTTTGTTGTGAAAGCTTATTTATAAATTGCATTATAATGGGCGCTTTTTAGGGTTCCGTAGTCAAATGACCAAAACGGAACTCTTATGGATTCGTCATGTCTGTCTGTCTGTCCGTCCGTATGTCACAGCCACTTTTTTCCGAAACTATAAGAACTAAGTATACCTACTGTTGAAACTTGTATAATTTTTACCGTTACGATGTTACCTTGGACGGCCACAGCACAACGGCAACACAAGGAAGTCAAAATTAATGGAAAAAATATATGAAGACGTTTTTAAATTTCCGTCGACGGTATAACTGCATCCGCGGCTTCGCTCCCGTGGGAATTTCGAAAATTCCGCATTGTTCCTTGTCTACATTATAAAAGGTACCTCTGTGCTAAGGGGCGTGGAATGAGCGTTTATGAATTAGTCAGTTAGTCAGGACTTGACTAAGATTTTTGTGAGAAAGTTTCAGCCAAACTGAAGTAATTGCAATCATCACTTTATCGTTGTTAAGGGGCATGAGACGGGCCTGCCCGCGAAATTCAAATTTAATTTGGTTTTTCGCATTTTTTAAACTAATACTACAACGTAGGCTTATGACATTTTCAATTGCGACAGTGGCAGAAATATGCGAATAAAAAATGCGAAAAACCAAATTAAATTTGAATTTCGCGGGCAGGCCCGTCGCTTCCACCTTAAACTACGGTGCTAAGCCAGCGGGTGGATATACTGGCTCTTCAATGGCTAATACTGTATAATCACCATATTACCATACCAGGTTTTTATATATTTACTATTGACTTTACATTTATGTCCATATAATCTCCATGTTCTTATTTAGCCAAAAACTTGATTTTTTTTGGGAGAAGAAGATCCTTGACTATTTAGGCAACTAGGTAACTTATCTTAGTCATTTTCTGTACCATAATAATATGTTCCCAGATTTCAGAAATCGGGTTTCAAACGGACCATTGGAGTTGAGATTTATAGAGGTGTCATGGGCAATGGGCTTGATTGATATTACCTAAGTACTTGGTTTGACAGAGATTATAGAGCTATATTTTCTCGCAAGTCTAGATTATTTTGCTTCACCTATTCATTACTCTACCATTAAAGACAGAATTAATTTTATCTAATAATGTATTGAAAGTATTATGTGTGCTCATAAAAATATTTCTGCGAAATACCGCGTTCTGTCCTGTAAAAAGCTGATAACAAGTTAAATTAGGAAGACGTAGAAATTTTAAGACGAAGTATTATAGTTTCGAAATAAATAGGTAGGATCATGTACCTAAAGTTCATACGGCAATTAGTTGAAAACACATAAATTCTAATTGATTTTAATTAACCTTAATTTCGCGCATACACATTACATCTTGTGATGCATAATTATTTTACATATTGCGCAACCGACAAAGAAGTTAGAATATTTTCTTAGTGCCTGTCAGTCATAATCCTCATTGTTGGGGGTCGTGACCCCTTTCTAGTATATATCAATACTGGTTGCAGATAATTTTATGATCTATAATTTTTGTGCTACCTATTTTATGATAAAACTTACCATTTGTTGGAAAATGCAAAAATTCCATTTTTGTGAACTTTGATCTTACATTTTTGCAAATCCTGGGATCAATGGGGGTTTTTCACAGTTAATTTATATCGGTATTCCCAACATTCGTACCAATTTTTACCTCTATGCGAATTATTGTATCCTTGAATGTCTATTTTGACCGGACTGTAATATAATTATATTATATTCCATAGACTGAAATGAGCTTTATAGTATCTTTCAGGTATTCTTCCATATTATATGCCGTATTTACGGTATTTTATCCTACCTGTTTGTAAACTGTGATTAAGTCCAGAGTTCATGATACCAGCGTGTGTTCCGAAGTTTTAATCGAGATATTAACTTTTAGATTTGCGCCATTAAACCTAACCTAAGGTTTCCAATCACATACTCCTAAAATTACTGATGCAAAATAATTGGTCGTAAAATTTTGATGAAGTAGGCAAGTACTTGGGTTTATTGTTTCCTGGGTATCGCTTTTATTAGTGAGAAACAGGTGTTTTACTGACTAATTTTTTAAAAGTGCTCTTTAATAGTCTGATGGATACCTAAGGTTTTACAGCCACATTTGAGTAGGTTACCACTAATTACCTAGCACGCATATTTTGTTACTTTTTAGGGTTCCGTAACCGAAGGGTGTCATCGAGACCCTAACTAAGCCTCCGCTGTTTGTCCGTCCATCCGTCCGTCTGTCAGCAAGCTGTACCTATCTCGTGAACCGTAACAGGTAGAGAGTTGAAATTTCCACACAATGTGTATATTTCTATTGCCGCTATGACAACAGATAATAAGAATTTTAAATGAAAAAAGTGATATTTCTTGTACGATGGCACAGAACCTTCTGTGTGCGAGTTCAACTCGCACTTGGCCATATTTTTTAAGCCACATAGGCTTGCGCTTGGCGACAATCAAGTTTGATATCAAGCAATGAAGACGTTTAAGTTGAGCTCGCTAAAAAGGTCCATCTTGCCCGGGAAGATGACGGGCGAGCGGTTTGCAGTGTTTACTTTTTATTTCGTTTTTTAATTTAATGGTATCGATAGGCCCGCAAGGTTGGGTCGTTGAACAGACTCATTAGTCATTTGTAGGTAATATTATGTAGTAGGTAAGTAACCAACTCTCACTGGTTCTCCGAATTCATTCGTAAATCAAGTTGACTAGATCGAATCGAGAGGAAAACCGAATGGGTTCTTAGAAAGTACTATTAGAAATATCAATCTAGATGATGCTAGCGACTTCATCCGCGTGGGTTTAGGTCTTTTAAAAATCCACTCATTTATTTTCCGGAATAAAAAGTAGGGATGAACGTTATCTCTGTTTCAAACGTTAAAATCGACTATTATAGTAGTCGCAATATCTAGTAGCTACACGCGGGCAATAAAACGTATTTGTTGTTTGCTTCACAACAAAATAGGTACGTTTTTACGAGATATTGCGTTTACTACAAATAGGTGGGCCGTGAAAATGTAACAGACAAACATACAGACACATTTTGTCTTTTATAACATTAAAATCATTAGAATGGATAATTCGATTTTAATCTGTCAATTTAGGAAACGATCCTCAAAAAAAAATTGTAGCAGAAGCGATTAAGATGTACTTACTTATATTATAAAAATATTTTATTTTTCTTGGAAAATTTTCTCAATAAAATAACTGGAAATAAATCAACGACGAATGACAAACAAATAAAACTTTATCTAATATATTTATGCACATAGCAAATGTAATAATTAATAAGAGATTTATTGCTCAATGAATTATTATATTATTAACTGCATTGCACACGTAACCGGGTCAGTGCACACGTTGGGTATAATGCGACCCGGATATCGATATCAAGTGATAGCATCGCTTCGATGATCATTAGTGACTCTGCTTGACCTTGTCTTGTTATGACGTCAAAGCTAGGAGGCTTATTAAATTATATATACTGTACTTTTCATGATAAACATAAATATTAAAATATACCGTAGTAAAATTTGAAGGTAGACTCATGAGGCTCAAGTTGGGCTCGGCATTCCATACATTGCTTTTAAGATTTTCTTTTTACTTAATATTGTAAAATATTTTCGCTTTAAGTGAGCTTATTAGTTTGCTGTAAAGAATAGGTAAAATATGTAAAAGAAATTAAATCCTTAATGATATTCTACTTCTTCTTTAAAGTTATATTAATAATAATTAATTATCCATGCACAAATATGTCTGTCTAGTATCTGTCTGTATGTTAACTTGTCACGCCTCAACCGAAATAATCCCGAGAAAACAAAGAGTTCCCGCGGGATTTTTAGTAAAGGTCGTACGACTACGCGGACAAAAGGTTGTTGAAAATACAACCTGTATGTACATGAAGTTTAAGCACGCTTATGAATCACAAGTGATGTTCGGCTGATTAAAGCCCGTCATGATATTGTTCGCTTTGTCTTTGAAGCGGCTTCATGTGGTTTATTGTTGCAGAGAGCGGTCATTTAGGCGTCATATACATATACCTACTAAATACTACGAGTAGGCATGTTACGGGTTGTTTAAAGCTTTATTTGCAGTTCATTTTGTGTAACGTTCACAACCTATATCACACTTCACACTATCACACTTCACACTAATATTATAAAGGCGAAAGTTTGTATGTGTGCGTGTGTGTGTGTGTATGTTTGTTACTCCTTCACGCAAAAACTACCGGACAGAACTGGCTGAAATTTAGAATGGAGATAGATAATATCCTGGATTAGCACATAGGCTAATTTTTATCCCGGAAAATCAAAGAGTTCCCACGGGATTTCAAAAAACCTAAATCCACGCGGGCGAAGTCGCGGGCATCGGCTAGTCTTGAATAATTTTGAATGGGCTAACCTAGTGACCGATACTCGTTCTAACAGATTCTGGACCTTACAGCATTAGTAGCTTTAATATGAAGCTTTGAAATGCTGGAACAATTTGCCTCCTCCCCTGTGACAAAAAAATTATAATGAGGAATAATATCGATCAGCTTTATACTAATCACACTGCACACTTAATATCATAAAGGCGAAAGTTTGCATGTGTGTGTGTATGATTGTTACTCTTTCACGCAAAAACTACTGAACGGATTTGGCTGAAATTTAAAATGGAGATATATTATACCCTGGATTAACATAAGCTACTTTTTGTCCGGAAAATAAAAGTTCCCACGGAATTTTTAAGAGTCGCGAGCATCAGCTAGTATACGATATTAATACACCTACATAGGTACACAAAATCATTTTTCAATTAGGCACGAGTACTGGTTATATAGTATATAGAGCTTTGAATGTAACTCAAACTTAAATAGAATTTTAAATTAGAAAGCCAGAAACGAACTGCCTATCCATCGATAAGCGGCACGGTATTTGCGCAAAACTTGACGAGCCGTGTCTATAACGAACAAAATGCAAGCACAATACGGCACTGCAGTGTTTAGGTCCCGTACCCCGTAAAAACGAAGCCCTATTAATGTCACTCTGCTGTCTGTCTGTCTATCTGTCCATCTATCTGTCTGTCCAATTAAACTATTTTTCAGGGGGAGCTCCCTACATGAAAAAAGAGCCAAATAAGTATTTTTTTAACCTTAGGATGTGGGGTATCATTGTTTAAAGCTCATTGAACGTACGAACGTGTAAAGTTCATTGAGTACGAATATATATTTTTTTAATTTAAAAAAATAAAGAGATGGGGACCGTCAATTTTTGTGTTGGGAGCTATCTCAAAAACCAAACTAGTTAGGAATATGAAATTTCGGTATATTATGTACCATATACTGTATTTAAACAACAAATACTGAAAACAACGATTTATAACTATGTATAAAATAACTTGTAAGCTGTGACCAGAACAAACGAACATTTTTTGGGGTTTTCTTTCACGGTTTATTGCGATGTTCTAGCTCGAAAAATTAATATTTCATACCCGCAAAATATGATGTTCAAAATTATGTCCGGAACCTTAAAAGAGTTAGTTAGTTACCTTGTCCGGAACCTTAAAAGAGTTAGTTGCACAGTAAGAAATTATTTCTAGATACTTAGTATGACATCCAGTAGTTCGCTAAAGGTCAAGACCCGAGCTCCAGCGTCTGAGTATTGTCGAGCGCTCTCACGCTATTCTCATTCCAAACGGAAACACAATAATATTGTGACAGCAGTGTCATCCACAAGTTTACAACAGCACTTCAGTTTTCGATACATTTGACTTCAACAAGTTCGAGTTTAAAGAAACAAATGCCGGCCAATAATAAAAATATTTCAATATGATAGCATGATATCTATTTCTTTTTAGGGTTAGTGTTTTAATGTTTTACAGCCACGTGTGAGTGTTACCACTAATTAATTATTATTACCTAACTTGGTGGTCTTCATGTCTTACTACGCTCGGTACGAAGTCGCGCTAATCTAGCGCCAGCACCTTGGACTTGGGACAGATTTATCCATACTATTTAATTTAATATTATAAATGCGAAAGTGTGTCTGTCTGTCTGCTACCTTTTCACGGCCCAACGGTTTAACCGATTCTGATGAAATTTGGTACAGGGTTAGCTTCTATCCCGGGGACGGACATAGGCTACTTTTTATCCCGGAAAATGAAACAGTTCCCACGGGATCTTTAATAACCTAAATCCACGCGGACGAAGTCGCGGGCATCCTCTAGTTACCTAGTATCTCCATAAATCTTTCTCGTTTTCACTCTATCATAGATAGCTTCATAGAAATTTTAAATTTTTGTTTGAAATAATTTTAGCTGTCTTCTATGGATTTTCGTTAACCATAGAAACAAAATCTGTAGTCGGCGTAGTAGCTATTCTGAGAAACACCAGATGGCTTTAGGTCAAGATACTGAAGCACAGGCATCTAAAGTGTTCTCAGACTCCTTGAGACTATTTTCGTCACAACCGACACGCGATATCATTGTTGTATCTCCAGCACCTAGGGATTTCGATACTTTTGATATTATCGAGCCTATTCAGAGCCACTTTGGTTGCCAACTGAGAAAATATATTGTAGACTTTATATCATAGAAACTTTCAGTATTAAAAGCATCTTTATAATAGAAAGTAAATGTTTGCACAATTATTTACTATCTAATAAAAATACATAGCTTATCTACTTAGATGTTTCAAAAATATTTAAAGCAACCCGTTAGGTAGGTACGTACATGACTACAATATGAAGGTACATTATTACAATATTAAGACATTAGGAGCAATAATTTATGTAAATGTTAATATATAGATAAAATTAGGGAACATAATATCGCGTTTAACAGATTTCTTAATTTTTTTCACAATATTGTTGCCTGTTAAATCATTGCATAAATCGTATTGCATAGCAGCGATAACTCATAAGTAAATGTTTTTTTACTAAGTATACCAGCATATCTGACAAATCTTGCAAACTGCGCATAGCGCAATGCCTATAAATACCTAATCTTTGTCACGAATCAGCCCTAAATGTTCTTTAAATGTTCATTTGTAATAAATCTTTATCCTTACAAGGCCAAGGGCTGAATAAGGAAGCACGGACTGAAATAGGCAGCTATTGTTATGGGCGATGTTATTTTTATCCGACCACGAAGTCGAGTGCACTATTATGTAGTTAGTCATCATAAGTTATTAATTTATTATAAGTATTTCCGCTTTGACTATAATTATCCTGGTTTCAAGTTTAGAAAGAGTTAGTAGGTAAGTAGGTATTTATTTTATTTATTTATTTAGTAATAGACTTAATTTAAAGAGAAACATTTTTCACCAATTTTTATAGACCAAAGCACTAGATAAAAAACAGACTGGTGTTTGGAATTTTGCAGCCCAAATAGACCGTAGTCTGTGCTAGGGCTGACAAAAAAGAAAAAAAGATTAATTTATTTTATGATTTTACGATTAAAAAAGCCGATTTATTATATGATTTTACGAGTTAAGCCTATATTTCCATTTTTTACAAACAAAAGAATAAAAAAATATTTTTTTTTTTTTTTTTGTGCAACAGTGTTTATATAATAATATTTCAAAATGTAGCACCTTCAACTTTAGAATTTGCAGCGACAAAGTTTTCAAAACGATCATTTTGAACGTTGATGTAGAAACCGGTAACATAAGGGGTATGGGTGTAACCAAAACTGCCATACCCTTTCCAAGTTAGACCGCTACCATCTTAGACTGCATCATCACTTACCACCAGGTGAGATCGCAGTCAAAGGCTAACTTGTAATGGAAGTAAAAAATGTAACTCCGTATATTATTATACTGTAAAAAAGTTCATGTTTAAATGTTAAAGATACTGGTGCGTCGTATTAGACAGGTCTAAAAGTCCTGATATCTTATTCACAATATTCCCTACAGAAAGGACAAACAAGCATTATTTTTAACCCTTCCAATCTGTACCTACTAGTTTAGTATAGACAAACGAATTAGTGGCATTACCCAGATTTTACAACCATTATGCACAAACAAATTATATCACACTAGCTGACGCCCGCGACTTCGTCCGCGTGGATTTAAGTTTTTCGAAATCCCGTGGGAACTCTTTGGTTTTCCGGGATAAAAAGTAGCCTATGTGCTAATGCAGGATATTATCTATTTCCATTCAGAATTTCAGCCAAATCCGTCCAGTAGTTTTTGCGTGAAGGAGTAACAAACATACACACACACACACATACAAACTTTCGACTATAATATTAGTTTTATTATATATTATAATATATTATATATTATAAATTTTATTTTTATTATATATTATATTTTTATATATATTATATATATTATATTTAGTTTTATTATATATTATATACGACGATTATAATATTAGTGTGAAGTGTGATTAGTGTAATTCGAATAACGTAGGTTTCGCATTTAACAGGTATATCTACAGCTATTTGTAGGGACATTAACTTGTTTGCACATGTACAAATTGTACATAGGTGTAACATTGGCTAGTACAGCAGTCTCTAGAGAGAGCCCATCTGGCACAAAGTAGGATCTCATTACAGAAACAACGATACTTCTGGAACGATTTCTTTTACGATTTCACATTTCTCATAATGGTCTTTAGCTCCGAGCCTTAAGACTTTCATGATTGATGGCTACAAAGTTACCTAATACTTTTTTGCTTCTTCATATCTTGAGCCATTGTCTGTCGGAATGGTAGATGCTTCTGGTTTCTATTAACTTCATTTTGTTTAAAGAGGTGTTTTATGAACATTTGCAAGAGCTGCACTATCAAGAAAACGTCAAAGCTATTTGAAATTCAATCATTGCTTTGATAAAGGTACAAATTACCGCAACGGTCGAGCTTTCCAATAATAGTGTTGTTATATTCAATATCCACCCCTCTTCGTAGCGAATGACAAGGAGATTGGTTTTGACCTTTACAAGGGCCGTTGACGAATCCCCCGTCGTCGGCAAAGCTACAATTGTTGACAAATTGCCTACTAAAATTTCTCTACTACCGCATCATGTCATAATTCTGCTACAATAAGCAATTCAAACAATAAAAGTAGGTTACGGGCTTGAGTTTTAGTTGGAAACACGGGGATGGCCATTAAAAACGTGACGTTTTCGTCAACATCATTACCAGCGCAGACAACCTGCAGCTTGCACCTAATGATAGAAGCATTCGTGGCATATTCATTACCAACTGATTAAAAGCCGATTGAAAGTAGTGTTTGAAAAGAAACATTTTAATTAGGATTCCTTTACCTACATATCGATATCCTAGTCTGCAGATCTTTCACAAAACACTTCTCAATTTACCTACACAGATTGTATACAGGTAAGTAATCCACTAATATACTTACACCCTTGAATGTATGATTGTCTTTGGAATTCAGACATAGGCCTGAAATTAATGAGGATAAAGAAGATCAGCTATTTACTACAGGAATTGAGCTTGTCGCAATGTGATTACCATAACTTCCGTGCTAGCCACAAAACAAATTAGTAGATTCCTAATAGTTGGCAATCAATTTGTCTTCGAAATGTGCCTATCACAGACAATAAAAAAGAAATAAATAAATACAAACGACTTTCACCCCGCAAAATAAACTGTTGTTTGCATTTTATACATCTCAAAACTGAAGAGTTGTTAAAAAATAGAAACTATAAAAACTTAACCCAAGGTCTACAACTGGAAACACCTGAAAAAAATCATTTTACGTTTCTCTTTGTAGTGTTGTTTGTACAGTCAAATTGGTGCTTCAGTTTTGGAGGCTATGCTTAGAGGTTTTGTGTAGACAACCATAGATTCTAGGCATTGTGCTTGAAATTGAGTTACCGATGTAGCTCGACTCGAGGCCTTTGACATAATGGAGTAATATGTAAAGTGGAGCTGTAGGCCACATTGGATATGGAGCTTTGAAAGAAACACGCTATGCAATTGGAATAAAATGGGATTTTCAAGATTTCCTGAACTTTTTAATGTTTAGCCTCTTACTTTTTTTAAATGGACACTTGGACCTACTTCATGACACGAGGTTGGTACAAGGGTTTGTGTATTGCACAAACGATGACACTTAACCTTGGCTTATAAAAATCATTCCTCTTTTGTATGAATGAGCGCACGGGTAAAACAAAATCATCTAAGTACTTAGCACTCGTAATACAAATATGTAGAATAATCTATTTATACATATAATAAAATTGTAGAAAAGTGGTGTCTGTACAATGGAAATATATAAAAAAAAAGTAGCAGGGGTTATTTATTATATATCAATGCCGAACCCGAAATTGTAATTAATTTTTTTTGTCTGTTTGTCTGTGTGTTTGTGCACGCTAATATCAGAAACAGCTTAATCGATTTAGATACGGTTTTCACTAATATATTGTAATAAGCTTCACTTAACATTTAGTGTTTCATGTCAATCGGTTCATAAATAAAAAAGTTATGTCAATTTAAAGAATCACGGCGAACATTTTTAACGTACAACACGCCTCGCGCCTGAGCGTCCGTTGCTATCTATATAAAGCGCGCTGAGAGCTATTCCACGCGAACGAAGTCGCGGGCACAGCTAGTAAATAATAATTACCATTGACATAAGGCGATGTAGCCTTATTTCTATGTCGATTTTGTTTTTCAGAAATGCCTGCAGCTGTACTCTCAGTAAGCTCAAAGGTATATAGAGTCAGTGCATATATAAGTTCTGTCCTCACTATTGGTTGAAGTATTGTATCGTACCAACTCTATGCTGTTTTAAATGTGTATGAAATATGTCTATTTAGTAAAGAAAAAGAAAAATTTAAAGCATTTTTGCAGCTAGCACGAGACTTAAGCTTAGTAGCAAAGAAAAGTGAATTTTAATTAATTCATGTATGAAAACAATACAATTGAAAGAGCGATGCCAAAGCGAGGAACAATCTCCAAAAAAGGTCACTGATAATAACATCAAAATCAAGTTTGGAACTACATACGGCTACGGGCTAATCAAAAAGTAACTTATCGATCCATCCATTAGAAATCGATGCACCTGTGACAAAACACGACATACGATTAAATTAAAATTGTTAGTTCATGTATCGAGCTATTGAGGCCGAATCAATTCACATTCTCGTCAAGTGCAGCTTCTTGAGGTTGGCTTGTGTTCGAAACATCTCCAATTAATTTCAAGCGCCCCCTGAATGTTGAGGGGCATATTGATTGAAATTTTTCAAAAGCCATAATATTATAATAACCTACTTATTTTGAACCTCGTATCATTTGTATAACTTTTGCGGAGATATACGCGTCAGCAATTAAATATAATTTGCTTTATTTAACGGTGAAGTAAAATATAGCGAGGAAACCTTTGGGAAACCTACATGCTTGACAGTTCTCCATCTCCATAATGTTCTCAAAGGTGACCTAAACCCTTCTCAATTCAAGAAGTGACGTGCGTTCAGTCATGGACTGACAATTAATGGGTCAAGGAACTTAACATTTTGCATACAGTTTCTCTTTAATACGTGTACATTCAATAAACATGATTTTCAGTAGGTAATACACAATTATAATTTGTCTATCACCTAATTTCAACATTTATTTTGAAATAGAATGCTTTTTGCCTCAAAAATACATCAGGTTCCTACGGGATTTTTAAACCACCAGCGGATGTTGCAAGCAAAACTATTAAGTACTTTGCTTGTCTACAGCAGAGGTAGAACCACGGCCACATAGATTGATATTATTATCACATTATCATTATTATTGACATTAATTCGTTTCACATAACGCAATGGGAAATGTGGTCTACTCCGATGCCGGTAATGTTTCATATGATTATAATACTCCACGCCAAATATTTACCGCTCTACAGGGAAATCATTATACTAAACCCGTTCTAGATTGAACTCGCAATATTCAGCCGAAATATCATTATGAATACAAATATTCACATATTTACCACTTCCAATTTGAAATTTTAAGTAGTTTTGGCTCAACCGAAATTCATATGCGCAGTCTTATCTTTTCTCTCTCACTATTTCATGAGCATTTATTTACTTCTTGAATCACCCCGATCGATGGTATTTTGGATATGTTGTCGCCGGCAACCAATGGAGGTCTACTGCTGGGTAGGTCTACTGCTGGATATGTCTCTTGTTGGGACTTCCACACCTGGTCTGGCGCTGCCTGCCATCGCTAAGCTTTGCTTCCTACTTACAATTCGTATTAGTAGTAGGAATTAGGTAATTACGTATTAAATAGTTATATAGACCGTGAAATTTTTTTCTGTAGTATTTTTATAAGAAAAACAATTGTTGCATCTGTAAACGGACAAAGTTAGATTGAAGCGGATATTTTTAGAAGTAAAATTTTCGGACCCTTTCACAGGAAAAAATTGTACTCATTTTCTTTTTTTTGTTTGTTTAATATGTAATGAATATACCTAATTAAGTAGGTTAGCTATCAATTTTCTTTAAGAAAATAATGACGAGAAATACAAATTTATATTATAACTTCTAGTATAATTCTGGTGGCGTGCTCTTAGAAAGGCCTATGTCCAGCAGTGAATGCATACGGGCTGATGGAATGGAATGGGAAAATATGAAAATATGTTATGTAGAGGTCTTTGAATAAAGAATAAAACGCTTTAAGACCAATCAATCGATACATGCAAAACCATCTAAATCTTCAAAAGTGTTGTTTCGTATAAGCGGTATAACCTTGATGTTGGAACAATGGAACAAACCCCGGTACAAAGCCCTGGACATCAGGTGCTGAGTTGAAGTGGCCTCATCTCGAGCACACTTCAAGCAATGCCGACGTCGCCGTCTAAATTTTTTCCCCTCGTATTCATCTTGATACAATATTTCTAAAAGTATCTTACATTTCGATCTAAACTGGTGCCTGGACCTGTCGTCTCGACATTGAGTCTCCTTCAAATACAGCGCCTCGACAGTAAAAAGCTGCGGTTTGAACTTTTAAAAATGGTTTTACCTCTTTTTATTTATTTGCATTTCTGTATAAGGACATTAATACAACTGCCCAAAAACAGGAGTGTAGGTAATGTTTTCAGGTTTCATATTTTACGGAACAGAGACGACTTGTGTCTTCGCTTTATGACTGACCGAACCATGGCAAGGTTGATCAGCTGGTTTATGGTTTGTTATATTAATAATGTTGTATTAAAAGGTATAAAAGTGTTTTTTTAAATTAATTTCTTATAGTAATACTGTTATGAAGACTAGTCAGCACCGTGGTAATGCATTGCAAGGAACCGGCAATGAACGAGCATGTGCTAAGTATAAGTTTTTGGGATGGTCATAATCTGCAAAAGGAATCCAATAACATAGCTCTGGCTTGGAACCCACAGTAAAAAAGGAAGCTCGTGGTCGTCCCACATAAACCTGGGGGCGTACACGTGCATAGGATGACATAGAACAAGGTCAAGGGATGTAGCCACTCATCATGATCAACCCATTGCCAGCCCACTACTGAACACAGGTCTCCTTTTTAGAATGAGAACGGTTAGGCCACTGTCTACCACGTTGGCGCAGTGCCGATTGGTAGACTTCACATACCTTTGATAATATCATAGATACCTTTGATATTTAATTGCCTTAAACTCATATAACTACGGAAAGTTACAGGCGCATCCCCGAGATCGAATTCCCGACCTTTCGAATAGAGGGCGGACGTCTTTACCAGGCTATCGCTATACCAGCGACAAAATGGCGGAAACCAAGTTGCTTAAAAAGCAGGGCGGTAGTCTAGCGTTTATTAAATAGAGGCTGTAGCTCAAAACAAAAAAAACTAACTCAAAAATTCACACGAGCAAAGCGGGGGTCGGTCTATGCCTATAGTAAGTTACACTAAGTTAAATTATCTCATGAGAATAATACTATTATTGCATGAAGTAAGTCATTACGTAACATCAAACATATCTCTGACATTGTAAGTTAAGTGCATTGTCACGCGTTTCGAAATCCACTTATGCCTAATACATATTTTGGCTATTAGTAGTTATTACTTGTCGAAATATTATGTCTAAGGTTACTATTACAATACAAGTAGAATTATCACGTATCTATTAGGTACAACATTAAATTAATATTAACATTAACATACATACCTACATACTAACATTAAATTATTTGTTATTTTCAAGGTAGCATGTATCATACAATTTGACATTTATAAATACTTACTTAGATCTTTTGTAGTTTTGGTTCTACTGGGTAGGTACTGCTTTGTTCTTTCGATGAAAGTTTTAAGAGTTTAGTTACCTTACTTCTAAGTTGTACTATTATGTATTCTATGCTCTAAGTTAGAACTTTACAACTTCATAATATTTCTAGAGCTATGTCATAAGATTATTTTTTAACTGAATTAGGAATTTACGAATAGGTACAGGTCTCACATTAATAAGGATGAGCTACTGGCTACGGCGTAGAATAGCAACTTGAAGGCTATTTCCTTCATGTAATGGATTGCAGCTTTCGTCCTGATTTTTTACCTGCCATTTTCATTTTTAAGCTTCTGTACCTCAAAAGGAAAAAGGAACCCTTATAAGATCACTTCGTTATCTGTCTTTCACTTTGCAATTGTGAATTGTGCAATGTGCATTGTAAGGTCTACATCTTCTGAGGAAACTCCGGTGTCTGGTCGGTGTTCTGGTGGATTTGTGTGGTGTGTGGTGGTAGGTACTTAATGTTTGCTTGGTGGCTGGCTTTCGCTGCATGCTTAGCAGTGGGAGGGCGGGCAGTGCATGGCGCTTGCTGCATGTTATACCATACAGATTTGCATTTTTGAGCGAATTCTAGCAAATTAAGGTTTTTATTCCTTGGATATCATTGACTTCCGCAAAATAATGCCTGCTTCTATACAAGAGTCTCTTTTAATTAAATACCTACCATACAATAATAATGTTTGATAAAATTCACCCCAAAATTTATAAGAAAGACGCGCTTCTACGTGATCAAAGAATGTTACTGATAAAATTTAAGTTATGCAACGTTTTAAAAATGCCCATAAGCGATGCACCATGAATTAAACACACCACAATATGGTGTATTCTCATAAACGATTAGGTACGTGCTTGCAATTTGATCTGAGCGATTTGCTTCATTTATATTCTGAAATGGGTGCACAGGCCTACATGCCAGCACTAGTACTGGGTGGTACGGGTTTTATGTTTCTAAACGTCATCACTGGCTAACAATGGATCATAAAAGGAGTATTCCGTGCCTTGCCTACACTTGCTTTGATGGAAAACAACCAAAAACAATTTGCGTACCTATGGATTGTATTAATTTGGTAATTTTTACAGGGTTTACACTATCACACTAATATTATAAAGGCGAAAGTTTGTATGTGTGTATGTGTGTGTGTGTATGTGTGTGTGTGTGTGTGTGTGTGTGTGTATGCTTGTTCTCCTTCACGCAAAAACCACTGGACGGATTTGGCTGAAATTCAAAATGGAGATAGATAACATCCTGGATTAGCACATAGGCTACTTTTTATCCCGGAAAATCAAAGAGTTCCCACGGGATTTCAAAAAACCTAAATTCACGCGGGCGAAGTCGCGGGCATCGGCTAGTAAGGAAATACATACTCGTACAACTGAATGGTTGTTTAAAATGTCGACTTCAAAGGCACATCACACTATCACACTTCACACTAATTTTATAAAGGCAAAGTTTGTGTGTATGTGTGTGTGTATGTTTGTTATTCCTTCACGCAAAAACTAGGTACTGGAGGGATTTGTCTGAAAATTGGAATGGAGGCAGATAATATCCTGGATTAGCACATAGGCTACTTTTTATCCCGGAAAATCAAGGAGTTCCCACGGGATTTCGAAAAACCTAAATCCAGGCGGGCGAAGTCGCGGGCATCGGCTAGTATTAACATATAATTCATGAAAGTCAAAAGTTCTAGACAAAAGTTACTTTTTCGACGACTTTGACCCAAAAAGATAATATTTTGTATAAGTATGTACACGTTACTGCACGCTGTTTCCAAAAGCTAAGGCCCAGTTCCTACCTAAGTAGAGCTGAGAGAAGATAATATGTTTTAAATGTTTAAAAGATGACGTGATAATTTTTTCACGTCATCTATTGTGAATCTGATTGGTTGACTGAACGGGGCCTTATAATAACTAATGTGGATAGTTCTTAAACTAATGTAACTGATGCATCTAAGTTACGGAATAGAACAGAGTGAACGTAAATGGATTATGATATGACCAGTGGGGATTTGTGCATGATCAATATTCCGAATCCAACCGTCTCGATAATCCCTATAATCCAGACTGTCAAAAACTTTTATCGACTGGCTGGATGAGAAATTACAGAATCGTGGGCTCATCTATTTTTGTAGCTTTTGAATTTAGCTTTTCCTGCGTGAAATTCGGGTCAAAACTCGAGTTTCACATCGCGACTCTTGGGTTTTAACTTTTAATAGCCCAACACCTTGCCCAACACTTTTAACTGTTTGAGCAATGTTTCAGAATGCTTTTAACTAAAACTTATGCCACAATAGTTTCAGTGGTGCCAAATAGATGTAGACGGGATTTCTTTAGAATTTCATTAAATTGAGATAATATTCACTCGTTTTAGAAACATACCTTTAGTATGTTAAAATAAACTTGCATCTAAATTAAAACTAAAAACAAATAAAAATAATAATTAAATTAAAAACTAAAGTGAACTAAATTAAATTCTAAAACCACATCCTATGCTAAAGTATGTACCTAATATTTTCTAAATGCAAAGAATATAATAAACTTTTATTCATGCTATTTTTATCTGTTTTGCGTTTGACAGCGCGATCTGACCTTATGATAATACAGAGCAGAGATCTAAGCGCGGATAGCTTTTCAAGTGTTAGCCTAAGAAGTGAACTTATAACAAAGGAAACACTAAGATCTAAGCTAACATAGAATTCTTACACGTGCTAAATTGGGAATAGAGGACCTTTTTCTTCAGAGCAGGCCACAATGCTTTAAATAGTCTTAAGAAATCAATTTTTAATGCAAGAAAGGAAAGCACCTGAAAAGAATGATGGATGAAGCATCGATGAAGTCTAGGTTGAGTTGCGCTTGGTTTTGTGTAAGTTGGGATGCCTTTTTACTCTTGCTTGATAGTTATATGTATGTGACAAGAAACAGCATTACCTACTTATACCGGTTAATATCAGAAACGAGTATGTAAATTGGCACCAGTAGAATATACATATAAACACGTGTTTCAGTTATATTAGGAAGGGTTTCAGGCCACTTCTTACGTCTTTCAAAAGACTTTGTTAATTACAAAATGACCCTTATTATAAAGCAGCGATTTCAAAGCGAGATTGCTTTATCAATATTTAAGTAGCAGTCCGTAACTCTGTGGGTAACTAGATTTTGCTTGTAGCATCTTTTATGCGACCTCGACTCTTTAGTGTGTAAGGCGCAAATAAATAATTCCGATTATGTAAGCTTTCGTGTTCAAAGATAATTTCGCTCTGGCAGAGTCGAAACTCCTTTTCCATTTAGGAGAGAAAATTAGGGATTATTGAGTCTATAAAACTCTAATTGTCTGTAACTGGCTAGCCCATTTGGAAATGGACTAACCAATTAGAGACGATTTGGCTAATTTTGTTGTGCACTTAGGATTTTGTATGAGATAGGTATATAATATAAGATTTCAGTCAAGTGCAGCATCCAAGCAGTATCGCCCTAGATAAAAAACCTACACTAATACAGCACAGGAGTTTTCCAGCAGTTCTGGTTTACTAACTTAGCGGTGAACTGCCACAGAGAAAATTTTTCTTTGAAACTAGGGGAAAAATTAAAAAACACGGCGCGGCGGTCGCAAATCTGTAGAGGAGAGAATATCAGACAGCTTATTGAAATAGCTAATCTGATTAAAATCAGGTAAAGACAAAATACATTGTACTTATATGAAAAATTACTAAAGAAATAGTAGGCTAATCATTTATTTAATCACTTCTTATAAATATGTATACGAAAGAGTAATTGTTTGTTTGTAGTATAGAAGCAACCGTATTTTGCGGAAGTCCATGATATACAAGGAACCAAAAGGAAAAGGAATTGTAGGTGCCTGGCTTTTTCTGCATATTTATCACTGGGAAAGTGGGCGGTGTCGCATGCTGCATGTTGCACCATACAGATTTGTTTGGTTTAGTGGATTATAGCAAATTAAGCTTTTAATTCCATGTATAATTTGTTTGTTGGCTAGTCCTTTAATCACACCGCATCGGAGCAACGCGCAACGAATCGAAGTGATTTTTTGCATGGATATACTTAAAGACCTGGAGAGCTACTTTTTAGCTCGGAAAAGAGACCTTACAGGTTTTTAAACCTAAATCCACGCGGAAAAAAAATAGAAGAAAAAATAGATAGAAAATATCAATAGGTATTACGAATCGCAATACCGAAGGCTTCCACATAAGGGTTTCGCTCTAATAAACACATTGGCAATAAACTGGATGTATTTAATTAAAACTTCGCCGGTTCTATCCTTTATTGGAGATCGAGATACGGACAATACGTCTGTGAAGTTAGTTCGCGAGTAAGTATATCATTATTTACGAGCTAGGTAATTGGGTAGAAGGAAACTACGATACATGCGTTTTTCTGATGGAAATCGACGGCTGCGATGTCAATGAACTTGGCGTTGGTTGGTTGGTTGGTTGGTGTCATTGAAATATAATACTTATACAAAAAATTACACATTTTTACGACTGAGTTTCTTTGTTTCACCATAACTTATAAATACCTGAACAGATTTAGATGTATGGTTGCTAGAATCCTTACATCATCCCGAAGGGATTTTTTCTTTATTAAAAAAAATTGATGTAGCAGGGCAGTCGTCTTTTTTTTAAAGTTATTGCTTGTTAATAAAATGTCAATTATGCCTTCGGTAGCCTAAGTAAATACCTTCTAACTATCTTAGAAAAAAATCTAATCACCCCTATGCAGTCTTGTCTGTCTTACCCCTAATTTTTTTTTGTAAAGCGCGTATAGCTCACATAGGAGGTCCTGAATGAACCAAGCTATGAGAAGGACGTTCTATACAATATTTTTAATCAAGATGGTAGACATAAAACTACATTCGTTAAAAAAAGTAATTAGAGGGAAGAGTAGAATATGCAACGAACTCTCAGCACGGAATACTTTCAACGTGCGAAGTGCACTAGAGACTTCATTTGTGACGCGAACTGCAGCAGCAATTCATAAAGAAAATATTTTACGTCTGTTAATGAGAGTGCTAAATCTTCTTAAACATGACATTTTCACGGTCTTCTAAAGGTCACAATAACATTATGGTGTGTTCTACTGTATATTATTTTCTGAGAGTTTTTCGATGTAGCGGCATTCGCGACATACTCACAAAAAACCATAATCTTGCTATAAAGTTTATAATCCGCTAAAACAGACAAATCTCTATGGTGCAACGCGCACATCATGCGATATACAACCTTCCTCCCAAATTGCAAATTTTTTGCAATTGTACATTGTAACTACATCTTTGAGAAATTGAAACAATCTTTGAATGTGTTTTGGAGGATTTGTGTGATGTTGCGTGGTGGTAGCGATGTGCCTATTGCTTGCTTCATGGCTTTTATTCCAGCATGTCCAGCAGCGGGCAGGTGGACGGGCATTTCGCATGCTGCACGTTGCACCGATGGCACCATATAGATTTGTCTGTCTTTTAGCGGATTATAGCAAATTATTGAGCTTACGGGTTCTTGTACATCAATGACTTGTGCAAAGTTACGCATGTTTCACTATATGGCATTCATCAAAGAATATGTTCGCCATTCTTCCGCACCAAATTTCATCTTGCCACTTCTGAAGCGTTCAAGCATGAAACAAACTGTTGCCGATCTATACCCAAGCACCGGAATGTCCCTGTCAATGCTTTGTGTGTGCAATGCTTTATATCGAGATACTTCTACTTCTATTACCAAAATATTATTCAATTCTATCACCATGATACAATGGCACAAGTTTTATTGTTATGAAAACAATTTTCTTGCAATAACCTTTAGAAATCGAGCCTTTTGAAACCGAGAGCTTCATGATACCTTCAATTTACGTCTATCTATCACATTTACCTACAGTGATGGTATTATTGTCCCGAAAATGTAATCAATTCCATTTGAATTTTCTCACAATACCAATTCTTTTATTCCAAACGAACTTTTCTTTTTCTCAGAAGAAACCTTGCGTACTTCAATGGAGTCAATAATAACAAGCTTTATTTTATTGCATTGCTTTTGATTCTTGTCTAGACTACAGGATGTAGACATTGTAGACAGTGAAATAGGTACACTAGTTGGGACTATGTTCGATAGGTAGGACCATGAAATAGCAGCATCGCTGTTAGGCTAGTACTATTTAGATGTTGTATTGTCTTAGATTTGAATTGTATGAGTAGTTGCAATAAGTTTCAATTGCAATAATTGGTAAAATAGTACATATAATATCGAGGATGCGTAATAATATGCATAATATACCAACCCACTTATAATTTTATTCCTAGACATACTCAATAATCATAATATGATTCGTATGACAAACTATTCAAGGGAATCATTATTAAGTATCAATAATTCTATAGTCTTAAACTAAAACTTATTTTCTACGAGTGGATTTGGTTTATTAATTTCTATAAAGATTCACATAAAAATATGTTTATTAAGATTAATTAGAAAATGCAAATATCTAGAAAGTTGATACCTTCGTGCCTTCGTACGTGAGCCTTGCTGATGAGTATCCAGCAATCTTATGATTCCCATGACATTTGCCTGCGCAGCGTTCTACACAATCGTGGGATCATCCTTACAGCTACTATCGTATTTCTGCTTCAGTTGCGATATAACGGAAAATCACTCTTTTGATTGATTGTTATCAAAATTAGTTTAAATCATGAATGGTATATTATCTATACTAATAAATAAAATTGGAGTGTCTGTCTGTAATTTCGAAATAACTACCGCATATTAAGGTCATATGGTTATTTGAACGATACTATAACTGAATCACACGTTTTTAAAATTTTTGTCTGTCTGTCTGTCTGTCTGTCTGTCTGTCTGTCTGTCTGTCTGTCTGTCTGTCTGTATGTTTAAAAAGGCTAATCTTGGGAACGGCTGAACCGATTTTGACGGGATTTTCACAGACAAGTAGAGAGTTGACCAGGGAGTAACATAGGCTACTTTTTTAACCGACTTTCAAAAAGGGAGTTGTGTTTTTTTACCTATGTACACCGAAATCTCCGAGATTTCTGAACCGATTTGCGTCATTTCTTTTTTAATCGATAGAGGAACTTTGCGACATTGTTTCATAAAAAATTTGGAGTCCAACACCTCAATCCTGATGCTGCAGGGGATCTGACCAATCCACGTGGGCGAAGCTGCGGGCATTATAACTATAAAGTAGTGCGCAAAGGTTGTGATGGCAACCGGGGTGGCGACGCTGCGCACACCCGCACAGCCCCTGCGCTAACCCGCTGCGGGTGAGCGCAGGTGACGTGCGGGTGTGCGGTGCGGGGTCTCATACCCCGATTGCCATCTCAACCTGTCGCGAAGTATAAATAAATGTGTATAACTAGTAGACTACAGGCCCATGTTTAAAAATGGGTGGGTCATATGAACCACCAGGTGACGTATACAGGACGATATAAGAGCATAAAATAATAAGTTTCAGCACTATGCCGTCACTTGTAAGCTGTCCAACAGAGTGCTGGTGAGAATTGAAAAGTGCAGGTAGAGTGAGTACATTTTGGTCATATATTTTTGTACGGCATTTTTACCATCGATAGATCCATGAAAAATAATAAGAAAGCGCGCAGTGCCGTAAAAAAATGGTGCGCCACAAAGTCAGTAAATGTTTTGATTTTCTGACAATTTCCGGGGTAAATTTGGTCATTTAATTCTGTACGGCACTAGTTTCATACTGTTTCAATACAGCCTCTAATCCATTATTCCGCAACGCCGTACAAAAATCATGCGACAAGGGGAAAAAATTGAGGGTAGCAACCCCCTCTCTTTCCGTGGTCCGGGGGGTGATTTGAAACAACATAAAATTAATTTATTTTGAAAGTGTTTTATGCATAGATAATATTTTTTTACATGCCGTACATTTTCGTTGGTCCAAAGGTTTGTAGGGGATGTGGATATTATATACACACCCGTTCACTTCAGTTAGACGGCATAGTGATTTTATCATATTATCAATTGTTCTCTTCAAAAATATGTTAATGCCGTACAGTATCAGATGGCCATAAAGTACTACCCTTAAAATGGTTGCGTCATTTTCATCAGCCTAAAAGATATGGTCTGCATTAAAATGTACGGCATAATTTTTTCCTAATTTATTTATCTTAATACTATTTAAAACAAGGGAAAAGCGTAGAAAATTGCTATATTTTATTAATCTATGAATATTTAAACTTTTGCAATAATTTGAAAAATTTCAGTTTTTGTATTTATCTATAATTTTTTTTAGAACAGTTTCTTTTGAACGGCAATACTATATAACAATAGTATTTTACACTATCATGTTAAAAAAAAAGTTGCCGTACAGAGTCAAATGATTTTACAGCTTTAAAAATTAAGTATACCATGAAATTAAGATAATTATTGATACACATTCAAATGAACACTAATTTTTTTACGGCATTATTTTTAATAGTACTTTTGAGTGCTAGATAATGTTTTGGAACCAAAGCCGTACTTTCTCAAATCACCCCCCGGACCACAGAAAGAGAGGGGGTTGCTACCCTCAATTTTTTCCCCTTGTCGCATGATTTTTGTACGGCGTTGCGGAATAATGGATTAGAGGCTGTATTGAAACAGTATGAAACTAGTGCCGTACAGAATTAAATGACCAAATTTACCCCGGAAATTGTCAGAAAATCAAAACATTTACTGACTTTGTGGCGCACCATTTTTTTACGGCACTGCGCGCTTTCTTATTATTTTTCATGGATCTATCGATGGTAAAAATGCCGTACAAAAATATATGACCAAAATGTACTCACTCTACCTGCACTTTTCAATTCTCACCAGCACTCTGTTGGACAGCTTACAAGTGACGGCATAGTGCTGAAACTTATTATTTTATGCTCTTATATCGTCCTGTATACGTCACCTGGTGGTTCATATGACCCACCCATTTTTAAACATGGGCCTGTAGTCTATAGGTGATGTTTGCGACTTTGTCCGCGTGGACTTAGGTTTTTAAAAATCCCGTGGGAGCTTTTTAATATTTCGGCATAAAGAGTAGCCTAGTTCTCCTGGTTCTCCTGGTGCAAAATCAAGTGGATTCTTAGTTCCATTGCGGCGTGATTGAAGGTATCCATCGATAACCAAACACACTTTTGTATAATAAATTATTATACGAGTTACCTTTATGGGAAACTGTGTTTTTAATTATGTATGTACTTTATGATTTATTATTCCCTTCCCAAACAGGTAAGTTATAGTTATTCCAAAAATAGGCGAACTAAATTGTAGGTTTTTTTTTTAAATTATGAAAGTCACTCTTTCATTTTTACTTATTTGAATTTGGATCCGTATAAAAACGCATGTGTGTCGTAACATGTGTTTGGAACAGTTCCCGACGTAGACAGTCATTATGAATAAAATACGCGCTTAGACGGGTTAAGGTCAGGTAGAGGCAGATCCAAGCTTTTCTTTTACTTTTATTCTGGACTGGATGATTGTACCAGCGTACAAGATTATATGTACTTTTTTTAATTTACATGGCAGCCACATTGAATTTTTTATTATTTGTTTTTCTAGAGGCACTAGAAATACACACTCTATGGAAATTTCAACACTCTACCTATCACGGTTCATGAGATGCAGACCGCTGACAGACGGACGGACAGACAGCGGATACCTACTTCGTAACAGTGTCTCGGTGACACCCTTTGAGTAGGGAACCCTAAAAATACCACGTCTATCCTGTGCTTAAATATAACGTTGCTGATTGATTTTATCAGAACTACGTTAAAAAACCTCTAAAATCGCAAATCTGATACATTAATTCTCAGAGAGATATTATAATGGGTACAGGAGAATCTTTTTAAGGGACTTTTCCGCTTTGTCAATATTTCAGGATATAAAACCTATTGGAATATGGCCAAAACCTTATATTATTTGGTTGAAGTTAGTAATTAACTGATACGATATAAATTATATTCTCGCAATTTGTTTCTATGTTCGCAGATAAATTACTTCTCTGAGAGTAATTGGCAAAATAAAATTGCTGTGTAAGCGTGATATCTGTCTACGTTTTAGTGGTTCCACATATTATTACGTTGTAAGTTCTTTGTCAGTTTAGGTTTCAGCTCCACATATTAATATTAATTGAGACCATAATTATTTATATCTATATGCTATAAACTTCATAGCATTGGATCATACGTATGCACGTTCATTCTGATATCGATTTTGTTATGGAAGAGCGGTTTTACGCAAGAGTAGTTTTCTGTAAGTAGGCTGCAACCTTTTTGTCTTACTGTTAACCTAAGTTATTTTTTTTTATTGTAATCTTTAAATTGTGCAAACTTTGATCTAATAAATATTAGCTAGATTTTTGAGCAACTTTTGGGACCATGATTGTCTTTAAAAATATTAAAAGGTTTGTAAATCAATCTTAAAAGAAGTTCATATTATGTGTATTTATACCGATGGGCTTTTGGGTACTGATGGAAAACAATTTAGCATTTCGAACAAATAGAGATATAAATATATAAAGGTACCTTAAAGTTTAGCTCATGCATTGTTATCTATTTATACTTTATTTGTATATTTGTACACCACAACGCTAGTATAGTGGTCTTGAATCCGCGGTTATCGCGGTTTCAAGAGCTGGCAGCTAGCTCACACAAGGAATTAGTTTGGCTTTCCAAAAGGGCAATGCTGCTTACATGTTGCACATAATATATACATATTGCTTCATTGGAATCAATGAGCGTAGGTTTTATTTTGGTATTTTTTAATAATAAGTAATTTAGATTTAATGTAAGTAATTAACAAGTTAATTTCAAATGAATGTATGTTTAAAAAATAATAATAATAAAAGATTTTAGTTTTGAACACAAAAACATAATTGCTACAACAAGGTACTAACAAATTATATTTATAACCACGTGTACATACTACATAAATAAAATAGGGAAAATACCTTATACTTACCTACATATTTATTATTATAAATTGTGACATACGACGATCATAATACATATAAATTATGTACTATAATATAACATAATATTATGTACCTATATGTTGTAAAGATTATAATAATAAAGCATAAAATCGGAATCGCCCATGACTAACATGCAATCTGAACATCAACAAAGCGTAGCGTGAAAAATAAAACATAATAAAAATATAGGTAAGTAATATTGCAGTTTCATTTCTGCATTGCGCTACACTTATTCGTGAAATAGATCAGAATCATACTTCATACAAGCTTCATAAAGAAATACGTGCAGTAGGTAATATAAATTTATTCGAGCAGTCATACAGGCTGCTGCAAATTGAAAAAAAAATCTTAGGGTTAGTTCAAAAAAACTGTTGTTATTTACAAGCCTTACATTAACTTTGTCTGTAACTTTGTGAAAATGTATGGAATCTAATAACCTACCACTTTGTTTTTTTTTTGTCATACAAGTATGATTTTAAATCGCCTTTGTAACATATATTATCTACACTAAGCACGAAGCTATGATTTTTTCACGAAGGGGAATTTATTGAATATAATTCATAAAACTAGATGTTAAACTTAAGTTTGCATTATTTCCGCAAGACCTCGTGAGATGCAAGCTGTGCAACAAAATTCATCGAAACCAATTCAGTGGATAAGCCCTAAAAAGGCAAAAGACAGACACATTTCGCACGTATACTTAATTAATATAGTTTGAAAATAGGTACCTAACAGTAGGTACCTTATAAAAATCTCACTGGCAGGTACAGGATTTTGGACCAGGCGTTAGTAGTCATCATAAATGAACCGACCTTTCATTATTCAGAAGGGCTTTATTCGTGCAAAAGCATATTTTGAACTCGAGTTTGAGTTTAATAATTCTGTTAGACCAAGATTTGGTCTGTATTGTTTTATTATTCTATTTGAAAAACCCCATATTGCCTTTTCTTTTGCAAAAAAGCGTGAAATTTTTGTCATTAGAAGTTCGGTATAACTGTCTAACAGGTGAGGTTCGATTCTATCTACACTCTACAGATTGCAGTCAGTTTTTACACCTAAGTACATAATTTCAAATAGGTAATGGTAAATGGGCATCCTTTTCCACCAAGAACAATTTGAAAATAGAATATGGAAAATCCTTCCGGCTTCCGTTTTCCCAAGCCTCTCGGCTTCACCACCTCACCTTAGGCTGCATCATCATTTTATAGTTTATTCAAAATGCGGTTACAGTGCATGTTGATCCATAATAATTCTGATTTATATGACGTCAGGATCCATAATTCTGATTTCTGACGTCAGTCGTAACTAATTGCTCCAATTTGTATCGTCATTATGTTGATCGATACCAATTTATCATAACGCATAGCTATAATACTCCTTTATATGTGGCATATTGCACCCGTGCATTATTTTGATAGACTTTTGCTCATCTACGCATAGCGCAAGAGACTGCAACGCACCTACTCGTACAATACGCGATGGGTGCCCGAGGAAATAAGGGCAATTATTGATTTCTTGGATAGAAGCAGGTGTTACTTTCTTCTTCCTCATCCTTACTAATATTATAAATGCGAAAGTGTGTCTGTCTGTCTGTCTTTCTGTCTGTCTGTCTGTCTGTCTGCTACGTTTTCACGGCCCAACCACTGAACCGATTTTAATGAAAGGTGCAGACTTGGGACACATCCCGGGGAAGGACATAGGCTACTTTTTATGCCGGAAAATTCAAGAGTTCCTACGGGATTTAAAAAAAACCGAAAACCACGCGGGCGAAGCCGCGGGCATCCTCTAGTGATATATAAGAAACAACAAGCTCATTCGCTATAATCTGCTATATCTGTATGATACACGTGCATCATGCTATAAGCACCGCCCTCACTACTAAACGTAGGTACCTACAGGAATAGCAAGCAACCAAACAAAGCAACACCACCACCATACAACATCCACAAAATCTTCTAAAATACACTCAATGTACGTTTCATTCGACACCGGAGAATCCTCAGATGTGTCCAAAATGCACAATAATTGCACAATAAATGCAAAATAAATTATGTGGTGTTTAGTGGTGGTGGTGCCTACCTATTGCTTGCTAGGCTGCTAGCTTTTCCTCTATGTTTAGTAATGTGAGTGTAATTATCTATGGTTGACATTTATATCATTTTCATCAGATCACTGGCTTTTAATGTGAAAAAGATATAGGTATTCGTATAAAATGTATGGGTCACATGATTACAAATGTAGAACGAGGACCGAGGAGCTAGTCTAGTTAATAGTTATTGACTTAATCACGGCTCGAGTGCACGCTGCACAGGCCACTGAGGCACCCCACTCCTTGCATTTCATTGGGAATCAAAAGACCTATTTTTAGCACCTATAGCCATCATATTTATTTCGAGGTCTCAACCTAAAGACTCAATTGTGGTTTTTGAATAATTAATATAATACCTACTAAATGATTCTCGCGACTTTTTCCGCGTGGATATAAAAATCCCGTGGGAACTCTTTGATTTTTCGGGATAAAAAGTAGCCCGCGTCCGTACAGTATGCAAGCTAATTCTGTACCAAACGTTAAAATGGGTTTTGAAAAAGCGAACAGACAGACACACTTTCCTATTTATAATATTAGTATGTAGGGAGTAGCGACGCGGTCCGTGGCTTCGCGCGGCGAAATTATAAATCCTCTTTGTTTACTATCCCGTAGGAATTTCGACAAATACAGCCTTAGTCTACACTATAAAAATACCCTCTGGGCAAAATTTCAGCTTTCTAGATACAAGGGGCGTTATGAGTCAGTCAGTGAGCGATCATGTTAATAAGGATCAGAATTTTAATCTGTGGGTGAAGTTTTGCGGTTTGTTTATCTTTTTAAGTTAGCTGTGTGTGGAAGAAAAATTAAACATAACCATTACTGAAGAAACAATGTAATCCTACATTATTACATTACATGTGCTCGCCGTTCTTTGATGTTCCGAACAGACATGAATTTCAGATTTTACGCACAGCGTCCACGTTTTCTGAGTCGTTTAACAATGCCGATGAATAATCAATACCTACTGCTCTGTACAGATCTAGGGTTGTCAATGGTTCGTTATTTTTATACATAAGTACTAAAACTTGGATTATAATCCGCTGCGCTATCGAAGACCAATCCTTAATTTAATCTTAGACTTAAATAATGAATGCAAAACAATTCGACAAAAAGTGTGAAAGTCTAGTATATTTATCTGGCTTTTGTAGTCTGCGTTAGGCATTTCCTGTGTATAAAAAAAAAGGGACATCATACTACTTTTTTGGAACTTGATATAAATGTATTTCATCAGTTGTTACTAATTAAATTAAAGACTTTGTCTACAATTTGTTTACAATGTTTCCACTTACATAGACGATAAGATACAATAATTTTAGATAGCGTATTCTTTTTGTTTGGTGCTTAAGTAACTATTAATTATTTTGTTTAACAAAGCCCTAAGACAACAATGTTAAGTTTTTGGCAGCCCTAATAAGAATTCATGTAACAAAAACTATTTGTACTCGCGTAATTGTATTTGGAATTGTTATTTGTGTAAATAATCTCATTGTTGAATAGCCTGTTAAATTATTTCAATTTCCCTTAAGTGGAAACGTTTATTTCTCGTATTCTATTATGAAAGAAGTGAAAAGCTGAAAAGATTCCTTTGGGACATGAGCCGGGAATTCGCTGAAAGTTTAACAATTTTCGCATCCATTGAAATCTTTCAATTAGAATTTTTAAATTAATGATATAAGCGAAGGAGGTTTTTTATTATATTGGCATTTAATATATTATTTTACCTAGGTACACGGGCTTACTTATTCATACTATACAGAATAAAGTGAATTTGTTATACACGTAGGTAAATCTTCCACGTGAAATGTACTAAATGACGGTAAAATCTGAATTGAAAGAAGTTGTTAGCGAACAAATAGATAGATAAACACGGATCGAGACTGTTATTTTTAACCCCCGACCCAAAAAGAGGGGTGTTATAAGTTTGACGTGTGTATCTGTGTATCTGTCTGTGGCATCGTAGCTCCTAAACTAATGAACCGATTTTAATTTAGTTTTTTTTTAAAGATGGCTTGATCGAGAGGGTTCTTAACTATAATCCAAGAAAATCGTTTCAGCCGATTGAAAGTTATCAGTTCTTTTCTAGTTACTGTAACCGTCACTTGTCGAGTGTGTTATAAATTTTTAATTTGCACTTGTTAAAAAATTCGGATGTAAAATATGTGATAGATGGTGCTAACAGCTAATATCGACAATTTGAAAGTATTGTGTCCTGGTGCCTTGGTCAATTAAAGCTAATCTGATCCATAATTTCTGTACTAGATGTCCCTCACAGGATACAAAAGTCTTGACATAATATATATCATAGGAAGTATATGGCATAGTTCATAACGCTGGCCCACGTGAAATAAATAAATTCATTTCATTTCCTTTCATTTCAAGGTCTTACTTCGGGGCGAACTACTAGTGTTTTAATGATTTGATTTATATTAGTCCAATCACGGACATGATCAATCATCTAGAAAATTGCGTCTTCAACGCGGAAGTATTTAGCGTAACTAGAAGCAACCTGGTAGCAAGTACCTACCTAGAAGTAGCAACGGATAAAGATAGCAAAATACTTATCACACGACCGACTCAGTGATACCGTACGCAACGCATGTTGAGTCAAATCTAATCGCACAGATTTCTTTCATATTTTTATATTACAAGTGTAAATTAAAATTTATAACACCCTCGACAAGTGAAGGTTAAAGTAACTAGAAAAGAGCTGATAACTTTCAAACGGCTGAACCGATTTTTTTGGATTATAGCTAAGAACACTCTTGATTAGGTCACCTTTCAAACACAAACAACTAAATTAAAATCGGTTCATTAGTTTAGGAACTACGATGCCACAGACAGATACACACGAAAAAAATTATAACACCCCTCTATTTGGGTCGGGCGTTAAAAATAGCGAGCAAACGAGCAGGTGGGCCTCCTGATGTTAAAAGATTACCGCCGCCCATGAACATTTGCAGCACCAGAGGTACCACCGATGCATTGCAAGCCTTTTCAGGCCTTTTTGTTGGTCCGCCCCTTGAGTAACCCCATGTTGTAATCTAGTAGGAACACCGCCGATGGGAGTTGATTCCACAGTTCATTTATAAGCTAATCGTACATGAATAGACTGCCTTAGTTGTAAAAGCTCATATTATCAGTCGATATTGATGGTACACCTTTCAGACCTGTCATACTTTTATGTTTCTTCCGGGCCTGTTAGGTTATTTATCCATACTTAATATTTATGCGAAAGTGTGTCTGTCTGTCTGCTACGTTTTCACGGCCCAACCACTGAACCGATTTTAATAAAATTAGGTACAGACTTGGGATACATGCCGGGGAAGGACATAGGCATACTTTTTATCCCGGAAAATGAAAGAGTTCCTACGGGATTTCAAAAAACCGAAATCTACGCGGGCGAAGCCGCGGGCATCGGTTCACGTGTTTTATGAGTATGATCCCACCTTTACTGTAGCGTCTACTGATACCTGTGACCTTTGACATGGACCAGAGATTTGCTCTTAGTTCTAACTGGTTATATCTTCATTCAATACAAGTGTAAATTAAAAATTTATAACACCCCCGACAAGTGAAGTTACAGTAACTAGAAAAGACCGAAAAGACCTGATAACTTTCAAACGGCTGAACCGATTTTCTTGGACTATTCCGCGCCTACGATCCAAAGTATCAGAGTTTTCCAAAACATCATTTTCAAATAAATAATTATGTATCAAGGCAACGTCCATCTTGACAGCTTGACATTTGTCTATTGACATAATATTAAGAACCTAACGGTTATGTAACCTTCTTTTCTACAAGAAAACTAGAAAAAAGCTGATAACTCTTAAACGGCTGCACCAATTTTTTTGGATTATAGCTAAGAACACTCTCGATCAAGCCACCTTTCAAACAAAAAAAACTAAATTAAAATCGGTTCATTCGTTTAGGCGCTACGATGCCACAGACAGATACACAGATACACAGATACACAGACACACAGATACACAGACACACAGATACACAGATACACACGTCAAACTTATAACACCCCTCTTTTTGGGTCGGGGGTTAAAAAGCATTTTCTTATGATACACGCGTGTGACTAATAGGTTATGTGTGTGAATAGGTACTAACTAGTTGGTAATTATTAACAGCATACTGAATATCTGCTATCATCAATAGGTACCTACATAAATACAAAAAGAAAAGTTCTTCACAAGCCCAAACCCTTGGACCTAAAAAGCTGAAATTTTGCATAAAGGTACCCTTTATAATGTAGCCAAAGATAGGCCAGATGTTTGGAAGTTCTCACGGGATAGGACATAAAGAGGATTAATATTTTCGGCGAACGAAGACGCGGGCAGTCGCTAGTATTAGTAGTAGGTACCTAGTGCTACTAAAGATCACCAGAGAGCTGTCGCAGAAGAAATTCTAGTAGAATTTGAACAAAGTGAAAAATAAAAGTAGTTTGAACGTGATGTTACACAAAGTTTTGGAAAGGGAGCTTAAAGTTTTGCGGTGCATTTCGTTTTACAAGTTAAAATGCATTCTATGCAATGTTACTGCAAAGTATGTAACAAGCGAAATAAATTATACATTTTCTCAACGATATATAGGCTGCGCTTTATTGCAATGACACCATATTGTAGGTGCTGGTGCAACCTAAGGTGAGCGTGTCTGCCTATATAGAAGGTGCCTAATCACTCTTCTCTTGAAGGTCCTAATATTGTAGCTGACAGGGAAAACAGAAGCCGGGAGGGATTTCCATATTCTAGCATTGTGCATTAAAAATGAGGAAGCGAATCGCTTCGTACGAGTCCCTAGAATTTCAAGTTTCGACTATGTGGTAGGGGTGAAGACATATTTTACGATAGCTGTGCCCGCGACTTCGTTCGCGTGGAATAGTGACCGCGCTTTATACAGCCACGGACGCTCAGGCGCGAGGCGTGTAGTACGTACTCTCGTTAAAAATGTTCGCCGTGATTCTTTAAATTGACATAACTTTTTTATTTATGAACCGATTGACATGAAATAAACACTAAATGTTAAGTGAAGCTTACTACAATATATTAGTGAAAACCGTATCTAAATCGAATAAGCCGTTTCTGATATTAGCGTGCACAAACACACAGACAAAGAGACAAACAGACAAACAGACAAACAGACAAACAGACAAACAGACAAACAGACAAACAGACAAACAGGCAAACAGACAAACAGACAAACAGACAAAAAAAATTAATTACAATTTCGGGTTCGGCATCGATATAATAACAACCCCTGCTACTTTTTTTTATATATTTCCATTGTACAGACACCACTTTTCTACAATTTTATTATATGTATAATTATATAGATACCATGCAGTCCGATACTAAAATTACGAGGGGGAAATTAGATCAAATAGTTCTTAGCCCACTCTCTGAAATTCAGATCTCTACAAAACGACAGGAAACCTTTCGCCGATATTCCAAATTTTGTAAATTTTGGAGCTTAGAATTGACCATGTTTTTGTCGCCAATGAGTTGTCTTGCTCGACGATTCACCGAATTTAATTCATCAAGCAGCAAGCTGGTACTTGACACATAGGTTTTTTTCCATTACAAGTTAGACCCTTATCTCACTTCGAGGTAAGTGATGATGCAGTCTAAGATGGAAACGGGCTTGGAAGGGATATGGCAGTTGGTTACTCAGTTCCGGCGCGGCGCGGCGCCGCGATGTGAAGTATTGTTAGACTTTGTTGAGGATACGAAGTTTTTTGGCAGCATATTACGTAGCTAAGCTGCAGTAAATTCCCAGTTCCCAGTATTGTAGAGATGTGTTTTCATAAATGTTTCCTTACAAGTCGTAACTTCGACTTACAGAATTAGTAAACATTTCCATCATTCCACTGGTTTATTGAAGGAACAATAGCGTTATACACCAGCTCGGTCGTATAGTACACGGTAATTCTTCAAAACATAAAGGTATAACCGGATTAGACTAAAGTCAGCCATGCCCACCTACTTCGTAACAGTGGATGGAATTTGGAGTTACATGCAGATTAAACACACTTTGACTTTGCTAGAAATAAAGACAAAGCTAGAACAAGATAGATTCATACAAAGACATAAATCTATAGCCTATATCATTTTAACTGCAGCGTCAAAGTAAGTTCTATAGATTGCCTGATTAGCCTGAGATGTAAACACGCTAACTAGAAGGAGTAAGACGTAAATGCATAGCACTTTATTCAAGTCATTAACGGTTTCTACGTGGTATAAGTACCAGAGCTAAATAGCTTGGTACACTTTAGCGATACCGATAGGCTCCTAAGTAGTTAGAGCCGTGTGTTGTTTTTATATTTTTCTTAGTAAAATTCCTATTTTGTTGGGAGTTGTACACCATTTTTAGATATGATTTAATTCATGTAAATGACACCGTATCTGTTCTTATAACACAGTGAAAGAAAGTTACCTACATTGTGTGGAAATAATCCATGCTAAAGACTATTGTTAGACCGTGTGTCGAACTTGCGCCGTCCGGCGTAAATCCCATTCACCACGGCGCGTGCACGGCGTAAACTAAATCACACGTAGGTATATTTCGCGATCGCTATATGGGGCGACGTCCCCATCCCAATTGCCATGTCGACCTGTCGCGAACTATAGATAGGTATTATGCAAGTTTCCAGAGCATCTATAATAGTTTAAAACCTAACACGAGAATGCATAATCACATTGTCGTACTACAGTAGAATTAGAATAGGCGATTATGTGTTCTTCTAGTACTCTACATAACAATGCACCTAGTTACCTGCAAAGTGCAATGAGCTAAGATAGTAGGTAGGTATTGATTGTTTGCTATTTATGGATTTATTTGTTGAAAGAAATAAAAGGAAAAAACGTTAATTGTTGAGAAATTTTATGCAAAAGAAGACAAATCTGGTGTAGGCATAAAGTTGTCCTCCTCATAGAGCAACTAGGTATGTCCCGCAATAAATAATTTTTTTTTAACTTAAAATCTTGATATTGGTACTGATTTTGTTGGCAATTAAATTTTAAAGTATTCACATTTTCTTCTTACTAATGTAATATGAAAAGGACAGGTAGGTACACAGTTTGATAGTTTTAAATTAAATTTACTAGAGCTGTCAAATTTCTTGATTTTAAGCTGCCAGTCGCGAGCCTATTGTTTTAGAACCGTAAAATTCATGTAACGTCCTTTTTTAGCAATATTAAAAAGAGGAGGATGCAGATACTCTAAATTAAGTTAAGAGAAAGACAGCAGAATCAGCGCCATTATCACTTATACATACGAAGTCGAAGAAAGTTAGCTATATCTGATCCACTCCGACTTCGCTCGCGTGGAATTATAAAAACCAAAGTGGTATGGGTTTCATAAAAACTGCCCGGATAAGCCGTTTCCATCTTAGACTGCATCATCGCTTACCACCGGCTGAGATTGCACTCAAGGGCTAACTAGTAAATGAGTAAAAAAAGTTAGCGCTTTTGTTAGCGGAGATTTACATTACTACTAAGTACAAGCAAAAACTCGAGTTTAAGGACACCTTGGCTTGAGCTGTAGGTACGTAGCTGTAGGTACGTCGATGTCAGTCATTCAGTTAGAAAGCGAAATCAATAATCATAAACTAGTACTGAATCACGGTCATATCTAATCGATCGGTAGGTTTCTAACCGTGATAGTGAGCCGAGCGGAAGCTGTCACCTCGCCGGTGAACTGGCTCTCGGAGATTATTTTAAACGTTTCCATGATAATGTTATAGAACTATTATAGAGTTTGTGCACGCTAATATCAGAAACGGCTTATTCGATTTAGATACTGTTTTCACTAATATATTGTAGTAAGCTTCACTTAACATTTAGTGTATATTTCATGTCAATCGGTTCATAAATAAAAAAGTTATGTCAATTTAAAGAAGACGGTATATGTAATTCAAAATATGCTGCCCGAAAAGTCACTATTCCACGCGAACGAAGTCGCGGGCACAGCTAGTTATAAGTATAAGTAAAACTATATAGCTAGTATAGGTATGACCTACCACATAAGTTTCAGTTTTTGAAAATCCCGCGGGAACCTATGATTTTCCGGGATAAAAAGTAGCCACGGTCTTTGGAATGCAAGCAATCTCTTTACTAAATTAATGATACCAGTGACTTCTTCAGTGTGGATTTAGATTTTTTAAAATACCATGCGAATTTTTTCTTTTCCGGGACAAAAAGTAGCCCATGTCCTTCCCCGAGATGCAAGCCATCTCTGTCGTCAATATCGGTTAAACGGATGAATTTTTAAAAATCGTTTGAAAATTCTTTGATTTAACCAAAAGTAGCGTATGTCTTTCCATGCGATGCAAGCTACCTTTGTACCATACGTTAAAATCGGTTAAAAGGGTCGTGAAAAGCTAGTAGAAGTACAGACAGACACACTTTCGTATTCATAATAATAACTATAGTACTACAAATGCAATTCCCTTTCTTAACTTTTTTCGGAATGTATTTTTTTTTAAGTTTTTTAAAATTTGCGAACAATGAGCAGGTGGGTCACCTCATGTTTAGTGATTTTTCACTAAATACGGCAACGGAATCATCTATGGTAAATTCATTTGAAGACTCGAAAGCACTAAAAAATCCATTTGGTAGGTAACTCTAAATAACACCAACGCGTGCGTAAACCTTTCTTTAATTACGCTTTTATTATAATTTGAAAAAAATATTAGATATATGGAGGGATGGGCCTTTTAGAAAACTCTGGTGTTCGTTAAATTTCAGTCAAAAGCTTTTTCATTCTACGTTTATAGGCGGATGAGTGCCTACAACGTATGAGCTATTTAATGAAAAATTATATGAAAACGTACACAAGATGCTCTAGTTTCAGTATAATATTCGCATTGCTAAAATTTTTCACCGAAATTATTTATAAGATAAATTAAATAGATACCTACTTCTGCTGCTGCAAATTATAGTAATTAATTCGCTAACAACTTACTCAAGCTTTCAAGTTTTGTTTGGGTGAGATATTTATCTTTGTAAGCAATTAATCCTCTTTCTGGGTTTTATTGGGTAAAAATTTCACAGTACCCGATTACCCCCCAAAAAAAGTTTAGTGGTATAGATTATAAGCTGTTAATGTATAGAGAAGCTAGGTATAGAATTTTGTTTTCGCAGGACACATTTTGTCATTTATCTGCAACTAGTTGATGCGCGCGACTTCGTTTGCGTGGATTTAGTTTTTTTAGTAATCCGTGGGAACTCTTTGATTTTCCGGTAGGTAGTAAAAGTAGCCTATGTCACTCTCCAGGTCCTTAACTATAACCCTGCAAAAACTACGCTCATTGGTTGCTCCGTTGCGGCGTGATTGAAGGACAAACCAACAAACAAACATACTTTCGCATTTATAATATGGGTAGTGATACATGTATTTACGCAACATACATACGAGAAAAATATCTACAAGTGGTAGTATGCAGGCAGCCTTATTTGTGTACAAAATAAAGAAGAGGGTAAGTACTTTTATTTTAGTGGTTCCCATTAGTAGCGCATTTAGAAGAGCCGTTTTAAATATTTATCATTTTATTCACGGAAATAGGCACTTGTCGGCAATCCCGTGCTAATCTTGTTCGGCCTTGGGTTGCGAGGGCACTTTGTGAAATAATGAAATTTATGAATGGCGAGAAAACATAAACATCTTTCGAGTGCAGTTTAAAAATTCAGCCAAAGCTCGGCGGACGCTTCAATGGGTGCCTCGGCATCACAAATTAACTTTGATAAATCAATTCATGAAATAAGCCCTCGTTCACACGGACGCTTTTCTAACATGCGTTAAAAAAGCGAGCGACACGATTTGTCGTGGTTTAAACCAAAAACATTTGTTTCAAAGTGGGTTTTAGAATGACAATAGTTGAATTTAACAAGTAAATAGATGCCAGGTAGGTATAATGATAATATTTCAACATCATCAGTCATGATCGTCGGCTCACTACTGAGCACGGGTCTCCTCTCAGAATGAGAAGGGTTTAGCCATAGTCTACCACGCTGGTCAAGTTCAGATTGGCAGACTTCACATACGTTTGAGAACATTATGGAGAACTCTGAGGCATGCAGGTTTCATTACGATATTTTCGTTTACCGTAAAAGCAAGTGATACTTAATTGCTTAAAGCTTTACACATAAGAGCTTACCATAAAAATACCTATAATTTTTTGGGTTTGCAATCCGAATAGGCGCGTAACGTATCAAGGAGCAATGAATGTATCAAACTTTGTCGTCACGTGTCGTTCTGTCTGCTCAAGCCTTACATTCAGTCAAAGCTCGGTAGAGCCTTGAATGGTTTCCTCTGCATCGCAAATTAACTTTGTTAGTGAGAATATTTGATGGATCTTAATTTGGGTTGAGCTTTGATAATTTGATTCACGGCCTACTGACGTCATAGATTATCTCGACTTGTTTATTTTTTATTATGGGTAATGTTTACTTTTGTAAGCGTTTAAACACGTTATCGTCTGGATTAATTCAACTGTATCTCTGAGAGCTCTTATACGTCAATAAGTAATAACCCATACTCATTAGGGTAAGTCCACACAAACAACATGCAAAACTCGTGATACGCCCGATGAGATCGTCGATTTCACGCACTGTATTATAACTTATGACATTCCAATTTTTTTTTTGTCTCTTTATTGTGAACCTTAGTCACTTAGCTACTATGTCGCTTCGTTATTAATATCAATCAATACCTCACCCTCTAATTAACCCCCGACCCAAAAAGAGGGGTGTTATAAGTTTGATGTGTGTATCTGTGTATCCGTGTATCTGTGTATCTGCCTGTGGTATCGTAGCTCCTAAATTAATGAACCGATTTTGATTTAGTTTTTTTTTTTGTTTCAAAGGTGGTGACCGAGAGTGTTCTTAGCTATAATCCAAGAAAATCGGTTCAGGCGTTTGAAAGATATGAGCTCTTTTCTAGTTATTACTGTAACCTTCACTTGTCGGGGGTGTTATAAATTTTTAATTTACACTTGTTTTAACATATATTTTTACCAAATCGTGATACTAGCAGTCCGAACACAATCAGACCGATACGCCTTTCTCATTAACTTTTACAATCCTGTAGCGATGAAAAAAACGAGCTTACCTCGAAAAGTTACATTAGGATCTCTGTTTCAATTATGTATAAAGCAATGGGTCTAATTAGAAAGAATGTTTGTCTGAAGTCTCGAAGTCTTAAAAGGACTTGGAACTTTTATTTAAGTACTAGTTTACGACTTACGACTTCTGACGCTGGAAATGCAACGAACGTGGATGCAATTCAAACTTTTATAGCTTGCGTTAACGTTCAGACTGAAACATTTTATGCGACGGAAAAGTACGTCCACTGCGTCGTTTGAGCCGCCATTTTAATTGAAAAGAGTAAAAATACTACAACAGATACCTACTTACATTTTTCATCTTTTTTTTTGAGATCTAATCCAACAAAAACAATAAGGCTCCAAAGAAAAATACATATTACTTAATAAATTTTTCATGATTTCAAAATGCTTTGAGTGATTTCTAAAACTTTTTTACTTATCGTCGCCATCTATGTAAAGAATTCTTCAACGAAAATCATCGCGTATTACAAGATGAGTCGCACGAGACGTATAGAATAGTAGAACCAGTAGAACAAAAAATTGACAACATATAAATGCCAATCTGAAGTCTTCAGTAGGTACCTAAAAATGCTTTGCTTATTCCTAGTAAATTACAAGTACCCTTTTTAAATTCTTGTATTCATTTTTCCTTTATTTTAGGGCTGAGTCCGTAATATTTTTATTATCATTAACAATTTTTGCGTCATAAACTTGGTAAGTACCTTGAACAAAACACTTTATCGATGTACCACGAATTTTTTTACGGAATAGAAGTCAAAAACTCGACTCACCTAAAACTACTGCAAGGATGGATGACCCAATGCCCCGCCGCCTTCTGTCTGATACGCTCCTTCATGAGGGCCTTCTTGGAGCCGAAGAGCTTCATGGCGAGCTTGTTGTCGGTGGGCTGGAAGAGGGCCTGCAGCTGGTTGCGCAGGAACCCCTGCTTGAGGAGTTGAGGTATGGTTAACGTCATGGATACATTTATACCAAGAGTACCTACGTCACAGTTTCACGAATTCTCAAATACTAATGGAAACTTAAGTTCTCGACTTCTTAACTACGAGTAGGTATCTGCTAAATGAATTTACTTAACGAGTATTAATTGTTAACATTGATGCTGAAATTCTGAACAAAATATAACTGGCAAGTCTCATAATAATTGTGCCCTTCTGGTTCCAATGACAAATCTGGTGACAATGGTCCGGCTAGATTACCTCGGAGAGCACGTAAAGCCGTTGGTCCTGCGCCTGTACTCTCTCCAGTCGTGTCGGATTTCCGTCCCATCGGGCTATGAGAGTGAGGGAATAGAGAATGCATACTGGTGGCTAATCACTATGGAG
Organism: Maniola jurtina; assembly: GCF_905333055.1. Lineage (NCBI taxonomy): Eukaryota > Metazoa > Arthropoda > Insecta > Lepidoptera > Nymphalidae > Maniola > Maniola jurtina. The sequence goes on along the minus strand of NC_060048.1, from coordinate 4,639,762 downwards.
ATTGGCCGCCGCCGCGTCGCCGCCGTGCCGAATTCAAAAAATGTATTAGTATGTATTATTGATGGAATTTAAAAAGTAGTAGTCACCTGCTTGGCGTCGGAGACCGGGGGCGCGGGCTCCACGGGTGTGCCGTACAGGGACACATCGTCCAAGCCACCGAAGTGGACCTTGCCGGTGCCGCTGCCCTGCTTCAGCGACATATCGGCGTCGCCTGCAACATACAAGGGAAACATCCATTATAACATATACCTACTTAAATGAATAGATTGACTGACCGACATATCAATACGTCGCTTAAATTGCTGGGTCTAGAAAAATGAAATTTTGAATGTAGGTTTTCTTTTTATTATGTACCTAGAGCTTTAACTAAACAGAACTGATGCGACATGCAACTTTTTTCTAAGAAAATATTTTCAAAAACTTCACCCGAGCTAAGCCGAGGCTATTCAGCTAGTATTAGGTACATATATTATGAACAAATTTTATATAAATTATTTTAATTTTATTATTTTTTTTTTATTTTTTTTTTATTTCCTTTTTTTTTTTTTTTTTCTGTACCTGATATAGGAACCGTAATATATGCCATCAAGGTTAACTAACTACCTTCAGCAAAGCAGAAAATCTAAGCTCCTTCATCGTAAAAAAGTTTAAAGAAGAAATCTTGTTCGTAAGACCACCTTGCTCGTTTCATCCTCTGAAAGGTCTTTGGCATAGTGTACCAACTTGAATTAAGTATTTTATAGTCTACTATACTTAAGTCTACCTACTTACTTAAGTCCCTACAATCTTGTCATAAAAGTTTACTATAAGTATATAAACTAGTTACTAGCTAACCCGCTTCGGTGGGTCGCTCGAATGGAATTTTTGATAAATCCTGAAACACGTATTGCTTTCATTTTTGCTCAAAAACCCAAATACACCAATTTTCATAGATATATCTTGAAAAATGGTCGAATTTCATACGAACTTTCATCCCCCATTTAACCCCCTTAGTATGAATAGCGCGTACATTCGTCCTATTCATACATTCGTGGGAGCATCTACGTCAAAATATCAAGTTTCTAACCTAGCTGTTAGGCAACCTTCATAGATCGTCAGACGGGACAAGTTAGTCTTTTTAAATTCCTCTTCTGACATATCTAATACGCACTATTATGTACTTGTTAAAAAATTAAGAGGTGCCTAACGGGTACCTATATTGCGCGACAGGTCGAGATGGCAATCGCGGTGAGGACGCCCCGCACACCCGTACATCCCCGCGTTAAATCGAAGTGGGATAGTGCGGGTTTGTGGAGCGTCCCCCGCCTCATACCCCTATCGCCATCTCGATCTATCGCGTACTACAGATTAGTTAGGTTACAAAACATTAGGTATTTCTAAAACATGTGAAAGTTAGCACTTGTTAGTAATGACAGCCAGACGTCCCAGACAAATGAAAGTACGCGGATGTCCGACATTTGTCACTGCTGTCATTCTCACATCTGACTTCAATAGACAGCATAATATAGATAATAGACGATATACCTAGACCAGACATATCGTTTTTCATGACGGTGATGCCTGGCTCTACTTTTAATAAAACCGATCATAAAAGACTATCGCAGCATTTTTAAGCTTCTTCCAAATCTTCGTATTTAAATCATTGTATCGACTTAATTTTATAATTTACTTACTAATTTGTAATTTACGTAGATATCGTCCCTGAGTAAAATTGATATAACAAGTCCAAAGTTAACGTACTTTAGCTATCCTTGGTTCTAATAGCCTAGACAAATGGCCCGGGCAGGTTAGTCAAAATTCTATCCAAGAGGATGAGATAAAGAGGTCAAGGGCAGTGACGTGAAACACCTACCAAGTCTGAAAAGTTAGTATTCCCCCGTGTATAATTTTAAAAGTTAAGTTCATTCCCGCTGTATCTAATTAGTTACGCCCATGAATAGTTGAACAACTTTGTCCTTTTAAGTGCAACCTCTGAACATTTTATTACGCTTCTGTCCTGCAATTCTATAATGGTTCTAGTCGTAAAATAATCAATTGTCGTGAGAATACTATAAATCGCTATAAATATGTATCAAGTGAGTCTGTGATAGCCTGGCAGTTAGGACGTTTGTCTCCTACTCAAGAGGTCGGGGGTTCGATCCCGGGTACGCACCTCTAACTTTTCAGAACTATGTGCATTTGAAGAAATTAAATATCACTTGCTTTAGCGAGCATCGTGAGGAAACCTGCACGTCTGAGAGTTCTGCATAATGTTCTCTAAGGTGTGTGAAGTCTTCCAATTCGTACTGGGCCAGCATGGCAGACTATGTCCTAAACCCTTCTCATTCTGAGAGGGAACTGTGCTCAGTTCTTGAGAACAGTTCAGTAAGCCAGCGATGGATTGTTTATGAAGATGAACACATTTTTAAAATGCATTTCGGTCATATTATGCCGATGCATTCATTTCAGTACTTTTCTTTAATTTTTCCTTTCTTAACATCTTAAATTAGATTAAATTTAAATCCTAGCATAAACTGAGCTAGCAGTTCTAGTTATCGCACGAGCAATTAGATTTCCGTGCGAAACCAATTAGTTAGTTCATTAACCTATTGGTGGTCACTGTATCTGTCGTCGGCGACACGAGCAATCATATTAAGTTGTAGTTTAATGAGTTTTACCATAGACACCTAATATGTGTTCTAACTTGTTAACGAATATGTCAATTAAGGTACTTGACCCACCGCTTGCAACGAGCACAGGTCTGCTCTCAGAATAAGTTTGGCCATAGTCTATCATGCTGGCCAATTGCGCATTGGCAGACTTCACACACCTTTGAGAATATTATGGAGAACTCTCAGGCATCCAGGCTTCCTCACAACGCGATGTTTTCCTTTACGTTAAAACAAGTGATATTTAACATTGCTTAAAACGCACATAGCTCCGAAAAGTTATAGGATTGAACCTCGGACCTCGAACAAGGAGGCCGACGACATCTTAACCGAGGCCATCACCGCTTGTACAGAAGAAAAAAAGTTTTCACATGCCTATAAATCAAGAGAAAATAGGCAAGGCTGCATCTCCATTTTCAATCACGTGTGATCGCAGCCAAGTAGGTATACTCTAGGTTTATTTGAAAAAGGAACGTACAAGGAACATTTATCTACAAGAAACAAGAGCTAAAAATAGTTTGCAAGGCACGCGAAAGCAATAACGAAATTGAATCCGTTTTTAGCTTAACAATACACGGGTCAGTACGTAGACCGAAATCAATAGAGATGTAGGCATTCAGCGTACAATGGCGAGTGCCCGAGGCGCGGCAATCAAGGCAAATGGTTATTGTTCTTTCCAATGTATGCGCTTGCACAGTGGTGCTTAATATAAACGTTTCCTGTTTATAGTGTTCAGTGCGACCTGTTTGGCAGATTTTGTAATGTTGTCATTGTTCCGGCAGTTTTCTTAGATAAGCAAATGAGTGAGTTAAGTAGCACTGATGTAGCTGGCTATTATAAACTCATCGCTTGCATGTGTTCTTAATCCTTAAAAAGATATCACAATACAATCTTAACAGTACAGTTTACGAAGAAAATAGTGTACTTAGCATGAGGTTTGATGGTTCGAAACGTCTTCTCATCCAATATTCCTCAACGCTTGAAGAACAAAATTTTCGAACAGTGCGTGTTGTCAGCGATGGCATTATGGATTCGAGACATAGTCGCTATCTATGGGCCTTATAAGAAATCTCAGAGTAATCAGCGGGTGATGGGGAGAGCTATGCTTGGAGTTTTCTACGTGACCATAATATCAGGAATGAGTAGATCCTCAAGAGAACCAGAGTAACCAATATAGCGCAACAGGTTGCGTAGTTGAAGTGGCAATGGGAGGCAAGAACACATAGTTCGAAAAACCGATAGATGTTGGGGTCCTGATGTGCTAGAAAAGCGATTTCGGAAAGTGCAATTTTAATAAATCGCAATCAATCCCAACCTGTAACAAAAACAGCAGCACCATTTGAAGACAGATGTCTGAACGGTTTAGCTATTAAGGCAGTGCGATGTTCTTCAGCGTCGGTTGATTGGAGATCTCCAGTTACACTATTGACGCCACTTGAATCAATGAAGTGCCATTGGCTCATTGTTTAATCGTCTGTTTTATCAACTGTAATGGGCATACTCATGCCTACACATGCGACGTATAATGTACCATGTCTCATTGATGGTAAAGACACTGCAGCTACTAAGAGACGAGGGATATTCAATTTGGAATCATTATACTCGTATCTTGCGAGGGTTCAAATGAGTTCTGGGAATTTTCTCGTGTTGCTACAATAGTATTACTGGATACAATATCACATTATGTAACGTTACTTCTTAAGGTTTATTGAAATAGAAACGATGTAATAATATTGAATTTATTCTATCATGAGCGATATCACGGACTTCATAAACCATCAATAAGTACCAACTTTAAGTTATAACTTTTAAACTCTTTGGATAGATTTAGATAGGTTCATTGACTATAACTAGACTATTTAGATTTGGCTCTTTACTCTACCTGTTTATCTTACATATCTATTAAGTAGATTAATTTTATTAAATTGGAACTACGGTTACTTTTTTCCGGGGAACCCCTTTTACCTATTTATGTGCCCTTGAATATAAGTTATACTCGCAGAAAAGCAAAGAGTTCCTACGGAATTCTTAAGGCGATTTATACGAAAATTGGTAAAGACGTACCTTACGCTTCGGAAATTGACTTCAGCAACTTTTTATTCCAGAAAAACAAGGCGTTCCCACGGGATTTTTAAAAACCTAAATCCACGCGGACGGAGTTGCCAGTATCATCTAGTTATACATATTATGCATGCTTATTTTATTCATTCTTTTCGCCGGGATTCATAATTATGCCTAGATGATCCGATATAAAAACATCCGCTTCGAGATACTTCCGAGCAGCACTTGAAAGTTGAAACGACAGTCTCTCTCTCTTCAGTGGGTATTTATTCAAAGTATCAGATGTTCCGATCCAGATATTAATTTCGGGACCATCGAGGTACCTTAATTAAAATCTGAGCCAAGTCCGGCTATTCAGAGCAACAACAGCCTAAATAGAACTCGAGGGACATATAAATCGTTTCCCTTGTTTGTAGCTAAAATGCCAAAGTGCCATTTAAGGTTCTTTCTTATGATGAAACGATTACTTATCATTTAGAGATTAGCTTTACGATTATTATTGACGATTAGATAACGATTATATAGGTATATCTTACTAAAATAATTGACTATATGAAAGATGTTTGAAAGTATAGAGTAAAAAAAGTAAACCAAGAAATGTATTCAAGTTATTTAAATCAAAATTCTGTAAAATACACAAATTTAACCGAGATTATTCTTCAAAAACCCCACAGAATTTCAAAGTTTTTTTCAGTCAAATTAAACATCAAACTTACAAATTCCAAATTCCGAATTCGCGTGCGCAGGTATCGTTGCAAGTTGACGTAAACTATGCATACCTATCTGTCATTTAGAATGAAAAAGTCAGTCCCAAGAAGTCAGTTAAATGGAAATGGGATGGAAACTAGGAAAGTTTTCGGTTTTCTGTCCCTTCCTGCAGTGTCAACGTTAACTTTAAAAGTTGCACTAGGGCTTTGGATACATCCATAGGATATTTTATACAATCTAAAAGACGCGTTAACAAAACTTGTTACAAGAAAAAAATTCATAAACATTTTTGCTAGATTCGTTAAATAGACTCGTTAAATTGTATATCAACGATTACGCTAAACTTATGCTGGGAATACGGTATATTACAGCTAATGGGGACTGTGGTCTGTACTCTGTACCTTTGACCTTTGGAGTTAAGTCGCTTGTTTGGCCGTTGAGCTATTGAAGCATCAATGGTGACAATGCACCATGACACCGAACCGCAAACAGCGCATTTTCATTACTGATTTCAATCTTTGATAATTTCTTTCAATTTTCTAGTACTTAAATACTTTTAAGTTTTACGTACGCGGTAAACATGCGTCACTCAGTGTTGGCGAATGCTTTCGTCACTCATTTTAATTTGATGCGCTTAATGCGGCCTTTTCGTGCTATTGATGTGACCTTACTTTACTCGTATTTTTTTAGTACGCATTCCACTTTTTACAACTTTTGCGCTTTTACCGTCGTCTATGCGACCAGCATTAGGGCGATACGTATCGCAAATAATACAGTTACAGTGCATTCTTCTTCAACCTTGAAATCGACGGTGGGCAATGCGGCTTATTCGCGATGACATCACGAGACCAGCCACGTGAGTCAGAAAAAACAATTTTAATTACATAAAAATCGAGACATTGTCGTTTTATGTCGCTTATTTTGTAAAAAACATCATTTTTCAATTCCAATTTCCTGGTTTATAACTATTCTGTTTTTAATAGCATTATCGTTCAATTAATTTTTCCTCAATGAATCAATTGGCACTTATTTTTAATCAGTTAATGTCAAAAGCAGATATCTCCCTATACCTGCAGCTTTTCATAAACAGGCACGACTGGATGAATGTTTTAATGTTATGAATTGTTTTTTCATATGATGCCTGCGACTTCGTCCGCGTGGATTTAGATTATTTTGATTTTCCTGGATAAAAATTTAGCCTAAGAAAATATATCGGAGTCCAGGATGCAAGCTATCTCTGAATATACCAACCAGATGATGTCTATGAATCTACGTGGATTTAGGTTTTTAAGAAATCCTATGCGAATGTTTTGATTTTGCGAGACCAAAAAAGCCTATGTCCGTCTCCTGGATACAATCTATACTTGTACCTTTCGCCAAAATCGGATAAAACCGTGAAAAGCTAGCAGATAGACATACAGAAAGACTTTTAAATTTATAATATTAGTGTGGATTAATTTAGTACCACTAAAAGAAGGATTTCTGATAATATGTTATAGAGTTCCCTTCAGAGTTGCGTAGTGGTAGAATATTTCTTATCATGAAATCCTGACCTCTTTACCCAGGGACTTCCCGATAGGTAAGTAAGCCTCAGTACGTAGTCCTCGTATGTAAGCAATTGTGATCGTATTGCAAGTGAAGCCACGTGACATGGTAATCGATAAATTCAAGACGACTGCGGTTTTCTTACGGAAAAGCTGAAATATCAAGCGGTTGGCAAGGAAATTAACATTCCAATGTTATCGGATTTTTCTAGGATTTCTTGGTTAATTTCCTTTAGTCGAATCGAGCAGAGACCGTGACAAAGTATGTAAATACCTACAGATTTTTTTCAAAAAATTTTTTGGTGTCAAGTTTTTCCATAGTATAATCCCAATACATGTCTAATGCTCATGTTCCATCTCACTCAGTGGTTATTGTTGAGAACTCTGCACTTAATATTTTAGACTAGCAACAGACAGACCTGAACAAAAGACTGGGATACCTAGTTAAAAAAGATAAAAAAATGAAAAATACATTTTTATTGTTATTAACTAATTTAAAACCGCATAATAATATGTAATAAGAGTAAATACATAAATTAACACCTTTTATATAAGCCGAACGTACTAATCATTGCTAACCCTACTTTCCTAAATAAATAACATCAGAGCCCTACCGTTAAACGATTTGGAGTTCCAGTACGATTTCGTACAGGGACCGATTAGCCTGCTGTCATCTTATGGTTACTTACTCGTACCTACCAGTAGGATCGAAGTCAAAGTCTAACTTGAATAAGAATAAAAAAATACAAATTGTAAACTATTGATAGAACTTACAATTAACAGGGCTCCCTCCGTCACTCGTTTCATACAATCGTAGTTCAAATTTCATTTGAATATTAAGCAACCAAAGTCCATGAAATTTTGCAGACATATTCTAGAAACTAATATCTGTGTCTGTGGTGTTTTAGATTTTTCTAAAAATATGTAGTTTTAAAATTACAGAGGCTCAAAGATTTGTATGAAAATTTTTAAGACCGCGTAACTTTGAAACCGAATATTTTAACAGAAATCTGGAAAACCACAGACATAGATATTAGTTTCTAGAATATGTCTGCAAAATTTCATGGACTTTGGTTGCTTAATATTTAAATGAAATTGGAACTACGATTGTATGAAACGAGTGACGGAGAGAGCCCTCTTAAACACCAAGTAAAAGGCCCCATTTATTAGCACTTACCTTTCGGCATTATGGATGTGTTCCTTAATCTAGATTTACCTTTACAATTTTAATGAAGCCTAACCTTAAGTAGGGTCTTCTTCCCTGCTTCTTCCAGATTGGTTAGTGGTAGAGTCCTTTTTTAAGGGTCCTTAGTGGAACAAGGAACCCTTACAGTTTCGTTCAGTCTGTCTGTTCGTAGGTCTGAGTGTCACAGTTAATTTAAAAGTAAATAAAAGAGCTCTTAAGTTGAAAAGTGAAGTTACCGCCAATACACAGAGGCACACTTTTTGAAAAATAAAAAGATTTTTCAGAGTTTCTCTGGAACTTGAAAGTGTTAAATAAGTTTCTACAGTTGGAAAAAAAGTACCTACCGTTAGAATTAATAATAATGATCGCTGAAGTTTTTAACAACTAGGTATTATTAGAACTTAGAACTAAACACCCCATTCATTAGCACTTACCTTTCGGCATTTTGGATGTCCTTAGTCTAGATTTCCCTTTAAATGAAGCCGTGGTGATTAATTGTGTTTACAGATCTGAGGTTAGGTATCGCGGGAACACATGCAGTCCCGACATCACACAAAATCGACACAACACAAAAACAAAAAAACACATAAAGGATTAGTTTGACGATCTTCTTAACTTATTATATTTTTCTAAGATTCAAATGACTATTTTGTGACTATGTAAATTTATTATTTTGGCTTTGATTTGGCTGAAACGAGAGAACAAACTGAACTTAAGAAAGTTATTTTGTGATTTATATTATACTTCTACTTTATGCCATTATTGCTTTAATTGGTATGACGTTATCGGTTTATAGTAAATTAACGATTGGTCAAAGATTAGAAATTCAGGATTTTTCACATGGCTGCCCAAAAAAGGAGTGTAATGTTTTCAGGGTGTATGTATGCCTATATTACGTAAGTTTTTATTCCACCATAACTTCTAAATGCCCGAACAGATTTGGACGTACGAGGTATCGTAAGAATCCTTACAGCATCCCGAATAACACTGGCTATAATTTTTTGAAAAAAAAAAATCAAAATGGGTGGACACTGTAGTGTTTTAATTTTTAAAAATTTAAACTTGCTTATTTTAATCAGAGCTCTGCAGTACAGATCTCACAATGGATAGATGTATAATATAGGTATGATATACGAGTAAAATATATATATATATCTATTATTAATTATGTATTCAGATTTGAAGGATATTTATATAAAATCTTAATAATTAAGTCGGATAAAATTCCGATTATATTCTTGTACACTATCAATATCACGGGCATTTTCTAGTTTAAAATATAAAAGTGTTCACTGAAATATGAAAATGATATGCAGTAAGAACACGAGGTAACACTCTTATCAGGTGATTCGATCTGGAAGAATTGCAAATTACATCTGAGGATTATGCAAAGTAAATTTGCGAATAATCCAATGAATTTTGTTCAAACAGCACTGGAAAAGACAAATTTTTAAATCTATTTTAATATGACTTAGCGTTCACGATGTTGATTCATTTTTCAGACCATTTGAAGATCCATTTTACAGACGTTATAATATAAATAGGTATTTTATTAACTGGCCCCAATTATTTTAATTTGTATTGAAAAAATATATATTTGTAATCCACACTGATATTGTAAATGCAAAAGTGTGCCTTTTTGTCTGTCAGTTATCCTTTCACGGCCCACCCATTTTTGACGAAATTCGGTACAGCGATAGCTTGCATTCCTAAGACGGACAAAAGCTAATTTTTGTCCCGACAGGACAGAAACCCCGTATCTGCGCAGATGTTTTGTCCTGTCCTATGTCCTAGTCCTACTAAACAGTCAAAAAGAATGCTGTTGGTATAAAATAATACATGTTGGTTCTGTACACGCAATTCACAGATATACAAGACATCAAACGATTCTAGAGGTAATCCCAAGTCTCAGTTAAGGTGCAATTTGACAGCTACTGCAAATTATATCTCAGAATAGAACTGAAGTCGTCCCCGACAATTACTGAGCAATTGAGACAAAAGGATAATGTTTGGCCGCTGTGTCAAGGGCAGCCCGCTTTATTTGTCCAATTGAACATAAAAATTGATATCACATGAATTTTATGTGTTTTAAATAGACTGATGCGGAAGCGGTGAATTAAAGGCGGATAAAAGAAATTAGCGTCAATATTCTTTCTCCAACTACTTAGATTTTAGAGTAGTAGGTTATCTGTAGTAGGATATCTTTTTAACCAATTTCCAAAAAGTTCTCAATTCAGCCTGTTATTTTCTATTTGATATTGTTAAAAAAAGGACGGTTTGGTTTTTAGGACGGAATGTAAAGTTTGTGAGTTTGATTGTAGGAAGTAATCTCTGAAATTACTGAACCGATTTTAAGAATTCTTTCACCAACAGAATTTACTTAAGTGGAAGGATTCAGGTTCGATTTCCAGCTGGATCAGTCTGGGAAATTATGATTTCTTAATCAGTTCATTTGTTCTGGTGAGACACAACGGCCGTGGTTATTTACCACCTTACTGGCAAATTAGTGCTGCCGGCCGCCAAGCAATTTAGCGACTTCTAGTACTATATGTACATATACTAGTAGAAACTTTGTTTATAAAAACTTCCAGGTTAAATCGCTTAGACTTTCACAACCAGTTTAGAAGCAGCTAAGTGAGAACAGGTCTTGGAAGAAAAAAAATATAGATAAAAATTGATTGAAATTTTTTAAAAAGAGTGATTCAGTCAGTTCAAATAACCAAATGAGCTTAATATGAGATAGTTATTTCGAAATTATAGATACACACTTACATTTTATTTAATATACAAAGTTATAAATTATAATCTGTATGCAGTCGAAGTCAGGTTAAAAACAATGACTAAGATTTAAAAGTACTCCCTTCGCTAAAATCATCAACAGGGTTAGCTATTGTTACTGCGGTGGTAATGTTGATTTAGGAGTAGCAGGAACACAGAATGGAAGATATAAATAAGACGTAGGTTTTAAATACCCGATGTAAGCAACATGGTGGGTGGTAAACACATCAATTGATATATCACGTACTTAGTTCATTGCAGATAGGTATATCTAATTCTGTTGGGGTTAGGTTAAAAGAATCAGTTCTAATATAAAAGGTACCGGATTCGATTCGATTTCCTGTTGGGTGTGGAGATCGATATTCTTAAAAATAGTTCATTTATAGCCAATGACGCGAAAAGATCATTGCAGTACTTACTACCTTTAGAATGAATCACTTATTAAATTAGGTACAGAAGCAGTTAAAAATTCAAATGTCTATTACAATTCATAGATCGATATTACGATAGATATTACGATTCACAGATTCATAGAGGATATAGCTTCCATCTCCGACATGGAATTTTATAGCGGAAAATCAAAGAGTTCCTAGTTCCAACCTGATTTTTGAAAAACCTAGATCCATATAAGTTAATGAAATCGGCGATTATCTTAGTAGCAGGTAGGTAGGTAGGTACACAAATAATATACCTAAATGTAATGTATCACCTTAATCTATTACGAAGTTTGTCAAGGATATTTCATCTAACGAGTTAAATAAAAATGCTGCATTTATAATAGCAGTCACATTTAACCAATCAAACGACCTTATTAAGTACGAAACTGGTTCTCAAAATGTAGGTATTAACTCAGGATCAGGAATTTGCTAGCAAAAACTTACTAATGCTTTTTTTTGTATAATAATAATAATAGTTAATTTGAATTTTTTGCTTCAAAACTATTACACAATCAAAATATGCAGAGAAAAGGGAGAAGAAACTAAATCAATTTGCAATCGGCAGATTTTCTGTTTTTCTGCTTATGTCAACGTTATTTCTGTATAATAAAATTGAGCAGTTTGGAACCCAAAGTTTAGTAATACATATTATTGTTTTGTAGGTAGGGGCTTTAGATACAATTTTAAGGTGTATAATATGTTTAATGAGCCAATTGTCCAGTACTACATTAAAATCCCAAAATTGCAATGGGATGGACACGTGTAGCTCATGCATGAGCATCGATTGCGAGAAAACTAATATCATCGCACCCAGATGGACGTGGACGTACAACTTTGGCCACATAAGTAGATCTGTGTGCTTTGGTAGCTACTAGGTCGATGTTAGATGGAATTAACCAAGACGCTAATAAGTGCTTGGAATTAGGAGCTAAAAACCGAGCGCTAATGACAGAAACAGATGGAAAAATCTTCTGGAGCAGATATGGGACCTCAAAAGACTGTAGCGCTGATAATAATATTGATGACGGTTATGTGAAAATATTCGTTAAGTGAAATTCTATAAGAATCGTTCCAGCAGAGTGTAGTGGGATTGCAATAAAATATACAAAAAAAAAATTTGTTAAAAGTTGATGGCTGATCACTGTTATCAGAACATTATGTCTGTATTATTGGAACAGCGTCTGGTTTTTTAGCTTTTCATTAGATACTCGGTAGTTACTTGATTTGGGTGCGAATAACATTTGTTTATGATGTTTTCAAGCTCATAGTGCAGTCATTTATTTGGATAAGCTCGGAATAGATTAACTGGATAGTATCAAATAGTAATTTGATTTCTTACGTGAGTTCGTAAAGTGTATTATCTACGGGCTATTAAATAAAATATATTTCATAATGTTTAGATTATATAGGAATATTGCAGTAATTTAACATTATATTATTACGAGCAATTATGATATTAGTTACCTACTTACTAAAAGTATACAAATTGTGATTTTATGTACAAACATGTACCAATTAAAACATAATTTATGTACCTAGTTTCTTTGATGTACTTACCTACATATTTTATCGTCTATTAAAGAACCGTTATTATAAATGCTATCATTATTGGCATTAAAAATATCTATGTAAATAGATATTTTTTTAGAAAAAAACAGTAGGTATTTTTTTAAATTTTTGTCTCATTGTCTCTCTATCGTGCGTGATTCACGCTGAACGGAACTTGGCATTCTTATAGCTTATACTCCGGATTTAGAATACATAAAAGGGCCCACTGATAATTTTTATCCCGTAAAAAACAGGATATGGAATGATCGTTTGATGATGATGATGATTTGTCGATGTTACTCCATAACTCCGTCAAATACTCAATTTTATTCACAAAGATTCTACTGTCAGGTTAGTCTCATAACATAAATTAAGTGAAAATCTAATAAATAGTTGCGGAGATGAAAGACGGAACTCCTCAACGGGTATCAGCACATCAATGGCGATAATACCTACATACATAATATTCATTTCTCCCTTAAATTAGTAACACGTTAGATTTCGGTAGAAAGAATACAATTTTCAGTGCAATTCAATACGGGTTTCGAAAACATTTCACAAGAAAGATTTATAATCTATTCATATACTAGAGGATGCTAGACTACGTCCGCGTGGATGTAGGTTTTTAAGATCCCTTGGGAACTGTATGATTTTCCGGGATAATAATTTGCCTCTGGTAATTACAGGGACGCAAGCTACCAAACGTCAGAATCGGTTAAACTGTTGGGCCGTAAAAAGGTAGCTGACAGACAGACAGACACACTTTCGCATTTATAATATTAGTATAGATTTTGTCTATGGAACAGGTAAGCCCACCCGTGCGAAGCCAGGGTAGCTTAACTAGTTGATAATAATAATTGTAAGGAAGTATTAACTAAGTGTATTGACATTTTGGTGTGATTTTCTAGAAAGTTATATGCGCCAATAGGTAGGTATATTTACAGCCACTCTCTTGCCGCAGGACATTGCATAAATCTCATTCATATTATTGTTGTTAACGATCTAAATTAGCTCCGACCACTTGTATACTTCCATATCGCTAAGGTTCCCAGTTATAAATAGATGGACTACATAGGCAATACGCGATACCAATTCAACAATAACACTGCATTTTATTACAATACAAACAATCGAGTGAACGAGACCGAGTGATCGATTTCGATTGATCGGAGTTTACTCACTTTCGCGGCTGGCCAGTCCACATGTGTACTTCCTTAGTTTATGGAACAGGTAATTCGTAAATCCCGCACAGCACATGTTGAAAGTTTTGAATTGTAAAAGCGAACGTCAGCTTGTGGTCGGTGTCAACGTCATTTTTGTGTTGTGATGGGATCGGCGCGAGCGGCGGGCGGCAGAGGCGAGCGCGACTGATCGTCGCACATACCGCAATACAATTGAATATACTTAGCTCACTGCCTCACTGCTCAGTGCTAGGCCACACTGCCGTGCCCCCGAAAATAATATGCATTGAGCTTTACCACCATATACTTGCACTGGGGCCGCCAAACGGCTGCCTGTGCCCGCAACGCACCATGCACTGATATTTTTTCCGCTCCGAACACCAATTATAGTCAATAACTGACGAAATGTAAATCGATCAGCGTTATTCGTTGATTATGAATTACAAACAGTGGCTTGTTTACATGAGTCAACGCTGAATGTGGATTTAATCAAGTCGTTACCTTCAGCAATCTTGAGATCTGTCTTTGATCATCAGTCCATAAGTTTATTTACATTATTTTTCTCTTTCCCCTTAAGAGGGCTCTCTCCGTCACTCGTTTCATACAATCGTAGTTCCAATTTCATTTGAATATTAAGCAACCAAAGTCCATGAAATTTTGCAAACATATTCTAGAAACTAATATCTATGTCTGTGGTTTTCCAGATTTCTGTTAAAATATTCGGTTTCAAAGTTACGCGGTCTTAAAAATTTTCATACAAATCTTTGAGGCCCTGTAATTTTAAAACTACATATTTTTAGAAAAATCTAAAACACCACAGACACAGATATTAGTTTCTAAAATATGTCTGCAAAATTTCATGGACTTTGGTTGCTTAATATTCAAATGAAATCGGAACTACGATTGTATGAAACGAGTGACGGAGAGAGCCCTGTTAATCTTTAAATTCTCCATAAATGCTGCATTTACGTACATGATTATTTATTATTAGATACTGTCTATAGATTAGTTTGTAAATCTGTGTTGTTCCGTCAAGCATTCACGGTAGTATAGTTAGGTAGGTAGGTGCTATTTCAATATGAATAGTTCAAATTGAAAACCATTTAACTATTAAATGATTTTTAATTTGATCTTCTTAAATCTTAGTCTTATTTTTTAATATCTATGGATGGACTTACATGATGAGTTGTATTCTTTGAATGATGATCTTTGCATTCTAGCTGAAATTGTACAAAATATTCAACAATAATATAATGCTCTCATTTCATTGGTTATTTAAAAATTTCTGTTTGTTCTTTTCCATGTGCGTTCTAGGTACAAATACCATGTTCTACATTATGTTTGATATGGATCTCTCATATTCTTAAAACTAAAGGTAATTCTTCTTACAAGTACTATTTATTAATAACGACGACCACTTCGTTCAAGCGCGTAAGTTATAATAACTAAAACACACATACGAGCTTAGTAATGTTAAAATAATTAAATGATTTTTAATTTCAATCCTTTTAGTACCAAGTGTTTAATAATGTTCAGCTTATCAAATTTACATGAATATTTTCAGAAACGTTGTATGCATTTGGTATGCAAATGCCTAGTCTTTTGAATTTAATTAATATAATTAATTTTAGTGTTGAAATTCTTGGGACTTCTGTATCGTTATATTCTACTAGCGACCGCCCGCGACTTATTCCGACATTCGGAAAATTCGGTCTTGTTATTTTTAATATCATTTTTATTATTAAGAGAACTTCGACGCTAAATTTCAGCTTTCTAGGTCTATGGGTTTGGGCTGGGCGTTGATGAGTCAGACAGTGAGTGAGTCAGGACATTTTTAATATACATATTTACATACTTAGATAGATTTGCTGACCCACTCTGCATTCACACGGAACTTACCTACCTGCCTGTTCCATAGATAAGTTGTGAATGTGTTATACCTGCATAATATAAACGGTTCCATTTGATGGTTGAAACCCACTGGGATAGACATCTACAAGAACGCTGGAAAAGGTGTGCACGAGAATCCCATCGAGTGTACTGGGAATTAAAATTGACACTTCGTTCAATAGTCCTCTTGTTGACACTATGTTGGAAGATCACTAACATTTAGTTCCGAGTACGCCAACATGACGCTTACTGCTGCAGCGCCAAATGGCAAAAATCAAGTTGCTTCAAAAATAGGTCGGCAATCGCAAATCCAGCGTGCTTATATTAGTGGAGGTCAGCGGTAAAACCGCATAGGAAGTTAGCAGATATATGCGTAATACACAACTTGCGACTAGCTTTATACGTACTATTAGAGAGGATTGTATATATAGGTTAAGTCTGCATAAAGAGGTTTATTCTTGTCCAATAGTTACATGTTTTGCGGTTTTCGGGGTAGGATTACATAACATTAGGGCAATTTATAGATTGACCATTCCGTTGCGCTGCATACTTGCCCCGTTTCGACACAATTCCAATTTCGTATTTATAGCGGCAAAATGCGGATACGTTAGCGTTGCATACGCGTTTCAGTTAGTCAGTGAGCATTTTTGATTCGAACAGACCAGAAGATTTTTTCACTCAAGTACATAGTGCTTCCGAATCATCAAGTGAATCCATCGTTGGTTCAGAATGCTATGCTTACCTAGAAGAAAGAGCCAGGAAATTAAATTGTTTTTTTTTTCTATATGGTAAATAGCAAGCTAACGCGGTCACCGAATAAGTAATAGCCAAACGAGAGTCGGGCGGGCTTAGTGTTAAGCGATTACTGCTACCCATGAACATCTAAAGCACCAGAGGAACCGGCAATGCATTACCGGCTTTTTAGAAATGTATTGATCCATAGCTTATAATAATAACCCCATATGTTGAAATCCAGTTATTATACTATCTTACTAACAAACAGACATCTAGATCTAGAGTGATAGCATCTAATATGAGTTTATTATAATGTCTGTAGGGTAATAAAATTTAAAAGTAAAACTAGTAGTACCTAATGTAATTTTAGATCAAAATAATTCTTCTAGATTTCAATGTTGATGGAAACAGTGAAGAGGCTTCTAATCCTAAAACATGTGTCTTGCAAGATACCCTTATTTTAAGTTGAGGAGACAATAAAATCATAATGAAATTTGAAACTGATAAGGGTCATGATGGGCTGATTGTAACAGATATTAAAGATAAGAAACTCAAAAAAGGTTGAGAATGTAATTTTGCATCCTTTACTCATTTATGATGGTTATAAAGATAAGAAAGGATATAGGTACGTATAATAGAACATAGGTAGATACTCGAGAAAATGCTAGAAAAAAGTTAATAACACTAAGTTGCTGGAAAAAGAAATTTGAACCTTATACAGTGCATCTGTAAGTAGTTATTCGTGTGATTGTAGTAATGAGCAGTGCTTTCGAAATCGCATGAGATTGAATAATCGCAAACTTCCGGCCTCATTCGAATGTAATGCAATTGAATCAAATCCTTTTAACGAAATGCGATCACTCCTAAACCCGTCGTCTGATGTTCATTGCCAATTCACAAATGAATAAGCATCTACATAGCTATTTACAGACCGGCTGGATTGATTCTAATATTTTAACCCCCGACCCAAAAAGAGGGGTGTTATAAGTTTGACGTGTGTATGTGTGTATCTGTGTATTTGTGTATCTATCTGTGGCATCAATTTTCAATTGATTGATTGATTCAATCAATGAATCATTTTTTTTTGTTTTTTTTTTTTTGTTTGAAAGGTGGCTTGATCGAGAGTGTTCTTAGCTATAATCCAAGAAAATCGGTTCAGCCGTTTGAAAGTTATTTACTTTTTAGAGAATTTTGTGTCGGGGGTTTTAAAATTTTGAATTTATGGATTATTAACAACTTATTTAGACTTTTTTAAATGGTTTTCGTATAAAGGTTTATCATAGGCATTTTCTAAAGCTCTATCTATCTAAAGCTTTAATTCCGTTAGTATCAATTTATTTTAGATGAATTATCATATCGTTAGAAATCTTTGTCTCACTCTTATAATGGAGATCTTCTTCGCGAACACTCATTGAAAATGCATTCCACGTTTTATTACTTTAGTTTTTAAGTGATTAATTATATTTATATTATTCTTAATCTGTTTCATCACGTGTATAATCAATTTATTACTCTAGTTGTTACCTTGTTAACTTTAATTATTAAAATTAGGTGGAATAATTTATATAATAACTTAAATACTACTTTTGGCCAATTTATTTCTCTAGGACCCAATTAAGTCGAGCACCGCGCCGTTAAATTTGAACAAAACAAGTTTTAATGTTTTGCTCTAACAAAGTTAGTTACAGTTCAGGAGCAGTTTTAGTTGGGTAAAAAGAGTAATTGGATTCACTTGAAGTTTATGGGGCGCTGAAAAATTGCGGGGAAATACCTGTTTGTAATTTAATTAACATAGGAAATATTATTAAGTAACCTCGTTTATTAATTTTTTGATTTTTGAAATTTAGAATACTAGAGGATGCCCGCGGCTTCGCCCGCGTGGGTTTAGATTTTTTTAAAATCCCGTAGGAACTCTTTGATTTTCCGGGATAAAAAGTAGCCTATGTCCTTCCCCGGGATGTATCCCAAGTCTGTACCAAATTTCATCGAAATCGGTTTAGCGGTTGGGCCGTGAAAACGTAGCAGACAGACAGACAGACAGACACAATTTCGCATTTATAATATTAGTATGGATTAGGAAATAATAATATAAGGTATGTTAATTTTATTTATGATTTTTAATAAGCTGTTTTTCCGAAACTTAAGGATTAGCTAAAAAAATAAAAATATTTGCAATAATTTTCAGTTTCATTGACTTACTATAGAACTGCTTCCCTTTCACATTCAAGATTGGGATTACCAATCGAGTCATTAGTTAGAAGAAAGTAGAAACGAACTAAAAAAATTGGATTTTTGATGATTCAGTAGATGTTGTAACCATAAATTGATTATAGCTATTATTATTATTATTTATACATTATTATTATTTATACATAATAGTTATTTTTTAGTTTTAACTTAACTGAGAACTGGTCTTACTGAACACATTCAAAATAGTCTTTTGTTTTCAAAAATGTTTTAACCAGATTAAGTAATTATGGAATTGAAGATGCAGTCATACGTATTTTAAAACAAAAATATAAATATTTCTAGATGATTATTAAAGTTAAATTAATCCATTAAATTTACCATAACACATGACATATTTATACGTGTTAGTAGGTACATTTTTTAAATAAAGTGCTTAATAGCGAATCATGAAAATATATTATGCATCATAAATTCATAATACTAGGTAATAATTAAGATTTTTTATGAATTTAAACCATATTTACTAAAATTTAGGTAGTCATATAATTTTTTAGTGATTTCTTAAAGTGAGTTATAAATTAACACCTAATTTTAAAAATACTTATTTTAATATTTTAGATTCTTTTGATTTTGATTTCTTTTTCGAATGTATTTTAAAATAACTTTATAAGAGTTTTAAAAAATCTATTTGATTATGATTACTTATCGGAGTATTTTTATTTCATTTACAGTAGGTAGGCACCTACAAATTATATATTTATAAGGTTTTACTTGGTTTTGGAAATGACCGCTAGTATCTCTCTCTCCCTCTCTCTACTATCTATACTTGATATTAAAATTAATTTTGACCAAAACTTGTGCATTTCAATGACTCGGTGTTCCTTTTCATAGAAATTCGTCATAAACTTGTAACACAAGTTATTTTTAACCCCCGACCCAAAAAGAGGGGTGTTATAACATGTTGTGTTTAGTAAATTAGTTACACGCGTCACTTCATTTGTCGAGAAGTTTACAGGTGTAGTTATTAGTTCCATGTCTCTTAATTAATGGATTTTTAATCTTAGTCAATAGTCTTAGTTGTAGTCAATTGCAGAAAGCTGTTTTATTTATAAAACTACCTTATGCCCGCGACCTCGTCTTCGTTGCGTGGACCTCACAAATTTAAACTCCCATTTTACCCCCGTAGGGGTTGAATTTTCAAAAATCCGTTCTTCTAGGAACCGCCCCGATTATATTGAAATTAATCGCAACCCTGTCAATCAAAACATAAGTATAGCGGATATAATTCAGCCAAGTTTCCGATTTGTTAAATAAATTACCCACGTCTTGGGTCGCATAATTTCTAGATAAACGGTGACTCGATCGAGTTTGTTCTCCACGGAAGTGCTTGTTTTATGGCCTTACGTCGCTTGAAGCTATAATTTTGTATCAGTTAGGGGACTAGAATATTAATGCAAGTGATATTATAAGCTCAGTTTTTAGCCTACTTCAGAAAAGGAATACGTTCTCAATCCTACGCGTATCTGGATTATTTTAATTCGATGACTGTGAATATAGATAACGACGAGACGTCTGATTTCGATTAATTCATCTGGAGTTAAATCACTTAAGAGAGCTCTCTCCGTCACTCGTTTCATACAATCGTAGTTCCAATTTCATTTGAATATCAAGCAACCAAAGTCCATGAAATTTTGCAGACATATTCTAGAAACTAATATCTGTCTGTGGTTTTCCAGATTTCTGTTAAAATATTCGGTTTCAAAGTTACGCGGTCTTAAAACTTTTCATACAAATCTTTGAGCCCCTGTAATTTTAAAACTACATATTTTTAGAAAAATCTAAAACACCACAGACACAGATATTAGTTTCTAGAATATGTCTGCAAAATTTCATGGACTTTGGTTGCTTAGTATTCAAATGAAATTGGAACTACGATTGTATGAAACGAGTGACGGAGAGAGCCCTGTTAAAGGTATTAAGGGTACTGTAATAACTACAACAACTACAGTGGGTAGCCAGCTGAGATCTGTTTGCGCTAAGAAAATACCAATATGTAGTTAATTATATATTTAGCATTGCAGTCGACATGAAATTGCGACTTTGTACGTAAGGTTATCGAGGGTTACCTAATATGTAACAACTATGTGAGATATTTTATGGTCAAAGAGGTCAGTTAGGAAAACATTTACGTCCAATCCTCGGTCTTTCCGGGAAACGAAGAAAATATACAATCCATACTAATATTATATGCGAAAGTATATCTGTCTGTCTGTTTGTTCCTTAACCGAGACGCCGACCTTGAGATAAGACAGTGATAGGATCCATTCTAGAGATGGACATAGATGATACTTCTATCCCAGAAAATCACAAAAAATATTAATAATACATACTCTTATATTATTCCGTATCATTATCCAGTTCCAGATCGTAATATCCCAATACTATATCTACTGTCTGGAACTAACATTTTGGGCCAGTGGTTATTCTCAGATCTTGTATGCCTATTCTCGCAAATCTGTGCGTTACACGGAAATATTTACTTACTTACCTATTGAGTTAGTAATTAGTTTCAGAGTTAGTAGGTAACTAACCCACGGTTAAACTTACTCTGAAAACTTAGTACTTTCTTTATAATTCACTGTGCATCGTAATAAAATGTGAGCCTCGATATGAACCTTGTATGCTATAAATTTATAGTACTTGCTCAAAATTGTTACAATAACAATGGTTGTAATGCAAGTCTGTGTGTTTGTTTTCTCTACGCTTAGAGTATAAACTTTTTCTTGAGTTAGAGACTGGGTATTTATATTCTTTCAGATAAATATCAAAGGCTTGAGGAAGCGACGAAACGTTTTGCATTCTAGAATCTAGTATAAAGTGGCTTTGATACATGAGACAGCTACTTCACGCCAGAGTAGTCATATTACCAGCTTGATACAATAAAAATGAACACGCATTTATATGAGTAGAGGATGCCCGCGATTTCGTCCGCGTTTTATATCCTTAACAATATACCTACCTAGTACCTACTGCATATTTTATAATTTGTAATAATCTAATCAAACTCTTTGAATATCGTGGTCCTGGCAAGACTTCAGGAATGAAGGAACAACCGAAAAAACCAATCTCTTTACTTATTCGTACTAATTCTGTAACATAACACCGGTTGGCGTTGGCTAATATAAAATACCGTTTTGTTTCTGAAGGAGTACTTTCATATCTTAGAACTTGTAAGTATAGGTACCTTATTAGGTAGGTTATTACCTAGAACTAAAAACTAAGACGCACCGTTAAATTCACAGTAACTTTATCCTACACTAGCGGTTCCCCATAATTTCCGCGTGTGAGAAATATTTCTTATGAATCCTATAAAAACCTCTTTTTCAGTAAAAGTCCCTTCACTTTTACAAAGTGCTTTCGAATCATCATATTATAAGTCAACGTACCTAGACTGCAATTTTATAATAATTATATTTGTACTAGCCGATGCCCGCGACTTCGCCCGCGTGGATTTAGGTTTTTCAAAATCCCGTGGGAACTCTTTAATTTTCCGGGATAAAAAGTAGCCTATGTGCTAATCCAGGATATTATCTACCTCCATTCCAAATTTCAGCCAAATCCGTCCAGTAGTTTTTGCGTGAAGGAGTAACAAACATACACACACACACACACACACACATACAAACTTTCTCCTTTATAATATTAGTGTGAAGTGTGATGTAAAGAATAAAGATAGATTTTAAATTACTGAATAGGTAGATATAATCTCTCGTAATGTCTTAAATTCCGGTATCCAACAACGCAAACATACTTTAACTACTAGTCATAATAATTAAAAGGATACGTGGATGGTGTCAATGCACTGATCTCTACTAACAAAATACGCTGGATTTGCGATTGCTGACCTGTTTGAAGCAACTTGATTTTCGCCATTTTTGCGCTGATAGCAGCAATGAGCGTCATATGAGCCTACTCGGAATTAAATATTAGTGATCTGTCGACATAGCATCAACACCACAGTTCAGAAGAGTTAGAGAACGAGGCTTTGAAGTCACTGGCAGGCGTCAAATGATAGTACATTTGACGCAGGAGTCCTAAGGTAGCCCTATTTTTCTATGATTTCACGTCAGCATAGCCTAATATTAATTGACTTATCGTCAATTCAGGATCATACCGAGAGTCCCCTCACTCTACTTCACTCTGTCAACACGACGACCATTTATTTTGACACAAAGTATGTAATTTTATTCCCGGTAAGTACGGTCGGTGGGGCCTTTCAAATCGGCACAAAAATAACTGTCATTTTGTATGGCACACCATTTCCAGCGTGCTGCGTGTATAATTTATGTCCATTTCAGTGTGTCGATGTGAATAAAAAGCAGCAAAAGGAAACGACCTTGTTGCACTGACCGTGGCCTTTGAGAGTTTTTTTAGGAAGTCGTGGAAATGTCCGTACTTTGACCCCATAGTTGTATGATACGATGACCGATATGGCTGGTTCGCAATTAGTAAAAGTAGATACGAACTTAATTACTTTTATTGTTTGATTAATTATTATTATTTATTCCTGCGACTTCGTCTGCGTATTGTTAGAAGTTCCCTTACGATCGTGAACTGTTAATAAATGATCATACAAAGGCAAATTAAGTAGGTAGGTACCTACTAGGTATATTATTTTTATTATAATGATAATATATGTATATTAAAATCGGTACGAGTAAACGGAAACAAAAGCTCATTTTTATTTTAATATAATATTTTATTACATATTATACCTAGTAGGCAAAAGTGGATTTGTAAATTGTACGATAATTGGATTTTCAGATGAAAATAACCTACTGCGAGGTTTGAAAATATAAACAATCACAGGAAATGGAATACAAGTGGATTTTAATAAACATTTATCAATAAAAATAGCTTGTACCACATACTTATTTTAATTTAATATAATTAAGTAAATTATGGGACCATGGAGTCTTAGTGCGAAAAAATTTACGAGACATTTCACCGCGTTTAATAGCCTCATCGGGTGACAGAAGAGCTGGCTCATTTATTGCGCAACGGATCAGCCTGGCTGTCCAGCGTGAAAATGCAGCTAGTATTCTTGGCACCATTCCACGCAGGCATGATTTGTATAGTAATTAGATAAGGCTAGCTTTAAGTTTCATACATTAGTCCATTTTAGACCCACGTAGCTACGGTATTGTTCGCTAGCATTGTAACCGGCGCGGCGTGGCTATAAAATATTCAAAGATCTCCAGCATCGGGAGATCGGTGTGGAGGAGGGCGATAAATATTTTAGAAGCTCCACGTGAACGGAAAATGTATTTCCTGGCTTTACGTTTACGTTTTATCGCTATTGCACGTATCAAGCACGTACCTAGGTGCATTAGGTGTCTGAAGAAACTGTACTTCCCAAGGCTGTTAGCCTAGTTTCTTTCCCAGTTTACTATAGGCTTTGTCCATTCACTTGTGAGGACATTTAGCCTACCTATATGCGATAGCGCGTATCAATCGATTGCGCAACTTTTTTTTAAAGAATATTGCGCAACATTGATGCAAGTTGTTAACTGGATGGGTGACTGAATTTTGAGATCCAATTTTAGCTAAACTCTCATTTCCTCCATGCCACAGAGCGTAAGTAAAGCTGTTGGTCCCAGTTATTATCATTAAATCTGACAATAAAATCGTTGAATAATTTTTATTGATAGGTTATATGTTATTTAAAAAAAATTAGAGATCCCTACGATGATATACTGTGCTACTGTGCATAATATAATAGATAATAAGTTACCCGTGAAAAGATGGGGCGGCTCGCTAGTTTAAAATAATTTGACGAGGTAGAATCTGCAATTCAAATTACCCAACAATAAAATTGTTTCTTGTTATTGTAACAGGAAAAAAATATTATAAGTGCAGTTGATAACTAGATTGTAATAAAACTGAAAACTATTGGCATAGTTTCAAAGGAAAATGTCAATAATAAATCGCATAATTCGCGTACAGTTGACTATTAATTAGGTATTGTAAACTAGTTATATCCTCAGTTATGTCTAATTAAATTATGTTTGCCTTACAACATCTTCCTATAGAGAAGGTTAATAAATAGGTAATTAATTACTTTACTATTGATGTTTACAGTGATTGTTATCTTTTTTTGTTGTCAGAGAGCACGATGACGTATTTTTCTTAGAAAACACTAGCTTACCCAAATTTTTGTCCTCGCGAAGGTTTTTTTAAGATTTCCGTGGAGATGGAGGGTACCAGAGGGCGAGGAAGGTAGCCTACGCGATGGACCGACTATCGGCCAGCAGAGAGAAGTGGCAAATGCTCGTGAGGCGTAGGTATAAGATCTGCCCTCAAAAACGCCAGTTCATTATGACCACGACCGCTCTGTGAAGAATGTTACGGTGAAGAAGAAGAAGAAGATTCCCGTGGAAACTTTTTAATCGTACAAGTGTTAATTAAAAATTTATAACACCCCCGACAAGTGAAGGTTACAGTAATAACTAGGAAAGAGCTGTTAACTTTCAAACGGCTAAACCGATTTTCTTGGATTATAGCTAAGAACACTCTCGATCAAGCCACATACACAGATACACAGATTCCCACATCAAACTTATAACACCCCTCTTTTTGGGTCGGGGGTTAAAAAAACCTACTGCCGCAGACAGTATGCAAAAATATAATGCAACTACATCCAATCAGTGGTCATTTTAAATTAATTTAAATTAGTTTTTCGGAATAAAAAGAAGCCTATGCCACTCTCCAGGTTTTTATCTATATCCATGCAAACAATAACATCGTGTTATATTATTATACCTACATAAATAATAATATTTAAATATTTATACCTACACTTAGTACCAATTGTCATGATGCAGTAATTTACTTGTTCGTATTCATAACATACTTTAAAGTATTGAGGATATGACAGACAATGTACAGCTCAAATCGCTGGGCTTCCGGCTTAGTAACCTGAGAATGTTTCCGTATTTTTAAATGGTTAGCCAATAATTTTGAATAGGGTTGGCAAAGTCACGCTTTATATATTTTCTGTTAAAGCTTTGAGAGCTACAACTCTTGCGTAAGTTTATAAAAATTATGACAATAATTCTTAGGTAATTGGTGACACTTGCGTTATTGACTACATAATAATTCACTGATTATTTTAACCACTAAAATGATTGCGGCGACTGCAGCGTATCAATTAAATGCTATAGCTACATAATAATAATATGGTCATTGGTCATAATACCTACATTATCTAGACCACGATATCCGACATCCGTGTTGGCCTTTTCATATTAATAACAGACGAACCAATTAGATTGGCGTTATCTACTAGTTGGTTGGATTTCCGATTTTTACGATATTGTATGATCGGTAATTTTAATCAGTACGGCCAATCGCAACCAGATGATACTGCAGATTATTCAACATAATCGATCATTTGAAACCAATTTGATTCATCGATAAATTAATAATGCTCGTAGGTATACCTAATCGCTGGATTTTCCGATGCGAGGTAGCCATTCGAGTACCTTGGGACCTCAACGTCTATCGGTTCTTCGAACTATAGCACAGCATTGACAGACTCCTCACTAGGTGGACAGAATATGTCATGATACGAGTCGATGGGAACTGCTGGATATGCCTGTATGGAAATCCATACTAGAGACTTACTTATGTGTTAAAAAAAACCCCGGCTGAGTTTGTTGTGGGCTCTTCTCAGACTTGGGCGCATTTGGAACCCTCGTAGCTTTAGTTTTAAGTAACGTAATTAATTATCACCACTGTATCGTACATATTATACAATTTCGACCATCAAAAGGAGTACAATTGTACCTAGTATGAATAAATGATTCTGACTTTGACTTTGACTTTGTTATGTATTCTGAGCTTATGTTCAGCAGTGGACGTCTATCAGCTGGCGAAGGTGACTGTACTTATAGTGCTTATAGTATGTCTCGGTATAGTAGGTACGTATTTTCCCAGCATGTAGAGAAGGCGTAATAAATGGTTTTTCGAGTGTAATTAAATTAATTTCATCATTGTGATATTTGTTATCGCATTGCGGTTGCATTTGTATGTTCGATAAATGAGGCTAACGGGATCCGCCAAATTTGATTTTACGATAGCCACATTCGTAAATTCTCATTATTCTCTATATTATAATAATACACATTTCATTAATTACTTACTAAAGCTACCTCAGTCTGATCTCGTAGGTACCTATTCCAATAATGGTCCTGATTCCTAAAGATTAGTTAATGGTTACTATAGTTAACAGAGCTCCTTGTTTGCTCTTTTCGTTAGGTATTTTGAACTAGAAGTGCCAGTGGTAGATTCTTTTACTAGCACAAGTATAAATTAAAAATTAATAACACCCCGACAAGTGAAGGTATATTAACTAGAAAAGAACTGATAACTTTAAAGCGGCTGAACCGATTTTCTTGGATTATAGCTAAGAACACTCTCGATCAAGCCACCTTTCAATCAAAATAAACTAAATCAAAATCGGTTCATTAGTTTAGGAGCTACGATGCCACAGATACACACGTCAAACTTATAACACCCCCTTTTTGGGTCGGGGGTTAAAAAGCAACTACTATGTAAAATTTTATTTCAATAAAAAACCTTTATCATTTTGTTAACAGGCAGACAGACAGGAAGACAGAAAGGAAGTCTTTTATTTGAAGCATACTCTATTTTGCCAATTTTTCTAGTTTTTTATTCGTGCAAAAATCTCGTAGGTAAGTACTTGTTACCTATGAATGCTTTAAACGGCTTCAGATAGAAAAACATATTTTTGGAAGGTATTATTTTCAATTTTGAACGGAGTTTAATTAACCGGATGTTAATACAATAAATCTCAATAAAGATATTACATAACAACTCGTACAAACCAGTACGGCAGCCATACTTGGCAGACGGCCTGTCGCCGTTTAGCAAGGACACTGCATGTGATACAGCGAAATGAAGTCTTCATTTAAAGTGTGATACACACAGACTAAATCTTAACGTTCTTAATCATGTAGTATAAATATACTAGCCGATGCCCGCGACTTCGCCCGCGTGGATTTAGGTTTTTCGAAATCCCGTGGGAACTCTTTGATTTTCCGGGATAAAAAGTAGCCTATGGGCTAATCCAGGATATTATCTATCTCCATTCCAAATTTCAGCCGAATCCGTCCAGTAGTTTTTGCGTGAAGGAGTAACAAACACACACACACACACACACACACACACACACACACACACACACACACACACACACACACACACACACACACACACACACACACACACACATACAAACTTTCTCCTTTATAATATTAGTGTGATAGTGTGATTAGTGTGATAGTGTGATGTCTACATAGTATAAAACAATGTCGCTTCCCGCCCTCTGTACGAATAGATCTTTAAATTATGCAAAGGATTTTAATGCGGCTTTCATCAATAGATACCGTGATTCAAGAGAAAGATTTATACATGTAATTTAATGTTGTTTTAAGTTAATTTGTTGAAATATGATGATAATTGTTCAAGCCGATTGAGAGCTTCCATCGAAAATGTTGTTATTCTTTTGAATACAATTATACAACTACAGAACAACAATAAAGATACAGAACTTTCAACTTGAACTTTAAGTTAAATTCGACGTAGTTTTGGATTGACATTTTACGATGCGAAAGTGCGTCGGGTATGTTACAATGTTAGCCTACTCGTGTGCACATAGCTTTATAAGACATTCATATTATTTCTTTAATTATTATAAAATAAAAAATAAAACAAAAACGTTAATGGTAAAAAACACAACTTATTAACTTATCTTGGCAGCTTACAAATCTGCCTGTCTATAGTTGTTGCTTCCTGTGTTTTCTTGCTTGTATTACTTTTTTAGCAAAGAATCAGACCGTCTGTTCAACGCTGATAGCCACAGCCAGTATTCTTGGCACAACTTCTGTTCAAAGCGGGCAAGACTTGTTAGCTTGGGTATGTACTATGTAGTATGTATATTGCGAAGGCTGTATAGTGTCACAGAAACGTGGGCTTCTATAGGTAAGTTTTACAACAAGAAGCTGTATAAGCAGTTAACACTGCAAAGGACGCGTATGAAGCTAAGTTTAATTGGAACATCTAAAAACCAATCCGAGAAAAGGACATTAAATAAAAATAAGTTGAGAATAGGAAACAACATTAAACATTAAATAAGTTGACTGACTGTGTATCATTGTTGTTAAGTTTCCACTGCAGAGGTATTTAAAGTGCAATTTTGTATCGCTCTACATAATGATTACCTACAGTGCTTACGCCCTGTGGCGAGACTGGCGAGACATAAATCTGTTTGTGCATTTGTTTTGATAAATGCACTTCCTCGTGGTCTTGCTCTGGCAAGGTCGAAAGACTATTAAAATTATCTTATCTCCGAGTGACAGCGAGGTTAGGGGTCGTTATGTTCTACTGTACACAAGGAAATAGCTCTAAGGCAATGGTGATGGGTCGGGCATATTCTGCGAACAGAGGAAGGAAATGCTGCTCAAGTGGCGTTTCTATGGCAGCCTGGCGGTCGAAGGAGACCTGATCGACCAACCAACATCTGGAGGATCTCCATTGAAGCAAACCTAAAAAGAGGTGGGATTCTCGTGGAACCATGTCAAAGCAGCAGGCAAAGCGAAAAACCTTCCGTTCGAAAATTAGGAGGCTAGTTTCATCCTTTTTACTTAAAACCCAGCATTCAGAGCCGTAAGTTAGTATTGGCTAAGCTTGGATTAGATTAAGTTAATAGACCAATGAAATATCACCGAGACAGTCAGACAATCTCTGTAGTTATGTACTTACTTGTGGTCGTGAAAATCTCGGTAACACATATTTACTGATACATTTAGTATCTAACCGTAAACTCATGAAATCGCCTCGAAAGGTCCTAATGGGATTAGGAGTTTATTAAGGGCACCTCGGTAAGTATCTTGCCTTGAGAAGGGGTTTGCGTTACCTTTCCTAAATTTAATACTTGTCAGTCCTGCCTGGTATTGACTAGATTTTGACACAGATTATTATTACCTACAACATTTTCAAAGTATAACTACTTCGCTCATTTTCAACATTAATAAAAGAGTATATTTGACTATGTTTACATTTTTACAACATATCACCTATCTAAGGTGTCCGCTGTCCACATTATTCACGACCTCCCAAGTGGCTTAGAAACATTATACATATCCTGTTATTGTTATAAAATTACTAACCGTTGCATCACAAGAGAAATTTAAGTTGTCATGAGATATCTATTTAATTGGTCAGTGAAAGATTAGTAGAAAGCTTTATATCTACCTAATCTTTAGGTACCTACTTGTTTCTGTATCCCATGTTTAACGGTTATTATACTTGTAATAATTAAAAAATGGCATATTTATTAATAAAGGCACAATAAAGTCATGAAGGTTAATATACCACAACACCTGTTTTAATGGCTTGGTTGAAAAATTCTAATCTAAATTCTAAAAATTCGTTCTATTTCGTTTGTCAACCGATTAACCGTTGAACTAAAAATCAATATTATGGGCTTAAAAAGATATAGACAAACTACAACATATTGTAATATGGGAATCACTTAGAAACGATTCAACGAAGCGTGTCTAATCGTCCATTGAGCGATTTCAATAACCGTGACAATAATCTGCTGAGTACCTACTCATATCAGTCAAAGGAGTTTCCAGTTTTTACTACCGAGCACAGATTAAATACAAAAATATATACCAGCAAATTGTCAACAGTGGCACACGGAACGAAAGCTATCAGTCAGAAACTGTCAGAATTCTTCACGACTGTCAACGTATTTGCAACATAATAACTCTTAGTTTCAATGGCTATAGTACGAGATTACAGATTTCGAAAACTTTAATACTTTTGCTATCGAAATATTGTAACGTCAGATTAAAATGGACCTAAAGTTGTTCGATTTATGACTGTAAATCAACTAGCATTAGGTCGCCGGCCGCAGCTACAGTCGCAAATCTGCGTTTAAAACGTTAAATCTTACGGATTGTAATTTCGATCTACCTATGAACGGAAACAAAGCAGTTCAGATTGTCGAGATGTGTAAACTTGTACTAAGCTTACTATATTATTATGTATAATATGTTAGATTTAACGTACAATACGCGTTAAATTTTAATCATAGCGGTTTTTTGATATTTTAGGCAATAAGCTGCGTTTAAATATGAATGGTTATGGAACTGGCCAGGATATCTACCAATGTTTTATTGAATTTAGATAATTTTGAAAATGAACCATTTCTAAATTTAAAAATCAATTTTTAACATATACTTCGCCGGCATGCCCCCTCGTTCTAGATGAAGGCAGAGTGAACTAACGAAGGTGCTATAAAAGTATCTTATTAAGTGATATTTTCAAAGCAGTTGTACAGGGAGGTACCTTATGAGTAATTCGTCTATTAAAAAAAATTGTGAGTGAAGTTTGGCCGCATTGATTTAAAACTTAAAACTAAAAACATTATAACAACTTGCCGACTCCATACAGAAATGTATTTCCACTATTGTTGTGTTAATAATACTGTATTGACAAAATCATTGTATACCAAAAAAAAAAAGTTCTCATGCGCTAGTTTTTTATTTCTATTATTTAAACTTCTATTCGGTATAAATTGACCTTACAGAGTAAAGAGCTCTATACTTTTTCAACAATTTTGTAATATTTTGGCATTGAAATAATCGGCAATAGAGATTTTCTTTGGAAAATATTATTTGCTCCAGATATAGAGTATGAATATCTTAACTTTTAATCTCACCAATATTTAAGTTTAAGTAGGTATAGGTAAGCAGGTACAAGGACATGAATGGAGACACGTTTGCAATACGTAATTTTTTAATAAGTAACGTAGTAATACATGCGGGTTCTTCCCAGATTGGGGTATTTTGACATAACGATAATAAGTCATGAGGATAATAAAATTAGTCTCAAAAGTTTTTGCATTAAAATTTCAGAAAAATATTGAGCAATATTTACGATGAATAACGGATGTGCTGACATTTTTGTTTAGCATTCTACCATCATAACAAATCAGTTCATTTATAAAATCCTTTGAGATGATTTATGTAGAGATTATAAAACATCTATTTTTTATAAATAATTATAATGGTTTGTTAGAAGTAGTAAAGTAACGTAAATCAATAATTTTTAACTGAGTTTTTTGGAAAACATGCGAACCATAATAGCACACCGTTAGCAGTGTGAGACAATTTCCAGCGATAATAATTATGTCAATTCAAGACTCTACGGGTATCTTCAAAACCTGGCAGACAGACAGACCGACAGACAGAGAGACAGACACATTTTCGCATTTATTATAAGCAAAGAAGAATGGATGATAGTGCAAACCGTGTTGTAATCGAAAAACGAGAAATGCGATTTATGCTATATTTTAGAAAAAAGAAATGAGACGTAGGTACCTACAATAGCCTACTAGGTATGTCGAAACAAACAAATTACTTATTGACAGTGAAAAAAATAGTATTTATCTTGTTGTAAGCAGTAGAACAAAACTAATAAATAAATATAATTAAATGGACATTGAAGTACATAAATATTTATTATCCACCTTAATAATATATTTAAAATACATTTAAATAACAACACGTGTTCATAAGTAATTCATTAGTATACTTACGTATTTTCTATAAATCAAAGCACGGATGTATCAAATGTAGAAATCAACGCAGTAGATAAAGCTATTGCATAATAGGATTTATTAATTTTATGTGATCGAATAAAACGCACGAAGCGCTTTGGACTAAAATACCGTGAGGGCTAGACCTTCGTTATTTTATAACGGCTGAAAGTTTCGTTATTTTATAACGGCTGAAAGTTTCGTTATTTTATAAAAGCTGAAAGTTTCTAAGCATTGTCCCCAACACAGGGAGGAACGATCAGCGAGTATGAAGTTTGGATCATCGTGGCTATGGCAAATAAGAGGTAACAAAGGGTGTAAAACCTTTCGTCAACGTATAAAGTGTAATTTTTTTTTTATATTTTCTTCGTATTAGAAATCATGTCATGCATGCCAGACATTTATAGCTCGATCACACAGGCTGCATAAGCGTAGACGTAGCGCGTACCATTGCGTTGTATATGGAACTGTATGAAACATGGTACACCGCTGACGTAAAGCGTGGATGTATGCGTAACCCGGTGTGTTAGGGGTTTACGCGCGTCACTACGCACCTGTCACGTGTACACAATTGGTGTGAATCGGCCTTTAGTGTCGTGACAACCCCCTGCCAGACTAAATTGTTAGAGCGCCTTCAGATTTGCCGTAAAATTGCCCGCACCCACGCGGCAGCAGCGGTAACAAATGGCACTTGTTTCGTAGCGTAAGAAAAGGGATTCGTCAAAATAATCTAATCCTGCAAACATCATGCAAAATGTAGAATCAATTCCCATCGGCGGCGTTCCCAATAGATAACAACATGGGGTTATTCAAGGGGCAAATCAACAAATTCCTGAAAGGCCGGCAACGCATCGGCGCGTGTACCTCTGGTGCTGCAAATGATCATGGGCAGCGGTAATCACTTAACATCAGGTGATCCGCCTGCTCGTTTGCTAGCTATTTTTTATTTAAAAAAAAATTGTGAGATAGCCCGCTGCCGTAGGGCTTTGTGACAAACAAAGTCGTAACTAGATAAAAAAAACATTCTCCTAAATCTTTTATTAAAACAACATATGGACCACGTGTACGTATATTGTAAAGATTTGACCTCCAACGTAGACAAAATTGATCCCTGTTTTTCGTTCACCGCTACGATAACAGATTCGTATTTTTAGGGGTTGAAAGCAGATGTCCGTATTATCTTTTTGTTCCCCTTGAACATGAGACTTGTAGCCGCTTAGGTACATTAGTATTATAATATTAAATTTCACAGGCGTTTTTTTCTAATATTTTAATTTTACAGACTTGTGATGTTTTTTTGCTTATTAACTAGAACCCACGACTTCATCCGCGTGGATTTAGATTTTCAAAAATCCCGTGAAAAGTCTTTGGTTTCCCAGGATAAAAAGTTGCCTATGTCCATCTGCAGGATGTACCTAGATGATGCCCGCATTCTCGTTGCGCCGTCAAAATCGGTCTGACAGACAGACAGCTTGCTTAAAAGAATGCTTAGAATGGATAGTAATGCTTAGAATGGATAGTAATTTTGATAATCTTAACAATATTTTTTTATTAGTTTTATGTCCGAATAATATCATGTAACTACTTAGGTAGTGATTAATGAATCACATAAAACTTACGTTGTCATTTTAATAGCGCCATTATTAAACAAATGATCAAAAATTGTTTTGCACTACCAAATCTCTGATCCTAGAATAATATAAACGAGTTAGGTAAATTATACCTACTCTAAAGAGTCGGAATTAGGACCTATTCAGATATACTCTAAAGCTCTTACCCTTAGAATAAGAACTCAGCTCTTAGCGTTGTATACTTAATTATTATAATACTGGGTTCGGAAAGATGAAAGAAGAAAAACAATACACGTACATGCACCTTTTTTTAAGATTAGGTAAGATTAGATACAGATAGATAGATAGATAGATAGATAGATAGAACCTTCTGTAACCATAGGAAATAATCATAAAATTATACCTAGAAAGTTTACGGACTAAGCATGTGCGAACATTTCTCCAAAGCATAAAACCTCAATCACGTATAAAAAAGTGAAATAAAAATAGGAGTCTTACTCAGCGAATACTCCGTGGCGCAGGTTAATTTTTCCTTAACAACCCGGGCAGATCTCCGTAATCCATCTTTGACGGATTTGCATTGCTTTAAAATATACTCCATGATCAAAAATGATGATAAGAGTCAAACTCACTGACTGGTTTGCTGATCAAACCAGTCTTGAAAGGCATAAATGGATTTCTCTTGGCACAAGTGAAGGGTTAAATCCGTAAAAACGATACTTTCTAATCCCGTGTGGAAATATTACGAGACAAATTTATATCTGAAGTTAATTTCATACAGTTCAGCACGCGAGCACCCGTAAAACAAAACTTTGTCACTGAAACACGTGCACTTTGGGAAACCCCGATGAAGTGAAGATGTCATGGTACAGTACTCTCTCGGGGCGCGAGTCATAATGTCGATAAAGTCAAAGAAAACTGAGAGAGTAATTCGTTAGTTAATAAAAATAATCTCGTCGGCGCACAACGCGGCATGGTTGCTGCACACCTAACACAACACTGGTGTGAACTGCGGTGTAGTAATAGGTATTAGGTATATTTTAATTTATACTGTAATAAATAACACATTGATATTCTATTAGTAATTGGTTGCTCACGTGGCTTTTGCCTGTTACTTGAGACGTGTGATAAAGTTTGTTAAATTATTGCAGTTATATCCAGTGAGTAATACAAAAACAATTGTAATGCAAAATATCAAATGAATGAGAATATAATAATTAATCAATTTTTATATCTGTTTTGTATTAAGTAGGTACATGTACTGTCATTTATTTAACTTTGCAGTTTTATTCTACAGTAGTTACTTATACCTAATCTGAAAAGTCAAATTACCTATGAACAAAAATAAAATTGTAGCGCTCTCTCATGGATCTTTATTATGTACATGTGCTCTCACTATAGGTTCTGCTGATCAATCGCGGAAAAACTGCATCAATCATTATTACAATCTCAATTGTGGTGACTGGCTGAATTCATAGTATTCTTTGTGCAACAATACATTGTAGCCAATAGTGAGCGAGCGTCCACCAATCAGAGATGATTACGATTGTGACATTGTAGCTATCATTTTACCGCAATCAGGACGTAGCCGTAATCTAGATTTCGTATCCTATGTACATAATAGGTAATTCAGCTTACATTTCCAAACATATCTTATTTTTATCTCTTTAAACATTTTTGAGAGCCCAAATTGTATAGTAGATACATTAGCAACAACTTTTTGAAAGCACCCGCTGCCACTTGCTCGTAGCGAAATTGTGTTGACTTTGGCACAAACATCAAAGTTTCCGGTAAACAGTATCGTATCGAGTGGGTAAAAAGGCGCGTCTGCATTTTAACCTCGAATTATTACCATCTAAAAATTGTAGTAAATTGTAAAATAATTTTCCTGTCTAGTCAAGTTCATCGTTCTGGCCGTGAAATAGAAATACCTATTTATTCAAATAGACTTTTACAAGTAACATCAAGTGAATCTGCCACTAACTGGTTCGAAATCCACCGAGGATATACCGAGAAGAACCAACAAGAAACTCGGCGGTTGCTCTTTCAAATATTTATGCGGTCAATACCTAATTGCTGATCTGATCAGATGAAGTCATTCAGTTACCGTCCATTTACATCTGCTAGTAGAAAAGCCGAGGACCAAAAAGAGTAAGGTTATTTAAACATTATACTCCGTTCGACTTTTCTTACACTCGAAGGTACTATGAAGAATGCAACCAAGAGAGAGAAGAGAAGTATTTTGGTAATTTTCCGGGATAAAAAGTAGCCTATGTCCTTCCCCGGGATGTATCCCAAGTCTGTACCAAATTTCATTAAAATCGGTTCAGTGCTTGGGTCGTGAAAACGTAGCAGACAGACAGACAGAAAGACAGATAGACACACTTTCGCATTTATAATATTAGTATGGACTATGAAATGTTAATTTAATAAAAATAAAACGCATTTAATAGCATTTGATAAATAAAAATAAAAACAAATTCAATTAATTTTCGCGCAAAAAGCTTCAGTTTATTTATTTTCAAAGGCCGATAAAAGTCGAAAATCCGATAAAGATTTATCGCAGTGCATTAACGAAATTGAAAAGATAGATAAAAGAATCAGTTCGTGATCAGAGCAACTGTACCGAAACATTTAATTATAAGTAAAAGATAATAATATTGTGTGATAAGATCGCGGTATTACCAGTTATTGCACAATAAGTTTTAGTAGGATGAGTGACGTCAATTTTGAAATATCTAATAACTTAAAATTTAAAAAACCCCGACACAAAAACCTGTATAAGAAAACTAGAAAAGAGCTGATAACTTTGAAGCGGCTGAACCGATTTTCTTGGATTATACCTAAGAACACTCTCGATCAAGCCACCTTTCAAACAAAAAAAAACTAAATTAAAATTGGTTCATTAGTTTAGGAGCTACGATGCCACAGACAGATACACAGATAAACAAGTCAAACTTATAACACCCCTTCTCTTGGGTCGGGGATTAAAAATGCTCGCGGTGACATCGCACCAACCGTGCAAACTACTAGTAAACGCCAAACCTCGTGGAGTGTCCAAACATACAGGTTGTTCCTGAAAAGATTATATTTACGTGTTTTCTTTCATGGATTTCATGGATTTTTCTTACATTAAAATATTTTTTAGAATCTGCTTTATATTTTTATCCGTGATTGATTCTCTTAGAGGTAATGCCAATTTATTCATGAGCCTTGGTATCAAATATTGGGTCATCCGTTCACCATAGAAAAAATTCGCGCCGATTAAGCTACTCAATGCATAAAGAAGGACGTTAAAATGTCTGTAAACTGTCTGCGCTATATTTGGCTACGTATTTATTCAGTTGGGCCCATTAACAAAATTTTTATGTTAGCAAATGTGACACTGGAGATACATTAATCTACCGAAGTTGTATGGAGTTGCCAAATTACGATGTTCTCCAGTTCATAATTTTATACAACTTGATATGTCACTTTAGGTAACCCGAAAAGTTACGTTACGTAGTTTACCAAGTTGGTGGGTCATAGGTCTGCTTCGCCGGACACTCGTTGGCCATTGTCAGCGTTGAGGTAGAATTGGGATTTTTATCGGTAGAAGTCAGATATAACCACCGCACTCCAATGGCCGGTGGTAATGGATGTCCATCAAAAAAAGGGCAACTGATTCTATTGAGAATGATTGTAGATGAAGAAAGTATTTTTTTGTTATATTATGGGCCGATTTTTCAAGGAGTGAAGTTTGGACCGTTTTTGTGTTAGAAATTTGCGAAAATTTAATTTGGCAATTGGAAATCAGTCCTACTTAATTCTTAAGCCGTCTAAAATACTTTCCATACGTGAATCGAATTCCTCTACAATATTTATTATTTGACCTATTTATATACATTGCTCTGGATAGTAGAGAGAGTCACGGCCAGCCATTACTTAAAAATAGAGTACGTAATAATTACTCTTCTTACGTAGTGTAAGCTGAAATCGTTTTCCGTTTATTGGCATTGAAGAGTAAGTAAATAAAAAATATACCTACAATATTACTGACAGACCCACGATGTTGGAACTCGGATGGAGTTTCATAAAAAAATTTGGAAAAAATGGAATTTCTCAAAATCCTTTCTAATCTATTGTGTGGAAGTTACAGAGAAAACCTTAAAGAAAAAATCAAGTTTCTGAACTCAGAGAATTGAACTTGCTTTTTAACTTAAACAGAAAAAAATATTTTCTGTTAATAAGTTAAGAGAAGTAACCTCAGCGCTTTCTACACAAACGGAGTTTGGTTCTCATTTGAATACCAACCCAACAAACTAATTAAATTTTGTGGAATACGTTTTAGAAACAAATGCCTTTGTAGTGTCTGTAGTTTTCCAGATTTCTGAGAAAAAGTATAGTGACAAATTAATGACAAAAAACTAACACAAGCGTGCTTTAAAAGAATTGGCATAAAAATAAACAATTTTAAAACCATGAGGATGTAATTACTACTTATAGAGTTTCAAGAAGCGTATTTTTTATTTTCCTCGTTCTCATCAATGTACTTAATTTTGATAAACATAATAATTATTAAACTGTTTGCTTGAGTTCACTTCAAAGAAAAATAAAGTTCAATTTGTATTCAAATGAGCAAGCTGCCAATTGAACAAATAAACGTGCACGATGTCCCAAATAAATGGTTACCTCTCCGTGTGTCACATCTCATTTACATCACAATATTTGACAATATTACTTACATTCAAACAAAGTGTGAAGACTATCTATTTGTTACTCTATGCTTGACCCAAATTTTTTCAAACATCTTGAGATTTTGCATTTCAATAACCTCACTAAGAAAGGATTTTTAGAGATTCCACCTGAGCGAAGCCGAGCGACCCAGCTATCCATATTTAATTTATACTTATTATTATTGCTAAAGTGTGTCTGTGTGTGTAATTTTTCAAGATCCATCTACTAACTATACTAACGGATTTTTACAAAATTTAGTACCGACATAGCTTGCATGTCTCTAAGGGACATAGGCTACTTTTTGTCCCGGATATCAAAGAGTTCCCACGGAATTTTTAAAAACCTGAACATACGCAGACGAAGTCGCGAGAATTATTTATATAGTACACTAATAAAGAATCTATTATCCTCAAATCACTCAATATGTATAATTTAAAATGGTATAAATTGATATAATCTATAATGTCGATCGCAACAATTGGTAAACGATGCGGGCATGCTCCATGTTTTTCAATTTCCAATCTGTGGTTAATACAACCACATATTACTGATATTGGCGCCTCAATTTATAACAACTTATTCACATATTCATTTGTTAAATAGTAGTGCCTAGAGTGCCTATTAAAATTCATGTAACTCTGATGCCAAATGGATACAGGAACGTAGGTAGTAGGTAGGTACTAATATTCCGTGGTAAATGTTTCTTCACTAAAAAGGAACGATAATAAGTAGAATAGACATAGACTACTACTATTTATCCCAGAATTTTTCCCCAAAAATACAGGTTTCATTATACCCATCCCATAACTCCCATTGGCAGTGTTCCCACTAGATTACAACATGGGGTTATTCAAAGAGCGGACCAACAAATTCCTGAAGGGCCGGCAACGCACGCGGCGGTTCCTCTGGTGCTGCAAATGTTTTTTTATTTATACCAGAAAGTTGTGACAATAGAGAGAAAAAGTGGCCATTTCTATATGAGATCAGTGCTTCCCTGTCCAGTTCCAGTAACCCTTGGAAGTGCGGGCGGTAATCACTTAGCATCAGGTGACCAGCCTGCTCGTTTGCTCGCTATTTTTATTTTAAAAAACCTACATGCTTTCGTTCACCGTAGGTACTGTAAGAACTTATTTTACAAAAAACTTATTCTTCAATATTGGAAAATAGCAAAAAAAAATATAGGTATAGTCCTGCGGTCGTTTCCAAAGCACATATTATTTTAATCAGATTGCTCTTCTAATTGTTAAAGTTTGAGTGGTTGGCAGCAAGCCCTGTCCTGAATTTAACGCGACCTATACCTAAAAAAGATCCGAACACATTATACTGTTTTACATA
The DNA here is from genome assembly GCF_905333055.1 of Maniola jurtina. Classification (NCBI taxonomy): domain Eukaryota; kingdom Metazoa; phylum Arthropoda; class Insecta; order Lepidoptera; family Nymphalidae; genus Maniola; species Maniola jurtina. The sequence goes on along the minus strand of NC_060048.1, from coordinate 4,599,541 downwards.
TGCTTTCAAGTTTAAAAGGAAGATGAATGAAATAAAAATAAATTCTGTATTGCAAACCATTACAATGTATTTCAATTTTCAGGTGCAGCCCAGAATAATGATTGGTAACATGAACTGTGCGTCATGTTAAGCTCAAGGCACATTGGCGCAGAACGAAATGCAGCGACGCGCGACGGTTTTTTTTAACTCTGTTTTGTTTCAAAGTAAACTGAAGAGTTCCACTATATTGTAGCCTATATAAATAAATAAATAAAAGGTTATTATTTAATATATATTATTTATATGATGTATGTAGATAGACTACATAATTACGTGGAAAGAATTTCCTAAGAACGCGTATACGGATCAGCACGTTAGCACGTCTTTTTCATTCTTATCTGGGTACATAATACTTTACATAATAAAGATAAAGTTCACTGTTATTTTGAGAGGATTTTAGAAGATACATTTGGCTTCACTTCGACTTTGTGTCAATTGAACTTGATTTTGAATATCTCTTCGAATGATTATTTAAAAACTTTTTATGTAATATATTATATTTGAGGAGATTAATTTCCATCATCCCCTATTTATTTAATCTCCTTAAAAGATTAATTCACATTGATACCAAATGGAAACGAGATTCTGAAATACTAGAAAATTCACGTCCATATACCAATTTTCACCTCTTCTGGAAGGAAGTGCTGTGCAAAATTTCACGCTTCTAGACCACGAAGATTCAATATTTAAGACCCACTGGTTTAAGCTGTGTATTGTTTGTCAGTGAGCTGTTCATCATCATCATCATGATCAACCCATTTCCGCCTCACTATTGAGTACTCTCAGAATGAGAAGGGTTTAGGCCATAGTCTGCCACGCTGGCCCAATGCGGATTGGCAGACTTCACACACCTTTGAGAACATGGAGAACTCTCAGGCATGCAGTTTTCCTCACGATGTTTTCCTTTACAGTTAAAGCAAGTGATATTACGCTTAATACGCACATAACTGAAAAGTTAGTGGTGCGTGCCCGGGATTGAACCCCGAGCTCCGATTAGGAGGCGGACGTCCTAACTACTAGGCTATCACAGCTTATCAGTGAGCTGTTATTAACGTTTTATTATGTAGATTTATATCGCAAAGCTATTTAGAGGGACGGGAGGTCCGCTTTGGATCCATTCCATCAATATCAATATTACCTAGACTGCATTGACAACGTACTCGAGGTGTCTAATCAATCTTACTTTAAAGTTGCTTCGAGGGAACGTGGGAACTACCTAGTATAAAGCTGGAGATTGACTTGTATCGTGTGTTTATCATTAGAGCTCTTGGCTCAAGTGAGCTCCTGGCGTGATATGGCTTGCGCTTTCGACATGCTCTCGCGATGACCGACCTGCACTGATTTGTAATGTAACACTCAAAGGGAATTTGTGAAAAAAACCAGCAGTCGAGTGGAGTACGCGGTGCTCGCTGCGAACAATACTTAGCCAACTAACCATGACAGTAAGTCTTTGGTTTGAGTTACAAAAACTCTATACATTACACCAAAATGTTACAAGTCAGTCTCTAGCTTTAGAAGATAAAGTGCATATATTTTTATTCTTTCATAAATATGTAGTTGAAAATCGCATACCTGTTATTAAAATAGACTATAATTACACTCGTAATATAATATTTGCTTCTTCTGCAGCTTCGCAAATATGACAAATCGTAACAATGTACGGGAATCTAAGAATTTACTTTTCACACGGTTCTAATTTTGTAGTATCAATTTGAAACTTTGCAAAGTTATGCAACTCTGACGACAATATGATATTATGGTGTTTCGAATTGGCATGGTAATGAAGGTTTCACGGGGAGTGCTCTGAAGAGTTGTTTGACCTCATTCCACCCTTCTTTTTCTACAACCGCACCACACGCCACCGCAAGCAATTGCACACTCACCACCCGGGTGCCTGGTGCACTTCGACCGCCGTTGTGCCAGATCCTTTTTTCCACGTACATGTGAACTGCGGAATCAACTCCCATCGGCAGTGTTCCCACTAGATTACAACATTGGGTTATTCAAGGGGCGGATCAACAAACTCCTGAAAGGCCGGCATCGCATCGGCGCTGGTGCTGCAAATGTTTATGGGCGGCGCTAATCACTTAACATCAGGTGACCAACCTGCTCGTTTGCTCGCTATTTTATTATAAAGAAAAAGGTGGGAGGAGACCTTAGGAAGCAGAGACTCCTAAATAGCTAAGAAATTTTGTTTGATTCGACTTCTCAGTGAGTTCTTTGGTAAAATATTAACGCGTTACTCATAAACGAGTGTTTATTTAGTTTTTTTCAAACTACATAAAATTTACTTGTTCCAATAATCGAACAGTGTTGTTTGTGCGAGTGAGCGAGAGTTTAATCGAATTATTCAATCTGAACACTGCATCGCTACAACGCTTTTTGTTATTGTTGACCTCAGTGCAAAAACCAATTCTAATTGCCGTAATGTTTCGACAAAAAACGTGGAACCGTAATTCAAACAAAAACGCGGCCATAAAAAATACTTATAGGTTTGATACAAAAGAAAAATATTGTGTTAGATCAGTTTCAAAAGAACGGGTATAAATTATACAAGTGTAAATTTAAAATTTATAACGCCCCCGACAAGTGAAGGTTACAGACTTAACTAGAAAAGAGCTTAACTTTCAAACGACTGAACCGATTTTCTCGTATTATAGCTAAAAATACTCTCGATCAAGCCACCTTTCAAACAAAAGAAAAACTAAATTAAAATCGGTTCATTAGTTTAGGAGCTACGATGCTACAGACAGATATACAGATACAAAGATACACAGATACACACGTCAAACTTATAACAACCTTCTTTTTGGTTCGGGGGTTAAAAAGGACAAAATTTTATTTTTGGTAGTCCAAAAAGAAACTTTAAAATTGGCCTAGCGCTTTTTATTCTAAGAAGAGGAGACTCGTGCTCTGTAGTGGGCTGGCGATGGATTGATACTTGAGATGATGATGATGAACATCAAATGTGTAATTAAAATCTCCTTAATTTTTCAGTAGGCTAGGATTTATCAACGATACTTGTGATTTTAAATTGTCTATACCTAATGTGATTTACCTGTCATCATCGAGGATAGATAGGTAGGATAGATAAGATTTAACCTATAAGAGGGGATTTAAACGCGTCATCGTCTATCAAATGTACTATGTACGTAGACGAGATGCCTAGGTAGCAGAGTGAAACGTGTGAAGGCTTTGTCCAAAAGGATTATGGTATTGTAGTGTTGATAAAGTCTCAGAGAGATTTACCTACGTTCCATTTTCAAGTTGCATGCAAGTGGAAGGATGAGTTACATCTCATATTGCATCGCAGTTCGCAAATATTTTTTTCTTGGTTTCCATAAGACTTTCAATATGTATATTATTGTATTTTACCTAAGAATCGTACGAGCAGTCGGGCGTGCCAATGGTTTCAGTACAAATACGTCTTTTGGCGTAATTTCGTTCATTATATTTTTATTATGGTAGGGCATAGGCGTTGTATTGGGTTAATTGGGATTAGGAACGAATGAAATTCCCAGTGTATCCCAGTGGTTAACTAACCAGCTTCTCTTAGAATTAAGAATTTTAACGGACATCTGGAAAACATATTACGGATATTAGTAGTTTAGTACCCAGGATGTATCTACAAAATTTTATTGAGTTTGATTGGTTAGTATTCAAATGAGAGCCAAACCGCGTTTGTATGGAGCAAATGACGGAGAGACCCCTCTTAACCTACTTAAGGGGACGGTATATTCCAGGTATAATTTCAAATCTAGAGATGGCGATACACATTGTATCGGCATCTCTCTTAGACGCCCCTGAACCGGTTGCGCATCGCCACAGTGTAGATTATTATTTTCACATCGCTCCTGCATTTAATCATTACGTCACCCCACTTCAGTGTTTACGATGGAGTAAAAAGTCAAGTTATGTATAAGTTTAAAATTCAAAGTTATAGTGATAAAAAATATTTATTATGAAATAATTAAAAATTTATTTAAAAAAATTAATCTGTAGGTATCATCAGAATCGATTACATTCGACTTCGCTGGGTTACTTTATTGTAATATATAACATTGCGTATCTATAAAAAATATGTGTACAAGTTAAATATTGTTTTATATACTACTAGAGGATCCCTGCGGCTTCGCCTGCGTTGATTTCGGTTTTTTTGAATCCCGTAGGAACTCTTCATTTTTCCGGGATAAAAAGTAGCCTATGTCCTTCTCCGGGATGTATCCCAAGTCTGTACCAAATTTCATTAAAATCGGTTCAGTGGTTGGGCCGTGAAAACGTAGCAGACAGACAGACACACTTTCGCATTTATAATATTTAATGCACACTGTTGCCAAGTTACTATCATTAGTTAGTAAACAGTCACTGATAAAAAAAAAACAACAATATTATAATGTACTTTTATTGTTTTGTCAACAACGAGAAATAATGAATGAGATCTATTTACAATCATGCTAATAGGTGTCTTTTTCAACCTGTATGCTTATTATAGTAGGAGATTTAACATTTCACCAACTTTCATAGAATGAGATCACACACACACAGTAACATTAAATTAAAATGGGCCTAAATAACCTTGACTTAAGGTCCTAAATTCAATTACACCGATTTTAATTTCTGGTTCTGTCTGACTGGCTATACATGAATGGATTAATTTGAGCTATAAAACAAGGCGGTTAAGGTCTATTTTACGTTAACGTTCTCATTATAAACCCCTATCTGCCAGTTTTGGTCATTACTATGGTGACCATTACATTTGGCCTTGAAAGAAGATACTTCACATGGATAAAAGATTATAGCATGGACAAGTCCAAGTTTCTGAAATTTTCACTTATTGATAATGATAATACTGTCATTCCTAATTACTTACATTTATAGGTAAATCTTATATTTTCTATATCTTATTGCTATTATAGATGCTGAGATTATAGAAATTACACTCAACTGAAATTCAATGAAAATATAGTTAGCACGGACATTACACAAGTAACTATTTATTGCATTTCACTAATTACCGAGATCGTAAAATCCTATTTTTTCATATTATCAAAACGTTTACAGTAAAAAAATATCACACGCGCTAGGCGTGCAAAAACACCTGAAAGAGATTATATGCACCTGCAGCCATAACAGGATAACATTATAATATATTTCGTGTTGTATAAAAAGCTGTTTTGTTTATAATCCTTGTTTTTGTTTATTCAATATGGTTACAGTCAAACCGGCCCGCTCGGAGCTAATAGCCATAAAAGTTAACTAATTAGGTGAAATATTCCAAAAGAGCATAAGTAGGTATGTACACATTCAATACGCTAACTTAACTGTTTACGTTAAGGTTCAAAGTCAAAGCGCTGGAGAAATGTTTTTATATGATACTGAACAAAGTCAAGACAGAGATTAAAATATTTTATAGCTTTTTTGTTATATTCAGATTCGGGCCATTGATTCAAATTTTAAATTTGTAGTAATTATTTTCTCTAATTCAGAAGCTGAGCTCTTTTTCTGGATGCCTCTCATTAGGCATCCAGAAAAAGAGGTCATTACCTTTTCGCTAAAAGACAATTTTACGTTGACTGACATGAAAGCAAAGTGCCTAGTAAGCCAATAGACAATTCAGCTAGATGACATCAAAGCAGATTACCCAGTCAGCAGAGAGTCAACTTAGCTGTACGCCATAAAAACAGAATGCACAAGTAGCAAAACGTCTGGAAATGTGAATAGTCTGTATGATTAGAACACCTCATTAGCCAGACGTCAAATTACATAGTTGGATGACATAAACGCTGAATGAGATAGTATCTAAAACGTCTGGAAAAGTAAATAGTCTAAATGGTCTGTTGCTTGCTCCTTTTTTAATTTTTAACCAACTTCCAAAAAGAAGGTGGTTCTCAATTCAGCCTGTTTTTTTACCCCATTGCGGCAAAGCCTAAAGGAAGAGTTATGATTTTAGCAGTCTGTATATGTATGTGTGTGTGTTTGTATCCAGATTCTGTGTGTTCCACCGTAGCGCCGAAACTACTGGGCTGATTTTGATGAATGAGGTGTAAATCCGGGTAACATAGGCTACATTTTATACGAAAAAAATTGACCTAACGGATGTAATATGAAAAAAAGTGGGGGTGAAAAGGTACTACCACTAACTAACAATTGTGCCAGGACTGGTCCTGATGGGATTTTGAAGTTTGAAAAGGTGCAGTTGGTTCTCTATATAACGTAGACCCGCACTAAGACAGGATTTTGAGAAATTTGATCTGTAAATTGACCAAATTATCATACAACAATACTACTTCTCACGAACCTATAAAAGCTACAAACAAACGATTTCAGTAGTTACATTTTATTACTGTTCTTACCTTTCGATTCAAAACAAGAAAAATTGATACACTGATTTGGCATTCCAAAACGAAGCAACTCTCGTCCTAATAACAATTTAATGTATACTTTAAGAATAACTGCATAAGGTAAGTTTTACAACGAATATTTTAACATCGATATTTTAATGTTAGTATACGTGAGTGAGAACACAAAAGCCACAAAGATCCTTTGTATTGACAAAGGCAAACACAATAGGATCTTTCATTTCTTGTAAATTGAACTAGTTTTATGAGAAAAAGTATTAAGTACGTATGAAATTTTGTTTTGCACATTTTCAACTTTTAAGCTGTGACAATAAGGTCTAAGTTGAAGGAATATTTAATAGTATGATTATTTTTTTGATCTATAAAACATTTATGACACTGCAATTTTTAGTCAAACTTATTATTGACTACTTAGTGACGTATATACATAAAAAAACCAGCCAAGTGCGAGTCAGACTCGCGCACCAAGTTTCCGTATCCGTACTCAGGTATTTTTCCGACATTTTGCAAGATAAATCAAAAACTATTATGCTTAAAAATAAATTAAAATCAGTTTTAGAATGTTCAGGTAAAACCCTTTTATATGATACCCCACTTGGTATAGTTATCTTACTTTGAAAATTGAAACACATTGTTTTTTAATGAACCCATAAATTCATGGTTTTTGCCAATTTTCATGATTCTAGGTCAACGGGAAGTACCCTATAGGTTTTCCTGACAGACACAACACACATGGACAAAACAGACTGACAGGCGGACAGATAGACAGACATACAGTTAGATAGACAGACAAACAGACAGCAAATTGATCCTATAAGCGTTCCGCTTTTCTTTTTGAGGTACGGAACCCTAATAAATGATATCATTGCATAGCAAGTGAAGAAACTAAAAATTATAACACCTTGGATAAACATCTCGGACTTGAAAGTGGATGTCATTTTCATAATAATCATGATCATCATCATCATCATTATGAGCCCGTGGATGTCCACTGTTGGACATGGGCCTTCCCTAAAGAGCGCCAGCCGCTTTATATCATCAGTCCATCGTGCTGGAGGACGTCCTACACTACGCTTGCTTATACGCGGTCTCCTCTCATCCTATTTTCATAATAATTAGTACTTTCCCCTAAAAACCTTTAAATTGATATCAATAAAGTTTTTTTTCCATCTTATCTTCTAATACTTATGCATTTTACAAGTTTGGTTTTTGATCTTTGAGCTACCGGGATAGAGCACTCAGATTAATTAATTTTTATTTTCAAATTATAAGTCCTGGTCTATAATGACCTAATATTAGCTTCACTACACTGCAATGTACTGTTTACTGCATTCTTTTTAAAATAATTACTTTTTTAATGTAATAAATGCACAATATAAACTTATCTTAAAATCTAGAAAAATCCTAAATAAAAATACTTTATAACATAGTACTGAATTTACTACTCTATGGCATTCTGTACAATTACAGTATGACAAAATGCTTATGAAACCCGAAACAGGTCCTGCCGCGCTGAGGCGACGGGTATGACTGACAAGATAACGTAATTACGGCCCATAACACTCAACAATAGGGTCGAAAATTCTTTGTACTCGCTCTGTACGCGATTTGAAGAGAATAAGCGAGGAAGCGTGAAATCAAATAATTTAGAATATAATTTGAAATATAGCACTTACTGTGAAATGATCGGACCGAATTATTTATTTGATTGTTTTACACCTATGGTGAAAGTTACGTCTTTAAGAGCTTTGTCATTAAAGAGAAAAACCCAAAAGTCTAAGGTTTTAGACCAAACTTCTGATTTTTTTTCTATCGAGGAAAGTTTGTCCAATCATGTTTTAATCGGACCAAATCCAAGGGGATATAATGAAAAATATTATATATTAATTTCAAATTTTTCGATCCATGCGTTCCTAACTTAATTCCATTTTAGTAAACTTTAGTATCGACGAAAACGGAGACCGCCGCGTTAAAAGCAAGGTTTGAAGAGTCACGCCACAATCATCGCTTCCTCAGACCGACAATTAGCCGCCAGGCGTCGCGTCGTAGGTATCCGATACCGCACTCATATGCTTAATTTGTTTAATAAACATGAATTAATAGAGTACAATAGTCTGGGCACCACGTGATCGCTAATTTATCGTATTCGATAAATCTATACGAGTATAATCGGTAAAATTGTTAGGCGGAAAATTTTTGCCTGGGCATTTTATACCTATACCTACAATACTCTCAGTCTATAATTAGTTTAGAAAGTAGGTTCTTTTTGCTTTTTTGAAGCAATCCTGATTTCATTTTTTAGAATTGGGCTGGGAATATAATACTTAACATATGTTGAAGTTTAATTTCTTTTTTCTTTTTAAATATTTAGCAATGAGCCCTACATTTCACGAGCGTAAAAAAGCCTTGCGTTAAAACCCGGCGTTGCACTGAAAATACAAAGTGCGCGTCAAAAAAGCGTTGACGTGTGAACAGATACTTAGGAATGCATTTGTTCTATCTGAACGCTTTTTTAACGGACGTTAAAAAAGCCCTCGTGCGAATGAGGCCTGAACCTCATAATAAATTTCATCTTAACACAGGCGTGAATTTTAACACAGTAGGTAATCTTAGCGCGATGTAGAAGACTAAGCTCCTACCCTACACTAACATTCTATTCAAAAAGAGAGCTGTGCGCTTCACAGCTCTCAAAGAATGTAAATGACATAGAATAGAATGACAATAATTAGTTAAAACCTAAATAAATAATTAGTTAGACCTATGTTATAAAAATATGATTTTGCTTATAAAAATTGTACCAACACCTTATTTGTCTACCTTCCTATTTTAACAAATAAATAGATTTTGACTTTTGATTATGACTACATCGATCGTGATGAAACTTTTACTACAGAACCCTAAAAACATGAATTGATCGAGTATCTTGAGTCTTGAGTTCTTGACATCGCATAATATCGTAATGTCAAGTCTCAAGTGGTTGTAAGCAATGCGATATACATTATGCGGATTATGTCAATTGGGCCTCGGGGAGCGGTCACTCGACACTATGGTGTACACTCCAATGCCATCCCGTTCTCAGATTGTAATTGGATCTTTGATGGAAGCTATAAGTCTTACATATTTATACACATACAGTATCGCCGGGATCTAAAGGGCAATAATTGACGTCTTTCACTACTCATTACCACCCTAAAACTACCGTCCAATAAGGGACACCCTACACCACTCAGGGACGGTCATAAAAACTTTATCTGGTCATGCTACTTGTACCATCGAAGCAGTGCTTGCCGCATATTATGGCACTAACAATCCCATAGGAACTTTTGTTTTTACGTCAGAAGCACCTTCCTCTGGCTGTGAAAGTCCTCGTTTTTAAGATTACTCCGGAACATATAATATTATGTAAGTAAAGGGTAGGTAAGTATTTTATATATCCTATTAAAATAAAAGTGTACCTGTTTGTCTGTCTTTTAACGGTTCATCCGTTCAGCTACCTTAAACGAAATTCGATACAGAGGTAGCTTGCATCCTGAAGACGGATGTAAGCTACTTTCTATGCCAGAAAATTGAAGACTAGGTACGCACGGGATTTGAAAAATTCTAGATCCACGTTAACAAAGTTGCAGGCATCATAGTCAGTAGTCACTCAAAACAGGGTTGACAAATTAAACTCTACCTTTTGAATAAGCAATATTGTTGGACAAAGGAAAGCTCCCACTTTTTGAATATTGCCTTAAAATTTAGAAGCCGGGCGACTCAAATAATATTAGTTTTGGGAAGTTGTGATGTTAAACTGTGATAAAACTTTCTATCGGAGGTAGAGAAAAATTACATAAAGATAAAGATAAATTTATTTTGGCTCAACAACAAATATACTTAACACAAACATGTCAAGACATATTAACTTCAATTAGTCATACCTAATAACAATTATATTACTGTGCACCTGTTTCCCGAACTAGTAAAAACTGTGTCTCGGTAAACAGCTTTTGATAATTTGCAGAGTCGTATCATAGGTTTCATAAAATAATGTAAATAGTTAAAAAATTTAGTTTAATAAATAGTTTAAAATCGGATGTCTAATATGGAAATCCATAACTATCTATGGTTTATAAGGCAAATAATAATAGACGTGTGGTCGAAAGCAGGTTGGGTTGCGGGTGTCTTCTACTACGCCTTTAAATTCCTTTTAGGTACCTACTGATTTTAATATTCAGGATTGACTAATTATAATATTCAGGATTAATTTCAATGACCAAATTCTAAAATGTCACAAAATTACAAAAACACCTCAAACCAATTATGTACGACTCGAGCCTGAACTAAGGCCCCGATTACACCTGTAAGTTTTGCTCACGTAAGTGGCTTATGTTATTAATTGACAACTTTACCAAGGCAAATGATACATAAAATAGTGTCTTACACAAAAAGTCATACACAAAGTCACAGACTCAGACACAAAGACACAGACTATACAAGGAAGCTTATTATAAGCACAAAAGCTTATTTGCTATAATCCGCCAAACCATTGGCGGATTATAGCAAACCGTAACCATTTGGTTAGCGGATTGCTATAATCCGCCAATGGTTTGGCGGATTATACCGCCAAACCATTGGCGTATTAAACCGTAACCATTTGGTTAGCGGATTATAGCAAATTAAGCTTTCGGTTCCTTGTATATCATGGACTTCCGCAAAATAACGCCTGCTTCTATACTACAAGACATTACATGATTAATTAACTTATAAGTTAATCATGTAAGCTACTTACGTGAGTAAAGCTTACAAGTGTAATTGAGGCCTTACACTGAGATGATTGTACATGCGGTTGTTTCTGTATCGAATTTTACCTATCTGGTAGTTCTTGACTACGTAACATGGAGTTGATTGTGTTATTTCACCAAGTTATATACTAAATACTCGTGTTTAATTAAAAGCAAAACTTATTAAGCTGTGGATTCACATAGAGATATCATGCACGTTGAAGTAGGTATGAAGCGAATTAGTTATATAGTGCTTTCGAAAATATTTTTTACCTAGATAAGTTAAATCGGACTCGTATTAAAAAATGTAAAGCTTGGCTTGGCTAATATGGGCCGCAGCAAAAGAATATTATTTGCAATGCAAATTTTTCAGCATTTTGAATATGTATGGTGTTACTCCTTTGGGCAGTTTACTCCGTCATTCTTTTGTTTTCAAATATTTTGTCCTTTGTAAAGAGTTATTTGTGACGTTTTATGTGATTTGTTTTGGTATGTTTTACGAGTATGTACGTGTATATGGCGAGATTCAAAAGACCTCTTATACAGATAGTCTGAAATTAGACATGACGCTCTTTACCTAAAGAAAAGTGCATTATTCCTTAGATATAAAAGACTCACTGTTTATTTTGGCAGCGGTGAAAAATTTAATCCTCGAAATCTTAACCTTGTATAATATTGATCATAATAATAAATTATCCAACAGTTTTGATTTACCGTCGAGATTTCGACATATTTCGATAATTCAGTTTACCGAAATTTAATTAGCAAGCGACGACGTCATACCAATTTGCGAAAACTTAATTAAAATCACAGCAACAACACTCAAAAAATTATGAACAAACCACAGTGAATCTTAGATTTCAACGTAACACTGTTAGTCCCAGAGGAATGTAGGCATCCGAACATACAGACAACATTGCGGGAAACATATAAGCTTTTGACACCCTGAAATTAATTTATCTACGAACGTAACGCCGCGATCCTTTTTCCGTCATTTTGTCACAATTTCCTCTTCGTTCAAAGGCACAGCACACGCGAGAGCGACACAGATTTTGCTTAGTAACTCTGAACTCTTGGGTTCGTTTAGTCGCGCGAAGACTCAAAGTATTTGGATGTCGGAACGCGACATGTCAGCGCGCGAGGCTGGGCGGCCGGTGACTACTGCCCCACAGTACTGACGTCTGGCTGCACAGTTTGCAAGACACAGAAGCGGCCATGCGCCTTGTCGCTTCTAGATCTCATTCCCAACATTCATGGTCAATGCTAACAGCTTGATAGCTTGTTCCTGTTACCGAAATTCGGCTATACGATGCGATTTAAGAGATGTTTCCAACGGGCCTCCCAGCGCTCCCCAGCGCTGTCCATACAAACGTAGTTTGGTTATCTTTTGAATATTAACCAAATTCAATGAAATTTAGTTGATACGTTTTGGAAACTAATGTGTGGTTTTCCCAGATTTCCATAAAAATATCTAGTTTAAAACTTACAAGGGTTCATAGATCTGCCATACCAGCAAAGTTAGTCCTCATTTGAATATCAACCAATCAAATTCAACAAAATTTAGTAGACACGTTTTCGAAACTAATAGATATCTATGTATGTGGTTTGACGAATTTCCATAAAAATATCTAGTTTTAAAATTACACGAGTTCAAATATTTGTATATGTAAATACTTTAGCTCGTGGAACCTAATTATATTGGTCAATTAGTTCCTAGAAGTTGTCTATAAAATTTCATTGAGTTTCACTGGTTAATATTCAAATGAGAGCCAAACTACGTTTGTATGGAGCTCGCTACGAAAAACTCCTCTTAAAGCACTAACCAATGACACTATCTTTACTCTGTGCCAATGGTGCTACCTGATTAAGCTCATCGTTCAACCGTAATGTTGTTATTTGTTTGGACTAAAGTCCCTGGAGTGAGATATATCTGTGTCCGTATGCGATTTCGTTTGTTTTAATTTATTTCCTGAACTCCTTGGCGGATTCGTGTCACATAAATTTGTGCGTAATGGAGTTCGTATAAATGCCCCACTTACGGATACATTGTAATTGAATAATCCGTAGTTTCTGCATTAAAATTACACGGTATTTAAAATTCGATAAAGAGATTACCCAGTAGAGTCAAAGTCAAAGTGAAAATCATTTATTCAAAGTAGATAGGTACAATTGTACTCCTTTTGATGGTCGGAATTGTGAAATTTGTACGATATAGTGGTGATGATTAATTACGTAACTTAAAACTAAAGCTACGAGGGTTCCAAACGCGCCCAAGTCTGAGAAGAGCCCACAACAAACTCAGTCGGGTATGAGTAAGAACATAACTAGTGAACCGCAACAATATATTTGCTATATATAATTAAACTCAAGTCATGCATAATCATGTAAGCCACTTATTGTCATGCACAGGCATATACATTGATATCGACCATTGATATCGAAGGCACCACCTAACCTCTAGCAGATTCTGAGCCGAAAGAAAACAGTAGTTATGACAACTCTTTCAAAAGCCGCCATATCCTAATAATCCTAATTCATGCTAAAAGTCAAATAAAAATAATTCATGCTAAATGAAATTCGAAAGTGTGTCAGTTAGTCTGCTAGCTTTTCACTGCTCACGCGTTCATTGGATTTTGACATGTTCATTGTTCGCGTGGATGTAGGTTTTTAAAAAATCCCGTGGGAACTCTTTAATTTGCCGGGATAAAAAGTAGCCTATGTGCGAATCCAGGGTATAATCTATCTCCATTCCTTTTAGCCAAATCCGTTCAGTAGCTTTTGCTACTTTGCTACACACACACGCACACACACACACATACACACACACACACACACACACACACACACACACACACACACACACAAAATCTGTGTAGTCCACGCGGACGACGTTGCGGGCATAAGCCAGTATTATTATAAAAGCATAATCTAAAAACTAGCTAAGTCTATAAAGCCAGTAAATGTAAGTCTAGAAATCTGGACAGCCCAGTTAATCGACAATGTGCTTGATCGAAAAAAGATAGATATTAAGGTAAACAGATACGGGTGAAGATTTAAACAAGCAAGTAGGGAAGCAATTTCGAGTCTGCTTACTTCGGGATTTCCCTCGGAGAGCCTAGCAATTGGTTTCGGGCGGCATCCAAATGACTTTATAAATTTTTTATTAAAATTGAAGGCAATATACTCTTCTTGAATAAGTTTTCTTTCAATAAAATCTTTCGCGATCACTTTTTAAAATATTATAACGGATGTGAAGAAGTATTTTTCTTTTCCCAGAATTTAGGAAAAATTACACAATCATTTTTAATTTAATTACTACAATCATCTGAATATGTTATTGTTTTGATTCTAGAATAATTGCTTCCACAAAACCGTACCCACTCGTAACATAAAAAATCCATTGATAAAGGAAGCTTCGAAAAATCTTCAAACATAAAAAAGTAATGATTTGGAAACTTTTTGTAAATTGGTAATTGGTAGGTATCTTGATATAGAAAGTGCCGAAAATCTGGCTATCTTTCATAAGCTAAGTTGATTCATACCTTCATACTATCTCCGAAAAACCCCTTTTCTTATTAGGTGCTTACATCACAAAAGGTGTACTTTCCTCACAATCACAGCTTCAACGGTTATCGCACTTGCTGATGACTCAGTAATTCAGGACATTCCCTTTATATGTATCTTAGCAGATAAAAAATACTCACGTACAAGGCATGAGGATAATGACTTTCTATTGTAGGGGTTTTTTTAGATAAGTTTATAACGTGGATATAGTTCAACAAGTTGCGAAGTTAAAGTGGCAATAAGGCAGGCAGTTCGAAAAACCGATAAACGTTGGGGTTCTAAGGTGCTCGAATGGCGACCTCGTACTGGAAAACGCAGCGTAGGCAGACCCCTCACGAGGTGGACCGATGACATCAGAGTGGTAGGGTGCCGCTGAATTCAGGCGACGCAAGACCGTGGCGTGTGAAAGTACCTACTCGTATAGGTGTGTCCAATCCAGTCCATCAGCCTGTATGCGTACATTGCTAGACACAGGCCTTTTCAAGAGTAGCCTTTTATATCCTACGCTCCGCCTCAGGAAAGTGGGAAAGTCATTTGTGGGAATGAGTGTAAGCCCTAATTCAAAAGCGTTGCGTTAAAACCCGTCGTTGGAAGTATAAAACGCGTTAAAAAAGCGTTGTCGTGTTAGACAGTAACAGATACTTGGGAATGCATTTGTTCTATTTGAACTTGAAAAACTCTCGTATAAATGAGGCCTAATAGGTTATTTTATAATAAAATTCAACAGTCAATTTTAGACTTGCCTTTACAAAAGTTTAAAAAATCTATTAAAAGTATGGTCCTAAAAAAAGCATATTATACAATCGAAAATTATGTAAATGATAAAAAAGCAATGATGACTCGCTCCAGCAATGCGCGGGGCTGCAATTGCTTGTCATAGTATGGCATATTACTTTAAATCGAACAATTGAAAAGAGCAACCACCGAGTTTCTTGCTGGTTCTTCTCGATAGGAACGGCATTCCGAACCAGTAGCACAGAGCAAATTAATTTGACGATTCACAAGCACTTGTAAAGTTTACTTGAATAAAAATATATTCTACTCTATTCTATAGTTTCAATTAAATTACCTACCTACTTTGTATATAAATTTAATTTTAATTTTATTGTATGTGCGTTTAAAATATATATTTAAATCTACTGTAATAACTTTATTAATATTTTCCATGTAGGCGTAGAGTCATTATTATTATGCATGTAGGTAATATTCGGTTCCGATGGGATTTTGCAATGCTCATACAATTTTAATGTCGAGTCTGTAGCTACTAATTGGGTAGCGCTGGATTGCACATGCAAGTTCCGGAGCTTTATCGAGTATTCGTAATAAATTTTAATGACTATTTTTTGAACTGTACATTTTAACCTAGTTTAATGCAGGTGAAGCAATCAAATATTGTAAACGAAAACTGTCCGTCCTTATGGCTGTACAATCAGTATAGACATAGCTGTAGGTACGTATGAAAATTCCTTGCAAGATTCTACGAGTGTCATAAAAAGGTGTAAGTACTGTAAGTATAACAATCTCTACCCATCACTACCCATACTATAAAATATGTGAAATGTATTTGTTGGTTTATTGATTTGTCCTTCAATCACGTCGCAACGGAGCAACGGGTCGACATGATTTTTTGCATGGTTTATAGTTAAAGACATGGCGAGTGACATACTTTACATGCACGAAAATTATAGAGTCCCTACGGGATTTCCAAAAACTACATCCACGCGGACCATCCAAGGAACAAATAAACCAACAAACCGAAAAACAAATACACATTCGCATTTATATTTGACTTTGACTTTGACTTATAATATGAGTAGTGATAGGCAAACTGACTTTCTAAATAACAGACGTCTTTTACACGGAGATAGCATTCTGGAATAGGCTACTTTTTGTTCCGAAAAAGTTCCTGCGGGTTCCTATGGGCTTAAGTACTGAGTGAACATACGAGTACATATATCTCAAATTTCGGCACAGGCAGCAAGTAAACCATGGTCCTAACCTAGCGTCCGGGCGCTATTTCTAGGAAGACGCAGGTTCGAATCCTTCCGCAAGAACCCTATGGGATTTACAAAAACCTAATTTCACGTGGCCGAGTCATTTTGGTGCAGAAATAGCTTGTGTGCTGAATACGGATATCCATAGGCTACTATTTATCCCGGAAAATCGACGAGGTCTCTTGGGATTTCTTTTTGACTTTTTATAAAAATCGGCATATGGGATACTGGTTATCTATACAAATCACACAAACAGGATATTACTGAACAAGGCTGATTAAATATTATCACGTTTTGACATCCTTTATTTCAAAATTTTATGACAAATATAATAGCTATTATCAGGTTTTACATTGAAATAATGAGCTTATCTACCACACCTACGTAGCGCGCACTTATAATACTCTGTATTTTTATTATAGTTTATTAAATCCATTATATTTTATTCATTTTATTTTTATTTCACAAGAAATACCCCTTATTAAAAGTGGTGACAGCTTTGTTGGTTAAAACATCGGCATTTTATTCGACGGGTCCGGGGTTCAATCTGTACTACGCACCTCTAACATTTCGCAATTTCCCTTGCTTTAACGGTGAAGGAAAACATCGTGAGGAAACCTACATGCCTTCCCATAACAGCTTCCCATAGCTCAATGGTGTGATGATGATGATGATGACCCATTATTTATCGGAGGCGTCAATTGAATATTTATAACTTTATGGATGATACCCGCGACTTCGTCCGCGTGGATACAGGTTTTTTAAAATCCCGTAGGAACTCTTTGATTTTCCGGTATAAAAAATTGTCTATGTCAGTTTCCGGAATACAAGCTACCTCTGTACCAAATTTCATGTAAATCGGTTAAGCAGATGGTCCTTACAGAGTCCTTAAACTCTTTGATTTTACGGGATAAAAAGTAGCTTATGTCCATCCTCGGGATCTAGGCTAACTCTGTACCAAATTTCATCAAAATCGGTTAAACTGTGAAAAACTAGCAGACAGACAGACAGATACACTTTCGCATTTATAATATTAGTGTGGATAACTCAGGTAAATCTGAAAAAGGAAGGTACGTCAGAGTTTAAATTAAAGATATCCGATGTTTTATTAAGTGCCTGTGTCATTTACCTGTTTGACTCACGTTTACAGGAAACTCTTTGTTAATAAATCTTGCGCGTGTGTGTTTCTATTTCGAAATTGTGTTCTGCGATGATGCAATTTTCGTTAAGCATATCAAGACTAATAAGCAGTGATAGCTTAGTCGTTAAGGCGTCGGTCTCTTAGTTGATGGGTCTGGGGTTCAATGCCAGACACGCACCTCTACCTTATGATTCAGATACAAGTTAGCCCTTGACTGCGATGTTACCTGGTGGTAAGTGATGATGCAGTCTAAGATGGAAGCGGACTAACCTGGAAGAGGAATGGCAGTTTTTATTAAACCCAAACCCCTTTGATTTCTACACGGCATCATACTGGAACGCTAAATCGCTTGGTGGCACGGCTTTGCTGGTAGGGTGGTAACTAGCCTCGGCCGAAGCCTCCCACCAGACCAGACCAGTGATTTAGAAATATAGACCTATAGTTTAGAAATTATAAAATTCCAAACGCCTGCCGGGAATCGAACCCGGGATCTCCCACTAATAAGACGTCAAAATATAAGGTATGTCGTTGAATCCATTTTCATTTTCATTGCCAACCATTTTCCTTGGTCGATAGAGAACGCATTTGGATTACGGTAGATTTCTATAACGCATTCCATTCATAACCCCATCATCAGCTTATTAGACCGTCATTTTGATGAACGGCGTATTCGACCAATTAATTTTACTACATAGCTGTTGTTATCCCGCTTGTGGTGAATTCTCACAACAAAACGGGTGTATTCCAAGTTGTATATTAAAAAAAAAAGATTCCGACGAATTGAGAACCTCCTCCTTTTTTGGAAGTCGGTTAAAAAGGAAAAGCGTAAAGGAGTTTGTAGTTCCTACGAAAGTGTAAGATTTCCTAGAAATTCCGTTAGCTTTATCTTTTCCTCTAATGTAAAGGCGGTAATAAACTAGAGTGCTAGACCGAAACGCTATCATATCTACACGAGTATTTATTCGTCCAAGATCTACACATACAAATAACAATGTATTAGTGATATTAGTACAACGTTGTTATTTTGGCGCAGAGCACCCTAATATAAGAGGATTATTGAAACTGAATAAATTGGTTAAACTAGCCATTTGGCTGCTTTCTATAAGTTATTCATATTTTTATAAAAAGAAATGTTCTTGGGCATTTTGTCTGTGGTTTTATATAGATTAGGTATAAAACCTAAGAGTTAAGATCTCAGATCTGTTGAGATGGGAACCCACGCGTCATTATGCCAAGAATATTTTATTATTTAAAAATTATTAGGAATACGATGTACAGAGAGAGAGATTGATGTACCTATAGAGTAGGTTATGTATGTACCTACTCTATATTATATCACTCAGTTATTAATAAATGATTAAGTATGTTGTATCGATTATTATTTTTAGGGTGTAAGTAACTATAACTATATATATGTAAAATACATAGTACTTTTTGTCCAAAGCCCCAGAGCCTAGATACGTAGGTACAACTTTGATACATCAATCATTTATTTTCTGTCTTTCCTGACTCAAAGCTATTCCTTTTTATTCACTAACTACTGTTATTTATTCACCAAGTGCTAACAGTATGTCATATGCACGCGCCGCGCTGCGAGCCACCCGTGCGCTGCGTGCGTGCGTAACAACGACGAGCACGATCCGTTCGCGAGCCGTAACATGTTACTTACATATACAAAGAAGTTCACTAACCGAGCTGTTGCTCGGTTAGTGAACTCCTTCCTTCCTTCTCCTTCCTTCCTTCTCCTTCCTTCCTTCTCCTTCCTTCCTTCCTTGACTCGGGTCTAGTCCTCAAGCGCGGTGACGAGCGAGCAGCAGGTGTTGGTGTCGTCTATGGAGATGCGCACGGAAGTGCAGTCGACAGGCGAGTGCGGCAGTTGTTCCGCCGACTGCGTCGACACCCGCCCGTTAGCAAGCAGTGACGTATTATCTATATAAAGGAGTTCACTAACCGAGCAGCAGGGTCTCTTCATCGAGCGCGGTGATGAGCGAATCTGTGCAGCAGGTGTTGGTGTTGTCTATGGAGATGCGCACGGAGGCGCAGTCGGCAGGCGAGTGCGGCAGTTGTTCCGCCAACTGCGTTGACACTTTCGCGAGCCGTAACGCATTATCTATACAAAGGAGTTCACTAACCGAGCAGCAGGGTCTCGTCATCGAGCGCAGTGACGAGCGAGTCTGTGCAGCAGGTGTTGGTGTTGTCTATGGAGATGCGCACGGAGGCGCAGTCGGCAGGCGAGTGCGGCAGTTGTTCCGCCGACTGCGTCGACACCCGCCCGTTCGCGAGCCGTAATGACGCCGCGCGCCCGCCCGTGCCTGTCGCCGCGCCGCCTCCACCATCTTCGCATCTGAAAAAAAAAAAAAAATAGTAAATTTCTAAACTTCCAAATTAGCACCTATTGCTTGGTTACTAATACTGAGATTAAAGAGCGTACTTTGACTTAGCTTAGACTTAAGTCACTGTTAAAACGAGACAGCGTTATATTATTGGCGTAAATCTGTCTCGTTTTAACTGAAACTTAAATCTGAGCAAAGTCAAAGTAAGCTTCTATAGATCTCAGCCTTAGAGTACGGACTTAAAAGTGGAGGAAAAACCCTACGGCGAAAGGGTAGCCATTTCGGTACTATCGGTACGAATTAGTGAGAATATTAGTGGGTATTCCGGTCGCCTCTCGGTTGGCGAGTCCCACATACCCTCTCTCAGCTGGCTGGCTGGTTTACAGCTGACTGGCTGGCCTCCAGGAGATGCTTAAATGTATTACCCAGCGTAAAAAAAAAGCGATACTCCGATGAACGCTGTTATGTTGGTGAATGTTTGGTTTCCTGCAACTATCCCCGAATATTTTGTTTACTCTATTCTCTAAACAAGTAAACTAATAATTTAAAAAAATTAATTAGGACATCTAGATCTTGACAGATAGTTTCGATAGCACAGTCTGTCCAGATTAAATTAGTTCCACGCTAAGTTCAGTTTAACTATCGGCCCTTTTATAAATATAATTATTTATCAATACATCTGGTGCAAGGATGTCTGTGTTATTTTATTTCGCCCACAGTTTTCAAAATCATTAAAAAAGAATGCTAACAATCTTTATTTTAATATTTCCGGACATTACTCAGCGTTTACGCACGAGCGCCTAAATCGTTTCTAAAAACGACCTCCTTATTACACTATTCTATTCTGAGGAACCATTATAAATCTATAAAAATATTATTATGTTTATTTGGTTGTGATCCAAATGGGGCTATTATTGTATGACGTAAGCAATACCGGGTAAGCCCCTAGGCCTAAAACTACTGAAACGACTGTGTATGCCAATATTACCAGCAACGTCAAGATTAGATCTTGTCTAAAACGACCAATAGTCCAATACGTAGAATTCGATAAAGCATCATAAGGCAACTGCCCCACCGCTGACGAGGAAGCGACTAGCTATCGACTATTTTGACGCTCAAGAAATGTACAATCAATATATGATTGCAGGCTGCCACGGGACAATCAAAGTGAAACTCCTGTTAAAGGACTGGACTTGTCGGTGCCTCAAGACGATAGTTGCACAATAGAAGAGGGATGCTTAGACAATACAGCACTTGATGCTACTGTAGACATGGACCTGGGGCAAGAACTGCGCCTGTTTAGGGAAGAACTGAATTTAGCTCGAACGGAGTTTTTGGATGAACTTCGTGCTGTTCGTACTGATATTCAAGAATTTCGTAGTGAAATGTCTGGTATAAAAGCATCCATTGCGCTGTGTACTTCACGCTTGAATCGATTAGATGAAAGAGTGGAGCTGCTCGAGAAGCGCCTTAGGGAAAATCAGCAGAGCAACAGCATCTCCGAGCTCGAAGCTACTGTGGCACAATTAAAAAAGAATATAAATGAACGAGATCAAAACCTCTTATCAAATGAGATTGAGATTATAAACATACCTGAAGAACCAAATGAAGACCTACAGCACTTGACATTATTAATTTCAACAAAATTAGACGTAAAATTGGAATCGCAGGATGTTATAAGCGTGTCACGCACAGGTGGACACCACGTTCTCGCAAATAAGACCGACGGGCAGACGCAATTACGACCGAGACCACTCGTTGTGCGACTGGCACGCTTGGACCAGTGCAATGACATGCTGCGTAGCGCCCGTGCACATCGTAATATCACGATCGCTGATCTTGGCTTATCGAATGAACCCCGGAAGTTTTATATCAACGAAAGGCTTACGAAATATAACAGACAGTTATTTCGGAAGGCCCGCGAAGCAGGCAAAGAACTCAAGTGGAAATTCGTTTGGATCAGGAGGGGACGAATTTATGCGAGACGAGAACCAGGATCGCCAGCAATTCCAATCTACGCAGAATCAGACATTGCCGGACTATCTTAATAAAAAGTACAAAATGAATCACTTGGAGGAAATATGTTTAATAGTTAAATTTTTATGTCACATAGCTAATAATGATTTAGTTAATCTTAGCAATCTTAAGTGCATACTCACACATCTCACTCACACACACACACAACAACCACAACAATTCATCAAGTACTCACACATATATTTACATACTACTATTGCATATTGTTTACTCAGAGGCATCTGCTTATATATTTCGGCTACATTGTCTGTCCGCAACACAGCTTATTTTTTAAATTCAACTTCTTCGTTCATCTATCCTGCTGACTATGGCTAATATACAAGCAATCTCAGCTGACATTGACGATAACATCAATGTCGGCAAAGCTGTGATCGCGGACATACCGGAACAATGTAAAACACTATTAGAGCATGGCAGTAACTTTTTTAGCATTTTAACTCAGAACATTAGGAGGCTATCGTGTAATTATGACGAACTACTGGTCCTACTTAAACGTTTGGATATTTCATTTGATATTATTATACTCACTGAATGTTGGCTAACTGAAATATCTAGCATACCTAAAATAACAAATTATCTGTCATATGCAACTAAAAATCATATCAATCAAAATGATGGTGTCGTCATATACATAAAAGAACACTTAACTTGTAATGTTAATGAACCAGAATACTCTAAAGAAGCTAACTGTCTAGTGACCACTATTAATAATGATCTCGCAATTATTTCAGTGTACCGGCCGCCCTCTTTCAAAAATCTGGAACCATTCTTAAACTCTTTAGATAAATTGCTATTCGAACATAGAAGCTACAAAACAGTCGTTTTAATGGGTGATATAAACATTAACATTGCAGATCATCATGCCATCAATAGGGATACAACAGAATATATGAATCTACTTGCCTCGCATGGATTATTACCTGCACATACCTTTCCGACAAGACTGAATAACTGCTTGGACCACAGTTTTATTAGAACTAAAAATTCCTCCTCATCTATAGTTTGTAATACAACAATTACCAATCATTATTGTGTTATGACATCAATACCAAGGAAAACCATTAAACCTAAAAAACAAACTATTGAAAGAACAAAAATTAACTTAAATGCAGTAATTGAGGAACTAAGTAAAATTAATTGGCCGGAAACATTTCACAATGCTGATGCTGATGAAATGACAAATATTTTTATAGAAATAGTCAGTAACACAATGAAAAGACACACTACTACTTTTAAATTATCCAGACGTAAAACTAATATTAAACCCTGGATAACCCCTGGTTTATGCCGCTGCATGAGGAATCGGGATAATTTACATAAAAAGTTACGTAAAAACCCTGACAATGAAATATTAGCTTTAACTTACAAACGATATCGTAATACTTGTAATAAACTATTAAAGACACTTAAAGACACCTATTATAGAGAAGAAATAAATAGCAAAAACAAAAATCTGAAAGATAAATGGGAAGTAATAAAACAATTGTGTAATCTGAACAAAAAAGAAAATTCATCTACAGAGCTTTTACAAATTAATTCTACGTCTACTTCTTCGCTTAATCACGTCAATGATTATTTTATTAAAATTGGCAATGACTTGGCTAATAATATACTAACAAGATTACAGATAGATGAACTAGAACTAGCTCGACAGCAAAAACCTCAGCAAATAGGTGCACCATTAAATTCTTTGGTTATTCTGCCCACAGATGAGACGGAAATTAAACGTATAATACTAAACTTAAAATCAACAGGATCTACTGGCCCTGATGGCATTTCCACATCGCTGTTCAAAAAGGGGATAAACATTTTTACGCTACCCATGTGTATTATTTGCAACCGCTGTATAGATGATGGTGTTTTTCCTGCGGCACTAAAAAAATCTATTGTAATTCCAATTCTCAAATCTGGTGATAAAGAGTTAGTTTCCAACTACAGACCCATTTCGCTTTTGTCTGTTATTGCTAAAGTGATCGAAAAAGTAGTCAATGCCAGACTAAAGCATTTCCTGGAGTCTAATAAACTACTCTCACCTAATCAATTCGGGTTCAGGGAAAACTATTCAACGGATGATGCCATACGGGAATTAACTTCTTATATAGTAGGTAACCTTGATGAGGGACGAAAGACTATTGCAGTATATCTGGATCTAGCTAAGGCTTTCGATACTGTATCCGTTCCAATTCTAATTAGGAAACTTGAGTACATTGGTGTACGTGGCCTGCCATTGCAATTATTAAGTGACTATCTCTCTAATAGACAGCAGCATGTAAGAATTGGTCAGTATGCGAGTCAGGAAGAATGCATTAAATTTGGAGTGCCCCAAGGAAGCGTTCTTGGCCCTACATTGTTCCTGATTTACATAAATGATTTATGTAATATGAACTTAACTAATGGAAAGATAGTCTCTTTTGCAGATGACACAGTTTTGCTTTTTAGTGCGAAGTCTTGGCAAGAAGCTAATAATTTAGCTAATCGAGGCCTTAAAATGGTCACCACATGGCTGGATCATAATCTTCTCACGTTAAATTTAGACAAAACCAAATTTATGACCTACAGTATTAAAAATAGAACACAACCGGAGCAGAATTCTGTTTGTATTAAAGCCCATACATGTTCTCAAATAAGTAACTGTTCATGTTACATTATTAAAAGGACAAGCGTTATTAAATACCTTGGTGTATTGATCGATCAGAATCTCAATTGGAAACAGCACATACAAAAATTAAGTTGCAGGATAAGGAAACTTATATATATTTTTAAATTACTCAGGAATGTTTGTTCAACTAAATTACTATTAAGTACTTACTATGCCCTATGTCAGTCTATAATCATTTATGGGATAAAAGCATGGGGTGGTGCTTCCAAAACCACCTTATTAACCATAGAAAGAGCGCAACGCGCCGTACTCAAAGTTATGACCTTTAAAAAATATACTTACCCTACCCACCTTTTATATTCTGAGCTAGAGGTACTTACAGTTCGTAAATTATTTATAAAACACGCGATAATTGCACAACATAAAATTCAACCAGTTCCTGCAATTAGGCGTACAATACATAGAGTGTATAATATCCCTCAACAAAAAACAGGTTTCGCTCAAAAATTCATAAATTATCTAGGACCGAAACTATACAACGCAATAAGCAAAAAGATAATGCTAAAAGATTTTACAAGTAATAAATTGAAAACGCAATTAATAAAATATCTTAATGTTCTAAATTATAACGAAACAGAGGATCTTCTGATTAAAATAGTATGATATTAGTAGTAGTAGTATGACAAACTGCAAACATAAACAACACACAATGCACAATCACACGCAAACACACAAACACACACACGCATACTCCACATATACACACATGCACACATACATATATACCACAAAATTCACGTAAGCGCACACGCACGAAAACCTATAGGCTTAATATTTACTAACAATAACATTACACTACATTACTAATATTTATTACTAGTGATACAGAATAAGAACTCGGTCTCTAAAAACTCATAACTCAATGTACGCACAAAGGAGTGACAGGCAGTTGGATTGCATGATACCTCACAACAATGCCGCGTGTACGTAACTACAATCACTACCTACCCTCCATTAAAATATATTATTAAGACTTTTTATTTTTATTGGTACACTATGTTTGATTATAACGCTGTTGTATTGGTACGGTTTTGCATGTCCGACCATCAGCGCACCATATTAACACATTTAAATTAAGTTCTTAGGAACGGGAGAAGTCAACCCACTGTAATACAGTGTTTACTAGCACAGGGGTTGTCAAACCTATTCGTATGTTCTTACTAACTTTCTAACATTGTATACCTACTGTTTATAAGGCACATCTACTAACAAATACTTAGTACATAGCAAAATATTGTAAAATAATATTTAGGATAACTATTTGTGCATTGAAATAGTTTAAGAACTAAGAATGAATAAATGATGATGATGATGATGATGATGATGATTCCGAATCAATAGAAAAGATAAATTTAATTATAATAGTTGATCGTTGACGTTGCACATTGGTCAGTAGATATTCTCTCTGCACTAGTTCGTCGCAGCGACAAGAGCTATCAAAGAGACACTCACACAGCAACACTCTTTTGGCGGTCAAAACACTCGCGTAGTTTGTGCAGGAATTAATGCACTCGCCACTCGCTCAAATCCCAACTACACACTCGCTTCTCGTTGCTCGCCAACTCATTTCTAGTTTTTAACTCAACTCGTTTCTTGCTAATCCTTGGCGGACGAACAACTGTATTGCCCTAAGTATCTAATTTACCAGAAGAACCAGGAAATTCTTATTTATTTGATATTTTCACATATAAAGGAAAAACCCTAGCTGTTGTACATAATCTCTTGACTAAAATGACAGGTCTAAATGTAGTAGGGTCGGCTAGTACATATTATATAAAAGGTAAAAGAACCTCTCCTTTGGGAATGCCAGTTTAAGTAGTTTCCAAAATTCCATAGTCATTGGTCATCTATCGTGTGTTAATATTTTTTTTTAAACGTGCTTACGCTGAAGCAATTCAGTTTTATAAACTCTGCGTTGTAAATCTTGTGACCTATCGTATTTCGCATTTATTCCGATGTTCGCATAATGGTGCAAATAAATATTTTTATACTTTTGCATTTCCGCCTACGATCGTTAAAAGAGCTATAAACACAGTGATTCCTTTTTGAGCATACGTTTATAAAAGTTGCATGTAAAATGGAAAATACCGTAGATATCTGTAAAGTAATAATATTTGTCCGCGACTTTATCCATGTGGAAATTTAGGTTTTTAAAAACCCCATGGATTGTTTGATATTTTGACTTTGATTCTCCCCTTTTTGATTTTTTCGAAAATCAAAGTCGCGAATTTCAGCTAGTAGTTTCTATGTAAAATTGCGCACTACGATTTCCCTAATTTTCATTTTGGAATGATTATGTTTGTTCATATTCATACTAATTTCAACTCATCTTAATACTTTTTCTGGGCTCTGAAAACTTTTCTGGCATACTTTTAGCAATTCCTCGAATAATATTCCTTAGAGACTCGTTACAGTAGAAGTTAGAACTAGTCACATAATTCACATTTGGAACTTTTATCGGAAAATACCAGGTCTCGAAATATACGGACGGAAAATGTTGCTCGGTGATACGGCTCATGATTAGAATTCGAAATCATCGCTATGCATAAATTAAGGTTGGAACTTTGACGGACTATTTTGAATCTAGGTAGGTAATTTGCACGAACTTGCTTGCTAATACTGGAATTAGTGGAAAATTCAATCGTAACCTCTTTATTAAAGCCTTGCATGGAATTTAATCTTGAATTCATTATAAGCTGTTGTGATTCAAAGTTACTCGCAATAAGTCATAAGTAAGTAGTAGGTAGGTATGTTTCTCCACGAGACGGGAAAAAGAAAAAGAGAATTAAAAATATATCCACATTCATTATAATTCTGTCAACTTGAAGAGGTGGATCCTTCCTGATTGTTATTATTTTGTTTTAAAGAGAGACAAGCCTTACAAAGGTAGATAGAGTCGTTTGGACATACGGAATTTTTGGTTCCCAAACATAAAATCCTTCAATGAAACCGTACAGATGAACTAGTGCAGTTTATGCAAACTCTAGATCATCGTCATGTTTACATGGACTATACTAATATTAGAAATATACGAAAGTGTGTGCCTGTCTATTTGAACCGACTTTGACGAAACTTGGTACAGAGAAAGCTTGCATCCCAGAGACGTCCACTTTTTATCCATAATCCATTATGAAAAGACATAAATTCACGCGGATAATGTTGACCCGCCACAACGTCCCTCGGATAGTTATAATTTTAGATTTTTTAATATTATTTCTTAATTATAGCCCATATGATAAAGGCAACCTATTTGCAAATTCTCATAGGGCTATTATTCCTTATCTTTGGCTAGCTAATTTAGTTGTAGTACAGCCAGTCAGTTTCTCGTTTTATATTTCTAAACAAAAAGTTAAAATTAAGGCATAATTTATACAAAAAGAAAGTACTTAGTGCCATGTAGGTTCAAATTTCCCCACATCTGCAGACAGATCAATGATAAATGAATACAGGTTAAGAGAATTCCCGGCCTGAGGTCCCTCGTTAGCGCATCGTACGTCACTCAGTGAGCGTCCCCCGGGAGTTGCATGTCAAACTACCCCGATGTTAAAACAACTACTCAACTGAGCTACTTTAACGGTAGTCCCTCCGTCACTCGTTCCATACACACGTAGTTTAGTTCTCATTTGAATACTAACCAATCAAAGTCGATGTTAGTTCGTAGGCACGTTCTAGAGATTAATGTCAGTCTGTGGTTGACCAGGTTTCGCTAAAAATAACTATTTTTAAAGTTAGCGGGTTTAAAGATTTGTTTGTAAATTTTTGAGACCTTGTCAGTTTGAAACTGAATATTTTAACGGAAATCTGGAAAACAGACATATCTTGAAATTAATTCCAAGAACGGTTCAACAAAACGTTGAGTTTGATTGGTTAGATTTCAAATGATAGCCAAACTGCGTTTTTTGGAGCACACTACTGCATTTGGCATGCAAGCCGACTGCAAAATTATTGCAGTTTGGGTGCAGTTGAGAAACTGCATCACAACTAACGAACGACTGTCCAGTTCTATTACTATCGATGTATGAGTATCACACTAATATTATAAAGGCGAAAGTTTGTATGTGTGTGTTTGTGTGTGTGTGTGTGTATGTTTGTTACTCCTTCACGCAAAAACTACTGGACGGATTTGGCTGAAATTCGGAATGGAGATAGATAATATCCTGGATTAGGACATAGGCTACTTTTTATCCCGGAAAACCAAAGAGTTCCCACGGGATTTCGAAAAACCTAAATCCACGCGGAGAAGTCGCGGGCGTCAGCTAGTAATGTATATGTAAACTGCACGCGGACTACGCTGTCAATATACCAATCAATAGTATCAATACCAGGTACAGTGCGTGCAAATCAAGTGCTCCAATTTGAACATATTATGCATATGCTAAAGATTGCGCATTGTACACAAACAGATTTCAACCGGGCTTGTGAATTTAATTCTTAGTCTATGACCTGCGCAATCCATCATGTTGCAACTTCAGATTGGACTTTGGACTACTTTTGCGCTTTGGACAGTGGCCACTGTTGGATACTTTTAATAATGATAGTATGAAATAAATGATTTAATAATGATAGTAAGCATCATTTGTCACTGCGCTGGAGTCTTTGTATTTTATTTCTCACAGTTGTAATTTCTGCCAACATACGCAATTTTATCGACCATTTCCAGGATCTGTGTGTCTCGTCCCTATCTTGCAATGTCCATGCCAAATTGTGCTTCCACGTACACAATTACGCAATGCAATGTTTATAATTGGCGTTATCTACATAAAATCATAACTCAAACACATCCCGGTTCCCAGAGGAGCTAATATACCGCAGTAGCATCTGCTGCGGGAGATTGCGCTCGAGTATACAAACACAGTTTTGTTTATAATAATTATATATTATTATGTTTTTTGCTGTATTTGCTAGGGATCAACTAACTCTGCTAGATCTCTGCAGTCTGGCATGGATGGAATCGAACCCGGCACCTCCTATAATGTAATCATAGTTTATTTTGTTTAGTAGGTATGTTATATATTTAATACGTCTTGGGAATACGTCTGGCGAAGTGAAAAAAAGTGTGGATCGGTAGACCTCAAACACCTTTGAAAAAATTGTGGAGAACTCGCATGCATGGTTTTCTCACGATGTTTTCCTCACCGATAAATCAAGTGATGTTTAATTGCTTAAAATGCACATTGCTCCGAAAAGTTATAGGTTTGTGCCTGAGATCGAATCCCGGACCCCGACCAGCTATCAGTGTGTATAACACTGAATGTAGCCACCGAGGTTGGTTGGTTCTACATTGCTGCTTCACTGGGCGATGCAAAAATATTTTTTCATAGAAAACCTTCAATGGATCTGAAAATGAGATCGCTGGCTATCATTCACTGTTAGAAACTGAGTTAGTGAATCACCCTGCAGGTGGCCGATGTCTTAACCACTAGGCTATCACCATTTAATATACAATATAATTCAGTTACCGGTATTACCTATTTACTCGCTTTTGAGAAAGTTTAAAGTTCTTCTTTTAATTAATAGCTTCACAGTTTCTTCGCAATCCACATGCAACAGTTCGCCAAACTTGTAGAATAGAATAGTTAATTCTATAAATTCTTGAGTTCTTCTAGACTCTAGGCGATCGTTATAGAGATTTAATATCACTTAATTTAAATTCATATCCAAGAGATTTAATAGGTTAATGGCGCTGTGTGCATGACATTTATATCGCTGGTTAAAATTCCCTGACCTGTTCTTAGTAGTGGGCCGGCGACGGGTTGATGATGATGATTAGGTTAATCCATACTAATATTGTAAGTGCAAAAGTGCGTCTATCTGTTACGTTTTGGTCTCTTTAACATTTTCGACAAAGATATTTAATTTGTTTAATGTGAGTATTGACAATTTATTTTTAATTATACCTAATATATTGTATTTTAATGTATATTTATGGTAAATTAATTTGATTAGTGTAATTGGGCTTATAATATGTCCGTTCTAATTAAAATAATGAATTAAAAATTAAAATAATTATTGAAAATTACAGATAAAAAGCTTTCGATCATTACTGAAGCTTTTTTTGGCGATGTGTGCTCGTCCATATCCCACATACTTTTAGTTTACATACTCTTATTTAGCCACGTCATAAAATTGATAAATGGACTTGTTAAAATCCCTAAAATTGTGTGGACAAATTGTTTAGGACAAAGGTACAGTACGGGACCGGGGAAAACAAATTAACTCGCAAAAAATTTCACCGCCTAACAAAATTTACGGGCACCTTCTATCTCCCAATTATTAAAATAGGTCTGGCTCTGGAAAAAAGGAACAATTAGAATACTGACTCATCCCGACAGCAGAGCTCCTGAAATTATACAATTCACGTGGAAACCGAATTTCGTCATTTTACTTCGTTATGACTGTAGGTTTTTGTTTTATTTAATGCCTAACTAAATTGACTTTTGTAATGGCGAGCCTCAAATAACCCTTTTTTCAGTAGATAGATATCGTCAGACGTACCTATTTGCTTGATGTTTTCAAATTAAAAATTCATCGCTTGACTCTGAAAGTCAATAAAGTCATTCTCACGGTGGTTACACTAGGCCTGTTGGCACTACCAAATATTGTTATGGACAAGATATCACTTACTTTTATTTTAAAATAACTTGAATAATAAAGCATTTCTCTCCGTTCCGCAATAGAACAGTCTGTCTGTCCATATAGTATCTGTGTATTAATTGTGACACACAGACAGACAGGCCTTAAAAAAATGAAGAGAATTATAATACAACCATAATTATAAAAATAAACTTTTAATTTATAGAAATCTGTTACCACAACACAGGTGCATATTTTTTTAATTATAAAAAGCGAAACCCATAATAAAAATTGATTTGAATATTGCTGTTGTGGATAACTCTTAGGACTTATACGTACCTAATAAATAAATGTATCTCTACTTTTCATTAGCGAACATGCGATCTGTGAATTATTGCTAAAGAAGTTCAAATCCAATTTTGCGAGTAAGATAAAATCTTTGTAGCCGGAGCAGTGAACTAATGTTTATTTTATTAAGGCAAGCAATTTATTTTATGTGACATTAACGGCCGTATTCACAAACATTACTATGAGGTCTCACAAGTATCTATTCTACAAGTCATTCTCACTAATATTGGAATCAAGAATGCTACGCATTTCCGTGTAGGATCCTTGAGTTTTATTTAGCCTAATATATTATTGATTGTGTAGCCTTTTGATCTAGATTCTAGATGGAAGATGGTTAAATCCAAGGCGCTACAATGGTAAGCTCGCAACGGAAAGTGCAGCGTTGGCAGCCCTATTCCATCTCAGACTGCATCATCACTTACCACCAGGTGATATTGTAATCAAGGGCTGACTTGCACCAGAATAAAAAACCTTTCACGAGGTGGACAGATGACATCAAAAGAGTCGCAGGAAGCTGGAGTCAGGATGGCAAAATACCGTGGCTTGTTGAAGTTCCACAAGAAATCTATGGCATTATCAGTGGACATTATTTTATTGGTTGGCAATGACAATGATGATAGTGATGAGCCTTAAGGCGTACGAATCTCAAGGGGCAAGAGACGCAAATGCCGCAAAAGTAGGTTCAGTAGGTACATACCTATCTATTGAAAAAACGAAGACATCTAAAGAAATGCGGGTGACATTTACCAGAGGAGGGTGCTGGCGTGGCTAGTTTACGCATCTGTTCCTACATCACGCCAGATGTTGCTGACGTCACATGTATTTTCAGTACTGATACGTTGCGAATGGTTCTTCTGCCTCAGACAGCTCTAGCAGCTATTGCGGCCATGTATGACCTCACCTTTGTTCAGTACTAAGAACACGACGTAACAAATTGTATCTCTCGGTGCTAGTTTTACTCTCGTTTAAACTTCTATCGTGGCAAAAGTAGGTATAACCCTTTCCCTAGAGGGATTTTGCAGTTGTAATTAGGATACGATGATAGAGTATCGCAAATCTATACTTAAAGATTAGAACGATTAATTTAGTTTAAAGTCTGAAAAAAATCACGGGTGGGACTTCAACACTTTCCGTTATGACGGATTTAGATCCATTAATCCTGGATACATCCAGTTCATCACGCAACGTCGCGTGACAGTGTCACGGTCAGGCTTGAACCTGCTGAAACCTTGCATAGTGAAAGCTCTACAAAATCTGTACAGGCTGGAATACAGGATATACAGTGTGTGCAGGGGTTAACTTTCTCAATATAAATGTAGATAGCCTGAATAAAATGATAAGTACCTATATAAAATTAAGGAAATCACTCAAAATGTTAGTTTGTATTGCTTCCGTTAAATCAAATCATAGGAGATTTTTTTACTTACGCGGTTTTCGTTTTCACCCTTTACTATACTTACAATAAATCTAAATCCAACGCATAGCTGAGTACGCCAGCCTTTAATATGCTTGAGGCAAAGTTATTTCTATGTGGAACATAATATAAAGATGCAAAGTGGAATCGATTCGAGGCGCAGCCTTTTTATCTCTGGCATATGGTTGAAATTGGTTAATAAAAACAAAACTCGGAGAAGATTAAAAAAGCGCGGAGCAGCCCTAGCCACCATTAAATAAAGAGCTGAGTTTCAGTTAGGTACTCGTATTATCGAAAAAGACGTTGCGTGTCGAACTTCGGTAAGGACGACTTGACACTGCAGGTGTGCGTTACGCCCTAGAAATAGCTTTGCCCGAAGCGTTACAAAAACAAAAAGATCTTAATCGAGATTCGTATTTAAACTTTAATGCTTTCTGCTGAGTGTGGTGTATAATTAGATCAGTTAACCCTGGCTGTGCAGTTCGGCACGCGACCTCGCGTGGTGGTGTCAGGGTCACGCCATTAACGTGATGGAATTTAACATCGATAGCTTTACACTTTCTTTGTTCAAACTACTGGAATTGGATACCTGTTTTATGAAGTGGTAGGTATGTAGGAAAAGCCTGATGCCTGAAGTCTGAAAGCATTTAAGATTTAGAAGTGAAAATGATAGACTTGCTGAGTACCTACTTAGTCCGCGACGTTCGTCCGCTTTGATTACACAAATTTTAAATCTCTATTTTAACCCCGGGATTGAATTTTCAAAAATCCTTTCTTAGTGGATGTCTACGTCATAGCCCCTAGCTAGCTATCTGCATGCCAAAAAGCCCGATCCATCCATTACCTAGTTTGAGTTATTTGTTGATATATCCATTGATGTTGAAAGCGCCACATAAAAATATATACTAATTAAATTAGGTAGGTACCTACCTACTTACCTAATTAAGCTCTGTTCCAAAAGTTATCAAGGAGTGTATTAGATGTTAAGTTAGTATTTAGCTAAGTAGGTGTAGGTAAATGTTACGTGTAGGTATGTTTATTGGAATATTTTCTTCAATAGATTGATGTAATGATTTATTTATTTTATTTACCAGACCTATTATTTTTGATTAGTTTCTTTTGTACCTATTGCAAAGTCATTTGTAGCGACTACCGCATTATAACTAGTTAGTAAGTACTATGTAGCTTCGCTTACTCAGTAAGAGACCTATTATAAGTAGGCAATATTAAATAGCATTCAACAGCTTCGGATACTAAATAAAAATAATTGTACTTTTTTGGTAAGTAGATAGAAAGAGAATTTCTTAAACCATGCCTGAAGTTTTAAAAAGTCTACAACTAAAACTTTTAATAAGATTTGAGTCAATTAAACGACCCTTGTGAAACTATGTTTGGAAGTAGGTTTGTTGCTTTGTTCTTAAATCATGCTCCCAACAACAGCAACAACGAGAGCAACGAATTGACGTGATTTTTTGTTGGGATATAATATATAATTAGGTACATACACAGAACACCCTGTGGGTAGATAGAAGACCTGGAGAGTGGGATTTTACTTTTATCTTGAAAATTAGAGTTCCTACAGGATTTTTAAAACTTAAATCCACGCGGCAAGGCCGCGGGCATCGAGCCTTGTTTTTCAATAATAATAATTATTATTTTGTATAAATAAATAAGAAAAGGTCTTAAAAGAACTATAAGAAAGACGCCATCTATTGTCTAGTAGCGGTAGCTTTGAAAAAGCGCCATCTATGTCTGGCCAGACACAACAGGCTCGTGAAACTTCCAAGTTTTTCCGCAAGCTGAAACCTAGCGCTAGTGCCAAGTAACGAATATTGTTTCAGGATAGTTTGAATTACACACCGAAATCACTTTGAGGTAGGTAACGTAAAAAGTAAGTAACTGAAAATATTAAAAACTTTTAAAATATCAAAATAAAATTGTACTTAATAAAATATAATTATTATTATTGGATTTAGGGATCAAATACCTACTTACTTTTTAAAATTAGAACTACTTTCTTCAGGGTGATATTTCAAACTATTTTATTGAAATTCTTTGACGTAATATGTGCAAAGTATGAATTCTATTGAAGAAAAAGGTATTCCAAAAAGCAATGTGATAAATTTTGCTATTATTGAAAATGTTAGATTCTTACAAGATTCATAATATGAAAATAGATGTATATTTGCCTCCCACATCCATCCTCTGGGATTCAGGCATATTATATGAGTAATAACGCTGTGGCACGAATTAATTGACACTAATTTGAATAATTGGGCGTTGGATATGATGTAATTTGAAATGGAAAACATTTGTTTGCGATTATAGTTTACAATATAAACATTTAATAGAGTTTAATACGTTTTATACAAATTATTTTCCTTTTTATATTATATGGGCTGCTTTTTTAAGGTTGCTCATTTATTTTGTATCATAAAATTGAAAACGAAACGTAATGTTAAAGGAAGTAGCTAAAGATAACCTAAAAAAAAACGCCACTTTGGATTGCACAAGTCAAGGTTCGTTAACTGTGTCCAAAATTTTACTTTCAAGTTTAACCATGGAAGTGCGGATTCCAAACCACTTAGTTTTCTTGGTTTTTAACTGACTTCCAAAAAAGGAGGAGGTTCTCAATTCGTCGGAATCTTTTTTTTTTAGAGGGCAAGTTTTAACGATAACCTTATTTTAACGGCCCGTGAAATCAATTATACCGCACCATTTTTAGCTGTCTATTCTTTATATAAAATAAATAGCTCAATAATTAATAGCACATTTATGTAACAACCTGAGTTTCTCGTAAAGGTAGGAATTTGCGGGCAAATTAGGTTGGAGTATATTTGTAGCCCGTTACGAGGGAGGGCGGGATTGGTAGGTTTTGTTGCCGCTTAGAATCTTTATGGTACATTTTATGCCATACTTACTTTTACTATATAGGATGACATATTATGGCTTTTTCTTATGCTCTTTTTAATTTTTTTTATAAATGTGAAATCGCAAATGTTTCTGTACTTGTATGATAAATCCGTAAGTGTCTGTGCGTTATTTATTTATACCTAAAGTATTCAATCGATTCAAACGAATTTTAATACAGGATAGCTTAATTCTGGAGACGGATATAGAATAGGTACGTCATATCCCGGAAAGCAAAGGGGTTCTACGGGTTTTTGCAACCTAATCTACGCGGACGCAGACCGATATATTCTGTGGACACGACCAAATATCATCTATGTCATATTATTAAGTTTTAAAGTTAATTGATAGTTTCATATAATAGAAATTTTTTCAGCGGCTTTGTGGTTTAGGAAATATTTTTCTAATATGATGTCCAGTTTTATAAGTTCAATGTCGAAAATTCTTCACAGTAATAATTTATATGTGAAGTATTAATCTAAGCCTTGACCTTATTCTGAGAGAATGTGGGTCGTAAGACAAACATATTTACGTGTAAAAGAAACAAACAATGTGGCTCCCCTAGAGTTCGGCAGACGGCAGACGGTGCTATGTTATAAGTGGGTATAGGATAAGCTTTTAGCAAACGGCGCAAGGTCGCCGGCTATCGGTTTTCTACAGGATAATATATTTTGAAGGGCGCGCTCCGGAACCACGCAACGAATGCTTTATCATCTTTACATTCAATTTACTTTCATAAATACTTGACAGTGGACGAAGCAGTGATAGCTTAAAGCTTAAAATAATAAAGCCTAGATGTTAAGAGAAGTAACACGGGCTCAAAGATTTACATAATTGTTTTTTGATTGAGCCGTTGTAACTTTATAACTTAACATTTTTACAGAAATCTCACAAATTACAGATGCAGGTACGTGTTTGTAGCATGTGTCTACAAAATTTCATTGAATTTAATTAGTTAATATTCAAAACTACGTTTGTATGGACAGCGCTGGGAGTGCGCTAGGGTTACTTTTCTTAACTGTTCACTACGTAGTCTTTTCGTACGTAGTCTACTTTTAAGACCACGACCTCTATTGGGGGGTTTTTGAGCTTGATCCCGGCCACTCACCACTAAATGCGAAGTTATGTACGTTTTAAGCAATTTAAATATGACTTGTTATAATTATGAAGGAAAATATCGTGAGGAAACCTGCATGCCTGAGAGTTCTCCAAAATGTTCTCAATGCTGTGAGAATTCTACCTGCTATTGCATAAACGATCTCTCTCTCCAACAACAGCGAGGTTAATGTTACGCAGCTTAGACTTACATCAAAACTAGAACGTTCGAACAGGAGTTTTAGAGCATTTTCTAGCTGCCGTAGAGAAGCATTGAGATTCTTCTTAAGATGCTTCTAGAGAGGCTCCTGCATTAGCGACCAATGTACGTCAAGCCTAACAATGTTTAGTCCTATGAGTACCTATTCGTGAAGACTCTAGAAACTGAAGTGGCGTCTCTCGCTATTATTGACCCGTCTATTTTTAGACAGCTTGCGATTTAAGCGCACGCCGGCCGCGGCACTACTTTATCACTTGTTTCACTTGGCATCGATGGAAATGGTTTCGCAGACCTTAGGATGGTGCCAGACTAGCGTTTACTGCGCGAAATACGCTCGTTTTGGCATCATTACGCGTTTACTCTTGCGTTTCAGTTCAGGCTTCAATAAGTCAAACTTCTTCAATTTTTTTACGATAAGACATAACGTCACGTTTTCATTGCGCTTTCGAATATAAAAACATTCGATAGAATACGATGAGTATAAAAATTGTGTAAATTCTACGTAACGATATTCTGTACAAAGTCTTAGCATAGAATACTTCACCTGATACTTTCAATTCAAATTTCAAAGTGCATCTGCAATAGTTGTCTCAAACGCGCTAAGTTCTAGATTGCAAAGTTTCAACTGTACAAAATGGCAGCAGTTAAAATGCATTCAAAATGGCTTATCTTTAAACGGAACACTGCCGGGTGTCTGGAAAAAGATAAAAACGATTCGCAACACCCACTCCGTTTTTCTTTTCCCCGAATTTCTCTCTGACCTTTAAAGTATTTAAGCCCGCTCTAATAATTTCAATATGAGAGTTTTAAATCTTTTGTGCTCTATCTTTAACTGAACACCTAGCTGTTGCCTGCGACTTTGGTTGTGTGGATTTGTGGATTTAATTTTTGAAAAGTAAAGTGTATTTTTTCTTAATTCTTTCTTAGTGAATGTTTACGTCATAAAAGGAACCTCCTGTAGAAATTTCAAGTTTCTAACCCTAGTGATTTAGACTGTGCGATCAGCTAATAAGTCACTCAGGACAAATTATTTTATATGTGTGTATCATAAGTAAACGTTTTTTTTCATTCAGCAATGTCTATGTCACCACTTGTACTTTTACTTAGCTCTAGGACACACTAGTAGAAGACTCCACTTCAATGGAGGCACTAAAAGCATATGAAAAGGCAGAAAAAAACCGCATTAAAACTGATTTTTCTTCCATTCACAATATGGACATACCTGGCAATAAATTCGCTTAGCCCCAGGCCATTCAATCCCCGGCAATAGATCCCGGGAGCCGAGTTGTTCCATTAACCTCGTTGCTCCGGAGAGCAAATATGGTTCACCGAGCTTGTTAGCCACTATTGTTATACGGAGAACGGTAAAATCCTTTAGATAGGAGATTATTATAGAATACAACAAAAATAGGAAAACTAGCTGATAACTGCGGCTTAGGTCCACGATTTAGGTTTATTAAAAAGCCCGTGGTTCTAAATCCTTTTTTTTATTTTAAATAAGAATATTAGCCATGCTAATCATAACTAATACTCCCCTTTCCCCTCCAATTAAGCGTAAAGCTTGTGCCAGGAGTGGGTACGACAATAGTGCAACGGGTGGGGTTTGAACCGCTGACCTTTCGGAATTCAGTTCGCTCCTCAACCGTTGAGCTACCGAGGCTTTATAGAGCGGGTCAATTTTATACAAAGAATATAAAAGCTTTCTAGATCAACCAGTCTGTCTACGTCAGTCAATGTAGGTTATATGATTCTTTGAAAAATATGCAGTATTTCTAACTAATAAAATTAATTTATCAAGTCGTGCGATACATTATACATGTGTTGTAACTTGTAATGTATCAAAGGAATGTAAATGAATATTCATAGACATACATGAATAACTCTACAGAATTGAACAAACGTAATATAGCATTCCTAGACGAGCTTATAGAAATGTAATTTCTAGCCCCATTTGGTCTACGGCTACGCGAAACTTCGTAGGCGTTTGCTACGTGCGCCGCCTACGAGCTACGACGACGGAATTCAATTAATTTCGGGATATTAATAGCAACGGAGTTGTAGATGTGTTTAGTTGAATACAGCTACGAGTATGATTCTTGTTGGCACTGTTTTAGGTACCATTGACTATAAAATTGTTTTATCACCCTTAGGTCCAATGTCATACCCACATCATAAAACAATAAGGTCTATTTCCGCTCACAAGACCTACATACATTTACAAAAGTCTAGCCCTAGTGAAACTTCAAATTAAGTACTCAAAGTTATTATCAAAATCGTCGACAATACTATATAGCGGCATAATGCATATACGATGGCTTCTTTCATTGATATTAGAAACCTTGTTTAAACATTATTTACACACGGTGTCTGAATGTCTGCCAATCAACAATGATCATTATTTTAAGTCATTTAAATTGTACACCTAAAAAGTGAATCATCTCAAAAAATCAGTCTAACCGTTGGCGAAAATAGAATCAAAATTCCTGCAGTAGTATTATGATACTATAAGTTAAGATATATTATTAAGATACTATAAGCGTTATAGCGTACTAAACATACAGACAGATGCGGCAAAGGGTCTTTGTTTTATAGAGATAGTGATGGTAGGTGATAATTTAAATAAAACATTAACAGGGCTCTCTCCGTCACTTACTCAATACAATCGTAGTTCCAATTTCATTTGAATATTAAGCAACCAAAGTCCATGAAATTTTGCAGACATGTTTTAGAAACTAATATCTGTGCCTGTGGTGTTTTAGATTTTTTTAAAAATATGTAGTTTCAAAATTACAGGAGCTCAAAGATTTGTATGTGAATTTTTAAGACCGGGTAACTTTGAAACCGAATATTTTAACAGAAATCTGGAAAACCACAGCCATAGATATTAGTTTCTAGAATATGTCTGCAAAATTTCTTGGACCTTGGTTGCTTAATATTCAAATGAAATTGGAACTACGTTTGTATGGAGTGAGTTACGGAGAGACCCCTCTTAAGGCTCCGCGCAATCGGGCCACCGACCAGGCCACCGGTGGCTGGTGACAAGCTGTTTACATGATTTTTTAACCCGATTTGTATGGAATCGCCACACTTGTGTTGCGAGTGATGTCCACTCGAAACTCAATATCCGCGACGTGTCACCGGTGGCGGCCACTCCATTCTTTCAACAAGAGAGTGTTTCCTCCAACAGCGGTGCCGTTTTTAAACGGACGCAATATGATGACCGCAGAAAGACGGCCGTAAACATGTGGAGTGTTCGAGACTGCATTGACTGTTTTATTACGGTGAACAGACCACAAAGTACGTGTTAATGGTTGAAAATGGACGAACTTGATTTAGCGTTACTCGTATATTTGGAAGATGAACAATCATCAGAAGACGAAAATAGTCTAGTCTTTATGTTTTACATTATACAGCACATCATGAACCCGCACAAAATCAATTAAAATTTCATCATCCTCGCTGGTCCAGTTGATGAAACTCATTTTGAACAATAAATATTTTAAAATGGCACGCAAATTAATATTACGCTTGAAAATACCTTCACCGCTATGAAAAAAACGTTGACAAACACTTCGACACCGCCAAGACGGCCGTCATGCAAATCGCGGTGCCGCGTTTTGACGTTACGGTGTAAATTACCGTTATCTAGGAAACCGCGCCATATTGTTTACATAGACAACGTTCTAGTGACGTCATTCACCGCTGTATTAAGGCCGCTACATGATGGCACCGCTTTTGGACGAAACCAGAGCTTTACAAAATGTAGCGGTCACCGATCACTAGTAGCAGCCACAGCCACCTTCATTTACGAGATACCAAATGAAGTAGCGCACGACAGCCAGCTGTGGCTCGTTTGCGTGGAGCCTAACAGGTGTCTGTACAAAAAGGTTCAAGCAATGCGCAACACCACGCGTGTTTTATTCAAATTCCACTCTAACCTTTAAATATTCTAACACACTTTGGGAATTTGAATCGAGAGTTTTAAATCTTTTGAACTCTATCTTTAATCGTGATATATTTTAGGAGAGTAAGATGTGTTATATATAGCTTACAATATCTAGGAACATGACTGCTATCATAATAATTAAAATAGAAAAACTATGCCAGCGCCTTCACTCCATGATTTTTTTAAAATCCTGTGGGAACTCTTAAATTTTTCGTAATAACAAGTGTAAATTAAAAATTTATAACACCCCCAACAAGTGAAGGTTACAGTAACTAGAAAAAAGCTGATAAATTTCAAACGGCTCAACCGATTTTCTTGGATGATAGCTAAGAACACTCTCGATCAAGCCACCTTTCAAACAAAAAAACTAAATTAAAATCGGTTCATTCGTTTAGGCGCTACGATGCCACAGACAGATACACAGATACACACGTCAAACTTATAACACCCCTCTTTTTTGGTTGGGGGTTAAAAATAGCCTATGCCAAAAATCATCCAATCTGTTGTTCCTCTGTCTTTCACATTTATAGTATTACTAGATGATACCCGCAACTTCGCCTATGTGGGTTTAGGTTTTTAAAAAATCGTGGAAAATCTTCAATTAATTACTGAGACCAAAAGTAGTAGGTGTGTGTCCATCTATGAGATGCAAGTAATCTCTGTACTAATTTTTTTCAAAATCGGGTAAATATTGGCCGAGAAAACCTAGCAGAAAGACGGGCATGGTTGATGAAGCAACGCTTTTCATCGTTACATAAACGTTGATATTAGTCTTTCAGGATTTTTCCTATATAAAAATACTAGAGGATGCCCGCGACTTGGTCCGCGTGGATTTAGGTTTTAAAGATCCCGCGGGAACTGTTTGATTTTCCGGAATAAATGCCTATGTCTGTTACAGGGACGCAAGCTACCTCGGTACCTTTCATCAAATCGCTTAAGCGGATGGGTTTTTGGTAATCCCGTGGGAGCTCTTTGATTTTCCGGGATAAAAAGTAGCCTATGTCCTTCCCCGGGATATAAGCTAACCGTGTACCTTTCGTCAGGATCGGTTAATCTGTTGGGCCGTGAAAAGGTAGCAGACAGACAGACAGACAGGCAGACAGATAGACAGACACACTTTCGCATTTATAATTCGCATATTATGTATGGATTTAGATTACAGTGAAGATATACAAAATGTTACCTCTACTACCTATTACAGGATCGATCGCTCATATAATATTTTCTTCGGCGGCGAAGTCTCGACGCGTCCTCAGCACGTGACCTGAAAACGTATTACCTACCTCCCGACTCTACCCACCTATCAGAAACTGCCAGTTGCCCCCGAGAGATGTTTCTTAGTCTAGCCAATTTATTATTTTTAGAATGGAAATTTTAGGTTTTTTTTTAAAGAATGTTAGTCATTTTAATCATGACTAACATTCCCCTTTCCCCTCCAACTAAGCGTTAACCTTGTGCTAGGAATGGGTACGACAATAGTGCAACGAGTGGGGTTTGAACCGCCGGCGCCGATCTTTCGAATTTCAGTCCACTCCTATATGTTGAGATATTGAGGCTTGTATAAGTCACTTATATAATAAGTTTCAAGTTAAATTACAAACTAGCTTTATGAGAATAATCTTTAATAAAATTCCGCAATTAATTTTAGACTTCACAAGTGTTAATTGTATTAAAAGTACAAAAGTAAAGTAAGTAAAGTAAAGTTGTGAGCATACTTTTAACCAAGCAAGAGATTATGTACCTAAACGATAAAAGAGTGGGCTTTCACCTGCAGCTCGCTCCACTAATGTACGGGACTGCATTTACTTTTCAATTCGGCATAATTTGTATATCGAATCTTTGAAAAGAGCAACCGCTAAGTTTCTTGCTGGTTCTACTCAGTAGGAAAGGTATTCCCAACCGGCGGTAGATACATTTGTCGATTCTAAAGTAGGTACTAGTAATATTTATTTGAAAAAAAATATATATTTCTGTTCTATTTCATTTAGAAAAAAAAACTGTTCTATTTCATTTTTAGTAAGACTAGTTTATCATCCACAACCAACCAGTGAGTTAAGTCGTCATACATTTATATTTTGATAGTTTTTTTAATTATCTTATTTTCAAATAAGTAGGTTTATTTTTGACTATGATTTTTCCTGAGAATGGAGTAATAAATAATGCAACAAGCTTTATCATTATTTATGTATTGAAAGCGTATAAAACATTCATAAATTCTGTGTTTTGTATTCATTTTGATCAACTATGCGGTCGTATTGTAGAAAAAGACGAGAAATCCGAAGCAAAATAATGGTATTCCAACATTGACCCAAATAAATACGATTCAACTAAGGACACTTCCAAAGGAAGCTTTAAAGGTAACAATGTTTGCAGTCGGCCCGTCTTAATTTGGTCTTAGTTAATTTAACTTAAATGAGAGCGTATTTATTGAAGTAGCATTAAATAAGGTTTCCTTTTATAAGAGATATTTTTTCAAGGTGATGTAAAGATGGCGTATTTATATAGTGCGCGCAAAAAACTAGTTCAATCTAAACACGAGGCATATAATGACTGCGTTTGTACATAATAGGATATCAGCTGAGTTTGTGTATATTAATAATTATAATATATAACACCCCCGACAAGTAAAGGTTAAAGAGCTGATAACTTTCAAACGACTGAACCGATTTTCTTGAATTATAGCTAAGAACACTCTCGATCAAGTCACCTTTCAAACAAAAAAAACTAAATTAAAATCGGTTTATTAGTTTAGGAGCTACGATGCCACGGACAGATACACAGATACACACGTCAAACTTATAACACCCCTCTTTTTGGGTCGGGGGTTAAAATATTGTGAATGATGACGACAGTACTCCCACATAATCTACACATACCGCAGTAACTAGGGCACATGCCCTTAGCTTCAATAATACGAATTCTTTTTTTTTCATAGCTATCAAATCGTCTTGGGCTCTCAAAAGTTACGTGATACACGTCCTGCGTTTATACTCAGGTCGGGGTCGCTTGGTTACATGACCCGTGATATATACCTATACGACGGCGCTCTCCTCCCGACATTTAT
Source organism: Maniola jurtina (assembly GCF_905333055.1). Lineage (NCBI taxonomy): Eukaryota > Metazoa > Arthropoda > Insecta > Lepidoptera > Nymphalidae > Maniola > Maniola jurtina. The sequence goes on along the minus strand of NC_060048.1, from coordinate 4,555,082 downwards.
CTCTTATAAGAGAGAGAGAGAGAGAGAGAGAGAGAGAGAGAGAGAGAGCTATAAGAGTTGACGCGATAGAAAGAGAGGTGTTTATTAAAATTTGAACCGCAGCACTGTGCGAGCTAATTTGTACTTTATAGTCTTGTAACAAGAGTCGTTATTTACTAGAATATCTTTGCGGAGTGGACCTTTCACAGATATATAACTAAATCCCTCCTACATCAATCGAGCCTTCTGTACCTGTAAGATACTATTAAATACTCTGTAGCGCATCACAAGCCACCAAGAAGATCTGAACTCAAGCTACTTGACTCACTAACATCCCAAGCACAAGTCTTGTTTTGTCGATGCAAAAATCGCGAGAATGAATACTTGGGCTTGGGCTGCCGAGATCAAGAATATTTGCGACGATTGTTGATAATGCCAATGGAAAGTAGCCTTTATGAATAACTCATGTAATCATTAGTCGTACCTACGTAGGCGTTCCTGGTGCGTCATTGAAACTAAATATACCTGAATGAAAATAATACATACGAGTATATGGTAACACTTTACTTGCCTCGTGCGTCATCTAAACATCGAACTATCCTAAGCCATAGAGTCAGCCAAGACATTGGGAGAGCATATGATCTATTTTTTAACCTCTTCAGAAACATGAGATATGTTCCTAATGATATTAGGACTAATGCTGAACCACTTTCTTGGACGACTATACACAATAAAGGCTTTGACAGACACAACGCGCGACATCAACGATGCGCGATGGCAACGGTAGGTATGGCTTGCTGTAATACACGTAACTGTATGAAGGTGTTCACTATTTGGAACATGCATCACATTTGGAGCTGTGAGCTAAAAAATTCAGTGTAACAGGTTTCATACTTTGTCGTTTTTCTAAAAAGCGGTAAATTCTTTCTAACTGTAAAGAATAGTTCAAAATTATTGCCAAAAACATGAAATTTTTTAACAACTGATGTTTCTAAAGACGATACTTAACGTAAGACAAAGGTTTTTAGTTTGATCTTACTGAGCAATTTTTTCTAGACACATCGGTTTTCTAATTTCCCATGTTTTCCGCGATAACTCTCAAACTAATAGGTATATTTTGCAGTTAATCGCCTTTTAGAAAATAGACGGAAGCATACAGTTCCATGTGATATAATAAGTCAGAGTGTTGTGTTGTCGTACTGCGAGTATACGCATTGCTGATGCAACGCGTCGCGTCGTGTCTACCCAAGCTTTAATCCAACATCTCAGGTGGTAATACATCAAAGCGCAAATAAAACACGTTTGCAGGATAACATTTATTATGATATCATTCACATCACATCGTTGTACCGGCGTCGAGGGGAATGGGAAATATGATGAGTGAAGGAATAATAAGCCTGTTGGGTTAGTACGAGTTTTGCACACCTCGACAACGTTTATACATTTCGAGTATCGAAACATTATTGCGTCAGAGTAAAGTGAACCTATATCGCCTTATCTCAAAGTCGTACATACTACCAATTTTCATTTTGCAAAGTTTCCTAAGATTCATAAGAACTATACTCTATCCGCAGAAAGAAGTTAGTATAGCGCTTTTACTGTTACGTAAACCGATACAAATGATAGGGATAAAAATTTCAGTGAGTTTTAATTATTTTGAGTCACCAATTCGAAAATGTCTCCAAAAAATATTCAAAATTCAGTTACAAAATATAGTTTTATTTGTGGTTCGTTGGCAACTCAAAATGGTTAGCGCCCACTAAGATTTTTGTCTCTATTATTTGTATAGGATTACGTAACAGAGAGAGCGTTATACCTACTAACTTCGTTTTGCGGATAGAGTATAGTCAATTTTATTTTGACGGTATACTGTATTGATACTCGAAATCTAACAACGTGGGTGAGATGTGCGAATTCGTACTAACCCTGCAGGTTAGAGCAGAAGCGGAGGAAAATAAAATAAACATGAAAGCAGGCAGTATAATAAAACTCACTGGACTCGTGGGGCGAATTTTTATAATCTAAGAGAAAGCGTTGATTTTTATCCTTTAATACCTACTAGCATTAATTTGAAAAGTTAGTACATTAGCATTTATGAATGGAAAGCTATTCTCATAGCTATTTCATTTGTGTTTTGTTAGAATGTAGCATGTAATTCGATATGCACAAAATTCATCTTTAATAATTTATTAAGAACAAATAGCAATAGTAATAATTAATCCTTGTCTTTCTTCTACTTCCATATTAAGTATGTAGAAATAAATTTAGGAAGGTATCTCTTGTACTATCCTAACCTTATTTCGTTCTGGAAAGTAGTTCGCTTTATCGAATTTACTTTTGACCTTTGTGACATTCACGTGCGATTTATATTCGAATCAACGATTCGCGTGCTCTACTTTAAAATGGGGTTCGAGATATTGATCAAAAGTCCAGTGAACCAAAAAGTATGAAATGAACCAAAAAATACAGTTAACAGATAAAGAAAAGTTACGTAGACTTCAGTGGGTCGCGGCGAAAACAACAGACGCGTACGACTGACGCGTCGTAACTGTCGCGACAGTGCTAACCATTATAAAAAAGTATAGTACCAAATCTTCCACGGCAAACGCTTACAGTGCCACCAACTTGTCTGTTCAGGTGGGCAAAATTGAAACTAGAGCTGCATCGGCCGCCATTTAAAAATTCACGCCAATGAGGTCGCGGGTATCAGCTAATATTACAATATTAATTAAGCTATATTGAATCATGGCAATGTTACAAAATATTTGATTCCGTTTTCTTGCAAATTCTCCGCTAGCGACGCTGTCACCTGAACAGATAAGATGGTGTACGACCGACTCACGTCAATGTATATTTTGTTAGTTGAGTATTGTCGCGACAGTCGCGGCGCGTCCATCGCATGCGTTCATTATATAAGTCGTGACCCATAGAAGTCGACCTTAACACAGATAAGAAAGAACCAGAGAACGTTGATAGAATTTGAGCGTCGAAACACAATAATGTCAGAGTAGAATGGACTCAAAGTTGTTTGAATTAAAGTAAGAAATTCATTACCACCGATTTCAATTCCATGAGGTAGGTATCCGCTTGAAGCGCTGACTGTAGTTGTATGGATCGTTAAAATAAGGCATATTTTAAGATCCATTTTACTTTGACGTTGATATTGTTTCGACGCTCGAGTTCAAACAACGTTGCAAGAGACAACAAGAAGCTTGCAAGACAAGACAGACAAGAGTGAAGAGATAGAAGAGACGTACAGATGGTTGGTCTGTTCATGGTCATTGGAGTCGTGTGTGGGCTGGGAGCCGGAGCGTCGGAGCCGCCAGATGGCGTGGCGCGCGGCCACGAGGCGCGCGAAGCCGTGACGAGCCACTCTCAAGAGCGCTACACGCGCATTGCACCCCCGATCAACAAGTCACCCGCGACAATCAACCGCGCCGGAGTACCGCGCAGCGCTCACCTTCAACTGGGATAGGATAAGGAACTTTGGAAACGATTCAAGGATCAACAAGTGAGCGGAACAAGGAAAAAAGGATCACAGAAACCCCGTTACAATTTATTCACAACAAAACTACACGGATCTAAAACACGTACGAAACAACACTACGAGCAAAAAGCCTGCCTAAAATATCACAACCGAATATCACAAAAGCGGTGGCAAGCGAAGCTTTTCAGTGGACGGCGGCGGCTTACGTAACGCTAACTTATCTACGCATATAATAAATGTAAAAAACGTGCAAAATATGTTATTCGATCACAGAAATAAGCCTTTAACACTATTTATTTTAATGTGCCCGTGGGGGTTATGTAACGGAGTCTCGGTTTGGATATTGGCAAAGGGCGGGCGCAAGGGACATGCGCGTAGGTTAGGAGCCAGGCGAGCACTGCCTGGTGGGCGCGAATGTCGGTCCCAGACCCCCGCAGCCTTCCACCCTCCACCCTCCACCCTCTCCACCCGTTTAATTCAGATATCCTAGCCTCCTCTTACATTTTCAGATGTATACTTTTTAGTTTTTACCTAGTGTCTTTTCGTAAGAAGTAGCCTTTTTAGAAGTAGCATTTACTTATTTATTTAAACATCTTTCTTGCTAACCATAATATAACAAAGAACAAAGGTACAATTAGTACCTTACTCCATCAAATTGACTGGTGCAGCTAGAGACATTCCGTACCATGTCAGTTTGATTTAGTACCTACTATGAAACCATCCCTTGTAAAAAAGGCGATCAAAAATATTACTTATGTCACAAACAAATCAAAACCCGAGAAAACTAGTAAAATGACCCATATTCTTAACTAGAGCTGGAAATAAACCAAAACCTTGCTCTACTACTTTATATAACTGAAAATTTGTGGAATAAGCTTTTCATTTTTTATTCGGGATACAGAGTTTTCTCCAACGATAAATTTCAAAAATTTACATTTTAAGTGGGTACCTACTACCTAGCCACAGCATTTACGTTATACTATTTTTAAATGCACAGTTTTAAAACCTTCGTAATCGTTCCCAAATGCTGCCATCTAGAACATAATAGCGGAACTTTAAACAACGGCAATAGACCTTCGGCCTCGTGGTTTTACGAAACAGCTACCAAGAGTCCAAGACCACTTCAGGTAAGGGTTGGGACTTGGAATATAGGCTAATCTGCAATATCGGCTATACAAACAACCTTCGGGTGAAGGGTGGGATGTCCTTGAACACCGCCCTTTATAAGCACAAAAGAAAATGCTTTCTTTGTAAGCGAACAAGGGGTCTATGCTTAGAAGATATTATAGGGGCATTTTATATTTGACATCGTTCAAAGTTAAAAGCTATTTCTGTAGATGACGTCTTGTTGTCCCTAGATAAATCATTATAAAGAACCTATTGTTTGGGTATTTTATTTCAATATATTTCAACATTTTGTAAAGTAATTCATATTTTAAGAGAATGGAATAAAATTAATTTTCTTTTCGCGTAAAAGCTTGCCGTGGTGCGTGGCGCTGATAGTCGCGCGGAGTTTTATGAAACTACTGTGTCCAAAGCTTTTTAGCAACTTTGCTATTCCATACTAGATGGCACTAGAGATGCCTGAAAAAATAACTCTATGAAAACAGCTGTATGAATAACTGAAATGAATGTAAAATAAAAGCAAGCCCCAAAAAAAATACTCGACGCACGTTTCACTTCGACACTGAAGCATCCTCAGAAGATGCAGATCTTACAATTCACAATGGTGTTTAGTATTGTAAAAAGCTGTGATAGCCTAATGATTAGAACGTCGACCTTCTATTATTGGAGGTCGGGGGTTTGATTGATAGATTGAAAAGTCATCAAACAGGGGTCTTTGATGACTTCTAACTTTTCGAAATTATGTGCGTTTTAAGTAATTGAATATCAATTAAAAATCATGCATGCCTGAGAGTTCTCTTAATGTTCGCAAAGGTGTGTAAAGTCTGCCGATCCGCACGTGGCCAGCGTGGTAGACTGTGACCAAAACCCTTCTCACTCTGAGAGGAGACCCGTGCTCTGTAGTGAGCCGGCGATGGGTTAATTATGATAGTGCCTACTGTCTCTAACTACTACTGTCTACTACTGTCTGTCGTGTAAGGTCTACATCGAGAGTGTTGGAGGATTTGGGTGGCGTTGCGTGGTGGTGGGGTGTATTGCTTGCTTAGTGGCATACTTTTCCTGGATGTTTAGCATATCGCATGGTGCACGTCATAACATACAGATTTATCTGTTTTCTTCTTTCCTAGCCTTTGTTAATCCATTGTTGGACCTAGGCCTCCTGTCCTGTTTATCTGTTTTAGTGGGAGCAAATCAAGCTTATGGTTACTTATATACATGGACTTCCGCAAGGTAACGCATACCTTTATAGAGAGGTACAACAAGATCGGGTTTTTGTATCCATCTCACATATTATCCGTTATGAAGCCCTACATGCTTGTACCTATGACTTGTCCTCACGTAAGCAGAAGTGCTCTTTCCCGTGTCAGTATCTACTGGATAGATATTCAACAAAAAAACTTAAAAAGCACATTAAAAAAAAAGATTCCGACGAATTGAGAACCTCCTCCTTTTTTTGAAGTTGGTTAAAAATTACAAAAAAGAAGATTTAAATTGGTTTCGGCGACGAAATTAAACCACTATAGGCGCGTTTCTCTCTTGAATAACTAAGATGGCGCCTCGGGCGAAGATTTTAAATGAGATTATTTTGATGAGCTACTCAACTTGAGCGCGCTTTACTTACTGAAATAAAGAAAAATTACTTAGAATTTAAACTACCTATTGTGTTTATTTTTTTAACTACACGTTCAACTTTATATTTAAACTATAGTGTTAAAGGTCATAGAAGAGAAAACTTTGGCTTTCTGTGTGCCTACATAACATACAAGTACTTACGCAAAAGTTCATCAGTGGTTAGGGCCTAAAAGAAATCTGTTTTAGGCAAAAAAATTAGAAGTTTTTCATCAACTAAGTAGAAGATGTAATAACGTATGCATGTTTAGGTAGACATACATATATCATTAAATCTAAAAATCTTTTAGAGCATCTGTACTGAGAAAAACTTAAACCTGTTTGCATAATGCGAGTAGGTTGCCTTTTCCTACAGAAATGTGTTTTACTACACTTTGAGGTTATATCAAGAAGCTTTGCTTTTTATAATTTTTGTTATAGTGTTTTACCTATTACTTACACTCACTTTTAGTATATACTTTTACATAATGCAAGGCAAGTGTGAGCTCTGGTGTAAATAGGGTTACCAAATGTGACTTTTCTAATATTTTGCGGGGATATTTTCAGCATGTAAGCATCTTCTATATGCAGACAGAGAGATTTTGGAATAAATAATTTAATAGGCTTTGGCACAATTTGTAATACATAATGCAGCCAAAATAACATATATATGTTAATAATAAAGAGGTTCCCGTCTGTACTCACGTGCTTAGTCGACGTAGGCGCGTGCGGCACGCAGTCTCAGACGCGTTTGCGAGCTGAGTCCCTGTGAAAAAAACTAGCCAAGTGCGAGTCAGACTCGCGTACTGAAGGTACCGTACTTGGGTAATTTTTCCGACATTTTGCACGATAAATCAAAGACTAAGAGAAAAAATAAATAGAAATCTATTTTAGAATATTAAAGCCTTTTCATATGATACCCCACTTGGTATAAGTTATCATACTTTGAAAATTTAAACACATTTTGTTTTTTTTTTATTTAATCACGGTTTCACGGTTTTCGGAGTTATTGCTTTACTTGTGCTATAAGACGTATCAGTCAAATTTCATGATTCTAGGTCAACGGAAAGTATCCTATAGGTTTTCTTGACAGACACGACGGAGGGACGGACGGACGGATGGATGGACAGACAGGGAGACAGACAGACACACAGACAACAAAGTGATCCTATAAGGGTTCCGTTTTTCCTTTTGAGGTACGGACCCCGGATGGGTTCGAAACTAGTCGGGCTTACGTCGACGTAAGTACAGCCTGGAGCACCTATCTATATTTACGTAGAAATCACTCACGATAGTTTAAACGCTACAATATAATAATATTATGTGCCTACTTAATTTCATTTGGCTCATAGTTTTTATATTCTTTTTGATGCATAGCGTGGCATGCTGAAAATGCGTTTCTAACTTTCCAATAAATCTTCGCACGTTTCTGAAACAATTCGTTTTTCGTGTGCGCGCTGACTCTATTAACAGAATTTTTTTCTTTTTTTTTTTGTCAAGTTCGTGACAAATTGGAATTCCGACCAAATTCCTAACATAGAATGAAAATTCCGGATAGGTCGGGCAAACGCCTGTCATCTGACAACCGTGTAACAGAACATAAGCGGCTTTACAGAGCTGCAAGATGCTTACAGCGATGGTGCTTTGTTGAAGAGGCTGCGCTTCGTTTGTGACGAACAAACGACTATTACAGTAATGTGTGTTGTGTGATATTAGAAGTTAGATCTTAGTTATGAATAAAACATACGTACTTAATATTTTTTCTACATTATTAACAGAAACCAAGCGGCTTTATTGAGCTGCAAATTTTTACAACGATGGTGCATTGTTGAAGAGTCTGCGCTGTGTTTGCGATGAAAAAGCGTCTGTTACAGTAATGTGTGGTGTGCAATTTAGAAGCTAGAACTGTTTTTAAGTAGTTATGAATGAAACTTAGGTACTTACCTAATATTTTTTCTAGATTATTAACAGAACATAAGTGGCTTTATACAGTTGCAAGATTCTTTCAGCGATGGTGCTTTGTTGAAGAGGCTGCGCTTCGCTTGTGATGAACAAGCGACTATTACAGTAATGTGTGTAATTTAGAAGTTAGAAGTAGTTATGAATGAAACATTATTATAAATGAAACAGAGCTGAAATTTTCACAGAGTGTGTAGTTTTACTGTCGCTATAACAACAAATAATAAAAAACCAAGATGGCGAAAATGGCCCATTAAAAAATTAAAAAGTGCATAGTGTTATAAATCTTGTACGATGGTACGAAACCCTTAATTGCCCTTCAAGTGCAAGTCAGACAAGCACTCGACTAGATTTTCTAGTCATACAAATCAATCGGGCTCTTCAGTATTCGGCTCTTATTCTCTCTAAACCCATTAAACACTAAGGGTGAGATCTATAGAGCGCGCTCTGCCTTTGCTTAGACTTAAGACAGAGTTAAAACGAGACAGAGCTATATCTATCACATAAATCTGTCTCGTTTTAACTCAATCTTAAGTCAGAGCAAAGGCAAAGTGCGCTTTATTTCAGCCTAAGTTCATCTATGGGTACTTTCTGAAACATAACTTCGCCTCGCATCAAATGCCGAATATATTTTCAGCGCTACTTCAGCGTTGAAACCAAGTCTTTTTGTTTAAAGAAAAGTACATCAGCATAATATGACGAGTAAACGGAAACTAAAATACTAACCAAGTTTTCGTATTTTCTGGAACTGCATAAGATAAAATAAGCTTGCACTCGTAAATACAAACAAAGTATTTGAACTGCCGTAACTAGTAAAGTGTCTTCGTTTTATTTGTAGTGCACAAATATTCAAGCGGTATTACAGCGCAGCGCCACGAATACCTAACAACAACTAGGTATGCTGAAAAGATGAACTAAAAGACAAAACTATTGATTTTGATTACACTGACAGTTCCAGACCATTTACAATTCGTTCACACAGACTGCGTAAGCGTAGACGTAGCGCGTACCATTACGTTGTAATGTATGAAACTGTATGAGACATGTATGTTATGTCTACGGATTCACGCGCCTTACTACGCACGTGTCACGTGTACGTGCTTAGTGTGAATCGGCCTTTAAAGCGTCGGCCACATAGGTCATGTATGCGTCGCGTAAGCGTAGACGTAGTGCGTACCATTGTATTGGAATGTATGAAACTGTATGAGACATGGCATACCGCTTGCGCGGTGTGAACGTTCGCGTAGACGTAATACGTGCAGTTATGTCTACGGATTCACGCGCCTCACTATGCACGTGTCACGTGTACGTGATTGGTACGAATCGGCCTTAAAATGATGAGTGTTTAAAGTAAAAACTTTTCTAAAGCAGTTATTTAAAAGGGTTGAAATTTCTAAGCATGCCTAAAGACGTTGTCGCGGCATACATATGAAGCATAACCATTAGTGTGCGCTTACATGTAAGGATGCCTAAATATCCCCTGCCGTGCCGTGCGGTCAGTGGGCGCCGGCCCTTACTCATAAGAACAAAATTATATAAGTCAATTATACGACTATTCTATCATATACTTTTCGGTGGTTCCAGTGTCAATCTTCTATCTTCATCATCAGCCTCTTGTTTGACTGCATTTCTTTGCCAGTAGGGTTATTAACTTACCATAACCATGGCTAAAACCTCCTATTATACCAGTCAGTCCACTCCGCAGATAATAATTAAGAAGTTATAAATTGCTCCTGTCGGGAATCGCACCCTGGACCTTCTAACTTATAAGAGCACAGCGTTCACCACTACAAACTGCACCAGGGACGTTTTTTTATAATTCTTTATTTGGAGGAGTTTTTTCCTTTCGGAATAGTATGCCACTCCGCTAGGCATCTGCGTTTGTTAAGCCATCTAGTTCCGTAGGGCCTTTTTGTATAACCGTAACAGAGCCCTAGCCTCATCCGACAAAGATTGGGATATGGCGCCGTTATAGCTACCAATATGGCGAAGAATGGGAAATCGAGTGAATATCTCCCATCTCTCCGCCCCGTTACGAACACATTCCACTAATAAATGGTACCAGGGAGGTCGTCAAGCAAAGAAATATAAATACGTAAAGCAGTTTTAGGTAGTTCAGTAAAATAATGAGCGCTGTAGAATTCTTAAAGCGATGACGACACTTAGCTAAGAGGCGTCGCGGCGCTTAATTACAGCTCAGTTTGCGACAAACAAGCGGGAACTAGCATAAACTCCCAAGTTATAAGTAATAGGTTTTACCTTTGAAGCTGTACATCTGAACACTAGACAAAGCGAACTGACAGAACTATACTTGTCAAAGTGTGGTTGTTTAATTTGTAGCAAACTAGAGCAGTCAAACCATCACACTAATATTATAAAGGAGAAAGTTTGTATGTGTGTGTGTGTGTGTGTGTGTGTGTGTGTGTGTGTGTGTGTATGTTTGTTACTCCTTCACGCAAAAACTACTGGACGGATTGGGCTGAAATTTAGAATGGAGATAGATTATACCCTGGATTAGCACATAGGCTACTTTTTATCCCGGAAAATCAAAGAGTTCCCACGGGAATTGTAAAAAACCTACACCCACGCGAAAGAAGTCGCGGGCATCAGCTAGTATTATATATTATACTAGCCGATGCCCGCGACTTCGTCCGCGTGGATTTAGGTTTTTCAAAATCCTGTGGGAACTCTTTGGTTTTCCGGGATAAAAAGTAGCCTATGTGCTAATCCTGGATATTATCTATCACCATTCCAAATTTCAGCTAAATCCGTTCAGTAGCTTTTGCGTGAAGGAGTAACAAACATACACACACACACACACACAAACTTTCGCCTTTATAATATTAGTGTGATTTTTACTAGTTGATGCTCGCAACTTCGTCCGCTTAGATTTAGGTTTTTAAATTCCCGTGGAAATTCTTTGACTTTTCGGGATAATATGGGAAGTGTTAAGGAATGAATAATTTTTTGTACCTACAAGATTATTAGTTTTCGAGATGCATACAAACAAACTATGTACAAACTCACAAATTATCACCTCTTTATAATACCTATTGGTGTAGCTGATACAGATATGTAATAAGTGTATTATATTAATTATTTTAATAAAATACGTCCACGTTACGTTAATAATACAGTCCACTATTCTATCGAATACGGAACAAAACGCTAAAAAATTTCTTGTTACTTCTCGCACAGTAAAACATAAGCGGGCGATTTCCACTAACAATAGAGCTCTGCACTCCGGCACACCTAGTTTTGCATTCAAAACTCCGTTCTTACATGAAAATAATTTCTCTCAACGGAAAAGAACAGCGGGGGAAACACGAAAGTTTTGTAAGAGGCTAAAAGTGGAATATGAGTGGAATAGAAGGTCCGATAATCCGGAAATCTTTTAAGGCCGCCAAAGTAGATAAAATCTTTAGTAATCGCTCTTATAGGACCTTTGATGTCCAGAAAGCTCGTGTATGTCTGTATCTATTTTTAGGGTTCCGTCACTGAAGGGTGCCAATGGGACGCTATTACTAAGACTCCGCTGTCTGTCCGTCCGTCCGTCTGTCTGTCAGACGACTGCATCTCGTGAACCATAAATACTTAGGTAGAGACCTGAAATTTTCCCAGAATGTGTATCTCCATATTGCTGATATAACAATAAATAAAAAAAAATTAAAACTGCCACCATCCATATTTAAAAAAATTAAAAAGATTATTTCTTGCACGATGGTACGGAACCCTAACTGTGCGAGTCCAACTCCCACTTGACCGATTTTATTTAGGTACAAACTTTTACTCACAACTTTTTTATTGCAAGATAGGCTTGTGCTTGATAACAATCATGTTTAAAAAAAAAATTACGTGGTCTAGGTTGGAGTGCGCTTGCCTAGAAGATGTTTATTTACTCTTGCTTTGAAGGTATTTATACGTTGCAAGAATAACGGAAAGGCATTCCATACATTAGTGGTTCATATCAGAAACGTTGAGCAAACACGTTTTGTGCGAGTAAGTAGACTGTATGTAGATCATATTATAAGAATGCCAACGTGCATGGTTTCTTGCTGTTCTGTGGTAAAATGGTGAAAGAGAAACAACGTTTTCAGGTTTTTAAACACCCATATTTTACCGGCAAAAAGTATATCTATACTTCTAAATAACGTAAACTCACCTGTTTAAAATAAAAGCGAACCAAACTGACCAACAAACAGATTTTATTAAAGAATTAAAAGGACAAACAGAATTTAAAGGACAGTATATATGTTATAGGATTTACAAAATTAACGTAACTTTAAGTTAAAGCTAAGTTAGTAGAAAAAAAAAATCATTTTTTCCACTTTTTCTGCCCCTATTTCTACAGAGATAGTAACGACTCAATTTAAAGTTCCGGCATTTGTTCTTCGCGGATTTTAAACGGTCCACTAAAATATTCGGAAGTTTTAAAGTTTTAATGAAATCGTTTAAAGTTAGCACCAAGTCTAAATGAGGCCTTGGATTTTTGAAACCAAGACAATTTATCCCAGAAAATCAAAGAATTCCCAAGGAATTTTTTGAAACCTAAATCCACGCGAACGAAGTCGCGAGCAATGAGTTACTAGACTAAATAATAAATCTACATAACGTTGATTCCATAAGTTCAATCCATCCAATTTAACATATTTATGGTAGGTTTCCAACAACCCGTGTTTACCTTTACCCTGGATGAATATACTTATCCAATAAATATCGATAAAAAAACACTGGGCAAGTATAAGAAATTCATTGTTCAAATTCTTACTCCACTAAGCAGGCCTTTCGATCGAAACGCTCTTTTGAGCCCTCGGATTTACCTTTGAGAAGTATATCGATACCCGTGGCCTTTACACCAACGCCCCCTGGCCCTTGTCCTACATTTCCTCAAGCATCGATACAGCCTGTAAGTTGCAGTGAGATGTTGTACACTAGAGTGTGCAATGTCACGCAAATGGATAATTTAATTGGTGTTAAAAAATATCACTAAAGCTTTCTAGTTTTTACCCCCGACGGGAACATGTAAATGAGGGGTGTTGTAAATTTAGCGTGTCTATGTTTCTGTTTATCTGTGTAGCTATGTGTCTCTCTGTGGCATCGTAATGCCAAAACGGATGGATCGATTTGAATGCAGTTTCTTTTATTTGAAAGCCTGTTTAATCGAGATGGTTCTTCGCTTTATTTGATGAACTTATTTTGTTTTGCTGTTTGGGGATTATGAGCTGTTTTCTCAGTAGAATTATCAGGTGTAGGGGTCTCAGTTATACAGTTCGTATTTATATTATATGCACTGTCTTATGGACTCGATTTCGACTATAATGCACTATTATAGTCACAAATATGGTTAAAAGATGGAACCGCTCCGTCATAAATTTAGGTTTTCTGGCCTGAATTTAGGTTTTCTAAAATCTCGTACGAACTCTGCACAACCTTTTGGGATGCAAGCAACATTTATAATACCAAATTCCGTCAAAATCGATTATACAAATGGGCCGTGAAAGGTAGCAGACAGACATTTTCGCTTTTATGATATTGATCTTGATAAAGATTCCTTAAAATATAGGTACGTAAGTACAACCTCTAAACTTACTCATTTGTACTAGGTGTAACCACTTTTTGGCGCCTGAGGTTTGCTATTCTATAGACATCATCTCAAGGAACTGCTCGAGATTTAATTTGGCAAGTGTTTCGTGGCTGGCTACTTGCCCGATTTTCACTAGAGACGACCTTAATATCTTGACCGCAAAACCAGTTTAGTAAAAGTGTTCGAGTTACAAATCTATTTACACGACTGCTCAAAAAAAGAAGTGTAATATTTTGTATGAGACACGTCATACAAACGTCATACGTCAATCCAATAGTTCAAATCACACTAATATTATAAAGGCGAAAGTTTGTATGTGTGTGTGTGTGTGTGTATGTTTGTTACTCCTTCACGCAAAAACTACTAGACGGATCTGGCTGAAATTGAGAATGGAGATAGATAATATCCTGGATTAGCACATAGGCTACTTTTTATCCCGGAAAATCAAGGAGTTCCCGCGGGATTTCAAATAACCTAAATCCACGCGGGCGAAGTCGCGGGCATCGGCTAGTTCTTTTTATAATAAAATGTCACTATACCAGGGAGGATCGTCAAGCAAAGAAATATAAATATGTAAAGCAGTTTTAGGTAGTTCAGTAAAATAATGAGCGCTGTAGAATTCTTAAAGCGATGACGACACTTAGCTAAGAGGCGTCGCGTCGCTTAATTACAGCTCAGTTTGCGACAAACAAGCGGGAACTAGCATAAACTCCCAAGTTATAAGTAATAGGTTTTACCTTTGAAGCTGTACATCTGAACACTAGACAAAGCGAACTGACAGAACTATACTTGCTAAAGTGTGGTTGTTTAATTTGCAGCAAACTAGAGCAGTCAAACCATCCATATCCATATAATATTATAAATGCGAAAGTGTGTCTGTCTGTCTGTCGGTCTGTCTGTCTGGCTGTCTGTCTGTCTGGCTGTCTGTCTGTCTGTCTGTCTGCTACCTTTTCACGACCCAACAGTTTAACCGATTCTGACGAAATTTGGTACAGGGTTAGCTTATATCCCGAGGACGGACATAGGCTACTTTTTATCGCGGAAAATCAAACAGTTCCCACGGGATCATTAAAAACCTAAATCCACGCAGACGAAGTCGCGGGCATCCTCTAGTATTATATATTATATTCTTACTAGTTGATGGTCGCAACTTCGTCCGCTTAGATTTAGGTTTTTAAATTCCCGTGGGAATTCTTTGACTTTTCGGGATAATATGGGAAGTGTTAAGGAATGAATAATTTTTTGTATTTTTTTTTTTATTTAGATTATTAGTTTTCGAGATTCATACAAACAAACTATGTACAAACTCACAAATTAACACCTCTTTATAATACCTATTGGTGTAGCTGATACAGATATGTAATAAGTGTATTATATTAATTATTTTAATAAAATACGTCCACGTTACGTTAATAATACAGTCCACTATTCTATCGAATACGGAACAAAACGCTAAAAAATTTCTTGTTACTTCTCGCACAGTAAAACATAAGCGGGCGATTTCCACTAACAATAGAGCTCTGCACTCCGGCACACCTAGTTTTGCATTCAAAACTCCGTTCTTACATGAAAATAATTTCTCTCAACGGAAAAGAACAGCGGGGGAAACACGAAAGTTTTGTAAGAGGCTAAAAGTGGAATATGAGTGGAATAGAAGGTCCGATAATCCGGAAATCTTTTAAGGCCGCCAAAGTAGATAAAATCTTTAGTAATCGCTCTTATAGGACCTTTGATGTCCAGAAAGCTCGTGTATGTCTGTATCTATTTTTAGGGTTCCGTCACTGAAGGGTGCCAATGGGACGCTATTACTAAGACTCCGCTGTCTGTCCGTCCGTCCGTCTGTCTGTCAGACGACTGCATCTCGTGAACCATAAATACTTAGGTAGAGACCTGAAATTTTCCCAGAATGTGTATCTCCATATTGCTGATATAACAATAAATAAAAAAAAATTAAAACTGCCACCATCCATATTTAAAAAAATTAAAAAGATTATTTCTTGCACGATGGTACGGAACCCTAACTGTGCGAGTCCAACTCCCACTTGACCGATTTTATTTAGGTACAAACTTTTACTCACAACTTTTTTATTGCAAGATAGGCTTGTGCTTGATAACAATCATGTTTAAAAAAAAAATTACGTGGTCTAGGTTGGAGTGCGCTTGCCTAGAAGATGTTTATTTACTCTTGCTTTGAAGGTATTTATACGTTGCAAGAATAACGGAAAGGCATTCCATACATTAGTGGTTCATATCAGAAACGTTGAGCAAACACGTTTTGTGCGAGTAAGTAGACTGTATGTAGATCATATTATAAGAATGCCAACGTGCATGGTTTCTTGCTGTTCTGTGGTAAAATGGTGAAAGAGAAACAACGTTTTCAGGTTTTTAAACACCCATATTTTACCGGCAAAAAGTATATCTATACTTCTAAATAACGTAAACTCACCTGTTTAAAAAACAAAAGCGAACCAAACTGACCAACAAACAGATTTTATTAAAGAATTAAAAGGACAAACAGAATTTAAAGGACAGTATATATGTTATAGGATTTACAAAATTAACGTAACTTTAAGTTAAAGCTAAGTTAGTAGAAAAAAAAAATCATTTTTTCCACTTTTTCTGCCCCTATTTCTACAGAGATAGTAACGACTCAATTTAAAGTTCCGGCATTTGTTCTTCGCGGATTTTAAACGGTCCACTAAAATATTCGGAAGTTTTAAAGTTTTAATGAAATCGTTTAAAGTTAGCACCAAGTCTAAATGAGGCCTTGGATTTTTGAAACCAAGACAATTTATCCCAGAAAATCAAAGAATTCCCAAGGAATTTTTTGAAACCTAAATCCACGCGAACGAAGTCGCGAGCAATGAGTTACTAGACTAAATAATAAATCTACATAACGTTGATTCCATAAGTTCAATCCATCCAATTTAACATATTTATGGTAGGTTTCCAACAACCCGTGTTTACCTTTACCCTGGATGAATATACTTATCCAATAAATATCGATAAAAAAACACTGGGCAAGTATAAGAAATTCATTGTTCAAATTCTTACTCCACTAAGCAGGCCTTTCGATCGAAACGCTCTTTTGAGCCCTCGGATTTACCTTTGAGAAGTATATCGATACCCGTGGCCTTTACACCAACGCCCCCTGGCCCTTGTCCTACATTTCCTCAAGCATCGATACAGCCTGTAAGTTGCAGTGAGATGTTGTACACTAGAGTGTGCAATGTCACGCAAATGGATAATTTAATTGGTGTTAAAAAATATCACTAAAGCTTTCTAGTTTTTACCCCCGACGGGAACATGTAAATGAGGGGTGTTGTAAATTTAGCGTGTCTATGTTTCTGTTTATCTGTGTAGCTATGTGTCTCTCTGTGGCATCGTAATGCCAAAACGGATGGATCGATTTGAATGCAGTTTCTTTTATTTGAAAGCCTGTTTAATCGAGATGGTTCTTCGCTTTATTTGATGAACTTATTTTGTTTTGCTGTTTGGGGATTATGAGCTGTTTTCTCAGTAGAATTATCAGGTGTAGGGGTCTCAGTTATACAGTTCGTATTTATATTATATGCACTGTCTTATGGACTCGATTTCGACTATAATGCACTATTATAGTCACAAATATGGTTAAAAGATGGAACCGCTCCGTCATAAATTTAGGTTTTCTGGCCTGAATTTAGGTTTTCTAAAATCTCGTACGAACTCTGCACAACCTTTTGGGATGCAAGCAACATTTATAATACCAAATTCCGTCAAAATCGATTATACAAATGGGCCGTGAAAGGTAGCAGACAGACATTTTCGCTTTTATGATATTGATCTTGATAAAGATTCCTTAAAATATAGGTACGTAAGTACAACCTCTAAACTTACTCATTTGTACTAGGTGTAACCACTTTTTGGCGCCTGAGGTTTGCTATTCTATAGACATCATCTCAAGGAACTGCTCGAGATTTAATTTGGCAAGTGTTTCGTGGCTGGCTACTTGCCCGATTTTCACTAGAGACGACCTTAATATCTTGACCGCAAAACCAGTTTAGTAAAAGTGTTCGAGTTACAAATCTATTTACACGACTGCTCAAAAAAAGAAGTGTAATATTTTCAGGGTTTATGTTATACTAGCCGATGCCCGCGACTTCGCCCGCGTGGATTTAGGTTTTTTGAAATACCGCGGGAACTCTTTGATTTTCCGGGATAAAAAGTAGCCTATGTGCTAATCCAGGATATTATCTATCTCCATTCTCAATTTCAGCCAAATCCGTCTAGTAGTTTTTGCGTGAAGGAGTAACAAACACACACACACACACACACACACACACACACACACACACACACACACACACATACACACACACACACACACACACACACACACACATACAAACTTTCGCCTTTATAATATTAGTGTGATGTATTGATGTATGAGAGTTTCTTTATTTCACCACTAGCTGTGCCCGCGACTTCGTTCGCGTGGAATAGTGACTTGTCGGGCAGCATACCGTGATTCTTTAAATTGACATAACTTTTTTATTTATGAACCGATTGACATGAAATAAACACTAAATGTTAGGTGAAGCTTACTACAATATATTAATGAAAACCGTATCTAAATCGAATAAGCCATTTCTGATATTAGCGTGCACAAACACACAGACAAACAAACAGACAAAAAAAAAAATTTATTACAATTTCGGGTTCGGCATCGATATAATAACAACCCCTGCTCCTTTTTTATATATTTCCATTGTACAAACACCACTTTTCTACAATTTTATTATATGTATAGATAGATAACTTCTAAATGTCTGAACAGATTTAAAAAAAAAAAGAATATTAGCCATGCTAATCATGACTTATACTCCCCTTTCCCCTCCAATTAAGCGTAAAGCTTGTGCCAGGAGTGGGTACGACAATAGTCCAACGGGTGGGGTTTGAACCGCCGACCTTCCGGAATTCAGTCCGCTCCTCAACCGTTAAGCTATCGAGGCTCAAGATTTAGATGTTAGTGTGGAGTGTTGTCACTTGATAAGTTATATCATCACTTTTCTACTGTAAGTACCTACTCGTAACGGATTAGACTGCTCCAACCAAATTCTTAGAATTTGAAACTATCATCCCTACTACCTTTATCAATAATAAAATAATATCAAGATAATATTTCTTATTGTTTTTGCATCCCTCGGCGAAGATTAATAGCAGGTACGGGCCCGACCTTATTTTATTTGGAGTCAGATTCAATAAAGGACGTCGATCAAGCTGGAATAAATTACAGGGATGTCTTATCAACAAGGAAAGGACATTTAAATCACACCAGACCTGACGTTTTTCTTTCGCTGTCTCCAGACGTACCAACAAGTCGACGGTGGGGAACACATTAAAACTCAATAAAATAAATAAATTATTAATTATTTATTCGGCTTTTTCTCCGTAGCATCAATTTTTTTAACTATTAATAGTTTATAAAATATTTTTTTTTTTTTTTTTAAAGAATATTAGCCATGTTAAATGACTAATATTCCCCTTTCCTCTCCAACTAAGCGTCAGGCTTGTGCTAGGAGTAGGTACGACAATAGTGCAACGGGCGGGGTTTGAACCGTCGACCTTTCGGTTTTCAGTCCACTCCTTTACCGGTTGAGCTATTGAGGCTTCTAGTAATTAATAAATAATTAATAAACTAATTTAGTGAATTATTAACTGATGCGATTATCAAAAACACGGAAAAACTTACTACAATTTTGTTTTTTTTTTGGAAATAAGTTTTTTCATACGATTAATCATCTACCGTAGCAATTTGGCAGCTCAAATGTTCAAAATAGAGTAGGAATATACATTGGTCATTTACATTGTAGAGGGTTTAACCCAACCTAATACCTGTTAGAACCAACTTGGCTATGGTCGATGACCAATAAGTTCGCACATCTATTGAAGCCTTAAATCACATCCTGCCTGACTTCGCCTTTTATTTAATTCAATGAACGGGAAACCATGATTTTAGTAGTCTATTTCCCGTTATGAATGGATTTCGCTGGTGAATGGAGGACGATACATTTTAGGGTTGCTCACGGCCCCTGTGTATCTATGTAATATAATGCGATAAATCGTTTGTAGCCTCCTGGTTGTGCCTTAGATCTACTCCTGTGTTAATAACAACAACTGTAGTGCCAGAACTAGGTCTAATACCTATTACAATGTAAAGCATTATTCAAATGAGAAGAAAGCGCGGAAATGAGCAGATTTCATAGTTCAAGTAAGTTTGTGAGATAACCATAGTAAAAAGAATACCAATGAAACCCCCATTTTATGTGGTTAATGAAAAAGTCCTCAACCTCACATCGCTGCACGTCGTATCTACCTCAATGTGCCTTGAGACTAACACTTACTATTAATATCTATTATAGGTACTTAAGAGAAAATACCTAAATACGAAAAAGATTCGAATCCTGGACTACGTGTGAGCGAGTCTGGTGTACGTAACGCTACGTGCCGCGTTACGGCATGTACGTAACGTGACGTTGACAAAAATATTTAGCTTTTGCGTGAGGTAACCTTTCGCTGTGAATAATACATTTACCGCTGAAGGTCCCGTCACGGCATGTTCGCGTGATACAGCACCGTTTGCACTTCACTCCTGTTTGTTATGGGGAGTTTTGGCGCTATTAAGGTCGCTAAATTATACACAGATCAACTGAATTGCTGCTTGATTAACCTTTGTAAAAAGTGCATAGCAAAGTAGAAATGGATATAAAAACTGGATATAAAAAAATACTAGCATTTTTAATATATTAATGCCAGTCTGTCCTACTATGTATACCTGATACAGCAATTCACATTTGCTACTTTTCTAAATGTTATTTATACTCTATAATATTATTATAAGTGTGAAAGTGTGTCCATTTGTCTGTCCATCCATTTAACCACGGGATTTTCCAGAAAACTCAAATTTACGCGGATGAAATCGCGGGCATAATCGAATACTTTAATAAATAAAAAATTAAATATACATTTATGAGGTGGATCGCGATATCCAGGATCTCTGCGTTTGATATCTAATAATCTTTCTCCCTACAGCGTTGACAATTTTTGTACAAAATTTCATCTTGTAAAGTTAATTTGTATTGGAATAAAATGTTCGAAAAACGACCAGTAAAGCTCTCTCCTGCGAGAATTATTTACTTTTTATTTCATAAGAATAAATGAGGCTGACGAATAAATACTTCCGATTTGAATAATCTTCGCGTAACAATTTTTTATGGAAAAATAAACAATTTACCTATTTCCTCATTTCAATACTCATTTTCTTCATGAAAAATGGTTTTGCTTACATTTTGACTTGCTTTAGCGTCTTGCCCATACAAATACTATATTAAACTCCTATATTTTATTCCCCTCTACTTTTAATATGGGTACCTTTAAGTCAAGAATGAATAGCATCTTCTAGTGAAGCACGCTTCATCTTAGACTACAACATCAGTCAACACTTGTTAGCATTTTGATTGTAGCCATAAGCGCTAGTCTATAAATAAATAAAAAACCGGCCAAGTGCGAGTCAGACTCGCGCACTGAGGGTTCCGTACTGGGGTATTTTCTCCAACATTTTGCAAGATAAACCGAAAACTATTACACATAGAAATAAATAAAAATCTGTTTGAGAATGTACAGGTAAAGCCCTTTCATATGATACCCCACTTGGTATAGTTATCTTACTTTGAAAATTGACACACATTTTGTTTTTTTTTTTTAATGATATATCCACAAACTCACGGTTTTCATTTTAAGCACTTCTTTCCCACATTTTACTTACTGACGTTCTACCGAAACTTGAATAATTAATTTAGGTTAATAGGCACGTTTAAAATGTCAACGGACTAACCATTTGAGTACGCGACGTCCCTTGAGGAACATTCTCGTTAGTCCAATAGTAGGACGGAATAAGTACTATTCCGATTAATTTTTAATGATACAACTCGTAATCTCACGAACGTTTCCTGCCGGCGACGTGAGTAGATATATAATAGTTGTGTTTATATTATATTTTACACTAGTGGTACCTGAAACGTTAATACTGAAAATTATACGTAATTACATATTTTTTGCTCTAATGCCCGTTTCAACTCGCATGCGAGTGAAGAGAGCACATTATCTTCTTCCTTCTTCTTTCTTTTTCCAACTTCCATATCCGAGCCGAGAGGAACTTCCATATCCATATCATTAATATTAATACTACTAACGAAAATAGAGTTTTGTATGTCGTTTTTGCCTACCGTTAAAAGCCGAAGCCGACGCGCGTGAATCCGTAGACATAACTGCACGCATTACGCATTACGTCTACGCCAACGTTCACGCTACGCAAGTGGTATGTTATGTCTCATACAGTTCCATACATTACAACGCAATGGTACGTCTACGCGCTTACGCGACGTAATGCGGCCTGTGTGGCCGGAGCTTACTATATTGATCAATTTCACAATAGATCCACAAAAGTGATACAAGAGCAATGGCGCTGCATAGCTACTTCTTCCAAGAAAAAATGCTTCGTAATCAATTCGTATATAATTGTAATATATGACTCTTTGACGTTTTAACTATCGTGAGTGATTTCCATTATAAGTGTTTTGATTGAAGATTGTTACGGCTATACTCAAGTAATTAGTCGTTTTAAACCCAACTCAACCACGACGCGCAGCGAGCTGAGTTCCTATGAAAAAATCCCGAATAGGTTCGAAACTAGTCGAGCTTACATCAACTAAATACGCGAACATAGCATAACAATCTATATTTATATAATATAATGACTCTCCTTACAAACATTGTTGAGATTTTAATTATACAGGCTCGAGATATTCAAAATTTATATAAAACTGGCATAATACAAGAATGCTTGGTGCGTGTGTGTGTCTATTGCAGACACACTTTTCTAAATGTTATTTATACTCTATAATATTATTATAAGTGTGAAAGTGTGTCCATTTGTCTGTCCATCCATTTAACCACGGGATTTTCCAGAAAACTCAAATTTACGCGGATGAAATCGCGGGCATAATCGAATACTTTAATAAATAAAAAATTAAATATACATTTATGAGGTGGATCGCGATATCCAGGATCTCTGCGTTTGATATCTAATAATCTTTCTCCCTACAGCGTTGACAATTTTTGTACAAAATTTCATCTTGTAAAGTTAATTTGTATTGGAATAAAATGTTCGAAAAACGACCAGTAAAGCTCTCTCCTGCGAGAATTATTTACTTTTTATTTCATAAGAATAAATGAGGCTGACGAATAAATACTTCCGATTTGAATAATCTTCGCGTAACAATTTTTTATGGAAAAATAAACAATTTACCTATTTCCTCATTTCAATACTCATTTTCTTCATGAAAAATGGTTTTGCTTACATTTTGACTTGCTTTAGCGTCTTGCCCATACAAATACTATATTAAACTCCTATATTTTATTCCCCTCTACTTTTAATATGGGTACCTTTAAGTCAAGAATGAATAGCATCTTCTAGTGAAGCACGCTTCATCTTAGACTACAACATCAGTCAACACTTGTTAGCATTTTGATTGTAGCCATAAGCGCTAGTCTATAAATAAATAAAAAACCGGCCAAGTGCGAGTCAGACTCGCGCACTGAGGGTTCCGTACTGGGGTATTTTCTCCAACATTTTGCAAGATAAACCGAAAACTATTACACATAGAAATAAATAAAAATCTGTTTGAGAATGTACAGGTAAAGCCCTTTCATATGATACCCCACTTGGTATAGTTATCTTACTTTGAAAATTGACACACATTTTGTTTTTTTTTTTTAATGATATATCCACAAACTCACGGTTTTCATTTTAAGCACTTCTTTCCCACATTTTACTTACTGACGTTCTACCGAAACTTGAATAATTAATTTAGGTTAATAGGCACGTTTAAAATGTCAACGGACTAACCATTTGAGTACGCGACGTCCCTTGAGGAACATTCTCGTTAGTCCAATAGTAGGACGGAATAAGTACTATTCCGATTAATTTTTAATGATACAACTCGTAATCTCACGAACGTTTCCTGCCGGCGACGTGAGTAGATATATAATAGTTGTGTTTATATTATATTTTACACTAGTGGTACCTGAAACGTTAATACTGAAAATTATACGTAATTACATATTTTTTGCTCTAATGCCCGTTTCAACTCGCATGCGAGTGAAGAGAGCACATTATCTTCTTCCTTCTTCTTTCTTTTTCCAACTTCCATATCCGAGCCGAGAGGAACTTCCATATCCATATCATTAATATTAATACTACTAACGAAAATAGAGTTTTGTATGTCGTTTTTGCCTACCGTTAAAAGCCGAAGCCGACGCGCGTGAATCCGTAGACATAACTGCACGCATTACGCATTACGTCTACGCCAACGTTCACGCTACGCAAGTGGTATGTTATGTCTCATACAGTTCCATACATTACAACGCAATGGTACGTCTACGCGCTTACGCGACGTAATGCGGCCTGTGTGGCCGGAGCTTACTATATTGATCAATTTCACAATAGATCCACAAAAGTGATACAAGAGCAATGGCGCTGCATAGCTACTTCTTCCAAGAAAAAATGCTTCGTAATCAATTCGTATATAATTGTAATATATGACTCTTTGACGTTTTAACTATCGTGAGTGATTTCCATTATAAGTGTTTTGATTGAAGATTGTTACGGCTATACTCAAGTAATTAGTCGTTTTAAACCCAACTCAACCACGACGCGCAGCGAGCTGAGTTCCTATGAAAAAATCCCGAATAGGTTCGAAACTAGTCGAGCTTACATCAACTAAATACGCGAACATAGCATAACAATCTATATTTATATAATATAATGACTCTCCTTACAAACATTGTTGAGATTTTAATTATACAGGCTCGAGATATTCAAAATTTATATAAAACTGGCATAATACAAGAATGCTTGGTGCGTGTGTGTGTCTGCAATTTACAAAGAGCTTTAATTGGGTTATGCAAACTATTGAGGTCGGGAATTATAAATGAAAGTAATATTTGGTTTAGTTATCTTTGCTCACTACATGAAAATCAGATTGCTATTGTAATTTACATACACGGGTTTAGCATGGTAATGGTATGGGTAAAACGCCAAGCTAAGCTAATATTAGAAATTAAAATGACTTAAATCATGAATACCTCATATTAATAAAATAGATAGTTTTAATTAGGTAGTTTAATTTAAATGTAAAACCTATTCTAAAAAACTTGGGAAGTAAAAGTTTATTTTTTTACCCGCAACTTCGTCCGCGGTACATATACCTACTGTAATGTTATAGATTATGTTACGTCTAGATAAAGTAATTATCTAATAGTGAAGTACCTAGTTCAGTAGTTTTAAAGGTTCTCGATTGTAATCAAGATTTTCCTTTATATATGAAAAATAAATGTTTTTTTTTTTCATATAAAAAAAACTACCAATTTTTTTTTCTTTATTAATAAATATTACTGTAATATTATAAATATTATTGCAGTAGGTGTGGATAAATCTTACTCTGAATCTTTCGCTATCAGATTCTACCGAAAAGGACATTATAATATATTATTTATACTTAAGCCTGTAAAATCTAGCATTTCTAGCGGACCAAAACAATAAGTTCTCCGTATACTGTCCAGCACGGCAACGCAATCATTGCATATGCAAGTAACTATGTAAGTTTTGCAAATCCCCAAAATAGATAAGTTTGACTGTAGATAAATAAAACAATGTACGACTTTCAGTTTAAAATGTGTAACAATTATTATAGCACATTTCAATAGAATATGGAGACAAAAATAAAACAAACACATCCAAAAAGCTAAAAACTTTCGAGAGCTTGTGCCAAAATGTTAAATCTCAGCTGAGGTAAAACGTTAAAACTACTTTTAAATACAACACTTTCTCTTTTACAGAGATCTGTACAATTTTTGTTGTATTTGGTACTTCATATGAATCGTAAAAAAACGGTATCTTAACAATCATAGCATGTCTTTTATGCGATACTTTTGAAATGAAACATCAAAAACAAATCAATGCCAATGTATTTGATCTCGGAGGCATACCACGAGTTTTGTAACATTATTTTACACGAGCTGTTGCCTGTGACTTTGTCCGTGTGGATTTATGCTTTTAAAAATCTCGTGGGAACTCTTCTTTCTACTAAAAGTAGCTTATGTTAAGCTCCAGGCCTTTAACCCTGTTAAATTGCAGCGAACAAACGTTTCAATGTACTAAGTAGGTATAGATGTTGACTAGATGATTTCTCGAAACCCTTTGGGCTCTCTCCGTCACTCGTTTCATACAATCGTAGTTCCAATTTCATTTGAATATTAAGCAACCAAAGTCCATGAAATTTTGCAGACATATTTTAGAAACTAATATCTGTGCCTGTGGTGTTTAAGATTTTTCTAAAAATATGTAGTTTTAAAATTACAGGGGCTCCAAGATTTGTATGAAAATTTTAAGACCGCGTAACTTTGAAACCGAATATTTTAACAGAAATCTGGAAAACCACAGACATAGATATTAGTTTCTAGAATATGTCTGCAAAATTTCATGAACTTTGGTTGCTTAATATTCAAATGAAATTGGAACTACGATTGTATGAAACGAGTGACGGATGAGCCCTCTTAACATACCCATGCGAAAAATCATATCGATCCGTGTCGCACCGTTGCAACGTGACAACGAGCAAACACATAAAATGGGTAACACACATACTATAGTGAGTCAGCGAGTATCCGTCAAGCTTCCTTTCTATTTATAAGTGCCTTTAAAAAGTTAAATAATGTGGTTCCCTCAAGTTGCTGGCTTGGAAATATAATATTCGCAGGTGCAAGAGACCACAGCTGCCATTTTTCTGCCGTCTCATTGTTTCGTATAATTAATGAGTGTCTTAACGGCTCTGCTATTTCAGTTACAATTACGGAGATTTAATTCAAAGTGAAACAAAAGCCAAACGAAACTCATAATCAAACCACCAAACTCTCAAGGTTTAAAAAGTTTAGCGGCACAACTGAATTTGACCACTAAATATTTGAAATGAAGGATTTTACAGCCGTTTTAACGTTGAACCGTTTTCAAGAATTATTATCGCCAATAAGATGGTAAGCGATAAATGATGATCAGCTGATCAGCGATATTGACCTCATAATTGGGAGGAGGTTGGTTCTTGGGAGAGTAATGCATTGGGCTCCTAGATTCATCCCCATTCGACGTAAAAAAAAAGGCAAAATTGGTTTAAGAAAATATTAGCCAATACAAAATTAATTAGTCTCATTTTGAAGAATCAGAAGTAGTTTTTATTCTGTAATTTAAAAAATCTATATTTAAATTGACTATTATATTGAAAGATATTTACCTGCAAGTGTAGGCAATATGAATAGAAGGAAAACAGATCACAAAAATCAAGAAGCTCTAACCAATGAAATATAGAGCTGTTATTATTTATTTCATATTTGAAACGAACATTGTATCATACTCGTAGAACATCCAAAATGAAATCTCTTAAATTTTTATTTTGTACCAAAAATATACAGGCACGAAACTGGCGCAGAATGTGTTAATAGCTGCTGTCGCCGCAGAGTTTAGAAACAATCTCAATGTAATATGTATTTTCCACACTACATCACGTTTACACAACACATTACCACCATTAGACATTTTGTACTTCAGTGTACCCAAGTTACATTATAGTTTTGTTAAAAGGAAAAGATCTTAGGCATAAAGTATAAAATAGGTACTAGATGAGGCCTTCGAGCTCGAACGCGTGAGACTAAACTTTAACTAATTTTGAGAAAATTTGGTATAGAAATAACTTGCATCCCGAGGACGGATATAGGATACTTTTTATCCCAGAAAATCAAAGAATTTTCACAGGATTTTTAACAATCTAGCTGTGTCGAAGCATCATCTTGTTCATTAAATAGGTAAGTATATGCTTAAATAATAATGAGTTACTTGATGATATGATATGATATAAACGGTTTATTTACACTTAGTAAAAGGTGAAACGGGAACATGACATAGTCATGTTTAACTATGACTAACATTCTTTAAAAATTTAAATGAAAAAATGTTGTCTTAACAAAGGTAAGTAAGTAATCGTTACCGTGAGTTTGCACTGACGAAACGTTTACATGAAACACGTTTTGAAAACTTTATTTTCTGATAATGTATGGAACTGCGTTTGCATTGTCATGTAATTTGTTGTAAAAGAACTTGTTGACATCATAACCAGAGTGAACTACTTGTATCATATTTATAGCCTTCATTAAAATCTTGAAATCTATCAAAGAATTTACCCTTTGCGAATGTAAATTCAACAAATGACGAGATCCGTCTCATACGTTGCCATACCTATCAAACATTTACATGTTTAATATTTTTTGGTCCAAACGCAATAAAAATTATTACTTCCTGCATCCATAGTCCAAACTCACGGTAATAGAGAAATATTCGAATTTGGAAAAGTGACAAAAACATCCGAAAAAGTGCTTTCAAAAAGCACTTTTTGAAAACACTGTTTGTTTTTAACAATTCACCTCAACGTGAAATTTCAACGTGTTTACAAATGCTCTAGAAAGTTACTTTGAAGGGTTTCCGCTTATTTTTCGTAGTTTGTATTAGGTAAATAAGTAAATACCTAGGTGCTTATTTGATTTTAGTACTTACGAGTTCTATGCATTTTCAATTAGATTGAAACCAGGCAATTTCTAAAGGCATCTCTGGCTGGGTGCCTTACTGTTCTATGACAACTTATCGCCTTCTCTTTATGTATAAATCATCTTGTACATTAAAGCTACTTGTGCATTAGACAGTCAAACAAAATTGCTTCATACTCAAAGGCAATTTTATCATAATTATTTCATCCAAAATATCTACTTTTTCATATTCTGTTTCTTCAATACAAGTTCGATACTAGTCTCAAATGGAAGCAGAACTCGTAGTACGACAGTTTCACTAGTTTACCCGCGCCATCGTACCGGAATGTTAAATTGCTTAGGGGTATGTTAGTAGGGTGGTAAGTGGTCACTGCCGAAGCCACCACCAGATCAGATTAGAGCCAAATTAGAAATTAGAAATTCTCATAATGGACCTACCGGGAATCGAACCCGGAACCTCTCTCTTATAAGATTCGTCAATAATAAATATACTACTAGCTGATGCCAGCGACTTCGTCGTGTAGATTTAGGTTTTAATAATCCCGTGAAACTCTTTTATTTTCCGGGATAATTATTTTATACCTATCCATACAAAAAAGCATGTCAATCTGTTGTTCTGTTGTAGTTTGATTGAAGGAAAAACCAACAAACAAACAAACTTTTGCATTCATAATACATAAGTTTATGGGATCTATACCCCGGACGATAAATGCCAACCAATGTAAACCAATACCCCGGTCAGGTTTAACCAATATGATTTGCTCCCTTGCATGCACAAACACATTTCCACAACAGAAAGTATTATCTTTCATTATTTTCTAACGTTGGGGATTTTTGTTATTTCATATAAGGTATCGTAACTGAAGATATTATATGAAATATCACGTAGTATATTGCAGTTTCAGAGAAACAATTTATAACATTTTACGCCTTGGATCAGGGTTTGTTAAATTGAAAATTGTGGCGTAGGTATAGGTGCTATAAGACATTACGTTCTTATAAAAATACGAGAAATAGTTTGGTATTATTTTTTGAATGAGAATTGTTTCAAACAGTCCTAATCGGTGTTGTAACGGATTTTATTGCAGTTTTAACCAAAAGGTTTTATGTAGGTACCTGTAACACATAGATATCTAGAACTCATTCAAAAATTCCGTGGGAACTCTTCCATTTTCTGAAATAAAAACTTGCCTATATCCGTATTCGGGATGCTAACAGCATTGGCAAATTTAACTAAATCAGTGAACTGTCCTCGTGCAAGTGAGCCTAAACCTTAAAATCACTGAACATAACATCGGAATAGACAACAAGATTCAAGAATCATTCATCTAAATGAGAATCATCACACCCAGAAATGTCCACTTGCACAAACAGGTTTCGAGCACATCCTCATTGGCAGGTTGCCAAATTGCTTTCAGTGGCAACTGGTTGTTCGCGCCATCGCCGCTGGGAAATATGGCGTATTTCACTCCAAATCTGTAGGGAACCTCATTTTTGATCGTACACATTGCAGAGTGGTTATGGAAAACTGGAGAGGTAAATGGAATTGTAACTGATTTTTTTCTTCTTGGAAACTATGTAGATTATACCCGCGACTTTGTCCGCGTGGACTACACATTTCAAACCCCTCTTTGACTCACTCAGCGGTTCCATTTTCAAAAATCCTTTCTTAGCAGCCGTCTACGTTTATAATACAACAAATAACACACATTCGTTGAAAGGGCTAACGATCCTATAACGTAAAGACAAATAAAATAATTAAAAGCCCCCTAATCAACAGCAGTCATGTCTTATATCAAATTTAGTTATCGAGCATGTGTCCTGGTTGGCCAGCTGCCAAATTACCCTCACTAGCACCCGGTTACAAGCTGCCGGGGAAAAAGCTACGTTTTTCATCCATTTTCTCTGTGGGAAAGTTCATTACGATAGTGTAGTGCTCTGGTATTGCACGAATAGAACAGAAAATAAATATTTTTTAGGAAGAAGTTTATGGATTTCTTTCTCTATTTTTTATTTGTAACTTGATGATACCCGTGACTTCGTCCACGTGGATCATCATGATCATTTTCAAGCGATAGACGTCCACTCCAGGACCTCTTATAGGGACACACGGTTCTGCGCCGCCTGAATCCAGCGGCTCCTTGAGCCTCATTACTTTTTAATGACCATAAAAGTTTTAATAATGAATACAGGAAAAGTTCATTGTTTTAAATGTGCAATCTTTTTACTTTAATTTAACAATGTTATTAAAGTTTGTTTTCTTTTTAAAATAATAATAAATCTGTGAACACACTATATTACACTATACGAATTACTAAATATGTCAACGCCGCGCGACGACAATATACGGCAACAATATGTTGTATTAAATAACAGAACATAATAAACTGTAGGTTATTATAAATATATTATACCAATTGTTGCTATTTTATAAAAATATTTAAGGACACTGCACATTAATTTATTATTATTTTTTAAACTGTAAGTAAAAGTACTAAGGATCGAATTCTGACTAAAGAGGATTTTGCTTATTACGATTAAATTTAATGGTAATAATTAAAAATTAGTGACGTATTTTTATTAAAAACAAAACATTTTTAGAAGTTTCTCCAGTGTCAATCAGTGCATGCAATTTCCACTTGCATATTATTCAGTTATCTAGCGCATCCTAGCTGGCGTTCGGCCAAATAGCCTCCACTAGCACCCTGTCACACACCGCCGGATGTTGCAGACTTGCGCGCCGGCCTGAGGTCTGCGGTCTTCATCATCATTACCGGCTTACCGCTAGCCCATGGCTTTTAACGTGGAATCACGTTTTAGTCATATGGCACTGTGGTATGTAGGGTGGTCACCCACATGAAACATATTGCCAGCAAAATTGTGTTTGCTCCTTGTCTGTATGCTCCGAATAAGCAACGCTCTCACAAAACACTCTATTAGAAAAATAAGGAAGGTGGCACAAATAGAACAACAAGTGTAAATTAAAAATTTATAACACCCCCGACAAGTGAAGGTTACGGTAACTTGAAAAGAGCTGATAACTTTCAAACGGCTGAACCGATTTTCTTGGATTATATACATCGATGATTATAGCTAAGAACACTATCGATCAAGCCAAGCCACCTTTCAAACAAAAAAAAACTAAATTAAAATCGGTTCATTAGTTTAGGAGCTACGATTCCACGGACAGATATACAGATACACATATACACAGATACAAACGTCAAACTTATAACACCCCTCTTTTTGGGTTGGGGGTTAATTATGAAAAAGTTCTATAATATACCTATGGAGCCGATTTGATTGCACTTCGCTAATTTTAAATTCGCTAATTTTTAGTGAGATATGTCAAAATTAAGAAATGAGAGGTCCTTTATATTTTCAGAGAATAAGAGATATTCTCTGAAAATACTAATAAAGGATCTCTAATAAAGGACCTCTGGAGGTGCATATAAAAATTTTTACCCGAGCGAAGGTGGGACGGGTCAGTTAGTTGTCTCTTCAATTGAGACTACCAATAATAGTGAAGAATTTTTACGAAAAGTTCAATAAAACAACATGTTACATGGGCATCGGAAAATATAACCCACTTATAAACTTATAATTGCTTTCAATAAATTAACTTTAAATAGGTACACAATACACATACCTACCAGCAATAGATAAATAGATTGATCCAATTTTCTTTCTACATCTACAACTCAATTCAAAGACATCACGAGTAACTGACAAGTTTATTTTAAAAGTTTTCCACAGTAAAGTATCTACCGTAGGAGACAGCAATTGACTTACTGAAATGTCCAGAGGACGTTATCGGATTCCAGCTTGACTGCAACTTACCTGAAATAAAGGAAAACAATATTTATTAAAATAATACTGATAGACTTTTAAACTTAAAAAAAACCGGCCAGGTGCGAGTTAGACTCGCGCACCGAGGGTTCCGTACTCGGGTATTTTTTTCGACATTTTGCACGATAAATCAAAAAATATAATAATATAAAAATAAATAAAAATCTATTTTAGAAAGTACAGGTAAAGCGCTTTCGTATAATACCCCACTTGGTTTAGTTATTTTACTTTGAAAATTTAACTAAAAATTCACGGTTTTCGGATTTATTCCTTTACTTGTGCTAGAAAAGCTACCTATCTGCCAAATTTCATGTTTCTAGGTCAACGGGAAGTACCCTATAGGTTTTCTTGACAGACACGACGGACGGACGGACGCAAAGACAGACAGACAGCCAGACATACAACAAAGTGATCCTATAAGGGTTCCATCTTTCCTTTTGAGGTATTTGAGGTTCCGGAAAGCGCAGAAGACATAAAACGAGTCATAGGGATCCATTGCATTCAGACAGTGGTGCAAGAGACCTATGTCCCTTAGGGGACTTCCATCAGTTGACGATGACGATGATAATATTGACGTTCATTCAAATAAAACCGGTAGAAATAGGTATTAAGTCCATTTAAAAACCATCTCTGGAAATCAGAGTAAGATAATAAACCCGTTGAATCGGTCCATCAGTTTGATTACTTAGACAAAGTTAATAGAAGCCACATTAGATACCCGCATGATTTTGCGTTGTCGGAATTTAAAAATGGTGGCTAAACCAAAACTTAGCTGGCAATCTGCCGTGCACTTAGTTCCAGTGCACTCCATCTAGATAATGAGGAAACGCGGGGAAAAGAGCGGGGAAAAATGAATTAATCATATTTTGACATCATATTCATCCGGACGAAACCGCGAGTAATATTATTTTCAATGTATGTATTTTCACATGAAATCCTTCTTTAGAAACGGAATATACACTTGAATTTTCGCAGTTTAAAGCATTTCATAAATTCACATTTTTCATAAACATCGAAAATCCTCTATGGTAAAAGATTATACCGACGAACGTAACATTAAATTAAAAAATGTGTACCTAGGTAAGGAGTGGGTGAAGATGAAATACCTACCTTTTTATATTTTGCAAGCCCAGATAAAATGCATACCTATTTTCTACATGAAACTTTTTATATGGGAGTCTGAATTTTAAAACATTTGGTAGGAACTACGATTTAAAATGTTTTCTCAGATCATACGCTTTGTTCGCGACAACTAAGTACTTACTTACTTTTCGTCTGATTTCCGCGGATGTATTATTGTCATTATTAGATGTGACTTGTGAGGCTATTTTTTTTGTGAATACCTCAAAAATGATTGTAACTTCCCTAAGTGAGACAGTTTCAGACTCCATTGAAAGCATGTACACTCGTACCTACATTGTCTTTAGAGTATTAACATTTGTTTTATAGAGTAGCGCTTGGCTGCAATCAGACCTACTGGCAAGTGATTATGCAGCTTAAGATGGAGCGCGCTTGCCTAGAAGATGCCTATCGAATGAATGCCTATTTAGAAATTTATCGATTTTTTTTTAAACTATGTGCAGATGAACATAGTGTCAAATAATTATCCCCGCTATTTTCCCCACATCTTCTCAGTATCTAGAATTTAAATAGCCCATAAGCGCACTGGCGCTCTAGTTAAATTCTAGGAGGCTTGCTCGAACGGAAGAGAAGACTTGATGCACTGGCCATACAAACACTTTAGGAAATGTCTTCTGTTATCTAAAAACAAAACAAAAGACTCAAAACCGCTAAAAACGTGACACTCTCAAAAAACAACAAAGCGAGCGACGTTCAGGAAATGAAGAGTCATCCAAGCTGAGAATTGTGAGATTGCTGTTGAAAAGCTCTGCAGGCGGCGCGGCGTTTGCAACTTCTACAAAACCTCTTATATCTATAGACTTAGTATACCTAAGGACCGACGTGGGTACACGGGTAGCTTGAAGCAGTCATGTCTGACTGCTTAGCGAACAACTATCTGACTGAATGAAGACTGCTTGAGCGGTCACGTCCACTCCGAGCAGTCAAGCAGTTGTAAGACATGCATTGGACTTCTCGAGCTGACGCAGACGTCCCCTCGCCTCACACCCCGATTGCCATCTCCACCTGTCACGTACTATACGTTGTTAAACGATGAACTGCACAAAATATCTGTGTACGGTGACTCTTAGAATCTATTCAGATGGACCACCACCTACAGATGCAAGCATTTTTTAACTACGAGTATATAGGTTTGCGCTTGACTGCAGTCACGCCAAACAGTAGGAGATGATGCAGCCTAAGGTGTCTAGAAGGTGCTTATTCAGTCTTCTTTCGAAGGTACCGATATTATAGCTAGCAGGGAAAAACAAAGTCAAAGTCAAAATCATTTACTCAAAGTAGGTACTATTGTACTCCTTTTGATGGTCAGAATTGTTATATTTGTGAGATATAGTGGTGATAATTAATTACGTAAACTTGAAACTAAAGCTGCGAGGGTTCCAAATGCGCCGAAATCTGAGAAGAGCCCACAACAAACTCAGACGGGTATAAACGGAAGCCGGAAGCCGGAAATATTATATCATTAGACAATGTTCGTTGCACTGCCACTGCCTGAAGTTTATTGCAACCACAAATTACTAACAAAACTACAGTGGTTAATGTGGCCGCGATGAAGTCGGTATACAATCCTATATACCAAGCGGATAGGATTGTAGTTATGTAGGGCCGTATGATAAGATTCACGTCATTTTATAAAGATTGACACAAGTGTAAATTAATAATTTATAACACCCCCGACAAGTGAAGTTTACAGTAACTAGAAAAGAGTTGATAACTTTCAAACGGCTGAACCGATTTTCTTGGATTATAGCTAAGAACACTCTCGATCAAGCCACCTTTCAAACAAAAAAAAAAACTAAATTAATATCGGTTCATTAGTTTAGGAGCTACGATGCCACAGATACACACGTCAAACTTATAACACCCTTCTTTTTGGGTCGGGGGTAAAAATTACAGCAGGGTCAATACAATTTATCAGCTTATTATTTAAGTTTTATAAAATTGTTCCCCTTTCCCTTCAATTGAGCGAAAAACTTGAGATATAAGCGGATAACGACAACGATTCGGATTTGAACCAAAATAACGTAATGAACATGAGACGTTCGGCATTGACATGGCCTTTTGTTATTCGTAACGTAATTGTATAGTGTGTGAACACAATATTTATTTATAAACAAAACAACTTTAGTAAAATTCTTAAATTAAAGTAAAAAAATATCTGATTGCACATTTGAAGCAATAAACTTTTCCTGTTTTCATGTTAATTAAAAAGTGGTGTTGTTATAAAAACCATTCCTAAACCGTTAAACTTTATTCTTTGAGGCTTATTAAGTACTAGCCGATGCCCGCGACTTCGCCCGCATGGATTTAGGTTTATAGAAATCCCGTGGGAACTCTTTGATTTTCCGGGATAAAAAGTAGCCTATGTGCTAATCCAGGATATTATCTATCTCCATTCCAAATTTCAGCCAAATCCGTCCAGTAGTTTTTGCGTGAAGGAGTAACAAACATACACACACACACACACACACACACACACACATACAAACTTTCGCCTTTATAATATTAGTGTGATACAATTTCGATTACACCGATTATTCGGTGACAGTATTATATCGGGTCAATGTAGTACAACTGAGCTACAAAGAAATCCGCTGTCAAAAGTAGGCCACACCACCCACGCTTTCTCTCACTTTCCCTGAAAAAACCTTTAGAAAACACACTCGGTGTATCACAAAAAAGCACTACGACAACCCTCAGAGCGAGGGTCGTTGAGATAATCTCTTTTGTGCCATCTTACACGAGTGGCCCTAACTTTGTGTAGAGTCAGCGATTTGTCTTGTTTAATATTGATTCGAATTTCAAAATTGACCTTTAGGATACGCGTATCGAAAATATCGATTTGCATTCAAATGACCTTTAGACTGTCTGCTGAAGCGTTGATAGATTAGTGGTTAAGACGTCGGTCTCCTATTCGGAAAGTCCAGGGTTCTAACTTTTCGGATTTTTATGCGTCTACACAACAACTAAACAACATCTGTTTAGCGGTGAAGAAAAATATCGTGAGGAAACCTGCATGCCTGAAACTTCGCCATAACATTTTCAAAGGTGTGTGAAGTCTGCTAATCCGCACTTGACCAAACGTGATGAACTGACTGTGAACGAACCCTTCTCACTCCCATCATTGAAATCCATTAGAGCAAGGGTCTCCAAACTTTGAAGCCTTAGGGCCTTATTGATTTTGTCAGTATGTTCCAAGGGCCAAAACAGTTTAAATTTTGCTGCCCTTAACTATATTTCAAGCTAGACTATAACTCATTAGTGTTTTACTGTGATTAGTGGGATTCGTTTCAGTTATTTATTAGTTATTTTAAGCTGTCGCGGGCTGGATTGATGGCACTGGCGGGCCGGATCTGGCCCGCGGGCCGTAGTTTGGAGACCCCTGCATTAGAGTAATAGGTACCTTACACTCGTGGTAGGAAAGGAACCAACACTTTCGGATTTATACAATTAAAATACATGCATAGATTATACTGCGTATTATATCCATATAAAATACGTATTAAATAATAATAATCTAAGGAAGGGTTCGGTTAAGCAGGTTACCTCTCTAGGGAACAAGCTGTAAATCCCACTTGATTATTCATAAGGGCAAACGTGCAGACACCAAATAAATAAATTCGGCGTAATGTTTTTTATTTTAGACAGTTCATGTAGCATTTGGACGATGCTATTCACACAATACATAGTTAATTTATACGGCACTGAATATTTGGAGCAGCAGTATGCTTAGTATGAGATTTAATATCTCACCAATGATAATATTTAAGTCCCGAATTCATTGACCTCTACGGACACAAGTACGCTGGACTTGCGATTGTTGGCCTGTTTTTGAAAAAACTTGCTTTTCGCCATCTTGGCGTTTATAACAACAGTGACTCATCAAGTAACAGTGATCATGTGGACGTACTCAGAATTAAATGTTGGTGATAAGACATGTCAGTATAGTGTAACACGAAGACCTTTAACACAAAGTATCAATTTTGATTCCAAGTACGCTCGGTAGGAATTCGGCCTTGAGGTCCGTACCCCGATGACTTTAGTTTGTCGAGAAGACACCACAATACTTTTTTGACTTTAAATCAATGATCCTGAGGTCCAGTTTACTATGATGTGATTCGATGCTCGAATTCTATCAACGTTGGTGAGATGTTAAATCTCGTACTAAGCACAGAATATAAAGGTAGGCGTCATGAATCAAGAAGCATGAGTGAACAGTTGCAATCCATTACGGACTGGGGGATTACGCTTGTTTTGTGTGACGCAAACCGCATACGGGATTATGTGCCACCCCTAAACGGTATTTACATTTGGCACATTTACGCCGCTAGTACACCGACGCATTTCGCATGTGGTAGCGAAACATCAAAGGCGAAACTATTAAGCCTCGTATTCAATAGGGGACAAATGTCCCGCACCACGTGTAATAGATATGTTAGGCGACGTTG
Organism: Maniola jurtina; assembly: GCF_905333055.1. Classification (NCBI taxonomy): domain Eukaryota; kingdom Metazoa; phylum Arthropoda; class Insecta; order Lepidoptera; family Nymphalidae; genus Maniola; species Maniola jurtina. The sequence continues at coordinate 4,517,215 of NC_060048.1, read as the reverse complement.
GGTGACGTCACCAGACATCTTATCTCGCGACTTGTTTGTCCAAATTATCAACAACACAAAGTCGGGCAAAGTCGAGTGACGTCACCCGATATCTCCTCTAGCAACACGTGTCACGGGACAGCCGTCTCCAAGTGAAGGCGAGGTTTAACGCCTTTTTATGCCTTTGACGTAAAAGTGACGTTTCGCTACCGCATGCGAAATGCGTCGGTATGCTAACCGCGTAAGGGTTGTAAGGTTATTTTTAAAAATTGATTTGAGTTGTCAAAAATAATATAAAATTATTAATTTATCTAATGCAGGTAGTTTGATAAAATCGATATTTGGCTCATTCGATGTCATACAATCTGTTGCTAGGCGGCCAACAAGATTGAACTCTCATAAATACGGGTGTTTCGAAGGTTTTAGTTTAGTCTCCTTCTGAGATTCGGAGCGATATCGCTTATTTTCGGTATTTGGATTGTGAACTGGATAATTAGATGTTGTGATAGCAATCACGCTCTAATTAAATAATTTATTTTGGCATTGGTTTTTTTAGATTAAAACTCTCGGATAACCTCTACACATTGAACTTGTGTTTTTTGTGTTGGTTATGGGAGGACATTCCAATAATTCGATAAAATATTTAAATAATACCTGCGTTTCTGAGTGACCCCAATAGGGTGTTTATAGTTTCGCTACCGAATGGATACGCGTCGATGTGCTGAAGGCGATATATATGCCTTTGACATTAAAAGAATCACACCGCATCGACTCGGAATAACGTCGTAAAATATTCACAGCCAATACTCTATTCGATATGTGGTGGTAAAATGATAAGGCTCATCAGAAATTATTTCAACATATCGTTCCTACATTTTTTTATTGAATACATCATTCATTCATTCATTGTGTACGATAACGCCGTCTGACCGGCTCTAACGCCTTTAGCACATCAACGCATTCGCATGAGTTAGTCATTATATGCTTATGCTTGCATGTTTATGCTTTTGACATAAGGCACTGACGTTTTGCTACGCATGGGAAATGTATCGGTATGCTATAGTGTAAAAGCGTTAAGGTGCCCACGCACTCGAACTGAACTGCAGTTGAACTGCGCGTCGCGGCAGCGCCCCGCACGATATTATTCTCTCCAGCCGCGACGCGCGGCAGTGACGTACGCGCGTCGCGGCTGGAGAGAATATCGTGCGGGGCGCTGCCGCGACGCGCAGTTCAGTTCAAGTGAGTGGGCACCTATAATAGTTTCGCTACCACATGCGAAAGCGTCGGTGTGCTAAAGGCATAAGACTCCGTTCAGAGGGTGTTAGCGTACACAAAACTGTATCGAATAGAGTATTGATACTTGGTATTGAATATTTTATCAAGTTATTCAGAGTCGATTCGGTAAAATCCCTTGCTCTATAAATTTTTGCACGTGTTATGTGTAGGTAAATAGGTATACACTCTGTGGCGTCCTTACTAATGTCTATATTCTATCAAAAAAATGTTGGAGATTTTAGATTAAAATATTAGACGAAATTATTTGGGTAAAATATCCTAATCTAAACGTGGCCTTACCCTAATGTAACATTTATGTACATGTTCATTGTGAATCTAAATTTCATCACCATTGGTGTTTAATTCCAAATAATATGTAGGTATTTAGTTAATTTAATTCTATTTTGTTCAAACGTTTGTGTAATTTGAATGCTTTCACTCTACCAAATAAACTAGGTACTTAATATCAATTACTAAAATTCATGTTAAACAATTACTATTGGAATGTGCCCGACTAGTTTCGATCTTGGGGTCCTTACTCCTTAGGCCCCGTCACGTCACTCATGTCAGCAGGAGCTACCTAGAAATACCCTCTACCTCTCAGACCATGGTATTGGTATGTTTGAAACCCTCGTAGCTTTAGTTTTAAGTTTACATAATTAAATAATTATTAACAACACTACATTATCTTACAACAATAGGACCTACATTGAATAAATTAAGTATTGCACTTTGACTTTGACTTCGCACGTGCCCCTGGGTGGTGCTAAATGAGTAAACGAGCGTTGAACTTGCTGGCGAAATAAGTTTTCCCTTCCACTTTTAAAATAGGTACCTTTAAGCCAAAAGTGTATAGGCATTATTTAGGCAAGCATGCTCCATCTGAGACTGCATCATCACTTGCCATCAAATCTGAAAGCAGCCAAGCGCTAGTCTATAAAATTAAAAAAAAAAGTATAACATTAATCGGACACAATACACGTACCTACCTAATAAGTAAACGTATATCCAAAAAGCGGTGATAGCCTAGTGGTTAAGACGTCCGCCTTCTATTTGATAGGTCGGGGGTTCGATCCCGGGTCTCTAACTCTAACTATTTGGAGTTTTGTGTGTTTTATTTTCAAACAAATATAGCGGTGAAGAAAAAAAATCGTGAGGAAAACTGCATGCCTCAGAGTTCTCCAAAACGTCCTCAAAGGTGAGTGAAGTCTGCCAATCCGCGTTTGACCAACGTGGTAGACTTTGGCCAAACTCTTGTACCGTGTAGTGAGCTGACTATGGGTTGATCATGATGATGATAAATCGTATATCCATTCATTCCTGTGGGACTATAGACAAAAATTTTCTACATCATAGGCTGACGACCAAGTATGTCATGTTATGACTGATATGAATTTCGAGAGAAAAGCGAGTTGGGTTACTTCTGACATCACTGATTAATGTATACTAGATGAAACTGAGTATTTTTCGTAGATGTTTTTTCTGTTATTAATAATAATAATCTTTATAACTACCTACACTATAGTAATATTTTAGTTGTGGCAAATGGATAGAATTGTTTTTAATTTTTCCCGTCGAGATCAAATCAGTGTCATGTTTTGTTAAGTTATTTTAGACTGAGATTTATAGAGCATACTTTGATTTTCCAATAATTAAATGAGATAGCTTTAGTTACAGTGTCTTAGCAAAGTCACATTCGCACTACAGATTCCTGACCTGAGTGTTATTCAAAAATAAGCAGGTGTGACAGACAGACAATCACACCAAAAGAGCTGCTTTATTGCCATTTTGGTACCTACGGACCCCCAAGAACTAACCCCTAAGAAGAAGGTTACTTTATTCACTAGTAGGTATATATTTAACCCCCGACCCAAAAAGTGGGGTGTTATAAGTTTGACGTGTGTATCTGTGTATCTGTCTGTGGCATCGCAGCTCCTAAACTAATGAACCGATTTTAATTTAGTTTTTTTTGTTTGAAGGGTGGCTTGGCTTGATCGAGAGCGTTCTTAGCTATAATAATCCAAGAAAATCGGTTCAGCCGTTTGAAAGTTATCAGCTCTTCTCTAGTTACTGTAACCTTCACTTGTCAGAGTGTTATAAATTTTTAATTTACACTTGTTTTCTTATTTAATAGTAAGTAACTATAAAAACTACTATAGAATTTTAAATAAAAATATACTAAGTAATTTATTATAAATGTTTTAGGGTTTTTTAGGCAAGTATTCATTAATATAACGCAAAAACTACTAGACGGATTTGGCTGAAATTTTGAATGAAGATAGATAATATCTTGGATTAGCACATAGGCTACTTTTAATCCCGGAAAATCAAAAAGTTTCCAAGGGATTTCGAAAAACCTAAATCCGCGCGGACGAAGTCGAGGGCATCATCTAGTGATTTTATAAAGCTAGGTAATTCCATTTTCTAAACTCAGCGAGAATTATAAGGCGGGCGTTGTGGACCACATTACGTATTCAGAACACCGGCATTGACTAATATTGGCCTGATGGAAACTACGTGCCGTGTCGAACATTTTGCATTTATATCAAGAACTTGAAATACCCCGTGATTTCGTATACGTTCATTTAAATTATGTTTTAACTAACGCACACCCGAATGCACTCTAATTAAGACGATAATCTAGTTGTGAATTTTTGAATTTGTGAATCTCATTAGATTCAGTACACCTTAATCTAAGCTCGTTCGTTTTATTTTTTTTTCAATTTAATTACATTAAAAAAATACTCGAACAAGTACTAAAAAAATTGTCATTTTTGGTCAAAAATATGAATATTTAGACACTAGTAACTTTAAACGTAAGCAATATTTCTTTAAAATTAAAACGTACAATCATAGCTCTTCATTATATCTACAGCATTTCTTAAAATTATGAAAATTGGACTATATTTACGGGAAGTAAAACGTTATCGCTTTTTACAACTAGACGATCCTCTTAACTTACGTACGAAGCGGTGATAATAACCCTATCCAAAAGACATAATCTGTTAGTATAAAAACTCAAATAAAATCTGTTAAACTATTCATTTTTCTGCAGCTGCAAAAGCTTGTAATTATTGGTGATAATCACAAGTTTCACAATCCGGCCGCAGAATGATTGCAATCATCGCATCGAATTTGCGGTTTCATTTCATTATTTCTTTCTTTACTCGTTTTTGCTACAATTGTACCTATTTACTGTAAGAGCGCTATCAGTTAATAGCATCAAAGTTTGGCGTTGTGGTTTGTGGAGTCTATACCTATTCATTGATTACTCGTATTTATAGGGTTCCGAACCTCAAAACGAAAAACGGAACCCTTATAGGATCACTTTGTTGCCTGTCTGTCTGTCTGTCCATCCGTCTGTCCGTCTGTCGTGTCTGTCAAGAAAATTTATAGAGTACCTTCATCCCGTTGACCTTGAATTATTTAATGCGAAACAGTTTTTTAATTTACTGTAGTTTGGCAGGTAAGTAGCTCTGATACTACCTGCGGGCAGGTGAAAAATGTTAGGGGCATTGAGCTATCGACGTTGACTGATAGCTTGCGGGAACGCTGTTTACCTAAGATTAGTTTGCACATACACAAAAACATATAATACAAACATAATTTTCCAAGGGATAAAAAAGATCCACACAGACGAAGTCGTAGGCCTCTAGTAAGCCACTTGTTCAAAAAGTTTATTTTATTTGCTAATTCACAATCCATCGCATCTTAATCGATTCCATCCACCCTCGATTCCAGAAACCTCAAAGTTCGTCAATATCCTGGAAAGTCGTAAAAATCTTGATTTAAAGTTCAATTGCACGCAGGCAAAGTTTACGGTTAAACTTTTACAATATCTCACACATGCACCACTAGGATCAAGTTTAAGAACATGATTTTAAAATGCTCGGCAAAATTTTCCCATTTTAAAGTTGTTATGTGAAACAGAGTATTAGTTAAGTGGATTAAGAACTTCTTATGGGATTTTTATAGTGAACTTTTAAATTCGTTTATATTCTGGTGACCCACAACAAGAACACGTAAGCATATGGGTATTGCTGCCATAATAGTTGGCTCGCTACAACTGAACCTTTGAACTTATTCTGGTATTATTTTATGAATATGTAGCAGTCATGCAGCGTATGATAACTGATAAATGAAATGCCGCTACAATTATTACGTTGTATTACATGAACAATTATTATTTACAATATATGCCTTGGTTATAATTAAAACTGTGGTAGGAAAACGAGGGCCGGAGCTTGATGCTAGACCGAGGTGTTGCGGTCTTGATGATCTGAAGAATATACTTTAAAATAATATTATTTTAAAGAATATACTTTCTTCGCAGCTGCCGGTCTTAAAAGAGGCTGCATGCCTCTACACTTGATTACAAAAACCACCATAGTCTCTAGAGCGCCACAGATTAACAAACAAAGTTAATAAATAAACTGATGAAATGTTCTCAAAGGTGTGTCCAAGTCTGCCAATCTGCACTTGGCTAGTGTGGTAAACTATGTCGTAAACCTTCTCATTCTAAGAGGAGACCCGTGGTTAGTAATGAGCCGGCGATAAGTTGAAAGAACGACCGACGATATAAGCAGCGTACTGAATTGACAAAATTAAACTTCACCGCCCTGGAGTCGCGAATAATGACAAAAATCATTTCAAAGCGCGCCTCCTTTTTGTTTTCGAGGTTTGTAATTATCTTTCAGTACATAACGGGGATTCAGTAATAAGAGAAAGCCGTTATAATGAACGCTACAATGAACCCTATCGATCGCCAGGTGCGAGGATGAGCGAGCTACAGCGAGATAAAGTCATTAAAGTGCGGTAAAGTTTCCTCCATCCTGGTTATATACCAGTTCCTATTTAATAACACTGAGTCTACTGCCTGTCACAGAACTTCCTACCTTTCATTACTGCCTTCCTTTATCTAAAAAGCCAATAACTGCAAAACATATTTTAATGGTTATCGCCAACAAAATTGGGAATTTAGAAAAACAAATAATTCTAAAAAACTTTGCCACAAAAACGAACTAAAAACTTTGTTCCAACATAGCATTATTTAGTAGAAAAATTCCACGTTTTTAATTTGCAATTAATGAATTTTTAGTGGGGTATAGGACCGAAGAAGATTTAACTTTTTAACCCCCGACCCAAAAAGAGGGGTGTTATAAGTTCGACGTGTGTATCTGTGTATCTGTCTGTGGCATCGTAGCTCCTAAACTAATGAACCGATTTCAATTTAGTTTTTTTTTTGTTTGAAAGGTGGCTTGATCGAGAGTGTTCTTAGCTATAATCCAAGAAAATCGGTTCAGCCGTTTGAAAGTTATCAGCTCTTTTCTAGTTACTGTAACCTTCACTTGTCGAGGGTGTTATAAATTTTTAATTTACACTTGTTAGCTATCACTTTCTTTAACAGCGAAGAAAACATCGTGAGAAAACCATCATGCCTGAAAGTTTTCCATGTTGTTCTCAAACGTATATGAAGTCTATCGCATCGAGCCAGTGTGTCCTTTTCATTCTGAGAGAAGGCCCGTGTTATTAGGTGGCCGGCGCGGTCATGTGTTGATCATGATAAATACAAAAAAAAAAATCGCCGATTTTGAATATATTATCATACAAAAATAATTCAAAAAAACTTTAATATCTCTGGCATCTCAGTAACAAGGAAAAGCATTCCTTTTCGTCAGGTCTAAATGAAATAGTTATGGAAAACGCAGTCTGTATAGTAAACCTTCTTCATCGTTCGCCTAACGAGGGTACGATTGTGTCTCATTCCAGCCACATCCATGGACTACGTACATTTTTCTTCATTCTCAGGCTTTCTCTGTTCGCATTAATCTTTTTCAATTCCAGTATATCCTTCTCTGTCACTCTTAAATAAACGCCTATGCCTCGCGTTCGCTTTGTCTCTTCCCACTGAAAAAGTGAATGCCGAAAGCGGTTTTTTTTTGTAAAATAAAGTGAAACACACCACAGCCGTTTTCCTTAAACGTAAATTGTGTTTAACCTTTTAATTAAACATTTTCGTGGGACTGGCGGTAATTAGTTGCTCAAACTTTTTCATAAACAAATTAAGCGCCTTTTTGTGTTTTTGACACAATGTTTTGTAGGTCTCGTATACCGATTGCTAAAATAGTCGGTAATTTAAGTTTTAACTTACAAATAAGTTAAAGTTAAGTGCTAGTCTCATTTGTGTAGTAGGTAGGTATCTTGTGTACTTGTATTTTAGGGGGCAACAAACAAATCAATTACATATATTATGGTATCGAAACGCTTGTTAACTATTTATGAATGCTGATGACAACAGTCAATCAGGGGAGGGTGCTTTTTTTTCATTTTTATTGCCAGATTGCGCTTGTCGACAGTTATGCTTAGTAAAAATCAATAGAAATCGCTTAGAAAATATTCTGTGCAATCTGTGTGCAAAGTATAATCAACCAAAAAAATGAAAATGAAAATTTATGGCTCAGACTTTTGAAAAATAACTACATAGATCTTGTAAGCGAAAACAGACCTTGTAGATTTATGACGTGCAAACATTTTTCAACCTAAGCAGAATGAACTACCTAAGGGGGGTAAAGCTATTTTATGGTCGATATTACTAAACTGGAAACTGGTTCATAGAGTGCCTACCTACGGTGTTTTATACTTTTGATAATATTGTAAATGTGAAAGAGTGTTTGTTGGTTTGTCCTTTAATAATGCCGGAACGGAGTAACAAATCGAGGTAGAGGTTTTATGTGGATATAGAAATGTAAAGAGTTCCCATGGAATATTTACAAATACCTAAATCCACCCCGACGAATTCGTGAGCATTATCTATCTATACATACTGTATTACACATGTTACTGTTTATACATGGCGTAATATTGTACCTATATCAAATCTTTGAAAAGAGCAACCGCCGAGTTTCTTGCTGGCCCTTCTCAGTAGGAAAGGCATTCCGAATCAGTGGTAGATGCTCTTGACGATTCAAAAGTTCTTGTTAAAATCTACCTAACTGAATAAAAAAAATTGATTTTTTTTGAATTTTGAATTAAACACGTGTACACGCGCGTCCAGTGTGGCGTATTGCCAAACAGTTATCATAGCGCGTTGCCATCGTAGTGCTTTCAGTTTTTTCCAAGCTTTAATTGACTTAACTTGACCTAGATGTTATTCATTTTTTTTAATGCGATAAGTAGCATTCTAAATGCTTTTTAATTCGCTTTTCCCGGGAAGAATTTTATTTCTTGATAGTTTTATTTCCCAGTCATTATGCTGTCTCCGGCAGGCAGCTTCAGTTGAAAAGAATGCCTGTACTGAGCGCGAGTACGGAAATACCGCCTTTTAAGAGTATTATTTAATTTTTTGCGACTTCTTTGTTGAGGTCTTAAATTATTAGGTTCATGAACATGATCAACCCATTGCCGGCCCACTACTGAGCACAAGCACTATAGTGATATTATAAGGCAATGACATTTTGACAATTTCACTGGTCGTTAGATTATGAGGCCGCCTCTGATTGTTCCGTTTTCGATGTTGAAAACGATGGTTGAAAAGGAATCGACCAATCAGAACGCTTGACGTCTCCCACAGCCAACTTCACTCAATATACCTAGATTTTTTATAATGTCACAATTAATACCCCGCGTGACATTATGATGACACTAAAATCAGAACGTTAAATTGCAAGAAATGAAGTCGATTGACCATCTACCGTTCAATTATAATATCACTAGTGAGATTGTAATATCACACCTTTGACAATATTACGTACGTACCTACGTAGTTAAAGGGTGGAGGGTGATATTATAGACTACTTTCATCCCGGAAAATTAATTAGTACCTACGGGATTTAATAAATCTAAAACCACGTGGACAAAGTCGCGGGCGGGTAGACTATGTGTTAATACAAGGTATAACCTATATCAATTCCGAATTTCAGGCAAATCAAATTGACGGTTTTGGAATATTTCCTTTACTTGTGCTACCTATCTTTCATGATTCTATGTCAAAGGGAAGTACACTATAGGTTTTCTAGACAGATAGGCGGACAGACATACAGACAGACAACAAAGTGAACCTATAAGGGTTCCTTTTTCCTTTTGAGGTACGGAACCCTAAAAATATGAACGTTCATCTGTGGAGGTGGGTTTTAGCTTTTGAACCATATTTCATAATTCATTCATTTCATTCATTCATTATTTTGGTACAATAAACATATAATAATATGTTCCCAACATCGGCGTACCCGTAAAAGAGGCAACGTGTGTCGGGACGGGCACGTATAGCTTAATTACTCCGTCCAATGATGTGCTGACAAATTGCTGACACGGAATGTGCCGACCCCGACAAGTTGCCGACACTCGTTCCGGGAATGTGATTAAAAATACGCACCCATTTCAGGTTATTAGTTAACCCAACTGGGTATGATTAATTAGCTAAATTACTTGTATAGAATTATACTTTCTTAATATTAGTAGAGATGTTTTAAAAACACAAGTGTAAATTAAAAATTTATAACACCCCCGACAAGTGAAGGCTATAAAAGAGCTGATAACTTTCAAACGGCTGAACCGATTTTCTTGGATTATAGCTAAGAACACTCTCGATCAAGCCACCTTTCAAACAAAAAAAACTAAATTAAAATCGGTTCATTAGTTTAGGAGCTACGATGCCACAGACAGATACACAGATATACAGATACACACGTCAAACTTATAACACCTGTCTTTTTGGGTCGGGGGTTAAAAATTACACGTTCCACTACTACTGAATTACATACTACATAAATTATTATCACCAATATTATAAACTAGCTGCATAAATTCTGTAGGAACTCTTTGATTTTCCGGGACCAAAAGTAACCTATGTCCTTCCCCGGGGATACAAGGTATGTCTGTACCAATTTTCGTCAAAATTGGTAAAGTAGATGAGCCGTGAAAAGTTAGCAAGCAGGCAAATATACTTTTATAATATTAAAGACGCAATGCTTTAGGTACTAGGCTACGCTTTTACACCTTCCGTGTATCGGAAATCTATAAATAAATAAAATTGGAGTGTCTGTCTGTAATTTCGAAATAACTACCTCATATTAAGCTCATATGGTTATTTGAACGATACCATAACTGAATCACACGTTTTTAAAATTTTTGTCTGTCTGTCTGTCTGTCTGTCTGTCTGTCTGTCTGTTTGAAAAGGCTAATCTTTGGAACGGCTGAACCGATTTTGACGGGACTTTCACAGGCAAGTAGAGGATTGACCAGGGCGTAAAATAGGCTACTTTTTTAACCGACTTTTAAAAAGGGAGTTGTGTTTTTCTACCTATGTACACCGAAATCTCCGAGATTTCTGAACCGATTTGCGTCATTTCTTTTTTAATCGATAGAGGAACTTTGCGACATTGTTTCATAAAAAATTTGGAGTCCAACTCCTCAATCCTGATGCTGCAGGGGATCTGACCAATCCACGCGGGCGAAGCTGCGGGCATCAGCTAGTTCGATATATAATAAAAGCTCGCGCATAAAGCAATCCTGTAAGTGTAAAGTATGCATACTAGCAGTAGGTACCCATAAGCTTTTCCCCGATTTGCCTAATGCCTTGCTAATAGGAACCACGCCGCAGTGCGATGCTTGCATCCACACATGAATGTATTCATGAGCATGTACTTGTGTGATTGAATATAGCCCCTATAATAGGGTCCCATAGAATTACTTATTGCTGAAAAGTGAAGATATAGTTTGTGAATCTTTTTAATTATTTACAAGGCATCAACTTTCTTCTTATTTCCTCTACGTGCTTGTGGACCCAAATTAATATACAATTACATATCTAAGAACCGTACATTAAATTGGATAGTGATTCTGGACGCTTTGCCCAGAAGAATTTGGAGAAAAATTATCTAGTCTAGTATTACTATGGTTGGCACCCAATAGCTTTTTCTGATTTGCATAATGCCTTGCTAATAGGAACCACGCCGCCGTAATGCGATGCTTGCCGATGTATCCACACATGAATGTATTCATGAGCTCCTGTACCTACTCTTGTGTGATTGCATATAGTTCTTGTACTGAGATCCTATAAAATGGTGTATTACTGAAAAGTTATGATATAGTTTTTGAGTATCATTTATTCTTATTTTTATACATTTACAGGCAGTAACTACGTTCTGACCCCAGTTATCGATGGTGCATGCAAATTAATTAACATTTTAAAATAACTAAGAACCCTAGTTCAAAATGAAAATCAGTACTCTGGACGCTATATCCAGAAGAATATGTTTAAAAATCTAGTCTAGTACATATTTTTATGGGTAGTACTACCCTACTATCCAATAGCTTTTCTCTGATTTGTCTAATGCCTTGCTAATGGGAACCACGCTGCAGTGCGATACTTGCCGATGCATCCACACATGAATGTATTCATGAGCCCCGTGCGCTCGTGTGATAGTCCTTGTAATGGGCACCATGAAACGATTTATTGCTGAAAAGCGATGACGTAGTTTTTGAACATCATTTGTCATATAATATGTAGATTGTAGATATTTACAGGCAGCAACTATGTTCTGACCACCGTTATCGATGGTGCATACTGCATGCAAATAAATAAACAAATAAACAGTTCAATTACTAAGAAGCCTAGCTGAGATAATATCGAGAGATCGACGTAACTGGAACAAGATAATCTTATTTTTTTTAAGTGACATTAAATTTTGTTCACCAGCTCCTCAGTTACCATATACCTACTTAAAGAATTATATATTTTGCTTTTGGTTATTCGATTTCAACGTACGAGTACGCAGCGTCGAGTAGAGTCGAACAGTAAAGTAAAACGTTAAAAATTGTGCAATGGCAAAAGCTTGTTAAAATAACAAGCTTAAATAAAACAACGGTAAATTAACTCGCATAAGTTTCCATGCTAACAAATTCTTAAAATAATTACCAAGCAAAAAGTTGGTACTTAGTTAACGTTGGTACACAAAATTTCGTGAGCAGGTGAAGGAATATTCGCAATTCCAGGCTTCAGAGGCGAAAAGTTTAAGCACGTTTCTTTCACGCTGAAGAGACATTCTTATTAAGTACTACATATTCATACTGGCGAGACATGAAATAGCTTTTGCAAGTGCACTTACGAAATGCTATGCAAGTAATATGATGTAAGTTAATATTCAAAAGTAATTTTAACTTGTTCTTCTAAAATGGGTCAGTATGAATGTAACTGGGACTTACTGAGCTTAAGATACTCTCTCTCTCTCATTTTATAATTCCTAATTACTGAGAGTCCATCCCTTTTCATTAATAGAAAAAAAACTAAATAAAGAAAAAGAATATTTACTTATTATACAGTAAGTAGTGTCACAAATAAGGTATTTTAATCGTATTAATCATCACTACCGAGCACGGATTTCGTCTATGATGAGAAGGGTATGGCCATAGTCTATCACGCTGGACAAGTGTGGATTGGCATACATAATAATAATACTGTCTGTGTGTTGGCAACACCAACAAAATATAATCTGTAACGTATGACAGTCAGTCAGTCAGACATTATTTTCACTCTCTTGCATTCGAACCGCTGCCATGTAATCATGTGTTCTTTCGCTTTCTAATAAAATTATAGTTGTGTGCCGCAAGTTATTCCATTGGTTTTATTCCTAGAAGCGACAACTTTGAACCTGTGCCTAACACTACAACAAGATGGTCCTTCGAACCGGATACATACCTACGAGTATGTTTTCAGCGATCAACTCTTATGCAAACCCATGTATGGCCACTCTTAGGAGTAATAATGTAATAGGTATCTTCATATCGATTTTACTTAGCGAACTCGTGTCACTGATCTTGTTACTTGTTCCCAGACAAGACACAAACAAACAAATGTCTTGAGTACACTTTCCTAACTAATTAACTGGCGTAGGTAATTGAACCTACTGTTAACAAGATAAAAGCGAACGGACTAAGTACGAATATTCTGAGTTTGTGCTACATTAAAGTAATATTAGCTTAGCTCTCTAGTTTACGTATAGTGAGTTTAGTTCTTAATCTGCTTAAGAGGGTTCTCTCCGTCACTCGTTCCATACAAACGTAGTTCGTCTCTCATTGGAAAACTAATAAAATGGAATTTTGTAGAAACGTTTAGAGAACTAATATCTATGCCTGTGGTTTTCCAGATTTCCGTTAAAATATTCGGTTTCAAAGTTACGCGGTCTTAAAAATTCACATACAAATCTTTGACAACCTGTAATTTTAAAACTGCATATTTTTAGAAAAATCTAAAACACCACAAGCACATATATTAGTTTCTAGAGTATGTCTGCAAAATTTCATGGACTTGGGTTGCTTAATATTCAAATGAAATTGGAACTACGATTGTATGGAGTAAGTGACGGAGAGAGCCCTGTTAATGTGTTTGTTACACTGAAATGAAAAATTAAAACCTTCGCCCCGAAAAGGTGTCCGATTCGAAATGACAGTTATTTTTGTGCCGATTCGAAGTGCCCCACCAGGCGTACTGGGAGTTAAAATTGACACTTTATGACAAATGGTCTTCATGTTCACAATATGTTGACATAATATGACTCATCACTACCATTTAGTTCTGCGTATGCTCACATGCCGCTCACTGCGGTTATCTGCATCAAAATAAGGAAAATCAAGTTGCTTCAAAACCAAATTGGCAATCGCAAGTCCAGCGTAGTGTATTAGTAGAGTTCAGTGGCTTGTAGGTAATTAGGTACGTAGGGAAAAATTTATATTTTCTTTTTCAGTGCTATAAAATTTTCTTTAGCTAGTTAGACTTTAGAGCGTTACCTCACCTTATATTTATGAGTAGATAGTTTATAAATATACCTACTATCGTATATTTTGATGATAATGGATGAGAGTTGCATTTCAATTACGAACTAGTTCAGAACCTATTAAATTTCTTTAAAATATGTACAGTCTGCGCAGTCAGGTTGAGATGGCAATGGTGGTATGAGGCGGGGGAAGTCCCGAACATGTCGTGTACTATACGTACATAATATTTTAATGTTTCTTTATCAATTTGACGTTAATTGACAGAGAATTTACCAAGTTTTAAGTTCATTTTATTCGTAGAATTTTATTTACGAACACTACTTACCTCAGTTTCCCTAGGGTTTGATTAAATCCTTTCTTAGACTCTCTACTTTTAGCTGGTAAAGTCCTTTGAGAGCAAACAGCTACTACGTAGGTACCTCTAAAATTCAAGTTTTCATCCTCAGGGGTTTCAATTAAAGCCTTAAGGTATATGATATTCTAAAGCGGATTTGAAACTCTCATAATAAGCCTTTCATTTCATACCTATGTATTTCATTTGATATACCATGCCACACGGTAGAGTTCATAAATCTTTATTTTTCAATTTTCTATTTTGACCCCCAAAAATGACCCCCCATATTCAAAATCACATCCATGTTTGGGTCACAGTAATTCATATGTAATGTAATTTATATTATGTGTTCATATAACAATTTAGCCAGTCTATTACATTTGGAGAAAATTGGCTGTGACAAATGGACACACGAGTGGACCTACAAGGGTTCCATTTTTTCATACAGACCTACGGAACCCTAAAACTATAACCAACTCTTAGATATAAGATTTTATTTATTTTATTTTACATCTAATTGAACGGCAGAGCCACTTACACGAACTAGATGATTAATTATTATACAAATACAAAAAGAAAAAAAAAGGTAAAGATAGAACAAAATATGATACAATAAAGATGTAATGTGTGTTTCTTTCTTCCTAAAAATAAGCGTAGCATTCCAAAGCAGTATATTCAAAACATAAATAGTAGACAAAAAACACTGTTTAAATCTAAAGAGGCCAGCTGTTTTTGGATTCATTAAGGTAATTGCTATTTGACAAATCGCAAAAATGCTGTACTTTGAAGTAAATTGTTTATTTTTCTAAAGCATTAACAGCTATTAAATACATGCAATTAAAAACTTCAGTTTGTGAAGATTATAAGGGCCTTTTTTAATTTAGTATACATTATCCCAATAATAAAAAAAAACCAAGTTGAAAACATTGCTGTTCGCAACTTGTTCTGTAAAAGTTTTCTTTAACATCTTGATACTTTGAAGCCAACCTCCAGAAAATGATATGTTTAGGTTTAGCAATCAATTTTAACTGTTAGTTTTATACTAAATGTTTTTCGTTTCTTAAATAATCTAAAACTAACCAAAAAACTTCCTGTGCTATTTATTTTCTTGCAGGCGCTCTATGGAATTCAGTGTCCACTGGACTGTCATGGCGGAAGGACTGTGCGCGTCATTTCGTCGCAAAATATTATTTAAAATGAATATAAGCTTATTATTTTTGAATGAAAGTTGTGTTTATAATCGTTGAAAAATAAAATAGGGATTTTTTCATTTCTAAATGAAGCCTGCTTATATAATAAATTTTATTCTAAAGTTACGGTTTTACCAGGTAAATACTCGGAGGTTGTCATAGATTATGATGACAGATAGTAAGTGTTCTAAATAGGTATTATACCTATGTTAGGAGATAGCGCGCCTCGTTCCGGGTGCCGTGTTCCGAAATGGATTTCGTAGTAGTGCAAGTTTGGTGCAAGCCCCACATGACGGAGGGGTATGCGTCAGGCATTTCCTGTGTACAAAAAAAAGACCTATATTTCGGATCCATATTTCATCACTGACAATATGCACTATTCAAAGACTGTTCTTCAAGCATTGAGGAATTTTGGACAGAGACATCTCGAAGGTTCCCGAAGGCTGCCTGAGTTAGATTTGTCGGCTAGCTAGCTTTTTTCGAAATTGGACTTACTTAGCTGGATTGTGTGTTAGAGATTTCTTATGAGAAATTATATGTACATAATATAACCATCATAAGGAAGCTCAGATTCATGCTGCGGGCAATGGGGAGAGCCTAAAGGTTGGAACGCCATTTCGGCGGCCGTGTTTCCTGCCATATATACCATAGATACCTGCAAGCCAAGAGTGAATAGGCATCTTCCAGGTAAGCGTGCTCCAACTTGGACCTCATCATTGCTTTCTTTAAAGCATGATTGTTGTCAAGCGCAAGCGCAAAGATTCAGGCGGCGCAAACCCGTAGCATGTGGAAGACCCTATTAAAGACCTATGTTCACTGTGGACGTCTGTCGGTTGATGTTGATGATTATGTCTTTAGTGCAAGTAGTTCAGTAGTTTCAGAGTTTATCGATAACAAACAAACAAACCTTTCCTCTTCATAATATATGTACTTAGTAGCGCAAACTTGGAAAAAATCTCGTGGAAACTCTTTGATTTTCCGAGATAAATGTCATTTTACCTGGCAGCCCTAATCAATTTTATCACTGATAATAATAACTAATTCATAACCGTTAAAACTAAGAGTCAAAATCTCGTTTTTCTAGTCGAGTTCCGTAGGCTCTTTGAACCCACCGCATTATTATCCCAAGAAAACCTACCATTAGATGTAGGAATAATGGAAAGAGGTCACAATCCTCAGCAATAAAGAATACGATGCGGAGAGAGATGTCACTCTCAAGGTCTTTAAATGTATCCATGCAAAAAACCACGTCGACTGGTTGCTCCGTTGCAGCGTGATTGAATATTAAACCAACAAACACTCTTTCGCATTTGAAATATGGCCAGTGATTATAAGAAACAGTTTAAATCTCTCTCTGCTCTCCGAGAGACGTTAGGCAAAGTGAACACGAATTATGACACTTCTGTGTTCTTATACAAGCTTAGGTCTCTCAATTTTGTCAATTAATGTCAAATTTCTTTCTCAGATCAAAACCTAGTAAGTGGTTTAAATTCAAGAGAAGTTTAGGCCGTAGTCTTCAACAAGAAACTCGGCGGTTGCTCTTTTCAAAGATTTGATATACAATATTAAATTGCTTAAAACGCACATAACTGAAAAGTTAGTAGTGCGTGATTCCAGGATCGAACCCCCGACCTTCGATTAGGAGGCGGACGTTCTAACCACTAGGCTATGACAGTTTTTAAATTAAAGGGGTTTAAATATTTTAGTGTGAAGACTGGCCTACACATTTATTCATTAGATGTGCATCACTTTCTTTTTTAGGGTTCCGTACCTCAAAATGAAAAACGGAGCTCTTAAAGGATCACTTCGTTGTCTGTCCATTTGTCCGTCCGTCCGTCAAGAAAACCTATACAGTACTTCCCGTTGATCTAGAATCACGAAATTTGTTCTCGGATTTATTCCTTTACTTGGGCTATGAGAGTTGAGACCTATCTACCTGCCCATAATTCTAGGTTAACGGGAAATACCCTATCGGTTTTCTTGACAGACACGACAGACGGACAGACGGACAGAAAGACAGACAACAAAGTGATCCTATAAGGGTCCCGTGTTTCCTTTTGAGATATGGAACCTTAAAAACATTATGTAAGTATGCAAAGTATTTCCCTTGCAAGCCATATTTAACAGTTGACATGTAGAGGTCATTGACTTTTCCTATCTTACTTTTAAGTTTTAATGCATCATTAAGTATTTACTGTTTTGACATGGTATTTAGATAATGGGTGATATTTATTTTATTTTATCTAATTCCTTTGAAAAACTTAGTAAGGCGCATTAATCTATAAAAAACCTAGCCAGTTCATAGACTTACTATGTTTTAAAATGGTCAAAGCGACTTACTAGCTTTTAATTTTACTTTAATGTGGGTGTCCTTACAATACAACGGGACATACTATGAAAGTTAGGCTTATGACATAAAACGATTTTCGGAAAAATGACATTTACTTTGTTTTGATATGGGGCGGTCGATATAATTAGGTACTAGGGTAAAGGCTCAAGTAAATGAACAGATTGGACGTTTTTACATGTATTAAGAGCTGGAATAAAAAACCGGCTGATATACCTTTTTTAAATATTTTCTTACAAATTCTTACACTTTTTTCAATTTCAATTTCAAAACCGTGTTCCGTTCAAACCGTTCAAAAGTGCGTGTGCGTGCGTCCATGTGTGTGTGTGAGTGTGTGTGAGTATATACTTGTCTGTATGTTTGTACGAGTGTTTGTTAGTGTGGTATTGCGTTGTATAACCACATGTGTAGCGAACAGAGTCAAAGCTTCATACAAGCGCGCTACGATAGGTACACTACTACAAGCTTGAGGCGCGTGTGTGCGTGAGCACAGGCGCTACGTCGCGTACGGAGAGAAATCGGTTTATATCGGCTCGGCCTGTGCTCAAGCTCAGGGGCTGCAGTACACGTCGCGCGTCGTGTTTTCATTTAATTTAATGTTAATGATAATAATTTAAATAGTGTTTAAAATCTATTTTCTTGAACTGTCATAGATTTTGTTCAAAATCAATATCTGAGGATCCCTAGGATCACAAAACAGGATATTGTTACCTTTAAAAAAATCGACGCCATTTTGAAATTCTTTGTTAATTGACCGATTTCGTTCAAAATCGATATTTAGAGCTCCCTGGGATCACAAAATAAGAAACTGTTACCAAAATTTAAAAAAGTCGACGCCATTTTGAAATTCTTTGTAAATTGACCGATTTCGTTCAAAATCGATATTTAGAGCTCCCTGGGATCACAAAATAAGAAACTGTTATCAAAATTTAAAAAAGTCGACGCCATTTTGAAATTCTTTGTTAATTGACCGATTTCGTTCAAAATCGATATTTAGAGCTCCCTGGGATCACGAAATAAGAAACTGTTACCAAAATTTAAAAAAGTCGACGCCATTTTGAAATTCTTTGTAAATTGACCGATTTCGTTCAAAATCGATATTTAGAGCTCCCTGGGATCACGAAATAAGAAACTGTTACCAAAATTTAAAAAAGTCGACGCCATTTTGAAATTCTTTGTTAATTGACCGATTTCGTTCAAAATCGATATTTAGAGCTCCCTGGGATCACGAAATAAGAAACTGTTACCAAAATTTAAAAAAGTCGACGCCATTTTGAAATTCTTTGTTAATTGACCGATTTCGTTCAAAATCGATATTTAGAGCTCCCTGGGATCACGAAATAAGAAACTGTTACCAAAATTTAAAAAAGTCGACGCCATTTTGAAATTCTTTGTTAATTGACCGATTTCGTTCAAAATCGATATTTAGAGCTCCCTGCGATCACAAAATAAGAAACTGTTACCAAAATTTAAAAAAGTCGACGCCATTTTGAAATTCTTTGTTAATTGACCGATTTCGTTCAAAATCGATATTTAGAGCTCCCTGGGATCACAAAATAAGAAACTGTTATCAAAATTTAAAAAAGTCGACGCCATTTTGAAATTCTTTGTTAATTGACCGATTTCGTTCAAAATCGATATTTAGAGCTCCCTGCGATCACAAAATAAGAAACTTACCAAAATTTAAAAAAGTCGACGCCATTTTGAAATTCTTTGTTAATTGACCGATTTCGTTCAAAATCGATATTTAGAGCTCCCTGGGATCACAAAATAAGAAACTGTTACCAAAATTTAAAAAAGTCGACGCCATTTTGAAATTCTTTGTTAATTGACCGATTTTGTTCAAAATCGATATTTAGAGCTCCCTGGGATCACAAAATAGGAACCTGTAACCAAAATTTAAAAAAGTTGGCACCATTTATAATTCTTTCTAAATTGACTGATTTCGTTCAAAATCGATATTTAGATCTATCGATCGATATTTAAAGATCGATATTTAAATTAGGCAATCACAACAAAAACAAACTTTACCATCTTGTTGAACAAATAACTATTGTTAATTAAATTGTATCCTCCAGTGCCAGCCCTACCAAAATAGTTATAAATTTTGCTCGCTTCTTAGAAGCTTTGCCTCTGTTTGCTACTCTATGGTATAACACCATGTTAGTAAATCTTAGTATATTTTTAACCGACTTTAAAAAAAGGAAGAGGTTCTGAATTCGTTGGTATCTTTTTTTTTATGTATGTTCCCCGATTACTCAAAGACGCCTGGACCGATTTGGATTTTTTTTTTGTTTGATAGGGTATACTTTGCAAGTGGTCCCATATAAATTTGGTAAAGATCTGATGAATATCTTTGAAGATGGAGAACAGAACTCCTCAATGGATAAGAGCAAATTCAATTTTTTTTTAATGTATGTTCACCGATTGCTCAAAGACGCCTGGACCGATCTGGATTTTTTTTTTTTTTGAAAAGCTAGGTATACTTTGCAGGTGGTCCCATATAAATTTGATGAAGTTCTGATGAATATCTTCTGAGATGGAGAACAGAACTCCTCAATGGATAAGAGCAAATTGCTCGCGATCAGTGTAATTGCTTAGTAAACAGTAGGGTTTTAGCTGGGCATGGCATATTATTATAGTACAGTGGGGCCACTAAAAATTTTGAAATAAAAAATTTTCAAAATAAAAATAAAACCGACTTCAAAAACCACAATAACTTAAATTATTTTTTACTTTTTAGTGTTTGTGATTTTGAAGTCGGTTTTATTTTTCTTTTGAATTTTTTTTATATTTATTCTGGTATTCTGCTTTCTTGGATATGGATCCCTCTTGGGTATCCCCATTTCTCTCTGTCTTTGGTACTATCAAGCTAATTTTCTCTCGCGATTTGCACAATAGCATTAGACCAACGCGTCTTCGGTCTACCTACCTGTCTTTCTTTCATCTGTAAAAATCGATACAATATGACCATTTGCATTTCAGTTTTAGGGCATGTCTCAAGGTGTCTGTAGGCTTTGTCTTTTTTCTTATGTCTTCAATTCTCACTTTGAATATTTTTTGCTTAATTTATGCACCTTGCCATCGCCCTTTAGCAAGTCACTATTTCTTTTTATATTCTTTGTCTGGACCCATGTTTGGCTGGCATAGGTAAGGCATGGCAGGATGCATGTATCTATAACGGATCTTTTAAGATGTACTGGGTAAGCTCCTTTCATTCTTTCCTTTTGTGCCCAGTAAAACAAGCATACTCGGGCTACTTTGAGAACCCATTAGCAGCTAACAGCAAGGCCTGGACTCAAATTTTTATATGTGGAAGCTGTATTTCCTCGTTGCGTTTATGAGCAAATAAGAATAGTTAACTACTTTTACTAAAAAAAAATTTTATAATTTGGCGCAAACCATCTAAACACCATGATGATTATTATTTCTGCATTGTGAATATTACCAGAAGAAACAGCAAAAAAAATTGTTCCAAGCGGCTCTATTGTAACTTCTTCAGTCTTCTAAAACAGGTTTTATTTATTATTATTATGTAAAATAGTTTTTGATTTATCGCGCAAAATGTAGAAAAAAATATACAATAAGTCAAAAACTGAAAATCTGACATTTTTTTTAAAATTCCAAGGCGAAAATATACTTAAGAATTTATTAATAGGAATCGAGAGTTTATGCACTAGATAGAGTTCGTTCATTCACTGAAATTCCCAGTTCATTTACTGGCAATTTATCCTTTTGTTAAATAAAATAATTTATAATAATTAATACCACGCATTTTTTTGCGTTTTTGATATTTAAATAATTTAAGAGTGTATACCTACTGTGTATAGACACAGATAAAAAAAAATATAAAAATTATATATAGAACGATTCTCATACATGTATATCTTAATTTTAGGTCAAAGTCAGGGTAGTCCTTATTCGTTCATGTACTGGATCTTTTACCCTCCTACGTCAAAATACTAAAAGTCCGCGTAAATTTCGCAGATTGAAATGTCTGCTTGATTAATTGTCAATAGAGGGTCATGACATGTCAAAATTGCTAGTTTGAAGGGGAAATCGTCAATGTCATTCGCATAGGTTTTCCTCTTAAGTTCTATGAAAAGACGAGATTAAGCGGATGTCAGATTATAATGGTTGCGAGGGTGAATTTCTTTTTCAAATTAAACAAAACGTGTCGAACGCAAACGAAGAGGAAAATGCTATTTATTACCCTTCAAAGAGTTTTATAGGCACTTCACAGTAACTTTTTAAGCTTACAATAAATAAGTTATTTATGAAGTTCGCCGCGAATGACGTAACCAAAAATTATAAATAGATAATTTTGTTTACGATGTAAACATTGCTCTAACTTAAATAGAAGTTTATTATCAGGGCTCTCTCCGTCACTTACTCCATACAATCGTAATTCCAATTTCATTTGAATATTAAGCATTCAAAGTCCATGAAATTTTGCAGACATATTCTAGAAACTAATATCTGTGCCTGTGGTGTTTTAGATTTTTCTAAAAATATGTAGTTTTAAAATTACAGGGGCTCAAAGATTTGTATGTAAATTTTTAAGACCGCGTAACTTTGAAACCGAATATTTTAACAGAAATCTGGAAAACCACAGGCATAGATATTAGTTTCTAGAATATGTCTGCAAAATTTTATGGACTTTGGTTGCTTGATATTCAAATGAAATTGGAACTACGTTTGTATGGAGCGAGTGACGGAGAGTTCCCTCTTAAGTTAAAATGCTAAAACTATAACTAGGTATATGTAGCTTTTAAAATATAGGTAAAAGGTACTGAAGTATTGAAACGTTTTATTCAGGTATTTTCACATACATATGTATCTGCAAATAGCCCGGCTGTCTGAGCTTGCCCTGCTAAGAACACAGCCGGGTCTCGTATTGATCCTCTTTGGAAAACAAAAGCAGCACGTAGCTATAAGAAATTCTACATACATCTAGAATTGAAAGAATTTCTTTCCAATTTTGCGACGTTAAACGTTGCATGGTCAGTTTGTATTGCATTATTTTTTACCAACGACGCAAAAAAAGGAAGTTAATAGAAAAAGGATGGAAAGAAAGGAAGTTATAGTTTGAAGTCTCTGTTTGCCTTTTGTCTATTTGTGGCATTGTAGCTACCAAACTGATGCGGTTTGAAAGGTCTTAAAATTAGTATACACAAGGAACAAGTCCGAATTTTTCAAAATTCCTGCGGGATAGGAAATACTTATCGAATGTTTTCGCCGAGCAAAGTCGCAGGCGGTCGCATATCATCACTACCCATATTATAAATGCAAAGTTGTGTTTGATTATTAATTTGTCCTTCAATCACACTACAACGAATCTCAAATCCCTATTTTACCCCCCAAAGTGGTTAAATTTTCAAAAATACTTTCTTGGCTGATCTCTACGTCACAAAAGCTTTGTGCATGCCTTTCAGCCCGATCCGTCCAGTAGTTTGAGCTGTGCATTGATAGTCAGTCAGTCAGTCAGTCAGATTTTACTTTTATACTTATAAATAGATATTTAAGTAGTTCGGTGGTTGGTGTGGCGTCAAGGTGGTGAACAGGGTATCAATGATTGAGTCGAATTTGCATGAGAACACACCCTTATTAAAATTGGATTCACCAAGTTTGAACTTTTCTAATTTATCTCGACAGTCAGATAGAATGAAGCAAGCATGAAAATGATCGCTCACAGGATGTCAAGTTACTTAAACATAGATCCTGGACATGTGGATATATTTCACATGTCGGAAATCATATGTATAAATCTTTACTTATCACTCGTTTATTGATCGGTAAACCGCCCAAGGTCGAATCCTGGCTAGCCATTGTATGAAATAACGTTATCTAAATTGGGTTAGGCTCGGGCATTTCCTGTGCTGTGTGGGCTTCGCTTACAGTTAATTAGTAATTAAAAGTCACGCCATATTTATACGGTTCTAAACATCTTTTTAAATCTTCTAGGGCGGTTAAATTATACTATAACAAACTTATTCCGATCTTAACCCAGGAGATCGGATCTCTAAACTTATTTTGACGAAAGGTACAGGCGTAACATGGAGTTAAGAATGAATATAGGCTACTTTTTTTTCGGAAAATACAAAAATCCAACGGGATTGTTAAAAAACTTAAATTCACACGGACGAAGTCGCGGGTAGAATCTAGTAGATAAATAAAATCCAACAGAACAGTCAACTTGATGTCTAAAAAAAGTCATCTCCATTTTCTTTGAATACGTGTGACATTGTTCTGTAATAAAAATGTATGTGTTATGAAAATTACGTTGCTTATAATATTTTCAACTTTGAAATGCCGTCTAATTTGTATGAAAGTTTACTCAGTACTTTGCTTACATCTTTCCCTTAATAACATACATACTTAAACACTGTGAAATTACTGCTTTAACATTGTGTAGTTAGCTAATTCACGATCCCATTTGTAAGTAAGACCGCCATTGTTTTAGGATTTTAATGATATTACTATTACATAATCGCTCGCTCAGGGAATAAAATTGCGTCAAATGTGGTATGGAAATCTCACCGCATAAACTTTTTATAGCTTTGAAACGATGTCGTTTCACGGATTAATAACTTTTGTGTGTTATTTAAGTGTAAGTACATAGTAACACTTTAATATCAGCTATTTACGTGATCAAATCATAATTAATTAATGTTATAAATTCAACTCTGGAGAGGACCCGTTCTTCTAGAATCCACGTTTCAAAAACATTCTACAAGTGTAAATTAAAAAATTATAACACCCCCGACAAGTGAAGGTTACAGTAACTAGAAAAGAGCTTTTAACTTTCAAACGGCTGACCGCTGAACCGATTTTCTTCGATTATAGCTAAGAACACTCTCGATCAAGCCACCTTTCAAACAAAAAAAAAAACTAAATTAAAATCGGTTCATTACTACGAGCTACGATGCCACAGACAGATACACAGATATACACGTCAAACTTATAACACCCCTCTTTTTGGGTCGGAGGTTAACAAATGCAGGAAAAGCGAGCAACCAAGCAAGCAATACCAGTCCCACGCGACAAACCCTCGCGATTCAATAACTGTACCTATATGTTTTGAATCGCCCACTCCTGTAATGCAGCTATCTTTAGTGAAAGAATTTTCAGAATCAGTAGTTTCGGAGATTACCTCCTTCATGCAAAACAAACTTCACCTCTTTATAATAATGCAGCTGTAACTGAGGCTTTGTTTGACTATAAGGATGCGTTTCCACTGACGCGGAGCTGGGCGGACTGGAGCGAAGCGGACCGAGAATTGGCCAATTACATTTATTGCGAACTATCCAAGTTTCACCTTTCACGGATGATACTTGAAATGGAACGTACTGAATTGTTTCTAAAGAAGCATAATATTATTATTATTGAGATTACCTATTAGAACTTCGGTATAAATAACGTTACACGTTACACAACGTCTGGTGCGAGGCCACGACCGAGACGATGCCGGTACGATGCCGGTAGAACCCGATAAGGGGTATGGGTTTAATGAAACTGCCATACCCCTTGCAAGTTAGCCCGTTTCCATCTTAGACTGCATCGTCACTTTCTACTAGGTGATATAAACTTTGCCGCTATAAAATATAAGTTTATTTGAGTCTTTTATTATAGTATCATATGCAAAGATACAACTAAAGATAACATAATTATAAAGTTACCTATTCGTTTTAACATGCTCGACAAACAAACAAATTTGAACTCTACATACGAGTAATATTTGTTTCATGCACATCTCAGTTTGAAACGGAAGTTGTGCGATGCTGGGATAACTTTATTGCGAACTGTCCAAGTTTCACGTTTCACGGATGATACTTGAAATGGAATATACTGAATTTATTCTAGAGAAGCATATTTATTGCACGGTAGCATAGAGCGGTGATAGCCAAGTGGCCAGAAAGCCCGTCGGTCTCCTTTCGAAGGGTTCGATCCCGGGCACCTCTTATTTTTCTCTTCACTTGCTTTACTGGTGAAGGAAAACGTCGTGAGGAAACCTGCATGCTAGTGAGTTCCTCATAATGTTCTCAAAGGTGTGTAAAATCTGCCAATCAGCACCCGGCCAGCGTGGCAGATTATGGCCTAACCCTTCTCCTGAGAGGTTCATGCTCAGTAGAGGGCCAGCGTTTGGTTGATCATTTGAATGATGATGATATTGATGACATCCATACCAATATTTTAAATGCGAAAGTGTGTCTTCTGTCTGTCTATCTGTCTGTCTGTCTGTCCGTCTGCTACCTTTTCATGGCCCAACGGTTTAACCGATTCTGACGAAAGGTACAGAGTTAGCTTATATCCCGGGGACGGACAGAGGCTACTTTTTAACTCGGAAAATCAAAGAGTTCCCACGGGATTCCTAAAGACCCATCCGCTCAACTGATTTGTATGAAAGGTACTGAAGTAGCTTGCATCCATGTTGTTGACATAGACAACTTTTTATCCCGGAAAACCAAACAGTTCCCACGGGATCTTCAAAAACCTACATCCACGCGGACGAAGTCGGGGGTATCCTCTAGTATTAAATAACTACGAGATTTTCTCAAATTATCTTAGCGCAAATGTAGGTACAATTTTATTTTGTGACATGGTACATTTATCCGCTTTTATAAAATTTGTTTTCATAAATCATTTACTGTTTTACACTATCCGATGAAATGTCACAGTAAATTCGTTTTAATTGGCCCGAATTTTCATCAGCTCAATTTTGGGCGTTGGATAGTGATGTAAATTAATAGCTTTTATAAATTGCAGTTGAAATAACATTTTAAGATCGAACATTGTAATGAACCATCGATCAATTGTAATGATCAATGATCAAATCGAAAACGCGGAGATCCGTAGAAGAACTAGAGTAACCTACATAGTTCACAAAGTGCAAAAATAATAATATATGTGCCTTATATTAAAAGGACATAATATTGCATAACTTGGCATATGTTTCTTCTGAATTCACGTAAAATACTAAGACACCCAAGCATGCATTACAATGCGACTTGCGCGTCACCTATACGTACGTTGATGGTACTGTGCCTCACCCTCAGGTTAGTGCCAACAACAACCGCATAAAGTTTCAAACCAGATAAACGTTGAGTGAACGCACACCTGTAACTAACAGATAGATAAATAATAATCATTAATTTTTCGTTAATTCACAAGTGTAACGTTTTAAACTACCACTTCTTAGTAGGTATCAGATAAGGGAGGTTATTAGAATTAAATTTCCATAGCTCTAATATGCCATTTAGGGCTCATAAAGACGATCATGTGTACAAAATAGAGTCTTAATAGACTTTTTACATAACATAAAGGCCGAAGCGGTAATTAAGGGGCGCAAGTGGGTCGAAACTTGATCAACAGACCCTTTAGTTTGGTAATTATGCTGAGTTGTAATGTAGACATTTCCCATTAAATTGATTGTGATGCATGAAGTGATGATAATAATAAGTAAATCTATATCACACAATATACCAGAGTATAAAGAAACAGTTTGTTTCTCAGTCCCGATCTTAAAAGGTCCCGATCGATTTTAATAAATTAAGTTTTATCCTAACTAATCCAAAATGGCCAACATAACAACCAAAAAGAAAAAAATCTACGCTGTAGGTATATATGAATTATAATTGAGATAAATGTTCGATAAATTTTGGTCAATTTAGGTTTTGATTATATAAACTATATCTAAATCTCTAGACAATATAAGTACTTACCTACCAAAATAAGAACAAATTATATCGTCATAATTTTAAAATGGTTTAAGTTCCTTTTAAGTTTTTCACATGGTAGGTATAAACAAACGATTACTTTGTAAGCTTTAAATGTAATTGTCTTCAAACATAAGATTATTGAGCTATGAACGCGACATTAAATATAATAAACTCACGAGCAGCATTGTCGCATACATTATTCATACGTTGGTTTAGTGCGCTAATAACCTGAGGCCATCTCTGGCTTAACTGTGGTAATGTATTCAAAATTACAATTATTGTCGCTTTTATCGTAATATTATACAATTCAAAGTCATAGAGACATTGGGGCAGATTTTCTCAATGGATTTACTATGAATTTCTAATCAAATCTAAGCTGAAACTCTCGCAATTAGAAAAAGACTAAGGTTTTATTGACCTTAGGACCCGGGATAGCGACAAGGGATCGAAGTGACCTCACCTGGTTCAACCACCTATTATACCAGATTTTTTTTACGCACATGTCAATCATATCGTACTAACTTCCTTCGGCGTTTGCGGCGGTGTTTCCGCTAGATTTTAATATGAGGCGCGGTTCCTCTGATGCTGCAAGTGTTCATGGATGGTAGTAATCACTTAACGTCAGGTGATCTGCCTACTAGTTTGTTCGCTATTTTCTATACTTCCAAATGAATAAAATTGATGTATCGTGTCTGTTTGAACGGGCTAATCTTCGGAATGGCTTAACCTATTTTGACGGGACTTTCACAGACAAGTAGAGGATTAATCAAGGAGTAACATAGGCTACTTTTCTAACCGACTTTGAAAAATGGAGTTTTGTTTTTCTACCTAATATTTGTACACACTGATCTGATATCTTCGATATTTCTGAACGGATTTGCGTAAATTTTTTTTAATCGTTAAAGGATCTTTGCGACATTGTTCCATAAAAAATTTGGATTCCAACTCCTCAATCCTGATGCTGCAGGGGATCTGACCAATCCACGCGGGAGAAGCTGCGGGCATCATCTTGTTTATATCTGAAAAGAGAAGTAGGTACCTACTGTAATTTAGGGTGTATACGCAAAGTTTTATTTATAACGGAACATTGCTTGATTAAAATAAAGTAAATATCTGATAGCACATTTAAAGAATAAACTTTTCCTGTATTTTTTATGGTAATCAAAAAGTAGTGGTGCATAATAGGTACGTTGACAATAATTTCATTATGCAATGAATATTTTGTGAAATGTTTTCGATAAAATTGTTTTCAGAAAACCACAAATGGTGCACACTCAGGTGATTTTAATTGCTTTGGCTTTGATTGTGTTTACTCTACTTACAGGATTGTTTCATTGTTTAACTCGAAGTATTTACTTTCAATTTAATTTTAAAAGTTTAAAAACAGACTTGTTTTATGCAGCTACGAGCTGTTTCCCGCGTCGACATGGATTTAAAATTTTCACAGGTCCTGTTGAAACTCAAAGTTCTTTGTTAAGTGGGGGTCTAAAATCTACATTATATGCTAAATCCCATACCATAAAGACGAGGTCGCGAGGATTATCAAATCGGCACAGAGATAGCTTGCATCTACTGATGATGATAGCTTACTTTTCATCCCGGAAAATCACAGAGTTTCCACGGAATTCTAGTTGTACAATAATTCATCAAAGCTTATAATATATCTACATGGCATCAAAATACCTAAGCTTATTTAACCTGTCCAAAGTTCTGCCATTCTCTTCCTTTTGTCGAGTGCATTTCTCTGTATCTACCTACCTATTCAACTTTAGTAAGTAGTTCGTCTTGATGTTGACCTGAAAGTCGGGCGTGACATTTATCGCTAACCAGGGTAAAGTGGTTAGTAATCTCGGACTCTGTAACAGACGTTTCCTCCGACGATTTCAACCTACGAATACGCCCACTGCCCACACTTCCCTCGTTATTGCACACAGGAGGCTCTTATTTGGGTATTTTGTGGATAAACCCTTCGTAAGCAAAGCCCTTGGATCAATTTCCGCAAAAGAGTTTTAAGAAAACTCTTATAGGTAGGAAACTATTGAACAATACAAAAATATTATTTTCTAGTCAATCGGTCTAGTTATGAAAAACTAGACGAATAAAAAAGACTTGTCCCTGATGACTGACTGACTGATTGATCTATCAATGCACAGCCGAAACCGCTGGGGTTAGAATATTGAATTTTTTACAGTAAGTTAAAGGGTTTTTGGAAATTCCACACAAAAGTTTATGTAAAAAACCGTTATTTTTCAATTTAATTTCTACAACCAATTTTTGGCATTTGGGTTTCGGTTAAAAATGAAAACAGTGTTTTGAGATTTTTGGCAATTCCGTCCCCTCACCGATTTTAAAAACTGCACGCGAACATAGCCGGGGAACATTTTATCTTATTTTTGAGCAGGCCGGATCAATAGAATTGTCACATTTGTTACATAGTATATAAACTTTTTGCGCTAATACCTTCTTTTTACAGTTCTACGTGGACAAAACTCAGTTATCCGAATTTTCACTACATATCTGTGGTTCACCCCAAAACCTATCATAAGTTGTTGTGAAACAAAATAACAACCGCGCGGTTTTTGACATAGGTATAACTATAAAGTTTCCTTTTAAGTGCAGGAAAATGCTGTTATAAGCGTTTACAGAAAACATTACTCCAGCTGCAAAAAGGAATTTCTAAGTAGGTCAAACCACTCTTCCGTCCCCAACGTGCGCAGTGTAACTAGGCAGGTATTAGCTAAGTAAACATTTGTATAGGATGGCCACGGATCTAAAACACATCTATCTTTCCGTAAACCAACGTGATCGGTTTGTAGAAGTCGTCGGCCTTACCGTACACCTTCCTTTTCGTTGGCACGACACTTTGTACTGTTTGTTAGCTTAGATTTTAAGGCGTGATTTTTGTAAATCTTTATTGTCTTAAACATGACGTGTTGGATCAGAAATAAATGGATTTCTATTCTATTCTATTCTACCAACTTGACAGAAGCTGGACACTTTGATCAAGTGTTGAATTCGAATATATGCGAAAATATATTGATGTATGGGAGGGTCGCAGGGCTCAGCTGGGTTCTGGCGATGCAAGACCACGTGGCGTGTAGAAGTCTCTACAAGAGACCTATGCCCAGGAGTGGGCGTCTCAATTGCCGATGATCTACTTGCTATCTATTGCATTGCATCCTAGTAGCGACCTAGTACGATTATTTGCAAATGACCTCAAACGGCAGAACTTTTTGTGTGCAACATCTACAAGCGCGTGATAGGTCTTTCAGGTGGGTTAAGCCGCCATATTGGTAGTTAAAGTATCTTTAAAGTAACGGCACTAAAACTGTGATAGTCCATTTGTAAGCGGTAAAGAGCTTATACCACCTGATTACCATATAAAGTGGTAAAAGCCTATAAATGTGCAGTGTCCATTCTCTTTAGATAAAGAAATACGTCAGACGCAACAACACGTTGTTTTTGTAATGCTCTAGTTTTCTAGCATAGGGTTACCATCACCTAGTGCACACTGCACATAATAGCGTCCGCTATAATAATAATATGTATGGCATCGAATAAACTGGGCGTCACTAAAATTTTTTCTATGAAAACAAGATGACATGTTTTTGAAGTCGACGTAAAGGTGCGTATTGGCCCGGAGCATTCGCTTTATAATATGCATGATCAACAACCCAAGGCCGATTCACTACTGATCACGGGTCTCCTCTTAGAACGAGAAGAGTTTGTCCGATAGCTGGCCAAGTGCGGATTGGCGGACTTCACACACCTTTGAACACATTATAGAGAACTGTGTTATAGAGAGAAGGAGTGGACTGAAACCCGAAAGGTCGACGGTTCAAACCCCGCCCGTTGCACTATTGTCGTACCTACTCCTAGCACAAGCCTGACGCTTAGTTGGAGAGGAAAGGGGAATATTAGTCATTCAACATGGCTAATATTCTTATTTAAAAAAAAAAACAAAAAAAAAAAACAAAAACTTTCAGGCATGCAAGTTTCCTCGCGGTGTTTTCCTTCACCGTCAAAGCAAGTGATATTAAATTGCTTAAAACGTACATAACTCCGAGAATTTAGAATTGCGTGCGAATCCCCAACCCCCTGATTAAAGGCCAACATCTTAACTACTAGGCTTTCACTGCATTATAATGCAACAGCTAGGATTAAACTGCAGTAATGCGTGAAACCAACAATGGGACGCGTCCGTAAGCCGCGGCTGAGACTTGAGAGCCGCGACTGATAATGATGTGCACAGTCGTGTGGAACGCGGCTTGCGTCATAGCGATCTCGCTCTAAGTAAACGCGCAGACATGCCTAATGAACATAAAAATAACTCGTGCATGTGCACACCGAATAAGGTGGGGACGCGCACTTTCGCGGACATCATAAAAATGAAAAATAACTCCAATCAGACGGATGGACAGTGGACTAAGGTTACATATGGCAAAAGTAAATCTAAATATAGGTTTGTGGGCAATCAAGGCAAGGGAGTAACAGACTCTCAAGGAAGTTTTTAAGCCGCGGAAATTAAAGTACCTTTTTATATTTATAATGTAGACAAAGGTGCGTCGATAGAGGACATCACGAAGCACATCCATAAAAAGACTAATACAATGGTTGAACTATCAAAAATGAGTATGAAACAGCCTAAACAATACGAAGCATATAAGTTTGATATTCCTCTACGCAAGTTGTCATTATTTATGGATGCGAACATGTGGCCCGAGGGGGTAGCTTTTAGAAGATATATATATTTTAGGCCTAAAAATATTAATGCAGTGCAGGCAAGTGCAATGGAGGTTAATTCACCCGCACTTAATGGAAGATAAGTCCTTGTATTATTATTATTTAATGCGCATCTTGGCGAGCTATTCGGTAGGGAGCTATTAAATTTTTGCTCAGACCAACATTGGATATGCGCTGATGTTGCCAAGCTTGGACGGGACAGCGATACCTACACCTTTGTTAGTGATGCGCATGGGTGTCGGCGATGGCTCGATCATTGTTTGGTGACGGAGGCAGCTTGGATATCGATTAGGGATGTCAAGGTGCGCTATGATGTGTTCTGGTCGGATCATTTTCCCCTGGAGATAAGTTGTAATTTTGGTGTAACAAGAATTAAGTCCGTTTACAATACGGTTGTGAGGCACACAATGGTATCCGATCAGAACAGTAACATTGGAATCAAGTGGGGGGAAAAAACCCAGGTTGACATGTACACCGAAATGTGTTCTAGTTTACTGAAGAAAGTAGATTTTCCCAGCGAGCTAAGTATATGTTGTGACAAAATGTGTACAGATGAAACTCATAGGTTAGTTATTGACGAGCTGTACCAAAGAATTGTTCAGGTGCTACAGAAGGCAGCAATCGCGAGCAATCAGCCTGGAAGGGTCAGCAAAGGTAGACGGGTAGCGGGATGGAACAGGTATGTCAAAGAAACTCATAGGGAAGCTCGTGAGAAATTTCTGATTTGGAAACAACATGGTATGCCTTTGAGGGGTAAAATGTATAACGATATGAGGGAAAGTAGGAGTAAATTCAAAAATAAGTTAAAATTTTGTCAAAATCATAAAGAGCAGCTACAGATGGACGCGTTAGCAGAGAAACATAAGCAGAAGAATTTTAATAAATTTTGGAAGGAAACAAGAAAATTGAATCCTAGTGGCGGCCTCCCCGTGAGCGTTGAAGGTGAGACGAATGCAGGGCGCATAGCTAATTTATTTAAAGAACATTTTAGAGTATGCTCTACCCAAACTCGGGCGTCGCTGTCTCGGGGATGTACACAAGTTTTGAACTCTTCTCTCTCGTTCAGTGCAAAAGAGGTGAAGAGTGTCATAAAGAACTTATCGAGGGGAAAGTAGCCGGGGCACGATGGGCTGAGTGTGGAGCACCTTATATACGCGGGACATCACATCTATCGTGTACTTGCCATGCTTTATACGTTCTGCATTCGTCACTCCTATCTTCCAGAAGACTTAATGGAAAGCGTAGTGGTTCCTGTAGTTAAGAATAAAACAGGCGATATTTCGGATAAAAGTAACTATAGACCTATATCGCTAGCTGCGATATTAGGAAAAGTGTTTGATGGTCTGCTAGATCGTCAACTTAGTGAATATGTCGAGCTAAATGATGCACAATTTGGCTTTAGACAAAATCTGTCCACGGAAAGTGCTATACTGGCACTCAAGCAGACCGTCAAATACTACACGGACAGGAAAACACCTGTGTACGCTGCCTTTCTTGACCTTTCCAAGGCGTTTGATCTAGTCTGCTATGATAAGCTCTGGGAGAAGCTTCGGAGCTTAAATGTGCCGTCAGAGATAGTAAGCATTTTAAAATATTGGTACAGCTCTCAAAAAAACAAGGTGAGGTGGGCTAATTCTTACTCAGAGTCGTATCGTCTAGAGTGTGGCGTTAGGCAAGGTGGTTTAACATCTCCTACTTTGTTTAACATATACATAAACCAGCTGATTGATGAGCTCAGCGGAACTGGAATCGGCTGCTCTATTGATGGAACTATGATCAATAATCTAAGCTATGCAGACGATATGGTATTGCTGAGTCCATCAATTAGCGCACTCAGAAAGCTCCTCAAGATATGCGAGACCTATGCTGCGTCACATGGACTCGTATACAATGTGAAGAAGAGTGAGCTCCTGATATTTAAGAGCAAGGGAAACACTGTAGTCGATGTCCCACCCGTAACCCTTAACGGAGTTGCACTTAAGAGAGTGACTGAGTTTAAATATTTGGGGCACATTGTGACAGACGATATGTCTGATGTTAGAGACATTGAGAGAGAGCGTAGGGCGTTGGCGGTCCGATGCAATACTCTAGCCCGCAGGTTTGCACGGTGTAATAGGGAGGTAAAGCTTACTTTATTTAAAGCGTACTGCCAAACATTTTACACGTGCAGCCTGTGGGTGACGTATACCCATAGGGCCTACAGCGACCTACGTGTGCAGTACAACAATGGGTTCAGGGTACTGATGGGGCTGCCGCGCTGGTGCAGTGCATCACAGATGTTCGCAGAGGCTCATACAGACGACTTTTACGCAATCATGAGAAAAAGAGCTGCATCTGTGATGAGCAGAGTGTGCGGGAGCTCCAACAGTATTTTGAACACATTGGCTGCAAAGTGGGAAAACCCCTTTATGAAGCACTGGGTGTACATACATATGAACACCCAGTGGTCCCGAAGCTACATGAACTGAGCCTAATTTGACAATTAATAATAATGTAATTTAGTTTAGTTGAATTTAATTTGATTTAATTTATTTTAATTTAATTTGATTTGGTCTGATTTGATTTAGTTTAATTTAATCTGGTTTGATTTAATTTAATCTGATTTCATTTGACTTGATTTGATTTAATTTAATTTAATTTAATCACTAACATAGTTCATAAGACCCTGTTACTAACACTATATGGATGAATGGAATAGTCCGAAATAAATGTTTATTATTATTATTATTATTATTTATCCTCTTTCGGACATCCGCGGACGTCAGTCGCGTCCAATAATTTGTTCACATCGATAACGAGATGCTTAAATTCTTACAGCCGAATTCATTGCTCGCAAGTTTAGTTGTAAGACAAAAGCCGTACGCAAAACAGCCACTGTCGGGCATAAAGTTATTCATACATTAGTTTAATGTTCTAAAAATCTGAGCCCACCTCTCAAAGCTTTTAATATGATAATGTATTCAAAATCTAGTTCTTCATTTCATCGCTGAATTATACAGTGTGAAGTTATAATGGTACTCGGCAGACAGAGTGACGGCTTTACAAGTGAGATTATGTAACTGTATAATTATGGTATTTGACAAACCTATTATTATGGCGAGACAAAACGGATTTATGTAATAGTTTTGTCTAGTTTGGTAAAGCTGTCATAATAACGGATTTTTTATAAAGTTGAAAATTATAGTTAAATGGAAAATATTTACCGTTAATAGATAAGTGGGTATAAGTACAAATGTGTTTACTATTTACTGTACTGTGAACCTGTATTTACTTAAAACTTAGGTACTTACCTACATTAATACTAACTTACTTCCTTTATTGCAGTAGACTGCAACCTTCTGTGAACCAAGAAATATTGTAGAGAGGGGCAGGGTTCGAGAAGGCTGTGAACCCTGGCTCTCTCTACAATATTTCTTCATCACTACCCAAATTGTTTGTTGGTTTGTTCTTCAATCACGTCGCAACGGAACAACGGATCGACGTGAGAGTAGCATATTAGTGGGTTACTTGTTAGCCCGGAAAATCAAAGTTCCCACATGATTCTTTAAAAACCTGAATGCACGCGGTCGAAGTCGCAGGCACCAGCTAGTTTAGAAATAAAGAAAATATTTTACTTCACTTTAATTTAAGTATAGTGCGCGACAGGTCGAGATGGCAATCGGGGTGGGGACTCCCTGCACACCCGCACAGCACCCGTGCTATCCCGATGCGGGCGAGCGCAGGTAACGACGGGTCATCACCCCGATTATTACCCCGATTGCCATCTCGTCTTGTCGCGTACTGTACATACTAAGAACATTTATTTCGAAGTTGCCATACTATTACCGTAGTGTACGAGCATTACCCCAGTTCCCTTTGAACATTCAAACTTAGGTAACTTGTTTAATTAATAGACCAGCTAATTGGCGGTAGTCAAACCTACTAGCAAGTGATGAACCTAAGATGGAACCAAGATGGAACGCGCTTACCAAGGACCTTTTACCTTTTCAGTCTACTCTATTTAATTTTTTAAATCATACTAGCCGATGCCCGCGACTTCGCCCGCGTGGATTTAGGTTTTTCGAAATACCCGTGGGAACTCTTTGATTTTTCGGAATAAAAAGTAGCCTATGTGCTACTCCAAGATATTATCTATCTCCAATCCCAGACGAATCCGTCTAGTAGTTTTTGTGTGAAGGAGTAACAAATATACACACACACATACACACAAACTTTCGCCTTTATAATATTAGTGTAATTAGTGTGAAGTATGATTCAATTAAGGCACGTGACCAGGGGAAAGAAAGTAAGAGAAATTACGTCCTCCTTTCAAGTTATTTTTTTAACCCCCGACCCAAAAAGAGGGGTGTTATAAGTTTGACGTGTGTATCTGTGTATCTGTCTGTGGCATCGTAGCGCCTAAACGAATGAATCGATTTTAATTAACTTTTTTTTGTTTGAAAGGTGGCTTGATCGAGAGTGTTCTTAGCTATAATCTAAAAAAATTGGTTCAGCCGTTTAAGAGTTATCAGCTCTTTTCTAGTTTTCTTGTAGAAAAGAAGGTTATATAACCGTTAGGTTCATAATATTATGTCTATTGACAAATATAAAGCTGTCAAGATGGACGTTGCCTAAATACATAATTATTTATTCGAAAATGGTGTTTTGGAAAACTCAGATACTTTGGATCGTAGGCGCGGAATAGTCCAAGAAAATCGGTTCAGCCGTTTGAAAGTTATCAGCTCTTTTCTAGTTACTGTAACCTTCACTTGTTGAAATTTTTTAATTTACACTTGTTGTCTTTTTGATATAGAAACAAATACTTATCAGTTCGAAAACAGAATACAATACGTCAGTCATTGCATTGTAACTTGTATATGTATACCAGTTTCAAAACATTCCTCCCTTCCGTTTAGCTACACAACTTACATAGGTAGTAAAAAATACAGCCATATTTTCGGATTTGGCGATTTGAACAATCGAAATAGTTTTAGCAGTGGCATTTATACAGACAGTTTCGGTTTCGGTTGAACGATCGCATGACGCCTAGTCGTGGGTATCGTCCATAAAATGGTCAGTCTAAAATAGACCTAGATAATATTTGTTTCAAAACAAATAGCTCATATGTATCTATGTGTTTTTACTTTTTTTTAACAGCGGACTTTGTAACAAAATGTTTTTAATAGTACCTATAGCGTGAAAATTTTGATGATTGTTTTCCAGCTGCGAATGATGGTATTAATAGGTAAAGTACCAATCAATCAATATATTTTTTTTCTAATATTTTTTCTTTATAAATCATAAAGAAAAAAATTAGAATAAATTAAAATTCTTGTGTCATTAAAATAATATTGCGTAATTAAATTAATTTAAGTTATCAAAAACATAACTCGAAAGCGACTTCGAACCAATAGTAATACCACAGTTTTACGATGTAGTATCGTAAAACTAATTGATTTCTTGGATTATAGCTAAGAACACTCTCGATCAAGCCACCTTTCAAACAAAAAAAAACTAAATTAAAATCGGTTTATTAGTTTAGGAGCTACGATGCCACCGACAGATACACAGATACAAACGTCAAACTTATAACACCCCTCTTTTTGGGTCAGGGGGTAAAAAGATACTCGATTGACAGTTGGAAGTCATCATCGGAACCAATAGGCGTTCACTACTGCTGGACCTAGGTTTCTTGCAAGGATTGCCACAGAGCACGACCTTGTGGCGCTTGTCGGTAGTACAACTCAATTGGTGAACAATTCCCCACATCCATGAAAGTATTTCGGTGTTGACCCCAAAAACCCAAACATTTAAAAATGTAAACGGCTTAAACCTTTACCCATTAATGCGGACGTAAATAAAATATAAATATACACGAGGCGTAACAAAGGCGCTTAATGAAGTGAAATAATTGATCAATTACCAACTCGCGGGCATTGTTTGCGGGAAGCAGAGTTGATGACTCGTGTGGTTGATGTATATTAGGAGCTTTCGCTTACTTGGAGGGGAAAGGGGAACGTTAGTCATAATTCAAATGACTAATATTCTTTTAAAAAAAACGGGTGGAATTCCTCAAACTTATTTCTAAAAATGGAGGTTTACAGAAAGTTCTTATAGGACGATTGAAGTCTTACAGAGAAAAGAAAGCAAAATCTCAAACTTCGGTAGCTGTACGTTTATATTATAATCATTCAGTCAGTTTATCTTTTTACACGTAGTATAACAGAAAAAGCAAGCCTTAAATTAATGAAACAAGAGCAAAAAATACCGTTATGTGTTTGTAAACCGAACAGGAGGGCGCAGCGTATTTTGGGCCCCTAATGGATGAGGTCTCCACTCTCCACCTCTATGAACTGTAACACAATGGCGACTTCCTCCGTGTGGATTTAGATTAACGGGTTGCTAGATATTTGTAGATTTTGGACTAAATTTTGTCAATATCCATTAAGCAGGATGGACTATGAAAAGGTAACAGAGACTTTTTGTAATACTTATTAGTATGGATTATGGATCCTATAGGCCAAAACCTCAAGCCATAAGTCTATGTAATCAGTAAAATGGAACCATTTGGAACATTTAATTGTGTAAGTGCCAAATGTTGATGTTAAATTAGTATTAGGTCAAACTATATACATTTAGAACGAAAAACGCTGAGGATACAATAGATATGACTCATATTGTCCTTTCTCCAAATATTATAATATTAGTCATAAGTACAGTCCTAATTTAATGTTGTTAGGTCTTAGCTATGTAAACTGAATAAGGTATGTACAGGAATATTTCGTTTTTAGCTCAAAACAATATTTATAAAAATACCATTACAATACCCGGGTTTATCATTAACTACCAGAGTCGTGGACAAAACAAGGGGTTACAGAATAAATTACGACTTATACCCCATTAGATGTGGGTAAAATAATCTGCCCGGCCGGGTTGCCGATTATCATAAAATGTTAGGGATAATAACCTCGAATACCTCCTACACACAGAGACTAAAACAAAAAGACAGGCGGAGTCCTCGCGAACAATCAGTTTTGTATTTAAAACTATACCACTGTATACGAAAGGAAAAACTGACTGTTTGACATGATTATATCAACGTCTGGAGCTATAAACTTGACATTTTACATGTGAAATGTCAACCTTTCTATAACGTAAATGTAACTTAGATTTTGGAAAATTCCAACGGGATATTGACAACTTATGCACTCAAAGTTCTCTGGTGATTTTGTTAGATTTGCCTCTAGCCTAAACGGGACGGGTCTGACTGGATTCATTTTATCGAACGCTTGTTCCGTCTATCTTATTCCATTAGCTTTTGTCTACGACCTTAGCTTACAACCTACAGGCAACCCAATATCCATTTTATTTTCGTAAAAGAACTTCCTAATAATAATATTTTAGGGTATCTGGATATTCCATTTCTTTGTCTACCAATTTACCCATTAAAGACTTAACATTTAGGTTAGAATAATCTTTCACACATCAGAACAGATTATATCATAAAATGTTTGGGAAGCGGTAATGCCCCCAGGCTACGAGAAATGAGGAATGAAAACATTCTGAAATCACACAACGGAGTGTGGAAAATGTGTGAGAAAAATATACTTACACTCTATTATGAATTAAACATGAAATTATTCGAAAACGATTTAAATATTAATGTAAAAAATGCAAAACTGAGTACCTTTTCATGGTAATGAAAACTGATTTTGACCTTGCGCCCTAGAGTTAGAATATTTTTGACAACAAGATTAAAAAACATGACGAATCTATAAGGGTTCCTTTTTTGCCATTTGGCTACGGAACCCTAAAAACTAGCCAAGTGCGAGTCAGACTCGCGCACCGAGTGTTCCGTACTCGTGTAATTTTTCCAACATTTCGTACGCTAAATAAAAAACTATTATGCATAAAAATAAATAAAAATCTGTTTTAGAATATAAAGCTAAAGCCCTTTCATATGATACACCACTTGGTAAAGTTACCTTACTTTGAAAATTGAAACATATTTAAATTTTTTTAAATGATGTAACCATAAATTCACGGTTTTCGGATTTATTCTTTTACTTGTGCTACAAGACCTACCTACCTACCTACCAAATTTCATGAATCTAGGTCAAGGGGAAGTACCCTATAGGTTTTCTTGACAGACACGAGGGACGGACGGACGGACGGACGGACAGGCAGACAGACAGACAACAAAGTGATCCTATAAGGGTTCCGTTTTCCCTTTTGAGGTACGGAACCCTAAAAACTTAAATTCATTACATTAAGTCACAAGAAAAGCTACTATTCAATAAAACACCAACCTAAATAAATTAATATAAATGTTAATGAAATAGTTTCATTAATTAGTCTTTCATAGTGCATTGTAGCGAAAATGAAATAAGTTTCCAGTTCAGTTTCAAACCATTCAAGTTCAGAACTTATCAAAACGTTTCTCGTGGCTATTGTGTCGATAATATTGAATAGAGTTTGCTGTTTAAGAACCGTAATTTACGAACGATTTGGTTTGGCACGGTCTGGCGTCTAGTTTTGTAAAACATAGCATTTCTCGGTTAGGTAAAATCAAGACACGATAATTTTTAATGAAGGATAACATATTTTGATCGTTAGTATCCTAATGAAATCTTTGAGGTATTTTGTTACTTACCAGACTTATTTGTCTTTCCTCCGGTGTCTATAATATGGAGGCATGAGGAATTTGTTCAAAGACGGGCGTATTCGATATCTTTCCCATAGTAATAAAATTGGTCACTAGCTCGAATTTCGCAAATTAGGGTGAACATAACGAAATCTACATGATACAAATGTACATACCCAATGTAATGCAATCTCGTTTACTATAGTCTAGAAATACGAGTAGCTTAAAGTTAAATTCAAGGGAAAATTAAAAGAGCTATTGTGGCGAACGAATATCATAAATCACGTGGTGCAGTGTAATATTTTTAACGCTGCCTGCATTTATTCTGATTTATCAGTGTACTACCGGCTTTATAATTTTAACGAATTCCACAAAATTAATTTTTAATGAAATTGTTCGTGTAAAATGTTAATTTTATTTTAAGAAGTACTTAGAACAAAAGAATCACCTGAGAATATTTGGGGAAAAATGGAAAAAATGTAATAAAAATTTAAAAATGGCCGCCATGCAAATTAAAAAATTAAAAAGTTCAGAGTGTACCGTAGGAATATATAGTTATATCTTTTGCGATGGTTAGGAGCCCTTCGAGTGCGGTTTATTTTATGTTATTTATTTATTTGTACTTACCATCAGAACAAAAAACACAAAAATTGTATAGAGAAGCACTTAAAAGAGAGAGAAGAGATCTCTACCAGCAACCCTTGGCAGTGGTAGAGGTTATAAAGGAAGAAGAATAGGTACAACAAAGATGTGTGGAATTTATGAAGGCGGGATCTTTAGCAATGAAGGAACAACCGGAGAGAGAGGAAATAAAATACAAGGGAAGGATAAATGAAAACCTTTTAAATAGACTCATTCCGACGAATTATGTATCTTTCGGGATGAACCAAGCGAAATTACCTTCGTAAGTATTACTGGGTGACAATTACGACTAATAAAGGGTTTAGGATTTCGGATTCAATGGGTTTTAGCAAATTCTTGTGCCTGTTTACTACGGGATGACTTTTTATTATTAGGGAAAATAAAATGTATGTACTCAACTATCGTCAAGGATTAAATCAGGTCTTCTTTGGAAAACTTAGTTTTAACAAGATCATTTTTTTTTTTGTTAATTAAAACTATCTAACTCGCCTTATGCTCGAGTGGAATTTATGAAAAACTTTTCGTAACTTTAAAAAAAAAAAAGTACTTACAGTAAAAAAAAGTACTTATATATCTTTTTAAAAAAAGTACTTATATATCTTTCTACTTTTTGTAACTAGATCCAAGATTTCTTTTAAATGAAAGTTAATACAATAAAATTCAAATAAACTAGTGGGAGATTAAGAATTAATTTTAGACAGAATATACTTACAACATTATAAACAAACATCTTTAATTCTCAGTTAAAAGTTATTTGGCTATTGAAAACTCAGCCCTAAATTGATTTAAAAAATTGTAGTTTTGTAAAGAACGCCAAAGACAGGAGTATTTGCTAATATTACACAAAGGCTGCCGGGTGAATACATACATTTTTGAGCGCTGTCTCGAGAAAATCCCGACTTTAAGAGTCACAAAGGCATTATTGAAGTGTCGCATATTTTATTAGTTGTGCTTTTGACAAGAACAAACCCTACGCGAAACGGTTTTTTTTTTAAATGCCGCTAACACTTTTTTCTGTTCTCTTATGATAATGCAAAAACATTTTTATAGGTTACTAGCACCCGTCCCGACTTCGCCTGATCTGTTCAAGGTGTCTATATCTATAGCATCTCGGCAAGTTGAGGTCAGGGCCGGCGTGATTTTTTTTTTCATTACAAGTTAGCCCTTTAGAGCATCTTACCTGGTGTTAAGTGCGCAGATGCGTACCCGGGATCAAACCCCCGACCACCTGCTTAGGAGGTGGACTTAATTACTACTTAGTTAATTACTTCTGGTTAAGTAAAATTACGTCCAAACCCGTAGGGAAACATTAGTATTTAAGCGAAATGGGAAAGGGAAGGCGGAAAACGTTTTGACCTGCAAAGGGAATGGCCATTCAAATGTGGCAGACTATGATATATGTATACAGGAGGGTGGTATGGGTTCGGGAAAGTACTAAATTTTGTATGACTTTAACATCGTGGTAGATTGCTCGATTGGCGTGAAATATGAGCGGCCGTAACATTTGTCGTTTACTTTTCAGCTGCTAATACCTACTCCATACATTTTGCAATATTAATGTTATTTATGGCACAATGATCCTGCTATTATGGATTTTGATATGAATACAAAATTATCAAAATTGATCTTGACTTTGCCACCAAAGTGTTTCAAAAATAATAAGAAAAAATATGGTGCAAGTTATTTGGAAAATGCTTCGAACAAGGCGACCCATAGTGACAAATTGTTACAAAACCACCACGGAGTTACAAGTTCAATAAGCCGTAAGGCACGAAAGATATAAATTATGCAATCTCTATGCAATTGACGATTCAAAAGAGCTTGTAAAATCCTATTTGAAAGCGCATTTTAAATTTTAAATTTCCAACGTGAATTTATCGGCATTTGACGTTACTTTCCAATTTTTCGGTAGTCAGCTTTTAAGATCTAGACCAAAGACTTACAATATTATGATCTAGAGTCTGGAGTAAACTAGTTTGTGACAACATGTCTCCGGCTGGCGCTCAGCCAGTGTGACTTGGACCAAGTTAAACTGTGCAGTTATAACTTTGCATGACGCAGTAACGATAGTTCGTCGAAATCTGGTATGCAGACCGGTGTATTGATTAATTCTGCTAAAATTGGTTGAGGAGAAATCTAAACATACCTTATATGGACCATTTGGTAGAAAACAGTAGAAGAACATATTACATGGTATCTATTTAGTAGTAGGTACCATGAATTTTCTCTTCACGTAGCGCACGCTACACGCAGCTACGAAAGCTCTCACATGGAATTTTTTTGGCTTAGTCAGCTATAACGTTTGTAAATAATCCATTTTTCTATTACATATGATAATGTACAAGGTGATAATGTACAAAAATTCGTCCAGTCGTTTCTGAAATTAGCCGGAACAAACACGAACTCAGCATGGTGGAAGATTTAAATTTTAATA
This sequence comes from Maniola jurtina, assembly GCF_905333055.1. NCBI lineage: Eukaryota > Metazoa > Arthropoda > Insecta > Lepidoptera > Nymphalidae > Maniola > Maniola jurtina. Next base: position 4,473,158 of record NC_060048.1, on the reverse strand, counting down.
ATATGAAGTTGATACCTGAAATTGACTTTTCAACTTTTATAAAAACTCTAAGTACATCGATATTTTTGGATCGCAAATTACTTTCGGTGTGTCTTTGTAAAGTTTATATTAACTTAAAAAGAATCAGCCCTGAGCCAATTTATCCAAATTTTATTTCGAAATTGGAATCTACAGGTAAAATTCATAATAAATATTTGTTTACTGTAAATGTCTTCGATATTTCCAGAAACTTTTTTGATTAAAAATATATTTTGGTCTTTATTCCACTCCTAGTTTCTCTCATAGTCACATTCATACATGAGCTTATTTTTTAATTAGTCATTTTTAAGAGGTTTTTATAGGTGCCAGCTCCATCGTAAATATTAAAAGTTAGTCTTTTAATATTATTAACATCAAACTGTTATAATAATTTGAGAGAATCACTTACATATACATACTTTCATTGTTGAAATCCTCAAATCTCTACTCTATTTTTAGCGAAGCTTTGAGCACTTCCTAAATACCAATATCTATAAAAAATTAAATTGTGGTGTGGTGTGTGTTTCTCTCAAATTGTGATAGCGAACACATGCCAATAGAGACTGTGAAACATCATCAACTTTACCACATACATCACAATAATTGGTAGAGCCCCTTTTCGTTATTAAATGTTTAAACTTGCTTTGCATGTGTTGCTGTTGTTGTTTCTACGAGTAAATTTAATGCTACTAACTTATTTCTCCAAATTTTACTATTTACAAACTAAGGAATTGGTTCGAGGGGGATCGGTTTGAAAAGAGCTTATTTCTCGTAATACCTTAGTTCGAGTAATCGTTAGAGACGGGGGTCTTAGGCGAGTGTCGATATTGATTGTTAGGTCAGCCCCGAAAATCAGGAACGACCTAGTTCGATTGATGTGTCATCTGGGCTGGCTCGCCGCCAGAGCACAACTTGGGTTGAGTTAAACTACGAAGTAATAGCCTCATGTCTTCAATAGCTTTAATAAGTAGGTATTACCCCCAGAATTTTAAACAAGTCAACAGAATTGCTGTCTTTAAAATTAGAAGTAGGACACGTATCGCACATTTTTAGCAACTCAAACCAAAAGTATTTATTTAATTTGTTTATTGAAATATCTTATTGCTACCCAAATAAAGAATACAAATACAGAAAACATTTTAAAATCATGGGGTGACTTTATCACTAAAGTGATTTCTTCCATCCAAGCCGTACGTAAGAATATAATATATGTATCCAGTAATAGAATGTGTTAATTTATTTAAAAAACCGTAAATTATACTGTGGTGTAATGCAAATAACAACTGCTTGTAAAGTAACGCACACTGAAGTTTCGCCAGACTCTGCCCTCCTTTACTAATTTCCTATTCCTATTCTATAACTTTGTTCTGAATTCTGTGGTATCACCATTTTATTTTAATTAATCCTTAACTTAAATATAAATATACTTTCAAGGAGATATATCTAAGCGGTAAGGCCTTAGAATTTTAATAGGCTGCGATTATAATATTAAGTCTGTCTAAGCAGGTACGGCAGACCAAGCACAATCAAAGCGACAATTCTTTCTCGCGGCTTTTTCATGGACAGAGCGTTGCAAAATCACAGAGAGATATTATAATATGTCACACTGATTCTATTCGGGCTGCAGGATGCGAAAATATGGCAAAAGACATATGAAAATAACAATAAAGGAAAGTACAGGGAACAAGATAAGTTAAGAAAACTCGTCAAACAGATAACCGAGATTAGGGCAACACAAAAAGGGAAATAATAAAGAAGACGGGACAGTGAAATTACAAGCATAACAGGCGTAACTTACACAATGAAGGAATGGGGAAGGAATGTTTGAAAGGTGGCTTGGTTATAAGGGCTTTCAAAACTGGCTTTGTTAATGTCGGTTAAAATTAGGTTTCTTTACACAAGGAACAACAAACTTTAGCAATAGAAAAAATCTTTGCGATTGTGCATCATAAACTACAACTCTGTCAACAGCTTCTGAGGATGCTCGGTTACGAGAGTGGAACGTGCGTATTAGAGATTTTTTTAATTTAAAAAAAAAATATTCAATTAAACTTTTACAAGTACTTTTGTATCTTCACATGGTAGCTTTGGGAGATAACAGGTAACAAAGGTGTAAAAATCTTACCTCAAAGTATACTCTATTTTTTTATATTTACTTCGGAATAGTATTAGAAATCACGTCGTGCATTGCCAGATTCTTAGTATCGTGGCAACCCCCTGCCAGACACCATTAAACTTAAAGGGCTTCCAGCGGGCCCTTGACAAACCACCATGATCCAAACTAGATCATGGTGGCTTGAACAAATCATCATCATCATCATCATCAAACATCACTGATCGTTTTTCCCTGTGTTGGAGACAATGCGCAGAGAAACTTTCAGCTTTTATAAAATAACGAAGGTCTAGCACTCGCTCATTCTTAGTCCAATACAATCTACCTACAAAAATGATAAAGCCTTAAACAAAGTTCTAGTTTTAGTATGCTTCCACTCCACTTCCAGACAAACAGGAACTAATAGCTCTAGCCTAACCTTATTACTATGTAAAGGTCGTTGCTAACTTACACAACACCACTCCAGAAGGATAAACACACTGGTAAAGGATAAACATTCAAACATGGGCTTAAAATCGTATATACATTTTACAATGACAACATACAATTGCAAACAACGCGCAGCAAGCAAGCTTGCCGCAATCGTAGACGCCGCCGTAGGGACTGCTAGCTGGCATCGCGTGGACAGCGGGCTTTCTGCTAGCTGTCGGAGCATAGACAACTAGCGGCCTCTTCAATTTGAGGCGGAGCCGTGCGTGTGTTGAGTGGTGACGGTGTCGTGTAAATGAGCTAAGCTAAGCTATTTTTTTTTATATAATCCATGGTTATGACTGGCTTTTAATTTCTTATTCGGTTTTGACATTTTTTTTGCATTGTACGTTTTAATTTTTTTTTTCTCATTTCAATGTCTGTTTTTTTTTAAATATTTTAATTTAACGAACCGCATGTAAGTAGATATAACTAACACGATATTTGTACGCCACTACGGCTAATGTGTTAAACCTTGTAATCATATCATCATCTTTTATACACACATTATGCAAATAAATAATTCTATTCTATTCTATTCTATTCTATAAGACCTTAATCATGCTCACGTGGAATGATGCAAAAAAATACTGGCTCGTGTTCGCATTGAATGGCCAAGTTAATCCTTTTCGCAAAAAATGAGTCACCCCTTCCGTCACCAGATGAGGCAATTAACCGCGGTAAAAAGTCTCGTAAAATTTTTACGGTTCAGGTTCGAATTTCACCCCTGAATATGTTCTATACTCGCTGCTAGCATTAAGACCAAAGATGCACAGACCAAATTGCGACACCCAAAACTGGGTATCCATAATAATACTACCTTGTATAATCATAGTATTTACTCCAAATGTTATATTTAAAGAATGTATTTATGGAATTGCAATAAATTGAAATTGAAATTGAATTAAAATATAAGAACAGAGCTTACTTTATAGGATAGGAGAATGCACAAACATGTTTAAAAACATGTCTAGAATAATCTTTTAAAAAAAGCACTTTCGACGACGTAGGTATCATCGACTGGCATGTAGCCAAAAAACAGCTTCGACAAGCAGCTAAGTTGAACTTTAAAGTAATAGCCTTGTACCCAATAAAAATCTAGTCCATCGAATTTTGACGCCATAGTCGTAGAATATGAAGGTTTCAGCCTGTTAAAGCCATCATCGAGTGTGTTATTTTTACCCGACTACGGCAAAGCCGAAAGGAAGGGTTATGATTTTTTTCGTTCGATTTCTTCGATAGTAAGGGGAGTTCTTCGGTCATTGCTATTCTAAATTCTCTCGTTACGCTTGAGATTTACTAGTACCTACTATTCCGGCTACCGTATCGCAAGACATTGCATTATCCCATGTTGAATAATCTACTATTGCTTAGAAACTACTGTTGCTATATTATCATTTTGGCAACACGGCATTATGTAGATGGTGTATATCAAGTACATTTGAATATTGCCAAACTATTGCGTGGTTTGTATTGTCCATTAGTACACAGACAATGACAACAGATGGACAATACAAACCACGCAATGGAAAGGACCAATCGGCAAAAGGGATGTTGGAAGGCCATACAAACGGTGGATAATACAAACTGCAGGGAAGAACTGGCTGTATCTGGGCAAGAACAGGGAGAAGTGGAAGAGGTTGGGGAGGCCTTTACCCGCTAAGAGGCTCATGTTCCATAACAAAAATTGTTCACTTACTAACCATACTAACTTAGGAAAATAAGGGAATGAACTAACAAAACTAATCTACTATGTAACTAATTAAGGAATATGAGAAATAAAAAGGCTTTTTTTAGTTTATTTATTATTTTATTGCCAATCTACTGCTTAGGCGGTGATGAAAACTCGAATCTATTCAAAGTAGGTATGCCATGCCTACTTTTGTACTCCTTTTGATGGTCAGAATTGTTTCTTTTAGGTTTAAGATAATATAGTTAGTGGCGACAATTATGTAAATTTAAAGTCGCGGGTTAAATCCTTGGCGCGCTCATCTTACTTTTCGGAGTTATATGCGTTTTAAGCAATTCAAATATCATTTGGTTAAACGGCTAACGAAAACATCGCGAGGAAAGCTGCATGCCTGAGTGTTCTCCATAGTTCTCAATGTGTGTGTAGTCTGCCAATTTGGAGTAGGCGAGCGTGGCAGACTATAGCCTAAACCCTTCTCATTCTGAGAAGAGACCCGTGCTCGTGTGGTGATGGGTTGATCATGATGATGATTATGCCAAGCAGCGGAAATATAATTTGATTACATGAGTAAATCTCAGAAAATCCAGTAGGTAGGTAATTGCGTCCGTGGACGTCACTTCAGAGACCACTATTGTATTGTAAATAATAATAATTGCGATATGATTGCTCGTTTCCTTGTGATCGTAACCATAATAATAAAATTACCACATTATTTTAATACTTAGATATTAAAATTATGTGTATGTATAATAGACAAATAAATAAATTATAACACAATACCTCCATAATTGAAGGGCAGTCTTCGAGAATAAAATCGTCATCATCATGATCAACCCACCACCGGTCCACTACTGAACACGGGTCTCCCCTCAGATTGAGAAGGGTTTAGGCCACATTCTGCCACGCTGGCCCAGTGCATATTAGCATACTTCACACACCTTTAGGAACATTATGGAGAACTCTCAGGCATGTGCTGCAGGTTTCCTCACGATTTTTTTTTCACCGTTAAAACAAGTGATATTTTAATTATTGCTTAAAATGCACATGACTAAGAAAAGTTTTATGTGCGTACTCGGGATTGAACCCCTGACCTGACGAATAGAAGTATAGAGTTTTTCCTTTTCTTGTGCTGTAAGACATTGCTACCTGCCAAACATGATTCTAAGTCAACGGGAAGTAGGTACCCTATAGCCCCTATAGGTTTTCGTGACAGACACGACGAACAGACGGGCAGACAGACAGATAGACAACAAAGTGATCCTGCAAGGGTATTATAAGGGTTCTTTTTTCCTTTTGAGTTACGGAACCCTAAACACAACGTACATTATTTACATTGCTCTGTATGTTGTTGTTTTATACGGTGTACTGCGTTTGCGCTACGGTCCCAAAAATAACAAGTGTAAATTATAAATATATAACACCCCCGACAAGTGAAGGTAACAGTAACTAGAAAAGACCGAAAAGACCTGATAACTTTCAAACGGCTGAACCGATTTTCTTGGACTATTCCGCGCCTACGATCTAAAGTATCTGAGTTTTCCAAAACATTTTCAAATAAATAATTATGTATTTAGGCAACGTCCATCTTGACAGCTTGACATTTGTCAATTGACATAATATTATGAACCTAACGGTTATCTAACCTTCTTTTCTACAAGAAAACTAGAAAAGAGCTGATAACTCTTAAACGGCTGAACCAATTTTTTTGGATTATAGCTAAGAACACTCTCGATCAAGCCAACTTTCAAACAAAAAAAAGTTAATTAAAATCGGTTCATTCGTTTAGGCGCTACGATGCCACAGACAGATACACAGATACACAGATACACACGTCAAACTTATAACACCCCTCTTTTTGGGTCGGGGGTTAAAAAAGAATATTTTAAAAGAAAATTTAATATTTAAATGATCCTATAAGGGTTCCTTTTGTCTCTGGAATTTTCACGAAACTGCAGGAAATAAACTAGTCCAAAATAAAGTAGCGTTCTCAAATATGAATACCTACATAATGATAGTCTAACAGATAAGCAAAATCGATACAAACCTGCAACTCATGGCGCAGTTACACCGTTCGCCTTTGCTATTAACGCGCGCTATCGAAAGGGAATCACTGATAAGTGAAATCAAGGTGAAATCGGTGTAATTTGATACCAAATGGAAAATTGGCTCGGAACCAAAATTTTTTATACCTAACCTTAACTGGTATTTGCTACTTTACACGGTTACATTCGAAGGTTGAAGATTTAAGTAGCTAGGTACGTTTAGTTACCTCTTCTATTAAGTACTATAGTTTGATTTTTATTAGTGTTCTGTACCCCAAGTGTGCCAACGGGACCCTATTTTTAACCCCCGACCCAGAAAGAGGGGTGTTATAAGTTTGACGTGTGTATCTATGTATAAGTGTATCAGTGGTGTATCTGTGTATCTGTCTGTGGCATCGTAGCTCCTAAACTAATGAACCGATTTTAATTTAGTTTTTTTTTTTGTTTGAAAGGTGGCTTGATCCAGAGTGTTCTAATATTATAACAGAACATGTTGAAAACTAGGTTAAAGAACCTACCTAAACATATTTTGAAGATTTGTGTATTGTGAAATAAAATAAACATACCTATATGATTGATTTAAATTAAATTACTGACCAATTTCAATGGTATAAAAGGGCTTTCCAAAGGAATAAAAACAAGATGGCAAAAATACATCAACTTTTTTATCATATAAAAGTTGAAACCTTAATTAACATTCGGAGCAATATCTTATCCAAATAGATCACATGAACTAAATCAAGTCAGAAGTGTCTAAACTGTAAAGATTACAGTGGCAACGCTCTATAAATCAGCCGGCCATCGCGCTTCCATACAAGCAATTTCACAGAGAAAACCACCAACAATTTATTAAGCTACAGGTCACACTGTCACCGTGACACAAGACACAAAGAGACCACTGGGACAATCCTCGGACGATCTCACATGATAGTGAATTGTAAATGATTATAATCATTGGTCTGGGACGATATGGTGGACTTTTTCATATAAACTTTTATTTATAACTAGCTGATACCCGCGACTTCGTTCGCGTGGATGTAGGTTTTTTAAAATTCCCGTGGGAACTCTTTGGTTTTCCGGGATAAAAAGTAGCCTATGTGCTAATCCAGGATATTATCTATCTCCATTCCGAATTTCAGCCAAATCCGTCCAGTAGTTTTTGCGTGAAGGAGTAACAAACATACACACACACACACACACACACACACACACGCATACAAACTTTCGCCTTTATAATATTAGTGTGATACTTTTGTCATATAAGCTCAAGTGCGTTGGGACCTTAAAGCTTGTGCTAGGAGTGGTTATGGTAATAGTGCAACGGGTGGAGTTTGAACCGTCGACCTTTTAGATTTTAGTCCGCTATCGGTATCAATAAAAGTAAATGTTACTTATACCGATATTAACGATAATGGTATCTGGATATCGTTAAAGGATGTATGGGTATCGTTATTTTTACCATTATTTTTAAATGTTAATATAACGGTACTTTGGTAAAACAACGAAAGGAATACCAGTTATTCGGTGACGCCGCGCGATTTGTCTTTGCAGTAAGTATAACAGCAAGCGTAAAAAAATTAGAAAAGGTTCAAGCATAAAACCCAGATAAAAATGAAAGCACTATAAATCGGCCATAAATCAACCGATTCCGTCGCGGTACCTCGCAAGCAATTTCACAGGGGAAACTACCAGCAACTATTTATTAAGTTACATGTCACACCCTCACCGTGCGATGCCGTCAGACTGCGATCTTAGAAGGGATCACACTAAAGTAAATGATGATGCGCAAATCCTCCAACAAATAGCTTTATTTTGACGGGACGACAACTAATCTACTAGTTTACTAACTAGAATATTATTGTAAATTGCACAATTGAAAAGAGCAACCGCCGAGTTTCTTGCTGGTTCTTCTCGGTAGGAACGGCATTCCGAACCAGTGGTAAATTATTTGACGATTCAAAAGCACTTGTAAAAGTTTATTTGAATAAAAATCTATTCTATTCTATTCTCTATTCTCTATTCTCTAAAGAATAGATCTCTGAGTGTTTACAAGTGAAACAATAACACATTACTATGTATTGTGTATCTAAATGCAACATTTTGCTTTATAAAAAGAATAACTGCTAAGATTCTTAACGGCTTTCCTCAATAGAATCTGCTTTCCGCATCGATGGTAGAGTCCTGGGTCAGGACCTAGCCAACTAGTACCAGAGGGATTTGTGCTAGTTTTGATATGTCAGGACATAAAAATTATCATACGCGGCATACTACATGAAATAAATATTTTCGTTTCATGGGCGGGAATTATACTTGTATGTAAGTGTGCAAGAGCCCTTTAAGTGCAAAATTTTCAACTCAGGCGAAATCGAACCTATAACTTACGAGTATCGTAACGCTGCTCCAGTAGGGTTAAAATCCCGCATAGCTTGTTCTACCCGTAGTCTTCATGTTCGCTCTACAACGTTTTGAAATGCATAAATTCCTACTAACAACTCCGAAGAAGTAAACCCCTTTTACTAGTACAGCGGTGTTCCGTTCTTGTTCATGTTTCATGCAAAAACTTATACCCCCGTTCTACTATTGCTGATCGCATGAGGCGAACCGCTATAGCCTTAAGGCTTGTTTTTATTACCATTATAGAATAGAATAGTTTTTATTCAAATAAACTTTTACAAGTGCTTTTGGATTGATCGTTGGTCGATATGAACAGCATTTAGGGTCCGGGAGATTCCTAAAATCTCAACCCAAAATATTATTAAAGCTTGTTTGTTTGTCCTTCAAGCACTCCGCAACGAATCAACGTTATTTTTTGAATGGATACTGTTAAGGATTTGGAGAGTGGCAAAGGCTACTTTTTAAGCGACTTCAAAAAAGGAGGAAGTTTTCAATTCGTCGGAATCTTTTTTACCCTATTATCTCGACATGTTAGAGAGTTCTCACGGATTTTTAAAACCTAAATCCACCACGATCGAAGTGGTTAGCATTAGCTACTTAGTGTATATTAAAAGGTGTGACCTAAGTCTGAGAAATCTGGCTGCTGACGTCACTGAGACGTTCGCGTGTTTATAATTAAGTACGGAATATTATGCTTAAGCCGAAGTTCTTCACTTCTATCGGAAGTTGCCAATCATTAAATCACACTAATATTATAAAGGAGAAGGTCTGTGTGTGTGTGTGTGTGTGTGTGGATTGGGCTGAAATTTAGAATGGAGATAGATTATACCCTGGATTAGCACATAGGCTACTTTTTATCCCGGAAAATCAAAGAGTTCCCACGGGAATTTAAAAAAACCTGCCCTAAATAGTAATTAGTGACCTTGAATTCATATTGATTGTGAAACACTGCACTGTTGGATTTTCAAGCTAGAGTATTCGTCTACGTTTCCTCTTTATTTATTTATTTTGTACAGCAAATTGCATATAATCAAACCTGGCAATGTCAATTTAGAAAACGACTGTTCTAAATACTCGTAAAAGATTTCCATATTATACCTGCTTAGGTATTATTGTTAAGAACAAAGCAACACCTGTTTCTATCATTGTTCCACAAAAGACACACCGTTTAATCTTAAATCTCTCAGAGTGGAATGTCAAACGGCCACTTCGCAAAGACTGTGGTTTCTTTGTGAGTGTCTGTTCGCCGAGAAGAAGGCACTTGTTTATAGAGCATTTGAGATTATTTTTCAGATACCTATCCCTATGAACTCTTGATGTTACTGACTGGAAAACTTACAGCTCAGATCGTTGAAGATAGAAACAGTTAGTCAGTTATGAAGGTTTTGATATAGACAATTACTGCCTGACCCGCCACGGGTTCACATCTGTGATCATATTGATTTACAAAGGGAAAATTGATTGATTCATATCAACGCTCAAACCACTAGTGCTAGAAACTTGTAAAAAATCTAAAAATGTAAAATCTTCTTCTAGTAAGTTTCTTTACTTACTTATTTATCTGTTTCAGCACTTTTTATGTCAGTTCTATCATGCGTTGCGATGCAACAAGCACACTCATGTATTTTACTAAGAATGTCTAACATGTCATAAACAAAATGGAAACAATTAAACACACACATTTATCCACAGTTGATAGAAACTAATGTAATGTGAAGTCAGATGATTCAATCAACTATCAGCAGAACCCTACAGGGTTTTGTATTTAACAAATTTGCCAAATTAGTTCCAAAATCGTGTCAAGGATGTATCGTTTTAACGAAGGCACTGCAGTTTGCATCAAACTCAAGATAATTAAAAGAATTTGAAAACTCTATTATTTCTCTTCACGGTTGATAACACATTTTGGCACACTGCCAGCTACTGGCATCTGGGTCGCTCGAGCCGTGCATATTTTTGAAGGGTTTTTCAATTTTATTGTATCGTATCGCGAAATATGATACTTTGAAATACTTGCCGATATTCTTGCGGTTATCTCTTCTGAGATATTGAGTTGTGAAATTTAAAGCAAGTTTTTGTAACTGAGCTTCTTCGTATTTTGTAACTGGAATATCCTACTTGCTCTGTGTTTAAACTTTTTATTGTGTCGATCAATTCCATGTAATATTGCTTTCCATAAATATTATATTCAACAACCATAATACGTGATAACAAGTACATTAGCTTTGCTCATGAAAAAGTAATATATAAGTCTATGGGTCTATAAGTCTATCGTAGATTTTATGGGTGCCATGCGTAGACGCATGCGCTATTGCATGTCTACGCAAGTTGAAAGCGCACTATCAAAGTTAGACTAATCTGAAATCATTCAATTCAATTGTTATTACCTAGCTAGTGAAGTTAGACTATTAGACCAATTTGAAATCATTCAACTCAATTGTTTTTCCCTAGTTACATGGAGCACGCCTATTGAGAAAATGCTATATTTACCTACTCTTGTTTTAGGGAAACAATTTATTGAAGGCCAAAAGAAAAAGGAAGCCGAAAGGCGTTTCGTACCTTAGCGACGCGTATTAAAAACGAGGAAGCAAATCGGTCCATACGTTTGGAATGTCGACTAAGGTAAGGGTGCAAATTGCAATGCCTTTTATACGATGGTAAATAAGTGAGGAAGAAACTAGGTCGAATAGTTCTTGAGTACCTACACTGCCCGAAATATTGCCTCCGGACGGAAATAGGTAGCACGCAAGTTTTGATGTAACGACAACAAAAAAATTGGTCAAGTACGAGTCGGACTCGCACACGAAGGGTTCCGTACAAGAAAAAACGCTATCAATTTTTTCTAATTTTCATAACGGCCATTTTGAAATTTTTATTACCTATTGGTTGTTATAGTGGCAACAGAAATACCTATACATTCTGTGAAAATTTCATCTCCCTACACCTATTACGGTTCACGAGACTAAGCTCGCTGACAGACAAACGGACGAATGGACTGGCGGATAGCGCTGGCGTAGTAATGTAGTTTCGTTGGCACCCTCAGCTATGGAACCCTAAAAACACGTAAAATTCTACTAGGTATGTCAGCTATTCTCAAAAGTTGATTTTTGGTACAAAAACTGCCTCCACGCCAGAAAATCAACATTGTTTAACAAATGCAACCGCTCTGTAAACATTGTCCGAACTAAGGAACATAAAGCTTCGAGCTACAATTACTGCCAGCTTGTAAATCTATGCGTGACGTAAGTGATCGCTTATGTAAGCGCTTAAAACGTTGATGTAATGGTAAATAGAGACCATAAATTGCCACATCCACAGTGAGAGAAGGTACTGTCAGTGTTGCAAAAGCAGGCAAGAAACGTATTTTTCAGTACCTACTGAAAATGCGAGTGACGTGAACAGCATCGGAAGCTCTGTAAAAATGCGTGAGCGTCAACCTCTGCTGACATATTCAGAAGTTCTTCTTTCTATAGGTACATAAAAGCATTTTTCACTTTAGGCATATTCATACTAGCTGATTCCCGCGACTTCATCCACGTAGACTTAGGTTTTCAAAAATTCCGCCGAAACTTTGATTTTCAGGAATAAATAATAGCTTGTGCGACGTCTTTATCTACCAGTAGGTAGGTACATGTTAAAAATCACGTTAATTCATTGCTTCGTTGCGGAGTGACAGAAAACAGACCAACAAACAAATACACTTTTCCATTTATATTATAAGTAATGATGTGGGTAGTGTTTATTACCTACTTGCATGACTAGGTACTTAATTTATCTTACTTTTCCCACGCGAGCTTTTTTCTTACTTATGTATAATTATTTTCTATTTGTGTAAACTTGTTATAAGTATACTTTTTACCCGACTACGACAAAGCCGAAAGGAAGGGTTGAATAAAATCATTGGAAATGCCGTCAATCAAGGATAAGGAAAAGAATACGCACGGCAACGGCATTTGTATCACACTAATATTATAAAGGCGAAAGTTTGTATGTGTGTGTGTGTGTGTGTGTGTGTGTATGTTTGTTACTCCTTCACGCAAAAACTACTGGACGGATTTGGCTGAAATTTAGAATGAAGATAGATAATATCCTGGATTAGCACATAGGCTACTTTTTATCCCGGAAAATCAGAGTTCCCTCGGGATTTCAAAAAACCTAAATCCACGCGGGCGAAGTCACGGGCATCGGCTAGTTGAATTATATAACGGACTTCAATAGACCTAAATAAACAGGTATATCTAACACATCATAAGACTTATCTTACTCAAGACGATGATAGCACTAAGCACGTATCTTGTTTCTTTCTTTTTACTCTATTTTACTTGTACCAAATCTGGTTCAAGTTGTTTCATTTTTCCGTAGTCAGGTTATAGTTTTTTCAACTTTTTTTTTCTATACCTATTTATCCACATCATGCTACTAGCTATTGGTTCTCCTTTAAAATTAAAATTAAATAAAATTTCCTCAATACATACAAATAACTCTTGCTGGTGTCGTCACACGCATTTTCAGCATAGATAAAATATAAGTTACGCATGCCTTTTGCAATTTTAACAGCTCTAGCAGCTCTTTCGGGTCATATCGTAAGCAATAGGGAGGCGCTTCTAAAATCAATGTATGCAATCATCTAACACGTTGACGTAATATTGATTTGTTGGAACTTTGGCATTCGGCCAAATTTGCTCAATTTCCAATAATTACCCAAATGTAAATTAGGTACTAAATCATTTGTAATATATCACTAACAAAGATCTATAAATGTACAGCTTTTGTGGTAGGTCAGTTATATAGTGATACTTTAAACTAGACATATTATTATAAATGGAAGTTGTCTATTAATCACACTGAAACAGATGGACGTAATTTTTTGTATGATTACTGGTTAGTTATCAACAAATATAGATTCACACCATTTTTCGCCTGATTTAATTTGTATCCAGGAAATCAAAGAGTCCCCACGGGCGTTTAAAAAAACCTAAATCCATACGGACGAAGTCGCGGAAATCAGCTAATATTATGATAAATTTAATATATTAGTATATCTGCGTAGCCACTGAACCAATCTTAGGGACCTCACGCACTACGCAACCAGGGCCAATGGCCGCAGCTTCCAGGTAAAGTATCATAATCCAGTATTCAACGCTAATTTGGCTGCAACAACCAGCTATCTTGATCGGTTCACTGCGGCTATTGACCGTGGTCGTGGCCGCGTAGTGCGCGAGGTCCCTAAAACTCTGGATACGGCAAGTGGCAAATTGGTTACTCCGGGAAAATTACTCAGCCGACAGCATTTTTCTTCATTCTTTTGCTTTATTCTACTAGGTTTCTTGTCCGATCTAAAGAATTTTTCAAGACTGAAGAATATTTTATAACTTGGTACAATGTACAAAAGTAGATGTGGTAGCTTCAGACTATTCTACGTAATAAATGCAACGAATAAATTTAACATGAATTTAGGCGTTGAATTTCTAAAGTGATAATAGACATTATCTTATCTGAGCAGACATTTGCATCACTTTCGGAACGAGCGGCAGTAATGCACCAGTTGCTGGCTTTGCGAGCCATTCATATTTAACGTTCTTACTACTCAATAGATACTTGACATCTTATATGAGCTGAATGCCCGATATGCGTTGCAACTTGCAATTACTCTTACACCACTTGTGATGATGTACATTGATGATATTATATTAGATACCTTTATGCAAGTGACGCATATGCAAACTGTGCAAAGGTTCAATTCAATCGGATGAACGTTGCAAGTAACAAACAGACACAAATATAATTTTTTATATTTAAGGTAAAGTTCGGGGCTTTGCCCACGACCTCGCCCGCATAGGAGTCATTCTAGAAAGATTTGTACCCGTTGAAATCGGTTGAAATGGTTTAAAAATTAAGAAACTAATAAATAGACACAACTGACGTAAGACGGACAACTGAGACTAAATAGAAAGAAAAAAGAAACAGACACACACATAAAAGAATAGATGCTAGTTTTATCGGAGAGATAGCTGGGTCACCACGTACCTCTGCAGGTATGCTAGGCGATGAATGCCAGACATTGCGTTCACATATTATGGCCGGTGTGGTCGCGTTACCCTCAACCCGAGAACGATGCATCAGTCTACAGTCGAAACAGTCCTTTGAAGTCTTTCTTTCTTTCTTACAGTGAGGTCTCTACGCTGAGACGTCAACGTCACACAATACAGTTGTGTTGTTTTTATCTCAAACAAATTGAAGATAAACTTACCAAACCTGATAAACCTGCCCGAGATAAACTCATACACCTGCTGTACCAAAGGTCTCTATAAACAGTGTAACTATTCTATTACCTAGAAAACATTTTCTTATCTAGACAGATGTTTGCATGAATTTCAAAGCAAGGCATAGCAAAGCATCAGTTTGTAGCTCCAGGCTTCACGCTCGATAAACTTTTACTATCGCCTACTGTACTATTTGTTACAGAAGCTCTGAATCTTCTCCAACCAAATATTCCGTACATTTCTGTGTTGTCTATATTATTTCAATACTCTCTAACTCTATTATTTTTCTTTCCCTTTATCTTTATTGTTAAAACTTTCTGGTACAAATAAATAAATAAATATTTTTTTGGAAAACGTTTACTTAATTTTTCTGCCAAAGGATAATATTATGAAAAATATGAAGCCCAAAAGTTCCATTCGATCATTTAGATAATTACTAGATGATGCCAGCAACTTCGTTCGCGTGGATATATTTTTCTAAATCTGGTGGATACCCTTTATTTTCCGAGATAAACAGTAGCCTATGCCCACCTTCAGGATGCAATTTATCTCTGTACCAAATAGATACTTAGGAATTTAAAAAAAAACCTAAATCCATGTGGACAAAGTTGCTGGCATCATTTAGTGTTTAGTAAAACTAAAAATATTTGTAAGAAATAAGTGCTTTTAGCCTGCATTGCCACTTTAAAGTGACAAAAATAGATGCAGACATTTTTTGCATTGGAGCCTCATAAGATATCATCAAAGACTTCACACTAATAAAAAAAACCGGCCAAGTGCGAGTCAGACTCGCGCACCGAGGGTTTCGTATTCGGGTATTTTTCCGACATTTTGCACGATAAATCAAAAATACATTAAAAAAAATAAGAATCTGTTGTAGAATGTACAGGTAAAGCCCTTTCATATGATACCCCATTTGGTATAGTTATCTTACTTTGAAAATTGAAACACATTTTAATTTTTTTTAATGATGTTTAACCACAAATTCACGGTTTTCAGATTTATTCCTTTATTTGTGCTATAAGAGCTACCTACCTGCTCAATTTCATGATTCTAGGTCAACGGGAAGTACCCTATTGGTTTTCTTGACAGACACGACGGACGGACAGACAGACAGACAGATGGACAGACAGATAGACAGACAACAAAGTGATCCTATAAGGGTGCCGTTTTTCCTTTTGAGGTACGGAACCCTAAAAACCAGTTTGAAATGCGACCAGGATAGCTACGATGTTAGTTACTTTACACTGCACTTCTCTACGCTTGTTTATTGCGGAACCCTGCTCGCATAATCCTGTGGTATAATCGCACGATATCTGTTGTCACAAGCAGGCCGTGCAGACGAGAAATATATGAATCGTAACAGGCACATAGCCTCTAAATATTCATGACGGTTGGAACGACAAACATTGGACCCTTCGGAACGACGTTGCGGGCGGTTGCCGCCTATTTTTATTAATTTTTCCTCATTTGCTTTTTGATCATATGGCTCGGTTAGGAACTTATTCCTAAACACAGCGATTGAGGTTTACCTACCTACATTGTTATATCGGACGATAAGTAATTATCTCTTTCTATATTATGTTTTGAGTTTATATTTTAGTGTAATCAAAGTGCGACGGGCCCGTCTAGATACCGTCATGACTGGTTTGATATTAATGGACGATCTATTGGTTCAACTTTAGATTATATGAGTAGGTATCCTTCTTTCTATTCATATTGTAAAGGCGGAAGTGAGTTTGTTCGTTGCTAATTTGTCCTTCAAGCACATTGCAACAAAGCAACCGATTCATGTAAAAATCCATGTATAGGTAAAAACCTGGAAGTGACATAAGTTATTTTTTAGGCCAGAAAATAAAAGGGTTCCGAGAGATCATCTAGTCAACATCTATACCTACTTAGTACATTGAAACGTTTGTTCGCTGCAATTGCATTTTTAGCGTATTTTAATTAAATGAAATTCATCTTTATAATTTTGTATTTTATACATAACATAATTTATCATAACATTATTATATCGTTTTCCGATCGCATTGTTAAACATCGAGTACGAAGGATAATAATCTGATAATCGAGTGAGTTCGCAGCGCAAATTGCTGTTGAAACAAAACGCCGCTTTGGATATTCCACTCGTGAAAAGTCCCACTTCAGTAAATAGCGTTCACAAAAATTTAATTACAATGTTAACAGCACATTTTACACTTGTATGAAACTAGCTGTAGAAGAATTAAAACTTCTGACATTTTTACACAACTGCCAAAATAAGGAGCGTTGGTAATGTTTACGATTAGGCATGTGAGTTAATTATTCCGCCATTTCTAAAACGTCTAAACAGATTTGGATGTAAGTATGCGGTATCCTTTATCCTCACATCATCCTGAGTGACGCTGGCTATAATTTTTTGAATCAACATGAGCAGGTGTTTTTTATACCTAGACGGTATAATATTATTGTGTTTCCAATATTGTCCTAACTTACTTAATGTAACTCACATTAGTGTGTAAAGTTTCAAATACATCGATAAGTATTTGATACTTACTTAAGAAATTGCATTATCTTTTTCCCCAATTTTCGATAAGTCTACTTAACTTTGTTTATTAATAATATTTTCTAAAGAACGCTCTAAAAGTGCAATTGATTCCGGCCCTCAGTAAAAGAATAAAAACCTTCCAAACATTTTAAACTCGTATTAACTTCAAAAGTATTTCGTACAGTAAGACAGGAAGGAAAAATTTCACGAAGGATTTCGTAAAGGGTTTTATGGATGAAGCCGAAATGGTGTCTGTAATCTGTGAATGGAGAAGGAGGAAATGGAGCAGTGTCGTCGGGAGAGGTAATTATGTTAGGGGCGTGTCTGGGTTAGCTTCTCGTTATGTGATGTCGCTTCATTCAGTTTTGTTCTCATTTCACTGTACCTTTTGGTGCGTTGATTTCTACTAAATATAGACTTAGAAATTCTATAAAAATCTTTACATGTAAAAATCATAACCCTCCTTTCGGCTTTGCCGTAGTCAGGTAAAAACATCGATGTAGGTAAAAAGGACTTGTCCTGCTGATCTATCAACGCACAGCATAACAGCCGGGGTTAGAAACTAAAGATTTGGCCGTAGGTTCCTTTTATGACTTAAGCGTTCACTAAGAAAGGTTTTTTTTTAGAAATTCTATCCCTTAGGGGGTTAAATAAGAGATGTAATTTTGTATGAGACTCCTTCATTTTAAAAGTCATAACTATTAAAATTGGTATTGGGCTTTGCAACATTTCTAGACCCTTAAGGGGGTTAAATAGCGGAGAGCTTGTGTGTATAAGTTCATCCCCTGAATGCTTGAAATGAAAGCTTGTATGAAAGTCCTTAATTTTCAAATTGTATCTATGAAAATTGGTATTTGGGCTTTCGGCCAAAAATTAAGATGTAGTTTTCACGATTTTTGGACATTTCACCCCTTCGTCGATTTTCAAAAATTCCATTTCGTTCATTCTTTTATTTACAAGAAAATTAATAAAAAAAATTGTAACTGTGTTTATTCTAGAAAGTTCCTTGGGGTACCGATTATACAAAAAAGAGTACTCAATGGTTCTTCTTCTAGTCCGAACATTCCAACATAAGCACAGACATAAGTCCATATATAAATGTTTATTTAAGGGTGTGAATCTTTATGAGATATGACATAATTTAGTTTTATAAAAAAACTTAATTATTTTTTTATATCACAGATTCTTTTCTCTCATTCACACAGCCACACTACATCCATAACTACACACAAGGAAAACCTTCATAAATGTACAGAAATGAATACGAGACTGAATGAATGAAGGGTTGAAAGAATTAACCCCGAAGCTGTGGTCATGTAGAGCTCGTGTTATCTCTTGAAATAATAAACGCGCAGAAATAACAGGGGATTTACAAAGGGGTTAATAGGGATGAAAATAAAATAGGCCTCAGTGAGCTGGGAACGTGACGAACTAATAAAGTTGAAAACTAAAACCCGACTGCGATCGTCTTTATAACACTGAAATATTAGAGTACAAGTGTAAATTAAAAATTTATAACACCCCCGACGATCCAAAGTATTTGAGATTTCCAAAACATCATTTTCAAATAAATAATTATGTATTTAGGCAACGTCCATCTTGACAGCTTGACATTTGTCTATTGACATAATATTAAGAACCTAACGGTTATTTAACCTTATTTTCTACAAGAAAACTAGAAAAGAGCTGATAACTCTTAAACGGCTGAACCAATTTTTTTAGATTATAGCTAAGAACACTCTCGATCAAGCCACCTTTCAAACAAAAAAAACTAAATTAAAATCGGTTCATTCGTTTAGGCGCTACGATGCCACAGACAGATACACAGATACACAGATACACAGATACACACGTCAAACTTATAACACCCCTCTTTTTGGGTCGGGGGTTAAAAATAGTTTTTCTGTCGTTTGGTGTATTTTAATGTTGTTTGTTGTTTTATATCCATGAATTCAGAATTTTCTCCTCTTTCATTTGACACCCCAATCGATACAATAGCAAAAAAAATATTTTTGGAGACCCCCACTTTTTTTTGATGTAACATCCGCTAGGTCAATTTTTTTCGTATAAAATATAGGCTATGTCACCCGGGCCCTTACAACGAATCAATTGACACCTCATTCATCAAAATCGGCCCAGTAGTTTAGGCGCTACGGTGGAACACACAAAAGGATACAAACACACATACATACATACGTACATACATACATAGACTGCTAAAATCATTACCCTTCCTTTTGGCTTTGCCGCGATCGGGTAAAAACCATTAACTATTACCTATTATTTACTTACTTTTGTATTTTTGTCGTACCCGGGATCGAATCCCCTATCGTGGCGTTACCCTCATGCTCATTACCCTTGCATAATCGCTGTAAAAAGAGGAAATATAGCAGTGTCGTCGAAGATAATTATCTAAGGGGCGCGTCTGCACATTAAGCCTCGCAGAACGTAATGGCGTCTCATTCATTACTCGCATTATATTTTCCTCTGCGCTGGTTTTTTGTTACGATGTTTCTGTATACAGAGATGTTTTAATTATAAAGATGCGTCGTTTATATCAATATTATTCTGAAATCGCTAGCTGTACCACCCCGGCTTCACTCGGATAGAATTTCGGAAAATCCGGGGTATTATTATTTATTATACAAGACTTATGTTCTGAGTAATAATACTATGTCAATTAGCATATCAGTTAGACACTTTGTCCCTTATAGAGTGTTATTTAGAGAGAGTATAGTGAGGTGAAAATTTGAACTATTAGAGATAGAAAAGCCATAAATACTTTAAAATGTAATTTAATTAATCAACAAAAAATCCCATACCCAGATAACCTACCAAGTAAGTAAGTACCAGATAAGTATTCCACTAAAATAAACTTGAACTTTGGAATCCTCTAAGTCCTTGAAGGGACTTAGAGGATATTATTATTATGCTTATTTCTTTAAAAAAAAACACGTCTCTCTTTCACCATCTTTATGCATGAAATCATTCGGTTGAAAAATACAGCTGATCGTAATACGTACCAAAATAGCACCCACGTTCATTCATGGATGCAAACTGACGCAGAGGTGCTCCCGAAGAGGCAGTGTGACGGAAACAGACATTGCTAACTGGATTTACGGGTGTGATAAGGTTCATTTGTGCACAGGAAGCCGTAGGATATATGGCTTTTTTGACACGTTGACCCAAATACCGGAAAATATCGATAAAAGTTACTGCCCATCTTATGTTTTATTGATGCCTATTTCTCCTAATACTTATCCGTCCAAATACAAATCGATGGAGTGCACCAGAGTACGTACATTTTGTATGAAGGCCACTTCGAATCGAATTTTTATGAATAAGTACGAATCGAAAACGAATGAGTGCACAAACGCCCTTAGACAGCTGCATGCATGAAAATCAGCGTTGTGTCCGGGGAACTACTATATTATATGCTCCTCGAGAAGCCCGAATTACGGTAAATCCTAAGATTTTGCAATAAAACTGTATGTTTGAATTCGACGTTTAGTGGCATTTATCGCTCCATCATTCGTTCATTCAGCTTCACCTACTCGACTTCGTTTCGATATTGAAACAACGAATAAATACCAATTTATTTATTAAAACGCGCTTAAAATGGTAATATCAGTGGTAGCCATGGAAGATTAAAATATCACAAATATTTTATTGCTGTTTGGAGGTTTAATCGATTTCGAATCCACCAGTTAACTTGACGTTCCACGGCTGAGTAGAGTCGTTCTTTCCTGATGCAATTTTTCGGGTCATAAATTTGAGAAATGAGCGCGTTTTTATATCGTTCATAAAAATGTATATGTTTTGACTACACATTCAGTGTTGGGGTTACATTCCATTTCCGAAATATTGAACACAATCATAAAAATGAATCTATACCATGCAAATACGGTAGAGCAGGTAAATACTTGATTATATTGAAAAGGTGTCCATTATATAACCTACAAAGCCTAATTTAGCTATAAGCGTTGTTTTTTAACCCAGACATTTTTATGTCAAAAAACTTATTCATTATCATGAACATCTCACTTGATTGATAGGCGCCAGCCCTTCACTGAGCACAGGTCTCCGTCTCAAAGTAAGAGGGTACGCTGTCAAGTGCGGATAGACTAACTTCACGGAGAACACGGCAATAGACATATCTACTGGTTCCCCACTATACGCACAACAGACGGAAAAGTTTATGTGCGGGAACCAGCCCAGAGAGAAGATTTTCAGGTTCCTCATGATGTTTTCCTTCACTGTTAAAGAAAGTGATAATATTAAACATTGTTTTAAGATATATTGAATGAAAAAATACTTTGGTAATTTAGAGATGCGTGCCCGATTAATTTTAGCATTATTTTTCAATAGAAATATTGATAAGGTAAGGGCCATAGGTACTTATATCTACCTATTCACTAAGCCTTTTTGTGCGTTTTAGGTAAACATTTTGTATTGCATTGAAATAAATATAATCTTATACAATGTGACTAGTTTTTTATCAATAAACTCTCAAAAATACATACTTTTTAAGAATATACCTACCAATGAAATACGTCATTCATAAAGTATCTAAAATTCTAAAGCATACTACAGCGACTGACCTTTACCGCGTAGCGCATTTTTCCTTCCATTCTTGAAGAAAAATCTCATCGAACAATACCTTTCACGGAAATAAGTGTCCTTGGCCTCAGATATAAAGAGACCAAATATAAAAGACCGTAAATTTATGAAAAATATACGGAAGACAATACGATACCTCTGCTCTTTTGATTCATCGAATTTATACTTTTAAAAATCTTATGAAGACTTCAAGAAAGTCATGTAGATTGAATTTAATGTAATGAAATAAATGAAGACGTACCTACCTAATGAAAGAATCAAGTGTAAGTCTGGCAAAACAGAATAAAATTGCGTAGTACAAAAGCTATAAAATTTTACTACCTTCTTTGAACGTAATACGGTTTTTCAACAAAATTCATAACATAAAATATTGGGCATTTTCATTCAGGAAATCAGACGAATTTTCTAGCCAAACAGTAGGTAAAGAACTATAGGGTTAACCAAACACGTCATATTTCTTTCCAAAATAAACGTAATTTTAATAAAAGTTGAACTTTAATGGATACCTATATTTTTTCGTGCTCTCATTAATTACCCACTCGAATCATTCAGTGGAATTATTGTAATTAATTTTCACGAGCTCAAAAATTTTGCACCTATAATAAATTGGTGCGAAATGGCCTACATAACGGAATTAAAATTTATTTTCCTGCAGAATGCAATTTTCAGTCGACCACTCAACCTACGGTACGGAAAAGGATGGAATGAAATATAAAATAAATAAAAATCTCTAACACTATACTATATCTCTAACACGATGTACCTACGTACATCAAAAATTGAAATTGTTCATACGTTGAATCAGAGAACTCGTATTTCAGAGCAGAGCTGTAGAGACGACTTATTTAAACAAATAGGAGTATAGTCCAGTCATTTCGTGCTCAAAAAGGGGCTTATCAGGAAAGTTTTCCGGGAGTTTTTCAAATTGGTGGATTTCGATGTGCTCTTTCCGAATTTTCATTTTGCCACCTCGTATCTTTGCCGCTCGCGCCGCCATCTTGGAAAAATGGCATCCAAAAACAGTTTTTTGACGATAACTTTTTTCCGACTCATTTTACGATGAAAATGGCTATGTAACAACTAAACTAGAGACAATTTCCTACAATTTATGGAGGCACCTTCTTTTGTAAGCTCAATGGTTTTAGCGTACGAACGCCACAAAGCCCACTCCAACACTTGTTTTGGCCAAATAACTCATTTCCACACCACGATGTGGTAGAGTGAGTGGCGCGGTTTTTTTTTATGGTATCTCCAGGAGACGGTAATCATCTTTCACACGGACTGGGCTAGCAGGTATGTCAACAACCATCGAAGGAAGTGCCAAACTCTCCAACCCTGTAAATATATAAGCAATATATATTACATACGATGTATGTTACGTCTCCGGAAATACATTCTACGCGGTTTGGAATCTACTTTGCGGTATGACCGCTGTACACTTTGGCTAGTGACCTTTTGTAGCTAATGAACGAAATTGGACCTTCAAACGTCGAATTAAAGTTGGAAATTGGTAACATGAGGTACGTTGGAGAACATTGCTACGGAAGTACAGAATTTCGACCCGACAACTGTATGTTTCAGAACAATGTTAAAACTCAAACAGCAAGTTCTACGAGTAAAAGCAACTACCTACTAGAATGTGCTGGTTGCAAATAGTTTTTTAGCGTATTTAATGTCCGAAGGAAATAATAATAGTTACATTTAAATTGTTCGGTGTAATACGTTTATTCAAGCACCCGATCCTAACGAAAGATGTTTACAACAATTTTCAAATATTTCAAGTTTCTTACTGACTGACTGACTGACTGACACGCAAATAAAACGTTTAAACTGATATGTCTAGAAGTTAACGTTTCGCATGTAGCTCATCTCTACCCCGTAGACCACTGAGAAATAATTTCCAGAAATTCGGGAACGAAGCACGGGCGGGTCCTCTAGTAAAAAATAAAGTATTATCATCATCATCATCAACCCATCCCTGAACCATGCTCTAAGCTTGGGTAAGCTCTGAGAAGGGTTTAAGCCAAGGTCCACCACGCTGGCCAAGTGCTAATTGGCAGACTTAACACACCTTTGGTAATATTATGGAGAACTCTTAAGTATGCAGGTTGCCTAACGATGTTTTTCTAAATTGATAGAGCAAGCGACATTTAATTCCTTCAAAATTTAAACGCACATACCTAACTCAGAAAACTTAGAGGTGCTACCCGAAATCAAACGCTGGACCGAGAATATCTTCGCTTCCTAAAGAAAATAAAATGATATATATTATACAGGTAGGCCTGCATCTATATACTAATAAATAAAATTGGAGTGTCTGTCTGTAATTTCGAAATAACTACCGCATATTAAGGTCATATGGTTATTTGAACGATACCATAACTGAATCACACGTTTTTAAAATTTTTGTCTGTCTGTCTGTATGTTTGAAAAGGCTAATCTTCGGAACGGCTGAACCGATTTTGACGGGATTTTCACAGACAAGTAAAGAATTGACCAGGGAGTAACATAGGCTACTTTTTTAACCGACTTTCAAAAAGGGAGTTGTGTTTTTCGACCCATGTACACCGAAATATCCGATATTTCTGAACTGATTTGCGTCGTTTCTTTTTTAATCGATAGAGGAACTTTGTGACATTATTTCATAAAAAATTTGGATTCCAACTCCTCAATCCTGATGCTGCAGGGGATCTGACCAATCCACGCGGGCGAAGCTGCGGGCATCAGCTAGTTAATTAATAAGGTTTATATTATAGGTAGGTACTTTTATCAATAATAAGTAGTGTAGTTTCAGCTTATGCAATGCTTTTAACATAAAACCGTATAAAATGTGCAAGAGAAAAAGCTATCGAAAGTAAGTTTCTCATGACCCCAATAAGAGAAAAACCATGTGATGCTGTGAGCATTTTTCGTGCGGGAAAATTCAATTAGGTCATGTCTGGCATTATGGAGGAACAACAGTGGCTTTTGGCAAGATCCCAATGTATTACAGGTAAAAGTGATGGTCCATATAATCTAGGACTATAGGGTAATGCTGTTGTTTCAATGCTTTCAGGATTTAGGACTTCAAGCTTTTATTTTGCTTGCCGTGTTTACAAATCTTGCAACAGCATTTTAGACTAGTTCCCCCCAACGGACTAAGCTGCGATTTGAAACACATAATATTATGTAATTCGATAACAATTCAATAAAGGTACCATGGAGGTGGGATGTGCCCATAGGAATTCCTGATTTTTTCAACATAACGGCACTCCATTATATTCGGGTTTGTTAGATTTGTCACAAGTAGGTACTATACTCCTAGATGATGTCTAGGGTCAAACGATGGAACAGGCTGGTAGATACGTGGTTTCAAAAAAATCTTGTTTTAATTCAATTAGGTTACGAGTATGTCTTACAGCGACCTTGGCAAACCTCCAAAATACGAATATAAGTTAGAAGTGAAAACGTCGAGTACAAGATTTACATGTGAATTAGCTAGTATTTACAGTGTTCAGGGTATTTTTTTTTCAATATTGTTCATGGACTTTGGTTGCTTAATATTCAAATGAAATTGGAACTACGATTGTATGGAGTAAGTGATGGAGAGAGCCCTGTTAACTAAGATGAGTTTTGATATTTAGGTATATCAAAAAATCAAAAACAAATCTGAAAGTAATAAGCAGACAGGAAGAATCAAAATTGCAAAGCTAATAATATCATGGTCCCAATAAAAAGCAGCCAGGTGGTTTCCAAATTGCGTGGCGCGAAGGAACAAATTCAAATAACGCCCCTTCTTGACAAGGGGTGTATATGCTTACTACATAGCAGCAAATAAATATATTTCTATTCAAAAGGTCCTGTTCATCTGATGTCTGCTATATGAATTTTACGATTCACATTAATATTCTAAAAGGAACCTTCTTTTATATAAATAGTACATGAATTATTGAATTATGCGAACTGTCTGTTAGGTATAATGTGAGTTTATCTTCAATTTTATGTCACACATATTATTATGTGTTGTGGTTGTTTGCGACAGCGCATAGTATCAAAATTAATCAGTATCAATCGATTGGTTAATACAGGTGATTTAGGATTAGGTAGTCTGAATTTTGCCTTAATGCTACGAGATGTACGGAGGTACGGAGGAGGTAAACCCTCCTCTGTACCTCAGAGAGTACGGTTCCAGTTATTATCACTATCATAACTATCCAAAGAAAACCCCTATCATTTATATTGTGATTAGTGATGATTGAAATGGGTCACAATAAATATCCACATACGTATAGTCTATAAAACTCCCGAAAGCTATACCAAGTGTAAAAAGTATGTCTAAGTTCTTGACAAAATTAAATTGATTTGTCCTACAAGTTACATATACAGTTACATAAAAAAAAAATTATTTGTCGGTGTGTTCGTTATATGCATTCGCGCATCATTCATCCGGTTGAATGAAAACTTTGTACAGTTGTTGTTGGAAGTTGGGACTTGCAAAAAGATTTCTGATAGAGTACCTACATGACCTCCGACTTATCCTTTATCATTCTGAATACAGATGCAACCTTGACGTGGGGTGTGTTATCTATTAATCATTATGATTTATTTCCCGTAATATTCCACTAACTTTAGATTAATTGCTTGGAAATATCATATTATAAGGATTAGAATTTTTTTCATTTTGCGACTTACCTACCACCACATACGCGAATTCAGGTTTTTATTAAAATCCTGTGGGATTGAAGATCCCGTGGAAAACCCCTTTGATTTTGCGGTAGGTAGGTATAAAATATATTCTGCATTAGCCATCGGGATGCAAGGGATCTTGTAACAAACAGAGATACAGGCAGATACATAGGTATAGGTAGTACAACCTGCAAAGCTTTAATAATTATTTTTTTTACTTGTAACCTTGTATATGGCGTAATCAGTATTCCCCATTCTAAAATACGAAGCTCAACCATTAATATCGCATTGTCTCGCACTGTTCTTATTTTAGTAATACCAATTTGCATAAATTAAACGTAGCCCCTGGATCTACAAAACGTTTTTATGACGACCAGTTCAAAACAAATCTCATCACAAAGGCATAGAGTACGTTTTTGCAAATTTGAGGCTCTACAAGTTTTTGCAGTAGTGCCCTGGATACAGACGGTAATTGAATATTCACATCTCGATGGCTTTCTGTTCGACGTTTTGATCACTGGCGAATCGGAGTCTGGAGCGTCTTCAAAACTTCAGCGAAATCATTAGAAACTTGTTCTAAAGGTAGGTAGGTACAAGTCCAGATCCTATATTTAATTCATTCTCTCTTTGCGCCTCGTAATCCAGATGCCAAAGGTCGTCACTATTGAATGCTTAATAGTGAGGGGATTCTAGGAATAATAGGTAATGTGGTTAGATCCCGGAGCTTTTCGCATATTACGACTCTATGCGAGAATTAGGATTGAAAATTAGGATAGTAGCAATTATTGTAAAATGTTCTGAAGCGTAGGATTGACGTACTTTCCGGCATACAGAGGAAAAGTAAATGCCAAATTCAGACTTGCAAGCAAAGTCACCCAGCCAGTTACCGTCTTGCATCTACGTTGCTTAACTAGCGAAGTGCTGTCGCAGTTAGGCAACACCACACTCATTAATTACATCCTCATTTATTACGGTGAATAGAGTATGCTTTAAAAGAGTGTGTAGAAAATTTTGAGTGTTCTGAGAAGAGGGCTCTCTCCGTCACTCGCTTCTACTCGTTTCATACAATCGTAGTTCCAATTTCATTTGAATATTAAGCAACCAAAGTCCATGAAATTTTGCAGACATATTCTAGAAACTAATATCTATGTCTGTGGTTTTCCAGATTTCTGTTAAAATATTCGGTTTCAAAGTTACGCGGTCTTAAAAATTTACATACAAATCTTTGAGCCCCTGTAATTTATAAACTACATATTTTTAGAAAAATCTAAAACACCACAGACACAGATATTGGTTTCTAGAATATGTCTGCAAAATTTCATGGACTTTGGTTGCTTAATATTCAAATGAAATTGGAACTACGATTGTATGAAGCGAGGGGAAGCAAGTGACGGAGAGAGCCCTGTTAAGTGCGGATCACTTTGAATTTGAATAAAACAATAAAATAACCCAGACGGTAGGTAAACTGTACGCTATTATT
Organism: Maniola jurtina; assembly: GCF_905333055.1. NCBI lineage: Eukaryota > Metazoa > Arthropoda > Insecta > Lepidoptera > Nymphalidae > Maniola > Maniola jurtina. The sequence continues at coordinate 4,444,875 of NC_060048.1, read as the reverse complement.
AGTTGCTATAAATTAGTCACCCAATTTTTCGCTGACCAATCATGATTAAAAAACTCCATCTTGTGGTCCTTGTGCTATTTCTTTCGCGGTTTTTGGTGCACTTCTTCAATGAAAAATTCACGGGAAAGCCCTGGAAAGCTGCTGTAAACCATAAAAGCCATCCATCAACGACAAATGTCCTAAATAACTAAATTTTGATTGTTGACCAATCCAGCGATCTACCAGTGTTTATTCCTCTGAGGAATTGGTCAACATTTATTTATTCAATAAACATATTACCATTATTACTTTGCATAACCCGTATACCGTGGGAATTTTGAAAAATTCTGCCTTTTTCATTCTCTGTGCAAAAGTTTAGCCTTCTAGTTCAAAGGTTTTGGTGAGATGTCCGGACTTTTCTTTTTATCCTAAACGATAAAGGCAGGCGTTATTTTTAAAAATTCTATACCTAGCTATGGTGAAAAGCTATAGGCTGTCTTTCTAGAAAGCAGGATAATAGATTCGCAGCCAAATAAGTCAGCCAATTGACCAACGGTAAAGTTAACGAACACAATAGTAGAGGTGTTACGGTGTGTAAATTGCTTCGTTAGCTTGTAATAACCAAAGCCCTTCTAATTTGCACTGAGACATCCTACCATTTATGCTCAAACGATGCTCAGTATACAATATCTCCATTTCCTTGCTTGTATGGATCAATGTGTCTCAAAACCCTACAATTCAATCCAACTGGTACTAGGTATGTTATTAGGATCCAATGAAATGCTTGCCTATTTTATCCGTGATCACAGATCGTAGCGTACGTAATCTTACCCTCGGGTTCCCTGCTGATATACTTACCTATTATTAATTTCGTTTCCCCTCAATTTCTCACAGGACTGTATCTCCTACGAGTATGTGTAGTAAATGATCGTCGTCGATTGATCGCCTGCCAATGTCTTGCCATAAATTTACTCTCCTAAGCTGAGTAAATTTGATAATGGTACACGGTTTACCATAACTCAAATGAACTTGAAGTAATAACCGAATATTTTGGTTGACACATTCGGTGATCCAAAATTTAGTGATTTCCTGTGTAAAATATGGTTAAAGAAGATACAATTAATCATAAATGCTCAGGCTCTTCTGAGAAGGCTTAGTAATATGCCGGCAATAGGTTGATCATGATGATATGATTTGGTCGTTCGTAACCTAACTTCAAAAGGCATAGGACTGTACAAAATCCACACAAGACTAAATGTTAGTCCTTGGAATGAAAGTTCAGCTGACGGACTCCATCGGTTATGACGAATCGGAATAGTAGAATGGAGTACTCACGTGTGATTGGCGGAAGAGAGCCTCCGGTGTAGGCTGCGCAGCGACATGGCGTACCCCTAGCAGGGCGGACTGCCGCTGCCCTTGCCGCGCGGCCGGCGCAGCGCGCGCGCGCCGAAGAACGCGCCCTCCTCGTTGCACGACTGCGATCGCTGCGAGGCCAACATGCCGGCCGCGCGGCTCAGCACGTGCAGCGGACGCACGCGCGCGCGCCTGCCCCACCCTCGCCCGGCCACCACTTCAATCTTGACTGGCACCGCAGCACACCCCGACCCTACTCACGCCACCACAGCTCGCCGCCAGTTGCCTCCACTGTGCACCGCGCTCGCCACTACTACCATCCCCCGCATACGAGTTCCCCTCTACAGCAATACAATCCGTAACACTCTCACCAATGTCACTGTCACCGGATGCATTCACGCGTTTCAGCGAGGGTTATATTCAATTCACGTTATGCTTGGCACTTGTTCACTTAAATAACCTAATTTTGTTTAAGCTAACTAAATTCATATGTGAAGGCGCTTTATCGGTTGCTCAGTTATATTTAATTAATTGTGACGTTGTGTTCGCTGGCCATTCGTATCTGTAACAAAATAAATTTCAGTTAGGATTTGTATTACTTTTTATAAGAAATTTTCATTGTGTGCACTAAGCTTTCTGTTTACATTTTTTTTGGTGGGAGGCTTCGGCTGTAGCTAGTTACTACCGGTAAAGTCGTGCCGCCAAGCGATTTAGCGTTCCGGTACGATATCGTGTGGTAACCGATAAGGAGTATGGCTTAATAAAACCCTTCGGGTACGATACAGATCTGATTATCTTACTCATATCTGGACCACTGGCAATGAGATTAATATTAGAGTTTCAGAGTGGTACATGCTATACCTACCCCTCTTCTTTTAACTCTTGTCACGAAACCATTTTTGTTTTGACAGTAATTAGTACAAAAGGTGGGCTAGTTAATGAAACGGTCAGTGAAAGGTCGTTTCCAGTAAACCACACTAAAAGTACCTAATCCCATACTTCGATGATGTATTCTAATGAGGCTCTACCGCACACTCCGGACCACAGGACTCTGTACAACTTTGTCTAATTGCAAAATCAAATTAAGCGTACAAAGGCTTAGGAGACCTCATTTTTCTCATTTACAAAAATGAGCTTGCTGTGGTCCAAAAGTCTTTCAGTATATAAATTGTCCTAAAATCTAAGGAATCGAACCCTGGAACTCCCATTTATTGCACTTCGGGGATCTTGAAAAACGTATCAGGATCTACAGGGGATATCTAAATCATTTTATGGAACAGAATTCATTGCTAAATGTTTATAATATTTAAAAAAGGTAATTCGACTCCAATTGAACAATTTACCTAATGTTTAATGGAGTAATTTTATTAAATCAACCAAGTAACCAGATTCCTTTTTCTTCAATTTCATCCATTAGCAAAATACACCAACCTCTTTCTTATTTTATAGACCGTTTAGGGATTGCTCATTGAATTCTTTTTCGACGTTTGATCTCGCTAATTTGGCCATTGGTATTTCTATACGCTTTTGGATGATACTTTTTGGCAGAACAACATTGCAGATACGGTGTGCCTACTAAAGTAAATAGACTAGACTAAAGAAAACAGAAAGCATTTTAACCAACATACAAATTATTGTGAACTCAAGAGTCGAAGCGATATGAAGTCTTAAAAATTTGTTCAAAATAATTCTCACAAGGATACTCTTCTGGTGATAGCTGGCACATATTTTTCGCAAAGGATCAGCCTGGCTGTGCAGCGTAAGAATGCAGCCAGTATTCTTGCCACTAGTCCTCGCAGGCATGATTTGTACAGTTATCTATGGTAAAGTTATAAGATTATGCTAGGCTACAACACTGGTAACGGAACATCATTTTTTGAAGCACGTTCGTAGCTGTGTCAAAAGGTGCGTAAACCAGCCAATGCAGTATGTAGTAGTAATATGTATGTAATCTGTGTCACTACGTTACACAAGCGTACAAAGTTTTCCTCTCCTTTAAATATTCAATCGTAAGAGCTTTTTCTATCTGGAATTAGTATTATCTTTGGCCATGTACAGTAACATTTTCACTAAAAAATCTGATATGGGAAAAAGATAAAGGAAAACCCTACTAAAATACCTACTGAAATTAATTTTATTTCTGTTAGAACCTCAAGTCTTAATTAAGTATTAATTATACGTCACCTGAGATTCTTCAACCGAGGAGACTTAGGCATTTTATAATTAACTAACGCATAATTATCGCTATAAAAGTCCGTTTTCATACATTTTTTAAATTCTAAGACCTTGTGCCGTGTGCAGTGCAAATTAAAATTAACTAAGTACGGATTTAATTCAAACAATCCAAAGCTAATGAATGATAACAGAATATATTATAGCACTGTGTGACCTAAACCGCAGTCTATTTTTCTAGTACGGAACCCACGGCGTGCGAGCCTGACTCGCACTTGGCTTTTTTTTTCTATGTATGTACACCGATTTCTGACATTTCTGAACCAATTATCAAAAATAGAAATCGATGCACGATACTCGCGCGGGACTTCAACATACTTGTAGAAACAAATTTTTTTCTTTTGTTTTGTAGTTAGTGGCTTTGAAGGTCGGTCTTTTGAAAAGGATTTTATTTTCGTATGCAGAACTTCTCATAAACAACAAAGATGTGTAATGAAAGCATGCAATAGCTCCAGAAACAACAAAGATGTATAATGAAAGCATGCAATAGCTCTGTATTGTCCTACTGGCAGGTCTGTATCTTAATTAGTCTGTATAATCCGTGTAGCCTTGTCTACGAGTATTAGTGCACTATGTCATAGTGCATCGGAGAGCACATTAGCTGTCGGTTCCGGTTGTTAGTCGTCGCTGCTACGAGTATGTGATAACAATCGTTTATCTCGTGGGAGATTGTTTCTGTTTCAGCCCAGTATTTCTGTTGCAATAACAAGGCACTATTCTCTAAACAGCCTCGCTTTCAACAGCTATGATATGAAAAACTATGTGTGAAAAATTAGAGGTCGGAATCGAACCCTGGAGCCCCAATTAGTTTAAATAGTTTTAACCACTAGGCCAGCACCAATTTTTTGTTATCAACATCAACTTATTACAATGACAAATAGCATTTTTAACGGTCAAAAGAGATCTTAGGAATAAATTTTAAGAAATATAAAAGACTTTTATTTAGGATTTAGGAACGTTACTACTTCCTTGAGTTTTAGCAATAGCCTAGCGCTTTAGCCTTACATTGAGATAAAACCTGTTATTTTTGTTAACCTTCACAAAAAACTAAACTCAATGTTTTCCATACTGTTTTTGTGGTAATTTCTAACTGTTTTTCTGTGTTAATTTCTATAAAGCACAGCTTTGCTCTCAGCGCTGACGCAACGAGGAAATAGAGCAATATTTTGCTATCTACTAATCGAAACGTATTCGTATTTTAATTACTCATCTAAGCTAAACAAAATTAACTGGTTAGTTAAAAATTTCTTTTTCAACTTCATAAAATATTTTTCGTTATTAAATCTTCTCAAAGATCCGCGTGGTTTCTTAAATAGGTTACGAACTTAATTTCGGCAATGTTTTCAAAATCTTTCTATAAAGAAACTTCATTCTTAGAAGTGTCGTGAACAGATTGAGGATTGCCGATTAAGCTTAATTTTTATTTTTTCATTAAAACTTGATCCGCCTTCTTTTAAATTGTTTTGTGATCTTTCAACACGACATCGGTTTAACTTAGTTTTGGTGAAGAAAAACTGAACAAAATAATAAAATGAGTCAATTATTTTTGATCCATTTTATTTTAAAAAGATAGCTGGCCGACCCATCAGTTATTAGTTTTACGGATAGAAAACCCGATTCTATTAGTAGTATTTTAAGTCAAAAGACATGCTTACTTTTTGCCAAGACTTTGCATGGGTGAAATTTCTTAAAATCTTTACTACACTAATTAAAATCTCAAGATTCTAGACCCAACGGTTTTACTTTAAATCTTCATTATCATCACTATTGTCAGCCGACAAACGTCAACTGCTGGATAGAGACTTTCACACGCCACGGCCTTGCGCCGCCTGAATACAGCGGCTCCCTGTGACTTTTGATGTCTGTCCACGGAAAGGGCTAGAAAGGGGTCTTCCAACCCTGCGTTTTTGGTGCGATGTCGTCATTCTCGCACCTATGTTCCTTTCATGTTTTATGTAAGGTATAAATTTCATGCGCTATCTTACATCCTTACCATAACCTTCCGTAATAATGCGTTCAGTCATTTGAAATAATTTCGCATTCCCAGCTCGGCCAGAGCTGAAAATGTACAATTGTACAACGGCGCGAGATGAAAAGCTGCAATGTTGGGAAATATTAAAACAGTTGCCCCAAAAACCCGACCGCTGCGCTGTAACTATTGTACCCAATTTACTGGGAACCCTAACCAAGACCATTGATATACGATATACAATCTATACTAATAAATAAAATTGGAGTGTCTGTCTGTAATTTCGAAATAACTACCTCATATTAATAAATTATGGTTATTTGAACGATACCAACACTGAATCACACGTTTTTAAAATTTTTGTCTGTCTGTCTGTCTGTTTGAAAAGGCTAATCTTCGGAACGGCTGGACCGATTTTGACGGGGTTTTCACAGACAAGTAGAGAATTGACCAGGGAGTAACATAGGCTACTTTTTTAACCGACTTTCAAAAAGGGAGTTGTGTTTTTCTACCTATGTACACCGAAATCTCCGAGATTTCTGAACCGATTTGCGTCATTTCTTTTTTAATCGATAGAGGAACTTCGCGACATTGTTTCATAAAAAATTTGGAGTCCAACTCCTCAATCCTGATGCTGCAGGGGATCTGACCAATCCACGCGGGCGAAGCTGCGGGCATCAGCTAGTATAGAATATAAATAGTCTCCGCCCAAGATGATAATTATCTCAGCATAATTAATGAAATATTCTGAATTGATAATGCCCGCAACTTTGTCCGCGACGATTTAGGTTTTTTAAAAATCCCGTGGGAATCATTTGATTTTCCGTTATAAATATAGCCTATGTCCGTCCTCGTCATGCAAGCTATCCCAAACATCAAAATCACTTAAATAGATGGGCTTAAAAGCTCGCAGACGAACAGGCACACTTTCGCATTTATAATATTTGTATGGATTTTTTTAAATCAAACATAAAATACGAAGCAATTAATAGGTACAATTGGCAATCTTATCGATACTAAGCAGTCTTGATCAGGTAGGAGCCATGTTGCAGAAGATACGACGACCAGTAGGTATAACTTAGCAAAATATATAGGAAAAAATTGAGGACAAAAGTGCAAAAGATCGCTCACCAACTAGGTGGTCTAATCAGCTGAGAAAAGAAAAGAAAAAAAAGAAAAAAAACGTTTATGTTTGAAAATTACAAATTATACAATATCGCTACAATAAGCACCAGAAGCCGATGGAAACAGTTAATCTGTTCGAGAGCAGAATCTCATCAGGACCACGATTCTAGATCAGCACAGTAGATGAAGGAACGATAGGAGTCGCCATTCTGACACCTTGGAACCCCAACGTCTATCAGTTTTCGAACTAATGTGTTTCTTCCATTATTTATTATTTATATATTATTTATTCCATATTCCATAATTCCTATTCCATAACGGTTACAACTTTAAAATTTTGTCTTAATATTGTCCTACTTTAAAAAAATTTAATATTGTTCTACTCTACTAGCCTTAAAACTCAAAGGTCAAGCTAAGCTGGATACAATATGGGGTAACACATCGCAAAAGTAAAAAAATGACACGTGAAAAATCTCATTTCTAGCTAGATTCACCTCGTTGTAAAAGATAACTGCATTATGAATGTTAAACGATATTGGATATGCCAGGATAGTAATATTCTTCTTGATGGTTTTTCGTAGTGTCCAAATTTGTACATTACAAATAGCGTCAGTGATGAGCAATTTTTATTGGTTGTTCTATTTATTAGGTAGTATCGTATATTCATCATATATATATTCGTATGTAAGTATGTTCGATATAATATTAGAACTGTGTAATAATATTTATCTCAGTCAGTTTTTAAATGCGTTAGTTTCAAACGTGTTCTATTTTGTTTGGTCTATTGACGGGAAATAACACAAAATCCGATAAAAAAGATAACAAGGCAGATACACAATTTCGTATTTCAGCTCTACCGTGAAAATATTCCATGCGGGAGTTAAAAGATCAAAGAATTTAGTTCACCTATTGGGGATGCAAACCCCGCATTTTTGTGATTCAATTGCAATTTTTCACTTGACTTATCTCAAATACAAGGTGGACAAATCGACTGGAACAGGCCTGGATCCTCTAAGGGCTATCCATACTGGTTGATGATGGCAATGATGATGATAAAGAGTACGAAATCACACTAATATTATAAAGGCGAAAGTTTGTATGTGTGTGTGTGTGTATGCTTGTTACTCCTTCACGCAAAAACTACTGAACGGATTTGGCTGAAATTTAGAAAGAAGATAGATAATATCCTGTATTAGCAGTTAGCACATAGGCTACTTTTTATCGCGGAAAATTGAAAAGTTTCCACGGGATTTCGAAAAACCTAAATCCACGCGGACGAAGTTGCGGGCATCGGCTAGTAGAATGATATTTCTGGAACTGAGAAATGAGAAGTCGCGTTGCTTGATAACTATGCCATTTGAGGCTAATAATATTATAATAATAATAATAAATTTTATTGAGCAAAACATAAACACATAAACACACAAATTTAAACACTGTTGAACAATGTACTAAGACTAGATTATTATACAATTTGGTACTTAACAAATTTTTGATGACAAAGTAAGATAATTAGTAATTAGTAACATATACTAACTAATAATATAATCTTTCGTTTAGTCTCGTTTATTAAATTAGTTCGATAATTGTGTGCTCTAAAATATGGGGTTCGTAATGCTAGGTATTTTGCTTCAGTTTCCAGTCCAATAGATACTTATTTGAATAAATATTTCGTGAACGGAGATCCAAATATAGCCTCCAAATAATAATTGCTATGACCTAGCCGTGTAAAAATAGGTTAGTACTAAATGTGGATAGAGGTTGAAGCTTCCAAAATAAATCAATAGCAGTCGCGTCCCAGTGGAATTGTCAGCAAACTCGGTTAGGCGAGTATGTCTAAGAGACCGCTTATCGAGTGAATTTAGTTAAGGATTAGACAAACAGAACGCGTGACGGCAACATGCCCGGTCAGCGGGTACGGGGGGTTTAAAGTTGTTATTCATACATCATAAGAACTGATTTACACTTTGTGAAGTGAAGGTTAGATCTTTTTGTTGTTTGTGATGTAACTGGTTAGATGTTTTTTAGTGTCAAGTGTATTTTACTACTGTATTTAATCTCACGTCACAGAAACGCAATCACGCATGCTAGCATGATTACGTCTCTGTGACTGCAATTGATATTCTCTATTATGTAGCAGTATGACGTGTTTTATACAGTTTCTTGTATTACAAATCGTACATACGTTCAGTCATCAGTATGATGGCCTGCCATGTTGCTACCGTTACGAGACGCTGCTGTTGCGCGTTGTGTCTTCCCAAGCCTTTAGACCGCTTGTCGAGTGTATTTAGTTAGAGGCTGGTCTATCTCGAAGGTATCGAGCATTTCTATTGAAGCTTTCGCTTGTAGTATAAAAGTTATCTGCAGTTATGATTGAACTAACAGAGACCTTTTTTTCCGTGAGGAAAATCAGTCATTGATACGGTCACGGGGGAGCACAATGGTTATGTCGGACTCGTACCAACTAAAAACCTCACGAAGTTCTATCCCACCGCTGACGACGGAGAACAAGGGATTGACAAATCGATATGGGTATAATTTTATTGTAAATCGAATCCATGAAAAGAGCAACAGCCAAGTTTCTTGCTTGATTTCTTTTTGCTGCTTTTATTTGCAATTAATAAATTATCTTCTTATCTAATCTTATCTTATCTTGAAAGGCATTCAGAACCAGCGATAGATGCATTTGACCATTCATATTATGCTTTTGTAAAAGTTTGTTTAAATAATAAATCTATCTTTTTCTATTTGTGTTTGCTTTATATTGAACTAGAGGATGCCCGCGACTTCGTCCGCGTGGATTCAGGATTTTAAAGATCCCGTGGGAACCGATTGATTTTCCGGGATAAAATGCCTTTGTCAATAATTACAGGGACGCAAGCTACCTCAGTACCAAACATACAAATCGGTTGAGCGGATGGGTCTTTAGGAATCCCGTGGGAACTCTTTGATTTTCCGGGTTAAAAAGTAGCCTATGTCCGTTCCCGGGATACAAGCTAACCCTGTACCAAATTTCGTCAGAATCGGTTAAACTGTTGGGCCGTGAAAAGGTAGCAGACAGACAGACAACAGACACACTTTCGCATTTATAATATTTGTATGGATCAATTGTTCGGGTAGGTATCATCGTAAAGCCTCGTCTGCAAAGTGCAAACATTAAGGTTGTCGTTTCACTGTATGTATTTACTCTGTGCTAGTATGCAGGCACTCGACCGATTAGAGTATTAAACAATGCTATCTGATACTAATTAGCGTAACTATAACACGATAAAATACACAAGCTAATTTAGGCTTCATGTACGGGTTATATACCTATATATCTTCACGTATACCAATTAATTTTACTAATGTTCTAAACTTTAATTAATATTCGCAAATGAAGATTCCATACCATCGTAAAAGAAATGAGATTTTTTTGTGATGTTACCACAAATTCAGATTTTCGGATTTTCCCCTTTACTAGACTTTTTTGATCAGATTGCTACCTGGCAAACATAAATCTAGGTCAACGGGAAGTATCCTGTAGGGTTTGATTCCCTTGACGGGTCTTGACAGACAGACAGACAGACGAAGATCTTTTACCTTTTAAGGTACGGAACCCTAAAAATAGGCGCGGTTGGTTTTCATGCTACTCTATACTAATAAATAAAATTGAAGTGTCTGTCTGTACTATTTAGTAAACATGTGGCATCTAGCTATTCTGTCGTCCCTGTACTGTGAAGGGGTAAAATCTTCGCCTTCGATAGCTTTGCGGATCGGAGGTGGCAGTGCTCTTGGGGAAATTGCTTTACATTCCCTATTTGTACACGTCTCAAGATTTCTTGAGTAATACGGTAGTATTGCATAGTTGTATTGAAAGCTATTGGGGGTGAATTTAACATATCTATTTATATAGAACTTATAATCTAAATAAATATTATAAATCGAATATTATAAATTAATATCACTTCCTTTAACGGTGAAGGAAAATATTGTGAGGAAACCTGCATGCTTGAGAGTTCTCCATAATGTTCTCATAGGTGTGTTTGCCAGTCCGCACTTGGCGAGCGCTTGGCGGACACTAGCCAAACCCCGTTTCTTTCTGAGAGGAACCTGTGCCCAGTATTGGGTCGACGATGGGTGTATTTGAGCACAAAAAACTTAAACGTAATGTTTTTGCTACTTTTATAGCGTGATATTGGCAATATACCTACCTAAGTAAACTCAACTATCTCGGCAGTCCAGAAAAAACAAACAGTAGATAAGTTTTTGCTACATTTTTAGGGTCCCGTACCTCAAAAGGAAAAAAGGAACCCTTATAGGATCACTTTGTTGTTTGTCTGTCCGTCCGTCGTGTCAGTCAAGAAAACCTATAGGGTACTTTCCGTTAACCTAGATTCTATAATCATGAAAGGTAGGTTTTATAAGACAAATAAAAGAAAAAATCACAAACAAAAAAAAATGTGTTCACGAAAAAATTGTTTACTAAATCACAATAACTTGCAGTGCTCTACATAAAAATGTTACGTATACGTAAGTTTATCTTGTATGATAGTACGGAACTCTGCGTGTGCGAGTTCGGCTCGCACTTGACCGGTTTTTTATTCACCACGTTGTTATAGAGATTTACGAGCAAATAAGAAACATGATGTCTGAGAGGTAATAAATTGCATATACAGTTACAATTTGTACGTTGCAAAAGCTTTGTAACGGTTCACAATTTATGCTTGTGACATCATTCTTTGTGAAAGAAACCGGCCAAGTGCCAGTCAGATTCGTACACCGAGGGTTCCGTACTTGGGTATTTTTCCGACATTTTGCACGACAAATTAAAAAAAAAATCTGTTTTAGAATGTACCTACATGTACAGCACTTTCATTATATTATGATATCCCACTACTAACCTTAATTTGAAAATTGATAATACTAATTATTTATTCGTAAAACCCATTTTTTTTGTGATATAACCATAATTCACGGTTTTACGGAGTTGCATCTATACGCAGGAGCGATACGGACGTGTTGTGTAAAGTGAATTTGTGCGGCTATGTAGTTATATTATGTTTTGACATTATTTGCGAGATTATGAGTAATAATGGAAGAAAAACTGACGGTAAATGAATTTTTGACGTTTATCCAAAACAAGATAGATTTAATTGACGAGTTGAGCATTATACAAATCTGTACCACGAACTTTACGGCTGAAGAAATTGAGACAGGAAAGGCGGAGTTGTTTAATGCCTTGGCGTCCGAAGGTGTGAAGTTTATTCAGAGAAAAGGTGAAGACAAAAGTAAGAAAAATATTAAAGATGTAATAAAGGCGTTTAAAGAAACTGAACCCTCGCGACAGCCTACATATGTCGCTAAGAATCTAAATAAATTACCGCCGGTGTCTTTTGACCATGTCGACGTTACGCGCTTGCTTAAAGACATTGTTTTTCTGAAAAACGAGCTACAGTCCTTGCGTATTGACTCGGTCACAAAATCCGAGATGTTTTTATGGCAAACGAAAATTAGTACCGACATTTCTAATTTAAAAACTCTATCGAGTATTGACCGCCAAAATGAATTACAAAAGGAGGGGCATAAGGCCGAAAGTTGTACGAAAAAGAGTAAGAAGTCCGGGCGACGCCATCCGAGCGACGACGGTAGCAGTGAACGGCTGATCAGCCCGCGCGAAACAGAGAGGGCTAGCTCGGTCGAGACCATAGTGGACACAGCGACCGCGCCGTCATACCGTGATATAGTTGTATGCCCGAGTATGTCTTCTGAAACGCAGACAAATATGAACCGAAAGCCGATGGCAGTAAGGAGTTCTATCAATCGGCATGAAAATACAGAGTTTACTTTGGTGGAAACAAAAAGGCGTAAGCTCCGTAATAATAATTTGCGTGGCTCGGCTCAACGTACAAGCTGCACTATTCAAGTTGCCGACATACCTATTTCGATCTATGTATCAAGGTTATCGAAAAATACGACCAATGACGATATGAGAAGTTACATTAGAGAAATGGGACACGAATGCATTGATGTACAACTTTTGAAGCAGAAATATGAGACATCCTTCAATTCTTTCAAAATTTCAATTTCTCGTTCAAAATTAGACTTATTTCTTAAGAGGAAAACCTATGCGAATGACATTGACGATTTCCCCTTCAAACTAGCAATTTTGACATGTCATGACCCTCTATTGACAATTAATCAAGCAGACATTTCAATCTGCGAAATTTACGCGGACTTTTAGTATTTTGACGTAGGAGGGTAAAAGATCCAGTACATGAACGAATAAGGACTACCCTGACTTTGACCTAAAATTAAGATATACTATGAGAATCGTTCTATATATAATTTTTATATTTTTTTTTATCTGTGTCTATACACAGTAGGTATACACTCTTAAATTATTTAAATATCAAAAACGCAAAAAAATGCGTGGTATTAATTATTATAAATTATTTTATTTAACAAAAGGATAAATTGCCAGTAAATGAACTGGGAATTTCAGTGAATGAACGAACTCTATCTAGTGCATAAACTCTCGATTCCTATTAATAAATTCTTAAGTATATTTTCGCCTTGGAATTTTAAAAAAAATGACAGATTTTCAGTTTTTGACTTATTGTATATTTTTTTCTACATTTTGCGCGATAAATCAAAAACTATTTTACATAATAATAATAAATAAAACCTGTTTTAGAAGACTGCAAGTTACAATAGAGCCGCTTGGAACAATTTTTTTTGCTGTTTCTTCTGGTAATATTCACAATGCAGAAATAATAATCATCATGGTGTTTAGATGGTTTGCGCCAAATTATAAAATTTTTTTTTAGCAAAAGTAGTTAACTATTCTTATTTGCTCATAAACGCAACGAGGAAATACAGCTTCCACATATAAAAATTTGAGTCCAGGCCTTGCTGTTAGCTGCTAATGGGTTCTCAAAGTAGCCCGAGTATGCTTGTTTTACTGGGCACAAAAGGAAAGAATGAAAGGAGCTTACCCAGTACATCTTAAAAGATCCGTTATAGATACATGCATCCTGCCATGCCTTACCTATGCCAGCCAAACATGGGTCCAGACAAAGAATATAAAAAGAAATAGTGACTTGCTAAAGGGCGATGGCAAGGTGCATAAATTAAGCAAAAAATATTCAAAGTGAGAATTGAAGACATAAGAAAAAAGACAAAGCCTACAGACACCTTGAGACATGCCCTAAAACTGAAATGCAAATGGTCATATTGTATCGATTTTTACAGATGAAAGAAAGACAGGTAGGTAGACCGAAGACGCGTTGGTCTAATGCTATTGTGCAAATCGCGAGAGAAAATTAGCTTGATAGTACCAAAGACAGAGAGAAATGGGGATACCCAAGAGGGATCCATATCCAAGAAAGCAGAATACCAGAATAAATATAAAAAAAATTCAAAAGAAAAATAAAACCGACTTCAAAATCACAAACACTAAAAAGTAAAAAATAATTTAAGTTATTGTGGTTTTTGAAGTCGGTTTTATTTTTATTTTGAAAATTTTTTATTTCAAAATTTTTAGTGGCCCCACTGTACTATAATAATATGCCATGCCCAGCTAAAACCCTACTGTTTACTAAGCAATTACACTGATCGCGAGCAATTTGCTCTTATCCATTGAGGAGTTCTGTTCTCCATCTCAGAAGATATTCATCAGAACTTCATCAAATTTATATGGGACCACCTGCAAAGTATACCTAGCTTTTCAAAAAAAAAAAATCCAGATCGGTCCAGGCGTCTTTGAGCAATCGGTGAACATACATTAAAAAAAAAATTGAATTTGCTCTTATCCATTGAGGAGTTCTGTTCTCCATCTTCAAAGATATTCATCAGATCTTTACCAAATTTATATGGGACCACTTGCAAAGTATACCCTATCAAACAAAAAAAAAATCCAAATCGGTCCAGGCGTCTTTGAGTAATCGGGGAACATACATAAAAAAAAAGATACCAACGAATTCAGAACCTCTTCCTTTTTTTAAAGTCGGTTAAAAATATACTAAGATTTACTAACATGGTGTTATACCATAGAGTAGCAAACAGAGGCAAAGCTTCTAAGAAGCGAGCAAAATTTATAACTATTTTGGTAGGGCTGGCACTGGAGGATACAATTTAATTAACAATAGTTATTTGTTCAACAAGATGGTAAAGTTTGTTTTTGTTGTGATTGCCTAGTTTAAATATCGATCTTTAAATATCGATCGATAGATCTAAATATCGATTTTGAACGAAATCAGTCAATTTAGAAAGAATTATAAATGGTGCCAACTTTTTTAAATTTTGGTTACAGGTTCCTATTTTGTGATCCCAGGGAGCTCTAAATATCGATTTTGAACAAAATCGGTCAATTAACAAAGAATTTCAAAATGGCGTCGACTTTTTTAAATTTTGGTAACAGTTTCTTATTTTGTGATCCCAGGGAGCTCTAAATATCGATTTTGAACGAAATCGGTCAATTAACAAAGAATTTCAAAATGGCGTCGACTTTTTTAAATTTTGGTAACAGTTTCTTATTTTGTGATCGCAGGGAGCTCTAAATATCGATTTTGAACGAAATCGGTCAATTAACAAAGAATTTCAAAATGGCGTCGACTTTTTTAAATTTTGATAACAGTTTCTTATTTTGTGATCCCAGGGAGCTCTAAATATCGATTTTGAACGAAATCGGTCAATTAACAAAGAATTTCAAAATGGCGTCGACTTTTTTAAATTTTGGTAACAGTTTCTTATTTTGTGATCGCAGGGAGCTCTAAATATCGATTTTGAACGAAATCGGTCAATTAACAAAGAATTTCAAAATGGCGTCGACTTTTTTAAATTTTGGTAACAGTTTCTTATTTCGTGATCCCAGGGAGCTCTAAATATCGATTTTGAACGAAATCGGTCAATTAACAAAGAATTTCAAAATGGCGTCGACTTTTTTAAATTTTGGTAACAGTTTCTTATTTCGTGATCCCAGGGAGCTCTAAATATCGATTTTGAACGAAATCGGTCAATTAACAAAGAATTTCAAAATGGCGTCGACTTTTTTAAATTTTGGTAACAGTTTCTTATTTCGTGATCCCAGGGAGCTCTAAATATCGATTTTGAACGAAATCGGTCAATTAACAAAGAATTTCAAAATGGCGTCGACTTTTTTAAATTTTGGTAACAGTTTCTTATTTCGTGATCCCAGGGAGCTCTAAATATCGATTTTGAACGAAATCGGTCAATTAACAAAGAATTTCAAAATGGCGTCGACTTTTTTAAATTTTGGTAACAGTTTCTTATTTCGTGATCCCAGGGAGCTCTAAATATCGATTTTGAACGAAATCGGTCAATTTACAAAGAATTTCAAAATGGCGTCGACTTTTTTAAATTTTGGTAACAGTTTCTTATTTTGTGATCCCAGGGAGCTCTAAATATCGATTTTGAACGAAATCGGTCAATTAACAAAGAATTTCAAAATGGCGTCGATTTTTTTAAATTTGGTAACAATATCCTGTTTTGTGATCCTAGGGATCCTCAGATATTGATTTTGAACAAAATCTATGACAGTTCAAGAAAATAGATTTTAAACACTATTTAAATTATTATCATTAACATTAAATTAAATGAAAACACGACGCGCGACGTGTACTGCAGCCCCTGAGCTTGAGCACAGGCCGAGCCGGTATAAACCGATTTCTCTCCGTACGCGACGTAGCGCCTGTGCTCACGCACACACGCGCCTCAAGCTTGTAGTAGTGTACCTATCGTAGCGCGCTTGTATGAAGCTTTGACTCTGTTCGCTACACATGTGGTTATACAACGCAATACCACACTAACAAACACTCGTACAAACATACAGACAAGTATATACTCACACACACTCACACACACACATGGACGCACGCACACGCACTTTTGAACGGTTTGAACGGAACACGGTTTTGAAATTGAAATTGAAAAAAGTGTAAGAATTTGTAAGAAAATATTTAAAAAAGGTATATCAGCCGGTTTTTTATTCCAGCTCTTAATACATGTAAAAACGTCCAATCTGTTCATTTACTTGAGCCTTTACCCTAGTACCTAATTATATCGACCGCCCCATATCAAAACAAAGTAAATGTCATTTTTCCGAAAATCGTTTTATGTCATAAGCCTAACTTTCATAGTATGTCCCGTTGTATTGTAAGGACACCCACATTAAAGTAAAATTAAAAGCTAGTAAGTCGCTTTGACCATTTTAAAACATAGTAAGTCTATGAACTGGCTAGGTTTTTTATAGATTAATGCGCCTTACTAAGTTTTTCAAAGGAATTAGATAAAATAAAATAAATATCACCCATTATCTAAATACCATGTCAAAACAGTAAATACTTAATGATGCATTAAAACTTAAAAGTAAGATAGGAAAAGTCAATGACCTCTACATGTCAACTGTTAAATATGGCTTGCAAGGGAAATACTTTGCATACTTACATAATGTTTTTAAGGTTCCATATCTCAAAAGGAAACACGGGACCCTTATAGGATCACTTTGTTGTCTGTCTTTCTGTCCGTCTGTCCGTCTGTCGTGTCTGTCAAGAAAACCGATAGGGTATTTCCCGTTAACCTAGAATTATGGGCAGGTAGATAGGTCTCAACTCTCATAGCCCAAGTAAAGGATTAAATCCGAGAACAAATTTCGTGATTCTAGATCAACGGGAAGTACTGTATAGGTTTTCTTGACGGACGGACGGACAAATGGACAGACAACGAAGTGATCCTTTAAGAGCTCCGTTTTTCATTTTGAGGTACGGAACCCTAAAAAAGAAAGTGATGCACATCTAATGAATAAATGTGTAGGCCAGTCTTCACACTAAAATATTTAAACCCCTTTAATTTAAAAACTGTCATAGCCTAGTGGTTAGAACGTCCGCCTCCTAATCGAAGGTCGGGGGTTCGATCCTGGAATCACGCACTACTAACTTTTCAGTTATGTGCGTTTTAAGCAATTTAATATTGTATATCAAATCTTTGAAAAGAGCAACCGCCGAGTTTCTTGTTGAAGACTACGGCCTAAACTTCTCTTGAATTTAAACCACTTACTAGGTTTTGATCTGAGAAAGAAATTTGACATTAATTGACAAAATTGAGAGACCTAAGCTTGTATAAGAACACAGAAGTGTCATAATTCGTGTTCACTTTGCCTAACGTCTCTCGGAGAGCAGAGAGAGATTTAAACTGTTTCTTATAATCACTGGCCATATTTCAAATGCGAAAGTGTGTTTGTTGGTTTAATATTCAATCACGCTGCAACGGAGCAACCAGTCGACGTGGTTTTTTGCATGGATACATTTAAAGACCTTGAGAGTGACATCTCTCTCCGCATCGTATTCTTTATTGCTGAGGGTTGTGACCTCTTTCCATTATTCCTACATCTAATGGTAGGTTTTCTTGGGATAATAATGCGGTGGGTTCAAAGAGCCTACGGAACTCGACTAGAAAAACGAGATTTTGACTCTTAGTTTTAACGGTTATGAATTAGTTATTATTATCAGTGATAAAATTGATTAGGGCTGCCAGGTAAAATGACATTTATCTCGGAAAATCAAAGAGTTTCCACGAGATTTTTTCCAAGTTTGCGCTACTAAGTACATATATTATGAAGAGGAAAGGTTTGTTTGTTTGTTATCGATAAACTCTGAAACTACTGAACTACTTGCACTAAAGACATAATCATCAACATCAACCGACAGACGTCCACAGTGAACATAGGTCTTTAATAGGGTCTTCCACATGCTACGGGTTTGCGCCGCCTGAATCTTTGCGCTTGCGCTTGACGACAATCATGCTTTAAAGAAAGCAATGATGAGGTCCAAGTTGGAGCACGCTTACCTGGAAGATGCCTATTCACTCTTGGCTTGCAGGTATCTATGGTATATATGGCAGGAAACACGGCCGCCGAAATGGCGTTCCAACCTTTAGGCTCTCCCCATTGCCCGCAGCATGAATCTGAGCTTCCTTATGATGGTTATATTATGTACATATAATATCTCATAAGAAATCTCTAACACACAATCCAGCTAAGTAAGTCCAATTTCGAAAAAAGCTAGCTAGCCGACAAATCTAACTCAGGCAGCCTTCGGAAACCTTCGAGATGTCTCTGTCCAAAATTCCTCAATGCTTGAAGAACAGTCTTTGAATAGTGCATATTGTCAGTGATGAAATATGGATCCGAAATATAGGTCTTTTTTTTGTACACAGGAAATGCCTGACGCATACCCCTCCGTCATGTGGGGCTTGCACCAAACTTGCACTACTACGAAATCCATTTCGGAACACGGCACCCGGGACGAGGCGCGCTATCTCCTAACATAGGTATAATACCTATTTAGAACACTTACTATCTGTCATCATAATCTATGACAACCTCCGAGTATTTACCTGGTAAAACCGTAACTTTAGAATAAAATTTAGTATATAAGCAGGCTTCATTTAGAAATGAAAAAATCCCTATTTTATTTTTCAACGATTATAAACACAACTTTCATTCAAAAATAATAAGCTTATATTCATTTTAAATAATATTTTGCGACGAAATGACGCGCACAGTCCTTCCGCCATGACAGTCCAGTGGACACTGAATTCCATAGAGCGCCTGCAAGAAAATAAATAGCACAGGAAGTTTTTTGGTTAGTTTTAGATTATTTAAGAAACGAAAAACATTTAGTATAAAACTAACAGTTAAAATTGATTGCTAAACCTAAACATATCATTTTCTGGAGGTTGGCTTCAAAGTATCAAGATGTTAAAGAAAACTTTTACAGAACAAGTTGCGAACAGCAATGTTTTCAACTTGGTTTTTTTTATTATTGGGATAATGTATACTAAATTAAAAAAGGCCCTTATAATCTTCACAAACTGAAGTTTTTAATTGCATGTATTTAATAGCTGTTAATGCTTTAGAAAAATAAACAATTTACTTCAAAGTACAGCATTTTTGCGATTTGTCAAATAGCAATTACCTTAAGAGTGACTTCTGGCCTGAAGGTGTGAAATTTCGAGTGTATCGCGAGCGATCTGCAGTTGCTAAAAACGCTACAAATAATACACAATATGAATAGTACTTCTATGCAAAATATGACTATGTTATCTTTTAATTGCAAATCTATTAAAAGATCGATTCAGTGTGTCCGTGACTTATGTAATAAAGCTGACATTGTAGCACTACAGGAGACGTGGCTATTGCCCCATGATTTAGACTTAGTGCAAAGCATTCATTCAGACTTTGGGTGCGCTGCTACCTCCTCAGTGGATTTGTCAGCCGGAGTATTGCGTGGGCGGCCTTACGGTGGTTTAGCGCTTATGTGGAAAAAGGCTCGCTTCAATAATGTGTCGATTATAAACTGCTCAAACGACAGAATTATGGCTATTCGTGTTAATTTGGGGTTGCGATCCTTCCTAATATTTAATGTTTACATGCCGACAGACGAAATTGAAAATCTTCCAGATTTTACTAATTGTCTAGCACGAATAAGTGCGATTGTCGAGGAGAGTGATGTAGCATCGGTTTATATTTTGGGGGATTTTAACGCTCATCCGAGTGCCCGTTTTGGTAACGAGCTGAGGCAATTTTGTGATGAACAGGAGTGGATATGGGCCGATATAACTAAGCTTGGTCGCAATTCTGACACGTTTACATTTATTAGTGAATCGCACGGCAGTCGTCGTTGGTTGGATCATTGTCTCACTACCGAAGCCGCGTGGAAATCCGTACTAAGCGTGGACGTTATGTACGACATCTCATGGTCCGATCATTTTCCACTACGTGTAGTATGTAATATTGAAGCGACCGAGTGTCTTACACTCGACGACGGTATCTTTGCCGGAACGGGCATTCGGTGGGGTAACAGAGACGCAGCTCAAATTGATTCGTACTATAATTACTGTGAGAATAGACTCGTTAAGATTTGTGAACAGATAATATGTAAGAACTGTGATAACAATAGATGTAACAATTTAGATAGTCACCATTTATTTATTAATAATTTATATAATGATATTGTCAGCATTATGCAGTCAGGTGCTAAACGCTCATCAAAGCGATGTCAGTATAATAATATTAAGCACAAACAGGTCACGGGTTGGAATTTTCATGTTCAGGAAAGCCATAGTAAGTATAAATTGTACTTTGAATCATGGGTGTTGGCGGGTAAGCCATCTACTGGTATAGTATATGATAATTTGACAAAATCTCGTAAAATTTTTAAAAATAAGTTACGTTGGTGTCAAAGGAATGAAGAAGTCATTAAATTAGATATTCTAGCCATGCACCGTAAAGAGAAAAATTTTGTAAAGTTTTGGAAACAAACTAAGGCATTTAATCATAAACAAAGCAAACCAGTATCAGTGGATGGCTTACAGTGCCACGTACAGATAGCCAATATGTTCGCGGAACGGTTTAAAATACAACCGCTACAAGCGGATCCGATGTTAAAAGGTAACAATTATGTCAATGCATTACCCAACTTAGATAAGGTTAAAATACAATTTACAACTGACGAAATAACAAAAGTTGTGGACCAGATGAAAAGAGGGAAAAGTCCTGGATATGATGAACTAAGCATTGAGCATATTTTATATGGGGGTTTTTTGCTACACGAGAAACTATGTGGTCTATATAACTTGTGTATAAGATATTCGTATCTTCCCCATAATTTAATGAAAACAATAGTTGTCCCGATTGTAAAAAATAAAACTGGGGACTTGGGATCGCCTGCTAATTATCGTCCTATTTCCCTGGGCACAGTAATAGGTAAAATTTTTGAACGTCTTGTGCAACCTGAACTGCTTAGGAATGTAGTCATCGATGACGCACAGTTTGGTTTCCGACCTGGTCTCTCGACAGACTCAGCTATAGTTGGTCTGAAGCACACTATACAGTATTATACTAGGCGAGATACATCTGTATATGCGTGTTTTCTCGATCTGAGCCGGGCTTTCGATCTAGTCAATTATGATATTCTCTGGGAGAAATTGAACCGGTCTCAGGTCCCAAATGAAATTGTGGGTCTGTTGAGGTACTGGTACGGAAACCAAACAAATATTGTGAAATGGGGCGAAGCGACTTCTAATTCATATAAATTAGACTGCGGTGTTCGTCAAGGTGGGATTACTTCTCCGGATCTTTTTAACATTTATGTAAATAACCTGATAGAGGAGCTGAGAGACACCAAGATCGGATGCCACATCAATGGAGTATGTGTAAATAGTTTGAGTTATGCGGATGATATGGTGATTCTTAGCCCTTCTATCAAAGGCCTCAGAAAGTTGCTCTCGGTTTGTGAGCATTATGCTAATGCTCATGGGCTGAAATATAATGTTAACAAAACTGAGATGCTCGTATTCAAGGCAGGTAAAGGTCCGGAAAGAATCCCAGAAATTATTTTAAATGGTAAAGCTGTTCGGGTTGTGCAGACGTTCAAATATCTCGGGCACATCCTGACAGAGCATCTGAAAGATGACAATGACATTGAGAGAGAAAGGAGGGCACTCTCGATCCGTTCCAATATGCTGGCGCGTAGATTTGGCAAATGCAGCAAGGAAGTTAAAATAACCTTATTTAACGCCTACTGCCAATGCTTTTATACGTGCCAGCTATGGACTAACTTTCTTAAAAAGTCGTTCACTGCAATACGAGTACAATATAACGACGCATTCCGAATACTCATGGGTTTGCCGAGGTATTGCAGTGCTTCTACTATGTTTGCCGAAGCGAGAGTGCCCGACTTCTATTGTATTGTTAGAGCTCGTGTGGCATCCTTTTGGGAAAGACTTCGGAGCTCTAACAATTCAATACTCAAGGTTGTTTGTGAAGGGATGCCCAGCCCTATTTTTAATTATTGGTTGTCTGTACACCAGGATAAGAACAGAAAATAATACCTGTGACCTGTGACATCTGAAATGAGTTTTTTAACCATTTCAGTTAGTCTTAAGTTAACCTAATGTATTATGTAAATGCTTTTAATGTAACGTATATTCTGTGTAACTTTTATTTGTATATGGGTTTTTTTATGCCTGACAATAAAAACTATTATTATTATTATTATTATTATATACAGACAGACAGACAACAAAGTATGGTTATTTTTACAGTAGGGTTATTTTTCCTTTTTAGCTACGGAACCCTAAAAATAATTGCAACTCTTCACTTTATCCACAAGGTTCAATGCACCTAACGCAAATTTTGGTTACATCTTATCGAAACATACTACATTATTGTTACAACTGTGTTTTATACCACAAAATGCATGAGATACCTACCGATATTGTTATTATTTTTAAAAGGATTTAAAGAGTTAAAAAATATCAGTTAAGTTCGAGTTGGAATTGCACACGTAGGGTTCCGTACCATCATAAAAGTAACACTTATTTTTTTAATTTTCATGGCGGCCATTTCGAAATTTTTAGTAGATTAGTACCATTTTATTGTTATAGCGCCAATAGAAATA
Organism: Maniola jurtina; assembly: GCF_905333055.1. Taxonomy (NCBI): domain Eukaryota; kingdom Metazoa; phylum Arthropoda; class Insecta; order Lepidoptera; family Nymphalidae; genus Maniola; species Maniola jurtina. The sequence continues at coordinate 4,421,757 of NC_060048.1, read as the reverse complement.
CACATTCTGTAAAAATTTCAACTCTCTAGCTAATATGGTTCGTTAGATACAGCCCGCTGACATACCTACAGACGGACGGACAGACCGTCCGTCCGTCCTAGTACCTAATAGGATCCCGTTGAAACCCTATGGGTACGAAACCCTAGAGAGGAAATAATATTGATCAGAACCGAAACCCCTTTAAAATTCATATAATAGGTACATCTTTATTTCTTGTACCTTCTTATTGCATAAATACTTAGGTAGGTAGGTACATGCAGATTCTGGTTCATACATATTAAGATACCTTAGTGATTAACACCGTACGAAACACATCATTATTATTCTTCATTGAAGAGTGGGTACGGCAAGCAGTTTAAACTAAGAAGAGCCGGTAAAATCAAAATATGAATCTGTTATGCTATGTTTGGATGAAATAATATAATCACACTTATCAACACAATAGTTAATTATACGTGTTAAGTGGAGTTTTTAGCTGTATTGCTAGTAACCAATTAGCTTTGTTAGCTTTATGTTCCTCTATATTAGGAACATTTTACTTGATAACAAAAAACTAAATGTTGGAGGCAGCTGTCACTTTTTTTTTTCAGTGTAGACTGAATTTATGTTCTTTCACTTTTCAATCAACCGTTGAACCGTTAAGCTATCATCTATCGCTGTTTTAAATATGAGTGCGAATTATTTATGTCTTGTTTCCTGTCTAGACATTTATTTCAAGATGAGCGTAGGTGTAAGGCATTCCACACGAATGATCATCTTAGTCAATAGGTTGGTTTACGTGTCGTCATTTGTTTAACTCAGAAACTTACCTACTTAGCATAATAAAACAAGGAACAAATACAAGACATAAAAATGACTGTGCGTATTTAGGTAACGAAATAATTTAAAATATTATCGTCTACCGCTGCTCTACCTACTCTAAGTTTTGTAAAATAATTTTTATGAAACTTTATTCAGCGAAAACCCTATTTGTATGTTAATATTAAGTGTTTTGTCTATTTGCTTACCGAAAAGCTCTTCCAAAGCTTTTGGGCAAGCAAATAGACAAAGCCTTACCTTATCTGTGCTTTACACAAAAGCTTTTGCAAAGCTTTTGAAGCACAAGGTACAAAAAAATCAAGCGTTTCAATTAATAAAAAAAATCCATATAAGTATGTATTTTGCAATTCTAGGCCTCTTTACATGCAATCTTATACCTAAAAGGCCGCAAAATAATTTATGAATTATCGCCAAAGGATTTAGAAAAATCTATGTTTCAAAAATGTTTGCTACCTAGAAAATAAATAGTAACTAAAAACCTTGGCGTAGCAACCGTAGCAATCTTTTTTAGAAACATTAGTTTTTGAAAATGCTCACGTTATTTGACGATAAATCAAAATCTACTTTTTGCAGTTTTGGCTTTTTAGATATTATAGGACGGCATAACTCAAAATTTAAAAAAAACCCCGACACAAAAACCTCTATACGAAAACTAGAAAAGAGCTGATAACTTTCAAACGTCTGAACCGATTTTCTTCGTTTATAGCTAAGAACACTCTCAATCTAGCCACCTTTCAAACAAAAAAAAAACTAAATTAAAATCGGTTCATTCGTTTAGGAGCTACGATGCCACAGACAGATACACAGATACACACGTCAAACTTATAACACCCCTCTTTTAGGGCCGGGGGTTAAAACAGGTTCTCCGGATCATAGCAATTGCTCTTGACGCAATGTGATAACAATTTCCATGATAGGCTGCACTGATTCCCATTCAATGTAGTTGTGACTGTTTGTGGTCGTGACAAATAATTTCAATATAATAATTTGAACTACAGCTTTTTAAAAAGCTGTGATAGCCTAGTGGTTAGAACGTCCGCCTCCTAATCAGAGGTCGGGGGTTCGATCCCGGGCACGCACCACTAACTTTTCAGTTATGTGCGTTTTAAGCAATTAAATATCACTTGCTTTAACGGTGAAGGAAAACATCGTGAGGAAACCTGCATGCCTGAGAGTTCTCCATGTTCTCAAAGGTGTGTGAAGTCTGCCAATCCGCATTGGGCCAGCGTGGCAGATTATGGCCTACACCCTTCTCATTCTGAGAGGAGACCCGTACTCAGTAGTGGGGCGGAAATGGGTTGATCATGATGAATTTGAACTACTATTTCCCGCGCGATCGTGCAAACTAATCAGTCGCTAGGTAAATATGACCCAATTACGAGTATACTAATTAATAAATTGGTTAGGTATCTGCTCTTCAACTGTAATTAGTGGACATGCCACGATTTATTAATTGTTCAGTTAGTATTTGAACAGCTGTGTTTCGATTAACGCCTGGTTTATCAAACTTTACCTCGTGCAAAATTATGCAGGGTTACAATTTAGTGGGGTGAAAATTAAATAACCCAATTATAAATGCTCAAATTTGTTTGTCTGTTTGTCCTTTCCATCACGCCGAAACGGAGCATCGTATCGATTTCTTACAGTTGGTTTTCATACGGACATGAGGCATCTAGCTACTCCAACCTTTGGGTACTACCGAAAGGTCAGCTCTATGAATGCTGAAGGTTCCATTTTTAGGTTATTGGGTGACGTTAACATTCTAAGATCTATATTTACCTGTAAATTGATTAGGAAGAGCATCAGTCAGGCGCTTTACGGAATTTCCCGCAAGCCGGGATCAAATTTTAATTAACAGCTTACTCGATTCTGATACGGCGCCGTAACCCAGTTTCGGAAGTAGATACGACCTAATATATTTATGACATCTGCTCAAAAGTCCATAACAATGTTTCAACAGGGCTCTCTCCGTCACTCGTTTCATACAATCGTAGTTCCAATTTCATTTGAATATTAAGCAACCAAAGTCCATGAAATTTAAATTTCTGTTAAAATATTCAGTTTCAAAGTTACGCGGTCTTAAAAATTTTCATACAAATCTTTGAGCCCCTGTAATTTTAAAACAACACAGACACAGATATTAGTTTCTACAATATGTCTGCAAGATTTCATGGACTTTGGTTGCTTAATATTCAAATGAAATTGAACTACGATTGTATGAAACGAGTGACGGAGAGAGCCCTCTGGTAGGGGCTTCTTTAGAGGACGATTCGCACTTGGCCGATCTTTTCTTACCCTTGGCTCTCGTCCACGTGATATAATTCGTACAGCCTACAGGTAGTAGTTACTCGAGGATAATTTAGCTATCTATCGGTGAAAGAATTTTCAGAATCGGATCATTAGTTCCGGAGATTACGTTCTACATATAAACTCAACTAACAAAATTTTCTAATATGAAAGTCTCTATAAAATTATAGATAGAGGTGCAAAATACCCATTTTTCAGTAGGTAGATAGTAGATACTGTAGTGTGGGATTATTAACAGTAGAGTGATATAGAAGAATTGAGGAGAGCATATCTGGGAAACTAGTAGGTATCATTATGACCATTATAGAATTAATGGTAAGGGTTAAAGCCCTCAGCAATGATAAATACGACTTAGATGATCAATGTCATAATTATTGAAGTTCAGCTCTTCCACTGTTTCTTCCAAATTGAGTAGGTACTAGTAGTAGTAGTAGTATTTGAGGTTGTTAGAAAGTAAAAATCAACCAGTTAAATCCTAAATATGATAAGGTCAAATATAATGATTTACCACATAATATCAACACAGGAATATACACAACATAAAGTAACCTTAAAGCCATTTATAGTTGGCTACCGGAGCGTGCCAACCGTTACAGGCTCGTCAATCTTATACGTGACATTTTCGAGGGTACCCGCACCCCTACCACTAAACCCGGTTCATTCTTGACTTAATTGACTTAATGACAGGCCACAAACAGGAAAAGTCAATACCCAAGAATCCTTCGTCTTAAAATCTTACAATAAATAAAACAAGTCGTAATAAAAAAATTAAAAACAGGACTAGGCTGCTAAAAAACAAATTAGAAAGTAAAATAAATAATTTTTGAAAATGGCGCCATACAGCTGCCATGTTGAATTTTTTGAAAAAATTCAAGTCATTGTCGCTCGGGATGGCATAAGGATTCAAACGATACCCAATATATCCAATTTATGTTCAGGCGTTTACAAATTATGGCGGAATACAGAAATTCACATACACATACACAATAAACCCTGAAAACATTAGAATCCTTCGTTTGGGCATCAGTCACGTGATTATCTTTACAATTTATTTAGCACTCTATGCTGAATATTGTAAGTGGTAACTCCACACGGCCTGCATGTCGAAACAACATTAAATTACATACGTTGTACGGGAACAAGAGATGTGGGCTTGACCGTAACAATTAGAATATCAACCTCCGGACAGTTGCCATGTCGACATCAGACCCAGCGATCCAACCAATGGCGTTGTATTGGTTGTACCTTGAAAACTACGCTAGCGCGATTCAGGCTTCATGGAAAGTGATTGAAGCGATATGTAGCGCCACCTAGTGTCAATATGTAGAGATCACCGCATGGTATGTAATGTGTATTTAATCAGAATAAAGTACACGTGCCTTTTGGGGACGTGCAAATACACCAATCAAAGTCAATGAAAGTAATTACGCTCTACAAACTAGTGTGTGTCTGTAATAGGTAGTCATGTCAAATTTCCGTAAAATTGTTGTTTCAAAGTTACAGGGGCTCAAAGATTTACATGAAAATCTTGAGGGCTCGAAGGAGGTTACTATTAATAGAACGTACCTATAATAGCGAAAATAAATTGTCGGGTCACCTGATGTTATCAGCCGGATATGAAAAATTGTAACACGCGTTGCAGACTTTTAAGTAACGTATTCATTTGTACTGTGAAGAGCTCTGTATTATAGGAACACAACACATAAAAGTTGGTGATGAGAGCATCAGGCAGCCAGGTGGTGATAACTGATAACATTATTATTATTTTGTTTTTACGATATAAAGTACCTATCGTCTTAAATCTTTAATGGACCCAATTAGGTATCATCTGTCAACCTCGGATAGCGCGGTGAATATTCATAAAATAATTTGCCTATCTAACGAATTTTACTTTCACCGATAGGTTTGTTCCACAAATCAATGTTGACCCAATTCACTAACCGAAAACTGATCTAATTATTATTGTAGTGCCAATTAAATTATGCCAACATTTTTTTGTCGAATTACTATGTATTTTATTAAGTGTTTTGTTTGGTATTACATGAGGAATAATTTTCTGTCTGTCAAGGTTCTATTTGCCAGTCTGTCTTTCTCCATAGTACATAATATAGTTACACGGTCAAACTTATAAGAGAAAATGAAAACTATACTTGTACGTATATCTAAACTAAGCTTTTGTGCTAAGCTTTTAATAGGAAGGGAAAGAAAAAACCCATATTCCATTCCAGTTTCACAGGATAAACTTTGCGCCAAGAACCCATCGGAAGTTTGACCTTTTGTAGTGTAATCAATCATTTTGCGTCTAAACACGTCATCGGTGACGGGCAAATAGAGAATCATTTGGATACAAAAGCTCGTAACAAAGGGCTTGGAGACATGCGACATTACGGCCATTCATTGAGTTGACAACTATGTCAAAATCTTCTTGAATACCGAGCGGAAAATGTTGGAGTAATTTGACACGTGCGGTAAATCTTTATTCCTTTCCAATACATTTTTTCATCCAATTAAACATTTTTTGTAATCTTATTGGTATCATACTAATTTAATAGTACACATAATATAGCTTATCATTTTGCGTCGAACGTCACGTCACGTCATTGGTGACGCTTAACGCTTATTAAGAGTGTTGAACCGGCATGAGCTATTCTTAAGCCATTTTGCCCCCCTATATTTTATTAAACACTGCATTTATGTAAAACATGTATATACTACTTTGTAGAATATTTCCTGTTTTATTAAATTGACAGACAACATTTTGCAATTTATTCATAGTTTATCTTTTATTGCCTATTTTTGCGCACATGAGTCAAGTCAACACTTAAATGCATTGACGAATCATAACCTCGGAAAAGTTAACTTAGTTAAATATAATCCGATGTTAAACATTACCATTTTGAATTAGGTACCTGTGATTTAAGTTACGACGTCATCAATCTTCAGAGATTAAATTGGCATTCAAATATGTTGAAGGCCTATTATTCGTGGGCTCTCGCAGAATGTCTAAGAATTGCACGATAAAGTTTGAATGGAGCATCGGCCCGAGCGGTGTCGTAAAATTGTAATCGATCCTGTTCGGAGAGCTCATTTTATTTTGCCACAGACTGTAACAAAGGGAGGGATTCCTATTGAAAAATTGACAAGAATCAACGTAAGATTTACTACGATAAAAAATAAAAATTATAGCTTTATTATTTACTAAATCTTTGTAAACTTACAAATTACTTAACAAGCTCAAAATTTCTTATTATCATACAAGGGAACAGCTTTTTTGTATGTATATTATCCCACTGAGTTTCTTGTCAACTTTTCTCCAAAACTATATTTCGAAAGACTTGCAAAATAACAATAACTTTTCAAAATAGCTGGTTTCCAGTATTATATTGGATACAAAATATTATTTTGTTCCATCTAGTTGGTTTCATCTACTATCATTGGCAAAAGTAGGTAGGTACAATATATTAATAGATCTCTATTAATATATTGTACCTACCTACTTTTGCTTGCAAATTGCAATACTTTAATTATGCTCTTTTCAATTCAGTAAAAATGAAATGCAAAGCTTAAAGTTTATTAGGTTAATGGTGAGTATCAATTCAGTCTACACATTTTAAAACAAATTGTTCATGAAAGGTTTCGAGGAAAAAATGCTATTAAAAATTTCATATTTAATTGCAATTTTATCAAATCATTTTATCCACAGCGCAAAGCAAACACACTCTCGTAAAATGCCAATAACCGGCACAATATCACGTTCCTTGTTACGAATGGACAGCTCCCGGCAAATTGACTGCAGTGTAGGATTTATAAATGAATGCTTTCTAAATATTACTACACTGTTAACATTTATTCGGAGACTATAGCTAACCTGCCCTGACTTCGTTCGAATGGAACTTTTGAAAATCGGTAAGGTTAAGGTCTAAAACATATGTTTTAATCGAATATTTTTAATCGAGACCCAGATACCAATTTTCATAGGTAAACTTACTCGTAACTTGAAAAACGATGGACTTCCATACAACTTTCATCCTCTATCCCATAATTTCAAAAATCCTTTCTTAGTGAGTGCCTACAAGTACGTCATAAATGAACCATCAGCCAGACAAAGTCCTTTTATGTAAGTTAGGTATAGGTACATAGATTTCAAGATGCTCAAGCCATTCATAAACTTAATAACTAGATACTTGTATTTATGGCAAATACTTCGTACTTAAGTTACAAAATATTTCTGACAAAACCTACGAAGATAAAACCAAATTTATTGAAAGGCCAGAGCTAAACGCCTAGTTTCAAAGCAAGACGGCAATCACTTAGTAGTATTTCAACGAAATTGTTACCTTGATAAGGATGGTAATAACCGAGACGCTAAAAAGCCAAAACTACTTACTCGAATTATAAAAAGTGCGAAGTCAACATTTAAAAATATCAAATCAAAAGCCCATTAATGTTGTGATTTCGTTTCTAGAAGTCTAGACATTAACAAAAACTAAGGTGGCATAATTCACTAAAACTCATTAGGTTCCGTTGCTCAAAGAAACATTGAATTAAATAAACAAATTTTGCATTTAACTCGTGAAATCAAAGTTAACCAAACGAAATAAAATTCGAAAGCAAAGAGACAATTTTCGTTACTGCATTGGAACAAATAAAACACCCTGAAATCGTAACTAAAATTTTGCAGTAAAAATGCGAAAATCAAAACACTGTAGAATTGGAAATATAATATGAACTTTTAAAAAAGATTAGAAAGTACACGACTAAATTAACGGAAAAGGTTCTGCTATTTTAAACGACTTCAAAAAAGTAGGAGGTTATTTACCATACTTGCATGCCCGTTTGCTCAATTTTCCAAATACGGCATTAGTTTAATGTTTCGTCTCCAGGGATTAGAAACTTCAGTAATGTTATACGACTAAACCACAAAAATCCGCATCTTCTTTTATCTTTTCTTGCATTGCGTTGTAGAAGGCTCAAGAATTATAATTGTCGTCGTTTTATTTTTATTCACCTTAGGACTAACCAGTTCTTGCAAGTCACTTTGCTACAGTAAGGTCAGCAGTGCCTCTACTGCATGTTAACTACTACTACAGCTGTCTATTAATAGAAAACTTTAATTTAGCTTGCACATATTCTTCAAATTCCCTTGAGTACCTAATAAATAAGAAAGGTCTTTTATAATGATTGTGAAGTTTAATTGGCCATATTCCGTTATTGAAGCTCATTGTGTGATATTACTCTCCTCTTTTCATTGGATTTTTCTAAATAAAGCCAATAAAATTTCTTCAGAGAAAAGAAAAACGGAATAGGTACGCTTCGTTGTGCTAATCAAAAAATCTTTCTAAATAATTATTTATTTTACGGAAATGTGTGGGTTTTTAATATAAACCATTTTCTTCACGATAACATTCGAGATTGCATAAGGATTTTCGTTTCATGTTATTTCGCTTAAGAATAAAAATAAAGACTTTGTTTTCCGTTGATTTTTAACGGAACTCTATTTTAAACGTGTTCAAAGCGTGTTTTAACGCGTTTCATTATTTTAAACGGTTTATTTTTAACCCCCGACCCAAAAAGAGGGGTGTTATAAGTTTGACATGTGTATCTGTGTATCTGTCTGTGGCATCGTAGCTCCTAAACTAATGAACCGATTTTAATTTAGTTTTTTTTTTTGTTTGAAAGGTGGCTTGATCGAGAGTGTTCTTAGCTATAATCCAAGAAAATCGGTTCAGCCGTTTGAAAGTTGTCAGATTTTTTCTAGCTATTACTGTAACCTTCACTTGTCGGGGGTGTTATAAATTTTTAATTTACACTTGTTGTTTACTGCTAAACAACTTCGTAAGAACTATTCGACACAAGGGGTACATATATTTTTTTTATAAAACCGTGATACCGTAAGTTCTAAAGCATTAACTATTTAAGTGAGTATCTATTAGCAAAATATTGATGTAGAGTTTGAACACCCTTATTATAATTATGGACTGAGTCGCACCCTTATGACTCTACTAGAACATCAAGTTTTGGACCATCGATATTTAAAAACAAATTCAAATTAACACCTTAGCTATAAAGAGTTCCGATATACTTACCTTAAAGACTTCTACAACAAAAAATCCAAGGTTGTATTCCAGTTGAATCAATTTCGCATATTTTCTCATTTGACTAAGTCTGGCCAGATTGTCTTTGATGCAAATCTTCGAACAAACCTACCTCTGCCGGCAAAAGGCCCTTACCTACTTCTATGGACTTCTACGAGTGGTTTTCCTATTGTATAAATAAATGAACTTTCTCAAGAGTAAATCATTCCTTCATTCCAAGCAAACTTTTTGGTAATAAAACTGGGACGTCCAACAATTACTGTCAAACAAGTTTGTCGGGACTAACATGTTGCGGTAAAGTTGACAAAAAAGCTCCCTCAGTGAGATCATAACTTGTTCTCTTGCATCGAGGATAATTTTTGAAAAATTTACCATTCTAAACTTATAAGTTATGTTTCCATAGATTGAGTGATTGTATGATAACTAAAAGATATAAACAAGCGAGTGACTAGCGGTGGAGAGATTTAGGCTAGTCTGAGAATGAACAGTCTCTAAGAAGTATAAATAAGGGTAAAACTTCCAAATGATTACACTGTTGTTTATAGGAGCTTACAATGGTTTGACAAATTCATAGCCAAGTATCTACTAAACCATTATGTACCCATTTCTACTAAACCAATTATTTCAAGCTGCAAACGTTGCGCGTTGTCTCGAAAAGCTTTCCACGAAACAAAACTTATAGTTCTCGCGCGATATACTTTTCACCCAGAATAATGAAACTTAACAACAGTTAAATCTGAATGAGTATTCGAACTAAGACAACAAAGGGCCTCAGAAATTGTAGCGAAGCTTTCAACAAAACAATCCAGTGAGTTCGTTTTTTCTGTCTTCATTTTGTCGCAAAAAATTGCAAAGTCACCCGTCCTCCACGGATGAACGAACTCCTCGATTTCGATCTTCCAATTAGGTATTGTTAACCTTTCCTTCTATAATATTATATAACCATCTAAGGACATTCTCCCCATTATGAACGAACGTAATGTGCTTTGCTAGTCAGTGAACCGTAGAAGCAGTTCTATAAATAAATTCAGATCACGCACTTATTCATGAGTTCATGACCAACTTAACCTGTGGTAGGTGAAGTTATGGTTACGATCGCGTCCGTGACAATCGGACAATCGGCGAGAACAATGAGCATTTCCCTGAGAACCTTACGTGAAGTCGTCACCTCCACTCGTGTGCTGAGCGGGCGCCTTCGAGGCACATGTCCCGTTACATAACGCACGGGATCGGGGATCACTCACCGGACACCGGTGCTCACTGCATCGATTATGTCACCTCTCAGCTGACGGTTATTGCACAACGTGAGGATCGGAGGCTTAAGTTTATCAGTCGATACGAATCGCCGGATCCGCGAGCGTTCGCGATTCGCGGCGGTGTGGATTAGCGCGTGGGTCGCCTCGCAGGGTCGATGGAGGGAAGGGGCTCGGAGGCTGCGGAGTCGCCGTGCGGATGGTTACATAAGTCGCGAGCGGGAGCGAGGACACGTGTAGCCCCTCTGGGGCGTAAGGCGCGACTAGCGGAGGCTCGGGAGCCGCCCCGCGCCATTGAGCCAGATATAGAGTCGCCACGGCTCTTGGATTCCTGAGACTACCTTAGCTACATTATTTTCAGCAACTACAACTAGCAACCTACATTCAGTCAATTTATGAGAGTGAGGATAGCATATGACGGGCAAAAAACGGGCATGACTCCATAAAATGATTAACCTCGTAATATTGTTGTGGTACTAGTCTAATTTTTCATTGGATTTTCTCGCGGTTGTTCATAGAAGGCCAGAATGATTTCACCTGGTCAGACCTGCCGGGCGATTCAGAACACTCGATTCGGTAAGTTATCGTTCGATAAGATGTATTTTTCAATGGAAAGTACGTCTTATCCAACGGTAACTTACCGAATCGAGTGTTCTGAATCGCCCGGCAGACCAGGCTACATGATCAGCCACGTGGTATTTTTCACCCAATTTTGCCAAATAGGTACTAAAACTTTATCCTAGTTAAGTAATGCTTCCCTATGTTTCATTTAATCCTAATTAAGACGTAGGGCTTGATCATTTTGATCAACGTAACTAAGAATTGCCTGGTAGCAAACAGTCGACAGTCTCATTTTCAGTTTGGAAGTCATGGTAACCCCTAACGCTACCACCAGACGATTAAATAGCCTTTGCATGTGTGAACGCTCTGCCTGGCTAATACACCTTAAGCGATCCGATTCATGGATTACTTGTCGGACATACTTGCACCACAATTGCAGACAATTAACTATAGAATCATTAATTACGTTGAGGTTCCAAGGTGCTAGAATGGTGACCTCGCACCAGAAAGTGCAGCGTTGGGAGACCCCACCACTAGATGGGCCGCTGGATTCATTCAGTGCAAGACTGTGGTGTGTGGAAGTCTCTACAAGAGACCTATTTCCAGCTGTGGACATCTATCGGTTGATAGTGATAGTGGACCAAATATGTGTATGGGTTGGTCAAATATTATAATGATAGACCAATTACCTCAAAAAGTTAGTGGGAAGCGGGAAAGTGAGGAAGATGGAGAACCGTGTTTGGTGGTGCATATTTTCCAACAGGCCTGTGTCCAGTGTCCAGCAATCACCAGTGGATGCTTGCTGGCTGATGGGTAGATGAACAGCTTTAGGTATCTTCAGCGAAGAGATGTAAGTCATATGTACGAGAACATACCAAAAGCCGTTAATAGATACATTATACTATGCTGTTATGAGGGATTTCAACGAAAGTCTGGGTAAACGAAGCAATTCGTAGTCAGAAGTGAAACAATGTGGCTATGGGTGATGGAACCACAGAGCCCAAATATTACCTGACTTCATGGTATTTCGTAGAATCTCCGAGTTAGAAGGTTGGTGGTGTTTACCCCTGTGCCTGGATAGCATGCAAAGCCAACGGTCCTGACCCTGATCTTTCTACGAACTCCGTCGAATTTCCGTCCCATCGAGCTTTGAGAGTGAGGGAATAGAAAGAGCACGGTACGTTTGCGCATACACATGTGTCACAATATCTCTTGTGCGCGGACGCCTAGAATCTCTATGGAGATAGGCTGCCATGGCCAAAATTCGATCGGGAGGACTCATTTCATGGAATAATCCCTAATTTTGATCTTGATGTGTCTAAGTGGCTAAGTTGTTAACCTGTGGATTGTAAAGTATCCTGTTCAATCATCATCATTGTATCGTAGAGTTAAAATGGCGCGTCAGAAATCATTTTGTGCGGACTACATTTACTAGAACTTAATGTAAAAGCAAAATCTATTTTCCTCCCAACAAAATGTTTGACATTACTACTGATATATTTTCGACTGTTGGTTTCGCTATCAAACTTTAGCTATTTTATCTTTCAGATAGAATTGATAGGAGCTCTCGCGCTACGACCAACAATTTCAGTTGACCTTTTCATTAATTTATAACAACAATTATGTGTTACTAATCTGTAAACTAGTAAGTATATTAGATTCAGAGTTCTAGGTAATTCACTCAGAGTGCAATTAGATTAATTTGGCCTACCAGATGTACAAGGTCTTACAGCTGTCTAGTAGTTAATGCACTAACTCTGTTAATAAACATAAAGCTGCTTGATGCCACTGCATTTGAAATTAATTACTTTTAAAATTATTTGAAAGCAGCGATATAGATAGGTAATTGTGAGCAAATAGATGGTTCTAGTCTAAGTAGTCAAGTGTGAAATGACCGTGATACTATTCTAATTAAACAATTTGGTTATGATGTTACCTACTTAGGAACAAGTATTAATACTTACTCGTTACTCCCAAACCTTTTATCTAATCTCTGCCCAATTGTGCACAACCATCGATATATAAATCGATGGCCGATACGAAGAGATCTGGGTATCTCTACAAGCCATATCGTTAAACAATCTAAGTGTCAGCGCGTTAGAATGTAATTATAACAAACTAATTTCTTATGAGTCAACTGGATAACCCGCGACTTTATCTGCGTTGATTTGAAGGTTTTTAAAAATAGCGTGGGAAGTGGGAGTCGATTCTTTGAGATAAAAAGTCAGACTGACTTTTTATCTCAAAAAATCGACTAACTACTTAAGTAATTAACTATATCCATTCAAAAAATCACGTCAATTTGTTAGAATACCAAAAGACAAACAGACTTTCGCATTTATAATATGGGTATTTTTAAGTAATGCCTTCGTCAGTTTAAGCAAATTACCTACTATTAGACTGCAACATTACTTTCGCATCAAGAGTCAAGCTTGATCATTTGGCGCCTGAATCACCTACTTATTGAAAATTATTATACATACAGGGTGTAACCAGAACGCTAGCAAAAACTTAGCATATTATTTATACAACCTTAACACGATCCAAAGCCAATAACCATTTGCCTTATCTTGTAGTTCTAGTAATTTAGTATCTAGCACTGTATAGCGTACAAAACTTGGGTCAGTGTCCCACCTACGATGTGGCACTGACTTCGAGTGACCTATTTAGGGACGTTCGTCAATTTCTAGCGTCAGTCAGATGTTTTATTTGATTTGTTAACTTTTAAAAAAAAACGTATTTTTGTATGGTATCTTATCAGTAATTAAATTACTGTGAAGTTCGTGACCAAATAAAATAATATTACTTTATGATTTTCTCAGTTATTGTCATCATCTCGTCCACCCATTGATGATAAATCACCCTATAAATTACTATGCAAATGTGGACTCTATGGGGCTCTACGAAACGCCGCCAAATGTTATTCTGAGAATCTTAAAATGTCTGTGTTTAAAAAGGTTCTTTTTAGATCAATTCGATGTCGATTAAAGAAATTTGATGCATTTTTAATAAAATAGTATCTCTCTTCATCAAACCATGGAAAGGTTTGGTAATTGGAAATTAACCAAATAAAATAAAAAATATTTAGAGCTTCAGCGTTTATTTTTTTATGTTAGCGTCATCTGTGGACGAGTAGCGTTACTATAATTTACCGAACAATTTTCGCGGTCTACGTCTATCCATCGCAGGTAGAGCTGTTCTACCTGGCTCTACAAGCAACGTTACGTAATAATTTTACTGCTACGGAAAAATCTAGGAGTCCATTGCATTGTTATTCCAAGAATACTCCTAATGACTTAATGGAAAGAGTTACGTTTCTCAACGTTAATCAAATTATAGGACTGTATTATGACGAACGTATTATGATAGCTAATATAATAAGCTAATACTATGATAGGCACCTACGGAACCCTACACCGCACTTGGCCGAACACGCTCTTGACTGTTTTTTAGGCATAGATTTCGATCTCAAAGTCTACCTTTAGTGAACACTTGGTTATGATCTACCTAAGTACTTAGCCAAGAGTCAAACAGGAATTTTCCATTGCCGACTTACTTAGCTGGCTCATGCTCATATCTGGGGAACCTAAAAGAAGATCCGTCAATACTAGTGGCCATTCTGTTAGATGTAAGTTTACTATGTAGGAACGACGTAAAAACTTTGATTCCACCACTACGTAGCATTCTTTTAGAAACAAGTATCCACTTTTTTTGGCGATAACTCTTGAAAAGTTCAGTTCTCTTACAGCACGATCCTTTCCCATCCTAGGTCTAGGTCATCTCTGCCAAATTACCTACTTAATTTAGGATTTAGTGGAAACGTACATGGATTCCTGACTGTCCGGTAAAATAAAACAAAAAAAATCTTTTTATTACACTTTAATTGATAAAGGACAATATTATCTTTTACAAATTACAAGGTATAAAAATCATAGTAAGTAGATAAAAAGGGCAATAAGTAATAAGTAGGAATATGCAAATAATAAAATAATTAATGTTATTGATTTTGGCTGGAATCAGTCTTTTCTTACATAAACATTTTTAATTTTTAAAAATAACACTTTTAATAAAATAGGTGTATTTTTGTTAGATAGACCATGATTAGGCTTTTCATTCATATTATAATTTTTAAAGCAAATCTTTAAGCACTGAGCATGTAGGTAAGTATGTATTATCTAATGTTTTTCTAATGAAAAAAGTACGCATTCGTTATTGTTAAAGTGCTCACAATTTTCTTCTTATATCTACCAGTTTTTATCCTTATGTTTATAACGAGATTAGGTAAAAATAAATGAATAAGTAATTGCACAAGTTACTGATAATGAAGTAGGTACATATTATTATTAATAAGTACCTAAAAGTTACAGAAAGTTGATTTTTCAAACAGCGATCAACGTTTCAGAGGTTTTCGAGACATGCCATATTATTTTCAACTAAAATACTAATACTTAACACGAATATATTTTAGTTATATATTATAGTAAATTAACGTCATAAAAATACGAGATATTTCGAGAAACTCGCAACTTTCACTTAACATTTTACTTATACATATTTTTATAAACTCGACTTACGAGTAAATTATTAACAACCAACATTCACCACCATGATTTAAAAAGACAACATAATAATATTAGGTATATTACGCGTACAATACAAAAGACAGGGTTTTCGTCTTCTTCAGAAATAAGTTTTAGTTAATCATATATTATAAGTCCCCGATCGTCCAAAAGTAGGAGTAGAGAAATTTCTGCTTTAGACCATAACATTAATATTTTTCCGGGGTTACGTAAACGTTTAGTTATAAAGTCACAGCACTCATATCAACTCGAAAAGATAGCGTCGCCGTATCATCTCGAGGCGTCCATTATTCTTTGTATGAAACTCCTTACTGCAACGCACACTAATCGGAATCGTAACTTAATCGCCTCGCCTTAGGAGTTGGGGCAAGCTCACGAAACGCGGTCTTTCAACTTTCAGTACCCACGCTTACGGCTCTTCGTCTCTCCATATGGCTCTTAGTCCACGCTTGCCTGTGTGATCGCGTCAGTCGCCTAGCTATAGCCGAGTCGACGTATCGGAACTGCTGATGCGCTTACTATGTTGAGTGTTGATGCCTGGTTGACGGTGAGGCGATACGGTGGCGTCCCCTTTCCCAGTTAATGTGTGCTGTGACCAATATTCGTAAAACTTAATCACGGAAACAGCAGAACATGCTGCAAAAGAGACTAGCAACTATATAGGCCGTTGTAGGCGTCGAGTTATTGACCCTATTGTATCTGGAGGACTGCAGTGGTATGACCAGTTCCAATACAGAGCCATCGTCGTCCTCGTCAGAGGCTGTGAGCTCCACTTCATATAACGGTGGGGAAGAGCGATCGGGGCTCCCTGGCATCATAGTGTCACTGTCGTCTAGCCGTGGCCGCTGCCATACCACCATTGGTATTAAAAGCTCTCGATCAAGCTGTCCTTCCTCCATGTTTTCCTGAAATAATTAAAAAGCTTTCAATGAGAAAGTCTTGAGTTGCCTTTTACAATTAATTCGAACTAAAAAAAATGCGTCTTAATAGACGTACCAATAAAGTGAATCTAGTAATCTAGATTCACTTTATTGGTACGTGTATGGCAATGGCAGTGTACTAACTATTCTGAGAATTATTCTCGTTTGCTCAGATCTCAGGAGCAGTTCCTAATAGAGGTTTTCAAAGGCGGTCTATCGGGGACTAGAAGCCATTGCATGCTGTCGCAACTCATGGGAGAATACGCCCATAATACCGACACTGACCAGGCGTGGAGTCGCCCTAAACCTGTTTGTGCCATTTAGTCAAGTATAGCTAGTTTGAACTGGTTATATCGCCAGAGCCTCGTCAGTCAATCAGCATGGGGCTCCTCGGACAATTACAATATAGTTTACCACTGCTAATATTTAAAGTAAACTATTACTAATTACCATTGGATCGTTGTATTTCCTCTTCGACCACTTTGGCTTTGGCGACCTTAATATCAGCTCTCCATCACTGCTGCCGGACTCGTTCAGCTATAAATACAAGAGTATTGGAAAAAATTAAGCTGATGCTAGCTTCATTCATAACTTCGACGTTATTCTTATTTGTGTGTGAAATAAGCATGAGCATAATATTGTTGACATAATCTTTGGCAGGAGTTGTGGAGGTCATTTCGAGGTCTAAATTTGGGCAGGGCCAATGATAGGTGGATTTTATTTTACAATAGCAAAAAGATACATATACTTATAGAGATAAAATTGCTAAACCATGTGAGAAACTTCAATACTGTTAGATAAACTACAATATTTAAAAAGCTTTCATACCACTTGATCTTCGTATCGCCTTTTAGCCCACTTCGGTCTCGGCGATCTCAAAACCAGCTCCTCATCACTACTCCCAGTCTCATTCAACTGTAAAAAGCGAACCAATCTTTAGCTAAGCACCATAATATTTAAAACCTCTTCAATAAATCCATGCCCATACTAATATTATAAATGCGAAAGTGTGTCTGTCTGTCTGTGTATCTGTCTGTCTGTCTTTCTGCTACCTTTTCACGGCCGAACATAAATCCCATATAAATTTTCCCCGTTGTTCGCCATCTTAAGTTCTTTATATCAACTCCAATTATTACTCATTATACTGTCATTATCTCCATTGCCCGCTAATTTGGATCCTCTGGTAAATAATGAAAATACTAACTTGCAGGACTTCAAAGTCCACTTGCGCCCTCAAAAGCTGCGCCTCCTCATCGCTATTGATGCCGCTGTCCTCAGCAGGCTCCTGCAAAGGTCGACGCAGGATCCCGCGCCGGTTTTCTTCATCACCCGCCAGCTTGAACCCTTTAGGTCAACTCTCGTAAATAATGAAAATACTAACTTGCAGGACTTCAAAGTCCACTTGCGCCCTCAAAAGCTGCGCCTCCTCATCGCTATCGATGCCGCTGTCTTCAGCAGGCTCCTGCAAAGGTCGACGCAGGATCCCGCGCCGGTTTTCTTCATCACCCGCCAGCTTGAACCCTTTAGGTCAACTCTCGTAAATAATGAAAATACTAACTTGCAGGACTTCAAAGTCCACTTGCGCCCTCAAAAGCTGCGCCTCCTCATCGCTATCGATGCCGCTGTCTTCAGCAGGCTCCTGCAAAGGTCGACGCAGGATCCCGCGCCGGTTTTCTTCATCACCCGCCAGCTTGGATCCTTGTTATCAACTTTGGCTGAAAAGAGCAAATGTACAAGGTTTATTCAATTTTGTTGTTTTATTTATACCAATAACTATATATGGCAATCCTTCTTGTGAAGGGGAATGTTTAGTGGGCTCAAGCGGTCCCGCGCGTTCGTTTCATTCGTCTAAATGATGTAAACTATTTAACAATTAAGTATATAAGGCCAGACCAAATTTTTTGAAACAATAGGAATTGATTTTACTCTTATTCTAATATTGAAATTAAAAGAATTGTTACTAAAAAAATTGTGTTACGTTTCATTAGCTATTCAGAGGAGACGTTGTTTGATTACTACCCTAGTACTGCGTAATTTTATCAACAGCTCATATAAGTATAGTTCCAGGATTAGCTTGTCCAAAGCAAATACATACAAGCCATAATAACAACTGACAATTAACTATCATAGATTAACTAAGTACTAATCATCAACTTAAGTATGAAATAAGCTGGTATAACAATAATATAGTGCAACATTACTGCATGACCTTACCTAATGTCTAATAATAGAACAGATACTTTAATTTACGAAAAGCTTTATATAATTATTATATTCACGATATAATATATCGTTAAAAAAAGTCGACAAAGTGTTATCAAACACATACATACCGAAATAATGTATATTCCAGTGTATTCTACTTCAATTAACACCAAAATTAGCCGGTAGGAGAGCTCACACACGCCATATGAAACCTTCGCAAAACCACTGGCAATCAACAGGAAAAAGGAATGGGGAGCTCTTACCCGGGTTGTTATGGCAACGAAGCTGCGCGCGCATCGACAATCAAACAAATTTTCAAATCCGATAGACATTTTCGTCAATGCAAAAACAGCTAAACTTTTTAATAAATATTTTAAAGAAGTCAGAGGCAAGTACAATGAAAGCTTAGATTAGTATGGCCCCGAAAAAGGTAAGAAGAATTTTCTTTACTTTAACATCTACATCTACATAGAAACTCTAAAACACAAAGTACCTAACCACTGAAAGTAACTTACACATTTCTTCAAAAGTATTAGTTTTTAACTTGCAGTATTTACACATATTTACTACGTAAAATCTTTCATTTATTACATTTTTACTAGTAGATTTACATTTTTTTTGTTACGCAACATTATCGACTAAACACACGTTGCTAATCTTCTCCAGAGCTTCACTAAACACGTAACAAACTGTAATACAGTAGAAATATCAGCTAAAGTTAGTGCACCTACTTAATATGCCAGTACATAATAGATGAAATCCTTAAACGCAACAGAACATGGAAATCTAAAACTAAACAAAAAATTTGATTCAAAAAGTTTTTTCCTATTTTAACCCTAAAATAAAAAAAGATAATACATACATTTATTCAGTTATACTACGAACACTAAAACAATTCAACATAAGCTCAATAAATTTTAACCAATCCCCATTAAAGCTTATGCAGTTGTTATAAATGCATACCTTTAAATTGATATGATTTGAATAATAACTTTGATATGCCTGGTTCAGATACCTATACCCCAAGGGTCTGGTAAGCCGGTACAATTACCTTTACTCTGGCGCAGCAAATCTACGGAGAAATCGCTAGGATTGCTGATAAAACGTCTGAGAGTGAGTAAAAACGCGTTAGTGGTGTTAATATCTACTGTAAATGCGATTACAGCAATTTTGTTTGTGTGTCCACTGTCCATGTCCTTGGTCCGGCTTTTGGCACAATCATATCTGTTAACGAATTTTTGTATTAGATTAATTCCATCATAACTTACATTTTCATTGGCATCAGATCATTTAGCTAAGGAATTTGTTCCGTACGAAAATTTGAATCCATCAATCAGGTAAACTTATTATGATATTAGTGTTTTCAAAATTACTTACCTAAATAATAATGCCTTCAATAACAGTTTCCTAATAAGATATGATAAAGCCAACAAGCTGAGTTGGATTCTTAGCACCATCAAGTTAAGCACTCGTGTTTGTTTTGAAAATCCCATGGCCCTTAATGCACTTGTGATCCTGTGATTTGAGTGTGTTTTTGTGTAAGCGGCTTTAAAACACAAATCAACCATTTCTTTGAAGCCAAGCACACCATCAAGGCTATGGATTTTGTCATGCTAATTAAATACAAACACCTTTAACTTTTTAGAAGACAAAGGAAAAATAATTAATCAATCACCGTTGTGTAAATAATAAAATTAACAGACAATACATGTAACATGATAATTACTGTTATGTAAATGGCACTTAAAACTGTGTGAACTATCCCGATAGTGCTTATCTGGATATTAATAGTGACACCAAAAGCATTTCAATGTACCTATGTTAAAACACGCAGCCATACAAATGCAATGTAATAAATCGGCAATGTCGGAAAATCTATTATTACAGTTACCTCGTAACATTCATAGTTTTATGGAAAAAAATATAACTGAACGATCTAAGATTCAATTGTGAATATAAATTTCAATCAAATAGCTTTTTTGAACTGCTAACAATAACAAAGTCTAGAAAAACATTTAATAAGTACTATGTAAGTATAAAGCTTATACTAAAAGTTTGATCTAATAAACTAAAATCCCACGTAATTTATTAGAAGGTCTTTTGATCAAAATGAAGAATAAGATAGAATTATAAATTATGCCCGAAAACTCATAGGACTAAGCGAAAACATTTTAAACGTTGCTTTGCTATAGAGGTAGAGTCAAAATGAGGTATTTCCCAAACATGAAACGCAAATTGTCAACGAAAGCTTTTAAAGTAGAAAATTGAACACGGAAGACATTATCTGATGTTTACAATCAAGATAATGATTATCAAAACAATATAATTGGCATGATTTGGCATTGAAGATTCTCTGGTATTTTAACATCGGACACGCAAGTATAACGAAGGAACCAAAGGAACGCCAATCGTAACATTTTATCGCACATAAATTTTGCGCTTGTCATTTGAAGGTCATAAAATGGATGAATAAAAAGATCTCGAAAGCTCGACGTATTGGATCCATTTGTTTCTTTCGTAACCTTTTTGATTCTTTCTAGTTCCTTCAGCAGAGTCACATTGTCTCTGACTTTATTTTGATTTGCTAAACATAAACAGTTGCGACGTTATATTTTTTAAGTTGAAAAATCAAACACAAGTGCAATAATTTTGAAAATGCTGAACTCCGGTGAGAATAAGGAAGATGGTCTGTTTTTGCGTAAAGCTACTAATATCTTCCTTTTGAATACTGTAAAGGTAAATATTAATAATAAGATAACGTCTACAATTATTATGCGAAAAATATATAGGGAGGTGAAAGAATGTCAAATTTTTAATTCGAATTTAGAGATATTGCTTGCTGACGTTATGTTTTAAATTGTAAATATGTAGGTACTTACTTTACTATAATCTTGGAATTTTCATAGGATTTAATAGTCTATTATTATTATTAATCCAACTCAATATTTATATAGTAGGTACCTACTGAAAATCTTACCATATTCTTGCACTTCATGGATGTACCTACCTATACATGATGTCCTCTCGGAGCGACGGCGATCATTTCATTTCTTTTAAAGTTACATTTATTCGTGTTTACCTAATAATACAATTAGGCGATTATCGTTGTCATCGGCCTCTATTCGATAGAAATGTTTCATCTTGAATTTTCACTAGTTAATATAAAAATAAATCATTATTTGTAATATTTAATTATTCTTAAATAAAACTAAATTCACTAAAAATGACAAACACAATATTCAATTTTTACCTCATTACTTATTTGAATTTAAAAAATTGTTTTTTTTATTCAAGACGCGATTTTATCAAACGCCACAAAAAGACTAATTGCAAATTCGAATAAGCCTAAATCTAGAGCGGTAAAAGCTTAAAATTAGCATAAAAGCTGTTAATGCTACAAGCTATAGGGCTACCACTGTAGTCTCAAAGTTTTGCGTCCACAAATTATTAGTTCACACTTCTAACTTAAAATTCTCATAATCTACTATAACTTACTTGCCTTTAATTCAGGCTTCCCTGTCCTGCCTCCTGTCATTAAAAAGTACACAAAAGCTCCACACATTCCTATGCCTATCTATATTATGCTGTACTTCAGATTTGACAGATCAGAATTTGTTATAATACCTTAGGCCGTCCATTTGGCATCTTTTGATGCTTGTCTACTGAAGGTTACCTAGCTTGAGATCGAGCTGTACTGTAAGTAGGTAGGTAGACTTGGGCGCGTTTGGAACCCTCGTAACTTTTAGTTTTAAGTTTACGTAATTAATTATCATCACTATATCATCTTTCAAATCTAAAAAACGGACAAACAAAAGGTCTGCAATAGTAGGTACCTATCATATAAAAGGTTGTGTGTATGTGTGTGTGTGTGTATATGTTTGTTACTCCTTCACGCAAAAACCACTGGATGGATATGGCTGAAATTCGGAATGGAGATAGATAATATCCTCAATTAGCACATAGGCTACTTTTTATCCTGGAAAACTAAAGAGTTCCACCGGGAATTTGAAAAACCTAAATCCACGCCGACGAAGCTGCGGGCGTCAGCTAGCTTTGAATAAATTAATGATTTTGATTTTTAACCCCCGACCCAAAAAGAGGGGTGTTATAAGTTTGACATGTGTATCTGTGTATCTATCTGTGGCATCGTAGCTCCTAAACTAATGAACCGATTTTAATTTAGTTTTTTTTTGTTTGAAAGGTGGCTTGATCGAGAGTGTTCTTAGCTGTAATCCAAGAAAATCGGTTCAGCCGTTTGAATGTTATCAGCTCTTTTCTAGTTACTGTAACCTTCACTTGTCGGGGGTGTTATAAATTTTTAAGTTACACTTGTGATATTTAATTTTGGTATATCACGCTGTAGACGGATTATGTTAAAACTTACTGGAGTAGCAACCCTGACAGTACCATGGAGCGGGGCCGTGCTGTCTTGTGCTAGCTAACGCCAGACACGGGGACTAATTAGAATTTGGTGACACGCCCCGCAGGGCGGAGTAATTTACAAACTTAGTACCGCTAGCAAAAACAAAAAGCTACGAAAACTGCAGGACTTAGAGTAAATTTCTATAAAGTTCTGTCTACCTCCTAGTATCATCTATAATAATACTTACATAATTACTATAGCTTCCCATATCTATTTACATAGATCTTAAACTTTTACTTATTGCGTCATGAGAAACATAATAATTATTATAACAAAATGTGGCGATTTTCAAAAACAAAAATTGTATAGGTACCTACAGTCTGAAAAAAGTGATTTGATAAAAGTACAAGTGAAAGATAAGCTATCAAAGGGAGGGTTAACGGCGGAGTCTAGAAATACTAAAATACAAGACTTCATGGTTTTTTGTTGTCCCTATCTGTATCTGCACTAATGCGATTTTAAATCAATGCAATGCAGTTTACACCTTAGTTTGTACCTAGAAATGCTTTAGCGAAAAGGCACTGCAGTTGAATAAATTCATTAATGTTGCACCTCAAAAAAGAATAAGTTTTTAAGAAGATAGTTTAATTTAAAAAAATCTTTATTAAAAAAAGTATGTCTTCTAACGGTTCGTCAGATTACGAGGACGATGTAAGTACTCCCAAAATACCGCTATTGCGTTTTGCGTGCTTTTAACTCGGTAACAGATTAAAAATGTAGGTATACTTAAACTGAAAGCGCTTTTAACGCACGCCAACGGAATGTTAATCATTTGTTTACGCTTGCTTCGCTTAACTTAAAATGTCCTTAATATTTAATAGCCCTGTGACATGATCATGCCCAATAAAGACCAAAACATAAAACAATATGCAAATAGAGTTATTGGCAATAAACAGGTTAGGATACCAAGTAGTCCCTTATTTGGCATGGTCTTGTGAACTTGTGTCTTTGAAATTTCAAAAGGGATTTGATAATTTTAAAATGTTGAAGGCTATGATAAAACGTGCTTTGAAAAAGGATGAAGAGGCTCCAGCGGCTGTCCTTATAGCAAAGACATTCCTACGTTGTGATGTGCGCATACTTTATCATGCTTTCGGTGTAGGATACGGGAGGATGCATAGCGAGGAATGTGTGTGAAACCGAGCAATCATCCTCATTTATACCTATTGCTAGCTCAATACTGAGAACGGGTCTACACTCAGAATGAGAAGGGTTTAACCTAAGTACTTATAGTCCACCAAGCTCGCCATGTGCAGATTGACAGACTCTCACACACCATAGAAAGCAGGCATGCAGATTTCCTAACAATGTTTTCTTTCACCGATAAGTAATTCAAGTTATAGTTAAATGCTTTAAAACGCGCGTAATTATGAAAACTTAGCGGTCTCAGGATCGAACCCTGGACTCCCAAAAAGAAGGGCAATGCGGCAATTACCGCTTCTTGAAACCCAATAAAGTTTTTTTTTTAATTTATAGATTATTTAGCGTTTGGGATGATCCAGCCTAAGATGGACCGCGCTTGCCTAGAAAATGCCTATTCACTCTTGACTCTCTTGACAGTAGGGTAAACACAAACTTTATGCATCTGAAGTAAAGTCCTGTCCACTTTTTCTTTCCTTTTATTTATATTGTTACAACTTTCTGGTACAAAAAATAAAAATAAAATAAATAAATTAATTAATTCTATCCTTGGGTTACGCTACGCATCCTCCCATAATCTTGCAACCTCACCCTTAATTGCGGTTCCTCAAGGCTGTAAAACCAAAATGGCACTGGCCATCAAGGCAAAGGCGACAACTTGCACTGAAAAATCTTGTTTGGAATAGCCATCTAGTAAATGTAGGGTACACAGCGATCATTGTTAATAAATAAATTGTGTTTGTCACCTAGCAGAAGGAGACATCTAGTAAGTCTCGCGGAAATCTCGCTGAAGATGAGGCATTGGATTGGTTAAAACCAAGAACACTCTTAGTCCCAGAAGATCAAGAAGAGGTTCCTGAAGCGGTAAGTAGCTCGCAAACGTAGGTAATCGAACTCAATTTAATTATATCAATTTTATGCTCCATCTTAGGCTGCATCATCACTTACTAGCAGGTCTGATTGCAGCCAAGCGCGAGTCTAAAAAAAAAATTAATAGTGTCAAT
This sequence comes from Maniola jurtina, assembly GCF_905333055.1. Lineage (NCBI taxonomy): Eukaryota > Metazoa > Arthropoda > Insecta > Lepidoptera > Nymphalidae > Maniola > Maniola jurtina. Next base: position 4,396,450 of record NC_060048.1, on the reverse strand, counting down.
TTTTTTAGGAGCTCGATGAGGAAGTGGTGCGCATCCTAACAACCATCAACCCCCAGTGGGTAGCCGACGAAGTTGCCTATCACTACGGACTTAACAAATTCGTCGTGAAACCAAAACCTAGTTTTGGTAAAGCGTATCCTCTGTACATTTATCAAGGAACTGCTATACGGAAGGACTCCGATGAAGCAAAGGCCCAAATAGCTGCTGGCTATGGTAACTTTATACAGGGTGCTATTAGAACGCTAGCTAAAACGAAGACAGGTGATATATAGTACTGATGATTACTGAAAAGTTAATAACGTGAAATATTTTTTTTAAAGTTTGCCATGTATTGCAAAAACACCTGACTGATATTAGAAGTCAACGAACGTTGCGTAAATAGGTGCCTCGGAGTCAATGCCGCTAAAACTACAAGAATAAGGCAAATGGTTTTTGGTACTTATTGGGTTGTGTTTAGGTAGCGATAAGTTTTCGCTGGCGTTCTAATTACACCATTAAAATAGACTTGAGTCTTTTAGCATTTGGTTTTCTTTAATAGATATTTTGAAGTGTCTTCTCCAATGACTGATTTAAATAAATAAGCGACTGAATTAAGAAATGGGCAACCCCATCAGAAACTTAAAAACAAAATCTTTGTACCTACTTCCTAAATGTTGCTAAGAATTCGTTATAATATTTGAATCAACGACTCATATTTTTCTTTCTAATACAATTATAGTTGATATACTTAAAAATGAGTTAACCAGTGATTGGTTCTACCAATTTTGTGTAAATATTGTTGTTCATCCTAAATACACTATAGTTGCAGTTTCTATTATCTCATCTATATTTACTTAATAGAGGTTCTATATTATATCTATACAATAGGTAAGGTTGGATTCGATGACGCTGGCCCCAAGCGGGTCAAAGTTAAAAAGTCAGCAGCTGAACTAGAAGAAGAGGAAGAGCCTGAAGCCGAAGCTCCACCTACAGAGGAAACTAAGGAAGGTATATATTAAAGTAAATATTTTAGGATAACTACTACTAAATACGATATCTTCTAACTTGTAATTAATTATTATTATAATTAGCGGTCACTTTTATCCTATGGGCTCAAATTCAGTGTTATTGCCACGAATTCAACTTTTTGCTATAATCATAATATTTGATACTAGATCTGCTGGTGCAATATCTTCGTCTAACACCTAATTTCTCATTGAAAAAAAAATTGTTAATGAAAACATTAAATTATATTTAAAAGAGGACGCAGCTGATGAAGAGAAACCCAAAGAAGGTGGTGAAGGCAAAGAGGAAGCAACAGCCGATGATGCAGCGGCTGACGAGCAAACAGAAGCCGTTGCAGACGAAGGCGCAGAGGAACAGGCTCCCGAAGATGGTAAACAGATAACAATATAATAAAACACTAAACACACAATTTTTTTGTAACTGCATACGATAATAACACTAAGGTTTTTTTAAGTATTATGTGACAATAATATAATTAACTGAATAAGACTATACTATTGTATTTTTAAGTGTTTTGTGAACATGCTGTGGGCGTACCTTATAATAATAAATAAATAAATAAATAAATAAATAAATTATAATCATAGTAATGACAATATGATAGAATTTAGGAAATAAAGCCACCAATCGAATATTTTATAAGATACAAGTATTTTTAGCATGTACTTATGAAAGATAGTTATAGAGTAGGTACTTATTTGCTTGTACTTGTTAGTGACAACTATGCAAATACCTATATAATTGTGGACTCTAATAACTACCTCGTTAGTTCAGTGGTTACTTTATTCGACTACGGACTAAAAGGTCTCAGAGACGAGTCCTGGATCGGGCCAATCGTTTTTCTGTATAGAGATTCTCGGTAGCAGATTGGAGTTCGAAAGTTGGCTGTGTCTATATCCTGTATCAAAGAGAGCACCTAGTGTCGTCGGTTCTGCGCTTAATCTGTCTCCCTCCAGCCATGTCGCATTGTCATTCCTTCGGGCTATAAGAGTGAGGGAATAGAGAGTGCATCTTTGTGCATATACTTGTGTACTATAATTTCCTGCGAAGTATCTAGTCTCTGCTCACTGCTGAGATTGACTGGTGGTCGAAATTCAATTACTATTAATTTTATTATTATTAGGTAAGTATTTGTTATACCTCGTCTAAGCGAAACCACAAAATAAATACCGAAACTCAATAGGTGTAGGCAATTCTCAGGAATGCCGAGGTAAAAACAAACCTGTGTGTGATTGCCAGCTCACGATGGTCTTGAAATAGTGTTACATAATAATGGGCATATTTTTATTGAAGTAGAATGAACAGTATTCCTATCAGATTTCTCAAGTGATCATATTTTGTTTCTATAGCGGAAGGACAAGAAACTCACGATGAAGAAGTTATAGAGATAAAACCCCGAGTTAAGAAGCTCGCTAATCAGTTCAACTTCTGCGAAAGGGCTGCGTTGACCTACAATTATCCTAAAAGGGTGAGTGTGGATCATAGCGTAGGTACTATATAAATAATATATCCTTAACGGATAGCCATATAGATTTTAGGCTCCAGGCCCCACGCGTCTTTAAATCCATTGAGTTTTTGTTTTTAGTCTGTGGACACTCAAACAGTTCCTCCTCCGCGAGCTAACTTTGGAGCTACGTGTCTCCAGTGCATTATATTTGATTTCTATCAAGAAGACTATGCTAGAAAACAGCGTGAGAAAGAAGAAGAAAAACCTAAAAGAGTAAGTAAATAAAAATCTACATTTCATCATTTCATAGGTCTTTACCAATGAGTGTTCCTAAACCCAGTCCTAAGCCTTCTTCCTCCAGCCACTTCTCACTACTCTATATCATTACTTATTACTCCAGTACATAACTCGCAAGTCTCATCGTGAAAACAGCTAAGCCGAGCCGATGTCTGTAGTTCGCTACATAGATTCATTTTTTCCAGTTACGTAAGAAGACTGCTAAGCATGTCAAATCCGCTCAACAAATACACGACGAACAGCTTGCTCAACGCATCCGCGAAGCTTGGACAATCCTCGAAAGATTGGTCAACCAAAACATTTATGATGAAATTGGTAAGATGCGTTTCCACTATGTGATTTTCATTTTCCAGAATCTTCTTCTAACTAGTTACTAAGTATTTCACGTTAATCGCCGGCGCTGACGATCCAACGCATAACGCATAACGTTCTGTTAGCGTTATTGGGAAACGCTTTATAGGCTTTAGCAATGCATAAAGTGCGTATGATCGCACACAGCTCAGTGCTATCGCTCGTTAACACTTACCAGTCAGATTCAGAAATGCTTCATAGTAATGCATAATGAACTATCAGTACCAACGCTCAGCGTGAAAGGATGACCAGTTTAATAAGTAAGCAAGAATTTCTAACCAAATGTTTTCCACCAGCTCAAGATTATAGATATTGGGACGACCCATCTGATGAGTTCCGTGAGGGCATGGGCTCATTGCTGCCTCTATGGAAGTTCCAGTTTGAACCCATGCGCAGCCATGCTGTGTGTGATGTACAATGGAATCCACATTACCAGGATTTATTTGCCGTCGCTTATGGCTCTTGTAAGTAAATCTTCTTCTTTTAACACTTGATAGACGTGGTCAACTGCTAGCTATTCACTTGCAAGATCGCCACGGGGGACATGGTCTTGTGCCATGACCGTTGACTCATATCCAGCGGTTTCCAGCGACTCGTTCGAGTTCGGCCGTCTACAAAGTTTTGCCCTTTCCCGTGCATTGTTGATAAGCAGCTTGGGATCCCAACATCTATCGGTTTTGTTACTGTGTGCTTTGACAGTTGCCACTGTCACAAATACGCGACTGGTTAAGCTATTTTGGTCACTCCTATTGGGCTGCTTATTAAGCCTATTAGTAAAGTTAGCATCCCTACTTAATAGCCAGTGGTTCATACATACAATCATTTAACCTTGGCATAGAATTATCATTGGGGTTTTAACAACTTATACCTATAATACAGGCTTCTGCTTGGCTGTAATCACACCAAACAGTAGATGATGCATATTTGATTTTTCAGTGGATTTTACTCAGCAACAAAAAGAAGGATGTCTCTGCCTCTACAGCATCAAGAATCCAGCGTTTCCAGAATATTCTGTAATAACAGAGTCACCCATCATTTGCCTGGACGTTTATAAAGAAACTCCATATCTTATTTGCATTGGTAAGGTTTTCTTCCCACTATAATAAAGATAAATTGTGAACAGGCGGAGAATTATTTGAGTTTTTGTATTTTTTAGGTCGCTATGATGGCAATGTATGCGTTTATAATGCACAACTGACTTTGGAATCTTCACACCAGTACAAGTCAGACTCTGTGAGAGATAAACACAGCAATATTGTTTGGGAAGTGAGTAAACTAAGTATATTATCATCTGTTAGTATACTTACTATTATTTCAAGACCAAACACTTGTATACAACACATACATATAAACAAATGTGATTTAGAGACCAATAAACAAACCCAAAACAATTTGTCTAGATTTAAATAGTTTGGTAATCGACAAGCGACTTATTTTAAGAACCGGACCGGTTACCGGACGCAGAAAGTTATTTTCCTCTTCTCGAAACTTCGTAGTGCGAGGTTGACAATTGACATCTATAATGTTCTAGATTAAATGGGGTGCTCGCATGATCGACGGTGAAGCATCATTCTTCTCCATTTCTGGAGATGGTCGCGTGGTTCAGTGGGCGGTGATGCCAGGAGAGTTGCAGGCCACTACTATCATCACTCTACATTCAAGCGTACCACCTATACCTGGACCGGATGGCACGTTGCTCACGGTTAACAGTATGTTGAAGTTTGCTCACGATAGATGGTGCTAGCTGTATTTTCCCACGCGCTACGGTTATCTTTTATTTTTTGACAAATACCTCCTTAAAAGATTTTCAGAAAAAAAAGGCTGCTTCTTTTAAAGCGTAATAATATTAACTGAACTGATATATATGATTGTTTTTAATTCTTCTTTTATTAAGTAGTTGCCTAGTCTCACCATTGGAAGGCTGCAATAAACTACAGTTATTTCTATCTTGTGGACTCTATTAAGCATACAAGAGGAGTAAGGCGTAATTTTATTTAGATGATGAATATAGGTACCTATTCAAATTATTCATAGGTATAAGCAATTGATGATTCGAAAGTAAGTAGGTACTTGTAAAAGTTTATTTGATTTTAAAAAATCTTGCTATTTCTATTTCTAAATACCCGATCTACTGTAAGAAAGCGCAAAGGTTCTTGTAGCTTTCCAGCCTTGACGTCACGCTTTTTGGTTTTTCGCAAATAGGTAGTAACATTATGTATTTCTCCTCTCTACAACGTAATTCACATTGCTGATGGTTCTTGCTTCTGACCCCGATGGGGTCCCAGATCGTTTCTCATCTCGCTTTTCCAATCACTAGCTTAGGTATTCAATTAGCTTTTTGTCAAAGGTTGCGGTAGCTGCATCTGCTTCCACCCAGAGAAGGCGGACATCTTCATGGTTGGGACTGAAGATGGGATGATCCACACTTGCTCGCTGAAGTACAATCGCAACTATGTGCGATCCGTCCAAGGCCACCACATGCCAGTGTATAGGATCCATTACAACCACTACAATAACAGTATTTACGCGTCTTGCTCTGGCGATTGGCGTGTCAAGATCTGGGAGGACGGCCGCGAGTAAGCTTTACTTTTTTATTAATTGATAATAAATATTTTTTAATGTTAAATTAAAGTGACATGACAGTATGAATGACGGTAGGTACGATAAAAGTTCTCGGGAAATTCACAGAAGTAAAGTTCAAGGTGGACAGAAAATTCGCTTTCCCATCTACTTTTCAAAGTCAAATAAAATTTATTCAAAATAGGTGACATTGAACATTTTGACTGTCAATTGTTGGATTGTAATGGTGATAATTTTAATTACGTATACTTAAAACTAAAGCTATGAGCCTTTCATCATAAACTCCCCTTTTTTGTATTTGGTTTTTTAATTATTTTTGTAATCTATGAGGTCCCTTATTATCTTTAAGTCAGCTTTAATACGAGACTTTCTACACATTATCCATTGTTTTCTCTAGTGAACCGCTATTCATGTTCGAACTGGGTTCGCCGGTTGGTGACGTGAAATGGGCACCCTACTCCAGTACCGTTTTCGCCGCTTGCACAGCCGATGGAAAGGTAGGTAATCTAAAGGCCTGCACAAATAGACAGAGTGAAGTAAAGTGGAAAATTTTTGATAACTAGGTACTTAAACTCAGCTTTATGTAGGTACCAACTATAGGTGTTGAAGTTGGTAAGTATTCTTACTGAAACGGTTTCAGTAAAGGTGCCCACGCACTTGAACTGAACTGCAGCTGAACTGCGCGTCGCTTCAGCGCCCCGCACGATAGCCGCGACGCGACGCGCGTACGTCACTGCCGCGCGACGCGGCTGGAGAGAATATCGTGCGGGGCGCTAACGCGACGCGCAGTTCAGCTGCAGTTCAGTTCGAGTGCGCGGGCACCTTTAGTATCAGAGCGCATCCTTCGTGAATCGTGTTTGGTTTTCACTATTCGCTCCTTGGTCGCGCTTGGATTTGCTTTGGATTTTATCCATTAAGACCAATCTGACTTATCTGTATTACTCGTTTAATGGCGAGTAGGACGTCGCATATTAAGATTTATTTGGGATCGTTTCAAAATAATTGTGATACGACCTGTGTTATGTAAATTCACGTAGATAAGATATAGTATAGTTGTAGGTACCTACCTACCTATCTTCCCCGAATATCTATTTTCTACGTCAAAGGGCTTTTGAAAGCAATTACCTATACCAGACCTATTGGCCGTGTTTCAGCTCAACAAGCAATGCCGTTTCGATAGCTCTATTCATTTAACAATTCTCTTTGATAAATCATGCTGTCGGTGCACCTTTATCAGGATAAATAAATCAACGACTTAACAGGGAATGAAAAGAAATAAGAACAATAATAAGTAGATAGCTAAAGCCATTCCTAGCAAATAATTCTTATCTAGATGCCTAGCCAAAAAGATCTACAAATGGGTACACAAGGTTTTTGTACCTAACCGCTTTATAGAAATTGGACAGCAGAATGTTTTTCAGAGAGTAGAGTAGGTACCTAAGTAAGTATACTAAATCTTAGATTTTTCATCATATTAGTATCTACCTATTCGAAAAACTTATATTTCTATTTGTTCAAAATAATTGAATACTAATTATATTTATTCAAAACAACGGCTCATTATGTGATAACGCCCTCGAGGAGCAAAAAATCATTTCGGCCCCTTGTACTAAGTAAGTATTGTATTGTAAAACTAATTTGTTTTTATTGCCACAGGTGTATGTCTACGACTTGAACGTGAACAAATATCGACCGATATGCGTGCAGGCTGTTGTGTCCAAGAAATCGAAAAAGTTGACACGAATCGACTTCAATCCGAAACTGCCCGTCGTTGTTTGCGGTGACACCAAGTAAGCTTATATTTTCCATGATTTGTTTATCATTATGTACCTAAATAAAGCCAGTAGGTACCTACACGTATCTAAGTAGGTTACTTAGATAAAGAATGAACAAGGTCATGAATTTAACAAATTGAAGGTACCTATATATATTCATTCAATAACTTAGAATAAATGTATAAAAATGTTTGAATACAAAACCGGTCAAGTATCTTCGAGTCGGACTCCCACACGAAGGATTCCGTAACATGGTATAAAGTACGATATAAGTACTAACACTAAGTATTTTTTTTTTTTTCAATTTGCATAGCAGCCGTTTGGATTTTTTTATTATTTTTGTCGTTATAGCGGCAATAGAAATACACACTGTGAAAACTTTTAACTCTCTAGCTAGCGGTTCATGAGATACAGGCCGTTAACTGACAAACGGATGGATGGTATTAGGGCCCCACTGGCACTGGTCGGGTACGGAACCAAAAAAATAATGATAGAGCGAAGATCGTTCAATTCATTTAGGCTTAAATGTGTAGAAACGAATAAATACGGGTATTTGAGAAACCCAATCGTCGCCTCCATAGCTCAGGGGTTAGAGCACTGGTCTTGTAAACCAGGGGTCGAGAGTTCAAATCTCTCTGGGGGCAATCTGTAAAATCTTTTTTCCTTTTTATTTAGTTTTTATTCATGTTCTCTACATTTTGGGCTAAAAATTATTGTTTTTTACAGAGGCACATGTCACGTAGTAAAATTATCGCCTAACTTGAGAGTCATGTGCAGACCACCTAAAAAGGCCCAAGTGGTGGATCAAAGGACTTTACAGGTAGGTACTTAAATTTTGTTTTTGTTTATATAGATGTTGTGACATCAAAATGTAGATAATATTAAGTATAAACAGATTATAAATTACTAAAAGAAAAAAGATTCTAATTATTTTGAAGTAATAATAAAATGGTGTTTGGATTACTTTTTAGTTTTTGTTTGGAGTACTTAGATACCAACTATCGATAGGGCTAAACTAATGTTATTTAATTAGGTATTCCGCTCTCAGTTATTTCGCGAATGTTGAAGTTACGCCCAGAGGCGGCCTTAGCCATTGCAAGGCTCTGAGTGGTAGATCTTTGCGTGGCCCTTATCCGTTGTGGAATTTATATGAATTGGAAGTTTTACAAATTCATGATGCTTAATAAGACATGCAATAGTTTAAAAAAAGTTTTCAAATGTAGATAGGTACCTATATAATGCCATTACATATTAACACTCGCGCGTTGTGGATGTTGCAATGCGCGGCGTAAGGTGTTAGATTCAAATACTCATTGCATTTTTCTACTTGGGGTGCAGTGTGAGGATGTTAGGCCCCTGCAAGAGCGTGACCCCGGGCGGTTGCCCCCACCCCCTAAGGCCGCCACTTTCCACGCCAATCGCCTTTCACTGAGCATATCAAAACAGAGCGAAGCCGGGGCGGCTACTATAGCTACCTAGTAATCTAATTTAAAATAATATATACTTAAAAGGATAAGGTGACTGACTGACTGATCTTTCAACGCACAGCACAAATTACTGCACGGATCGGGCTGTTTGCCATGCAGTGCAGATAGATATTAAATGACGTAACTTCCGTCACGAAAGGATTTTTGAAAATTCAACCCTTAGGGGAGTAAAATAGGGGTTTGAAAGTCCTCAACGAAATACGGGTTTGAAAGTCGCGGGCACAAGCAAGTAAATGAACTAAAAATATACAAATGACTGATTTTTTACAGGTTATGAAGCTGGATAAACTTTTGAGTCTAGTTCGAGACCCGCCGTTCCAAACTGGTGTTGTGGATGAGAAGTTCGACGATGATTAAATGAATCATGATCCGGCGCCAACCCTGAGGCCTGTGAGCAAGGCCATATTTGAACACTTTGCGTGACCTGTGGAGCTGAGAGAGATTCGCTGATTCAGTGATCAACACTAATAATTCACACAGGCTGCGTAAGCGTACACGTAGCGCGTACCATTGCGTTGTAATGTATGGAACTGTATAAAAAATGGCAAACCGCTTGCGTAATGCGTGGACATATGCATAACCCGATGTGTTAGGGGTTTACGCGCGTCACTACGCACGTGTCACGTGTACGTGCTTGGTGTGAATCGGCCTTAAATGAAAGTCTAAAGTTCTACATTGCTATTTCACTGAGCGATATAAAAATAATTATTTTTCGTAGAAAACCTTCAATGGATTAAAAATAAATATGTCAAATGAGCTCGCAGCTATCATTCAGTATTGATCACTGAGTCATCGAATCATCCGTTGGGGGTATTTATGTATGTACGAGTGCAAAGTTTTTAACTGCGACATAATGTTCAGTTTCCAAAGTGTTCAAATATTTGCTGATAGGAATATTGTATAAAAATGATATTTTTACTAAGTGTTTATTTATAGGAACTTAATTATTAGTTATTTAGTCAATAATAATTTGAAAATAAAACAAAGTTTTGATAATTTAATGAGTTTTATTTATTAGTAAAAGCCTTAAAATAAATAGCTGTTGTAGCATTACAATATTAATAATAACTTTATGTAAAGGCATCGATACATTTACTGTAACGAACTATATTTTCATTTTAGGCAGAATATTATGAAGCAACATATTTATTTATCTACTTTAAAAATACACAAAAGAACAAGCAAATTGATTTGATTTTATAATTCAGTGTAATACTTAGTCTTTGAAATTCCTTAAATAAAAGAAATTCCTTCCAAACAATCTACTTAGGTAATTCAAAATTTCTTATTTATTAAGTAGGTAGGTAGATAGTAGATACCTACGATAAATAATTACATATATGAAAGTTTAGAATAGAATCTACATATTATTCAATTGCGTATTATTTATTTAAATACCTACTAAAATAAAATTTTATATGATATATCTCACTACCAACGATGTAAATGACAAAACTCTAATAAGAATAATTTATTATATTCTGCCCAAAATACAGATAAACTCTAAAAACAAAACAGTTCCATTTAAAATGGATTTTACATTCAGTATTTAGGTAACAATATCGACTAGAATTACTAACGAGATCTTCAAAAATACATTTTCCATATTTATTTAATTAATTGAATCATAAACAAGCCACCTTCTTCAAAATTGCTTTACAATTAGGTCCCCTAACTTATTGAAAACTTTGGTATAGATTAGTATACCTAAATATTATTATTGATAGTCTATATTATACTTTCATTAGCATTAAAGATCAGCACACATATCAACTCGGAAACGGAACGTCGCTGTATCGCCTTTAGCCTCGCCGTCAACCAGGCGTCAAGCATGCAAAAAGCAGATCAGCAGCTCCAGTACGTCAACTCGGCTAAGGCTAGGCCACTCTGCGCTTAACAGCTCGTTGGCCGCACACTGGCATGCCTGGACGAAGAGACGTAAGCGCGTGGAGGACGAGCCGTAGGCGCGGGAACTGCAAGTTGAGTGTTGACCATACACCGCACCGCAGATCGTGAGCTTGACCCGAGGCGATGCTACGGTTCCGATTAGTGTGCGTTGCAGTAAGGAGTTTCATACAAAGAATACTGGATGGCTCAAGTTACGCGGCGACGATCCCTTTCCGAGTTGATATGTGTGCACCTTAAGGGTGCGTTACGTCACGACTGAAGCAGAACCGAGCGGAAAGGCAAAATGCCAAAAGACGAAAAACCATACGCAGAATGCCAAATCGCTATGATAGTAAAAAATAAATTTAACTAAACTAAAAATATAATGACTTGCTTAAATTTTCAGGTACATAATCTTAAAATTGAACAAGTTTGCTTAAACTATTTCGAAACATTTCAATTTTAGCATTTTGCGTTTTTGGCGTGAACCTTGCTTGGAATTTTACGTAAGTAATCATTCATTACGGTTATCGCAAAACGCCTTAATTTAAATTTTGGCATTTTGCGTTTTTGGCGTTGTGCGTCTAAACGTGCGAAATACCGTTCCGGCGAGGAACAGGCTGGGAGGCTATTATAGGTAAACGGACAATGAGTCTCCTTAAAAATACATACTTTGTGTTCTATCATAAGAAAAATTGTATAAGATTAACCATAACTACCCTATTACATATTAACTAGGTGTTTAGAAATGCAATGCTGACACGATCGTCAACCAACTGAACTAGATAGGACATTATAATAGAGAGCCAAATAATTGAAGAAATCTAAGTCTTTATTTTGTGCACGGCTAAATCAATGAAACATTGTGCGTGTAACGCTAATGGCCTGGCTACATTTAACGGGAAACGCCGTTTAAAAACGCGTCAATGGCCGTTAACCGTAGGCCGTAGCCACTACCCAACGTTTGAGGTGCATGCCCAGAATTGCACCTCTAACTCCCGAATAGAAGGCATAAGTTTTAACCAATAGGCTATCCATGTTTTAGGCTACTAACGTGCCCTTGGCTGCGATCTCACTTGGTGGTCTAACTTCACAGGCTAACTTAGAAGGAGTGTGACAGTTTAATATAACCCAGGCCCCTTATCGATGTCTACAGGGCATAATTCTAATGGAACGCTTAACCTCTTGGCGGCATGTCTTTGCTGGTAGAGTGGTAACTAGTCTAGCCACCCACCAGACTCTTGTTAAAAGACTGAAATAATGAAGAAAACTCAGATATCCATTTCAGACCAGTGCTGAAATTAATTTATCGTATTCCTGAATTGTACCTATTCTTATAAGCCGGGCATTACGATTATCGAGTCAAATTTTGCACAGTACATACGCTAGATCTTTGGTTTATTCTATGGATATAGAAGTTTAGGGCCGAGTTTTTCGGATTTCTCCACCGCGCCCGGACCAAGTTTGAGGTCCAGGAAGGCGCGAGCGTCGTTGGGTGCTGGCGCTTGACGACCAACAAACTGGATCTGTAAAAGAAGTTGAGTAAAATAAATACCTAATAGCAGTTTCAGATTAGCGTTTTTTTTTGCGCGTACTAACTAACAACTAATATTTGCTAATGATGGACCCACTGGTTACTGGAATACGCCAGAATCAGCCCCGCTGATTCTGGCGTATTCCAGTGTATGATATTGCACTAACAGTGTATGATATTGCACTACTACCGTATATTGCGTAGGTACTACCGTTTACACTTTACTGTTTATGGCTAAATAGGCAATTTTAACTCCAGGACCACGATCTTCAGAAATGAAGGAACAACTAGAGAGAGAGAGACTGCCAAATGATACCCACCTGAGCTAATGGGTGCAAATGTCGTTCAGGAAACTCCCGCTGATGCGCCAGCACCCAGTCCGCGGGCCACATCGTGCCGTTCCGCGCTGCGAACGGCAATATCAGCACGTATACTCTGTTAGTGGCTGAATAGGCAACTCTGTAGTAATGGCCCTTGGTCGCTCGCTCCCATACAAAGCCGTCGTTGTCTGCGCCGCCGCGTTGTAGCCACGAGACCTGGGGGAGGTCGGACGAGTGGATGCCTATCTCGGCGTATTCCACCCAAGGGAGAAGGTCGCCACTGAAAAAAAAGTTTTCTAATTGTTGACAATTACATTAATTGCATTGTAGTAGTCCGCTATTATCTAGATACAATTATAAAAGTGAAAGTGTGTACATATCCAATACAAAACAAGTTGCATAAGACACATTACTGTCTACTTAAGAATGTTTTACATTGAAAATTACCTATTCAAGTTAGATAAGGTTCTACAAAGAAATGAACATTATTATCAATACAGGGCACTTGCATCACGCCTATAAATCGTACAGACCACAGACCCATCTTTGGTGGTGTTTTATACTTACTGTGCAACAGCTCCCAGCAACGATGTGGTCTCCAGCCAACATCTTGCACCCGCTTGCGTTAAAGCTCGCAACACATGAGCGGCCGTGCGGCGAATGTTGCGGCGACAGCACGGCGGGGTGTTGCGCCCCGCGAGTAGATACGACGGGGTTCTTTGGACCGGTGGAAAACATCGCTAGAAACATACAACACTACAATGATTGATTAATTTATTTAAGACTAGCGACCCACCGAGTTGGGCGCACAGGCGGACAGACAACAAAGTTATCCTATAAGGGTTCTGTTTCTCTTTTTAAGGTACACAGTCCTAAAAATCGCAATTGTTTCGAGAATACGGACACCATTAATCCATACGTACTGATATTATCAACGTAAAAGTGTGTCTGTCTGTCTGTCTTTCACAGCCCATAGATTTAACCCATTTTAACAAAATCTGGTAAGAGATAGCTTGCGTCCCAGAGCAAACATAGACTTCTTCTTATCCCGGAAAATCAAAGTTTTCACAGGATTTTTAAAAACCTAAATCCACATAGACTTTGCAGGCATCATCTAGTGATTTAATAAAATTAATAAAGTAGGGTCATACCTGAGATTCTCTCTTACAACCAAACCACTGCACTCTACCATCTTCTTTCACAACAGCCTTTACACCCAGCTCTTTATACAAGGCCACTCTATAATCTCTGGTCTGTTTAGTGGCCTTCTGCTTCGAAGCTGGGGTCTTCAGCACATTCTTGCCTGCTGCAAACTTACTCTCTAATATCTGTACCTGAAAATATTTGCTCAGACTATTTTAAGCTTTCAATTACTGGAGCTCATGTTCCTAGATAACATTTGTGCACTAAACATGATGATATGTAAACCTTTATCCTTAGGATCTCATAAGAACAAAACCTTTATTTTAAAGGGTTATCGCTCTATCGGCACTCTGTCAAATTTTATTTGGATAAACAGACTGAGTATTGCTGTTTCTGTTTGACCAAAGATAGTCTATATCCACTTTTAGGACTACAGAGCATTTGAATTTATGTATAACTTTTAATACTTAATAGATGCTTTGAAAATTGAGAAAGATCCTTAAAACAATCAGTGGAAATGACAACCATAAAGGAATACAAGCCACATTTATCTTGTTACAAGTAAAAACATTAATCATTTGTGAATACAGTTAGTAGGTATAGATGTTAGTGCTATTTAAGTACTTAGGTACATTATACATACAATACACATAGTATTGTGTGTATTTGTAGTGTGGTGTACTAATGTTTGTGATTTTATGTGTGACCATTAATGTTAATGAAATGATAATTACAATATGGAAAGCATCATCCAGAAAAGGTTTCTGTTAAAATGTTACTCGTAATATTCAATGACTCATGCATCTACCTTCAATGGACTATTAAATTGTCAGAAGTGTCAAGTTATATTCAAAACCTAGATACAGAATTTAATTACTTACCTTTAAACCTTTTGCTGCAGTCTGTAAGTATAAAGATTCAGGGAAGGGAAAAGTAAATGGCTTGGGTAATGTGTGAAGTACTGTAGTTTTGATCAGCAAAGCATGTTGACCCTGAACAGCGTCACAAAGTTTCAACGAGGAATCTTTACTGTACTTGAGAGTCCATTCAGAATATGCCCATTTTAATTGTTGACATGTTAACCGTGCGTTGCCTATACCAACTGTTATAGCTTGACTTGGATAAGTTGTTGCAGCAATCGCCATCTGCTGGAATACGCGACGAGAAACACGCGTCGAATCAGGTACGAATAACACATATTCGGTGGAAACATACGTCAGAGGGTCCAGGTCCCGTGGAGACTTATCTAATCGAAATTCAAGTGACAAGATCCTCACATTACGTAAAGTCTCATTTGTAGCAGAAAACTGGAACGGAGGATACTGCCTCCGTTGGCACAACACCAAGATCTGTATATTTGGGTATGCGGACACAAACGACTGCACACTTTCAGCGATATCATTCTCAAAATCCTCAAACTGTCGAAACACAACAGTCACTAGTTTGGACAAATGCCTCGTTGAATGAGACGGTGCTGAACTCGAAGTGGTTACCGGAGCTATTGGATATATCTTATATTGAGGAATCAAATAGCCGCAAACAATTATCGCTATTATTCCAATAAGAAGATACACTTTGAATGTCAAGCGACCACGTAACAGTCGATGGAGCATTATTCTTATTCATTAATGTAATCATTTCATTCATAGTATTGGTTTTTGATAAATAGATAAAAGACTAGTTTCTAGGATATACAACTTTTATATATTTTTTAGTAATGCTTCGCATTTTATAGACAGGTTTTTTGCGAAATTTCTCACACTTGACAGTTGACACCACCCATTGACATTTGACAGTGACAACTTTTTTGACAAACGTAGACAACGCAAATACAACATAGGTAAGTTCTCCTTTTTCCATAGACTAACTTTTGTTTATGGCAGATTAAGGTTTCTTTACACATCACGGTAAAAGCGTTTTTTGCTACTGAATAACAGAATTTTGTTGTGCAGTATCTTCTGTAAGAATTAAATATGTTAGGTAATTCTTAAGTTTATGAAGTCCTTCTAGAAAAAGAAGGTAGGACAAAACGAAATTCTCTTTTTCTTATATTAACGGACGAGACGTTCGAGACGGCAAGCTATTTTATGTCGTCTCCACACTCTCCGAACGTTTGTGCATTCTGGTATATTTTCTGTGTCACTATATTGTACTGTCATTTTTGATTACTTTTTTTTTGTACCTACTACTACTTTACTTTTACCAAACGTCAAAAGTGATTTACGTGTGTGTTCATCTTCATCATTTTCATTTTGGATTATTTTTGTAATTACTACAAATTTCGGTAGATATGATGAACGAAAATAATGATTTTGAGCCCCTAGAGCCATCGCTAAGAAATGTGATCGAACAAAAGTCACTGCGATGGATATTCGTTGGAGGAAAAGGAGGAGTAGGCAAAACGACGTGCAGGTTATTACAATAATTACATTTACTATTTTGTTAATATTCTTGTCTCTAACTTATTTACAATAATTGTTTCTCGTTGTTACAGTTGCAGTCTTGCTATCCAACTTTCTAAAGTAAGGGAATCAGTGCTTATAATTTCTACTGATCCAGCTCACAATATTTCTGATGCATTCGACCAGAAATTTTCTAAAGTGAGTGATTTATCATGTTTTTATGAGACCAATTATCACCAATCTTGCTCATAATAAAGTCTGATTTAATGTTGTTACTGTTTTATTATTTTGGTCTCAAGATGTTAAGTTTCCATTTTTTTTCTTTGTGTGAAATAGTATTTTCTTTCTTACACAATGATAAATAGTACAGTTATTGCATAATTTTGCCATGTAAGCAATCAGTGATTGTAATTGTCATTTTACTGTAAGCGAGCCCTGAAGATTATACACACTGTTTTCTTCTTTCAGGTGCCCACAAAAGTGAAAGGTTTTGACAATCTATTTGCCATGGAAATTGATCCTAATGTAGGCCTCACAGAGTTGCCTGAAGAATACTTTGAGGGAGAGTCTGAAGCTATGAGGCTTGGCAAAGGTGTTATGCAGGAGATTGTTGGTGCATTCCCTGGCATAGATGAAGCTATGAGCTATGCTGAGGTATGGCATTTATTCATGTAACTTACTCTTAATAAGCGTAATATGTATGTGTAATGTTATGAATATCAAAAGTTATTCATAATTTTAAGTTAAAATAGTCTTGCATCAACTGATTCGGCAGTCTCCCAAGTCCCAACTACAGTCTGCAGCTCAAGAAGACTGACTGAAGACAGTGAGCTAAAAATGCCTGATAACTGGCCTGCCAGTTTATTATGACTACATTGTATTTATAATGTAGGGAAGTTATACAAAACAATAAGCTATCAAATGTTTCTAGATAGATCTTGGCCCTTTGGACTAGTGGAGAAATCAGTGGGTAAAAAGCTTGTAGACCCCTGATTTAGTTCATCAATTTGTTAATAGCAGCGTTGTTCCCTGGAATAATTTGGTAGATATTGTAAAACTCAGCTAAACATATCTTTTCAAGGGGCTGGAGGATATCTTATACTGCACTTACTGCAACTAATAATAAACAAATCTTGAATATTTCAGGTGATGAAACTAGTGAAAGGAATGAACTTCAGTGCTGTGGTGTTCGACACTGCTCCCACTGGGCATACTTTGCGTTTGCTGTCATTCCCACAGGTTGTTGAAAAGGGACTTGAAAAGTTGATGCGCTTAAAATCTAAGGTAAGTAATAAGGATAACAGCATACTATCAATGCTATTTTATATGCTTAGAATCACAAACACTCAACAACATGCTATAGTTTTTCTGTGGTTTCTAGTTTTTTTTTTTTTATGAAAATCATTAGATGTTGACTACATAGGGGTGCAAATTCTCACTGTATTATGTTATTTGCGGAGGAATCTTGTTAAGTTCCTGAGCACATTCACTAGTGTTGTCAGCGTTTGTGTCATTATTATTATTATTTATAATAGGCTAAGCAGCTTTTGCTGATGTATCTATATCTTAAGTGCTTTGAGTTTTCCAAATGTTTTTTCAATTTATTCTTGAACTGGTATAATGGAGCTTGACATAACCACATCCTTAATTATTGATTAAATGCTTTATTCTCCACAGGTAGCGCCATTCATCAACCAAGTTGCAACACTCTTTGGAATCTCAGAATTAAACTCAGACATGTTCAGCAACAAAATAGATGAAATGCTCTCAGTTATAAAGCAAGTAAACACACAGTTCAAAGACCCAAATCAGACAACTTTCGTATGCGTCTGCATAGCAGAGTTCCTGTCACTGTACGAAACAGAAAGACTGGTCCAAGAACTTACAAGATGTGGAATAGACACCCACAATATAATTGTCAACCAGTTACTCCTACATGCATCTGCACCTTGTGAGCTGTGTGCGGCCAGGCATAAAGTGCAAGAGAAATATCTGGAACAAATTGTAGATTTGTATGAAGACTTCCATGTAACCAAGTTGCCTTTATTAGATAAGGAAGTCCGTGGCGCGGCTGCAGTTAACGCGTTTTCGGAGTATTTACTCAATCCATATGTACAACCTACATCAAACACATAATGTGATTCAGAATTATTGTTTACTATTCAATACCAATAAACATTAGGTTGAGGGCTAAAACTGTATTACAATAGAAAATGAAAAGGGAATGAATTTTTTTTGGGGTGCACCAAGATGATATCTTTAAATCGTTTATCTAAAAATCATTCACATAATATTACTATTAGAAATGCAGAAGTGTGTCTGTCTGGCTACTATATTTTTAAGGCCTATCTGTAACCAATTTTGATGTTTTGTACAGAGATAGCTCGCATCACTTGGGTGAATAGACTATTTTGGTATCCCAGAAAATCCAAGAGTTAAAAAAGGTTTTTATAAAACAGCCAGCAGAAAAAGTTACATCTCATCACAGAACAGAAAAAGTCCACGAAAGCTTATCAAGCGCGAGCCAAACGCTCAAGGCCTACACGTTTGAAGCTCTGTCTATATTGCGCGAACTTCGTTCGTTACATACTCCGTTCATAATCGGTTCACCAAGTACCCATAGTCTCGGCTGCTATTCAATTTCTGTCGCACGTAGTGTATTTCATGCTTTAAAGATGAAATAAAACACTTAAATAATGGTGATTCAGCATCCAAAGGGAAAGCAATAATGAACCTCCAAACGCTCTTATGAACTAAGAATGTATGCAGTAGGAATGCTACGGTATTTGAAGTTTTTTTAAGTTAGAAGAATTGTTAGTTT
This sequence comes from Maniola jurtina, assembly GCF_905333055.1. Classification (NCBI taxonomy): domain Eukaryota; kingdom Metazoa; phylum Arthropoda; class Insecta; order Lepidoptera; family Nymphalidae; genus Maniola; species Maniola jurtina. The sequence continues at coordinate 4,377,401 of NC_060048.1, read as the reverse complement.
TTTTTTGCAAGATATGAAATCTACAGTGATTTCCGTCAAATATCATAGGAATTAGATAGTGAGTATAGAAAATTAGCTAGGTAATATATGCATTTAAATGTTATCAAAATGTGTATAGTACCCCTGATTTATTATTATATAAATTTTTATCTTTCATATACATACTTAATATATAAAATTATTCCAAATAAATTCTTGTTATGTAAAAGGTAATTTTATTTCTTAGATTTAGTTCCCAGATTTTGTTTGATTTGATAAAAACAAATGGAAAAGAATATTATGGACTTTGTCTTTATTATCTTGTTCTTCATTGTACCATTAATTAATAAGTAAAAATTATCTAATTATAATACTTAATGATGAATTATTCGTAACAAATCATTCATATTATCATAACAACTTTATAAATACTATATTTATATATAATAAATTATATATAACAACTGTATAATACTGTGAAAAAGCCCTAAGTATGGCAGTGTTGATTGGCATAAAAGCCTAATAATGGATTCAATACACAATGGCCCAATGCACAAAGCTTATGCCTGTCAAAGTGTAGAGAATGTTTCAAAATTGTGCTAAGATCCTTAGATTTTTATAAGAAAATCTACAGAAAACCGGCTAAAACAAGCCGCGCGCAGCAAGTGTACGGCAAATGCCCCTGTGCATGTTCGCTGTGTATTAGGCCAATGTGTAAAAGCGTCTTTGAATGCGATAACTAGGGCATGCACACACAAGCAACTTTTGCCTTCACAACAGTTCCGTCCAGTCTCTTGCAAGTGCCTACTGGCAAGTTGCCTCACAGAAATGTTTAGAATACAATTAATTGCCAATACAATAATTTTTAGAATACTTGTGCTGAACTCTGCAGGAAATTGTGCAAGTTATTTGCCAACCGACATTTGGCCATAGACTTGACATAGGAGACGAAATGGTTGCGGAGTCAAAAGTTGCTCGTGTGAACGCGCCCTTTCAAATCAATATGACAATATTGTACATTTATGTGTAAAGTTCTAAATTTGCAAACGTGCACTACATAATCATAAATCGCTTAAAGTTTAACTATAATATAAAATTCAATCATAATAACAACCCATAAAATACAACAGTAAAATGCCATTGCAATGGTAAATACATAATCGTAAATTTAATATTTAAATAAAGGCAGGGCAGAGCCTCAGTCAAAACTCAAAACGAATGTAAAAATGGTTGACCCCTAGTTTACACTCAGTAAACAAGTTTTGATACTTGTTTTCAATAAAACTTGTCAGAAACTTATTGAATTCAAACTTTTATTTTAGATATTATTTTGTCTTTTTCCTTTCGTGTTAGGAAATAATAGTCAAACATTGTTTTTCTGACTACAGCAAAGCCAAAAGGATAAGTTATGATTTTAAGTCTTATGTATTTATGTACGTATGTTTGATTCTGTGTGTTCCTCCATGACGCCTAAACTATTTTGATGGAAAAGGACAAAATTCTGTAATAAATATACCAAGCGACAGAAACCCAATCTCTATTATTATTTACTATATACTAGTGTCACACTTGTTTGTGACCGGTCTACATCATGATATAAAACATAATATTCTAAATGTAGGTGTAGGTATGTATATAATATGGCTGCCATTTTTTTAGACCATAAACAAGTTGTGACAGATAAGCACAGAACTTGGACAAAAAATTCTACGTAATATTGTCTCTGTTATCTGTTAACACAAGAAAGAGACAAAATATGTCTCAATGAACGACAATATATATCTATCATTTAACATATTTTTACAAGTTTTGTTAAACACAATATTTTTCATATTGTTATTGTTTGTTGGTGTAAACCAGAGGTAGTAATTAACTCACATTTTGTGATATGTCATACATACACCGCAGCAAAAGACTAAAAGGTTTAACTAATAACTTAAAGATTAGATAAATAACCCAGCGTAATAATTGGGACAACATTGCCCTGTACTTGTGAAGCCATGTTAAACATGACTAATACTTCTATTTTCCCTTCAAATAAGCGTAAAGCTTGTGCTTGGAGTAAGTCGTAGGTACGACAATAGTGCAACAGATTAGGTTTGAACCGCTCTGACTTTGTTTCAATCTACTCCTTGACCGCTGAACTAGAAACACTGAAATGGACATATACAAGTACGCTGGAAGAGGTGTGCCATACAAAATGACAGTTGTTGTTGTGCCGATTCGCAACGCCCAACCGAGCGTACCGGAAATTAAAATTGGCACTTTATGTGAAATGGTCTTCATGTAGATTTATCACTAACATTTAGTTCAGAGTAGGTAAACTCGCATGACGGTCACTGCTGCTATCCGACCAAAATCAAGTTCTTCAAAAACTGGTCGGCAATCGCAGGTCCAGCGTACTTGTATCAGTAGAGGTCAGTGACTAGAAAGATTTAAAATCTTCAATTCTCTATGGTCAAACACAAATCGTAATAATCACTTGTGTCAACTAGATCGTACTTGGTTGGGTATGTGCCATACAGTTAGGGTAGCTCCTATTAGGACCCCTAAAAGCGCGGCAGTACATGACCCCACTTCAAATAACAACTTAGGTGTGAATACCCCCCATATCATGAGGTGACGGCAGTGGATTGTGGCTGATAATGCACAGGCGTATACCTGAAAAACAATTTAAAATATCCTTTATAAAAGTATTGATGTTTTGCTTGCACACGATATAATGACCACCTCAGACTTAGCTAGAGATTTTTACTCTATCCCATTAGAATTCCCAAAAGAATAACAAGTTACACTGGACACCGAATCATATCATAATGTAAATCGTTGGGAATTATTTCCTATTGAGTCACTATGACACGATTGGGTATGAATCATTAGGAACCAATCAAAATAAAAATGACTCAAAAACTTTTCTAGGGTCTATCAATAGTTGGTATAGCAAAAATCTATACTCGACGTACTTACTCTAACAGCGAAGCATAGGGCAAACTTGAGACACAGAGAGAAGACAGCTGCTAGCTGAGTCCTGGGGCCGAGTGAGGCGGCGCCGTTGCGGCCCCAAAGCGCTAGCAGGGGCACCGTCGCGCCGAACATTAGAGGCATTCCTACGACAAAATTACAAAAGGGTCTTGGACTGTAGTAATCAAATGTTGTGATGTTTTGTGTAGCGGTAGTTTATGGGCTAGAATTCATTATTAAAGAAAATAATTTTAAAAAAATTTCACAGTTTCGAAATTTTTAACTTAATGATTAACGTCACGCTGTATGGAAGGCGATCAATGACGTCACAAGGCGTAAACGACACACTGCGACCGAGATCAATAGAAATGGAACTTTGACTTTGCTCATACTTAAGACACTGTTAAAACGAGACAGCGTTATATCGCTGACATAAATCCATCTCGTCTTAATTTCATCTTAACTGAAAATTAAGTCACCCACTGCACAAGTTTAAGTTGAGTTCTGTATGGTTGACTCCAAGTGTACAATGTGCAATAATTACCAAACAAATAGATAAACATCAGCGCGACTGATATAGGCGTCCCAAATGATGTATAGTTAGGATCGCCGGCGTGGAACACTGCGGCCCAGCGCACGTGGCTGAGCGTCGCATGGTGGCCCGTGCCGTAGAAATGGTACGAGGCCAATAGTGCCCACAGGCAGGCCAGGCTTGAGCTGCATCTCATGGTAAGAGCTGAAAAATTAAAAGTAGGTGAATAAAATGACTGAAAAATGCGAAGACATACAATTCACTTAACGACATTAACGACGGTTTATTAAAATATCAAAAGGTTTTAAGCAAAAACCTCAAGTTCTACGCTCTAGATGGGTAGTCCGAGCAAAAATTTTGCAGGCTGCAACTCGCTTTTGCTTATAATTTGATGGCCAGTACTAATTTTGTCAGCTTCATAAGGTTTTTGGTCTGAATTATTCAGCTAGTGTGTAGTAGCTCTGTTATGACTAAATTTTTTAGAGAACCAAAACTTTCCAACTTACAAAACTTGGTTGAGCCTTCAGTCTTCAACAACGGGACGATATTCAGCGCAATGAATCCCGACAGGAGTGCTAGGCCAGCTGTTGGCGCAAACGCTGCGCCCAATACCAGTGCATTGGCCAAATAAAACAGTAGCCCCGATACAACCAGCGGCATAGTCGCTCCCCTACCGTCCTTCCTCCACAGGAGAACAAACATGGCGATAATGACCAACCAAGCTCCTCTGGCCAACATTCTGGATCTGCTTGGAGAGCCTAAAGATCCCCAGCCTACTGCCCAGTGAGCGCAAGCGAAGATACCAGCTATAACTACCCCATAGCCCCTCCATTCTACATGACGTCTTGCGATCGCTATTACAGCTGCTACAGACCCTAAAGCTAGTACTAAAGCTGCTCGAGACGCATTACCCGTAGAATTGCCTTCTCCAGCCGTCCAACAGTCCCCTTGCTCCTCCCTACAACCTCTATACGACCTAGTTAACACCATCACAACCCCAAACCCAGCCCATAGCAACAAAGACTTCATCGTCCCTACATTCCAAGCCAGCAAACCTAAAACCGTTAATGCAAGATACGACAACGTTGCACCTTCTTCTATTATGTAACTATTCGAAACTAAAACCGCCGCTGAGGCAAATAGGGCAGACCGAGCGAATCGCTCGTAAAACTGCGAACGTCCTTCCGACCACCTCTGCGTTATTCCATCCCAGTGCATAATAACTAATACGCACGTAATAGCCCCTGACACTAAACCTGTGCTTAAAATTATCGAGTGCTCTAAATGCTCCAAGATTTCAAAGTAGTATGCAGTGTAACAAACGCCTATACAGACAGCCATAGATACTAGTCCACTAGGGACGAAGGTGCTAGCGAAAACGTGCGGAATGCGTTCTATAGGAATGCCTTCAGTGATGATCCAGTTGAAGAAAATTGCTAGAAGGAGCAGCAAAAGCGCCCTAAGCATGGATAAAGAGTCGAATTCAACCCAAACTTCGCGAAATGCCCCTCGCACTTTATCCATTAGGTTCCTGAAACAAGTGGGTACAATTGAAAATGTAATAGTTACATAACACATGTTCGCGACTGCACCGTGTTGTTTCAAAAACTTAGATCCTATCGAGTTTAGAAAGATGGTGTGTTTTGTAGGATTAAACATCCAGTATCCATACTGTTTAGTATCGTAGATCAAGAAACAATGTAAGTAATCATTTATTAAAGGATAAAAATAAGTTTGAACTTTGAACATTGTTAGTTAAAAATGACACTTTTTGACCGAAATAACAAGTTGTAGTCGCAAACAGGCGATAATATTATGTAATACAAGAATAGGTTTAAAAGTCCAAAAAACAGATGTCATTTATACAAAACCACCACTCCATAAATAGACTCCAACCAATGTTTATGTTTAACCAATGTTCGGATGGGTTATTGATAGATAAGTGAATAGGGATCTTCTAGGCAAACTCACTCCTACTTAGGCTGCATCATTACTTGCCAGCAAGTCTGATTACAGTCAAGAGCTAGTCTAAAATTAAAAAAAAAAAGTATTTCTGTACCATTATTTAGAAAACTAAAACGGTTGGAGACCGCAACAAGTACAATAAATACGCCGCCAACTTTAAGTTATTTAATACATAAAACTTTGGGACATCTCTGGCATCCTTCTTACCTAACTTCAGTAGTGTAAATCTTGAGTTCTGCCTCACTTTCCACACCAGCTGCTAGGTCTATCTGTGTTCTGGTGGCATTTATTAACTGTGCCAGCCGCTCCAATGAGATCTGTTGAGATTCTTCTCCATATCGCACTAAATACTGCGCTACCTAAAATACAAACTGAATTTATTGATATTGAATTAAGTTCTCTTAACACATTCGCTGCGTTGTTGGCACTAAAACAGAACTTATTGCCAGTGCTCTACAAGTCATATACTACCCATATACCATAAGTACCAGCTATGCGTTACTACTTCTTTTTACCAATACCTGACTTCCAAGGTCCTTAAAGACAAAGAAACCCAACGTTTTTACAAAAAAAAAAAATTAATCGATAGCTAACAGCCTTCTATCCTCAGCACCCCTTACAATGGTTCGTATAGGCCGCAGTGTAAGCAAAGGCCCTTTGAAAATGGGGTCCTTTTTTCGGATGGATTCGAAACAAGTTGGGCTTAATTCGAATAATCATGTTTTGGTCATTTATTATAATATTTATAATGGATATTACCCCCGATAGTTTTAGAGCTAAAATAAAACATAGAAATATGTACTTATAAAATTATAACTCCTTACCTGTTTTAAGTTATTACTCAAATGCAATAACGTATGCGTTACAGGCATATTAGGTAACACAGGTAACAGTAAATTTCCTAGTGATGGCGCGGGCGGGGGTCTCCCCAATGCCGCACTGATTGTAGCGGCCAGATCGGTCTGTTGCACTTCTCGGCCAATTTGCCTGTCGGATTCGTCCCCTGCGAACCCTGACCCACTGTAGGCGAATAACGCCGCTGTACGCTCGGCTTTGCTTTCTCCACCATGGTCACCTGTTTGACAAACAGTTAACTTACAGTTATTTATATTTAGTAAATAACAAGAGAAGTGGGTTAAGGTTTGGACCACACAAAAATCAACGGCAACTGCATGGCAAGAAGACTCATTTACGCACGGATACGTGTCATCATCATCATCAGCCTGTGGATGTCCACTCTTGGACATAGGTCTCTCAAAAAGAGCGCCACCACACCCGATCCTCAGCCTTCCTCATCCAGCCACTTCCCGCCAGCCGCTTTATATCGTCGGTCCATCGTGCTGGAGGGCCTCCTACACCATGCTTGCTTAAATGCGCATCTACATAATTGAATTTCGAATGTTTTTGAAAACGTGTTTGTGATTGGCTGGTGACCCAAAATGGTTAACGCCCACTGAGATTTTTGCCGCTTCATTTGTACAAGATTACGTTATAGAGTTTTATAATATCTACTAACTTCTTTTCGCGGATAGGGTAAGTCACAGTAAGTACTACGACTCTGAATTTCTGTTGCGCTTGGTATCCAAACCTTTAGACTAATTGATCAAGACTTAACATTATAACAACAATTATCAAAAAAGCACATTTATATAAAGGGTTTATTGGACAACTAATGATAAGGAAACTAAACACTAAAGGCTAAAATGAAAAACTGTAACTAAGTAATGTACTATTAATTTACTCAATATAAAAAAATCACTGGGTATTAATTAATTTAGTCAACTGACATGACGCAATGACGTCAATCGTTTGCAATGAGGAATACGACGCAGAGAGATGCCAATTTTAGGAAGCTTTAGAAAGGAATCATCACACTTCACACTAATATTATAAAGGCGAAAGTTTGTGTGTATGTGTGTGCGTATATGTTTGTTACTCCTTCACGCAAAAACTACTTGACAGACTTGGCTGAATTTTGAAATGGAGATAGATAATATCCTGGATTAGCAGGCTACTTTTTATCCCGGAAAATCGAAGAGTACCTACCCACGGGATTTCTAAAAACCAAAATCCACGCAGACGAAGTCGCGGGCATTAGCTAGGTAGGCATCTGCTAAGAAAGGATTTTTGAAAATTCAACCCCTACGGGGGTAAAATAGAAGTTCGAAATTCGTGTAGGCCATGTGGACGAAGTCGCAGGCATGAACCTGTAAAGGATATGTTAGGTAAGTGTCCCCACCAATTATCGCCGCACGTTGCATAAAAGCTACTCCTAAAATTAGCATACATGATATAGAAGCAGAACAAAATAGCACGCAAAATATAGTAATCGTCAGCAAAAATAAATAACTATGCTTTAGAATCACACACAGTTATCCATAAAACATCATCTATCTATTCTAATAACAACACAATGTTTCAAGCAAACACCTACCATCTGACTTTTTCCCTTCTTGTGAGTCTAAAACAATGTAAAGTGATTTAGTTTATTTTAACTTGTCAACTTTATTTATTCTATATGTATATTTAGAATTAGACTAATAACTTATAACATTTTTTTTTTTTTTTTTATTCACTATAGGTAAGCGCTTGACCACAATCACACCTGATGGAAAGTGATGATGTGGTCTAAGATGGGACGCGTTTACCTAGAAGGTGCCTATTCACTCTTGTTTTAAAGATACCCGGATAAAAGGTATTTAAATGTTTATAATTAATTGCTACTATAATCTATGCTAGAATAACACTTGACCTAATTTACATTTAGGTCTATTGAAAAATACCTGCTAACCAATAAAATGATTGAAGAAACACTCACTAAGAATGTGTTAATTATACAATTTTTTGGAATAATAGAATAGTAAATCCCATTTTTTACTATTTATTTTAAAAAAAAGTATTTTTACTATAGATTTTCAAAATAATTCCTAGTATTTTTCAAACTTCAATTCAATGTAAATGCTATATCTATTAGTTGTATATATAGTATGTACATAACTAATTATATTATTATACATACATACATACTTAATTTCAATTCACTTAATAAATAATAGATAAGACATATTTTTATCATCTATCTACTCATAAAAATAACATTAACACAATGCTTATTGCAGAATATCATAAATAATATAATATTAATCAGTCGATTAATAAATAACAGAGTCAAAGTTACACTATTTCCACTGACTGGTGTTGTTTTGTGTTTTCTTAAAGAACATTTTACTACTTATATGACATTGTTATTGAAATCTGTTTGATTGCTTATATACAAAGTATAAAGTAGGATAAACAGTCGCAAAGTTTAAAAAGTCTTCTGTGATAGTTCTAGTGCCGCATTTTCAGAAAGACATAATAATTATTCCACTAAAATAATTGGTTCCTGTTTGTAGTTTACCTGTTTCAGTCATGCCATGGTCTCCTATTACGTAAAGTAACACATCCGGAGCTAGGATTCCAAGAAATTTCTCCAGCCTGTCGTTTGTTTCTTTTAGTTTCCTAGCCATCTCTGGGTGGTTTGGTCCATATCTGTGTCCCGCATGATCAACACCTAGATAATGCGCCAGAAGTATGTCCCAGTCGGACTTCTTTAGTTCATCATAGATTTTGGAGTCCACCTCTGTAATAATTATGACAAAATCAGAGATTAGTCACCATTTAATTTGTTCATAGGCGGCAGTAATCACTTAACATCAGATGATCTGCTTGTCTGCTTGTTATTTTTATTTAAAAAAAATTCAATAAACTTAGGATGATGATCTAATGATTTTCTTTTAGGATTTAAACAGCCCATTATTTTTTTCCAAACTTTTGATTGTACTAGCCAACCCACCCCTGCCTTGTTTGGGTGGAGGTTCTAAAATTACCAATGTCTTCAATTTAAAATACCAATGATGGTACAGAACCCTTCGTGTGAAGCCCACTCCGACTGGACCAGTTTCTGGCTGAAATAATGCATCTCCCGATTCTCTAGCAAATGGCTTCAAATGTTAAAACAACTTAAAAACTGAAGGAAAGCAGATTTACGAAAGACATACCATTGTCCACTGTGTCAAGATCCCAGGTGTGGAATGAATATAAGGCATGGGAGCGATGCCACCTGCCTGGCATCAGTCTGGCCCACGTGTCATCACCCAGCAGTACTGCCTTGTTACCTTGTTTCACTATCTGTAATTATTAAATTCATAATTAATATTTTTTTAATATTTTTAAAATTCAATTCATATGCTTCCTTATAACTGCTCTACCAAACTCATCACAAAAAAATTACTATATTATTTACTAGATTATATTACAAGATTACTAGATTATATTTTTACTGGCTATTGGTAATGTAGCATAAATAAGTGATTTTTTTTTTATATTTCATAACACTACCTTTTTCTGGACAAGCATAGATTAGTTAAACCACCATGACCTTTTCAGAAAGATTGTTAAGTATGTTAAGATGATCCAACTTGAAAGAATTAAGGACTAAAAACATTGTACAGGCAGACTAGCTTCTTATCTTTTTCTGACCTTAAACCCAATATATTAAGAAAGGATAGAGTTAACAGGCAAAATTGTACTTTAATACAGGACACTGGATCTCTTACCTGATCAATAACGTTATCTTCTTGAATTTCCATTGCAGCAAAGTTAGAGCTTATATCAATGAAAGTAGGCAGAGAGCCGGTGACGAGAGCCTTTACCCGCTGAAGTGTGGTCGTTGGTGGATCAGCCATAAACCGGAAAACACGAGCGCGGTTTGGCCACTTCTCTACCATCCTTCGAATCACTGGCAGACGATTTTGATAATACAGAGGGCTCGCATTACTCTCATCGTACTCTGTAAAATCGTATCTTAACGCGTCCACTAAAATCAACACCACTTTGTTCTTCTTTGGAGCGCAGATCATAGGTGAGCCGGAGTTTGACAATATTCGGCGAATTTTATCATCTTCGGTGCATTGAGTTTTAACGCTCGAATTCTCATGCCCATCACAACCGAAGCCCTTTAAGGGTACACATTCTGATACATCGCTTAAAGTTTTACGAGATAAAAGAAAACCCTGACCAAACATGAGCACTGCAGATATAATAAGATATGAAAACCAAACCAGATATAAAATAAAGTTCCATTTGTCTCTCATATTTATAATTTTTTAACACACGAATAGCTAGCAGACATGGATTTATGATTTTTAAATTATTATAAAATTGAATATGACCGCACCTCGCTGTGCTACATCATTTTGTGAAAACTGAAATCCCTAAACTTTACAAAAATTCTGTGTAAAAAATGAAAAACTGTGATGAAAAACTGAAAACTACACTGTCAAAGTCAAAGCAGACATTGACATTGACATTGACAAATGAAAATTCACAGACTCAAATGACTCAAAAATTCAGACATTTTCGACATTCAGACTTCTAGTCATAAGTCTAGATTGTTTACGATTCTAGTTTGCGCTCTAATGGCACCTTTACATGCTTGCAGCAAATAAAAAGAAAATTGGCAAACACCACAGTGTACTTACTTTTTCACAATGTTTGTCTTCCAATGGTCTTCCAGCCTTCCAGCTAATCGATTCGATGGAACAACAAGCTGTCCCGAGAGTTGGCAAGCAGACGCAAACACCCATCCACACGCTTGCCAAAGCTTATTGTTTCTGTTTGTTGCAAGCATGTGGCGTTGCCATCCATAAGGTAAGTTTACACGCTTGCCAAGACTCGACAAGCATCCACAAGCCCCAAGCGTGCCCCAAGCGTTCACAAATACGCCAACGTGTAACGCGACGTGTGTACGTGTAGGTACGTAAACACGTCGCAAGCGCTTGCCGCAAACGCTTTTTGATCTGTGTCAAAAAAACCAACACTAGCGGATCGGATACAAGCGCCCGCAACACAGACCACGAATCCGGGCCCGCAAGTTCACGCAAGCCAAGCCAAACGGCCTCTTTACGCGCTTGTGGATGCTTGTCGAGCTTTGGCAAGCGTGTAAACGTACCATAATAGTTCTATAGACACAGATGATTGATGAATTACCTCGACGGACGACCACAGAAAAATAACACACAAGTTGACCAAAAAGTTAAGGGTACCTAGTGGACAAAAAATATTTTGTGAATTTAAAATTATTTTACATAAAAAGTTACAATTTTTTAAATAAATGATAATTAACATAATACATATATTGAAGACTGATATAATATTTCTTGATTCCGTGGTGTCAAGTGTACAGTATATTACCCGTCCACCAGTATCATAGGCATAGTTTGCTTGTATTTTGTTATCATTCCATTTGAGTACATAACCTTTATTATCTTACTATAAAGGTGATATTTGTTTTAGATACATATTAGTTCTATAATTTGTCTCATGTATAGTACTGTTTAGAAGTCTTTGAGTGAACCCTCAATAATTAAAAGTGATACAATGCAGAAGGCATGTTTATGAATTGGTTACAATGCCATTACCATCAAAAGTTAAGGAGCAAAGTAGACTGTTAGACTTATCTAGCGATGAAGAATCCGACTTACAGCTAGAAATAATCCCAAACAGAAAGAAGAAAATGACAAGGTATGTATCGCTCAAAAGTCAATACCTAAGTAGATACTTTGTACACAAACATTGGTAAATTCCATAGTTTTCAGTTTTTTTAATAAGTAAAGAGGAAAGAGATTGTGACTATTCTCTACCTATTATATATGTATATAAAAGCATAAACTGACTGACAGACATTATGCATGCAGGTCCTCCACCACCATCAAAAAGGATTGTAAGTATCAATGATATCTTTCTCTGTGCTATATTCTTCATTGCTGAGGGTTGTGATACCTCTCTAATTATCACAATGGTAGGAATTTCCTTGGGATAATAATAATATGGTGAGTCCACAGATCCCTCCGCATACAACTTGACTGAGAGAATGAGAGTTCAACTATTTTTTTTATATTATATTATTTATAAGTACTTTACACAGTTATTCTCATAGTGTTCATAACTAAGACTGACAGCTTAACATGCTCTCCGAGGCACAGAGTATACAAAAGACCATTTTGATATCCAAAGTTGGCCACCTATCTGCTACTGATATGTTACTGCATTGGTTCAATGTTGCTTAACAATCACAATCGATTGATATGTGCTGTCACAATATTGCACACATTCCACAAACAAATAAACTACCTGACTAAATTTAAAACTAAAGAACTGTAATTATTTTAGGAAAGAACGTAATAGGAGTGCTGTCCCTAAAACATCTGAACCTAACATAGGGCAGGAGGTACAATGCGCACTCTGCTGGGCTGTCCGCGGCACTCTGCTGCTATGGCTCCTGATGCTGACCTGGATATGTGCTGCACTTTATGACCAAGTCACTACCATGAAGTTTGATATAGCCAAAGGTAAGATACTACTAAGCATTTTTGAGAAGAACATCAGCAATCACCGCCATCGTCAGGAAAGAGAGAAAGGAGAAGGATGGGAAGCAGTTACACTAAGGAAGCAAAAGGTTCTGAAAAAACATTTATCATGACCATGAGGAAACACCCATTCTCAATCCCCAATTTGCACTTAGCAACACAACTTCATTTGCGTGGATATAGGTTTTTTAATCCCATGGGAACTCTTTGATTTTCCAGGGTAAAAAGTTGCCTGTGTTAAGTCATACAGGCTACCTACATTCCAGATTTTAGTGTTTCCAGTGGTTTTTGCGTGAAAGAGTAACAAACATGCACGCCTGTGTGTGACCAAAGTGCAATCTCTTTGTTGCCAATATGTTTTTTTAATTGAGTAGGTATTTATTTCTTTATTGTTCAAGAAGTACGACTTCAAAAGGATACATAGTACAGGTCTTGTTGTACATCTTTTTTTTTCTCTCTCTTCTGGCTTTACAAAGATTAGCCAATGTCAAGTTTGTAGTTATTTGTAACAAGTTAATTAAAATATACAAGTATGGAGTATGGACCCCGTCTGTGCCGGTACTCGCTGACATACGCACGGCACCCCTTTAGAGCGCTTTTCAGTCAGTTTTAACAAAAAAAAAACACTCCAAAAAGGCAGAGCACGCCCGCCAGCCAACAAACACCAACACAGACGAAGTCCTGTTGTACATCTGTAATATAGTCACTAAATGGCCAATAGTAGTATTGGATTTTGAGTGTTTCATTTATTAAAACTAGATGATGCCCACAAACTATATCTGCATGTACTTGGGTTTTTAAAATTCTGTAGGAACTCTTTTCCGTGATAAAAAGTAGATAATGTCGGACTCCAGGATGCAAGCTAATACAAATGTCAAAATCTGTTAAACGGATAGGCCATGAAAAGGTAATGGAGAGACAGACACACTCTTTTGCATTTATATTATTATTATTATCATTTGTGCAATAATTGTCCACTACAATGTAATCAGTTGATCACCTTGGTCTTAAAGGTTTACGATTTTCCTTTCTTGGTCATTGTTATTCTCCTTTAATGTATTGCTTGCATGCTACCATCAAAAGTAATTCATTTTTAAAACATCGTTGCTTTTAAGAACATTTCTTAAGGTTCCATACCCGAAGCCCTATTATTAAGCCTCCGCTGTTCGTTCGTCTGTATGTCTGTCAGCGGGCTGTATCTCATGAACCATTCAAAATGGCCGCCATGCAAACTCCTCGTGTGCGAGTCCGACACGCAATTGGTCGGTTTTTATCTATCCATATCCAAAGTGCGAAAGTGTTTCTGTCTGTCTGCTAGCTTTTCACAGCTCATCTGTTTAACCGATTTTGACGAAATTGGGTATAACGATAGATTGCATCCCGGAAATGGGCATATAGGCTACTTTTTCTCAATAATCTAAACTTAAAAATCTTTTTGATTAATGAGTTCCCACTGGATTTTTAAAAACCTACATCCATGCTGGCGTTCTAGTTATTAATAAACCACGATGGGGCGATTTTGTAGCAATAGGTAAGTGCGGAACCAGGAAGAAGAAAGAAAGACAACAGGTCCTAAGAATTTCAGTTCTCGACTAAAATCACAAAGAAAATGGATAATTATCTTATCTTAAAGTGCTTATTAAATAGGTTATACAACGACAATGTTTACGACTTACACTTACAAAACATTTAAAGTTACACTACCAGTTTAAATAACACAGAAAGGGGAAGAAATCACTAAAAAGTATCTGAAATTTTATTAAAATATTCAAAAGCACATAAATTCTTGTTAAAAGTTTCAAGTTGATCCCCATTAAACTCTTAGGTCAAAAGTCTCAACCTCAAAAGGCTAGGAGTGTGAACCCTTAAAGTAGGGTGGCGACCCTACGCACTCGAAAAACTGGGATAGCTCTGAAAGTATGTACTTATTCGGAACATTATTTCTATGTGTGTACCTTTATGTATCTAGTCCTTTCTACATACAGCACAAAAGCGTACGTGAAAGGTGTATGTGATATTTCCATCTATTGTTCATACAGGAAATAGCCCGATGGGAACAAAGATGAGAGCACTTCTAGTATCTTTTATCTCGAGCTTTTATCATTTTCAGCTATACCGACGAGCTGTACAATACAGAGCTGCAGTACGCATGCGTGAGGCCGCTCCTCCGTGACGTCACTCAGTTCTTTCTCGCATCTCTCCGATGCTCCTAGCTTATTTTCGTAGTAACGCTTGATAGTGAATTTAATTCTTTGTCGTGGTTCTAAAAGTTGTTTGAGTGAACAGAAAACATTATTCTTTGATATCGAAGTGGCAAGTGTTGTGAAATTAAACTCATTTATTGGTTTGTGTTGATTACGAGTATAGGCAGTAGGCACTAAGCATCATTCGCTATCGTGTCTGAAATTTTATTATTCTATGGCAATATTTCAATCATTAGGCAAAGAGTAGGTGATGTAGAGGCGATCATTAATCGATACTTGTGATAAATATTTCAATGTTATGTCCAGGGTGTTTATTTATTAAATAGATGTGTTGTCGCAAAGCAAAGTACGCATGCGCAAAATTCATTCACTGCGTCCCCTAGCGTCGCGGGCCGAGGTCGATATTACGGCCCCTTATCTCGTATAGTAGTTAATCTTATCGCACGGTTTTACATCATATTGTAAATGATGTTATTGCTTGCTTAAATAATGTTTTTTAATTCTAGTGTGAAACTATCTGGCTTTAATGTTATATTTTTCAAGAAAATTAGTAATGCATTCCCAACATTGCCGACGTACTTATAGCGTGAATTTTTTAGATAAGATTCGATTAGATAAGAAGTATGTTACTACGGTTTAATAACATAATAATTTGCCTAGAAGTTAGTAATAGTAAAATTAAACTGCCAAAGTTAATCAAAAGAGTTCTCAATTAGTTCGTTGCTATTTTTTAGATTACAATATTGCCTAAATATGTACTGCACAAAAAAGAGTGTATCGTTTTCAGGGTTCATGTGTTCAGAACGCGAGCCAATATTATATTAGTATTCTAAAAATATATTTTAAACAGGTAATTAGCATTTCTGTAGTGGTCTTTTACACATTTGTGCGTTTGTAGTTATTAAAGCTCTATTTGTTCTTAAATGTCTTACGATTTAGTTAATTTTAATAAATAGATACCTATGTTTGAACTTAAATAAAAAATAATTTCCTCATACAGAAACTTCCTTTATGTTATTATGCACAGTGCATGTGCAAGACTAACTAAAGTCCTCCAAAATATCATCAAAATATATCCTTTCCTTGTAGGAAAGTATTGTATTATTGGAGTTAAGAACATCTTAAAAGAAAACACGACAAATCAATTGTCAAAGTAGTTTAAAATCATGGACGTATTATAACTATGGACCGATAATAAACTGAAAATGCGTGTCAATTATTTTTGTGTGCGTAAGTCATTTTGTCACTGTGTGCACCATCTAGGGCTGGGACGGCGAATTTGGGTATATCGATACCACATCAAAATTAATTTTCTATGTTACTACGACGGACTACGTGCAATATATACTTATCCATACTAATATTATAAATACGAAAGTGTATCTCAGTCTGTCTGTTAGCTTTTCACGGCCCAGTAGTTTAACCGATTTTGATGAAATTTGGTACAGAGTTAGTTTACACTCTAAGAGTGGGCATAGGCTACTTTTATCCCGAAAAAATCAAAGAGTTCCCATGGGATTCTTAAAAGCCCATCCGTTGTACCGATTTGTATGTACAGACTACAGAGATAGCTTACGTTCTGGAAATTGACAACTTTTTACTTCAGAAAATTAAAGATTACTCACGGGATTTTTAAAAACCTAAATCCACGCGGACGATTATATATTCAGTAAAAACAAAAGTAAAATGAAACACTTTTCAAATAATTTAAATCAATTTATTACGTATTAGGTATTACTATTAACGTAGACATATTTTATGTACTTGCAATGTTATTTTTTGAGACGGAAAGTTTCTGGCAGCATTGAATATTAATTATTTACAATCTTCTGTAAAATATACATACATAAAATCTACACTCATATGTTTTAATTATGTACCTTTAGCAGCTGATACCTGTAAATTGGCCATTTCTCAGAAAATAAGTAAATACGTTCTGGTGCTTCTGGGATCTTGCTCTATTATAAAATAGAAAGCTCTTTAAACGTCAAGAATTCTAGGTCAACAAAATTATAGAGAGCTAGACATTGAAAACTGACTGAGGAAAATGTTCAAAAATAATTGTTGGTCCCTTTTTGTTTAACTATTGTCAAATAAAGAAAAGTGTAATATTACTATATATTTATTAGTGGATAGGTACCTACATACAATTTGAAAGTGCTTAGTGCTTACTGGTTGATGGTATATAAGATATCCTTCAAATATAGTTGGTATTGCATCTGATTTCAATTTATTTATTTTTAAACCAGAAATATGTATAACAAGACTCTTCGAAATGTTTGGAGCATAGACGAGAATATTCCTTTGGCTCCCAGTTTTTTCGTTTTATGGCCCTGATCCACGCAGTTCTAAATTCAGGACATTTTGGAAATCTACAAAAGTAAGCAAATGTTATTTATACGATAAAAGACAAATTTGATTTTATCGATAAAGTGTGTACACATCACTACAAATGATGCCTAAAATAATTTATAAATTAAAATTAAATTGCGCTGTAAAACGTGATTTTTGTCAGTATTACACGAGATAATTACACTTATAACATGTAAATCTTTGAGTTTTGCGATTTTCGGAATAAAAGTCGCGGTTGGTATCGATGAAATAGTTATTAAAGACTTACCTATGAAAAGGCAATTCAGGAACTTGGACGCCTTCTTTCTCATATCTGGAGGCACAAAACACAGCGTCACACATTTGGTTTTTAGTTTTTATCTTAATTTTAATCCAGACTTTTGTGATTTTTAAAATTTTATAAAAACGCTGCATCAAATCCCAATGTTTTGTCTCCAAATGCTGACAACTACTGTCACCAGTTACACATACAGTGCGTTGTTGCCAGACTTATATGAGCTATCGCTTTCACCCGAACGGAGGTTCCCTGAAATAGACCGAGATAACAATACCTAGTTGACACATGGATGTACAAGAGCGGCAACAACCTATGACTACCTCTATTGTTTATATAATATCTCTATGTTTAAAATTCTTTGTTTTGATTAGAGCCAATATTATTGCAAGGTTTCAAATAGAAACCTAAGTATGTAAAGTCTTTCTTATAAGAAACTATAATATCAGTATAAGATAGTTTCTTTAATATAGATACACTAACTCTTGCACTACGCTTTTAAAAATTTCCACATGACAGCTTTTTTTAAAATATTAACAAGATAATACAAGTGTAAATTAAAAATTTATAACACCCCCGACAAAGTATCTGAGTTTTCCAAAACATCATTTTCAAATAAATAATTATGTATCTAGGCAACGTCCATCTTGACAGCTTGAAATTTGTCAATTGACATAATATTATGAACCTAACGGTTATCTAACCTTCTTTTCTACAAGAAAACTAGAAAAGAGCTGATAACTCTTAAACGGCTGAACCAATTTTTTTGGATTATAGCTAAGAACACTCTCGATCAAGCCACCTTTCAAACAAAAAAAAGTACATTAAAATCGGTTCATTCGTTTAGGCGCTACGATGCCACAGACAGATACACAGATACACAGATACACAGATACACAGACACACAGATACACAGATACACACGTCAAACTTATAACACCCCTCTTTTTGGGTCGGGGGTTAAAAATACTCAACTTGATGGTTTCTGGCAAAGGTCTGTACATGCTCTCAAAAATCTCATCAAAATCGGTTCAGTCGTTTAAAAGATAAACAGACAAGATAGGTATTTGTATCGTGGCAGCGTGTATATTATAAGCATAACCATCTGCCCGTCCATCTGCTTGTCTGACAGCGGTCTCTCCCACTCTCTCATGAACCGTATAGGGTTGATATTTTTACATAAGTATTTCTGTTGCCGTTATAACTACAAATAGTAATAATAATTTCAAAATGGCCGCTATGTAAATTAAAAAAAATAAAAACCACATAGGTAATCTTGTACACATCACCTTCGTGTGTCCATACCACCTTTTTTTATTTTATAGACTAGCTTTGGATGCTATCAGACCTGCTGGCAGTGATGATGCAGCCTTAGATGAAGCGCGCTTGTCTAGAAGATGCCTAGTCACTGTTGAGTTGAAACTACCTATATTACAAGATTTACAAGTGGTGCCTTTCGAAAGTACCAAGATCAAGGTTGTAATCAAAGTAATTTCAAGTTCCAACATCGAATCGATTCCAAAGTGACCTCGCAATTATATAATATGTTGACGGCAACGTGTTTTTGATATGAATTAAATCGCATTACCTAGTTGTTCACCTTAAAGTAGGATTTTGATTCCGGATCGTTCGCGTTTTTAACATAAACGTAATTAATGTAATTTTACACTAAAACAATAAAGTAGGCAATCATTGGTAACTTACAAAATACCCAAGTAACACGAAACTGCTTTAAAAGATATCACATCGGTACTTTAAGCATTTATGAAGACTTATTAGAGTCCACCGTTACTGTAAAAGCCTACTATTACGCTTTCTCCTGTACATTGACTTTACTAAGTACCACGAAGACACCGCTGTAATGTTGCGAGCGTTACTATCAGGTGCGCAGGTCATGTTATTCAGCTTTTAGCAAGTTTCAGTACTGTCAGCTACAATAAAGTATTTTTATGGACTCAAACTAAGCTACTTTCTGAATAAAAGGTCACAAGTGTATCTTTCAAATGTTTGCATTTTAACTGAACATATGTGAATTATTATAAAGCTATCAGTTACTCCGTGAATTCAATTAACGCTTCAAGCTGCATATAGTTGAACTTTCACAGTTTTAATCAGCTGTTATACGCACTCTCATAACTGCACTTATCTAGCCCACATGATTCCTTTGGGTGGACGTATATGGTGTTAAATTACAGCAAGCAGGTATAAAGCTATTCACTTGTAACCCTTTGTCCTTACTTGGGCTGAATAATTGTACTCCCGTAGGCATTTAATCAGCTCATAGAGTTATTTAAGATCCTGAAAAGTTCTTTTTCAGCGCCTCACCGTACTTGTATATCATTTATATTATCAGCGTTATAAAAACCGGCCAAGTGCGAGTCAGACTCGCGCACCAAGGGTTCCATACTCGGGTATATTTTTCTACATTTTGCACAGTAAATCAAAAACTATTATGCTTAAAAATAAATAAAAATTTGTTTCAGAATGTACAGATAAACCCCTTTTATATGATACCCCACTTGGTATAGTTATCTTACTTTGTAAATTTAAAATATCTACTAGGTAAGTAATTGTTTGTTTTAGAACACATTTTATTTGTGCTATAAGACCTTCGTACCTGCCAAATTTCATGGTTCTAGGTCAATAGAAAGCACCCTATAGGGTTTCTTGACTGACACGACAGATGGACAGACAGACAACAAAGTGATCCTATAAGGGTTCGTTTTTCCTTTTGAGGTACGGAACTCTAGTAAATAATAGGGTTGTTGTAAAAAAATGTAGAAAAAATAATAAGAATTAGTGAAATACGATTGGCCAATCTTTAAGAGTTCTAAAAACGAGTTTTGGCCTATACTTTGCAACGTTTTTAAGAATCCTTTTTGCAGACTTTTGTCACTGGCATTTATTTCAGAATAGGCAAACTGAAAAGGAAAATTGAAATGGAAAAATTGCTTAAAAATGGTATTTATTTATCTTAAATTAAAGCTTGATTAGCCATCAGAGTCTTCATGGTTTTCGAGCTGATCACTTGTGCCAGCTGCTCTGCTGCTTGTTGCTCTTGCTGAGAGCAGAATACATTTGCACTTGAAGTGCAAATGTCGAATAAGTCCCCTTGGGAATTACCCTGAGAAATAAAGTTATAATAAGTATTATAAAGTAAAGATAAAAGAACGAAAGAAAGAAATAAATAAATTAATAAGTACTGACTTATCGCTCATGAAAAACTTTCACCACGGACCCCTAATAGCTAACTCTTGACAGATTATACAGCTGTTCATTGGGTATAAAGTATTTGCGTAATGTTACCAACTATTCAGCTGTACATCAATCCATGGCTGACTTATTAGACACAAGAACTACTCGTATCAGCCTTTTGCTGATTAATATATCCCTAGCACCTTATTATAGCCCTTAAAGCATTTATTTGGCATTATTACGGTTCACATTGCTTGCCCACCATTTTCTATGTACTAAATTACAATATTTATTATTTATTTACTATTTACTCTTATTTTGTCTATGAAAATATCTATTGGATTTGAAAAAGATTTTTAATTAGTTATACGTACAAAGCTTATCGTCTAATTCAAAAAAATTGCTGGCATTTTTATATTATTACAATCCATTTTATAATAAGATTTCCAAGGAAACAGTTATATTACGAGGGCGCGTGAAAATTTTGGTCTAAAAGTATATGATATTTGACAATAAACTTGCTTTCCCCATCAAACAGGCACTAGTAACAAATAAGATCAAGTTTTACTTACCGAAAATGAATTAACTTTTTGCACTTCAGTTAAGTACACAACACATGTCACATTGTATGATGGTGATGATATTTGTGCACAAATATAACACTGCTGCAGAATATTATCGAGATAGTGTTATGTTATAGAATATATGGAGTAATATTTATTCACAATTTCGCCGCTCGTGCTCTTTTAACTGCATAAAAGCGTAAAAAGGGTGCTTATTTGTTGTTTGAGCTGCACAATAGGTAACACACACTCTCTTTATCAGCCAATGTTCAGCTTTTGGGGCGAATGTTACCTTTATTAATGCTTATTAAATGCTATTATAACGCAGTTAATCAGCTAGTTGCTGTTTAATTTGTGCCCAAATCAGAGTTATATCTTCTGAGGATGCTATTATTCAGATATTATTCAGCTTTAATATAGCATGTTTTGGAGCTAAAGTTTCCAACGTGGACAGTGATTCAGTTGATATGCAGCACTTTTGTGTTACTTGGGTAATCACGTAACAATTTATCATTTAGCCGACTAAGGGCTAGGGCAAATCTTGTTGGACTTTCCCTTTTTAACCGACTTCCAAAAAAGGAGGAGGTTCTCAATTCGTCGGAATCTTTTTTTTTTATGTATGTTCCCCGATTACTCAAAGACCTCTGGACCGATTTGGATTTTTTTATTTTTTTTTTGTTTGAAAGGGTATACTATGCAGGTGGTCCCATATAAATTTGGTGAAGATATGATGAATATCTTCGGAGATGGAGAACAGAACTTCTCAATGAATAAGAGCAAATTGCTCGCGATCAGTGTAATAGCTTAGTAAACAGTAGGGTTTTAACTGGGGATAGCATATTATAGTACAGTGGGGCCACTAAAAATTGTGAAATAAAAAATTTTCAAAAGAAAAATAAAACCGACTTCAAAAACCAAAAACACTAAAAAGTAGAAAATAATTTTTGTTTAGCTACACGTGTAATGTACCTAGGTATGAAGTCGGGCGAGCTTCACTCTTGGATTTCTAATTTTGTTTTAATATGATCGCTCGACTTCATACCTAGATACATTACACGTGTAGCTAAACAAAAATTATTTTCTACTTTTTAGTGTACATACATGTGTAGTTACATACATAGACTGCTAAAATCATAACCCTTCGTGTGGCTGGGCCGCAGTCGGGTAGTGAAAATTTCTTTGAGAAGGAAGGAAGAAAGTTATGTTTTATGGATAAAACCTTGTTTGTTACTCTTTCACCCAAAAACTACTCGACGGATTTGGCTGATATTTAGAATAGCGATAGATTATACCTTGGCACTCACAAATAACACATAGGCTACTTTTCATCTCGTAAAAATCCATAGTTCCCGCGGGATTTTTTAAATATCACCTACTTAATCATGAATAATAATTCAATACAGTACTAGTGAAGCTCAGATACCAAAATTTTTATTAAGTTTGTTGTTATAAGCCCCGTATTTTAAAGACTGTCCTTGTCCCTTTAAATTATATGGAAACTCTACATAACGGAACTATCTCTATCAACCATGATATTTGTATAGTTACCTTAATAAATGTAGAGGCAAACGTGTAGGTATACAATATACATACTTATATCGTCATGATATAATTATTATGTATCATTAAAATAAAAGTATCAAAACTGAAAGTTGTAAGTAGGCTCGAGTATGCTTACCTACTGCGTCCAAAACAGACGAGCCTTGACCTAAAAACTAAGTAATTGGACAACTTTGCATCTACAGACAAGTGTTCTTCTACATGTGACGAGGAATTTATTATACCTAGCTACAAAGTACGACTATTATGTAAAGACTCAGGAAATATTAAGTTGATTCTCTACGTTTATACGTACGAGTGCTAAGTTGCTCTTGTTCAATGTCTGTAATCAAACTTTGAGGGTTTTCTGAATAGGAATAAATTGATTTTTCTAATGAGAAAAGTGCTGTTTGCTGGCTCAAGCTGCTTGATGGCCGCATCAAGCAGCTTGATCGAGCAAAACAAAACTACGTGCTTGACGTCAAGCCGCTTGGCCGTCTCGGAAGCGGAAAGCCCTTTACGCGATCTTGTATAGAGGAAATGTTACCGGAATCGCGATACGGTATTGATAGACGACGAATCTACCACTAAGTGGTTTAGGATGCCTTTCGTTTACGAGAAGAACCAACAATTTCAAAAGGTTCTTTCTATAACCAATGTTTCTGGCTATGTTCTTTCTTTATAGTCGTAATCCTCATTGCTGAGGGTCGTGACTCCTTTCCATTATTCATATAATGGCTAGGGTTCTCTTTGGATAATAATGCACTGGGTTCTAGATCCTTCTGCATGTAGGTGGATAAGTATATCGTATTCCTTCCCATATTAGACTGTATTATGCATATTATCACCATAATAATCAAGTGCAAATCCTTATATAGGAAGCTAATTTTAGATCCGTTTTTACACTTCACGGCTTATCTAGCTGGATAATATAGATTTATCTATATCAGGTATAGTTAGCCAATACCTATCTACAGTCTAGGTGAAAACCAAGGTTAAATAAGAATTTATCAAACTACTAACTTGCACTGAAATTTAATAAAATCGAAATATATCTGGACATCTCGGAACTACGGCTACTGCTATGAGACGACATAAAAAACAGACTAGTTATCTGATTAAGCTCAAATATAAGTACCTAGTTATAATATGACGCCTTTTCATTAGACTCAGACTTCAGACACAATAAGTACTTAGTAATTATAGGTAATTGTTTCTCGCGACGTAAAAAGTTTCCTTAATCAATCCTTTTCGCTATAGACTTTTGCAGCTTGTTTACACACAAAGTTTACGGCCACTCGATAAGCGAGAGTCGTGCAGTGCAGTCGTATCAGGGAGATACTGTAGTGAGTTTTATTAGTTCGGACATCGGATGTGTAAACGGTAATAATACTGAAGTGAATTTGTTTCGGATGTGTAAACGGTAGCGACATAGTGCAATATGGAGAGCGCGGTTCACGCACCGCTGCGTGTGGGGAAGAAGATGCGAAAAAGACGGGAGTTGGACGCTTTAGTGGGAGGCGGGGGAGCTCGAGGAGGGAGGCTGCTGTCTGCGTCTAGTGACGAAGGGGAGCCGTGGGGAAGACGGACGACGCGGCGACGTCGCTCCCGCCCGTTCCTCCGCATCGCTGCAGCACTAGCCTTGTGTGTATGCGTCGTGTCCGCTGCTACAGTACTATGGCTCTTCGTGGATGTGAGGAGGCAGATCGTGTCTCTACGGATAGAGATGGACCGAGGTTTGTTGTGATGTCATATCGATGTACGGCCTTAGAGTAGTCATTCCTATTTGTATTCTGTCGATGTCGATAGGTTACTTAGCAACGTTGTCGGTTGTTATTAATCCAAAATTGTATGGTCTTATTAAAGTTCCGTACCCACTCTAAGGGTGTCAACGGGACCCTATTACTAAGTCACCGCTAATCGTCAGTCCATTTGTCCGTCCATCTCTCTGTCAGCCGTCTTTACCTATCTCATGAACCGTAATAGGTAGAGTTGTTACAAAGTGTGTATTTTGCACCATTATGACGATGCGGATGCAGGCTTTCACACATGTTTGAGAACATTATAAAAACTGTCAGGCATACAAAATATTTAGTGATTTACAAATAAATTGATAGTTAATATCGGCAATGAATACCTAACATGTTTGGTGCTTACTAAGTACCTACCTATGCCATCGAGATGGCAATCGGGGAATGAGGTCTGTTGCGTACTACAGATGCTATAGAGAAAGAATTACGTCCGCGTCTAACGACGCAGCGAAAAGGCTGGTAAGGTGCACGAAGCTTAGTATAATAACTTGATGCCCCTTCCCGGTGCCCAGGTTTTATATCTAGGTAGGTAAATGTACGACATCTCGTATGAAAACTACTGAAAAATGTTACGATACAGAAAGTTTTTTGTCATGAAAGTCTTTTGATAAAGGGGAGTCGCGAGCTCCACTTTGCTCAAGGTGAACAAAAGGCTTTCACGAGGGCGGAAGCGTCTGAGAGTCGGTCTTACCATGTCGCCTACGTCGTCACTGTCTTAACTACCTACCTATATCTATACATATAATAAAATTGTAGAAAAGTGGTGTCTGTACAATGGAAATATATAAAAAAAAAGTAGCAGGGGTTGTTATTATATCGATGCCGAACCCGAAATTGTAACTAATTTTTTTTTTGTCTGTTTGTCTGTTTGTCTGTGTGTTTGTGCACGCTAATATCAGAAACGGCTTATTCGATTGAGATACGGTTTTCACTAATATATTGTAGTAAGCTTCACTTAACATTTAGTGTTTATTTCATGTCAATCGGTTCATAAATAAAAAAGTTATGTCAATTTAAAGAATCACGGCGAACATTTTTAACGTACAGAGTACGTACTACACGCCTCGCGCCTGAGCGTCCGTGGCTATATAAAGCGCGCTGATTCCACGCGAACAAAGTCGCGGGCACAGCTAGTCTAGCATATATTAAATGAGCTGTTATATGTTTGTTTAGTTAAACAGCGACATACGCGTATTTTGTAACCCGGGCAAGTTAGGTTACATGCACCGTATATACGACAATGATATTAATAAGTAACATGCATATGAAAACCCATAAGTACCCATATTTTTTACTTAAGCTTAAGGATTGTTTTCACTGAAACGGAGCAGAGCGGAGACTTTTTCATTAGACCAATCTATTTAGTATTAGATTACGTGATATCACGTCACCTCTCAATAATCTGATTATAGTGAAAATACACGTCTACGCTCAATTTCGCGTCGCTCCGCTTCAGTGGAAACAAACCCTTACATGCTTCGTTGAAACCACTGAAACATTGGTAATAATGTAACTTTAGACTAGTATTTTGTATTGAAGGAGGTAGGCTTTTATCCGCGTCGAATATTGAAGAGTATGTTGGAGGGATTAAAGGACTAGTGTCGTTTTTCCCCTTTTCCGTCTCGCCGCATTTTACGTGTAAATACCTACATAGGTACACGATAACTCCCTTATGTAGTTACCTGTCTAGACACAGAAAAAATATATATCAATGCTTATTTTTTAAACTTTATTTGGAAGGAAATTAGGCTCTGAAAACATGAAGAAGCAGTTAGCTTCTTTCTGGATAGCGTCATTTTATCGGATACTTGAAAGAAAAGCACCTATTTTGGTAAGGGGTCGAAAGTTATCAATTTATAATACTTTACAATAACACTCTTGTTATAAGTTTTGGCAAGATTAAAATGCGACGTAAAAGTTCTCCAATTTTTTCGAATATTTTGATAGGCGATTATCTTGCTAGCAATATCAGTATTTTGAGAGCAATTAATATGCTAATGAATAAATCATGATGTTAAATCTACGATGGAAAAATATAACGTACTTTGGGCGAGTCCATGGCCATTCGTTGGCATATTGCCCTTGAACCTTGACAATGTCGGTGTCGGTTCCGAATTTATTATTCTAAGCCGATTCCTAAAGCATAGTAGTACTTACCTAATAGTACGAGACTCATTTTCATTGGTCGATATCTTGGTAGGTACACATAGCATTTGTGGGGCCTGCACATCCTATTTAATATTATAAACGCGAAAGTTTGTATGTATGGATTGATGTTTGTTACTCTTTCACGCAAAAACTACTTGACGGATTAGTTTGTTGGAATGGATGGAGATAGATTATGCCCAGGATTAACACATAGGCTACTTTTTATCCTGGAAAATCAATGATTTCCCACGAAGTTTTTAAAATCTATATTCACGGGAACGACGGGAACCAAGTCACCGGCATCAGCTAGTAGAAAATATAATGATGTGAGCATAATATATAAAACGGGACTGTACAAATATACTTCCTTACTTGGTGGGTGAAACCATTTGGCAGTATCACGTTTCAGCCCCATACGTGAAAATAAATAATACCCATATTTAACTAACTTTTCTTATATTTTTATCCTAGAACGATTTTTTTACAGTTTCAACAAGCAGCGCAGGCGTCGGTGACGAACTACAAGTATGCCACACACAAGCGAAAGAGTTGAGAACGAACGCGAGCGAACTAAGCGCTCGGTTATCAAAACTGGAGCTCGATTTTCAAGAGCTGACAAAACAAATGACACAGACGGCGAAAGAGTTGAGCGCTGTGTCAGAGCAGCTGTCTGCAGCGCCCAAGTTAGCAGACATGCCGCGGCGCCTGGCGGAGCTGCAGCGAACTGTGGCTGACTTCGGCTCGCAGGTTGGTATTGCTCTCGCAAACAAATGGCGCAGACGGGAAAGAGTTGAGCGCTGTGTCAGAGCAGCAGTCTGCAGCGCCCAAGTTAGCAGACATGCCGCGGCGCCTGGCGGAGCTGCAGCGAACTGTGGCTGACTTCGGCTCGCAGGTTGGTATTGCTCTCGCAAACAAATGGCGCAGACGGGAAAGAGTTGAGCGCTGTGTCAGAGCAGCTGTCTGCAACGCCCAAGTTAGCAGACATGCCGCGGCGCCTGGCGGAGCTGCAGCGAACTGTGGCTGACTTCGGCTCGCAGGTTGGTATTGCTCTCGCAAACAAATGGCGCAGACGGGAAAGAGTTGAGCGCTGTGTCAGAGCAGCTGTCTGCAACGCCCAAGTTAGCAGACATGCCGCGGCGCCTGGCGGAGCTGCAGCGAACTGTGGCTGACTTCGGCTCGCAGGTTGGTATTGCTCTCGCAAACAAATGGCGCAGACGGGAAAGAGTTGAGCGCTGTGTCAGAGCAGCTGTCTGCAGCGCCCAAGTTAGCAGACATGCCGCGGCGCCTGGCGGAGCTGCAGCGAACTGTGGCTGACTTCGGCTCGCAGGTTGGTATTGCTCTCGCAAACAAATGGCGCAGACGGGAAAGAGTTGAGCGCTGTGTCAGAGCAGCTGTCTGCAGCGCCCAAGTTAGCAGACATGCCGCGGCGCCTGGCGGAGCTGCAGCGAACTGTGGCTGACTTCGGCTCGCAGGTTGGTATTGCTCTCGCAAACAAATGGCGCAGACGGGAAAGAGTTGAGCGCTGTGTCAGAGCAGCTGTCTGCAGCGCCCAAGTTAGCAGACATGCCGCGGCGCCTGGCGGAGCTGCAGCGAACTGTGGCTGACTTCGGCTCGCAGGTTGGTATTGCTCTCGCAAACAAATGGCGCAGACGGGAAAGAGTTGAGCGCTGTGTCAGAGCAGCTGTCTGCAGCGCCCAAGTTAGCAGACATGCCGCGGCGCCTGGCGGAGCTGCAGCGAACTGTGGCTGACTTCGGCTCGCAGGTTGGTATTGCTCTCGCAAACAAATGGCGCAGACGGGAAAGAGTTGAGCGCTGTGTCAGAGCAGCTGTCTGCAGCGCCCAAGTTAGCAGACATGCCGCGGCGCCTGGCGGAGCTGCAGCGAACTGTGGCTGACTTCGGCTCGCAGGTTGGTATTGCTCTCGTAAACAAATGATGCAGACGGGAAAGAGTTGAGAGCTGTGTCAGAACATTTATCTACAGTTGGCAGACATGCCGCGACGCCTGGTGGTGTTGCAGCTGTTGCTCCTTGACTCCCATCCCACATTAGTATAATCACAGTTCAGAAACTTTATCACGAATCCCTTCTTGACAAAGAGCATCTCAGTTCAATATTGCCATTTCCTTGATCCAGTTGGAACCATTTCCTCAGCCAACTCAGATCTGGGTGTACATATATACTATTAAATAGCTTTTGCCAATGCTATTTGTTAGCATTCTACTAGCAAACCTGTAAATTAATGTCACGTAAAACCCCAAGTATAAATCACACTAATATTATAAAGGCAAAAGTTTGTATGTTTGTCAGTGTGTGTTTGTATGTTTGTTGCTCTTATCACGAAAAAACTACTCGACGGGTTTGGCTTTTATGTTAGCTGTTATGTTCAGAAACAGCTTTACCAAATGCTATTCCATCGGCAAAAAATTATTGGGTTACAAAAATTACCTGGACGCCATAGCTCCTGAACCTATAACAGAAATCAGAAGTCATACTAAATTCGGCTTGTAATTCCAGATCAGCGGTTTCGACACTTCACTGACATCGGCAAAGAAGCAAGCCACCACAGCCACGTCAGGGGTCGATGAATTGAAGACTCTTCTATCACACCTCGAAGGCAGAACAAACGAGACAATCGCCAACCTTACCGCGTCCTCTAAGAAGGAGGATGAACTGAAGGAACAAATGACCTCCTTGAATACTACTCTAGTGAGCAGAATCGAGGGGCTGCAGGCCAAAATTGATGATATGACAGTGAGTTGGTTAATTTTTAATCTGTTTTATTCTTCTATAATCATAATCTTTGACTCTAGTCAGCAATTGTCTTCTATCAGATGCCTTTTCATAAAATCATGTAACACTTGTTGGCTATAATTGCGAATATTCACTTTCCGTAAAAAACCACCTGTGAAATATCAGCTCTATTGATCATGATCATAATAACCTAGTTAAATTAATGTATTTATTTTATTTTCTTTATTAAAAGATTAAGGAAAACTACAGCGCAATATTACAATAAGTTTCTTAAACGCTAATTACACAAATATGGCTAACTACAGATTTTCTCGAAAAAATAACAAACATTTCATAGTTAGATACAAAGAAGAAAAAAACAACCATTCATTCTAGCAGGCGATTGTAAGTGTGAAAATTGAAATGAGACTCGTGAAAAATCCCCTGTGAAATCGCTGTGAAGGAAAATAATAATTTCACAAAATCAAAATAATTTAAAAGTAGCAATAATACCCATCCATGATATTATTTTGACAGAAGCTGTCAAGTACAGCGGCACCCGTGAGCTCGACGACGACGGCAGCGCCGAGCGCGGCGCCCGCGCCCCACGCCCTCAACGCCACCATCCCACCCGGTAAGACCTAAACGATGTTCACCCTATCCTAGAGGGACAATACAATCTTCTTATTCTTAATCTACATCCACACTAATATTATAATGAGTTTGTAAGTTTGTTTGCAGGAAGTAATCTCTGGAACTACTGAACCGATTTGGAAAATTCTTTCCTTCGACGATTTTGAAAGCTACCTTCTTTTAAAATATAGAATCTTTACGTAACCAAGAGTTTCAACCCAAAACCTGATTTTAAAAAGGGGCATTTCACGTCAAGCGGACAACCAAAAAAAAGTGAGGTCGTGAATTTTGTTTATACTCTGGTCAGTTATACTTCTAGTAGACGTGGATATATACACACAATGTTTTTTTCGTATGATGCTTTATTGCTGAGTTATGAGCTTTTAAAAATTTACTACGAATGAAGTCCGTTATTTTTGGATGCTTATTATTTGTAACAATTCATTTGTAAATAAAACTAAAAAGCATTGTTTATTATAGTTAAAAAGTTGAAATTTTTATTTTTTGTATCGAATTCTAAATTTAAATTTTTTAACGTATAGTAAACCGGAAGTGAACATTTCAAATCGATATTTGAGTAACTTGGCCAAAATAAAAATAATTTTTTTTTTACCGTGAATTAAAGCTTACATGTACTTATTCTTCACCAAAAAAAATTGTAACGTGATGTCTAATAGTTTAGGACTTAGTAGCCCAGTAATTTGGTCGTCAAAAAGGGGCTTATCTGGAAAGTTTTCAGAAAGTTATGCAAATTGGTGGTTTTATAGATTTCGATGTGCTCTTTCCGAATTTTTATTTTGCCACCTCGTACCTTTGCCGCTCGCGCCGCCATCTTGGAAAAATGGCGCCCAAAAACAGTTTTTTCACGATAACTTCTTTCCCATTCATTTTACGACAAAAATTGCTATGTAACAATTAAACTAGAGACAATTTCCTACAATTTGAGTAGTCACCTTTTTTTGTAGACTCAATAGTTTCAGTGTACGAGCGCCACAAAGCCCACTCCAACACTCGTTTTGGCTAAATAACTCATTTCCACACCACCATGTGGTAGAGTGAGTGGCGTGATTTTTTTTTACGGTATCTCCAGGAGACGGTAGTCACCTTCAATTTAAGACATCACTTCGTTCACAGAATACTAACATTCTTCAGAATTCCGCTCGAGATAAGAGTAAATATACTGCATCGCAGTTTCGATCTCATGTGAATATGGACCTTTTTTTGGGTTTCGAACCCAAAGGATGCCAACGGGACCTTATTACTAAGTCTCCGCTGTTATCCGTCCGTTTGTCTGTCAGCGGGCTGTATCTCGTGAACCGTAATAGATAGAGAGTTGAAATTTTCACAAAATGTGTATTTCTATTGCCGTTATAACAACAAATAATAAAAATTTCAAAATGGCTGACATGAAAAAAAACAAAAAAGTAATGTTATTTCTTGTTTGATGGTACGGAACTCTTCGTGTGCGAGTTGGGCTTGCACTTGACCCATTTTTTTATTTTTTTAGTTTGTAGTGCGAGGTAAAATTTTTAATGCACGAATTGCGATATTGTGTATTGACTGCGACCACATTATAAACATGCTCGAGATGCCGAAAAATCGGTCAAGTGCGAGTCCAACTCACATAGGAAGGGTTCCGTACCATAATACAAGAAATAATGCTCTTTTTTATTTTTTTTTTCATGACGGCCATTTTGAAATTTTTATTATTTGTTATTATAACGGCAATAAAAATACACATTCTGTGAAAATTTCAACTTTCTACCTATTACGGTTCATGAGATACAGCACGCTGACAGACAGACGGACAGACGGTTAGGCAAACGGATGACAGCGGAGGCTTAGTAATAAGGTCCCATGGGCATCTTTTGGGTTTAAAACCCAAAATAAAGGCTCTTATGCACGTGAGATCGAAACTGCGATGCAGTATATTTACTCTTATCTCGAGCAGAATTCTGAAGAATGTTAGTATTCTCTGGTCGAACTGATAGCTTAAATTGAAGGTGACTACCGGCTCCTGGAGATACCATAAAAAAAAAATCACGTCACTCACTCTACCACATGGTGGGGTGGAAATGAGTTATTTAGCCAAAACGAGTGTTGGAGTGGGCTTTGTGGCGCTCGTACGCTGAAACTATTGAGTCTACAAAAAAAGGTGACTACACAAATTATAGGAAATTGTCTCTAGTTTAATTGTTACATAGCCATTTTTATCGTAAAATGAGTGGGAAAGAAGTTATTGTGAAAAAACTGTTTTTGGGTGCCATTTTTCCAAGATGGCGGCGCGAGCGGCAAAGGTACGAGGTGGCAAAATAA
The DNA here is from genome assembly GCF_905333055.1 of Maniola jurtina. NCBI lineage: Eukaryota > Metazoa > Arthropoda > Insecta > Lepidoptera > Nymphalidae > Maniola > Maniola jurtina. The sequence goes on along the minus strand of NC_060048.1, from coordinate 4,344,791 downwards.
AAATTCGGAAAGAGCACATCGAAATCTATAAAACCACCAATTTGCATAACTTTCTGAAAACTTTCCAGATAAGCCCCTTTTTGACGACCAAATTATTGGGCTACTAAGTCCTAAACTATTAGACATCACGTTACAATTTTTTTTGGTGAAGAATAAGTACATGTAAGCTTTAATTCACGGTAAAAAAAAATTATTTTTATTTTGGCCAAGTTACTCAAATATCGATTTGAAATGTTCACTTCCGGTTTACTATACGTTAAAAAATTTAAATTTAGAATTCGATAAAAAAAATAAAAATTTCAACTTTTTAACTATAATAAACAATGCTTTTTAGTTTTATTTACAAATGAATTGTTACAAATAATAAGCATCCAAAAATAACGGACTTCATTCGTAGTAAATTTTTAAAAGCTCATAACTCAGCAATAAAGCATCATACGAAAAAAACATTGTGTGTATATATCCACGTCTACTAGAAGTATAACTGACCAGAGTATAAACAAAATTCACGACCTCACTTTTTTTTGGTTGTCCGCTTGACGTGAAATGCCCCAAAAGCTAAATTTACATTTCTAGTTTATTTCAATGAATTTATTGAATGACGTTATTTCAAAATTTATGACCCGCCCACGTCTTTGCACGCGTGGAATAATATATATGTAGTTAGTTTTTTTTTTCGTCGTCGAAAATTTATCGATTTTCTAACAAAAGTTTAATTTAGTTCTATAGACTACAGGTTTACAAGCCAATAATTAGGTTGTTTGTGATGCCCGAAATAAAATATATTTTTTAAAATTATAATAGATGAATAATTTAAATATAATGTATTCGGGTTTATTTTATTTTCTTAGTTTATTTTATTATCTTTAAGTTTATTTTTCTCAAAGCCAAAACTTTTGTCGCAAATTTTCCTATCCAAAAGTTATTTACCTACCTAAAAAATACTGTTTTGTAAATTTTCCGACTAATAATTTTGACATTTTGAGAGACTTCCAGTAGCTTCACTCCGTAAAACATGCATCAATCATTATTACAATCGAAATTGTTGCTATTGGCTAAAATGCCATTTTGTTGCAACAATGCTTTGTAGCCAATAGTGAGCGAGCGTCAACCAATCAGAGGTGATTGCGATCGTGACATTTTATCTGTTATTCTACCGTAATCGAGCTGCTACACAAAAACTGACAAATCTCAAAATTCCTATAAAAGTTATACTACTTAAATATAATATCTCTGATTTATTTATATCTCTATGACCAACTTATAACTATTGAAAAATCAACCCTTAATTCAATAAACAATCTGAGACTTTTAACCTTTTGATATCAGTGGATTCAAAACTGACACGATAGGCTGACTGTAGGTATCCTAGTTATGTAGCTATGTAGGAATTTAGTATTTCCACCGCGATTTGCAGTTCTCTTTGATATACAATAATGAGGGCGACCTCTACATGAGGTCACTGGCGATTCCGTGTTAAAGTAATATTATATTTACCTCATGTCTTAATGTTAAGGTTAAATTGAATTGACATTAAACGGACTTTTAAATACCTTGTGGGAAAATAATTCCATCTTTTGTTATCCCTAATACATTTGCGAGGAAACTATTAAACAGCATTGACATTGCATTGTTTTATTTTTTGTCCGTGATTGATCTGTGTCAGTTGTTTGTTTTTGTTTGAACAGGACTTTTGAACCATTTATAATTTTTAATTATAAATGGTTGAAATTAGTATAAGTACTTAATACTAATTATTATTTTGTTCATAAACACATTTTAATTTTTTTTTTTTTGATGTACCTAACCACAAACAAACCTGGTTCGGATTTCTTCTTTTACATGTACTATACGACTGACCTACCTGCCTTTCATGTTTTTAGGTCAACGGGAAGTACCCTATAAGTTTTCTTGACAGACGGACAGACGGACAGACAGACAGACAGACCCTAAAAAAAGCGGAAAAAACACTAGTTTGTTTTAAGAATAAACTAGGCTGTGCCCACAACTTCGTCCGCGTGGACTACACTGATTACAAACCCCTATTTTACCTCCTTAGGGGTCAGTTTTCAAAAATTGTTTCTAAGTGGATGTCTACGTCATAACTCGAGTATCTGCATGCCAAACAGCCCGATTCTTGCAGTAGTTTGAGTTATGCATTGATAAATCAATCAGTCAGTCAGATTTTCGTTTTGTATATTTAGATAATTTAAGTCGGTTAGCAAGCCTACCTTGCGTACCTCATCAAAGTCCCACCCTTCTTTGATTGGCGTTTCCCTAAAACGAAATAGAGTAGTTTGTTCCATCTAATGCGTGCCAAGGTGTGGCGTCCGACATCCATGTTTCCTGACAATTACAGATTTTAGACCATTAACTTATTAAGTTAAATAGACCTCTAATATTTCTTACCATCCCTTCCTCAAATTTAAGGCTTCCGTACCGGTCGGTCAAGTGCGAGTTGGACTCGCACACGAAGGGCTCCGTACCATCGTACAAGAAATAACACATATACCTTAACCTAAAAAAATCTAAAAAATATTTATGCATGCATTTTTGATTAAAATTATTTATTTTTCTCTTGTTGCAGGACCAGCTAAACCATTCGTGCTCCAATGAAGACTAAACAACTAGAATTAACTATACAACTCAACGAGTCAAATTAAAGTAAGGGTTGCTCATAAACTTGTCAACGTCCACACGACAAATATTATTTTTCCAAAAAAAAAATTGACGTCAAAAAATATACCATCCAGTTTAAAGTAAGGTAAAGAATGATATTTTTCGCGGGATTTCTAACAGGAGTTTATCATAAGTGCACTTGTACTCTAGTCCAGTCTATTCAAAAACCCGGTCAAGCGCGAGTTGGACTCGCACAGGAAGGGTTCCGTACCATCAAACAAGAAATAACACTTCATTTATTTTATTTATTTATTTTATTTTGTACCAGAAAGTTGTAACAATATAAATAAAAGGAAAGAAAAAGTGGACAGGGAAGCACTTGTCTCTATAAGAGATCTCTACCAGTGACCCTTATTGTTGTGTATCTAACCACAAAATCCTTGAGACAGATTGCTGCCTGCCAATTTCATGATTCTAGGTCAACGGGAAATATGTACCCTATAGGTTTTAATTCCCTTGACGAGTCTTGATAGACTTGACAGACAACTGATGAACGAAATGATCCAATAAAGGTTCCCCTTTTCTCTGGATGTACGGAACCCTAAAAATATGGTTGTTCAGAACGACAACGAAAGTATATTCTCAGAATCGGATCGGACTAGTGCACATACAGTCTAAGTGAAAGTTGTATCATTGTGATACTGACTTCCCACGGTGCGTGATATTGCGGAGGGATGCGGACCAGCCCGCACGGACGCACCATGGGAAGAGTAACGTCCGTCGCGGTTGGAGGATCCTTGTGTGTGTTGCGTGGCTGTCCGTGGTCGTCGACCGTGTGTGATAATCCGCAGAATCACGCACCGTGGGAAATGGGTATTAGTATGGTTTCGCAATTTTGTACAAAATGTAGAAGGTAGCGTTGAAAGACGCTCAAGTAGGCCTTTTGAAATTATAATTGCGTTTAGTTTGACATGATTATCGTTATGAAGTATGTATAAGAAAGTCTATCAACGAATGATAAGATCTCAATAAAGGCTTAAAATAAATTGTAAACTTGGGAAATACTTTACTCACTTGACTAATAGCTCAATATCTCTAATACGAGATTTAGGGACTGTTTCACAACCGTCAGATGAACATTATCTATTGAATAAATTTGACGTTATGACTGTTTTTGTATTGAGATACAGGCCAAATTCTGAGTATAAGTTTCAAAAAATCTATAAATTCGTTAAAATTTTATTACTGTGTTCTTAATTATTTGAATATGTGGAAACTGCCAACAAAACAGAAATCTTTGACCAAAAAAATACTATTGCCAGAGAAAATTGTTAGCGTTAAGATTATTTATCAAATAAGAAAGAAGAATAAGAGAAAAGCAGTCTTTATCCACCCTTGAGCTATACGGAGAACCAGTGATGAGTGCGAACTCGCACGATACCAATGTAAATAATTTAATTATAATTATAGAGTAATCGTAATTTTACGCGAGTGTAGAGAGATTTAAAATACCGTGCACATTGCGTTGCGTGTGCCACGAAGTTGTCAATGAGTGTGAATTTTATTATTGTAATAAATTATTGTTAATAGATCAATTATTACAAAAAAGGCTTGGTTTTATTTCTTCTTTACTTCTTCCGAAAGTGGTTCCTCTTACGTTGAAATGTATAGAGCGCATTTTGGCGTTGCTTAGACTAAGTTTCAGTTAAAACGAGACAGATTTACGCCAGCCGTATAGCGCTGTCTTGTTTTAGCAGTGTCTTAAGTCTGAGCAAAGTCAAAGTGCACTCTATAAATTTCAGCCTTAGAGGCTATTTATAAAAGGCGCCCAGAGCAGGGGCATTACTGAGAAAGAAAGATTTTGCCTTGCCAAACTTTTACCAACTTGAGTTATTTGGAGTAACTCAAGATTTCGAGTTACCTATCTAAACTATTAAATCAAAGACCAATTTAATAAAAAATCTTTACTATTTATTAAAAGAAATATACCAATACTTATATAACAGATATTTATTTAATAAGTCATACAAACAGTATCCGAAAAAAAACCCTTGCAACGTTTTAATTATCACCATTATGTATATCACATATTCTTACAAATTCAATAATTGACAATCAAAAAGTGTACAATGGTACCTACTTATTTCAAATAAATGACTTTGACTTGGAAGAAACTTCAAAGCCTTTCGGTAACTGGTAAGTTATTTTATCAAAAAACTAACTGACTCGCCGCTACCTACTCGTATAGAGTGTTTATAAAACAATTCCTAGTGAGGGTTTTACGTAGAAAAACCTATTATGCAAATTCAAATTTTAAGCTGTACGTTGATATTTCAGCCTGTTATTTTATCATTTTACAGACATTCGTATAACTATAGTCTGCGACAGGTTAAGATGGCAATCGGAGTACCTATGAGGTGGGGGGAGCCCCGCTCGCCCGCCTTGGGTTAGCGCAGAAGCTGCGCGGGGCGTCCCCCCGCCTCAATTTCAACATGTTGCAGACTATTAGATAGGCTTCAGTATTTTTTTTCTGTCACAATTTTTCCCATTTATTTTTTCGCGGTCTGAAATGGGCAAAAAACTACGATTTAACAAGTCCGATGTTCCTGCCGACGTCTGCGAACGCTTGCACGGCGCGGTTGACGTCATCGAGCGTGTGCGCTGCGCTTATTTGCACGCGTACGCGCGCTGCGCGCTTTGGTACCACTGGGTAGCTGAACGCTACTACGTAGATACCGCGCTCTGAAAGGAAAATATTTTCATATGAATTCTATTTTCTGATTCATATCGAGAGTACCCATCTATGGATCATGTTATTCGAGAATCGAGTCCAAATAGTAGGTAGGTATAATATCTTTTTCATATAATGTAAAATAGATCAGAAGAGGTGTGTAGAATATCTTAGGTAAGGGTAAAGTTTTACGAGTGGGTTACTATATCAATAAAACGTAAGTAAGTACTTAGGTACTACATCTATGATATCATAGACTTGATGATTTTAAATCATAATCGTTAAAGAGGTAGATACTTTTTAGAATATTGGCAAACTTCACACAAATTTTTAGAACATTATGGAGAAGCCTCAGGCACGCGGGTTTCCTCACAATGATTTCTTTCACCGTTAATGCAAGTGATATTTAATTGCTTAAAACAAACAATACCGAGCACCAATGTACCATGGCTCTTCAACGATGTTATTCACTTACCCAGCATTCCAGCTGCTAAGTCCACCGCCAATGGCGCCTCGCCCACCATCACAGGACAGATCGGGTGCTCATCCCCCGCTACAGTGAGTCCGGCCGCCTTCATCCCCTCGCGGAAGACGCGAGTGTTCTCGCGCAGGCGTTGACGAAGCGAGTCGCTGTTTTCCACCAGATCTAAAGACTGAAACGGTTAGGAGTTGATAAATATTCCGCTTTTTTTAGGCCCGATTTTATGCTTTGAAGTGAAAAACTCAGTTGTGCTGTTCCTACTCCAATAGGTATTATTCGGTTCTTTCAGTCTAAAGAGAAATCTAACTACATGGTTTTGGTCGTTGTCAATTATTAGTCATTTTGTGTGATTTAGTCCTAGACCCCAGTCTTACATGTTCAAACAATTTGTTCTCATATGCTTCATCATTCGGTATCGAACTTGGTGGTCGTCTATAATATTAAATTCGACTAGTAGGTAGGAACACGAAAATAAATCCATACTATCTAAATTAGTATCTAAACTAAATCCCTATAGAAGAAATTGTGGGCACCCTCTGTAATTAATATTCTTTACCTTTAAGGCAGCCGTGACGATCGCAGGCGGTGGTGCGTTAGAGAATAAGTAGGGTCTGGAGACATTCCTCAGCAAAGTAACAAGTTCCTTGGGCCCTGTGGTGTATCCTCCCGCGGCGCCACTGACAGCTTTGCCGAGTGTCGAGCAGATAATATCTGCTGCTCCGTTCACGCCGCAGTATTCCTCCGTTCCTCTTTAAGAAAATAACAATAACTCTTTAGGAAACTACAAGCAACGCCACAAAGTAGGTAGGCTCGGATCGCAAAAGATTTTTTTATGGATTTTCAGTACGTCCGAGAAGTCGAAAAAAAGTCGATTTACGTTAGTCTACCTAATAAAGCTTTCCTATCCTTTTTTGTCAGCTTTTAGCAGGAAAAAGAAGGAAGCGGTTCCATGATAAAAATATAAGGAAGTGACTGCGCTTGACCGCAAAAGTTTTCTCTAGCCGACCGCAGGCTATCAGCAGCGAGAAGATTACACCGCATGATGATGTCTTTTTGAATGTAAAATAAGATGTTTACGAAATTAATTATTTTTAAGGCACTATTCAAATTATCATGAGCTTGAAAAATTTCAAGAAGTCTTGTAGTCGACCTATAAAAGCCTTATCTTGTGGAAATGTATGGCTTCAGATTTTTTTTTGACAGATGAATGTTGTATCCGTTCAGGCCTTACTAACATTATCAAAGTTTTTTATCTCACCTTCCAGTTTTTCCAAAGAAGCCAGTAGCATGACTGTCATCCACTGCCAACAGTCCCCTGTACTTATCAGCCAAGTCTCTCAGTCCTCGAATAGGTGCTACGGTGCCGTCCATGGAAAACACTCCGTCCGTGATGATCAATTTGAGCCTGGCTTCGCTGTGAGCTAGAAGGTGTTCCAACTCTGGAATTAAAAGCAGCGTCTTAATACTTCATTCACTCTTTTTTTCTTTATCTGCTGGGCCAGCAGGTTACCAAGGACTTTTTCAGTAATTGAAGTAAAACAAATCAGACCACATGGATCACTCCACTGGAAGAAGATTCGAGGTAGGTACACAACAGTGTTTCTGTAGTTCCATCGGGTTGTATACAATAAGCTGGAATCCAAAAAAAAAAAAAAAATATTACTGTCATCGCAGTCCCATGCTAAACTGGTAGATCTCTACCAACCCACATCAAACGAAGAAAGAATATGGTGCTCTCAGAAATGTTTGCCTCACTCAGCTCATTTTAACCTACAGAAAAGGGTTTTTGTCGATGTTGGTATAGCCGTCCGCGTCGTAAACTGCTGAACATAGATTAGAATAGAATAGAATAGATTTTTATTCAAATAAACTTTTACAAGTGCTTTTGAATCGTCAAATAATTTACCACTGGTTCGGAATGCCGTTCCTACCGAGAAGAACCAGAAAGAAACTCGGCGGTTGCTCTTTTCAATTGTTCAATTTACAATAATATTCTTTATTATGATTATGATCTATTATCTTTATGATTACTTATAGGGGCTTCCAAATGGTAGCGAAAAGTTCATCCAAAAATCAAAAAGGAACTTTATTTCAATTTTGTGCATCGCTATTCCCGTTACCTTTGAGATCTCTATGAGGATAGCGGAATTTCTGCGCCTTGCACAGTCGCACCCCGTCTATGATGGAGGCATGGTTGAGCGTGTCAGAGAACACCGCGTCTTCGGGAGTCAGCATCGACTCGAAGAGGCCGGCGTTCGCGTCGAAGCACGACCCGTAGAGGATCGCATCCTCGCGGCCGTGGAATTGGGCGAGTCGATTTTCTAGTTCCTGTGGAAGATTTCAGCAGTTTAGGTAGGTATAATAAAACTAACCTTTACTTACTTCGTCTCCCTAATAAAAGAACTCGAAGTTCAGAACTTCTTCGTGATTTTGAAGACATTTTTTAGCAAATTTTAAAATGATTTATAGCACAAAATATTTCACCGTGTTTCGACTTTAGATAGGAGCGTTCGCACTTCCCACATTATTTCGCCAAATGTGAATTTATTTTGAGGAAAAATTCACAAGTGCAATCTTTTGCTTTGCTTTTGGAAAATCACTATTGCTTTTTTCAAGAATATAAAACCTACTTATTATAGAACACATATGTTGAACATAGCTTAACCCTTTCAAGCTCTCGTATTAGGAGTAGGTAGCTACTTAGATGAGAAAAAATTATAACGGGATGGGATTTGAATCGTCGTCGTCGACTTTTTGAATTCAGCTGTCTAGATTCAAAGATTCATAGAAACCAGTGGACCTCACAGTTTTAGGTTGGATCGTACTATAACTTTGCTCAATGGACTTCACAGTTTTTAGTTTGTACATAACACATTATTTTCTTGGAATATGGACTGTAACTACCTTATGAATAGTTTGTGTTCCACAGATGAACCGGACTGAGCTTAGTCCAGCACCATAATTCTTTAAGCCTTCACGGGCTGCTTCCACTACCTCAGGATGATTCTGAAAAATAATAAAGTAGGCATGTTAGTTTTTATTTTCACCTGTTTTATAGCAAATCAAAAATTATTATTATTAGATGATTTCTGAAGTTCACTTACCGATAAGCCCAGGTAATTGTTAGCGCAAAAGTTCAGGAACTCTCCTTTCGAACCTTGCACTTTCACCTAGAAAGACGAATATTAATTTACTAGCTTAAATGCTCGCGTCTTCGTCCACGTAAAGTACACAAATTTCAAACCCCTATTTTACCCTCTTAGTGCTTGAATTTTCAAAATTCCTTTCTTAACCAATGTCTTTTGAATTTTTAAAAGTCTATTGATGCTAAACGATGCAAATCCATTCAATTTTAAGTGACACAAAAACAGTGTTACAAATAATCAGTCAAGTGCGAGTCGGACTCGCACACGAAGGGTTCCGTACAAGATATATTGATCTTTGTTATTTAAGTATCGGCAATAGAAATACACATCCTGTGAAAAAGTACCTATCTATTACGGTTCACGAGGTACAGCCCGCTGACAGACGGACGGAGGACGGACGGACATCAAAGGCTTAGTAATAGTGGTAATAGTCTCCCATTGGCACTCTTCGGATACGGAACCCTGAAAAGAAGCACCGACCTTGGTGTCCTGTGGTGAAGTGAGGATGCGCTCATGTTTCCACGTCTTAGCGCGCTTAATTTCTTGAAGCCTGTCTTCAAGGACCTCGCGCAGCTTGGTCACTCCCGCCCGTTCTTTCTTGTTCAACTCATGTAGTTGTCTAGTTTGTGATCCAATGGACACTAGAAACAAATTGTTAGAAGCTTTTCAGTTAGGGCTTTTAATTCAAGGCTAGAAATAATATCATGAATGAGACGGAGTTCTTCGACTATCCTCCTACCATACTTTGGCGACCTACCTGGCACAGTGGTGACTATTGTGATCTTATGTGAAAGGTACCGGGTTCGCTTCCTGGCAGGGATAATTTGAGAATTTATAATTTCTGCATTATCTCTGGTCTGGTCTGGTCTCACCAGACAAACCATCTACGGCCGTGGCTATAGTTATCACCCTACCGGCAATGGCGTGCCGCCAAGCGATTAGGATTTAGCGATTTAGATTTTCGGTACGATTCCGTGAAGAGACCGATAAGGGGTACCTACTTATTGGTTTAATAAAACTGCCATACCCTTTCCAAGTTAACTCGCTTTCATCTTTGCAGCATCACTTACCGCCAGGTGAGATAATAATCAGGGGCTAACTGGTAGACAATAATATTAAAAAAATAACAGATGAATCCTATATATAATCCGATGAAATATAACCTACTTATAGATAGATAATCCGATGAAATAAGTATTCCGACTTGTAAGAGCTCCAAAGAAACTTAGTTGGAGGGAGGCATATCTAATAACCACTGTGCCTACAACCTTAGAATACCTAAGGTTCGATTCTTAATGTAAGCCTACAACATAAAAAATCCGAATAAGTACCTACTTAAATACTTACATAACCATAACTTTGTTTCACTGAGAAGTGAGAACATCCTGAAACGAAGACTAATGTGCGAAAATGACAAGGACGAATTTAACACCTAGGTAAGTAGATACCTATTTGTTATTTATTAGTGTACGATATATTTGTCACTAGCTGTGCCCGCGACTTCGTTCGCGTGGAATAGTGACTTTTCGGGCAGCGTGATTCTTTAAATTGACATAGGTAACTTTTTTATTTATGAACCGATTGACATGAAATAAACACTAAATGTTAAGTGAAGCTTACTACAATATATTAGTGAAAACCGTATCTAAATCGAATAAGCCGTTTCTGATATTAGCGTGCACAAACACACAGACAAACAGACAAAAAAAATTTAATTACAATTTTGGGTTCGGCATCGTTATATTAACAACCCCTGCTACTTTTTTTTATATATTTCCATTGTACAGACACCACGTTTCTACAAATTTATTATATGTATATTGTATATAGATAATAAACCATAGTTAGAGACCAGAAGCTATCTCTAAGTATATATTATACCTAGGTACAATTTTTGCGCATTCACATCGAAATATTGCCTACTTAAATATAATTGTGTCGAGGCTTTTTCCTCCTTCGTCGATATTATTTCATTGAAAAATATTGGGAAGGTTAAAATATAGGAGCAGTTTGAATATATTTTTTAGCACGTGGTGCGTAACACCAAAAAATATGGACTCCTTCAACTCACATCATCTTACAAGTGTAAATTAAAAATTTTCAACACCCCCGACAAATCATTTTCAAATAAATAATTATGTATATCTAGGCAACGTCCATCTTGACAGCTTGACGTTTGTCAATTGGCACTTGAATATTATGAACCTAAGGGTTATCTAACCTTCTTTTCTACAAGAAAACTAGAAAATAGCTGATAACTTTTAAACGGCTGAACCAATTTTTTTGGATTATAGCTAAGAACACTCTCGATCAAGCCACCTTTCAAACAAAAAAAAGTAAATTAAAATCGGTTCAGTCGTTTAGGCGCTACGATGCCACAGACAGATACACAGATACACAGATACACAGACACACAGATACACAGATACACACGTCAAACTTATAACACCCCTCTTTTTGGGTCGGGGGTTAAAAATTAGCAGGAAGGAGGAGGCCTGACTGCAGAAGGATATCATGGCTTAAAAATTTGCGCCGTGGTTTGGGAAGACCATGAGATCTCTATTTAGAGCAGCGATCTCGAAAATTGAGGTCGTCCTGATGGTCGTCAACCTTCGATTCGCAAGAGAAGAAAATATCTGTAAAATATTGCGTCTTATTCGTTGTATAATAATACAAATCTAACTTTGTAAGTAGGTACCTAACTCGTGCACTAAAGTAGGTAGGTAGGAACTATTATAATTAGTATATTCTGTGTTCGTACCTAAATGCCTAAACCTCAGATAACACCTGTAAACAATGAAATTACCTACCTGCTTATTTGTCGCATGTAAATTAAATTACTCTCATCTGGCTTTTACAAGGTCGTCCCAAGTACGATAATTGGCAAATTATTTATCGTTATAGTAGTTAGTTTAGTATTAAAATGGGCATTAGGCACTATTATGTATTACGAACGTACTCGTATGTAGGTACTTATTAGGGCTAAATAGGTGCGAGAGCGCAGAACCACGCAGAACTTATGAAATTAATAACTGCACAATACCTAATTGTATAAAATCGGGTTGCTTTGAATAAAAATCTCGTATTACCTATCAACTTAGATGCCTACACTCTCGAAAAAAAATCGCTGTTTTTTAATAGGTATTATTATCCTTACGTAATATACAGGCTCTACATTGTAGAGCCTTCTTTAAGTTTGAAAGTTCTTTTAATCGCATATAATTTTTGAGAGTATTATGTTTCTTGATACTTTCTAAACTAGTAGCATAAATTATAATAACAATTAAGTATTTTTTTCACCTCACGAAAAATCACATTCGCCAATTTATAAAACTCCAATACTTACCTACATAATAAGTTAAGAGGCGGTCGTCCTTAGCATATAAAATGGTGACATAATAAGTAAACAATCAATTATTTCATTATAAACTTACTTTAACTAACACGTTTAACTAAGTTAAGTACCGAAATGTTGGCTATTTGTCTGACAAATATTGAGTTTTTTGAAAAGAGAAGGTGTTTTACGTTATTAAACCAAGATTAACTTACGTATGCGCAGGAGTTGAGAGCGTAGCGCCATCGCGTCGACTGGCAAGCAGCGGGCGCGGGGCGTGGCAACATTCAGCCGGCTTTTTCGTAAAACCAGTCACGCCAGTTGAACGTTCTGTTTACGATACAACTCTGATTTGGGGCTGAATAGTTTATTAACCGCGGATCTGGATTGTATTAATGACTACAATTCTTTTCAGACACGCAAATATATTCGGTGAAGTGTTCTAAACCCCGAATCGTTTTCAGTAACACTAGATACTACCTACCTTTGATTTGACGGCCTCCCTGGTGAGCGCTGTGGACAAGTGGGAGGTCCCAGGTTTGATTCCCGGTAGGTGCAATTTGGAAATTTATATTTCCTTAATTGTCTATGGCCTGGTCTGGTGGGAGGCTTCAGCCGTGGCTAGTTACAACCCTACCGGAAAAGCCTAACGCAAGCAATTTAGAATTCCGGTATGATGCCATGTAGAAACCGACCAGGAGTATGGGCTTAATGAAAGTGCCATACCTCTTTCAAGTTAGCCCGCTTTCATCTTATACTACATCATCACTTACCATCAGGTGAGATCGCAGTCATGGGCTAACTTGTATCAGAATAAAAATAAAGATACAGTAAAAAAATGCATCCATACTCCACAAGTCATTGAAGTTGTTGGCATCAAAGTTCAAATCAACGCCAATAATTTTACCACCGTGTGACTTCCTAAACTATAGCCACAGTTCCCAATAAAACATTGTGGGTAATATTTTATACTTAGGTACAAGTAGGTACATGGCCTGGACCCTGGTGAATCGAGTCGTAAGGTGGACGTATGTGGCGTGTGAAATGGTAATCCTATATCTATCTAACAGGGCGATTCAGAACACTCGATTCGGTAAGTTATCGTACGATAAGATATATCTTACCGAATCGAGTGTTCTGAAAACCATCTTATAGATACTGTCCTTCAAATAAGATCTTCTGGGTTTTAATAAATCAAACGTTGGAAATGTAAAATCATGTTTGTATAAAAAAATGTATTGTACCAAAAACAACTAGGTAGATTAAATAAGTAATTTAGAAAATAGCAATTTCTGTACACCACCGGTGTGCTGAGCCTTTTTTTCGGAATGGAAATTTTTACACCCTTTTAACTTCTTAACAGCGTTGATTTTCAAAGGCGACTCTGAAAAAGTTTCAAAAAATTAACAAAAACTCTAAAGGCAGGAAACTAAACTTTGATGTTGTATATGGTAAGGTAATTTATTTATTAGAAGGCTCTACCACCTCTAGAACACTGAAGATAGGTACCAGGAACGCTTCGGTAAAATCTTATGGACGATCGCTTGAAACATCGCTTCTTTTCATCGAAAAACGGCTGATTTTAGATGCTTTGGCTGAGATCTATAGACGCAATTTGATTTTGCTCAGACTTAAGTCAATGTTAAAACGAGACAGCGTTATATCACTGGCAATATCTGTCTCGTTTTAACTGAAATTTAAGTCTAAGCAAAGTCAAAGTGCGATCTATAGATTTCAACCTTTTCAACCTTAGACTTCCATGCGCATCTGAACAGAAGCATAATTATTATAGAGCATTTTCATAGATGCAGATGTACCACTTGAGCTTCTTTTTTAGACGCTATGGCTGCTACCACGACTTAGAGGATGAGGCGATAGTACATGCGCCCGATCTCCATGTGCGAAAACTTATATATAAACTGCCAAGCAAGACCTTGGTCAGCGGCATTCCGAACCAGTGGTGGATTATTTTGACGATTCAAAAGCACTTTGTAAAAGATTATTTGAATATAAAATGTATTCTTTTCTATTCTAATAAAATTTAGTCCTCCTAAGTCTTACCTCAGGTCCAATATGAATAGCCAGCATCATGTCATAATCGTGAGCGCCTATGGATATTTGCGCTCTGCCGTCATTGCCCACTCTGACCGTTTTCCCTTGGCAGGAGTTGTTCACTTTGTTGCCCGATATCACGTCACAATAGGTTCCGGCTGGGAGACAGGTCTGTAAGGATTTAATAAGTTACTAAAGGTGAACAATACTCGTGTCTGGGACTCTTACGTGAAAGAAAAGTGAAATTGAAAAGATTTTTTGGTGAAAGCTAGGTGGAAGTAATAACTTGTGAGTAAGGTTGAAATCACACTGGTAGTTATAAAGGCAATGAAGATGTTATCGCCACGGAAAAAGGCGATTTTGTTGTTACCGTTATCGCGCCAGTTTTGACGCTTGTCCTGATATGAAGCGAAAACAAGCGTTGGACTGAGCTATTGCTAAAAATCTTGACCAGAAATTGAAAATGAGAAGAATCTTTGGTGTAAGTAAGGTGAAAATAATAACTTTTAAGTTAAGGTTGAGGTCCCACAGGTTGTTACTGAAGGTGATCGAGACGATTTTGACACCGCGAAAGGTGGTCTGGCTGTTATTACTGTCCTACTAGAACCTACCTCTTGCTGACACCTGTCCTGGTGGCGACATTACCAGAAAACAAACATTTGATTGAACCATTGCTAAAGATAGGTACCTACTGCTACTGCCCTTACGTGAAATAAAAGTGAAGGTGAAGATTGAAGTGAAAGTGAAAGTTGGTCTATGAAAAGTGAAAATGCTGTGAAAAAAATAACCTGCAAGATGAGGTTGAGGTCCCACGCGTTGTTATTGAAGGCGATGAAGGCGTTGTTGCCGCGGCAGAAGGCGATCTGGCTGTTACCGTTGTCCCACCAGTTGGTGACGCCTGTCCTAGCGGCGGCATTGCGAAAACCAACCATGGCAAAGATTTGACGCCAACGGTGCTGGCATACCCAGCCGTTGCCGCAAGTGCCATCCTGTAGGGAAATAAATAGCGTCCTTATCAAAATCCCTGAGATTTTATAAAAATAATAAAGCTTCTGCTCCAGCTATAACTTATATAAGTATGGATTTTTTTATTTTTTTAATAGTAATTAATTTATGTAGAAACTCTACTATCTCAACCTCTAAAGCTTTTAGCAATTAGCACAATTAAAAAAGAACACATAATTTAAGAGAATCAAGGCAGCGTAAGCGAAGATTTTTTGATTATAGTCCAGTCATAAAATGTAGGACAAGGAATATACTACCTCTAACGGGAGAAGTAGAATTAAAGGAACTCACTGAGTTAATAGATGGAGATATAATATTCTGGTTCCTATCCATTGGCGGTCCAACTTCTGAGTCCAGGAAAGCGAAACTGCTCATAATCTGCGGCTCTCCATACGGATGAGCTAGCAGAAAAGCTATGGCTGCTCTGTATGGCCGTCCCTGCTTGTAGGTTAAAACTCCACCACCGCCACCATGGCCTCTTTCGTTATCATGGTTATCGATAAAGGTTAAAGCGTCTTGGGAAGCTAGGAGACCCCATTGAGGTCCCCAAGATTGTAACCATTTCAAAGCGTTGTTACCTCTAAAGGCATTACTTAAATCCATTCCAACTCTAAACTCTGTGACAGCGGCTAAGGGGGTGTACTCGTCCCTGCTTATAGCTTCCCCTCCATAGTCGATGACTTCCTGGTAAATGTAAGGTCTAGCGTTTGATGGAAAGCCGTGGGCAGTGTTCAGATTTTTCAGTCTATTATAAATTACATCTAAGTCTTGAGGCCACATGTGTTTGGCTGCGTCGATTCTGTTGGTGAATTAGAAGGTACTGTGAGCTTTTGTTTCAATTGTTATGATTTTCGCACGTAGCTATATTACGAATCGTAAGGGGTAAATTATTGAAAAAATCAAGCAATCGTTGGGGATTGTCCAAAAATCTGATAATTTGTTTGGATCAATGAGCAAATCATGCACATTCATTGATGTTGGAAGCGCCATGCTCAGGTTACTAGAGATATCAGGGAATATAACATTTGGGTTTGTCAGAAAATTATGAAAATTATCTTAAATAAAATAATAATAAATAAAAATATTCTTAACGTAGAAAAAAGGAAATCCAGTAAAATCCAGAGCAGATTGTATTTGGAAAATGAGGCGATCACACAATAAGGTGAATTGTTTTGTACATCTTTGATCTTACCTAAAGCCAGCAACGCCTAAGTCGATGAGTTTATTCATGAAGTTAACAATCATGAGTCTCACGTGCTCGTTTCTTTGATTGAGATCCTTCAGACCCACCAGCTCACAATTGCGTACCTGCAATTTGGTCAAGTGCTAATAAATCTTATACCTATTTTAATCTAATACAATTTTGTCGATTTCAACTCCGAATTTCGGATTTTTGTTCACTCTTTGGAAACCGCGCAGTGTGGGACGACCCAGCCCGCTGGACCGACGACCTGAAGAATGTGGCGGGGAGCGGTGGTGCAATGCAAATTGGCGTGATGATCAATTTAATTGGTCTGGTAAAAGGCTTTGGCCGTGGCTATTTACCACCCTACCGGCAAAGCCGTACCGCCAAGCGATTTAGAGTTCTGGTACGATGCCGTGTAGAAACCAAAGGAGTATAGGTTTAGTGAAAACTGCCATAAGCCTTCCAGGTCAGCCCGCTTCCATCTTAGACTGCATCATCACTTGCCACCAGGTGAGATTGCAGTCAAGGGCTAACTTGTATCTGAATTTAAAAACTCAAGAATTCATAGGTGCGTGCCTCGAGCGTCAGCACGCCAGGCTTTACGATAGACTACCTATTAAAGTACAGTGATCGCAAAACAAGTAGTCCGATCTGAACACGTGGCGTATGACTGCGCAATGAATGGGTCACGTGAACAAGTAAGCCCGGCCTGGCTCAACTCACCCTCCACGCGTCATTGACGAAGTCTGAGCCCTGGATGCCACACTGGGGCCAATTGAAATGTTCCCGCGTGTAGGGCACTGCGGGGTAGTGCCACTCTCTGAACACCGCAGTGTTGCCAGCCGTACCGACATTCTCCGTAGGCTCCCCTGTCATGTGGTTGATAACTGCGTCGACGTAAATCCTGAGAAAAGTGTTCTTAGGTACAGTCAAAGGCCTTAAGTCGTTTAGCACCTTGATGATCATATTCACGTGGCACGGTTATGCACATGCATTAGGTTTGTGTGGCGTTTTTATAGAAAAATGACATAAGTGCGACAGGTTTTTGATGCAATAGTTTAGCGGAATTGCTACTTGAATTCTGAGGCCGACCGTACCTACTACCTATTAATAAGCGAACTTATTTATCCCGGGCGTTAAAGTATTGCAAGATCGGAAGCTCTCTACACTAAACGGACTTTCAATTAGGCACGATTCTAGGTGGTCTACGCGGACTAATAGGTAAAGGCACTACTAAGGCCGCGATACAATAGCCAGAGGGATGCAGGTTCAACCAGTTCCGCAATTTTTGATCCGGATCTGGCTGGGTCTACCTACTAAAAAAATATTTCAATGTCAACCAACCCTGGAGACTCTTTACTCGTGAATTTAGTTTTACTTACCTAACACCCGCATTATTGCAACGGCGCACCATGTTAGCGAATTGCCGCTCATCTCCAGACCTGGTCACCAAGTGGTAGGACATCGTTTGGTATCGCTCCCACCATGGCCGATTGTAATTCCTTAGAATCACATTCTCGTTAGGAGGAGATACCTTAAAATGTAAATATAAGTATAGTACGCGACAGATTGCGATGGGATTGGGACGCGCTACACAACCGCACATAATATAGCCCCCGCACTAACCCAGTGTGGACGAGCGTGGGTGACGTGCGAGTGTGCGGCCCCGTCCACCCGTCTCATAACCCGATTGCCAACCTCGATCTGTCGATATTGAATTATAGTTACACCATTTTGGGGCATCGTAGATCCCACATGGGTGAACAGATTTTAATAGGCAAGGCGTTTTTATACGCAACATTGAAAGTCTTCCCAATTCAAAACTAATTATGTAAGTACTGATAGGACGTATAAGGTATGTCTATCTTCTTCTTCCATATATTTATGTGGAGAATGTCTGATAAGCCAATTTATCAATATCCAACAAAATATACTTAGGTAATCGAAGATTTCTTTGGGTAAACCAGCCCTCAGGCTAAAGAAATTACATCTTACAAAATCGTTCCATCTCACGCATCGTTCCATCCGGTTGGTAGTTTCCACTTCCCACTTCCTTGCCACTAAGAAAAATAGCGAAGCCATGTCTTAAAGTTTACTTATTAAGTAGGTACCTACTTGAATTCCTCCAAATCCGCGAGGTCCCAAAAACCGTTCACACTCATCAGCTATGTCATCCCATTTCCACTCGAAAAGGTGAACATTCACGGTTCTGTTCGCTGCATAATACGGATTTTTGTAAGCACTGATCACTGTTGCTGACGCCAAGATGCCGAGAATAACCCCGTACAGCCCCTGAAGAATTTAATGTGTTGAGAAACAAAGTACGACTAAATTACTTAGGTAAGCAAAACGTGTAAGTAAAGTAAGTAGGTAGGTATTGGGGTAATATGTGGCCTAGTTGTGACAAAACGCATATGAATCGATTTCGATTGTTAAGCAACGTTGACCCAAGTCGGTAGCTGGATGGATGACCGAATTTGGAGATCGCTTTTCGGCCTTCTCGATTCCTCCGTGTCTCGGAGAACCGTTAAGCCGTCTGTCGCGGTTATTATCATTATCATCTGATAATAACAGTAGGTACCTACTGTAAAACCTAAGAATCGAAATCTCGTTCTCTCTCTGTATGCCAAATTCTTAAAAAACCAGCAACAATTGGCGGTTCCTCTGGTGCTGCAAATTATTGCCATTGGCGGCGGTAGTCACTTTATATTTTTTTAAACCCCTCCGAGTAGATACGGTAGGTAAATAAGAGAAGAGATGTGTGAATGGTTTCCTTCCCTGTTTTCCGTCCAGATATTATAATATGTTTATGTTCGAGACAGTGTTCGCGGTCGAGAAACGAAAACGAAATCATCCACTAGTGTCTAGACCCATAGAAAAGTCTCTGCTGCAAGAACATTTCTCATCTCTAGATCATTGAACTATTATGTGCTGTAACTATAGACAACGATTTTTAGGCAGTCCGCCACCTTATAATCCATTGAAATAAAAACAGAAAAATAATAGTAGATTTATGTTTCATATCATACATATTAAAATCTTTCATAATAATTCGATAGGGCCGGCTGCACGCACGAAAAAACATGACTCATGCGGCGTTACCTCGCTCTGAGGCGTTCCATGTAAGGCTTGAAGTGAAAGCGAGAGCGCGGAACGAGCGACAAAGAAGCACAATCGGCCTTTGTTGTCACGTTCAACTATCGTCAGTAAACCGACTTTACAGACAACCAATTTTTTTTTTATTGAAGCTTATAATATTCAAATTAAGTAAATAAATATAGGTAATATTATTATAAGCGTTTTCTAACAAATAAGTATATTTACCATCACACGTTTTGAGTCTTGGAAGCTAATTCCCCGAATAAAAGTAAAAATGTTTATCCATTTAAGTAATTAGGTACTCCATAGGTAGATAATCCTTACGATATAAAATATCTGATTGCTATTTTTACGTATTATCAGTGCTAATTACTTATCGTGTCCATATCTTTTAATCGTCTTACATATTTTATCTTGTAACAATACCTAACGCTAGGGAGGGTCCAGGAAAAATTTAAACTGCAGTTCTTCAGTATACTAATTTATAGCACTTATTATATTAGTAAGATACTACTAAAATAGTTCTATTGGATTAATTAGAGATCCTCCATATCTATTCGGATATCCTGTTACCTAATCTAAATGTATAGCTAACCTATAATCATTCTGAACCAGCAGTGAGAGGTAGGTAGATGCACTCGACGATTCCAAAATAGGTAGGTAGGTAGTGCAGTTACCCCGTACTTACCAACTTGTAAAAATTTATTTGAACAAAAATCTTAGTCAAGTAGGTAGGTAGTTACATATCTATGGGTAGTTCATACTAACATTCTTATTCCAATTTGTTCCAATTTCTATTAAATATTTTGAAATAAGATTTTTGATTCTAGTTACTAGTACAACTGATCACTTCGTTTAAATAAAAATTTTCGTTTTCGCTGATTCATTGTCTATTTGAACTTGATTTGAACGATTTGAAGATTAGGTAGGTACGTATCCTTTTTAGTCTAGTCCCAATTAATTTACCATCATAGTTTTTAAATATACCTAACTGGGTAACCATTTAGTATTTTACTGAGTTTGTATATTTTATTCAAAAGAATTTTAAAAAGAAAATTATGTAACTAGAATTCTTTCAATTTTCAAATCAAGCGGAACCATTGTACAGATATCGATTAAATCTATTTATTTAACTTATTCAACGGTCATCTGGTCGTCTTTCATTGCGATTGTATAGCTTTTAGATAAATTCGTTGCTCTGCTGGTTTTCGGTTTTCGTATGGTTTTCGTTCTCCGATATTATAATTTAAACAACCCGCCATTGTACCTACTACCAAAGAGTATGTAATCACTACGTCTACTACGAAAAACTCACAGCCTTCAAAACACATACCAATTTTTTTCAACTCTTTTTAAAGCTCTAGGTTCTAGGTTTTTGAGCCAGTACATACCATAAAGCAAAGGATCAAAGAATGAATGGTTTGGATTTCATATTTACTGTCTTTGTAATTTACAAAATTGTCAAACGTCTCACTTTGCAGTTTGCCAGTTGTCACTGTCAAATGAATATTTTTGTTGCCTTGGTTTGCCTTGTGTTTTTTTAAGCTGAGTGAAACCACAAACTTTATAAAATACGCACAATCTAAAATCTCTCGCTTGTTAACATTTTAAACAATTTGTAATTCTATGAACCTATTTTGATTTCAATTACACGTGTTTTTTTGTTGTCATTTAAAACTTTTGATAAAAAGCATTCTGTAAGAAATAAAGTGCCTAAACGAATACCATAACATTTACAACTGTTATAACTATTATTGATAATTTTAAATACAATTAAATCATTCAAAATGAAGAGTAATTATATTTGTATTATATTGTCGTTCATAAGTGCAGTGTCAATAGTTTACGCTTGCAACGAAGCCATTTGCGCCAGTGTGGTATCCAAGTGCATGCTAACGCAATCTTGTAAGTGTGACTTGAAGGATTGTTCCTGCTGCAAAGACTGTTTCAACTGTCTCAGCTATTTGTATAGTGAATGCTGCAGTTGCGTTGGTAAGTATCAGGGGGCACGGCAGTGCCCCCGCCAAGACGAGCCAAACGGCGGCCGGGGCGCTACGTACCTTTTTCTCGAAGTGTTTCGCCGTATTTTCGACTCGTCATAACTTCGGTCTGGATGACGCTAGAAAGCTGAAATTTTCAGTATAAGGTGTCCTCAGCAAATTTACCAAATATACCAAGTATCAAATATCTAGCTTTTATGGTTACATATTTATTGATACCTAAAATACGCCGATTTCGTCCCTCACTGATGATCATCAAAACCTCTACTCAAAACCTCTAAGGTACTTCCCGAAGTCCTAGAAGACTGAAATTTGGTATGTAGACTAGAAATTGACTACAAACTACAGGAAAATTAAGAAATTGGAAATGCCCCCCCTCTACGCCTCTTATGGGTGAAGCAAATCTGTAAATTCTGTCGCTAGAATGCTGATATTTTCAGGATAAGATGTCCTTGGCAGATTTATTAAACGCATTGAGTATCAATTGTCTAGCTTTTATAGTTTCATATTTATTGACAGTCAAAACTTCTAGTCTGTAATTCTAGGGTACTTCCCGAAGTCCTAGAAGACTGAAATTTGGTGTGTACACTAAAAATTGCATACAAACTACAGGAAAATTAAGAAATTCAAAATTTTCCCCCTCCACTCCCACGTGTGGGGGAAGCAAATTATTTGTAAAGTCTATCGCTAGAATGCTGATATTTTCAGGATAATATGTCCTTGACAGACTTATCAAACGTACCAAGTATCAATTGTCTACCTGTTATGGTTTCAGATTTATTGCCATTCAAAACCCCTCTAGTCAAAAGTTCTAAAGTACTTCCCTAAGTCCTAGAAGACTGAAATTTGGTGTGTAGGCTAGGGATTTCATTCAAACAACAGGAAAATAAACTTTTCCCAGTCTGTACATTTAAAAAATGTGTTTCCTGAAGTCCTAAAAGACTGAAATTTGATATATCTGCTTTAAAATTGAGTTGCAAGATTCCACCCAAACAAACATAGTTACATACATTGCAAGTGGAATAAAAGCTTTTAAAAAAAGAGGTAACGATAGAGAGCGGGCCATGAAAATGATGTAGGTACCTACAAAAAATAGATCCAAAAAAAAAATCTCGGGCACCTGCCAAAAAGAAATGAAATCCCACCAAAAACATTTCATGTAAAATGTTGCCAAGACTCACAAGTTCATAATGCTTTCACTGTTAAAAAGTTATGAGATCTCTAGTAGAGCCAAGCCCCTAGCTGAGCTTAGAATTGCGCTGCCCATGGGACCTATCCCAAGTCCAAAGTATATAGCTCTTAAATGCTCTTGACTATATCACATTTATAACAATAAAGAACAAATAACTCTACTTACAGGCTCTGATTTCACAAACCCTAAATCTTGGTTAAAAAAGTACGGCTTGGCCGTTTAATGTTCGTGAAACTATTACATGACATAACATATTATATTAAGGTCATAAGGAATAGTTTGTTCGACAATTACTAATTTGTATTATACTTCATGATTGTCGCACAAGATATTCCGGGCTTAAATGTCATTTCAGATAAAAGTACCACGAACATTAAACGGCCAAGCCGTCCTTTTTTAACCAAGATTTAGGGTTTGTAGAATCAGAGCTTGTAAGTAGAGTTATTTGTTCTTTATTGTTATAAATGTGATATACTCAAGAGCATTTAAGAGCTATATACTTTGGACTTGGGATAGGTCCCATGGGCAGCGCAATTCTAAGCTCAGCTAGGGGCTTGGCTCTACTAGAGATCTCATAACTTTTTAACAGTGAAAGCATTATGAACTTGTGAGTCTTGGCAACATTTTACATGAAATGTTTTTGGTGGGATCTACTTACTTATACTTGTATATTTGTAGAAATCTTACTATTCTTAGGTATTTCTCAATGAAATATCAAGTTGAAGAGTCTCAAGCTCAAGTTATCAAAACTCAGAGTAATTTTGAGAGTGCTTTTTTATAAAAACAAGGAAAAATTATGAACTTCCATAATGAATTGAACCATTTGAGTAATATGAATACAATTCATATCCAAACTAAGTAATTATAAATACAAAAGTGTGTCAGTCTTATTACCTTTTCATAGCTTATTTTTAACTGATTTTGACGGAATTTGTTTGCATCCAGGAAATCGGCATAGGCTATATTTAACACTGAAAAAGATTACCCAGGGGAATAAAAAAATTAAAACATTCATATAGACAAAGTCATGGGCATCATCTAGTAAAATATTAAATGATTATTTATCCCTTGTATTAAATGTTGTTTATGTGTATGCATCAAAGAGTTAATAATTATTCTAAAGAAACTATATTCTTTTACTTAACTCATTTTATTTAATAATGTTAAGTAATTATTTAATGACATTTTGCTCATTAAAATATTCCTTGTAGACATGTGTCCCAAGCCAAACGACACACAGACAGAGCTATCCAAGTCCTCCTATGTTGAGGAGTTACCAGATAATGTTCCTGGATTGTTTGCCGCATTGACCAGCGACCCAGACCCTCAACAAAGATGGCTCTCCATCACATATCCTGTGGACATTGACTTGTCTGTGTACCGACCAACACCTGAGAGACAAATAGTTTACCATTTACGTAAGTTATTTGATTTACATAGTTACACAATGTTATGATAATTCAGTTGAACAAAATCTCAATCTGAATTAAATTTCTCAATCAGTTTAGTTTGAGATTTTGTGTAAAATTAGTGACATTTTTTTCACTTTCAGCTATACTGTGAAATAGTGGTTTTAGAGCTCTGGTTAAGTGAACCACCTGAGAAATTAGTAAAGTTTTTGGAATTTACTCAATTCCAAAAACTTTACTATTACTATAAATCATAAATAGAACCTAATAAAGATTTCAGTGATAGGATATGGAATAAATTAAGCTAAAACTTATATCCTTATATATTAAACCATTAACTATTTTAATCTCAGTAACATAGATAAAATTAATATTGATTTAAGTATGTATTATGATATCTAAATTCTGAATTGGTTTCTTAATAATAATAATTTATTGTCTGCATCCATTCTACACCTGACCTTCTAGGAACATAGAATCCCCACAGAATATATTCCATTTAGTTACTTGAGTATTTTATTTCAAAGTGAGTCATCCTCTATGGAATTTTCTACCTGCCTGCAACCTTACTGTGCTTATTTGTGTGAATTTATTATGTGATCTTAACTCCTTTGATGACTTATTCAGAAATGTTGTTGTATGAATGCAGCTGTGCTATCTATTCATAGAATTAGTTTATCAGTTAGCTACTCTAGATTATTGTGACTTGTGACCTTCTGGGAATTTTCAGTTAGTTTGTTGGGTGGACATAAAATTTTATATACAGTTATTTTTGTTTCAATGTAGAAGCCTCAGTAGTTCAAAGGTTATTAGACTAGGTTACTTGGACTGAAATCTGGAAGAGTGCGCTCAATAGCAGCTTAAGGGTCTGTTTCACAATCGCCAGATAAACTTTATCTAATGGATAAAGACATTTTGACAGATTCTGTATCAAATTTATTTGTTAGATAAAGTAAGTCTGGAGATCGTAAAACAGTCTCTTAGTCTATCGGCTGGCATAGGCCACTTTGTGCCACCTTTCACGTTTCGCGATGTTGCTCTACACGAGCTATATAACTTGCAGAGAGCGTGGAACAAGACTCGGAGCCGGTGAGCCGCGACATAGTGACGTTCAACTGCACAGTTGCGTACATGTCGCAGTGCATGTCTTGCGACAAGTGTCGCGCCTCCTGTCGCTCCATGGGTTCCAACAGCTTCAGGTAAAGCATCTAGAAGAATCACTATTTTACACATTTACAAATTAAGGTGCGACCACACTAGCAGAGTGGATTAGAGCCAGGCGCGGCGTTTTTCGTGATAATAAGTCAAACTTTACTTTTATCGACTTAGCAAGCACATCCTCTCTGTTTTGTTTTCCGTGTACCAATTTCTACTGTACATCAATTTTACTGTAAACATACATAAATCTGGGTTTAAGTTGTTATCAGAAAGACTACCCTCTTTCACTCCAACTGTATGCATTGGCCCTTATAAATTAACTTAGGTATTTACATAATATAAATAGCGCTGCAATATTCTGTGAATATTGTGCATTTTGACAAAATCTACGTCATGACATTTCCACCATCACCAACTATTTTAAACCTTCAATAAATGTGATGGTACTCCGGGACTCTTGGTTTTGCTGCAACCTTAAATACTACTATGGAAATCAAAAAATGTGCTTTGTTACGAAACAACAGTCTTAAGTTATAGAGAAACTATCAATTTACAATTTGACAGTCCTACTTTAGTTATCTATAGAAGAAGAAACGTTTTCTAGCATAGCTACTTAATTGTCTTAAAAATCTTAAATCAATTTTCAGATGGTTCCATGATGGATGCTGCGAGTGCGTCGGTGACAAGTGCCTCTACTACGGCATCAATGAGAGCAGGTAAGAAGCAACCCTTCGAATCCCTCGCTAATAGGTAATCATCTTGTCAGAGTAGTGTTATCTCTGTCGTTGAGACCGACGAAACGTCACATAGGTATGAGAGAGAGTAGATGCTCTTCGAAGCAGAAATCTCTTTCTAAAGTTTGATATGCAATTTTAACTGCCGGTACTTGTAATCATTTTGTGACTCAATTTCTAAACCTAAATTAATCTAATTGATGAAATATGGCATAAACATAGCTTGCATTTGGAAAATCAAACAGGCAGAGGACGAAATAAAAACTGACTAAATAACTGACTTACAGTGTAGTGTAAGTTGTAGTATATTTTCTCTTTTGCACATAAACTGCTTGTATTTAGTAAACTGTGAATTCAGTTCAAATTTTCAATACGAATACGATACTTCTTACTAGGGCTAAAATGAGAACGGTAGGCTTAGTATAAGATTTTATATATCACCGCGCGAGGTTGGTAGAATTCGAACTTCGAAACACGGTAACGTTAGCGTAAAATGGACCTAGAAGCGCTTGATCGTTTAAAGTCGAAAATTTTGTACCAAGGATTTTAACTTGAAAAGTTTCCGCTTAGAGCACTGGTAAAAGGTATGGCGTTGCAAACGCACCACCCCTCCCCGCCTCGTCTCTCTGGTGCGGTGCGCTGCCGCGCTTTCGAAGTTGTATCGCATCTTGTGGCAAAGTGCAGCGATTTCTATGTAAGATGACACAGTGGCAGTGCTTAGGCGCCGCACCGCCCACGCAACACAGCGTGTGGCTTCACTCTTAGATGTATGGGGAACGCGAACTTTGAAACTAGTGAAGTTAAGGTCTATTTTACTTTAACGCTAGAGTTTTTCGACACTCGAATTCCATCACGTTTGTTGGTGAGACGTAAAATCTTATACTAAGCCTACAGGTAAGACTCCACCTTGCGAAGTGAACTCGTAAGGTAAACAATCGATTTAAATAGAATCTCGCGTGAATAATCCGAATCGCATCGTGTAAACATGCATGTTCTGCGCAGATTTTACTAAAATCGTCACTGTGTACACTTGTGTAGGTACTCTACTTCTGTCTGTATAGGTACATGTTCTTTGTAATTTGGTACATGTTACAAGAAAACAATATTACCAATTTATTTATTAACTAGGAACGCGTATATTATGAATTATTGAATTATAGATTATAGACTAGCTTTTGTCTGCCACTTCACCCGCCATATCATAATATTTAAATAATAATTTATAGCCTACTAGCGACCCACTCCAGCTACGCACGGGTAGCTTATTAAAATTTTCGCAGGGATCTCTAATTTTTATGGAAATAATATATGCATTGTTACTCAGGAATAATGTGCTTACTGCTAGTGAAAGAATTTTCAAAATTGGTTCAGTTGTGCTGGAGATTACTTCCTACAAACAAACTTCCAAACTTTACCTCTTTATTGTAATATTAGTAGGTATAGACACCACTCGGGGATAATGTGGCTATCTATGAATGGATGAATATTTAAAATCGGATGAGTGCATTCGGAGATTGCCTCCTACTTCCATACTGATAATTACCGTTATTACAATAATACTACTGTAATCTCGTTCTGTGATTATCCTTAGAATGTATCCCTTCGCAAATCACTTCAAATCGATCTTAATGACGTTTTAATTAGCACTGATTTAAGTTACAAAGATCTGATATCTTTCCTTAACATTATGAAACCTAAAGCAGAGATCTAAGTTTTATGTATTAGTATCTTGTATCTTGTGGGACACCTGCGCGCCACAAGGCCGGTAAATTAACATACAAATATGCGCGGACGCAACAACAGGTATCAAGTGTCGTACAGGTGTTGTCAATTAATTAAAATAAATCATGTCTTCTAATTTTAGCTAATCAACTAGGTATTGTTATAAACCTTAAATTTATTACCATCGTCGACGGATTTGGCTGAAAAGAATGGAGATAGAGTATACCCTGAATTAACACATGCTACTTTGTACCCCGGAAAATCAAGAGTCCCTACGTGATTAAAAAAACCTATATCCACGTGAACGAAGTTGCGGCCATCGGCTAGTAATTATTATAAATTAAGACAGAAAAAGCGTTGTCCGTGCCAAGCTGGGACGGATTGCTAGTATATATTATACATAGTAAAAATATTAAATCATAGTTTCTTCATTTCAGATGCCTCGCGTGTCCCGGTGGCAAGGAAAGCCCGGACGGTGCGATAACTGATGATTTGTCGTACGACGACCTTGACTACGGGGAGGAAGTCGATGCGCAGTCTGTATAAATTGTGATTTTCACTACTTGAAACTAAGTTTCTTATCACACTAGCGATTTGAGAGCGGTCTTCCAACGAGTTTTGTTTACCTGGAAATCAACTGTAGGGAAACTGTTAGTTGCATGTGCGTAACGACGCATATTATAATGCACGCAATGGGAATAAGTTTGCAAGTAGCCAGTGTGGTAATGACCTTATGTCAACGTGCCTCAGTCATATACTATGGAGCAAACTTTTTATGTCATTTTCATTTTAGTTTAAGAGTAAGGGTGAGTGCACTTTGGATGCGTTTTCGTACGAATTTGACTCGTTCGAACACATACACACTCCCACAGTCTGTCAATTCGCACTTGGCCAGCGTGGTAGACTATGACTCTGAGAGGAGACCCGTGCTTTGTACTGAGCCGGCGATGGGTTGATCATGATGAACACATACAAACAATTCCAACCGTCCAAGTACTATGCGAGTGCGTAGACTCAGTGCGATTTAGTAGTACGAGATTATCCGTGTGTCTGGGTTCGTACGAATCAATTCCATACGAAAACGTATCCAAAGTGTTGGCCTAAGTATTGGAAGTCTTAACTGTGTTTTAATATCAATTTACTCGTATTTTTGTTACAATAAAATTATAACCAAGCATTGAGATTATTTGGTCAGTATGAAATTATGTCTTTCACAGTGTAAAAATCCAGTGATATTATGTCAATTAGAAGAAAAAGACTGTTCGCTAACGAGAATTGGAAAACAATATTTTAGAAGATGTATATACCTACATTATACTTATAATTTTTTTTAATATGTTTTATCAGGTATTCTTACAGATCTTTAAATTGCTTTAATTTTTTCATTTTAATATTTATTCTGTACTGTCCGTCCTTCGTGTATAATTATTATAAGGTATAACTTAGTATATTATAGACGTAAGCAAGCAAACTTTCGTTAAAAAATAATTACATTATTATAGCTCTTTCATTTATTAAATTTGTCATTTTCTTTTGATACTAAAGTTTTAGTAATAAATAGTGCATAGTTTCAGAATGTATTAAAAAATTAGTAAAATATATCGTCCGAAAATTAAAACATGTAATACATATAAACTATTTACTTGTATACTTTTTTAATCTCATCATAATTTACAAGAGCAGTTTTATGTAAGAAAATCTCTAATTAATTTATCATGAATAGGATTAGGTTAAGAATGTTTTGTTCAATCTCACGAGTGCCAAACGCGTTGCTTGTACAAATACATGCCATTTTATACTAGAGGCGTTTGTGCACTCATTCGTACTCGTTTTCGTAAAAATACGATTCAAAGTGGCCGTCGTACATTATGTACGTGCGCTTGTGCACTGATTTGATTCTTATTTTGACGGATTTGTATAAATATGAATCAAGTGGTTGCACAAACGTACGTACATTATGTACGACAGCCACTTCGAATCGTATTTTTACGAATATGAATACGAATCGAATACAAATGAAAGCACAAACGACCTAAAGGTAGGATAAGAGTTATGCGACCGCGACGTGCTACGGCTACTCGCGACACGTCTGAGATCTATAGTGCGAACTTTAACTTTGCTGAAGACACTGTTAAAACGAGACAGTGTTATATCGTTGACATAAATCTGTCTCGTTATAACTGAAACTTAAGTCTGGGCAGAATCAAAGTACGCTCCATAGATCTCAGGCTGAGATTTATAGAGCGTACTTTGACTTTGCTCAGATTTAAGTCAGAGTTAAAACGAGACAGATCGATGTGAGCGTTATAATGCTGTCTCGTTTTAACAGTGTCTTAAGCAAAGTCAAAGTTCGTTCCATAGATCTCAGGCTGAGATTTATAGAGCGTCCTTTGACTTTACTCATACTTGTCAGAGTTAAAACGAGACAGATCGATGTGAGCGTTATAATGCTGTCTCGTTTTAACAGTGTCTTAAGTCTGTGCAAAGTCAAAGTACGCTCTATAGATTTCAACTTTAGTGTCGCGTCATTCACTTCATGGATAAGTGTGATATTGCATGTCGCAGTTGCGTAATAATATGTATAGTACGCGACAGGTAGAGCCTCATATCCCGATTGCCATCTCGATCTGTCGCGTTATATAGGCGCCTTAGAGACAGCAAGTATATATTTCTCATGAATCTAATACTACCATCATTTTAATTTAAATAAACATTTAATATGACTAAGGAAAGGATTTTAAGGATGAAATCCCTAATAAAATCCTTTATTGAAAATCCGTCATTTTTCCAGTTAGGTATATCCATGCAAATTTTTATGTAGGCTTTCATTTAAAAAAAAATACTTGTTTCCGAATTTTTGGAAATTCCTTTTAAGGGTTCTGTACCTCAAAAGGAATAAAAAAGGAATCCTTATAGGGTCACTTCGTTGACTATCTGTCTGTCAGTCATGTCTGTTAAAAAAACCTTTAGGGTCTTTCTCGTTGATTTACAATCATGAACTTCGGCAGGTGACCTGGTCAGAACAAGCAAAGGGAAATATTTGCGTGAATTTTTGGTTCCATCGCAAAAAAATTAAAGATTTGTGTTACAGAAATAATTAGTTTACTAAATCACATCAAGATGGCGCTGTTTCGCATTAACGTTAAAAATTTTATCATACTGGTTTGAGATTTACGATACTGGTACGATAGTGCGGAACCCTTCGTGTGCGAGTCCGACTCGCACTTGAGATTTTTATGAACGTTTTTGATCTGTGAGATATACTGTGCTAGTTGTCTCTTGGACTAATATTTAAGTTACGCCATTTATTTAGGTCTGATTAAGTTAATGTTAGTGTTAGTCGAATCAGAATACCTTAAGTGCCTTATAAATTAATGATTTTACTCCTATTTGAATTATACAATAGTATGCCTTATATTTAATTAAGTAATTTGGAGATATTTTGTCATTTTTGGAAACGTTTTACATTGTATTTTTATAATATTTTTTTTTTAATAAACTGACTACTGCGAAGTTTATAGACTTTTATTAATAAAAAATTTCAATGCTGATGATTTGATGATGATGCTCCCACCGCCGTGGGAGGCTTCGGCCGTGACTAGTTACCATCCTACCGGCAAAGCTATGCCACCAAGCGATTTAGCGTTCCGGTACGATGCTGTGTAAAAAACAAAGTAGTATGGGATTCATGAAAACTGCCATACCCCTTTCAGGTTAGCCCGCTTCCATCTTAAACTGCATCATCACTTACCACCAGGTGAAAATGCAGTAAAGGGCTAACTTGTATCTAAATAAAAAAAACCTTTAAGTAAACTAAGGAAAACTAAAGTATACCTGTGTACTGCCACTTTTATAATTCGATTCGCAACGGCGAGATTCATTTCAGCAGAAAAGCGCAACCTAACGTTGACTAAAACCGAGTGTACCCAATGAAATAAAGACCTTATTGCTTTACGTTAAGATTTTAAATACAAGAACAACAGCGACTCGTGCTATCTCGCTCATAATTTGCGCATACAAAACACGCGTAGGCAACAACCAATAGTGGACGGACGCACGCTTTGATTGGTTAAGATATTTTCGCGCCATTCAAAAATAAGATTTCTTCGCAGGACGTAACTTACATAAGTGGTACTGGACTTCGTCTGTGATGGCGTTTGCTGGCGCGCGTGCTGTGCTTGTTTGGAGTGTTTTTTTTGTTAAGAGTGGCTGGTTTTTGTGTTAGTTGGTGTTTTTTGGTGGTGGAACTGACTGGGAAGCGCTCTAAAGGGGCGCCGCGCGTATGTCGGCGGGCGCCAGTGCAGACGGAGTCCATACTTGTATAAAATTCAATGACTGGAAAATATCACAAACTTGACATTGGCTAATCAGAGTAAAGCCAGATTTAAAGGAAAAAAAAATAAAAATAAATAAGTGGTACTTGTTTGATAGGTATGCGAGTTACGAAGTACTAAATAAATGATAAAATAGTTGCTAATAGTCTTCTCAATTGAAATGCATAGTAATATGTCCACGTTTCACAATTGGCCTACCTAATCCTACATTGATAGCGGCCGAGTAGGTAATCGATGTCATTAGTCAATATTCGTAATATTATAATCGATAGGGGGCTACAAGATAGTAGATAAATTATTTTTAACTTGTAATCTAAGCGCACCCAAATTTTTTGATTATCAGGTACGTTGGAATATTTTTACGACCTCCATGGCGCTGTGGTAATCGCCAGGTGTATTCAACTGTGGTCATATATAAGTGGGATTACCTGGGTTCGATGCGTAATTTCTATATTGTCTCCGATCTGCGCCGTACATCACCCGCGCGGGCGCTGTGTGGGTGTGCGGGGCGTCCCCCACCCCGATTGCCATGTCGACCTATCGCGAACTATCTAATCTTATTTACACACACACGAACGAACTTAACAGATATTTAATCTGATAAAGCTTAGTAGATACATGTCAATGTTGATAGTATGTATTTTTATTTGTTGACTAGCTGATGCCCGCGACTTCGTTTGCGTGGATGTAGGTTTTTTAAAATTCCCGTGGGAACTCTTTGATTTTCCGGGATAAAAAGTAGCCTATGTGCTAATCCAGGGTATAATCTATATCCATTCTAAATTTCAGCCCAATCCGTCCAGTAGTTTTTGCGTGAAGGAGTAACAAACATACACACACACACACACATATACAAACTTTCTCCTTTATAATATTAGTGTGACTAGAAAGTTGCGATAAATACAAAAAAAAAAGTGGACAGGGAAGCACTTTGACGGGATTTCTTCGGTTCTGTAGTAGGTACATCAGGGTGCTGGTATAAAGAGCCAGGTTTCCGATACTGATAAGTCGGTGCGGGTTAGTACCGATCGGTGCGGGTAAAATAGCCCCATACTATCTTATGAGCTCTGACAAAAAGAGACAAGTAATACGTATAAGATAACATACAAGGCTATTTTATGCGCACTGAGCGATACCGACCCGCACCAATTCAATTAATTCGATATAAGCTAACCCTAGCTACACTGTAACCTCACCTGGTGGTAAGTGATGATGCAGTCTAAGATGGAAGCGGGTTAACCTGGAAGGGGTATGGCAGTTTTTATTTAAACCATACCTCTTTGATTTCTACACGGTGTCACGATGGAACGCTAAATTTTGGTGGCACATTTTGCCGGTAGGATGGTAACTAGCCAAGGCCGAAGCCTCCCACCAGACCAGATCAGAGATTTAGAAATTATAAAATTCCAAACTTCTGCCGGGAATCGCAGGTGTAATTTCAGCTGGCATAAAAACCATGCATAAGTAACTGCCTCATTGGTTTTTAATGGCTAGCTTGTTAGACTGCGAATGACAAGGTATTGGGTTCGATACCCGGGTCGGATCAAAAAAAGTTAGGTTTTTCTGTTAAATAGATCTCAGGAGGTACTAGCTCGAATTAGCAAGTCGACGGATGGGCGACAACCCCGTGCCTCGAAGAGCACGTAAAGACATCGGTCCGTGCCTAATTTCTTTCCGCTCGTGGCGAATTTCCGTCCCATCGGGTTATGTATGTATTGTAAATTGATCAGTTGAAAAGAGCAACCGTCGAGTTTCTTGCTGGTTCTTCTCGGTAGTACGGCAGTCCGAACCAGTGGTAAATTGTTTTGACGATACAAAAGCACTTGTAAAAGTCTACTTGAATAAAAATCTATTCTATTCTATGAGAGTGATGGAATAGAGAGTGCACCTGCGCATGTGATAGTATCTACCGCGCAGATGGCTAATCTCTATGGAGATCTAATGTAATAAAATGAGATAACGCCCTGTTAAATTATTGCAACTCGGCGTGACGATGAATTTAGATAAACAATGACTAAGCACATACCACAAAATTGTTTGTGCTTTTAGGTGAGGATTCTTCAAGTTATTTCTGGTTTAATACACGACTTGCCAATTAAATAAGTAATCGCAAAAAATATGACTTGTTAAACAATTATTATGTAATAATCCTAAGCCGGATTTACAATTTGGGCAATTATTTTGTGTTTTATTGAGCCTTGCTCTGCTCCTTAGCACATAGTTTATACTTAGTGCGCTTAAAACTTTTGTTATGTGGCTTACGATCCTCCTTCTTTATTATCTCTGATTTATTATCGATCAATGAAAGATCAATGATTTGAAACCACAGTTTTAAACCTACGATTTGTACCTTTGATTTCGATATTCTATCTAATTGGGACATTGCATAAAACTTGATATTCCGTTTTTTTTCTAAAAACTAGATAGGAAAATAATATCTGTACCTACCCAAAAAATATTAAAGTGTAGAATAGATCTTATAACAATTAAACTTTTCGCTGCCTACATTTGTTTTTACTCATTGTCTTAAATACCTATTACCATGTTTTTGTATGGTTACTACCTACTCACAGTATCTACTACAACTATTATAGGTATAAAGTAAGAGTGATTTAGGTTGACCGACGAAAATAGCCAAATAACCACGTGGTGACATCTCTCATCGCGACGACCGAATGGTAACCCTGTTTTAGTGCAGTTAACTGCATTAAAACAGTTCCGAGCGCACATTACGCACAATCCGCACGTGTAAAACGCATCACATTTTCAGAACGTTCTGAAAATGCGAATAATGGCATCAGCAGCAGGCCCGGACGCGCACGCTGAGTACATTCCGTCTTCACAACATTTATTACATGGAAAATTTGTGACATTTTCTTGACGCGTCGTGGTTTATCATGACTTCATACAATGGTGGTTTACTATACTTAAGAGGAAAACCATCTCGAATGACTTAGACGATTTCACCTTCAAACTAGCAATTTTGACATGTCATGACCCTCTATTGACAATTAATCAAGCAGACATTTCAATCTGCGAAATTTACGCGGACTTTTAGTATTTTGACGTAGGAGGGTAAAAGATCCAGTACATGAACGAATAAGGATTACCCTGACTTTCACCTAAAATTAAGATATATGAGAATTGTTCTATATATAATTTTTATTTTTTGTGTATCTGTACACAGTATATCAAAAAATCAAATAAAATGCGTGGTATTAATTATTATAAATTATTTTATTTAACAAAAGGATAAATTGCCAGTAAATGAACTGGAAATTTCAGTGAATGAACGAACTCTATCTAGTGCATAAACTCTCGATTCCTATTAATAAATTCTTAAGTATATTTTCGGCTTGGAATTCAAAAAAAATTGTCAGATTTTCAGTTTTTGACTTATTGTATATTTTTTTCTACATTTTTCGCGATAAATCAAAAACTCTTTTGCATAATAATAATAAATAAAACCTGTTTTAGAATGTATAATAGAGCCCTTTCATATGATATTATCCCCTTTGGTATAGTTATCTTAGTTTGAAAGTCACCTAAATTTTCTGGAAAACAGTCCAAATGACTACAGAGAAAATGAAACTTAACGCCCTTGTTGCATCCAAGTCGCTGGAAGTGCAACATCAGCTACTGAATGTGTTAAGAGTAGTGAGAATAATATACCGTAACACAAGTGTCTGATGTTATCAGATTTGTTCCTTTGAGCCGAGAAGCCACATGTTCTGATGCTTTTTAGACAATCTAAGATCTCTCATTAAGTGATCCAAATAATTTTGATTGAATGGTCTAAGTTGAGATGTAAAAAAGTCACTACATCGTCACTACCTTCTGAAAGTTCTTGAAATGGTAGATTAGAGGTACTGGGTTGGGGCTGAGGTACAGATTTATCACCAGAAGTCAGAATCGTTCAAATTGCAGACTGCAAGTTACAATAGAGCCGCTTGGAACAATTTTTTTGCTGTTTCTTCTGGTAATATTCACAACGCAGAAATAATAATCATCATGGTGTTTAGATGGTTCGCGCCAAATAATAAAATTTTTTTTTAGTAAAAGTAGTTAACTATTCTTATTTGCTCATAAACGCAACGAGGAAATACAGCTTCCACATATAAAAATTGGAGTCCAGGCCTTGCTGTTAGCTGCTAATGGGTTCTCAAAGTAGCCCGAGTATGCTTGTTTTACTGGGCACAAAAGGAAAGAATGAAAGGAGCTTACCCAGTACATCTTAAAAGATCCGTTATAGATACATGCATCCTGCCATGCCTTACCTATGCCAGCCAAACATGGGTCCAGACAAAGAATATAAAAAGAAATAGTAACTTGCTAAAGGGCGATGGCAAGTTGCATAAATTAAGCAAAAAATATTCAAAGTGAGAATTGAAGACATAAGAAAAAAGACAAAGCCTACAGACACCTTGAGACATGCCCTAAAACTGAAATGCAAATGGTCATATTGTATCGATTTTTACAGATGAAAGAAGGACAGGTAGGTAGACCGAAGACGCGTTGGTCTAATGCTATTGTGCAAATCGCGAGAGAAAATTAGCTTGATAGTACCAAAGACAGAGAGAAATGGGGATACCCAAGAGGGATCCATATCCAAGAAAGAAGAATACCAGAATAAATATAAAAAAAATTCAAAAGAAAAATAATACCGATTTCAAAATCACAAACACTAAAAAGTAAAAAATAATTTAAGTTATTGTGGTTTTTGAAGTCGGTTTTATTTTTCTTTTGAAAATTTTTTATTTCAAAATTTTTAGTGGCCCCACTGTACTATAATAATATGCCATGCCCAGCTAAAACCCTACTGTTTACTAAGCAATTACACTGATCGCGAGCAATTTGCTCTTATCCATTGAGGAGTTCTGTTCTCCATCTCAGAAGATATTCATCAGAACTTCATCAAATTTATATGGGACCACCTGCAAAGTATACCTAGCTTTTCAAAAAAAAAAAAATTTCCAAATCGGTCCAGGCGTCTTTGAGCAATCGGTGAACATACATTAAAAAAAAATTGAATTTGCTCTTATCCATTGAGGAGTTCTGTTCTCCATCTTCAAAGATATTCATCAGATCTTTACCAAATTTATATGGGACCACTTGCAAAGTATACCCTATCAAACAAAAAAAAAATCCAAATCAGTCCAGGCGTCTTTGAGTAATCGGGGAACATACATAAAAAAAAAGATACCGACGAATTCAGAACCTCTTCCTTTTTTTAAAGTCGGTTAAAAATATACTAAGATTTACTAACATGGTGTTATACCACAGAGTAGCAAACAGAGGCAAAGCTTCTAAGAAGTGAGCAAATTTTATAACTATTTTGGTAGGGTTGGCACTGGAGGATACAATTTAATTAACAATAGTTATTTGTTCAACAAGTTTGGTAAAGTTTGTTTTTGTTGTTATTGCTTAGTTTAAATATCGATCTTTAAATATCGATCAATAGATCTAAATATCGATTTTGAACGAAATCAGTCAATTTAGAAAGAATTTCAAAATGGTGTCGACTTTTTTAAATTTTGGTAACAGTTTCTTATTTTGTGATCCCAGGGAGCTCTAAATATCGATTTTGAACGAAATCGGTCAATTAACAAAGAATTTCAAAATAGCGTCGACTTTTTTAAATTTTGGTGACAGTTTCTTATTTTGTGATCCCAGGGAGCTCTAAATATCGATTTTGAACGAAATCGGTCAATTAACAAAGAATTTCAAAATAGCGTCGACTTTTTTAAATTTTGGTAACAGTTTCTTATTTTGTGATTGCAGGGAGCTCTAAATATCGATTTTGAACGAAATCGGTCAATTAACAAAGAATTTCAAAATGGCGTCGACTTTTTTAAATTTTGGTAACAGTTTCTTATTTCGTGATCCCAGGGAGCTCTAAATATCGATTTTGAACGAAATCGGTCAATTAACAAAGAATTTCAAAATGGTGTCGACTTTTTTAAATTTTGGTAACAGTTTCTTATTTTGTGATCCCAGGGAGCTCTAAATATCGATTTTGAACGAAATCGGTCAATTAACGAAGAATTTCAAAATGGCGTCGACTTTTTTAAATTTTGGTAACAGTTTCTTATTTTGTGATCCCAGGGAGCTCTAAATATCGATTTTGAACGAAATCGGTCAATTAACAAAGAATTTCAAAATGGCGTCGACTTTTTAAATTTTGGTAACAGTTTCTTATTTTGTGATCCCAGGGAGCTCTAAATATCGATTTTGAACGAAATCGGTCAATTAACGAAGAATTTCAAAATGGCGTCGACTTTTTTAAATTTTGGTAACAGTTTCTTATTTTGTGATCCCAGGGAGCTCTAAATATCGATTTTGAACGAAATCGGTCAATTAACAAAGAATTTCAAAATGGCGTCGACTTTTTTAAATTTTGGTAACAGTTTCTTATTTTGTGATCCCAGGGAGCTCTAAATATCGATTTTGAACG
Source organism: Maniola jurtina (assembly GCF_905333055.1). NCBI lineage: Eukaryota > Metazoa > Arthropoda > Insecta > Lepidoptera > Nymphalidae > Maniola > Maniola jurtina. Next base: position 4,306,135 of record NC_060048.1, on the reverse strand, counting down.
AAATCGGTCAATTAACAAAGAATTTCAAAATGGCGTCGACTTTTTTAAATTTTGGTAACAGTTTCTTATTTTGTGATCCCCAGGGAGCTCTAAATATCGATTTTGAACGAAATCGGTCAATTAACAAAGAATTTCAAAATGGCGTCGACTTTTTAAATTTTGGTAACAGTTTCTTATTTCGTGATCCCAGGGAGCTCTAAATATCGATTTTGAACGAAATCGGTCAATTAACAAAGAATTTCAAAATGGCGTCGACTTTTTTAAATTTTGGTAACAGTTTCTTATTTTGTGATCCCAGGGAGCTCTAAATATCGATTTTGAACGAAATCGGTCAATTAACAAAGAATTTCAAAATGGCGTTGATTTTTTAAATTTTGGTAACAATTTCCTGTTTTGTGATCCTAGGGATCCTCAGATATTGATTTTGAACAAAATCTATGACAGTTCAAGAAAATAGATTTTAAACACTATTTAAATTATTATCATTAACATTAAATTAAATGAAAACACGACGCGCGACGTGTACTGCAGCCCCTGAACTTGAGCACAGGCCGAGCCGGTATAAACCGATTTCTCTCCGTACGCGACGTAGCGCCTGTGCTCACGCACACACGCGCCTCAAGCTTGTAGTAGTGTACCTATCGTAGCGCGCTTGTATGAAGCTTTGACTCTGTTCGCTACTCATGTGGCTATACAACGCAATACCACACTCACAAACACTCGTACAAACATACAACACACTCACACACACACATGGACGCACGCACACGCACTTTTGAACGGTTTGAACGGAACACGGTTTTGAAATTGAAATTGAAAAAAGTGTAAGAATTTGTAAGAAAATATTTAAAAAAGGTATATCAGCCGGTTTTTTATTCCAGCTCTTAATACATGTAAAAACGTCCAATCTGTTCATTTACTCGAGCCTTTACCCTAGTACCTAATTATATCGACCGCCCCATATCAAAACAAAGTAAATGTCATTTTTCCGAAAATCGTTTTATGTCATAAGCCTAACTTTCATAGTATGTCCCGTTGTATTGTAAGGACACCCACATTAAAGTAAAATTAAAAGCTAGTAAGTCGCTTTGACCATTTTAAAACATAGTAAGTCTTTGAACTGGCTAGGTTTTTATAGATTGATGCGCCTTACTAAGTTTTTAAAAGGAATTAGATTAAATAAAATAAATATCACCCATTATCTAAATACCATGTCAAAACAGTAAATACTTAATAATGCATTAAAACTTAAAAGTAAGATAGGAAAAGTCAATGACCTCTACATGTCAACTGTTAAATATGGTTTGCAAGGGAAATACTTTGCATACTTATTACTTACATAATGTTTTTAGGGTTCCATATCTCAAAAGGAAACACGGGACCCTTATAGGATCACTTTGTTGTCTGTCTTTCTGTCCGTCTGTCCGTCTGTCGTGTCTGTCAAGAAAACCGATAGGGTATTTCCCGTTAACCTAGAATTATGGGCAGGTAGATAGGTCTCAACTCTCATAGCCCAAGTAAAGGAATAAATCCGAGAACAAATTTCGTGATTCTAGATCAACGGGAAGTACTGTATAGGTTTTCTTGACGGACGGACGGACAAATGGGCAGACAGCAAAGTGGTCCTTTAAGAGCTCCGTTTTTCATTTTGAGGTACAGAACCCTAAAAAAGAAAATGATGCACATGTAATGAATAAATGTGTTGGCCAGTCTTCACACTAAAATATTTAAACCCCTTTAATTTAAAAACTGTCATAGCCTAGTGGTTAGAACGTCCGCCTCCTAATCGAAGGTCGGGGGTTCGATCCCGGAATCACGCACTACTAACTTTTCAGTTATGTGCGTTTTAAGCAATTTAATATCACTTGCTTTAACGGCGAAGGAAAACATCGTGAGGAAACCTGCATACCTGCAAGTTTTCCATGTTCTCAAAGGTGTGTGAAGTATGCCATTCCGCATTGGACCAGAAAGAACTACGACGGCCTAAACTTCTTTTGAATTTAAACCACTTACTAGGTTTTGATCTGAGAAAGAAATTTGACATTAATTGACAAAATTGAGAGACCTAAGCTTGTATAAGAACACAGAAGTGTCATAATTCGTGTTCACTTTGCCTAACGTCTCTCAGAGAGCAGAGAGAGATTTAAACTGTTTCTTATAATCACTGGCCATATTTCAAATGCGAAAGTGTGTTTGTTGGTTTAATATTCAATCACGCTGCAACGGAGCAACCAGTCGACGTGGTTTTTTGCATGGATACATTTAAAGACCTTGAGAGTGACATCTCTCTCCGCATCGTATTCTTTATTGCTGAGGGTTGTGACCTCTTTCCATTATTCCTACATCTAATGGTAGGTTTTCTTGGGATAATAATGCAGTGGGTTCAAAGAGCCTACGGAACTCGACTAGAAAAACGAGATTTTGACACTTAGGTTTAACGGTTATGAATTAGTTATTAATATCAGTGATAAAATTGATTAGGGCTGTCAGGTAAAATGACATTTATCTCGGAAAATCAAAGAGTGTCCACGAGATTTTTTTCCAAGTTTGCGCTACTAACTACATATATTATGAAGAGGAAAGGTTTGTTTGTTTGTTATCGATAAACTCTGAAACTACTGAACTACTTGCACTAAAGACATAATCATCAACATCAACCGACAGACGTCCACAGTGAACATAGGTCTTTAATAGGGTCTTCCACATGCTACGGGTTTGCGCCGCCTGAATCTTTGCGCTTCCGCTTGACGACAATCATGCTTTAAAGAAAGCAATGATGAGGTCCAAGTAGGAGCACGCTTACCTAGAAGATGCCTATTCACTCTTGGCTTGCAGGTATCTAAGGTATATATGGCAGGAAACACGGCCGCCGAAATGGCGTTCCAACCTTTAGGCTCTCCCCATTGCCCGCAGCTTGAATCTGAGCTTTCTTATGAGACCCATGGTTATATTATGTACATATAATATCTCATAAGAAAGCTCTAACACACAATCCAGCTAAGTAAGTCCAATTTCGAAAAAAGCTAGCTAGCCGACAAATCTAACTCAGGCAGCCTTCGGGAACCTTCGAGATGTCTCTGTCCAAAATTCCTCAATGCTTGAAGAACAGTCTTTGAATAGTGCATATTGTCAGTGATGAAATATGGATCCGAAATATAGGTCTTTTTTTGTACACAGGAAATGCCTGACGCATACCCCTCCGTCATGTGGGGCTTGCACCAAACTTGCACTACTACGAAATCCATTTCGGAACACGGCACCCGGAACGAGGCGCGCTATCTCCTAACATAGGTATAATACTTATTTAGAACACTTACTATCTGTCATCATAATCTATGACAACCTCCGAGTATTTACCTGGTAAAACCGTAACTTTAGAATAAAATTTAGTATATAAGCAGGCTTCATTTAGAAATGAAAAAATCCCTATTTTATTTTTCAACGATTATAAACACAACTTTCATTCAAAAATAATAAGCTTAAATTCATTTTAAATAATATTTTGCGACGAAATGACGCGCACAGTCCTTCCGCCATGACAGTCCAGTGGACACTGAATTCCATAGAGCGCCTGCAAGAAAATAAATAGCACAGGAAGTTTTTTGGTTAGTTTTAGATTATTTAAGAAACGAAAAACATTTAGTATAAAACTAACAGTTAAAATTGATTGCTAAACCTAAACATATCATTTTCTGGAGGTTGGCTTCAAAGTATCAAGATGTTAAAGAAAACTTTTACAGAACAAGTTGCGAACAGCAATGTTTTCAACTTGGTTTTTTTTTTTATTGGGATAATGTATACTAAATAAAAAGAGGCCCTTATAATCTTCACAAACTGAAGTTTTTAATTGCATGTATTTAATAGCTGTTAATGCTTTAGAAAAATAAACAATTTACTTCAAAGTACAGCATTTTTGCGATTTGTCAAATAGCAATTACCTTAAGTAACTAGTGTCTTTCTTGTAAGTTCTCAAGCTAAAAAGGTCACATCGAAGTTACGTTATTCTGCTACAAAAAGTATTCTTTTTTATAAAAAATAGCGAGTGGACGAGCATGCGGGCCACCTGATGTTAAGTGATTTTGCCACCCATTAACATTTGTAGCATCAGAGGAACCGCCGCCCGATGCGTTGTCATACAAGAGTCTGGCCTCAGCTTGTGATTGCGACGCGTGATACATTTTATTTGATCACTAGTATTCGCTTTACCTGATGTGATACAGTCTATAATAGATGCAGGCTGAAGTGGAAAAAAGTCTTCGGCGCGTGCTCACCCGGAATGTGTGATCAGCTTAACTGCATTCAAATAATTCCGTATTATTTATAGTGAACGAATCAGCTGACTCGACGCGTTGTCACTACAGTAGAGCCATTGAAACACCTCGCAGAGGGCCGCGTAGCCGCGAGGCACCCGTGCAATCTATGTTATCATACCGAACACACGTTAAACGACTAGTAACTGGCTCTGTCGGCTTATTTACGTCGCCGCATAAGTATACGGCACGCCAAACCGGACTTACTGCATCTACTTTACGAGATATGTGTGCGAAAACCGGAAGCTTCAACTAACAAAATATAATAAAAGAAAATTCGTATGGTGTCGCCTAGAGATAGTAACGTTTTAGTGGGAAACAAAATGTTGATTTTTTTAACGTGTCAGTGTGATCACCGAAAAATAAACATGGAAACGTTGTGAAAATAGTGTAAAATAAAAAGTGGTTGTTGTAAATTGAATTGTAAGTCGATGTGATAAGGTGCAAAAATGAGGAGTGATTTGATGGCGCCTAGCGAGCTGGAGGGGACGGACTACCTCCTTTCCTCTACCATGAGGCTGGAGGATAGCTTTCTGCAGATTCTTGGTGAGTTGCTTGGATTGCAGTGCCTACCCTAAATTCTCAAGAAGTTATTAAGTGATTAGGTAACTAGGTAATATGGAAGATTTGAAACTGGTGCAATTTTGCTCTTCTTCGCTTTAAAAATATATTTATCTTCGAGCATATATAGATAGACACTTAATTACCTACCTATATACCAAAGGCTAGAGACGGTGCCATTAATATTTACTGTGTCGAAGACATAAATATGTAATTATGTAGTGTACGGAGCTAAAAGTGAAGTTATACGTTACATTATTTATGTAAACAACTGTCAAAGGTTCAAGGTATAATAGTAGGTATAATAGGTACGAGTATATAGAGTATATAGAAACCTCCACACTTTTAGATGCATTAGCCAAACCTGATTTTTTAGTTATCTATCTAACTACTCGATCAAATTATTCTGTAAAGATATAAAAGAAGGTATAACTTGTGTTCATAATAAAGTGAAGACTTTGTAAAATACAGTTAATTCCATTAATTAGATACCTACTTACTTACAATGTTAATTTATTCGTGTAAACCAGCTCTGTATTCAAAAAGTTAAAAGCACTTATATTCCTAAGTAGGTACCTACCTACTATAATAACGATATATATAAATAGCAGAAAAAATATAATTGCGTAGTTATTATTTGTTCTTAAGATAGCCCATGACACGACGCTGGCGCCCTTCTGTTTGATAAAAACAAGATAATTCTATTGCATAAAAATGCGTAAGATACCCAAGTACTAACCTACCTAATCAGTACGTAAAGACACGCCTCTATTTCTAAATCAATTGAAATATTATATGTAGGTAAGTACATAATATATAAGGGCTGGCTCATTTTTGCGCAACGGATCAGCCTGGCTGTCCAGCGTGGAAATGCAGCCAGTATTCTTGGCATTCCACGCGGGCATAATTTGTATAGTAATCAGATAAGGCTAGATAAGTTTTATTGTAATATTTACATTATAAAAAAAATGATAAAGAATAATAAGAACTTATTTAAGTCTTAAGAATATTAATAAGACTCATCGTACCATTTGTTTGCTTGGCTGTTTCTTAAATTAAATACCAAAGTACTTAATTTTATTTATCCTTACGTAAATTCTGAAGAAAAGTGGGAAAACACTTTACAGCTTTCAATATTTTTTCAAGCGATTATAATTTGTGAGCATCAGGATGGCTGAACAGCAAGAGGATTTGAAAGTTTAAGTCACAGTCATTCAAGATTTAGTACCCATTTGGTACCTGACATCAAATAAATAATTGGTACCTACTTCGCTAAAGAGGGACAAATAGACTGTGCAAATAGTACAATGAAAGTGGCCAGCCATACTGGCGTCAGAATAGCTGACCACTTTCATGGCTTTAATTGTATCTAATAAAGATAATAATAATTTTATAGCACGTGTTTTATCGCATGATAGATGTTACTTGAATAAAATAAATAATATAAAAATAAAAAGAGTACGCCGAAGCTAATATCCCAGCCAGGGACACAGTAAAAGCAGCTGTTGCAAAAACAGGGTTCTGCGTACCTACCTACCTTTTTTTTTTCGAAGGGGAAATCTTCTTAAGCTAGCCACACAGCACGTAGGCTACTTTTTATCTTTCTATCTTAGCTGCTTTTACTGTGTCCCTGGCTGGGATATTAGCTTCTGCGTACTCTTTTAATTTTTATATTATTTGTTTTATTCAAGTAACATCTATCATTTTGCGGTAAAACACGTGCTATAAAATTATTATTATCTTTATTAGGTACAATTCAATATTTAATATCTACTATCTTCGATATACTTAGGTACTATCTCTACACCGAAAGAGTAAAGAAAAACAAACATTAATTTACAACCTTAAGAGGGGTCTCTCCGTCTCTCGCTCCATACAAACGTAGTTCCAATTTCATTTGAATATTAAGCAAGTAAAGTCCATGAAATTTTGCAGACATATTCTAGAAACTGATATTTATGCCTGTGGTTTTCCAGATTTCTGTTAAAATATTCGGTTTCAAAGTTACGTGGTCTTAAAAATTCACGTACAAATCTTTGAGCCCCTGTAATGTCAAAACTACATATTTTTAGAAAAATCTAAAACACCATAGGCACAGATATTAGTTTCTAGACTATGTCTGCAAAATTTCATGGACTTTGCTTAATATTTAAATGAAATTAGAACTAAGATTGTATGGAGTAAGTGACGGAGAGAGCCCTGTTAATATTATAAAGGGGTCGTTGAGGTCATGACCATTTCTTGTCAACCAACCCAGTCGTAACTGTTCGTAGAGTCAATCTTCAAATGTTTGGCTATGTGCCTGACGCTTCAATGATGCAAGACATAAATTACAGGAACGAACTACCAAGCTCTTCTAAATACACATAAAATACGAGTATATGAACGAATTCTTGCTTTAGTTAGAAATTGAGATCAGGTTGGTACATAGATTTAAAAGTATTAGGTACATATTTGGATTTCTGTGGGTTGGTAGGTATGTAAAAAACTTCAAGGAATAAAAGCCTTAATTTGCTATAATTCGCTGAAAAAGGCAACTCTTTATGGTACAACATGTAGCAAGCGATATGCACCGCCCGCCCTCATACTCCTAAGCATGCGGGAAAAGCCAGCCACCAAGCAAGCCCCAAATACCATCACGTAACACCGATTTGTATGGTGTTGTTGCAATGTAGCTTGCTGCATATTGTACTTCCGCAAAGTAACGGCTACTTCTATACAATATTTAAAAAAAGTTTGGTGGCTTCTTAAAGTGCCAGACCAGCACAACGGAACTAAATAAATCTGTCTGTCCATCCGTCTGTTACACCTGCATATTCCAGAAACTACTAACGCTATCGACTTGTATGCAATTTCAAAGTAATGTTGCCAATCAGACAAACGGATAGACAGACATACTTTTGCATTTAAAATATTAGTGTGGACGTAGATAATATCAAATCCGGGTCAATGCGCGCTAAAGAGTTCTCTTATCATCAGGATATTAATGTATCACACATAACTCATCATAACTTATTAATAATATAATTCGTCTAAGCTAATTCCGATACTGAGTATATTTTAATTAGTTGAATAATTGGCAAATGGTTATCTATTCGAGACACCTCATTATTTCTCATGTCCATCCGATCTACGCCGCATGCTTTATCTATATCACCTATATTCCTAGTAATTAGGTATACAGTGTGTTTTTTTAAACTGGGAAAAACACACTGTATTTGCATAAAAGATATATATGGGAGCCCTGAAAAATATTTGGTTTTGGATCAACGTTCCACACCTTATACCTACCACAGATTTGTAACTAATTTGGTCTACGAGTAGAGACCTGTGACCGGCGGACAGACAGACAGGCAGACAGCAAAGTGACATTAAAAGGGCTCCGTTTTAATCCTTTAGGTACAGAACCCTAAAAAATTGACTGACTGACGTAGACCTACCTACAATTCTTACGGCTCTACCCTACCTCTACGCCTAGGTTTAAAAACTTGAGATTCGGCAGGTTCTTTCTTGAACCTCACGAGAGACCATTTAGATCCCCTAAGAAAAGGATTTTGAAATATTTTAACGGGATCTTTAAAATTTTCAAAAGAAAAATAAAACCGACTTCAAAAACCAAAAACACTAAAAAGTAGAAAATAACTTTTGTTTAGCTACACATGTAATGTACCTAGGTATGAAGTCGAGCGAGCATATTAAAACAAAATTAGAAATCCAAGAGTGAAGCTCGCCCGACTTCATACCTAGGTACATTACATGTGTAGCTAAACAAAAATTATTTTCTACTTTTTAGTGTTTTTGGTTTTTGAAGTCGGTTTTATTTTTCTTTTGAAAATTTTTTATTTCACAATTTTTAGTTAATAGTTACTAAGCTATTACAGTGATCGCGAGCAATTTGCTCTTATCCATTGAGGAGTTCTGTTCTCCATCTCCGAAGATATTCATCAGATCTTCACCAAATTTATATGGGACCACCTGCACAGTATACCCTTTCAAACAAAAAAAAAAATTTCCAAATCGGTCTAGGGGTCTTTGAGTAATCGGGGAACATACATAAAAAAAAAAAAAAAAAGATCCCGACGAATTGAGAACCTCCTCCTTTTTTGGAAGTCGGTTAAAAAGGGGTAAACTTAAATCCACGCAGACAAAGTCGCGGAACGATGCCGCGTACAAACTGATAGGGGGAGTCCATCTCCCTACGAAGTTAGCCTGTTAGGCACCATCTTAGACTGCGTATAGGTTTACCACCAGTTGAGATCGTAATCAAGTTGATATGTGTTGGTGAGATTTTATCATACTTCACATCACACTAATATTATAAAGGAGAAAGTTTGTATGTGTGTGTGTGTGTGTGTGTGTGTGTGTGTGTGTGTGTATGTTTGTTGCTTCACGCAAAATCTACTGGACGGATTGGGTTGAAATTTAGAATGGAGATAGATTATACCCTGGATTAGCACACAGGCTACTTTTTATCCCGGAAAATGAAAGAGTTCCCACGGGAATTTTAAAAAACCTACATCCACGCGAACGAAGTCGCGGGCATCAGCTAGTCAAATATAAAAAAAACCTGTCAAGTTTGAGTCGAACTCGCACACGACTCCGTGCCATGTACCATCGTACAAAAAATTATGTAACGTGCCTACTTCATATAAATAAGGCCTATACTCTAAAAAGGCCTATGTATTACAAAAAAAGAAATATTAAGCTTAGTATGGAAATATGGATTCTATACTTCGTATCTTAGTTCTTAGTTCTTCTTCTTTTCTTGTTTGGTGGTTTTTTTAGTGCCAGACCAGCACAATGCACTTCGCCAGTGTCAAGTGGTATGAAGGACATAATTTCGAGTCCCGTGTGTCACAGGCATTAATGTCTACGTCACTGCGTGCGACAGGCACGGTGAGGCACTGGTATGACGTGTATGGCACGCACAATAAGAAAATTACCGACGCGGTTTCGTAACGTATCGTCTATAGAGGGGGATCTCTTGGGAAACCTGGAGCGTCGCGCGTCGTATGACGAACCGCAACAATAGATAACGTCTATAAGAGCTCGTTCACACAGGCTGCGTAAGCGTAGACGTAGCGCGTTGTAATGTATGGAACCGTATGAGACATGACATACCGCTTGCGTGGCGTGAACGTTCGCGTAGACGTAATGCGTGCAGTTACATCTATATGGGTTTACGCGGGGTTGATATGTTACCAGTTAGCCAGTCAGTTTATCTACTCTACTAGGTACTAATCTCCGTACCTACTTACCTTTTTTTTTCAAATATGTTCGCATCTAATATTATATTGGTTCCGCGTCGCCGTTGTTCTAGTATCGTACCCACCCATGACCCACGCCTTTGGCCGGCATGGTAGACTATGGGCAAACGATTCTCAGTCTGAGAGGAGTGAGAGCCGAGACCCTGCTCAGTAGTGAGTGGTAGTGAGTCGATGGAGGGTTAATCATGATGATGGTGATGATGAAATGCTTGTAGGCGGGTTCCTGCACGCATACTTCCGTCATATAGCTACCGACCTACGTTCCATGGATGATTTACCGTAACAACTGCGTCTACATATTACGTTGTCACTGGCAGAAGTTCAAAATGCAATTCAATTAAAGGCCACTCTTGGATCTGAAATGCATACCGGCATCCAAAATAAATGCCGGTTTCGTCAAGTATTAGGTAATTTATGTTTGTAAACTAAGCGTTCTTCCACGGATCACTGCACGACACGACAAATTCTGTAACGACTTGGACGTGTAGTAAGTATTTGGTTTATTTCTATTAAAAGCGGTGATAGCAATAGCATAATGGAGTCCGCGTTCTTTCCGGGAGGTCGGAGGTTCGATCCCGGGCCCTGACCTCTAACTTTACGGAGTTTATACTATTTGTGTCTTGAGCAATAAAATATCACTTGTTCCAATGGTGAAGGAAACCATCGTGAGGAAACCTGCATGCTTGAGAGTTTTCCATAATGTTCTCAAAGGCGCGTGAAGTATGCCAACCAAGCCGCACTGGGCCAGCGTGGCAGACTATGGATATCCTCATTCTGAGATGATATCCGTGCTTAGTTGTGGGTCATGATGATAATAATATTCCTATTCTCTACGAGAGTAGATACGACTCTTTTCACATAAAAGCGGTTGAGCAACAGTGGAGAGGATGTATCTGCGCATGGATACCTAGGTATTATGAAAACAATATACAAATATTTATCCAAAATAAGTTATCTCAAAGGTCAAAGCTCCAGTCAAAAACATTTAAGTAAGTATAGTAAAATAATAAAAAATCTACATATTTAAATTCGTACCTTCGCACGAAGCTGAGCGGATTGCCAGTGTTTTGATTAAATATAGACTAAGACGACATTTATTGTCTGTCAGTTTGTTTCCAATAAAATAAACGAATAAAAACTTCAATATATGAGTAATTAAACTCAGTAGCCAGAGAGCGGATGGTTTTGTACTACAAATAATAATTATATAAGTATTATTGTCGTACCGTGCATGTGCACTACACCACCGTTTTTTGTCGTCCGGTGGTTTGTGGACAAATGCCCTTAGCGCAACCTTGCCACGACTGAAGGTTGTTTTATTTTGAGGCTTTGCTTCAAAATGTCTACTTTAACAATTATTAAATTATACATATCCTTATACGAATTTACAATAACTTTTTTAGCGTTCCTCACCTGAAGGGTGCCAACGTGACCCTATTACTAAGCCTCCGCTGTCCGTCCGTCTGTCTGTCAGCGAGGTGTATCTCATGAACCATAATAGGTAGGTAGACAGCTGAAATTTTCACAAAATGTGTATTTCTAATGCCACTATAAAAAATTTATAACAATGAAATATAAAAAAATATACTTAAGTATATATAGTATATAGGTATAATGTTATTACTTGCATGATGGTACGGAACCCTTCGTGTGCGAGTCCGACTCGCACTTGGTTGATTTTTTTTAGCATTCCGTATAGGCCATTACATTATCACAATTATTTACAATGTGTACAAAAAATGTGCAGACCTTCAACCGAAAAGGTTGAGACTACATTGTATTTTGTATAAAAATAAAACGGGGACGGGCGCTAATGTGGGACGCAACGTGCGTTGACACATTGGCCCCGTGTCATATCAGAGAGACAGCATCAACACCGGGAGCCGCAGCAAAAATGGCTGAAAACGGCAAGCGGCGCAAGTGTGCCTCTCTTTTTGAGAGTTACATTTTGTTCCGTTTGCCGTGGAGACCCAAGGGCCATGAAGTCTTAGTGCAAAAAAAATTATGAGACAATAATCTCATCGGGTGACAGAAGGGCTGGCTCATTTTTTGGGCAACGGATCAGCCTGGCTGTCTAGCGCGGAAATGCAGCCAGTACATATTCTTGACACCATTCCACGCGGGCATGATTGGTAAAGTAATTAGATAAGGCTAGCCTTAAGTTTTATTATAATATATTTTCAATTAAAAAAAAAAGAATAAAAATACGCGTAAGTAGGTATACATGGGGAAGATAGTTTCCATGATTTCTATGTTCCAGCCTCCCGAACAAGCCGGATTCCGAAATGGCTTCACTGTTACAAACCGCTTCCATACGCTGCGGCAATACCAACCTAGTATATAGGTACTGAAGAATAGATACGTATACCTACAGCTAGGTCCTAGGCATAACTATTTTGTGCTTTTGTGAATTATATGAAAGCCTTCGATTCGGTAGGAACTTGGGATGCCGAATCGACTATGGGTAGCACAGACTTCTAAACCTTTCTCTGTGATCGGTAGGTAATGTTTCCAATTATTGCTGAAAAGCTTGATTTGACACCGAGATTGCTTGGACCCTCAGGACGGAGTATGATACTTTTTATCCCGGAAAATCAAAGAGTTTTCGATGTTGCAGTGCATCAGCTATAAAGTAGGTAAACATAAGTAGGTAGGTATTCAAAATGGAGTCGTTCTAAATGCATCAAAATACCTTACGTCATAGAAACCAAACAATAAAGGTTAAAACCTGAATGTATAATGTAGACTACGAGTAGGTATATTAACCTATAGGTACCTACCTCGCGACATTCACGTTCACGTGTTGGGATATAAAAAAGATACTTTAAATGCTTTAACTATGTAATAGATCTTAATACCTAACATCCGCCATTTTATCGCATCTAAATAGAAGATGGAAAAATCGCGAAAAGCGATGGTACATGTGTAGGTAAAGTATTTAGTAGGTACCTGAAAATTGGCTCTGTAAAGAAACTGCACCAGAAGAATAAAATGGCTGTGATAGACAGTCAGATGACCTGGACGAGACGAAGCTATACCCTGCGTTGCCATTCCCAGATACGTCATCGCGGCGCATCGCGATATTCAGTTGGAAGACGAGACCAAAGAATAAATGTATGATGAACTCATTCCCAATACGCGCATCCACTCGGCAATCGGCGGCGCGAGCGCATCCTTTTTACACCACTGCCCATAAAAACACCGGCCAAGTGCGAGAGGCAAAAGATATAGGTACATATTCTGTGAAAATTTCAACTCTACTTATTACGGTTCAGGAGATACAGCCCACTGACAGACGGACGGATGGTGGGAGGGACGGACAGTGGAAGCTGAGTTACTAGTTAGTAGAGGCGTAGGGTGGGGCTTAGGCAATAAAAAGTCTTGTTATCACCCTTCGGGTACGGGACGGAAAGTCATGTTTTCAGGGTTCGTGTGTGAATGTATGTGAGTTTTGACCCTAGTCTGTATCCGTTCCCGGGATGCAAGCGTCATAAGTGTTTAAATAGATGAGCCGTGAAAAGCTAGCAGACAAACAGATACACTTTAAGCATTTATAATATTACTTAATACATACTTAGTATGGATTTTATGCAACGCAATATCTACCTACTTTATAATTAGGTACCTACGCAAAATTGCTACTTACATAAGTAATTTGCATACATCGCAATTCGCAACCTCTAGCTTTTTTAGGGTCTCGCATAGGCAAGTGGTCTGTGGTCGTGCAGCAACACAAGGACCACTTGTAACAAACACCACACAAACTAGATACAATCTCCTAGATAGAAACGTTTCACTCCGATAGTGGAGCATTGCACAGCTAGGTATATTAGGTATAGCAAAATAAAGCTTGTTGTTTCTTGTGTACCACAGACCGAACTTCCGTAAAGTGACGCTTTCGTTCTACCCAATATAGATGAGAATTGATAAGTAGATCAGAAGAAAATTCAGTATGGTAGGCCGTAAGCTAAGCGTCTTTTATTAATATTTTTAACCCCCGACCCAAAAAGAGGGGTGTTATAAGTTTGACGTGTGTATCTGTGTATCTGTGTGTCTGTGTATCTGTGTATCTGTGTATCTGTGTATCTGTGTATCTGTCTGTGGCATCGTAGCGCCTAAACGAATGAACCGATTTTAATTTAGTTTTTTTTGTTTGAAAGGTGGCTTGATCGAGAGTGTTCTTAGCTATAATCCAAAAAAATTGGTGCAGCCGTTTAAGAGTTATCAGCTCTTTTCTAGTTTTCTTGTAGAAAAGAAGGTTACATAACCGTTAGGTTCATAATATTATGTCAATAGACAAATGTCAAGCTGTCAAGATGGACGTTGCCTTGATACATAATTATTTATTTGAAAATGATGTTTTGGAAAACTCTGACACTTTGGATCGTAGGCGCGGAATAGTCCAAGAAAATCGGTTCAGCCGTTTGAAAGTTATCAGGTCTTTTCGGTCTTTTCTAGTTACTGTAACTTCACTTGTCGGAGGTGTAATAAATTTTTAATTTACACTTGTTATACGTATGCAGTTATGCATAATATGCCGATGTTGCCAGTGGCTTCCTAACCTATGCCAACAGCCAGCTGCAGATCACGATGATTTCAAGTGACGCAGCAACTTTGCAGAGACTGCTCCTATTAATAGATATTAATATTCTCTTCGAAAGCTAATAGATCGGAGAGACAACTAGGCTATTTAAATAGAATAATATTAGCCATGTTTAGCATGACATATTCCTCATTCCACTCCAATCTAGCTTGTGTACTTATAGTTATATCTTTATTTAGATACTCTACATTTTAACAGTCAGAAAACTCGCAGTTACACAGCGAGCGATGGAGTGAGCTACGTGATGAAATGAGGAGGTCCGTAGCAGAACCAGAGTAACCGACATAGCTCAGCGATGGAGAGAGCTATGTAGAGTTAAGTTTATCTACGTGATCAAATCAGAAATGAGGAGGTCCGTAGCAGAACCATAGTAACCGACATAGCTCAGCGATGGAGAGAGCTATGTAGAGCTAAGTTTATCTACGTGATCAAATCAGAAATGAGGAGGTCCGTAGCAGAACCAGAGTAACCGACATAGCTCAGCGATGAAGAGAGCTATGTAGAGCTAAGTTTATCTACGTGATCAAATCAGAAATGAGGAGCTCCGTAGCAGAACCAGAGTAACCGACATAGCTCAACGGGTTACGAAGCTGAAGTAACGGGCAGGGTACATATTTAGTTCTTAATACCGATACACGTTGAGATTTCAAGGTGCTAGCCTAGCCAAGGACTGTTGGCAGATTTTCCACTTGCTGGACAGATAACATCAAACGAGTTTGAGAGAGCCACTGGATTCAAACGTGGCAAAGCCGTGGCGTCGGGAAGACCCTACATGAGACCAATGTCCGGCAGTGAACGTCTATCGGTTGACGATGACGGTAATAATACAAAAAATTCCATCAAATCGACGAAAAACGGAAGCAAATTCGAAAAAAAAATTAGATATATGAGTTGTATGCGGAAACGCGCGCGACATATTTCGCGCGGTAGCAAAGTGGCTTGAATGATTAATTTACTTAATTAGCCATTCATTATAAATGCATATCAAGATGAGGTACATAGAGACCACGTAAATAAAGCGATAACGACGCATCAAGGTCGTCGCCTATGCTTTCCCAAGTAACACAAAAGTGCTGCATATCAACTGAATCACTGTCCACGTTGGAAACTTTAGCTCCAAAACATGCTATATACGAGCTGAATAATATCTGAATAATAGCATCCTCAGAAGATATAACTCTGATTTGGGCACAAATTATGCAGCAACTAGCTGATTAACTGCATTATATAAGCATTTAATAAGCATTAACAGAGGTAACATTCGTCCCAAGAGCTGAACATTGGCTGATAAAGAGAGTGTGTGCTACCTATTATGCAGCTCAAACAACAAATAAGCACCTTTTTTACGCTTTTATGCAGGTAAAAGAGCACGGGCGGGGAAATTGTGAATAAATATTACTCCATATATTCCTTAACATCACACTATCTTGATATTCTGCTTGTGCGCAAACCATCATATAATCACAATGTGACATTTCTATAATGGAAGTAAAAAGTTAATTCATTTTTGGTAAGTAGAACTTGTATTTGTTATTAGTGCCTGTTTGATGGGGAAAGCAAGTTTATTGTCAAATATCATATACTTTTAGACCAAAATTTTCACGCGCCCTCGAAATATAACTGTTTACTTGGAAAACCTATTATAAAATGGATAGTAATATTACAAAAATGCCAGCAATTTCTTTGAATTTTTACGCTTATGCTAATAAGCTTTTACGTATAAATAACTAAACATCTTTTTCAAGTCCAATAGATAGACAAAATAAAAATAAATAGTAAATAAATAATAAATATTGTAATTTAGAACATAGAAAATGGTGGGCAAGCAATGTGATCCGTAATAATGCCAAATAAATGCTTTAATGGCTATAATGAAGTGCTAGGGGTATATTAATCAGCAAAAAGCTGATACGAGTAGTTCTTGTATCTAATAAGTCAGCCATAGATTGATGTACAGCTGAATAGTTGGTAACATTACGCAAAGCTATTAGCATTACGGTTAGCTTTTAGGGGTCCATGGTGAACGTTTTTACATGAGTAAATAAGTCAGTACTTATTTTATTTATTTCTTTCTTTCGTTCTTTTATCTTTAGTTTATAATACTTATTATAACTTTATTTCTCAGGGTAATTCACAAGTGAACTTATTCGACATTTGCACTTTAAGTGGAAATGTCGAATAAGTTCACTTGCACACTCACAGACATTTGCACTTTAAGTGCCAATGTATTCTGCTCTCAGAAAGAGCAACAAGCAACAGAGCACCTGTCACAAGTGATCAGCTCGAAAACCATGAAGACTCTGATGGCTAATCAAGCTTTAATTTTAAATAAATGCCATCTTTAAGCAATTTTTCCATTTCAATAATAAAATTTTCCAAATAAGCGTCTAATCTTTTCATTTTGCCTATTTCGAAATAAATGCCAATGACAAAAGGTCTGAAAAAAGGATTCTTAAAAACGTTGAAAAGTATAGGCCAAAACTCGTTTTTAGAACTCTTAAAGAAAAAAACTCTTAACTCTTGAAGAAGAAGATAAACCGTATTTCACTAGTTCTTATTCTTTTTTCCACATTTTCTACAACAACCCTATAATTTACTAGGGTTCCGTACCTCAAAAGGAAAAACGGAACCCTTATAGGATCACTTTGTTGTCTGTCTCTTTGTCCATCTGTCTGTCTGTCTGTCTGTCGTGCCTGTCAAGAAATCCTATAGGATACTTTCCGTTGACCTAGAATCATGTTTGGCAGGTAGGAAGGTCTTATAGCACAAGTAAAGGAATTAATCCGAAAACTGAATTTTTGGTTACAACATAAAAAAATTAAAATGTGTTCAAAACAAATAATTACTTACCTAGCTTGTTACCTAGTAGGTATTTTAAATTTTCAAAGTAAGATAACTTTACCAAGTGGAGTATCATATAAAAGGAGTTTACCTGTACATTCTGAAACAGATTAATATTCATTTTTATGCATAATAGTTTTTGATTTACCGTGCAAAATGTAGGAAAATATACCCGAGTACGGAACCCTCAGCGCGAGTCTGACTCGCACTTGTCCGGTTTTTATAACGCTGACAATATAAATGATATAGGTACAAGTACGGCGAGGCACTGAAAAAGAACTTTTCAGGATCTTAAATAACTCCATTAGCAGATTAAATGACTACGGGAGTACAATTATTCAGCCCAAGTAGGACAAAGGGTTACAAGTGAATAGCTTTATACCTGTTTGCTGTAATTTAACATCATATACGTCCACCCAAAGGGATCATGTGGGCTAGATAAGTGCAGATATAAGAGTGCGTATAACAGCTGATTAAAACTGTGAAAGTTCAACTATATGCAGCATGAAGCGTTAATAGAATTCACAGAGTAACTGATAGCTTTATAATAATTCACATATGCTCAGTTAAAATGCAAACATTTGAAAGATACACTTGTGACCTTTTATTCAGAAAATAGCTTAGTTTGAGTCCATAAAAATACTTTATTGTAGCTGAAAGTACCGAAACTTGCTAAAAGCTGAATAACATGACCTGCGCACCTGATAGTAACGCTCGCAACATTAAAGCGGTGTCTTCGTGGTACTTAGTAAAGTCAATGTACAGGAGAAAGCGTAACAGTAGGCTTTTACAGTAACGGTGGACTCTTATAAGTCTTCATAAACGCTTAAAGTACCGATGTGGACCTCATGTGACATCTTTTAATGCAGTTTTGTGTTACTTGGGTTATAGTCGCTACTTAGATTAATTGTGTCTCCATATTACCTATACCTAGGTACCTACTTCACTAGCAGCTTGAATTTTCCACTATAATTGAAATATTGCTTACTCACTTAAAATGACAAAAAAAAAGTCAAGTGTGAGTCGAACTCGCACACGAAGGATTCCGTACCATCGTACACGAAATAACACTTCTTTTTTCATGAATACTATAAAAATTACGAACAAAAATGTCAGGCAAACCACTGTAACAAGGCAGGGTGCCCAGAACGCTGGCTGCGTTACCTTGTTGAATAACCAGACTGATATGCTGATCGACGTAACTGCCAGACCTCCGACACGGAATGACAGGTCCTTAAAAACGGATCCTCGCGCCAGGAACCCATGGTCTCCACCTCAAAAGACACACATATGAAAAGACAGATAGGTAGAAGGCCGGACAGCGGAGTCTTAGTAATAGGGTCCCGCGCGTTCGCACCCTTGGGTACGGAACCCTAAAAATAAAAATGAACCCGTGAAATGCTAGTCTGACTCGCTCACAAAAGGTTCCACACCATCGTACAAGAAATCTCAAACCAGTGGGATATATTGCTAGTTAATTACGGACAGCGTCATCTTGATGTGATTCAGTGAACTAATTATTTGATCGGAAATAAAAATCTTTAATTATTTTTTTGATGTAACCACAAATTCACGGTTTTAGGATTTTTTCCTTTATTTGTTGTATAAGACATTGCTACCAGTCAACTTTCAAGATTCTAGGTCATCAGGAAATAGGTAGGTCCTATCTGTATAGGTTTTTATTCCTCTGAATTGACATACACGACAGATAGATAAATAGACAGACAGACTTCGAAGTGATCCTTTAATGGTTCCTTTTTTGTTTTGAGGTAAATTCGAAAGCAAAGGCTTGCACAACTTCACAAGTCGGTATTCATACATCCAGCTCCATGGTCAAATGGTGGCTTTTTTAGCTCATTAACTTTAACGGTAACTTTAATCGCCTGTTGTGCAACTAGCTCTAGTCATTAACTGTGTTCCTTAGCTAGGATCTAACGATGAGTCAAGTCTAAGAAAGAGGCTAAAGGAATCCTCCGTGCGTCGATGATAAAATAATTAAACGACACGAGTTCCTTCGTAAAATTTAGTTTTTAATTTTTCTCACAACATAAATAAACAATGATAACAAAACAGTCTTGACGTATCTATTATTGAGTGATGATTTTTTCTTTTTCTTTTTTCAAACATTTATTTTTAAATAACTATGTGTGTAACCTACAAGGCCATCCTTTACCTAAGTACCTACCTACCTAATTACATAGGTACCTATGAAGCGTCTGATATGCCTAATCGTTAACCTTAAAATATCAAGCATTGAATCACTACTCATATTATAAATGCGAAAGTATGTCTGTTGTTTTGTTGGTTTTTTGATATGTTGGTTTGTCCTTCAATCACGTCGCTGCGGAGCAACGAATGGGCGTGATTTTTTGCATGGGTATAGTTAAAGACCTGAGGAGTGGCATGAGCTACTTTTTATCCCAGAAAATTGAAAAGTTCCCACGGAATTTTTATAAACCTATCCACTTGGACGAAGTCGCGGGCATCAGCTATCAGCTAGTCACACTAATATTATTAAGGAGAAAGTTTGTATATGGGTGTGTGTGTGTGTGTGTGTGTGTGTGTGTATGTTTGTTACTCCTTCACGCAAAAACTACTGAACGGATTGGACTGTTTAGAATGGAGATAGATTATACCGTGGATTAGCACATAGGCTACTTTTTATCCCGGAAAATCAAAGAGTTCCCACGGGAATTTTAAAAACCTACATCCACGCGAACGAAGTCGCGGGCATCAGCTAGTATAATATAATAATATATGAAAGACATTAAGGTCATTGATATAAGAGTATTGGTTTTGTTTGACCTTCAGTAAGTGGAAATTATTCTAATAAGTTAGAGCCTCGATAGCTCAACGGTTGAGGAGCGGACTGAATTCCGAAAGGTCGGCGGTTCAAACCCCACCCGTTGCACTATTGTCGTACCCAATCCTCCTGGCAAAAGCTTTACGCTTAATTGGAGGGGAAAGGGGAGTATTAGTCATGATTAGCATAGCTAATATTCTTTAAAAAAAAATCTAATAAATCCTAATGACTCCTTAATGAATAACTTAAATCCGTACCTAGGTAGGTACTTTATATGTTTTTTTACTTGGATACACATTGGTCTGACGTATTTGGTATATAATTGCGCCATTTGGCAAGTGGCGACCAATGCAGAATGACACCTAGATGTAAACAGTGTCCTTACTTTTGACCGAGTTCATTAGCCTAAGATACTGACAAGCCCAAACCCTCGTTATTGCCTCTTTTCCATACTTATATTTTTCGTTGGTTGCATACCTACCTACTTTTAGTTGGTTTATTATCTTGTCAGATTTGTTTTATAGGTAGGTATCATTGATATAATAATCATTCAGTTATTTTTGGACACTATACATAATTATTATCTAGGTACCTACTACCTACAATATACATCGTGATATTGAATAACCCATTAAGGTCACAGAAGTCAGCTTACAATTTGCACTTAAATATACTAACAGGTAAAATATGTACAAACTGCAAACAAAGTATTCCTATAAGAGAGATAGGTACGAACCTGTACTATAGTATAATATTAAATCAACAACAACGTAACAAGATCACAAGTTAGCCCTTGACTGCAATCTCACCCGATGATAAGTGTCGATGAAGTTTAAGGTTGAAGCGGGCTAAACTAAACCCCATTTTCTACGTGGTAGGTAGGCACATCGTACCGGAAATAGCGTTCTAAGAAGCCCAAAGATCGGTTGGATCATGTGATTCATTGTAGGTACTGGCACTTTGGTCAATTAAGAAAAGGCATCGCAAATAAGGACGTACTATCTTTGTTAAAATCATAAAACTTCATTTTTTGAAATTTAATAAATAACGTCAATTCAACTAATTTTGTATTTTACTATCCCAGTATTAAACCTAAAAAAACTTAAAACACTAAGTCAGGGGTATAAAAAAAATGTATCCCGTTAAATAGGCTAAATCGAACACTGTGCGGCGGTTACATATTGTGGTAACTAGCCACGGCTAAGCCTCACACCAGATCAGCTCTCCATTTTTCCAAATCCGTTGGTGACAATTTGGAATTTGTGGTTTGAAAAATCCTCTCGAGGAGGGTTTGACTACTGACTAAGTATAATCTATAACCAGACAGGATACTTTGTAATTGAATTATATCGTATTGTAAATTGAATATGTACTTGAAAAGAGCAACCGCCGAGTTTCTTGCTGATTCTTCTCGGTAGGAAAGGCATTCCGAACCAGTGGTAGATGCTTTTGACGATTCAAAAGAACTTGTAAAGGTCTAATTGAATAAAAATATTTTGAATTTGAATTTGACTACCACGCAGGGCCCGTGCGGACATGTTCTTTTGAGAACATTATGGAGAACCCTCAGGTATGCAGGTTTCTTAACGATGTTTTTGTTTACCGTTAAAACAAGTGATTCAATTGCTTAAGCCACAGATCACTTTCTACTCCGTGCTTAAAACGTGGAAAAGTTAGAGGTGCGTGTCCGAGATCGAGCTCCAAACCCCACGACTACGAGGCCGACAACTCGTTGAAGACCAGTGATCCATGGACTACACAAAACCCGCCGGCATAGGTATTTAGTTGTCACACTTCAAACTATCACACTTCACACTAATTTATCACACTTCACACTAATATTATAAAGGCGAAAGTTTGTATGTATGTGTGTGTGTATGTTTGTTACTCTTTCACGCAAAAACCACTGGACGGATTTGGCTGAAATTCAGAATGCAGATAGATAATATCCTGGATTAGCACATAGGCTACTTATTATCCCGAAAAATCAAAGAGTTCCCACGGGATTTCGAAAAACCTAAATCCACGCAGACGAGGTCACGGGTGTCAGCTAGTTTTCAAATAAGCCCAAAATCAGGCTAAGAAAGTTTGATCTGTAGAAACAATTCCAAATTCTGAAAGATCCAAATTCGTTTCCATGCCCAGAAAGACCTGAATGATGTAATATCAGACTGTCATTCAAATATCAAATCGACCTGACCTTTATTTACAGCTTGCAGGTATGAATGGATCGCATCAGCACATGAGTTGCCAACTGGTGTTTTGTTGAACTGCCAATTCGTAGTATATTGTTGCGTTAACAAAGGTCTGCCCATATAACATGCGAGAGGGTATTCCCTCTATCATCGAGGGAGTCTTGCACAGAAATGTGTGAAGAAATTTTTCAGTCATTTTCGAGGTCAGAGTGATTAAATACAAAATAATAAAACACAATAATACGCTAGTGTGATGAGGCCACGTGCACCTCTGAACACGTTGTCGAACATCGCTGCAGTAAATGTCTACAATCCTTTATAACATAAGCTCATCCAAATATAATTACATATTGCAATTTGGAACTGCACTGAAACTTTATGCAAGCCTTTATGTAAAATTAGCAAGTCATGTCTGTCCATGTACGCGAGGTGCAATGTCGCGTAACCATTTTCAGCACTAAGGTTCCATAGTCCCAGGGTCTCCATGACAAACGAAACAAAAGTGTAACTCTCAAAGAGAGGCATACTTGCGCCGCTTACCGTTTTCAGCCGTTTCTGCAGCAGCTCCTAATTTTGATGTTTTTTCCTTGATATAACAAGAGTCCGATATGTCAACGATCATAGCGCTCACATTAGGATCCGTTTCCGTTCTCAGGGAACTAGCGTCAATCCATAAGGCATCTTGCCACCATCCCTACGCCAGCTCAATGAGCACAGGAATATCGATGGTGGTAACAGCCTAACGGGGCTCCTTTGGCATGACTCTTATGCCAAAAGATAAAACGGACTATTGCCACCATATATTCCTACTATCATTGAGCCGGCATAGACTAATCGGGATGGTAGGAAGATACCTGTTGGATCAACATTGGTTCCCTTGGACCAATTCCTTTCCACAAGCTCGTCTGTGCTCATGGCACAGTGGTTTCCAATTTGAGACTTAGCTCCAAAAGAAAACTTTTGTGCACAGGAATATATGCTACGAGTAATAGTAGTAACTACCTATAATAATATGTGTTATTGCACATTGGATGTTGGCCCAAATGGTAGTGCATTTGCCCAAGACCTTGACTCACCGTGCATATCTAACGGCCTAGCCTATCAAAGCCCGAAGGACATATTGTACGGCAATCGAAAATAAACAGACATATTTATTATAGAGAAAGGGCCTGTGAGGGCAGGACCTTCGTTATTTTATAAAAGCTGAAAGTGTCTCTGCGCATTGTGTCCAATACAGGGAGGAACGATCAGTGACTATAAAATTTGGTGGCTTTGGCAAATGGTAGATAACAGGTAACAGAGACGTGTTACATTTTTCGTCAAAATATAAAGTTTTTATTTTTTTATTTTCTTCGGAACAGTATTTGAAAACACGTCATGCATGCCAGACCCTTACAATGCTTTCCAGACATCCACGACACATTAAAGTTTAAGGGCGTCTGGCAGGGGGTTGCCACGATACTAAGTGCCTGGCAATGCATGATGTAATTTCTAAAACTATTTCGAAGAAAATAAAAATAAAATAGGCTTTATATACTTTGACAAAAAAAAATTATCCGTCTAAATATCTGTTACCAAAGCCACCATAATCCAAACTTAACATACTCATACCTAGTTGCTGATCGTTCCTCCCGGTGTTGAGGCCAATGCGCATAGAAATTTTCAGCTTTTATAAAATAAAGAAGGTTTGGCCCTCACGGGCTCTTAGTCAATTATATAAGACTCTTCCAACTCTATATTTAGTCTAAAATATTTTATATCAACTTAGAAATACTTTGTATGTCACTGTAGCTAGTGATATGATAATTGATAGTTTGATCGTTTTGCCAAAAAGCGCTTCGCTTGGATAGGAGCCATCTACCATTTTATCTACCTAGTAGTTTATATTTTGTTATTGTTACATAAAAAGGCTCCAGTAAACATTGGCCCAATGCGTTTCTGAAGCGCAGACCTACCTAATCGTACGTGTAAAACAATATGTTCGAGTTCTGATATCAATAGTGTAAACTTACTGTAAACGTAGGGTATATCAAACTGTCCAAATTGCTTTGAAGTTGGTATGGAAATAATAATAGCACAGGTCAAGTGCATCTGACGACACGCCGGTAACCTATAATACCTATATTGACCTATTCGCAGCAGGCATGGTAAATAATGCACAGTGCATAAATGCAATGTGATATCTATTAATAACAATTAATCAGTCCACGTACATAACTGTAACAACTGAAACGCGTGATGTCTTATGTATTCCTATCTGCTATTTAGTATTTGGAAGATTCTATGGACACCGTCCACGGATATTCTTCTTCTTTATCCTGAGTTTCTTTGCCGCAATCAGTTGATACTATGACCGTTATACGAGACCGCTGGCACGGCTTCTCGTCGTACCACTCCAGCCAACCGAGTTCACTCCTGACTCCAAAATCCAAGTAGCCGGGCAATTCAGAACACTCGATAACATTCGTTTTTCATTGAAAAATACATCTTATCGAACGTTAACTTAACGAATCGAGTGTTCTGAATCGCCCTACAGGCCACCTCAACGACGACTTCAGGCGGTGTTGTCGGGCCAATATTTTCGTTGAGTATCTACACCGCTGCATTTATTATAAGAAGTGCATTTTCCGGTGTTTTGACAGTCGTCAGCGTCACTTTCCGTACATGCTTGCATAGAGGGCTGTCGGTCAAACCTAAAATGGAGAGGTGTTTAACGAACGGTGTCCTGTATCCACGGATGATATCCGTGGCTGTATTTTCAGAAACCACCAGGTACCAGAGCTGCAGATTATTCATGAGATGGACGGATGAAGTAAAGGCCACGATGGAAATCCTATTACATCGATGTACAAGAAAGGCAACTGCCAGGGATCCACAGTTGAAATGACCACGATCAGTCTACCAAAATTGCGCCAAGATGAAGTAGAAGAATTTCAGAAACGGATCGTATCCTTGAAATATATTGACACCATCATGGAGCTATGAATCAGCTCAGCTTATTGTGGACACCATCTACGGATTATGTTAAATAGTCGTAAGGTTCCGGTCTAATGTGGCCACAGAACCAAAGCTAATCACCTCGACTCTTGACGCAGTATATTTATCCTGCCCCAGAGTGTTTTGGTAAAGCGTGAAGCTAGAAGCTCGTGAAGAAGGTCCTGAATGAAGAAATGAGTAGGTAAAACTTTTGAAGGATTTTATTTCCTCGGTAAATAAAATCCTATTTCCGGGGAGACCTTAGGGGACTGATATCCAGGGCCGTAAAATAAATTAAAAGATAATTGATAAAGTACCTACATTTTTATTTTATTTTATTCAAAGATATGAATTTACATTTTATTTGAGTAAACAACAACTTTTATACATACAAATATTTACAAAATAATAACGGTTTATAACTAAAAGGCACATACATCGTATAAACGTTAATAAATGGCCAGTACAGAAGATTTAGGTAAGTACAATGATATTATTATGAAAGATTTGATGTTTCCGGGGGCTTTTTTCCGTGACTTTTTCGGAGCTTGTTTCCGGAGGCTTTATTTGACAGACCGTTGCTATTTAAGAAGAGCACACAATACGGTATTGTGTGCTCTTCTTATAATAATTAAGAGGTACTAAACCTTTTAGTATCTGATTTATTTTATTTTTTGTTTAACCATTTTTAAGAACCGCATGTTAAACTAACACAATATTTGTACGCCGCTATGGCTAATTGTGTTGTACTATTATAATAATTTAACCATCTTTTTAACACACATTATCCAAATAAAGAATTTATTTATTTATTATTTATTACTACGCAGAATGACATAGGTATTTCTACTATTTCTGAAGTCATAAATAGTTAGACTTTCGTAATAAATATTGAATGAGCGATACACCGACGAACTTGACATATATTTTGAGTCTAAAAACGAAACAAACATGTGTTATTTCGTCTACTACTAACTACTCGAGCGTCTTGACTCAAAATAGCATCTGGAAATCGTAAAATATACTTCATATACTCTACTACAACAAAGATTCACACATATTGTAAATTACATAAATCCATAGGTAACTAGTACTTAATAATTACTATAAATGCGAAAGTGTGTCATCTGTCTGCTTGCTTTTTACGGCCCATCTGTTTTACCATTTTTGTGACGTAATTACGGAACGGTATAGACGGCTTACATCCTAGGAAAGGGCATAATATAGGCTACCTACTTTATGTTCCAGAAAATCAAAAAGTTCTCACGGGATTATTAAAAAAACCTAAATCCACGAGAAAGAAGTCGCGAGTATCATCTAGATTCTGGTATAATAGTTTGGTTATCTTTGACCTACACCGTACACGAATTTGTTGTTTACATGTAATGTAGATTGTAGGCATTTAGCATTCAGTCTAAGTTACTCGTTCCTTGTTCACAAGCCATAATAATAATTATTATCTCGGTCTAATTAATGTATTATCTACTGAGAAGGTATATACTGTAATGTCTAATTTACTGTGTTTTAATGACTGTTGTTAGTTCCAATTTAAATTCAACGAGAAAATTGTATTCCTGAACATGCAATGCAATTTTCATAAAGAAACGGTAATAAAATTACGCAAACTAGCGCCATCTAGTTACAGACACTTTTATATCACTTCTCTGTATTTAGCACGCATCAATCACGTCCAGCGTACTTGTATTAGAAGATGTCAGTGGCATCATCGTCACATCCTTGTCTATGGACCTCATTATCATTCATTCTCATTCGTTTTTTCCGTTTGTCAAACTGACAGTTACTGTCATTGATGCTCCCTGTCTGCTGTCACACCATGTGTTATTGGTCTGTGGTCACACCTGTCATCTGTCACCACAGCCTGTCACTATCAATTCCTGTTCGTGTCGTCATTTTCAAGTTTTCTCAAAACTGTACAAATTGCAAACTCGTGTACTTAGATAAAAGTTTTTCAAAGAGTAAATATTGAGATTTACAAACCTGGTGAAATACAAAAAGCACATAATATCAACATCTGAAAGAACATGGGGCTATGCGACGAGGGTGAGTACAAACAATTTCCTTCGTGTGTACATTGTAAACAAGTCAATTAACTGGACTCAATTAGAGAAACGCATTTTCTTCTCCATACGCATTCATTGTAATGGAAACTTTTTAACTATTTGCTTGTTTAACCCATAAATAAGAAGATTTGATTTTTTAATATCAGTAGCGGACATTAGAATACAGACAGTATTTAGCATAAGTAAAAATGTTAGGATAGTTAATAAATAGTACGCCATCTAAATAAATAAGCAGTCTTAAGGCCTCGACTAACTATCGCGGAACTAGCATTCCACGAGAACAGGTTTGATCTCCACTTAGTACCTACCAAATGTTTATTTACTAGGTTCTTATGTAAATGCAGTACATTTATGTTGTAGTAAATAAATAAAGTAACTTATCTGGTTTCTACAAACATGACATAATATCTCTTCAAATTACCTCCAAGATGTATAGAATTACACTTATTTTTATAATGTGCAAGGAATATTTATTATGTTGGTGTTTAGCCGTTTACCTACCTACTTTACTTATCCATAACTTTGATGAATAGTTTTTAGGGTTCTGTGCCACAAAAAGAAAAAGAAACCATTATAGGATCACTTTGTTGTCTGTCTGTCCGTCTGTCATGTCTGGCAAGAAAACCTAAAGAGTACTTCCTGTTGACCTAGAATAGTGAAACTTGGCAGGAGGTAGGTCTTTTAGCACAAGTAAAGGAAAAATCCTAAAACTGTGAATTTGTGGTTACACCATAAAAAAAAATTGAAATGTGTTTACAAAAAAATTAATATACTAAATAACATTAACTTGCAGTGTTCTTAGGTACATAAAAGTGTTAGGTACGTATATCTTCAACGATCGCACGGAACCCTTCGTGTGCGTGTCCAACTCGCAGTTGATGGGTTTTTATTTGACAGGAAATACTTAATCTTAAATAATTTTTAGCAGGTAAGCATAAGAAATCCAAAAAGAATTACAAAAAATAAATCTCTTGATTACCACATATACAGTGAAGATTTTTTGCTATAGTTTTGTTTCTTGTTAAAATTTTAAAATAAATTAGTTACTTCCCTATGTCATACTTCCTATTTCTATTTGGCTCAGATCTGCAATTTAATTGCTCCTAGCTAGCTCCCCCCTTTTCCTTTCTATTCTATTAGTCCATAGCTTTTTGCAGGAGCGAGTTAACTGTGAGATGAGTTTCTTTCTTTTTTTTCTTCTTTCTGGGCTGGTTTCCGCACTTAAACGTTTCCGTCTGTTGTGTGTGTGTTGCCTCTCCGCCGAAGTCTTCACTCCATCCATCCAAGCTCACTCACTCACACACACATACACACAGACAGAAGCTAAATAGACCACCCAGGTTGATGAGATTAGTTATACCCAACATTCTTACTGTAAACTAATAAAATTTAGCCATGATTCTTGTGAAAAACAAAAGATAGCATATCTTATCCACCTTATAAAATTTGTTTTTAAGTAAGTACTAAATAAGTAAGTAGGTAATATTAAAATTCAAAAGTGTATGTGTCTGTTATCTTTTCAGTGCTTACCTTTTTAGCCGATATTCTGTACAGAGATAGCTAAGATGCATCTTAGGAACAGGCATAAATAACTTTTTGTCCTGGAAAAAGATCAGTTCTTACAGGACTTTTGAAAACCTAAATGCACATGGATGAAGTCATGGTTGTCATCTATTTAGTATAGAATATATACTCGTAGCTTGCATCTTAGAGATAAGAATACTTTTTAGCCCAGAAAATCAATATTATTACCTCAGACTTTTGAGGGCTTGGCCATAGTTTACAATGCTGACCAAGTGCATATTGGCAGACTACACACACCTTTGAGAACATTAAAGAGAATTCTCAGGCATGCTGGTTTCTTCAAAAGGCACATAACTGCAAAAAGTAAGAGGTGCTTGCCCAGAATCAAACCATGGACCCTCCAAATAAAAGGCCTGTCGTAACCACTAGACTATCACCGCCTACCATCACATAATATTACATAGTATTAATAAATGAGCCTTCAATAGTTCAAGAATAGTTAAGGACACAATAATTAGTATCAATTGTAAGTGGGAGAAACTAGACCTAGCAATTGATCGCAATTCATTAATGAATGCAGTGCAATCTTGTGAGCAAATTTGATACTGTAGCAAAATAAAACTAAAATGAAATAAATAAATATCAATTTAAAATAAAACTACCCTAGTATATGAGTGGAGTGCCATTGAAAGGACACTGCTCACAAAATTTCCTAATTTGTCAAATACCTATATTGACGGACTAGGTTATGCCCTCAACTTCGTCGGCATGGAGTATACAAACTTCAAACCCCAATTTTACCCCCTTATGGGTTGAATTTTCAAAAATCCTTTCTTAGCGGATGTTTTCATCATAATAGCTATCTGGAGGGCCTTTCTTTTAGCCTGATCCGTCCAGTAGCTTAAGCTGTGCGTTGCGCGTTGATAGATAAGTCAGTAAGTTAGTCATCATTTATTTTATATATGTATTTAGAAATACCTTTTATATATTGGGAGATGAGATCTAAAATATGTATGTATGTATGTGTGTATGTATATACTGTATTGCACCACAAAACACAAATGTACACAAAATATGTTTTTCCACAGTTAACTATTACATGCCAAAAGTTGTTAACGAAATGAAATAAACCAATGTTAAGAAAAAAAGGAAATGTTTCCAATTTTATTATTTTTCCAAAGGGAACATCCAATGTAAATACATTGGATATATCCAATGTAATCCAATATTTTTACATTGGATATAAAAAATAAAAATATTAATCATGACTAATGAGAAGCTACCAATAAATAAACGCTTCCAAAACAATAATGTTTTGGTTTACTGGCTTTTATCTTAATGTCTCATTATGATATAAATACATTTTATTGCAATATGTAATAAACAATGCATAAAAGTAAACTTTAGGTATGGATTTAACATGTGCAAAGTTAAGAATTGTTGACATCGTTTTTAAGATTCTTTTTGTCTTATGCAACTTGTTCTGTATTGTGTGGACGGTGCAACATCAGTTAAAGTTTTTTTTTATTGTTTGGCGTAACCTTAGACTTTAAAAAAAAAATATTAAAAAAAAATTCAAACACAGCTCGGGAGGCGCACGCACGCCTTCCGCCATACACTAAAAAATTGTGAAGAGTATTGCATATTTTTGTACCTATTTTTATAAACTAGCTGATGCTCGCAACTTCGTCCGCGTGGATTTGGGTTTTTAAAAATCATGTTGATCCACGTCATGATGACGTCAAAGGACAATACAATAAACCAACAAACATTATGGTTAGTGATAGGTATAATCAGATATTTTAAGGGGCATGAGACAGGCCTGAGAATAGTCGATACTAGAATTAATTTCTTAAACTGGACCCTTTCAAGTAAAGATTTTTATATAAACCTGTGAGGATGATACTGCCATAGTCGCAATTAAAATACCATAACCCTACGTTGTCGTATTAGTTTACAAATTGCGAAAAACCAAATTAAATTTGAATTTTGCAGGCAGGTCCGTCGCTTCCACCTTAAGGATTAAAAACTTCTTGTGCAAAATTTAAATTCTGCAACCATTCAGCTTTCAGCCTATCAATACAACATTGAGTTATCTGCAAGGTATTCAAGCTTACAATTACTTGTTATTTATAAGCTGGACTCAATAATAAGTTATTAACCGTAAATAAATATAATTTTCTGATAAAACCATTGAATATATGCTGTAAATGCTAATTGGAAAAGATGTGTTTTCCCTGTAAGCATAAAATTATTATTTTACGAAGTTCCTTGTACCCATTAATAACATTATATTAATCAGAAATATTCCTATCTGTATATTACTCATACCTCAAGAGTCCAAAGTTCAGTGTTTCTAACTGTACCACATATTGTACCTACCTACCTACTTCACATCCCACTCCTAGGGTCTACCTGACTTTTAAAAAAAATTGCCTTAAATTAAGAACCTAAGATATGAAGGATGAATGAACCTAACATATGAAAGAAGAAAGGATTAATAATGAAATAAGCCTTTCTCTACTTAATTTAATAAAAAATCCTTCAAAAATTTATTTATTTTTAAAATATAACAGTTTTTGCAGTCAAATATTTCTATATAACATTACATGATTTTTAGAATAATCAATATTCACATTAAGATTAATATTACGTGTAAAAACGATTATGAAATTCTTCATACATGACCCACATTTGAACTGTGAACTCAAAGCGCGTGTGTGGCAGTGTGAAGCTGGCTTAACAAACGGACTTTGGACCGTAGTCTTTGATAATTTACTCTGTTATCAAAGACCGTTGTGTCGATATATTATAATTGAGGACAACAACTGGCGGATGCGACACTACGCACTAGTCTGCTAGCATTAGTGTACGTACCTATCTGGAGTTCAATAAATATATCAATGAATGGAATTTGGTATGTAGTACAGCGATGACAGGACCTTGGAAAATATACTATGTTTAATAGAAATGTTATTCGTGCTAGTTCCTTTGAACACAATTTGTCATTATTCCTTTATTCCAGGCTAGTCTGCTTACTTATGAGATTGTCGTAAATAATTAGTAAAAAATATCTATAAATGAAACTAAGTAGGTACGTGACACAGTTTCATGTTAACGTACATTTTAGTTTTATTCATCGGTGCAAACATTTAAATTCAAATAGTACATTTGACGCAGGTAGCCCTTAAGAGGATTCATACCCCCTGAGTCATACTATTACTAGCCGGGGCTTCGCCGAGAACGGATATATCGTTTTTTTTTTTTTTCAGTATAAATAAGTTTTAAATAAATGCAGTGATTAACAAAATATAAGGGGTCAAAATTGCTCAAAAATGGCTCAGGGGTATGAATCCTCTTAAGAGCTAGCGCGCACCACAGTAAACTGTACGTTATTCCCCGCAAAATCTGTGAACTATAGAACTACATAGAAACATATTATACACGTCAGAATTAATTTTTTCAGATTTTGATTGATTTAAATTCAAAACGGATTTTAAAACGAACCGAAACTCGGCGCACCGCAGTGCGCGCTCTCTCTTAGTAACCCTATTTTTCTTTTATTTTACGTTACCATAGCCTTTTTTTGACATATTTGTCGTCCACACAGGAATCAGGATCAAACCGAGAGTTCCCTCGCTCTATGCAAAACCTAACACCTAGTAATGATGCCCTCCTATGGTATAGTGGAGGCGTTATAACATTGAATATTGGTCGTCAATAACATGTAGAGCAGTGTGAAGCTAGTTTAACGAATGGACTTTGAACTATCGTATCTCGATAATTATTATTTTATTGAGGAGAACGGCGCACGCAACCAAGTTGCAAACTAGCAAAAGGGCAAAAATTCTGAGTATTGCATTTTGCAAGTCACCATAATTAAGTATGTTATACTTTTTATAATCTTTAACTATTGCACTAGAACTGCAAATAATATTTTTTTAAAGTAGACTTGAAATAACATTACTATTATTTAGTAGACTTTTGACCAATCGTTAATAGTTAAAAAGCACGACTGTCCATGGACTGTACTTCCAAAAAACTAAAAAGCAATATTTTTTTCGACTCATGAACCAGAATTTATTTTTTCAAAATTTAAATATGCCTCTGTTTAGCGGTAAGAGGTTTCTATAACTGTGATTTTTAACTTTACAGCTTTAATAGTTTCTGAATTAAACACAGACGGTTTGGAAACGGTTCTTTGTTTAACGGAACCCTAAAAAAAATTTACCAAAGGAAATATAAAAGTAAATAAAATATTAATTTGTACGTTATGTAGAAATGATAAAAAAATCTTTTCTGAATAAGCCATGATATTTTATCGCCACTGTAACAAATATCTCGAAAAGATAACACTGTTTACACTTTACATCCTTATGAAATATGCCTACATGAAATTATTAATGTTACATACACTTTCTACTCATTCTAGTAGTGTTTGTGTGATGCGCGTACAAACAAATACCTAAAGGTACAGTAACACTTACAATCCTAATCCATACTAATATTATAAATGCGAAAGTGTGTCTGTCTGCCTGCCAGCTTTTCACGGCCCATCTGTTTAACCGGTCTTGATGTTTGATACTGAGTTAGCTTACATCCTAAAGATGGATGGATGGATAGTATTAGGCTACTCTTTATCCCGGAAATCAAAGAGTTCCCACGGGATTCTTAAAGGCTTATCCATCTAACCTATGTAATATTTAGTACAGAACTGCTTGCATCATGGCGACTGACCAATGCTACTTACATAAGCTTTTTTTAAGGTTCCGTAACTCAAAAGGAAAAATGGGAACCCTTATAGATAGGTAAGTCTAATAGCACAAGTAAAGGAAAAATCCGAAAATCGTGAATTTGTGGAACTTACATACTTGAAAAAATTGATATTTGTTCACGAAAAATTAATTTACTAAATCACAGATCCGTTAATAACGTGCAGTGTTCTACATAATGATGCTCTAGATATTAGTTGTATTGTGGTACGGAACTCTTCGTTTGCGCTTCCGACTCGCACTTGACCGGTTTTTTCTGAAGTCCCTACACCAACTGAGAAAAGTGTTTATATGTATTTATTTTAAGGGGCACGCTTATTTAATTGCACAACAAAAAAATTAACGCACATCTAAATGAGTCCACTATTTATGTCCTATTATTTATTAACTAGCTGATGCCCGCAGCTTCGCCCGCGTGGATTGGTCAGATCCCCTGCAGCATCAGGATTGAGGAGTTGGACTCCAAATTTTTTATGAAACAATGTCGCAAAGTTCCTCTATCGATTAAAAAAGAAATGACGCAAATCGGTTCAGAAATCTCGGAGATTTCGGTGTACATAGGTATAAAAACACAACTCCCTTTTTGAAAGTCGGTTAAAAAAGTAGCCTATGTTACTCCCTGGTCAATTCTCTACTTGTCTGTGAAAATCCCGTCAAAATCGGTTCAGCCGTTCCCAAGATTAGCCTTTTCAAACAGACAGACAGACAGACAGACAGACAAAAATTTTAAAAACGTGTGATTCAGTTATAGTATCGTTCAAATAACCGACCTTAATATGCGGTAGTTATTTCGAAATTACAGACAGACAATTTTATTTATTAGTATAGATGTCGACGCCATAAATAAACCAATTGACCATCATAACTTGCATAACCAACAAACAAATAACTGCTCTAGTAGTTTCTTTTGATCACAGGATTCTCCGCCCCTCTATACAAACGTAATTTGGTCACAGAGTAAGGAAAGTATTACAGGTACTACAGAGGTTTGACTTCTTTCTTTTCTATGGATGAAGTCGTCCGGTACCTAACACGCGTATTCACAAACGTTACTATGAAGTGTCATAATGCGCTCGAACGCACAGTGTAGGTTCCACCAATCAGATTACTGTATCACGTCAATTTACAATGATCTGATTGGTGGAACCTGCACTATGCGTTCGAGCGCACTGTGAGACCTCATAGTAATGATTGTGAATACGGCCGTAAGTGCGGGTAAAAGAGCGACCTGAACTGCCCTTCGTAGTTTAAAGGTTGTCGGGACTACTGTCTCTTTATACTGTGGTTTGATTCTGATTCAGATGTAATATTTTAGACACGTTCTAGAAACGAATTTATGGCGGTGGTTTGCAATTTTCCGTAAAAATAATAATATAATTAGTTTTACAATGGCACGGGCCTAAAGATTTGTAAGCAAATCCTTGAGGCCATGTAACTTTGAAACTGAATATTTTAAAGGACATCTGGAAAACTACGGACAGATTTTAGTTCCTAGAACGTACATATCTGTAAAATTTCATTGACTTTGATTGATTAGAATTCAAATAAGAGCCACTGCTTACGGTTGTGTGGAGGGCACTACGATTAAACCGCTCATAAAGTGGCTGTGACACATAGACAAACACACGCGGACTGACTGGATGCACTACAATCTCCTCCAAGTAATCTCCACTGAGACCGTCCGGTCCGTTACCAAAATTCGGTGGGTGGACCTTATTAATCATTACTAATGTTTACATTCAAGCACTATACTACACAGGCACAAGCTTTATGTGTAGTAATAATATGTTACAACACTGGGTGTCCTCCATAGTCCATACCTGTTGCTCGACCGCAAGGTTGAGGTCAATGTTACGTCACGGAATATCATTACACTGCACTTGACGTCATTCGCCTGCGCTTGTAAACTATTTGTTAACTATAATATTAATGCTACCTTACTATCATGAACTAACGATCATAGCCTAATGGTTGAGACGTCGGCCTACTGTAAAATTTACATTAATGTACAAGTACTGAAAACAATGAAATTAACCCCCGACCCAAAAAGAGGGGTGTTATAAGTTTGACGTGTGTATCTGTGTATCTGTCTGGCATCGTAGCTCCTAAACTAATGAACCGATTTTAATTTAGTTTTTTTTGTTTGAAAGGTGGCTTGATCGAGAGTATTCTTAACTATAATCCAAGAAAATCGGTTCAGCCGTTTGAAAGTTATCAGCTCTTTTCTAGTTACTGTAACCTTCACTTGTCGGGGGTGTTATACATTTTTAATTTACACTTGTTCATAAAATAGTTTGTAAGCTGTTACCGAAACAATAATTCATGTACGAAACCCTAAAAAAGCGAGGCCTGACTCACACTTGGCACTTGTAATTTAACCTTAAATTCTACCCTACTATCATAAACTCACGGCTAGAGATGTTGGCCTGCTAGTCGGGAGGGTCCGGGGTTCGATCCCGGGCACGCACCTTTACCTTTCGGAGTTATGTGCGCTTTAAACAATTATCATTTATCACTTGCTTTTAAAAGTGAAGAAAAACATCGTGAGGTCACCTGCATGCCTGAGACTTCTCCATAAAGAAAAATTTCAGCGTTTATCAAGAGAAAAAGTCGTATTTTGAATTTTATCTTGCAAAATAACTGCAACATGCCTAAAACATGCTTCGATATGTTTAAAATCAAAAACAACTTTTCTAGGTAGTGACCTCGCAATAACTCACTACTTGGCCCCCCACTTGATTATATCACTGTTTATTTCCGTATTTTTATGTAACAGTTAAATTGTTTTTTATGTTCCTTCAGATACCGTTACGTACCTTGTTGTCCTTACTGTATGAATACCTGCTTTTTAATCAATTTAAATTTAATCAAGTTAAAATTGAAGCATTATAATATGTTTTGGACCTGCAATTTATAAAAATTATAAAATTACTAAATGATGCCCCCGACTTCGTCCGCATAGATATAGGTTCTTATCGCGGAAACACTTTCAAAAGTAGCCTATGTGTTACGAGTAAATCAGGATAGCTTTAAGTTATCTCGATTACCAGCCAATTCGGTTCAGTCAGTAAAAAGTCTATATGTCACTTTCCAGGTCTTTAACTATACTCATGCAAAAAAAAAATCACCTCGATCAGTTGCGACGTGATTGAAGGACAAATAAACCAACAAAAAAAACTTTTGCTTTTGTAATACGGGTAGTGATTTTTTGTCAAGAAATTCTATTTCAGTCCGAAGTTGAGATGTTGGCGGTGTTACACCCATTCGTTTCAAAAAGCACCTAAAAACGATAGAGCTGCATTTTTGATTTCTCTTATCTCTCTTCGGTCGTGTTGGATTAAACTATGAAAGGGAATTGAGAGTTATGTAATACTTCCTGCTAGTCTCCGTTAGATCGGCTGTCGTGGTCAAAATGCGGTCATGAAGAACATCACTACTACTATAAATACGAAAGTGTGTCTGTTTGTTGGTATATTGTTTTGTTCTTCAATAACGTCGCAACGGATCAACACGATTTCTTGCACGGGTATATTAAAAGACTTGGAGAGAAACATAGGCTACTTTTTATCCAATTAAAAAATTTAAAAATCCAATGGATTTTCAATATTTCATATCATCCATTAGTTAGGTATAATTTATTTTCACAATACATATATGTAATAGGTATTATATAATAAGTGCCATGAATTACAGTGCAGATACGCGACAAGTAAACAGGCGTATCTGAGGGCGGGTCGGGGTCAGGATATCTCGCTATCGGGGTTCAGGCGGTCTGTCCCCCTTACACGCAGTACCCTCGATCTACCAAGTAGACTGCTTAAAATCGGTGTCTTGACCCAGTAAATAACTAGATAAACTTCAGAAATTTAAAGTCGACTAGGACCTTACTCTCAAAAATATCACTATTACGAACAGCTCATATTATTAGGGTTCCGTATATCCAGACAAAACAGACAGACATAATAGTGATCCTATCAGAGTTCCTTTTTTCATTTTTAACCCTGCAAAGGAACCCTTATACGATCATTTCGTTGTCTGTCTGTCCGTCGTATCTGTTTAGAGTCAGACCCATCAAGAGAACCAAAACTTGTAGGGTGGTTCCCGTTGACCTTGAATCATGAAATTTGGCAGGTAGCAATGTCTTATAGCACACGTAAAGGGGAAATCTGAAAACCATGAATTTGTGGTTACATCACAAAAATATTAAAACGTGTTATTTCTTGTAAGATGGTAACAGTCTTTCATCCTTTCGTGTGCAAGTCCGACTCGTATTTGACCGGTAGGGATGGTATTTGTAGGAAGCTTTATAAACGAATAGATTTATGTAGATCTATCATTTTAGTTACATCTAGAGATTATGTACAACAGAATTAGCCTTACTGTAGACAATAACAGGGCTAAAATGAACATTGAAAAATAAAAATAATGTGTCAACATATTGTAAGCCACATTACAGTCCACGGCCGCCGGGTCACGGTTCCCGAATACGCCTGCCTCGGACATATTATAACGCTAATTAACAAGGCCAGGAAAAAGACGTAAAGCGCATTCAACTCGGCTGTGGCCTGTGCAGCCATTAGAATACCTTCGAATCAAGAAAACAATCTCACCTGGTGGTAAGTGATGATGCAGTCTAAGATGAAAGCGGGCTTACGGGCGAAGGAGTATAGTAGTTTTCATTAAACTCCTTTGGTTTCTACACGGCATCGTACCGGAACTTTAAATCGCTTGGCGGCACGACTTTGCCGGTAGGGTGGTAACTAGCCACGGCCGTAGGCTCCCACCAGACAAAAACCAAAAATACTTAAAGGGTAGAGTTTTTGAGTTGGTGTGGTCATCCTGCTATGACACATGGACTGCAGAGACGAACCTTCACAAGAAGGACTTACACCAGCTTCAAGTTGCACAAAGAGCAATGGAAAGAGGGATATTAAGCCTGTCTCTCTTAGGGTCCTGATGTGTGGAGATAAGGAAGAGAACGAGGATGACTGGCATCGCTGGAAGAGCGGCGGTACTTAAATGGAGCTGGGTGGGGCACATTGTAGGCAGGACGGCCAGAGCCGCGAGCTATCGGAATGGCAACCACGCACTGATCACAGAAGCATCGGCCGACAATCTCCACCATGCACAATGACGCGAAGATATCGAAGAAGCAGTGTGCACTGAAAAAGAAGTGGATTCAGCTTGCCAAGAACAGATAAATGGCTTGCAAATGAAGCGGCCTTAGTCTTGCAGTGGACTGCAGCAGGCCATAGGTAGATGATGATGAACAATAAAATATTCAGAAAGCATTTCCACTGAACCTATTTATTAGTCATTTGTTTATCATAGTGTTGTTTATGTAGTTATTGGTCGTTACGATTACTTTTATCAGTACACCGAGTGAAGTGTGGATATAGGCGTATATCGAAGCGTAGTTATTTGTATGAAGTCAAACATCCTTTGGTGAAGAACATTAATTCGGATGACCGTGTTACGGGCTCTATTTTCTGCAAAAAAAAATTCTCATCTTTACAAGATGAATTTCTGTTCATACCTCTCCTATTCACTTCTACTGTGAAGGTTGTCGTCACCTCTACTTATAAGCAAATTGTAAATTCTCAGAATAGTTGTGCTACGTTGGGTATCCAGCCGATTCCGAAATGATTCAGTCTTCGACTTTCTTCTACTACCTGCAGGTTCCTTGCCCTAAATGACGATTACGATAAATATGTCTCCGAGATAACCGACTAATGTCTTTTTTTTTTGATTTTTTTTAAAAATAGACTAAAGTCGGCGTTATTTGCAAATAAAATACAGCTCTTGGCTTCTGCAACTATTTTTTTTTATATAAATTGCGAAGTACAGAAATGTTAAGAAAGTTCTGCTATATATTTTTTATTCATATAAAAGTTTTAGCCCTTAATTAATAACGTAACAAGATGTATGATGAATTCGTAATAACCCCAGCTAAAAAATATATCGCCTATAAAGGATATGTCAGCTCGGTTTACTTTAGAGATTGTATACAACCGAATTAGCACCAATGTTTAAACTGGTAAATATTTAAGAATAAGAACATGCTTTTGACACGTGGAATTACGTTTGCTTCGCGATTAGTAACGAAAAGTTCCGTTCCCGATAACTAATAGCCCACAATCTATTATTTGTAGTCATATTCGATTCCTTCTTTAATTGTTTTTAGAGCCACTTTTCACCAGTCACTGGTACCAGTTCATTCATAATAATTTATAGCACTGGACCATAATAGATGGCGTTGTCTTGTTAATTAATTTAAAGGTGACCGTGCCCGTGGGGATTTAGATTTCTGAATCTCTCGAAAAACTCTTTACTTTTGCGGAATACAACATATCCTATGTCCATCTCCAGGTATAAGCTATGAAAAAAATGAATGAAAAACTTTTTCGTTTTTCTCACGATTGATCATCAAGACCTCACAGTCTAGACTAGACGATTGTAGCCACGCTAGATTAAGAGTAGGTAGACTCAGTTGCTGAATTTGTCAACGCTATTGATTAGAACGCAGTTGTTACATTACTCTAATAGCAATAGATAGAGCACTGGATTGAATGAATCTTTGAACGGCTATTGTAACAGTTCCTGTGATAGGCAAACTGGGATATCATGTTAAAATTTATCACACCGACGACGACAAAAAAGGAAGATTAAAAACTGTCATTTACTGTACAAAAGATGACAAAGGAACAAAGCGTATGCACGACAATCAATTACTCATCCGGTCAGCGACATAACATTCCCTGTACGAACGAAACTTCATCCATCAGCTGTGACTGTGAGTTGTGATTCCTCGACGTGCATTCGACTCTACATCCGCTGCAGTTCCGATAACGGGTGACTCAGGCTTGCTGACTTGACATTTGCGGGTCGACAGGCTGTGCTAGCAGATTTGCGTTCATTAAAGCCTACTAAACACCCGATAGTTATTTCATTAGTTTTATTTAGTTCTCGCTTAGCCGCGGTCAAGGAAGGTCGCGTTGTCACACCGCAACCGTCACGGACCAGACACATGACATCCTCGCGTGACCTATGCTAACATATCGGCCTTTACGAAAACAATAGCGTGATAAAAACAAACACCTCGGTGCTCTGATTCGCGTTAATGATCGTCTGTACAGTAAAGTAACGGCTAAGAACCTGGTAAACGTGGACATAGCAGTCACATAAATGCCTGGTGAATTTAAACATTGGTTTAATATACCTAAGAACCTGGTGAATGTGACCATAACAGCAAAGACCAAAGTGACAGTGGAAATCGTATAAACATAGGAACTCAGTCTAGCAATTGAAGTAACTGAAGAACCCTGGTGAAAGTGAACATTATAATAAAATAAAAACCTGGTGGCTATGTGTATTGACTATAGTCACAAATATAACCAAGAATTTTATAAAACTTAACTAACTAAAAGATTATCACACAGACATACTTGGATCGGACCTAGTATTATTGGTTTTTGAATAAGTATAAACGGTATTAATGTTCATAATTGGAATGTATTCAATTACTTAAAATCGTATCTATTTATTATCATTTGTCGAATGTTGAGTGTTGCGTTCAGTGGTTGATAACGGTTGGATGTGGTGACACTCTTAACTTTTCGTGATTGGAAGATGCCAGCTCTTGGCTGTGAGATGGCGGCTTCACAAGACTTCTGCGGGCCGCGGTACTGCCCAGGAATTGACTATGTACTACCAGGATCTTATATGTGGGAGAAGCATCAGAATAACCCATTTTCAATCCACGCGCATAAAACTCCTCCGGAAAATGAGCAATCCATCAACCCGTTGCCAAAATATAGCACAGGTTCGTTCTTAAATCTTAACAGTATAATATTTCTTCTGTAAAGTTTTACAAGATTAACCCTTATCATATTATTATTTTGTGTAAGGTGCTTACTTGGTTTTGTTTTTGAAATAGATAATATTATAGAATTTAGATAGGCGCACGTTATGATAACAACAGTAGCTTAAAAGATAAACGACAGCGGGCAAGATTGACAACAACACGCATTTTCATATTCTAGTTATGTGTATAATGCCCGGCATGCATTGCAATGAAACTCGCGCGCCATCTATAATTAATTGTACGTTGATGCCTATGTCAGAAACCTTTCCGCAAGTTTCCACTCATTCGGATAGATATGCGAACGCATAGGTTACTAACACACAAAACATGCCTTAGACACAGCCTAAGGTGGCGCGCGAGAGACATTGAATCGCATGCCGGGCATTTACGTACTTTAGTTTTCCTTAGTTTGCAAAAAGATAAACAAATCGCAGAAACTTTCTTGAAGAAACACGTAAGCGACGCAATTTGCCCGGTGCTTTAGACCTCGAGGTCTAAAGAAGTGATATCTTTAAAACACAGTATTTGCATATCGTTCTCCTGGTCTGGCAACCGACGTGGGTTCTTGCCAATGAAATTCGACCTTCAGAAAAAGTATGCTAGTTCAGTACGCTTGTGTCCAGGAGGCCCAATTTCTTACAAATCTCAGACGGGCAATCCGGTGCTCAGGGATAAATTAACTTAGGGGCCCTTTCTGGCAGGCGACTATGGCCTCCACACCGTCTGTATCTTGAGCCCCGTGTACTTTTACTAGGTTCTTTTTGAGGTCCATGTAATCTAAGTAGGTACTCTTCGGGTTCCTTAACGCCAGCCTCATTAAAATCCCCGCAGAAATCGTTCACGACATTCGCGGCCGCAGCCAAAATATAAGCTAGCCCCTAGTTCAGTGATAGGCTAGCACGGGTTGTGAATATAAATATGTATAGCAACAGCATATTAAATACTTAGTAACACTTATCAGCCAGTCATACTTAGTAATACTTAGTAATAACTGTCATCAAAAATTTCAACTAAGATACGTTAAGATTATCAAAAAAAATAAAATAAAGGCATTAATTATAGTTATCTAATCACATGCTCTTTTGCAATGACATAAATTACCTTAATTGTACCTACAACGATCTCCTTATAAATGTACACATAGTACACTTAATATAAAATCTATTAATTTTATTATTTTTTACTGCTGAATAATGCTTCCTGTAAATTACATATTTGTTTCAGCTAACGGAAACTTTTGCATTTTTTCAATAGACCGTCTAAAAAACTTAATTATCTACTTTGAAATTAGTTTGATTACAAAAGGTAAATGACAGAAGGTCATTACAGCTCCAATTACATACCTAACCGATTTATGCCCACAACAGATACAACAAATATAAATAAATAACAAAGTGTTTTCTTACGTAATAATTTTATATATTACCGTTGTCCTTCATATATTATATCAGTATAGTTATATACTCCTAGTACTTCCGCGGTTGTAAAAATCCCTTTGGTACACATACCGACCTTGTTTAAAATAAGGTCATTACAGATTCCATAGCCAAATATGTAAATAAATGATTATTATGAGCTTTTAAGTGCCCTTTTATTCGTATAACGGAATAATTACTTATTTCCCAATCATTTAAACATTAATGATAATAAATTATGACATCATTTACAGATAAACAATTTTATTTAAATTAAAGTACAAATAATAATTGTAAACTTATGGTAGCTTGCTATGCTAGCTATTTTTCTGCATTTTTAACCCCCGACCCAAAAAGAGGGGTGTTATAAGTTTGACGTGTGTATCTGTGTATCTGTCTGTGGCATCGTAGCTCCTAAACTTAATGAACCGATATTAATTTAGTTTTTTTTTTTTGTTTGAAAGGTGGCTTGATCGAGAGTGTTCTTAGCTGTAATCCAAGAAAATCGGGTTAGCCGTTTGAAAGTTATCAGCTCTTTTCTAGTTACTGTAACCTTCACTAGTCGGGGGTGTTGTAAATTTTTCATTTACACTTGTGTCTCTATTAGTGAAGGTTGGCAAATAGCTTCGTATAACCTACTCATTACTATTCAGTGAGTTTTAACAGGGCTCTCTCCGTCACTCGTTTCATAAAATCGTAGTTCCAATTTCATTTGAATATTAAGCAACCAAAGTCCATGAAATTTTGCACACATATTCTAGAAACTAATATCTGCGTCTGTGGTGTTTTAGATTTTTCTAAAAATATGTAGTTTTAAAATTACAGGAGCTCAAAGATTTGTATGAAAATTTTTAAGACCGCGTAACTTTGAAACCGAATATTTTAACAGACATCTGGAAAACCACAGACATAGATATTAGTTTCTAGAATATGTCTGCAAAATTTCATGGACTTTGGTTGCTTAATATTCAAATGAAATTGGAACTACGATTGTATGAAACGAGTGACGGAGAGAGCCCTCTTAAATATAAGATGTCACCAACCAATAGAATTTGGGCGTAGAAAAAGTTTTGCTGAAAGGAAAATAGACATTCACTGCCTTGTTTTAAAGCTTAAGTTAGTCCATATACGCTCCAAACTGAATTATTTAAATCGGGGATCTTTAGGTCTATTCTTATCTGACATCAATGTATTTCGACGCTCGAATTCTGTGAGATGTAAAATCTCGTACTAACCCCACTGTAGGCAAAAGCTTTCAAAAAGACTGCAATCTCGATTCCCGTCTACATTCGGATGTTGCGTTATCACAACTTATTTTCTGTGGCCAACATCCCTTTGTCCTTCAACTTTCCCAATCATGATGAGAATTATTAAACAGACAGAAAGAATTAGATAATAACAGACTAATTTCAATTCTTATGTCTCAGGGTTCTCGACTTGACTCTTGAAAAATAAATTATTTATTAATTTATTTATTATAGGTTTTTAGTGCTGAGTATACGTAATGTTTAAAGTAGGTC
Source organism: Maniola jurtina (assembly GCF_905333055.1). Classification (NCBI taxonomy): domain Eukaryota; kingdom Metazoa; phylum Arthropoda; class Insecta; order Lepidoptera; family Nymphalidae; genus Maniola; species Maniola jurtina. The sequence continues at coordinate 4,261,403 of NC_060048.1, read as the reverse complement.
CACTCTGCATTGCACCGCGCTATTTTTCCCGCAGAATTCTGTGATATATGGAAATTATATGAAACCTTAAGCACTTAAGTTCCCACTGAAAACCAGCCCTGCACCTTGCTGCAGCATGATGCTAAGCGGGAGACCTATATTTGGTCACACATGTCTCTTAATTTAATATAATTTGTTGGTACTTATAAGAATAAATCAGTAGTTTAATGAGTTTTAAGGATCATTGTTGATCAAATAAAAAAAAGTTTTTTTTTCTTTCTTTATTTGCAAAAAATAGCACTCATTGACGGAAAATTGATAAATATTTTGTATATGACCTACAATAAACGTAAAATATTTTGTTGCAGATAGTGATATGCAACTAGAGACCAGTAGCAGTGAGGCGAGTGCAACAAGTTCTATAACGCTGTCGCAGCACTGCGCCATATGTGGAGACCGAGCCACAGGCAAGCACTACGGGGCGTCATCGTGCGACGGGTGTAAAGGCTTCTTTAGACGCAGCGTTAGAAAGAATCATCTGTACACTTGCAGGTTTGTGCATTGTACCTCCCAACAAATTGGGGTACCATTTTTTTAAAGTTTGGACATTTTCGGCGACCAAGCTACTGGGAGGCACTACGGACCCTCATCCAGCGTTAGAAAGAATCATATATATACTTGAAGGTTTGTGTCTTGTACCTTCTATTACTAATTGGTATCAGTTTTATTTAGTTGTAATTACATTTAGCCTCTGTAAGGATCGAGTCACTAAGAAAAACTACGGAGCCTTATCCCGGGATGGATACAAAGGTTTCTTTGAACACAGCGTTAGAGAGCATCATCCATACACTTCCAGGTTTGCAACTTGTACCTTCTAATGAGTTGGGGTACCAGTTTTATACTTCGGCCATTTGCGGCGACTAAGCCATGGAAAAGCAACACGGAGCTTTTTCTTAAGAGCAGCTTTAGAGATAATCGTCTATGCACTTGCAGGTTTGTAGTTTGCACCTTCTAAAAATTGGTATCTATGTTCTTTAGAATTGAACCACTAGAAAAACTGTGAGGCGATGATCTCGCTACGGATGCAAAGGTTTCTGTAGACGATGCGTTAGAAAGAACCATCTGTACACATAGGTTTGTGGCTGGGACCATCCAGAATCTAGTGTATTATTACGAACTCTATGGTATCCAAGCCTCACAAATGTATGAAATCCAGTCATCACAAAGTGTAATAGATGAACTAATTCAGCCCCCTGATTGGGTAAGAAAAATGTATTCATCGTTTTTAACTACATCGTTAGCTAAATCAATTTTTATTTTATTTATTTATCGTAGTCGACAGCAAATTCTGCCCTTCGATTGATTGATTCGCTGTTTACATTTTTCACAGCCTATCACGGGGCAGAATTTGCAACCGATAACGATAACGACGAATGCGTTTTTCTTACACAGTCGGGTAGCAGGTCTAGCACAACAAATTTTGCAATTATATATAATTCATTATAACGCTCGGATTATGCATCTGGAAAATGTTTCAAGTAACAAGATCTTTCAGTTGAATGTTTTGTGTTTAAAATATGAACCATGAATTTCTCTTTTACAGATTCAGTAGAAATTGCGTGGTAGACAAAGACAAAAGAAATCAATGCAGATACTGTAGGCTAAGGAAATGTTTCAAAGCTGGCATGAAAAAAGAAGGTAAGAAGCAAAACAAACAGATTAGCCTCAATAGCTCAACCGGTAAAGGAGAGGACTGAAAACCGAAAGGTCGACGGTTCAAACCCCACCCGTTGCACTATTGTCGTACCTACTCCTAGCACAAGCCTGACGCTTAGTTGGAGAGGAAAGGGGAATATTAGTCATTTAACATGGCTTATATTCTTTTTAATCAAAAAAAAAACAAGACTCTGAAATAACACGTAGTCGCAAACAGGCGATCTGTGTTTCATACTTTAATCTATCATTTGTGTTCCAATTCTGCATTATGTTAGTAAAACTTTAGATCCGGTTAACATAATAAGTTATCCTCTGTGAAATTGCAATAATAGCATATAATAAAGTTTTTATGACTCAGTGTCTTCTTGTACATGCATAATTATTTGCATAGCTAAAAGTGACTAATTCATTGATTAATCATAACGTAACCAACAAAGAAAAGCCCGTGCTATTATAATAATTTTGTTACTAATTAAAAACTAAAATTAGACTTAAAATATCGGTAACATAATTTAAGAATACTTAGTGCTGCATTCGGTGGAAAATTGTATGATTTCTTACATAATGACATTACGACAGAAATAAATAATTAAATTCTATTCGTAAACACTTCTTTCGCTTCTTTACTACTTATACCAATGCTGACTTAATATGTGATATCGACCAATACGAATTAGTTGTAAAAGAAGTAGTTCTTTGAAGAACTTACACTATGTTATTAATTTGGGAATCTAAAGAATATAAGATGAACTCCACAATTTAGATTAATATTACGTAACAAGTCGAGATGGCAATCGGGGTATGAGGCGGAGGGGACGCCCCGCAGACTCGCTATCCCGCACCGGGTTAGCGCGGCGGCTGTGCGGTTGTTCGTGGTGTGTGTGTGTGTCCCCCCCCCCCCCCCCCCCTGTTGCGCACTACTGATTAATCTAAATTGTGGATTTCATCTTATATTCTTTCCATTCCCAGATTATTTACATATTGTAAAACGTAGCAGTTTGGCGACGTTTTAATCGCGTCCAACTCCTACGTTTTACTCTCTAAATTTTTTACTTATCTACATACATTCTTATCTCATAAACAATTATCATGCCATGTTCGGTGTTTCCATGAAGGATAAGATTCGAAACGATGAAATCCGCAGAAGAATCAGTCACTCATGTTATAACCCAAACCATCGGCAAGCTGAACTGGCAGTGGGCCAATGCTTTTCGTAAGGACATAGTACGCGTAGTGTAATGCGGCGCCTCCTGTACCATGGACTGACGACATAAAGAAAGTGGCTAGATGAGGAAAGCTGAGGCTGTTGTGGCGTTTTCTAGGAAAGACCTTTGTTCAACAGTGGATGTTCGAAGGCTGATACTGATGATGATGAAAGAATTTGAAACGAGATAGTCAAATTTATATTCTCCACATAATGTCTTCTCAAATAATTACACAATCGCTTATGATCATTGATTGTTTTTCTCTCCCTTTAAGGAACAAACAAATTAACGAGTTAATTAATATATTTATCCTCATTAAAATTGAGATATGTATGTACAATTTAGTACCTATAATTCAAACTAAAACTACGTACATTACTCATTAAGAAATGACGCACTTGTTTATTTTTTATCCTTATCTGCCGGAATCAAATACCGTGAATTTAAAGGTTTGGACACACGTAACGTGCGGTGGAACGTGTCTGACCCATACAGTGGAGTGGAGGCGAGTATGTTTGATAACAACTTAAACTCTACTATATGTCTTTCTATATATGGTTGAAATTGGTATACTGAAAACAAAACAGTGTGGCCACTCAGTTTAACGCATTGATTATCGCGATAATTATTGCGTTGTTGAGCATTGACGTTAATCTTTATGTAGCGGCAACATCAAGAAAAACGCCGCATCTTTTCCCCTCCACTCACTCCATTCTGCCAGTGTACGTTACGCCTTTGAAGTTGTGCAAGACGAAGAAGTGCACAAAAGCCATCCCAACTCTGCGCTTTCCAGTGCAAAGTCGTCATTCTAGCATCTTGGTGCCCCAACGTCTATCGTTTTCTCGAGATTTGCGTCCTGCCCATTGCCACTTCAGACTCGCAACTCGTTTAGCTATGCCTACTCTGGTTCTTCTACGGATCTCCATATTTCGGATTTGATCACGAAGAGAAACTCCACTCTCTCCATCGAGTTTATGTATCTATCGATTCCAGCCGTACAAAATGAACGAGACCGCATCAACTGCAGGCGGCCGTCGTACGAGGAGCCCACACAGGCCAACGGGCTGTCGGTAGTTTCGCTACTAAATGCCGAGCTTCTCAGCAGAAAGGTCATAGATGAAGTGAGTTCATATTTAAAATCTAAATTATTGTTTTGAAATGTTAACAGTCATAGTGCTTCTTGCTAATCTCATTCGTTTTTCACTAATAGTTCATTAGTGAGTGAAATTAGCAAGATGTTAAGCTGTGCCTTTAGCATTCTTTTTAGCGTTGCATAGCACATGTACGAATTTAAAAAGTTCAAACGTCGTGTTTTTTTCGTTTGTCTCGGTAGAAAGGGCATTTCGAATCAGTGGTTTGAACCATTTGACGATCCAGAAGTACTTGCAAAAGTTTGTTTGAATGAAAAGTTACCTATTTATATTTTAAAATTCTTGACTTCAAGTGGGGTATTAAAAGTTTGCTGTTTTGCGCACTTGCAGTACTGCGTAAATAAGCACCATGGTTTTCCTGAGTTTTCAGAGAAAAATGGGCATAAATTGTATTTCATCCGCCAGACAAACAACGTGACGGACGCAGAGATCAACAACCGCAAGCTGGCCAAGATCAACGACGTGTGCGACTCCATCAAGCAGCAGCTACTCATCCTCGTGGAGTGGGCCAAGTATATCCCCGCCTTCACAGAACTGCATCTCGACGACCAGGTATCTTAACTCGAACTGAATATGATTTCCCTGTTGTGCACTATTCATACATATCACGTTCATGTAACTTGAACTATAAATCTAGCAGAGTTTGTAATATCTCGAAGAAGCAATATGTAAACTTTGCGACCTCTGTAAATCGAAGTTTTGTCCGTAAGACTGAATTTATCACGAAGTAATGGAATTTGGAGCGCACACCTGCGTACCAAATGTAATATTTTTAGTTGAAAGTTCATTTATTGTTCTTCATTGAAAGTGTCATTCATCACTTGATTGATGATGAACAAAATATTGTTTACTACCTACCTATTTTTATGTTCATTCTTTTTATTTTATTTTTAAAGAATATTAGCCACGCTAATAATGATTAATGCTCCCCTTTCCCCTCCAATTAAGCGTAAAGCTTGTGCCAGGAGTGGGTACGACAATAGTGCAACGGGTGGGGTTTGAACCTTTCGGAATTCAGTCCGCTCCTCAACCTTTGACTTATCGAGGCTTTGTAAATAAATCACTAATGTTTTATTTTCTTACGAATCTTTATCTTGAAGAATCATACATATAACATAATATGCTTCTATAAGTCGAAACTGAATAATTAGAAACTCCTTATCTCGAAGTCCTCAATAAGTCAAAGATTCGTTAACTCGAGATTTTTAAACTTTTCTTTGAAGTTCGAGTTAATGAGCCTCTACTATACACCATGTAGAGGCAGTGTGTATTGACCAGCAACATGTCGCAGGTGGCGCTGTTACGCGCGCACGCGGGCGAGCACCTGCTGCTGGGCTGCGCGCGACGATCCTTACACCTCTCCGACGTACTCCTTCTGGGCAACAACTGCATCATCGCCAAACACCACATCGGTAAGCTCTATTTTAATATTCTAGTTGGGGCAGCAAGCGATCTTCCACCACTAATGTGGGGAAATTATATGCATAATACAAGACTATTGCTGGAGACACTATTTTATAAATGTCCTTCTAGAGATGGACTATTTCACTGCCCTTAAAACCTAACACACACACCCACACACACAGACTATTTAAAGTAGCCTGTGAAAAATTACGAAGCAAAATTTACAAAGTGTCTTACAGGGTGGTATTTAGCTTTTTCCCTCCCGATTTTTAATCCCCCTACCTAATTATTGGTTAATTTTCATGAAAAACCACTTGTGAAATATCAGCACTATTGAACTTGAAAAATAGCCTGTGCAATCACTGTAAAGAAAAAGAATATTTACACCAAATGTATGTAGCCCAAGTAGCACTATTGCACAGTCTCACTCTGGTTCTCACAGACGGCAGAATGGACATCGACATCAGCATGATCGGCATCCGCGTGATGGACGAGATCGTGAAGCCGCTGCGCGAGATCGACATCGACGACACGGAGTTCGCGTGCCTCAAGGCCATCGTGTTTTTTGACCCCAGTGAGTACCCTAGTTATAGTGCCCGGCAAACAACTTGGACCTGAAGCAGCATAGTGTCAATCAATCGCGTGTACTCGCACCGACTGATCAACCAATCGCGTGCAGCCGCCATTCGCTAGCCAGTCACGTCAACGCTCAAGTTGTTTGCCGGGCACTATATTAGATGATGCACTTCATCCAGTGAGTAACTAGATGATGCCCACAACTTCATCCAGTGAGTAACTAGATGATGCCCACAACTTCGTCCAGTGAGTAACTAGATGATGCCCACAACTTCATCCAGTGAGTAACTAGATGATGCCCACAACTTCATCCAGTGAGTAACTAGATGATGCCCACAACTTCGTCCAGTGAGTAACTAGATGATGCCCACAACTTCATCCAGTGAGTAACTAGATGATGCCCACAACTTCGTCCAGTGAGTAACTAGATGATGCCCACAACTTCATCCAGTGAGTAACTAGATGATGCCCACAACTTCATCCAGTGAGTAACTAGATGATGCCCACAACTTCGTCCAGTGAGTAACTAGATGATGCCCACAACTTCATCCAGTGAGTAACTAGATGATGCCCACAACTTCATCCAGTGAGTAACTAGATGATGCCCACAACTTCGTCCAGTGAGTAACTAGATGATGCCCACAACTTCATCCAGTGAGTAATTAGATGATGCCCACAACTTCATCCAGTGAGTAACTAGATGATGCCCACAACTTCATCCAGTGAGTAACTAGATGATGCCCACAACTTCGTCCAGTGAGTAACTAGATGATGCCCACAACTTCATCCAGTGAGTAACTAGATGATGCCCACAACTTCATCCAGTGAGTAACTAGATGATGCCTACGACTTCGTCCACAATTTTTTTAAATTATGTCGGAACTCTTTAATTTTCCGTGACAAAAAGTAGCCCATGTCCATTCTCGGGATGCAAGCTATCACTGTACCAAATTTCGTCAAAATCGGTTGAACCGCCGTGAAAAGCTTCCAGACGACCGAGCACTCACATTTATAATAATTAGGGATTAGTGTTGTTACCCAGATGATGTTATGTTGGTCAGATTGAAGTTCTTTGAGAGTAACTAAACACTTCCCTTTCCAGACGCGAAAGGCCTCTCCCAACCACAGAAAATCAAGCAACTCCGCTATCAAATCCAAATCAACCTGGAGGACTACATCAGCGACCGTCAGTACGACGGGCGCGGCCGCTTCGGCGAGTTGCTGCTCTGCCTGCCGCCGCTGCAGAGCATCACGTGGCAGATGATCGAGCAGATCCAGTTCGCGAAGCTGTTCGGAGTCGCGCACGTGGACAGCTTGTTGCAGGAGATGCTGCTCGGGGGTAAGTCACATATTTCCAAAGCCAAAAATTCCTTGCCTCGATTACGGTAAAATGACAGCTACAGTGTGATGATCGCAATCGCCTCTAGTTGGCCGACCGAGTGATAATGATTGCAATGCAAGTTTTCCGGAATTGACCTGCCTAAGATCAGGTATCGCACCAAAGTTTGACATTTTGTTTATAACTTGCGTTACAACTTTGGGTTCTAGCTTTTTTGAACTATTTAAAAGAATCTGTGTACCAGACAAACACCTTTTTTTGAAAGATGAAGTACCAGCCGAGTCCTTTTAAACGAACCATTTCGGTCAAGACTCATATAGTGCTTTTCTCTCAATTCACGAAACCTTGTTAGCTGTATAAAACTGTCCAGCAATTTAAATAATGAAGCAATTTCGGAGTAAGTGGGTGCAAAAAAAGCTATTTGTATTATTTATTCGTAGTAATGTATTGGGCCATTAGCAAAGGGTCTAACAGACTAAGGTCGTAGGTGCGTCAACAGAGGCGTCGCTGGAGGAGGCGGGCGCGGAAGCGGGTGCTTCGCCGGGTGCCGCGTCGCCGCCGCTCGTGCCACAGCTGCCGCTGCCCGAGCCCGCGCTGTTCGATGCCGCGCCCTTCAAGCAGGAGCCCAACGCGTGAGTTTTTTTAATAAAAAAATAGCAAACAAACGAGCAGGCAGGCGGCTCACTTGACGTTAAGTGATTACCGCCGCCCATGAACATTTGCAGCACCAGAGGTACCGCCGATGCGTTGCAGGCCTTTCAGGGATTTGTTGGTACATCTCTTGATTAGGGTTATGTTGAGCGCTACGAAACACCTGGAAACTTTACCATTTTTATGATAGTGTTTTTACATACACTTTAGGGTTAGTCAAGTGGTCAAAAGGTCATAAGAAAACTCAGAGTACAACCACAGTTTACGACAGTTAAGAAACTTGTAACAAAACGTCGAGGCTTCAATGACACGAGCAGGCGTCAAATGTTCCTACATTTGACGCTAGGTAGCCTATGAATCGCCTATACTTTCTTTGATTTCACGTCACCCATGGCTTAATATTTGACATATTATCGTCGATTCAGGATCAAACCGAGAGTTCCCTCACTCTGATACAACTCAGTGCCTGCGAAGTTAGTTCCATTATCCGTATAAAGTTCCACCGTTAGAACACGTTTTGATGCGAAACGCTAAAATGGCCGATGTAAATATATTGCTATCCCTTTCTTAATACTTAGATAGCATTAAAATATCTGTTAATTTAGTTTAGTTGAGTCTGATGATTTTTTTCTCTAATGTCAGGAGTCCTGAGCATCCATCCCGAGTCATGAAGCCAGCGGAAATGACACTTTTATAGTTGTCTACAGATCGCCATAGGAATATAAAGTATGAAATGATAGGGACACGAGGCATTATTGTTATTATTTATACTTGAAATATTATGTCTAAAAAGTTATTTTAAAAGAAATAATGTGTAAAAATATCAGGCAGCTGCATTGTAATACAAAGGTACAGGAGGTATTCGACCGAAATTAAATCTTTATCTGTCGATATAAATAAATAATAAAAATATTTTTATACAATTAAACTTACAAGTAGTTTTGAATCGTTAAATGCATCTACTCATAAGTTAGTAACGTTATTATTCGTTAAAGGGGCCATATAATTTTTGACAAATATAACGTTGCACGGTAACATTACGACAGACTACAGATTGATTAACATTATTTTCGTCTGTAAGTCATGAATTGATTGAAAAAATCAGGTGGTTACCAGATATGCAGTATGCATGTAATTACGCAGTAAACATGATAACTATGTGCTCTGTTATATCAACGTTAGTTATACAAACTTATTTATGTATATTATGGTTATGTTAACTGACATAACTGGTTTTGTAAATGCATTTTGCATGTTTTTAAATGAAAGTATCAAAATAAACTTACTTACATAATAATATTATGTATTTTTAACCAACCTCAAAGTAATAATTCAGCTGTATAATGTATATTTTTTTATACACATTTAATATACTTACAAAAGTGTTTTGTATTAAAGCTTTTATACAAACCAAATTTGGAAACTATATTTTAGGAATTAAGTTATGGATGTGAAAGTGAAAAATTATTTATTGTCAGTCGGCTGTGTGAATAAATCATATTTTTGACGAGTTATGGTATAAACAATATACATATTGTAGAATTGAAATAAGAGTACGAGAGATCCATGTTTCTTGGCAACCTATCAGCTTAGTTATAAATATCCTCGAAATAGTCATAGTTTGTTGTAAAAAAAAAGAAATACCAGTTACAAATATTTTTATATACTTTTTTGGAAACTGAATAATTCTACCTACTAGTAAATTAAAGTTTGCACAAAGAACAACAACAACAACGCAACTTTGTCGCAACAATGCAACTTTGTTGCAACAAAAGCGCAATTTGCGCAACAAATAGAAAGGCTCGTTCAGGGAGAGGGCTAGTCGCGTCGTGCGTTTTCTCTGTTCTGTCTAAACCTTACTTGAGAGGCAGCGCGTTAATCAGCGAGCAGGGCCCGCGAAATTGTACAAACCAAATAAAAACAAACATAATATGGCGAAATGTGGTCCTGTTTATGTAATCGCGGGGTGTGGTGCGGTGCATGAGAAACAATAGTTTTAACAACAGTTTTGGCAGGTTTCTTCGGACATTTCACAATGCATACTTACGTGTTTTGCAATATAGTTCGGTTTTATTAACATATTACTGGAAGATATATATTTTTTTAAGTTACCAGTCCCTGAAACTAGCGACAACTAGCGTCCCCTACCCTGTTATCGCTAGATATCAAACAAAACGCTTGTAAACACGATTCTACATGAACGCTCTCATAATACAGGCGGTTGATTTAACCGCACGACACGGCGCTAGACGCGCCGCGCAACACCCCGCGTCTCCCTGAACGAGCCCTAAACGGTTCTCAAAATTTTTAATTTATACTATACAGATTATAATTAGTTACCATTATTAATAGATAGAATGTAGGTGATGGTAATGAATTTGGTGTTTTCTTTTTTCTAAGAATTGTTTGCATGATTTATTACGAATGTGGAGCGGGGCTTATTTGACACTGGTGGCCTTTGAGTTAGTTAAGTTAGTTATAATAATATCAGTTGAACACACACACACGCACAACAGACGGAAACGTTTAAGTGCGGAAACCAGCCCAGAGAGAAGAATCAGTTGAACACAAAAATTGACAAAAAAAAAAAACTACTCTACGAGTTAAAATGACTGTTTTGTTTCTACTCACTATACAATTTATGTTAAATCTGTTTGACTTCACAAGGCTTCATTAGTATTTACTCGTTTTTGACTGGTCACCTCAATGCTGCCAAATATAAGTACCCCTGAACGTCTTGGAAGTGTGGATATAGATATAAGTATCTCATATATGCTACAATAGGAAATTATATTTAAATCTACTTTTATACCTACTAATATAACTGTAGTAGACTGAATACAAAACGGCATCGGCAGTGTTTATTGTTAGCTTATTTTTGTACCACTATTAATGCTCAATGTATTCTTATTAACGGATAGGGTGGTATCAGAGTATGGTGAAAGTTTATTTTATTAGGTAGTAAAATGGGTTTGTCTGTAGACTTACAGCTACGTGTAATAGGTGCCTTATTTTCCTAGAGGTGTATTGTTGATGTACATACCATGTTATGAATTGTTTTTAGAATATATTTGACAAATAAAAAAATCTGTTATAATTTGTGAGTTTTGAATTTAAGACCGCCTTTCATCACAAAGTCCATAAGTGCTTACTCAATTACTGCTTGACAGAAGTCGTCTCGTGGGGTAGGCGCGGTTGCTGGTGGATGACAGCGACGTTGTACCTACAGTCCAACAAGGCTGCTTTGGCACTTGAGTGAGGGCGCTGTTGTAGCTTTATGCCGACACAGCGAACTAGCAACAAGTGCACTTCTCAAGCAGCTTTAGTTCCGATTTTGGCCACGCGCCACAAGAGCCTTGTCAGACTGTATTCCTTATTTTTACGTCAACTGTCACCCTCCCGCAACCCGGTCCCCACCTCACGAGCCGTCTCAGTGAAATTATATTTTACTAGCTGATGCCCGCGACTTCGGTCCCGTGGATATATGTTTTTAAAAATCCCGTGGAAACTCATTGATTTTCCGGGATATAAGTAGCCTATGTCCAGTTTATAATCTAGCTCTATCCCAAATTTCATCCAAATCCGTTCAGTAGTTTTGTGTGAAAGAGTAACAAACATCCATCCATACATACTTACAAACTTTCGCGTTTATAATATTAGTAGGATGATACGATTTGGTTTAAATCAATTTTACTTAGTCATTATTAAGACAGATCTTAAAATAATGTTAACCAAAGGTTCAGAATAGTTTCAATAAAGTATAAGTAATTTACTATGCATCAAATAAAATTTTAAATAAAAACCTTAATTTAAACAAGTTATCTATTAAATTATAACAAAACTAAACAAGGCATAGTAAGTATGTAAATCTAGGTATAAACATAAATAACCAATACAATAGTTTATGGCTTTTCGTTCACATCCATGTAGCCTTTCCTCTTGTCGGATCTGTTCTTGCAGTAAAGGAATAGAACTGAAAGCGCAGACACTGCAGACATGGCCAGGAGGGGAAAATATACCGACAACATTCGCAGGTATAGTATTTATTTACTCAGGCTTTGTATTTCGTGAATTTTTATTCACTGTATTAGTGCAATTAAAATAGAAAATGCTCAAAATAAGGCGCACGGTGAAGGCGTAAATAAAAAGTAAATAATAATTACCTATAGTAGGTATTCTGACAGACAAAGTCACATAATCATAGATAATAATATATAGCCTATGATCTATGTATATAGAGCATAAATCAAAGCTCAGTGATTGACAGCTAGTTGATAATTTTGATTTGATATATCAAATTTTGATAAGTTACCTACCTACACATTTTTTCTTGTCTACGTCTATATATGGTCTATACATATAGAGAGGTTGGGCCTTATTTTTATCTTTGCATCATTTTGCAGAGGAACAATAAAAATTGTAAATAAAACAAATTTTTTATGACAAAATACTTTTTTATTAAAACGAAATTCTAGTACTAGACTGTAGGTACATAATATAATATTCTTAGGTAACAAACACGCACGATTGCGACGAACGACGTACATAGGTACAATAGAGTATTACGAATTCGTCCTAATACTCTATACTATTGTACTACCTAACCTAATCTTTGATAAAGGTACCTATTGTTTACATTGGTATTTGTAAACAAAATAATATACCTATGTATACAAATTTTTTATACCTGATGATAGTATATTTAGTAACTATTTTCGTCATAAAACTACGAACCCTACGAAGCACTACCTACCTACCCTACCCTACCCTAAATGCGCTTTGGTATGAAAAGAAGCTCTCAACCAGCTGTATTTTGTTTCTACGAGTTATCATTACGTAGAATAACATAATTGAGATGAGGAATTTAAAAATAGTATCAGTCTTCATTTTGAAATATTTCCGTTTTAAGGACGTCTTTGCAAAATGAATAGGTATCAAAATTGCACTACTACATAAGTACACTGCCCACACGCACACAGCTGCGTCAAAATGAGTGAATCGACTTGATTTTGATACTTTGATATTTTTATTTTATTTTATATTTGGTCATCTATTTTTTTTAACAGTTTTTTTTTTAAATATGTATCTTGACAATAATACAGTAAGTAGAACAGTGCCTACAGACTAAGGGTCTGATGATGAAATATTTCACCATGACTTCTTGGCAATGAACAACATTTCCATGCTTATGAAATTATGAGCTCCTACTATGACTAAAATAATCTGAGAAGGATAGCATTACATTACCTCCCGACTTGATGAAATTGCATACTTTGGAACCTACTACTGGAACTCAGAGACGAATAGAGCTAGGTGTTTCGAGTTTGGGCTCATTTTCTTAGTCATGATGAGATCTTACCTCCGGATTTGTGGAGTGACCTGATGGTATACCTCGGAAGTCACTATTGGAACTCGGAGACGAATAGAGCTAGGTGTTTCGAGTTTGGGCTCATTTTCTTAGTCATGATAAGATCTTACCTCCGGATTTGTGGAGTGACCTGATGGTATACCTCGGAAGTCACTATTGGAACTCGGAGACGAATAGAGCTAGCTGTTTCGAGTTTGGGCTCATTTTGTTAGTCATGATGAGATATTACCTCCGGATTTGTGGAGTGACCTGATGGTACACCTCGGAAGTCACTATTGGAACTCGGAGACGAATAGAGCTAGGTGTTTCGAGTTTGGGCTCATTTTCTTAGTAATGATGAGATCTTACCTCCGGATTTGTGGAGTGACCTGATGGTATACCTTGGAAGTCACTATTGGAACTCGGAGACGAATAGAGCTAGGTGTTTCGAGTTTGGGCTCATTTTCTTAGTCATGATGAGATCTTACCTCCGGATTTGTGGAGTGACCTGATGGTATACCTCGGAAGTCACTATTGGAACTCGGAGACGAATAGAGCTAGGTGTTTCGAGTTTGGGCTCATTTTCTTAGTCATGATGAGATCTTACCTCCGGATTTGTGGAGTGACCTGATGGTATACCTCGGAAGTCACTATTGGAACTCGGAGACGAATAGAGCTAGCTGTTTCGAGTTCGGGCTCATTTTGTTAGTCATGATGAGATATTACCTCCGGATTTGTGGAGTGACCTGATGGTACACCTCGGAAGTCACTATTGGAACTCGGAGACGAATAGAGCTAGGTGTTTCGAGTTTGGGCTCATTTTCTTAGTCATGATGAGATCTTACCTCCGGATTTGTGGAGTGACCTGATGGTATACCTCGGAAGTCACTATTGGAACTCGGAGACGAATAGAGCTAGGTGTTTCGAGTTTGGGCTCATTTTCTTAGTCATGATGAGATCTTACCTCCGGATTTGTGGAGTGACCTGATGGTATCATTGGAAGTCACTATTGGAACTCGGAGACGAATAGAGCTAGGTGTTTCGAGTTTGGGCTCATTTTCTTAGTCATGATGAGATCTTACCTCCGGATTTGTGGAGTGACCTGATGGTATACCTCGGAAGTCACTATTGGAACTCGGAGACGAATAGAGCTAGGTGTTTCGAGTTTGGGCTCATTTTCTTAGTCATGATGAGATCTTACCTCCGGATTTGTGGAGTGACCTGATGGTATACCTCGAAAGTCACTATTGGAACTCGGAGACGAATAGAGCTAGGTGTTTCGAGTTTGGGCTCATTTTCTTAGTCATGATGAGATCTTACCTCCGGATTTGTGGAGTGACCTGATGGTATACCTCGGAAGCCACTATTGGAACTCGGAGACGAATAGAGCTAGGTTTTTCGAGTTTGAGCTCATTTTCTTAGTCATGATGAGATCTTACCTCCGGATTTGTGGAGTGACCTGATGGTATACCTTGGAAGTCACTATTGGAACTCGGAGACGAATAGAGCTAGGTGTTTCGAGTTTGGGCTCGTTTTGTTAGTTATGACGAGATTACACCTTGAAACTTGTTGGAGTGCTCTGAAGGTATACTTCAAAAGCCACTATTGGACTTTCGAGTCAAGTAGAGTTAGATGTTATGAGTTTGAGCTCGTTTTGTAAGTTCCAATAGTGACTTCCGAGGTATACCATCAGGTCACTCCACAAATCCGGAGGTAAGATCTCATCATGACTAAGAAAATGAGCCCGAACTCGAAACAGCTAGCTTTATTCGTCTCCGAGTTCCAATAGTGACATCCGAGGTATACCATCAGGTCACTTCACGAATCCGGAGGTAACATCTCATCATGACTAAGAAAATGAGCCCAAACTCGAAACAGCTAGCTCTATTCGTCTCCGAGTTCCAATAGTGACTTCCGAGGTATACCATCAGGTCACTTCACAAATCCGGAGGTAACATCTCATCATGACTAAGAAAATGAGCCCGAACTCGAAACAGCTAGCTCTATTCGTCTCCGAGTTCCAATAGTGACTTCCGAGGTATACCATCAGGTCACTCCACAAATCCGGAGGTAAGATCTTATCATGACTAAGAAAATGAGCCCAAACTCGAAACACCTAGCTCTATTCGTCTCCGAGTTCCAATAGTGACTTCCGAGGTATACCATCAGGTCACTCCACAAATCCGGAGGTAAGATCTCATCATGACTAAGAAAATGAGCCCAAACTCGAAACACCTAGCTCTATTCGTCTCCGAGTTCCAATAGTGACTTCCAAGGTATACCATCAGGTCACTCCACAAATCCGGAGGTAAGATCTCATCATTACTAAGAAAATGAGCCCAAACTCGAAACACCTAGCTCTATTCGTCTCCGAGTTCCAATAGTGACTTCCGAGGTGTACCATCAGGTCACTCCACAAATCCGGAGGTAATATCTCATCATGACTAACAAAATGAGCCCGAACTTGAAACAGCTAGCTCTATTCGTCTCCGAGTTCCAATAGTGACTTCCGAGGTATACCATCAGGTCACTCCACAAATCCGGAGGTAAGATCTTATCATGACTAAGAAAATGAGCCCAAACTCGAAACACCTAGCTCTATTCGTCTCCGAGTTCCAATAGTGACTTCCGAGGTATACCATCAGGTCACTCCACAAATCCGGAGGTAAGATCTCATCATGACTAAGAAAATGAGCCCAAACTCGAAACACCTAGCTCTATTCGTCTCCGAGTTCCAATAGTGACTTCCGAGGTATACCATCAGGTCACTCCACAAATCCGGAGGTAAGATCTCATCATTACTAAGAAAATGAGCCCAAACTCGAAACACCTAGCTCTATTCGTCTCCGAGTTCCAATAGTGACTTCCTAGGTGTACCATCAGGTCACTCCACAAATCCGGAGGTAAGATCTCATCATGACTAAGAAAATGAGCCCCAACTCGAAACACCTAGCTCTATTCGTCTCCGAGTTCCAATAGTGACTTCCGAGGTATACCATCAGGTCACTCCACAAATCCGGAGGTAAGATCTCATCATTACTAAGAAAATGAGCCCAAACTCGAAACACCTAGCTCTATTCGTCTCCGAGTTCCAATAGTGACTTCCGAGGTATACCATCAGGTCACTCCACAAATCCGGAGGTAAGATCTCATCATTACTAAGAAAATGAGCACAAACTCGAAACACCTAGCTCTATTCGTCTCCGAGTTCCAATAGTGACTTCCGAGGTATACCATCAGGTCACTCCACAAATCCGGAGGTAAGATCTCATCATGACTAAGAAAATGAGCCCAAACTCGAAACACCTAGCTCTATTCGTCTCCGAGTTCCAATAGTGACTTCCGAGGTATACCATCAGGTCACTCCACAAATCCGGAGGTAAGATCTCATCATTACTAAGAAAATGAGCCCAAACTCGAAACACCTAGCTCTATTCGTCTCCGAGTTCCAATAGTGACTTCCGAGGTATACCATCAGGTCACTCCACAAATCCGGAGGTAAGATCTCATCATGACTAAGAAAATGAGCCCAAACTCGAAACACCTAGCTCTATTCGTCTCCGAGTTCCAATAGTGACTTCCGAGGTATACCATCAGGTCACTCCACAAATCCGGAGGTAAGATCTCATCATTACTAAGAAAATGAGCCCAAACTCGAAACACCTAGCTCTATTCGTCTCCGAGTTCCAATAGTGACTTCCGAGGTATACCATCAGGTCACTCCACAAATCCGGAGGTAAGATCTCATCATTACTAAGAAAATGAGCCCAAACTCGAAACACCTAGCTCTATTCGTCTCCGAGTTCCAATAGTGACTTCCGAGGTATACCATCAGGTCACTCCACAAATCCGGAGGTAAGATCTCATCATGACTAAGAAAATGAGCCCAAACTCGAAACACCTAGCTCTATTCGTCTCCGAGTTCCAATAGTGACTTCCGAGGTATACCATCAGGTCACTCCACAAATCCGGAGGTAAGATCTCATCATTACTAAGAAAATGAGCCCAAACTCGAAACACCTAGCTCTATTCGTCTCCGAGTTCCAATAGTGACTTCCTAGGTGTACCATCAGGTCACTCCACAAATCCGGAGGTAAGATCTCATCATGACTAAGAAAATGAGCCCCAACTCGAAACACCTAGCTCTATTCGTCTCCGAGTTCCAATAGTGACTTCCGAGGTATACCATCAGGTCACTCCACAAATCCGGAGGTAAGATCTCATCATTACTAAGAAAATGAGCCCAAACTCGAAACACCTAGCTCTATTCGTCTCCGAGTTCCAATAGTGACTTCCGAGGTATACCATCAGGTCACTCCACAAATCCGGAGGTAAGATCTCATCATTACTAAGAAAATGAGCCCAAACTCGAAACACCTAGCTCTATTCGTCTCCGAGTTCCAATAGTGACTTCCGAGGTATACCATCAGGTCACTCCACAAATCCGGAGGTAAGATCTCATCATGACTAAGAAAATGAGCCCAAACTCGAAACACCTAGCTCTATTCGTCTCCGAGTTCCAATAGTGACTTCCGAGGTATACCATCAGGTCACTCCACAAATCCGGAGGTAAGATCTCATCATTACTAAGAAAATGAGCCCAAACTCGAAACACCTAGCTCTATTCGTCTCCGAGTTCCAATAGTGACTTCCGAGGTATACCATCAGGTCACTCCACAAATCCGGAGGTAAGATCTCATCATGACTAAGAAAATGAGCCCAAACTCGAAACACCTAGCTCTATTCGTCTCCGAGTTCCAATAGTGACTTCCGAGGTATACCATCAGGTCACTCCACAAATCCGGAGGTAAGATCTCATCATTACTAAGAAAATGAGCCCAAACTCGAAACACCTAGCTCTATTCGTCTCCGAGTTCCAATAGTGACTTCCGAGGTATACCATCAGGTCACTCCACAAATCCGGAGGTAAGATCTCATCATGACTAAGAAAATGAGCCCAAACTCGAAACACCTAGCTCTATTCGTCTCCGAGTTCCAATAGTGACTTCCGAGGTATACCATCAGGTCACTCCACAAATCCGGAGGTAAGATCTCATCATGACTAAGAAAATGAGCCCAAACTCGAAACACCTAGCTCTATTCGTCTCCGAGTTCCAATAGTGACTTCCGAGGTATACCATCAGGTCACTCCACAAATCCGGAGGTAAGATCTCATCATTACTAAGAAAATGAGCCCAAACTCGAAACACCTAGCTCTATTCGTCTCCGAGTTCCAATAGTGACTTCCGAGGTATACCATCAGGTCACTCCACAAATCCGGAGGTAAGATCTCATCATGACTAAGAAAATGAGCCCAAACTCGAAACACCTAGCTCTATTCGTCTCCGAGTTCCAATAGTGACTTCCGAGGTATACCATCAGGTCACTCCACAAATCCGGAGGTAAGATCTCATCATGACTAAGAAAATGAGCCCAAACTCGAAACACCTAGCTCTATTCGTCTCCGAGTTCCAATAGTGACTTCCGAGGTATACCATCAGGTCACTCCACAAATCCGGAGGTAAGATCTCATCATTACTAAGAAAATGAGCCCAAACTCGAAACACGTAGCTCTATTCGTCTCCGAGTTCCAATAGTGACTTCCGAGGTATACCATCAGGTCACTCCACAAATCCGGAGGTAAGATCTCATCATGACTAAGAAAATGAGCCCAAACTCGAAACACCTAGCTCTATTCGTCTCCGAGTTCCAATAGTGACTTCCGAGGTATACCATCAGGTCACTCCACAAATCCGGAGGTAAGATCTCATCATGTCTAAGAAAATGAGCCCAAACTCGAAACACCTAGCTCTATTCGTCTCCGAGTTCCAATAGTGACTTCCGAGGTATACCATCAGGTCACTCCACAAATCCGGAGGTAAGATCTCGTCATGACTAAGAAAACGAGCCCAAACTGGACACATCTAGTTCTTCTAGTCTTCAAGTTCCTGTCGCAGCCTTCGAAGTTCACTATCAGATCACTATCATGCTCAAGAAAAAAATCCAGCTAACGATAAAATGTGATAATAGGTACATAATATTATCATTATTATCTTACCTTGCCAAAATATCAGCACAATCACGGAATAAGTACCTATAAATATCAGTTAGGGTTTTGTCGAACTATTTTGTGTTCGTACAGCGATCTTTTCCACATCAAAAAATTATAGCAACCGACGCAGAGACCACCCACGAAGGCGGCTGGCCGCTGACTGATATAATTTTGAAATCATACCATTGCCTGCCCAATATCAAAATAACCCTTAGTGCACTGTATTAAGGTTTGCGGTTGAAGCAAAATACGTGAAAAATTTATACACGATGTTTTTATTTATTTTTATACTATTATTAATATAATAATCCTATTTTTTGAGGTGCACATTATGTGCTAACGGAAAATATTTATTAGAAGAATAAAATCCGTACGTAAACTGAGAAAAATGTACCTAAACTTGACCCTAAATCGTTAATTCTGCGTGGAAGAGGTGAAGGAAAATCGTTCTTATAGTATCAAAATTAATGATTTTATCAAAAAATTACTCGATCTCTGGAGATAAAGGACCAATCTATTTTTAGCAATCTGTAGTTCCAATTTACTTAGTATATTTTAGCCACAAAGCGTACCGAAAATCTATACAAGTGTGCAAATACGTCCTTAAATAATGATCCTGTCCTGATGAATCAAATGATGTAGACAAAAAAATAACCAGGGCGTTCTCCGATACTGTCAAGTGCGAGTCGAACTCGCACAAGGGTTCCGTACCACTTTTTCGAACGAAATACACATTTTGAGAAAATTTCAACTCTCTACCTATTACCGTTTACGAGATGCAGCGCGCTGACTGACAGACGGACGGAAAGCAGATGCTTAGTAATAGGTCCCGTTGGAACCATTCCGGGTACGGAACTCTAAAAATTAAATGACTAGAAAAGAACTCTCAAAAATAATTTATTATTAATTCAAAACGATTTTCTATATAGTAGGTAGTTAGTGTTCATCCGGATTCAGGATCTCGATATAAGAATTTACTCTTATAAATAATTCGTATTTGGTTAAACTTGCAAGACAAAATCATGTCACATCATGAAAAAGTATAAGCATACAAGATGTTCCTCAGGCTTTGCTCACGTAGGGTCAATTTATACTAGCAGCGTTCAGTATATTGACCTCTATCTCCACGTGTACCGAGAAATAAAACGAAGTAAAGGAATTTTTAATCACCAAATACAAATCAATATGCTGTGTTAAATTTTAGAAATTCGCGCGAATTTGCGTTAGTATAAATCGACCCGTAATGGAACTTAGTCCAACGCCCACCCAATGTTCAACCATACAATTAAAAAACATTTCAATACAAAAGTATGTATATGTAATATGTATGTAAATATGTATTAATTGAACAAAATAGTTCGAATGTACATCCAAAAAAAAAACAATTTTAATTAGAAAGTATCAGATTTTGTACTTCACATGCACAATGTCAATCGAAATCTTACTTAATCGACGTATATTTAAACATTAATTTTAAATGCAGATATAGGTAAATGTAGAAAATTAAAGCAAAACATCTCTAAGCTAGCAAAAACCATAATAATTATTTTATTTTTCAAAAAAATTGTTCAATAGCTTCAAAAATTACCTAACACAGAAGGGACATAATGTGCTTTTGAGACTGCCTTTCGAATTGTGTCGATTGTGCTTGAATTTGAATTTTGCCGCCTTATAATAATTATAATTACTACAAGGCGGCTACTAAGGTACTATAAAGAAATATTATTATATAATCTATACTTAATAGCACCAATTTAAAATATTAGTAAATCTATGCTTAAGTTATTATATCATTATCTTATCTCATCTCTATATTATAATCCTAAATTAGTATACATTGTAAAAACTATTATCACAAAATTTACTGATCATAACAAACAGATATTTTTCCATCGTCATCGACTTTTCTGTACTGCCCTCTAAACTAAAAAAACGGTTCATAAGGTTTTGTAATCTTATATCATCAAATCGTTATCATGATCATCACCAGATCTAATCATCAGCATCATCCTCAGAATATTCCATTTCGCCGCAGTTCCTCGAGCGGGCGCTCTTGGTGTGAACGCCTACGTAACAGAACTCGACGTTAATTTTATTGTCTTTGAGGTAGTGCATCCATTGCATTTGCTTCATCGACGGTTTGTCTGAGTCAGTCTTTACTTCCACGAATACTATCTGTTGGGCATGAGAAAAGTTTCTTTATACACACATCATAATATCAACTATTCTTCATGATGGTCAGAGACATTGTCGCAGTGGGCCTCATATGAAAGGAAAGCTTAGAGTTACTCAGGACGATGGAGAGATCTATGCTTGGAGTTTCTTCACGTGATCAACTCAGAAATGAGCAGATCTGTAGGAAAACCATAGTAACCGACATAGCTCAAAGTGGCAATGGGTAGGGCACATAGCTCGAAAAATCCATAGACATCGCTACCCGATACCGATAAACCGATAAATCGGGTTAGGTGCTAGAATGGCGTCCTCGCAGAGGAAAGCGCCATCAGGTGAACAGACAACATCAATCGAGACGCAAAACGGCCACGCGGCGTGGGCTCAGGCACGTCCATAGTGCGCTTACGTCGTCCCACTCGATGCTGCGATGTAGGTATGCCTTGTTCTGTTTACTTGCTTAGTGCGAACATTCCACAGGGTGAGGGGAGGGTGAGGGTGCTTTGCAATAAGACATTGTTAGGTGTACATCTCCTGAGGATGCTCCGGTGTCAGGGCGAAACGTGCGTCGGAGTAGTTTTGGGATTTATGTGGTGCTGCGTGGTAGTGGTGCGTATTGCTTGCTTGGTGGCTGGCTCTTCCTGCATGTTTAGCAGTGGAAGGGCGGGCAATGCATATCGCATGCGGCATGTTGCACCATTCAGATTTGTCAGGTTTAGCGGATTACAGCAAATTAAGCTTCTGGTTCCTTGTATATCTGTTCTATTTACCTGCTTAGTGTGAACATTCCACAGGGTGAGGTCTGGGAACCCGCTGTGCGCGTAGTGGTAGCGCGTGGCCAGGCGACGACACAACACGGCCACGCGGCGAGGGCCCAGGCACGCCGCTACCGCGCTTACATTGTCCCACCCTATGCTGCGGTTTATGCCCGATATTTCAGCTGAGAATAAAAAAGCGTGTTTAAAATTTAACAATATGAAAATGAAATTAAACGAAAAATTAATTGTAAAGCTCGTGGATTAGCTTGTAAACGCGCTATATAATTTACATCTATAAATTAAATAGCCTAAATTAACAATAATATGTCGATTACAAAGAGGACACCCATTTTCATATCCAAAACCTATACGCAAATATATCTACACCCAGGACTCTGACTTTTGGTGGTTTTAACTGAAACCAAGTCTTCCAACTGTTCAACTTTTACACAGACTCTTTTAACTTACTTTCAGGTCTGTTATCCCACGTAGCCTGCATCCGGGCCAACATATCCCCTTCCGTGGACTTCTCGATCTCCTTCAGTCTGTCCTCGATCAGGAGCTGTCGGTTCGCATAGAAGCTATCGGTGTAGAGGTCTAGTGGGTGCGCCTGGTAGCGCGAGAGGAACAGGCCGCGCACGCCGCGCAGGCGCGCATAGATTATGTCCCAGAATAGGAGGAAAAAAAATGTGGTTACTATCCTACCCTCCCAGTGCCCACCTGGAAAAGATTACCCCTTATCTTACTTTTCTTTTCAACCGACTTTTTAAAGTATAGGATGTAAACGATATATAGGATTTATTGTGACAAAACGGTACTAAGACTTCCAGAATTTATTCAGAAGAATTTCTTCCAGTATTTAATTATATTATTATGCACTAAATGATGGACTCCGTACGCATGGATTTCGGTGTTTTTTTTTTGTTTTTTTAAAAAGAATATTAGCCAAGTTTATCATTATGAGTAATATTCCTCTTTCTCCTTCAATTAAGCGTCAGGCTTGTGCTAGGAGTAGGTACGACAATAGTGCAACGGGTGGGGTTTTAACCGGTGACCTTTCGGATTCCAGTCCGCTCCTTTAACCGTTGAGCTATCGAGGTTATTTTTTATATATTATAACATAAATATGTATATTTATATATATTTTTGCTATATAAATATGTGTATATGTTATAAAAATCAAGGACTTTTACCGTGCGTGTACATGGAGTCGACGTGGATGTAGTGGTGTATGCAATACTCCTCCACGCTCAGCTTTGTGCGGGCTCCGTCTACGATAGCCTCAAACTTCAGCTTGCCTTTGCCGTAGTTGCTGACAACAGTTATATCATTTTAACCTCCCGAGAATACAATGATACAAGCAAGATTATACCATTCTTGCTTGCATTCAATACCTAATATTATGCTTATTTAATTTAAGATGTTGATTTTTTTATTGTACTGCCAACAGATAAAACACATAAAATTGAAACTACAATGTATAGAGAAAAAAATATTTACGTGTCGCACGGGCATTGCATGTGTGTTATTCGGGCCCACGCGTGGGAAGGATCTGGCCACCCACCACATTATTATCTCAATAAAACTCCTACCATTATGGAAAAGTGTCATAACCCCCAGCAATGAGGAATACGACGAGAGAGAAAACTGTATAGCTGAGTTCAAATTGCCATCAAACAGACTCGGCTGCACTCCACTTCGCCTGTGTGCTTTAGCTCTAATACTCACTCCATGGGTACTTTATAAATGTGCCTCGCCGATATCTCTTTCTCCCAATTGGCCACTTTCTGCGCGTACACTGCGATTTTGTCTGCTGTTACTACATCGATTTTGTTTGTTTTCCGTTTCGCCAGTCTAAGAGCCCGCGGGTACAGCAACTGCTCGGCTTCAGTCGGTAGGTTTGAGCTGAATCCTTCTAGCAAAACTTTTGCTGCCTGAATAAAAAAATTACTCTATAAATGAAACGTACATTTTTACTCGATCACTCGGAGTCAATGCCGCGTCGTATTTAGGGCATTGACACGAGTTTTGCACGCTATACACTGCGGTTTTGAAAAATATTAAATCACTAAAAATACAAGATAAGGCAAATGGTTATTGGAATTGGATTGTGTTTAGGTAGTACAATAATAACACTAAGATTTTGCTAGCGTTCTGATTACATCGTGTAAAGCGCGTTTGCCTAGAAGATGCCTATTCACTCTTGAATTGTCTTTAGTACAAAGTTACCTGATCCGCGCCTTTTCACTCTTGTCTTGACTTGTCTTAAGTTCAAAAGTTACCTGATCCGCATCGCCCAAGAATTTGTCCAAGACAAGAGCCTTTTCCGCAATCCAATGCGCTTTCTTGTGTTGCCTGAACACGTTTTGCTCAATAAGCGCAGACAGAATGTCGTGGATGAGAGTTGCTTTCGTCTTGTCTCTCTTTAAGTCGGTGATGCCTTCTCCGAGAATCTTCACGAATATGTAAGCAGGGGTGAAGCGACGTAACCAAACTGGCAGCGACTTGTAGCTATAAAACATCAATTGTTATTATCATAATGATGAAATGCGATGAATTTGAAATCAAATGAATTTATTTATTTCATATACGACATCATGTGCCACATGATATTTAAGTCAAGATTCTAGCGGTTTAGAATGAAAATTCTACTGAAAACAGCTGCTGACAAGAGAATCAGTAGTTGCTCTTTTAAAAAAAAAATAAAAAAATACAATATATAATCAAATATCATACTAAAAATATACTTTTCAAGCAAGTAGTCTAATCTGATCACTAGGTGTATGACTGCGCATTGTACAAACACAGATCTCAGACGGGCTTTTGTATGGGCCTGTAACAGCACTGACTGCATAGATAGTGGGCTGGCGCGGTGTTTACGCATCTCTGGGTACAACGACACCTACGAGCATTCTTCAAGACAGCAATTTGTTACTGTGGGTCCACACACTGCTCTACTCACGCCGCCGCACTAGGTCGCTTATATTTGCAACGCGATGGACGGCGAAACTGTGGCAGTAATAAGAAAAAATAGGGAGCGATGGGCATGAACGAGGAACGTACGAGTAACGCGGCCACACTACGTCTCTGCCTCCATTCCTCGCTTCTTCCCATGCCACAAGTGCAGTGTGTGGACGGGGGGTTACCAGTTTATAAAAATTGATGAATAGTAATTTATATAACTTACGTCATCATTTCATCATTGTCAATAGCTTTAAAAAGACCAAAAACAGATTCAATGATCCTGCATCTCTCCTTTAATTCAGTCTTTGCCAAAAAATCTCCATAAATGGAATGTGCGTTCAGATACCTGGAAAAACAAGTAAAATTAAAACAAAATTATAAAAACGTAGATAATATATTTTTATAATATTGTAGTTTTTAGGGTTCCGTAACTCAAAAAGGAAACCTTATAGGATCACTTTGTTGTGTCTGTCTGCCTCTCCCGCACAGCCGCCTGTCGTATCTGTCAAGAAAACCAAATATAGATGGCGTAGTTCATCATTAACTTGCAGTGTTCTACATACGGAACCCTTCGTATGCGAGTGCAACTCGCACTTGACCAGTTTTTAATTCTTACTTACCGTTCAAATTCTAGCCTATTTTTGAAGACTACACTCGCGTTGTCCAGCAATTCAACGTCGACGGGATAGCTCTCACGCTGTGACTTTTCATTCAGTAGCATCTGTTCCAAGTTCTTATCGCTGATGATGCTATAGTTCATGCCGAGATACATCAAAATATACAGTTCGTTCAATGCTTGGCGAGCTTGATCGGCGAGCTTGTAGCATTTCCCAGCCTTCGCACCCAACCTGCAATGAATGAATGAATATACAGTACCCTGCAGGAAATATTGACATCGATCTTAAGAAAGAGATAGCGGTTTCGTAAAGCGTTGTCTCTGTCATTGAGACCAACAAAATGTCACATAATGAGTGACAGAGACAACACTCTACGAAGCCGAAAGCTCTTTCTAAAGGTTGATGTACAATATTTCTTGCCAGCTGCTGTACTTTTATTGTACACCACAAAATTATTACACCTTCACCGTTAAAGTACTAAGCCTGAAAAGTATCCAAAACTTAAAATTTTTGTAAACTTTTAATAGCTACTAAACTGTGAACAACTTGAAAACCACTTACACCTTCAAAAGGCGACTTTCGTTGTTACTTCTTCCGCCAAAATATGAGGCGATGTTGGTCTTTTGTTGCATAAAATTCTTCAATAGTTGTATGCCCTTTGCTTTATTTTTTTCTTTTATTTTAAATCCTTTGCATATTTCTTCCAACTCTTCTCTACTCACAATCTTAACCATTTCATCAAAATTCAAATCGTGTTTTTCTCCTGAAGAAAAAGTACACAAATATATAAAAACGTACACGTAACGTCACGCATAAACGTCACCTAAGCGTGGTTGTAGGTCACGCAATGCTCTAAATCACACTATCATAATTCACACTTATCACACTTCACACTAATATTATAAAGGCGAAAGTTTGTGTGTATGTGTATGTTTGTTACTCCTTCACGCAAAAACTACTAGACGGATTTGGTTGAAATTTGGGATGGAGATAGATAATATCCTAGATTAGCACATTGGCTATTTTTTATCCCGGAAAATCAAAGAGTTCCCACGGGATTTCAAAACATCTAAATCCACGCGGGCGAAGTCGCGGGCATCGGCTAGTATAATGTATTATTTACCATTATACTGCGCCACCGCAATAAAGCCATTTTCAATGAGATAATTCAACACATCCTGTATAACGGGGTCATCAATGTCAACTTTGGAATCAATATTTGTTCTTTCTTGCTTTTCTTTTTTTTCTTTCTTTTCTTTGTTACCACAAGCATTGTTTTTTATTTTGTTCCATCTACACCACTGCTCCACCTGCAAAGTTTATTGTGTCAAATCTTTTTTTTAGTTCACTTTGGCTACAATTGTTTGTAGACAGGCTTGATGTAGTAGGTAGTATGTATATATTATGACTATATATTTTGTTATATAATCGAGCCCGCTATATGTGACAAAATATTATGTATTGATAAAAAAATTCCCTTTCCCCTCCAACTAAACAAAGTAGAAGTTTACCTGCCAGTACAGTCTGCATACTATCCTTTGTCCCGGAGGTTTTGCTTGCATATATTTTTCAAAAAGTTCCAACGACTTTTCGCTTATGAGTAGCCGTAAATTTCTGTCATTCAAGCATTCATTAACGATTTTCATAAGGAATATTGCTGTAATAGAAAAATGTAAGTATTTTTTGCTATGGCAAGTTTGGGGATTTAATGAGAATCGGCATATTTAATATTCTAATACTTTGAAAGGCAAGAAGTTTTTTACTGTTTTCATATTCCAAATGAAGAATCAATTTTATTTTGTTATTCAGCAAACTTTATGGCCACTCTGAACCGAGAGGTGATATAGTTTAATAAATGCTTCTTTCTATTCTATATCAACAAATCCTTGCTTAATATTATAAATGCAACATTTATCTGTATTAAGCACTTACTTTTATCATCTACTCCTTTTGTTTTTTCTTTGAATTCCTCATCCTTTACATCTTGTGATCCCAATGATAGACTCAAATTTCGCTTTGCCTTTACAGGACTTTTGATAGCAAGCTGTCTCTTTTTAGAAGGCGAATAAAATTTCTTTTTTGGCGATGGACTGAGCAATTTTGGAGTTCCTGGAGATGTATTATATGCAGGGCTGTATGTAATTGTAGTGTTCGAACTATTAGAAGTTGCAGAAGTGCCGCTACAATTAAGTTCATCTGCAAAATAATTAGCTTTTGGGTATTCCGGTCAGGAAAGTGCTGCTGTAACTAGTGTCCACAAGTATTGGCAAAATCACAATGGATCCATGCTTCCATCTTAGACTGCCACCATTAGGTGAGATTGCAGTCAAGGGCTAACTTGTATCTGAATAAAAAATTAAAAAAAGAATCAGAAACAGTTGACAAGGGACCTACAACTTTAAACTCCAGGGCACAGATAGCTGCAGACTATGGCAGGCATCTTATGACACTCTGATGCACTTAATCTGCTACTGCCCCACACACATAAACATAGCACCCACCTAGGTGAAACACATTTTACACCCTGAGAAAGCAACTCTAATTCAAGTCAGGAAATGCTGCTGTACCTGTTATCCACAAGCATTGACACAGAAAATTGGTGGTGATCACACTAGATTGGAGACAGTCAAAATGATACAAGAAACCAATGTCTTGCACAGCCCAAAAAAAGGAAGAAGAAGAAGACACCTAAGGACCCAAGCAGGGCCAGAAAGCAAATGAAAATATATTTCTTATGATTAACAAACTTACTTACTTTTATCATCTATGGCTTTTATTTTTTCTTTGAATTCCTCATCCTTTACGTTTTCTGACTCCAAAGATAAATCCAAATTTCCCTTCGCCTTCATAGAACTTTTGATAGAGAGATTTCCCTTTTTAGATTGCAAATTAAATGTTCCTTTTGATGATGGATAAAACAGTTTTGGAGTTCCTGGAGATGTATTATTTGCAGGGCTGCATGTAATAGTAGTGTTTGAAGTATAAGAAACTGTAGAAGTGCCACTACAATTAAGTTCGTCTGAAAAACATTAATCCATACTATAGTATTATAAATGCAAAAGTATGTGTATGTGACTTGACTAAGAGAATGATTTTAAAAAAACATCAAAAAGTTCACCTGCATCCCGCATTTCATCATCACTTGTCAAATCTATCACTGCTGGCACACTATGATCCTCTAGTAACAATTTTGGTGACTTCATTGGTGTTCTTGATAATGATAAGTTTAGTCTCTTTTTATTACCAGGCATTAGTGTAGTGGTAGGTGCAGATACAATATGCTTAACTTTAAAAAACCTATCTAATTTCGATTGTTCCTTTTGACTCATTGTTTAAAATCAATTAGTTCATCTATTTAGAAACTAAAATATTTAAAAAACATCAAGTTTTTAAGGTTTTTAATAACCTACTAATGTTCACAGATTTAGACATACCATTATTCCCTAACAAAGTTCAAAACATGTTCTAATGGTTTTGGTAATTACTACTTAATCACTTGCAAAATTACAAAACACACTCTGAGAAGCACATACCTAACAATTGATAATGAACAATATTTACAAACTCCTCAGGGAGTAACAGCAATGAAATGGAAATGTGGTGCAATTATTGCTAAAATAATAATCTAAGATAAAAAGTAATCTAACATAAAGGCATTATGATTCTAAGCCCTTGGCAAAAAAATAAAACACTGCACAAATGCACAAGGTGCAACTTTTTAACAGAATACAAACTTTACATGGCACAAAATATTTTGAACAAAAAAAATATGCAACAAAGCAAACAAACTAAATAAGAAGGTAAAAACAGTACTTCTTTGCTAAAGAAAACTGAAAAACACAGTTATACGTTATACACCGTCCAAGAATGCAAAAAATAAAGCACCGCATAAACATCGAAAAGCGGAAAATGCGGGAAACCGGAAAATATTGGAAAATGGAAATTCATAGACATTGACAAGTTGACAAGTGACAACTTGGTGACAACCAAGTGACAGTGACAAATGTTTTTTTTTTGTTTTACGGCTCTGGATTCCTAGCCCTTTTGAGCCTTAGTTGACATATTATTAGTCAACATGTTAAAAGCCTAGCCACAAATTAATAGGGCCTAGGCCCTAGGCTTTTAAACTACATATCCCTTAGGCCCTAGGGGATACTTAGTTTAAAAGGAACTAAGGGAAAGTTCGCCATCTGCATTAGTGTGAGTGCTACATCCGTACATAGTACAAAAGCGCATGACGCGTGGAACAATAAATTAAATGCGTGAGCTCGCCCTCGTATACCTACTGTGCTTGTATCGTAGGTTAAGGTCAGACCATATAGTAGGATATTATATGGGTCGACGACCATGATGGACACGAAACTATGCTGTTGCCATCATGGATAGGTATTAGGTACTATACTTACTAGGTACCTACTCGTAGCAACTGACTTTGTTTCGAAACTTAGTAACTACAAGGCCATTTAGGCAAACCTAATCCTTATTGCTAAAATTCAAACTACATATTTCCAACGGTTTCCAATGATATAGCTACGGGTAGGTAGTAGGTCCCTAGTTACATCTCAGTGCAAAAATCGCGATGGCGAAGCGATTTTGTGATGCTCAATATACTCTCTGTTACTCTAGCTGGTACTGATTAACAAGTAAAGATATTGAAATTTAACTACGGCCAGCTAATAAATAGCAACATGTCAAAAGAATATCGAAGACGAATTTCTTCGAATAAAATTAGCGGTCTTGTTAACAACCGATGTGGAAGTAACAAACAGAAAATGGTAAATTCCTTAATCCTTACTTAACTTTACGAGTACATTAGGTGCAACGGTAGTAATTATTAGTAGCTTAATAGTTAACTACGCTTATATTCTTTCGTCATCAGTCTAAAATATTAACAAAAGTTCTAGATAGATTCATTGTGGATGTTTTTGCTAACACACCAGAGATCACTTTCCGATATGAATGGTCACCACCGCGCCGTACATGATCACGTCTCTCAATGGCATTCCCGACGGTCTAGTTCTAGAAAACCTTGTTTTAGGTTCCCGTAGTAAACAAGGAACTTTTAATATAGTTACGCCATGTCTGTCTCTCTGTTCGTCCGTCCATCCGTCTGTCCGTCAGTCCGTCTGTCCGTCTTTCCGTCTATCCGTCTGTCTTGTCTGTCAAGAAAACCCATAGGGTACTTCCCGTTGATAAATGAAAAAATCAGAAAACCGTGAATTTGTGGTTACATCACAAGAAACAATTAAAATGTGTTCATGAACAAATAATAATTAGTATTTCCAATTTTCGAAGTAAGATAACCATTAACCATACCAAGTGGGGTATCATAATATGAGAGGGCTTTACCGGTACCTACATTCTATAAAACAGATTTTGATTTATTGTTATGCATAAAAAATTTTGATTTATCAGGCAAAATGTCGGAAAAATACCCGAGTACGGAACCCTCGGTGCGCGAGTCTGACTCGCATTTGGCCGGTTTTTAAACGGGCCAAAAACGCCTCAAACCTTTTACCTAGGTACCTACCTGTAATTACTAAGTGAAATAGCTAATAGAGAATCCTACATTTTAATCTCTGACCTACCTACCTAGTTGGTCCTACGGACCGGACTTTGCGTTACTATGATAAAAGTACCTATAAATTATTGATCAAACCCAACATGTCTGAAAACAAACCCGTTCCAAAGCAGGTGCGAACTTATCAACCTACTTATCAATTACATTCAAGAAAACGCTTCAATATTGAAGACGTCGAAAAAACCCTACAGCGTATTGTAACATCGGAATTAGAGGAGGTGGAATATAGTGATAAGACCGCTGCAGACCTGTGCCTCAGCTTGACAGAAAATATTAGGACAGCTATAAAAGAAGAAAATTATGACAGGTAAGACCTAAGACCTATTTCTCCGCCGACTTTGGGGCACCTAGATGCCTAGATCATGGAGAAAGCTTAGGTAGATACTTCAGGCCTGCTGTCCCTTCTGACTGTACCTACCCGAAATTGATCAAGCCCGTGACGTCATCGGTGTTTCCACAAATGCCTATAATGTACAATTAGTATAATGGGTTAATGGAATATTAATTTGATCACTAGTTCTATTTTAGCCAGGTATTAGAGTCCCTTAATCTAAGGAATATTACCTTGGGTGAATGATTACCTCCCTAATTTTTTCGATCGCTGATTTTCTCTTTGATTGCCATGAAGTTGTCAATACCACGTCAGTACTAGAGTTAATGTAAATAAAACAATAAAATGAATAGTTTTGTTACAGTAATTGAAATGATAAAATGCTTAAAATTATCACTGAATTAGTGGCATAAATTCGAACGCAATGTTGATATTGCCATTGATTGCTGGCGCGACGATTGCTTCCGTTTTATGCTGCTGTTTCTACAAAAAGGTTTGCTGATATTATGAAGATCACCGTTATTTCAAAAAGCTCGTGCTCATGATAAATATGTAACTGTTCGTATTTTAACTCATTTTCTTTTTTTTTTGACCTAATAAACCCAAAAAAATCCACCACCAGGCAAAAAGGCAACCGCCGATTTTCCTGTTGGTTCTTCTCGGTAGGAATAGAATTCCGAATCAGCGGTAGATGCATTTGACGATTCAAAATTACTTGTAAAAATTTATTTACTTAAATAAAAAATACTTATTTCTTTTCTATTCTAAGCTAAAGTATAGAAAGTAGGATGTTGCGACTTGCGGATCTTTTATTAGGATCAGTTTCCATCCATTGATGTACTTGCATATTACGAGATAAGCAGTTGGTATAGGTACTATATCCTATACTATACTAGTCCTTTGCTGGACATAGACCTTTTGCAGAACGCGCACACGATCCTCCGACATCCGTTTACGTTGACGCCGACGATTTGCTAGGCTACAAGTTTTACAGAGTTAGATTCTAAGTCGTGTTTTAGTGCTTAAAGTGTGTCTTGTTTCAGGTATAGAATAATCGTAGTCGTGAGCATAGGCCAGCGGAGGCAGCAGAGCGTTCACGTGTTCCACTCGTTCCTATGGGACCACGAGCGCGACGGATATGTCTCCTACAACTTTGAGAATTGCCACATGTTTGCTAATGTCGTTGTGTATGGAATCTACTTTGATTAAAAAGTTTGTTTAGTTGCCTTTAAATTTTCATCTGTTTTCACCTTTTAATTTGTAGATCTCTAGTCTTCTTAGGTTCGTAATTTTTTGTCAAATTAGGTAGGTAATTACTTACTGCCTCGATGAAGTCACTCAGTTTGGAAAATGAGCGATTTGATGAAAGCAAGAGGCCCCGCAACTTTTTTAAATAAAATAAAGTTGAGTTGTATTCAAAAACAAACCATTCCAAATTTCAGCCAAATCCATTCAGTATAGTTATTGCGTGAAAGAGTAACAAACATACCGACATACCGACACACACACACACACACATACAAACTTTCGCCTTTATAATACAAAATATTTCGAAATGAATGAATGAATTTTTGACTCTTTGGACAAAATCAATTTCTCATGTACCTATGTGTATGCAATCGTTCATTCATTCATTCCTCCGTTGAATGGGTAAACTATTAAGCAAGGTAGGTAGGTAAGTAATGAAATAAAAGACAGATTTAAGCATTTTTACAGATCATACATATTTATTTATCCATTTCATAGTATAGATATCACACTGGCCCGCCCTTACAAAAATAAATGTGTAATACGTTGACGACCCAGTCAAGCGCGCAGCTGGCGCGACCGCGCGGGCTCTACGCCGCCACTCTGGCTCTCGCACAATAAATATTGGCATCAAATTCGACACTATAACCTACAACAATTTGGACACAATCGCAAACGGCGCAGTCGTCCCAGCTCACGTCGCGTCGTCACTATTGAATTTTGTCAGTTAACCTTATAGAAGAGAATTCAGATAAATCTTAACCATTATACAGGTCGATATACACAAGATTTTTAATTAATAATATAATATGTTAACATTAAGAAATTCGCACATTATTTGACACATAAAGCGACAAAGATTACTGGTAAGAAGACTAAGTAGCTTTAAGATATTGGTCCGAGACACTGAAGCAGTTGTATCCGCGCGCACAATACGAAAACTAGCACCAAGCCACCGTACGACAAGCGAGGCGGAGCGGCGCGGTGTCGCCCGCACATATCGATTACACGAAAGCTATCTAATTTGAATCCGGGTCGGATGCAGTCTGGTCTTTCGGTGCTCACGAGCTCACAACCAACGGCAAACGTCAAATGCTTCCGCTCTGGACTTAACACTTTCAGTGATATACACGACAAGATAACACTAAACAATAAACATGCGCTCACGCAAATTATGCTCGTGCGAAAAATGCTCGAAAAGGGTAAAACTTTATAAAAATTCTACGAGTCTGTCGATCAGGTTCTGGCGTCGAACATAGGTTGCGTCAACGCCTGGCAGGGTGTCATTGAGCAGTCTGTTTGCAGGACTGGAAACTACAGTATAGCCTCATTTTTTCCGGAATCTCCGGACTACCTCAGCCTTTCAGATATAAATTTTACATGCGTTTGATATGTTATACAGTTAAAAAGTTTATTAGTACTGGGTACATACATCTATAAGTTATAACCATATTACTGTACATTACATGGCGGTAAATGTTACTTACAACCTTTAGAAAATCAGGAATATGTACTTTTAATATATGCTAGGTAGGTATAAAAAAAGAAATGCAGTGAATATCGTTATCAAAACATTATCTCTAATATACATTGTGTGTAAGTGTGTTTATGTTTAGATATGTGATATTTGTGTAAAGATACATAAAAAGCTTTATATTTTATAAGAGATCTCATCGTCGACATTTGGTCTATAAAAATATAACTTATATTATAGATGTCGTTACTTATTACAGCCACAAAATATATCTCATTCCGTGAGCTCGTTTTTAAAAATGTCGAGTTTTCGAGCTCTGCGGACTATCGTGTGAACTAGGAGTGAAAAAAAACAGAAGCAATTTAAGTATAAATCAATTTTTTGATATTTTTTCTTCTTAACTATAAAATAATTTACAAAACGTCTAAGTATAAAAATATAATTATAAAACACTCAACCGTATTTTAAGCTCAACTAAAAAAAAAAATGTCATGTAAAGGCAGCATAAAAATACCGCACAAAATCTAGAATACCTAATACAAAATATCACACGTAAGGTTTCATTCGTTAGTATTTCCGAGATGCGGCGAGCGAGTGAATGAATGAACGGACCCGCGGCTCGAGGGCGGGGCTTCAGGGCCAAATTTTAAACATTTACTAATAAAATATTAAAGCTTAACATACATAAAGATTAAGCATCTCTGCACCTTAGATATACAATAGCCATTAAAAATAACTGCAGACTAAAATATCTCATCCTAAAATAAAGTCTTAAACATAAAACTAGATATAAAGACTCGAAAGTTCATAAACGAACTTAGGCCAGATTAAAAAATAAAATGGAATATTATTGAAATTCATTGCAAATTCGCTGTATGAATGTCGAATTTTATAATTTAATAAAATATAAGTAATTAAAATGTGATGAAAAAACGTGTACAACTAAACTTAACCAAGAGAGATGGTACGAGAATGTCCGAACCGATTGTTGCATTAATTCCAAACATTATAAAGGGGGCTTCGGATCGGACAGAGTCGTACTCAGACTTATATTTTAATATTTTTATTCGTAACATAAACATGAGGCAACACAGTGAGACGCCGGTATAAGCACAAGGCGGCCGTCCAAACGAGCAGCTTCAACTCTAAAATAATATAATCAATTGGCGGTGGTTTGTCTGGTCCTGTTCTCTGGCGAGACAATTCAGCTAGATTCCTTTTCTTTCTCCTTCTCTTTCGACTCTGGAAGGCATTATCCTCATCATTAGCGTATGCTTAAAATATTAGGTAGGTAGGTACTTATATGAATATGAAAGTGTCTATTTTGTGTTCCAAAAAAAATAATGAAATAATAAAAAGAACCGGCGCATATCTTGACTAGGGCAATAAAAATCATATCTTCTAAAATCTTACAGTTAAAAATTGCTTTTATAGTGCATAAATAAATACTTATAGCGACGAAAATCAGGGAAGCATAATAAATACCCTACCGCTATGACCTTTTAATTTTTATTTGAGACATCTTTCCGTAAAAACTCGACATCATATGACCAAGCTGACTAAACGTACACAAAAAACAGCCTTTAGAGAGGTCCTACTTATTACAAGGATTCGGATTTTATAATTATTTATTTACGTTCATATCAAAATGGCAAATATTACCAAGATTTTATGATTTGGATTTTGAGATATGAGTTTAGATAAACTAGTGTATAAAATTCTCCATAATTAGGTATTAAAATTCTCGTGTGATACTATTAAAAACCTAGCTTGCAGCTAGGGTTTAAGCCCACGCTCATATTTTAGTACCCTCTTTTATGCAACCGTTTCAACTACTATTTTTAAACTAATTTATGCCAAATGGCAACTATCTTGTAGATTTAAATATATTTAACTATACCTATTTTACACCCTTTATGGAAAGTACTATATATCTACTTATGGTACTTTCTGTAATAATATTTTTAATGGTGTGTTTGTGCAAACAAACACTGTCCAGCTTCAACACATTCAACAGATTTTTTACATAGTCACATATAAGTAGTTAAATGACCTGGATAATCAAATAGACTACTTGTCATCCCGCTTATCTAGTTTCCACGGTATTTTAAAAAGCTAAGTCCCCGGCATCATTTGGTATTTAATAAATGATTTAATATGCTTAAAAGTTTACTTGATATAATAAGTGTTGACGTAAATAATAAGCAGTATTTAAGCGTTGATCAAAAAAGCGAATTGCGTAAGCAAGTCTAAAGGCTGCCATATTGCGTAACGCTGGGGCTTCCTCGAAGCCATCGAAGTGCGTAGTAAATAAGCCAAAATAAAAGGACCTCTCAATTTTTGGCAACTTAGCCTGAAAAAAATGTGCAAAAGGAAGCATGCTAATTTTTTTCAAGTCCGGGGTTAAAAACTCGCAAGATCAAAAAAGAAGATAACCGGGTAAAAATGCCTTGAACCTAAACCCACAAGGTTATTTCAAAAAATTAACCAAGAATCAAAAGGATCGGAACCCAGAGCCATCTAAAAAAAGACAATCATAGTTCGAAAGGGCCAGAACACAGCCGTGCAAATAGAATGATTTCTCTCTAAACATTTTTAATATTCAGTTAAATTTTTTTTTAAATTGCTTTTTCGAATGCTTGAACTGATTCAGTAGAATCGGAAACTTTGTATACATTTTAATGCAACAACATTATATCAAGGTCACTGTCTGAAGGACACAGAACATTCACGAATCCTTACGCGCTAAGTTGCCAACGACAAAGAGAGGTCTATACTATTCGTTTTTGAGATAATAATACGTATCGTTTATGTAAAGCGTCTACGCTACGCATGCCTGGTCACAGATGGAGACTGACCTTCGTCGCTACCGTTAGTGACCTCCTCACCATTCTTGTCTCCGTTCTCTATCTTCTTCTCTTCTTCTTTCGTCTCTTTATCCTTCTTGTCTTCGGAGCTCTCTTTGGCCGGTTTCTTCTCTTTTCCAGCTTTACCCTTAGCGGGTGTTGCTGGCTTGGGTTTAGGCTCCAGAGATGGATCCAGTACGAGCTTGCCAATGTTTTTGCGATCGTGCATTTTCTGCATCGCCTCACCGACCTGTAGCATGATAAAGAGAATTTAAATACATAAAATAATTTGCTAGGAAAGCCTTTTTTAGCTAGAATTTATGCAAAAAATAATTAATGAGTACCATAAGAAATCATCAGCAAGTAGAAGTGACAATGGGCAGACCAAGCTATCCGGAAAGTTCCAGGATGGAGACCGCGAATAAGTAAGCGTAGTGAAGGGCGCCCTCCAGCAAGATGAACCGATGATATAAAGAGGGTGGCTGGAAGTGGCTAGATGAAGAATGTTGAGCACCGTATGTGGTGGTGCTCTTTGGAAAAGTTCAGCAGTGAACGTCCATAGGCTGTAACGTTGAAAACTGCTTGGTCGCGGGTGTATACGTACGTCTTCCAGCGCCCAGGTGGAGTCAACGATGGGCTTGACCTTGCCGTCGCGCCACAGCGCGAACACGCGCTCGACGGCGCGGCGCACGGTGTCGGCGCGGCCGTGCTGGAACAGCAGGTGCCGCAGGTTGAGGCCGGCCAGGCTCTTGTTCTCGTCGAACAGCTTGATCGGCGACACCTTGTCCACTTGCCACCACTACGAAAACAACATCTCTATAAACTCCAAACATCCACACAACAGATTGGTATTCATGCCAAAATTATGAATACGAAAGAAAAAGGGATTGCAGAAAAGTCCTGGTTTCAGAGAGTGGACAGAAGCCGCCAGTCGGCGGTACTACTTGCTATTCTTAACCACTCTCAGCTGTTATCCCTCGGGAAAAATGTAAAAGTATACCTAATGCAATTTGAACTAGGTACCTAATGTAATTGATTTATTAAATTTTGCTAACGATATTGTACTTAGTTAGTTAAATCGATGGGTTTAAATATATTGCTATCCCTTTTATATCTAAGTCGCCTGCGGAATAGGATAGCAATTAGCACTAGATTTAGACCCGTCAATTTACATTAGTGATTAAGTAACAGAATTACCTACCCATATTTTCTAAGAAAACAATGAACCAATTTACAAATTGGATCCAGACCATATCCAGACTGTTAATTACCATCTTCCAAAACAATTCTGTTTCAAATCTTCAACTGCGTCATTAAAATAAAATAAAAGGTGAAATTAAGAAAGACCAAAATAGGTACGTAAAAGACTAAAACCCATGGCTCTATTTATTTGCGTGGAGCGCATTCCCGTCGAATCAGATAATTAAAATAATATTAATATACTCACAGCACGCGCGGCGCTGAAGAAGCTCTTGGTCTCGCCGGTCACGATGTTAGATGATCCTGCGATACAAGCCATTGTTTAGTGCGTTCAACTCGCTGCTACAGATTCTACATGCTTAACCATTCAACGAAAGCTTTGCATTTTGTCAATTCTGTCACATCATGAAGACGATCATGACTCGATTGATCATGTTAATCCTGGATGACCAATGATTAATGGACCAGAGAATTTCCAAGTATTTTACAAACAATTTTGTCCTATCGACATCACATTGAACATTTCTTGGCGGGCACGGCCCAGATTTATGACCCAGCTCTTCATCCGAAATTAATTAATCGTAATCAACTGAGTTATCGCTTTGTTCGTAAACTGGTAGAAACAGGGTGGGGTAACTTTGGTTAGACTGTTATACCTCTCAACGTATTTTCCTACAAACTTATTTAAGTAAATATGTGAAAATATATTATAAATATGTGAGGCAATTTTGCCACATATTTATTTTAAAACTTGCAAGTTCATCACATATTTTTACATTAATAAACTGTTAAATTCGAAATAAAACCTTATTGCAAAGAGTCATAAAATACTTGTGTCATTTCTAAAAACCATTACCTATTTTACGACCGAAATCAGAGTCAAAACAGAAAGCCAACACCGATGCATCTAGTGAACATGAATTTTTATTTCAGTCGCTTTTACGATGAAATAAAATATCGCTTTTGTTAGGAGATATCGGGTTGATGTTAGATGCTGACCCAAATCGATGTTCTTTAAATTGCCTTTTACACGCGCAAACGTACATAGGCTTTTTATTTTAGTCGTAAAAGAGATAATTTTAAGTACCCAGTCAAAGATCTAACAAAATATGCTGGTTTTATGCCATGTAGGCATTCATAGTTTTTCTACAAAAAACACTTTGGAAATCTAACAGTCGATTCTGGAACTTCACAAATTCTTTATGAATACTTTATATGAAAATGTCTACCTATTTGAAGCTCGATTTAAATCCAGGTAGGTAGGTATACGAATTCTAATTTAGGATTTCGTATGGGTATCTTAAA
This sequence comes from Maniola jurtina, assembly GCF_905333055.1. Lineage (NCBI taxonomy): Eukaryota > Metazoa > Arthropoda > Insecta > Lepidoptera > Nymphalidae > Maniola > Maniola jurtina. The sequence goes on along the minus strand of NC_060048.1, from coordinate 4,221,487 downwards.
TAATAATAAAACTCACCATAGAGGATGTACCGTCCCATTGGTTTGAGGAGAGAGTAGCCACGGTTGCATTCCTCGCCGCACAGGCAGTCGAGGACTATGTCCACGCCATCCGGTGAAACCCTGAGTACAAGAAAAATATACAATAAGTAAAAGTTTATAGATAATGTTGGCAATATGGTAATATTACACATCGATGGTTAATACACCTATTAAAGATAGTAAGATATGTGTTTGATAATTTCAGGAAAACTATACCTAACTATCTTTTATGAAGTGCTAAGCATGGTCTTTGAATAAAAGGCAATACAAAAAAATAGGCACTCATTATATGAAGACAAATTAAAATAATTGTGAGCCGAGGCATTACCGTTGAATGTTTTTATTAGGATGGAAAAACGAAGGCAATCATTTTTCATAACAACAAATTAGGATTTATAATTCATAAGGGTTTATTAATATCTAAGCTGATTTTCGCTTCCATGGGGCCTTTTAGGTGATTAGGCGAATATCGTGATCCATAAGAAAAAATGTTGAAGAAATGTAGGTATGGACTATGGATGCAGGGGATTCAGACTGATTCTGTCAAATTAGATCTCCATATTTAAAAACAAAAGTCCCTGTAATGCACGGGTCGATTGAATTTAAATTGACCAATCGACATTTCGAAATATAGTTAGACCCTGAAATAACCCAAACAAGGACCGTCCGTGAGGGTCATGTAAACATCGGAACATCAATATGTGAGTGGCATCGATATTATCAATAAATATCCGTTTTATATTCAAATACCCTGCGGTATTGTTGACAAATTGAATGGAATATCGATGTCTTGAGTTTATAGTTTATGTTTACGTTTCATATCATTTTCCTGGTACCTTTCTTACCAAGATCGACTTTCTAGTGTTTAGGGTAGCTTAACACTATTTTCTACAATGGTTTTGTTTAGAGCTATAACCCCTGACCTGATTAGCAAATAAATATTCATTAAGTAGGTACCTACCTACCTGAAAATAGGATTTTTGTTTTATGTATATACCTATATTAAACATTACATATGATATTTGCCCATTCAGAGGGCTCTCTCCGTCACTCGTTTCATACAATCGTAGTTCCAATTTCATTTGAATATTAAGCAACCAAAGTCCATGAAATTTTGCAGACATATTCTAGAAACTAATATCTATGTCTGTGGTTTTCCAGATTTCTGTTAAAATATTCGGTTTCAAAGTTACGCGGTCTTAAAAATTTTCATACAAATCTTTGAGCCCCTGTAATTTTAAAACTACATATTTTTAGAAAAATCTAAAACACCACAGAGACAGATATTAGTTTCTAGAATATGTCTGCAAAATTTCATGGACTTTGGTTGCTTTATATTCAAATGAAATTGGAACTACGATTGTATGAAACGAGTGACGCAGAGAGCCCTGTTAAGATAGAGATGCTATATTTCTCAAATCCTCTAAGCAACCCAAAAGCGCACGTGGAAGATTAAAATTGAGTTAGAATATTATAACTGACAACTTTATGCAACATAGATTTTAACTCGTAGTAGGTACATAGTCTATATCTAATAATTTATCTACTTATCTAAGTAGGTATTCTTTTTTTTTTTAAACGAATTTCAATGACTTCGTCTTGTCTCGCCTACACCCAAAAAATAGTACCTATCTACTACAAATTGCCCAGGTTGTTTACGTAAGGGATTGTGGCGCGATTTGTTTACACTGAAGAGCTAACGGGATATAAAAATAACTGTCTATTTACAAGAATTAAATGCCTCGCTGCTGGTACGAAGCAGCTGCCCTAAGGAGCAAGTTATAAACGGAACAATTAGCGCACTGTTCCCAACATAACTGGACCTTGACTTTACTACCAGTGTCTTCCCATACAACACTTATCAGGGCTGGCGTTAATTCACCAGGTTTTTTAAATCAATCTTCTTTCAGGATCTGGAGAAGCTAATTTGTTTTGTACAATGCCTCCAAAATGCAAATCATCATCAACAATTTTTATAGCTCGGTAAGAACAAACTATTTAATATTAAATCTATCTGCAGTTTCTTTTCCGCTCTGAAGTTGAACTCTCACAATCTTTAGGTTTCATATCCTAAAACATCGTCCTATCTAATTATACTTTTTCAGTTATACTAAACAAACTGCTAAAACGTTCTTTAGCTAAAATCTTTAAACCAACTACAAAAACACCGAATGGTCGTAAAAAACTAAATGCTTGTGATTCCGTTTCACTTTCTTTTTCATTTTATTTACACTTTTAATTTCAATGTGCATTTCAAATACATTCTTTCTCATTTTCTCATGCTCGTGCCGTATTTTTGATACACTAAATAGTTTTTAACAGCCCTACCATTTAGTTGTAGTTACCACAGTCCTTACTAAATTGGACTTTTTGAATCGCTCGAGTGCGAGCGATATGGGTGGGACAGAAGTATGTAGGCACTAATAACTAGCAATTAAACCATGGGATCTGGAACAATTAAGTTTATTAGCCGGAGGAATTTGTGGAAGCCGATGTTCTTGCACTCATTTAAGGGCTTTACGAATTTCGCAATTTTTCCACTGTATGTTGCTTATGTGGCTGTGAAAATTTATGTAGGGTATCTATTGGAGAGAATGGACAATAAATAACGCCTACTTCTGGCACTCAGTTTCATGTTTAGAAATTCATTCCCATTCTCAGACTTACTGATGAAAAATTCGATTGCATTATCGACTGGCTCTCGCGCTAATTGTCTAAAAATTCAGTTTAAATAGCATAGACAAAATTACTTACTCGAATTCAATTTTCGCAACAGGAATTAAGTTACTAAAGCATTTCGGAAAAAATACCAGAACTCCGTCATCGTACTACATTAATTATTAACCGACTTTCAAAAAAGGAGGAGGTTCTCAATTCGTCGGAATCTTTTTTTAGTGTAGCTGTTAGCAAGTTACACAAATTGGTATCAAAACCACGGATCTAAACAGCGAAGACACCGCGCCCGTACGCACGATTGATAGGCCATAAAAACGTAATAGATGCAATAAAAGCACAAACGATCACTCGTTCATGAAACATTCGTATACATGCAAACTTTTACGAGTTTTAATTCAGGAGTATCATAAAAGAAACTCATCTGGCTCCCAAGCACAGGCGGCTCCTCCTAAGGAGCGCTGGTGCAGTGAACCCCCACAAAAGTTATAGAAAAATGTGTTTTTAATCAATATTAATATTTGTACTTAGTTGGTTATCGTGACACATTATTTCACGTGTCCTACCTATAAATAATTAGTTGGCATTTAACTAGGCAAACTTGTGTTTGCACTGACTACAGCTGAATGGGAGCGCTAGCAATATCGCTCCTATGAAACAAATCTCCATACAACCAACAGTACCGAACTCAAGGAGTGCGAAAGGGAAATCTCGGCAAGCTCCGACGCGTGAAACAAAAGATTTTGTATGAGAAATTAGCTAAATATGGTGCGCCGCTCCGCGCTACGTTGCCAGCTCGTAGAGTTCGTAGCTTAGAAATTAAAAACAATCCTCAGGGATCATGTCAAGCAGAGTGGTCAAAAATGCGACGTTGCCGACTTTATGTAAACAAACATTCGTGAAACTGAATCGTCGCCGGCGTCGTATCATCTCTGACCTCACAGTCACTTTGCGCGCGAAGGCGGATTATAATTAGGTAGCATTTACGGCATTTAATAATTTTAAAAAAATGTGCGTTATTTGTTGAGTTATTTATTGTTAAAATGGAACAATATTATGTGTTTTTTTTTATGAAAAAAAGTGAATAGACTTTAGAGAGACGTTTCGAACTAAAAGCACATGAGCTGGTGGCCACCACGGCCTACAAAAATGTAACGTGACAACTATGAGCTACACGCGTGTTTTTAAATCTGAACAATTAAAATTTAATACACCATGGTGGTGTGTAAAATTATTTAGTTTCCCGTGCCCCGTGTCTTGTGTAAACTTGTGTTCGGATCTTCCACCCCTGGCGCTTGAAACAGGAACTCTAAGTCATCAACTGATTTAGTATTTAAACTCTTATTTTAGCGCATCAATCAATTAAAGTAAAGAAGTGACCTAGCAAAGTGAGTATTTAGAAGGTAAGACATTTTCTATTTTTTTTTTGTGAACACCCATGAAAAATTTTCACGAGCCGCCTCTGCTCCCAAGTCCCAAGTGAATATAAAAAATTGAAACTGATGTAACTAGACAAAATTCTGAATTAAAATTATCTCAAGTTCTCATGCTTTCACGTCAATATGTTGCGCCATGCTACGGAAGCCGATAACAAATAAACTCATTTTGCAACAACTTAATAAGTTTGATAAAGTAAATAATCAAAGTTAAACTATATTTAGAAGTGATTTCATGTTGCGATTCCTCATATTTGTGCACATTACCAGCAATGACGTGTTTTATAAAGAGAAATGCGCTCGGCAAAAAAGGCCAAAAATCTGTGGAGGGTGCCGGCGGCGTGTCGGTGCTCATTTCAGATGACAAAATATGATTAATTGCAACAGTTACAAACAAATTCGTATCTTCTTTGTCGGAAACATTCGCAAGTTAACTTTTTATTATTTTTCAAATTGAAAAGGGTTAAAATTTGGTCAAGTCGCACTTAAATTAAAGTTTTCTTTTAAAACCCATGAAGATATTGCAAACGAATGAGTATTTATAATAATTGTACGAGATAAAATGGCTGAAAATTAAAGAAATTTATTTTCTTTGAAGAACTCTACAAAGGCACATCCATAGGACACAACCAAATAAAGTCAAATGTCTCGAAATAATGCTGGCGTCCAAATGTATAATCAATCTCTCAACAAAAGTACTGAAAGTAAAGAACTATTCATTGAAATATCATCTGAAATCGATTCATTTCTATCTCCCCAGTCGGATTTTATCTTGATAGTATCCTCTCGTAGCATGAACTTCACGCTTAGTTTGAGGGTATTAAAAGTAACTTACTTTCTAACTTCGCTGGTATAGTCGCTGCCCCTCTCGAGGAGATGATCGATGTTGTTGTTATTGGCCTTCAGCGCCTCGTGCTTGCTCTTGGAGCACACACCGAAGACGGTCACGTTGTCCACGGTCTTCGATAGTTGAGCCACGGCTTGACCCTGTACAAGAAAAGACACTTGAATAATCTTCATCCAGATTCATACCTATCTTAAAATTGGAGGGGAAAACTGATGCCGGAAGGGCGTTTCATATCCTAGCGGTTCGAATTAGAAACGAGGAGACAAGTCGGTTCGTACATGTCAGTGGAATCGATTATTTACGGGTGCAAACCATGGTGATGTCTTTTTTTTTTAATCCTTTATTTATAGGCTTACGGTACGATACTAGAAATTAATGAAAAAAATATGAACTAGGTCAAAAATTCATAGGACGGTATAAGCGGAGCTCAAAAGGAGCAAATATCAATCGTGGGTAGTTCGAGTTCGATGACGGCTCACAGGCCGCAGCCCTACTGTTTATGAGCTGATACAAAGATATTAAACAGTACTTTCCAGGGTCGATGATGTATGGGATTATTTTTAGCGAAGTTCATTTATTTGTGTATGTCAGAGATCCAACGCAAATTTTATTTTGCAAAGAATTTTTCGCACGAGTACATTGCATCGTATTTTTATTATGAACGGGTAATTTACATTTTAATTTTCTTTGTTTTCTTATTTTGTATTTTTTATAAAATAAATATCATTTAAAATTTACATTTTAATATTTTGTTTTCCGTTTTATCCAGTCATCATTTTTTGTTGTTTCTATAAAACGAAAAAATATTTTGCTTGTTTAAAATATAGGTACTTAAATAAAATAGGTAGGTAATGATTAGGTAGGTACATTGCGGTTATCGAATCATTCTTCAAGGGTTTCATTCGTATTTTGCAATTCTATCTAGTTGGTGTAATTGACACTGAGTAATAGCAGAAAACCGACCGTTCCGGGAGCTATGTAACTAACTATTGCTATTATTGCACAATCAACTTTCCGAAGTGTACCTAGATCAATATAATTACTTTTACATTATTATAAATTGATACCTTAAATATAAAAATCATTCCAGTCGACAAATATCATTAGATTGTCGTCTTCGTCCATCTCAACTCTCAATCTAATAGACATCCACTACAACGAAATTGTAACTTGTAAGTCTCCATAAAATACGGCCTTGTGCCGTTTGTATCTAACAACTCCCAGTTTCTGCAAAGCTATGTTGCCCTGATCGTCACTCTGGGCAGGCTCTCACTTTTAAAAGCTCGTACAGTATTGCCATGTTCATCTCCAGCATACAAGCAATTTTTGTACTACGTAGATGGTGCCCGCAACTTCATCCATGTACATTTACGTTTTTTAAACATCCCGTTCAACGTTAAATTTATTCCATATCAAAAAATCTAAATTTTACTAGCACAGTACTATGGTAAGTCTTGGACTTCTTTATCACGTTTCCATACTTATCTTAGTCAGGAAATACATTCCCCCTGGAGCAGCTGCTTTAGTTTTTAATTAGACGAGATTACACGTAAACCAGAATAAAATCTTGCTGGTGGATAAATAATTGGTTTGCACTAATTGCCCGAACTTGACTCAGACGGGACCGGTTTCCGTATCTATTTTTTTTTTGCTTGGATAATAAGCACATACACACTCCATTATTATGTTTGGAATTCATAATAATCGCTGCTGCCTGCTAGGCTGACTTTACATTAAGATGAGTCATTACTTAATATTATAAAAACGTATCAAATACTGTTACCTAAAAATGCCGGAGACAGACTGAAATCCAAAATTTTATAAGTTCATCTTCATATTCTACTCATATACTCGTACCTACCTTTTGTCAAGTTCTGCTAGCACAAAGTTAATCACCATAGGTTACAGGGTAGGTTAAGAGGAAAATAATGATCATGTCTTTCATTCATATCATTCATTCATTAATTCATACAATAATGTAAAAAAATATATGAACTTACCACTCCACCACCAGCGGAATGAACAAGAAGGCTCTTGCCAGGCGTCAAGTTGGCCATTTCAAAGAGCAGCAGATAGGCGACCACGTAGTTGGTGGTGATGGCCACGGCGTCCAGGGCGGACATGCCCTCGGGCAGGGCGTACACATACTGCGCTGGCACGGCTGTCAGTTCCGCCCAGGCTCTGTACTCCGGCAGGGCTACCACCTGGTCTCCAACCTACGACAAGATATTCATCATTTACACAGTTTTGATATAGGTTTCGTTATACGACAACTAAACTGAATAGTAGCCGCTAGCCGGATGAAATTTTTGAAAATGTTTTCTTAGTCCTTTCTTAGAGGGGGTCTATGAGGAGAACCTACAAACAAAATTGCAACTCCTTAGACCCTCAGGTTTGAGCTGTATCCATTTCTTGACTGTAGATTTCTTTCGAAGTTGACTGCTCTTGACTTAGATTGTGAAGTGCTAGGTTCATATTACTTCCTACTTTTTCGGTTCTACGATATGTCAAAAAGTAAATCCATACGGATACCTATTCCAAATATTCAATACCATATTTTCATCCTAAAGTTCTAGTGTCTCAGGTTAAAACGCTTTTATATATGTATATATGAGACAATAATGTCATAAGGTAAGTCTAAAGATTTTTGTTATCAGCTTAACTTCTGCTAAGCGCATTATCTAGTTCGTTGCTTTGTTTAAGTTCTAAGTCATACTTAGAATGTTACGAGTACATTTAAGTTGCTTATGTTATTGTTAACAATTTCCTAAGAAGCATTATCCGTACTTGGATACACTAGAAAGCATACATCGTTGCAAATGGTTTAAAGAAATCCTACTGTAACATTATCAACCAGATAGGCTACGGTCAAGGGTTCTGTATTCCAATGGTATTCCACGTCCACTTTGATGACTTATTTGCTAACCTGACTGACGTGCACGGTGCATCATCAACTATACTTCTATTGTGACTGTAGAGATTGAAACCGATCGTATTGATTAAGAGGGCTCACTCAAAAGCCTGACATGTCATTTGCATTAGTGTGACTCTCCATGATAAATCCAAGGTAGAGATAAACGATTAACCGAAGATACATAATCTGCGAAACTGCATGGATTTGTCATATTGCTACATGTACCTACCTACCCAGTATGAGATCGTTAAAGTAAGTTACTCTTAACACACACCTATCAGAGTCTCAGTCACAAACACCTAGTTATTTCATCACAGCTTCGGTCTAAGTAAAAAATACTCAACTTGGGCGGGTCCTCTCAATCAAGCAGACAGGTCAATAGAACTTTTGATCCGTCTGTTTATTGTGTAAAAAAAACTGTCTCTAGAGTCTAGAGGTAAGACGCCTCTTTATGAATTTTGATGAACATAAGAAGTAACGATATTCTTTTGATGTTTTCAAACAAGCTGTTTGGAGTCACTCAAAATGTCATAAAAGGCTTGTTGAGATGGTATGAAGTGGAATGGTTATATTCGTTATATTGGAACTTTATATCGCTACTTTACAAGCAGTTACATTACTTTATAAGCTATCAAGTCTGTTGTAAATATAGCGAAGCTACTACGTGCCCTAAATTAATTCTCGGTTGGGTTAATTTAGTGCGCGATTTTCTATAAATTATAACCTATACCTACTTCTATTTTTCAGAACCAAAAAACCGTGGACATATTATAAGAGACGTAGAGACTTACTTTGAAATTGGTGACACCTTCGCCAACTTGTTCGATCTCTCCTGCGCATTCGAAGCCGAGGATGAAGGGAGTCTTGGGCGGAGAGTCGATAGCGCCCTGCCGCACGATCAAATCTTGGAAGTTGAGGCCGCTGCAATAAAAAAACAATATTAGACTTTGCTCCATACATTAATACCTGTGTTAATATCTACTGTGAATTGTGAAGAAAATATGGTACGTACTCGTATAATTTTTATAAACTGAAAAGTTCGATTTTACGATGCTCCAAGTTCACATTTGACAGTATTTTACAAGAATGAGATGCAGTTTAGTTCAATAAAATAAACATACCTACCTACATGTTGTGTTTATTTTATGTTAGAACTGTAGACCCTTGGGCCCAATGAATCCTGATTCCTGAATTATCAGTCCTAACCGTAAATCAGTCATAGTACCTAACGGAAATAAAATCTACAGCAATTTTGTGTTTATTATTAGCTATGGCGTAGATAGTGTAAATGTTCCTTTTCAAATTTGTGATATAAGTATGTATTTTGGTACAAAATATTTCTGTGAAGTAGTTAGTGTGTTGAGTAGGTAGGTAAAATATTATGTCCTTTGTCATCACGATACTTTGTGATAAGGATCTCGTTACCATTTAATAAAACTGGGAGCCTAATTAATGTAGTGAGGCGAAGGAATGCGGCAGCCATTTGTTATTATGCGCCGGAACACGAGCGGCATAAAGATACCACATTTAAATATTGAAACATGTCCGTCCATGTCTCAAGGTATCTATCAATCACTGGTCGTCACGCCCTACGACACCTGCCCGTTACATCAATACTTTAGGATACAAAATCGATATTTCATTTTGCCATCTGAATACTAATTAACTATCTAGTAAATAAAATCAATTTATCTGATTCGAAATGCTTTCAAAAGTTCAACATTGTTCTACACACTGCCGTATTTTTTGAAAAGCGGCTAACTCCAAAAAATACTTACTTATAGTACTTTTTGGTGATAACTCAAAAACTACTTAAGTAACTACTATTTTAGATTAGCTGCTTAAGATGGCAACATATTATTTTGTATTCGTTGCGCACTATACGTATAAGAACTCTAATTCCATAATGACTATAAAGTGTGCCTATTCTAAGTTAGAACAAAATAGGTCCAATAGAACTCGAGATAGGTATACGAGTAGGTTCAAGATCAATCTACATGGGCAAAGACGAGGCCAAGAGATGTTTGTGTTACCACTTACCTATATAAACAAAGTTACTAATGCAGTTAATTATTATAGGTAAACATTATAAATGCGCTATGAGTATTTATAGTAAAATAATATATATTATATGAATATAATCATAATTCATATGTTATGAATCATGGAAACTAAAGCATTGTTGTGGTTGCATACAAATAGGTAGGTAGGTACCTAAATTTAAAAAATATAAACTGAAATCCTCATGCAGCCAACAAAAAGTTAAACAATAAATTGTTCGTCTGGAAAACAAAGGTATGGGAAAACTGAAACTTTATCTTTGTAACAAAACTAACTAAAAAATATGTAGGTAAGTATGTATAAGGCAATAATAATATAGGTAACTAGCGGATGCCCGCAGCTTCGCCCGCGTGGATTGGTCAGATCCCCTGCAGCATCAGGATTGAGGAGTTGGACTCCAAATTTTTTATGAAACAATGTCGCAAAGTTCCTCTATCGATTAAAAAAGAAATGACGCAAATCGGTTCAGAAATCTCGGAGATTTCAGTGTACATAGGTAGAAAAACACAACTCCCTTTTTGAAAGTCGGTTAAAAAAGTAGCCTATGTTACTCCCTGGTCAATTCTCTACTTGTCTGTGAAAACCCCGTCAAAATCGGTCCAGCCGTTCCGAAGATTAGCCTTTTCAAACAGACAGACAGACAGACAGACAGACAGACAGACAAAAATTTTAAAAACGTGTGATTCAGTGTTGGTATCGTTCAAATAACCATATGAGCTTAATATGAGGTAGTTATTTCGAAATTACAGACAGACACTCCAATTTTATTTATTAGTATAGATTAGTATAGATTATTATGAGTACTTCGATGATACTATACAAAATTTCGCTATACCTACAACTTTTACTTAATCTTAACTTTTTCAATTAAATTAGAGCAAATGTAACAGGGAAGGCACTAACTCCCATGACACAGTTTTTACTGTTTTGGGAGTTAAGGGTCCAAAGTCACCTATATGTCAACATAATTTTTTTTGCAAATAAACATAATTTATTATTATCCTATATTCAATATATTCAATAATTTTATTATTATCATATTATTATAACAACGTAAAGCCTTTGCTAATGATACGCGATTTAGATTTACAAATTCATATTTTTTGCGCCTCTTATGCCCAAACATATAGCGTGCTTTGCGTATGATTCACCCTCATTGGCTGCATGTTATGTAGCAGGCGCAAATATGTGTAATTATAGTACCTTCGTGGAACGTGCTTCGCGTAACAAACCGCGTGCGTCGAAATAATCGATATTTGCGATTGTCTCTTTACCATAATAGGTACAGTAGGGCTAACTGCGAGAGCTATTATTCGCTGCATTTGCAACAATATTTTTTCTTCTTTTGCTTGCCTGATTATCTACAGATTTCCCTTGTCTTTACAATAGGCAGAGTCCAAGTTGTGCTTGATTTTAGTTTGTTGTGCTTTGTTTTTGAACTTTTGTTTATTAGCTAGTTAGCAGTTATAATTACATATTTTGATTCGTAGCTAAACACGAGTTTCCTTTTGTATTTTTCAACTAGCTACCTACTATTTAACTTACTAATATGTAGGTATTAATCTCTTCCGTTTTTACAGAATTTTGACAAAAACTCCATCAGTGTCTATCCTGGCGTCATGATCCTAACGTAATTCTTATCTAGGTATGGTAATGCGCTTGTCTATAAACTACAGATGTCGGCACATTGTTTACACTCATTACCATTTATCTGGTCACAACTGGTACCACCAAAGTTATGCAGGTTGCAAAGTTATAATCACTATTGATAACTGAATCCTAACCTAAATGATTAACATTGTAGTAAAGCAGAACTTTGTAGAAAATTGACCGATACAGGGTAAAACGGAGGAACAAAAAGGATAAAAAGAAAATGTAAGTGAAGAATATAATGGATAACCAGAAAAACTAACTGTTATTCATAAAATGTTGATGATAAAGATGAAAAGAATGAAGTACTTGGATAGAAATCAATACTAAAAAGCGATAACGGAACTTTTGCTCATAGATACCATGAATATCTAGGTGAAATCGTAACAACAAAAAGCACTTAATACCTCACAATAGCTTTCAGACAGAATTGATGCAAACAAGGAAGTGCGATTCTTTTACCAAATGAAAAACAGTACTAAAAATACCTACATTAAAGTTAGCCGACGAAAAATAAACAAAAGTGTAACTGCATGCCGCCGTGCCGGGAAAGAATTCTCGGGTAAAATATTGCGAGCCAAATGGGAAGATGCTGCTGTAATTCATGCAGAAAATTTCTTAATTTTGATACGAAAAAAGAGGTGGATACTTAGATATAATAAAAATACCTCTATAGGGCCAAATTAAAGGGATAATTTAAATTAAATTGGGCAGGGTCTTTTACTGTGTGACTAGCTGCTATTTACAACGAACAAATAAAAAAGATTCCGACGAATTGAGAACCTCCTCCTTTTTTCGAAGTCGGTTAGTAAATGTTTAAAAAAATAAATGAATAGTCATATATTTGCAAGAACGTTTGTACAAAAAAAATGAAAGTAAATAAATAAAATTATCTAGACGTGCACGCCCGAAAATTGATTCCCAGTTATGGCGATTCGAATAAAGTTATCTACTCGTATCTAAATTTTTTAATGATACAGACACGGATATGAGAGATATTATCTGTAGTAGACACAATACAAATCCGCAACCACTGGTAAAATTCGCACAATAAAGACGCTACGAAATTGTTGAATGAATGAACATGAATCACACTTGTTACAAAAATTTGATGTTCCCATTAAAATGACCTTTATCCGAAGTGAATGAATCACGGTGCACGCCAGTCTTATGTTTACAGTTCTGTTATTTGCTTGATTCATTCGAGGGGACGCTTTGGTAACTTCAGGGAGCGGTCTCCCCTCGTCAGGCTGACGTCCCTTTTATAATAGGGTTGTCATTTCCGAATTTTAAATGCAGGAAATTACCATGCATAAATTAAGAATTACACTTGTTATGTTTGTTGAGCCTATGTGAGGAATATTATTTACCAATCCTCGGACGCTATGGCATCGTGATTTTTTTGAAGTGTGTCAATTTCAAATTAAGCTATAACGATCAATAGCGTTTTGTTCTTGTACTATTTTCTCCAATTGAGAGGGATTGTGATAAGAATTATCTGCTAAAACGCATTCTAGTTATAATTGAAAGTACGACTTAAAAACATCAAAAAATGCGTGTTGGTTGACACAAGTATTGATGCAAATTATAGGTATTCCATGCCGGCAGGCAACCCTAGTATGATATTAACGTAAGCCCTTTATAATGGTGAATAATTACAGCTTACAAAGTCTCTCGTCGCGTCGTCCGTCGCGATGGTTGATAACGTATGGCTCGCACCCGCATGCTTTTTATTGGCTAAATTGGATGGATAGATCTGTACTATAGTTTAGTCTTGAACAAACTGATGCCTGCGCTTTCGCCCTCTACTCATACCAGCAGGCTGTCCTCGAACCCTTCATTCCCATCTATATCAACATTTACTAAGCAAAAACATAGAGTCCGTACTTTATGTACCAAAATAGGTATAGGTAATATGGTATAGTAAGTACTCAAGTATATTTACGTTTTCAGTAACTAGAAAAGATACATTATGTAGATTCATGTTTATAAAACTTACACCATCTATTTTTCTGGTGCACGTATGATGTATGTACCATTTTTTATCATTTTCTCAAAAGTGGGAATAATCTTTTTGATCCGTCTTTTCATCGACAGTCGGTGATCAGTAAACTTAAACATGACTTAAACTAAACTTTAACCAAAAGTCGAGCACTTAACTCTTTTCTTCCTTTCCATTTCACAAGCCACCATTTATTGTTGTCACTCAATGTGACCAACCTAATTTAGGTGTAGTACCTATGCAATTTTAATATTTTATGTTAGTACGTACTAGTAGGGAACACAATTACATCCGCAATGCTACGGTGGATTTGCGCGTTTTTTATTGAAAGAAGATAGTTTCATATCATCTGTTTGATTTTGTTTACAAAGTTTATTTCTTCCTCTTGCAACGTAGGTGGAGACAAGCTATCCTTTATTATCAGCGATCGTTCGGGACTCAAATTGCCGTGAGTCGGAATGTTAAGCCGAGATAATCTCACACACAGAGACTCGTTTGCTCACATTGAATTTTCCACGCACGCTACCTGACCGTTTATACAACAATTCGAGTGGCTTCCTTTCACATCAATAGCTCGTAATATGCGAGCAGGTAAAAAGATTACATTTATTTGAGCTGTGTAATAGATTAAGCCCTTTTTGGAGGTTTACGTTTGCGGTAAAAAATTAATTTAAATATTACCGGCTGAACTTCAAATTAGGATTTAAAATACAAAAAGCATTTCTGTGATTTTTCTAAGGCGTTTGATTGTATAGACCACAGATCATCAAAGCTGCAACGAAGAACTTGCAGAGGTCTACGTTGTTTAATAAACAGGGGTACCTAATAGGTAATCATTCAGACCTAAGCCTTTTATTTACTTACCTACTGAAAAATAGAAATGTGTGTCAACTGTCAAGGTATAAAAGTTAAATTAGGAGTAACGCAAGGAGAACACGGCCCGTTCTTAATCCCTATTTATACATAAAGGGCTTTTTGGGTCTAGCGAGATAATTTTTTACAAGTCTGCGGTTATAAACGTTAACTGTTGCCACTTGCGTGTAACAAGGTCTTGTGATAAGAAAGGCTCTCAAGGAACAGCGCAATACTACCTAATACTTATAATTCGGAAATGGAAACCCTGAACTCTTTAGATAATCTTAATTACCGCCACTTACAAGCGACTAATATATTAAAAAGTTTGACAAGATTATGTTACATTTAATCCATTTAACATTACCTACACACTTTACAGCTTCTCAGAATACTTTATACGGTGACTTTATGACGATAGGTACCTATAAGATAACTAGCTGGCCCTTCACTTGAGTGGAATTTCAATTTTTTTTAATGAGAGTCTGGGTTAAAAAGAAAATATACATTCAAAATTTAATTTCCTAGACGCAAGCGCTTGGAGATATTAGGTACCTACCTCTGTTGATGGCCGTCAGTCAGTTTTTCCTTTTATAAATATAAGTACAGATTCGCTTTTGCTCGCGACTTCGTTCGCAATACATACATGAATTATAAAATAGGTTACAACTTACAGTATTCGGGTCAGGGGATAATATAGCTATATCTATCAGTTAAAGAATATTCTCTATCAGTTAAAAATTAATCAGTCAGATCATTAGTTACGGAGTTTACCCTCTACATCCGAACTAAATCCGCTTTATAATATTAGTGTAGATGTAGATGATGTGTTTGGTATAGCAATTAGCAAATAATTATGCACACTGGATGCAAAGGTGCAAAATTGAGCGACGATATCAAGAAGCCAGAAGGTCAGTAGGGTAGAATTGGATGCAATATTTTAAGTTCAGTTGTGAATGGTTAACAAAGGCAATACGATGATGACTACGATGATAACTTATCAAGATGAAGCTCATTATCCTTGCCTGCAGATATCTTTCATACTATTTTGTGCAAGTTTACGAACCTAGGTATGCAGGAGGTATTTGCGTAGCAGTAATCAAATTAGGTATAGGCAGGTATATATATCTCAGTTCCAAACCACTGACAGTATTCACAATAAACCGATTACAACCCTAGCAAAGCGTTAATACGATTAGTGCATTATGTAGAATTTCTATTCACGCAATTCAAATAACTTTCCGGTTTATTAAGCATCGCCGAATGATACGCAAAGAATAATGATGAATAAATTATTCTTGGGTTCGCGCCGCGACACCCTTGCCTTTTCGATTTAACTGCGTTATAACTTCTAGATAGCGTACAAATAATATATTCGTGGAATTGAAAAATACCCTCTTTTTTTACAAAACCCGTTTAAGTTTTGAAAACGACCTCCCTAGACAATCATAATGTTAATGAGACAGTTATTTTAAGAATAAATCAATAAACTATGTAATTTTCTTCCGTATTATTGTCATGTCCGCCATGTTGGATTTGTCACAATGTCAAAAATGTAGGTACAGTGTAGGTGAATCACATAGAATTATTACTTCCTAATTCCATGGTGAATCACGACTTGGGCAATGAGTTGATCTCATTATGTATAATTTGGATAGACATCTAAAATCACCACTCCACTCCAATAAACCTTAGCTTTGCTTGATAATTACTTATTATTCGTAACACGTTTTGTATATACGTTTCTAGCGTACAAATGAATAAGTTAACACCCCGATACCGAGTAATTTTAAATTGCATGGGGGTTGAATCGGTCGTGGCGCGACCTGCCGGCGACGGGCGTCGCGACGACGCGTCATAGCGCCTATACTTCCTAATAGCCTAAGCATTAGGCACACGCAATCGACTGGGTAGCGATAGCTGTAGCTAAATGGGTATATACACTAGGGCCAAAATTGGAGTCAATGAACTGGGACAATCGATTTTTGCTACGCGACAGCATAATTGTTACTTTTTTTAGATTGCTTTTGTCCATTTTGCATGGTGACAACATTGTGCTATCTTAGACATAGTCGTATTCCTCATTACTGAGGGTCATGACCAGTTTCCATTAATCTTTGGTGTTGGGATAACAATGCGGGGCATACAACTCGACTATGAAAATGAGATTTCGATTTTAGATTTTACAGTTAAGCTGATGTAAATGGTATAACCGGGGCTGACGGGTAGGAGCTCTCCGAGGCACGGAGGAAGTGAAAATGGCAACCAAATTCGGATCTCCAAAGTCGGTCACCTATCCAGTTACCAACTTGGGTCAATGTTGTTTAATCATAATCGCAAATCGCAATCCACCTACATGTTAAACTAGGCCATACGTCTGTCTCAAAAGGATTTTACCAGTTTCGATCATTTCTGGTAAAAAAATAACAATATACCCTACCATACCCTACATAACATTAGCTAAATGAAATCTGTGAACCAAATAAATAAAAGGGAGGATGGATTGAGTCCATGGACACGTAATTGATGAAACGCACATAAATCCAGTGATTGAAGATTCTACAGATACCTAAGTAAAATAGGTATCCTATTGATTATGTTCTCTGCTGAATAAAGGAGCCTTGACTTTAATTTGTGCCTGGTATACCTACTACTGAATACTGTTAAGTCGAATAATTTTTAATGGAATCTAAAATTAATAACTAAATTACTTAATAATAATTAATTAATGGTTTCCGATGGATATAATGCCAAATAAGAGGAATTTTTAAACGCGTTTCGGTCTACTTCGCAGCCGTGTTAGTTTTGATTCTGCTATTTTTAACCGACTTCCAAAAAAGGAGGAGGTTCTCAATTCGTCGGGATCTTTTTTTTTTATGTATGTTCCCCGATTACTCAAAGACCCCTGGACCGATTTGGAAAATTTTTTTTTGTTTGAAAGGGTATACTGTGCAGGTGGTCCCATATAAATTTGGTGAAGATCTGATGAATATCTTCGGAGATGGAGAACAGAACTCCTCAATGGATAAGAGCAAATTGCTCGCGATCACTGTAATAGCTTAGTAAACAGTAGGGTTTTAACTGGGCATAGCATATTATAGTAAGTACAGTGGGGCCACTAAAAATTGTGAAATAAAAAAATTTCAAAAGAAAAATAAAACCGACTTCAAAAACCAAAAACACTAAAAAGTAGAAAATAATTTTTGTTTAGCTACACATGTAATGTACCTAGGTATGAAGTCGGGCGAGCTTCACTCTTGGATTTCTAATTTTGTTTTAATATGCTCGCTCGACTTCATACCTAGGTACATTACATGTGTAGCTAAACAAAAATTATTTTCTACTTTTTAGTGTTTTTGGTTTTTGAAGTCGGTTTTATTTTTCTTTTGAAATTTTTTAATGGAAATCCTATATTAAAGTTACTGGAATGTTTATTGCTTTTTGATAATTTTGATTAAAAAATACAGCCTTCAGATGTTTGCCAGACAGAATAAGTAGCAAGTACGATATTATGTTACACTCTCGCTAAAGAATAAAATCTTGCGCAAGTTTGACGTCGGCCGTCACACTTCATCGCATTTCAGCGAAATCTGCAGGATGACTTACATTACTGTACTTACCTACAATGTACATGAGTGTAATCAGAAGATTGTTTACCTACTTATTTACAACGAAATAAAAATGATGTACTTACTAAACTTTTATATAATATGCAGCAATTTAGTACTAAAAATGGAATGAATAAAGCGCTTCACTCTCGCTATAGTAATAACTCTCCGTAATTAATTATTATAATTATTTGAAACTAGATGAAGCCCGCGACTTCGTCCGCGTGGATTGGTTTTTTGTAAATGCCAAAAGTCGATTTTTCGTAACAAAAAGTAGCCAGTTCGTCCCAGGATTCAAGCTGTCAAGTTGTTTCACGACTTGCCAGTTGTTGTAGTTGTACAGTAGGTACGAGAAGATAAAGTGTGGGTATTATGTTTGATAAAAAACTGCCATAGGTCTTCCAGGTTAGCCTGCTTCCATAGACTGCATCATCCCTTACCACCAGGTGAAATTACAGTCAAGTGCTAACTTAAATCTGAATAAAAAGAATAAAAAAAGATACCTAAGCTACCTATTGTTTTACAAACAAACTAAATAGATACCTAGGCACTAGGTACCTTTTAGTAGGCACAGAGACAGACAAAGCGTATCCTATCGCGTTTGTATCGCGTAAAGGATTTTTAATTATGCTGCTTTTTGTAATTTTATGCATCGCTAGTAAGGAGTCCTCACTACTAATTACTTAGTCTACTCTGCAGTTTAGTTTTATACATAAACTAAGTATAGCTAATCTAGATAAAATATACCTTCCTCAGGCTTACCTACGGGCGCGTCGAATCGTAAATTAGTTTATGAATATAATATTTCCTATGATGTAAATATATTATTTACAACTTACAAGCTTCGTATCAAGACAATACCTCAGAATACATACCGATTGTACTGAATATTTAAAGAGCGAACCAACGAAAAAACCACAAGCTTCTCAGGTACAAGTTCAATCGATAAGTGTGTCTGGTTCGCTGTTGGTACATATCTACTTTTTAGATGTATTTATATTTCTACCTTCTAAGTTCCAACCCTCGTGTACCTACTTTTCGCGTAAATTCGACGTAAAAGTTACATTTCCTCCTGTAGAATAGGTGAGTAGCCACGTAATTTTTATGGTTGTCAGTTTGCTTTTCACCCCGATTTAATATGATGGTAAGTCACTGGACATCACAGCCTATGTCACTTGTCGTACCTACTACGACTAATCTCCTCTTAACTTCATACTTACCTTACCTACTTGTAGTATAGGAACGACATTAAATACCATTCCCTATAAAGTGCCTACACTTTAAGATATAAGCGAACTAGGAATATTTGCTATAGTTAAGCCTCATAAGCATCATTGTAATGCGAGGTGTGCACCTCCACCACATAAATACACTTCAAACTCTTCCGTTCGGCGCTCGTGTTTCAAGTCAGACGTGCTTTACTATGCTTATACCTAGGAAAGTACTTAGTATCTCCTACGATTTCAAAGACTATAAATTGCGAGATCGCTATAAGGACGGATTTGCATGTCTGAGATAAAACGAACATTGCTGCTCGAAAACCTATTCAAACGGTTTTATTTCTGTAAAAAAATCTGTTCCCTGAAGACTTTCTAGTTTCAATGACTTTAAGCTTTAATAATATTATAATGATAGTAATTTGCAAAGTTCGGTATTGAAAGAAAAATAATTCTAGCTAAGAAAAAACTTAAGTACTTATAAAATTATCCCACAAAGTATACTTAATTAAGGGAAATGTCATAAAATTGATCCAACATCGATTTCAATATTTTGTTCTTTCAATTTTATTTTTCTAAACTCGCTAAACGAACTGAAATGAAAGTCTATACTTATTAGCAGAGGAAAACTTATTGTCACAAGCACCTAATACTGTAAAATAATACTCTATACCTACTAGGTAAATTATTTATTATTCTTAAATATGTAAGGTACGTCCTCTAAAACGACTAGACACAGATATAATGTTGGCCTGAGTACGACCGTTAGTAATCCGACTAATTGGATCCAATTTATAAATCTGACTAAAATCGCCACTGGCCAAATAGCTTCCCCTCTAGTCATGTCCTGCGATGATTAAAAATGCCTACAGAATTTGTCATTCACCTGGCAAACCGGACGTCCATTTAAGAAATGAAGATGGTCAATTGATTCCATTTTTTTTTAAACCGCGTAATCTATTGGCTGTAGTATCAAATAACTGCATATTTGATATCTGGAGTATTAGCTGTGGTAAACTAAAGTATTACATGCCATCTATACTAATAAATAAAATTGGAGTGTCTGTCTGTAATTTCGAAATAACTACCACATATTAAGGTCATATGGTTATTTGAACGATACCATAACTGAATCACACGTTTTTAAAATTTTTGTCTGTCTGTCTGTCTGTCTGTTTGAAAAGGCTAATCTTCGGAACGGCTGAACCGATTTTAACGGGATTTTCACATACAAGTAGAGGATTGACCAGGGTGTAACATAGGCTACATTTTTAACCGACTTTCAAGAAGGGAGTTGTGTTTTTCTACCTATGTACACCGAAATCTCCGAGATTTCTGAACCGATTTGCGTCATTTCTTTTTTAATCGATAGAGGAACTTTTCGACACTGTTTCATAAAAAATTTGGATTCCAACTCTTCAATCCTGATGCTGCAGGGGATCTGACCAATCCACGCGGGCGAAGCTGCGGGCATTAGCTAGTATATAATAAACTACTATTAGTAGGTAGGTGTATCATATTATTCATAACGGTATGAGTTGTCTAGGTAAGTATCTTATTTAGTAAAATAATTTTCTATAGCATGTGGTAATAACATGTAATCGTAAAAGAATTCACACGTGTTCTTTGTATATAAATATACATTATTAATATTATCTACTTTTACTGTTATAATAAATAGAAGAAATAAATACTATCAAAGACTAACTATATAGCTCTATACCTACTTAAAGTTTTTATCACATATAATATTATATTAAATACTGTAAGCTGTGAGTCAAACTCAATGCGGGATTGCTCAGGAATCGTGATTTCCATAGCGGGGACATTATTATGATTTATGAATAAAAATAGCATAGTTTGTGTTTCACGTGCAGTTAGTATGTACAACCGCGCTGAATGGAATTTCCTTATTCGCGTGCTTTCTGATTCATTTGTATTCTGCCAGTAGATGCGGACCGATGCCGAGTTAGTGAGCTAACGTATACGCGTTGTATTACGAACGTATTATGAATCGGCACCGGAAACTGCGGCTTCAACTATCGGCGTTTTATATTCTATTAATATGTTTTAATAGTCTGACGCATCATTTTCATATCAAGCGTTAATTATGAATTATGATCTATGCTTAACACAAAGTGAAAAGGATTGCAGAGGTCATGAGTCATGACTCATGAATGTAGGCTTCATGAAAAAAAAATGTTTTAGATTTTAGAATAAATATCTGTTAGTCGATATCACTCTATTAGATAAAACACTGTAGATAGATTGTCTGGTGGGAGGCTTCGGCCGTGGCTACTTACCACCCTACCGGCAAAGCCGTGCCGCCAAGCGATTTACAGTTCCGGTACGATACCGTGTAGAAACCAAAAGAGTTGTAGGTTTAAAGAAAACTGCCATAACCCTTCAAGGTTAGCCCGTTTCCATCTTAGCATCATCACTTACCAACAGGTGAGATTGCAGTGAAGGGCTAACTTGTATCTGAATTTAAAAATACATCACGAAAAGATGTAAGCTCTCAATGTAGTGAAGTGCGAAACTTCGGAAGAATGCCCCAGGGGTTCAAGAATTTTTCAATCAAGTTTTCACGTGGAAACCGTGGCCGAAAACGCGGGCATTTTTGTATTTAGTGGAGGACCAACTTTTAATTTAACCGCTATTTTAATTGCTTCACATAAATGTTTTTAGGTTTCGTGAGCAAATAGTATTTACTATTTACATACTAAATGGCCTAGGTAAAAATGCATGGAATGTAAGATAAAATAAGTCGCGTGTGCTCTGGAATTGGGTTGATATGTCGACTGGAGTAAATATCGTGACTCGAAACGTCATGTGCGATTATTCTTTTGAAGGAATTTAGGGTAGACTATTTAATGCAATTGCAATTCATCACAAACAATAGGTAGGTAGGTAGGTACTAGCTAGGTACATCAACTCATCAACCAAGCTATATATGCCAACTTCTAGAATAATTTAATACATTATTAACAAGTGAAAGGGCCTCGTAAACGAAAGATAAACAATATTAACATAATAATTTCAGATAGAAATGAAACGGAACATAAATCTGATCTGAAATGCAGCCCGTATGAATAATGTAATAGTTAATAATCAATCTCCGAAAGTACTTACGAAAAAATTAAAGCACGAATTGATTACATTATTACTAGATAAACAATGTAACTAAGTAATATAATATTAGTAACTGCTAATCCATTCGGATTAACTCATGTAAAATTTTATATACCGATATAAATAATGACTAACGATATTTAGCACATATTTCACGTCTGGATAAAGAAGCTTTCTAATCGTGAAAGAGTAACTTAAAATCGTTTCAGTAGTTTACTGATTGCAAACAAGCGAACAAGTCCTTTCTTTTTATAATATTAGTAGATATAGACAACAGGTAGGTATGTACCGATTGGAAATCCAGCTCCTGGAAAATCAGCGAAGTAACCTTTAATTATTTTAAGTATATACGGAATATTTAATTTATATGTCAATGTATATACGATACAAATTAATATATTTATATTGTGTATACCTATATTTTTCCATGTATTTATCTATATTTTTTCTTCAAAATTTTGTTTTGTCCATCACTAAGTAAATAAGTCTCTGATTTTCGAATTCTAGAATTGCCATAAGTTTCTGTTTGATATAATCCTAAATCCTCAGGCGGTTAGGAGCTCGCGGTAGCATTGCAGTCTCATAGGCATCCGGCTAGCGGTGCCATGCAACTTGCATGGAACAATGCGGATAGGACACGTGACCAAAGCTTCCGATCTACGACCAGACAACCACGTGTGCTATGTATTATTTATATATTTCATAAGTAGCCTTGCTGGGCTGTGATTGGTCATTTGATAAGCGTGCTTGTTAACAAGCTACATATGCCGATGTTGTGGTCAACTTACTATAATAAATAACATTCTAGAACTTTGATAACGACAATGTATTCTTAGACAGAATCGCAATGCGCTAATTTGATTATATTTAACTTAACTATAAGTATTAAAAATATTAAAACCACATCCTTTTTACCCGACTACGGCAAAGCCAAAAGGAAGGGTTATGATTTTAGTTCGCAAGAAACATTTTGAAAAGCATATTCGGAACTTATAATTTTAAAATAAAAGTAACACCAGTTCAGTATTGCGTTTTTATTTAATCTATAAATACGGTTTTATTTATAGAATCGTCTATATTCACACGCCTAAGTTAAAAAAAAACTTGAAGCGTTTTACGAGTATAACTACCTTTTATTATTCTTGTAATATTCGTAGTATATTATGTAGGTATACTTAACTACGATAAAATGCCAATGATTAGCATTAATTGTCCTCTCAGGAAATGAGACTTCATTCCACAGCTGGTTGGTCACTACACTTGGGGTGGTCAAACAACCATAAATGTAAATCAACATAAAAAGCCATCCGGCCGAACCCTCTTTAAATTGTGTCAATTTTTCTGTCTCCAACAACGGCCAAATATGTCATGAGAAAGTTTTATAGGTTAAAGTCTGTTCACTAACATAGTGTCGCTACCTAACTTGTGTTTATTATTTACTAGATGATGCCCGCGACTTCGTGCACGAGGATTTAGGTTTATTAAAAATCCTATGGGTACTTTTTGATTTTCTGGGATGAAAAGTTGGTTTTCCCAGGATCAAAGCTAACTCTGTACCAAATTTCTTCAAAATCGGTCGGTTAAAATTAAAAGTTAGCAAACAGACAGACGCACTTTCGCATTTATATAATAATATTAGTATGGGTATTCATATTTTATAACAATAACCATAAGAATAATAAAGTATTATTTTTTATTCTTAGAATAGATAGAAAACATTTATTTAACAAAGACAGCAAAAAAAAAGTAAAAATAAGTGCGTCTGCAAATGTAGTGACGCTAGGTTAGCGAACGGAGTTTTACTAAACTTAATATGCCCACGATTTCGTCCGCGTGGACTACAGAAATTTCAAATCCCGATTGATTGTAATATCCCTAGGGGTTGAATTTTCAAACATCCTTTCCTTGCGGATGTCTAGTATGTATAAGTCCTAAGTAGGTACTTATTTATTTTGGCAAAATTGTCTTCATTAAAATCATTTTTAATTTCGATACTCGTAATGTAGGTAAACCTTATATAAACAAAGCTACCTAGGAATGAAACTGTACATTTTAGAACATATTTAAATATACCTATTTAGTACCTATCTCAACTCAATGTACCTACACATTAAACAATAACATTGATCGTTTAATAGCGGATATAGAACAGACAAGAATCCGCTTGATAATCAAGCAATTATCGCTTTCAAAAGCAACGCAGGCAATTCTGATAATAGCCTACTCTTGAAGGTTCAAGTAACCAGTAGGTACCTGATAATTTTCGTTCAATATGCATAAGTGCATAAGCTAATGCGATCGCATGCCATTTATCTTTATTTACTTAACTCATTTTTATATCAACATTTCATTTATTGTTTCAAAGTAGGGAATTATCTAAAGCAAAGAATTTCTCATTATGATAATGAGTAGTTTAGTGCCTAGTGGTGTTTACTTTGTTGGCTATTAAAATATTATAATAAGTATTCATTTCTTTTATGCCGCTTCTATTTTATTTTTTTGGTTTTGCGTTTCTAATTAAAGAAGACTTGACACATCTACAATAATTTATTTTTATACTTATCATTATTTGTAAAGGTTCCTACGTGCAGTCCCACGCATTGCTGGAGCGAGCTCGGAGTCAATTCCATGCTCTTTAATCATTTAGATTTCAGGCACATATGTGATCTTCGATTGTGTAATATGATGCTCTTTTCGGGAGCATACTTATAATAGATTTTTATAATTTTATAAGGTAAACTGGTAAAGTAAGAGGTAAATTAAATGATCAAATGACAATAATATCGAAAAAATACCCTCAAAAAAGAATCCATATTATTTATGCCGGAAAACAAAGTGTCCCACGGGATTTTTCTAAATCCACGCGGACGAAGTCGCGGTCATCATTTGATAATAAATAAATAAGGGAAAGTATTCCTTATCATGACTATGACACAAAAATATTCCGGGAAGATTGATAAGGGTTCGGGAATGTAAGGTATGACGACTGTACTAATAGTTCCAAGTAGATAATGTCGATAGCATTGTTTGAAGTCATCTGATTCTACAAATAATAGATAAAGTGGAAATCGTTTCTTAGGATAACTGATAAGAAACATGATAAGAACTTTTGACGAATTTTGCATCTATGATTATTATGTGTCATACTACTACTAATAAATATGTACATAAGCCAAGCTGATTCGTAGTTCCTTAGGTATATACATCGATTTTGGAAGATAATGCAGAAATGATGCCATAATATCTTCGTACCATGATTTGATCCATTGATCAAAGATATTATCTAGATTTGTTCTACTTATAGGTGCAAGCCCAAATGGTCAAACAGTTGGTCGAACATCGTAGGAGAGATCTGTTACAGGGATCATGAATCATGATTTCTGCACTGAGGAAGACGATGCAGAGAAACCCCACGATACTACCCCTATTGACACAGAAATGATGCCGTAGTAAAAATTAATTAAACACAAAGCTAATGCAACTAAATTAAATGGGATTTATAAATAGGGGAGCATTATCATACAATCATATCAGCTTTTATTTCACTCTGAAGTATATACAGACTTTAAATCACTCCCGGACATTTCATAGGTTTGATAAAGTCTACTTGCATACCCGACCCCCATCGATATCCATGCGGGTGACAAAAAAGGGCACCCACATCCAAAATGACGTTTATATGAACGAAATATCATAATCGTAAGATCGCAGTCACACTAGCGATTTGTACCTCGGCTAAAGAAGGACAAACAAGTGAAAAAAAAACTTGTAAATATAGACCTTCTTGGTTGCTAGGTTGAGTTGCCCCTAGATCTGAATTGGCTGTTAAAAGCTTTATTACTTGTGTGATTGATGAAAATTATAATGATGTTGGTATAATATACGAGAGATTTATATGGCTGATAAGCTAAAACAATTTATACACACAGAACTATTAACCATAATTTAAACATCTGATTAAGATTTTAAATGAAAAATTAGTTATTGTTAAGCATAATATTCAAATAAATTGTATAACATATTATAATATCTATTGATAAAAGTATTTTTTTCTAGCTACGGGTATACCTTCACCTTTTTGTGAAAAACAAGTAGGTGTACAAATTTCTTCAGGCTATCACAATCTTGGCATGTAGCCATGGGCCTGCTTATTATTCTAAGCCTGTATTTTACAGGCTACTTGTTGAATATAATCCGAGTGCATACAATATATCAACTAATAGGGTATTTGTGCTATTTCATCTAACTTTACTAGTCTCCACAATTTATCTTCGTTTCAGTAGGGTCTATTACTTTATCATTCTTACCAATTACACCTCTTCTAATTAGACTAAAATATCTATTTCTATGCCAAACTTTTAGATCTTTACACGTGTCGCGCATGAAAACGATACGAGTATTTACGATAAAAAGTCTTAAAACAAAAATTCTCTAGTATGATCCAACTCGAACGCTGCCCAGCCCGGATATTGGGATTGAGAAACAAAAAAAGACACACGCTCCAAAATATTGGGGTGCGTGTAACCTTAACGCGTGAAGAATGGTGCTTTTAATTCTACGAAACAAAATAGATCAGCAACTACCGGATTTTGTATTATACATGTCTGAAAATATAACCCAGTACTAGGATTGGTAAATGTTCTGTTTTTTTAGGGATATGCTTGGATTTTCTTGACGTTAGTTGAATCGAAAATATTTTTTGCTATTTCTAAGATAAGGTAAGGTCTAACTAAGGTATCTTTTTTTAGCCATATCCAACGTAGTATTATAAAACGAGTTGAAATGTATTGAGTGAGTTCAAAAATGAAAAAGAAAATGGCAGCAACGTATTTCAAACTGCAAACAACTCGCTGGAGATTAGAGCTACTACGCCACGCCAACATATTAAATAGCAGACTCCCAAAAAAGATGTAGACTTTCGTACTTGGTGTACATTCCCACGTACGTATATTAAGACGCTACCGAACAAGTCTGCGCAAACTTTTTGCTCTCAAATTAGAGTGTGTGATAAAAAGTGGCCAGTTAAGGGTAGCCATTTCAAACTTCCAAAACAGGATGAAGGAAATATGGAATAAAAACCTATTGTGCGGAAAAATTGCGGTTTTAAAAGGACCATATTCTGTATACAAAGTGCATTTAAATACTTACTGTAAATATTTTTTCTCTATATTTCTGTAAATTTGATAGAATTAAAATTTTGTTTATACCTTCCTAATATTAGTAGTACTTCTTGGTAGTTATTCAAAAAGCTGAGTAAAAACCTCGATTCTTTCCCGTATTTATATAATATAATATTTTACACGATTTAGATGGAGACGTGTTCCACAAAACAGAACGCTTGGTACCCCTAAGAAAGGGGCATAATAAGAGCGGCTCATGCTGAAATGATGAGACAGCTTTACACAAAAGCATTGGGGCAAAAATATTCACCCCTGAACATCCACTCTAACCTTGAACAAAGAAATGACACGTGGCAAAATGGAAATAAATTATAGTACAACAAAAACTGTACAAACAGGCTCTTACACTGTAGTGGTCGGAATTCGGAATACTTATTCAGTGGAAGTATCGAAAATCGAATTTCGGCAAACTTTTTTTGTCGAATCTGCTGGCCCGATTGGTCTCCATAGCTTCACAGAAAGTGAAGTGGCGAGCTCATAAGTTTTTGCTGCTCGAGATGAACCCTTTAACACCGTAAAGATTGTTGAAGGAAAAGTTGAAATCTGCGTCGTCTCTAGAGCCTAGACTCTAGACCAAACCTCCGTTTAGAACTCTGTTAAAAATGAGGAGGCTCGAATCACTTCGTTCAGGAGACTGAGAAATCGAGAATCGTTTTCACTGGCATAGAACGACAAACAAGCTATAAAGTGAACAAACGTATTTATCATGTTGAGTCAATTATGATAAGACTAATGCAAATAGATTAACAAAAAATCAATATCTAAGTAGTTAAATAAGACTTGTTTTAACTTTCAACATTGATTTCTTTCGCATACCTACTTCATGAAAGATTGACTTACAAAGTTTTAACTAACATAACGTAAGTATAACGAGTGTAAATTAAAAATTTATAACACCCCCGACGATCCAAAGTATTTGAGTTTTCCAAAACGTCATTTTCAAATAAATAATTATGTATTTAGTGGTATTTAGGCAACGTCCATCTTGACAGCTTGACATTTGTCAATTGACATAATATTATGAACCTAACGGTTATCTAACCTTCTTTTCTACAAGAAAACTAGAAAAGAGCTGATAACTCTTTAACGGCTGAACCAATTTTTTTAGATTATAGCTAAGAACACTCTCGATCAAGCCACCTTTCAAACAAAAAAAAACTAAATTAAAATCGGTTCATTCGTTTAGGCGCTACGATGCCACAGACAGATACACAGATACACAGACACACAGATACACAGATACACACGTCAAACTTATAACACCCCTCTTTTTGGGTCGGCGGTTAAAAATAGGATCTAATAGAAGAGAATCTAACTTAATAAAAGTAAAAAATTGATTGATAGAAACAAATTCGTAGTCCAAGTGATTATCGCTGTATATAAATTCTAGACGAGGGACCACCAGGGAAAATGTAATTTCCGTTTTATGTTTGGAATAATGATTATGCTTGGCATGGTCTTTTAGTTTGTGTATATTTATAAGTTAAGTAGGCTGCCTGTTACTCTGTTAACAAGAGATAAGCATATCTCGAGGTTTTCGATATTATTAGTAACTGGAGCATTATAAGTAATTTGTGTATTAACCTGTTTACTTACATCTTGATAAGTACAACTTAGAAATTTCTGAATGGGTTTTATAAATAAATTTAACCAATTTTATCATGACGATTAATATTATAATATAATAATATTCCCCTTTCCCCTCCAGCTAAGCTAAGTTCAAAGCTTGTGCTAGGAGTAGGTACGAAAATAGTGCAACGGTTGGGGTTTGACCGATGACCTTTCGGTTTGCTGAAATGTTCAGAAATAAGCACTGCTGATTTTTTTTTTAAAGAACTACTTTATTAGTATACCTAGCAGCCATAACTTGGACGAATAAATACACTTTTTCGCCAAAAATCCATAAGCAAATTCATTATGTTAAACGCATTACCTAATGATCAACCCATTTCCGCCCCACTACTGAGTACGGGTCTCCTCTCAGAATGAGAAGGGTTTAGGCCATAGTCTGCCACGCTGGCCCAGTGCGGATTGGCAGACTTCACACACCTTTGAGAACATGGAGAACTCTCAGGCATGCAGGTTTCCTCACGATGTTTTCCTTCACCGTTAAAGCAAGTGATATTTAATTGCTTAAAACGCTCATAACTGAAAAGTTAGTGGTGCGTGCCCGGGATCGAACCCCCGACCTCCGATTCGGAGGCGGACGTTCTAACCACTAGGCTATCACAGCTTTACCTATTAAATAATACCTAATAAATAATAACAATTCCTCGATCATATCACAAAAATAAATAGTGTAGCGAAAGTACCCCATCTTATTACTATAATAGAAAATTTAATGGATCGTTGAAAAGATTCGAGTCGCGTATCTCAGATCCGATGATAAATTGCCTTCGTCCGCTCAACTCAAGTCTCTTATAACAATAAAAGTATACATTAACGATATATCATAAGGCTTTTCGAATTGGATATCTGTAAATTAATGTACTGATGCATAATCAATTCATAATAGACAGCCCGTTACGACTTATGGATCTTAGAGTAGGTCCCTATCTACATAATTTATGGTCAAAAGATACGCTGCTGGTTCCTGTGATTTCACTGCCTAATCCTATAAAATTATTGTTGAATCCTTATATATTTAAGGCTCATTAAAGGATTCAAGTTAAAACAAGAGAAGCAACGAGCAAAAGTGACAATAAATATTAGGTTATCAAGCATATGGAAGAAGTAGGGTGTCTCGAGTAGGTAATGTGAGGAACATTCCGGTTCCACCTAATCGGACATCCTAACAATGCAAGAAACAAATCCTTATTCACTAGACCGAGTCGAGAACTCCCAACATATGCTCCTAACATTTCGTCGAGGAATATGTTCAGCGCTATAATAAAACAAGGTTCGGCGTCGAAAGACGTAGGGCCTGCGGAGGACGGGGCTGGAAACGCGCTGTATTGATCTGCCGCCGGTACACCCCTCCCCCCCGCTTCACCGCCCCGCCAGACATTACAGGAGCACTCGCAACCCTCACCCCCTGACGCACCGCGCGCCCTCCCGACTACCCGGCGATTCGCAACCACACCCCTTTTTAATACGAACGCCGAGTCACGGGATTTTCCGATTCAATTTACTCAGCAATCGAGAATAGATGACTAGATTTAGACCACATGATAAAACTGATATATAATAAAACTATAGACTAGAAATAAATATAAAACTTAATAAAAACCATTAAATATTAATCGTCTAAATCGAAACGACGCACACGCAATTGAAATCGACAATAATGAAGAGTCGAGAACGCAAGACGACGGCGGTTCTGAGAAAAGCACACGAGACCGATTTTAGGATATTTGTCAATTATCATGCACGCATTGCCGCAAAAAAGAAGAAAGATTAAGAGAATGCGAAATGTTTACTACCATATATAGAGTGGCGAATGCCGAATTCGATTATGGACACAATAAGCAATGAGACATTTTCGTAAGTTCAATGACTCCGCGAACAATGTACCGCGAGAGACTGTCGGGACTCGGGACCGAGCCGCCACTGCCAGCAGCATCTGCTACACGACACGATCAGGGATTTTATTTTATAGTCACGCCACATGTCCTGACCAAATGTCTATTCCATAATGCACTCTGTAATACGAAGAAAAAAATCTGTTCGGGACAGTTTGGATTGAATAAGAAATAGAATGTACAGCTTTACAAAATGACTAAGTAGATACGATGTGTAAAAAGGGTGAAGAATGCGTTGACGTACGACAGAAGTGAGTAGAAGAAAAAGACATGTTGTGCCGACCCCACATGGCGTAGGATAAAGGACAAGAAGAAAATACGACCGTTATCATTATAAGTATAGAAACTGGCTAATAAATATAGGTACATTTATACAGCACAAACCACTGGCTCTTGAAATTTTGCATGTTTTTTTTGTAACGTCTGAAGTTACCTATAGTAATTCACCGTTCAGTTTCTAGATCCGTCAAAAACATGTTAAAATCATGTTTGTCTGTCTATTCGCGCGTTGATGTCACCAATACCATCAACGTACAAAAGGTAGCGTGCGAGTCTCAGTGCAATGCATGCCAGGGATAAATTAGTTATCAATAGAAAACGTCCAGTTTTAAAAGCTACAAGTAAAAAGGTAGGCGTTTATAAACAGAAATCAATTATAATTACAAATATGATTGCGTAAAATTCACTTTCGTTTGCTAAATGAGTCAATATCGATAAGTTAGCTTGGACTGAGTCATCAGTGCGAGTTGGAAACATGCGTAGCCAGAATAAATGCGTGACGCACATGCCATAGTCATCCTTAATGACGTTCAGCCTATTGTTTTGCAAATGCAACCAGCGACGATTCAATTCAATTCAATTCCCTCGAATTCAGAAAACGTGAGAATAGGTAAAAATCTACTGTCTGTTTTTTTAAAAATCCGAATACAAACTAGCCCTTGACTGCGATTTCACCTGGTGATAAGTGATGATGCAGTCTAAGATGGAAGCGGACTAACTTGGAAGAGACATGGCAGTTTATTAAACCAATACCCCTGATGGGTTTCTACACAGAATAGTACCGGAACGCTAAATCGCTTGGTGGCACTGGCACGCTTTGCGGGCGTGGTGGTAAACTAGTCACGGAAGCCGAAATTATAAATTCCCAAATTGCCCCTGCCAGGAATCGAACTCGGGATCTCCTACTTATAATACCACAGCGAATAGTGATTACCACTCAGCCAGGGAGATCGTAAAATTTTAACCTACTCATCATAATTCATATGAGTCCTACAAAATCTTATCTCAAAATAATATCTACAATGCATCCGTCGCATTTGAAATGATTGAAACAATTTACAAATCAATGCACGCTAATAACAGTAAAACCTGATGATAGTGACATTTATAATAGCGTCTTTAAATTGCTAGGATAGACATTCAAATAGATTATAAGCCATGAAAATGTTATGGAATAAAATACTACGTTTAGACGATATGGACTGGTAGAATTGAAAAATATACAGCAGTCTGCACATTACTATGCATGATCCATAAACCACCATAGCCCATAGAATCGCAAAGGCAAGTCCACCCACTCAACATTGCATGTCCGCGGAATCTCGCAAGTTACTCCAATCGAGTTGGTTCAAGAGCATTACTTTCTAGTGACTCATAGGAAGAGAGCTATCTCGTACAGACGGTCCCAATAAGGAAGAGGGTAATAAACGAATTCATCTCTCCCATCTTATGTGGCTTGGTAGCCCATTAAAATACACAATGCTGCACTTTATGCCATAGTGCTCGGCCCCAGTTCTCGAAGGGCAGATGTTATTTTTAGGCTTTAAATTGATACACCAACAAAGGAAAGGATGTGTGCAATTAACACGCACTTTCGACGTAACACGACCGGCGGTGATGACAGCGTGATGGAATTCTTGATAACATTATTACATGATGGCAGAATTCATACAAATAGTAAATCCTCACTTCATCATCATCATCTAAACCTATCGCCGTCTCTTACTGAGCACGGGTCTACAAATGAGAACACCTTAGAGGTGCGAATTGAAAGATTTGACACACCTTTGGATCACTAAAGAGAACTATCAGATATGCAGATTTCCTCCTCCTTAAAATGTATAGGACTTCGAAAAGGGTGCATACCCCGGACCTCTCGAATATTAGGCCGCAGTCAGCAAGTCCACACTTAACCTAATTATTCATCTTCTCCAAAAAGAAAAAAGGAAGCACTTAGACCTCTTACAAACGAGGGAGATTATTACAGGAAAAAGCAAGCCGTCAAAATCAGGTCAAGAGAACAAAAACAAGCAAGACTCTTATCCCCCAATCGTATTCACATTTAATTAAACACTCTCAGAAAAAGAAAGCCACTCGGGTACAAGGGCGTATATCAGATTGTTCTCGGAAGACAGTTCTGAGTTCTGACACTGGCTGACCTAATTGAATATAATGGTGTGTTATTCATCTGTCCGATCCCTTCCTTGATGTCTTACAAAAACATTATGTGAAGCGGCGTTACTGAAGCGTCTACATTATAGACGTACAGTGTAATAGGTTTGAGTTTCATTTTATAACTCTTACATATCATTAATTTAATAGCGCTATTAAAATAAGGGACCCTTGTATACTGCCAGTCAATGGGAATGATGGTTGATTGTTTGGGAAATGTTTCACAGTGTTTACTCTAATTCTATTTCTAGAATACTCTTACGCACTACGCTTGCGTGTAAATCATTTTATAGAAGCTTTAAATTATGATGAACAGTCAGACACTGAATTCAGAATTCACAATATTTTTGTAAAAAACGTTTTGGTAATTTTTTTTTCAGAATTGTTCAAATACCAAATTATTACCAAAGTCTTTTGTGAAAATGAACAAGGAATCTGGAGGTTTGTAAGATTTTGTTTTACATAATGTGTTTCTTTATTTGTGGGTCAACATTCTTTATGGTATGTGGCTGGTTGTTTTGTTTATGTTACTGTTAAACAGAGCACCGTTCATCCTTGAACTGATCTATATTTAGACTTAAAGACGATCTTTTGATCCTTACCATATCCCTACTTAAGTTCCCAGAAATTAGTGACGAGTTTGGATGCATTCAAAAAAGTAAACGTCGTGTATGTAGGAATATGTTTATCAATACAAGCTTTGTTAGCTCGATGGAAACGTTTTGGTTAGAAATGAATGGTTCAAAGGAAATTGTATTGCGTAAATCTCGAGTAAACTTGCAACTATTACCGGTCTGAAATCGGCGTTAGTTTATGTTTTCACTTCAGCTGGTTTTGAGTATGTGGCTGTCATTTACGTATTATAATATAGTAAGTTGGAGATAAGCGAGCTATATTTAGAGAGCGGGGATGCGCTTTGCGGCTGCCTCGCACCTCACACACCTACGCAGACCCACTCCCGTAACCTTGCCGGTTGCCTCCCTTCGTAGGACATTCCGGTTCCGAAACTCGCTTACATGTAACTTAGATGATATCTTTTAATCAACTATTAGACATCAACGCACCAATTAAGTTAGATAAAACGTCGGCCGAGCTGCAATACAGTTAGCTCGAACTTAATGGGTCTTTACTTAATTCGAGAAATAGCCTCTTAAGAGTCGTCAAGTGCACGCTTTGTTAAGGCTGTTACAGCAGTTAACATTAACGAGAAAAGTGGCAGATAACTCATGACTCGTAAGTAGGCTGTCGGCGAGACTGGCCCGATGCATTATCTGAGCGCTGGAGCGATAAAAACGAACAAAGAACAATATAAGTCATTTAAACTACCTTTCGCATGAACTCGGCTTGCGGGTTCGGGTGACAGTTTGAGTTTATTCCAGACATTTTTTTATGCCGCTCCAAAAGTGTAAATTACAGTTACCTACGAAATATGCGAATTTGTATCTATATAAAATGTTAACATTAATATAAAATGTTAACGTTAATATAAAATGTTAACTTTGGATACCTATGAATTATGTTAAGTAGTAAAATTGCAGGATATTATCGTTTAAGCAATCGTCGTCCCCCGGCTGGTCGTTAGAGTGTAAATCCGCCGAGGGGCGCGTCTCGCCGGCAAAGAATGCAATGTGCGTGCAAAATTTTCAATCGGGCACATAAGCCGTGCTACACGGCGCGGCAGATGTTAATGAAGCAGCGAGACGCGGCAAACGGGATCCGACGATATAGCCACTACAGTGCAGCCGAGCACTGGGTAAGTGGGTAGGTACCCCGCCGCCCGTGAAATTATATCACGAAGAATTCGCCAGACTCGTTATTACGGCACTGACGATGATAGATAACGAAGTTGCGTCCGTAACTTTCATAATTGAATTTATGGCGAACGTAAAAATAACCGACAATCAAACTCTCCTGTTGTCTACCCGCTATTGTAAAAAAAAATATAATAAGATCAAAAAACAGTAGGTAAATTATTTCTGATTAGAAAGATAAGTCTACGTTAAATAAAAAACTGAAAGACTCACCAGGCTTTGACGCGAATGAGGACCTCGCCTTCGGATAGTGTGGGCTCGGGCTTCTTCAAAATTTTGACAGTTTTGAGACCCCCGAAGCCGGTGAGAACGACCGCGCGCATCTCTTTGGGCGGCGGGGTCTCCTTTTCTTTTTCCTCGGTTGCCTTTTCGGGGGTTTCTTCCGGAGGCGTTTCGGTGGTTCCATTCTCGGTCGGGGTCTTCTCGGGCGCTGCCGCCGCGGGGGTGTCCGTACTCTCCGTCATGTCTGGGGTTAGGTACGGTCAACGTGTGGATCGAGCGATACGGCAAGCGGACGCGGTGCGAATGAGCCCGGGCGAATGAGGCGGAAGCCGGCCGGCGAGAGGATGCGTCGCGAAACGAATGAGTGGAGGGAAGGGCTCGGGCCGGGGTGGCGGCGGCGCGGGCGCGGGGCGCGGGGCGGGCGCGAACAGGTGGCCGCGCCCGCACCCCCCGCGGCGCCGCCCGCCTACCCCCGCTCGATATTGCACTACACAAAACCTGGATTAACTTTATTACTCCATGCCCGACATAAAACCTATAAAACCTATACTCCTCTAAGTGCTACGTCGGAAAAAACGCCGAAAAACCTAAGCACTACTCGCTACGAACGTGACTTGGCAACGAAATCGATAACGCAAGGGTAACAGCCACAGCGAGAAAATCGATATTGTTTGAACAATATACTATGTTTTCACAGCGTTACGGCCGAGCTGCCGGAAAATTCCTAAGTCCCTTATAATTTCAGTACGCCTATTGCCTACCCGCATTAGTATAAATAGATGGTTCGCAACTTGTTGAGCATTACAACAGGTTTGGCTATTATAAACTGGGATTACTGTTTCTTGAATTCTATTTTTAGTTCTAATCTAGTGATACCGGTATACCAATGTGTCTTTAAATAGTTTTACTAATGTTTAGTGCCTCCCTACCTGCTTATTACCTGTACTATTATGTATTTTGAGATAATACTGACATGTTACAAACATTAATAAATTGTAGGTACAAGGTAGGTATAACTTCTATATCTGGGAATCGAATTGAATAATAATGCACAAATTATTATTATTATTCGTGCATTTTGTTGATGATAAATTTTATCAAAATAATGAGCTGAACACCTACCTAGTTACAATTAAGTGTAATTAATTACTTATTGCTATCAAACAGTTCAAGTATGTAGGCTTCCCACTTCAATACATTAATACTTACCATTAAAAAATATCTAAAGCCGTTTTTGTTGAAAACACGTTAAGAATTTTCATAAAATTCTCAAAACTTTGATAATTCAAATTATTTTATTTAACTTGGATTTTTAACTGTTACCAAATCAGACCTTTGCTAGAAGTTCGCAATATCAAAACATGTATTAGGTAGGTAGTTACTTACTTAGGTACCTACTGGGCAGAATTTTTTTTTTTTGAGTTTTCTATATACCTACCTAGCTGAATGAGATGACATCAAATGAATCGTAAGGAGCCGCTGGATTCAGGCGGGCGCAAGACCGTGTCGTGTGGAAGTCCTTACAAGAGAGCTATGTCCAGACTCCAGCAGTGGGCTTCTATCGGTTGATGTAAATTAATTCTCACTCCACACTCCATTCTAAAAGTAGCCTCGGGCCAGTAGTGTATGAGAATTCGACGGCGCTGTGGTCTTATAAGTGGGAGGTCCCGGGTTCGATTCCCGGCAGAATTTAGAATTTTGTAATTTCTAAATCACTGGTCCGGTCTAGTGGGAGGCTTTGGCCGTGGCTAGTTACCACCCTACTAGCAAAGCCGTGCCGCCAAGCAATATAGCTTTCCGGTATGATGCCGTGTAGAAAACAAAGGGGAATGTATGGGTTTAATAAAAACTGCCGTACCTACCTAGGTTAGCCCGCTTCCATCTTAGACTGCATTATCACTTACCACCAGGTGAGATTGCAGTCAAGGGCTAACTTGCATCTGAATACTTAAATAAAAAAGAATATAGACGTAGGCTAATGAACACAGAATTAATACATCGTATCCGTGAATGTTCCCCGATAGGTATAATACATTCCCCCAATTTGTCCCTGATTGCGATGACCGGATCGCCATTATCCTCTCATTCAATTTGAAGTGTGTCTGATAGCTTGATACGGGCGCAGTGTCGTCGAACGCATTCTGACCAAAAATCGATTGCCTTTTTTATTTACGAATAATATGGAATAGTTGAAAGATTAGGTAGTCTGCGGCGAAATTTTTGGGGATTCTTCTGATTGAATATCACTTACACTGAAATCAGACGACGAATATTGTAGATAGGTAGCTATAGTTTTTATGCTTACCGCTTACGCTGGGCATACACATCTCAAGTTTACCGTCAAGTTTACTGAACGCTCGCGCTGCTTCAAGTCTGTAAACTTGACAGTAAAGTTGATCGTGTCAGGCCAGCGTTAGACAAACTTTCAGTCAAAATCCTGCCTGTTTTAATAAAAAATAATACCATATTTTTTTTTAGCAAAGCCCTGCCTCAGTTAAAAAACAAATAACATAGGCTACTATTATCTCTAGCAGCTCTAAAGGCATTTAACTTTCTCTATGACAGCTAAGTAATTTCTTTCGGAAGCTCCAACGTCCTGAATGTCGACTGAAACCTAAGCTGCTAAACATCTGACGCTAAGCTGCTAAAACACAAATTACTCAGGCAATGCCAATGGGCGATTAGCCTATCGAGTTAACAAACAGCAAAGCTAATCTGCGTGTGGAGTGGAGGTAGTGTAGAGATATCGAAAATTCATTTAACTTATTCATGATAATTATCTATGTATTGAAAAAGAATCTAACTATCCTATAGGTATACCTATCAATGATTTCAAGAATGCATAAAATGTTTAAGGATTATGCGCCATTTATAAACACTGTCCAAATTGAATTTTGTACTACTTATTGAGTATATTAAAGCCAGACAGTCATCGGAAATATACCTAGTACCTACACTAACTAGAGTCTAGACATTCCCTGTAGACAAAACCTAACGATTTTACTTGAACTAATGTTTAGCAGAATAAAAACAACGTTTACTTTCTTTCATTAATTTATATACCTACTAATCAACGAGTATAACTATTTACAAATAGTAAACTAACCAATAGTAATACAGCATTATCTCATATTCTTTCCACTGTCTGCTAACTCTTTATCAGCATAAAAAGGATCGTCTAAGTCGTCGTAATAATCTTCGTCGTAATCTTCGTCTTCCACATAACTGGTTTGTTCGTCGTGCATTGCTTCTAGAGGTGCGCGTTCGTCTCGGAGTTTTTTGTGAAGCTTATTTTGTAGGATCTGAAAATTTAGCACATTTGTAGACGGAACTGTAAAGAGCATAACGGATTATTATATTGGTAAAGTCGGTTACCAAGCTTATTTAGTAGGATCTAGAAATTCAGCATATAAGTACTATAGTTAATTATATTTTTCGGTATATTCTAAAAAATTCGGTATATTTTTCGGTATACCGAAAAATATACTAGCTATACAACTATATAGTCTAGCGATACATTGATCATAAGCCAGTTTATAGTTTTAAACATCGATGACTGTGTCTACGAATTCGTACGCGTAGATTTAGATTTTTTTTATTCTTTTATTCCGATTCTTGAATTCTTTGATTTTCCGGTATTTTCGTTGATCGAAAGGTACAAGTTTATTTGAATAAAAAATATTTTTATTCCTATTTCCGGGACAAAAAGTAGCTTATATCCGTTCCCGACATGCAAGCTGTCTCTGTGCCAAATTCCGGTAAAATTGGTTTAAAAAAAAAGAATTCAGTCCGCTCCTCAACCGTTGAGCTATTGAGGCTTTTAAAATTGGTTAAACGGGCTTTGAAAGGCTAGCAGACAGACAGACTTTCGCATTTATAATGTTAGTATAGATGATTTTTGCAGTATATAATTTTGGATGTGTTTCAAGAAACAGGCAATACAAAAGGGCATTTCTCTTTGTCCTATAATAATATCATCTGTGAAATGTGAACGGACTAATAAAATAGGTCTTGAAGCATAAATTACGTGAAAATTGTGTCATAATGTTGAAGCCAGTGGCCAAATAAGACGAGCGTCTAGCCAAAGAATTAAGCTCTACAAAAACTTTACGCTTTCATAGATACTACTAGCTAATCCAGCTTTGCTAGTTTGGAATTTGATGATATAGGAATATATAGATAAACTTATTAATGTTTTGATTATGATTACTGTTCCTTATAAATTTTAATGCAACCTGCGAATTGAATTAAAACAATGCGTATATCATTTATCAATAGCTTGGTGCAGTATGCGTCAGTCTCTTTTGTTTGTATATTGTTTAATTTCATTGTTGACATATATTTCTTTATTATCAAGTTTATTGCTCTATAGGTTGTCCTCGAACATAATTGCGTTCTGTTTACGCACTTTATATATAAAGTTAATGGAAAATTGTTAGTTATCAGCCGACCGATAACGTAATACCAAGGACGCGAAATTAGTTATAAAAGCTATGCATTCTCTAAAGCTAATTATAAGTAGGAGGATAACTTTGTTTTTTTATTCAATGTTACTATGGCTGAATCGAGCCAATTTTCCCGTGATTTATCGATTTATTTTATGGTACGAAGTAAGACACGATGGCGAGAGTGTTTGTACCGCTGTTTGATTACATCGTTAGTCAGTTTTTCGCTTCACACGCAGTAGGAAAGTACAGTATCTAAGTGGGGATACATCCCCTCAAATTTCGTCTAAAACTACTTAACCAAATTAAAAAATAAATAAAGAAACATAAATATGGAAAGACATGTGGCTTACTTGTGACAATGCAGTGCATATCAGTTGATTGCGCTTTATAAGAAGCAACGTTGATCCAAGTCAGTAACTGGATGGGTGACTACTTTGAAAATCCTTTGGCCTTGTCGTTTCCTTCGAGCTTCGACATGTTAAACCGTCGGTCCCAGATATTAACTCTAACGTCTGATAAATAAGCGTTAAAAACTTAACAGTCGAAATATTTTTAGGGTTCCCCACCTCAAAGGAAAAAAGTGTTTTACAGGATCACTTCTTCCAATTCCCTCTGCTGTTTACAAACATCAATCAAAACTGGACTTAGCGCTCTTATAAAAAAATTAAAAGAACATACCTGACGTTTCAATAAGAACTTCGCCAATTCTGCTTCTGTTTGCCAACATCAATCTCTGAGCCTTTGACTCCTCAAGCTCTACAAGTTATCACACTGGATTCAGCGCTCTTTAAAAAAAACACGGGAACATACCTGTCGTATCAAAAAGAACTTCGCCGACTCTGCTTCTGTTTGCTAATATCAGTCTTTGAGCCTTTTACTCCTGAATCTCTATAAGTTATACCACTGGACTCAGTGCCCTCAAAAATAAATACAGAAACATACCTGTCGTTTCATTAAGAACTCTGCTAACTCCTTCTTCTGTTTGCCAACATCAATCTCTGAACCTTTAACTCCTGAAGCTCTATAGGTTATCACACTAGATTCAGCATCTGCATCTATATTGTCCCAAGCCTCTTTGGTTCTCTTCCTAGCAGCTAGAAGCCTGTTCATAATCTTCTCATGGTCCAACCCAAAAACGTTGTGTGTCATTTCTGGTAGCGGTTCTTCTATAATTGGCAGTTCGTCTTCTAGTTGTTTTATTTTTGCCTGCAATAAGTATTATGGATGCTAACCAAAAGCTTTCACCCGCAACTTTGTCCGCGGTATAAATGTTATTTATAGTCTATTAGATGATGCCCGCGACTTTGTAGAGAGACAGACAAGCATGCATCCTTTACTCTTAGTTTAACTCAAAGTTAGTCATGTTTAGCATGGCCAATATTCTTTTTTTATGTTTGGCCTGTATGTATGTCCGTTCCTATATCTGCTCGTAACTACTCAACTGCTCAACCAATCTTAATAAATGATACGTAATTACTAATTAATTTGTCTAGATGGCGCGCGTGTTACTGGATAGGTACATAAAATTCTTAAAAAATCAAAATGGTGAATTTTATGCACTGTAATGTGCGGGCTGAAAAAGATGCCGTGGAAACCGCAGTCAGGGTTTTTCCGATAAATTTTTAAATTGTTTGCTTACATTAATTATTACTGTTAATTTGAAAAACCTGCTGGCCGAATTTACCTTCATTTCTGGTGATAATTTAGTGTTAGACATAAAATCTGTCTTTAGTAAATGTCCCATTTCAGTTGGTATATAATCTTCGCCATAATCTACCATTGCCAGCCGACGATCCAAGTCAACTAACCGTGCCTCTTGCCTATCTAAAAGAAAAGTATTCAAATTAGTTTATGATTTGAGATTGCTGGCAGAATCTTTTTGAATGGAATATGATTATGCTGACCAGTGTAGCTTTTAATCACAATCATTTATTTTGCTGTCATATTATGGTACATGCAACTTATCATTCGTATTTACATAAGAATCAGACATCCACATAACCTGCCATGCATGGTATGCAAATTTTTTTTTACTTAACCTAACAATTTAAAGTGGCAAATAAGCATAGATGGTAAAAATTCTTTTCGCTAACTAGCCACGGCTGAAATCTTCCACCAGACTAGACCAGAGACAATTCATATATTATATAATATATATCCTATTAGATAATGCAACTTTGTACATGCTATTTAGGTTTTTAAAAATTAGGTGTTTTTGGAATTCTCTTCAGGTTATGTTTTTAAAATTTGCTTGTATAATTCTGCTGGTTAAATAGTTTTCTTTACTTTATGTTTCATCTATTTTAAATTTTTTTATAGCGCCTGCCAGGAGTTAAACCCAGGACTTCCCACATTTAAGACCACAGTGCTCACCACTGAGCCAGGGAGGTTGTTTCAAGTAAGATTGTATTTTGGAATAATACAAACCTTTAACAAACACTATGTAGGGCACTTCACCCATCAGCCTAAGGGTTGACAGCTCATGTCTTAAAGGCCCCGCAATGGAGTGGAGGAAGCAGTTTGTCTCATCGTCTGACATATCACCCTTGCATACCCAGAAAACATTCACTGTTTTGAAGTCTGGTGTTACTGTCACCTGATGACAAATAAATATTTAAATATAGTTATTGTGGTAGTTCATACATTTTGTTTTTGTTTATTTATTCAGATGTACAAGTTAGCCTTTGACTGCAATCTCGTCTGGTGGTAAGTGATGATGCAGTCTAAAATGGGAATTATGCAGTTTCTACACAGTTGTATCTCATATACAGTATGGTTTTAGGTGCACATGGGACACACAAATAAATTATATGTGTAATATTCTGTGAAATAAATTACAGAAAATACAGAGGTACAGACTTTGATTTCTATGTGGAGATACCCAGCACTCTATCTGATAAGATAGACCCTCAATATCAAAACACAGTGATCAGCAAACAATGGAAGTAAATTAGTACAAAGAGCTATTTTGAACAAGCTCTATGCAAAATCTCTTTGAATCTTAGGCTCTGTCAAAATAAGTATGACAAAGGACATTAAGTTGTAAGCAAAAACGAGTTGCAGCCTTAACATATATACATAATAAAAGATGTAAAAATATCTTGCCTTAGATATTTCAATCCCTCTGCCCACCACTTGCATAGATACTGTTCCTGTAGACATGATGTCTGTAATGTTTTTCATGAATAACTTATTGAGCATTGCCACTCTACGGATGCCTCGCTTTCCTGGCTCATATTTTATTTTGGTCAAGCTTTTTACACTTGGCATACTGTTTGTATCTATAGGCTGTACTGGGTACCATTGCCTGAAAATTAAAAAATATTAATTTGATTTTTGACAAATTCTCTAGAGCTGCAGTGTTAGCCTTTTATAAAAATGTACATAATATATAATAAAGGGATGTGGGCTACTTGTAAACAGCGTTTCCGTTGATTGCGCTGGCTAAGCAACATTTATCTAAGTCAATAACTGTATGGGGACTGACTTTAGGGGACTGAATATGGCCTTTTTGGTTTTTCCGTGCCTTGGAGAGCATTTTAAGCTGTCGGTCCCAGGTCTTAAATCTGATAGGAATAGTTAAACTACTGTCGAAATCACACATTAATTTGAACATAACACACATACAGAGAAAATAAATAAAAATTGTACAGCATAACCTTAAAAATTTCAGTTTTTTTTTCATATTTTTCATGAATAACAAGATACTAACTTACTTTTTGTTCTTTGGATTTAACATTTTACATAATTTAACACCTTGTTTTTTGTTATAAAGCACGCAAGAACAGTGATAAAATCGGCGAAACATATTTTATGTAAAATAGCTTTATTTCCTATTATGTTTAATTCCTATAATTACTATCTATATTCACATTATTACAGTGTTGTGATTACATCCATTAATTACAAGAAGATGTAGAAGTACAGATAATTTAATTTTCTTAGTAGTATAATAATGTAAGCATTTCTAAAAAGTTAAAAATATTTTTATTTCGAACTTTATTTTGATTTTTTTGATTTTTTGTCACCTTTCGGCACTTTCGGTCAAAGCGTATGTAATTCGGTTTTTTAATCTCTGTGGTTTTTTCCACAGACTAGGAATCCGGAGTGGTTTTTTCTAGTTTCTGTGGTTTTTGCGGCCTTGGGTTCTAACCTTTTGTTTGCGATAGATAAATTAATCTATGCTTCACGTTTCATGCATACGGGCACAACACGCATGATAACACCGTTTGTCACAAGAGGCCTTCGGTGCCAACAAAGAGCATCTTTGATGAAACTGAAGTATTATAGATCTAACAGATTTATCAAAGATCTTAGCTTTGAAGTGTGTCCAAACCCCATCGAAATAATAGATCCATGCCAAAACCAAATAACTAGAATTTTCCTGGAATGCTTTTTTTCTCTCTCTCGTCTGGCTTTAACTACAAAGATTAGCCAATGTCAAGTTTGTAGTTATTTGTAACAAGTTAGGGAAACTATACAAGTATAGACTCCGTCTGTGCCGGCACTCGCCGACATACGCACGGCACCCCCTTAGAGCGCTTTCCAGTCAGTTTTAACAAAAAAACACTCCAAAAAGGCAGAG
The DNA here is from genome assembly GCF_905333055.1 of Maniola jurtina. Lineage (NCBI taxonomy): Eukaryota > Metazoa > Arthropoda > Insecta > Lepidoptera > Nymphalidae > Maniola > Maniola jurtina. The sequence continues at coordinate 4,176,838 of NC_060048.1, read as the reverse complement.
CACGCCCGCCAGCTAACACCAACACAGACGAAGTCCTCCTGGAATGCTGCATGGTACAGATCTAAACAGAGGCGCGGTGTCTGAATTTGTTATCTGTGTTATCAATCGTAGACTATCTGTAGTTTGTCAAATGTGTGTCAAAAGTTCGCGCGTGTGTGGGTGTTCCCGCCAAGGATCTGTCAAAATTAAGCCAGAAATCAAATTCGGGATAACTTTCATTGTATATTTTGGGATAAATCATATTTTAATATTAGATTTATATATTTATCACAATGTCCAAACCGGACCCAGAGTCCTATATACATAGGAACCCGGATGAAAGTGACGAAAAATGGATTGCGGCTATGGACAATTTGTGTTCAGAGTTAAATGTGGACCCAGTTGCTGCAGCCAAATCAAAGGAATCTTTTTCGGAAATCAAGCAAAATTATACGCTAGACGTGAGTTTACCAGGAGTGTTATTTACATTTCACTTAAGTATTAATTTTTAAGCTTATCAATGGAGTGCTTGGGCAATGTAACAATAAAAAGTGTCAGGTTCCTGAGGTTTCTTGTGGTTGTTTATTACTTGTAAGTTAACGTTTTCAGGGAGATGTTTTGCATTGGATGGCGTGTGCCCTATATGTTGCGTGTCGCACTTCAATCACCCCGACAGTGCAATCGGGTAAAGCTGTGGAGGGAAACTGTGTCAGCCTCACCAGGTTGCTTAGGCTTTGTAACATAAGGTATTTACTATTTATCCACAAATTATTATACATGCCTATTTTAAACTCATAATTATTGACAACTCTTTTGCTGTGTGATATCCTGTTTGAATGTAATTGTTATTAAAAATCAACTTGGATTTTTTAAAATCATTCATTCTTAATGAGATTATGCATGTCTTTAATCTCATTAAAAAAATTCATAATCTCAAGTATCTAGATCCAGATGTGTAAGCCGTAATATGTAGAGTTCAGATTCTCCTTTTTTATTACCCATCTCTTGTACCAAAATCTGCTAAATGGATGGACTGTGAAAAAATAGCAAGCGGACCCGACACACTTTTGCATTTATGTTTGTATGGAATATGTAATTATTTATTTGCAGTCTCATACAATTTTTTAACAAAATCAAGAACTGGATGGAGATGGCATTAATGTCAACAGACTTCAAAGACAGAATAACCAGATTAGAGCACAAGTTTGCTGTATCAACTGTGCTTTTTCGTAAATTCCAACCCATTTTTCAAGAGATATTTTCTGGATTGACAAATGATCCACCTAAAAGTAATTCTAAAAGCAAGAAACACAAGTGAGTATCAGTGTTAAGCCACTAATTGTATAATGTTATTTATTATATAGGTCTTTGGTTAGAATATTTTACTTCAATAATAATGCACATATATATATATATATATATATTTATTTATTTATTTATTTATTTATTTATTTATTGTATAGTATGTACCTATTAGAGTGTATGTCTATGTATACGTAATTGTATATATACATGATGACTCCTCGTCTTATCCTTTAGGTTCGAACATACGGGTTACCTGGGAGAGATCACTTTAGTGATAAGGTCGCCCTTTGTATTTTTATCTGTATCATTTATTATTTTCTTTGTAATTTTGTGCAATAAAGATGTTTAAATAAATAAAATAAATAAATAAATGCAGTACAAAAGTTAGGACTATTTGAAATTTTTACACTTTCAGTGTTTTAGGTGAATTTAAAGGAGCCTGTTGTTTCTAATGACTTATTAGCTTTTAAATTGTATAACTAGTCAATTATATTATTCATTCATTTTGAGGCATCATATAAAATATAAGCAGCAATACAATGAAACTTGGTTAGGTAATTTATGTACCTATAAGCATGTTATGCTATTCTGACAAAAACTTTGAGCAGAAAAAACACTTTGATCTTCATTACCTCATTATCACTCATTCCAATTATTCCTGATTTTTTAATTATTTATCTTGTAATTTTAATTTTTCCTAGCTCATATTGATGGATCTATCTACTTTTAATACAAATTGATGGCCAAATTTGATAAAAATATTTCTTATTTCAGGTTACAGCCCTGCACAGCAAATGCGCTATTCGAATTCACATGGTGTCTGTATGTGTGTGTGAAGGGAGAGTTTCATAACTCTGCTGATGACTTAGTAGATATGTATCATGTATTACTATCATGTCTTGACTTTGTATTTGCTAATGCCTTTATGGCAAGACGGAAGGATTTGATTAATCCTGCTTTTAAAGGTAAGACTGTTTATTCATTATATTTCTTGTCCCAAACACTTAATAAAAAGTTTATTGAAAACAATAAACAATCCACTTATTTTTAGTAACACAAAAGGATACAATACTTATAGCATCTTCAACTAAAACCGCTGATCAAATGTGGTTGGACAGTGAAGCAATGCCTTTGATTTGTGGATGAGTCAGACATAGATAAATATTTGAATCCTGACCTACTATTAAGAAAAATAATAATTGAAGTGTGTTCTGCCAAGTATTTGGCCGGTTAGTACAATACCTCCCATCTTGCTCCTGACACACCCCAGGATTGCTCTGACTAGAAGTGTCCGTCAACAGACTATTTGAAATATCTTTATGCTGTGACTATGACTATACTAATAGACTATCAGTCTTGACAATTGGAGGGGAAAAAGGTACTTTTAATACTAGATGATGCCTGCGACTACGTCCATGTGGATGTAGGTTTTTAAAAGTCCTGAGGGAACTCTGATTTTTGGGATAAAAAGTATTCTATGTCCAGGATACCAATCTCCGTACCAAATAGATAATGCTTGGGACTTCGTCCAGGAGGATTTAGGTTCTTCAAAATACCCAAGGGTACTTGATTTTCCAGGACAAAAAGTAGTCTATGTTCATTCCCAAAATGCAAGCTAGCTCAATTATATTGGATAGAATCAGGCGTTACTTTGCGGAAGTTCATGTTTAGCAAGAAACAGTTAAAAATTATTTTGCTATAATCCGCCAACAGTTGGCGGATTATAGCAAAATAATTTTTAACTGTTTCTTGCTAGCTCAATTATGTCAAAATTGCTTAAACTGATAGGCTCTGAACAGTGAAAAGGTAACAGAGCCAGACCAAACAAACTTTTATAATAATAATATGGATTAACTGGACATTTGAAACCATTAGCCTATACATTATATACATAATAAATAGGGTATTTTTTATTTTTTAAAAATTGTTTTAGGTTTACCAGAAGATTGGCACGAAGATGACTTTGAGGTGCCTAAGAAGCCACCTTGCATAATATCAGTATTGTGTGAAATCAAGGAAGGCCTAGCAGTTGAGGCTGCCACTATGAAGGAGTACAGCTGGAGGCCTGTTATTAAGAAATTCTTTGAGAAGGGGGTGAGAGTAGATTTTTTAAACAATACTTAACAGCACCTAGGTTTACACAGAAGGATTGTAAGAATATTTTTCTATATTAAGTGAGTTAAGGCCGTAAAGTGCAATTCAGCTCAATGAGCCCTGCAGCCTTAAATATAATAAACACTTCTATTGCACTATCAACATTAGACCAGGATATTTTTTTTTCAACATATTATTCAGGATGTACACTGAAAAAAATACAAGTTTGTAGTGTTACGTTTATATAATCCAATTCAACTTTATAGCTCTAACAGTTTATTTTTAAAATAGCTGTGAGTGTTGGTGATACAAGGATGGAACGACGGATAGGAAAAACTATAAGGGGTTCCTTGTTTACTACAAAACCCAGACCAAACCCTAAAAATGTATTTCTCTCTTCCAGTCATTTTGTGGTGTATAACTTCAACAATAGATTTTTAATATGTGGTACTTTTTGATTTTTACTTTAGATTTTTTTTTTAGATTCTAAAGGGTAACAGCGATCACCTAACAGGCTTATTAGATATCGGGAACTTTGATGCAAATCTGAAATCATTGAACAATCTTTACGAGACATATGTATTGAGTGTGGGAGAGTTTGACGAAAGGATATTTTTAGGTAAGTTAATTTTGAATAGATCTTTTTTAAAACATTCATTCAATCGAAAAACTGTTTTTTATAGTTAAATAATTTAAATAACTTTAATAAAATTGTAAAGGGAAAGAACCTTTCTAATTTTTTAACTTTAATTTGTATAAAAGCAGATATATCTTACCAAAAGAGGTTTTTTTATTTTGCTTTGAGTAACTGGCCATTAATAATACTTTTTAAAATAAAGTAATTTGACAAATGACAAAGTGAAGAAAACATTTCTAATCAAGTTTCTAATTGTTTGTTTTGCTTTTGTGATTTTCTTTAAAAATGTCTCGATTTGCTTGTTTAAATGCATATTTGTGGTATTATGAGAAATATGGTAAATTTTATGTTTAATAATAAATAATTTGTAAAAAAAATTTAATTGAAAATGTTTCAAAAACTTAAAGCCTAGCCTTATCTAACTGCTGTACAAATCATGCCCTCGTGGAATGGTACCATGAATACTGGCTGCATTTCCTCGCTGTACAGCCAAGTTGATTCGCTAAAGATGCGCAAAAATGAGCCAGCACCTACTGTCACTAGATGAGGCTATTAACCCTAGTGAAATGTCTTGTCAATTTTTTGTTTATTGTAATAATATTTTTAGGTGAGCACGCCAATGAACAGATCGGTACCAAGAATAAGGTATCGAAGGATGAAATATCGCAAGTTATTGCATCATTTGGCCCGGTATGTACTATGTAATTATTTGATATACTTACACTGTAAAATTTTAGTGGGTTTAGAGCCACGGCTAAGTGAATCATCTTAAGCAGTACTTCACTTCGTTGTTTTGGTAAACTAGGCGCTTTTTAGAGTTCCGTCGCTCAAAACTTTGATGTCTGTCTGTCTGTCTGTCCATCTGTCGTGCCTGTCAAGAAAACCTATAGGGTACTTCCCGTTGACCTAGAATCATGAAATTTAGCAGTTAGGTAGGTCTTATGCCACAAGTAGAGGAAAAAATCCGATAACCGTAAATTTGTGGTTACATAGCAAAACAAATATTAAAATATGTTCACAAATAATTGGTATTTTCAAAGTAAGATAACTATACCAAGTGGGATATCATATAAAAGGGCTTTACCTGTACATTCTAAAACAGATTTTTATTTCTTTTGATGCATAATAGTTTTTTATTTATCGTGCAAAATGTCTGAAAAAATACCTGAATACCGGAACCTCAGTGCGCAAGTCTGACTCGCACTTGGCCGGTTTTTTACTCTGATACAAGTCAGCCTTAGACAATTTGATTAATCTTAGTAATATACTAAATCTGGCAATAAAATGAAATGAAATGAATGGAAAAGAAAGGAATTTGTTTCATTGGTACAGAGTAGTCGCGCCTGCCCAGACACCCCTCTGACGGGGCGACGGTATTTGGCGCGGCAGGAGAAGTTAACGCCGGTCTCCGAAGCCACCAACAGTCTAGCGCGCCTAGCAGCCTTCCTGAGACATACGAGACCAAAACCATCGCCGCATCTGCTAGGGTTTTTCGCGTGAGTTAATTTTAAATTTAGTATATATTATATCATGCGCACAGCACAGCTAGAGCAAATATTTTTTCCTACGTTAATAAATAATTTTAATAAAACTGCCGTTTTACCACGCTTTCGAGTGTGTTGATTTTTCTAAATTTTGAGGTTGAGGTTCAAAATTGTAAGGTTTTTACTAAATTTTTGTATGAATATTAACTCTTAAGTTATTCTATACTAAAATTTAAATCTGTTCAGCCATTTTGCGTGATTAAGTCATTTTCTCAAACTTTCAGATTCTAGTTTTCTGAAACTTTTATTTAAATTATTAATTAGAGAGCGAAAATAGCAAGCGCAAATTTTTTATTGGATTTAATGTTTGATCTAGCGTCCGTTACTTACGTGAAAAAAAATTATATTTCATAGGGATTGCGGTGTGAGCGAAGACGCAATTAACGCGCGGGTGATAGAGCCATGCCAAGGCTGGCAGGAGCAGTTCGCCAGCAGCCTGCAGGAGACCAACTGCAGCAGGGAAACCATCGCGTTCCGCTGCAACATGGTCACGTGCTTGTACTACAAGGTGCTGGAGCACATCATCCGCGAGGAGCATCGGAAGAAGCCGCAGCTGTCTCTACAGGTACATGTCTATTCTAACCTCATTGATGACCTGTAGATACGATGAATAGTAGATTGGCCGAATATGACGAATAGTAATTTGTCCGAATAAGACGAATAGTTGTTTGGTCGAATACCGAATATTCGGCCGATTACTAAAGACAGTATAAATGCGAGGAGGATATAGCTGTGGCAAGGTATTTGTCTATTCTAACCTCATTGATAACCTGTAGATACGACGAATAAGTAAATTGACTGCACATGACGAATGGTAATATGTCTGAATAAAATGAAAAGTTGTTTGGTCTAATACCGAATATTCGGGCAACTACTAGAAAATAGTATAAACGAGGGGGCCGTGCTAAGGCTGGCAGGAGCATTTCAAAGATAGGCTGTACAGTTGCTGGTGAATAGTAGTGTTCAAATACTAAATATTCAGTAAACATCTAGAGGACATTACAAGCTTATCTTATGCCTGTTCTGCTACGGATTTGTCAGGTTTTGGATGGTGACTTTGTTTCAGATTCTTCTATCGCAAGAGACATACCAACTGACAGTGTACGCGTGTTGCACGGAAGTGGTACTACACGCATACGGCGTTCACTCGCTGCGCTTTCCTCGCGTGCTCCAGATATATGGTCTCAGCGCGTTTCACTTCTATAAGATCATTGAGCTAGTGGTGCAGGCTGTTGTTGAAAAGCTCAGCAGGGATGTCATCAAGCACCTTAATGCGGTAAGTCTTAAAGTTCTCTTTTCTTATACGTAGAGTATGGTACGACCTTAGGAAAAATACCAGGCGGTTACTACGCTAAAAAAAGAATGTGCTTGATGCATTTGTGTCTAGAGCCATCTTCGCATTGTTGCCTTTCTAATGAAACTGGTTTGAGGCACAACTGTTGGATGGTTTCAAACTTATAATGGATATAGGTAGAAACATTTTTGTGTTTTATATATTACGACTATGTACCAAATAGTTGCGGTGGTATAGTCTTGACACATTAAGTATTTTACATAGGTGGCAAAAAATTTCTACATGAAATTGATTTTCAGAAATGAACTTGCACTAACCTAATATTTTTGTGTTGTACTTACGATATTCAACGCATAACAGGCGGAAATGTTTAAGTGCGGAAACCAGCCCAGAGAGAAGAAAGATGATATTCATGATTCATTTTATATCAGGTGGAAGAGCAAGTACTAGAATCGCTAGTGTGGACGTCGGACAGTCCACTTTGGGAGCAGCTAACAAAGACGCCCGTCCCCGCCTCCACTGAAGTGTATGTCCAAGAATCGCCTAACAGCCGAAGGACTATTGGTATGTGTTTTGATATAAAAATTAATTTGATCATTAACAAATCTCGGTACAATACTTTCCATAAAAGTCTGTTTATTGCGCATACATTTTGAGAACTCACCCGCCTTATTTGCTTTATGTGTCAACTGTCATGTCAAAACTACAATCTTTAGTCCTAATTCGCACGAGCGTTAAAAAATCGTTGCGTTAAAACCTGGCGTTGGCTGAACATACAAAGTGCGCGTTAAAAAAGCGTTGACGTGTGAACAGATACTTGGGAATGCATTTGTTCTATTTGAAACGCTTTTTTAACGGACGTTAAAAAAGCTCTCGTGCGAATGAGGCCTTAGTCCTTAATTTAGGGTAAACCGTACTTTTGACATGACAGTTAACAGAGAAAATATGGCGATTGAGTTCTCATTTATGCATTATATGACCTTATTTTCATTTTTTTTATCGTAATTTTATTAAATAAAGGTGGTATGCAATCGCCCGTTTCTGCAGCAATCGACAGCTACATAACGCCGATGGCAGATCAGGCAAAGAAGCAGCTGTTCAAGGACAATGTGAAACCTGGACAGTCGCTATTAGGTATGTAAAATTATAAAAGATTAAAATTTTCGAAATATATTTAATATACAGAAATCGACCAATTACATCTTTATTATAACTCTAGATAAACTCATAACATCTGCATCGGATTATATTATAACAAACCCCACCACACAAATTGCAAATCCTATTTTATCCTTTAGGGATTGAATTTTCAAAAATCATTTCTTAGCAGATGTCCACATCATATCTGCATGCCAAATTTTATCTTAATCCGTCCAGTAGTTTGAGCTATTCGATATACGGCGACTATACGGCGATAAAAGCGTTGTTAAATCAGTCAGTCAGTCACCTTTCTCTTTTCCTGTTACTTACTTACGTAGATAACTAAGTAACTAAGATATATTCCTTACAAAACGATTATTTCCAGTGCAAACCAACAATGTGAAACAAGAAACGTTAGAGTCTGCATCGCCGCCACCCGCACCTTCTGTCGTTGACACCGCCCCCAACACCCCCAACACAACGCCGAAGAAGGCCAATAACTCATTAATACTCTTCTTTAGAAAGGTTAGTATATTGAAAATACTCTTCTTTAGAAAAGTCAGTACATTGAAAATACTCTTTAGAACGGTCAGTACATTGAAAACACTCTTCTTTAGTTTCGTAAATTATAAACCCTATTCTGTAGAAAGTTCAGAAAATTGTTAGTACTCATTTTTAGAAAGGTCATCTCATATACTCATTTAGAAGGTCAGAGACATTGAATACACTTTTCTTTAGAAACGTCTGTAAATTGAAAACACTTATAAAATACTTCAAAATATCAGACTTCTGACACTGAAAAAACTTTTAATGTTAGAAATATATCTATTGCTAAATGCTGAGTAGAGTCCATTTTGGTACCACACACCACGCATATTATTTCGAGCAATTATTATCCTTCTTGTGGCACCAAAAACACTTTTTTTTCTTTGTTGTAACTTTTATTTTTTCGTCGACAGTTCTACAGTCTAGCAGTAGTGAGAATGAATGACCTGTGCACGCGGCTGGGTTTAACAGACGATGAGCTGAAGCGCAAAATATGGACGTGCCTGGAATACTCCATCATGCACCAAACACAGCTCATGCGAGATCGACATCTGGATCAGATCCTGATGTGCGCCGTATACGTCATTTGCAAGGTTGGTGCATATTTATAGCAGACTGAGCTCACGAGAAATATACCTTACTTAGGTGCTGCTAATGATTAAGCAACCTTATGTTAAGTGATTACCGCTGCCAATGAATGGCAGCGGTATTAAGTGATTACCGCTGCCAATGAATGGCAGCGGTAATCACTTAACATAAGGTTGCTCTTGCTCGTTAATTGCTTACTATTTTTTTAAATATCTACGGCAGCGCGCCCCTTTGACGGAACTAGCATAATTCTTATGTCTAATGAAAAGAGAGATAAGCGTAACTCTCTCTGATGAAAAGTGGGATAAGAGTTACGCGTTAGAAAGAGAGGCGTTGATTAGATTTTAGGTCGCGCCGCTGTGCAAGCTGAATTTCATTTTATTTTGTCTTATCATATGAGTCGCTATTTAGTTTTAAAATGCCTTTGGAGTGACTTTTCTGTACCTTAGGCTCCGGCTAAACGTTTCGTCTTACCTGAGTGCTTACAGAGAATTATTTGTTTCAGGTATCAAATACAGCGACAAATCAAGTGGAGAGAACATTCGCAGACATCATGCGATGTTACCGACAGAGACCTCTAGCTGACAATCATGTTTATAGATCAGTTTTGATCAACAAAGGGAGCGAAGAAGGTATGTAGATATCAAAAAACTAAATATCTATATTACGGAAAATAATATAATTTTCAATACTACAAGGTTGAATGTTGAAAAATCTACATTGGTACTATTATAACCTCTGAAATGACAAGTCTTTTACTTTTATGCCTTTTACAAATTCTCTATGTGGGTACGTTATCTATAGGATAAGTTTTGCACGAGGTTTAGACCTGTCTGAATTCAGTTTAGAAATTGTGTAGAACAGAATTAGGATGGTTGAAATAGTTCTGTTTCTAAAGCTAAAAATGTTTTCTATATTAAATAATGTAAGACTAAGAAATTTCTTCATAATGTAAAATATTAGTAGTTATAGACCATAGAGAAGCAAAAAAGGGTCTAATGATTACAAAGACATAAGCTTGGTATTGATACACATTTGAAGCAAATATCTATACATATTATAAAATTGTAGAAAAGTGGTGTCTGTACAATGGAAATATATAAAAAAAAAGTAGCAGGGGTTGTTATTATATCGATGCCGAACCCGAAATTGTAATTAATTTTTTTTGTCTGTTTGTCTGTGTGTTTGTGCACGCTAATATCAGAAACGGCTTATTCGATTTAGATACGGTTTTCACTAATATATTGTAGTAAGCTTCACTTAACATTTAGTGTTTATTTCATGTCAATCGGTTCATAAATAAAAAAGTTATGTCAATTTAAAGAATCACGGCGAACATTTTTAACGTACAGAGTACGTACTACACGCCTCGCGCCTGAGCGTCCGTGGCTATATAAAGCGCGCTGAGAGCTATTCCACGCGAACGAAGTCGCGGGCACAGCTAGTATTTATTAAATCTCTTTTGTGTAGTATGATGATGGTCAGAGGTTATTATATTATGACTATGACAGAAATAATCGACATGAGGCGAGTCGCGGAGGAACGCTGGATTCAGGCGCTGCAAGACGGTGGCGTGTGGAAATCCCTAAATTAGACCTATGTCAAGCCGTGGGCAGTGGATTTCTATCGGTTGATCATGATGATGATGATGATGATGATAGAAATAATGTTTGTTTTAGAATCACCCGAGAGAGGAGATTTGATCAACTTCTACAACAAAGTCTACGTTAAATGCATGCAGGCCTTCGCACTCAGGTTTACAGGGAGGCATAGAGACGTAAGTATGCCTGTCTGTTTGTAACCTCTCTTCGTCTTAACCGCTAACCAGAAGAACCAGAACTTCGATTGTATGTGATTTGTTTTTGACCAGTAAGAACCTTTTTTTTCAGAATAAAAAATGTACTATGTCTATAGATACACAGAAGATGCCTTTATCTTGAAAAGTTTTCAAACTCAAACTCAAATTCAGATATTTTTCGGACGGAAATAACTTTCATATGTTACTTTAGTCGAAAATGGTCGGCAAACAGAACATCTGTTTGGGGCGGCCACCAAAGATTTATTTTTACGTACTACGACTCCTTATCAAAACTACTAAATTACTTTTAAATTGTTTTTTATCACTGTCACAAAGTCAAAGAAAATTTACTTCAACCGCGCGATAGGTTACACGTCCAAACTGTTTTGTACAATTCCGTACCTCAAAAGAAAAAAAGGGAACTCTTATAAAATCACTTCGTCGTCTGTCTGTTTCATCAAAATCATGAAAGGCAGGTAACAATGTCTTATAGCACAAGTAAAGCAAAAAATCTGAAAACTGAATTTGTGGTTACATCACAATTTTTTTTTTAATAAAAACCAATTTGTATAAATTTGTATTGCAATGCATTGGCAGGAATGCAGTCTGTCTCCATTGCCGGCGGGTAGGGCGAGCCGAGCGGGGAGGTCGCCGGGCGGCCAACGCGTGTCTGAGAGACACCAGTTGTACGTCAAACCCCTAACAACGCCGCCCAACCATCAGCACCATCTCACTTACCGGTTTAGCAGGAGTCCTGCCAAGGTACTATGACGTCATGTTTATCCCACTTCTGATACCGTTATACTCACTCGTACTCAGTACGGAACCAAAAGAATGACCTTGTTTTTAGTCTCAATAGCAGGGAAGGGTAGTTCAAACGGGAAATTCAGCGCATGTGTAAGAGACACCAGATGTATGTCAAACCCATTACACCGCCGCTGCCTAAACAGCACCAGTTAAGTAGGAGCATTGCTAAGATACTATGACGTCATGTTTATCCTACTTCTGCTATCGTTACATTTTACTAGATCTCGTCTTCAAGGTGATATATGAAACCGCATCATCAACAACGCTTTTATCGCTTGGTGCGTAGCCCTGTATTTATTGTACTTGGTCTAGGAGCATTAGCCACATACTTTACCTCCCGCATTAGTAGTTACCACGCGTTTTCGTAAGTCTAATACACATCAATCCCGTTTTAAAGCGAGTGTACGCGTGTACAAGTATCCCCACTATTTTCGCTCATGTCTCAAGATACGTACATCCGTGTCGGCGCCTATATCTCATCTTTAAGGAATCGTCAAAGCAGTGGTATATGAAATCGCTCACCAACCATTTAGCATCACTATTCATCAACGCTTTATTACGTTGTCTTCTTTACATTTTGTGTACTTTTTGTCTGGTGGGAGGCTTCGACCATGGTTAGCTACCACCCTACCGGCAAGGCTGTGCCGCCAAGCGATTTAGCTTTCCGGTACGATGCCATGTACCAAATGGACCAAAGAGGTAGGGGTAAAAACTACCAGATCCCTTCCAGGTTAGCCCGTTTTCACCTTAGACTGCATCATCACTTACCACCAGGTGAGATTGCAGTCAAGGGCTAACTTGTATATAACTTGAATAAATAAATAAAACGTTGGTTCTTATTTCTTATCAGGATCTGCACGCAATCAACACGATGGTGTCGTGTGAGGTCGGCGGCATAAAGCGGGCGGCGGAAGGCAGCGACGTGGTGAAGCGCGCGCGCTACACGGCGGCCGGCGTGGCGCGCAAGCTGCAGGGGCTGGTCAGCGACCGGCAAGCGGTCTGATTTATTGGTGAGTTTGCTGCTGTGTGTCACTGTCAATGGTACAGTCAACAAAGCTAATTTAGCATCCACCAGTACAAGCAACTCAGGGTGCAAACCTAGCTTTGCTGCTCACTGTACGTGCTTCAATGTATTGTGAGAACGTGTCTGATACTCTGTCATGTGTCACTGGCATGTGTGACATGCTTCAATGAATTGTGTGACTGTTACTCGTTCTTGTTCTTTGCTTCTTGTTCTTGTGACTCTGTTGCTGGTATGTGTGCTGATCATCTATGGATTATGGCAATGACATTGTGCTTTGACGGTAAATTGTGACTTATGTTGTGATAAATTGTGCGACTACTGATTATATTGGCATATGTGTTATATTTCGATAGATTTTGTGAACGTCTCAGTGGCATATGTGATGTCCTCGGTATGTTAGTTTCACTAGCTGATGCCCGCGACTTCATCCGCGTGGATTTAGGTTTTTAAGGATTCCGTGGGAACTCTTTAATTTTCCGGGGTAAAAAGTAGCCTATGTCACTCACCAGGTCTTTACCTACACCCATGCAAGAAACCTCGTCGATCCGTTTCTCCGTTGCAACCTGATTAAAGGACAAACCAATAAACAGACAAACAAACACACTTTTGTATTTATAATATGGACAGTGATTGTGACTACTGGCTCTACAATTTTTACTAGGTACACTACAAAAAATTGGTTACTGAAAATTTAAACTATTTTTTTTCCTTTTCAGATGTAAAACTACCCGCCATATTTACACGAGACATCCAAATGAAGTTCAGTCATATTTATTGTATGTAGTACCAAAAATGTTGCTTTTAGCTCTCTAGGGTATTCTTTTCCTTTACGGTTTTTATTTTATTATGAATGACGAATTATTAAAAAAAATCAATTTTTAATGTAAGAAAATATATTTTGTCACAATACAGCCCTTCATTTGGCCAAGTCTTATGCTATGATTGGTGCTAATTAGACGGTTTGTAAAGCCCAATGTCCACTTGGTCGCGGAATCGAATCATAGTATTTCTATTCTAATATATTTTCAATGCTGCTACTGTTCAATGCTTTTAGATCCATGCCATAGATCCGGGGTTCAATTTCGCATGTACTTTCAAATTTTCGAAGTTATGTACGGTTTATTAAAGCTGGATGCGACGGGTCTGCCCGCACAGAAATTAGCTCTAGTATCAAATAATTTATAGGTTGTAATCAATACTAGAGCTAATTTTTTTAAACTGGAACCTTTCAAGTAAAGATTTTTATATAAACCTGTGAGGATGATACTGCCATTGGCGCAATTAAAATGCCATAAGCCTACGTTGTCGTATTAGTTTACAAATTGCGAAAAACCAAATTAAATTTGAATTTCGCGGGCAGTTAAGTATATCACTTTAAAGGTTAAGAAAAACATCGTGAGGAAGCCTGCATGCCAGAGAGTTCTCCATAATATTCTGATAGATTGTGTGAAGTCTGCCAATTTGCACTTGGCCAACGTGATAAACTACCGCCAAACTATTTTCATTCTGAGCGAAGATACGTGCTCAGTAGTGAGTCATTGATACATTGACGTGTGCGATTCAACTCGGTGCGACGCCGCGTTTTTTTATTGAAACATATTTTTTTTTAGTTTTTAGATAAACGAATCACTTACGATTCGATTCGGCGGTCATCTATTGGACGTTAGGCTTTACCTTTCTTTTTTGTTATTTCCTATATTAATCAGTAAGTTATAATGGTAGTTCAATAAAAATTATCGGTACAACTCAACGATTTTAAGTTAAATATCTTAAAATCATGCACTTTGTTTTAACTAATATTAACATTACAAAATAATTTACAAAAAGCTTTAAACTTGTGTCTCGGATGTAAAATAAATCACCATAGATTTATAATAATAAAAAAATATCAATCATGTATCACAGTTTTGAGAAGTGTCATGCGAATCAGCGCCATTGTATTCATTGATAGTAAAATGTTTCATTAAATGAATAAAAGGTGTTTAGAGATTGCACCAACAACACAAATGAAGTATATTGATCTCATATCTTATTTATGTGGATGTTTATTGTGTTAATATGCCATATTATCTAAAATTGCTCATTTCTTTTTAGTTAGTAAGTTATATATTGGCTGTGTTGTTGTTCTTACGACCATTCTTACTTACAACGACAACATTCGTCCCTACAACGAGTTTTTAGCTTTCGGAAACTTATTTGATGTCGAGTTCCACCACACTTCAACATTCGGCGCCCCATGCGAAAACCGTTTGAATGAATGGATTTTATAAATTTTGAATATTATCATGAAATTGGTCAATAAAACAAGAACCTTTGGGTTCCTTTTCCATTAAATTAATGTTAAATACAGACACGAAAACAATCAAGTTTTTGGAGTAAACTCGTTTTAAGGATCATAAAGGCTTTAGGTTGCCTGTCCATTGAAGCGGAGTAAACCAATCAGTATTGATAGACGACGTGATCATTTAATCACGTGTTGAGCGGTTAAAAATTTCCGCTAGTGAATAGGTATCCTTATTCGCTATGATATTGAAATCATATCACTCGTGTAGCACATTTATTAACGTTAAGGTTGATCTACACCTACGCACGCACACGAACCGTTCACACGGCGCACATAATGTGGATGTATTCACGAATCACGAGTGACTTGCGTGTATGTTGTATAAGTTACGGCGTGCTTTTATCCGTGAATTTTTGAAAGCAAGCAAAAACATACGCGTTCGCGACATGCACGCGCGCGCTAACGCGTCCACAAGATACAAGATACAAGATTTTTATTTGCAGAAACATTTTTGTTTACAGTTAGGTGTTATTAAATACATAGTAGAAATGTTTCACCTTACATAATCAGGCATGCAAAATTTCTACAAGGTCATTCATATTTAAGTTACAGAGTCATTCATATTAAAGATTCATTTATTTAAACTATGCTTTGAATGTCAAAAATTCATCACAGGCGTGCGATGCGCGTTGTGTGCGCGGTAAGAGCGCGTGCGCAGGTGTATCCACCTTTATATAATAAATAAGTGTAATTCGATAGCCTTCATACAAATCTGTTTCACATATCTTAGATTTGAATATCACAGCGATACGCCTCAGTAAGAACAGTTTGCAGAGACAGTTTTGAATTTACCTATTTGATATAGGTATTAGATTTTTGTTTACCAATGTAGTCATTTTTGTATATAAAAATATGAAAAAGGCTTAAAAGCTTAACCAGTAAAAGTTATTTTAATGGTTGCTAAAAACAGAGATTTTCATTCTATTTTATTTTGAAATGAGTGTTTTCATTGAAACTTAAATGTTTATGCTAGGTACACATTACCTAGAAGGAGTTCCTTTTTATTTTGCCCGACTGCACAATTCAGTCTTAAATCTTATTTTATTTTGCTTCCATTAATATTATTTTATTCCTAGTTTGTAAGAGAAAATCATAAGAGTTAAATCAAATGCGTTTAAACCCACAATTGAAATTAAATGACTGTATATTTCGGACCATTTATCATGTATTCTATGTAGATTTTACTTCCTAGTATGTAATAAAAAATATTAAAAATATGCTTTGTTTCATTTTTAATTTCACCAGTAAAGCTATGGTTTCCTCCAAAAGCGGTGCCGTTTTTAAACGAACGCAATATGATGATCGCAAAAAGACGGCCGTAAACATGTGGAGTGTTCGAGACTGCATTGACCGTTTTATTACGGTGAACAGACCACAAAGTACGTGTTAATGGTTGAAAATGGACGAACTTGATTAAGCGTTACTCGTATATTTGGAAGATGAACAATCATCAGAAGACGAAAATAGTCTAGTCTTTATGTTTTACATTATACAGCACATCATGAACACGCACAAAATCAGTTAAAATTTCATCATCTCGCTGGTCCAGTTGATGAAACTCATTTTGAACAATAAATATTTTAAAATGGCACGCAAATTAATATTACGCTTGAAAATACCTTCACCGCTATGAAAAAAACGTTGACAGACACTTCGACACCGACAAGACGGCCGTCATGCAAATGGCGGTACCGCTTTTTGACGTTACGGTGTCAATTACCGTTATCTAGGAAACCGCGCCATATTGTTTACATAGACAACGTTCTAGTGACGTCATTCACCGCTGTATTACGGCCGCTACATGATGGCACCGCTTTTGGAGGAAACCAGAGCTTAACAAAACGAAAACGGAATAACTCTTACTATCCTCAAAAAGTACAGAACCAATTTTGATGTGATTTTTTGATTACCATAGACAGGTATCATAGATAAGACTATCTATATCAGCCATTTGGTATGTAGGTATGCTTTACCTGTTACTGTATAAATATGTATAATACTGGCTTCCCACGGTGCGTGATTCTGCACGCACGGCCGACGACGGTCTTGAGGTTCGAAACTATATTGTCATTTGCGGATCAAACGCACCGCAACGAACCTGTCTGCACTACCAAGGACGATTACTCTTCCCATGGTGCTTTGGTGGGGGCTGGTTCGCGTCCATCCGCAATATCACTCACCGTGGGAAGCCGGTAAAAGAAAATATTAAAAAAATCGATCTATTTTAAATACTTTATTTACGAGGTACAAGGTATTTTACAGAAATCCAGAATTCCTATTATAACATGTATAATGATAATAATTATTACTTATATTAATTAACAAACTGCCCATCTGCTATCCCCATAAACAATGAATTCTGTTCCACTGATTAAGTCTTAAATCTGTCAAGATATTTTCAATTTTTCTTATAGGTGCTTATCCACGGAAGCGTAGAGGAGACATGATTAGATTATTGACGGATGACATCTGGTAAACCATATTAAAGTTTAGTTCAATCTAATGATACTACTAGAGACGAGATATAATAAAAGCAAGAGTGACGCGATGTTTCATTCACTCGTACACAGAAGTAATTTACGTTAGGTGAGCACAATCGCTTGATCTCCGTTTCTTACAGCCAGATTTCTATGCTTTAGTTCTTATTCTAAGACTTCATAACTCTGATCTATTGACGCCTCACCGCTTTAGTGGACAGGCACCCTAATCTTCGAAGTTAACTATTCTTATTTTGCGACAACATAAAAAGTAAACCTTACTTATTTACAATTCTTATACTTTAAGTAGGTACTTAAAAATAATAGCCTTTATAAGTAGCTAAAAAAAATTATTTATGATCAGTACGCATCTACGATATTAACCAGACAGTATTTTTTAAATTTTTGTTACATTATTTAGTTCGCGCAAATCAAGAACCTAATCCAATCCGAAGTTTCAATATTGGATTAAATACACAAGCCCGGCTTAGATATGTAGCTCGATTCCGTAAAACCTGCATCAATCATTATTACAATCGCAATTGATGTTATTAGCTTTTATGGTATGCAGCAATGCATTGTAGCCAATAGTGAGCGAGCGTCAACCAATCAAAGGTGATTGCGATCGTGACATTGTAGCTGTCATTCTACCGCAATCGTAGTACCTTTTCTTGTATAATATTGCTCAGTCATACGCCTCGTATAATACGTACTTGTTTTACGCGTAGGTACTCACTATATTTCCAACTGAGGCTCCAATCTATAAAGCGCACTTAGAGCCATTACGCACGGTCGCCTAGTCGTCCGGCAACTCGGTCGACGGTGACCGTTAGGATCTGTAATGTATATAGAAGTCGCCTTGTCTATACCGCAACTTCGTGCACATACACACGGCGACTTCCATATAAATTACAGATTCGTCTACGACAGAACTAAGATCGCCGTCGACCGAGTTGACGGACGACTAGTAGACCGTGCGTAATGGCTCTTAGGCTGAAATCTATAAAGCGCACTTTGACTTTGCTCTGACTTAAGATTGAGTTAAAACGAGACAGATTTATGTGAGAGATATAGCTCTGTCTCGTTTTAACTCTGTCTTAAGTCTAAGCAAAGGCAGAGCACGCTCTATAGATCTCACCCTTAGACTTAGCTCAGATTTACGACACAGTTAAAACGAGAGAGACTTAAATCTATTATTCATCAAGTAGTGAAAGTACGCTTTGTAGATCTCAGCCAAAGACGTTACAATACTGGGGAAAACATTCCTATTGTTAGTTAGAACGCATTGTATGCCCGCGTTGCAGTTAGAGGTCCAGCAGCGAGTCCGTGGACAGCGGCGACGAGCGCGCGGAGGGCGGGGCCGAGCGCGAGTGTCAGGTGCCGCGCCCCTGCAATCACGCGATTGGTTGAATGCCCACAAAACCAAAGAATTCATTATTATATAGAGCAAAATAAAATATTTCTTAGTAATTATTAAAGTGTCTTCCAAAATTCGTAAATCCACATTCTATGCTTGTTTTAAGTTTGCTTACCACTTTAAATTATCAATTTAACTAAAAAAGTTCGTCAAATTACGTCAAATGTTATGACACATCATGAATGTCACATCTATCACATCCCTTACAAAGCAAGCGTTTTGAGTTTGATAAAAAGCCGCT
Source organism: Maniola jurtina (assembly GCF_905333055.1). NCBI lineage: Eukaryota > Metazoa > Arthropoda > Insecta > Lepidoptera > Nymphalidae > Maniola > Maniola jurtina. The sequence goes on along the minus strand of NC_060048.1, from coordinate 4,157,603 downwards.
GATTTGACTAGTAATCATCATCCCTATTCTATATCATTTTGTGTATGCCTGAATAAAGCCTGCGCTCACCTTGCCCTCCTTTATAGCAATGACGTACCGCTGCGCGACGCGCTCGGCCGGCGAGTACCCGTCCGCGTACGACGAGTCCTGACGATAAAAAACTATGGTTACTAAATATACGCCAAAACGTTACGTTACAAACACCCTTGTTACGACGTAATAAAGTGCAGTTCAGCTCGCACAGCACTGCATCACAAGTTCGACAAACGCCCTTCATTTGCTCATCATTGTCTCTTTCTCTCGCATGTATCTCTCTCTCTCTCTAAGGGTGCCTTTCCACCAGAGATGTTCTATGCAGCTATGCTGCGAAGATGTGAAATCTACCTTACAAAAATATGTGACCGTTTCCACCAATACTAAGCTATGTAGTTACTCTGCTCTGCACATAGTTACACCACTCGCGACGGCCCATAGCAGGCATCCATAGCACGCATCCTTCCATATATTCCATCTTAATTGAATCTGTTTCCACCAGTGCTAAGCTATGTGCACCAATGAATATGATTGGTGGATATCAAACGCATCCATAGCAACGTAGCGATTGCGAGGCGCTGCCTCTCGGTTCACGTGACCAAGTGAGCCCAGCATAGTAGTACCTCAAACAGCACTTCATAGGGGTCGGCCGCGGAGGCGGGCAGGCGGTTGACGACGGCGCGGTAGAAGCACGTGGTCTGCGGGTACAGCGCCATCACCACGGCGCCCTTGGGGAACAGCGCGTGCTCGTCCGTGCGCGGCTCGGCACGCATCAGCGGCAGCGCCACGACGCGGCGCTTGCTCAGCACGTGCCTGTTCTTCTGCTCCTCGTCTATGTCGTCCACTTCGTATTTGCCTTGAGCTGGCAGCCAGCTGACCACCTGTAAAAAATCCACGATTTATTGAAGCGGGGCTCCTTTTTAATGGACGTTGAATGGGGCAAATTCGAAAAGTTGTAGATATCAAACAAAATTAAAGGATAACCAAGAGGGTGTAATCCCAAACCAGCACTTGCACTTAGCCATGTTGCTTTCCAAATGCCACTAACAGATTAAAATGGCGATTCCTCGTGAGAGAAGGTAAGTTTAATCCATCAGGCTGCATGCATCCACTACTGGACATGGCCTTTTCATGAGAGTGCCTCCAAGTCTGTTGCCTTGCTCATCCACCAACTTCCGTCGCCTTCAGATCATGGGTCCAGCAGTCTGGTTGTCCTACATTACGCTAACCAACGTGGTCTCCATCCCATTCGTCCAGTCCATTATGTAAGAGAAGGTGATTTGTGGCAAAGATAACGATCTTCAACAATTAAAACGTATGGAAACTCAGGCAAAGCTACCTAGAACGATTGAAGACTGGAATTCTTTACCTCTGCCAATATCCAGTTCTCCTCTTTCTCGGAGACCCTGACCAGGGCTGCCACAGCGTCCCCGGGCCGCGCTATATGTCCTGGGTCGGCTGGTATGGCTCCGCACAGAGGGGGCGCGCGCTCGCCCACGCGCCCCACGTGCAGGGGTAGGGTCTGGGCCGCACTGAGCAACATCTTCATTAGGGCTCCACAGCCTATCGTCTCTTTGTTGCCTGCATGTCGAGCCTGAATAACGAAAAATTATTGAAAATTCATACTACGATTTATGAATGCGAAATTGTGTCTTTTGATAAAATTTGGAACTGAGATATTTTACATCCCAGGGCATGCATAAGCTTTGTTTTTTTTTTCCTGAAAGACTAGAATTCAGAATTTACAGAATTTTAAAAACCTAATCATGTAGACTAAGTCAATCGAGTGTATCATCTAGGCTAGGTATAAGTAATTATTTGTGATTTATTATTACTTGTATATAGATATTTTTGACAGAACAGGTGACTGGGCAAACATGCTTGTTAAGGTATGTGGAAACTGGAAACTCCAAAAAATCTATCCTTCAGGTAAAGTACTAAGATGGTGCCTAGAATTTTTAGACTTTCAAACAAGAACAGAAAACTTGTTTTATTGAAATAACTAATATGTATGTTAATTGACATATTTCTAAAGAATAATATAAAACAAACCTGGATCCTTCTCTCATTCTTTATGGATCGTATTTCATAAATTCTCGACAGCGCTGCACGGAGCACCCTCTCTTCCTGCTCAGCAGCAGTAAGCCCTGCTTTATATAAACCTTTCAACTGCATTTGCTAAAAACATGAAATATTTGATTACTATATAAAACACAGTGACTTTTTATTTGAAGACCTTTACTATATTGTACTTATAGTTTTTTTTTTAATTTTAGGGTTCTGTATCTCCAGAGAAAAAAAGGAAAAAAAACCTAAGTACTTTCCCACTGCTCTAGTTTTCGCATTGGAAATCAAAGGGCCATAGAGATGATACACCATGAAATGTGAGAAGTTCACCTGTTGAGAAGAGCTGGATGAATCATCCGCAGACGATGAAGATTCGGTGGACTTCTCAGCTCTCAATATGGAGTCAATGCATTGCTCATTGCGAGTCCTCTCTGTTTCTATGTCATATATCAACCTGTGCAATGACCTTAAGCGCTCCTGCAACAATTTTCATGTATCAAAATCTTTTTTTTTTTAATTTTTAATTTTAATAATAGTTTATTTACAAAACAAATTTTCAGGGCAACTCCTACTTCTAATGTGATGTTTTAAGGGTTATAACTTCAAATATAATTTCCCTATACAACAATATTTAGATTTATTGTTGTCACACATAGATAATAGACAGAGAAATTGATGATTTCACTTAGTTTTAGACCTAAAACAACAAAAAATAGACTTATCAATGTAATATGTTTCTATGTAAACCCAAATAAATGTAACCCTATGTAAATAGGTTCTGTTGTACTTTACCTGCACTTGCTGTGCCGCAACGTCCGCTGTTAGCGGCATCTCTAGACGTCTAGCCCTTCAGACAGCCTCCAACTCAAATAAATTACGTGAAACCAGCTCACACACAGAAACACCTTTAGACACAACAAAGTTTTTGTAACAAAATATATACAAGTATTAATTTATCACTAGAATCATACTAGTAAATATATACCAAGAAACTTATACATAATATATTAATAGTGAATAAAAAAATAATGGGCTTACAAGTAAAATTGTTTTGAGCCAAACAATGTTGTGCAGCATAAGTAAGAACAATTTATTCTTATTATTATAAGTACTACCTTCTAGGACCAATTTTATCAAATAAATATAAATATGTTTAATTAATTCAGCGAAGAATTTATTTATAGTTGACACTCTCTTTTGTTGCTTTTATTATAATTTTATTTTATTTTTCGTTTTGATGTCTTCATGGAATTTTTTGAAAATAATTGACCACAGACAATTGACAAGCACCTCAGAAAAACATCAGCACTCAGGACACAGGCCACAGAGTTCGAACAGAGCTCTTTAGCACAGAGCATAAAAACAGCAAACAAACCATAAGCAAACACACAGGGTAACACAGGGATTGTGAACATTGCATTGTCAATATGGATGGTTCATTGTAGCCCTATTTGATCTTTCCCTTCTGAATTTTTAGTGAATAGTCCGAATCCTTGCTGTGTGTGATCAACCCATCGCTGGCTCACGGGTCTCCTCTCAGAGTGAAAAGGGCAGACTTCACACGACCTTTGAGAATAAAAACCAACGTGAACATTATGGAGAATTCTCAGGCGTGCAGATTTCCTTACGATGTTTTGCCTTCACCATTATAAAGCAAGTGATATATTTTGATAACTTAAAACGCAAAGTTAGTGGTGCTGTCTGGGATCGAACCCTTGACCTTTGACACAGCTGCTTGCTTGCTGTCTGTCCCAAGCCTTAATAATCCATAGACAAAGATCGCGCCATTTTCAAATGTCATTTGTCATGATTGTATTGTGTCATTAGTTGTCAAATAATTGTTTAGCGAAAAAAATATTTTTGAAATTTTGCAAAAAAATAAATCTGTAAATATTACGATTATATTGAAATATTCGTGTGAAATAAACATTAAGTGTGAAGTGAAATACTTTTAAGTAGATAATGCTTATAATATTTTTAAATTAGGTCACTCAAAACTTCCGTATATTGGTTACCGGTACGTCAGAAAGCTTCCTCTGAAGACATTAGATAATTTTAATGAATTTCGCTAAAAGTATGTTATTCACAGGTGGTTGATGTGTTGTGTTTGGTGTGAAGATTTGAATATTACTCTATAACGGCGGGAGTGAGTTGATATGGCCGATAATGACGATTATTTAGACTCGATTGACAACAATCATTCGGACGGAGCCAACGGTTCAGTAAATATGACCGACAACAGCCTGGGCGTAAGTGTTCTCATGCCTTTTTATCAAATCAATTCAACCGATAAACTTGTATTTACATTTAGGCAATATGAATAAGTTCCTAGACTTCTGTTTTGGTGCCTTACAATTTTTGTTTTCTACACTGGAAATTTTGTAACTTGTAGATATTTATATTATAGTGCTTACGCTGCAAAATTGTCTGAAGGAATTGTTTAAAGTGAATTCTCGTTAAAGCTTAATAGTTTCAATTATTTTCAGAAACAATAATATTATTATTATTTATTATATTATTGTTTATGAAAAATTAATGTTACATCATACAAATTATACTCTTCACTACTACAAAAAATCTTTAGTATCATTTGACAAATTAGGCTATAATGTATTATATAGTATTTGTGAACTATTTGATAATACAATGTGATCTTAGTCAAAAGCTCTGCTTATCAGTTATTTAACCATTGATAAGAAAACCCAATGAGTATTAACATTAGGATGTTATGGATGGACAGTTAATAAACATGTTTAAAGTCTCAAGACCAGTAGATGAGACTTTAACTTTGTTCAAAATTGGTTTGGTCTAAATTGATACACAGTTTCATTAAAATATCACATGAACTAAGTGGAGGATCACAGCGTTTTAAAAAGATTAAGAGATCAGAATTATTTCAGGATGAAGCGTCAGGCACAGAAGTTCCGGACCTAGCCGCCATCAAGGCCAGAGTGAGGGAGATGGAGGAGGAGGCAGAGAAACTAAAACAGATGCACACAGAGGTTGACAAACAGATGAGCATGGGCAGTCCGCCCGGACTTAGTAAGTCATAATATACATTATACACAATACAATTTATATCAAATAGACCTTCTTTCAAGGCTTTTATGACTGTCCATTTTAATAAGATCAGGAATCATTAGGTGTTCATATTATTAGTATTGGTATATTATTATTGTTCTTCTTTCTTCTTTGAGACTATAGATCATTGATTCCCTGTATCTTCCGACTATCTCAGAACCCTTGTGATTGCCACCAGTTTTTATTTAGTTGGTATATCATTAATATTGGCTGTGATATTTGCCACATTGCATTGCATTCCTTGCCAATTTCTCTGTGTTGCTGTTTTATTAAAGGGCTGCTTTTTCTATGAAGTAAACTTTAACAGACAAGTAAATGTAATTTTGGACAGATATTCAATACAAAATGTCAAAATTATTCATCAGATAAAACATAATTTGGCAATTGAAAAAATCCACCTAAGTTTAAAATTAGTATATATATTCCTATAAAAAGTATCCATGTCAAAAAAGTAATTATTATAAAGATATAGATATAAAATATATAGATAATAAAGCAAGTGTTCAAGTTAATTATAGAGATATGCCTAGTTTATTAATAGCTTAACTGGTGCATTTATTAAACCAGGTTTATGTGCTTTTACACAGCGAGTCCGCTGAACATGTCAATAGAGGAGAAAATAGAGGCAGACAACAGATCAGTGTACGTGGGCAACGTGGACTACGGAGCCACTGCTGAAGAGCTGGAGCAACACTTTCATGGCTGTGGCTCCATTAATAGGTATGATTACAATATTATTATTAACTTGATGATGCAGGCAACATTGTTCGCATGAATTAAAATTTTTTTTTGCAAAGAAACATGTGTCCTGTTGCCCGTTTGTGATGTTAATAAAGAACAAAACAAATAAACTAACAAACAAACACACTTTCGCATTTATAATACAGATAGTGATACTAACTGACTCATCCTTACTTTGTTCAATCAGTCATATTAAGAAATTTATTAAATTTATTAAAAATTGAATTAAAAACGCAAATTCATTCTTAATTATTTGCACACCACCAGCACATTGCATAAATCATATGGGTCTCAGCGGGTGTTCATTTAGATGTTGAGTTGATAAGATTGAAATAATGATAAAGTTGAAAGCTAATGTTGATAAGGTTCAGAATGTGGTCCTACCTAGAAGAACCAGCAAGAAACTCGGCGGTTGCTCTTTTCAACTGTTCAATTTACAATAATATGCTATACAAGCAATTGCAGCCCCGCGCATTGATGGAGCAAGTCAAATCCATGCTTTTTTATCAATGTAACTTTCAAATGGTGAAAATAAATTTCAAATAGGTGCAGTGGGTCCAGATATATTTTCCTACATACACACAAAAACTCAGATTTGCACTCTTTTTTTATTATAATTAAATAAATTAATATAAATAGTTACAAGTTCACCCAGAGAAATTTAATTTTATTGCTATTGACATTGTATTCGTACTGAAATTCATGAATTATTGTTTAAAATTATTATTTTTACTTTATTTACCTAGCTTAAAATTGTACAATTAATTTTTATTTTATGTTTTCTGATTGAATTATTTTATTTCATTTATGATGTTCAAAAAGTGTACATTTGTATCTACTTTGAATAAAACATTTGAATTTGAATTTGAATGAATTTGAATTAGAGTTAATAATAGTATTTGTTCACTTGAGTTAATAGTTCATAGATAGTTTGGTACATTAAGAGAGTGATAAAAGATCTTGCTTATTAGGTTACTGTTGGTAATATGTGCACTAATAAGTTCTGTATGACGTAGCTGACACTGCTACAATGCATTGATCAGTGCTATTTGAAAATAACTAATTGCTGAATGAATATATAAAATAATTAAAAATGTACTTGACTTGTACAGGAAACAACAATTTGCATTTTAGATGGGATAATCATAAAGGTTTAGATTTTTGTTTGTTTTGCTATCTTATTTATTACATAAGTAGCTATGTTGATATATGTTTGGAAGTTATCAATGTGGTTTTCTACATTTTCCATGAAGTAGGTAGTCGTTCTTATGTGCATATAACTGTTTTAGAAGATTATCCTTTACATCAAGCCTATCAAACATGTGCATATTTAAAATTCAAAATCAAAAAGTATTTGTGTAATATAATTGTAATGTTTACAGGGTTACAATTTTATGCAATAAGTTTGATGGACATCCAAAAGGGTTTGCTTACATAGAGTTTGGCGACAAAGATAGTGTACAAACTGCAATGGCTATGGATGAGTCATTGTTTAGGGGGCGGCAAATTAAGGTAAGACTTATTATAAAAATATTTTGTTATTAAAACTATGTAATTTTAACATCTTTGTTATTTAACACATAATATGTAGGACAATCTTTCCCCTTGCCATTCTATTGCAATTTGCAACCGTGATGCGCGACTGATATTTGATTAAACTGCAACTCAAGTTACTTTTCAGTTTCAAGTGTTGTTTTATATGAAACCACACATGTTGTAACTAGTTTGATACCCTTTTAAAACACATCCCTAATTAGTGAAACTGTCTTGGCGGTAATAACGTGAAATTATATTCATGTTTGACGTGTTTTTGCAAAATGAATGGACAACAAACTTATACTGATTTCTGAGATAGTTTCATCACAGAATGATTGCACCATGAGTGGATCACGATCATGAGTGGTTTCGAACAGATTTCCAACTAATGTTGTAGTTGTGTTGCGCCTTCTATTCTGTAGGTCAATTCCGGAAAACCTGTGTCAATCATTTTTACAATCGCAAGTGTGAATTTATTAGTTGGTTGAATTTATGGTTTTCTTGGTGCAACAACGTATTTTAGCAAATAGCGATACAGTGTCGGCCAATCAGAGGTGATTGTAGCTCTCATTTTACTGTAATCGAGCTCATGGGTTCAAATGTTAGATTAGAATCTCAGTATTGGTCATTGCAGGTGATGCCGAAGCGCACCAACAAACCAGGGCTGTCATCGACGAATCGCCCGCCGCGAGGCTCGCGGGGCCGCGGCCGCCCCATGCGCTACTCGCCCTACTTCGCGGGCTACCGGCCCATGCGCCGCGGCAGGTACAACCCCTACTGACCACTCCGACCCCACACCCCTTACTTCGACCCCCCTAAACCCCACCACCAACCACCACCACCAACCACACCGCTATACATAATCAACGGCGCTGATTCAGTTATACGAAATCTCTAAACTTAAATTGGATGCATTTTCTGGAAAACGTTCCAACCCACGGCAATATAATGACGATTTGCAGTGCATATGTTAATGTGCGCAGAATCAAACACTATTGAAATATAGTGCACTGGGTTGATTGACCAATCAACGCAGCACACTATGTTAACAAACACACTGCAAATCGTTGTACTAACGCAGCCATCATAATAACCTGTCAAGTTTCGTTTAGAGATTAGTGTTCAACTGAATGAGCACTAATAACGGTAAAACATCGATGTTGATAAGTCTATGACGGTAACTAATAAATGATTTCGATTTAGGTAACCAATCGCCGATTTCAAAATCGATACAATCGCCAAGAAGCGACATTGATATTTGAAAGTATCGTCAAATATCGATACTTTCAGGATGTTTTCTATTGAAACTTGTGTGATAAATATTTTATATATTACATGGTTGTCTACACTCTACTACATATTCATAGTATATAATTTTTATTCCTTATTCCAATTTGATATTTTTCTTTCGATTAGAATAAATTTTAAAAATTATTTTCAATAAACTGGTATATTTGAATGTGCTCTCACTATCGCTGTATCGATATTTCATAAGGTCCGGTATCGACGCTAAAACATCGATAGTTTTATGCGCACTTTTTTATAAATATTGATCATCCCTACCATCCACTTGATACCGGCTGGCGTAGCTAGAGCCCCGAGGTAGAATATGACTGCAACTGCGAAATCCCAAATACTTTTGATTCTACTATAAATTTGAATTACTATTGATTACTAAAAGATGCATTTAATATACAGGGGTTAATTTAAATACACGAATAATTTTTAACAGGTCTTTACTTTGTACTAAAGAACCCTTGTGCTAATAATAATTTAATAATACTTATTGCAAAAAAAAAAAAAAAACATGTTTTAACCAACTTCCAAAAAAGGACGATTGGTTCTCAACTTGATGCTTTTTTAAATACAGAAATAATGTTTGTTACAAAAGATGAGCTATGTGTTAGACAGTGCAACATAACTTCAAAGATTTTTTTTTTTGGTAAATTGAAGTTTTGTAAGTAAAAAGTTACCTGTAAGTAGTTATTAGTATTTTAAAATAAACTCTGTATAATTTCTCTATTTTTTAATCAATGATCTAATCTATTGATCTACCTCAGTAAATCGCTAGCTACGCTGAAGCAAACTTTACTACCCACCGCTCCATATCAGTGCTATAGATGCCCAGTTTGATTTGAAACAAGTTATATACATATTATATTGTGAATAGTATTACTTCAACAGTAATTTTTGTATACAGGGTATAACCAGAACACTAGCAAAAACTTAGCGTTGTTATAATACTATCTAAACACAATCCAATATTAATAACCAATTGCCTTATCTTGTTTCAAAGTCAAAGTCAAAATCATTTATTCAAAGTAGGTACAATTGTACTCCTTTTGATGGTCGAAATTGTTAAACTTGTACAATATAGTGGTGATAATTAATTACGTTACTTAAAACTAAAGCTACGAGGGTTCCAAACGCGCCCAAGTCTGAGAAGAGCCCACAACAAACTCGTTTAAGTGATTTAGTATTGTTCAAATCCGCAATAATAATGTGCAAAACTCGAGTCAAACACGTAAGACGCGGAAGTACCAGAAACTATTGCTCAGTGATCTCAATGCCCCTTTTTAGGGTTCCGTACCTCAAAATGAAAAACAGAACCCTTATAGGATCACTTCGTTGTCTGTCTGTCTGTCTGTCTGTCAAGAGACCTATAGGGTACTTCCTGTTGACCTAGAATCTTTTATAAGACTTTATTTCCTCTAAGGCCCAGTATCCTCTTCAGGTTACACTTCATACGCGGCGTTGGGAGATCCCAAGCCGGAATTTGACTTGAGTATTTGATCTTTTCAATATACAATCCTTGATAGATGTACTGGGCTCACCAACGCAATAAATTAATTATCATATTTATATAGTAATATTCCTAAACCCTTAAAAACTTCCCCCTCTTTCATTTTCTATGTTTGCCTGTGTATCAAGAACGATATAGGAATACTTAATATTTTTTTTCAATTTGTTTTTAATAATACTGGATGTAAAAAGCAGTTTATCAGTCATACTATTTGCAGTATATTATAATATTATAGCTTTAAATGAAATGTTTGCATGGTTGAGCATTTTGATATATTTCATTGTTTTGGTACAAGCTTTTTTATGTATGACATTTTTTTAAACATGTATATCAAAGTTATGGTGTTGGTATGGAGCGGGCACATAGCACACTTCTCAGTTGTGGTCACCTCAAATTAATGATATTGTTTATTATTTTGTAGTATCTGTTGTAGTTCGAGAATGTTACTCTGTTGTGCCTTAAGAGATGTCATTAATAGACCCACGTTCACACGGGTGCTTTTATGACGTGCGTTAAGGGAGCGTTGTGCGCGCGAATCAAGTAGTGCAATCTTAAATCACAGTGGCGTCGCTACTATAGTCCCTCTCATTCAAGCAGAGGTGTTTACTTGTGAAATGTTATCCTTTCGTCCTACACATCCACGTTAATCATGTTGTGTCATTCTATTTTACGTTCGCTTCATCTATTGTAGCCTAGTATACCACAATTGCACAATAGCTTCAAAAAGCAAAATTGTATTCAATTTTCAAAACAAATCAATTATTTCTTTAGAATACTTGAGTCAACATAACTTCACGTTGTTACTCGTTTGTCACAACCTCACGTACAAAATGCATTTTGCCAAACAAAAATGATGCCCACGCTGATAAGGACAAAAAATAATTAATTATTCGTCACGTTCTAATAATAGCTTAAATGCATTTAACTATCTCGCTTTAACAGTAAGAGTCACAATAGGGCACCTTCTACAGGTATTTGTTCTGAGGAGTAAATACATAAGCCTACAATGCGCAGTCGAACGCCTCGTATTCAGACCTCAGATACTCCGAGTACTTGTTTTGCGCGCTCTATATAAATGAATAAACATTCGCACATCAGTGCTTTTACGTGGCGCTTTTTTATCGAAATTAACTTTGTAATGCAGTCTGCCGGGGATTGTAAACGCATAAATATTGTTGTTGTAAGTCCCAAAGAATTAAATCGCCTAGTTCGAACGATTTTTTGGCGCGTTAAATAAGCTCTCGTGTGAACGAAGTCTAAAATGTTATTTAATATTTAAATATAAACCGATGACTGTTTGTATATTTTGTACTTTGCGTATGTACACAAATGATATTGTTTTCTCACAATTTTTAAACAGTCCATAACGTGGCATCTCTTATACCAGTAGTTAGTCGTTTGTTTTTATACCAATATGTTGAATGTCAAGCAACAAACATAATATAATAAATATTATCTATATACAAAACACTGGAACTGTATGAAATAAAGTTTGTGATTCACACATTTATGTTTTTTCAATGCTATATAATATAGTCCAACCCCTTCTGTCGCGCTTTGATTGCATGGTAGTATTTTCTGAAGCCATACATTGTTTAGTTGTTAGAATTCTTGAATTTCACACACTTAAAGCTTTTATCCATTACATAAGACTGTTTGTGCGTATTGCCTATATTTACCTACTACAACTACACTTGCACATTATACTGTTAATTTGTTTGTATGAGTAACTGCGGAGATTAGTTAAATGCAGTTTTGTGTGTAGAAAATACTTTGGGATCTAAAATAACCTAGCACCACACTTGCCGTCACATCCGATTGACTCATTTCCTATTTGGCTAAAATTACAAGAATGGGGTTGTTGCCAACTTATCAAATCAGAATTTTATCAAGCATCAAAACGCGCGTTGTTCAAGCTTGTATGAAGTAGTGATTTAAAACGTCATAAACGTTTAATATACTTTTTTAGTTTAATGGGTAATAATTAAAAATGAAAATAAACTTAAAACTAACAGAGGATGTGGATTTTATTGTTTTTGAAGACCCTTTATTTTAATAATCACTTTAAAAATATTTTTTTCGATACAGGCAACATTCCTATTAAGAGTCAGTCGCAGTGATTGCTGTGTAAAGGATGCTTGACTGCTGAAGAACTCGGTCAAGACAGTTTGTTTTTGACTACCTTATATATTTCTTTAAGTTGCATGAGACGGGTCGGCCCGCGAAATTCAAATTTAATTTGGTTTTTCGCAATTTGTAAACTAATACGATGACGTAGGCTATCATAGTAGGTTATCATCCTCACAGGTTTATATAAAAATCTTTACTTGAAAGGGTCCAGTTTAAGAAATTAGTTATTGTATCGACTAATTTATGAGTAACTCATGTCAAACTCATTATTTTGACTAATTTCTTAAACTGAAAACTTTCAAGTAGATTTTTATATAAACCTGTGAGGATGATACTGCCATTGGCGTAATTAAAGTGCCATAAGCCTACTTTGTCGTATTAATTTACAAATTGCGAAAAACCAAATTAAATTTGAATTTAGCGGGCAGACCCGTCTCATGCACCTTAACGCTAAACCACAAAAACTAAAAATCACAAATGCCAGGTTCAGGTCTATGTATTGGATAAAGGCGATAAGACGAATTTCTCGAAATGTGCGTCGGGCCAAAGAAGCTTGCAGCACTTCCTTTGACTAATGCCTTGCCTTGTTCGCAGAGGGTACAGGCGCGGCAGTTATTACTCTCCGTACTGAGTGCGGTAGAGGCGGGACCGCCCGCTCGCGACGCGCGAATTGTTGAGTGCAAGTGTGCGGTGTAGTTAGTGCGAATGATCGACTCGGTTACCTCGACGCTCGCTCTGTGCGCTTCGGACTCGAACGTCTGGCCGACATCAACGCGCGTCTAAATACAAAAGTATGGTGTAGTTATAATACAGCGGATAATTTATTATGTTCTGTTAGAGAACGCGTCGCGAAAGTTAAAAATCGGCGGTTTCTGTGCAGTCAAAATTAATTGTTTGCTTATTTCAAATTCTGTAAGTTCGTGATTATCGATCTGTATAGATTTAATTTGATCTTTGATCATACGATTGCAGACCATTGATTTTTCTAGGGACGGGGTGCATATTGCTTTTTTGCACTTTTTTTGATGACGAATACACTCACATAAAAAAATGCCGTTTTAACTTTCTTGACGAAAAATTGTACTGGTTGAATTATCGAGACAGATTTTGCGTGCGTGTGTGTGTGTGTCTGTAATCTGGGAAAAGGAGGAGATTGCGACCCGATAAGGTCCCAAAAGCTATACTTTTAGCATCCGCGAATATTACATATATGAAGACTCACACGCGCTGAGGCCATGCCTCGATAATTTCAACTCTATTGCCGTGCATCAAAGTCGCGTTTTACTGATACGTAGATTGCTAAGGTTTAGTTTATAAGAATAAAGTCCTCATTTGTTAATAGAACATCAAAAGTTAACGCTAAAAATACACTGACTGCAAATTGTAGTTTTTAGCGATATAGATACAAAGCTGATAGTGTTAAGCAATAAACCCATAGTATTTTTGTTTCGAGAGTATTTGTAAAAATGCGGTTTCGGAGACACAATACTTTAAAATAAATGGAGATGAGGCTTGCATTTATGTGTATTCATACCTATTGAGTAGAATGCACTATTTCGTAGCACTATGGCAATCAGTCTTAGGCTGAAATTAACAGAAAGGAAAATTAGCTTTACTAGCTTAATTAGCACTACACCACAAACGTAAGCGAAAATTCCTCCACAGTTCAGCGACATTGGTAAAGGTGCCTAATGTTTTACAAGTTGCCGAAATTCTCGTCAACCAGGTAATACACGCGCGGACGGACGCCTTGTCCGTTCTGATATAGCGCTATCGTGAAGGCTGTTACGCTGGAGCAACAATATGCAACAATACGACGTACAATTAAACGTAAAAAAAAAATTGAAACATTAATTTTGTTGCTGCAGAAGTTTATTTTATGCCAAGACAACATCGATTACAGTACTGCAGGCTAAGACAATTCTTGCTACCGGCATGCCGCAATGTCGCACTATGTTGCTCTGGCATAAATGAGGCTTTACATTTACACAGCTTTATATTTTAAATTTATTCTTGGATTCTGTTACATTTGTTTCGGGGCTTAACACTAAGGCTGCATTTGGATTGCACGTCGACTGCACTTTTCCAGAGTTCTCAGGTCTCATCGGAACTAAACACCGATCGCAATTTTGCCATCTTAATTGATTCTGACTTCTCGACTGTAAACTGGCAACCGTTACTATCTCAATGACAGCTTTACAAGATGAAGAAAAAAACGTGTTTCTTTCAGCTAAATATTGGTTGCATAGTGTTGGTGTAGTGTTTTTTCCAAATTTTTGTTCCAAACTAGACCAATTAGTATAGCGCTCTCTGACGTAATCCCCTTACAAACGATCTAGCCAAAAATCTCAGTGGACGCAAACCATTTTGAGTCACCAGCCAATCACAAACGAAACTATGTTTTCTAATTAAATTTCGAATGTTTTTGAAAACATGAATAGGACATATTGCCAGTTCACAGTTGTTACGCTGCACCGTTACAGTTTAAAACGCAGTACACACACTGGTGCGGTGTATCAGTCTTATATTTTTGCAAGGTGTTTTAGTTTCACACTCATCATTTCAGATTAAGTAATAATAATTTTATTTATTAATCAAAACAGGGAAGATCATTCAGGGAAGATCAGGGATATTGTATCACAAAAATTTGTTATTATACCTATTTAAAAGAAACCGGTATTTTCGACGAATGAAGAAAATCCTGCTGTAAAAAGATTGGTAAATAATTTCGGAACACTATTCATGCAAGAATTGTGCTGATGCACAAGTTTGCGCTAAATTAAAAATACTTCGTTTCGTACGTACGTTTGTATTATATTGGTTTAAAATTAATTTATTACTACGTGTTTTTCTCATGATTTTATTACAAATAATCGTTTCATTGCATCAGTATATGATGAAGCAAAGATGTAGTAGCTATTTTTATTACCTTATTAATGTAATTAAAAACAATTGAATAAGATTAGTATTAAGGTCGTCATATTTGTTGACAGTAATTGTTGCTAAGAATTATTTTGTATTACAAAGTAATAATTAAGTATAAATGTTTCAGGTGTTTAAAGCTAAGCGCACACTTAGCGGATCGCACTGCTACGCACTATCGTGAACATTTTTGTGACTTTGACTTAATATTTTGTAATTCATACTATTAATTCATGATAACTTTGTTAAATGCATGGATTGTGTATAATTTTACATAGTGAAATGATTTTCCTTGTGAGGTCAGTTTTTAAATACTGTCTTATGAATTACCTTGTTAGTTGTGACTTGTGACATTATTCAAATATGCGTATTATGTATAATAAACACGTTAATGCACACCTTGTTGCTTGCCAATACAAACTCTCCTGCTAAGGGCATAAGCTGCATATATGCTTTGATTTTGCGTAGCAGTGCGGAATCTACTAATGTGTGTGATCCTTAAGTCATAAAACGCATTTAGATAGTCCTTAGAATAAACGTTACAAATTAGCACTACTTATTGTATAAAACTAAGTAAAAATGGAGTACCTACCTATACCTACAGTAGAAAAAAGAATTAGGACAGCTAGCTTCTGAATATATTTTAAAAGGATCTGTAATATGAAGGAATGTAAATTATTAAAGTATTAATTAATTATTATTAAGTAATATCAATGTCAAATAATTATTATATTTTGCTCTTTAAAAATTAATTTTGCAAAAAAAGTTAATTGATATCAAAACTTTGTTTTAATTATAGGTTTCCAAAACCAACATTCAATGCTTATTTCCCTTCCTGCTTAGTAAGTTAACAAAATATAAACTGTGTCTAAGTTATATTGTAAAACATAAGTTATCTTTTAAAGTTTAATTTTATGATTTTAGGATTTTATTGAACAGGTTGGTTAAAAATCAGATATTTGGCGTCCTTTTTCGGTCAAATATAATTTTATATAATACTTGCAGCAACAGTATATCTCTTACCATGTTCTTATTTGCTATTACTTCATGTTTAATTATTTGGTGAATAACAAAGATTCGTATTTTAATATTATGTTCAAGTGTTAAAACCCAATCTACTAGTACTACTTTTCTGTACTGAGGGTTGATTGATTGTGAATTTATTAATATTGTGTCTAATTTTGCAAATTATACGATTTCTTATATTGACGTAATAGTGATTTCAATGAAACCTAATTGATTATTTATTTACAATATTGTTTATTAATAAATAATTGTTCTCGTATAATAGAAGCAATTTGTTACTGTATAAGATATTAAATACACAGCAGTTAGCACATCTGAATAGCAGCAACTTGCTAGAAGTGCTGCTGTGCAGAAGGAGTGCAGCATCATGTATATGAAACGACCTTGTAAATAATCTTGAAATCTGACTCCATTGGGTTTGTATTATGAATTGTGATGTATTGCGAATCTTCTATGTTACAATGGAACTCTTATATTTTTAAGTACAACATTAACTCTTAAAAATTAAAAGATGGTTAAAATATAAACTTTAAAGAATGGATATAAAACAAAAAAGGACAGAAAATTGTGCTGAATGAATAATTTTAAGAATCAATCTTGTGTTTTATTTAAAACCTCTGCTTAAAAATGACCAGTTTTTAATTAGATAAAGTACTTACATCCATTTTGTCTTACAAAATCCATTGAAAATGTCAAAAACATTAAATCAAAATATGTATTACCTATTTCTAACTAGGACGTCCCAATATTATGGCGGACAAACACGATTCTCTATTATTTCGTATCCGTGATGAAAAAGTTTCAGCAAAATTGGTCCAACTAGTTTATTTTATAAAATTAATTATGTATTTTATAAATTTAAAGTCCTATACATAGTCGTATTCATTGTTTTTAGGGTCCCGTATACCCGATAAAAAAAATGAACCCTAAGGCCCAGTATCTCCGGGCCTTAGGGTTCATCCGAGGAGAGATGTGTTCAGTCGACCAGGTTTTTAAGAGATGACGTAATAATTTTCATGACATCTATTAGTTAGGACGTCCGCTCCTAATTGGAGGTCGGGGGTTTGATCCCATGCACGTACCTCTTAGTTGAGTCACGTGTGTTTGAAGTAATAGGAAATCAACGTGAGGAAACCTGCATGCCTGAGCGTCCATAATGTTCTCAAAGGTGTGTGAAGTCTGTCAATCCACACTTGGTCAGCTTCGTAGACTACCTATAGTCAAAAACTTTCTCACTCAAATGGGAGAACTGTGTTCTGTAGAGATCTGGCGATGGGTTGATCATGATGATGAATATCTCGCAGCAGAAGTAAAGGAAAAAATTATATACGCATGAGGCCCGGCATGTGTGTGCCTACAATAATTAAGATTCTGCCTTTGTCGTAATAAAAGTTCCTAATTATTAGTCAATGCTCCTTTTTACCTGCATGAATTATTCATCTTTAAATTCTGTTTTCAACGGTTAGGTTTTAAAAACTTGATCCAGAGTCGACAGTGCTGCTGCCTTTGGAGTGCGTAGTCGTCAGCCAATGACAATGATTTAATAGATGCGTCAGCTATGGGCAGCGTACTTTTATCTATGGTGACCACTGACAGCAGTCTGTTAGCCAGGGCCGTAAAATAAATTAAAAAAAAAGCATTATGTCAAGATAAACAAAGACTAATTTCGGACTTCGTCTGTGTAGGTGTTAGCTGGCGGGCGTGCTCTGCCTTTTTGGTGTGTTTTTTTGTTAATAACTGACTGGAAAGCGCTCTAAGGGGGTGCCGTGCGTATGTCGGCGAGCGCCGGCACAGAAGGGGTCCATACTTGTATAGTTTAACTAACTTGTTACAAATAAGTACAAACTTGACATTGGCTAATCTTTGTAAAGCCAAACGAGAGAGAGAAAAAAGACTAATTTCTATATCTGTCATACATGGTCATTGGTCTATGGTGATCTATTAGATCTGTGAATTTAACAATATTTTGGTGAAAAATAGAGATAATATGGTTTGTTGATAAAGAAGCTCAGAATGTCGATGATTGAGCCCCAGTTTCTGAGTTTCATAAAAAAGTTAGAGGAAAACGGCGACAGGCTTACTCCGGGGACTCCAGTTATAGACCAGCAACAAGAGTTCGAGTTCAATGTAAGTATGCTTGTGAGTTGTAATAACAACATAGCATTCTTTATCTGCTTTTCGGTGAAGGAATATGGATAAATTTACATAAACATGAGAAACCCTTAAATTTGATAATATGGAGGAAGGCTATGTGAAACTTGTAGTACCTATTGTAGTAACATTATGGCTCTCCGCTTCTATAAGAGACGAAACTAAGTAGTTACCTTAAGATGTTACTTGAACTGTAAAGTGCAAGTAACAGAAGATAAGCTGGTCTAGTGTGAAGTCAAGTTAGGAAGGAGTGGTAACTTTAGTTAACTTATTTAATGATAATAGTTATCACTACCATCCATACTTATAATAATGTGAAGCGAAGCTTGCATCTTTGATCTTCTAGCTTTATACTTTTTGTTATTATCCTGTCATATCAAGGAGTTTCCATAGGATTATGTAAAAGCGATATCCACATGGATGAAATCAAACCATACTAAGAAACATTATAAATGAAAAAGTGTCTATCTGTTACCTTCTCATAGCCCACCTGTTTAAGTGACTTTGATGAAATTTGATTTGTAATGTAACCTTACAGTTTAGTCATAACATAAAATTTTAAATTAAAGATTTGTGATTAATCAACTTTTTGTATTGGAACCTTCAAATATAGCTTGTATAGCAATATTTTCACAGTATTGGTACTATTTGCTTTATGGGCCTAATATTTACAGAATTCAAGTTGCTACATATGCAATGGTTACTACGGACCCAGTTTTGGAGAGCCAGTGTGCGTGACTTGCCATGCTTTCCTCTTCCCTGACTTCCCATCATACCTGCCGAGCTCATACTTCAGTAGCGAGAAGACTGACGATGGAGATTCAGGGAATGATGAGCCATCAGACTTGAATTATAGTGCTGAGAGGAAGGTGAACAAGGCCTGCCCATTGCCAGCGTGGTGGTATTACAGAGTAAGTAATTAGTTCCATCTAAAATAAAATTGAAAATGTGTTCTGGAGTGCAGACCGCGTACCGGTAAGGGCAGTGTGGGACAACCTCCAGCCCGTTGGACCAATGACCTGAAGAAGGTAGTGGGAAGCGGGTGGATGAGGAAGGTGGAGGACCATGTTTGGTGGCGCGCTCTTGGAAAGGCCCATTTCCGCAGTGGACGCTTACAGGCTGATGGAATGGAATGGAATGGAAAAAAAATTAAGATTAAGACCAAATCTAGTAGGATTTCATGAGTGGCAACATATATTATGCTGCATTGGAAGCTCCAATGCAAATACTCTCGCCCGTGGAGATGGTGCCTTAGTGTTTTATACAATATGGAAATTAATATCAAGCTTACAGTTTTTTATTTTCTAAACCAAGCTTCAGACAGATGGGATACTGAAATATTCTGATAGAACCTGAAATTCTGTGACTTTTTGATATCCTGTTAGTTTTAAATGCTCATGTTTACCCACATTTTTGCCGTAATATGTTCTATGGTTCACAAAACATTATAAATAAAACATTTATTTACAGAATTCTCTGGACAGTGAAACCAGTCCTGAAGATGAGACAAGCCGCACTAGCAACTCAGGGCCCGGCGCCAGCGGGAGCTGCAGCGGGGGTAGTGGGTCAGGGCCTCCCTCTGCCCCCAGGGAGGGTGTAGAGGACCTGGTGGGTCAAGGTCCTCCTCCACAACCCCCCAGTCTCGCTCGGTCACTACAAGCATTGTCCACGCCACGGTTACCTGATAATCTTGCTGGTGGACTTGTAGAACATTTGCCTTCTGAAGGTATGACGATTCAATAGAGTGGCGACTTATTGTATAATGCAAAATTTAGCGATTCTTACGCAAGAGTCGCGATTTGTAACCTAGTCATATACTTAATGACATCACAGTTTGTTTGAGATCTTATGGATTAAATACAGATTTTAAGCCTTCTTGGCATGGATCAGCACTGCCTAATAGGCATACTGTATCCTCAATCTTTTGCTATTTTCTCATTTGCAACATTGCAAATAATAACATAGATCAACACATTGGTGGTTCCTCTGGTACTGGAAATGTTAATGGGCGGCGGGAATCTCTTAACACCAAGTGGCCTGCCTGCTTGTTTGCTCGCTATTCATAACGTTAAAAAAATGTTTTCAGTGCTCCTGTGCATATTCCGCTACCTGGACGATCTGTCACTGTGTGCGTGCGCATGTGTGTGCGTGCGCTGGCGGCGCCTGGTGACGGCGCGCGTGCCGCCGCCGCGCTGGGCTGCCTTCGTGGCGCGCCGCTGGCCGCTCTTCCGCCCTCTGCTCAACAAGATCGACTGGCACAAGGTACCCTGACCCTGTACACTGTGGCTGGGCGCGTGTGCGTCCGCTGGTGGCGCCTGGTGACGGCGCACAGCTGCTGCCATGCTGAGCTGCTCTTCTCTCCGCTGCTTAACAACGTCACTGTGGCAATGCTGTATTGTTGTTTCTTCTGTATGGCTCTTTGTACTGGGATTTCATGTTGCACGATAATTCCGCCAATGTCAATGTAGTGGAAATGACAGCATGATGATTGTATGGTTGTGCTTTTTTTCTCTTCTAAATGATTTACAATTTTTGAGATGTTCCCTTTGTTACCTAAATCCCAAGAGAATGTCCCAAATTTTATTCATAAAATATACTTTTAGTAAAGAAATGTAATATTAAGGGCATATATGCAGGTATTGTTAGCTGACAATGCTGTGATTACAGTAACTGTCTCTGTTGCAGAAGTACCAGGCGCTGGTGGAGTCGTGCTTCTGCCGGAACTGCCTGGTGCAGATGTGCGTGCAGGCGCAGCCGCCTGGTGATGAGAACGCCTGGCGAAGGAACCGACTCAAGATCGAGCTGAAGGTATGATCCAACTAAGATTGTCGAAGACGCGCCTTAGACAACATGGTCTGTTTTTATTTAATATTTTTAAGGGCTTTTATAGATGACCTATATGCCAGCCCCATCATTACAAACTAAACAAAAGTTTAACTATTATTAAAAAAAAACAATTTCAGAAATTCGCTTTTAAATTCATATACTTTCATTACCGAAAAGCTCAAAGCTTAACCGTTGTCATTTG
The DNA here is from genome assembly GCF_905333055.1 of Maniola jurtina. Classification (NCBI taxonomy): domain Eukaryota; kingdom Metazoa; phylum Arthropoda; class Insecta; order Lepidoptera; family Nymphalidae; genus Maniola; species Maniola jurtina. The sequence goes on along the minus strand of NC_060048.1, from coordinate 4,136,085 downwards.
CTAAAGTATCTGACCACTTACTGAATCCAAAAAAAAATATCTACTCTTTCTATTGGTTGTCTTTTTTTGTTGTGGGAAATTGACTGAAATTAGACTCAAAGCAAGAGCTAACTCATGCTGACGAAACCGAAATCTCAGTATAAAGAGACACAGTAGTCTGACACCTTTGATCTCATGATAACAACCTTTCACCATAAGTACTTAACTACGTAAGCCAGTTTGGGTGGCTCTTTCGCTAGCACTTACCGCACGATTGCTCTGTCTAGTTGGCCTCGCTGAACTTTTATAATACCAGTAGTACTAATCTTACTCTGTGCCGAAATGATAGTTGTATAGTAATGGTACTTGCTTGGATTAGATGCTCCGCAACGACCCGCCGGAGGGCATCGCGGCGACGCCGCTGGACACGAAGGGCTGCCACTGGCAGGCCAGCGTCACGGGGCCCGTGGGCTCGCCCTACGAGGGCGGCGTCTTCTACCTCTACCTGCAGGTGCCCTACTCGTGAGTACACCACACCAACACCAACTCAACCCATACCATTCCATCAGCCTGTATGCGTCCACTGCTGGACATAGTCCTTTCCAAGAGCGTGTCACCAAACACGGTCCTCCGCCTTCCTCATTAACCCGCTTCTCGCCACCTTCTTCAGGTCATCGGTCCAACGGGTTGGAGATCGTCCCACACTTATCAGTACGTGGTAACCAACACCGACTGCTTCACTACTATGATACATTGACACACTCTCATTGCTATTAAACTCTATCTACGAATAGTTCTAATCATCATCATCATCCACCCATCTCTGGCCCTCTACTGTTCACTAGTCACCTTTCAAAATGGGAAACGTTTTGGCCACAGTCCACCACATTGGCCGCGCAGATTTGCAGATTTGATACACCTTTTCAGAACATTATGGAGAATTCTCAGGCATGCGGGTTTCCTCACGATATTTTCCTTCACCGTTAAAGTAAGATATTTAAAAACACTCCACATAACTCTGAAAACCTAATAGATGTGCATGCCCGAGATCGAACCCCTAACCCCTCTAATAGGAGGCCAACATGTTAACCACTAGGCTATAACCTCCCTATGTAACCGATAGGTGTAATAGTGAATATGTTTGCGTGCAAGGTACCCCATGAACCCGCCCGTGGTGCGCTTCCTGACGCGCATCCTGCACCCCAACGTGTCGCGCCACGGCGACGTGGGCATCGACTCCGTGCACCACAACTGGTCCCTGGCGCTCACCATCTCCAAGGTGCTCATTTCCATACAGAGCCTGCTCACGGACCCCTACACGCCGGTGAGTATGCGAGCTCCGCCCGTGGTTCAATTAATGACCAACCGAAGCTTCGGTTTCGCTCATAAGTCAGCAGAAACTTACGTTCATCCATGCTAGGCACCTCATTATCGCGCCCGTGATTGAATTAATGCCCAGCCGAAGTTTCGGTTTTTATTATATTTCAATATAATATAATATTGAATGAATGTTCATCAAATATATATTTTTTTAAATACATTTATAAAAAATTTAGAATTTTCCTGGAAGGGTACAACCCGGTTACTAAAAGAATGGACCTCGCTTTTTTCAATTTCAATGTATTATAAACGCCAAACTAAGACAATACTTACATAGCATACCCAGAGTTTTTCACAAACATTTAAGTTTCATACCTAAATATTCTTAATGATGCTTTTTTGCACACCGTACCCATGCGTCGCAGTGACGTCTTGACGCCAGGTCCAATCTTTTAATAACCGGGTGTAGATAAAAACACTGTCATAAAAATTATAAAAATAAATATTCATCAATCTCCAGGTATGCATGGAGCCGGTGCTGGGCAACATGTACGTGCGGGAGCGCGCGCGCTTCGAGGCGCTCGCGCGGCGCTGGACGTGGCGCTACGCCATGCACGATATGTTCTCATAGACACTGGCGGACTCATTCTACTCAACCATGTCTTATTATTCCACTATTTAAGAGCATATTCAAAAGAAGTTACTGTTTTACACGACTGCCCAAAAAAACCGATCAACGCACGCACGCGAAAGTTCCGTACCATCTTTCAAGATGCATTTTTAATTTGAATGGTGGCCATTTTGAAATTCGCAATCTCGGTTTTTATTGTTTGTCGTTATAGCGGCTATAGAAATACACTGAAAATTTGAACTTTCTACTTATTGTGGTTCATGAGATACAGCCCGCTGACAGACAGATGAACGGACAGTAGAGGCTTAGCAATAGAATCCTGTTGCCAACCTTCGGTTATGGAACCTATGAAAGGAGTGTAATGTCTATGTAGGGTTCATGTATGTATGTATGTGAGTTTTTTGATTCCAATAACTTCTAAATGCATAAACAGATTTGGATGTATGGGATATCGTTAGAATCCTTACAACTTCCAGAGTGAGGCTGGCTATAAATTTTAAAAAAAAATTCAATATGGCAGGGCAGTCGTGAAATGAAATGAATTGTTTTTTAATTTTGAACTAGCTTGTTTATTGGCATTACTTGGTTATATGAACAATAATCCAAAATCCAGACATGACACTTAGGCTGAGATTTATAGAACTACGTTGAAATATTTTAGACCTGAGTTTTAGTTAAAACGAGATGGATTTATGTCAGCGATATAACGCTATCTCGTTCTGACAAGACAGCTTTAATATTAAGGACGCTCTGAAGCATGTTTCGGTTTTCGGTATATCGCCCTATATGGCATTGAACATGTGTTTCGTAAGAAAATACCGGTGCTCACTCGGTTGTAAATAATCTGTAAATTGACGGGTCTAATATAGTGTTATATAACTTTCGCAGTGTTCTACGGAATAGGATAGCATTACGTACCGTACAATTACATATTCACCACCGCTAATAATGAAATTAATGTGGCGTTTCTTACGGCGCAAGATAACGGTAAATCTTACCCGTTCTTTAGCCTTCCTCATCCAGCTACCTCCCGTCAGCCTCTTTACATCGTCGGTCCATCGTTCCACACTACGCTTTCTTATACCCGGTCCCTGGAAGACTTTCCAGCTGCAACGGCCATCGCCTCTACGACAGGCATGGCCTACCCACTGATTGACTTTGAATTTGTGGACGAGCACCATACGTAAGGACGGGAAGGATACACTGGTTAAAGACTTTTGTCTTTTACCAGTGTGTCCGGGTGTAGTGGCGCTCTTTAGGGGAATTATAATCTTGTTATTGCGCCGTTGCGAGACGAATGTGAAAATGGCATCCCGGCGCGTCTTGTGGTATATGTAAATGCACCATTATAAGTTATGTACAGCCTGACCTATCAATTTAGAGATTATAGCCAATACAAATTAGCACCACTTTTATTTGAAGTGAGAGTAGTCGGTTTATAAAATCATTTTTGTAATTATTTATAACGTTTTTAATCGAACTAGGCTTAAATTGGCAGTGTGAAAGGATTTAGAAATGTTGGCTGTGTATTTGGGAAGAGACATTAGGTGCATGTATGTAAATATTATTAGGTTCACATTACCCTTAAAAATGAGAATAAAATGTTAGTATGCAGTATGAATTCAGTGTTTTATTTGTAACCTTTTAAATTTTCTGATTAATCTGACGGCTCATCACACAGCGGATGTGATGCAGAGCAGTGGAGACGACCAGGAGAGTGACAGTAGTGACAAGCATTCAAGGTTTCCCGAGAAATGGGAGCTCTATCAACATTGCCAAGAGTGTTAGCATTATATATACCTTGAAAGTCGTAAAGTAAACTGTTGATTTTAATAATTACTTACTTTGTTTAAAGTTTTACTATATTATGAATTAATTGCTGTTTCAGAAGGGAGCTTAGTAGGCACAAAAAATAAGTAGGGGAAAAAACACGCAGGTAACAAAGAATAAAATAGATAATTATTTTATCTCACACTTATTTATTTTTTACACTAGAAACGTTTGATCTCAAGTAAGTTAGATTTTTTTCTTTTAATTTCTTCCATATTTCAATCAATTTCTTGCAGTTGCATAAAACTGGCAGGCATTTTCCACTGCCAGGGGCTCTGCAGTACCCAGGATATGGCATTTCACTTTTCGGCAACCACCTTCGTGAGGTTTTTAGTAACCACGATTCGTATTCGGATTCTTCAAGTCTGTTCAACAAATCATTCATCTTTATATTATGTGTTATTGAATGTATTCGTAAACTTCCGGCTTCGTAGTAGTGGATATAAACAGCCATCCACGGACTTCCCTGGAAATCACATCACACTAATATTATAAAGGAGAAAGTTTGTATGTGTGTGTGTGTGTGTGTGTGTGTGTGTGTGTGTGTGTGTGTGTGTGTATGTTTGTTACTCCTTCACGCAAAAACTACTGGACGGATTGGGCTGAAATTTAGAATGGAGATAGATTATACCCTGGATTAGCACATAGGCTACTTTTTATCCCGGAAAATCAAAGAGTTCCCACAGGAATTTAAAAAAACCTACATCCACGCGAACGAAGTCGCGGGTATCAGCTAGTATTAGATAATATTAACACTTCCGGTATACGCAGTGCTTGTAGGTATACCTCATTAGATGAATAGACGAAGTCAAACAAGTCGCAGGGAGCCGCTAGACATAAATGGCTAAAGATCGTAGGTACAGGTGGAAATCCCTTCAAGAGACCTCTGTGCCCAGCTTTGGGTATCTATCAGAAGAGACTGCTATGCTCTACTAAACAAAAAGAATAAACACTAATTTAAAAACGTACATTTATATCAACTATTCCTAATACAATCGGGTAAATAAGCATTATTACAGTAGACAAGAACAAGAGTAATCTATCAATTTTACGCTAATGCTACAATGCAGTTGTACCAATACCTAATGTTTGATTTACTGATAACAATATGCAGTGCTCAGTAACATTCTCTAACTAGGTATGGACTGTATTTTTCAATTTTTACTTGATTAACTTACGAAGTAGGTATGTAACTATTTATTTTTAAAAACTTGTATTTTCCCCCCTTGTAAGTACAATTTTTTTTTCTTTTTAATTTTTTTTTAATTGAATCATTTGGTGGCTTAGCTTGTTTCTTTTATTCAAGAGCGTTCGTTGTATTTTCTTAAGGAGATGTCGACACTTCTACCACATTTGTCTCTTGATAACGATTTCCTCTTTGACCATACTTATGGTGGCAACATCCACTGTGATGTCTATCGCTCGATTTTCCTCTTGAATGTCCTCTGGATTTTCCTCTCGAGTGGCCTCTAGATTTCTCTCTAGAATGACTTCGGGACCTGTCTCTAGAATGTCCACGAGATCTTCCTCTGGAATGTCCCCTGGATTTTCCTCTAGAATGTCCTCGGGACTTACCCCTAGAATGTCCTCGGGACCTACCCCTGGAACGACCTCGCGACCTTCGCCTAGAATGACTCGGCGATCTAGTTCTCTGTCGCTTTCTAGACTTTTTTAATTCATTCGAATTTATTCCACTTTGGACATTCACTAGGTCTGCAGATTGAGGAGCACCGTCTGAATTTGTGACTTGAGTGTTGTTAGGAGTGGTTAAATCAACATTAAAAATTCTTTCTCGGTTATCCTCACCTTGGTTTTGTTGAAGCAGTTCCTTGCGAAATTTAAGCACGATTGTAACCGCCATGTTTTTTCCTGAAGAAAAATTCGGACAAGGTAGGTATTCTAAGGAGTTAGGAAGCAGCTTAGCTTATTACAAGGTATTCACACAAAGATTAGTTTAACTGTGATGTAAAATTAAATTATGAGTGATTGTTGCAAAGCTATTGTGGCTTTATACTATTGAAATTCCATATTACTGTGTAATAGCGGTTGCACAATATTGCGCAATGGGAATTGATAACATTATCTACTAACAATAACGTTTAATTATCTGTCCGTTGTACAAGATTTGAGTTTGGAAAGAGTTGGAAGAATGAAAAAGCAATTAATTCGAACACAAAAGTGATGTACCTTCTTACCTACCACAGAATAGGTAGGTACCCTTTTAGATATGTAGAAGGTTCACCTTTGGGAGATTAAATTAAATAGCGACTTATTGCAACGCAATAAAGTGCAATTCAGCTCGCACAGCGTTGCGCTCTAAAATTTAACAAACATCTCTTTCTATCGCGTAAACTCGAGATGACACGCAAATAGCATCAGTTTTCCACTCCAATTTTAATATGGGTACCTTCAAGTCAAGAGTGAATAGGCAACTTCTAGACAAGCGCGCCCCATCTTAGGCTCCACTATCACTTGCCAGCAAGTTTAATAGCAGCCAAGTGTTAGTATATATACTTAAATAAAACATATTTCTTAGGTCATGTGATCAAGCATGGCTGGTACATATGGTCTGACCTAGCTTTTCAACCCTCATGACGCTTACTCTAAGGGCCAGTGCATACAATCTCAGATGTACCTACATTGAAATTGGCACGTAGAGTTGCGAGTAAAAACATGTTTTATGAGTGGATGAGTATCGGATTGCCGATACCTGGAAACTTGAGTCACTAATTTTTCAAAATATTGCGTAAGCGATTGAGTTCAGTATGTAAACAAATTAAAAAAAATTTTTGAAATTCCTCAATTTAAGGTACCTTAAACTGAAGAATTTCAATGTCTCAAACAGTCCAAAAGAAAAGCCCAAGGAAACGCAGGGTAAATTAATATTAGCTATCATAATCAATATCAAAATAGCTATAATCTGCAAAGATAGGTACCGTAAATAAAACAACCTATACAATTCAGTTATTTTATTACTCTTACCCTATTTGTCAACCAATTTTAAAAATCAATACTAAATGAGACGCACGATGGATGAGCACTAAAAATTAAATGAGGGACTCTATAAAAAAAAATCTTACTCCTACGTACAACAATTTCAATAATGTCCATCTTTACATGAAAATAAAAAAACATGCGTGTTTATGGAGAATTTGAGATGTCCATGTTGTCTGGTGAATTCTTCTCGTCTGCTATATCAATTGGTTTCTCTAGTATAGAATTATTTTTCTCCTCCAAAACTGGCGGAAGGTTTGGTGAGCGCTCACGTGACTTCCTCTCGTGGGGAGTCTTGGAATCTCTGTGCGAGCGACTCTTGGATCTACGGCTTTGGGAGCGGGAGCGTTTACGATCACGCGAACGCGAACGTTTTCTATCCCTCGACCGCGTCCGTTTTCTATCCCTCGACCTTGATCTCTTTCTGTCCCTCGAACGGGACCGTTTTCTATCCCGCGATCTAGAGCGTTTCCTATCCCGGGAACGGGACCTCTTTCTATCCCTAGACCTCGATCTTCGACGGGATCTCGACCGTTTCCTCCTCGATCGCGATCGAGATCTGCGCTTGGAACGCGAGCGATCGCGTTTGCGGTCTCTAGATCGAGATCTGTCCTTTTTCTTTACGGGCGATTTCTCTTTCTCTTTAACGTCTTTTTCCTTTTCTACGTCGCTTTTATCCTTATCGTCGACTGGTGAAGACGCTTTGGATTTAACTTCCGTAATAGTTCCATTGGTTTCGGGTTCAGTATTTTCAGGTTTAACTTCTTCCTTTTCTTCTTTCTCGACCTCTTTGGGTGGTGATTTGGACTTTTCTTTCTCTTTCTCCTTGTCCTTATCCTTGTCTCTGTCTTTGTCTCGCTTGTCGTCTTTCTTGTCCTTTCGGTCTCGGTCACGCGAGCGGTCGCGTTTAGAGCGCGAGCTGCGATGGCGCGACCGCGAGCGCGACCGACGCGAGCTGCGGTGACGGGAGCGCGACCTGCAAAATATACCAAAATAATTTAAGTGCCTTAAGACAGCTATCACATGAACAGATAAAATCAGTGATAAAGGGACATGAAAAATTTTAATCAACTTCCAATAAAAGTACGAATGATAATTTTTAGGAAGTTTAGGTCACATATTAAAAAAAATATCTTGATTAAGAGCTTGTGGTGGCTTGTATAGACTGATAAGAGGTTACCTGGTGCGGTGCCTGTGTCGCGAGCGCGAGCGGCGGGAGCGGTGCCGCGAGCGGGAGCGCGAGCGCTTGCTGCGGTGCCGGGAGCGCGAGCGCCGCGATCGCGACCGCGAGCGGCGTCGGGATCGAGATCGGGACCTGGTTCTCGAAAAGTTTTGATTAGCCATTTTATAATATGTCATAAATATATTAAATTTTTTGAAATAACAGTAACAGTGGGATAGCTTTGAAATGCGCGAGTGCATCTGCCTGCTGCCTCTTCACTCACGGCTCATTAGTTTAGCCAATTTTGACTAAAGGTATAAAAATAGCTTACATCAAGATAAAAATGACTAAGCCACGGCCGTCATCTATTTGGTACAGATAGCTTGGATCTTGGAGATGGATATCGGCTACTTTTCACCGTGGGAACTAGAAGCGTCCCCATGGAATGGAAATCTAAACCTAACCTAACCAAAAAGTCTAAATTATAGTTCTCAGTAGCAGACCGGCGATCAGTTGATCATGATGATGATGATGATACTCTTAAGACAATCAAACTCAGTGAAATAGTTTTTGATATATACTAAAATCATTTGCTTTTGTTACCTTCTCTTATCCTTAGACAGCATTCCGATGACGGGGTCTATAGCCGCCGAGATGAGACTCTGCGCCTCCTTGACGCGGCACATGGCCTCCTCTATCTCCCGCTGCGCCGCCTCGTTGCTCTTAGTCTGAGGCTTACATATCGCTTGCGTGGCGTGGTGCACCTGCGTGGAAATTCATACATTCAAATGTCGGTACATTCCAAATTAACCTGTTAAAGGTGCAACAAACTACAGTTTGTGGCGTTGTATTGCAACAGATGGCGATTGGAGTCATACATAAAGTTGTGTGTCTGGACATCTATGCGTCAATGCATAGGTACTGTACTTTCCAATTGCACAAGAAACAAAAGGTTGACTGGGAACGAGAGTGAAGGTAGATTTTTGGCCAAAACTGAAGCCATAGGTTTGCTAATCCTGAGAAATTCAGTTCAAGATCCGCTAAAAGTGAATGTAATATTTTTTTGTAAGTTTATCTTGACTTTTGTTTTGTTAACTTGTCATAAATAATAACACTGTGACCCCACCCCCAGCATGCCGCCTCTTCTATTGTGCACTCGTATAATTTTGTGCAACAGTTCATTCAATTTCCAAGCTTGGTAGACACCTTTGTCATTGGCCAAAACTTCGGACCGTTTCGGCCACAGATGAACTTTTGGCTGAACATGGTCGAAGCAGAAGTCAAAGCTGAATGCTCGGTCAGACATTGATAACATAATAGTGTAGCACTCCAGGCATGCTCGCCTATTGTTCTATTACAGCATCAAATATTATTAAATTATTTAAAGCTTTATTATGGGTATACCCATGGAAAGCCAAGAGATAGCTAATGTATACAGCATCAAATAATGAATGAAATCAAACAATGAATCACTCACACCAGGTTCAAAATCAGAATTCTTTTTTTCCTGATGCCAACTGTATGTTGTGGTACTTTAGGATACAGAAGCTCGCGGAGTGGATTGCCTCGCCAAATTACATTGCAACACAACACAGCACTGTAGTTTGTTTGCACCTGAAGCTATGTATCTACTCTGTTTGTGTATCATATTGCTCAGAGCATCTGCAATTGCTGCAACGATGAGTTGCATTGGATTGGTATCCACTATGCAAAATGCACAGAGCACAGTTGATGCAAGAACATAATAGATACACAGTTATGCTGATCTGTTTCTAACTTAGAAAAAAACCATGCTATGACAGTATCATCAAAATAAATAAATAAATAATCAAAATAAACCATCCTAGGTTAGTTTGTAATAATTATATTTTCACTGGTTTGAAGTATTAAACCCAAAAATCATTTATGTTTAGGAAACTTACTGCTGAGAAATTGGCTCTCAAATAGTAATCAATTTAACTAAATAATCATATTTATTTTGATAAAACATTCAATATGTAGAGTCATAGCCCAAAACTAAATTGACAAATTAATAAATGAACATTTGAGATCAAATTCCCCGTTTTGGAGTCTGCTGTTTGTCCTGTGCCCAATCTCTCTTTGGTCATGTTATGAGAGTGTGGGAATAGAATTATTATATATAATATAGAATTGGCATTGTGTGTTAGTGTTTGCACACACACTTGGCCTTATATCTTCAGCATACCATTCCATTTGTCTCCATTGAGATTGGCTGCCATGGCCAAAATTCAGTCATGACATTATGATAATTTATCAGGTGTAATTTATATACTAATGGTGGTCTGGATATTGCAGTCTGTAGTCTGCGGCCTGCTTTCACAATTGGATGAACTTTCAAGTTACTACTTACACAATATATTAGCTCTGCAACTGTCTATACAAATGCAGATGCTGCCCTTACAGACGGGAGTCTCTGGCATGTGGCGTCTGTAACATTCTAGATTCCTACTTATGTAGACATGTGTTTACAAGGTACACTTCAAATATTCTTACAACTAAAATTTGAGAGAAATATAACTAAATGATCAAATGATGATATTCAGGATAACGTTGCAATACAGATTAATAGAGCATGTTGTAACCATGCTCTATTAATCTACAACATTTCTTTAGTTAATAGAAATATTATGTAATCAGTGTAGTTGTAGTTGTGACGCTGAGTCTGATACAACAAGGAAGCTGTCCCAAGCAGGCGATCACAGCAAATGGCATGAGAAGATTCATAAGACTGCTTGAAAAAATAAGAACACATTACATATGTCTGTTATGTACAATCTCAGTTTACAACCAATATTTTCAGGTGAGATTTGTAATCTTTTGATATCATTTAATAAAATGATATTACAAAAGTAATGAGGCATATTTACCAAAATCGTTTGTCCCGCAATAGTGGTTCCGTTGAGCTGGAGTGCTTTGATAACACTCTCTTGTTCGGACATCTCCAGCAGCGCATACTTCAGTTGGTCTACATCTCTGTCACAGAAACGCAAATAGTTGACTTCACCAGCTTGGCTAAAGTGATCTATAATTTGTTGATAGGTCAGGGCACCCACATCGATGAGTAGCACTGTCCGTCTTATTTCTTCAATCTTCCGCGACTCGTATGCGGCTGGTAGGGGCGGGTACGGCGGTAATCCTGCGGCTGCTAACTTAGGGTCGTACGTCTGAATGACTTGACTCGGCGGGACGCCCTCTAACGAGTTGACGACGTGCGCCGGGAGACGTGGCTCCGCGTTATTGAGACCGGGCACTAACGTTCCATTACTTGACATTTCCAGCGCCTTGTGCTCATCGGGGATCTCACCGGACTGCATGGGAATGACGATTAGCGCGCGATCGATGAACACTGTGTTCGTCATGTGTTGAGCGACGTTGACCGTCGCCGAATCGTAGTACTTCACGTAACATATACGAGACTGCACCGGACAGGACACATCTCGTATCGTAGGATACAACCTGATGTCATCTATTTTCCCTAGATACCCAAACAGGGTTTGCATCTGATCCTTAGTCGCCTGAGGAGCGATGTTGGTGACTTGAATCACCCTAGTACTGCTGGACACCATTTTTGCCGATTTGCACATGAATACTCGTTCCAATGAGCCTATATATTTGGTCTTTAAGATTCACAGTACACAAATATCACATTTTGCAAGTTGCTCGTTCAGATGGAGGTTGTAAAAAATAATTTAATGATTATTGGTGAAAAAACACGCCACACGCTTTAGCCAGCTTCATTTTTTTTGACAGATCACCCATAGACTAGAGAGTACTGAGTAGAGATCATAGAGATCTAGATTCCTAGACTAGCTCGCTGACAGTAGTCACGGGTAACATTGTAAACGTATCAAACATTGTGAGTCGGCTTTGTATTATAACAACCTAATTATAAAAAATCAATCAACTGCAAAATTACTTTCTACACTGAACTAAAATAAAATAAGATAAAAAGGTTCATTGATTATACATTCAGCAAAAAAAAGTATATATTTTATCAAACATTTTACCCATGTCAGGTTTCTTCACCATATGGATGGTGTGTTTTACTTTGTCATAAAATTACATAAATCTTCTTTAAAAAATATGTTTTGATTTGTTTTATTTCCTTTGTAGTAAATTTAATTTGCAAAAACCACTTTGGATCTGGCTTTTTGGGCGAAATTAAATTTAATTACCTTAAAGAAAAGGGACCATTTTTCCCTACATTATAGTTTGACAAAAATAAAACCGAAGGTAGGTATGGAAAATCACGGAAAAATCCATATGTACATAACTCTATGGGAAAAATCACTCTTTTTTGGGTATCTTAATGATGGTTCAGGTTATTAGGATTAAGAAAAAGAACATACAATACAAGTAGAGGCCGCACTACGGTTTTTTCCAGCAAGCGGTTAGCGGTTGGTCAGAGGCACAGACCAATAACATATAGGATAGTCAGAGGCCATTTAAAAAGCTTGGCGTGAAAGTGTAATCAGTAAATGTTTCTGGGGCGCAAGCAATTATCTGTATATTAGGTCAAAAGAATTAGAATCCAGAGCCGTAAAGCTAATAAAAAAATGTGTATCCTTCCCATAATCTGTGATCAATCCGTCATTTCCGGTCACAAAAGAGCGCGAAAAAGTTTTCGATCGTTCAAAGTTCAACCCTGAAACATTTTCATCTAACGATTTATTTTATGTTTTAAAATGGCTTCTCTCAATGACAAAATAAATGACTTGCAATCACAGCTACAATCAGGCAAGTATCTATGAATAATAATCTAAATAAAATGCAAAATCCAACTCTTTCTTTTTCTACGACATAGGTAACATATAATGTCCTTCCCTGGGCAGAAAGCTATATTTCTGTGCCAGGTCAGAATCGGTTGAAAATGGATAGGCCGCGTGAACAGACAGACGCACTTTCGTATTCTTATATTATTAGTATTTACTTATGAATATAAAAATATTGAAATGACTTTATATTTTATTTCCGCATAGCTACCAAAAGAAAACTAAAAAATGCAAAAGTGGAAAACTCTTTACGTAGTTTAGAACGCTCTTTGACTGAAGATATTTCACTTATTCAATCCGAGTGTGACTTTATATTGCATCAGATGGAGGTAAATTTTAATATTAAGTATAACTATCAAAGTAGATGTGGTAAGACTTACAAAATAGGTGGTCTAAATTATCTATATTAGTGCACTTTCCTTTACTTACCTATAGCAAAGCTCTGGATTTAAAAAAGCGCCCTCGCCGTAAAAATACTATTTTGCTCCCTTATGATACAATCTACTATTTACTTCCCCAGGATTTAAAAGATCAAATATCCAAAGTCACAAACCAAATATCAATAACAAAAATATGCAGCGTCTCTGAAAAGTCTAAATTTGAAAATCATCTATCAAATATCAACGCTCATAAACAAGGATATGAAGATATGCTTGCAAAAGGTAGATACTAGCTATAGATATTTCATTATCACAATCCATCGCTGCCAGCGCACTACTGAGCATGGGTATCCTCTCAGAATGAGAAGGGGTTGGCAAGTTGACCACGCTGATCAAGTGCATATTGATAGGCAAACTATGTACACGCCTATTGAGAACATGCTAAGTGAGTAAGTAACTATAGAGAACTCTCGGGTATGCAGGTGTTTCGTCACGATGTTTTTCTTTACTGTAACTAATAAATAAGCAAGGTGATATTGATATTTGATTGCTTAAAACTGGGATGGGGGAGGCGTCGGAAGCTGGGTATGAGGCGAAGGAACACGTCGCACATCCGCACATCACCCGCGCTCACCCGCAGCGGGTTAGTGCTGTGGCTGTGCGGGGGCTACCCTATACATTTACTCTTTGGCGGGGGCCATCTCGATCTGTCGTATACTATAATATAATGTATGTGCATGTGTGTGACGTGTGTATATAGGTAAGTATATTTGAACAGAGCGGAAAATAGCTGACCTTCAAAACAAAAAAGTAAAGGAAGAGCAGGAGGAAATAGAGAGACGGAAAATAGCGAAGGTTTTGGAGATGAACGAACAAAAATGCAAGGAGGCAGCGGCTATAGAAAGCGAATGCGATGCTATTGAGCGTGAATGCAGTGTTTTGACGGTAACTATTCTTGTTGATATTTCTTTCCATTACTGAAAGTCAGTTTTCTATACTCCTTGTCTACGATTAGGCGGAATAAATCTTAGACTGTTTTTATTCCAGTAGGTACCCTCCCTTGTTACATAGCCATGACTTAGGAGCACAAACCACTAAGCCTCTGTGCTTAGGATGATGGTAGGTAGGTAGGTGAAAACCGGCCAAGTGCGAGTCAGACTCGCGCACTGAGGGTTCCATACTCGGGTATTTTTTCCAACATTTTGCACGATAAATCAAAAACTATTATACATAAAAATAAACAAAAATCTGTTTTAGAATGTACAGGTGCTCTTTCATATGATACCCCACTTGGTATAGTTATCTTACCTTGAAAATTAACACACATTTTAATTTTTTTTTAAATGATGTAACCACAAATTCTGGGTTTTCAGAATTATTCCTGTACTTGTTCTATATAAGACCTGCCAAATATCATGATTCTAGGTCAACGGGAAGTAGGTACCCTATAGGTTTCTTGACAGACACGAACGACGGACAGACGGACAGACAGACAAAGTGATCCTATAAGGGTTCCGTTTTTCCTTTTGAGGTACGGAACCCTAAAAAATTTGTTAAAAAAATGATTTCAATGTAGGTAAATATCCTCCTATCTATGTTGTTGGTCGGATGAGATTCGATAATAAATAAAGATCGCTCGGATGAGATTAGTACCTAGTACCTACCCTGTGGTGTGCGTGGAAAACCACATCTATCGGTAAAGTGAAAGTAAAAATAAAAAGTAAAACATAGAATTTTTTTACAGAAAAGAAACAAGGCTATTATGTTACAGCTGAAACGCAAATTAGTACAAGCCGGAGGCACCAGACGTGAGCTGATAGAAAAAAATGAATTAGTAAATAATTAAACCAATATTACCTACCAATAAAGCGTTAAAACTATCACCCGTCAGTTTAATTTTATCATCAACTTCCACAGATCTACACAGGTGCACAAATTGCTATTGCAACCTTTATTAGATAGGTATCAAAGATTGCAACAGCCAACAACAGCAGCAAATGAAATCTGAAAGATATCGGACAGAGATCGCAAAACAAGTGCCAAGGTATAGCACGCATCGATGTATAATAGCACGCAATAGAACCGCAAGACGCCGGGCGAGTTTCCATCCTTATGTCGTTGACATTCCATCTACACGCACGAAACGTTTTGCGTCTTCATTCCTCATACGCATGGCTAAGGTTTAGAATACTCTTCCGCGATCTGTGTTTCCTACCAATTACAATCCGGGTATCTTTAAAACAAGAGTGAATAGGCACCTTCTAGGTAAACGCGTCCCATCTTAGACCACATCATCACTTTCCATCAGGTGTGATTGTGGTCAAGCGCTTACCTATAGTGAATTAAAAAAAAACCCTCACAACCCGCATTGCAATCCCGACCTGTCGCGACCTGGCCTTTAAAGTCCTTCAGCTGGGCTAAAACCACCCCACATTAAAGTAATCGGTGGGAGGTACCACGTAAGCCGAATTGTCTCCCAAGAGGTCTACTCACGATGATTTTGCCGTTTTAAAAATCAAGCTTTTGTATACAATAAAACAATTATATTTATGTGTAATTTTATATTCGCACAAACAATAACAGCTGCACAAATAGATATACACAGTCAATATGTATTTTTACATAATATAATTTTTTTTTACAAACCATCCTTCATGGCAAGCTTAACAGTACAATATTTAAAAAACTTAATAGTTATAACCACGTTGCAAACAATATCAAATCACTAGTATTGTGATCACACCGACGATGGTAGGTACTATAAATGGGCACTGGATTTTGGTGCGATCTTTTTTACTAGGTATATTAAAAGGAGTCTATTCGTAACTCACTCCTATAAACGTAGTTGGGTTCTCATTTGAATTCTAACCAACTAAACTCAATGAAATGATGTAGGCAAGTTCTAGATTTTAGACATCCGTCTACGGTTTGTCAGATTTCTGTAAAAATGTTTAGTTTTAATGTTACATGAGCTCAAAGATTTCTATGTAAATCTTTGACCCCAAGTATGAGACAGAATATTCTAGTCTACCTTGCCAGTTTTTGGTAAATAAACAAATAAAAGCTTGGCACCTATATAAGTAAAACAATTTTACATCAATGGAATGTCCAATTAAAAATATTGGTCAATTTAATGATTTAACATGTCAACATATCAATAAACATCGGCGCCTATTCAGTTGTACACAAAACTAAAAAATAGATGCATTTTTGTCACAATGTTCCCTGCAGCGAAAATACTACTTGGACAGACATCGATTTAGTTAAGGCGCGTACAGACCGAGCAGCTAAGGCAAGCGAAAGCGAATTATGAACGAGGCTGATAACGAAAATATGTCACTTACCATATGAGGTCATCTTGAATAGGTATTTACTGACAGCTTTATAATTTTTTAGTATCGAAATTTCTACACTTACCTGTTCTAAGAGAACATTTTTTGCGCCGCGGACTGCTCAGTCTGCAGCAACTCTCCACTCCGCAACAAGGCCGCGCCGTTCGCCCTCTTCCAGACCCACACAGGCACTCTCCCCGACCGGAAGTGTCGAGCGCTCTCTATCAAGTTACAGTCCAGTACTGAACTCGTTACAATGTCGATTATCCATACTAATATTATAAATTCGAAAGTGTGTCTGTCTGTCTGTCTGTCCGTCGGCTACGTTTTCACGGCCCAACCGCTGAACCGATTTTAATGAAAGGTACTTGGGATACATCCCGGGGAAGGATATAGGCCACTTTTTATCCTGGAAAATCAGAGAGTTCCTACGGGATAAAAAACCGATATCCACGCCGGGGAAGCCGCGGGCAATTTCTATTTCATATAAAATGTCAATGTTCTATGTATCCTATGTCACCCGGACTATAATAACGAATCGATTGACAGCTCTTTCATCAAAATCGGTTCCGTAGTTTAGGCGCTACGGTGGAACAGACATAAATACAAATCTACATATAATACATCTTTTACATAGACTGCTAAAATCATTACCCTTCCGTTTAGCTTTGCCATAGTCGGGTAAAAAGGCTAATGAGAACTCACTCGCCATATTTGTTCTGTGACAAGTACGGTTCAACCTTAAATTATGGACTAAAATCGCACCTTAGACATGACAGTTGACACAAAGCAAATATGGCGAGTGAATGCTCAAATTTACTTGTTCTGTATTCTAAGGTACGCACTATATGCTCATCATTACAAATTCACTAACTGCATTCGCTGATTCTACAACAGCGAAGGCAAGCGATCGATCGTTTGATGTCCACAGAGTGCGTCGTAAGATCAAACTTAAATCAAAGTAAAAATATTGGATTGTTTTTTAAAATATCACGTTTTTTAGCGATAACTCAAAAAATATTTTTTGCACTTGTAGATTGGCTATGCATGCTCACATTAATTCACCTATGTTTGACTTCGCTGCTTGGTCTGCTCATGGCCTTAGAGATCTGAGATACAACTGAATAAGACCAATTTTATCTTAAGAAGGTACAATACAACGTTTAGGTACCTAACATAATAATTTTCTACATATTAATTTTTTCGACTTTTTCAGTCTTTATTCGATTTTATTAACACGTAAATACAAATGGCACTACATGAGCTAAGTACTTAAATCTTAGGAACATTTGAATAACTTTTTTTTAATAAAAATTAAACATTATAAAAAATATTTATCATATATCCTTTAAATAAATAAGTATACAATTCAAAATTCAAATATGAAGCAATTGCGTAGATATTTGTACATCTTAATATTAATAATTTATTGGAATATAGTAGACATTAGGTAGCGAGTATACAACTTATAGCCTGACCAGAAAAATAAAATACCTCGCCATATTGCGGAAACCCCTTGGAACTAATTTATACAAAACCTTAAACTTATTGACCATAGACCATAAACTAGTGGTGCCCCCAGAGCAATTTTTTTTTTAATATTTCTAGTCAGGCTATACATAAGTAGGAACACAGTATATCTAATATTGCGTTTGTAAATAAATATATATATTTTATATGTATGGGAACCAATCCGTTTTAAAGCCTTATTACACGCACACAATAATATCAACAATTATGAGAAATATGTCATCGAGTAGTCAATATTTCAATGTACATTTTATATTCTATATAAACATAGTTATTATCGATATACTTATAAATAATATTATACTCAACTTTACATGATTATATTACATCGTTTATCACCAAGTATATTCTGATGATAATAATGTTTATATAGCCTGGGTAGAATTATTATCTAACTCCGAACAAAGTACAAAACATTTAAAAAATAACTGTGATGTGATGGTTTCAAGACAATAAACTTTATGACTAAAAATAATTACTATCATTAAAATGTTTCTGATTTCCCTAATAACTTCTCTGCGTCATATACACAGATATTTCTTTTATACTTAAGTATATAATTTCTAAGATATATCAGCCTCAACAAAATGTTTAAATTTTGCTAACCTCAAACAATATTTCTTAATATCAAATATCACATAGGGACTTCGTCTGTGTTGGTGTTAGCTGGGGGGCGTGCTCTGCCTTTTTGGAGTGTTTTTTGTTGGTTAAAACATGGTTAAAACTGACTGGAAAGCGCTCTAAGGGGGTGCCGTGCGTGTGTCGGCGAGCGCAGGCACAGACGGGGTCCATACTTGTATAGTTTCCCTAACTTGTTACAAATAACTACAAACTTGACATTGGCTAATCTTTGTAAAGACAGACGAGAGAAAAAAAAATATCACATACTCTTTGATAAATTGTATGTTGTTAGGTTGTCATTATTTATATTAAATTCCGTTGTATGTACTCTCAAAACTCAAAAAGGTACTTCGTCTGGTAAATGTTAAGAAAATAGTCATTTAAACAAAAAGTCGCTGATTGGCCCTACGATAGAAAGAAATATTTATTTTGTAAGTGTATGGATAAAGATAGAGAAGGTTAAATGAAACATTTTCGTTAAATATAGGGTACGTAATCCAAAACGAATGAATCAATGGTAACACCTCAAACTATCATGAGTTTTATTAAAATTAAATTCCCTCAAAATCTTGGTACAATATGTCAGGTAGGAGCTTTGCCATTATAAAATTTTCTGATATAGCAAACCATTTTATACATAAATGTTTCATCAAGTAGAGTTATATACTCGTAGAAACAGAGCCAGCGCGTGCCAGACCATCGTTATTTTATAAAGCTTAGTTTATCTGCATATTGTATTATTGCATAGCAACTATTTTAGATCATGGTAGTATAGTTTAATATTATTTTGTGTTAATTTGCGATAATCTACATAGCACCCGTGCGAAGCCGGGGCGGGTTGCTAGTTAAGTATATAACTAACTAGGTGCCTATAATGATATTGTAGGAAATATGGCGCTGACATATAGTGACCTTAATGATGATAATAATTTAAAATAACTGCTTTATCGAGATTCGTGAAGAGATCGGACGAGTCTAGAACAAATTATAATGGTGCGCTTATATGGGCATTGGGCAATTTTTTAAGCAATTATTTCGCATAATGTTGCTGATTCCAGGTATTGGTGGGTATTGCAGTAAATTGCTTCATGTGGTTATGACATCATAATTGACTAAAACTTTGAAAAGAGCAACCACCGAGTTTCTTGCTAGTTCTTCTCGGTAAAAAACGCATTCCGAACCAGTGGTAGATGCATTATTCAAAAGTACTTGTAAGAGTTTGTTTGAATAAAACATATTTCTATTCTATTCTATTGAAAACTAGCTGTCCGCTCCGACTTCACCCGGTTGAACAATTTTACAGAATTAGAACAGTGCTTCATGGCAAATGTAGAACGCAACTTGTTATAACTTTACCGTAAAAACATTGATATTTGATACGGAACCCTTCGTTGGCGAGTCCTACTCACACTTGACCGGTTTGCCCTAATCGTTTTATATCAAAATTGTTCTATATACACCCCACAACACATACCGACTGCCTAAGTTTAAACACATAAGCCAATATGTTAAGCCCTCTTGGCGGGCTGGGTGTGTGGTCATACGCTCGCGCTGAGGAGACGTTCGTCCGCCGAATGCTCCTCCTCTTCAGACCCTGACTTCTCTTTCTTTATCGACTGGTATCGCACCTGAAATTGTTCTTGGTTGCAACATTTCGTTGGCACGACACATAATATAAACAATGTTTAAGTTAAGTTAGATTTTAAGGCGTTATTGTTGGAAATATTTATTGTGTTTAATTTGACCAAATAAACCTTATTCTATTCTATTTGACTAGATTTCATGTGTTGACAGTGTAGTTTCTGTAGTTCTTTTAGCAAATAAACTTTTTTACACATCAATTTTTTCTTATTTATAAGCTGTTAGTGCCTTTATAATGAAATTAAAACATGAAGGAATAAATAAATTAAAATGTTTTTTTTTAAATTATAATGTCTTACCTTTGTTTTAATTTTGCTGCTCACACCTCTTGGTCGATACATAAGGAAGTTATCAGTCACCCAAAATATTAAAATCTGCAAAGAAAAGTTACTTAATGAAAATCTACTCCATCGAAATATTATAAACGCGGAAGTTTGTATTTAGGTAGTTATGTATGGATGTTTGTTACTTTCACGCAAAAACTACTTAAGGGATTTGGCTGAAAGTAGTGGAGATAGATTATTATAGACCATGGATTAACACATAGGCTACTTTTTGTCCCAGAAAATCAATGAGTTCCCATGGGATTTTTAAAAACCATAAAAATCATAAAATTTGGCAATTACGTAGGTCAGCACAAGTAAAGAAAAAATCGGAAAACCGTGAATTTGTGGTTGCATCACAAAAAAAAATATGTTCACAAAAAAATTAATTTACTAAATCACATGTAGATGGCGCAAGCCGTTATTAACTTGCAGTGTTCTACATGAAAGTGAACGCTTCATGTGCTAGTCTGACTCGCACTTGACCGGTGTTTTATTTTCTCTTTATGTTTGTTGAGTTTATGCACAGAATCCTTAAAATAGTAATTAGTATCTTACAGATTGTGTATCTGTAAGATACTAATTCACAAGGCACATTCCGCAAAGACGTTTAAATAAAAAGCAACTCTTGTCACATCCCAATAAAGTGCAATTCATCACGTAATCAAGTGAGACCAGCCTAGTTTAGGTAAATAGTAGTTAGCGCCAGTATCAACTCCGCCAATGCACGGGAATGACTCACGTTAATGAAGAAGGGAATGATGAGCATGACTACAGCCAGTTCTAGGCGCGGGTCCGACACGGGCGACAGTCGCAGCGTCGATAGCACAGCGACCACTGGGGGTAGGCGTAGCACTAGCGCCAGTATCGACTTGGCGAAAGTAGCTAGCGCTGCATATAGTACGCACTGACATATCCATGCGGAACACATCGGTGGTTTGCCTGCAAGAAACCTATGTTCATCCAACTGCCAAATATTTTTACTGTGGGTTTGATTTTGGGCGAGGACAATTTAGGAGCCACGAATTGGTCTGGCTTGGTTGCTAAGCTAATGGTGTGTGAACATACACCCTTAGTGTTGTAATGCCCATCAGGCCATCTCCCTCCCACCCACAAGAATTATGAAACAAAATATTATAATTTAATATTTATATGATATTACAAAGCCAGTTAACTTCTATGGCTTCATACATAGTAGTGGGTGTCAGTAAACGTTAAGTCTAAGGCAATGTAAGGTTGTTGCGAGAATACAATTAGAAATTCTGAAATTTTCAAATCTATACATTGATATATATACTGTAAGTATTTTTTAAGTACATATGGTACTTAAAACAGGAAATACCAAACAAAATACTACAACTTTTATTAAGTATAAGGTTGACGGGCAGTTAAAACCCAAAATATGTGTAGGTAGATATTATCTTGATATCACTTACCATATTCACCAAAATTGATCAATGGTATATCATACAGTCTGGCATAGTACTGCGCCAGTCGGATGCCTGCCCAGATTATAAGAAGACCCAGTGTAGAGTCCAACATGAAATTAACTATGTACCTTTGGACAAACAAAAAATCTTATAAAATGTCAAAATTAGGCTTCCTTCTGGGTGGTTTGGGACATTGCGCGCAGCGTCATGCATCCCGTGGCGCGGCGCATCTTGCCTTTATTCTATTCATGAGAAAGCAGTAGCGGCAACCCAGCCCCTAACCATCCCACCCTATGTACTTTATCATCCCACAACACTAAGAAGGCATAACTTTTTTTTCAAGGCAAGCACTTGACCACAATCACATCTGATGGAAAGTGATGATGTGGTCTAAGATGGGATGTGTTGACCTAGAAGGTGCCTATTCACTCTTGTTTTAAAGACACCCGGATTGTAGTTGGTAGGAAACACAGATCGTGGTATTCCAAACCTTAGCCATGCATATGAGGAATGATGACGCAAAACGTTTCGTGCGTGCAGATGGAATGTCAACGACATTAGGATGGAAACTCGCGCGACGTCTTGCAATTCGGGTAGCTCTACTATCTCATATTATGTCTATTAAACTAAACACTTGTGAGAATGAACACACACATGAACACTCATAATTAAGTATATATTTTTTTTAATCAATACATATAGATATTTACATAGATTCTTAACACTGTTAAGTCTTGTCGGTATAAATATTATCAGCATGGGTTTTTATTTGACCGTATCACACATTGCATGTCAATCAGTATCTCTTTTCTTACTAAGATGTTATCCTTATTCCTTACCATGTACAAGGATTTCCACTGAGGTGAGGGGAAAGCCAAACGTTAGCAGCATGAATAATAAATGCTCCAAGACCTTGTTTTGATGTGTCATAGAACCAAATCAGCCATGGTCTTCTTGCATAGCGAGGTTCACAAAATCTTTTACCTGAAGCAAAGAGGTTTATCGAATTTGTAGAGCTATTGGAAATATTTCAACTATAACCACATGTTTTAAATGTTTAGAATAATTCTATTAATGTCAATTATTGACACAGGAAAAGCAGCCACTTTACCTTGTTTTACTAGGTTGTAGTTTCATTCACTTCTCAGTACTCAATGCTTAAATATCTTGTGAAATATACATATTCATATATTAGTATTTTTAACAATAAATAATATCCAACTTTTTGTTGGATATTATTGTTTATGTTGGTTGGCTGTTATATTTTTAAATAATAGAATCTATCCCAACAGCCAGTTATATCTCAGTCAGTGTAAAATGTACACTGCATAGTTAAAGGAGGTAATAATGCCAATACTGTTGCAACTCGCAAGGCATTGGCAATGATTCTAAGGTTAAGAATTAAGATAATAAGTACTTTCATATTGCAATTTATCTTACCAATTAGGCACGTAAACGCCAAAACTGCCAAGAGAAACTGCATAAACCAGCCGTATGTATCCGTAAGTGCATCTTTAGAGCAATGTGGCTCGGACCAGATGATTGTGGAGTAATCTGAGGAGTTATTCATTTTTCATTTCTTCTTTTAAGTGCACAGTTCTTATGTACGAAAGTACCGAACATAACTACTTTTAAATAGAAATAAATACAAACTCTTCTAAATACACATATCAAGAGTGGTAAAAAAACTACTTTGAATAATGCGTAAATATATCGAAAAATTAAAACTTTATTAAATTAAAAACGTAAAAAGATTCGAAATCGAAAACAATTTGGTGACATTTGACACATTAATGACATTAATAAATAATAACGTAGAAGTGACATTGACACTGACATTTAGTTATTTGATATTGACAGTGAAACAGATTAATTATTTTATTACTTTTTTAGAATTCATTTCAGCCTTTTTTTTCTCTCTCGTCTGGCTTTACAAAGATTAGCCATTAAAGTTTGTAGTTATTTGTAACAAGTTACGAAAACTATACACGTATGGACCCCGTCTGTGCCGGCGCTCGCCGACATACGCACGGCACCCCCCTTAGAGCGCTTTCCAGTCAGTTTTAACAAAAAAAAAAAAAACACTCCAAAAAGGCAGAGCACGCCCGCCAGCTAACACCTAATACAGACGAAGTCCCATTTCAGCCTTAGATACCTACACGTTTCTTAACTTGAAGACTACAGATATGAAATATCTTTTCTTTTTTTTTTCTCTCTCGTCTGGCTTTTACAATGATAAGCCAATGTCAAGTTTGTTGTTAATTGTAACAAGTTAGCTAAACTATACAAGTATGGACCCCGTCTGTGCCGCCGCTCGCCGACATACGCACGGCATGCACCCCCTTAGAGCACTTTTCAGTCAGTTTTAACAAAAAAAAACACTCCAAAAAGTCACAACACGCGCGCCAGCAAACGCCACCACAGACGAAGTCCTATGAAATATCTTCACTGACTAACTCTACACTGCTCTACACCACAGACAATAATGCTATGTACACATTAAATCTTGGTTACATTGCTCACGGCAAGAAAACATTGAGAGGTTAGTATGAAGTTGTGGATGAATACATTATATAAACAACTCTAAAAATATATAATACTAACTGAAAACCTCCTCCTTTTTGGAAAATCAGTTCTAAATGAAGTCCCTTAATGAGCGGCCCAGTGTAGCTTTTTCTGATCAGTTTGATTGCTGGACTGATTCACAGCTTATTCGTAGCAACAAAGACAACTTGACTGTCTTGTAGTCCAATACGTTTCATATTGTTACTATTAGTAAAATATTCACTACATATGGGTATTCACTATTCATGGATTTTTACGTAAACTGTGTACAATATAATATTATTAGTTATTATTTATAACTGTAATAACCGTATCATATCTGATGTTGGATTTTGAAATCAATTTCAGAAAGGGCTTACGATAAGTTTCAATTGAGAGTCCATAGGTTTAGTTTTATTAGTAAACGATAGACACAACTGAGTTAAACAATCTAAATTAGAACTTATCACTAATTATTATCTACTTGTGTATATTTTAATGTGAAATTCTTTCAACCTGGAACCATATTTGCTCCATCTTTTACACTCTTTTAAACGCTTGCTTGTTTTTTGATTTGATTTGATTTTTCATTATTTTCATTATTACTTCTATTATAATAGCTTACTATTATTTTAGTGAGATGGATCTAGGTCGATAAAAATTAAAATATTATCTTTCACTCGTGTACACTGTGCCTTAAATTTTACACCAACAAACATCTTTTCTCTTGCTGAAGTTGCCGCCATTTTTTATTGTTTTATGTATTCTCGTTTTTATTTGCAAGTTCGAGCAAATTGATAATAAGCACCCATTTTGGTAAAATAATATTTCATATCGCTGCACACGAAATAAAAGGATCTTTGTCTGGTAAGTGCTACTTTATTTATCGATTTTCGTAATGTTAATGTTTTGTTGTTCACGTTACATTATCGATTAAATGTCGGTCCCCGGATGAGTATTTTTAAGTAATCAGCATCTAAAATCAACAGATGTACGCTTAGAAAGGTATTCCTAGTTTTCTGATGTGTAATACTTACAAAATGACATAGTTAACATTTTTTGGTTATCTTCACAGACATTCTTATTGTCCAATTCTTATACATTTTTTAATCAATAGGCAGGATAGGGAGTTTATGTGTAATAAGGGGAATCTCTAAAATCAATTATTTGTAAGTAATCATAATAATTCTATAATATAGGTAATAAATTAAGTGGTACTTCTAGTATTAATACCTAACAATTTTATAATGGCGTTATCAGTTAATTTTGATGGTTTGGCTGGTTATGAGGAGCAAAACCGATTTTGTATTCACTGCAATCATTCTAAAATGCATTATACTTAATGGCATTTAGCTAGTAGATATTATCAGAAGAATTGAATAAGAATGCAATATACATTTTGTAGGCAAGAATTTTATCAAATAGGCATGTTAGTAGTCAAAGTAAGTAGTGCAAGCCTGTTCCAATCCTGTTCAATATCATCCTCCATTACCTCATCAGAAAAGCAAAAACAGAAAGATTTACTTCCATCTTAAATCTAGGCAAAGATGGATTAAAAAACTATTGGATACGGCAACCTTATATGGTTGGATTGGCAATAAAATAATCTTTCATTTAATATAAAATTCGATTAAATAACAGATGAAGGAATATTAATAACGCTTACTTACTCTTTATACCTGGCAACCCCATAATTGCACAGATGCAAAGAAATACCAAACAAGCAACCTTAATTTTTTCAACTTAGGGTATATTCTTTCAGCTAAGCAGATGCTTGATTTTAATAATTAGGGAAATTGATGGCAAAAAAATGGAATTTTTTAATTTTATAACATCATCTGCATGTAGGCAACCTATTCACAATGTAGTATATATTTTCTACACGTGATTTAGCTAGGCAACTTATTCATGATATAGAATATATTTTCTATCACGATTAAATAACAGATGAGGGTAGGTATTTCTAATACCAGACTTTATACTTTTCTTTTTGATATTACCTAAAAGGGATGGGTAGGAATAAGGAATGTTTAAGGAATGTTAAATTTAAAGACATTTAGTGCTACTTTAAACAATAGGCTCACAACTGGCACGTAGGCACAAGGTTTGACAGTTCGAAATTACTTAAATTAGGTTTCTCTGTCCTTTGTATATTGGTATGAAAAACATGTGAATACTCTAAAATTTATTTGCCCTCATAACCAGTACCAATACCTTATAGTACTTAAATACCCACAAGCATTTTTAGGTTTTTGTTTTAACAATTTGACATCAGTGATATAACTAAGAAAATAAAGAAAAGTTGACAACACAGCTCAGGTAAAAGTTCTTTACCAATGTGAACATCACCTTATAATAAACAACACAGTTAAAACTTTGTCTATAATTCTTTTCATTTATTTAAAAGTATTGTTTCTGAACGAATTAGGAAAAGGAACCAACTATATATTGGAGTGAAGTTTTATAATTTTGGTAATGTGCCAGCTATATTTCAGTTCCAGAACAATAACTTTTTTGTCATAGTCTGGTTGCTATCTAACTTCTGTTCCATGATCGCACATCTGGGGGGCAGAGATGTAATTTTTAGGGTTCCATACCTCAAAAAGAAAAACGGAACCCTTACGGAACTTTGTTGTCTAAAAACCTACATCCACGCGGATGCAGACGCGGGTATCATCTATTAATTAATAAACACAAGTTAAGTAGCAAAGATAAAAGAGAAAAAGTATGAGTAGGTAGATGCGAAATTCTCCTGCGGGTGTACACCCCACACGGTCACTGTTAAAGTCGCAGCGGCGCCTTTGATTTTACGGCACATGTCGAGTAGCGCAAAGCAAAGGCGACCGTATGTAAGCGAACAGGCTTTATATCTAACGTTATGAGAGTAATTATTTAAAAATACTGAAACTTAAGGAAATGTCCCACTTTTCAATTAAAAATAGAAACTAGTAGGTAAATATAGATTATATTTATTTATTATTTTTATGCTTTGATTATATCTATGCTTTGAGAATTGAATTGGTAGTTGCATTTACGAATGTTTATTCGCATACGTACTTAAAGATACAGAGGATATTGTGTTCTGTTATCTCACGAAATCCATTTTTCATGACACGTAGCAATTCGATTCAAGTCTTTATGTCGTTTCAGAGACCTAACGATATTGTCTTTTGGTACCTCTACGGAGCTGAGTATTGTTTAGCTCTTAAAAATATGCAGTTTAAATATCATCAATACCTAGCTACCCGTAATTTTTCATAGTTTCCATTTTCCAAACACCAAATTCGATATCGCTCTAAGCGGGAAGTAATATTCCTCAGTTAATTTCATCTAAACTCTTGAAAAACTTAAGTTTTAGAAAATTAGGTGCCGTCTTATACTAAGGGTTCTGTTTTTTTCAAATTGCTTTCGCAGAAGTAACAGAAAGTACTTATCACTCGACTATTCGTAGACTGGACTTGGGGAACACCTACCATAACATAACACCCCTATCCAAACTCTTTCTAAGATTACGTTATTGAGATTTCGTCAAAAGAGATAAGGCTTCATTTAACATTAGTTCCAAGAAGTGTAGAGAAATTCTTTAACTGTAGTGAAATTCACGAGACATCGTCTAAAGCCGGGTTCAGACGAGTGTAACGTGTAATGTAACACAAATTCTACGTGTGGACGGCACTACGAACATTTCATGTAACGCTCGGCTGTCGGTTTTTGAGTGAACACAAAGGAGCTCGCAGTGCTCGTCTACGGACTGACCAGGTTCCAATCTCTTAACATAAAATAAATGGGTTTAGATGTACCCATGTACTGTAGGTGTAGATGTACCCATTCAGGGCTCAGGCCATGATAACATGGAATGATCTGCAGTCAAAAGGAAGCTGTTTGAATTTTTCGAAATATCTTTTTGTAATAAAGCTATATCAAAAAGATATTTTTAATATGTAGATTAAATCAATCGGTCAGTGGTCTGTAGTTAAACTGGCAGTTCAAAAAACGAATATCGTTTTCTGGACTGTTTAAAAGATAAAAACAGATCGCTAAAAAGTTTTTTACTAAGCGATTACTAAATATACGTTCATCCTAAAACTCGTCGGCGTACTTCGTAATCAATCACGAAGTCAAACATCTGTGAAATCTTTGGAGCAATCTATCTGATGTAGCGTCTAGGAAGGCTTTTAAAAGCAGCGGGATATTCTCCGATAAAATACTCAATATTGTTTATCAGGCTACATTTTTGTTAAAAGCTAAAGGCACAATATTTTAATGATTCTGTCGATATACCATTAAATTATACGCCCATCAGGTAAAACTAATATTTATTAGTTTGCGTGCGTGCATATCTGTTGGGAATGTTAAAACGCTGCCATTTCATTTAGGTACAGGCACATACGTGATACCACTGACACCACCTGAGGCTATTACATTGGACTATTGGAGAAAAATGTGAATCTAATTGTCGACTCATCCCTCGGTTAGGTGGCGGGTGACAGAGGGTGTTGTCGATGGACTGTATCGAATGTGGAACGATAATAATTATTGGTGGTGGCGGTGGTGGGCCGAGGGCCAGTGGTCGCTTTCCCGCGGCTTAACCGTCAACAAACGGTCGCGCGGCAACCGCTCATGACATATGCATGAGAGCGGTATGGACGACGCCGCTTAAATATACAAGGACGGACGGGAAAATTACTAGAGAGGCAAATACATACAAGATGTCTCCCCGACTTTGCCGCTAGCGTGCGGCACGCCCACGGCTGAGCCTTTCCAATTACCCTCACGAAACGCCAAATGCGCTTCTTACAATTCACAGTTATTTTTACCACCTAACCACCGCCACTTCTTCATAAGTGAAACAGTGGGTTTAAATAAAAAGAGCAAATCAGTATAATCGCCCAAATTTATTATGTCACTTCACTAAACACACTAATACAAATCACTCATTGCTTTATTACTATTGTTACTTTGTTACTATTTATATAATTTACACTTGTTTACACAAATGGACATAGTTTCAGCTTACAATGCGTACGATAGAACAATAATCCTAAAAGTGAGCTCGCATAGCTTTATATGGCGTTATCCCCACCGAAGGCATTCGGCAGTGGTGGCGGAGTTGCGTTCGGCTGTCAATGGCGCTGGCGTTGATTGGCTGTCATGGCGGCAGTAGGCTATGATTGGCCGTCTTGGCGGTTATCGGCTGTAACAGGCGGTGATTGGCCAGCTTGGCTTGACTCGGATAGTCTGGTTGGCGTTGTCGCGTTGCGATTGGCTGAGGCGGCGTGGCGTTACATTCGGCCGTCCTGAAACAATGAATTGCTCCCGCAATGGGAAAATGCTTGGTTAGCTTTCTGGTAGACAATAGCTCAACAAGGTCTTCGGTTTCAAGTTATTTATCGGAACAGTTAGCACTGTTGGATATAAGAGCCGTAGGCGCTGTGATATGGCTTTAAAGAGTCTGCTCAGGCATGTACAAGCTTCGTAGCCTCGAAACCCCTTAACACTTCGAGTTCTCTTAATGCCTACCAGCTTGGTTACGAAAATGAACCTGAGTAAATGCTATCAGTGTTTACTTCTATCGCAACGCTTGTGGGAACTTGCCACTAAATAACTAAATTCCTTTGTTATAATTAAATGAAATATTAATTTTGTCAGTTACATTATCTAGTTAGCTTTATCCTATCGCTTGCTATTCTTTACCGAGCATTTGCCTTGTTACGCATAACCATCCCGAGTTCGCTAATTTTACATTAATAGTAACATGGCATCGTGACCTAGGTAAATACCAAATTATGGATATCACATTCATTGAGAGTATTGTCAGTAGTCCAAATAATATCAGTTAACAGTTTGTCCAATCATTTTATTCGCAGTTTCGCTAGGACCTGTGGCACAACGCGTTTAACATGGTCTGGTTAGTGCTTGGCTTGGCTTGACTAGGCACTTGGCTCGTGGTAGTATCATGGAGGTCAAAACATACCTAACTATTAATCAGTCGACACTCGGAAACTCTAAAATGTCTACTAGTAAAAGCATTCTTATGCTCACTTTATAAGTTTACTAGGATGTCCAAATAAGGCAAATTATGTATAATATTCTACGAAACTGATCGTTTTCGACTAATAACAAATTTTGCAAAAGCATCTGTAATAATCAAATTGTACCTACACTACTGATGAGTGATATCCTTTCGCTGTCTTACAAAATGGTTTTACAAAATGTGGTCAGTATGAACTCTACAAAATTCTAATCCAATGCCATTGGTCTGTGATCTAAACTGCAATCTTATCTACTTTAAAACCAAGACGAATAAGAATAAGAATAAGAAGTGTTTATTTGCTAGAATATGGTATAATATACAAGTACATTGGTCTTAAACATTATGTGGAACCGCAAACAAACCGAAACAAAAGAACATTATTAAATTTATAAATTATTATCGTTTTCAGTTGTACTATTTTTCCACGTTTTACTTTAGAGACATTTTTGAAAGAAAAACCGTCAACAGACTGGCTTGTAGAAAGGAAAATAGCTTGTAAATAGCTTCTCGTGAAGCTGTGAATGCTATTACTCTGACTTGAAAAGGAATCTCACTTAAATCCTTGCAGGGAGATCTCTCAACGAGCAACGAGATGAAAGTACTCCTATCGAAAGTAAAACTTGGCTTTCGAAAGTAAAAATTGGCTACCGAAAGTAAAACTTGGCTATTGAAAGTAAAACTTGGCTACCGAAAGTAAAACTTGGCTACCGAAAGTAAAACTTGGCTACCGAAAGTAAAACTTGGCTACCGAAAGTAAAACTTGGCTACCGAAAGTAAAACTTGGCTACCGAAAGTAAAACTTGGCTACCGAAAGTAAAACTTGGCTACCGAAAGTAAAACTTGGCTGCAGAAAGTAAGACTTGGCTGCAGAAAGTAAGACTTGGCAGCTGAAAGTAAGACTTGGCAGCAGAAAGTAAGACTTGGCAGCAGAAAGTAAGACTTGGCTGCAGAAAGTAAGACTTGGCTGCAGAAAGTAAGACTTGGCTGCAGAAAGTAAGACTTGGCTGCAGAAAGTAAGACTTGGCTGCAGAAAGTAAGACTTGGCTACTGTCTTCACTTCGGCATCTATGTAATTCCGAAAACAGTTCACGATTGAATTTAGGTAATACAGGATCATCAGTCAAATAACAGTTTTCTATTCCATTCCTATTCCCTACTATGTAAGCTACATAACCAGGCAGGTATACTAACACCAACTGAACTCAAGATATTATGTAAAACGTCAGTCTAGTCGGCTTAGTGAAAATTCTTACGGTACGTCCGGTCCACCTGACTAACAATGAACGGCACAAAGTTATATCATGGTTATAATTAAAAGTGCCACTTGAACTTTCTACTTACATTATGATTGGACCGACAATCTTAAGGTAGAATGATGAAATTGACTCGATTGAAAGTTGGCAAAAGTACGTAACATACATGCTGCCTACAAGCACTACTTTTTTTCAAAAATGACAAAAGCATTATCGAAATCATAAGGATATCTAACTGGTAATAGTTATTATTAAGTTTCCTCCAAGTGCCCAATTCTGCCTACATTACACTACCTATTTGTATTTACTCTTTTATACGCTGTGCCACTGGCTTGTATATTATACGAGACAGTTCCAAAGCCGTGAGTAAGATCTACTTACTATGCTCTCAATCATTCAAAGAATGTGATTTAAACTACAAGTTACAACACGTACAGACTTCATAAACACTAACTTTTAGTAAAAATAAAAGAACAGTCATACCATACAGCATAAACGCTTAACAGCGCTTATGTCACCCCAAATAGGCAACAATGCGGCGGCTTATAGATACCCATTGGCTGCAACCCTGCATCGTTAGCGCGCCACGATGTGGTGCCTCGCAGTGACGCGCTCGGCATCAGGCACACAGCACACAGCAAAGCATCAGTGGTGACCATCGTAGGCGATGACGTTTGCACTTCACGAACTCACCAAAAATTCCGAGAAAAGAAAGATAAACACAATATTATTGTATGACTACAAGTAGCTCCCAGTCGATTCATAAAGTACGTCTGCCCCAATTATGAAGATCTATATTCATATTACATAACAATCATATAACCACATGAAAATCAATTTCACAAGAAACTCAAAAGTGAACATCATAAAACAATTCGATTTTACATTCAAATTGCGATCGCCATGCTATATGCAAAACTGGATTTGAGCACACTGAAAGTGTTCATCAACCGATTCTGACGTAAATGATATTATTGTACCCTTAAAAATAATTTACAGGTACCCCACACGTACCCCGTGTTGTCTGTATGACTGCAGCGGGAATATCACCGACGACGCGAAAAAAATAACCTTAAAGGTTTATAGAACCTTATACTATAACTGAGCCTTGTGCAAATAAAAACACTAATAGCGTCAAAGCTTGTTTCTTGAAAACTTCTGGTTGAAATTTGCGGGTGGTCTGAGAACTATTGTTACCATCCGATATACTAGATCTTTTTTTTTTTAAATTAATTCCTGATCAGTATGTATTTGTGTCAGTTCATAACCACTCAACAATTTTAACCGATTTTGATAAATGATACGTCATTCGTCTTGATGGCGTGTGTGTCAATGGATATATGAAATTTCTTTAAACAATCAATGTGGTGGATTTTATACGATTTAATGTAAGAGCCGAAAAATATGCAGCGCAAACTGCAGTCGGGAGTTTTTATTTTTTATTATTTAACTTATTGAATTACTTGTTAACTTTTTCGTACCGGTAGCACTTGGTCATAATTTCCACATACTGGAAAGCACTACTACTAACCCACTAAGTACGTTTTCTAGAATTAAACTGCGAATTCAAATTGCGGGTATCTCGGCGAGATGCAACGTGAAAAGTGGATGGTTGAACGGGTTTTTACCTGATTCGATAAAAAGTTGACTAAATCAATCGGTTGCAATAATTTTAGCATTAGTATTCACCGCCATTATTTCATCAGTTATATATATACAACACGTGTATTTTTGTTAGGAAAACTATAAATAAAACAATACACACAAATATCACATTTACAAAAATTAAAACTAAAACTCGTCGAGCTAGTTACCTTGCCTTACCCAAAACTAGAACAATTTATGGCAGAAAAACCCTTACCTATGAAGGAGCTAAACTGTACATCAAAATACCTGCACACATAAAAAAAATGTACACTCATTCAATCCATTTAAAACTGAATTAGCTGCTCACACTATGAGTAATGCGAATTACTTCAACAAATGCGCTGAATGAGTACTTAATTAAATGGCGAATATTGTAAACTTTATTTTCTTAGAATTAAGTTCTTATGTAAATGACTTTTTTGTTTTTATGAGAATTAAACATCTTTAAACCTAAACCTTTATTTGACGGTCAGATATGCCACAAATTATAGTTATATTTATCTTCAGCTATCACTCAAACCATTCACTATCCGCGAGCGTATAATGACCACCTATCATAACCCGCGTGCTCTAATACTAATTTCATAACCTCAAACAGAGTGTTAGCAATATTAACCTTTCACGGTCATCTCATCAGTAGAGGTTACAAACACGATCAACCTCATTACACTATGCATCAATATCATTAAAAACGGGATTAGAATTAATGGAATAATGGATGGATCATACCTCAGTTATTACGCGTAGAAGTTGAGGGTAGGTTGCCATCGGGCGTAGAAACCATGCACGCTGCAGATGAATGTACCTCCGGTTCAAAACTCTTCTAAGGACCTTCCGGGCCCCAGAAGTGGACGATCTTCATTGTCGCTTGATTTTTACACGATGATTCGTTTCATCCTTGCGGATGAACAAAGTAGATGGCATGTCTTTGCCGACTCGTTAATTGGCGCGATTATGCATCATAACTTTCTTTATTAATCCCACTTCTGAGATGAAACAGTGGGTTTAAATAAAAAGAGCAAATCAGTATAATCGCCCAAATTTATTATGTCACTTCACTAAACACACTAATACAAATCACTCATTGCTTTATTACTATTGTTACTTTGTTACTATTTATATAATTTACACTTGTTTACACAAATGGACATAGTTTCAGCTTACAATGCGTACGATAGAACAATAATCCTAAAAGTGAGCTCGCATAGCTTTATATGGCGTTATCCCCACCGAAGGCATTCGGCAGTGGTGGCGGAGTTGCGTTCGGCTGTCAATGGCGCTGGCGTTGATTGGCTGTCATGGCGGCAGTAGGCTATGATTGGCCGTCTTGGCGGTTATCGGCTGTAACAGGCGGTGATTGGCCAGCTTGGCTTGACTCGGATAGTCTGGTTGGCGTTGTCGCGTTGCGATTGGCTGAGGCGGCGTGGCGTTACATAAGTCATGAAGCTCGCTGTACAATTGAATGCGCCATTCGGTATTCTTATTGCTTCGTAGGTTTGACACGCTAAAGTTAATATTTAATAAACCTTATGCCTTGGAAGACCCTTTAATAATTTGGTAGTTGCAGCGCTACCATATTTTATGAGTAGGTAAGGTCAGGGTATTAAAAGAGTGCACTTTCGTAAACTAAGTGCATATTAGAGATACGAGAATCGAAATGGACTCACTGGTCTTCCTTCGTCAACAATCTTTGCTGATTATCTATTTTGTAGGGTCAATAAAACTAGCCACAATTTTATTTAAGCGACAACAGTTTAGGATGGAACATGAGTGCAGAAAAAATACATCAAGTTTTGGGTACAGTCGACCATCGTCATCTTTGGCACTGGAGCATTGATTGATCTGTTTTGATTTAAGTGTTTATTTATTTTCACTGATCATATTATCCTTCTTGTTTCTGATATCTGCATCTGAGATTAGCACAATTCCTACCATATTTTCGATTTCTTGATAGAGTTTCAATTGATTCAAAATATATCGAAGCCTGTTATAAAATAGATATTATCATAGACGCTTACTTAGCGATGAGTCGAGCGACGCAAGGAAGTTATGATCGATATGAGCATCAAATATTTACGCGGCGCCGACCCAGGAGGAAGCGGAATAGATAACTGTATTTTGAAAGGCCGCTGGGGAGTGATTTTCCTCTGCTGGCCTAATTATACTTTTTAATTACCTTGTGTCGGTAGTCGGTACGATTCTATTGAGCACTATTATTTTATGGTATTGAGGTAATATTGATTTTAGTTTTAATACTGCTCTTCTACATTAGGTTTAAAGGCTCTTCTACATTAAATAATATCATCCATCGGATACATTACAGTATGCCTGTTTTAGTACGAGTACTGCCAAAGGCAACGCCGTTAGGAGTACATTACTTCATACGTAAAGTAATTGATTCTTTTATACAATTCCCTTTTCATTTCTCAAGCCTAATACATATAATAATGCTCTTATGCATAGATATTGTTATGTTTGATTCTAAAGTGCGTACGTTTTTGTGGTATGGAAAACCGGCCAAGTGCGAGTCAGATCGCGCACCGAGGGTTCCGTACTCGGGTATTTTTCCGACATTTTGCACGATAAAATCAAAAACTATTATGCATAAAAATAAATAAAAATCTGTTTTAGAACGTACAGGATGTTTAGAATGTCCTTTCATATTATACACCACTTGGTATAGTTATCTTACTTTGAAAATACTAAAAATTATTTTTATTATTTTGTTTATGAACACATTTTTTTTTCTTGTAATGTAACGACAAATTCACGGTTTTCGGATTTTTTCCTTTATTTGTGCTTAAAGACCTACCTACCTACCAAATTTCATAATTCTAGGTCAACGGGAAGAACTAGATAGGTTTTCTTGACAGACACGACAGACGGACAGACAACATAGTGATCCTATAAGGGTTCCGTTTTTCTTTTTGCGATACGGAACCCTAAAAATGATAGTCGCAGCGTGTTTCAAAAGATAAGCTATGTAAATGTATTAAAGATTAGCCGGAACGTGTTGTAAGTAAGGCCGTAATGCTTTCACGGCTCGTTGGGCATTATCCTATCCTAGAGCGGAGGCATGGGTGCCTTCGGGCGTGAAATAAGCGCGATTGCTTTGTGTCAAGTGGCAATCACGTCTCGAAGGGTCACCCAACCATTTGCGCCAAAAATAATATTCGGCAAATATTTGGTCAGTCTGCCATGTTCCGGTACATTTGTCCTTATAGGAAATCTTTTGAGCTGACATCAGTTCAAGATGTAATTCCGCCTATTCGTAAGTTTATTTCCGTAGCTTTTGTTTTTAGGTTTCCGTACCTCAAAAGGAAAAAAGGAATCCTTATAGGGATCACTGTGTTGTCTGTCGTGTCTGTCAAGAAATCGATAGGGCACTTCCCGTTGATCTAGCACCATTAAATTTGGCACGTAGGTAGGTCATATAGCACATCTGAAGGGAAAAATCCAAAAACTGTGAATTTGTGGTTACATCACAAAGAAATTATTATTTTTTCCACGGATGGTACGGAACTCTTCGTGTCCCACTCCCACTTCCACTGTTCCCGTGTTCGACTCCCACTTGACCGGTTTTTTATTTTTATTAAAGCTCCGCATAGTGGAACTATTAGATGTACTTTGATACTACTTCTCATATCCTATTCAAGATTAAGCTATCAGTATTTTCTGTAATTTTTTAAAATTTAAGATTAATAATAACTTGATCCCAACTTACAAATAATAATAATATTATAATAGCTACAATTTACTTAAACCCTCACAAAATAGAACTTCTCTCTGATGCATAATTGTTTGTGAGCTTTCAGTTACCCTTTATACCTATTTCTGCTTCACAATGAGCTTAGTGGCTGGTTGTTTAAGTTGCAATTACGAGTATGTACTAACGCTGTAGAGTGTATGCTTTGTCTCTACCTCAAAGGCTAAATGTTTACATGTTTGTATTGTACAGTAGGATTGAAAGCCGCGTTCAGATTTTATAATGGTAAATCTTTTTGTTCTTTTCTTGGTAAACAAATTGTTTTTATAAACAACATATTTTCGAAAAAGCCCTGACCTCTGACCGAAACGATAACTTTTGGAATTTTTTTGTTGATGCTTTGCCGCCAATTTTCATGGCACGCTGCCATCAAGCTGCCAATCTGGCTAGACTTTAGGCGCAAGGCACATCGGCAGAGCTGGGGCGCGGCATCTTTCTTGATAACAACTCAAACTAAGCTTTATTTAGTCTGTTCTAAGACCTTTTGTTACCCTTGTATTTGCTTTGACGATGCTTTGCTTTTTGATTTACAGGTTGAGATGGCAAGCGGAGTGGGGACGCCCCGCACACCCGCCTCATACCCCGATTGCCATCTCAATCTGTCGCGTACTGTATACTAATTTGTAAATATCAGTGTAAAAGATAAGTACCTACCTATCTTCCTACCTAAATCAACTTCTTTATGGATAACTAGCTGACGTCCGCGACTTCGTCCGCGTGGATTTAGGTTTTTCAAAATAGGAACCGTGGGAACTCTTTGATTTTCCAGGATGAAAAGTAGCCTATATGTAGTTTTTACGTGAAAGATTAACAAACATACACACATACATACACACAAACTTTCGCCTTTATAATATTAAGTGTCATTTTATGAGTGAAAATGTTCCTCTTTAAGTAAGTGTATAGGTATAAAAAGTGTCGCATTAACTGCGAACATGTAAAAGTTCTGAGACTTTTTCTTTAACGACCCCTAGTTTTGTAGTTCGACATCTGTCGATTTCTCTTCGTGCAAGTCGCGTGTGGACACAGTCACTTGTCTAGGCCGGCTGGCGCGCGTTCTCAGGAGCCTGAATATTTCAGCAGCTCGCGAGGAACAAATTACAGGCCATACCACCGCCCTGTCTTCTACAATTACATAGTACTAAGTCTGGAAAGAAAGGACAATTAGGTCAGTCTCAGTGCTGCATAATTGTTCCCACAGCCGCGATGTTCCCACGTTTCGATATGACATACTGCATTGTCCGAGCACCTGCTGTTATCTCACATACCTCATGCATCACTGAATAATAATATTAAGTCGTTTATAGGTTTATTTTTTAAATATCTAACAGCACAGTGATGCCCTACTTTTAATAAAAGGAAATAATATGTAATGCATTTTGCTTGTTCGATCGATATTGTGCAGTTTCCTTTTTTTCCCGGCTGACAAGGAACACATAACATCTAGAATTTCTCCCAATTAAAATGGGTTATGAATCAATTCAAATAATTTATTTATCAAGCAGCACTTGTTTAAGAATTAAGGACAAGGAAAACAATCAGTGGTTTCATAATCTGTTTCGCATATCTACTAGCTGATGCCCTCGACTTCGTCCGCGTGGATTTACATTTTTCAAAATCCCGCGGGAACTCTTTGTTTTTCCGGGATATAAAGTAGCCTATGTGTTAATCCAGGGTATAATCTATCTTAATTCCATGTTTCATCCATTTTCGTTCAGCCGTTTTTGCGTAATTGAGTAACAAACTTTCACATTTATAATATTAGTAGGATTAAGATTATTAGGATTAGTTATGTATTGTATTTTTCTGAAATAATTTGGAAATACATTATATATACGCAGCATGAAGTAGGTATCAGGATTTATTGTATGTAAGAGTGAAGTACAAGGAATCGTAGTAATACGAAATTCAGGTCTTGAAAACGATTTCATGGACTCTGTTGACATCTAGTTGCCGTGGAAACGTTTGTCTTCAGCGAGGCTTCATCGGTGCGCTAATAGCTATTGACAAATAGGTGGTTATGTACTTTTCATATTGGTCATTGTATGTACCATGTACCTACTAATGTTGTGGGCCAAACAGACATGACATGGGTTTAATGTGTTTGATCGTTATTATTTGGCCCGTTCTATTGATTGATCTTGTAACCGTCCACTGTACGTGTAATTTTGTACCTACGGCATAATATAAACCGCTGATTTGTTTGATGAACTATTGTTTGCGGCAAATGTGTGGTCTTCGTCAGAAGTTATTTAGAATTCTCGCTTATTTGAATCGTTAAATTTAAATCGTTAATCGTTAAATCTATACTAATACCTAAATAAAATTGGAGTGTCTGTCTGTAATTTCGAAATAACTTCCTCATATTCAGCTCATATGGTTATTTGAACGATATACGATACCATAACTGAATCACACGTTTTTAAATTTTTTGTCTTTTGGACAATATGCTGTGTTAAATTTTAGAAATTCGCGCGATTTCGCTGCTAATATAAACCGACCCTTATTTCTCTCTGCAAAGGCGCACCAAATTCTGTTACGGGGTTCTCTTTTTATTTATTGAGTTTACTTTATTGTCGACCGGTATTTATCATGTCTTATAAAAACATCTCAAAATCCAAAATTAATATATCTTTAGACTTCACTTTCCCCGTTTGTTTTCCTTTCCCAAAATTAATAAGAACATGATGGCCCGGACGTCAATTTGTTAAGTGCTGTCGAAGGTGGATATTGTATGGTTAATCACTTGGTTGCATGCAACTTGCTTTCAACTTTGATCTCTCATTACCTTTGGGCATTATGTAGGCAAGAAATTCAGGTTACCATTTACCGACAAACACATACTGATTATCCTATACTTATATGTAGGTTCTACTGTTTCAAGTAACTATTTTTAACTTTTCTGTTTTATAAGAAGTGATTGTTTCTATACAACAACTGGTACCTATTTATATTTATACTAGCGACCCGCTCTAGCTTCGCACGGGTGCAATGCTAATACTAAATATACTACAGAATGTCTTTATATACAACGTTCACAGCTTTTTGTCATTATACAAACTTATTTACAGTTACTCTTGAAAGAGCGACATATAATTGGCCATGTAAAAAACACTCAACGCTCAAGCCTGCAACGTTGAAAGTTTGACACTTTATGACCCTTCATTTTAAATTTTCGATCGTTAA
This sequence comes from Maniola jurtina, assembly GCF_905333055.1. Lineage (NCBI taxonomy): Eukaryota > Metazoa > Arthropoda > Insecta > Lepidoptera > Nymphalidae > Maniola > Maniola jurtina. The sequence continues at coordinate 4,095,689 of NC_060048.1, read as the reverse complement.
TTCGTAATAATATCTTCGAAAATATTCATTTATATTACATGCTGCCAAGGGTCAGATATTGATCTATATTATGTATTTAAGGTACCTAATTTGATAGGGATTAAAGCTGTATTGCATAAAATAAGCAATTTTTTTTTTCTTATTATTTGGTTTATACTATTTAGTGATTTCGTTGCCTACGATGCCTTCTGCCGAGTGAGCCTTTTGGAATAAATCCTCACAAAAGTTTCCCAAATATACCTACTTGATTCCGACCAACACATGTTAGTGCTTTCAATTCTATAGTCTTCATCATCTACTATGAAGCAGAGATTGTAGGCAAGTAGGTACTAATTTATAAAAAAGTAAAAATCGTATACTTAAACCAAAGACAAACGAAGGCTTTACGCAAGTACCTACGTGTATTACCGTCAGCCGAGTTCTTGGCGCGGGCTTCAAAGAGAATACTATAAGCTTCATCACGAACAGTTCAAGTTATGAACACATTAATCGCTATGAAGTTTATTGTTTATTCCATACATTCCATATAGTGGCTACGGAAACTTGTGTCTTTTGAGGTGTTTGATTTAGGTAAATGCCAATTGCCAGTTGCCACTGGGACCCATATCTTATATTATGCAGTTTCCGACATTCAATTTATATTTCGTAACCACCTTTAAGTGTCAATTTTTAGGGTTCTCTTAAAAGGAAAAAAGAACCCCTACAAGATCACTTCGTTGTCTGCCTGTCTGTCTGTCGTGTCTGTCAAGAATCCTATAGGATACGACCCGTTAAACTAGAATTATGAAATTTGGTAGGTAGCAATGTTTTAGCACAAGTCAATAAAAAAAAAACAGAAAACGTTAATTTGTGGTTCCTTCACAAAAAAAAGATTTTTATTCCCGAAATAATTAGTTTACTAAATCACAACAAGATGGCACTGTTCCATCATTGACTGGGTATACTGGTTTGAGATTTCTTGTATACGATTGTGCGGAACCCTTCTTGTGTGAGTCCGATTTGCACTTGATCGGTTTTTTTATCGGTCTTTTTTTTTTTTTTTTTTTTTTATTCTTCGTTTCAGACTTATAAAAGCACTTACGAAAGTCACAATACACTGAAAAAATAAGTCTACCAAATATGTAGGATCTAAATAATATCAAAATAACAATAGTAACAATAGTAAACTAATATTACGGGTACACAAGTAAGTACATAATTTTTAGCTTAGCTCGTTGAATAGCTTGTGCAGGGCTACATTTTCCATGCGTTTTTATCATCTATATAATCATTAATCTTATAATAACTTTTTTTAATTAAAATTTCTTTTATTTTACTTTTGAATTGCCTGTCAGAAAGATCGGTTATATCCTTTGGAATCATGTTGTAGAAGCGTATCGAACTGCCCATAAATGATTTAGTCGTTTTAGATAACCTGTATTTGTGTCCACTTAACTTATGTTTATTTCGTGTATTATAGTGATGAGAGTCAGAGTTCTTCTTATACGATGGTAGATGTTTTCTAATGTACATAATGTTCTCAAATATATAAAGTGAAGGCATGGTCAGAATGCCGATATCTTTAAACAAATGTCTTAGAGAATCTCTGGGCTTCATCTTATAAATGGCGCGAATAGCTCTTTTTTGGAGTATAAAAATTGTTTTCCAGTCCGCAGCAGAACCCCACAACAGAATTCCGTAAGACATCAAGCTTTGTCTGCTGTAACTGCTTACGCTACGCACGAAAGTTTTGTCATTACCCTGAGTGAAATGTTTTTCTGTTGATTATTTCGTATCCTGCTCAAGTTAGACTTATATTAAAGGTCGATTGGCATCACACATAGCTTTAGCTCAAAAGGTTGCGGAAACCTTTTACTCGATTTGTTATTTTTTATAACTACTTATTATAAACCCCTAATTTTCTAGTGCTCTCATACTCATTCGCGTAATAGTTCATGTCTCTAGTCTCTACTTAAGATATCAGAGGCGGTATAGTTAGCTAAAGAGTAAACTTAGAGCGGGGTGTCGTCTTGCGGCGTGACTTGTTAAGTTCTCGTTTCCGGGGCACATTGAGAGGTAGGGGTGTTGTCGTTAGGGCTCTGCGCATGTGCTGCGGCGGCGCCCCGGAGTCTCACAGGGCCGTACTGATGCCTGTGCGAAGCCCGAACGATGGCAGTTAACTCGCGCCAGCCCTACAAGGCGGTCGTCTTCTTAAAACAATACAATATGAAACATCACGCGTCTTACCACACATATCATGTACGTTACAACATCGTAGTGTACAAAAAAATGTATCAAAATATTTGCACTACCCGCAAAAGCTCATAATTCCAAATTCTATTGTTCTAGGTACAATTCCTTGTCTTAAACGCCCTGGTTGAATAATTAGGTGAGTATTTTACCCGCGGTTTTTGATCACACCTTTTTAGAATAACACGCGAGCTGTTTGTGTATGGCCCATTATTTCGGTACTATTGTTGTAATTGCAAGTTTCATTTTCTTTGTACCTATAGCACCTTTACCAATTAGGATATTTTGTTTTGCTTTCTTTTTTGTAAAAGTCCTAATTAGGATACCACTTTCAGAAGAGCGCATAAATATGTTTTTCTTTTATGAAGGATATTTAGATTGTAGGTATAATGTGCGTATGAGCTTAAATAGAACTTAAGATTACTATGTATTTCTATATTGTGATTTATCCACTAAAAGGATTTAGATGGGGACTATCAATCACTCATCCTCAATATAAACCTTATTATTATATTTCGCGAGCATCTGTGAGCACATTTACTGGAGTGAATCTATAATAATATTACCTTACCTACTCACTCTCAAAGCTTCAATATTAGGTAAATTTATATTTTGGCTGTATGTTACATGGAACTAGGGATCAACTTTGATAAGCTCTTAGACCTTGTTGGTCACATCATGTTCTCTGCAGAGAACAATATGATTAAGCAAGAGCCTGGAAATTACTATTAAGTATTCTGTGGAAGGACTTATTTATTTTTTGCATGGTACATTTTTCACTCGTTCAATGAAATTTTTCCTTCACTAATCGTAAAGCTTGACTGTTATAAGAGAGTGGGTAAGAGAATCGTATCTACCAGTCTTTAAATAGCCGAAACTTCAATTTTTTTTTACTTTATACATATTTTTTATTAAACACAGTAGTATCCTTCAAATTGGGTGAACGCTCGAAGGTAGGACAGCTGGTAGCGACATTTGGAGCTGGAGAGTTTTTTTGCGTAAAAGTCCATAGGCATACGACTTGGGCGAACACCTGCCGTGGCGACACCGGGCGAGCGGTTTTGCCGTTCAATTACCTACCTATGCTTTGAATCGTAACCTTAATAAAGAGCTCCATGCTTATTTATACTTAATTCTTTATTGAAATACTAGGTTATGATACCGATTTCGTCCGCGTGGACTGCTTCGTTCTGACTGCTGGACAAATTTCATACTCCCCTTGGGGGGTTGAATTAAAAAAAAAATTCTTTTTAAGGGATGTCTACGTCAAAATAGCTATTTGCATGCCACAGACCGATCCCTCCAGTAATTTGAGCTGTGCGTTGACAGATCCGTCGTCAGTCAGTCGGTCGATCAGTCACCTTTTCCTTTTATATATTTAGAAGAAGGAAGATATATAAACTCGATATAAAAGTATACTTAAGGATCTCAAAAATCTGATGTATTTCTAAGTTTAATGATATTGGAACATTCATGAGTTGAATTTAACCCGTTAAATTATTATTTATTCATACGTAACAATTTCGAGCACTTCTCCGCTTGGTTGATGAGGATAATATGGGAATAGGATACAAAATAAACGCTTTGACGTACTCGTATATTTATAGAGGCATTTCTCATTCTTTCTTCATACATTCAATATAATTAGTCCAAGTCTCGACTGGGTTGCTAATAAAATTATTTTATGTCACACATAGGTGTGCTTTATAAAGTTTAATATTGGATTCTTAGGTGAAATCTTAGATGAAGTTTGGATATAGGGACTAATCTCCGGAACTAATGATCCGAGACTGAATTTTTTAGTATATATGTATAATAAACCTAGGTAGGTAGGTACTATCTATATCTTTATTTAAGCTTTCGAAAAAAATTCTACTGAGTCTGATCTTAAAACTTTAATGGATTGATCGTTGTTTTAATTCATTATTAACAGGTAGTTCGCATTTAATATACGAAAAATTTTTACATAAATTTTTCGTTATATATTTCTAGGTACATATTAACTAATAAGTATTATGTTATGAGTACTAAGTATTATGTTATAAGTAATAACTTAATAAGTATTATGTTATTCAACTGTTAGCACTGCAAAACTAATGTAATGCTCTTATCATTGATTTTGTCACACCTTATATTTTATCGCCGCTGGTCTGCATGACCAACATTTATTTGTTTCTATTATACTTATTTACATAAACAATTTTAATTATGCTAGCCACAGATGCTAGCTGAAGAATCTCGAGTAGAATTTTATGTTGATGCCGTTTACTATAACACTAGCTTTTGCCTGCCACTTCGTCCGCAATACAATACATATAATTTAGGTATATGTTATAAGCACTGGATAAGTCTATCATTGAAAGAATTCTTGAAATCAGGTGAGTGGTTTCGAAGATTACCTAGCCTTCATCCAAATTATAAACTTTATAATATTAGTGTTAACTTACAACTCACATATATATTATTATATCACTATTCATATCCATATTATAAATGCTGTATGTATCCATATTATAAAAGTGCGTTTGTTAGTCCTTCAATCACGTCACGACGGAGCAAGCGATCGACGTGATTTTTGGCATGTGTGTATAGTTAAAGATCTGGAGTGTGACATAGGCTACTTATTAGATTATCCCGGAAGATCATATTATAGTTCCCACGGGATATAAAAACCTATGTCAATTTACTTCCATATAAATGCAGCGCACCTAAATATTGTGACGTATTAAAAATTAGCGGGGTCGGTAATATCTAACTGTCATGACTTCATGAGATGTTTTCAAAAGCAATAGATACTAGATAGATAGTTCGGACGTGACCAAAGAGTGATCGGTGGAACTCCACAGAATACAAAATTGTAAGCGCGCGAATTTAGCCCGTAACGTAGTAGTGCAGGGTACACCTGTACCGTGTCAACGACCCCGACACCTGCTGTTTGGAACAATTACCATATTTAGAGCTTTTCTTACACATTGCTGATTTTATAACAATCGCGACATGATTGCCTTCATTAGCTCGCTAGGATATGGGAGCGAAATGCCTAAACGTAATAAGGCCTCCACTTAGAAATTGCGTTTCAATAAGACCTCCTTAAATAGGGCAATAAGCTCTCTGAACTGTTTTTATGTATGAAAAAACCGGTCAAGTGCGAGTTTGACTCGCATAGGAAGGATTCCGTACCATCGCACAAGATGTACCTAACACTATATGTATAGAAAACTGCAAGTAAATGACGGACAGCGCCATTTCTATGTGATTTGGTAAACTAATATGTTTTTCTTGAACATTTTTTTGTGATGTAGGTAACCACAAATTATTTATTCATTAAAAAAATCAGTTAAGTGAGAGTCCAACTCGCACTTAGGCTTTGGACTCAACGAAGGGTTTCCGACTTCCGTACCATAGTACAAGAAATAGATAACACTGTTTAATTGTTTAAATTTTCATGGAGGCTATTTTGATGTTATTTGTTGTTATAGCAGCATAAGAAATCATGGACGTAATATGTGCTAAATATTATTACGTCCATGATAGAAATACACAATCTGTGCAAATTTCAACTCTACCTATCCACGGTTCATGAGATACCTACAGTCCGCTGACAGACAGACGGACGGACGGTGGAGGCTTAGTAATAGGGTCCCGTTGGCAACCTTCGGGTACGGAATTCTAAAAAGGGAACGGAAGATAACGTATTTTGAGCATAAGTTCGAATAATATTGACAAAATCCAGAAAATTACGACCTAAGGCTTGGCATGCATTGGCACGGGGTACAGAGAAAATATGACTTCTTAACTTATGTGAACAGGTTACGGGCAGGGCATTTTAGTTTGACCTTTTTCTGGCCCGGGGCCAGGCATGACGGGTTGTAATGTCGCGTACCATTCGCGGAATGTAAAATAGGCATCATATTCATACCAAAACGAAAAGTATTATAACAAGAAAAATACCCTTTGTTCAGGATGATATTGTTATGTTAGGCATGGACTTATAAATAATAGGCCACGAAATGTAAACTTTTTGGTTTTAGTATCATGTATCAGAGTTTGTAGTTTATTTTAACCTTTAGTAATGATAAACCTGGAGAACCACTGCCGTAGTTTGACAGCTACAATGCGTCACACTGTAGCTGTCAAATGTCATGTCAATCGCAATCCTTTCTGCCCCCCGATTGTGTAAGAAAAACGTATTCATGGTTATCGTTTATCGTCAAGAAATTCTGCCCTTCGATTGGCTGTGAAAAAAGGTAAACAGCGAATGAACCAATCAAAATGCAGAATTTCTCGACGATAACGATGACCATGAATACGTTTTTCTTACACAATCGGGGGGCTGATCGATTCTCACCATTGGCTAAAATGTACTGTGCAGCAAGAATACAATAAAAAACCAATAAAATTGAGATCGTAGCAATGTGAATGTGGTCATCACGACTATACTAACGTGCTAACGTCACTAACTATGAATATTTTTTTTTTTTTAAATTAACTTTCTAGATTCTAGACACATGCAATCACAACTGATGGAAAGGGACGATACGGCCTAAGATGAGACACGTTTGCTTAGAAGATGCTTATTTGCTCTTGTTAGGGTTCCGCAAAAGAAAAATGGAACCCATAAGGGTTCTCTCTGTCTGTCTGTCCGTCTACTCATCCGTCGTGTCTGTCAAGAAAACCTATAGGGAAGAAAACCTAACCTAACCCGTTGACCTAGATTTTGTTTTTAATGTATTGTGCAAAATGTCGAAAAAAATACCCGAGTACGGAATCCTAGGTGCGTGAATCTGACTCGCACTTGGCCGGTTTTTTTTAACGATACCCGGATTGTAGGTAAGAAACACAGATCGACGATAAGCTGGATAAGCCTAATGTGGCGGGCTGACTTTAAATTATACTATGTAGTTGATCAATTACTACCGGATAAAAGTTGAACAAGTTGTTCGGGCAAATTGTTTGTTGGTTTGTAATGACCCGGGCTAGTCCTAGGATCAATACCGCGCGGCGTACCGGCGCCGGCGTGCAATCAACCGTTGATTAATCCCTAACTGATTAAACTAAACATTGATTTCGTCACCGGGGACTTATTGAAAAAACCGGCCAAGTGCGAGTCAGACTCGCGCACCGAGGGTTCCGTCCTCTGGTATTTTTTCAGACATTTTGCACGCCTAATTAGTGTGGGTCCTTTTCGATCGCCTTAAACTCTTTCGTATTCATTCATGAAGACTCATATTGTTTGTTTATTGGTCAACTACTAGCCCAGTTGATATCGTAAAAGTAATAATATAAGCAGACAAGGAATATAAAACTAATAGAAACGTCTGTTTCGCAGCAGGCAGTATGAAACGCGACGCTTACGGAGAAGATGGTCCAATGCAGAAACGCCAGCGGCAGACCGATGACGAAGTCACCTTCCTCATTCCGAGCAAGGTAACACTAATTTGTCTATTTCAAATACAAAACCTTCCTGTCAACCTCCTTGACAGCGTGCGCTCGCAGTGGTGCGCTGTGATCTTATAAGGGCGAGGTCCCGTTTTTGTTTTAAATCTTTTGGTTAAAAAATTGATACTTTTAAATAATTATTTACGTTATCAAGGACTCTTTATAATCTAGTCTAAAAATATAAGGATAAGGATTAAGGAAAATATTTGAAATATCCTTTTTTGCCAGGTGGCGGGGTCAATTATTGGAAAAGGCGGATCCAATATATCAAAGCTGAGAAATGAGGTCAGTATTTAAAAGGTTTTAGTCTGAAAAAGTAAAATTGGTAACATGTTTCGTTAAGTCACGAGTCTAATCTAGTTTAGATATCTTCATTTAAAAAAGTAACTATAATTATATTTAATTACTATCGCAATACAGTAAGATATCGGACATTTATATGCTATACTTCAGACTATTAATTTTATAGTGTTTAAGCTACGTTACAGATACTAAACAGTAGTAAGTAGATTTTATTTATTTAGCACTCAGCATTCGATATACCTAATCTAATAAATAGTATAACATTTTCTCACCACAGGTACAAACGACCAATCTTACTAAAACAAAAAAAAAATACAGACCCGCTCCGTGCTTTTAATTGGGTAACGCGATAACCGAACCCATATGCCTTGGCTTTGTTAATCTGTAATCTATCTGGTAATGTAATGTCTGTATCTATAACTCATTGAAGAGCGTGAGCCCGGTGGTCGAATGGACCGCCGGTGCCGCGAGCGGCCAGTCCGTAGGCTAGACAATAACCCCCCGGCAGCCAGTTACAGGTTCTTTCTGCCCCCGAGATGCCTCTGTGTCAGTAGCGCGACGCACCGCGCGCTTCCGTACGCCATTATCTGTTACCACTTTCAACTATGTAGCGATACCTAACGCTTGCCACTAAAGGTCAACGCATACGTCTTATCCGTTCGACGCGTATGGCTCGGATAAGTATATGCGTTCACCTTAAAAGAAAGGATCGTCCTACCTTTATATAAATATTTTATAAATGGGATGCTAAAATGTGAAGTCACTTAGAAAAGCTGATCACGTGGCAATACGAGTGGCACCCTCAACTTTTGGCTTAATCATTTTATGTGCAAGTAATTCGGGCTTCCAAGGATTAATGATATTTACATTTGCTATTAAGCACACAGCACAATTTATAGTTCGCTGTACTCTGACGAAAATAGAATAATCTGTATAGTAGGTACAACGTGCAGCATGCGATATTTAGCGCCCGCACTCCTAGTGTTAAACATGCAGAAGAAGCAAGTAATAAAGCAAGCAATACGTGCTAACACCACACAAATCTTCTTAAACACTCAACGTACGTTTTACTCCGACACCGAAGCATCCTCAGGAGATGTAGACTTAATGCAATGCAATACTAGGTATTGCTTGGTTGTTTGCTTTTCCTGCATGTTTAGTAGTAGATGTAGGAAGGCGGACGATGTTGCGCGTTGTATACAGATTTGTCGGTTTTGGCGGATTACAGCGAATTATGCTTGTTGTTCCTTGTGTATAATGGACTTTCGCAAAGTAACGCCTGCCTCTATCCAACATTTGCTACTAATTTTTTATAATGGGATAAAGTAATAGGTTCCACCAAAAAAAAATTTTTTGAGGGGCAGTGTTAATGTTGAAAATGGTATCGGTTATGGCATTTCCCTGTACGATGTCCGAGGCGCGCGGTGCGCCGCTACAGCGACTCTTGGTTGCCGGTCCCGCCCCGCCGCCGCCGCCGCCCGCACCCGCCGCCCCGCCACGCAGTACAAAGCCTCTATAACAGTCCCAGATTGCCCCGGCCCCGAACGGTAAACTATTGCCCACAATATCAACAGTATCAATTACAGCCCGACGCCTCATTCTCGAGTCTCAGTCAACAGTCAGGTGGTACACGTAACCGCACCGTCCTCCATCGCGACCGCCCATAACACGGCTAGCTTCCCCGCAGTTTTCGAGACCTCGGTCTATATCCTCAACCCGAAAAATACGAGATTAGACGAGTTCTCCCAAATGATTCCGAACTAAAATTTGACCATTGAAGCTATCATGTGCCGAATAAAGACCTCCCTGACCGTTGATTTGGTACACCGTTTTTTTGAATATTGTGCTGTGATCTTTTATTAGCGTTTTCTCCGCTTTTCTGTGAGAGGTAACGTTGCATATGTTTTCCAGGGTACTGTCCATAACGGCGTCGGATATCGACACGATTATGGAGATCGTGAGAGATATCCTTCCAAATCTGGCTGATGTAAGTATAATACAGTAAATCTGTTGCCAAAATTCGACCTCAACCTATGTCTTAATCGAACTGAATTTTATAGATTGTAAATCGATGTTCAGAGTAATAGTCTTTGAAGGTGATTTTCTGCCGACTTTTGTGAACAACAAGAACATTCAGTGGTCTGAAAATGACGATTATGCTCTACCCTTCAAATTCTGCTATTCATTGACTATTCTCTCATGAGCGATATTAAATTAATTTGTGCCAAAATATACTTTATTTTTTTGTCTAAAATTAGCACTTTGGTAGAGAAAGTTGACTCTTACGCCCAGTCCACTTTAAAATCTATCAATTACATAAGTTTCAGTAACGATAAACTCATAAATAGGAATTTAAAATGACATGCGCAATGCTTCCCTACTTATTATTGTCATAATAATATTGTTGTTTGAAAAGAGAAACATAGATGGGAGAATTTCCAAGTCCCATAGGTACACAATAAACAAGTCAAGGGCCTGAAATATTTAATAAGGCTAAACGAAAGATTATTCCCTAGGGTGGACCAAAAGGAAACAGCAACGAAGACCTGGACGTCCGTCTACTGATCCACCAGAGCAGAGCCGGCTGCGTCATCGGCAAAGCCGGCGCCAAGATCAAGGAGTTACGAGAGGTAGGCTTATTACCATATAAATTATACACAGTTACTTTTTAGTCTTCAAATAAAAATTCCTATATAATAATGGAAATCTCTCACGATAGTTTAAACTTTAAAACTTCTTAGTATTCTTACAAAACAAACGAGTAACCCGACCGATTAATAAAATTTTACTCTTATTTTGTTGCGTACCGAAAAAATTATGGATATCGAATATCGATTACACATTATTATAAAATTTATTAGAGTTAAATACCTCTATATTCATTTGAAAAGAACAAAATTTATTTAATTCATGTAGGACAACTGTCTATTAAGCTACGAGTATGTCTGTGACTCTACCATCGGTTTGAAAAGCAGATTATACCGAGAAGTACCAGCAAGAAACTGATTGTCCGTATATACTCCTATATCGTATTATATTTTCACGCCCGAACGCTAACGTTATTATTATTATGCAATATCAGTACTAGATTGAATATACATAATATAATAATAAAATCTGGGACACGCGTTTCGCGAATTGTACTTAGAATATAGGAGGTATTTTCGTAAGTTGCCCGTAAGGTGTAATGAAAGGCAACAGCTGTGGTGTTTTGAGCCTCATCTGTCGCGGCGCGAGCAATAACGAAGAGATTTTTTCCTCGCGATGCTCGGGCGTCTGCGGATGAAGGGCAGATGTGAAAGCAGCTGCCGCTACGCCCGTATCCCGTCTTATCTCAATCCGACGGATGTTTTAGACAATTTACCTAGTTTTTTATCGTGCCGTGTTGTTGATTTTCGACGCTGTACGTAGAGGTGGGGACACTTTTGCATCTGCTTTAAAAACTTAAAGCATAGGAAACAGTTAAACAACCTTTCCTCGAACTTATCGAAAGTAATTGTTTGATTATCTATACATTTGGAGAATAATTTTACTGTACTATTGACCTAAATCAGTTTAGATGAAACATGTCTATGTCTACTAAATATATTATTTACAAAATTAATGAATCATTTGCCGTTAGGTTTTATACTTACTACTATGCAATAGTATGAACAATAAGTAGAACATTATACATTGCTAAGTAACAGAATCTCTGTTACTTACCAATATTGTAAAGAATGGCTTACTGAAAAATTTAATGCAAAATAATTGACTAAAGGATTATACGTAAGTATAAAAAGGTACTTTATCACAAAAACATGATTAATTCCATCAAACTACAATAACCTTAATTATTATTTACAAAAACCAGTTTGTTATATCTGATGTAGCATCCATTGTCGACGCGCTCACTTAATCAAGCTTAAAAGCCCTACAACAATTTGACATGGTTGTATGTACGTGGCAATCTAGCGGCAGCAAACAAATACCGTGAAAGCTTGCACCGAAGCCGGGAGTGCATCAAAACGATCAATTACAAGAACTAACTATACTGCGGGAACTCGGAAGTTTTAAAACATAGCAACTTCGCAATCTCGCTAGCCCGTATTGTGTTTCATAACTTTGTTTTTATATAGCTCCCGGTTTCAGAAAAGCTCATCAGCCTTTCTGAAACCGGGAATTGATCATCATCAATTTTGAATCTACATATTTGTATGTCGGCTCATTAATCGAGGATCATTTTCTGAATATGGTTTTCAAAAATGGTTATCTACATTATGCTGTATATTATTTTGTGTTTTTTCTTTTTCTTTTTGTTTGTTATGGGTTGTCTTGTGACTTATATTGCCTGAAATAAAAATTATTATTATTATTATTATTAAAAACACGAGTCCCTTTCATGAAATTAGATTATTGAATTAATTTCAAAGTGATACTTTAAGATTTTAAAATGTTAATAGACGAAATAGAATTATTAGGGGTAGGTATGTATAATATTACGTTACTGGCGTTTCTGCAATTGCATCAACATTGATCACTTATCGATCAACGTTGATTTACGTCCGAAATCAATAAGCAATAATCTATCTGTAATCTGTTGATAAGTTATCTAGCAAGGTTTTTATTTGTCAAAAAATACGATACAATTTTGACAAATAACAAGGTTTGCTATACTTATCGACAGATTGCGAATAGATTAATTTTGGACGTTAAATTAGCCTGTTACCTCTTAGTTAGCTTAATTCAGCTAAACTACTAACAGGTTTAACTCTAATGCTATCCATTTCAGTAAGGAGCATTACGAAAGGGACACCAATACATTTAGAAGTTAGAACTGTTTTAAGAGAGATTGTGTAGAAATTGCCACATTGTTTGAGATTTTGACTAACGTCTTGCAGTCCGTTTATTCGCTACTTGCGCCATTCTCTTTAGTCTTTACGTATTGCTACGGCTTTTATTGGCTAACTTTAGCAGTTTCTGTTTGAATATGTCGAAGTTTAACACACCTATTTAGGAAATGTAGCATCTTTGCGATTTTGCCCACCCCACATACCTACGGTACCTACTTATGGTAGAGATTTTGAAATCTGAGTTAATGTTTTATTGATAGGTTCTTCCTGACGTTTTTTGGCATAGCTTACTGTTTGACCACAGTTCACGTGAGTTAGTGAACCTTAGTAACAAAACTTCGAGGCTTCGACGTAACTGGTAGGAATCAAATGTTACCTACATTTGACACTAGGTAGTCTAACAAACGCCTATTTTTCTTTGATTTCACGTCTAGCCTACTGACATATCGTCGATTCAGGATCAAACCGAAAATTCGAGCACTCTAGTTTACTCTGGCTTGACTGACGCTCGCCGCTCGTGGAATTGGGTGCGGGTTGCGGGAGGGTGACAGCGACGGTGAATCGCTTGATTTTTACGTCAACTGTCACCCTCTCGCAACCCTCACGAACCGTCTTAGTGAAACAGTATAGACGTACCTATATCTAGTAGATTCATTACTACGATTACTATTAAGTTTAACTTATGTACCTGCCTACCTACCATACAAACCGCTGTGATGGTTTTAGTTTTAATAAATTCCTACGGAAAAGAACTGCAACGAACTCAAAACATGCATCGGCGGTTAAATCAATAACAGACTTGAAATATAGTTTTCTAACTTTACATACTTCAACTGAAACTCTGTGCATGGCACTGTTATGCGACAAAACTAAAAGGATGACAGTGGAACAACTAAATAGGTACTATCGATTGAGTCAATATCTACATACGTCGTACCTACTAATATAACCTCAACATCACAACGGCTAGGCTACTGATATTCAAAATGTCGAAACCCAATCCCCACCCGCTGAACCATCGTACCAAGATTAAAAACTATAGTGGTTTTGCTCACGGTAATCAATAGACTATGCTGTAAGAAATAAACGTTGTAGTTAGCTGTTAGCTATGAAATCACAAGGAAGAGAACTACAACTTTCCAAATCAAATAATTCTGTATATGAAATCGATGTTATAGGCGTTGCGCGCTGATCAGCTGTTGTATTAGCATATAAAAAGTGTTTCTTATATGCGGCTTAAAACACGTTTAGTAACCATGTGATGCGCCCGATTTTAAGTACGGCTTCAGATGGCATCTGGGGGTTTTTGCGTGTAAATAGTTTGCGTTCGAAAATTTATACGGGTTTTTTTTTGTGACCGATCAGCTGTTCCCTTACGATTCATAAAGCTGCGTGGACACGGTCTTTTGGAAGACTATTTAACAATCTCTGAGAAATAATTTATTTTTGGCATAGGAAACATCACTTTTTAGGGTAAATCGTATCGTATGAGTACCTACTCATAAGTCATAACGATACGATGGGTAGCGTGCCCCATACTTATGGCGCACGCTATGCGATTTTGGAACGCGCGCGGTTTTGAAATAGCTGAAAATGTAAAACCTCGTAGGAAGTAGGAATATGCACTGCAGTTGGGGCTTTCGCGATTTTACGTAGTCTACAGACAACGTAAAATAGCGAATACCCCAACTGAATAGAGCTGTATCACGACACATTTTTCTGTAGCTTTCTTTATAAACATTATAAAATGCTAGAATCAAAAAGGTTATAAATTTTTTTTTTAAAAATCCTGCGGGAACTCTTCGATTTTTCAGGATAAAAAGTAGCTGATGTGTTAATTCAGGGTACATATCGTTATTCCAAACAGCCGAATCGGTTCAGGCCAAAATCCAAGTCATTGTTGCGTGGAGGACCAACAAATATCCAAACTTACACATTAATTTTATAATAGGTATAATTAGGATTACCAGTATATGTAGGTACTATAGGTATACCGGTTCACTGAGACGGCTCGGGAAGTAGAGCGCGGGTTGCAGGAGGGTGACAGTTGACGTAAAAATCGACAACGTCGACGTCGCGAACCGCACCTACCCCTATCAAGCAGTATACTTATACGTTCACTAACTGATCTAAAACTTTTGAAAGAATATTTATTTAAGTGGAAGTAAGACTCCGACTCAGCTCGCGAGTGGCGATGCGGCGCGGCTGCTTGGCGGCGCGTGCGCGGGCGGCAGCTGCCTCGGCAGGTGGCCGTGCAGCCGCGCCGGAAGGCCGCACAAAAACACGCCTCGCACCTGGGCGACGCACACTGCCTACCTACTATACTTGCACAATGCTCCGCTCTGACCTCGCTAAATAAAACTTCTGTAGCCTAAGTATGAGTTCGCACAACTCGAAATAGATGATAGATTTATGCTTTGCCTCGTTAGAGCGCTCCAAAAGAAAGTAAAATAAAAATCAGTACAGAGATCGCGAAATAAGTCCGATCTGAGCCGTATACAAAAACTACTACTACTAGCTCAGACCATGTTGGACTTCAAACTTCAGGTTGGACTACTTGTTTTGCTATCACTGTAATCCAGACTAATATTATAAATGCGAAAGTGTCTATCTGCTAGATTTTCATGGCCTATTTATTAAACTGATTTTGACAAAACTTGCTTCAGAGTTAGTTTGCGTCCCGGGAAAGGACATAGGCTGCTTTTTGTCACGGAAAATTAAAGAATACCTACCGGATTATTTAAAATTGAAATCCACGCGAACGAAGATGCGGATATCATCTAGTACTAAATAAACTTTAAACAATCTTTAGGTTCTTTTTTACACTGACATTATAGTGTTTCGATACTCGAAATCTATCAACGTTGTCGACATGCATAAACTCATACTAAAGGGTACTGAACACATGCCACATACTCCGAAACCCGCCGTCGATCTTTCAATCGGGAGCAGGTACACGGCGCGCACTCGTTTCCTTTCCTCCCGGCGCGGCCCGACGACGCTTTGTTCCCAAGAGCTCCAGGATCTTGGTACAATACCTTCATTCTCTATTATAACGAATATATACGAATGTAACGTTATTCCGAAAATGTGTCGGCCTGAAAAATCGAGCTATAAAGCTTGATTCTAAACTCAAAGAGAAACGGTCCGCTTACTTTATCTCTTTCTAGGACCGCAGTTTGTGAAGCAACATTTCTATGAACTATAAGTAGACATTTTTTTTAAAAATAAAATTATATACAAGAGTCTATTGCATTCGCATGCCTTACAGTATGCAAAATATGTCTTACCAGAACTTAGAAAGCGGAAAGTTAAGTTTAACTATGCTATTCTCGTCCATAAATATCAAACTTTGTCGTTAGTGTCTTTAAATAAATGCACTGAGTTTATTTTATTTATCGGCTAAGGTGATTGAGGAGCTGTAGCTGACACCGAGTTGAGGTGTAATGAAAGGGTGCTCGAACACGTGTCTGTGGGGTTTCATCGGAAGCACGGCGCCGCGCTAGAGTTACGGCGCACGTGACGCAAGGAAGGTATTTTTTTTTTAAAACCACAGCACATCCTCTATAGACCTACCTACGCATATAAAGGCAAGATGAGTTGATGAACGGATGTGTGCTACGTATAGAGCACTCGTACCCGCTCGTTGCGTCCATTGTGTTTGTTTACACGTTCAGCTCAATTCAACTCGACAAGACAAAGAGCACGATTTCAGGCGTTCGTGTTGCGATTGCGAACTGTTTCAGATTTAGTTTTTTGTGCTTGTGTTTTTCAGTTCTGCCTTTATAATGTGCTTCTGACTCTGAACACACTTGATTACGTTCTTCTCAAATTGGTTTTGTTTTGCCTTTTTGAATAAGTCCATTCAGAAAATTCATTTGAGCTTTCAGCTATGTTTCAATCGTACATGACATAAAATATATGTTATGAATCGATATTATTGAGGTCGGACTGTGATGGTATCTCCATATAAAGCTCTATTTGGTCCCATTACAATCGTAATACACCTCCCAGCGGTAAAAGTGTAATTTGAACCGGGCGCATATGTCGCCGGCGTAATTACGGGCGATGTCGCAGTGACACTGGCAATTAGGCGCTCGGGCACGCGAGCCCGCTTCCGCTTCCGATCGAACCACCTCGGTACGGCTTCACCGCCATCGATGCTCGAACAAATATCGACCCTCTTCCATAGCCTGCTTCTTTCACCCGAGAGAAATCAAGACTAATAAGCCTGAGCCCCAGATAACACTAAAATTATCCTTTAATAAAGTGTTACACTTTTCGTAACTACCAAATTCAATTTGGAAATTTTAATGATTTGAAGGGTTCCTTAGCTTTCTTTTGTAGCTTAAAGACTGAAAGCATATGACTATGATCGTGCGATCGTTGGAGGGTTCGTCCGAAACAATTAATGGAACGGCGAAATGGTTTATCTCTGCCTAATCGCCAATAAAGTTTATGACAAATGGTGAGGTTGAAGTGGCGGCTCGGCGGCGTTGTAGCGTTGGCGTAGGCGTAGGCGTGGCGCGCGGGGTGGCGCAGCCCTACAAGTGCAGCCCGCGGGGGCCAGGGGCTAAGGGGCCGGAGGGGGTCAGGTGTTGCACGCCACTCGCCACCGCCAGTGCTCAGACTTATTCCGACCACGAACATCCACGGGGGTGGTCGTTTGCAACTCGCCTCGGACGATCGTTCCGCGATACTTTGATCGCTCGCAACCTTGCTTTGTCGTTCGATTTGCGCGAGTGTTCTAACTTACGGGAAATAATATGATAAGTGACTTGTGTGGAAAAATCATGGTAGGGTTTACGGTTCGGCGATTTATTAGAAGGTTAGTTGTGTAATTTTTTTTCGGCAAATTAAAATAATTTAGGTGGATACATTGATTGTTACGTAAGATTTTTTTGGACTGAAGTGCCGTGTTCGGTGTCAGTGTCCTGTTGTTTGTGCGTGTCTGGGCGGGCCACGTGCGCGGGTCGATCCGCCCGCGCGTGCGCACTCGCCGCCCCCAAACGTCACCGTTTTCCTCGACGAATATACAAAAGCCCTCATATCGCCGATTAATAATTATTTATGCATCAACCACTTACCCTAACCAGTGTATGCGCGTTTAAATTGACAACTCCCGAAAACTCGAGATGTTTCAGGCATATTTATATATTTGAATAGCTAATGTATGAGTCACGTAATTACTGAAATCTAAAGGCAACACAAATTCTAGTAGATAAATACTTATTAGATTTTCAGCGCAAATTAAATTGATCTTGGCATTCTGCCCGTTCAAGCAACAATTAAAAACAATCATCAGTCATCATCACTTAAAGTGACTTTAACAATGACTTAGCTTTTAAGTATTAGGTCGTCTCTCATCTTACAGTAGGTATTGGGCCTTTTTCTGATAGGATAAAATTATAAAGCACAATAATTGCTATAAGTTTATCTATTATGCATTGATTAATTAGCTATCGATCGGTGCAAAGTAATATTTCTAATCTTTGATGGGTCTGCGTGTTACTTGTATTGAAATTTTATGACTCGCTATAAAGATAAACACAGCGCGATAAAGGGTCTTTTTTACGATGACCCTTTTATTTCATTTATTTTATTTATTTAGTGAAATCAAATAGATTTTAAAATAATGTAAGTAGTCCTTACTCTTTATACTGATTATAATTTAGTTGTTTTCTAAACTCGAACTAAACTACTGCCATTTCTTTTAGAATGTTTATTGGTTCCATTGGATAACTAATATTTTAGATGTGTGTTACCAATGGAATAGTAAATTAAGTAAAAAATTTTATTTCAAATTCTAATTATCATGTTATAAAAAAAACTACCTTAAAAAACTTTATGGATGGCTGAAGTTTTTAGTTAGATACGTATAAATTTATTTAATTGAAAATCAAATCATATTCTTAGGTACCTTATGCAGTCAAATTATCATTAATATGTCCTAGTATAAACGCACAACGCATGTTCTACCTTCCTACATGCCTGCTAGATCTATAAACTATCGACGTAAACCATTGTTTAGTTCCTTTGTGTACAGTTTTCAGTAGCTTAGAAGTTTACCATACCTTCGTCACCTATTCTTATAATTAGGGTTTCGTACCAAAATGTTAAGAAACAAGGAACGCCTGCGGTGTGACTAAAAAACTGGTAATTAATAGGGGACTTGGTTATTTTTTCTATAATGTTTGCGTAATTTTTTAAATTATTTATTAACTTCGAAAATAAGGGGGAAGAACGGTATTTTTTTCTTATTTTTCATCCGTCCAGTAGTTTGTGCTGTACGTTGATAGAAGTCAGTCATTTAGGAGAAGGTTGGACAAGCATTACTTAAAAACGATTCCAAACAATGACCGTACATGGGTCAGTATCATATAGATGTACCTACGTCATTTCTAAAATAATTCTAAAATAACATGAATAATGAAAAAATACGGTTCTTCCTCTTTATTTTTGAAGTTAATAAATAATTAAAAAAGTTTACGCAAACATTATAGAAATAAAAAACCAAGTATCTAACTACCACAGTTTTTTTGAAATCAGCAATAAACCTTTATAAACAAACTTAGTTTTGCAGTCCCAAATAAGAAAAATTGTGTTTGATTGAGACGGTAGATTAATTTAACCAAAAAAACTATCTATGTTACTGTGTGTGAAGTCTGCGCATCCGCACTTGGCCAGCGTGGTGAACTATGGCCAAACCCTTCTCATTAAGAGAACAGACGCTTTCTCAGTAGTGAGTCAGCGATGGATTGATAATGATGATGATGTTGATGAAATAAAATTAATTTACTAAATTACTCACATATTGAATTTCTTAGGCGATACATTTATTACTAAACCAATAAAACACTATTTATGTCCGGGGACGACAATCCCCCTCGGGGGCGGGACCTATTTCTTATACGTCGACACTACCCTCTCAATCAATCGGTGACAAGGCCACAAATACTTGACCAAATAACTGCGTGAATTCCGTATAAGGCCGACGGGCAATGCCTGTTCATTATGATACCAAAGTTACATGGGTGTTAACAACAGAAAACACTAAATTTTTATTCAAATAACCTTTGGCAAGTTCTTTTAAATCGTCAAAATAGTAAGGATTTTGTTACCAACGTTTATGCAATATTTAATTCGATGTTGGTATTGTACTTGTGTTCTTCGATCTAATATCACGTTCTTCTAAAACTCTGCTGACCTTTGTTCCCAATTTGGTGTGCTTTCATATCCTTCCGTATAGATACCTATTACCTACGTACGAACAGTACGATTCCAACTCTATAAGTTGACGCCAAGTTATCATCATTATCTACGCCTCAACTAGACCCTCAAAAAGTGTACACATTGATGATATAAATGATTTGCTTTTGACTCGAATGATTAAGATAACGACTTAACATCACTATACTATACGCACAATAATCGGAATGTCTCCGAGGCACGGCGAAGATATGAGGTCAAATTCGGATCTCAAATGTCAGTTATCTTTTCAGCTACGTACCTATCCAGGTTCCTACTTTATAGAGCCTCATTAGCTCAACAATCAAGGACCGAATCGTAGTCTGAAAGGGTTGACTTTTCATTCCCCGATCCCCAACCCATTTCTAATACAAGACACTTATACTGGAAAAAATTATAGTCATGATAATGGCTAATATTCAGACAAAACTTGCAACTGGGCCAATACCGTCCAACCAATTTTTATCATTTTAACCCAATGCCGCCCCACTATTGAGAACGGGTCTCCCCTCAGTAGGGTGCAAGTTTTTGGTCTAGTTGCAAAAAAAAGGCCAACACTGAACTAATTTTTGTTACCGGCCCACAGGTTTCTTTAAAAAGCGACCCATTTTGACCGACCGACCGACCGGTTGGCAGACTTCACACATCTGTGAGAATTTTATGGAAAATTCTCAGGCATTGAGGTTTCCTCACGATATTTTCCATCTCCGTTAAAGCGCAATAAATGGCTTAAAGCGCACACGACTCTGACATGTTAGAGCTGCAAAAAATTACGAGGTAAAGCATGCTCGGTTTCGAAACCCACATATACTACCGAGACGTCTTCTAGTCTATTACAGCAGAAAATTTTATTTAGCAGTAAATTAATAGATATATTTTGTTCGCTTCGCTCAGCAAACTGGCGCCCGGCTGAAGATATTCTCGAACCCCGCGCCGCAAAGCATGGAGCGCGTGGTGCAGCTGGTGGGCAAGGCGGAGTGCGTGGCGGCCGGCGTGCGCGAAGTTCTCACTCTTATCCGACAGGTAAATATTGACATACTACACGTTGCTCGCCTCGCTCAGCAAACTGGCGCCCGGCTGAAGATCTTCTCGAACCCCGCGCCGCAAAGTAGCAGCAATGTACCTTGATATTTATCTCTCGTTAAGATGATTTGTATATTATATTCAGCCGATGTTATATGGCTCGATTATCGCGAGCGACTGTCGGGCTCCCCGCGACAGGTGTACGCGTCAGCTGCCGCGCAATTATAAGTTTATCCCCTTCGGAATTTCCACTTCTTTTACGTGTTCAAAAACCCACATGCAACTCGTTGTTTTGCGTCTCACTATTTTTAATATTTTCTAGCAGATGCAAGTTATATGAAGAATATATTACGAGCAGGTAAAATAACATCTTTGCCTTTTGTATAAACGAAGGACTTTAATCTCGTTCGGTTCTAATTTTTGTAATATTCTTTATTAGGTCTATGTTACGTCTTCTTCTAAAGGGTCAACAATATATAAAAAATACAGTGAGATGACACCCTTATGGTTTGCGGACGGGCCGACTTTACCGTCGCTTACACATACTCGCGAACGACTGATCTACTACTAAGTACTAAGCAAATAATTAATCAAAAGGTTTTGTCGATTAACTCTTTAGATGGAGGTTGCCATTTTAGACCTTGGGACCCCAAAATCTATCGGTTTTTCAAAATATGTGCCACGCCCCATGTTGGCCATTTTGTAGTTATACTATATTTTCAAATTAATGACAACTTTCTAAAACCACATTTCAGGTGCCGATCAAAGGTGCCATCCAGAACTATGATCCACACAACTATGATGATTACTACGCGGACGAGTACGGTGGCTTCGGCAGCGGCCAGGGGCCCCGAGGCAGCGGGCCGCGAGGGGCGCCGCCGCGTGGCCCTCCGCGCGGGCCGCCGCCCATGGGGCCTGGAGGAAGGCCCCCGCCACCGAGGGGCGGCCCTCCAATGGGTCGCAGTGGACCAGGTGACGATTTCGACTGTAAATTGCCCATTTTTTATTCTTTTATTTTATTTTATTTTTAAATTGATTGTAATACAATGACAAAATCATTTCGCTTCGGGAAAACAACCATCAAAATTACAGTTTGTATATTATCTTGTGGCGGCACAGTGGCGGTCGCCGCATTGACACTAAATGACGCTTCTTAATTTTACGTAAGAATCATACGACAATCAAGCGATACGAACCTAAGATGAAAAGCAACTTATAACGATCTAACTAGATGGCACCTCAGGTATCTTCAATCAATCACGCTCAAGTCAACTCGAAGTGTTAACCCCAAAATGTAGGCACATATTATATAAGTTGCAAGATACAAAGGTCAGACCAGCTAGGCCCTGTGTCAGTTCTGACAAGAGACCTATGTCCAGTAGTGAACGTCTACCGATTGATGATGATGATGTATGTGAGAGAGTGTTTGTTTTTTACCCGACTACGGCAAAGCCGAAAGGAAGGGTTATGATTTTATTATTTTTATTTATTTAATAGTAATCAACAGGGTTATATTATTATACAATCATATAACAAATAAATTTATTTGTATTCAGGCGGCCCTCCACCCAGAGCGTTCAACGACTTCTCCGGACCAGGGCCACGTAGCAACTTCAACGGGCCCCCGCGTGGCGGCTTCGGTGGCGGAAACTTTGGTGGCGGCGGTGGCGGCTTTGGTGGCGGCCGCGGCTCCGGCGGCGGCAGCTTCAACGGCGACGGCGGCAGCCAGCAGGAGACCACCACGCAAGTCACTATTCCCAAAGATGTAAGTTTCATTGGGAGTGATGAGTGGCCTAGTTAAGACAACGCATAT
Organism: Maniola jurtina; assembly: GCF_905333055.1. Taxonomy (NCBI): domain Eukaryota; kingdom Metazoa; phylum Arthropoda; class Insecta; order Lepidoptera; family Nymphalidae; genus Maniola; species Maniola jurtina. The sequence goes on along the minus strand of NC_060048.1, from coordinate 4,072,802 downwards.
CAATCAGTTGTGATTGTTAAGCAACGTTGACCCAAGTCGGTAGCTGGATGGGTGACCGATTTTAACCTTTTTCGTTTCCCCCGTGCTTCGGAGAGCACGTTAAGCCGTTCCAATTCTGGCTCTGTTCTGATATTTATTTACTTATTTATATTTTGATATTCGTTATTATATAGACCTTAAAGTGTAGGTAAATACGCTATCATAAAAATTATAGTTTTTCACTTCAAATGCTCGTAAAGTTCTTCTTTACGCTGGTTGTAAGCGGACTTAAATAGATTTTTATGTTCTCGTGCATAAAACTGTTGTATGAAAATTTCTGTAGTGCTTCTCTAAATCCCGTGGGAACTATTTAATTTTCCGGGATAAAAAGTAGCCTATGTGTTAATTCAGGGTATAAGCTATGTCCATTCCAAACAGCCAAATTCGTTCAGTAGTTTTGCGTGAAAGTGTAACAAACATACATATACACACACACATACACACTCAAATATTCGCCTTTATAATATTAGTGTGCTTATAAATGCTTTGTATTTTTTTTCCAGCTGGCGGGCGCGATAATCGGCAAGTCGGGGACGCGGATCCGGAAGATCCGAGCTGAGTCCGGCGCCGGCATCGAGATCGCAGAGCCCCTGCCGGGCGCCAGTGACCGAATCATCACCATCACCGGCACTCCGCAGCGCATACAGAAGGCGCAGTACCTGCTACAACAGAGGTCAGTTAGTCAGTATGAGATCTTAACTGAAGGTAGAGGCATGGCTCCATTTGGGCCTTTGACAGTATATGCGGTGCGACTTCGCATTATTTCGTGAAAATATCGCTTGCATCAGAATGAGACTGTAACCGTCAGTTTTGTAGTTAATCCATCTCGTCGCAGATATGGAGCCATGCGACAACGCATCGCAAAGTTCCACAATGTGTTGTGCGTTGTCATAGAATTTTGCGATGCGACGTCGTACCGCAAGTATTGTGAAACGTCCCTCCCTCGCGGGCAGATAGTAGGTTTACGGAATTATAAGACGCGTGCGTTAGTATATGTTATACCTCTTCATAATATTAGTATAGATAAATATTACTAAAAACTAAAGAAAGATAAGTCTAGGTGTGCAGACCAAGTGCAAGTAAATATAGCTTTATTATAACGTTAAGATCAAATCTTGTTCTGTAAGGAAATTATTTCATAATAATAAATTATTAATATTCAACTTTCAACTAATGTTCAACTTGATATAACAGAAAAAACGAGAATTCCGAATTTAGGCCGAATATTCGTAAACAACTGGCCAGTATTAGCATGCATAAATAAAAATTAAACTAAATACATGCACTCAATAATTAATTAGAAGCAACTGCGAATGCTTATTTGATTCAACACTACCTTGCTACTGCTTGATAAAGACAAAACCAATTCTGTTGGTTGTACATAATCTATGAATTAATTAATTTAACAGTTCTCAATCTAGTGCTATTCTTTTCCACAGGGAGAATTGTGAAAGAGATAGCAATAGATGTAAACCTTTTATTTAAGATTAGTTTAGAGAATGTGTACAACAGAATTAACCACACTTTCGACTACAAAAATCCTAAAAAAAGACATCTTTTCACATCATTAATTTTATCTTTAGAAAAGAATGGCATTACATTAAGATCTGCCAAATTATATTTTTTAGCACGCAGTAACAATGTTTATGTCATAACTTTAATATTTGTGTAATAATCTATAACAGTATCATAATGACATCATTACTAACACAGCATATTGTTTTAAAATAGAATGTTTCAAGAGTTTCCCGAGTTGGCTCCAAATAAAAATAAAGTTACCCATAAGTAGTATACCATTGGCTCTCACAAAGAGTCTGAGACATACTTCAAGGTAATAAATAAATACGATTTGAGTAGACTTTGGGTATTTAAATGTTTCTTTTTAACTTGGGCGTTTCTGTCATAGATTATTTTACTCTATAGCACAGCTTACGACAGTTAGGGAACTTCTAACAAAACGTTCACGCTTCGACGTCTCTGTCAGGCGTCAAATGTTAGTATAATGCGTAAACAAGTGTAAATTAAAAATTTATAACACCCCCGACAAGTGAAGGTTACAGTAACTAGAAAAGAGCTGATAACTTTCAAACGGCTGAACCGATTTTCTTGGTTTATAGCTAAGCACACTCTATCAAGCCACCTTTCAAACAAAAAAAAACTAAATTGAAATCGGTTCATTAGTTAAGGAGCTACGATGTGACAGACAGATATACAGAAAAAATTACTTCTCACACGCCATTTTAACTTAATGTGTCAAATAACATTACAAAAGTACGATTTTAGTCCGTATTTTAAAGGTGAACCGTACTTTTGACATGACAGGTGTTAAAATGTTTAACACCCAGAGTTAAAATGGCCCATGAAGTCATTTTGTACTGACTATACATTTGACGTAGGTAGCCCTAAAGTAGCCCTATTGTTCATTGATTTTACGTCACCATAGCCTCATATTTGACGTATCGTTGATTCAGGACCAAACCGAGGTTCCCTCACTCTAGTTCACTCTGTCTGTAGTTAAACATAACGCACGTAACCTATCGGATGTAATTATTGTTCTATTATTGGGCTTTGATTATTGTAAAATCACTAATTAAATAAATTGATATTTTATGTATGAATTATTATTATTAATTGATTAATGAATTATTAATAATTGATATTTTATGTATTGTAATGTTAATGTTTAGAGTGAGATTGGTAGAATAGTCAAACTCATTTAATCATACTTTATCTAATAAAGTGTAGCCTACAAAGTTGAAGAATTTGTTTATAGGGCACAATATCGCGTACAAAACAAAATAAAATATATTTATTTCTTTTAAAATTCAGAAATCAAAGTTTCTAAGCGTTGGCATTGCAACGAATATTCGGTCACTATTCGGTATTTTGGTCTTTTTTTATTCGGAGTTAATTCGAATTTTACATTACCGGAGTATGTATGATAATATTTAATGTGTACATTCATTATAATATTAAGTACATACACAGTAAAAGTAAACACAATAATATGATAAATGTAATGAAATAAAATGTAGTTCGAATATCCAAAAGCTTTAGACCCGGTTACCACATAAACGAAGAGGAGATGAGTTCATTCTACCACTCAGACTTTTAATATTAGATGTGAAAAATTAATATCACGTCATTTTTTAAAAATCTGGTTGGTTGATTGAACAGATCTCTCCGCTCCGTTTAGTCGAAAGTCAGGCCTTAGAAGTTTGGAATAATCATTTTTATATTCAACCAAAATTTCATAACATAGACTTAATTCTTTACGATTCTTCAACTTTGCAAGTGATTTGTGTAATGTATTGGAGATATAGGAGTATTTTAATATTAAGTGTTTGTATCTAATATTTCTAAATGTGGTGAATAACAAATGTTTTATAGGTGTCGCCTCCATCGACTAACGGGCTCGGCGGCCGCGCGTTGTGTGGAAGACTAGTGATTTTGTTGTTTGACTTACTGTAACAAGGAATCACTAATCTACCTACAAAGTGACGGCGCATTCTTCGACGCAAGACCACTCTCATCACACGCAACCTTATATTCTTGTCTATGGAACTTGTTTTTGTGCTAACCTTTTACAGTACTGCCACTTTTATAAGTTACGCCGATGAATTTACGTAGTAAATCTTTTTTTGAAGGGGCATGGCACGGGTCTGCTCGCGAAATTCAAATTTAATTTGGTTATTCGCAATTTACAAACTAATACGACAAAGTAGGCTTATGGCATTCTAGTTGCGAATTAGTCGATACTGGAGCTAATTTCTTAAACTGGACCCTCTCAAGTAAAGATTTTTAGATAAACACGCGGAGATGATACTGCCACTGTCGCAACCAGAATGCCATAAGCCTACTTTGTCATATTAGTTTACAATTAATTGCGAAAAATCAAATAAAATTTGAATTTCGCGGGCAGACCCGTCGCATTCCACCTTAATGTCGTGAAATATCGCAGCCAATCAGTACGCGTCCATCCGCTATTGGTTGTTGTACGCGCGATTTATGAGCGAGATAGCACGAGTCTCTATTGTTCTTGTGTTTAAAATCTTAACATCAAGCAATAAGGTCTGTATTTCATTGGTTTCATTGGTTGTATTCGGTTTGCATTAGATTGTGCTTTTCTGCGCAAACGAATTTTGTTCATGCGACTTATAAAAGTGGTAGTACTATAGCCATTTGTCTGGAACTTGTTTTTGTGCTAACCTTTTGTCTGTTTTACCGAAGCACATCCGATACTTTAATTCTTTAGCTGCGAGTTTTCAAAGACCTAATTTCGATACAGAGTTATTGCATCATTGAAAAAGGCATATACAAGATCGCTGGAAAAGGTGTGGCATACAAATTGACTGTTATTTTTATGCCACTTCAAGTTGTATGGGGAATTGAAATTGACATGTCAAATGGTTAATATTTTACACTAACATAACAAACTATTAAGTATTGAAAAACAAAAAAAAGTATCAAATGTGCATAGGAAATAAACATTATTATTAATTAATTGTGTTTCTTGTTTTTATTTGAACTTTTACAAAAAAAAATATTAATGAAGTTTTTTTTTCTACATTTCAGTGTACATGAAAGCAACCCCAACCTCGGCCGTGGAAACTTTTGATTCTGAGCGTTAATTCATAGGGTTAGTTTATAAGTCGCCACAATTCATCACTTGATTAAGGAACAATTTTTTTGAGGCTCATATTTCTATGAACTTTGAACTGTAATAAAATCTAATAATATTATGTCTATAATATTCACCGTTGATTTACGGGTTTTATGTTAGTGAAGAAGAGGTACGCATTTATGAATAAATAACATTAATTGAAAACTCAAAACTTGAAAGAGATTGAGTTTGATGGCAATGATTTAAATTTCAATTTACTGATTTGTTACATTGATTGTATTTTTAAGCGAATAAAGAATAGAAATAAAAGGTTTATTTTATGATTTTTTTGTTTTATTTTATTGTTAAACCCTTTATCATGATATAACTGTGACGCTAAACTTCTTGAATGCAAATCGCATTAGCGAACAAGTGTCAGCAGGAAGCGGAAGTAAAAGGCTTTGTTTAATGTATCTGCGCAAACACGAATGGTATTCAAGAAGAACGGCATCACCTCTAAATCACTTGAAAAATGAGCTTCAGTGTGAAAATAGTCTGACAGCGTTTTTTTTTTTTATAAAGAATATTAGCCATGTAAAATGACTAATATTCCCCTTTCCTCTCCAACTAAGCGTCAGGTTTGTGCTAGGAGTAGGTACGACAATAGTGCAACGGGCGGGGTTTGAACCGTCGACCTTTCGGTTTTCAGTCCACTCCTTTACCGGTTGAGCTATTGAGGCTCTAAAAGTTTTTCATTCATACTTTACTGGCATGCTGTAGGTACGTAAGCAGTTTGTGCCAATGTTGCCATTAACTTATCGACGGATTACGGGTAGATTGATTAATTAGTAATTTCAGCCGTAAAGGTTTATTATATAAGGTTTATTAATAGGTATACTAGGTTAAATTCTGACTCTTGTTTAGGTGATGATAAAATCTGGATTGATGGCTCGGAAAAGTTATGGGGGAATCGAAAATGCCAGTCAGTTCGATCATCCATCCAGTTTAGTGACTTGGAACAACATTGTTTATGAACTGCAGATTAAAGCAACTTTTTAAATGGATAACTACCTGATACGCCCAACTTCCCTCAGATATAAGTACCTTAATACATATTACTTACCTACTTAATACATATTTTTAGAGCTTTCTAATTGTAAAAACAAATTTTATCAAAATCGGTTCAGCAGTTTCAGAGTTTATTAATTACAAACTAGCAAACAAATCTTTCCTCTTTATAGTAATAATATTAGTATAATAGATTAATTAAATTATTAGACTGAACAGTGTTTCAACTAGTTTTTTTACTACTTAGCCTATTGTATAGAAAGGGGGAAATAAGTAACACAATTTGCTACACTTACAACAATACAATTATATTTAAGAATCACAACTTTTTTTTATTAGAATAAAATAATATACAATTCATCCATACATGTTATAAAAATTATGTATAAAAATGTCGCCGTAACTTAAAGCTTTTATTTTACATAATAATTTTATTACATACATCTATCGAGTTGGATGTAATGGTGGTACGTCCGAGTGTTCGTGTTTGTCCAAGAAAAATAGGACATATATAATAGGTGCAAATACACCGAGAACTATCACAAAAGCCAGTAGGTGGAACCACTTTAGTCCAAGGTCCGCTCCTTGTGATGTCAGCTGTTTCACTACTACTGCTTCAACAGGTTCTTTGACCTTGCCGGGTAGTAATTGGGTGTCTTCCGAGGCCAGCTCGTTTTGCTCTGTATCTGTGTAAGGTATGACTGAAGGAGCAAGAGTACTGTTTAAAACTACAGCATTGCAGTCAATAGAGAAGTCTCCTTCATTTGAAGTTGCAGTGTCGTTTTGAGGTAGTCTGTTTAGCACGGGACTCTGTAGTAGATTTTCTAAATTTAGGCTAGTTGAGGTGCTCGTGGAAGGTACAGGTTCTGCAGGTTTTGCAGCCGGGATAATCTCTGTGAGCACTGAGTATGGAGTGACAGGTACTTTTATTGTCCGTCTTGCAAATATTTCGTTGTCCTTATGTATGTGGTTGATCCTCTTCAATTCTGAAATCTAATAGTATATTGATAAGGTTAAGAACAATATAATTAATTATATTCTGCAGATTTCAATATGAAGTGCAAAAGTAATAGATAATAATTGGCAGATATTCTTGATATACCTTGAGTGTCTGTGTATATATTGTAATATAATTTTGAAAGCAATGAAGGAATACAATCGCTACAAATAAACTTACAGAACAATGAAATCGAAGCGCAATAGCTTGTAACGTGTCTCCCTCTTGTACTTGTGCCTCAATGAAGTGATCCTGTGGTTTTATCCTGTACAGTTGAATTTCGCTGTGAACATCGACATCGTCCTGAGCACCGTTCATGTTGGACGTCAGTTCATCCCCACTGTGCAGAACCCGCGTCCTGGATAACAACATTCCTATTAAACAACAAGACAACAAGTAAACACTAATGAATAAACAACTACGTGTCCGAATTAATACTTACCTTTGTTTCATGTTTGTTAACACTAAATCTAATAATAACTAACATGACCCGATAAAATAGTATAATTGCTACCTTTGATATGTACGAATACCACGTATTCAACGATTAGGAAACAAAAACAGCTGTTGTTTTCCGTATCATCTTTAATTTGACAGCGGATTTTGACTTTTGACGTTTTGCCACATTATCACATTTAGGTTGCGTTCATAAAATGTTTATGCCAATGGTTGTGTTCCATTCTGAATGACGTGTGATGACCACAGAACATTATTACCCTAGGCGGGGGGTGATCACTTAGCAGTCTGTCCCAAAGACCTTACACTTGGTCTGTCCTCCCTAGAGTATAAATGTTCCTTGAGTCTGTCGCTGTCCGTCCGTCCGTCGTGTCTGTCAAGAAAACCTATAGGGTACTTCTCGTTGACCCAGAATTACGAAATTTGGTAGGTAGATGGGTCTTATAACACAAGTAAAGGCATAAATCCGAAAAGTGGTTATAACTACATTACAAAAAAATATTAAAATGTGTAACTCACGAAAAACATAATTTACTACATCACATATAGATGGCGCTGTTGTCCTTAACTTTCTGTAACATATAAACTTGGCACATAAAAATAAATTTATACCTACCACCCCCGAGAAGTGAAGGTTACAGTTTGGTTACAGTCAAAGACTACAGTGGGTATAGGGTACAGTGGTTACAGTAACTAGAAAAGAGATGATAACTTTCAAACGGAGGAACCGATTTTCTTGGATTATAGCTAAAAACACTCTCGATCAAGCCACCTTTCAAACAAAAAAAACTAAATTAAAATCGGCTCATTAGTTTAGGAGCTACGATGCCACAGACAGATACACACGTCAAACTTATAACACCCCTCTTTTTAGGTTGGGGGTTAAAAAGAACTCTGTGAATCCCGTCTTCGAGACGAAACAAATCAATGCACGTTATTGCGTGTAGTGCATAAATGACTAATGACTTCGCGACCTTCATCTTATTGGAATCGGGAATCTAAACATAACTATAAAAATATCTTTGTCAGGCATAAAAATGAAAAATGTTTTACGTTGTTACAATTTTATTAACTTTTATTAAGTATTTTACACAACAGTTAGGTATAGAACATAAAATACCTTTGGTACTGCGCATACAGGGAGTAGTTATAGGTATAAGATTAGTTAATTGCACGTCAATAATTTACTCTATCTACATTATGTACAAAAATACGATACAAAAACATTGATTCACATCTACTGAAATGATTTAAAGAAAATCATAATATTACAATTCGATTCCGAATAGGTATTATATTGTAATTTAAGCTCATGCTCATAAATATCAAAGTATAAAATATATAGTATATAGTAAAAATTCAATGTTCGTTTATGAGCACCAGATTAATTCAAAAAGTGATTGGTAGGTACATACATAAAAGATGAAGGTGCCTGCTTTTTACAATTTGAATATTTGTGACCTTATGTATTGCGCTATCCATGCTTGATGCAAGATTTAGTATGAAACGATTGAATCGGAGCTGCTGGGGTTCCCCATGAATATTTAGCATCGGTTTTTTATAATACTTGGATAATAAAGGTTGTGGAGTAGTAGATTGATAGTCAATCAATCCGAAAGTCATTAACATTAATAAATATTAATATGGCTAATTCTGTCGTAGGCACGGTCTCCAAAATAAAGTCAATTTAGTTTAGAGACTGTGTACAACAGAATTAGCCACAACTTCCTACCAAAGATTTTAAATTACAATTTGAAACTTAAAAATAAATATCACAGTAAAACAAACACATCGAAACAATTATATACTAATGTAAGACAATAAAAAGTATTCAACTAAAGAGTATTCATATTCCATAAGATAATAATTAAATATACGTAAAATACTTATATTGTATAGGTACTGACCTACTTATTAATATTTTTTAACGATATACCTATTGCAACAGCATTTATATTTAAGGGCACATGCAAAGAAAACATTCTCTAACGTGCTACCCAGCATTCGCAACATAGTTAGGTTCCATAATTTATTCATCCAAGGTTCCATAAAGATTTTTACGGAAATCTGGCAAATGACAGATGTTTCTAGAATGCGTCTTCAAAATTTCATTGAGTTTGATTGGTTAATATTCAAAGAAGAACCAAACTACGTTTGTATGGGGCGCGCTGCGAGTATGCTCCTCGTGAGTGAATGTTTTGTATAATAAATGCCGATAATGTTTTCCTTTACAGTGTCCTTAAATTTTAATTATCAGCTTAAACTGCTTATTTTACTCTTACTGTTTTATATGAATGAATAAAACAAATTCAATCAATCGTCACTTTTCAATAGTAAATGTAATTATTATTTAATAATAAACATTAAGTTAAAACATTATTGTGAAAGTCAGTCATAACATCACACATTTATTGAAATTGTATGAATTCTTACAAATCCTCAAACGAAAGAGGTTAGTAAGGTTATTGTGATTCAAATGTGACTAATTTTGATTCATGAGAAAATCAAAACTCAGTCATTTATAGAATAAAAATCATTTCAATGAAAATTATTTACAATTTAAGTACATAATTACTTTCAAGTAAAAAGTTGTGCCAAAAATCCAGTTGTGCCAGTGTTATAAATATTTCATTTGATTTTAAAAAGAGATCCAATTATTTTAAAAAAACACTGTACACTGTTAATTTTGACACAAGAAATTTTTTGTTTAAGTTACAACTATACACAGGCACACTATTGATTGCTTTACAAATACCTAATAAAAACGTTGTACCTAATAAAATTATATTAACAGATAAATAGTTAAACAATATTAGAGTAAAAATTATTTAGATTGATTTTACATGACTTTAGATATGTGATGCAAAAGAAAACAAAACATTTTCAACACAAGCATGTACAATTACATATACATAATAATATTATGTATAGTATAATTTAATTAACATTACATTATTCAGAGTATACATGATATTATACATATATCTGATATTATATTGATTAAAGAAGTTTGTTTATAAAAAATGCATTTCGGAAGTACATAATATGTACAATATTCTGATGTGTATAAAAAAATTAAATTTAATAGTTAATAAAGGAATCAATTATTATTATTATAAAAAATACATAATTCATTTATTAAACTGCACAATATAGCTGATCATTCATTTATTTGCATGTGTACTACATACATTATTACTTTGTTATTTTTAAAACTTTTTAACACTCAAAAGTACTACAAGACTGTATAAAAATGGTAACTTTTTTGTGACTGAATCGCTTAAAACTAAAATAATTTACATACAATAAAAGATCAAAATTAGGGTTGGTCATAGCATTTCTAAATGACTGCAATAGTACAAATGCTTGATTGCGATATTTCAAACTTCAAGTGTACTATTTGTGGCTAATTCTAATCTCTAAACTAAAATGACAGATTTAACTACTGCTATCCTTTTCATAATACTTGGTGCGAAAAAGGACAGAATATTAAATTTAAAACTGTCATTTTAACCGCCAGTTTAGAGATTGTGAGCAATAAAATTATTAGCTACTTTATCGTATCTCTAGTACAAACGTTGAGATACTTGATGGATATAAACTGGGAATGTTGAAAAAGATTAAAATTAAATGCGTTAAAAAGCGCACTATTTATATCCGTGTCACTATTATAGTTTTCCTCGATAACCCTCGAGACTTGGGGAAGGTCTTGAGACCTTACAATGATACTAATAAGCGTTTAATAAATAAAGCATGGGTGTTTCTTATACATATCACAGGTTCATCTAAAGGCATATATATACAAACTTGGTGAAGGGTCAACAATTCATACACACCTTTTTTTAAATTATATAGACTAGCGCTTGGCTGCAATCAGACCTGCTAGCAAGTGATGATGCAGCCTAAGATGGAGCACGGCACGCTTGCCTAGAAGTAAAAGCAAACCTTAAAAGTAAACCTTACAAAATACAGTACAGTGTGGTTAGTTTGAGATTTTATATCTCACCAACGATATTTAAAAAACCTCACAGTAAATACATTTCACGTCAGATCCAATAAGAAAAAAAGCAGTTGATTCTCTTAATGATATAGAAGGCATCGGTGGCTCTTCAAATGTTCTATTCACTAAGAAATCTTACTGGCCTAGTGTCATATTATGTAAAGTTAGGAAATTCTTCAAAAGAAGCTGTACCAAAAATTATATTAAACAAAAACAAAATCAAACTTGTGGAGTTACAGACGACTATTTAAGTATAAATCACAGGTAAAAACGCTATGCGAAACTTGTCGAACTTCTCTTTCATACCAAAACCCCTGCTTGGGGTCCATTCATTGATGTGGATTGGAGCGGAGCGAAGATGGGTTAAACAGACCGGCCAGATTAATTATAGATTGATAGATGACGTAATAATTGATTTGATCACGTTATCTATCGAAAATCTGATTGGTCGAGTAAGTTATCTAGTAGTCGAGATTGCGTACTGTTAAAAGATAGTATCAAACAATTTAGACTTTCCTAAATAAAAAACTCAGCGTTGAAATTTTAAATATTAAATTACCATCTTATTACAAGAAAATTCATTCATAAATATTATTCCTACCCAGAAAAATGTGTTGTTTTTGCATATTTTGTACAGCTTCTATATGTACTTACTTAATCTAAAAGTTTACATACAACTTAATATATTACAGGTTGGTAAGAAATAGTCATAGTAAAACCTAATATAAACAATGTAGTCAGTAATTAAAACATGTATAAATTTCATATTCTATTTAATATACTGAGATCCTTAAAATATAACCTATTGTTCTTAAATTAAGGTCCATAATTTAATGGCAATATTATTAGATTGACCTAAAGAAAAGGACTAAAATAGTTAGCGCACATTTATGCAGACCGCAAAACAATTTTTTTTGGAATTTCACCATCTTTAAAAAAATTATAGACTGTGAAAGTTAACCGTTAATATAATGCTAATTTACTCGTACAGAAATCTCTAAACAAGTTTAAAATTTGTTTTATCCTTTTCTGCAGAGAACGTTTTGAAAAGGATAGCACTACTTTAAAATCTGTTGATGTAACCTATTTAGAGATTTGTGTACATCAGTATTTGAATCAGTATTTTCTGTGCAATGGTTTGAAACTTTAATTGTGTACCACTATTTTTCAATTGCCATAAAAATCTGTTTAATCAGCATCCTGATACTTAACACGTCTATGCAGTTAAAAAAAAAGTCTAGTGTCCTAAAATACCCATAAAAATAGCAATAATAATTCTCAAAATATTATTAGCGTACATATGTCGTTTGTACGCTAATAAATATAATGATTTGCGTTGACATAACGTTTCGTTATTCGTAGCTTAAGTTCAGTGTGTCCACGCGTTATTAGAATTTAAAAAAAACTGTAATAACCTTATTAGATATAGGTATGTATATAAAATAAAAAATATTTGATTGCACGTTTAGAACAATAAAAATTTTTTGGTAGTTAAAAAGTAGTGTCCGACAAGTCTCTTTTGGCGCCTGGCCAAAGCCGGAACCATGGAGGTTAGAGAGAAGGAGAACGATCGCTGTAGAAAATAGTGTCCCCGAAATACGGACAAAATAAGTGAGGCGCTGCGATCGCTAAGTTGTCTCAATAAAAGCGGGCTGTTGTGCGCTAATTTGAAAGGATATATCAACGTTTAATACACGTGTATATAATATTATTCAAAGGAAAATTTAATTTTATTTTAATTTTACACATTCAATATTTCAATGTGCTACTATGAAGATATTACCTTTGGTACTTTAAATAATGATGATTGACGTAAATTGTTTTTCACTCTATTTTTCCGATCAGATGCTAAACCACTTGTACATCCACGCACAATACAATATTTCACCACTTTTTAATGTTTCTTTTCGTCAAAAATTAAAAAAATACGGAGCACGATTATTTTCTCACCGATGCCGCGAAGAAAATTTATACATTATGCAACTAACTTCATCTACTTGTACTCATAAACAGCTAACTTCACAGATACTCCTTACCGACGACAGCGCGGTTATAAATTCTACCAATTTTCAGGGACAGGCGCGCTAATGCTTTAGCGCGTAGCGATCGTTCTCCTTCTCTCTAACCTCCATGGCCGGAACTAAAGCCGCCATCTTGAGAAGTGCACTTGTTGATAATTCGCTGTGTCAGCATATATTAATGCTACAACAGTGCCCTCACTCAAGTGCCAAAAGAGCCTTGTCGGACTCTATAAATCAAAGCTTTGAAAACTGCATAAATGTACACAACTTTTAAAGTTCGATGTAACATTCCAACTAGAAAACAAAATTAATAACAACTACGTTCGATATAGCGAGTATTTTATAGGCATTTTATAAAAAAAATCGAATACATAATAAACTTCGATTTTAAATTTAAAAAACAAAATCAGTATCTATACAAAGGCAAGCATACAGCAGTTTTCCAAAGTAATATTTGTTTAATTTGACTTAATTCGTAAAAATCTAGGATCAATCATTCAGATTGAATTTCTTTGGACACATATCACTTAAAATTACGTAAGGTCGAGTCCGAACCGAGGAATGATTAGATTCATATTGACTGCAAGTTTTTGCGTGATAAGAGAGAGAAATTAATATAGGGCTTTCTCTGTTACGTAATCCCATAGAAAAAGACAAAAGGTCAATGGGCCTTAACCATTTTCAGTGACCAACCAACCACAAACGAGCCTATGTTTCAGTACTAACTTGTTTCCGTGGATAGAGTAGTAAGAAAAACAGGCCCACAGATTGTTTTGTCCTTGTCATTTGTATGGGATAACGTAACAGAGAGAGCCCCATATTAACTTCTCTCCGTGGATACAGTATAGCAGTCTGTCTAGTAATAGCTGAGAAAAACTTAGGTTGTGTATCATTGCAATAAGAATATGTGATTGTTGTGATTGGTTGAATTTATGTTCAGCCAATCATAACAGTTGATACTATAGCAATGGTTGGTGCGACTTTAGACTACGGACCAGATGGCTAAACGACACAGCCTAATCAGTTCGGATACAACCTAACCTATACGGGTCCCTCCAGATAGATCGGTGCGGAGAGCAGAGCAAATTTTGATCGTATTTGAAATTGGGTTTAGCCTTGAGAATATTGACATAAGGTTTATTTTTACCGACTAGAGGATACTCTCTCTAGTCGGTAAATACTCGGTAGTCGGATAGAGGATATTCTCGAATACTCCCAAATCTCAGCGTGAAACATCTGTGTCAAAAAAAAGCGGTTCGAGCCGGTCTACCTGAAAAGATCCTAAGACGGCAACATACAGGTCCCAAACAGTCCACACAAAATCTTAGTCCGATATTCGTACACAATATAGAAAAATTTCAAATAAGTTACTATAGGACGAAACAGACCCTAAGGGTTCACGCGTTATCGAACCCTTGAAAATCGCCGGGCCAGTTCTCCCTGCGAGCGACTCGGTCGGACCCCGTGCACGCAAAGAACGCGTCGCCCTCGAACGGGTCTGCTTCCCTTGTGAATATGTTTACAGAGTCCGATTTCTTTATGTCCTTGTGCTGTGGAGGTTTCGCCCTTAACGGGGGCAGGTCACCTTCGTCTTCTTCAGCTATAGATGCCGTTCGTCCTCTAGGGGTGGAAATTGTGGTGAAATCGTCCTCGAACATCGATCTAGGGGAGAGCGAGTCGGAATCGAAGCGGAATCGAGTCGCTGGGGAATCCCCGTCGCGCGCTCGCGCCGAGCTTCCTGATAGAGGGGACGCTGTTGTATCTTCTGGCTCAAAAGCGAATCTATAGAAATATATAAAATAAGATTAATGTAGCATAATTCAATTTCAATAATATAAATGCGACCGTGTCTGTCTGTCCTTTTCACGACCCACCGATTTTGAAGAAATAAAGTACGGAGATAGCTTTCATTCCAGGAACAGACACCGGCGACCGGAAATCAAAGAGTTCCCACAGAATTCTCAAAAGCCTAAACCTTGGCGGACGAAGACGTTGCTTTCATCTATTTGATACAGAGGTAGCTTGTATCCCGGACACGAGTACAGGCTTCTTTTATCCCGGAAGAAGTCGCGGGCATCATCTAGTAAATCTATATGAAGATATTTACCTTGTTCCATCCAAAGCTGTATATGGCGCCCGTTTCTTAGCATTCGGCGTAGGAGTGTCTTGAAAGTCGTTATCGAACGGAGAAGTATGCTCCCTTTCTCGCGGAGAAAAATCATTTGAGAACCGATAGTCCCGCGGTCTCGTGCGCGGCTCTTCCCTCCGCCTTCGCCTCGGGTCCCGGGAGTCCCGAATACTGTCCCGCGGATCTCGAGAATCCCGACCAGATTCGCGTCCCGAATCCCGCGGATCGCGAGAATCCCTCCCTGATTCTCGCCCCGAATCCCGCGCATCTCGTGAATCTCGCCCCGAATCTCGCGGGTCCCGGGAATCTCGGCCTGAATCCCGGCCGGAATCTCGTGCGTCGCGGGAGTCTCGGGATTCTCGTAACTCTCGTTCAGCCTCGCGTCGGGACGCGATGGTTGCTGAGCGCCGCCCGGGCCAACCGAGAGTTGATCCGTACCTATTAACAGATATTTTTATCATATAAATCTCATTATATTTAAGTACCTTATAATACAGTCATTTGGTGCTGAAAAATGTGGTTTACCTTTAAACTTTTCTGGGAGTTTTGATAAATTGGTGATTTTGTCTAAAACTGTTTTTAGGAGCGAGCGGGAAAGATACGAGTCGGTAAAGTAAAAATTCGAAAAGAGCATGTGGAAATCTATAAAATCCCAAATTTTCAAAACTCCCGGTTTTTTCAGGTGACTGAAGTATTAGGTTTAGGTTGAAAATAATACCTTCTTTCACTTGGATCTTCCCCTTGCCTTAATTCGTTTCTTCGTCTAGTTTCCCGCCATCCAAGTGAACCGTAATTTCTTTCTGGAATTATACAGAAGGACAATGTAATGAACATAGGAATTGTAATGAACACACAGGAATGGGGAATATTAGTCATCATGAAGAACTTAGCTAATATTCTTTCAAAATTGGATGCTTTCCATTTCGGGAAATCAAAGGAATTCCCTCGGAGGAACATTCCGTACAGGCCTATTAATCTTTAAGCTTACCGTCTCTTCTCCATCGCTGGTCGGGCCACCGATCTCGCGGAGAAGACCTGCCCGAGCCGCAGCCGTCGCTGTAACTACACAAGAAATTCAGTTTAGGGTTCTGTACCTCAAAAGGAAAAATGGAACCCTTATAGGATCTCTTCGTTTTCTGTCTGTCTGTCCGTCTGTTAGGTCTGTCAAGAAAACCTATAGAGTACTTCCCGCTAACCTAGAATCATGAAATTTGGCAGATAGGTAGGTTATAGAACAAAAAAAAAACCGTAAAATTGTAGCCGCTGGATTGAGGCAGCATAAGACCGTGGCGTGTGGAATTCCAATATTATGTCTTGTAGTGGACGTCTAACTGTTGATGATGATGATGATTTGCAATTATTCTGGTAATGGCAATTTCCGAAGAATTTGTGCAAATCTCTATGTTTATATTATGGTCTGAAGTAATAGTATGGCTATCGTCATATGGCCCCCTGATACAAAATTAATACATTTATATTATTATATTTTTTATTTTAATATTTTTAAAAATTAAAAATATGAGAACTTACTCTTCCTCATCATAAGAATGTCGCGGTTTCCTATGTCGATCCATGTCCCTATAATCTTTTGATCTATCTCTACTCCTCGGTTCCCTGTAATCTCTTTCTCTACTATAATTCCTTTCTCTACTCCACGTGTCTTTATCTCTATCTCTTCTCCGATCTCGTCTATCTCTACTTTCTCTATGGTCCCTGAGATCTCTCTCTTTGCTGACGTCACGTCTATCTCTGCCACTGCCGGAATCTCTTCTATCTCTAACTGATTCTCTTCCGTCTCTGTTTAAGTCTCTATCTCTACTGCCGCGTTTGTCTCGTATCTTCTCTTTCTCTCTTCCGCTGCCAGAATCGAGGCACTCTCTCGAGCCAGATGAGTTATGTCTGCAAAGAATTGTATTTAATATAAATAATTTAATTGTTTACAAACCGAACAACTAAGAATATGTGTCCTTATTTCTTTGTCACTAACACTTAGGTCAAAAATTAAGATAATAAACACTAAAAGAACAAAATGGTCATATTCGCGTCGCACGGTTAACATGCGTTAGGTCTGTGTGGCGTGTTTATAGGAAAAGGTCACAAGTGCGACAGGTTTTTGATACCATCATAGTTTCGCGGAATTGCTATTCGAATTCTGAGGCCAGCCGTACATGGTTGTTAATTTTTATAAAAAAACAGGGTTTCTTGTTGGGTTTTCTCGGAAGGCTGGGCTTGAGGGTTGATCATGATGATGAGTCTTTTCACAGATGTATGAGGCTACCTTGAGTCCCTGTCGCGATGTGGTCGCGGCAAGCGCGTTACTGGCGGCTCTTCGTCCCACGGCGATACATCTCGCGACGATGATGATGTTTGAACTGACAATACATACATTAAGTATTAGGGCATTACACCACTGGTGCTAATTCTGTTGTACAAAATCTCTAAATGAAATTAAATTGACAATACTAGTGCTATCCTTTACCGCCGGAAACATTGCGAAAGGGATAGCACATAATTACACATTTATTTATACCTCTCAATTTAGTTTAGAGATTCTGTACAACCTAATAAACATCTTTATCGAACCATTTATATAAAAATGCAGTAACTATTGTCAATAAAATTTACTTGTTTCGTATTATGACTCCTGCAACTGGGTCGAAATATCGATAATTCAAAATCATATTTATCATGGTATATGTTTGCGTTATTTACAATAATTATATCATTAAACCACGAAATAAGGTTAAAATAATGAATTAAAACTTCGGCTTTCTATGTGCTATCTACCAATCATTCAAGAATTTAAGAGAATAGGAGAAGCATTGGCCAGGTATGGATTGGGTAATATTTATAGATAGTTTTAAAGTGTTCTATAATAATAATCAGTCTTCCCAATGTAACTGCATACCAACCTGAAGGTCCTCTATTGTGCGTGCGTCGACGTCTCTGACGAGGCTCAGAGTCCCTGGAGTCAGAGGACCAGCCTTCTGTCCAGCCGAGTCGAGTCAATCCGCCCACGCCCAGCACTGGACCTAAACGCCAGTCCCACGTTAATCCTTATAAGATCAAAGTGTTGGGAAGCTTAAGCATCCAAGGATCAAGACCAAAGAAAAGAAATTACTATCAGATAAATAAGCTCTAGTAAAGCTTTAGTTTTTTCTAAGAGTGTGCTTAGGAACTTCACAATTTTGTTCCTCATTCTATCACAGAACAGCAGGAAACTGTGAATGTTGGCATCCTTGTGAGGTCGACATCCAATCTATTTGTATGAAATGCTTTTCTCAACGTTTCTGATACCAATCGCTAACGTGTGGAATGAACTTCCAGCGTCTATTTCCTGCCACGTATAGTATAAATACCCTCAAGGCAAGAATGAATAGGCATCCTCTACCCAGGCCTCATCATTGCTTTTTATTAAGCATGATTGTCGTCAAGCGCAAGCACAATAAAAAAAGACTACCTTACCAAATCCGGCAGGCTTTAATTTATTCTCGAACTAAATTAAACTACACCATTGGCCTCTTGGCAATTATGTCAAGTTCTTAAGGCTCAGGCCTGGTATCCACCAATGGACGGAGATTCTTTAACTACTAACTAGATTGTTATTGATAGATTTGAACATGACAATTTTTCACGTTTGATCTGATAGTCTGTTGAACTATGGAAACTCAAAATTTAATCAAGTAAAATCTTATGGCAATTCAGAAATTTATAAAATAAGTACTTTAAAAATATCAAATATCTAACGTATCAAATGGAAAATACTAGGTGTTTATTCATCAGTTAACATTTATCTCACCTTTAGTATCAGGCGATGAACCGCTAGGCACATCACTTATAGAACCCGCAGAGAGCCGCGTCGGAGGCTGCAAATCCCTAACCGGAATCACTTCCATCGGCGTCTCTTTCTTCTCCTCCACCTTCTTTTCCTCTTCCTTCTCTTTCACACCCGGACTTTTCCTAAACGCATCTTCAACGTTGAATGAGAGGGAGCTATTATCGATACAATCAAAGAAATCTGAGTTATCGAATCCATCTGATTTCTCATCCGATCTCTTTCGTTCTTTAGGCGCTTCTGGTGGTATCGATTCGAACTCGTCCTGAGGAGGTTCCGTTATAGTAATTTCACGTAATGCAGCATATCTATCGTTTCCATCCTCCTGTTTTGTCTCACTCACACCATTGTCGCGCGGCGATACGCTTCGTCTGACTCTTTCTATTTGTAAATTCTTCATAACAGTTTTTATATCTTCAATTTTAGCATCTATAGGTTTCGGGCTAACTGAATTCCGGAACATGTTAAATGAATCTATCGTTAGTTCGTCTAAACTCTTTAACGGGCTTTTGTCTAATTCTTTTCGTTCTTCAATCTTTTGCTCCTCGGTTTTAATTAAATTTTCTATTATCGTTAATTCATTGTCGTCTTCTAGTTTTGTGTCGGTTTCTATCGGGTCTAATATCGATTTAGCTTTCATTTCTTGCTCTTGTATTTCCCTAAACGCTGCGTATTTATCGTAGCTCGAGTTTGCTTTTTTATCAAAATCGTCAAAGTTTGCAACAAATGTGTCCGTGCTTTCTGCGAAGTTGTCTTCAAACTGAGGTTTAAAGTCTGTTGTTACGGGTGCTAAGGAGATTGGTTTCTCGGACAATGTAGAAGGTGTGGGTTTTATAGGGGTAACTTTTTTCTCTGGTCGTAACGTCGGATCCACGTGTATATGCTAAAAAAGTAATTCATTGAGATCAAATAAACGAGCAGTTTTCTAATGTGGTACAAAAAGCCATCGGTAAGTATTAAAACTTACCGATTTTTCGTTTTCTGATGCTACATAAGATCGGAGATATTCGGTCAGTTGAGGAAGAGTCATTGAAGACAGCGTCGCCGCGGGAACTCGAAGTCTAGAAGAAAAAAATTATATGTCAAACTATCTTCTAGAATTAGAATGCCTGTCACTAAAGCGGAGCGTAGATTATGTTGGGCAAGCCAGTCAGATTATTGATAGACGATGTGATTTCTTTACATAATTTCTCAAAAATCTTATTAGCCTTACCAGTAAATAGCCGATTTATTTTCACTGATCAGGGAATCAGCTTATTATGTGATATTTTTAATGGCTTGCGGATATTGTTGTAAATGAAACAACGAAAACTTAGGTGTAAATGATAGTATCTTAACATTTGTCAGGTAAAATTGAGGGCGAATAGTTGCCTGGAGCTAATATCGCATTCAGTTCAGATTAATTACGAAACATCTGGAAATTGCCAACAAAAAACTAGCCTTTTTATGTCCTCACCTGACGGACAAGTCATCCATGGTGAGCGTGAGCAGTTGGCTGAGGGTGATGTCGAAGCGTTTCGCCGCGGGAAGCGGCGGCGGGGCCGGCGTTAGGTATTCGTCTTCACTGCTGTTAGTCGCTAGCGACGATTGACGCGGCTTCATACTGCGGTCCGCCTTAAATTAAGGTAAAACTAGCTATAAGGCTTCTTTTTAACTAATACTTTGAGAAATCAAAATATTTGAAACAGATTAATGCTCATTTTCATCGCTGTCAGTTAAAAATAACCTGCCTAACTAATGCCTACCCTGGCTTTATCCCAAAAAAGTAATTCAACCAAAAATAATGTGTGACATGTGATCAGTTCACTTCACTAGCTCAGACACGACGTCGTAATTTCTCGAAGAATAAGGAACTAAGGAAGTGAAGGCATGCTGTCTCCGTGTTTCAATGTACAACGGTTATAATTCCGGCATACTGTAATATTACGGTTTGTGTGGAGCTGTCTAAAACAAAATTTTTAAAAAGTCCCACGACTACTTCGATTTAAAAGTGCGGTGTAATCACATCGAGATTTGACAACCAAAGAAATTGGAAAAGTAGGCTGCAGAAATAGAGGTGATGACTACTAGTCAGATCAGCGACTTTTTACCAAACGTAAAAAGGCTTGCATAGTAAGGGAGCTTGCTTGAAATACACAGATGTGTCATCATAAACGTTTGACATAATTTGACATACTTTTTTAGTTAAATTGATAATTTTAAATGGTTAGCACACTTAAAACTAACAGCGGACGTGGATTTTACTAATTTTGGAAGACCTTCTATTTAATAGTTCCTAAGAAATAATTTATTTTTGACATAGTCATCATCCCAATCCTAACATGTTACTTACCACTGGTTCTTTCTTCCTCGCCGGCTTAGGGAGCGGCGGAGTCTCTGAGTCTTCAGTTTCTTCGTGGTCGTGAGGCGGCCTCGGAGGCGGAACGATGCTCACGTCGCTCACCTTCTTGGGGGGTAAGGGGGGAGGGGGAGACGCATTCTCGGGGTTCAGCTTGGATATTGGTTGTGGACGTTGCCGTATTGAACTTGTGTCTGTGTTCTGGGAAATTGAAGTAATTTTTTTAGAATCTTTCTGTATGATTGAAAAATCCGATAATAATAAAAGTACAACAGCAATATGCTTGATGATGAATGAATAGTGTTTATGCACATGGTATTCAGGAATGCACGCTTGTCATTGACTCATTATGGATGCGACTAATGCGCTTAACTGCACATGAAAAAGGAAAAATTAGTTTCATGTAAATTTTTTTAGTGATCCTATTACTCCATTAGTATGTCAGCCTAATTGTTGTACAGCACTCGTCTTCCGTTATGTGTTGGTATGGATGAATGAGCTGAATTATTCAAGATATTCTCTTACCTGTCTCGCCAGTCTCGGTGATTTAGGAGCCGGCTCCGGAGGCAACGTGACTTGTAACGGACCGTTAAACACTTTCTTCCCTGTATCTACGCTCGTCTCGGGTCTATCGTGCGTCAGTTCCTTGCTGAGCTTGCTCTTCAAGTCCTCCGTTCTCAGCGAACTGATCTTCGGGAACTCCTGCATGCTCGTGAAGGGATCGTCCTTGAAAGTGTCGGAGAAGGGGTCGGTATTGTCGAACGGATCGGTCTCCGCGAACGGATCGGACGTGAAAAAGTTGGAGGAGAAGGTCGGCTGGGTCGGCTTAGCGATCGCGACCGAGCCGCCCGAATGACGCGACAGGGAGGTGAGGGTCGTGGGCGGTCCGTAGCCCTCCGCCTTAGGCTCCGGGGGCATGATCTCCGAGAGGAGGGAATGCGACGGAACGAGGTCTTTGAGCACTTTCTTTGGTGGGTTTTTGAGCTCCTGAAAGAAGAGTTTTTTGTCAACGTAAGGTTTACTCCGGCCGGTGCCGAGCGGGTCTAGCTCCGTGAACACGTCGTAGCAGGCGGGCGCGGCCGCGGGCGGCACCTGCAACAGGCATCATTACACCACTTGTAGGGCAGCGCGGCGGCCAGCGGACCTCATGGAGACGGATCATGTAGGGTAAAACGCCTCGTCCGCGAGAGACACTTCCCTAGAACGTGGAGATAGCACTGAAGTTGTGATTATCATTTATCACTTCGTGATCTCAACTGAATTTGTGGGTATTCTAGCAATGGTGAGGGACAATCAATCGAAAATGATTGTGATCATCACATGGTATTTCGCGTAAAACGTAACGGGATTACTTTAAAGTATCTTAGCTCTATTAGAGCTGTCTAGCACAAATACAAAATAATAAAATTTCTCCAATTAATGCACATTGTCGTAAATACTCTCTAGCGCTATTGTTCTAACGTGGACAAAGCGTTTTAGACTGAGTTCTAGACTAGGTTCATATGATCGAACAATGTCGCGCTACTGTTCCAATGTATTACAAGATGAAGGATTACATAATGTAAAGTATTCTACTCTTCGATGGTGTATTAGTTGTATGACATGAATTCATTGGTATGCAGTGAGTGACATCGCACGATCATTGGGTTAGGCTTAAAGCATTGAGCAATTCACAAATGAATGCAGTTAACTTTACAAGTATTTTCCAAACCTTTTTTACCGGTTAAGAATTATTATGTGGTCTATCTGTTCTAAATAATTTGTGAATAAAAACTGTATTTGTTTGTGGAATGCTTTATTGTTATGATTTGGTTATGTGTTTCATGCCATCACCACACACAGAAGCCTAAAAAAGTATTTAACCTCAAAAATGTTAATGAAAGATTTTGAACGCGTATCAAGCCCGCTACCTAGCATCAAATACAAATGGATGATGAGATTTGAGTGAGTAAAATTAGCAGAAAATGAGGAAGTATGAGTCATATTGAAAATCATATCAGTTACCTGAGCACTAGATATCCTTAAACAGAGTACACGAGTACAATAGGACAAAATTTCAGACTTCTGTCAACATATCACATTTTATATTTCATCAGCTGAAATAATTGTCCCTTGGAGCATAACTTTTGTAACAGTTTAATTCAATTGTTTTATACACTACTTAAAGGTTGCTTTCAACGAACGCTTTCCGATTGGCGCGGAAGTATTACAGTAGTCATGAGTGAAACCATACGATGCGTTGCGTCGGCGGTGCGGCACCGCTGCGTCATGCTAGGATGCATGCGTCGTGCATGCATCCCAGCCGGAGCGGCGACGCAGTGCCTGAGTGACACTCAATACTCAAATTCATAAGGCGCACGACATCGTGCGGTCTCAGTCTAAAAATGGCTCGTATGCCATTATTTCATATCGCGCCAGTAAGAAAGCGTTCGTTGAAATAAAGACGATTGGTAAGCTTTGGGTTCCGCAAATACTGATCATTACTAATACCTGTACCGCATCAACGGATAAAAAAACGGTTTGTGTTTTATAGTTGATAATAAAATAGTTTAAAAGTTTTCCATTTCTCTTAGGAGTCGTCACTTGAAATCCTGCACTAAACTAACTTAATTAACTAGATGTACCAACCGAATGTCTTGTTTAGTTAGGAAATTATCTTACAGACTATACAAATATATTATGTATATAAGTAGCAGTAAAATGCTCTTCCAAGTCAATAGTTGTATGGTAACGTTAATCAAATCTGTAAAGACGTATTTTTGTATCACCAATGAAATTTTTTACTCTCGATCAATTCTATATAAAATAGAAATAGAACAGTGAACAGAAAATAGTATGAATTTGTACGAGCTTTCTTTACTATTTACTACTAGTACTAGTTACTAGTACTTACTAGTACTAGTTTTCTAAATGTTGAATGAATACGTCATAATTTCGCCAAACATCTACTTTATATACTTCCGCTAATACAACCCTATCTCGGGTTTAACGCATACTAAAAATTTACGCGATTTGTATAAGAAATAAGTGTTAATTAATTTATAACACCCCCCCACAAGTGAAGGTTACAGTAACTAGAAAAGAGCTGATAACTTTCAAACGGCTGAACCGATTTTCTTGGATTATAGGTAAGAACACTCGCGATCAAGCTACCTTTCAAACAAAAAAAAAACTAAATTAATATCGGTTCATTAGTTCAGGAGCTATGATGCCACAGACAGATACACACGTCAAACGTAGAACACCCCTCTTTTTGGGTCGGGGGTATAAGAGGCGGTGACTCAACCAGTTTTTAACGATTGCGGAAACGATATTATGACACTTTTATAGCACATAGAACTCGTATCGTACTGGCGGAAGGCTGCGTTTTACTTGTCACGGCTCGCAGGATCTAGCCACCACGTTAGCTGACCAAATTGGTCTTTTTAGACTGGCTGTATTGGTGTTCTTAGACTATATAGTAAAGAGTTGTATGAAGTGGTTATTTTCTGTACACTATCTGTCTTAGTCTAAAATCCAGGAACAAATCTAGTAGAATATCGCGAGCGACAAAACGCTATTTTCTAAAGTGTTTTATCCGCGCACTTATGGCGCATCGCTAATATATCAATATGTTGCTATTATAAATGTTGCTAATTGTTGCTATTATACGATTTTGCTGCAGAATTTCTGAGCACGATTTTCTGCTGGATTTGTACCTGCTCTCACTGCAATGCTCCTTAAGATAGAAAATATAGAATATAGGCATTATTCTACTTACTGGAGGATCAGGCAAGTCATCGACCAGTGTAGCAGGTTTAGGGTCAAAGTCTCCCGCAACAGCGGCAAGGTCGAAGGTTAGTGCGGGCTTGCTTGGACTGAAGGGTGCTCGTGGAGGTGCGGAGCGACCTCTAGTGCCAGTTGTGCCGGTTGGAGGAGGTGGGAGTAAACCCTTCTGCAGACAAAAAAAAAGTTTTTTAATGCCGTAAGATCTGCAGAATTTGTTTAAAAAGGCTGGAAGTAGAATCTTCTAGAATATAAAATGACTTGATTTTTTATGTTACAATACTCCTCTTTGAATTAGGCCAAAGTATCGAAAATTTACGAACAAGTTTCAATGTAATCTCAGAATAACAAAGTAGGTTACTAGAGCATCAAAGCAAGTTGTCAACCGGTGTGCCTCAAAACAGTTGATTTGTTTGGCGGACATTTTCAGCGGGAGGCATGTATAAATGTTACATCCGTCCTATAAGGATCTGAGTTACTCTCAAGCAACCTCTAAAATAAGAACTGAATATTATCAGATACCTGTGAAGGCGCAATAAAAGAGTCTCCAAACGGGTCGATTGTAGGCGTGAAGTAGAGCTCCTGCTGTAAGGCAAAAGCTCTGCCACGTCCGCGCTTGCGTCTGGTTTGGACACCTACAAAACTTGCCGGTCAGTGTAATAAGTAATGAGGAAATATCTCAAAAGCACCTTAAAGAAGTCCATGAACAGGTTTGTGGAGGGTGTGAAACCCCGCAGCAGCTACACAACTACTGCTCCAAGTCGACCAGCTCCGCCACGCCGTCCTCCGCGCTCGCCTGCGGCTTGGGCACCTACAAGACTCGACCATAGCAGTAATTACTAATGAGGGAATACCTGTGAAGGCACAATGAATGAGT
Organism: Maniola jurtina; assembly: GCF_905333055.1. Taxonomy (NCBI): domain Eukaryota; kingdom Metazoa; phylum Arthropoda; class Insecta; order Lepidoptera; family Nymphalidae; genus Maniola; species Maniola jurtina. The sequence goes on along the minus strand of NC_060048.1, from coordinate 4,046,675 downwards.
CCCCGAACGGGTCTGTGGAGGGCGTGAGGCCTTCGACCTGCGTGAGGCCCCGCCGTAGCGAGCACAGTTCTTGCTCCAAGTCTACCAGCTCCGCCACGCCGCCCTCCGCGCTCGCCTCCGGCTTGGACACCACCGAACTAGTTTCGCTGGTCGTTGGTATACTCTGTGGAAGATAAGTAACGTCCGGAAAAATTAAGCCTGACCTTAAACCTGCACAGTGGGTGATTTTCCATCAATTGGGTGGTTCGAAGAGAGGCGCGACAGCGAGAATTACTGTGTTGCCGCGGGATGGGTTCATTAGAAAAGATAATGTTTCCGGCGCAGTATGAAAAACAGTCCTTATATTGTGTATGGTGTAGTAGCTTTTGCCCGCTTGATATAATAATTAATTATTATTGCCTGTATATATAACTCGAGGATAATGTTGCTATTTATCAGTAAAAGAACTTTCAGTATCAGATCATTCGTTCCGGAGATTACCCCTATATCCAAACATACAAGTTACGTCTTACAGTTCTATAAGTTAGTAAGTATGGGTTACCTGGGAGAGATCACTCCAGTGATAAGGTCGCCCTTTGTTTAATTAAGTGTATCATATATTCTATCTTTGTAATTTTGTTACAATAAAGTTGTTCAAATAAATAAATACAAACTATTAATGTGGCTGATGTGTCTTCCGGATTTTTTCACAGGAAATTAATAGTGATAGCTACTTTGGCTTTATCGTGAGGTATGTTCGGATACACGAGAGAAGCGAACCAAGCGAAGCTGAAATTATTATCGTCCTATTAGCCTTACTCGGTCATGCTAACTTTGCACCTCGCGTCGATTACGTCACACTGACGTTTAGGTACGGTATGCGAACCGTACTGACGCGACAAGACGACCGTGGGCAAATGAGCGGGTAAGTGGGAGAGGCGCCGCATTCCAGCGAGGTGCAAACTTAGCGCGACCGAGTAGTACTATAGAATATTTACGCACCGAAACTACAGAGCTCTTTCGCGTAATTTGGTCTTGAACTTGACTTCCACCCACGTCTTCATAGTCCAAGCGTACATATTTAATCATACTGTTACTACTAAAACATTGCATTAAACAATTTATAGTATTTCGATCGCGCATCACTTTTAGAGCAAAACTCATGAATTAATCCAAACACTAGTCACTTTAATTTTAAAATTTAAAGTCGTCTCATTAGGTTTTAAAATTTATGGGCAAGAATTTTTGTTTGGTTTTAGCATCAACCAATTTACGCCAGGCATATACAAACACTATAACTTCAATACTGATTTTCGCAGAAAACTCCGGGTAAAGGTATTCCCTGATTTATCGGTGTTTGTGTTGGTACAATTATTACGAGTATGTGTGGCATGTCCGACAGTGCGTTCCCGTGTTTGGCTTACGGTATTTGTTTGCGTTGCTAAACGTAAACTACGTACCTACGTTTTCATTCCATATTTTGTTTTGACTTTTGAGTGCTAAAGTATAGTCCGTCATAATTGGATCATTATTACAAAAAATCGGTCAAGTGAGAGTTAGACTTGCATAAACAGGGTTCCGTACCACCGTACAAGATATGCCTACCTAACACTTTATGTAGAATTATTTATTTTACAAACAAAAAGCTCTCTATTTTTATAAGAAATAAAGTTCAATTTTTATCGGCAAGTTATCAAATCATGGAATTATTTTACAAAGCTCTTTTAAGCTCATTTGATTTTGCTGCAACTAAATTTAAACTTTATTTCTCTGTAGTTAAGATTAATTTTCCAAAGCCAAAAATTAGCATATCAGTGATGTTTCTCATAAGAAATAACCGCGTTGTCCAGGATTTCAAAATATTTCCATACCTTAGTGGTTTTAATGTCTGTAACGGCAGTCACATGCCGACTGCTGGGGATCTTCGCCTCGAGCTGCTGTTTTGCCATCTCAACTTCCTTCTTTTTCAACTCGAATACCACTTGAAACAGATCTCTCATTGCTATAACTACCTGCAAGACAATTTTACACCATTAATATTCTTTCAAATGATATTTGTTTTTTATTTTTATACAATACTAGTTGATGCCCGCGAGATTGTCCGCGTAGATTTAGATTTCCGGAAATCCCGTGGGAACTTGATTTTTTGGGATAAAATGTAAACTATGTCACTCTACAGGTCTTCAACTATATCCAAACATATTTTTGAAAGAAAGATTGAAAGACAAACCAAGGAACCAATAAACCAACAACAAACACACTTTCGAATTTTTTGATATGGGTATTGGTTAGTTATATATAAATGGATAAACTGAGTGGCTGACATAATAAGTACATCAATCGTTGAAATAACGTCTAAAAATTGAAGATCTCTATAAAAGAGACTCCCACTGTAAAAGTAAAGACGATTGTCAGCGATCTATTTTGGGTAGGACCCCGAGGACTGTCCATCGTCTGTGCAGGCCTTTAAAGTTACATTTCTTCTATGAGAACTCTACCTCGCCTATAGTCGTGGGTAAAAGCTAGTTTTAATAAGAAGGAGCAAAGAAAAAGCTTACTTGACTAGCTGCTTTATCAGTCTTGATGCCAAAGAAGCGGTGGCCGGTGTCAGGGGAGCCGAATATGTAGCCGAACGCGCGCGAGTCCGTCATGTCCTGCGCGATGAACGATATTTTGTGGACAGGGTGGTGGTACAGTGAATCCTGAAAATGCAAGCGTTGGTACAGTCAAAGACCAGAAGTGACAGTTACATTCGTTCTTTCCTAGCCTAAGCTGTATCTACGCAACCACATTTTGCGTCATCATTCCTCATACGTAAAGCTAAAGTTTGGAATACTCTTCCGTGATCTGTTTCCTACCAATTGCAATCCGGGTATCTTTAAAACAAGAGTGAATAGGCATTTTTTAGGTAAACGCGTCACATCTTATGCCACATCATCAATTTTACTCCAACCTTGAAATTTCGCGTGATCGTGAAAGTTTTTCAGAGTTTCGTGTATCTAGCAATAGAACATTCTTTCAACGATCAAAAATCTGCACTATTTGGGTTTATCGTGTTCTCTAAAACGAGTATAATTCCAAAATCAAATATCCAGTTACCCAACGTAAAGGAATATTCAATTTCAGAAATTGCAATGTGCCACCTCTCATGTAAAGTATGTATAAGAGAAACCTTGCATGAGTAAGAAGAGCCCAGATAAGACCCCATGCATATGAGAGTAGTCTTTGTACCAGATGAATTTAAATGGGTATGAATACATACCATATTCATAAGTGCAAGCAACAAGAACACTTTAAGCAGATTATAATTATTCAGGTTATTACCGTAGGGATTACAATTCTCTCTTATAATAGCTGAGTTATCTTGTTAAATTGCATTAAACATTCAAACGTCTTTACATCTTCTAACAATGCTCTTTACACGGGTTTCGCCATTAAGCAAGTAATATAACATATCTTTAAAAAGTTATTCTAGGTTCTCTTAGTACGAGTATGTCTTATACTTGAGTATTATATTGTCTAGTGTATGGGTAGTGGGTGGGTGGCTTCAGCCGTGGCTGGTTACCACCCTATCAGCAAAGTCAGGCCGCCAAGCGATAACGTTGTAGTACAATGCCGCAAGGATCCTATCACGGATCAGGGATATCATAAATATTACAAATGAATGTATGCGCAAGATATTGAACATCGCGAAAAATAGTCAAAGTAAGGTGGAAACATCGACAAAGGTTACCTAATTGAACTCTGTTGGCAAATAGAAAACGCGCCAAGTCAATTTGACTTTTAGGGAGCCGGCCTACATCTGTCAAGAAATTAATTAAGATGCAAATACCTGATATAGGTAATTACCTTATTTACCTAAAATCTCGGCGTTCTGTAAATTTTAACCTTAGATACTTTAGGGTAAAAGGCATTTCTTTCAAAGCAATCCTAGAGTCAATACATAAAGGTGCTACGATGCTATCAAATCACCTTACCAAAACATCTACCCGAATTTATATTTGTGAACGAATAAAAATAAATTGTTGTTCCAGGTTCTTTTGGGGTAGAGGGCATCTACAGTACTGCGATTTAAAAAAGAAATAAAAAAATACTTACTCCAGTCTTGTCGTCGCGCAGGCGCAATCCATCGATGGCTACATGGACCTGTATCCTCTGTTTGTGCTCCCCTGCAGCTCGTATTGCCATTTTTAAGTCCGCCAGTGCTTCTTGGCACATCCTATCACCCCGCGCTTCGGGCACTTCAAGTACGCCGATAAGCTTCGCGCGGAAGGACACCCCTTCGCCGAGAAATCGTCCCGGCTCGTTCTTGTCTGCGAGAGGTTCGTAAATGACTATAGAATAACAAGGTTAGCATGTTCTCAGGCTAAACGATGGAAGGCATGAATAATTGAACATCATGATAAATACATTATTATATCAGCATAGGGACAAATCTAGAGGACATGCTCGATTTAAAATCTCATACTGGAATTTAGAAAAACGTCGAATTTGCGCGAAAGTCAACGCAGACAATAACGTCTGGTTGGCGTGAATCAACTTGCCTGAACTCCTTTGCCAACATCACAGAAATGATTTGTCGCGTTTCTCGGGGAAACGAATTTCCGCGCGCAGATTTGTCTCTAGTCTAATGTATGACATGAAGGAATACTTGGCAATGTTCATGTTAGGAAATTGTCAGGTTATTCTCACTTTTACCCAGTACCTACCTAAGCGAAACAAAGAAGAGATGTGTTAAGTCGACCAATAAAATTCCTAATAGATGACGTGAAAAATAATTTAAAATTAAAATTTATTTTATTTATTAATTATTAAAAATCTGGTTGGTCGACTGAACACATCTCCTTTCTCCTTCGCTTAGGTAGGTACTGGTCCTCTACTCGATTCTACCCACCGGGCTCCGTATGTAATGCGCTTGCACTTAGGTGGAGGTTTGATATACAAATGCCCTAGTGATGTCCGGTTATTATGAACATAGCCAGGTATAAAATAACAATTTTTATTTTATCCATTTTAAATTCAATACAGATTTACAATAAATATATTTTTTATAATAAATACCAGAAAAATGTAAAACTAATCGAAAAGTTACGTCATGAACATTTAAACATTAAAATCGTGCAGATCATAATGGAAAAATATAGTGCTGCTTTCTAAGAAATTCAGTCATTCGAGTTGAATAAGGGCTTAATGCAAAAGCTGAAAGTTGAAACAGAGACAAAAGAATTAATTCCGTCTGCATTACTCAGAGGAATTATTTAACTTTTAAAGTCGTCGTCCGGATGTCGTTTGGCAGGACTCTCGTCTGCCCACGAGAATAATAAAGGACACTGTCTGGGTCTCCTCGAATTCGTATCGAGAGAGTTGGCACCGAACGGCCATTAAATTTTACGATTAATCTCGATGCTGTTCTGTTGTGATCAGTGTTTGTGAAGTTCATAGTATTTTATAGCATTTTTACGGATCACGAACACAATTTTTTTCAATGGGCAATTTTGTTTAACATCCACAAAGAAACAATATTTTAATAAGTAGGTATTTAAAAGGAAAAGCTGACCGAATGATCTATCAACGTACAGCTCAAGCTACTGGACAGATCGGGCTGAAATTTGGCAGACAGATAGTTATTAATATAACACACATCCCCTAAGAAAGGATTTATGAAAATAGGGGTTAGTTAGTGGCGTTAAATAGGGGTTTGATATTTGTGTAGTCCACGCGGACGAAGTCGCGGGCATAAGTTAGTAATAGATAAAAGTGCTGAAAACATCTCTGTTAGAGATTTATGGATGATGAAGTTTATACTTAAATCTAACAAAACAGCAGCATGAGCTTTAAAACGTAAACAAACGATCTCTGAATAAACCACTAACAGCTATACACAATTTCACTGAAAGTTCACTTAAAACTTTTAATTAAAACTGCATAGTACCTCTGCTCAACAGGAATTTCGAGTCCAACTTTTTAAGAGTCATTATTTTTCAAAATAAGCGTGAAAATTTGAAAAGAACGTGAGGATGAGGTTGAGTGCAAAATAAAAATGGACCGTGTTGTCCTATTTCGGTCCCTGTTTACGGCATATCAGTGGCTGGCTAATTGTATTTCCTGCTGGTAAATTTAGAATCTCCTCGGCTGGGGGCAGGGTACCCGCGTCGTCCTGATCATCATTCCCTGGTGTTTTGATTAACAATACCACCTTTTAAGGATTGTCCTATGTCAATCATAATATTATAATTTGCTCATGGAACACAGATGTAGAATTAATCTCCTTTGTCTATGATGGAACCTATACTATGTTGGAATGATCATAATGCCCTAGTAGTTCGCTAATCAAAATTTACGTCTAGATTGGCTAATTCATAACAAATGAACAAAGTGAGTGAGAAGTTTACTCTTTTAGGAACAAATTCATAAAATAAATATTATAATCATCTCTTTAATTTAAGTATGCAGCAAAAATTGTATCCTCGTAATTGCTCGTACCGGCCAATTTTTCGCAGTTACAAAATCGATGAACCAAACAATCTGAGTTCATTTCTACAACATTAAAACGATACACCTGTAAACTTTATCCCTCCGCTATCGATCTTTCAATAGACAGTTCGTGCATAAAGCCGGTGTTTTCACGGGTTTCTTAAACGGTATCGTTTAACCTTTTACCCTCATTATATAATTACACACGCGCCCAATATTTCTAAGTTTTCATTAACCGATAGTTAGGTACAGGAGAAAAAACCCTTTGAAACTGATATTATCACCATCATGTTTACCGATAGACGTCCACAGCTGAGCATGGACCTCTTATAGGGACTCCACACGCCACGATTTTGCGCCGCCTGTATTTACGGACTCTCTGCGACTCGTGTGAGGTCGTCTGCCCACTTCATAGTAGGAGTCTGCCAACGCTAAGCTTTCTGAGGTCGCCATTCTGGCATCTTGGGACCCCAACGTCTATCAATTTTTCGAACTAAGTGCCCTGCCCATTCCACTTCAGCTTGGTTCTCCTATCGATCTCCTCATTTCTGATTTGATCACGTAGGTAGAGATACCAAGCATAGCTCTCTGCATTTCCCGCTTAGTGACTCTAGAGCTTTCTTATGCGGTTCATAGTTAGCGACCATGTCTACTAAACTAATATGGTTTCATGGTATTCTGAAAGAATCAGCTGTTTTCAACTGAAAATCATTGTTTAAAGTATTAGTTGAATGGTTTAAAGATGGTACACAGATGGATGGACAAATTTTTTAGTGGTAGAAGAGACGAATAGTCTCAAAAACATCCATATCAATGTTTCAATCCAGAAGCTAGGTAAAAATTTCACCACCTATTGATTTCGAGAGGTTTCTACCGAACGAAAAATTACGCAAATTAGCCAGCCACGCCAGTACGCAAAAAAGCATTGAATTGAAAACCTCCTCGTTTTTTAGTCGATGAAAAACTTTATTTGATTGAAGAGCCTTTCATGAATACGTATACCGTACCTACATAATGGAGTCGAGTGGTCAAAGTACATACTCCAGCGATATGAGACTAGTATATTAAAAAGCGTGGACGCTAATTAATTGTAGTCGGGTTTATTAATAGGCATACGTTTTAATAGCTTGTTAAAATTTAGTCGTAAACATTATGAGACTAATGATTTTTATGTTTCTTTTACAGCTAACAAACTTTCAGGATAGAACGAGTTCAAAGGATCCAGAATGTTTGATGTGGGCTTTAAAACCTTGGGCACACCACATGAAAGACCATGATGATATTTAGGTTTCTAATAAAGATACAATCATATCCTTGTTATTTTTCAGAGAAATAACAGACAATATACAAGCGAATATTTACTGATAACAGAATGTACGATAAGAAGTTAGTTTAATAACAATGTCTTTGCCATAATCAAAATTATCTTTAAGGCTGGATACGAGATAACAAATATCTAACACGTTTCCTTTTCGATCTATTTTGCAAAATGATCCATGAGGTCTTTTTCTTCTTCAGATCCTTTAGATTCATAAGGATATCTGCTGCAATGTTTAGGTGATTAGATTATTCTAATTATTATCTAAACATTTTGGACCTAGAAAGCTGAAATTTCATACATATTTCCTTTACTATGTAGACAAGAAATAAGGCTGGATTTTTTAATTCCCACGAGAGTGACTCCGCGGGCAGATACTAGTGATAATACTTATATAAAGGTTTAGCGCTGTTGCTCATCAATGCTGACCGGTCAGCTTTACATAGGAACGCTTTTTTTAGGGTTCCGTACCCGAAGAGTGTCAACGGGACCCTAATAGTAGCCTCCGCTCTCTGTTCGTCGGTCCGTGCGTCCGTCGGTCTGTCAGCGGGCTGTACCTATCTCGTGAACCGTAATAGGTAGAGAGTTGAAACTATCACAGAGTATTTCTACTGCCGCTGTAAAAACAAATAATAAACATTTCAAAATGGCTGCTATGAAAATAAAACAAGTGTTAGGTATTCCTTGCACGATGGTACGGAGCCTTCATGTGCTAGTCCGACTCGCACTTGGCCGATTTTTAGGTAATGCAAACATATTGACTTGTCAGCGCCAACGATCAGCGTGAAAGCAATACCAGTCTTGATCAGTATTTCCTCCTCCTTTTCCTTAGTTGAGAAAAAATCTAGTATGTACTTTTCCTTATTTATGTTTGATATGATCAGCGGATATGATACGTAGATGGATGAATTATTAGGTATAACCTTAAGCATATCGTACCGCAACTGCAACCGCAATCAATGTTCATGTCGTGACTTTGCTGAATGTCATGTTGAAATGTCCATAACACACAATGTTGCCCGTTATTTTTAGCACAATTTTCCATTCCCCGTTGATTAGTTAGCCCCCTATATTTACACACAATATTATACAGATATAATAAGCATGTAATAGTTTATAATAGGATCAAAGAGGGAACGAAAAAAAGGGGATCGCTCAATGGGCAAGTGTAACCTACTGGTGACTACGGGAAAGCGTGAAATGCAATATGCAGTACTCACCGAACTGCCGGAGAAGGTGCTGGAAATGACACACCTGCATTATTCCGAACAAACCCACTAAAGTTAGTTACTCCCCCCGCCGCACCACCGCTCCACCGCCTGGGCCCACAACTCACCCTCTGTTCAAAACCAGGGTTCACTAATTATGACATGGGACTAGCAGACAACTAGCAGATAGCATGGGTGCCGAGTTAGTGCAGTGATCCTCGGAGCCGGACCATGCATGTTACAACGAAAAAGAACGCAAAATATACAGCTCAAAGCGAGGATGCCCTAGCGTGCTGACGTCCGACATTTAGCTCTAACTAAACACCGCATGACCGCAATGATATCCAAAGAAAAATCGTGTAAAAGCATCTCGAGCACAGACAGAACTCACATTTGCAAGGGCTGGTTTTCTTACGGAGGGTTTGCATTGGAAAGTCAGACGGTAACTTGTGATTGAACATCGGGAACCCGCCTTATCGACCTTCGTGTTCCACTGTAAAGCAAGCACACTTCGCCGTCACTCGCGATGTATGCACTCGACACACTGGTAACAGAGTCACTGAGTCGCATGCAATACGAGTTCCACTGGGAGATTTATTGATTTTCACGGTGCCATCGCGGCCGGCACACGAGCTCCGTCGCGGCGGGTTACTTAACATCTCGCTACGAATGCATTTAGTAGGCAATTAAGTAGATAACGGCGGAACTGTGTGGTACATAGACCATTACAGTTAGCGAGTGGCGGTCGGCACAGGAGCTCCCGGCTCGCACATGGACACACGCACATTAGCGCGCGCACCGCCTTGTCGGTGTGAGGGGTGTGCGCACACACGCGCAATGCAACCCTTGATCAATATTTGCCCCCGATCTCCACTTCGTACAACTTTCATCATTCCAGTCAATGAGACTGTTACCGAGCCCGTATATCGCCTTTACATAATTTTGCACGCGTTCAATTTTTGATGCGCGAAAATTACTTAACAATTTTATTATGTATCTACATATCTGGTATTAAATCATTTTAAGTCGGCTTGTATAACTATTGTTTTCATTGCACACCTACCTATATACTTGTAGTTATCAAAGATTTTAAGAAGTTTCAATTAATAAAAAAAAAAAAAACAGTCTTATTGCAATTAAATAGCTACTTTTTTCTCTGCCATAAAAATATTTTATATGAAAAAATGACGTAAAATACATAGTTAAGTAGTTTATTAACATTTCACGGAAACAGGAAGCTGTGTAAACTTTAACACATCAGATAAGAGTTATCAATAAATAATTAATCTTCCTTTGTATTGACTAAGAGATAAGGCAGAGTATTTATTGACCCTGCACACAAATCACTCATTCTTGATTGTTTACACTTTAAATATAGAAATGCTATTTATTTTATCTAAGGAATGCACGATTTTTGGGTTAAAACTAATAAAAATTTGCCATATCTTCAAACACAAAAAATTATATTGGTCCAAATTGGTATTAAGTATGTCTTTACAAAAACTAAGTAAATATTAGTAGGCTAGCTAAATAAATAATTAAAAAATGAAATTTAATAAAGTTAAGACAAAAAATGGAGGATCATGCAATCTTAATTACATATACCATATACAATTATAGTTACTAAAGAATGTTTTTTCACCAAATAGTTACTTAACATAATGATTCCTTATTAAATTAGCAGATGATTTTGTGGGGCATCAAAAACAATTGCCTTCACTTTCGAAAACCATTGATATGCCAATTTTTGTATTTTTGTAGTTTATGGTTATTAGCTTATATATTGTAATGATTTTACTTAAGATATTTTTATTGAACATTCATTAATTTTAAAGACTTCATTTTTACGAATAAACAGTGAAGCTAAATGCCATTACTTAATTGCCCAATTCAGATAAACATAAAAGAAATTTGCAAGCAAAAACAAAACAGTGTTGAACAATAAAATGTTCATATCATAGTCTATTTCATCTTTTCTTAGAACTTACTTTAAAATGATAAGTCATAGGGGCAAACCCAATAACTTAGCTGTAAGAATCAAACAAAGGTATAGGTACTTTATCCTCTAATACGATACATTAAAATAACATATTTTGACTATAGTTTTCAAACTGTTTTATGTAAGTATATAAAAAAAAAGTTAATACCCTTGTATTGATGGATTAGATATTATATTGTGGCTGGTGACATGCACAGTAATATTTTTTATATATAAAGCATACTTGCTTTTGAAGTATTATATCTTACACAAAAATTTGTTACTTACAAGTATAAGGCAAAAAGGTGTCTGTTTGTGATTGAATCTCAGCACAATGAAACAACAGATCAACTAGATTTTATGCAGGGCTATAGTTAAAAAACTTGCAGAGACATAGGTTAACATAGGATACTTTTATCCCAGAAAATCTAAGATTTCTCATATGACTTTTAAAAGCCTAAATCCAACAGTCACAGGCATCAGCTAGTTTCCAATATTTTACTAATAATTAGTTAAGCATTATGTTTTCACTTACCAATTATTTGTATAACAGTTTAATATTTTCACTTTCTGAGCTGTTTGATAATTATTATAATAATGAATTTTAATGTACTTATAAATGCATTTAGGTTATACATAATACATGCATTTTTAAAAACAAACATGCACAAAGACTTGCATGCAATTACCTTGGCATGATCACGTTCAAACAAGTGATGCTCTTGAACTCAGACAGTACAAGGTTTTTAGTTCTTTACTATATATATGTTTAAAAAAGTTAGCAGTCATATAAAAAAATTACAGACAAAGACACTTTTTAATGCCCAACATAATATATCTGAGATCAAATAAGTTGATTTTATTTTTATGTAATTAATACAAAGCGATTTAGCTAGGAACTTAGAAAAAGGTAGATTTTTCATAGTTTCATAATTTGCCTAATAGCAGACAGATAACACTATTTAGTATGAATCTACAGATTATGAGCTACCTACCATGTCTAGGAATCTAATGTAGATTTATAGAACAAAATACTTACATATTTTCAGAGCCATAACAGGTAATTGCGGTCCAGTGTCCTGAATTCAGTAAAACTGCATAGCTTACTTGAGTCGGAAACTCGACAGAAATGTAAGGTTTATATATGAACCATGGACAATTTTACTAATATAACTGATGTTAACATTAAACACAGTACAACTTCGTATTGTTCGAATGTATTTAATGTTTTTAACGTGAATACAAAGTTATTTTAAACCGATGCGGATCATCAACCTCAGAATTCGTCCTTCTCAAATCTCATCACTTCTCATAAATATTGATTGACTTTGACATATGTTTGACATTTGGAGTTTTTTTTTCATACAGATGATAAAACAAAACATTTTTAGGCAATGGGCTGTCTACGGCAATGGCCGACTTTGTCTGTGGTGGCGTTTGTTGGCGCGCGTGTTGTGACTTTTTGGGGTGTTTTTTTGTTAGAAGTGGCCGGTTTTTGTGTCCCGCTGGTGTTTATTGGTGGTGGAACTGACCGAGGAACTGACTGAGAAGCGCTCTAAAGGGGCGCCGCGTGTATGTCGGCGGGCGCCAGTACAGACGAAGTCCATACTTATACATATAGTTTTCCTAACTTGTAAATAACTACACACTTGACATTGGCTAATCAGTGTAAAGCCAGACGAGAGAAGAAAAAAAAAAAAAAGAAAACGGCAATGGCCATCTCTATGGGCTAAACCAAAGACAATTTTTCATACAATTTTTACAGTTTATGGTGCGAAAAGCCCAGGGAAGCCATTAAAAAGGTCATTTATTATCTGTATTCAAACTTCAAATATCAAAACTGTCAAATTCTGTCAAAAATTGACAAAATTAAAATCATCCAATTCATCCAATTTCAAATTTTTTGCCAATAAACTAGAATTTTGTTAAATCGCCGAAAAATAAGATAATTGTGAATTACGAAAATGAGTGTCTTATTCAACAACAACAATCTACGTTTTATAGATCACAGAGATTTCTTGGCGAATATTTATAAAAACGTCAACAGTGAGCTAGCCGAAAACCAAAACTTAACTTTCAACAAAAAGTTATTTTGTATTAAAAGTACTACCAATAATTTAATAATAAATAAGAAGAGATCACGAGAAAGCGATCAGATATTGGAAGAAGTAAGTACCAAACTTGTAAATCCTATTTTGTTCAAATCTAAAAGTAAATGTATATATTCAAATAGTTAAGTTATTAGCATATAGAAATACAATACATAGGTTATTAGATTGTAAAACAATAGGTGTATAATCTCCGCCGCAGTAACTTTAAAGTAGTATAAGAATATATAGATTTGCTGTCTCCCGAAAATGGTTTGCTTGTTTGTATTGTGATGTCTTCAAGATCAGGTGTACAGTTGATAGAGTAGTGAGTAGTTAGACCAAGAAGGATCAAAAATTTTTTACTATTTGCTTAATATTTGCTAACCTGAAAGCGCAGCATGAACAGAACACCAATATGTGAACAGCAAATATCAAACAAATGAGGAACAATAACTTACAGGCTGTGCAAGACTGCTGAGTGTGGAAGTCCATATAAAAGAGCTGTCCAATAATGGACATCTATTTACAATGTTTTTTTATTTATTTATTTTATTTATTTTATTTTACATCTAATTGAACGGCAGTGCCACTTACACGAACTAGATGATTATTATACAAATACAAAAAGAGAAAATAAAATAAAAGGTAAAGCTAGAACAAAATATGTTACAATAAAAGATTTTAAATTTTGAATGTATGTACGCTGAGAGCACTTAATGATCCTGTTCATTCAATGCTCTCCGCATACCTCAGTAACTCCTGAACCAACGATGTCCACCCGTCATTGAATGGATCCCATTGATCATTTATATCCGAGAGCGCGTTGAAGGAAGCCAATGAACGCGGTATCGGTGCCATAGATCGAGCAACAGTACGATGAACTGGTACCACGAAAAGTTTATTCTTTCGTGGACGAAGATTATTATTTAATTTAGGTACTCGTATACGACAGAGTTGGTCATGAAGTTGGTTTATGTTCCTTTCTTCATCCTGGCATGATCCTGGATGGTCTGTTTATTGTTATTATCCCAAAATAAGTAGCTAATCTTCAACATCATCCCAGTGCCAGTCCAATGCTAAGGTTGGGTCTCCTCTCAGAATGAGAAGGGTTAAGGCAATGGTCCACCACACTAGTCAAGTGTGGATTGGCAGCCTTAGAACAAGTGACATTACATGTTCATAACACACATAACTCTGAACAGCTAGAGATGTTGTAACGTGTACCTTAGCGGTCCCGTTACATCCTTTATTTAGATCGCATATTTTTATTAACATAACCTGAAATCTGTTTGTAGACCTTTTATACGTCATATGTCAGTGTCCCAAACTTCACCATGACGTTTCTAAGGCGTGACGTTTGGGAATGTAATTCAACGATCTGTCAAACCTTCTTTCATATTGGAAAAAAAAAACTAGTAACATTTTTGACAGCTCGTTTACCGAATGAAGTTGGCATCTTTCGGTGGCCATTTTGAAGGTTCACTTTTTCTTCCTACATAGACACGCAAACATTTGCTCGTCAATTATTAATTTTTAAAAATGTGAAAGTTAAACTAAATAAGTATAATACATATTTATGGGCCAGAGGGCTATAGAGTGGTAGGACACGGCGCTTTTAGCGGTAAGTGTTCATTTTTCTACCCAATCTCGCCATTAGAACATTGAATTTTCCAACAAGAAAATGAATGAAAATTTTAACCTAACATTTCCTTGTTACAGTCGTTGATCCTAGATCTTCGTTGATCCTAGATCTTCGTTGATCCTAGATCGTTGATCCTAGATTGTTATCATTTAACGCCTCATTTGAGCATTTATCATGAGGATTTTCCCGTAAATTTCATTTTGGATCGTACATGTTACGTTTTATATCGGATTCCATCCCGGAATTGGTGTGATGGAATGCAGTTTTCGGCCTGTGGAATTAGTTAGATATTCGACATGTGCCTAGCTTATTCTCTATTTTAACAAATTTTGTGATAATTTGGACTTTATTTTTTTATAACCTAGTGTGTGGCCATGTGGCCCAGGTACTATAAGTTAGTTTATTTTTGATAATTATATATAAGACATATAAAATTAAGACAAGAACAAAGGGGCGATACCTATTATAAATTGTCATATTTTTTTTTCCTCTTTAATAAATAAAATTTGTATAAAACTTTAGAAATTTAATAAATTAATTTTTAATAATAAATTTTAAATTCTTTGATTTTTATTCACCAATATTTATTTCTTGAGGACATTTGGCGTCCCGGAATAGAGAGCACGGCTAGGTGGACCGAATCTCTGACTTGCGATTACAAGTCCAGGCCTCGGCAAGTCTATCTGTGGAGATTTCTATCCAGCTGGCTGGCGCCCGAAGGTTTTCCCTATATCCATTTTATATATATATATTTTGTCAGCTGGAAGTAAAAGTAAGGAATTAATTCTATTGTTTTGTTTTTTTTAAATAAATTTTATTTTAAATTTTTCACCTATTGGGTGGTGAAAAATTTTCTTTGTTACAATTGGCAGCCCCGAACAGGGACTGATTTTTATTTGGGAACCTAGTTGTGTTGATTCTCATAGTATTAGTGAATAAATATTTTAATTGTTCTCGTTCTTGTCTTAATTTGTATTTTTGTAATATTTTAAGGTGATTTGTATTCTTGTAACTTATTTTTTTTCTTTTTTGAATATTGTATGCCTAGATACTAAGATGTTTGTCTTAGCATAGCAATTTAAGTGTGCTCGCCTAGTTAATAAGCGTAGTTTATTTTGAGGTTTTTTATATTACTATTATTTATGTGTTACTAGTGAAAATGCTACTTACCTAAAAAGGCCATTTCTTTGTAAGAAACGGAGCTAAAAACTTGATAGGTGTCGCTGTGGCCAGTTTTCTCTTGAAAATGATAGGTGCACGACGATGGAAAATCTATTTTATTTAATTTTATCTATTTTTTTTTGGCTTTTTCCAAATTTTATTAGAAGAATCTTCTAGAGAATAGACAGCGTTTGTAGTCCCAGGTCGTGGTCTATTTGTATTCGTTAGGATGTTATTTGGTATGACAAATGCACCGTCGAATTACACAGACTTTCTGATCGTTTGTTTGGACCAGATTTTGATAACGAAGTCCTGTTACCTAGATGATATTATTATTTTACTTTCAAAAGATTTTAAATTCATTCAGCATTTTAGATAAATAAATATCAAAGATTAAAAGATTCTAGACTTGCAAATAACTTAAATAAATTTGAATTTTGCTAAAGAATATAATATTCCAAAAATATTTCCTATTATACTCCTCAGAATAATCCAGTAGAACGCTTTAACAAAACTATTGAGACTTGCTTAGCATGCTATGTTGAAAGTGACCATAGAACGTGGTCTAAATATTTACCCCATGTTCAGGCAGCTATTAATGGCACTATTAATTTAGTTACAGGATACACACCTAATTTTCTTATGTTTGGTAGGGAAGTTTTCCTTGATGGATCCTTACATAAATTTTATTCTATCTCTGACCCTTCAGAGTTAACTATTGGTAGTCGTTCAGATTATTCGGACGCACTTCTTACTTTGAGTAATATTTTTGATAAAACTGTTAGTAATCTGGCCAAGTCATATAGACGAAATGCCAAATACTACAATGAAGGAAGAAAAAGCATTTCTTATTGTGTTGGAGACACAGTTTGGAGGCGCAACTTTGTGCAATCCAATGCTGCTTCTTTCTTTTCCGCAAAATTAGCCCCTAAATTTGTTAAATGTAAAATAATAAAGAAAATTTCAGATAATGTATATTTATTAAAAGATTTGGAAAAAAATAGTACAGGTAGATACCATATAAAAGATATTCTTAAAATTTGACAAAATTAAAACTTAAAATTAATTTTAACAGGAAAAGAATCTAGCAGAAGCTAACACAATAAGGACTCATTATTATTTTGTGTAGGATTTTTTTTGGCTCCTTTGTCAGTCCTACCGATTTGTAGGTTGCGGTTTTGCCTTTGTTTGCACCGTATTACCTAATTTTGTTGTAAATATGTATAGTTTTCTTTTAAGGGATTACGGTTTAGCACATGCCCCGTATTATCCTCCTGCTTGTTCTGCTATAGTCAGTCAGGTAGTTTTGTAAATATGTACAGATCTTTTGTGGGATCATGGTTGGCACATGCTCCATGTTATCCTCCTGCTTGTGTCTGTTTTATCGGCAAGTAGATGTATATATTTTTTTCTATGTGGGTCTTTAGTACTCATCCTTGGCCTTGTCTCACACATGTGGACATGTTCGCTAGGTCCTTGCTTTAGGCAGGACGATGTTTTAGGTGTTGCTCTTTTGTAGCGCATCTTTATTTTGGATGGTTCGACAATGCGCGGCGAGGGTGCCTGAGTGCTTTGTTCGGTTGCATACCATTCCGAAAACCCCTTAGCTAGGTTAGTTCGTCAATACGCGGCGAGGGTGCCTCAGTGGATTGATCAGTTGCATACTAACTCTAGACTCTTTTTATTTTGGCTTATGTTGTGTTAGGTTGGTTTGCCATTTCACGGCGTTGATGCTTAGTGTCTTGGTCAGTAGTATACCAATCCTAATCACACACTCTTTAGAAAGTTTTCTTCCCTTCTTAGCTAGTTTGGTTTGCCATTTCACAGCGTTGATGCTAGTGTCTTGGACAGTAGTATACCAATACTATGCAATTCTAGTTTAGGAATTTTGTTTTAATGGATTGCTTCTCAATCTGTATTTATTAATGATTATTTGGTTGTTTTGGCTTACATAAATTTAGATATTTAACTTTCCTTTTGTTTGGTAGTTCCCTTTGTTTTGTCTTATAGAATTGTTTAGGGTAAAGAAAAAAAAAGGTTTTTTTTTCTTTTCTCTAGAAAGGGGAAATTGTAACGTGTACCTTAGCGGTCCCGTTACATCCTTTATTTAGATCGCATATTTTTATTAACATAACCTGAAATCTGTTTGTAGACCTTTTATACGTCATATGTCAGTGTCCCAAACTTCACCATGACGTTTCTAAGGCGTGACGTTTGGGAATGTAATTCAACGATCTGTCAAACCTTCTTTCATATTGGAAAAAAAAAACTAGTAACATTTTTGACAGCTCGTTTACCGAATGAAGTTGGCATCTTTCGGTGGCCATTTTGAAGGTTCACTTTTTCTTCCTACATAGACACGCAAACATTTGCTCGTCAATTATTAATTTTTAAAAATGTGAAAGTTAAACTAAATAAGTATAATACATATTTATGGGCCAGAGGGCTATAGAGTGGTAGGACACGGCGCTTTTAGCGGTAAGTGTTCATTTTTCTACCCAATCTCGCCATTAGAACATTGAATTTTCCAACAAGAAAATGAATGAAAATTTTAACCTAACATTTCCTTGTTACAGTCGTTGATCCTAGATCTTCGTTGATCCTAGATCTTCGTTGATCCTAGATCGTTGATCCTAGATTGTTATCATTTAACGCCTCATTTGAGCATTTATCATGAGGATTTTCCCGTAAATTTCATTTTGGATCGTACATGTTACGTTTTATATCGGATTCCATCCCGGAATTGGTGTGATGGAATGCAGTTTTCGGCCTGTGGAATTAGTTAGATATTCGACATGTGCCTAGCTTATTCTCTATTTTAACAAATTTTGTGATAATTTGGACTTTATTTTTTTATAACCTAGTGTGTGGCCATGTGGCCCAGGTACTATAAGTTTGTTTATTTTTGATCATTGTATCTATATATATGACATATAAAATTAAGACAAGAACAAAGGGGCGATACCTATTATAAATTGTCATATTTTTTTTTCCTCTTTAATAAATAAAATTTGTATAAAACTTTAGAAATTTAATAAATTAATTTTTAATAATAAATTTTAAATTCTTTGATTTTTATTCACCAATATTTATTTCTTGAGGACATTTGGCGTCCCGGAATAGAGAGCACGGCTAGGTGGACCGAATCTCTGACTTGCGATTACAAGTCCAGGCCTCGGCAAGTCTATCTGTGGAGATTTCTATCCAGCTGGCTGGCGCCCGAAGGTTTTCCCTATATCCATTTTATATATATATATTTTGTCAGCTGGAAGTAAAAGTAAGGAATTAATTCTATTGTTTTGTTTTTTTTAAATAAATTTTATTTTAAATTTTTCACCTATTGGGTGGTGAAAAATTTTCTTTGTTACAATGTGTGCCCAGAATCCTTAAACCCCAAAACAGCAGGTGACGTCTTTTGTTTCTTTTTTCTTCTCTGGCTTGTTTCTGCACTTAAATATTTCCGCCTGTTGTGTATGCATTGCCCCTTCCCGCTAAGGTGTTCACTCTAGCCATCCAAGCTCACTCCACTAGCTCAGTAGACTGCCCACTGGTGTCATCTTAACCACCGCTTTTAGCTAAGCTTAATAAGAATATTTAATTTATTGATGCTCCTTGTTCTAGACAGCTAAAGTAAAACAAATGTACAATGAACTCATAGCAAAATTACCATCAGAAGTAAAAGTAGGTGTAAGCCAAAAGTATGATTTATTAGAAACCTCACTGGTTAGAGAATTAGCGCAGAAGCACTTTGAATCAACAATATTTCATCATCATGGATTGAGTGGAGGCAATAATTCGGACACTCCTCTGAAATGTAAGATTAAAGATGACTGCTTTTTGATACCACAAAATTCCAGGTATAAGTTATATTCTTCATTGATCCCCATTCTTACATCCTAATTTATACTTAAAGTAATCCATACTATAATATTAAAAATGTAAAAGTGTGTCTGTCTGTCTGCTAACTTTTCACTGCCTATCTGTTTTAGCAATTTGGGTAAAATTTGGTATAGAGCTACTTTGCATCCCAGAGATGTACATGGGCTACTTTTTATGCTGAAAAATCGAAGAATCCCCATGGAATTATCAAAAAAAAACAATTCCATGTGGACGAAGTCACTGGCATGATCTAGTAAAACATATTTAGATAATTTATTAATTTTGCTTTCAAACAATATAGAAATCTAGTTTGATTATGAAAATGTTGTAAACACATAATTTGCTTAGTTGTGTTATTCTTTTTTTTAGATTCTTCTGTGGTTGTGTGAAAGAGCAATGTGCAAAATTAAATGGCAATAAGTTTGATATAATGATAGCTGACCCTCCCTGGTGGAATAAATATATCCGAAGGTTAAAAGGAGCTAATAATAAATT
Organism: Maniola jurtina; assembly: GCF_905333055.1. Taxonomy (NCBI): domain Eukaryota; kingdom Metazoa; phylum Arthropoda; class Insecta; order Lepidoptera; family Nymphalidae; genus Maniola; species Maniola jurtina. Next base: position 4,026,451 of record NC_060048.1, on the reverse strand, counting down.
GAGGTTGGTAAGTATTGAACAATGTTGTACTCTTGAGCCGTCTCATCTTTAAATAGGAATACATATCTTTAGAGGTCTACTGGTGGCTGCCGGCTGACACAGAAGTTGTGATAATCCATATTATGTTTGAGGAGCTGATTAACATAAAAAATAGTTAATAGTGTCACCATCATCATTGAATTTGTTGAAAATTAGTTTTTGACTATTCTTTTTTTTTTAAAGAATATTAGCCATTTTAATCATGACTAACTTTCCCCTTTCCCCTCCAACTAAGCATAAAGCTTGTGCTAGGAGTGGGTACGACAATAGTGCAACGGCTAGGGTTTGAACCGCCAACCTTTCGGAATTCAGTCCACTCCTATAAACATTGAGCTATTGAGGTCTATAAATTATAATCAAGAGTCGAAAACTGAATTGAAAACAAATAGCTTTTTCATCATACTTATTCGAAAAACGATAATTGGTATTAATTGATAGGAGGAACAACTTAAGTGTAGGTCTAAAACTTTGAAGTGTTAAAGAGGTGTTATACTGTATAGAACAATTTTTATTTCAGTTACTCTATGATGTATAATGAAGAGATAGCATCAATACCTGTACAAGATCTCCTCTCAGAAAACTGCCTTATTGCTGTATGGTGTACAAACGCACTAAGCAACATAAATGCAATCAAAAACCTCATATTCCCTAAATGGGGTGTGGAGTATGTCACAACTTGGTATTGGTTGAAGTTAACAATAGATTTGAAACCACTCTGTGAGTTTGGTAGTGGGTGTAAGAAGCAGCCATATGAAAGGATTGTTATAGGAAAAGTTGGCAATGTGTGCGTGCCCAGTGACCTCTTGGTGGCTAGCGTACCAAGTGCATTGCATTCACATAAACCTCCATTACTAGGTAAGGAAACTCATCTGTATTATAAACAATACTTAATTAAGTTTATCTTTAGGGTTCAGGGGTTTTAGGATTTTTAAGTCTCTAATACACACATCATCATCATCAGCCTGCGGACGTCCACTGTTGGGCATAGGCCTTCCCTAAAGAGCGCCACCACACCACAGTCCTCAGCCTTCCTCATCCAGCCACTTCCCGCCAGCCGCTTTATATCGTCGGTCCATCGTGCTGGAGGGCGTCCTACACTACGCTTGCTTAAACGCGCTCTCCACTCAAGGACTTTCCGGTTCCAACGGCCATCGCCTCTACGACAGACATGGCCTGCCCATTACCACTTCAGCTTGCTAATAGTTTGGGCTATGTCAGTGACCTTGGTTCCCGCGGATCCAATACACACAATATAGATAAATAATGGATTTCTCTTATAATTGCCTAAGTATCTTTCTTAATAAAACTTATTATTTCAGATCTCCTAACACCATGCATTGATGAAGAAAACCCACAGATCCTAGAGTTGTTCGCACGCTACCTCCTTCCCAATACGACCAGTGTGGGCTACGAGCCTTTGAAATGGCAACATTTATCCCTGTACGAAGAAGCTGTTGATGTTACATAAGTATATATTTTTATTAAAAAAGGAATATATTTTTTAATACTCAAAATTAAAAAGTTATTTCCCGAAGCTATTTTTCAAAACTTAGCCAGATTCTTTAACGGCCGTATTCACAATCATTACTATGAGGTTTCACAGTGCGCTCGAACGCATAGTGTAGGTTCCATCAATCAGATTATTGTAAATTGACGTGATACAGTCATCTGCCGAATTTTGCGAGGGGATGTCGACGCTCCAGACCTTCATGACCAACTCTGTCGTATACGAGTACCTAAATTAAATAATAATCTTCGTCCACGAAAGAATAAACTTTTCGTGGTACCAGTTCATCGTACTGTTGCTCGATCTATGGCACCGATACCGCGTTCATTGGCTTCCTTCAACGCGCTCTCGGATATAAATGATCAATGGGATCCATTCAATGACGGGTGGACATCGTTGGTTCAGGAGTTACTGAGGTATGCGGAGAGCATTGAATGAACAGGATCATTCAGTGCTCTCAGCGTACATACATTCAAAATTTAAAATCTTTTATTGTAACATATTTTGTTCTAGCTTTACCTTTTATTTTATTTTCTCTTTTTGTATTTGTATAATAATCATCTAGTTCGTGTAAGTGGCACTGCCGTTCAATTAGATGTAAAATAAAATAAATAAATAAATAAATCTGATTGGTGGAACCTACACTGTGCGTTCGAGCGCACTATGAGACCTCATAGTAACGTTTGTGAATACGGGTGTTAGTTTAAATGTAGAGCTATCAGTAAAGTGGTACAATACTACTACTTTTATAAGTTACGCCGATGTACCTGTGCAGAAATCGTATTTATTAACGGCGCGAAAATATCTCAGCCAATCATAGCGCGCGTCGGTCGTCTATTGGTTGTTGCCTACGCGCTATGTTTTGTACGCGCGAATCATGAGCGAGATAGCAGGAGTTTCTTGTTCTTGTGTTTAAAATCTTAACGTCAAGATATAAGGTCTGTATTTCCTTGGTGTACATTTAGTTGTATTCAGCGTTAGTTTGCTGTTTTCTGGGCAAACGAATTTTTCTGATGCAACTTATAAAAGCGATAGTACTTTAACATTTAAAATGTTATCATTTACGGCCGAAATCAATGTCAATCAAGTAAATAATCAAACAAAAATGTATATAAATAAAATAGTTTATTAATAAATGGCTATAAGTATGTAGTTATTTCAGTTTATGATTCGCGTTAACTCTTCCCGTTGACCACGATGACCGTAGTTTTGTTCTTCTTAGGGTAGCCGTCGGGGTTCATCGTCTGCCATCGCCAGAAGTCTGTGCCTGAAATACAAAAAAGTTCATTTATAAATAAAAGAAACTACTTGCCTGACACATCAATATACAGCTCAACCTACTGAGTCACAAGGTCTAAAATCTCTGTGTGATTGAGATTGTGAGAGAGTGAGATTTTCTGTGAAATTTTACTTAGACTTAAGTGTCTGTTAAAACGAGACAGATTTATGCCAGCGGTATAACGCTGTCTCGTTTTAACAGTGTCTTAAGTCTGAGATAAATCAAAGAACGCTCTATAGATCTCAGCCTCAGAGAAAGTATTTTCAGACCTCGCAATTTTTTGTTTAAGTGGTACATACAGCCCTCTTGGAGAGCCTAGTAAACATTGGTAAAAATCCGCTTGGCCAATGCACTCGGCGAATATGTTCAGAGGCGCTTAGCCTTGTGTGGCCGCAAGAGGTTTGTCGATTTTTATGGAGTTTCATTATAAATATCAAAAGATTTTGACGCAATTAGGAATCAGGTTTACAAACTCATTGCCCAATGCATACAGTAATCCATAATGTTTAAACAGTAGGTATTATAATACATACACATCTCTTCCACGGAGTGTTTAGTGGTCCACCCCAGCTCTTGTCTGGCGAGAGAGGCGTCCGCCCACATGGCCGTGATATCGCCATTCCGTCTCGCGACGTATTTGACCGGGATCTTAGCCTTCGTGACGCGCTCGAATACATCCACTAGTTCCTTCACCGATACGCCTTTGCCTGTGCCCAGGTTGTATACCTGAAATATAAATATGCCTTGAAATTGTTTTATTGAAGTTAGCCTCTATATTTGGACATTATAGGTCTTGCTAAAACTGTACATTGGCCCAGACAGCAGTACGGTACTTGAGACAAAATACCGAAGATGTGCGATTGATAACCAATGCGCGAGGCAGAGTGTGACCACAGAATATTAGAACCCTATAGGTACTAAAGGGCTCATTGCGCAAAGACGTTTAAATAAATAGCAACTCTAAAGACGTAATAAAGTGCAATTCAGTTCGCACAGCACTGCAGCTTAAAAATTAACTAACACTTCTCTTTCAGTCGCGTAAACTCTTATCTCTCTCTCTCTCTCATCCGTACTGGATAGGTAAAGCTCATACATACGTATTTTAAAAAGTGGAGCAAAGTGTTTGTGACACACACAGGCAACAAAAAGACAGACGACAGACACAGATACTGGCGCAGTGTTCACACACAAAACAAAACGATGCTTACGAGCTTGCTTCAAAATATGGCAATTGGCAGCCCGTTACCAGTAATATACTTGGGTCTACAGAATTGGTTCCAATTGAAACCATACAGTCGTTTTCATCTTCCTAGCGTTTGTACCGGGCAGTAAGAAGCCACGGCATATGCTAGGATTCTTAGTCAGTAAAAGTATTATTTTCATACAAACCTTTAGCCTTACGTGGTTAGCACTGAGCAAATTTAGTGCAGCTACGTGACCGCTTGCCAAATCCATAACGTGAATGTAGTCTCGAATACCTGCAAATAAATATTTAAAAGTAAGCACCATTTCAAAATTTACCAGCGAAAAACTTGGCGCCACTCGAAGCAGGTCAATGTGTAAAAGGAAGGGCTACAACGACGAGAAAATCTGGAGTTACTGAACTGGAAAGGGAGATACTGAACCAGTTAACAGAATAAATCTACCGGCAGAGATGAACTATTCTGACATGTACCCTGAAGGTGTTGAAGCTAATATTGGGCAAATTGGATTTGCTCAATAAACATGTGATCTAATATAAAAACCGCTTAATTTAAATTGGGTAGTTGTTTCGCAATTTAATCGCTCTACCTTAGTACATAATTGCAAAATGTAATTTTTTATTTTGTGGTATGACGGAGTATTATCCAGTGCCTAAAAAAGTCATGGACTTCTGTCCTACCTATGGTTAACAAGATGGATAATTTGAAGAACCCCTTTAGTTCGCGTCGGATAAAAAGAGCTTTTTGGATGTGTCTGTGCGCGGATATGTAGTTTACTATTTTTCTACAACGCGAGAAGCGAAAGGATGACTGAAGGACTAATAGCGCGGCAGCACGGCCACTCCCGTTGCATCACTTCGTATCACCAAATAGCTCGATAGATCACCTACTGCACAGGTTTTAGTCCTTTTCAGTTAACACCAACTGTAACCATATCGATCTTCCACGTTACTTACCAGTTCCATCAGGCGTGTTGTAATCGTTGCCAAAGATAGTGAGCACGGGTTTCTTCCCCAGCGCCACTTGCGCCATGAAGGGCATGAGGTTTGTGAACTCCTTCGTTGGATCCTCTCCGATCATACCGGAGGGATGCGCGCCCACCGGGTTGAAGTACCGGAGCGAAATTATGTTCCATTTCTGTAAACGGATGCGAATTTTTGTATGGAAGCATAAAAAGTGGATATTCACAATTAGCGAAAAATATATTGGCTTGGTGTAACAGGCGAATTGAAGTTGAAAATGTTAGGTTCAACCATTGATTTTGGAAACGCCACTCCTTTTTATCATATATTTTATTTATTCTGAGGGTTCAACCGTTGACTTTTAGTTTTGCAACCGATTAAATAGGCACGCGTACGAGTATTACAGGACACACTAAATATTGTAACTACCTAAGACGGCCATGTATGTATGTGTATCGATATTGATGCTTATATATACCTACATAATTCGAAATCCTAAAAAAGATGTCACAGTTCAGAATATCCAATGAAATTTTCAAATTAATTTATTTATGTGACCATCATTATACGTGAGACTTCATTCCAATTGGATAACTCCGTAAATTGCTATTTTCGCTGTAACAAAAAGACGAGTAAAGGAGTTCCGGTGTCACTCAAGATTCACGTAAAAACTGTTGACTGTATAAGAGCCTTGAACTTATCAATCTGAATTATACGCTTAGTAGGTTAATGGGACCGGTTGTCGGATATCGAGAGCTGTTTCTTTATAATTATGTCATCTGTGACCGCGACACGTGGCCGTTAGAATTATTAGGATAGGGAAGTCGTCCTCGGCGAATTTTTGCAGCGTTTTAGTAGCGCGTTTCGTTATCGCGCGTCTGCATCGCTACTTTTAGCCGTTAGTCGCATTTGCAACGCGCTTTAGTACCGATTCAGTAATGATACAATCGCGTTTTATCGATCCAGCATCGCTTCTGCTTCCATCTTAGACTGCATCATCACTTACCACCATGTGAGATTGCGGTCAAGGGCTAACTTGTATCTGAATAAAAAAAGAGCCCATCTTGCAAATGTAGCGTCCACAGGCGTTCAGAAGTAGTCCCTACATCGCACGACTGTATCGATGCTGCATCGCGCCAGTATCGCGGTAGTAGTGATACAAAATCATTGTTACGTGGGCGAAGATACGGAGGGCGACTAACGGCAGTACTCGTATCGCGACTGAGTCGCTGCAAAAAGTCGCCGTGTGTGATCTCCCTTAGATTTATTGAGAAGCGCAGACCGTGCTTAGCTGTGGCCCGTAGCCCAATGTTATAAATTGGGATGTAGGTTAATTGAGAAGAACAGGTGCTTAGAAATTGAATCTTTACTTGGTGCGATACCCGTTTGATATATCTTTGATCAGGATTATTGAGAAGCAATTTGTTTAGCATTTGTCGAATTTAATTGACGTGATATCAATTGAAATGGATGGATGACAATGTAAGACCGTGTATCGTATGGTAGCACACATTGTAAAACTGGTAGCACCTTCTCTGGAAGGCTATACCTAGGTGGTAAATTATTTGACGATTCAAAAGCACTTGTAAAAGTTTATTTGAATAAAAATCTATTCTATTCTATCCTATTCTATTCTATATCCAGTAGTGGACACAATGGCCTGATTGATTGATATCCATGTGGTAGTAGGTACATATTGGACGTTTGACCAATATGTTTTTCTGTTGATTGTTTGAGAGATAAACATCTAAGTATCTGAAACCGCACTGAACTGACTTTTCAGCCTCTTACAAAGTGTTCCTTAAATATTGAGAAATTATTGAACCTCATATTTTGTCTCCAAAAATCCTCCTTAATTTTTAGTTGTTTTACATTTGTTGTTAAATTACTTACTTCATAAGCAACACTCAAGTCTTTAAGCATCTCCTCAATAAAATACTTCGTTCTTCCGTAAACGTTAGTGATGTTGCCAGTCTGGTGTGTTTCGGTGATCGGAAGGTTCTCCGGCTCCCCGTATACCGTGCATGATGAAGAGAACACCATTTGGTAGCAGTTGTGTGATCGCATTATCTGAAAAATGTATTTGTCTATTGATAAATTAACTATTAAGGTTATTAATTGAGGAAACTAGATGATGGCCGCGACAGCATGGATTTAGGTTTTAAAAATCCCATGGGAAACTTTAGATGTTTCAAGATAAATTCTGTGTCACTCTCTAGGTCTTTACTATACCTACCCATGTAAAAAATCAAGTAGATCCGCTGCTCCGTTCTGACGTGATGAAGGACAAGCCAATAAACGAACACAATTTCGCATTTATTTGGGTTCTGAAAGATGTTCTGCATGAAAAATTGAAGTGGAATTTATGGGCCTTGTAATTTAAAAGTTTACAATACCTTACCCTACCTTAATAATTTACAAAAAAAACAGGAAGTTAGATGGAGATCTTGAAGAGAAAACAAATGCGAATAACGGTATCGAGAAAGTAGACGATTTACCAATTGTATGCACTACTTAAACGTTCCAAGATCTCATCAAAACAAAAATTCTTAATCACTAAAATTTCAGAAGAGTCTAAATTATAAAGCGTCCCCAAATATAATTATTAATTTATCATAACAAGTTTCTTACCTCCAATAAATTAAGCATGCCGAGTAGATTGTTCTGGTAGTATAAAAGGGGTTGCTGCATTGATTCTCCAACCGCCTTCAGCGCTGCGAAATGGATGACGCAGTCCACCTTGTGCTGAAAACGATAACGTTTTTCATTGTAAGAGACATCATTATCATCATCATAATCATCATCCCATCGCTGGCTCACTAATGAGCACTCTCTCCTCTCAGAATGAGAAAGTTTTGACCGTAGTCTACTACGCCGGCTAAGTGCGGATTGGCACACTTCACACACCTTGACACCTCTGAGAACATTAGGAGAACTCTCAGATATGCAGGTTTCCTCACGATGTTTTCCTACAAGCAAGCAAGTGATATTTGATTGGTTCCCATCACTCTGAAAAGTTAGAGGGATCGAACCCTGGACCACTTTTTCATTGTAAGAGTAGGCACAGACAATCTTTGTTCAGGAAATGATTTCAAAATGTTGTTTAGGAGTCACAAATCTATTTGGGTGTATTGTGTGTATGAAGGCTGTTTTTTAGACAATATTTGGATGATGTTGATTGCCATGCGGCTTTGATAAATGTTTGGTCAGCCGTAGCCTAAAAATATCCCGTAACTTAATTGCAGAAGTTTCTCGTCCCTTTTTAATGCAATCTGGGCGATTTGAACGCCGGTCTTTTGCCTTGTAACAAAGTAACAAAGTTTTGCTAATCATGTTTGAGGACACTGGACACCACAATATCTTTTTTACCTACAGTACCTATTATCATTATCTAATCAACAATGCAATCATTTTAAATTCTATCACTTCACCGCTAACATTATGAATAAAAACCGCAAACGGCTTTAGGCAGTTCCGATAAATCACCAATCATTTTTATCGTATGTCGTAATAACCTGTCGTTACCTTATCAAAGATTCCGTTGATTTGTGGTTTGTCTAACAAATCGGCTTTGTAGAATGTGATTTTTTTGCCCGTGATTTCTTCAGCTCTTTGTAGAGCTGGTGAGCCGTCTTCGTCGCCTACTGCGTTCGCGAAGTTGTCTATGGCGACTACTTCATATCCCGCTTCTAAAAGGTCGACTACGCAATGGCTGCCGATGTATCCGGCCCCTCCTGTTACCATTATTGTCTTGAATCGCGGCATCTTGGCGTTTGTTGTGGGTTGTTTACTCTGATCTGAAAAATAAAGAACTAGACATAAATGGTCTTCAATCTTTAAATTTTTCGAGCGAAGAGTTGTGTTAGGTGGCGGTGGTCATCTGAGCTAGGATATTTAATCCTAATGTATGGGGGTAGAGAGCGCTTAAAAGAACGAGAACATTGAAACTTCTCTTGTATGTAGAGAGGAGTGACTCCCTTCCTTGGCGGGTCCTTCATGGAGGAGTCATAGGTAGATTTAGCAAAAGTAAAGTTGAAAAAAAAGGCCTAACCCCAGTATCTTACGGATTTGAGTGAATTGCTATTAGAGAAAGTAAATTGAATGAAATGAATGCTCTTCCATTTGTCATTATTTCTGAAATGTTTAGCTCGTTTCAATTGCCCGCGTGTCAGAACCAATTCTTAAAATTGCTAGTTAGGGGAGGGACAAACTAAAGGTATTTAGGTAATTTAGAAGCCCTATTTCGACGCCTTATTTGTTACATAGTTCTCAAATACTTAAATGTTACAACTGCGGGTTACATTTAAAACAATGCGCCATTAAATTCACATGGCCCTGGTTATAACATTGAACTTGGCACGCGCTTTAAGGAATAAAATGGTGATATGGAAGAGGAAACCATTGCTGGTTACTCATCATTCCATTGATTTAATTATGTGATAAGGAAAATCTTTAGCGCGGAGTACCTATTTATAATAATGCACATAATATCCTTGATTTTGACGTCAATGTTTTATTGGACCCGTAGATCAACTAGGCGGATTGAACCGTCTTTATCAAAAGAGCTTTCCTGTCTGCCCAACTTGCCCAAAATATTTTTGCTTTAACTCAGACACGAATTTACCACCATTGCTCTAGTACCTAATGAACAAGATTACAGTAATTATATCCCTATGTAAGAACGTCTGAATAAATACTCGTACCTTCTAATAAGGAAGACCTTCACAGTCCACACGCATTCGATGATCAAAAATACCTAATTGAAGACGTGACTACTGATTTTTTTAATGCATATATTTTCTGTCTACATATCTACTTAAAGTGCGAACTAAGGTGCGAACTTTAGTTTTTGCTATGAGAACCAGCACATTGATTTCTTATTTGGTAACAGAAATGTTTACTTATGAAATAATATGAAGTATTTTAAAATAATACCTACTTTTGAACAAAAAAAATGTACATTCTAAAACAGATTTTTATTTATTTTTATGCACAATAGTTTTTGATTTATCGTGCAAAATGTCGGAAAAACACCCGAGTGAACCCTCGGTGCGTGAGTCTGACTTGCTGCTTGCACTTGGCTGGTTTTTTCTTTTGACGTACGGAACCCTAAAAAGACTTCGTAATAAATGGATTCCTCAGACATTATGCTGAGAACGCTAAGTGATCATCAAGGGGCTTGCTTACGACATTATTTCACAATTTAATGGTGGTTTTGTTTATAATATCTCAGCCTCAAGGTATAGGAGCAAAATTATATCAAGAGATTTCTAGAATAATATGATGAAACTTTCGAGAATGCTATGGGTTGTCATTATTGTGATACCTATTGTACGGTCTGCGACAGTTCGAGATGGCAATTGGGATGTAAGGCGGGGGGACGCCCCGCACACCCACAACACACCCACACGCAAATAACTAACTGTCTGAGATAGGTCTATTGGTGTATTAATAATAATTAATAGAAGTAAAAAGATTTTTATTCAAACAAGTGCTGGTCGAAATATTCTTTCTAATAGGTACTTCCTACCGAAAAGAATCAGCAAGAAACTCGGCGGATGCTCTTTTGAATTTGTAAATTGAATTTACCTATTTAATTGAGAAGTTATTTACCATTTCAGAATCTTGGCTTTTTTGGTGGTGTTCACCCATAGATATGTACTTATATTCACCGTAGATGAGGGGAGGATTGTTGTTTTCCTCAGTATTTATTTTTGTTATTAGGTAATTTCGTAATTAAAGTGAGATATTTAGACTTATGGCTTTGTCTTTATTATGATGGAAAGACTGCTAAGATGAGTTTTTAAAACTTTTGAAAAAAAATATTTACTTTCCAAAGTACCTAGACTTTGGAAAGTAATTTTTTTTTAATTCCTAAGCTCATATATTTAGTAGCTCCGTGCACTTTACAACATACCTAACTATTAACTTATTAGCGCTAATCGTGACATGAATGAGTAGTCCATGATATCATCAGCCATTTCCCATTGCCGTGATATTAACTGCAGATGTTCATAAGAAGAAAAAAACATCGCGCATCCGCTGCGGGTTAGTAATAATCTTGAGAGGAGTTTATTCGTAGCGAGCTCCAAACACATGTAATTTAAGAAGTAAGGCCCTGGCTTGCTTACCAGCGTATTCCATACAGTCGAAGGTTGGTTCTCATTTGATTAACTATTGTTTCTAGATTGCATATCTACAAAATTTCATTGAGTTTGTTGATCGGTTAGTATTCAAATTGGAACCAAACTATGTTCGCATGGAGACCGCTGTGGAGCGCGCTAGGGAAACTTCTCATAAACTATCGGCAAGCAAATAAAATTTAATAGTTTATGTCTTGGAAATGCATTCGCAATTTAATAAACCGTTGCAAAAACTTATACTAAGCTGTTTATGAAGATGAACTAACTAGGTACTTAACGAGATTTAATTCTGCGAAGTTAATGTATGAACTTGTTATAATTATGTCTCCCTTTTGCTGCGTTCATGGGTTCATTAACCCTTATAGATTAGCTTATAGCTTGTATGTAGTACAGCATAGTTTTCACTTTCCCATGGAATAATAATTGCGAATTCTCTTGAGACTCCTTGGAGTTATACTTTCCAGAACACCCTCGCTTTGCACGGTCTGATGATGAACGAATTACCTACCTATTTACTAATGAGTGTTTGAATTTCAGTTTATAATAAAGGTTCCCATTAATATATTATTTCATTTTTTAAGTCATCATTTCTATTCTTCGTTTGTTTAACTTCATTAGAAGTTAATTACCTAGTTTCTCTCGCATTTTTTTAAAGTTAACATTTGGTTTATCTATTTGGCTAGTGGTTCTGACGGTAAATAGGTAATTTTGCAAAATATTATGTGTTATGCAGATAGCCTTTTCTCAAACTTTTCCAGGTAACTTTTTCCATAATATACCTACCTACCCTACCCTTTAGAAAATATATCCACAAATACCTAATCTTGTACAAAATATGTAGTTAAGTAATAAAAGAAATAGTTACGAAAATTCTTCCGAGACAAATTCTCACGCATCAATCAGAATCATCAAACAAACTTTCAAGTTTCAACCGTAATGTTCACTTTCACAGAAACCGTAGATATACCGTTAAACAAAGAATAACTCACCGTGTATTCCGATTCACTGTTCCATTAACGTGTATTCACTAACACTAGGGTATTATAATTAAATAGATTAAGTATACAAAATGATGAAGAGACCAATAGAGACGCGCGTGAGAGGCCGGTGCGCGCGCGCATCTGAGTCTGTCGCCGTGTCCGCTAGACCGCAGGGAAGGCACGGCAATGCATTGCAATCGGAATACAATCACACCGATTACGATTAAAGTCGATCACACTCTATATGCGATTCGCATGAGGCGCACGCGCTGAACGTGATTTTTAGGGTTCCGTACCTCAAAAAGAAAAACGGAACCCTTATAGGATCACTTCGTTGTCTGTCTGTCTGTCCAGAAACCTATAGGGTACTTCCCGTTGACCTAGAATCATGAAATTTGGCAGGTAGGTAGGTCTAATAGCACAAATACAGGAGAGTAGTAAGTTCCTTGATAAGGGCTAACAGTAACACATAACTGCGACAGAAATGCAGAACTGGTACAGACAAAGAATCCGCTCGAAGCAGCCTTGACAATGTATCCACTGTAAGATGCTATTCGTCCCGTAGCGTTTGCGTCACTCACAGTGTGATATGTATGAATCACTCGCAATGTGATAATGTATGAACACGGAGCATGTAATTCAATATTCCGATGGTTATTCACGAGCTTCGCGTCGGTGTGAGAGCTGGCCGCAGGCTCTCGACAGTGACCCCGCTCGAGCAACCTCGCCAGAGTACCGTAAGATCGCTACTCGTCCTGGAGCGTATTGCACCACTCGCAGTTTTGAAGCATTGTGATTAATGTATGAACACTGAGCAAATCATTCAATATTCCGATGTTTATTCGCGAGCTTCGCGTCGGTGTGAGATCCGGCCGTAGGCTCTTGACGTGACCCTGCTCGTGCAACCTCGCCAGAGTACCTACCGTAAGATCACTACTTGTCCCGTAGCGTTTTATTTATTTATTTATTTATTTATTGACGACCAAAACAGATTAAGTACAATAATAACTTTAAACAAATTCTTAAATTGCTACATTTTGACCTTATTGCAATCCTATATGGTCGCACAACATGACCATGGTTTTTAACCGACTTCCAAAAAAGGAGGAGGTTCTCAATTCGTCGGGATCTTTTTTTTTTATTTTTTTATTTTTTTTATTTTTTATGTATGTTCCCCGATTACTCAAAGACCCCTGGACCGATTTGGAATTATTTTTTTTGTTTGAAAGGGTATACTGTGCAGGTGGTCCCATATAAATTTGGTGAAGATCTGATGAATATCTTCGGAGATGGAGAACAGAACTCCTCAATGGATAAGAGCAAATTGCTCGCGATCACTGTAATAGCTTAGTAAACAGTAGGGTTTTAACTGGGCATAGCATATTATAGTACAGTGGGGCCACTAAAAATTGTGAAATAAAAAATTTTCAAAAGAAAAATAATTAAGGCACGCTTAGTTATTACTTAATATTAATGAAGTAAATTTAATATAAACACTTAATACTCGATCTAAATAATAACCTAAGAATTCGATGAAATAACAATGTGAGCACCAATATTCTATTATTTTACTTAATTATCTTAACTACTTTTCTAACAAAGTCATTAAATCTATGATCAAAAATATCTACTCGTATGTCTACACTTCGTTCGCATCACTCAGTGTTTAAGCAATGTGATAATGTATGAACACAGAGCAAATCATTCAATATTCCGATGTTTATTCGCGAGCTTCGCATCGGTGTGAGATCCGGCCGCAGGCTCTCGACAGTGACCCCGAACGAACAGCCTCGCCAGAGTACCGTAAGATCGCTACTCGACCCATAGGGTATTGGACCACTCACCGATGATGTATGAGAATTATTACGTCTGTAAAAATTGTGTCTATTCATATCTATTAAAAAAGATATCAGTGTACCTACTAGGTACCCAGTCAGGCACTCATTAATTTATTTTTCAAATTTAAGGCCTAAATATTAAATCTTTTTCTCTTCCAACTAAAGGGTGCCTAAATATATTAGGTATAGTAGTTACATAGATTTACGATGGTAAATAAATCAACATGGTTGGATGGGAACATGACGAGTTTTCGGATTTCAGTTTACTCACTAAACCGCTATTGAGCTATTAATGTTTTTTTAAATACGAGAACCTAGAAAACCTACTAGGAGAGCTAGGAAATAGGAAAGCGGAACAGAGAACCGTGTGTGGTGGCGCGATCTCGGAAAGACCACAGTTGACCCAATCAACCTGATAGATTGATTGACCGCGCATTGGCCTTTGATATTTAAGAGGGGTCTCTCCGTCACTCGCTCCATACAAACGTAGTTCCAATTTAATTTGAATATTAAGCAACCAAAGTCCATGAAATTTTGCAGACCTATTCTAGAAACTAATATCTATGCCTGTGGTTTTCCAGATTACCGTTAAAATATTCGGTTTCAAAGTTACGCAGTCTTAAAAATTCACATACAAATCTATGAGCCCCTGTAATTTTAAAACTACATATTTAAAAAATAATCTAAAACACCCCAGGCACAGATATTAGTTTCTGGAATATGTCTGCATTTCGTGGACTTTGGTTGCTTAATATTTAAATGAAATGGGCACTACGATTGTATGGAGTAAGTGACGGAGAGAGCCCTGTTAAGTGATATAAGCTGCATCTATATCTTCTTGGGTACCTACGAGTATGTACAAAAAAGGACTGCAAAATATTTTAACTAAGTAGACAACTTGAAAGTTGTTTTAAAACCTTTGAAAAAGTTGAAATCATCGTCCTTCCGTAAACAAAAATTATTAATACAATCAAAACTTTGCTTGTTACAATCATAAGTTATCATAATTACCTAGGTATTAAAGAAAAGGTACCTAGGTATTAAAGGCTTTTTCTGCCTACGTGACGTGTAGGTAGGTACCTAGGCAGTCTACCTACTTGTTACTGTAGACAGAACCAGTTTTAAGTACTAGTTACAGAAATAGATAGTTCAGTGTTGTTGTCTGTACATCTGCCTAGTCTTGGTAATAAAGTTTGTGATAATGTTATGCCCATTTTGAAGATTCCGTAACAAAATGTTAAAAATTAAAAACCTTCACCTATGGTGAGACTTTTCAATAACTATTAGGTCATCCCATCGACTTGATATTGGGAATAGTTTAAGGTTGTTCACCCTTTTATTGCAAATGAAATAATTCAAAAAAATTACAGAACTCGCGAATGGGGTCTAAATGTGAGTAATTTGACTTATAATCACGCTTTTACCTCTGAAGTTTCCAAAGCGAAAAATCCATACTAATATTATAAATGCGAAAGTGTGTCTGTCTATCTGTCTGCTACGTTTTCACGGCCCAACCGCTGAACCGATTTGAATGAAATTTGGCACAGACATGGGATACATCCCGGGGAAGGACATAGGCTACTTTTTATCCAGAAAAATCAAAGTTCCTACAGGATTTTAAAAAACCGAAATCCACGCGGGCGAAGCCGCGGGCATCCTCTAGTTGGAAATAAGTATTTTAAGTTAATAGAGGTTTGTGAAGTGGTAAGTTACCTAAGTATAAGGTAGGTAGGTATATCCTGAAGTTCCTGGCAAAAAGGCAAATTAAAAAAAAAAACTAAAAAACCAATAAAACAATTTATTCCTTCCTTTACAATATAGGTACCAAACAGTTTTTACAGTCATGGCTAAAAAAGGGCTTGGCTATTTTTTTTTTTCACGAAATAAATGAACCTCACCGCTTGCACCCATGCGATTCAGTCAGATTTTTCATGAAATATGAAGTTCAAAATTAATGTAGCTAGGTACCAATGTCCAAAGGTTCATATTATGAACCTAGTTTTTTTTTATTGTCCATTGTTAAACAATTAAGAGAATGATTAAAAGTCAGTTTATCATGAAGGTATGTAATTTTTCAATCACCAATAGCTGAGGAACAAATGTTACGTTTTGACAGTTTCTCTATTAGCATTCTGTCAAAATGTCAAATTTATTCGTCAGTTAAAGTTTATATTTTATACTTACATTGCGTCTATTATAAAGGAATATAATATTTATAAAGGAAGTCGGATGATTCGTAATTCGTTTCGAAATCTTAACTAAAAGTTACAACGCTCGAATATTTTTATTTTCACACTTTCCCATAGATATGTAACACGCTGCATAATAAATAGGATAGGTAAGTAATTATTTTTCTTTACCTAAATAAAATAAATTAAGTAAGTAATACTTAAGTTATATGAAATTATAATAGGAATACTAGACAAATCGTCTCCATACAATATATCTACTACTATTATGTGCGTAGGTAATAGGTCAATAATAATGTCACAGCTTTAAAATCAAATTAATATCTAATAATAATTTTACTATGTCAACATTTAAAAAAATAACTAAGTAGTTTGGCAACATTAATACTTATAATGTTATTTAGTTGTGCTACCGTATAACAAAATATTAGTACAATTTTTAAATTAATTGCACTTGTTTTCTATCCTAATAATACAACATGCTTAAATAAATAGGAAAAAACCAAGCTTTGTGCTATGTAAAATGATAACCCCAAATCACAGTGATTAATCGCGGAATTATGAATAATACTCAGACATTATGAATAATGTCAAAAAACAATAATGTTATATTTCAGTGCTTTTATCATATTGCCCAGGCATTATTCATTTTCTATTAACCACTGTGCCCGTAACAGAAACATTAAAACCACACAAATACATATAGAAACAATCACCGTATACGTATAATACTAACATTTATGACTAGTCAAACTTATAACTTAAATCCAAACTTTGGTCGTTGTGCCATTTTTTTAAAGATTTATCAGGGTTTTTCTATTTTTTTATATAATTTATATTTTTTTTCTTCCAAGGATGACGTCGCAGTTGGTGTTGTCGGTGTCAGTTGGTAAATGAAATCACGAGTCTCTGCGACCTGAAAAAAATAAGAAATAATTAGATTTTCAGTTTTTACTAGGAATTTTTTTGTTTTTAGTAAAACAGCTGAACGACAGTTTTGATCATGCATATAATTCTTTGGATTTCACCTTTTATTATTAAATTTTCTTGGGCGTTTATTAAATAATACCTTTTTGATAAAATCTTAGCCCCTTCAAGTCGGATTAGTGTCTTATTTGTTTATCAAAACAATATGCCGCTTTGAACTGGAAAAGTCACTTGCGTATAGTGACTAGGCAAGCATTAGTGCTGGTATGAGATAACGTGTTCTGCCTCCAAACAGCATTATATTATTGTATGCCATATTGATCCAACCGGCCATAAAGGTGTGACCTGTCGATATCGATTCTCCAGTTACTATGGTGGTGGGCACGCTGTCAAAATATTGTATACTAGATTATATGACTTCGTCCGCGGGGATTTAGTTTTTTTACTACATTGACTTTCCGGGATAAAAAGTGGCCTATGCTAATTTCCGGGATGCAAAGCTACCTCTGTACCAAATTTTATATAAATCGGTTGAACTGTTTGGCTGTGAAAAGTTAGCAGACAGACAGACAGACACTTTTGTATTTATAATATTAAGTATGGATCATACTCACGTAAAAAAACTAGTTAGTTTTCTTGGCATCCTTGGACTCTTCCTTGGGCTGGCCCTTGCCCAGCAGTTTGGCCAGTGAGTCCCAGATGCCGCCCATGAACAGCGCGCAGAAAAGATTCTCAAATGGCACGAACGGGTCGTGTATGCCGAGCAGGATTGAAGATAACTGAAATAAAAGATAGGTATTTGAGAACTTGGCCAACATGGTCGACATGACCTAATCCTAGAGGACTCGGGTTCAGTAGTGGTGCAGAAATTAGTTGATAAGATGATGATGATGATTCGAGAACATATGGCTTGGTTTATAGATTTATGCTTGACCTTTTAATCAAGTATCGGCAAGCGCATAGCTGCAATCACACCAAATAGTAGTTAGGTGATGATGCAGCCTACGTGAAGCGCAGCTTCGCCTAAAAAATCAGAAATTTTGTGGCTGAACTCTTAAAAGGTGCCTAGTCAATCTTTTTTTGAAGGTCCCAATATTGTGACTAGGGAGAAAAATGGATATCTAAAGGGCAATCCATATTTTAGTAGTAGGCATAAGAAATGAAGAAGCGGATCACTCTGCATGAATCTGTGGAATTTCGACTAAGTCGGGGTGCAGACCTTTACGATGTATAAAAAATAAAATAGCGAAGGGTCAAACTAGGTCAAATAGTTCTTTAACACGCTCTCTGAATATATCCTGTAGAATGTAGAATTCCCCTGAAAAGGTGCAAAAGTATCGCAAACCAGGTAGGTAAATGTTTAAACCTGCGAAACGGACCTGAGCGTGAATGCTCTTAATAGTAGAATTGGTAAGTACCTTGAAGTAAACGAAGAAGATGACTATGCCGAAGTAGACAAGTGCGTGAGGGGCGGAGATGATATCAGTCTTCTTGTCCAGCACGAAGATCACCGAGGCCACCAGCGAAGCCTTCGTGTAGCTGCAAATAACATTCACCAATTAATTTGTACCCGACTGCGGCAAAGCCAAAAGGAAGAATTATGATTTCAGCAGTCTATGTATGTATGTATGTATGTATGTTTGTATCCAGATTCTGTGTGTTCCACCGTAGCGCCTAAACTACTGATTCGTTGTAAGGGCCCCGGGGACAGGCTATATTTTATACGAAAAAAATTGACCTAACGGATGTTAAATAAAAAAAAAATCGAGTTTTCCAAGATTTTTTTTTTGCTATTGTATCGAGTGGGATGTCAAATGGAAAAGGAGAAAATTCTAAGCTCATGAATATAAATTTACAATAACATTAAAATATACCAAGCGACAGAGAAACAAGACTATCACAGTCGGGTTTCAATTTTCAACATTATCTTGTTTAAAATATGTTTTAAATATAGGTACCTAACTACTTGCTACTTTGTAATTACTAATCAGGCTCAATCGAGGCATGTCTTATTTACCTGCCTATATTTTTTGTCCTACCTCCGAAAACTGAAAAGCATCTTTAAAGTGCAGAGGATCAGGAGGATATTTTAAGATGTTGACCTTTGAACAAATGCCACGTAATTTAGGCACTAAGATAAGTTTTAATATACAGGGTTACTGGTAATATGTCGGCAATCTGTTAAGGGGGTGTAGGCGAAGTAATTTGCTACCAAATGACCTCTAATGACCCCTAGGCAAATGTCAACCATTTTCGAGTAATTTGACTTTTTGTGTTTTTTAGAAGAATTTGAGGTATGCAACTTTGAAAATTTATAAAAAAAAAACCAATGCATGAATTTTTTTATTTTTATTATTATTTGCTTGCTAACACTTCAATACATAATAATCAATCATAAAATGATACTTATCTTTAATAGTTTTTAAATCACAGCTACAAATCTGTACAAGTTTCATAATTTACACCAGGTGGTCTGACAAAAATGGTCGATTTATGTAAAAAATTACTGAAGAACTTTATCGGCAGAACACATGAAAAACATGTACAACTTCTCAGCTATCCAACGAGATACAATATGGTACCAGAAATTAGGAATTGGCCGAAAAAAATGCAATTATTGTGAAAAGTGTCTTAAGAATACGAAATAATATCTCAACGTCGAATTTTATGGTAATATTCTTATTTCTTATTTAGGATGAGTAATGAGTTATAATTAATCTTACAATTCATTTTCGAAGTATAAAACTCTAAAAATAACACTAAAAATAATGAGAGTTCCAAGAATGACATTTTTAATCCTTTATGTGAACACGTGCACCAATCAGCGCTCTCGGATAAGAAGAGCTTAAAAACATTATCTAGTGACTGGATAGAAAAAACAAAGGCATAAATAGCTAGATTTGCCTAACATTTTTATAAAAAAATCCTTGCGACTTGGTACTATCCAACCTCCTTCCTGGAACTTCTCCTTTCAGCAAAGGTTGCCTGGTAGAGATTGCTCCAAGCAATAAGGCCGCCTTTGGACACAATTGTTTTTTCTGTTTTCTTCTTACTGTGTTGTTATCCTTATATGTGTTTTTGTGTGCAATAAAGAGTTTCTATCTATCTATCTATCTATTTTTCAGAGAATAGGATAATAATTAAAGCACTGGCAAGTAAAATAACATTAGGTGAAGGGTGGGATCCTTAACTTATTTAATTGTATTGTATTTATAAATTCTTAGACTTAAAAGATAAAACATTTAAAATGTTTCATAATTTGCGCAAAACTGCAAAAATTTACAGTTTGCTTGTGCCACTCGTACTGTACAGATCATCTCTACCTAAGTTGGTACCTACATCATTTTGAATATGGAAGTGAATTGACCTGGCTTTTTCTTATGGACTGTTTCTGGCATACTCTGTGATTTGGCTTGTGATTGGACTCTGATTTATTGCTCTCCCGACAATTTGGCGCGTCAAAAGGACTAATGGCTGCAGAAAGAACCCAGTACTCCAATGAGGAATATGCCAATATCGTTTTTTGTTATGGATATTGTGACGGCAATGCTTTGGCCGCTCGCCGTGAATATCTTCGCCGATTTCCTGGCCGCCGAGTACCACACAGGTCTGTCTTCAGTGATGTTTATCGAAGAATTAGAGAGACGGGACGGGTGCAGAGGAGACAATCCGATTCTGGAAGACCACGTGTGTACGCTCCAAGTGACGAAGTGCTCGTATGAGACTTTTTTGAAAGAACATTTATTTGCATTAGTAGAAAACGTACCTCTGGAAATAAGAAGAGGAATGAGATTCCAGCACGATGGATGTCCAGCACACTGGAGAATAACAGTTCGGCAATGGTTAGACACTAATTTTCCCAATCGATGGATAGGCAGAGGAGGCCCAACTCCATGGCCAGCAAGATGTCCAGACCTGACACCTATGGACTATTATGTCTGGGGACATATGAAGAGCCTAGTGTACGATGTCTCACCACTCACCAGTGCCATCAGTCGAAGAATTGAAAATTAGAATAATAAATGCAGCTAATTCAATAAGAACCAATTTGACTAGTAATGTAGTAAAATCTCAATTAAGAAAAAGAATGCGCCTGTGCATAAGAAATAGAGGGTCACATTTTGAAAATGAACTTTAGAATTTAGTTTTAATGGCTTAGTGTAACTTATCTACGTAATTATTTTAAACTTCCTAAACGATTATTGTAATTTTGGATTGCAGACGATTTCGTCTTTTTAACAATAATTGTATTTTTTTTCGGCCATTTTCTGGTTTCTGGTACCATATTGTATCTCGTTGGGTAGCTGAGAAGTTGCATAAGTTTTTCATGTGTTCTGCCGATAAAGTTCTTCAGTAATTTTTTACATAAATCGACCATTCTTGTCAGACCACCTGGTGTAAATTATGAAACTTGTACAGATTTGTAGCTGTGATTTGAAAACTATTAAAGATAAGTGTCATTTTATGGTTGATTATTATGTATTGAAGTGTTAGCAAGCAAATAATAATAATAATAAAAAAATTCATGCATTGGTTTTTTTTTTATAAATTTTCAAAGTTGCATACCTCAAATTCTTCTAAAAAACACAAAAAGTCAAATTACTCGAAAATGGTTGACATTTGCCTAGGGGTCATAAGGGGTCATTTGGTTGCAAATTACTTCGCCTACACCCCCTTAACGGATTGCCGACATATTACCAGTAACCCTGTATATTCGGTCGTGAACCTGTTTCGTGATGTTATGTCATCGATAACCGATTTTCATTAATAAGGTAGCCTGGGTAAGGAGTATATTATGTAGTTACTTAATTTATTTTAATTGTAAAATACATTTACAAGTGGGGAAGAGATGTCTTATCAAATTATATTTTTGAATACTTACCTAATTACATTTTAAATATTTTAATAATTAAATAAGTGCATACTTATTTAATAATGAACTACCTAAGTTCATTATTAAATAAGTATGCTCTTATATCTAGGTAGAATAAATTGTACCTATGGCAACTGGTAAGTATTTGACTGACTGAATGCAATAGAAAACGATCCGAGCACGGTTCAATGAACATTTAGGGCAGAGTTTATTTAAAAAGAAGTACTGTAAAATATAATTTACATAAATTCTTAGTGAGATTATGTATATTATTATTAAGTGCCATTTTCCAAGAGTCTGGCGTGCATAAGTAGACGAAAATAATATATTTAGCCCACAGACCTATTTTGTGTCTTACAAGTTTAACTAACTATACTTAAATAGAATTTGGGCCCCTCAGGCTTGTAAGTATGTTGTAAGTATGTGTACGGTTATTTTTTATTACCACACAAACCATTTTTTTTATTACGATAGTTAGCGAGTAACGACGCACAATGTGAGTTTGTTACAAAAAGGTATAACTGTAATGTAGATAAGGTAATTATAAGTAAGTAACCTGATCCAAGACGAATTACCTATACACACCAAACCAATAAAGACCATCAGATTGTCTTATTCACATGTGTACCTATTAATCACAATGCCTGGAAATTATTCATAATGCCTGACTAATCATTTAGCAGCAAAAGCGTATTAATATTCTGGACTTACAAACTGGGCTGCATGGTTTCCATGGCTGTAGGTGTCCATGCTCCTCGGATGAGTCGCTCCAGCAATTTGGTGAACCCAGCGCCGTTACCTTTCAGCGTACCTGAAAGAAGAACAAAGTTTAGGTAGTTTTGACCTTAGTCATTTAGGCGTTAAGCACCAAGACAATGCACATCTAAAGAGTTCCTATCAGTGAATATCCAGTGTACACTTCACTTCACTGGTAGAAACTTAGTGACCTTGTATCCAAACACGGGATTTACCACACTGGAACTTACCCACGATA
The DNA here is from genome assembly GCF_905333055.1 of Maniola jurtina. Lineage (NCBI taxonomy): Eukaryota > Metazoa > Arthropoda > Insecta > Lepidoptera > Nymphalidae > Maniola > Maniola jurtina. The sequence goes on along the minus strand of NC_060048.1, from coordinate 4,003,518 downwards.
ATCATGATGACGTATGCGTTGGGGTACAGCTTGCCAGCGTGCGTGACTCCATCGTACACTTTCTTGGCGCGGTATATCTCTTTCATAGCTGCCGCCACTACTTTCACTGGTAGAAACTTGGCGACCTTGTACCCTACGTCGAAAGGCGTGTAGAATACTACATACCTAGAATAAAAATCAGAAATACAGTTAAATTCTCATAAGATTGAGACTACTAAGAAAGCTCAGGTTCACTCAATGGGCGATGGAGAGAGCTATGCATAGAGTTTATCTACGTGATCAAATCAGAAATAAGAAAATCCGTTATAAACCTCTTGTTTGACTCTACGTACCAAGTCATAGTTCCTATGACTACCTAGTTATGGTCTGATATTCAACGTCGCCAAGTGGACTCACCCAGCCCCCTAATGCCATCATCTCTTCCGTGAATATCACCAGCATCCTACATCGTCGACACCCAATAAGGCTGATTTTATTTGACTCTACTTAGTTCCTATAACTTAGTAGTTGCAGCATGTTCTTCAACGGCGACAGGTACTCCCAGCAATCCGTTCGTTTCGTTCTATTGACCACCATTCTGCCCGTGAATGTCACCAGCATCGTCCAAAGCCAACAAGACTTTACTTACCAAGTGACTGTTTCTATGACAGTTGCAGTGTAATCAACAGCACCAGAATGGGTTCACCCCGCAGCCCGTTCACCACCATCCCACCCGTGAATATAACCAGCATCACCGATAGGCAACTAGATAAAGGTTTTGTGATTTTGACTCTACTTGTTGTTGTTGCTTCTCTATGGCTCTTTGTACTTGTAGTTTGATGTAGCTACCTACTTACCAAGTGACTGTTCCTATGACTAGTTGCCGTGCACGACGCCAGGATTAGTTTTCCCAGCAACCCGTTGACCACCATCCCGCCAGTGAATATCACCAGCCTCGTCGACAAAAAGTTTCGTGGTTTGACTCTACTTGTTGTGATTGCCTCTCTATGGCTTTTTGCACTGCGAGTTGATGTCAACTTACCAGGTGACTGTTCCTATGACTAGTTGCGGTGTGTTCTTCAACGGCGCTAGAATAGGTTCACCCAGCAAACCGTTGACCACCATACCGCCCGCGAATATCACCAGCATCGTCGACAGCCAACATGCTAGCGGGTGTTTCCTGGAGAATGCTTGTGCACCTGGAAGTGTCGGAGATAATTTTGTAAAAAATCTATTTTTATATAGTAAGCTAACTAGGTAGAGTTGGCATCAAAAAAGACCTTTGACTTTGAACCAGTGCGTTGGAATGCTTGTTTTATCGATCTATTTAGTGGAGCATTGTAAGGTGCGAGTGCGGGGTGTCCGTGTCGCCGTGCGATTGGTTTTTCGATTCCTACTCTATGGTTTTACGTTCCCCGTGCAGTGATATAGGTACATAGTAGACCTAGTACATAGTACCTTAGACCTACTTACGGTCAGACGGGCAAATTCCCTGCACGGATTTTATCTGAATGCTGGAAGCATCGATTAAATTATTGATTGCATTGTCATTTTAATATTAATCAAGAATCTGGCTGAATTTTTGAGTAGGGTAACTTAATTTAGGTGATTAATGCAGCTGTTATCGTCATTATGATAACCGCAACAAAACTAATGATTCGCATACCTACGTGCTATTAAAAAAAGCTTATATTCGTGGTCGGCAATAAAATTAAAGACAATATATAAATAATAATATTATAGTTGATAAATAATTTCCTTAACTAACGGCCAAAATTAAAATCAATCTATCTGTAATCTGTCGATAAGTTACGAGTACTTAGCAATGTTGTTATAATTCGTCAAAAGTCTTTTTGACAAATAACTGCGTTGCTAAGTAACTTATCGACAGGTTAAAGATAGATTGAGCATTAATTTTGGCCGTAAGAGAGTAAGTACAGATATTACCTACTTATTCGATTTGCTACTGTGATCAAATTTCACACCTACGTATAAATAGGTACGTATAAAAATTTGGAGACGTGATTTGAGTATGTAGATTTCTTTCTGAAAGATCGTTACGTTAACTCAACTACCTAGTTAGGTACCTATGAGTGCATAGAGTAGGTAAAGAGTTGCGCTGCAAGGTGCATAGAGCTGCTTATTCCCAATCCCCCTTGGCTTGAATAAACTTGGGCGCTTAGGTGCTTCTTCCGAGATATCATCAGTGCGTCTTATCTCATAATAGTGATATGAACAGCTGATGCATACCTAAATACTGGTATTCTAGAACTAGGCAATTTCTTGACCTAAATACCGAATCTATGTAGACTGCAGTTTTGATTCCCATCAAGATCAGCTACCGAATCAAATTCAAATATTTTTACCATGCCTATAACTTTTGTGTAGTATCAAAGGTACAAAATAGTTTCAGTACAGCATGTCCCTGTGGTAGGTACTGTAGAAATAGATTTTTAATTTCAACGTCATGAAATATGGCTCGTTGGTCTAGGGGTATGATTCTCGCTTCGGGTGCGAGAGGTCCCGGGTTCAAATCCCGGACGAGCCCTGAGACTACTTTTTATGAAAACCCGTTTAAAAATACCGCGTTTTTTACACCGAGGTCTAAAAAAATGTGTGCCAACTTTACAGGCAAGTTTTCGCTGACCTAGTTTTGATGGAAAAAGGCGCCATCTAGCTCAAATTTTAGCCGTTTGTTTTGAGGTGGAAATCGCAATGGGATCTCATCCCAAGCTGTGATTACAGCTTCCCTGAAACATAACCTCTCACCGAAATTATTTACATGGTTTCTTTAGTAAGTATTTGTTATAAAATACGCTTGCAATCAGAATGGACCACGTCAGAGAATGATAAAATAATGCAATAGATAGGTGACTGCGATAGGGAACAGAAATATGTGCATTTTGCTTGCTAAATAAATGCCTTCTATGCTAGGTAATTCTGAGTTTGGAAACAAAAAGACGTAAATAGTATCCTGCAAATGAATGTAATTCTAACTACTTGTCCACAACTAGACTGTAACCTACGAGATTTGTATCTTAGCAAGGAACGATCTATTTATAAACTATTGGTAGCGTTATTTTTACTTTATAATTTTAGAACGATAAATCTCTTTTCCGTAATAAAGAATGTTGGGCGATATAGGAAATTGGCGAGTACGTTATAATTGGCGGGGTTTTTTCGAATTAAGATTTATTTACCACTTACCAGTCCCCAAATCTTCCCGCACCGCTAGAGCGCATAATAATGAATGCGCTATATCGAAGTACGGGTACATTTTCAGCTTTATGACCTGGTTGGCCAGGTCTAAGAAGGCTTCGGGATCCATAGCGGTGGATTGTTGTGTAACTTAGGATTAATAATGTATTTCTAACTTAACACCGACGAATTTGTCACGGTCACGTGTCCGCGACTGTTCGCGGGCGAAGTAGCCGCGAGACTAGCCTACCTATGGCCCAGCTCGGTCATTGGCTGTACAGAAGCGATAGTGGCTTTTTTTATTATTATTTTGGTCTCCATTAGCAATCGGAATCTCGGTAGCTGCTTTGCGTGTTATAAACAACAGCTGTCACTCTTTATTACATTCCTTTTTATTTTTCTAGCAATGATTACATTACGTTTCTCAATTTCGTCGGTCACTCTCAAGTTTCCGTAGTGTAGCGGTTATCACGTGTGCTTCACACGCACAAGGTCCCCGGTTCGATCCCGGGCGGAAACAGCTCTTTTTTGCTTTTTTTTATTTACCTACTTTTTATCATACTTCTTATCAAACCAAATATTTTGAAATAAATAAAACTTATCAAGCAGGTGAAATTTAGTATCACTTATTATTATGATTCAGTGCTGAACCGTTTTGGTAGAGCATTGACAAAGAAAATAAGGTTTATTTTCAAGCTAATTTTTCCACTATCTGATTCAATATTTAAATATTTCATCTGATTGGTCTGCTGAACCATATTTCCGCTCCACACCACATTTTTTATACGAGTAGGTATAGCCTATGTTACTTCTGGATAAAGTAGTTTTGTAATGGTGAAAGAAGTATTAAAATCGATTCAGTAGTTTCAGAGTTTATCGATTACACAAACAAATCCTAACTCGTTTTCGTATACCTAGATTGAATATGTGAAAAGAGCAGCCGCCGAATTTCTGGCTGGTTCTCGGTAGCAGGAAAGGCATTTCGAAACTAGTACAGTAGTAGATTCACTTGTATCAAAAGCACTTAGTATAAAAGGTTTATTTGAGTGAAAAATCTTTTTATTTTATAGGATTCTAATTTCTATGACGTTAAATAAAACAACACTACAGTAATTCATATAAATATATTTGCCATGGTTAATTCACCAGTTATAAAACATTAAAAAAGGCCTTAAACAATAAGTTATGTATAAAATATTATTATTATAATATAATGTTAATTCGAGAAAAAGCATGATTAGGAACAGTTCTCGTCAGTCTTGTTCATTTGTTACATACACTGTACACAGCCAAAACTTTGGAAATATTGTAATTCATGGTTAAGATGACATTAGTACTGATTCTGAGCGCACCTTGGAGTATTTGCATCTCTTTCTTACCAATGTAATATGAAAAGGACAGACAAACCTAATTTAATTTAGAACTGTCAAACCTCGTGACTTTAGGTGCCAGTTGTGCTTCAAATTTGTAAAGTGCACTAAAACTTAGCCTTTAAGTTAAAAAATCATATTCCGTCCTTTTTTCTTTTTAATATTAAAAAGAAAAAGATGCAGATTTCTCTAGAGATTGTAGATTTACTCCCTAACGCAAGATATTGAGGTTCAATTTTTAATAGAATAACTTCACTAGTGACCGTATACTTTTTAAATCGAAGGACTGTTTGTAGCTTTCTAGAAACTTCGTATTAAAAATTGCAATCCATCGAATGCCACCTTAACCCTGTTAATAAATAAATTTTGATTTCTTTTTCAAACAGTAACGATATTTCCTTAATTACTAACGTCAAATAACATATTTTTATTAAGGCACTAACCCCTTATAATTACGAAAAAATATCAAAATTAGCATCGATTCTGTTTTAAAACAATTTTTTCGCCGACTTCAATAAAAGGAGGAGGTTTTCAATTCGTCGGAATCTTTTTAAAATATTTCGTAACTTCAGAATTAAAGCGACCTATCTAAGAAAGGAAAATTTTGGCCAAAAGTCGAAAAATTATTGTTGTCTATTTTAATTTCAGGTGTAAGTTTGTCTCTTTGTACCACAATAGGATTGTTTAAAATAAGATTCGATGAAGATGGACCCAAGTCGTTTTATGATCAAAAAAATTGGAAATAGGTCTCTTTAATTCTAATAAAATTTCGAAATAAGTCTGTATAGTACTAAAGGTACAATAAATGTTTCGAGCGATATGAAGACTAACAAATTACATTTTAAACAATAAATACTACTTATAGAAAAAAAAAAACACTTCGCTTATGTTTATCTAAAGAGCATTAGGAACTTAGTTATTTACTGCTAGCTGCCAAGCATACAATTGTTTTTAAAGTTCTTTAGTTGCATTTATATTGAAAACAATAAAAAAAAAATTAGGTGATTATTTTCGCGACAGGTCGACATGGCAATCGGGGTATGAGGCGGGGGGACGCCCCGCACACCCGCACGTCACTCGCGCTATCCCGCACCGGATTAGTGCGGGGGTTGTGCGGGTGTGCGGGCCGTCCCCACCTCGAATGCCATGTCGACCTGTCGCGAACTATATATATAAATTTCATAAAATCCACACTATGTTGTATAATTAATATAATGTAAATAAATATCTAATATCTGATTTTTCTGATACCTATGGAAAAGCACTACTTTTAAATGACTGAATTGGGCAGTCAGCGATTTTTGACAGATAAAACTTTGGAATCTAACTCGCAAATTCTTAGAAAGTGTTTCAGTCTTAAAGCCCCAGTATTCATTGGTCCAGTGCGTACAAGTTCTAACCAATGAGTATGTATAAAAATCCACAAAATCGGCAAGCCGGTTAGGTCTACCAAGTAGACCTGTACATGTTCGTAGAGTGCATTGGCCGAATGGGTTGGATCAATGTATACTGGACTTTTTATTTTTAGTTTTTATCCAAAATCAGGCCATTATACCTGCTTGACTTCCAAAAGGAGGTGGTTCTCAATTCGACCCGGTTTTTTTAACTTTAGACTCATTTAGACTTAAAAAAACAAATCCGAAATTGTTATTATTTGAGATTCTTAAATTATAGCTTTATAAAAAGTCAAATAAAATTAATAAAAATAGGTTAAAAGGATACCAGCTTACGAATCTAATATCTAGTATTAAAAAGCAATAATAAAATAATCTTTCTCTTTGTGACTAACTGTCATGATAAAGATAAAGAAATTGCTTGATCGTTATTTATTTAAATATCAAACAAGATATTTTGATACTAATTTGCATAGTCAACTTTATAATTACCACATATTTACGACAATAACATTTTAAACTTTAGATTTACTTCAATATTAATATTCACATACTCACCTATACTCTATCCACTGAGAGAAGTAAATATAGGGTTCTCACTGTTACATAATATCCCATACAAATGACGAAGACAAAAATTCAGTGGGCGTTAACCATTTTGGGAGACGGACCAATCACAAACGAATCTGTTTTGCGTACTAACTTATTTCCGTGACTTTTTGTCTTTATCCTTTGCATGGGATTACGTAACAGAGAGAGTCCTATATTAACTTCTCTCCGAGGATAGAGTAAGCATAGTCATTTATTCAATGTTTCAATATATTGTCATGCGCCTAAATACAAAATGTATTTTACTTATGTATCTATGCTTAGGTACAATAGAAAATGTATAAATAAAAATTTATAAAAAAATGTTATAAAAAACCTAAACACTAATTTAATTAATATCGAAGGTAAAATTTGATTATTTATATAAAAGGATAGCCCAATAATAATAATTATTTCCCTCCATAATATTGTCCATCGCACATTTTATCTGAAAATAAATTTTTAAGCGTTAAAAAAGTAAGAATCACCAGATTCGAAAGTTATACATATTACTCAGCTCTTACGTTTGCCCTTGACTACGATCTCACTTAGTGGTAAGTGATAATGTCTAAGATGGAAGTGGCCTAATCTGGAAGGGTGACAAGATCCAATTGGTGGTATAGATCTAATTAATTGCTGTTCCTGCAGCATTGTACCAGAATGCTAAATCGCTTGGTGGCTCAACTCGAGTAGTGTGAGTTCACCTCATCAATACTGACAGAATTCGAGCGTCGAAATACAATAACGTCAAAGTAAAATGGACCTAAAACTCATTGGCTTAAAGGCAAAAATTCAGTACCACCGATTTTAATTTAGCAAGTTTAGCGGAGCGAAGCGCTACTGTAGGTGTATGGACAAACTTGAGCTTTAAAACAAGATGGTTAAAGCTCATTTCAAATCGATTCCATTTTGTATATTTTTATTTTCCCTGCCGGAAATCGAGTCTAGGACTTCCCATTTAATATACCACTTCACCAGGTAGATCAAAGACCTTGTCTTTGGTAAATAAAGAAAAAAAATCTAGGTCAACTGGATGTACCCTATAGGTTTCTTAACAGAGAGACAGACAAAAATTCAAAAAATAAAATTGTTCTGGGGTCTATGTTGATAATAGTTTCTCTATAGTTTTTGACTCCCTTCACTGGTCTTGACAGACACGATAGAGAGACAGACAGACTATAAAGTGATCCTATAAGGGTTCCTTTTTTTCTTTAGAGGTATGGAACTATAAAATCAGAGAATAAAAAAAGAAAATATATACCTTTCTGTTGCTGTAAGGTCCGTCATCAACTGTCCATTTGCTAAAAATAAAGTAAATATTAAAGGCTGCAAAGTTTTTATTTCATACTAATAATTAGATGATACCCTGATTTTAAAGTTTCGGTTTTATAAGAATCCCATGGGACCTTTGATTTTCGGGGATAAAAAAATAGCCTTTATAATGCGGGATGAAAGCTATCACTGTGCTGAGCAGATTATGCCCACGTCTTCTTTAGGGTGGATTTAGTTCTTTTGAAAATCCTGCTGGAACTCTTTAATTTTCCGGGATGAAAGCTGCCTATGTTCTTTCATCAAAATTGGTTAAACAGATGGCCCGTGAAAGACTAACAGACTGGCAAACAAACAAACATACTTTTGCATTTATAATATTAGTATGGATTATTACTAGATGATGCCCGCATTTCGTGGATAATGGTTTATAAAAATCCTATGAAAACTCTTTGATTTTTCGTGGTAAGAAGTAGCCTATGTCAGTGATACACGTTATATCGTACTATTGACAAAATCGTTAGTTAAAGCATTGTGAACAGGGCTGAAAATGTAACAGACAGATAGATAGACAGACAAATACTCTTTCGCATTCATAGTAACATTAGCTTAGGCCCGCGACTTTATCCGCGTGGATTACACAAATTTCAAACCCCTATTTTGTGCCCTTAGGGGTTGAATTTTCAAAAACCCTTCCTTAGTGGATGTCTACGTCATAATGGGCATGCCAAATTTCAGCCCAATCCGTCCAGTAGTTTGAGCTGTGTGTTAATAGATCAGCCAGTCAGTCAGTCAGCTTTCCCTTTGATATATTTAGATGTCAGTTATACTTACCAATTTTATACTGTCTATAGCCATCTTCACTCCTATGAGAGCCAATCTCATTTTGTATGAAATCCATCGTAGCTTCTTTCGTATCGCTACCTCTTTCTTGTTTAATAACGCTATCTCCTTCTAACCTCGCCATTGAATCGTTTAATTCGTCAAAGACAGTTGATTTATCTGTGTTGCTTTTCTTTGGTTTAGATTTTGCTATATTGTTTCCTTTTGCGGAAATGTCTTGTTTCACTGTTTTATCGTCTTGATGGTTTTTTACTGGTATTTTTGTACTAGAAGCTGTCAGAGAAGTATTATCTTCAGTTTCTTTTTCAGTTTTGTTATCTTGACTTTGTTTTACTGGTGTTTTTGTATAAGAAGCGGCCAGGGAATTTCTACCTTCAGTTTCTTTTACAGTTTCACTATCTTGGCTTTGTTTTAATGGAGTTTCTTTAACGGTTTTACTATCGTGACTCTTTTTCACTGATGTTTTTGTATTCGAAGCGGTCAGAGAAGTACTGTCTTCAGATTCTTTTTCCGTTTTAGTATCTAGACTTTGTTTTTCAGGTGTTTTTGTATTGGAAACGGTTAAAGAATTATTATCTTGAGATTCTTTTACAGATGTAAATCTTACAGATGTATCTTGACTTTGTTTTACTGGTGTTTTTATATTCGAAGAGGTCAGAGAAGTATTTTCTTGAATCTTTTTTTCGGTTTTATTATCTTGACTTGGTTTTACTGATGATTTTGTATAAGAAGCGGTTGGAAAATTACTGTCTTCAGTTTCTTTTACGGTTTCACTATCTTGACTTTCTTCTTCTGATGTTTTTGTAATAGAAGTAGTGAGAGAAGTATTGTCTTGAGTTTCTTTAACAGTTTTACTATCTAGACTTTGCTTTTTTGGCGTTTTTGTATTAGAATCGGACAGAGAATTACTGTCTTCAGTTTCTTTTACGGTTTCACTATCTTGACTTTGTTTTACAGTTGTTTTCGTACTAGAAGTGGTCAGAGAAGTATTGTCTTGGGTTTCATTCACATTTTTACTATCTAGACTTTGTTTTTCTGGTGTTTTTGTATAAGGAGCGGGTAGAGAAATTCTGTCTTCAGTTTCTCTTACGGTTTTACTATCTTGACTTTGTTTTACAGTTTTACTATCTAGACTTTGTTTAACTTGTGTTTTTGTACTCAAAGCTGTTAGAGAAGTATTGTCTTGAGTTTGTTTCACGGTTCTACTATCTTGATTATGTTTTACTTGGGTTTTTGTGTTTGAAGCAGTCTCTTGGTCCGAATCGGTGTTGTAGTCGGATCTATCGCTACGACCACTCGTAATGTTTGTTAGCTGTAAAAAAATATCCCATAGTGAAATTAAATAAAGATTTATCATTAAAAGTAAATATTTTTACAAGCATAACTACAAGTACAATGTATCGCGTGTGCGTGTCTGTGTGTTCTTCCGTGTATCACTAATAGGTTTCTGTTACTGTAGTAAACAACCTTATAGCTCTTGTAGGTTTTTTTAATGTAGAAAAAAACTTTTCCTTTGAAAACTGTATCACACGCACCACACATCACATTTAAGGGTTTGGTTATACCTGCGCTATTATAGTTCATACAATAAACTATGTCATGTGTGGCACAACCCGAAAAAAAAGGTCCCAGTAGAACTGTATGCCTTACATATTATATACTAAAGAATACAGCGCTGGTTTTCAGAAACCCTTATTTCTGGGTAGAACAGGGTAGAACCCTGATTTGGGTGGCGCTACGGAGTTCTTCGTGATTGACTACTTACAGTGTAACTAGAAGACTCATCAGAGTCTACGTCGACGTCAACCATCATCTTCTCTATAAGGCGCTCCATGCTGGTTTCACTGGTAGATGCAATAGTGCTAGCTTCTGGCCGTATTCTTTTGTTGCGTTTCACTACCTAGAAGTAAACATTAATGAAATACTTAAGACTCAGACTTAAGACACTGTTAAAACGAGACAGCGTTATACCGCTGGCATAAATCTATCTCGTTTTAACTGAAACTTAAGTCTAAGCAAAGTCAAAGTGCGCTCTATAGATTTTAATCTAAGACTTGCTCTCTTTCTCGCTCGGAAAAAGATTCTAGAACATTCCCTTAGCTTACTACGCTCATAGGTCATATATACGGCTGACATTACATGTTTTTGGATATATAAATATCATCATACTAACCAACACTTCGTCTCGTAATAAGCTGCGTATTATTGTTGTATGGTAAAGTCGAACATTGATTGCAGATGGCTGTACCATAACTTTCTAGCGCCTTGTGTACATGCTTGTATCGTTCTGTTACCCTGGTACTTTAATATTTAGTCTTTAGTTACTTACTCACACTCCCTCCATCAAAAATTTGCATATTGATGGTTAGATAAAGCTATCGCCGTAAGGATATGGTAAACTCGAACATCAACTGCAGATAGCTGTACCTTGACTCTCTCCTCTCTAGTGACTTGTTCAGTGCGCGCTCTCATTATTCTGTTGCCCTGGTATCTTGTCCGGAGGGATTCTAATAATGCACTTAGTGGGAGGTCTACCGATGCTTCGTCCTTGGTTGTGGGGTTACCATTTTAGCACATTGAGACCCCAACATCTTGAGCTATGACAGTCAAAAAGTTCCCTTTTACTCATTAGTTACTTACCAACACCTCGTCTCCATTAATAAGCTGTGTATTATTGTTTCCATAATGCTGTCGCCGGAAGCACATGGTGAACTCGAACATCAACTGCAGATAGCTGTACCTTGACTCTCTAGTGACTTGTTCAGTGCGCGCTCTCATTATTCTGTTGCCCTGGTATCTTGTCCGGAGGGATTCTAATAATGCACTTAGTGGGAGGTCTACCGATGCTTCGTCCTTGGTTGTGGGGTTACCATTTTAGCACATTGAGACCCCAACATCTTGAGCTATGACAGTCAAAAAGTTCCCTTTTACTCATTAGTTACTTACCAACACCTCGTCTCCATTAATAAGCTGTGTATTATTGTTTCCATAATGCTGTCGCCGGAAGCACATGGTGAACTCGAACATCAACTGCAGATAGCTGTACCTTGACTCTCTAGTGACTTGTTCAGTGCGCGCTCTCATTATTCTGTTGCCCTGGTATCTTGTCCGGAGGGATTCTAATAATGCACTTAGTGGGAGGTCTACCGATGCTTCGTCCTTGGTTGTGGGGTTACCATTTTAGCACATTGAGACCCCAACATCTTGAGCTATGACAGTCAAAAAGTTCCCTTTTACTCATTAGTTACTTACCAACACCTCGTCTCCATTAATAAGCTGTGTATTATTATTTCCATAATGCTGTCGCCGGAAGCACATGGTAAACTCGAACATCGACTGCAAGTGGCTGTACCATGACTCTCTAGTGACTTGTTCAGTGCGCGCTCTCATCATTCTGTTGCCTTGGTACTTTAGCGTACGGAGGTAGCGGCGCTTGCCTTGTAAATATGTTACCTGTTGGAAAAACGAGCCTAAAGAAGTACTAGCTAACGGAAAAGGATTTCTCCTAAAGAATAAGATATAGTAAATAACTTCTGTGATATTCCACGGGTAAGGAAGTCAAGATTTTTACTAGCAGATGACTTTTAAGATAAGGCTCTTTTTTTTTCTCTTTCGTCTGGGTTTACAAATATTAGCCAATGTCAAGTTTGTATTTATTTGTAAGAAGTTAGTTAAACTATACAAGTATGGACCCCGTCTGTGCCGGCGCTCGCCGACATACGCACGGTACCCCCTTAGAGCGCTTTCCAGTCAGTTTTAACAAAAAAAAAACACTACAAACAAACCAACACAGACGAAGTCCGATAAGGCTCTTACAGTGGGATTTATTTATCTAGTGGGAAATTAAAAATTGTACACAGACGAAGTCGCGGGCAATCACTAGTAATCCATGTTAATGCGAAAGTGAATTTGTCTGTCTGCTAGTTTTTCACGGCCCATCTGTTTAACCGATTTCGACGAATTTGGTAGAGATAGCTTGCAGCTTGGAGAAGGACGTTACAATATGAGGAGAGCGAGGAAGAACACCCATGGCAGCGGTTGTATGAGCTCTGACTGAGGCCGCTAGGGGGGCGATTGATGTTGTAATATGGCTTTGTTTGTTTGTGGGCTCTATACTCACAACATCAGCTGATCTGAGCGGAGGTTTGCCCAGAGCGAGGTTGATCAGCGATATGGACTCTCGTGTGACCCGTAGCATTATGAGGAGAGCGAGGAAGAACACCCATGGCAGCGGTCGAATGAGCTCCGGCTGCGGCCGCTCGTCTTGATCCACTGGAATAAGCCATGGAATAGGATATTTTACACCAAGCGAGAGAAATCTAAAAATGTATAAGCAAGATAGCTAGTACTAGCAATAAGCAATCGAAAAATGTTAATTTCAGTTTATAAAATTATATAATTCATTTTAAAGATTTCACTTTTTTACCAGTTCTACGCGCGGAGTCTGCCGCACTTTGCAGCCTTCCCCGACCATCACCATAAACCACGTGGTCCATGTACCGAAGCGCTGGCTGCCGAGCTGGTAGCTCTGTTGCGCTTTGCAACACCTTCCTGACCATCGCCATAAGTTGTACTACGACTGTCAGTAGTGTAACTTACGCGGTGGCGGCACGGCCCATCGCGCGCTCTTTTCGACGACCCAAAGCGCGCGGTCCATGTACCGGAGCGCTGACTGGCCGAGCCGGTAGCTCGCCGCGCGCTCTGCCACGCTCTGCAGCACCTCCTTGACTAGCGACACCAGTTCCATTCCTGAAACTAAAACCACATCGTCAATCAACCATTCACTTTAAAATTTTTACAAAGTGACCTCTTTCTTGGCGACGGGTTAGTAGGAGCCATCAAAGTGTAGTTTATATTCTATGTACTACAAGTAAACTGTACATCTAAATAAACATACGTTGTATAACGAATCAATGATGGTAAATTTTATACATCACGTTTTTTATTGCATCGTTCCTACCGCTCGAACCTATATCTCATCATTGCTCTGTTTCTCAGGCATTTCAGTCAACCGCAAGCCTATCTCACATCCCAAAAAAAACCGGCCAAGTGCGAGTCTGACTCGCGCACCGAGAGTTCCATTCGCGGGTAATTTTTCCGTCATTTTGCACGATAAATCAAAAACTATTATGCAACAAAATAAATAAAAATCTGTTTTAGAATAAACAGGTAAATGCCTTTCATATGATACCCCACTTGGTATAGTTATCTTACTTTGAAAATTGCAACACATTTTAATTTTTTTTTAATGATGTAACCACAAATTCATGGTTTTGGGATTTATTCCTTTACTTGTGCTATAAGTGCTACCTACCTGCCATGATTCTAGGTCAACGGGAAGTGCCCTATAGGTTTTCTTGACGGACACAGACAGACAACAAAGTGCTATAAGGGTTCCATTTTTCCTTTTGAGGTACGGAACCCTAAAAAAAGTTAGTTTTACAAGTAGGTCTATTCTGCGTTATGTAATATTATTATGTCGAAGCTATCTAGGCGCTTTTAGTGAGTAAACATTAGTTAATTGTGGGATGATATCACAGTAGTTAATTGTAGTTCCTAATTAAACACTTAATATAATTTAAATCCATGTGCCGACAACATGTGATAGGTTAATTATTCTGTGATAATATCGAACCTAATTTGTTTAATTGACTAGACTGATTTATCTTTGACTAAGTTTTGTCTGGAAAATTCTCTCACCTAGACTTAGTGACCTCACTTCTAGCTACATAATATTATTAATATCAACAGTTTAATATTATAAAGGTGCACAATAATATATCATTGTTATATCACCTGACAATAATCAGTACTTACTGAATATTTTTTACTCTACCTTCTGGGTGTTTGGAATTGATAAAAATACATGTTTAGGTCTATGTGATTACATAATTCATTCCAGATAATTGTTAGGGTTCCGTACCTCAAAAGGAAAAACGGAACCCTTATAGGATCACTTTGTTGTCTGTCTGTTACATCACAAAAAAAAAATGTGTGTTAAAATTCAAAGTAAGATAGGTAACTATACCTACCAAGTGGGGTATCATATGAAAGGGCTTCACCTGTGCATTCTAAAACAAATTTTTATTTATTTTTATGCATAATAGTTTTTGATTTATCGTGCAAAATGTCGGAAAATACCCGAGTATGGAACTCTCGATGCGCGAGTCTGACACGCACTTAGTTGATTTTATAATTTTAATTCGGATTTAAGTTTATGCAAATAATTATTAAAACTAATAAAATAATGTAATAAAATGCTTTGAATAAATGGTATAGGTAAGTAAATAAACGTCATAGTGTTTTGAATAGAATATAAATAATATTCTGAATTCAGAATAATCGCTTGTAAAATTGAAAATGCACTTACAAAATCAATATATCACCCCTATCAAATTCAATATAAAAATAATTTTGCTGCTTCCAAATTACAACAACAATAACTTTTATCTTAGGTAATAAAGTAATCAATAAAAGTAATAAGTTCAAGGCGATGTAATAATTGTTTAAAGAGATAAATCGTGTCACCTTTCCAATAAAATTAAATGGGCTGGAAACTTGAGGCCTAAACTTGGTGGTACCAACACTCACTGTTCAACTTTACTTAATCGGAAAGCAAATATACGTTATCAGAACATTTCCCTCACACAAGTCGATACCTCGACTGCAATGAAGTAAACACGTCTTCTTCGTGCCGTAAACACGTTAATTACTAATAAATAAATCGTTCCTTACGTTTGTTAAGACTTTGACCTCGGGGGTTCGATCCGGGGCCTCTACTCTTCTATACTAATATTATAAAGAGGAAGGTATTTTTTGTAGTTTTGTATGTTTGTATTGAATAGGCTCAAAAACTACTGGACCGATTTCAAAATTTCTTTTACCATTACTTAGAGGGATTCTTCCGAATCCGTATAGGCTATATTTTATCCCGGAAAATAGAAAAAATAAATGTCCACCCGTGCGAAGCCGGGGCGGGTCGCTAGTCGGGTATATAGATAGATAGATAGAAAACTTTTCTGCGCACAAGAAATGAAATAATCGAGACAAAACAAAGAAACTAAAAACAATTGTATGCAAAGGCGGCCTTATTGCTCAGAGCAATATCCCCCAGGCAACCTTTGGTAAAAGGAGAAACTAGGTGTGTTTGATAGTACTAACACGCAATACACAGAATCTTATTTAGTAGTTACAAGTAAGTATATGCGTTTTAAGTCAATACCTGCCATATTCCAGGTTACGTTTCTACACGACAGTGTACCGGAGCGCTAAATCGCTTGGTGGCACGGCTTTGCCGTTAGGGTGGTAACTAGCCACGGCTGAAGCCTCCCATCACACCAGACCAAAGATTTAAAAATTATAAAATTCCAAACCCCTGCCGACAATCGAACCTGAGACTTCCCACTAATATGACAGCGCTCACCACTGCGCCAGGAAGGTCGGCAAACTTTTTATCCCAGCAAACCAGAGTTCCCACGAAATTTTCAAAAACCTAAATCCACGCGAACGATGTCGCGGGCATCATCTAGTTGCTATGATAAAATATCCACACTTCCATACTAATATTATGAATGTGTAAGTGTGACTGTCTGGTTACCTACTCTACAATTTCATGGCTCAACTTATTTTGGCGAAAAGTACGGAGATAACTTGCATCCCGGAGATGGACATAATCTACTTTTTATCCCGGCAAATCAGAGTTCCTTCAGGATTTTTGCAATCGATTGTCGATGTCGGGGCTTTGACTCCGGGCACGCACCTTTTTGGAGTTATGTGCATTTTAAGCAATTAAATATCACTTGCTTTTACGGTGAAGGAAAACATCGTGTGGAAACCTGGCGAGTATGAAGTCGGGCGAGCATGAGAATCTAGAACTCTTTTCGTGAAGCTCACCTCACTTCAACATACCTACATACAAATGTAGAAACAAAATTTATTTTTTAACTTTGTACTGGTTTTGGAAGTCGATTTTTTTTAATTTTACTATGAAACCGTAAAAAGGAATATAATAAAAATACATTAAGTATATCAATAAGTATTTCATAAACAAAAGCTTTAAATAATGTTATTTATTTGAAAATAAAGAGATAGTGAAATCTTATTTTATTAATGTTATCCATTATTATGAATTAATTCATTACTATGTTATTAATACAATTTCTTTCAAAAAGTTCAGTAGGTAGCTATTTTAACTTCATTGATTAGTTTGAGATGATAATATGTAAACAACGACGACATTTAAATGTTATGTAAATAGTTATCATGCTTAGATAATGAAATATAATATATTTGTCTGTGTTGTTTAAATACAAAGTCCATCAATGATTTTTAGCTAAAAAATTGTTTGTTGTTATCATTATGAAAAAGTAGTACAATAATTGATCAAAAATAACAATTTAACTATACAGAAAATAATAAGAGGATTATTAAGCTGTTATGAAGAGACTAGCTTTACCCGCGGCTTCGTCCGCGTAGATTTATTAATCTTAATTCTTAACTAATTAAAGAACCTTCCATGTAGGTCAAATGTTAAACGTTTCTTTATTTCATAATTTTAGTTCTGAAATACAAGGATCATCAAAAACTGCAGAAACGTAACTGTCATAATATATACTTATCTATATATTTGTTCGGGCTAATCTCAGAAACTACTCTACGGATTTTCATACAGTTTTCACCAATTAGAAAGAACAATTATCATCTAAGAAGACAACATGAAAACAATGTACCTACAGTAGAATAGTCCCTCTACTAAGCCAGAACAGGTTGCTGGTAGCAGGTAGGTAGCGGTAGGCAGGTATAAATAAGTATTAAAAAAATATTGTTAGTTTTTGGATGTCAGATAGACACTCTTTTCTTTTAATCTCTAATCTCTAGGCTACCACTGAATAAGAATAAAAAATAAATAAATGCATAGTTAAAATCAAGCACAACCAAGCTCCTAGCATATATGTATAGTAATTATAATAGTGTCAAAGTGCATAGGTTAGTGCAATCACAGCCCGATACGGAGACAGCCAAGACAAATATGCAGCATAACTAATTATTATTTAATCAATAAGGTATAAAATGTAATTTGTTTGTTTGTATTATGATTTTGTTTCTTAATTAAATCTTTTATTAATTAGTTTCTAATTAAATCTACTGCAAACCAACAGCTGTTCTCAAGTTTTTTTGATGTTAAGGCTATAAATTTTTTTTTGATGTTAATAATTATTATTAGGATGCTTACACAGAAGACATGAGATAGTTTTCAATTCTTCAGCATTAATATGTCTCAGATTAAAAGTTTATTACAAAATAATATAAGACAGACCAGTTGATCTATTGAATGGTGTTGATTCCCATATTTTCTCTAAATTAAATTTAGAGTATCATCATCTTTTTATTAACTTCCTCCAGTACATACATCAATATATTATGTAAACACTACTTTCTATCACAATGAAGAGTACGGCATATCATTGAGTACATAATACTATCAGTACGATGGATAATAATAGATATTAAGCCCTGCCGGAACGAAATGATATAAGACGTACTGTAAATAATTGAAATTATTATTATTGATTAGAGATATAAAATAATATTTTATCATCATAAAATAAGTAGATGAAACATATTATGAAAGTTTAAGATGAAACGGATGAAACTTACTTTTCTACAACGCCCGGATACGCCGATAGTCAGCAGGAATAAATACAAACTTCTTCTGTCTAGACACACTGTAATTGGTTAAATTAATAAATGCTTAAGAAATTAACTCTTTAAAGCAAGTTTATAAATAGTTAATCAATGATCGTAATTGATCGATGTGTAATCTCATTTTGTTGGTCGGTGTCTATCCATTGTTGTGTTGTGACTTGTGTGCACTGTGCAGGCAGGCGAATCTTTCATCTGAAGCCAACTTTTGTATGGAGTGCAGTACTGATATATAGCACAATAGCATCCACAGAATCACAACCTCAAAAATCACAGGAAAGGTGACTCGCTCGGCTCCGATAAGTGTGCGTTCAGGTTCACCTTAAAATTAGGTTATTCTCATTGACTCTATGATAACTATTTGGTTTTAAAAAGTCAGTCGAAATGTCAATTAACCTGAAATTTTCTAAAATATTTTTACAAATTTTGGTAAACAAAGTAGCTTGAGCATTAATTTGTTAATCCATAGTGGGAATGTGTATTTAGTCACATAAATCAAGCAAATTAGGCGCCAGGAAAAGTATACTTATGAGAAATTTTTCTAAAAGAAAAATACGTAAGTAACTAGTTAGTTAGAAGAAACAAAACATTTATAGGGTCAGTTTGAATTTTATACGCCTGTCAGGACCTTTTTGAAACACCTTGAGGTATTAGGTGTTTAAATATAAAGTAACTAGGTAGGTACTTAAGTCTATACCATCTAATTTCTGCATTATGTTCGGCTTTTTACCTAGTTTAACGCAATCTAAAGATAGGACCATCAAAGTATATTCAAAAGAGCCAGTAAAAATCGTACTCATATACCTACTGATCATCAAAACTGTAATAATAATAACTCCAGTACTTCCCAGTGAACTATAATAATGAGTATCTTACTTAGGTTTGGTGGCACAATTGAAGAAATAAATCTAACTATCCCTGATTTCCAGATACCAACTGTATGAGCATAAAGTAAAATAACTTTGACATATTGTAATGGCAAGACACTCAACCACCTTGTTTTGTATACCAACATATTTTATTGTTGGACTGATTATTTATTAATCAGTTCATTACTAATTTATAAAGTATGGTAGTTAAATTAAATCATACCATTTTAACTTTACAGTTGTAAACAGTGAATAGGAGTAACGGGGCTAGAAGATTATACATGCTGATACGGAGACTGGAGATTTTTTCCCCTGATTCCTGGTTTAACAACATGAATCGTGCTTAGAGCTCAGATATGCTTACTAGTTAAATTAATTAATTTGATTTGAATTGATGTAGTATACACATTAATTATTCTAAATGATAATTATATTTATTTGAAATTTGTTTTTATACTTCAGGTGATAGTTAAATACCTATTGTCTTTAGTTACTGACTGAAGTCTTATAATAATTATAAATGCAAACAATTTTCTGTGTTTCTATTATTTTATTTTAAACCTAACTATTCAATTTCAAAAAAAGTTAGGAAGATCACGGGAAGAACCCTAGCAGAGCTGCTTGTTTGGTTATGTTGGCAGTACTGTCTTTCTATCAGTGTGAGTGATATAATGTTGGTATTAAAGCATGCAATACATCTCATACATTTTCATAATTTTCGTTTTTGTAAGAAAACGGAAGTGATGCCTCTTATAACGTACCTAGTGATTACATACTCTTTGCTCTCCAGATTACTGGTCTGTGCTCGACGATAGAAATCATAGAGTAAAGTAACAAAGACTATGTAAATCACCAAATAATCACTAGGTAGGTATGTGAGATAATAGGTGGACTTCGTCTGTGTTGGTGTTAGCTGGCGGGCGTGCTCTGCCTTTTTGGTGTTTTTTTTTTGTTAAAACTGACTGGAAAGCGCTCTAAGGGGGTACCGTGCGTATGTCGGTGAGCACCGGCACAGACGGTGTCCATACTTGTATAGTTTAATTGTTACAAATAACTACAAACTTGACATTAGCTAATCTTTGTAAAGCCAGACGAGAGAGAAAAAAAAAAAGATAATAGGTAGGTCTCTTTGTCACTTTTGTTGTACCTACATATAGTTGCATTCACAGATTAATAGAATTACTATGGTTGCATTTCTAGACTGGTATATAGTGATCTGTGTTTCTAATTTCTAATAATTTAGCACACTGGGTAGTGGGTACTCTGTAACATTAAATAATAAAAATGCCCGTGTAATGTGTATGGCGGGCGCAGTGCACTTTTTTTATATCATTCGCAAATCGCAAAACTTATTTGTGTGCAGTAGTGTTTTGGTAAATGCTACAACTACAACACTCTTAATAATCAAGAAAAAAATGTAGTGGTAATCGAAGGTGGTGATGGAATCTTTAGAGGACTCAAATTGCCCTTCGATGAGCGACAGCCTTTCTTTGTACGATCGTTATATGCGAAGTTTTAACATTGTTAATTTCGACCATCGCGTGTCGAGTGCACCGTCCAGCAACTGCGACAGCTCGAACAGTGGAGGTAACATTGACTTGTCTACTGTTATACAACCCACTACAGAAAAACATAATGGGACAGATTTTAAAGAATGCAGTCCTTTGAACACGGTTGTGGATAACGTAGATAAAATTTTCGACAACGATTTAGTTAAAGTCGAGTCACCTTGCACTTCTCTCGCGGCTTCACTGTCCGAGAATTCGTCCGTGACAAATCATTATTTAAATGATAAATCGGAAACCGTCCCAGTGTCCTCTGAAGAATCCAAGTCCGAAGGGTTTCGTACAGTGTTTATAACCTCAACTATGGAGAATAGCAACAATGCGGTGGATAGTGTACCGATGTTCCGTGACGTGAAACAAGACGAGAGTGTTTTCAAACTGCCAATAAGAGAACTGTCCTTCAATGGTACCATACTGAAGCATGTACAAAAATTAAAACCTATAGTAGATCCTATCACAGCTTTGAGCACAGCAAGCATGTCATTAAACATGCACGAAGATGTAGATTCACTGACAAATAATGTACCGGTGTCTGAGGATGTAAGTTTACAGAATGATAGTGATGAAAAGAATACTATGGAATCACTAAACAATCTTAAAGTTACTGAGAGTAATGACTTAGAGCATGAAGACGAAAATTCATTGAAAGAAGATGGTAGTTCAAAGTGGAATCTAGATCAAAGCTACTCCTCTCATGAAGCATCATTTGACAGTGGTGTGCGTTCTCCGGATATGTTTTCTGAGGAAGAAGATGTGGAACCCAGTCCAAAGCAAGAGCCATTCTGGTGCTTCCTCAAAGATTATGAAGCATATGACAAAAGAAAAGTCAGGAAAATTGAGGTATGAATAGAATAGAATAGATTTTTATTCAAATAAACTTTTTAGAAGTGCTTTTGAATCGTCAAAATAATCTACAATGCTGTTCCTACTGAGAAGAACCAGCAAGAAACTCGGCTGTTGCTCTTTTCAATTGTTCAATTTACAATAATATTCCATATTATACAAGCAATTGCAGCCCCGTGCATTGCTGTAGCTAGTCAAATCCATGCTTTTTTATCATTTACATAATCTTCTATTGTATAATATGCTTTTAGTATTAAGTATTTAGGTATTTCAAAAAGGCCTATTTCCATTTTCACACTGAATTTTACAAATCATTTCATATTCACACTTTTCACCTACGTCTAACAAAGTATACATCAGGCATTAGGCATCTTACATTGTTTGGACACAATTTTTAAATTGTATTGACAGGTCTTCAAGAAAGATAAGGTACCCTTTTCCATGAGTAACATTGAATAAAGTATAGAAATACTATTAGATCTTCAACTTAGTATAAAGATTTGTGTATAAGTAAATAAGTTTCACTGATTTTTTTCAAGGAAACACTCCAAGGAGTCTTACCACCGCCATCCGTCACAATCCTAAACACAGATGTGACACAGATGCTCAAAAAATACCATTGTTTCCTTCCTATCTTTAATGGAGAAGAAAATCTGAACATAGAAGCTAACTCTAGGACACCAACCAAAAAAGTTTCCTTCGTGGACATACCATCAGGTCCAGGAATACCTGATGACTTTCAAGAAATAGCTGATGATGTATCTCTAGGGAAATTGAATAACAGTCTAAATAAGGAAGCTTTGAATACAGAATCGGAGGCAAATACAAGTATAAGTGATAGAAGTATTCAGTTGAAAATGGGTACAGAAGCTGAGGCTTTAGAGACAGAGTGGCCTGAGGTGCTGAAATGCAAGTTCCATGATGTTTAGTGAGTAATTTTGTAATCTTTTTACTTAGATACAGTGCCATTGAAGTTTTTCTTTTATCACTAACCATAAGCAAATGCAAAAATGTGTTCATTTTCATTGCATTTTCAGAACCAAAATAGTTCATCATTGCTTCTATTTTATTTATTTAATTAACTAATTTTCAAATAAATTATTGTTTTATGCTATCATCCGGCAGCACTTAAACCATTTGTAGATCCTGGCCTACTTCACAGTCGTTTTTAGAAACTGAAAACTTATTAATTAGTCTTCTTTTGTCCCCCCATCTGTCTGTCTGTCTGGCTGTATCTCATGAATCATAATAGGTATATAGTTGAAATTTTCAGTGTGTATTTCTGCTATAAAAAATTCAAATTGGCTGCCATGTAAATTAAAAAGTACATAATCTTGAATGATGGTAGGGGACCGGTACAAGATCGTAATCACACTTGACCAGTTTATTATGTTATTTTAATATCAAGTTTCCAGTTCAAAGTTTCGAATTATTGAAATGTTAATCAATTTCTTAATAATAATAATTGTTAGGTATGCAATACGAATGCAAGAAAAGGTTTCAATTATAAATCTGGGTTACAATAATAAGAAAACCTTGGTTTCGTTAGTTCTACGTTTGCAATTTCTTTTTCCTGTATAATAATTTATACAATGCAATTTGTGCATTTATTTGTATTGCATTATGCACAGTTAGCTTAATTAGCATGTACTTAATATGAAAACTAATATTATCATAGCCCATATTTTTGTACAATCCATACTATTATAGATGGAAAAATGTGTCTGTCTGTTAGCTTTGGTTCAGCCCATCCACTTAACCAATTTTAACCTAAATTGAATTGGTTTGTAAATGTTAATCTTGTTATATTCACGATAAATGATAATGTAACTAAATTATGATAATAAGGTGCCCGCCACTTCGATCAGATTTTCAAAAATCCTGTGATCTCTTTGATTTTTCGAGACAAAGTAACTCGTCTTTTCCTGGTATGAAAACTATCTTCATAACCAAATTTAGTCAAAACCGGTTAAACAGATGAGCTTTAGAAGCCTAGCAGACAGACAGTTACACTTTCGCATTAATAGTATTAAGTATGGATTAAGCTTGTTGTTCCTTGTGTATCATGGACTGAATGCGCTAAGTAACGCCACAGACAGTATAAATATAGACACAGTAGTCTTTAAAAAAAAATTAAAATGCGAGCAATGAGCAGGCGGGTCACCTGGTGTTAAGTGATTACCGCCGCCCATGAACATGTGCAGCACCAGAGGTAACGCCGATGCGTTGCCGGCGTTTCAGGAATTTGTGGGTTCTCTTCTTGAATAACCCCATGTTGTAATCTAGTGGGAACACCGCCGATGGGAGTTGATTCCACAGTTTGCATCTAGCACAATGGGCGGTTGATCTGCACCAGGCCTTTGATTTCCTGGTAAATGACGACCAGGACAATACATCGACATACTACGTAGGCCAGATCGGGTTGCTCTTTCATCTCGCACTTGCCGCACGCTTTCTCTGTCCAGACGACTTTGTAGAACCTCTGTATGTAATAACTTAATCCTTTCTCTGTCATAACACCTATCCAATATTTATGGCTCAAAAATGTTAAGAGCCCAGAGCCGTAAAGCCAGTTTGAAACAACCAATATTTATTTCCAGTTACAATGTAACCTGCTACTCAGAGAAGTTTGAACTGCTGATGCAACGCTACGGGGAGCGGTTTGTGGGGGGGGAGACAGACACTAGTGTGAACGTCCACTCAGGGGGACTACAGTCGCCGAGCAGTGCCAGCAAGAGAAAAGCTCTTCGACTGAAGTGAGTGTGATGTTTTATAGAGAGGTGATAACCGAGTAGCATATTGGTGTCGATTCTGATGTTTTGAACTAAATTTTGGGAATCTGCATCTTTTTCTTCTAATATTGCTAAAAAAAGACAGAAAACGAATTTTAAATATCTTCAGCGAAAAAGGCATCACTTTTTCGTCTGTCTGTCATGACCCTTTAAGGGAATTAAAACCTATAGGGTACTTCCTGTTGAATTAGAATCATGAAGGCAGATAGTAATGTCTTATAGTACAAGGGAAAAATCAGAAAATCGTGAATTTGTGGCTATATCACAAAAAAATAATTAAAATGTGTTATTTCTTTTATGACTATACGGAATCCTTCGTGTGTGAGTTCGGTTCGCACTTGACCGGTTTTTAGACATAGGACAGTAAAATACCAAAGTTTATGAATGTATCAGGATGGCACAAGTGAAGTCTCCAGGTCGAAGATTATCGCACTTGGCGCGTCGTCGCCAGGCGTTCTGCAGCGCTGCCACCATCAACGAGAAAGCGCAGGCCACCAATTCCAAGATGGTCCTCATTGATAAAAAGTAAGTCTCTAGAATTGTTCAACTACAATACCTAGTAGCATCATCATCATTATCAACCGATAGATGTACATTGTGATCTTGCGCCGCGCGCCGCCTGAATCCAGCGGCTTGCAACTCGTTTGATGTCGTCAGTTCACCTAGTGAGGGATCTTTCAACGCTACGCTTTCCCGTGCGAAGTTCTTGGAACTTCAACATTTATCAGTTTTTTGGACTATGTGCTCTACCTTTTGCCATATATCATTGCTTCGGTGTAAAACAGCCTTCAGATTTATTTAAACTTTCTGTATATCTACTTGTATTTTTTTGACTTAATGCACAATGATTAAATTGAAAATAATAAACTACTTCAATTTTCCATAAACATGTACTGACAAAGACAATTTCGAAGTTTCTTTCCACACAGAAAGCTGATCAACTCGGCCGAACGAAAAAGCCCACGAACGAGACGCACACCCGGCAAAAAAACACCCTCTCGCAAAACACCGGGCAGAAAAACCCCAGGAAAAACCCCTAAAGGACAAAGCGGGGGATCTAGCAAGAAAAAAGCTATGAGACGGTTGCTTATGGACTCAGATATGGTAACAAGATCGCAGCCTCGAGAATCGCTAAAAAGGGCCTTATTTGTTAGTCCAGAACATAGGAAAACTATGCCGCAAACGACTTCATCCGTCCCTCATCAGGCTATGAAGTCTAAACGGGCTTTATTCAGTTCACCGGTAAGACAGGCAGAGACTAAAAGCCAAGATGGGACATCTAGTGATCAGTTTTTGAAAAGGAAAAGAGATTTCGACGATGAAGATAATAGTAGGAGTAAAATTGCGAAGAGTTTGTCGTTCGGTGGCGACAGCATTGGCAGTTCTCAGACTGTGGCATTCAGTAGACGTGCTTCCGAAGTGCTGGCTACGAGAACCATGGCTGAATTAAATGAAACTCACAAGAAGGTACGTGTGATGTAAAAAATTGGATTGAATAAAAAAAGTCGATGATATTATGTGCGCGACTTTGTTTGCGTGTATTTAGGTTTAATTTATGTTATCAGTCTAACTCTTAAGATAAAGATAAAAATCAAATTCAACGTTTTTAGGGTTCCGTACCTCAAAAGGAAAAACTGAACCCTTATAGGATAACTTTGTCTGTCCGTCTGTCCATCGTGTCTGTCAAGAAAACCTATAGAGTACTTCCCATTGACCTAGAATCATGAAATTTGGCAGGTAGGTAGGTAGCACAAGTAAAGGAATAAATCTGAAAATCGTGAATTTGTGGTTACATCATTAAAAAAAAATTAAAATGTGTTTCAATTTTCAAAGTAAGATAACTATACCAAGTAGGGTATCATTTATGAAAGAGCTTTACTTGTATACATCCTAAAACAGATTTTTATTTATTTTTATGCATAATTGTTTTTGATTTATCGTGCAAAATGTTGGAAATATTTTTTCCAGTTACCGAGTACGGAACCCTCAGTGCACGAGTCTGACTCGCACTTGGCCGGTTTTTTAATATAAAAACTGACACGCATTTTGAAGCTGTTACTCCATCCATGTATTATTTGACCACGGCACTAGACGTTACGGCCGTATTCACAATCATTACTATGAGGTCTCACAGTGCGTTCGAACGCATAGTATAGGTTCCACCAATCAGATCATTGTCAATTGACGTGATACAGTAATCTGATTGGTGGAACCCACACTGTGCGTTCGAGCGCATTATGAGACCTCATAGTCACGTTTGTGAATACGGGTGTCAGTCATCAACACAACAATAGAGTAAGATTGTTTTCACAGAAGCTGCTGTGGGCGGTGACAGAAGCACTCCGCCTACACGGCTGGCGCATGTCGTCTCCAGGGTTCAGGGAGAAGGCATCTGCCTTGGCGCAGCTCACGCGCAAGCTGCTGACCTTACCCCCGCACGCCGCTAAGCTGGCAGCACCCAAGCTGTCCACCTCTGATACTCTGTTCAAGTTAGTTTTACTTCTCTTCCATGCCAATAGAAATACATATGTAGAAAGGTAAACTTTTGCAAGTGCTTTAGAATCGTTAAATTAATCATCTTTCACTGGTTCGCAACACCTTTTCGACCGAGAATAAACCAGCAAGAAACTTAGAATATCTTAAACTTTCCATTCTCTACTATTTTAGTTTTTAGTTTATTGTTTCTTGTTTTGTGAGCAATAAAGTTGTCTATACAGGGTTACTGGTAATATGTCGGCAATCTGTTAAGGGGGTGTAGGCGAAGTAATTTGCAACCAAATGACCCCTAATGACCCCTAGGCAAATGTCAACCATTTTCGAGTAATTTGACTTTTTGTGTTTTTTAGAAGAATTTGAGGTATGCAACTTTGAAAATTTATAAAAAAAAACCAATGCATGAATCTTTTTTATTTTTATTATTATTTGCTTGCTAACACTTCAATACATAATAATCAACCATAAAATGATACTTATCTTTAATAGTTTTTAAATCACAGCTACAAATCTGTACAAGTTTCATAATTTACACCAGGTGGTCTGACAAAAATGGTCGATTTATGTAAAAAATTACTGAAGAACTTTA
This sequence comes from Maniola jurtina, assembly GCF_905333055.1. Taxonomy (NCBI): domain Eukaryota; kingdom Metazoa; phylum Arthropoda; class Insecta; order Lepidoptera; family Nymphalidae; genus Maniola; species Maniola jurtina. The sequence goes on along the minus strand of NC_060048.1, from coordinate 3,976,024 downwards.
TCGGCAGAACACATGAAAAACATGTACAACTTCTCAGCTATCCAACGAGATACAATATGGTACCAGAAATTAGAAATTGGCCGAAAAAAATGCAATTATTGTGAAAAAAATGAAATCGTCTTAAGAATACGAAATAATATCTCAACGTCGAATTTTATGGTAATATTCTTATTTCTTATTTAGGATGAGTAATGAGTTATAATTAATCTTACAATTCATTTTCGAAGTATAAAACTCTAAAAATAACACTCTAAAAATAATGAGAGTTCCAAGAATGACATTTTTAATCCTTTGTGTGAACACGTGCACAAATCAGCGCTCTCGGATAAGAAGAGCTTAAAAACATTATCTAGTGACTGGATAGAAAAAACAAAGGCATAAATAGCCAGATTTGCCTAACATTTTTCAGAGAATAGGATAATAATTAAAGCACTGGCAAGTACAATAACATTAGGTGAAGGGTGGGATCCTTAACTTATTTAATTGTATTGTATTTATAAATTCTTAGACTTAAAAGATAAGACATTTAAAATGTTTCATAATTTGCGCAAAACTGCAAAAAATTACAGTTTGCTTGTGCCACTCGTACTGTACAGATCATCTCTACCTAAGTTGGAACCTACATCATTGTGAATTTGGAAGTGAATTGACCTGGCTTTTTCTTATGGACTGTTTCTGGCATACTCTGTGATTTGGCTTGTGATTGGACTCTGATTTATTGCTCTCCCGACAATTTGGCGCGTCAAAAGGACTAATGGCTGCAGAAAGAACCCAGTACTCCAATGAGGAATACGCCAATATCCTTTTTTGTTATGGATATTGTGACGGCAATGCTTTGGCCGCTCGCCGTGAATATCTTCGCCGATTTCCTGGCCGCCGAGTACCACACAGGTCTGTCTTCAGTGATGTTTATCGAAGAATTAGAGAGACGGGACGGGTGCAGAGGAGACAATCCGATTCTGGAAGACCACGTGTGTACGCTCCAAGTGACGAAGAACGAATTCTTCGTTGTTTTGAAGAAAACCCCAGAACGTCAACAAATATTGTGGCAAACCAACTTGGAATGTCACAGTGGAAAGTGTGGTTTACTGTACACACTGCAGGATTATACCCGTACCACTACACACCTGTGCATGTAATACACGAAGGAGATCCCGTAAGAAGAATGGACTTCTGCAGATTCATGCTGAATGCAGACCTAGAAGATAATATGTTTTTTAGAAAAATTCTATGGACAGATGAGTCCAAGTTCGACCAAGACGGGATCACGAATTACCATAATGCACACTTCTGGGCACCTAAGATAGAAGAAAACCCAAACAAAAAGAGATCAAAAGGCTCACAACGACGTTTTTCTTTAAACGTGTGGATGGGTATAATAAATAGTAATTTAGTTGGTCCACATTTTCTTCCTAATAATTTGAATGCAGACTCGTATGAGACTTTTTTGAGAGAACATTTATTTGCATTATTAGAAAACGTACCTCTGGAAATAAGAAGAGGAATGAGATTCCAGCACGATGGATGTCCAGCACACTGGAGAATAACAGTTCGGCAATGGTTAGACACTAATTTTCCCAATCGATGGATAGGCAGAGGAGGCCCAATTCCTTGGCCAGCAAGATGTCCAGACCTGACACCTATGGACTATTATGTCTGGGGACATATGAAGAGCCTAGTGTACGATGTCTCACCAGTGCCATCAGTCGAAGAATTGAAAATTAGAATAATAAATGCAGCTAATTCAATAAGAACCAATTTGACAAGTAATGTAGTAAAATCTCAATTAAGAAAAAGAATGCGCCTGTGCATAAGAAATAGAGGGTCACATTTTGAAAATGAACTTTAGAATTTAGTTTTAATGGCTTAGTGTAACTTATCTACGTAATTATTTTAAACTTCCTAAACGATTATTGTAATTTTTGATTGCAGATAATTTCGTCTTTTTAAAAATAATTGTATTTTTTTTCGGCCATTTTCCGATTTCTGGTACCATATTGTATCTCGTTGGGTAGCTGAGAAGTTGTACATGTTTTTCATGTGTTCTGCCGATAAAGTTCTTCAGTAATTTTTTACATAAATCGACCATTTTTGTCAGACCACCTGGTGTAAATTATGAAACTTGTACAGATTTGTAGCTGTGATTTGAAAACTATTAAAGATAAGTGTCATTTTATGGTTGATTATTATGTATTGAAGTGTTAGCAAGCAAATAATAATAATAATAAAAAAATTCATGCATTGGTTTTTTTTTTATAAATTTTCAAAGTTGCATACCTTAAATTCTTCTAAAAAACACAAAAAGTCAAATTACTCGAAAATGGTTGACATTTGCCTAGGGGTCATAAGGGGTCATTTGGTTGCAAATTACTTCGCCCACACCCCCTTAACGGATTGCCGACATATTACCAGTAACCCTGTATATCTATCTAATAGAGAATAATAGACTGCATTATCACTTACCACCAGGTGAGATTGCAGTCAAGGGATAACTTGTATCTGCATAAATAAATAAAAAACCTCAGAAATGATGAAATTGACATCAATTTTCAATTAATACCCCAAAATATGTGTTATTTCTCGTCCTCAGACTCGCTCGTCGATACGTGTTCGCGATCATCCAAGGCCGTACAGTCGAAGAGTGTTTCCAAGACGAGCAAATCAAACTCTCAACCGAAACTAACAAGTTATCGGGATACATATCCGCAACCGCCTACCAACAGATGAAAACCAAGCAAATACCCTGCACTCTGACCTCTCAGATCAAAGAAAATACTTGCAACGACGGGTCTATGAAACAAGAGCAACCGCGGAGTACATCCAAAAATATACTGCAAGATAAAATGGTCAATATCGATAGTAATTCCAATTCAAATAGCAGTGGCTTCGGCATGTTGGAGAAAATAGCTGTTTTTAGGTCACACTCTATGCCTTCATTCGAGGAAGCGGCGAAAATGAGGGCCAGAAGACAAATCAGTTTTGACAGTGTGGACTTTCCTAAAAGGTGATGTGTGTGATTTTAAATGAGAGTATAATGTGCAACGGCTCCATCAGTTTAGTTGTGACGTTAGTTAGTATTATTATTTATTTGAAAAACAACATATTAGGTTTCTTAACGTATTTTGTTTCTGCAGCTCAATATTATTTTTGGCTCTCTCAACTCTCGCAACTCTTATGGCTTTGCCTTAGTAAGGCATCTTCTAGGCAGGTGCACTCCTCCTTAGACTGCTTCATCACTTACTACTTGGTGTGATAGCAGTCATGCGCATGTTTATTTAGTTAAAAAAAAGGTTTCTAACCTGTGAGCTTGTCTACTGAATAAATTGCATAAACCATAGATTTTAATTGACATAACCAGATTTTTTATTGAATTTCTTGTCGATCGTGCAAGTATCGATATTGTGAAGTATCGATATCGTGAAGTATCGATTTTATCGACTGGACCCATAGGGACAACGTTCATTTGTTAGTGACGTAATTTGAAGACGGTCCCTTGGCAAGCATTTTATGGATTCAAATAGCTTCTAATTTAGTCACAGACAAGATTCATAAGTGCTTCCTTACTGTTAATTTGTTTTTAATTAATTATAGTTTTATTTTGTTGTTTAGCATATCTACGTATTTGGGGAAATTGTCTTAACGATAATCTCTAATTAGTGTGGGTATGATGACGATTGGTGTCGCAATCTTAAGCTGTTAATATGTAGACTGGTGCAATGTTTTGTATGTATATCAGTCTGGATATTTTGTTGTTTAGCATGTCTACATATTTGGGGAAATCGTCTTAAGGATGATATTCTCTAATTAGAGTGGCTATGATGACAATTGGTGTTGCAATCTAAAGCTGTATAATATGTAGACATGTAATTTTTTACTGTATAATATATCAGTCTGGACATAATATGACTCAAGTTACTACGAACCTTATTGCGCGTACTGTGCGTTCGTTTCAAAAACTCGCGCCGCGCACCATTTTTAATACTAAAGCTTTTCTGGGAATTATAATTTTAACTGCAATTTGTTTGTTTTAAAAATTAAATTAATAAACTACGAAAATCGGTTCAAAGATAAATGTTTCAGATTCCAGGTAACAAATCAATTTTATAATATTAATAAAAATTAGCTGTAGTTTCATGTATTTTAATATTAAAAATTACTAAAATGTAATAAAAAAATACAAAAAATGTTTTTAAAGAAATTCTGATAATTTGATAACCCTAGTGGACCACTATTGTAAAAATAGTATGCTTTTAAAGAAAAATTTTAACATAAATAATATATTTTCTTTCAATTATGTTAGTTAATAGTCAAAACCGGGACTGTCGAAAAGAATATTTGTATTTTTAAGGGATAAATAAGGAGATATCAATCAAAGTATACTGCTATAAATATATTCACTTCCAAGTGAAGTGGGTAATACATACATATTTTAAATTGTGTTGTTAGGTGTTGTTGCGCAATTTAACGGCGCAACGATCGATGAATAGGCTGGCATGCAATGCGCAATGACCGACTAGTGTGCACTGAATACATACATTAAATTGTGTTGTTAGGTGTTGTTGCACAATTCAACGGTGCAACGATCGATGAATCGGCTGGCATGGAATGCGCCACGTCATACTAGTGTGCATGGTGCAGTGTGCACGATTGTGACTGCGATTGCCGCCTGTCGCGTAGCAACACACGACAACACAGAAGTCTGTATGCACCTTAAAAAATACAAATTTCATAATAATTTTTTGTTTACTTTTATTTTTTATTAGTAACTATTATGCTGTGCAAAGTAGTGTTAAAGTGTGACTCGACTAACTAGTAACTCTTTAGTAAAAATGTGTTACTATCACTGAGTTTGATCTCGGATCAGATGTTTTTGTAATGTACAGCAAGAATAAACTTTTTTCATTGAAACCCAAAAGTTGTTTATTTTTATAACTTCCTTTACTTTTTATGGGTAGGTATTTTGTAAAGTTTGAGCGTTTAAATTATCATGACTGAGTGGTATCCATCACACTAATATTATAAAGGCGATAGTTTGTATTTGTGTGTTAACACTCTTTCACGCAAAAACTACTGGACGGATTTGGCTGAAATTCGGATTGGAGATAGATTATATCCTGGACTAACACATAGACTACTTTTTATCCCGGAAAGATTTTTATAAAACCTTAATCCACGCGAACGAAGTCGTGGGCATCAGATAGTTATAAATCTCTGACGGCTGAACTCACGTCTGGTGTATGTCCGACCAGTTTTGGTCGTCTTTCAATGGGCTTCTGTTCGCGACGCGGTGTCAAGAGTCTCCATGGTGGGACTAGTAGGTACTAGTTGAACACTCCAACATAGCCGTCAGAGATTTAGGATCTTGTTGAGTACCTAAGTAATATACTCGTAGATACTCTCACTTATACTGTAGTGACAGTATGAACATCGCTCTAATATTATAATTATTACTTGTCAAAAACTTACTACCACGCAAAAGGAAAATGGACCTAACATCCTTCCTTCATCCATACATCTACAGTCTACAACCAACAGCCCAAGCGGTCGCCGGAAAAGTAAAATCATCTTCGCTGCTACGTAATTCCCTATCGCTAATCACACTATCATGATAAGATATCCTTAATGTAGTCATTAAAAGCCAATCTATAATTGCATTGTTTGTAACGCTTTTACCGATTAGAGAGGCTTTGTTTTTTTAATAAAAAAAAAAAGTTGAAACATGGGTATGTGTGAAACAAAATATCCAGGTTTGACCCAAGATGTCCTGGAGGACTATGCTTCTTTGACTTATTTGAATAAAGGAGAGATATTACAGTAAGTAGTCGCTACCTAAGTACCTAATATATTTTAAGTACCTACCTATATTTATTTTACTTTCTGTTAAACTTTTACAGTTTGATGAAAAAGTTTTACTCAATCGACCCAGGCAAAATCGAGAAGGATTACAATCATCGGTTTAAAAAGGAAGATATTATTAAAAAGTTTCATGTTTTAAAAGTAAGTGTTTAAGTACTATAGGTAATTGTTTAGGTAGTTACTTAATTAGGTTTCCTTAAATATTTCGATTCATTAATTGGAAACCCAGTGTAGGCACTGTGTATGTAAACTGTAGAGAAAAAAACGGTTGCGTTTTTGTTGACTGTGGACACCAAGACACCACAGAAAAGAAATAATGTGACTACCCCATCTTGAATTTAAAAATTATTTTCGTTCGCTCGCCAAGAAACCTAATGAAGGATGCCCGCTTAAAAAATTAAAATAGGTACAATTATAAGCTAGCGATCTTGTAGGTATTTGAAAATGGTCGTTATTTTCGTAATCACTGTTCCAAGCATAGACTTACGATTTTTCGCATGGTTCCAAGAAGAGACCTCGAAAACGGCACCGATTTCACATGGTCACAAACTATCTATTAGTAATTAGACGAATGGCTCTGGGAGACTACAGGAGAAGCTGATTGCTGTAGTAAGTACATATCGGTTTATCGCATTAGCTGCATTACAGTTTTAACATTATAGTAATAATACATTTATTTTGCAGAATAACCCTTTCCAAGATCGCCTCATCCGCGTGTTTTCATCTCAAAAGGACAACTGCTTCTCCTTCGAAGATCTCTTGGACCTATGTTCTGCTATGAGCTCTGAATGCCCGCCTGAAGTAAAAGCCGCATGGGCTTTTCAAGTTTTTGGTAAAAAAAATTTAATCTGTAGGTTTTTAAATCTGTAATTTTTTAAATCTATGAACCCTCTCTCTCTCTCTCTCTCTATCCGAGGAAATAAGTAAGATAGCGCTCTCTCTCGTAATCCCATACAAATGGTAGCTAGACAAATGAATCACAAACCAATAACAAACTTTTTATTTTTACAGACATGGATGAAGATAACCAGATTTCAACTTCAGACATTTGCGTTATCCTGGATCGCTTGACTTGGGACCCAAATAACCGTACCAATTTTTTGAATAAAGAATCTAAACTGAAGATTGCTGATGTGGTACGTATTACCACAGGTGGTATTACTTTGAACCCTTTCTCTTAATGATACATTAACTGCGTTATTTACTTTATTAGGTACTTTTTAACCGACTTCCAAAAAAGGAGGAGGTTCTCAATTCGTCGGGATCTTTTTTTTTTTTTATGTATGTTCCCCGATTACTCAAAGACCCCTGGACCGATTTGGAATTTTTTTTTTTTTTGTTTGAAAGGGTATACTGTGCAGGTGGTCCCATATAAATTTGGTGAAGATCTGATGAATATCTTCGGAGATGGAGAACAGAACTCCTCAATGGATAGGAGCAAATTGCTCGCGATCAGTGTAATAGCTTAGTAAACAGTAGGGTTTTAACTGGGCACAGCATATTATAGTACAGTGGGGCCACTAAAATTTGTGAAATAAAAAATTTTCAAAAGAAAAATAAAACCGACTTCAAAAACGACAAACACTAAAAAGTAAAAAATAACTTTTGTTTAGCTACACGTGTAATGCACCTAGGTATGAAGTCGGGCGAGCTTCACTCTTGGATTTCTAATTTTGTTTTAATATGCTCGCTCGACTTCATACCTAGGTGCATTACACGTGTAGCTAAACAAAAGTTATTTTTTACTTTTTAGTGTTTGTCGTTTTTGAAGTCGGTTTTATTTTTCTTTTGAAATTTTTTTATTTCACAATTTTTTAATTCACTATAACCGCACGCTTCACCACAATACACGTGATAGAAAGTGATTATTTGGCCTAGAATGGAATGCGTTTACCTAGAAAAAGCCCGGATTATAACACTGCGTCTCCCCTCAACAGGAATCTCCCATTCCGGGGCGATGAACACTTGAAAAGAGCAGCCGCCGAGTTTCTTGCCGGTTCTTCTCGGTAGGAACGGCATTCCGAACCAGTGGTAGATTATTTTGACGATTCAAAAGCACTTGTAAAAGTTAAATTGAATAAATTATTTAGAATTAGAATTTGATGGTGATTCCGTGACCTACAGTTCTAGTTGATCAAGGAAGAGTAGGTATTTCAAACCCTAGCCATGCATCCATATGAGCAATGATGGCGCACCAGCGTACTGTAGGTACAGCGTAAAAAGGTGGTGAGGGGACAAGATTGAAAAGCTCTCGAGGATTGGTACTTTGTACCTATTTCAATTGACTCACATTAATCTGTTTATTCTCCAATTCCAGATATTAAAAGAAATCAACTTGGACAAAAGCGGCAGTATTGGCATGAGCGAGTTTAAGCTGATTTTGGCGAGGATACCGGAGTTCGCGACGTCATTTTACTTTCGACTGTAGGTAGTTTACGCCTACATATTTATAAAAGTGTTCATTTCGAAGATTGTTTTATTATTTATCCCACTTCTGATGTTGGACATCAGAAGTGAGATTATACCTAAGTATCGCACTTTTATACAAATAATTTCCAGTTGTCTTAATGATCGAAGAAAATGGATAGTAATAATAATAAATTAATCTTTTATGTATTATCTAGTAGCGTAAAATAATAATAAATCAGTTCAAAATAATTATTCGTTATCTTTATTTTCAACATCTGGTCGACTTGGTGCTTTGTGCAGAATTTAGATATATTTTGCCAAAATCTCGGATTTCTTCGACGACAGGTACATTACTGTTGTGAGGTGTTGTAAAGTAATTTGGAGTCACGATGGGATCGACCAATCGGAGCATCTAGAAGTCATCGCGCCATCACCACGACGGACTGATGTATATACTTACATAGTTACATCGTCTTTATCGGTCGCCTGATTTCGCGTCACGACACTCGACAACAGTAATGTGTTACAACTTTCGAAATTTATCTGATGAAAGCTTTACAAGCTGCTTTATTAAAGCGCCCAGCGAGAGTGCGGTCTGGCAAGGGAGGAATACCGCTTGTACGGTGACCGGCAACAGGCAAAACCACTGGCTGCTTATACTTCACGTGATAACTCGGGAACGATAGATACGTCCTGAAAATATTACCAATGGTTTAATATTTTTAAACCTAGACAGATTTTTTAGAATATTAAACTGGAAGACTGTAAACTGAATTATGGTACAAACACGTTGCAGTGTTGTAATTTGTTGTGACCACTCAGAAAAAAAAGAAAGGTCGTGGAAAGAACAGTCTTCATCTCATGATGAAAATATATCTATCGCGTCACATAACTTCGTAGTCGTGACAGAACACAGTTTTTTAGGTAGGTTACCTATTTCTTTTTTATTCGATGACAAGTTAGCCTTGACTGCGATCTTATGGTGGTAGATAAGTGACGAACTGATGATACAGTCTAAGATGGAAGCGGGGTAATTATGGCAATTTTAATTAAATCCATTATCCCTACCTAACTGGTGTCTACGCGGCATCGAATCCGAAAGCTAAATTAATTCGCGGCACGACTTTGTGGTAACCGCAGAACTTATAGCTATTTCCAAGTTAGCCCACTCCCATCTTAGTCTGCATCTTTTACTACCAGCTATCAAGTCGAAGTCAAGGGTCGTAACGTCATCTAAAATAAGCAATGGCCGAAGCCTTTTACCACCGCTTAAAGTAGGTAATAATGTTTCAATATCCTTACTCCTTACTTCCATACTTAATATTATAAATGCGAAAGTGTGTCTGTCTGTCTGTCTTCTACCTTTTCCCGGCCCAATAGTGTAGTCGATTCTGACGAAATTTGGTACAGGGTTAGCTTATATCCCGGGGACGGACAAAGGCTACTTTTTATCCCGGAAAATCAAAGAGTTCCCGCGGGATTCCTAAAGACCCATCCACTTAACCGATTTTTATGAAAGGTACCGATGTAGCTTGCGTCCCTGTAATCGAAATAGGCAACTTTTTATCCCGGAAAGTCAAACAGTTCCCACGGGATCAATAAAAATCTGAATCCACGCGGACGAAGTCGCGGGCATCCTCTAGTTGTTTAAATTCTTACAAGTCTTATATTGGAAATGTTAAAACAATATGAAAACGTCACTACTTTAAGCGGTATGGTAGTAGGGCCCTTGACCAGTTTCATTACCTACTAATTATCTACCATTCTAAGGCCACTGGGCGGCAGGAAGATAGGTAACTACCTAGTCAAACAGAAGTTGACTTACGTAGTCATTTCAGGAGGGCATTGGTACGCGTACTCTGGATCTTTGAAGTAAAGCAGAGGGTGGTATGCTTTCGGGTAGCCCCTATAATAGTCCCTGTGCCGTTGACAAGCCTGGCCAACAAGATTTAAATAAAAAATATAGGTTTAAAAAAAAATCAATAATTAGGTAAGTATTACCTATTAAGTATTAAATATACTTAGCAACTCTAGGCGCAAACACATTTGTTGTGTTGTGTTGTGTTGTGTCGTAATGTTAATCGTAAAGGTCGGTAAGTCACGAGTCACAAGAGACTAGGGTGAACGCTAAAGTATGTTATATAGGTATTAAACAGCTCTTCATGAACGCCTTAAATAAAAAGAACAAGAAACACCGTGTATGACACCGATTTGAACAGTTTTGTTCTCCGATCGCCTTCTGCTGCATCAAGCGTCATGACTCCCTACACCAAAATACGGGTTATTCCACTAATCCCCATTGACAATCCCCATCAATGGGTGATATTGTGTTAAGCTTTAGCGCCAAAAAATCAACAAAATATTGGGACAGTGAAAAAAAATTGCTTGAAAAGGTTCTTATTACTCTAACTATTTATTTAAACCTCTGTAAACAAATGCGGGCATTTACTTACTTCATAAAATGTTTCAATTTCATCTTGCCTTCCTTTATCGACAAAATAAATGTCCATTACTATATAATTTATTTGTGAGACTGTAAATTTTGAATTTTTGATATTTAGCGCCAAATAGTATGTATTCAAAAAAATATTTTTTTTAAATTTATTTTACGGCCCTGGACGTGACTCTTTTAAGGCCTTTCTAATATTTTAGTGGAAGTCAACCACAGACCAAAATAAAAATGACAACTGTATCTGTATCATCTTGAATTATACTTCTCTCATTCTAACTACAACAGTCAAATAACCTGTAAAGCGGGTAGGATCGCTTTACAGTAAGTCTGTTTTATTACCTATTTACTAAGTAGTCTATGGTCTATACTCTATAGCAGAACCCAGTCAATATAACATTTATTTGTTTTTTTTAACTGGTTTTATGGCTCTGGGTCTAAGTCTTTTTGAGCCTATATCTGTATTCTATGCGGAAAGAATAATAATTCTTCGTGCAAGATGCGGAAGCATGAGAAACACCCTAAATATAAAAAATATATGTACAGAGATATCTATGAAAACTTTATGAAACATACGTGCTACCAATCGTGCTACGCGCTGGAAAGTTTCTCATTGGATTTGGATGTCAACTCTCCATTTGATAATAATCTAAGAACAAAATACTACTTATATTATCTTTCAATGCCGGTTTTTACGATTACCGATTTTAAACACAACACTAAATTTTCACTTTGCTGTCGATGCTGTCGTTCTATACTATCTATAGGTAAACGTCAAAACAATATTTTCCCAATTTTGTTTTACCATTTTTCAAGAGAAAATAAACTTATAAAGTTTCATATTAGCTGGAAAATTGAGTTTATAAGTGCAACCGTGTGAAAATAAACGTGATTAAAATTGTATGTGAAAACTAGTTCATTCCTCCTTGTTATTTTTGGTAAACTATTTTGGTCCGCTCTAGTTTCGGTGATTCGGTGCATTGGCTACTTATTATATTTTGACGTCCAGAAAAGAATGTCTTCCTGCAAGGTGAGCGGGTTCCTTAATTGCTTATCATTAAGCGGTAATTAGAAGTGACACAAATGTTTTAAGTACACACCATTTAAGCAAAGTATTTACATATTGGCAACATGTTTTTGCTGCATAAATTAACAAAATATAGTAGTCATTTAGTGTTTATAGTTTCTTTGTTTACTGATTATGGTGTAAAAATGTATTTAAAGGCAGGTGTTACAAATAGTACATGTTACTTTTTGTGTTGCTTTAGAACACACAAGTATACCTACCTGTGACATCACTATACTATTAATATTACTTATATAAATAAAATAAATAAAATGCGTATAATACAAGAAACACTTGAGTAGTTACCTTTATGTATAGACATTATTAGCGATAGAAAATAAGGGACTGATGAACAGAACTAGACTAGTCCACAAATTTGTCCACAGGATGGCAAAAAACTGTGGATTGCATTTTTAAGATCTTTAATATTGGACTAATTCAGTTTGAAAAGAAAAGTTTTGTTGAAAAACATACTTTTTGAGGCATTTCTTTTTTTGAGCATATTTTCATTTATCATTGAAAATAACAAGAGGGACTGATATAACTGGATCAAGACATTACAATTGAAAAAAAATGTGAGTTAAAATAGGACTAACTTAGTCTACTTCTGTTTACTAGCTTCTCAGATGAAATTCCACACAATTTAAATCTTTATGGTTTTTTAATTTTTACCCGACTGCGGCAAAGCCAAAAGGAAGGGTTATGATTTTAGCAGTCTATGTATGTATTTGTTTTATAGAAACATTATTAGGAAATATAGAAGATGGAATTGCACACAATTTAAACCCTATAGAATAGAATAGAATAGAATTTTATTTATTGCATGATAGCTTGTTGTTCACAACAGACGGAAACGTTTAAGTGCGGAAACCAGCCCAGAGAGAAGATGAAGCTTGTTGTTCTTTACTTGTGCTATAAAAAGAAATATTCAAAATTATATATTTTTACTCTTACTAGGTACTATGTATATCGTCACATTTTGTAGAGAGAGTGTGCACAAGAAATCTTTGACCTGGTTCCTCCTTCACCTTTCTACCATCGTACTACCAAGCATCTTCAAGGTCTGCATCCATATGTAGTCAAAATTCCCTGAATATGTACGAAATGATTTGCTTCCTCTTTCCTAATTCGAACAGCTAGGATATGCAACGCCCTTCCGGCGTCATTTTCCCTTCCACCTATAATATGGGTACCTTCAAGTCAAGAGTGAATAGGCAACTTCTAGGCAAGCGCGCCCCATCTTAGGCTGCATCATCACTTGCTAGCAGGTCTGGTTGCAGCCAAGCGCTAGTCTATATATTTAAAAAAAAAAAAACAATATGTAGTTTATTAGCAGCTGATAATATTGGTATTCATGATTAATAAATGTTATCTCTATGTACCCTAATCTGTGACTCACATTCCACATGTATTGGATTACATAAACATAGTTATTACTGAGAATAGTTAGTCCATTATGTACACTGTTTTGTTTAGAAGTAAAGTATAATAGGATATTATATTACTACCATGTAGGTATTAGCAGATGTTAGCAACTTTGTTAGTACATCCATAATATAATATTATGTATGTGGAAGTGTTTGTTAGTTACATTTTCATGGCTCAACTTCTGAACTGATCTATATTTATAAGTACAGAGATAGCTTTCATCCTGGAATATGTATAGCTACTATAGATAATTGTGATATGGAGACGGGATACTTTAAACCCAGTCAATCAAAAAGTCCTAAATAAACTCAGTATAAGAAGTAGCTACTCTAACCAACTGAAAGCACAAATTTTTAAGTCCTAACCCAATTATTTTTTTGATTATATTGGACTGAATTTAAAACAAAGCACTAAGGTAATACAAAATTCTTTAACATGCTCTACACTCAAGTTTTTTTATTTTATTTTAGTCATCATTATAAAGACAGAAAAAAAAACAATCTTTATTTTATGTATAACTATGTCTATAATTTATAACAACATTGACTGGCCATTCCAAGCAAGAAGTCTTGATGTTAGTTGTAGTCTTTGCTTGTAACATGTTGGTAATGCCAATTATAATAATCATTTACTTAATTAAGAGTAATATTTTTTTTACTTTATAAAACTTTCAGTGTATGCTAAAAATCCTCAAAGTTAAAACTTTGGCCCATTTTGCCCAAAGGTGGATTTTTGGCCAAAGGTGGGCAAAACCGAAGTTTCGATCTGACACTACTTTTGACATGTTTTTAGAAGACTCGGAAGACTACATTTGTTCAGAATACCCTTTCTATATGTTTATTTCAATGCTCTATTCAGTCATTTATTTTGCTGGGTTCAAAATAACATTTACTTAGCTATCTGTGGAATTGGCATGAATCATTGTAAAAGGGTATTGTCCTGTTAACGCTTCAATGGCAGACATTCAATGATAGGCACTGCACCTCATTTATTTACAATACCACAAAATAATGCTGCTTGATAAGGTAGGGTGACCAACTGAGTTGTATGAAATTGAATACAATGCTTTTTTTACAATGCTTTCTATAATCAATTCGAAGGAATCTTTTATGCTTTCATTAATGGAGCAGTGAGAGTATTAATATATGAGTTTGAAAAAATTGAATTTTTTTTTTTTCAAAAATACTGTAGGAATTGAAAATTTAAATACAGGAAGTTAATAAACAGTTGTCTTCTTTTAACTCTCTTTAGCCCTATTTTCCTTTCAATCAAGGCTTTGATGCATAGTCGATTTTTTTAAAAGGAATATTATATGTTAATGTAATTACAATTAATATCCGACTTAGCGTAAACCTTGTACTAGGAGTAGGTACTACAATAGTACAACAGCTGGGGTTTGAACCACCGACCTTTCGGTTTCAGTCTGCTCCTTAACCGTTGAGCTATTGAGACTCCATACCTACTCTATATTTATTAGATTAACTTTTCCCTCTGATCTATTAGCAACTATATTTAATATTGATTTGGTTCCCAAATTTATTCAACATCACTTAGAATATTGGACTCCCTAATGTTAATGATAAATTAGCATGTGATGAGTTGTCATGGTTATGTTTGTACACTGAATAAAAACTTGGTTGTTTAGTGATTATTAGAATTTAATTATAATGACAATTAAGTACTTATATCTATAACAAATAAGTAAGTTATCCTGTGACTGTGTATTTTGACCAATGGCGAAAGAGTATTAGCCAATCAGTGGTGATTGTGATCTTTATACTGTAGCTGTCATTTACCATGATCGTCCAGCAAATAGTTTGGACAGAGTGAACTAGAGTGAGGGAGCTTTCAGCTTTATTAGTAGGTATTTGAGCTCTAGGGTGACGTGAAATCGAAAGATTAAAAGTACTATAATATTTAAAATGGCGTACACACATACCTAGTCGTTTTATAGCCTACATTTGATGCTTGCTAGTGTAATTGAAGCCTCGAGGTTTTGTTACAAGTTTCATAATGTTGTGCTATTGAGATTATTAGAGTCTCGATAGCTCAACGGTTGAGGAGCGGACTGAATTCCGAAAGGTCGGCGGTTCAAACCCCACCTATTGCACTATTGTCGTACCCACTCCTAGCGCAAGCTTTACGCTTAATTGGAGGGGAAAGGGGAACATTAGTCATGATTAGCATGGCTAATATTCTCAAGGAAACCAAAAATCGAGACTTAATGATAATTTTGTTATTCCAGATTTTGACCCTAATAGTTCGGCAAGTGTGATGGTGATGAGTTCGTGCGCGGGAATGGGAGATGCGGTCCTTCGAGAGCGTCTGCCGGCTCTGTGGCGCCGCATCGAGGACGCGCATTATAGCTTTCTCGAGATCGACGACAGCCCCGAGAAACTGCAGCAGAAGAAGAAACTTGAGGGTATTTTTATTCAATTCAATTCAATATTTCAATTAATTATATTTCAATTTTATTTATTTCACGAAAATAAATGTATACAATTTTCATTACTCCTTACATAATATTATGCTAGTTTAAAATGTGATCCTGACAAAGGAGTGCTTAGACACCCGTACTAAGTCAGCTTGTGTTGTGTGTGTAGCTTATTTAATAGTCACAAGTTAGCCCTGGACTGTGATGTAAGTGATGATGCAGTCTAAGGCGGAAGTATGGCAATTTTTATTAAAACTATACAGTTTTAAATTAAAAATTTGTCTGTCCTTTTCCTATTATATTGGTAAGAGAAAGATACATATATACTCTCAATTTAGTTGCCTATTAGAATTAGTACCAATGCCAATGAATAGTATACATATTTTTATAGTAATAGTATTTTTGTAAATCTCTAAGATCTTTTTTGAAAAGAGATCTTTTGTTCCAGGATATATCCTTGAGTACCTCACACTGGTCCCTCATGAGTGCAAGTTTGGGCTGGCAGAGACGGGCAAAGTGTTTCAGCGAACGATCAACGAGCTGTCGGAGTACAGCGCGTACCGGGCGGGTATTGGCTGGGCAGCCATCGCGAGGTACGCGGGCAACCTCCTCGCCCAGCCGTGGCGGAAGGAATATCGCGTTATACGGGTGAGTAGTACCTATCAGCTAGGAGTTTCATGGATTGAATTTCACACCAAAACGTCTCATACTCCAAGAACTCGGCATTAAACAACGTCTTTCGGCGTTAGTACAGGGTCGCATACTAAGTTCTTCGGACATGTCTCCCGGCGTGAGAGTGACTCCATTGAGCGTCTTGTAATGCAGGGCAAGGTGGAGGGTACCAAGGGGCTAGGATGGTTGCTTATGCAACACCAAATTAATTCCGCTGCGGGCGGTACCGTGCACGAAAGTACCAGACTATCGGCCAGCAGGGAAAAAATTGATAGAGGCCCATCCACAAAATCGATTTAAGAGAGCAGGGAGCAGAGCATAGATAGCTTGCTTGGGCTACTTTTTGCCCCCCTTCTAGGTGACAGACAACATCAAAGTGTTAGTACTATCCAACACTAGCTTCTCCTTTCAGCAAAGGTTACCTGGTGGAGATTGCTCTAAGCAATAAGCTCTTTTTGCACACAATTTTTTTTTCTGTTTCTTCCTTTTTAACCCCCGACCCAAAAAGAGGGGTGTTATAAGTTTGACGTGTGTATCTGTGTATCTGTCTGTGGCATCGTAGCGCCTAAACGAATGAACCGATTTTAATTTACTTTTTTTTGTTTGAAAGGTGGCTTAATCGAGAGTGTTCTTAGCTATAATCCAAAAAAATTGGTAAAAGTTATCAGCTCTTTTCTAGTTTTCTTGTAGAAAAGAAGGTTAGATAACCGTTAGATTCATAATATTATGTCAATTGACAAATGTCAAGCTGTCAAGATGGACGTTGCCTAGATACATAATTATTTATTTGAAAATGATGTTTTGGAAAACTTAGATACTTTGGACTAGTTACTGTAACCTTGACTTGCCGGGGGTGTTATAAATTTTTAATTTACACTTGTGTGTTATGTTCTTTTTCATGTTTTTGTGTGCAATAAAGATTTCATCTATCCATCTATCAAAGAAGTTGCAGGGAGCTGCTGGATTCAAGTGGTGCAAGATTGTGGTGGCTATCGGTTGACACGATGATGATGATGATGATGGTATCTTCCACAGTTATACTCCGGCTTCTACAAGCACGAAGTGGAAGCGAACATGGTGGGCGCCGAGACAATGCTGCAGGCCATGGGGTATCGAGCCATCGGGTCGGGGCGCCTGTCGCTGGAGGGGCCCGTCTGCCCCGACATGGCTGCTGCCATATCGCGAGACGCGCTCATAGCTCACTGCGAGTGTCAGGTATAGCTATTTATCATCATCATGATCAACCTCCCTGGCTCAGTGGTAAGCGCTGTGGTCTTATTAGTGGGAGGTCCTGGGTTCTGCCGTACTGCTGTACCCCTTCCAGGTTAGCCCGCTTCCATCTTAGACTGCATCATCACTTACCACCAGGTGAGATTGCAGTCAAGGGCTAGCTTGTAAAAGAATTAAAAAAAAAACCTACACTTGTTTACCTATAGTCTACCACGTTGGCTAAGTGTGAATTGGCAGACTTATTATTATATGGTGCAAAAATGACACCATTGAGAACTCTCAGGCATGAGGATTGAAGATTCCTCACGATGTTTTCCTTCACCATTAAAACAAGTGATATTTAATTACTTAAAACGTACATAACTATGAAAAGATACAATACTTGCGTGCCGGGAATCGAACTTGTGAGCTGGATGGTTTTGTTCGTCACAGTTATTATTCCCACAGTCGACAATATATCGAGAAGATATGCGCAAGTTAGACGTAACCATCAGACCAGATTTGCTATTATCAATGAAACTACAGAGATGGTAGTAGATACAGGTCACTTATCATAACAATATTCTTTGATATTGGTAGATTATGGCGCAAATCTGGGAGGCTGTGTGGGGCAACGGAGTTCGGGTGACTTGGGCCGATATTGCCAGAGAGCGCGCTACCTACGTCGAATCCGTTGCTGTAGCGGCGGCTAGACTGTCTGGATACACCGAGGGTATGTATTTACGTATACTACCAACTTTGTTAAAATAAAATATATCTTATATGAATAGTGAGCAAACGAGCAGGCCGGTCACGTGATGTTAAGTGATTACCGCCGCCCATGAACATACTGAAGCACCAGAATAAGTGCCAATGCGTTGCCGGCCTTTCAGGAATTTATTCGTCCACCCCTTGAATAACCCCCCTATTGTAATCTAGTGGGAACACCGCCGTAGGAAGTTAGATTCACAGCTTGTATGTGCGTAGAAAAAATGATCTAGCACAAGAGGCGGTCGAAGTGCACCAGGCACGCAGGTGGTGAAGGTGAAATTGCTTATGATGGCGTGTGGTGTGGTTATAGAAAAAGGAAGGTGGAACTATGTCAAATAATTCCTCAGATTACTCTCCTCCTATAGTAAAAACTTCAGTAAAAATACAACAATTAGGCCATATAATAGTAATTAAGTACACAATTTTGTTGATATGTAGTGTATTAGACCAATCTTAGTAAACTCCATTCTTAATTTTATTTTTTATTATTCTAGATGCGGAAATTTACTCTAACGTACCTGCGACAACGTCGGACCCACAGCGAAGGCTCATAGAAACACAATTTCCAGTAAATTCACAATGCAATTGCACA
This sequence comes from Maniola jurtina, assembly GCF_905333055.1. Classification (NCBI taxonomy): domain Eukaryota; kingdom Metazoa; phylum Arthropoda; class Insecta; order Lepidoptera; family Nymphalidae; genus Maniola; species Maniola jurtina. The sequence goes on along the minus strand of NC_060048.1, from coordinate 3,957,138 downwards.
GACCAGACCTTGGAAGATCCTGTTCAACCCGTCATAAACCCTTACATGATGAACGTGATCTCACCACACATGATGTACCCGATGCCACACATAAACCCAGACATACCCGTGACAGTACCACAATGCCAGACAGTTCCAATGATGACACCATATGGAACAGTACCTTACTACTACCCCGTTCAAGCACCATACATGATACCGACACCTGTCTATGCTCCAATCAAACATGCAACAAATATACCAGTAAACGGATATCCACCAATGCCTCAATACAATAGATACCCGACAGTACCAACTGGGCAATTAATAGAACTAGATGCACCATCAGTCTACGAAAACGGCAAATTCGAAAGGCATCCAGAAGAAAGGCCCCATAGAAGGAGTAAACTTGAAATTTCAAAGCGACCAAAGTCCAGCTTTAGTGATGTTTCCCTACCAAGTTTACCCCGATCGGATACCCAGCCAGCATTAAGTAAGGCGAAAGAAGATGGTATGGGGACGTACGAAAGTTGGGACTACGTTTTCAGAAATCTTTCGAGTAAAGACCATGACGGTGATAGTAGAAGTGGATTCTCACAGTCGTTAGACAGAGATTCAAGGACATTAGACAGGTTAGATAGGGAAGAAAGGAGGTCAAAATATCAACCTACTACACTCGATCTAGAAGATGGCCTCCAAGCATTAAATCTCGATCGAACTTACGACGAAGATATGTACAGAACGGCAAAAGTTAACGAAAACTTGATGAGGCTAAAATTGGAACAGGAGTCAAAAAGAGCGAGACAGCTAGCGAAAAAGCAAATAGAAGAAAAGAGAGCGAAGAAAACAATTGAACCCATCGGCAACCCCAAAGCAGATGGTCTAGTCACTACGAAAGTCGCGCCCGACAAAGTGAAGCTTTTGACGAAAAAAGAAATTAAAGACAGGAAAGATGTTATCAAGCAGCAAAATTCTGTGAATGGTTCCGTATCAAGTACAGTGGAAGTGAAAAAGGTGAAGAAACCTTCGAGGCTGATCGCGGTCGAAGTGGAGAAGGCGAAGAGTAAACCAGTGGAGAATGGAGTTCACAAGGCACCTCACAGCTCAAAAAGTACTGCAGGTAAGCACAAATTTAACTTCACCATACGAGTATGTTACTTTGAGGAATAAATCTGACATTTTGACAGTTTCGTTGTGGCACTCTGTCAAATTTATTCATCAGTTATTTATGATCTAAAACTTACAAATCGAGGACAATTTAGCTTCCAAATTCAGCTTACAACTTTTAATTTTTTTTTTTTTTTAATAAGAATATTAGCCATGTTAAATGACTAATATTCCCCTTTCCTCTCCAACTAAGCGTCAGGCTTGTGCTAGGATTAGGTACGACAATAGTGCAACGGGTGGGGTTTGAACCGTCGACCTTTCGGTTTTCAGTCCACTCCTTTACCGGTTGAGCTATTGAGGCTCGATATACTTTTTATTACTCATAATAAATGTATAATATATTTTGCATTTTATACAAGCTAGCAAATTTTTTCAGCCGCGAGTGTACAACAACCAAACTACGATTTGAAAGCTCAACTAGTCGTCTCCCTCGACGAAGCCGACTGCACCCGAACGCTCCCGAAGTTAAACGGCGAACGCGAACAAACATCGAGCCGAGCGAGCACCGACAGACAAGAGAACGAAATCGATACGAAAAAAGACAAATGGCAGTGCGGTACGTGCACGTATTTAAATAAAAACTCTCTAATCGCCTGCGAAATGTGTGGTAAATCGAAAAAAGGGCCTGAAATAGAACCCTTAACATCCGGGGGTCGAGAGTGCCCCGCTTGTACGTTGGTCAACAAAAGGGACGCTAGAGCTTGTGATGCTTGCGGAACCAGTTTGGAACATTGCCCGACGTACATATAAACAGTCATAATTCCTAAGTTAGATAAGGATGGATATATTTTAGTTTGTCATGGGTCTTAGCATATTTGATGCTCTTAGGCTCTTTACGCACTGCATCTAATCCGAAGTAGCCTTAGTACTATATTTTGTACAAAGGATTCTAATAATAGTGGTTTGTATAAGGAGTGTACTAGATCCGTATTTCGTTTACATTACATTACGTTATAACTATATATACTACGTGTATTATTTTCAATTAGATTTCGAGGTTAATTCGAACCGCTAGGATATGGAACACCCTTCCAGCATCAACTTTTCCCCCCAATGGGCACCATCAAGTCAAGAGTGAATAGGTCCATAGGCTCCGTCTTAGGCTATATCATCACTTGCCAGCAGGTCTAATTGCAGCCAAGCGCTAAAAAAAAGGATGCCCGTAACTTCACGTGAATTTATGTTTTAAGAAACGAAGTAGGAACTATTTAATTTTCTGGAAAAGATAATAGCCTATTTTTTTAATTCATTACAAGGGCTTGACCACAATCACACCTGATGGAAAGTAATAATGTGGCCTAAGATGGGACTCGTTTACCTAGAAGATGCCTATTCACTCTTGTTTTGAAGATACTCGGATTGCCTATGTCCATCCCCAAGATGCAAGCTATTCCTGTTCCGAATTTTGTTCAAAAATCGGTTAAACGGATGGGCCGTGAAAACTTGCAGATAGACATAGTTTCGCTTTTATAACGGTATGGATATACCAATTTCAACTCTATATGTCAAAGTACTGAAATTGAGTTTAGATATCAAAAAGTCTGTCTGCTGCGTGTGTTGGCCGTTAGAAGCGGCGATAGGATAATGCCCAAAAACCCGACTTAATCGCTTCTGTCTTAAGAATGTCTAGGAATTAAAGCAGAAAGTATAACCAATATAACAAAAATGCGGTTTTAGAGTTCGTTACTTCATTGAGCTACTGAAAATCACCAAAAATATCGAGTGTGCTAAGGCCCTAAACTGTGGTTACAAGATTTTGTATGGACATTACAAGGCAGAGAAAATGATAGCTGCGCATAAAATGGTGTTTTATTAATTAATAAATAAAGACAGGTTTAAAACTAGTCCTTTTCCACAGGAAATGTTATGAATGCCTTTCATTGAAAGGGATAGCAAATTCATATTGTGCAAAATCTCTAAACTGAATCGAAAGGTCTAAAATCTAAATCATAGTGCTATCCTTTTCCTTTATGAAAGGGATAGCAATACATTTTGACCTGTCATTTTAGTTCAGTTTAGAGACAGAATTAGCTACAATGTTTAATAATGATTTTATTCGTTCGCTCAATTTGTTTTTTACGAGTATTTTTGTTTGAAATTAAGAGTGAGATGGTATGCTTCCAGACTTGCGGTGGCTTGAGATTATATTTCTGTATGTGACGTCGTTGTGTGTTGCCAAATGGCTATGTGTTAAAAAAGCATTTTAGAGTTTAAATTGTTGTGAGTGATATTCATATTTATGAATAAAGACTTTTTATGGCTCGACCATTTTGTCGACGATGTTCGCGAATTAGCAACTTAACGGGCGAACTAATAAGTGGGAATATGTCTGACATGCTTATGTGTGGACATGTTATAAAATTCTGGACGAGTGGGAATGAGTAGGTATAGACAGAGTGAGTGAAATAGAGTGGGGGAATTTTCGGTTTCCTAAAATGACGAAAAATGAATTTTAAATTAATTTTAGTGCTAATACGGGCTAGCGATTGGCACCTAAAGTCACGAGGTTTGACAGTTCTAATTTTAATTAACTTTCTCTGTCCTTTGCTTATTGTATTGGTAAGAAAAAGATGCGAATACTCTAAATTTTAGTTGCGGTCAGAATCAGTACCTACCAATGTGATGTTAAATCTCTCATCTAAGCACTCAGATCCCACAAAAGGATGCTTCAGTGTCGGAGTATACTACGGTATTTACATAGTTTACCTTAAAAAGCCTTTATTGCAAAGTCTTAATATATAATAGTCATCATTCGGATCCATCAGGATCCTTAGTCCTTGTGTCCATTCTTGTATGTCCTGGATGGGTTTGAAACTATTTGGACAGGCACTAACCAAAATGAGGTTCGAGTATACCTGTCTTTATTCATAACTATAAAATGCAAATGGCGATATCTGTAGGCCTATCATAACATAATCTTTGTCGCATAGAAGTATCTCGTTTATTTTGTACGTGGACAGGCAATAAAATATATGCTTCAAAATGGAATGTACATAATATATAAATATTAATAAATTGTGATTTATTTGCAAATGCCAAGAAAATAACTAAGTTCTTGGAAATAAGCACTGATCTCTATTTATACAAGTACGCTGGATTTGCGATTGCCGACTTATTTTTGAAGCAACCTGATTTTTGCCATTCTGGCGCTATAATAGCAACATGTGAACTTCACTGTGAATGAGACATCTGCCATCAGATAACACGATAACACGTCTTTTTTAATTTCTGGTACGCTCGATGGGGCGGGCGCTTCGAATCAGCGCAAAAAATAATTCATTTCATTCTGTATGATACATCTCTTCCAGCGTACTTGTATGTATTTAATTTCGTGAAAATCGGTCATAATAAAAAATAATGTCTAATCTAAAATTTGGCTATAATATATCATTCACATAAAAGTTAGGACATTCCCACAAAATATCTATCTATAAATTATTTTGTTTTCTTTTAAATAATAATATAAATGATACATTGTTAAAGATTTCGTAGTATATGCCTAATGTTAATAACAAAATGTTTACGTTAAAATCTACTAATCTAAACTAAATTAAAGGATGATTTTTGAATTTGAAAGGCTCTATTCTTTTCTTACTTCAAGAAAAGGAAAGAGATGCGATTAAACTTATTTTATCTTGATTTTCCCCAAACCTGTGCCACTATTAATTGTTGTATTAAATTGTTAACAATAATTATTTATTATCACCTTTGCATTTGCTCATTTTATTATTAATTTTTATTTTAACAACTCTGTGTGCCAGATAAACAGGTTGAATCTTTTATTGTATTATTGTTCTAGTATTCTAATTTATTGTTATTCGTAACTCGCTTTAACAGGGTAAGATTGTAGAATACAAAAAGAATTTAATATCATGGTTTTGTTTCAAATTATCGATTTGTACCCAAGGTCCGATTCTAAATTGTATTGGATGATCGCTTTTTGTATAAAATACGAAAGTCATTTATAATTGAATTTACAAAATGATATCCAATTTAGAATCGCATTCCTTATAATATTGTTGTTGTTATTTGGTTGTACAAAAATCTTATGCCGAGTTCTGTAATGAATTAAACGTTTGTTAAAATAAGACAGATTTATCCTATGATGATATATTTGAAAAAGAAATACATGTGTTACATACGTACCTATCTAAAGTGAAGATTTAAAACAAGGATACTTGGTTTATATTTGTAGAGCGCTATCTCTTCTATTCTGATTCGTTTTTATCTTTGTCTTACCTATCACGGAGCACAAATTATTTAATATGCTGTCAAATACGAATGTAATAGTTCTATGGTATGATGTGTCATTGGGTTTATCTTTCTGAAATAGCTCTGTCTCATTTTAAATAGAAGTAAAATCGAAGTATTCTCTTTAGATCTCACCTGACTATATAGAGCGCACTTTGACTTGAGACACTGTTAAAACGAGACAGCGTTATATCGCTGGAATAAATCTGTCTCGTTTTAACTGAAACTTGAATAAGAGCAAAGTCAAAGTACACTCTATAGATTGCAAGCTTAGAGTTGTTGCAATGCAACTGTCAAATAAGTGTTTGTCAGCTCGGATTGTTGACAGTAGGAATGAGACCTTAATTTTTCTGTGCAACCAAAGTATTAACCCCTTCTCAGAATTACCTAGCTATAATATAATTTATTTAGTAGCTACGTCTATGACCGGCTGAAGAACCATTTTCGATGTAGAATTCACCTCGAAACAACATTATCATGACGGTGTTCGGTTAATCGCCTTCAAAAAATGCTTTAATGTTAGTCAGTATAATATTATATTTAATTAATTTTTCGTTTGTATTAAATAATTATACATAATATAAATTATATCGGTATGTGTATATAGCTGTTAGAAGTTGTAAATAAATTAGACCTTTAACATAGTATTTACTATTTATACAGACATGTAGTAATACCGCTATAAATATAATAATATATATAGAAACGATGTATAATTAGATTATTCCGTTTATTCACCCTAAAATAGCAACTCTAGGGTGTATATTCCGAAACGTATATCCATCTATCCACCCTGGACTGCGATTTGTATATTATTTTTTAGTCTGGGGTGGATAAATGGCACTTTTCCGAGTATACACCCTAGGGTGGCTGTTTTTAGGGTGGATAAAAGAAATAAACCTTATAATTAAACAAACTAAATAACTAATATCATTTATTTTTCCTTCACAGACTTAAAAGGTAAACATAAGCGATTTGTTAGTCTTTTAAGTCAGGGTGCCTAGTGGGAGATTTTTAACCTATTCGATCGCGTAAAAGTTAACTGCGTTTTGTATGGAATTGAAACAGCGCCATCTTCTTGTCACTAGATGGCGCTGTTTCAATTCCATACAAAACGCAGTTAACTTTTACGCGATCGAATAGGTTAAAAATCTCCCACTAGGCACACAGATGAGAAAAATAGATTAGACATCAACATCATTGGTGCATTTGTTAAACCGTTAAGTAATTTTATTGTCACAATTATTTACAAAGTAAAGAAATGCACTGGTGGAAGCACATTGTCAAAACGCTACGCTATGCTTATATTGGATTTCCCTACTATTTTGGGCCACGCTGTACAAAAAAAAGGATCAAAAGCTATATAAAAATGATATATTTGTTAGTGAAAAAAAATTGTTTTTTACCTATTTTACCTACCAGCTATCTTTATAACAACAATATTTTACGAATTTATGATTTTTTCAACCCTATTATTTTCATTAATACTTGTGTACCCTTTTTAATTAATTAAAATATTTTTTAGAGGTTAATCTTTTTCTAAGTAGGTACATTTACCTACTATAGTGCAGATATATAGTGACCGAAATAAAATAATTTTGATTATTTTAATTTATTAGAATGAACATCAATAATTACAGATTTTTATTCATTTATATATTGTTTTGTAAGCGTTTATGCGATTTTTGAAAGCTTTGCGTTTGTTAATGTGTTTCTGCCTTAATCCTAATATTAAAAATATAAAGAAAACACTAGCAGTTATAGTATAGTTTGGATAAAGCACTGAGGACGTGTATTTTTCTAAAATAAACGTAGATTTTCTGAGAAAAACTGTTTTTATGAATTTAATTATTGTGCTTTAGATTCAGTTGCCTTCGTTTGACGTGTAAAAAGATTGTGAAGCCCTGTGTGCAACATTTCAAGTTAACGATAACTGAGCGTGAATCTTTCATTTAGTATCGACAAGAAAGAGACGGGACGTTTTGCCGTCGATTTCACTTTCATGATAAATAACAGAATTACGCACAAAACTTGAAAAGTTGCCACAGATTTCGGAATATTCTGATAGAAAAGATTATTATGTAATAAAAAGAATAAATTAATATTGTTTTACCAATATGTTTGTTTCATTTGTACACATTTTTCTCTCAACCTGTCATTTATCTTAACTCAACGCGTTTCGGCTCACTAGCAACTGAGCTCGGCTCTCCTCTCAGAATGAGAAGTGTTTAAGCCACGCTGGCCAAGTCCAGATGGGCAGATTTCACACACCTATGAGAACATTATGGAGAACTCTCAAGCATGCAGATTTCCTCTCGACGTTTTAATTTACCATTGAAGCAAGTGATATTAACTGCTTAAAATAAACTTAACGCCGAAGAGTTAGTGATGCGTGCCCGGATCAATCAAATCCCGGACTTCCGGATAATTATCGAATTAGTGCAAACTCCTACGTCCTATAATAAAATACTAAGTATGTCGTATGTATATCTAATATTAGGGCAATTTATTCTCTAAAACGCCATAGGGAATTTTAAAGATTGACAAAAACTCCTATAAAGCTTACCTAAAAGCTGGACTCCGTTAGGCACATATATATTTCAGTTTTGCCTACAACCATGCACATAGCATACATAGTAGGTATATACCTACCTACCACTGCAGGGGTTTACCAGTTTACCATCTGGATCAATGTTAAACGAACCGTATCATCAGAGTCATTGAACTTTTTGGCAAGAAAAAGAAAATTTAAATAAATATGTTTGTTTATCAAATTCGTAGGATAGCCGTGCGTAACGAAATGTTTAATTAATGACTGATGACTTGATGAGTAGGTACCTAAGTAGAAAGAAGCGCTAATGATTTGGTTTTGCCGGCGCTTAGTCACGGCGGTCGGGACTTACAATGATTATCCGATAATAATAACGTGGTTTGGAATTACCTACCTGTTGGATTATGGTGAAAAATGAGGAAAACGGAAGCCACTTACGGGCTTTCTTAGATATTTTATTACAAAAATTTCAATCATGCGCCAGCATGTGATTATCATTTATCATCATTTTTAACAGATTGTCATTCACTGCTGGACATGGTGCTCTTGCCACTTACCCATGCCATCAATTCAGACCATCTCTGTGCGACTCGTTTGATATCGTCTCGCTACTTAGTGGGGGTCTTCCGACGCTGCGCTTTCCGGTGTGAGGTCCCCAATCAAGCACTTTGGAACCCCAATGTCTATTGGATTTTCGATTAATTGTGTCCTGCCCATTGCCACTTCAGCTTTGCAACTCGCTGAGCTATGTCGGTTACTTTGGTAATTGGTTCTTCTACGGATCTCTTCATTTTATCATTCATCAATATTATCAACGCATTACCGGCCCGCTACTGAGCACGGGTCTTTTCTCAGAATGTAATCTGAGAACCCTTCTCGGATAGTCATTACTAAATCGCAATGGCTGTGATTGGCTTTTATGTTTATTATTTACCTACCTAAAGTTCGCGACAAGTCGACATGGCAATGGGTTTAAGGCGGGCGGACGCCCTGCACACCCGCGCTATCCCGCACCGGGTTGACGTGAGGGGTGTGCGGGTGTGCGGGGCGTCGCTACCCCGATTGCCTTGTCGACCTGTCGCGTACTATACCTATCCAGCTGCGATTGCATTTAAGATGATCCACGATAGTCAACAAATCAGAGCTGATTGCGATTATTGTACTTATGTAAGTAGCTGTCAAACAACGGCAATCTAAACTAATCTAATATAAATTATCGTCATCTGCTTACAAATAAGTGCTTGCATTAAAGTAGGTAGGGTAAGGTCCCATGCATTATTTTAGATTTCAGTCCGGTTTTTAAAAAAACTCGTCAGTTATCACAATCATTTATTTCTTTAAGCAACTTACAAACTATATCTTACTTAACAAAGGACTTATGTACGTAGGCTATTACTTATTTACCTTCTTCGTCACTATATTCGTTGGAATCCTCGAACGAATCATACCCTCGTTCGCCGCTGCCGTATCGATTTTGTCTTCTTAATCCGCTTGGTCTATCAAATCGGCCTTCATTGCGGAATCTGCCCTGGCTTCGGCCTCTAAATCCTCCCTGGCCACCGAATCCTCCCACGCTTCCCCGTATGCCGATTCCTCCCTCTCCGCTGTTAAAGCCATCCTGGCCCTGCCCTCTAAATCTTTCCTGGCTTCCTTGTCCACGGAACCCTCCCAGACTACCTTGGCTGTCAAATCTACCCTGGCTACCTTGGCCTCTAAATCCTCCCTGACTTCCTTGACCACCGAAAGTATAACCAATATAACAAAAATGCGGTTTTAGAGTTCGTTACTTCATTGAGCTACTGAAAATCACCAAAAATATCGAGTGTGCTAAGGCCCTAAACTGTGGTTACAAGATTTTGTATGGACATTACAAGGCAGAGAAAATGATAGCTGCGCATAAAATGGTGTTTTATTAATTAATAAATAAAGACAGGTTTAAAACTAGTCCTTTTCCACAGGAAATGTTATGAATGCCTTTCATTGAAAGGGATAGCAAATTCATATTGTGCAAAATCTCTAAACTGAATCGAAAGGTCTAAAATCTAAATCATAGTGCTATCCTTTTCCTTTATGAAAGGGATAGCAATACATTTTGACCTGTCATTTTAGTTCAGTTTAGAGACAGAATTAGCTACAATGTTTAATAATGATTTTATTCGTTCGCTCAATTTGTTTTTTACGAGTATTTTTGTTTGAAATTAAGAGTGAGATGGTATGCTTCCAGACTTGCGGTGGCTTGAGATTATATTTCTGTATGTGACGTCGTTGTGTGTTGCCAAATGGCTATGTGTTAAAAAAGCATTTTAGAGTTTAAATTGTTGTGAGTGATATTCATATTTATGAATAAAGACTTTTTATGGCTCGACCATTTTGTCGACGATGTTCGCGAATTAGCAACTTAACGGGCGAACTAATAAGTGGGAATATGTCTGACATGCTTATGTGTGGACATGTTATAAAATTCTGGACGAGTGGGAATGAGTAGGTATAGACAGAGTGAGTGAAATAGAGTGGGGGAATTTTCGGTTTCCTAAAATGACGAAAAATGAATTTTAAATTAATTTTAGTGCTAATACGGGCTAGCGATTGGCACCTAAAGTCACGAGGTTTGACAGTTCTAATTTTAATTAACTTTCTCTGTCCTTTGCTTATTGTATTGGTAAGAAAAAGATGCGAATACTCTAAATTTTAGTTGCGGTCAGAATCAGTACCTACCAATGTGATGTTAAATCTCTCATCTAAGCACTCAGATCCCACAAAAGGATGCTTCAGTGTCGGAGTATACTACGGTATTTACATAGTTTACCTTAAAAAGCCTTTATTGCAAAGTCTTAATATATAATAGTCATCATTCGGATCCATCAGGATCCTTAGTCCTTGTGTCCATTCTTGTATGTCCTGGATGGGTTTGAAACTATTTGGACAGGCACTAACCAAAATGAGGTTCGAGTATACCTGTCTTTATTCATAACTATAAAATGCAAATGGCGATATCTGTAGGCCTATCATAACATAATCTTTGTCGCATAGAAGTATCTCGTTTATTTTGTACGTGGACAGGCAATAAAATATATGCTTCAAAATGGAATGTACATAATATATAAATATTAATAAATTGTGATTTATTTGCAAATGCCAAGAAAATAACTAAGTTCTTGGAAATAAGCACTGATCTCTATTTATACAAGTACGCTGGATTTGCGATTGCCGACTTATTTTTGAAGCAACCTGATTTTTGCCATTCTGGCGCTATAATAGCAACATGTGAACTTCACTGTGAATGAGACATCTGCCATCAGATAACACGATAACACGTCTTTTTTAATTTCTGGTACGCTCGATGGGGCGGGCGCTTCGAATCAGCGCAAAAAATAATTCATTTCATTCTGTATGATACATCTCTTCCAGCGTACTTGTATGTATTTAATTTCGTGAAAATCGGTCATAATAAAAAATAATGTCTAATCTAAAATTTGGCTATAATATATCATTCACATAAAAGTTAGGACATTCCCACAAAATATCTATCTATAAATTATTTTGTTTTCTTTTAAATAATAATATAAATGATACATTGTTAAAGATTTCGTAGTATATGCCTAATGTTAATAACAAAATGTTTACGTTAAAATCTACTAATCTAAACTAAATTAAAGGATGATTTTTGAATTTGAAAGGCTCTATTCTTTTCTTACTTCAAGAAAAGGAAAGAGATGCGATTAAACTTATTTTATCTTGATTTTCCCCAAACCTGTGCCACTATTAATTGTTGTATTAAATTGTTAACAATAATTATTTATTATCACCTTTGCATTTGCTCATTTTATTATTAATTTTTATTTTAACAACTCTGTGTGCCAGATAAACAGGTTGAATCTTTTATTGTATTATTGTTCTAGTATTCTAATTTATTGTTATTCGTAACTCGCTTTAACAGGGTAAGATTGTAGAATACAAAAAGAATTTAATATCATGGTTTTGTTTCAAATTATCGATTTGTACCCAAGGTCCGATTCTAAATTGTATTGGATGATCGCTTTTTGTATAAAATACGAAAGTCATTTATAATTGAATTTACAAAATGATATCCAATTTAGAATCGCATTCCTTATAATATTGTTGTTGTTATTTGGTTGTACAAAAATCTTATGCCGAGTTCTGTAATGAATTAAACGTTTGTTAAAATAAGACAGATTTATCCTATGATGATATATTTGAAAAAGAAATACATGTGTTACATACGTACCTATCTAAAGTGAAGATTTAAAACAAGGATACTTGGTTTATATTTGTAGAGCGCTATCTCTTCTATTCTGATTCGTTTTTATCTTTGTCTTACCTATCACGGAGCACAAATTATTTAATATGCTGTCAAATACGAATGTAATAGTTCTATGGTATGATGTGTCATTGGGTTTATCTTTCTGAAATAGCTCTGTCTCATTTTAAATAGAAGTAAAATCGAAGTATTCTCTTTAGATCTCACCTGACTATATAGAGCGCACTTTGACTTGAGACACTGTTAAAACGAGACAGCGTTATATCGCTGGAATAAATCTGTCTCGTTTTAACTGAAACTTGAATAAGAGCAAAGTCAAAGTACACTCTATAGATTGCAAGCTTAGAGTTGTTGCAATGCAACTGTCAAATAAGTGTTTGTCAGCTCGGATTGTTGACAGTAGGAATGAGACCTTAATTTTTCTGTGCAACCAAAGTATTAACCCCTTCTCAGAATTACCTAGCTATAATATAATTTATTTAGTAGCTACGTCTATGACCGGCTGAAGAACCATTTTCGATGTAGAATTCACCTCGAAACAACATTATCATGACGGTGTTCGGTTAATCGCCTTCAAAAAATGCTTTAATGTTAGTCAGTATAATATTATATTTAATTAATTTTTCGTTTGTATTAAATAATTATACATAATATAAATTATATCGGTATGTGTATATAGCTGTTAGAAGTTGTAAATAAATTAGACCTTTAACATAGTATTTACTATTTATACAGACATGTAGTAATACCGCTATAAATATAATAATATATATAGAAACGATGTATAATTAGATTATTCCGTTTATTCACCCTAAAATAGCAACTCTAGGGTGTATATTCCGAAACGTATATCCATCTATCCACCCTGGACTGCGATTTGTATATTATTTTTTAGTCTGGGGTGGATAAATGGCACTTTTCCGAGTATACACCCTAGGGTGGCTGTTTTTAGGGTGGATAAAAGAAATAAACCTTATAATTAAACAAACTAAATAACTAATATCATTTATTTTTCCTTCACAGACTTAAAAGGTAAACATAAGCGATTTGTTAGTCTTTTAAGTCAGGGTGCCTAGTGGGAGATTTTTAACCTATTCGATCGCGTAAAAGTTAACTGCGTTTTGTATGGAATTGAAACAGCGCCATCTAGTGACAAGAAGATGGCGCTGTTTCAATTCCATACAAAACGCAGTTAACTTTTACGCGATCGAATAGGTTAAAAATCTCCCACTAGGCACACAGATGAGAAAAATAGATTAGACATCAACATCATTGGTGCATTTGTTAAACCGTTAAGTAATTTTATTGTCACAATTATTTACAAAGTAAAGAAATGCACTGGTGGAAGCACATTGTCAAAACGCTACGCTATGCTTATATTGGATTTCCCTACTATTTTGGGCCACGCTGTACAAAAAAAAGGATCAAAAGCTATATAAAAATGATATATTTGTTAGTGAAAAAAAATTGTTTTTTACCTATTTTACCTACCAGCTATCTTTATAACAACAATATTTTACGAATTTATGATTTTTTCAACCCTATTATTTTCATTAATACTTGTGTACCCTTTTTAATTAATTAAAATATTTTTTAGAGGTTAATCTTTTTCTAAGTAGGTACATTTACCTACTATAGTGCAGATATATAGTGACCGAAATAAAATAATTTTGATTATTTTAATTTATTAGAATGAACATCAATAATTACAGATTTTTATTCATTTATATATTGTTTTGTAAGCGTTTATGCGATTTTTGAAAGCTTTGCGTTTGTTAATGTGTTTCTGCCTTAATCCTAATATTAAAAATATAAAGAAAACACTAGCAGTTATAGTATAGTTTGGATAAAGCACTGAGGACGTGTATTTTTCTAAAATAAACGTAGATTTTCTGAGAAAAACTGTTTTTATGAATTTAATTATTGTGCTTTAGATTCAGTTGCCTTCGTTTGACGTGTAAAAAGATTGTGAAGCCCTGTGTGCAACATTTCAAGTTAACGATAACTGAGCGTGAATCTTTCATTTAGTATCGACAAGAAAGAGACGGGACGTTTTGCCGTCGATTTCACTTTCATGATAAATAACAGAATTACGCACAAAACTTGAAAAGTTGCCACAGATTTCGGAATATTCTGATAGAAAAGATTATTATGTAATAAAAAGAATAAATTAATATTGTTTTACCAATATGTTTGTTTCATTTGTACACATTTTTCTCTCAACCTGTCATTTATCTTAACTCAACGCGTTTCGGCTCACTAGCAACTGAGCTCGGCTCTCCTCTCAGAATGAGAAGTGTTTAAGCCACGCTGGCCAAGTCCAGATGGGCAGATTTCACACACCTATGAGAACATTATGGAGAACTCTCAAGCATGCAGATTTCCTCTCGACGTTTTAATTTACCATTGAAGCAAGTGATATTAACTGCTTAAAATAAACTTAACGCCGAAGAGTTAGTGATGCGTGCCCGGATCAATCAAATCCCGGACTTCCGGATAATTATCGAATTAGTGCAAACTCCTACGTCCTATAATAAAATACTAAGTATGTCGTATGTATATCTAATATTAGGGCAATTTATTCTCTAAAACGCCATAGGGAATTTTAAAGATTGACAAAAACTCCTATAAAGCTTACCTAAAAGCTGGACTCCGTTAGGCACATATATATTTCAGTTTTGCCTACAACCATGCACATAGCATACATAGTAGGTATATACCTACCTACCACTGCAGGGGTTTACCAGTTTACCATCTGGATCAATGTTAAACGAACCGTATCATCAGAGTCATTGAACTTTTTGGCAAGAAAAAGAAAATTTAAATAAATATGTTTGTTTATCAAATTCGTAGGATAGCCGTGCGTAACGAAATGTTTAATTAATGACTGATGACTTGATGAGTAGGTACCTAAGTAGAAAGAAGCGCTAATGATTTGGTTTTGCCGGCGCTTAGTCACGGCGGTCGGGACTTACAATGATTATCCGATAATAATAACGTGGTTTGGAATTACCTACCTGTTGGATTATGGTGAAAAATGAGGAAAACGGAAGCCACTTACGGGCTTTCTTAGATATTTTATTACAAAAATTTCAATCATGCGCCAGCATGTGATTATCATTTATCATCATTTTTAACAGATTGTCATTCACTGCTGGACATGGTGCTCTTGCCACTTACCCATGCCATCAATTCAGACCATCTCTGTGCGACTCGTTTGATATCGTCTCGCTACTTAGTGGGGGTCTTCCGACGCTGCGCTTTCCGGTGTGAGGTCCCCAATCAAGCACTTTGGAACCCCAATGTCTATTGGATTTTCGATTAATTGTGTCCTGCCCATTGCCACTTCAGCTTTGCAACTCGCTGAGCTATGTCGGTTACTTTGGTAATTGGTTCTTCTACGGATCTCTTCATTTTATCATTCATCAATATTATCAACGCATTACCGGCCCGCTACTGAGCACGGGTCTTTTCTCAGAATGTAATCTGAGAACCCTTCTCGGATAGTCATTACTAAATCGCAATGGCTGTGATTGGCTTTTATGTTTATTATTTACCTACCTAAAGTTCGCGACAAGTCGACATGGCAATGGGTTTAAGGCGGGCGGACGCCCTGCACACCCGCGCTATCCCGCACCGGGTTGACGTGAGGGGTGTGCGGGTGTGCGGGGCGTCGCTACCCCGATTGCCTTGTCGACCTGTCGCGTACTATACCTATCCAGCTGCGATTGCATTTAAGATGATCCACGATAGTCAACAAATCAGAGCTGATTGCGATTATTGTACTTATGTAAGTAGCTGTCAAACAACGGCAATCTAAACTAATCTAATATAAATTATCGTCATCTGCTTACAAATAAGTGCTTGCATTAAAGTAGGTAGGGTAAGGTCCCATGCATTATTTTAGATTTCAGTCCGGTTTTTAAAAAAACTCGTCAGTTATCACAATCATTTATTTCTTTAAGCAACTTACAAACTATATCTTACTTAACAAAGGACTTATGTACGTAGGCTATTACTTATTTACCTTCTTCGTCACTATATTCGTTGGAATCCTCGAACGAATCATACCCTCGTTCGCCGCTGCCGTATCGATTTTGTCTTCTTAATCCGCTTGGTCTATCAAATCGGCCTTCATTGCGGAATCTGCCCTGGCTTCGGCCTCTAAATCCTCCCTGGCCACCGAATCCTCCCACGCTTCCCCGTATGCCGATTCCTCCCTCTCCGCTGTTAAAGCCATCCTGGCCCTGCCCTCTAAATCTTTCCTGGCTTCCTTGTCCACGGAACCCTCCCAGACTACCTTGGCTGTCAAATCTACCCTGGCTACCTTGGCCTCTAAATCCTCCCTGACTTCCTTGACCACCGAATCCTTGGCTTCCGAAGCCGCCCTGGCTATCAAATCCTAATTGGCTCCCACCGCCTAATCCGCCCAGACCGCCTTGACCGCTTAATCCACCTTGGCTGCTTTGGCCCTGGCTACCTTGGTTATTTAACCTGCCTTGGTTACTTTGGCTGCCGAATCCACCTTGGCTGCCAGATCCAAATCCGCCCAGACCACCTTGACTGCCTAATCCTAGGTTTCCTTGGCTACCTTGGCTTCCAAATCCATTTTGGCTTCCAAGCCCAACTTGGCTTCCACTGCCTAATCCACCTCGGCTACCTTGGCTTCCTAGTCCACCTTGGCTGCCAGATCCAAACTGGCTCCCACCGCTTAATCCGCCCAAACCACCCTGGTTGGTTAATCCACCTTGGCTACCTCGGCCCAGACTTCCTAGGCTACCTAATCCGCCTTGGCTTCCGAGTCCTCCTTGGCTGCCAGATCCAAATTGGCTCTCGCCGCCTAATCCACTCTGGCTACTTTGGCCTAGGCTGCCTTGGCTGCCAGATCCAAATTGAACCCCACTGCTTAATCCGCCCAAGCCACCTTGACCGCTTAATCCACCTAGGCTACCTTGGGCCCGGCTACCTTGGCTTCCCAATCCGCTTTGGCTGTCAAATCCAACTTGGCTTCCACCGCCTAATCCGCCTTGGTTACTGCTGCCAAAGCCTGTACCGCTACTGCCACCACCCAGGCTGCCGCCGGTACCATATCCTGTCAAATGAAAAAAGTACTTGAAGGGAGTTATTCATTACCTATCTATTCTACTTACATTCGGGGAAAAATCTCCGACTAATAATAATTAATTACTTAATAATTAATAATGTTATAATATTAAGTACTTATACATGACTTATAGATAAAAAATACAGGTACGAACAAATTACCGTTTAAATTATAATAATTAAAATAATTGGTATAGCTTCCTAATTTAAAAAAAAATCTCACCTGGGGTAGCCGCCGCAATGGCAACTAATGTTAAAACGACCACCTGAAAAGAGGAGTTAATTAATTATGTGATAAGTAGGTTTCATTATGATAATATTGTGTGCAGAGTTCATTGAACCTACCTATTAATAGACAGGTACCTATCTAAGTTAAGAAAAACTACCTTTTTAGGGTTCCGTACCTCAAAAGGAAAAAGGATCCCTTATGGGATCACTTCGTCGTCTGTTTGTCTGTCTGTCTGTCGTGTCTGTCAAGAAACCTATTGGTAGGTACTTTCCGTTGACCTAGAATTATGAATTTTGGTAGGTAGGTTGGTAGGGGTTATAACACAAGTATCTAGTATCTACCTAAAGGGAAAAATCTTAAAACTTTGACTTTTGTGGTTATATCACAAAAAATTTAAGTGTTATTTTTTGTACGGAACTCTTCGTGTGCGAGTCCGACTCGCACTTGGCCCGTTTTTGTCAATATCAAGTTTACTCTTGATTGCGTTTTCACCTGGCAATAGTGATGGAAGGGGTAGGTTACAATCCATTATTCATTTTCACCTAATGTCTACCCTACCACTCTAGTAGATGCATTTGACGGTTCAAAAGTACTAATAAAAAATCTTTCTATGTGTATACTTATCTACTATAAGCGAAACTGTGTTCGTTTCTCTGTTAGCTTTTCGTGGCTCAACCGATCCGATTTTGAAAGCTTGCATTTTCTGCCGTCCCAAAATTACAAAAGGACGCAAGTTACAAAAGGACGGCCCAAAAAAAATGTTTTTTAAGTTATAGCCAAAGATCGTAGAAATTTCAAAAACTGATGTTTTTGAAAAAGTAAGCTACATCAAACCAAGGGTTTCAATTAGTTTTTTGTTTGATCCTACGTAGTACCTATAAATACTTTTTTACTTAAGAACACTTGAAAAGAGCAACCGTCGAGTTTCTTGCTGTTCTTCTCGGTAGGAACGGCATTCCGAACCAGTGGTAGATTATTTTGACGATTCAAAAGCACTTTAAAAGTTTAACTAAATAAAAATATTTTGAATTTGAACCTTAATTTTTCTGAATTTCCACGAGTTTTTGGCGATAGCTAAAAACTATTTATTCCTTGGGTAAGCAGCTTTTTATCAAAAGGTCGGCAACTATAATAAGGAGACGGACGTCTTTTATACGAGGAAAACAAAGAGTTTCTACCACAATAATTTTAAAACCGTTCATGTGGACCAAGTCGAGGACAAAAGCTTGCACCCCTCCATAGTCGCTTACACTAGCGGGGGCAAACCTACCTTTGTTGCTGTTTGTACCTACTGCGTAATAGTTAAATTGCTTTAACGGTGAAGAAAAACATCGCGAGGAAACCTGCATGCCTGAAAGTTTCCCATAATGCTGTCAAAAGTGTGTGAAGTCTGCCGATCCGCATTTGGCCAGCGTGGTAGACCTATGGGCCAACCCCTTCTCATTCTGAGAGACCCCGTACTCAGTAGTGAGCCTGCAATTGGTTGATCTTGATGATGATGAATTAAACACTCAAAAAAGGGTTTTAATTATCACAACTAACATATCGATGTTTTTCATTAATATATCACACTAGAGGATGCCCGCGACTTCGTCCGCGTGGATTTAGGTTTCAAAGATCTCGTGGGAACTGTTTGATTTTCCGGGATAAAAAGTAGCCTATGTCCGCCCCGGGATATAAGCTAATCCTGTGCCAAATTTCGTCAGAATCGGTTAAACTGTTGGGCAGTGAAAAGGTAGCAGACAGACAGACAGACACATTTTCGTATTTATAATATTAGTATGGATTGCTCATTCACATAAATTTTATTTACATAAGTAAATAATATACTTAATAGGTACAGGTATTTCACATTAGATCATTCTATGGAATTAAGATTTAAGTATATTTACTTACCGTAAATCTATACATGTTTAGAAGCGGTCAGCCCAACCTTACGAATCACCTACTTGTGCCGGTATATTAGCATCGCGGCATATTTATACGAGCGGGTGCAAATTCGTACCTATCCTGACCTCCGATGGTGGTTTGGGTTTTGTTCATGTTTTGTTATTAAGTATAACTTAAGTAATTAATGCTAGGTATTTCCTTACTTTAGGTGTTTCGTGGAAGATATCTTTCCACGTTCGACATTATTTTTTATTTTATTTTACTTCTCTCGAATCTAAGTAGGTAGGTACGTAACATATTATTATAATATTATATCAGAATAAGAAAAGTTTCCTTCGCGCACTTCCCAGCGCTTTTTAACCCCCGACCCAAAAAGAGGGGTGTTATAAGTTTGACGTGTGTATCTGTGTATCTGTCTGTGGCATTGTAGCTACTAAACTAATGAACCGATTTAAATTTAGTTTTTTTTTTGTTTTAAAGGTGGCTTGGCTTGATCGAGAGTGTTCTTAGTTATAATAATCCAAGAATCCAATCCAATGAAAGTTACCAGCTCTTTTCTAGTTAATGTAACCTTCACTTGTCGGGGGTGTTATACATTTTTAATTTACACTTGTAAAAGCTGAAAGTTTCTCTCACCGTACATTATTATTGTCCCCAGCACAGCAAGAAACGATCAGCGATTATGAAGTTTGGATCATGGTGGCTTTAGGAGATAACAGGTACCTAATAAAGGTGTCAAAAATCTTACGTCAAAGTAATAAAGTCACTGGACAGCCAGGCTGGTGCTTTGCGCAAAAAATGAGCCAGTCTTTCTGTCACCAGATGATGCAATTAACCGCGGCGAAATGTCTTAATCCATGGCCCCAGCGTCTCTATGGTAAAAGCAACAAAAGTGTACCTACGATAAAAGAAGCTTACTTGCGCCCCTTCCCCGTTTCAGCCATTTCTGCTGCGGGCTCCGACCAGTCTTCTTGTGAAGTAACCTACTCGATAGGTACATGAATAACTTTGATGAATAATCACAATTTCCAAAAATGTCATGAATTGTTTTTCGTTATACCTAGCTTATTTTTAAGAAGATAAAATATTAAGTTCCTTTTTTATAAATTGATTTTGCTCACATTGCGGTCAACTTGCTTTATTGGGATTTGAGACTTCTTTCTCGATAGAGATTAATCTATCCTCATATTTTGGCTAGAAAATCAGTTTCATTATGGCCCTTTAAATCACACCGGCTAGGCTGTGGAGTGGTGTTGTTCCTTTCAACTAGTTTAAAAATTTCAAATTTCGTCTCTCTGTCATCAAAAATAAAAAATTACGAAAATATAACTGACTAAATTAAATTGACTTGCCCCGGGATCGCCTGAGGTAAAATTTCTAAAAATCCTTAAATTAAAAAACGGGGTGTGAGTCGAATTTGCACACGAAGGGTCCCGTATCCACCAACGTACGAGAAATAACAACTTTTTTTGTGGCGGCCAAATTGATATTTTTACCGACTTCAAAAAAGGAGGAGGTTCTCAATTCGACTGTATGTAGTTTTTTATTTCTTTTGTATGTTTGTTACGCGATTTCTCCGCTAAATATGAACCGATTTTGATAATTCTTTTTTGTATGGTAGGTAATACTTCAGACGTGGTGTCATTTTAGTTTGGTGAAGATCTGATGAATATCTTCGGAGATGTAGCACAGAACAGAACAGATGGAGATAATAGTAAATTGCTCGCGATCAGTGTAATAGCTTAGAAAATAGTAGGTTTTTAACCAGGCTTAGCATATTTTGCATATTATACAGTAAGGCCACTAAAAAATAAAAACATTTCAAAAAAAATAATGAAAACCGACTTCAGTAACCACCAGTTATTGAAGTCAGTTTTTATTTTTTTGTTTTTATTTATAATCGTTGATAAAGCGGCAATAAAAATACACATTCTGTGAAAATTTCAACTTTCTACTACTACCAGCTGACAGACAGACAGAAGGACGGACGGACAGTGCAGGCTTAGGTAATAATAGGGTCATTGACATCAGAATCCTAAAAATCTACCTGTAATATCAAGTTCTAGTTTCTAGACTCAGCGATTCGTAAACCATAGCTAATACATACTACATTCTATACCTATTGATATTAAATGTGAAAGTGTGACTGTCTGTCTGCTGGCTTTACACGTCCATCCGTTTTACCGATTTTTACGTTAGATACAGGGATAATTTTCATATCGAGGAAGGAGATAGGCTACTTTTATACCGGAAAACCAAAAAGTTCCTCCGGGATTTAAAAAACCAAAATACACATGGACGAAGTCGTTGGCACCGTCTAGTAAAGGTATGTATCATGTGTAACAGTGACAAATACTCCATGCCATTTTAGGAAATTCTTCTCATTTATTTTCTTAATATTTTTCAGTAGGTACATAATTCAACTGTTATTGCACAATTCTTACATCTCGCAAATCACAAACAACTATTCTTCAGTATAAAATCTACTTAATGTTCGTCGCTGTCATATTCATGGCCGTATCCACCTTGGCCGCTATGTCCGCTCTGATGATGGCCGAATCCAGATTGGCCGCTGTGTCCGCCCTGATGTTGGCCACCTTGTCCGCCAAATCCGCCATGCTGTTGGCCGAATCCACCTTGGCCGCCAAATCCGCCCTGGCCCTGGGAACCATGTTGGCCATGTTGGCCGTGTTGGCCGTGGGATCCACTATGGCCGCCTTGGCTGCCAAATCCACCTTGGCCACCTTGGCCAAATCCACCCTGGCCTTGTTGTCCTGTTGAAACAACAACAAGTTTAGTGTCGTTATTGTCCAGTAGATAGATTAGGTTACCTACACCCCTACATATTGGGACCACAACATTTTTAAACGACGCTGCTTTCTTGGTTTTTTTATTTTTATTGGACCGATTTCTTTTCAAAATCGGTATCTACAGGGCTCCCTGTGATCACAAACGAGGAAACTGTTGTCTCGAATAAGCGACTCATATTATTTATACTATTATATCTTATACTAGCGACCCGCCCCGGCTTCGCACGGGTGGACATTTATTTTTTCTATTTTCCGGGATAAAATATAGCCTATACGGATTCGGAAGAATCCCTCTAAGTAATGGTAAAAGAAATTTTGAAATCGGTCCAGTAGTTTTTGAGCCTATTCAATACAAACATACAAAAATACAAAAA
The DNA here is from genome assembly GCF_905333055.1 of Maniola jurtina. Taxonomy (NCBI): domain Eukaryota; kingdom Metazoa; phylum Arthropoda; class Insecta; order Lepidoptera; family Nymphalidae; genus Maniola; species Maniola jurtina. The sequence goes on along the minus strand of NC_060048.1, from coordinate 3,934,505 downwards.
TACAAAGGTTTCCTCTTTATAATATTAGTATAGATTGATCGAACTTCATTGGAGTTCTTTTGATCACATAACTTATTAATATAAAAAAGACGCCGGTATTAAGTTTTTTCTTGACCACTGTTTTAGTAGTCTATGTATGTTATGTAATGTACTTATTATGTATCTATGTTTGTATTTATGTGTTCCACCGTAGTGCCCAAAATAATAAACCGATTTTGAAAAATGAGTTGTCAATCGATATATACTCCCAAGAATCGGCTCAGCATTTAAAATCGTCCGCAATCCTAATGTGTTTTCTAGCGACTAATGAAAATTACTATTATAGTCTTTAACTAACTATTGATACAATTACTAAGTATATACTTATTTACTTACCAAATCCTCCGCCGTGGCTGCCGCCGCTGCCGTATCCTATGAAAAGAAATTTTAAATGAACAAAAATTGATGATTACATTGTCGGAACCCACTCATAATATCGGAATTAAAGTAATTATCTAAATCTTGAAATAGTAATTACGGTGCGGCATGTTTTGCTGATTTCTAGCTATTGATACTTAATAATTAATAATAAATGATAGGTATACGTCATAATTAGGTGCGCCTATCACATTACCTATAGCAAAATAAGAATACCTGCGTCTATTTTTCCGCCTTGAAAAGCTCGCGCGCCAAAGATATTATACCTACTAGATATGACATAGCAGTCTCACTACTCAACGCCCTCTGGTGTCAATTAGGTGAAACTTGGGAAATATTATAATATCACATGATTTATTGTTTAATATACATATAAGATTTACGGGTTACCAGCATCAAAAATACGGGTTTTAGTTTTTAGATAGATGTTTCACATAGATATTTATTTTAAAATATACTTATTGTTTGAAGAAATAGCTTTTAAAAGCTCTTCATTTTATGTCACAAATATATAAAAATATTTTGCATGTTAACTTAAAAGTGAATTTAGGTTTTTAAAATCCCGTGGGAACTCTTTGATTTTCTGGGATAAAAAGCCACTTATGACACTCTCCATGTCTTTAACACACTTTTGCATTTACAATATGAGGCTTAATTCTGTAGAATTAGAAGTATTTTTAGGATATTTGTTTATATTGGAAAAAGGCATTCATAATAAATGAACAAAGGTACAACAAACACATAACCCTCCTTTGGGCTTTGCCACAGTCGGGTAAAAATAACATAGATTCCACATACCTGGCGACGCCGCTGCTACGGCGACTAAAGCTAGTACGACAATCTGAAAGAAGGAAAAAGGTAAGGTAATCTTAGTTTAAAAAGGTAGAGCACTTAAAACTACCGGATGGTCGATACCGTATCATCCACTCATATAGTACCCGGCGAGAAATATTGCACATCGAACTTAAGAAAGAGATAACGGCATCTTAGAGCGTTGTCTCTTTTGTTGAGACCGACGAAACGTCACATAGGTACGGTACATGAGTGACATAACAACGCTCTACGAAGCCGAAATCTCTTTCTAAAGTTCGATGTGCAATATTTTCTGGCGGGTACTGTACTTATCTGCATTAATTACATAGATACAATACATTGTACCTATACTGATAAATAAAATTGAAGTGTCTGTCTGTAATTTCGAAATAACTACCTCATATTAAACACATATGGACCTTAAGGTACGGTAAGGTACTTAGGCACTATACACCTTTGAACCTTAAGGTATTTAAGGTGATTTAAAGGTGCGGTACCATAACTGAATCACACGTTTTTAAAATTTTTGTTTGTCTCTGTCTGTCTGTTTGAACGGGCTAATCTTCGGAACGGCTGAACCGATTTTGACGGGATTTTCACAGACTCTTCTCACTATTATTATAAAAAAATAAAGCCTTATAAGTATATTTATTTGCTTACCGTGAACTTGTACATATTTATAAAACACAAGTGGTCAGTCTGTTAATCTCACAAATTATGCCAACGTAACTATCTGACGGCTTTTATATGGACTGTAGGATACCTGTCTGATTCTGATCTCATAGGATCGTTTTTATTTTCTTAATAATTTTTATTATCCATAGCGTTATGATAACGTAATTCTTGAATTCAGACATTTTGTGAAATATCAGGTATGTTTTTTATCACATAAGCTTTTGTCAAGACAAGCTCCCATTTTCCCACAATTACGTGATCTTAGGTCTCACACTTAACGCGGCGCGGTTTCCATTTTCATCGATACTAAAATCGAAATAAGTTCGTAACGCGTGGAACAAAATACTAAATAATATATAATATTTTTCATTATATCTTCTAGAGTTGGGTCCGATGAAAACATGTTTGGACAAACTTTTCTCAAGTAAGTGAGCAGTAAGGGAAGTACATAATAATTGTAGATCTGAATGAACCTCTGCTTTAAGCTCTTGTTTAGTGAATGTAGAGCTTACTTTAACCTTTTATTAGGTTGACTTGTTCCTATGTTGTTGTTCCGTCGATATTGGTAACTGATTTTTCATTTACTGGCTGAGATGTCTGGCTGTGGTACGCCAGAACAATACAGGTCGACACAGCGGCATGCCACACTGCATTTTTAATTATGGTGCTATTAAAAATGTGTCACCTTGTACCACGAATAGTACGTCATAGCAAAACTTTGCGTCATGTGGCAGACTGTCGTACCGTACCATCGATAAAATTCTTAGATAGATTATTTATTTCCAAACTCTACAGGACGATACAGTGTTGCCTTAAGGTGCCCACGCACTCGAACTGCACTGTAGCGGAACTGCGCGTCGCGTCAGCGCCCCGCACGCACGCCCCCCGTCATATTCTCTCCAGCCGCGCCGCGCGGCAGTGACGCGGCAGTGGCAGTCAAGTGCGTGGGCACCTTTAGTGTAAAATAGACTGCCGTCTGCAAATTTTCCATTTGTTGCATTCCACAAAAAGATGAACCCACGCTATCCAGCATGTCGGATTGTCGCATGCATTTATTCCAACGTAAAACAGGCTTTAGACCTCAGTTTATCAGACATAATTCGTTTTTACCAATTTTAATCTTTGACCGCAACTTGAATTATTAGATAATGTTTCGTTTTTCATTCGATCGACAATATTCTCAGGTTATGCAAATTTTATAAACAACTAGCTGATGCCCGCGAATTTCTTTCCCGTGGTATAGGTTTTTAAAAATACCGTGGGAACTCATTGATTTTTCGGGGTAAAAAGTAGCCTGTGTTAATCCAGGGTATAATCTACCTCCATTCCATATATCAGCCAAATCCGTCCAGTAGCTTTTGCGTGAAAGAGTAGCAAACATCCATCCATACATACATACAAACTTTCGGGTTTATGATAATATTAGTAGGAGTAGGTAATCCCCGCGAGTTCGCCGGCTTCGACTAAGATTTTTTAAACTCTTGTGGGATCTTTGATTTTCAGGGTTTTTGTAACCCTGAAAATCAAAGAAATCCCACAAGATCAATAAATAAGTTTAATCAATAAATAAATAAGTCACTGCCTCAGGGCCAACTATTATACCTTTACAAATAATAATAACATCGATCCTTTACTCCGTTGCTGCGTGGTTGGAAGACAAACCAACGAACTAACACACTTTCGTATTCATAATGTGGGCAGTGATAAAAGTAATAGAAAACAGGTTAATCTATTAATCGATTTTTTTGTTATCTCGCAATTAAGTATAACTTTTTTATCTTATGTTCGCTTACTATTTTAGATTGAAAAGGAGGTATAGGAAGACCACTTTAAATAATTATAAATCGTTAAAAAAGGTTTTTTACAAGTTATTTTTAATTATTTCTCTGATTCACTTTATGGGATCGAGTTGTGATCACAGAAAAACTCTCAATAATAATAATTTTATGTAGCATTTGCTCGTACTAGAACCTATTGGCTTGGAGCGTAGCGATGGCAAGAGACCTGATGGTATGACGCTCGTTCCTTGGAAGACGGGCAGGTCGCTTGTGGGACACGTATGCAGGCACTTTAGCTGCATCCCATCAAACGACCTCCTCGGTGGCGGGTGCAGCGGCCACCAGCGCAAATATTATGAAAACCTCGATGAGAGCTTCATATTTGTGCTTTTTGGCATGGAGACCTTTGGGCCGTGGGGCCCGGGGGGCTCGAGCTCTTTTTGAGGAAAGGGTTATCGAGTCAACCGGGCACCCGAGAGTTGGCAGCTACCTTGGACAAAAAATTGTTTGGCCATCCAAAGGGGTAAATCTAATCTAATTAAGCGTTTACTTTTGTTGCTAAACGGTTTTTATATATACTCGTAAGTATACAGCGACTGAATAAGCAGGCGAGCCACCTGATTATTGCATTGAGCATTTGCAGCATTGCAGAGGAATCGCCACAGCTGTGTTGTCGGCTTTTCAGGAATTTGTTGATCTGCCCCTTGCATATCCGCAGCAGGTTTTCAGCAGGAACTTAGTCCGCCAAACCACAGTTGACCAGCGTGGCGGACTGTAACCTAAACCCTTCTCATGATGTGTGCTTAGTAGTGGGCTGGCGATGGATTGATCATGATGTTGACTTGGATAAATATATGATAAGTATTTTATTTCAGTAGACATTACGAGAATACTAGTAATAGGAGTAGTAGGTACCTATCCAGTATCCATATTATTCTCTATCTCGGAAAATCTCTATCAAAGATTTCCCACAGGATATTTAAATGACCAAACCCACGCGAATATCATGTTGAATACTTGCAGCTTCCCTTCTATTTGGCTGAGGTGTAGTAATTATAATATTGCAATTTGTAACAGTGAAAATCAAGAAGCTTTTGTGGAGGGGAATGATCAGGATATGGGGTTGGGTTCTTAGGATAAAGGCCAACTTTCTGAAGCCAAATACAGTCTGCCTGCACTGAGTGATTGCGTTATGTAGGTACGAGTATTCAGGGTTTTAAGATTTATTCCTTGTGCTATAAGAGCTACCCCTACCTGCCAAATTTCAAAATTCTAGGTCAACGGGAAGTACGCTATAGGTTTTCTTGACAGACACGACAGACGGACGGACAGACAGACAGACAACAAAGTGATCCTATGAATAAGAGTTCCGTTTTTTCTTTTGAGGCACGGAACCCTAAAAATACGATATAAAAAATAAGTACTTACTGGGTAGTTGTACTCACGCAAATTATGTAAAGACTGGATTATGTTCGGTTGCGTGTTGGAGTTATGCCCTTTCAAAGAATATTATGCAAAAACAAAAACGATAATGAAAATGCCTTGTAGGTACTAGCTATATATTTACTTACGAATTATGTAAAATCTGACCTGAAATTCGGTTGCATTATGGAGCAATGCCGGTCCAAAAAATATGCTTATATGGACCCCAAAAATGCGTAAAAATATGTAAAAAGTAGGTAAGTACTAGTTTAAACTAGTACGCTTGCTATGCCATCACTAGCCTTATTGTTTTTATTTTGAAATGAAATATTCGGTTTACCTACTTGTTTCGTAATTATTTGCTACTAGATGATGTCTACGATTTCACCCGTGTGGATTTAGGTTTCGTAAATCCCACGGGAATTTTTGATTTTCCGGGATATAAATAATCCTTTGTCCGTCTTCAGAATACTAGCTATCTCTGTGCCTAATTTCCCGCCACTTCATCCACGAGGATTTAGCTTTTTTTTTTAAGAATCACGTGGGAACTCTTATGGTTTGAAAACTTGGTATAGAGTAGGTACGTAGGGACCGATTGCTAGTTTTTGCTAAAGGTAGCTTTAACAGCTGTTACAGTAATTACTCCATCTCATCTTAGGATACACGTCTCATTTATTCTCTTATCATTTTTCTTTCTATAATATTGCACAATTTAATTCTTACATTTCACATATCACAATCAATAAGGTACAGAATTGTTCTATATCTATAAAATCTTTTCATTTTCTCCTCGAATCGTCATCGGAGTTTTCTTGTCCGCGGAATCCGCCTTGTTGTTGGCCGTCTTCACCTCGGCTGCCGAATCCTCCCTGTTGTTGGCCTTCGTCATCTTGGTTGCCGAAACCACCCTGTTGTTGGCCGTCTTCATCTTGGTTGCCGAATCCACCCTGTTGTTGACCGTCTTCATCTTGGTTGCCGAATCCACCTTGTTGATGGCCGTGGTGGGATCCACCATGGCCGCCTTGGCCGCCAGATCCACGCTGGCCGCCTTGTCCTGTTAAAAAAATAAGTTTAAAATTAATAGCCTGATCGGGTGACAAAGGAGGTGTTTTAGATTTTTCTAAAAATATGTAGTTTTAAAATTACAGGGGCTCAAAGATTTGTATGTAAATTTTTAAGACCGCGTAACTTTGAAACCGAATATTTTAACAGAAATCTGGAAAACCACAGACATAGATATTAGTTTCTAGAATATGTCTGCAAAATTTCATGGACTTTGGTTGCTTAATATTCAAACGAAATTGGAACTACGTTTGTATGAAGCGAGTGACGGAGAGACCCCTCTTAAAATCATCCATAATCAGAATGTGTTCGTACCGAAACTGAGTCGTTAACTATCGATACATACTCAATTATACTATTTAATATGATATTAGATATATCTATCTACTTACCGTGTCCACCTTGGCTACCACCGCCATATCCTTTGAAAAGAAAAAAAAATAAGTTATAGTGTCGGAATCCAGTGATAATATTGTAATTAAAATAACAAGGTATATAAAACTGTTAAATCTCAGCGCGGCGTTTTTAACTAATAACACCTACAAAAATCTTTAGGTGTAAGATCCATAATACTTATACAATTTACATGTTTAATGATAATTATTATTAGGTACTCTTGCCACATTCATCTCTAGCATGCGAAATGCCAATGCAAAAGGCTGTTTGTTACAATAATTTTAAATGTAAATCGGCCGCGTCTGTCATAAAACATGTAACGGCGAGCCAAGGCTCTTTTACCATTTCTATAAACATTTCAAATTCTGTGACAAGTAAGACTTCACGAGGCAATAATGTTGATAGTTCCGCGTGGTTCCGTTACGGACTGCTCGATAGCGCCAGTTATCTTATCTTTAGTTTTGACGGCCTCCCTGGTGCATTAGTAAGCGCTGTGGTCTGATTAGTGATAGGTTCGATTCCCGGCAGGAATTTAGAATTTTACAATTTCTAAATCTCTGGTTTGGTCTGGTGCGAGGCTTCGGCCGTGGCTAGATACCACCCTTCCGGCAAAGTCGTGCCGCCAAGCGATTTAGCGTTCCTCTTTCATAATAGACTACATCATCATTGTCACTTACCACCAGGTGAGATTGCAGTCTAGGGCTAAATTAGTTTTTGAATAAAAAAAAATATCGTAGATTCCACGTACCTGGCGCTGCCGCCGCCACGGCGACTAAAGCTAGTACGACAATCTGAAAGAAGGAAAATCAAATTTAACATGGGAGCAAATAGGTATGAAAACCACCAAAAAATACTTCGACACCCTAAGCTTTCTTGCCAAAAAAAGCGAAACGTCTCCTAAAACATCTAGTCGAAAATTATAATAGTACCATGGTTTACTAGCTGTTTTATTTATGACTACACTTCAAAAAGTATTCCTAGACCAAAAGTAAATGATCACTTAATTTTGTAGATTTAGATTATTTTAATATATATCTATGTATTTGACAAAATCTAAAATTAGGTTAGATTTAGGAGCGTTTCAGACGGGGTGTAGGGACTATATTGGTCCCCTGAGGAGGGTACTCAACAGGCGCCGGTGGCTGGGCTGCGCGAACGTGTTTGGCCCCGTAGCCCAGCCACCAGGGCGCTGTTTGGGGTTTTAGTCGGTAAGAGTCCAACATAACCTTCGTGCCTCCCCGGGCGCGGTGGTATCCATCAGGATTTCCCCACGAAAGGGGGAGAAAATAGGTTAGATGAGAACATAAAATCTAACTTATTTATAAGTTAAAACGTCGCGATCTTGAGGTAATTATTTTGCCCTGCTAGAATTAGGAAGTATTCATACTGCGGTCCTCGTATCTAATAAATTCCAGCTATCTCAGACCTTGTTTTTTAGGGTTGCGTTCTTTTTATGTACAATTATGTACTTTTTAATTTGCATGGCAGTCATTTTGGAATTTTTATTATTTGTTGTTTTAGCGGCAATAAAAATACACACTGAGTGAAAATTTTAAATCGCTCCCTATTACTGTTCAAGAGATAACGGACGGACAACGGAGGTTTAGTAATAGGGTCCCGTTGGGACCTTTTGGGTACGGAACCATGAAAATTAAAGCTTTATTGGTATTTACTTACCGTAAACTTGTACATATTTACAAACACAAGTGGTTAGTCTGTTAATCTCACAAATTATGCCAACGTATCCATCTCACGGCTTATATATGGCCTGCAGGGAGCCTATTTGATTCTGACCTCATAGGATCGTTTCGCAATCTTTTTTAATTTTTATTATCCGTGAGGATAACGTTAATTCTTGAATCTAGACCTTTTGTAGAATATCCATTTACGGCTGCATTTTTCTAATTTTCTCACTTTTCTAACGTTCCTACTAAAGTAAATTTCCTTCACTTTAGTTGTTAAAGCTTCCATTTTTTTTACTATAAGTATACATAATTATACATATTCTTACCAGAGACCACCAGACCAGATAACCAGAGATGAGTAATTAGGTACTTGTAATAACTAAGTAATCTCAGCTATTAGGCAGACCGCAGATTTCAGGTAATTTTCTCTCAAAACACTATTTGGGGTTCTCTAATAGGACTATAACTAGGAGGCCTCCTTCCAGTCCCTTTTTTTGTCCGTGTATCAAAGCCATTTCATTTAGCAACTACTAAAGGTATAGAAATTTGAAACTTTAAACAGGTTTCTTGAACAGTTTTCCAGGAATTTTGTTTTATGACTCAAAAGATTTTGGAATTTAATCAAATAAGTTTTAGGTCAGTGGAATAAGTTTGCTTAAATTTATTAGACAAAATCCGATTTTACTATTTTACATGTTTGACCGCAACTTGAATTTTTAGATTTTGTTTTGTTTTTCACACGATCGACATTATTGTCAGGTTATGGAAATTTTATAAACAATTTAAAGTGTTAGAAAACAGGTTAATCCATTTATCGTTGTTTTTCATACAAATAGTGCTATAAAATTATATGTACCAAGCTCAGTGGCTCTCAATGATCGAGAGTACCAAGCTTATATCCCAAGGGCCTGTGGTAACATAATATTGAGAAGAGATTTGTAATCAATTATAGCCAAATCTAGTTACCAGACAAGTTTGTGTAACTGTGTTTACTATAGCTTTAATTACCTACCTATCAAAATTATGAAAATTTAAATAGATAATTAAAGCTAATAAAAATAAAAAACCGACCAAGAGCGAGTCAGACACGCACACTGAGGGTTCCGTACTCGGGTATTTTTCCAACATTTTGCACGATAAATCAAATACTATTATGCATAAAAATAAATAAAAATGTGTCTTAGAATGTGCAGGTAAAGCCCTTTCATATGATACCCCACTTGGTATAGTTATCTTACTGAAAATTGAAACACATTTTTTTTTTTACATGATACCAATTCGCGCTTTTCAGATTTATTCCTGTATTTGTACTATAAGACCTACCTACCTGCCAAATTTCATGATTCTAGGCGAACGGGAAGTACTCTATAGGTTTCTTGACATATTACACGAAGGACAGACAGACAAACAGACAGACGGACGGACGGACGGACGCATGGACGGACGGACGGACGGACGGACGGACGGACGGACGGACAGACAGACAGACAGATAAGAATTGTGAGCGGAGTGGAGAGAGCTTTGGAGTTTATCTACCGGAGAGTCACCGGTTGTGGCAATGGACAGAACGCATAGTTCGAAAAATCCATAGAAGTTGGGGTCCCAAGGTGCTAGTATCTCGACCTCGCACCAGATGCGATCTGATGACATCTTCTTGGTGGAAGGACGACATCAATTCAGGAGGCGTAGGGCCGTGGAGTGTAGAAGTCCCTACAAGACACCTATCTATGTCCAGCAGTAGACATACAGTATGGCATAATATTATTGTAAATTGTACATTTGAAAAGAGCAACCGCTGAGTTTCTTGCTGGTTTTTCTCGGTAGGAACGGCATTTCGAATTTCGAACCAGTGGTAGATTATTTTGACGATTCAAAAGCACTTGTAAAAGTTTAATTGAATAAAAATAATTTGAAGTTGAAATTGAGACGTCTATTGTTTTACGATCATGATGATAGGTATGTTACAGTTGTAGGCTGATATCCTACAATACCTTGCAGTTTTAACTAAAATTCTAAAATCAGACTAGCTGGTTGGCATACCAAAGTTATGGTGGTCCCCATACCTATCCACTTAGCTTTTATGCTTTTATCAACTTAAAATTTCGTATTGAGCTCTCGGGCTATACCTACTACTGTAGATATTGTGTGGATTAGTTTTGGGCCATTTTTATTATCTAATAGAAGATGCCCGCAGCTTCGCCCGCGTGGATTTCGGTTTTTTAAAATCCCGTAGAAACTCTTCGATTTTCCGGGATAAAAAGTAGCCTATGTGCTAATCCAGCATATTATCTAACTCCATTCCAAATTTCAGCCAAATCCATTCAGTAGTTATTGCGTGAAAGAGTAACAAACATACACACACACACACACATACAAACTTTCGCCTTTATAATATTAGTGTGACTAACCTATAGCTTTTTATGATGCTACTAGATGATGCCCTCGACTTCATCGATATTTTTTTTAGGGTTCTGTGCCTCAAAAGGAAAAACGGAACTCTTATAGTAACACTTTTTGTCGGTCTGTCTGTCTAAATCCGAAAACCGTGAATTTGTGGTTACATCACAGAACAAATATTTTATCGTGCAAAATGTCGGAAAAAATACCCGAGTACGGAACCCTCAGTTTGCAAGTCTGACTCGCACTTGGCCGGTTTTTTATCTCAGCATGAGTGTGGAGGTTATCGATATAGATTTTCTCATCTCCTTGGTGCAAGAAAGACCAATCATATGGGATAAAGTTCATGACTGAGGTCACTTCTTGCGCTGCAGGTGTGGCATACCATGCGTTGTACCGTTGCGACGACGCAACCAACGCAACGCAACGCACTAATGAGTTATCGCCCTTGGGCTTCGGTACGGTGGCACCTAGAAATCCCCCGTAAAGCGGGGTGATTCGTTAACTCAGTGCCAAACAATGAATGATAGCCATCCAGGCAATTTTTTAGTCCATTAAAGGTTTTCTAAGAAACAATATTTTAATATCACCCAGTGAAGCAGCAATGTAGAGCCAACCGGCCTCAGTGGCTATCATTCAGTGTTAGACACTACGTTAGCGAATCACCTAGTAGGATAGCCGGCTCCCGTCGGACTGCATCATCGGCAATGGATTAAGTTCTTCAACGTCGAGTAGAGGTTTCACTGCAAACAATTTTATAGCATTTGCTCCAATACTCTAAATTGCTTCCCTTCTCTTTAAGATGAAGCTTTTTACTTGTTTCAGTAGGTACCTATATACCTACTTATTTACAAACAGATATTATGAGTAGGACCAATGTACACTTCTTACCCGCAAGGCACAGGGGGGAAAATCAAATTGCTTCAAAAACAGGCGCCAATCGCAGGTCCAGCGTATAATAGAGATCATTGACTGTTACTGCCAAACTACGACGATCAACCCCTAATAGTTTCCGTAAATTCAGTCAATCATTTGCGTTTAGGTATAGCATATATAGCATAGTAATAGGATTTGGAACGCCCTTCAGTTTTCCCCTCTAATAATTATAATATGCCTTCAAGTCAAGAGTGAACAGGCATCGTCTAGACAAGCGCGTTCCATCTTAGGCTTGCCATCATTGAAAATTTTTATTTCACAATTTTTAGTGGCCCCACTGTACTACAATATACTATGCCCAGTTAAAACCCTACTGTTTACTAAGCTATTACACTGATCGCGAGCAATTTGCTCTTATCCATTGAGGAGTTCTGTTCTCCATCTCCGAAGATATTTAGCAGATCTTCACTAAAATATGGGACCACCTACACCCTTTCAAACAAAAAAAAATTTCCAAATCGCTCCAGGGGTCTTCGAGTAATCGGGGAACATACATAAAAAAAAAAAGATTCCGACGAATTGAGAACCTCCTCCTTTTATGGAAGTCGGTTAAAAATAAATAGCAATGTAACTTTCGAGCTGGGGTCGGTCTTCTTGCTTGATTTTTCTAGGTATTCACATCCTACTAATATTAATAAATGCGAAAGCGTGTCTTTCCTGTCTTCTACGCTTTTACGGCCCAATCCGTTCAACGGATTTTCAGGAAATTTGGTACAATGCAGATATTGTTATTCGTAGGTACAAACTCACAGAGTTAGTTTAAATCCTGGGGATGGACATATTATTGGGCCATTTTTGTCCCGGGAAATCAAAAAGTTCCCACAGGATTTTTAAAAAGCTAAATCCACGCGTTCAATCATCTATTTGGTACAGAGATAGTTTGCATACTCGAGACGGACATAGGCTACTTTTTATCCCGGAAAATGAAAGAGTTCCCGCGGGATTCCTAAAGACCCATCCACTTAACCGATTTGTGCGAAATTTGGTACCGAAGTAGCTTGCGTCCCTGTAATCGAAATAGGCAACTGTTTATACCGAAAAATCAAACAGTTCCCACGGGATCTATAAAAATCTTAATCCACGCGGACGAAGTCGTGGGCATCCTCTAGTAGGTTAATAAATGCAGGCTTTCAGATTTTACTGATTTAACTCAGAAACCAATGATTTTAGATTAAAAGGCATGGAAAGTAGGATTAGGAAGAAATTTGAGGATTCAAATATTGTTTATTCTTCTTCTACAACACTTTGTTCTTACAGCTAAATTAATATTTGTTTTCTACTTATGTACACTAATATAACATATTTATATAAAAAAAAAAACTTTTTACGAAGCTACACTAGGTAGTAGGTATTTCAGGTCCATGTAAAATTTTACTGCGGCAGATTTTTATGCTTGGCAATATTCTGAACATGTTTTTTTTTAAATTATCTTCCTAATTTCATGGGATAGGTATCGTGATTACGTAACACAATATTTTAGGTATTCTCGATATTGCACAATAATAGTAATTTACATTTTATCACAACCAGTTTTAAATTAATATTCAGCTGTTGACGTCACGTAAAAAGGGCTACAGCGAAAGGTTGGCTGACAAACCAACCGCGTGGCGAAAAAGATAAATAGGGTCGTAGGTACCTACTAATTACTACCAATAGATCGATAAATCATCCATTGCGCAGAATCTAGGTCAGAGTTCTTTTTATTTGACGTCGTATAAACAGTTAGATAAAGTCTTTAATAAAAATCGTATCCACCGTAGTCTCCGCCATATCCGCCATGGCTCCCATGGCCATATCCGCCATGGCTCCCATGGCCATATCCGCCGTGGCTGCCGTGGCCATATCCGCCATGTCCGTGGTTATAGCCGCCATGATGGCCACCGTATCCTTGATCATAATATCCGCCTTGCCCGTAACCGCCGCCGTAACCAAGGCCATATCCTTGATCATAACCGCCGCCGAAACCTGTGTCATGAAATGTTTAAGGTTAAGGTGGAAGCGATTCACTATTCTTCACTATTCTCACAAATTAGTTGATACTTGAATTAATTTCTTAAAGTGGACCTTTTCAAGTAAAGATTTTTATATAAACCTGTGAGGATGATACTGCCACTGTCGCAATTAAAATACCATAAGCCTATGTTGTCGAATTAGTTTACAAATTGCGAAAAACCAAATTAAATTTGAATTTCGCGGGCAAGCACGTCTCATGCCCCTTAAGGTGGATTTAGAGTAGACCAAACGAGCGAATCGCTCTATCCCCCTCTGTCAAATGAACAGAGACCGAGCATTGATCTTTATTATCCAAAGAAAATTTGACAGAATTGGGATACAGGGAGCATTGCTCGTTTGGTCTACTCTAAAGCCACCTTTACACATAATTAAATCCGATGCTTTAATATTATTTTCCAAGTTAAAGTTAAATATGCGTAAATCTGTCATTAGTCGTGAAAACGTGTAAAAAATTTCCATAAAATTTAGCCTCTCAAATATAGTCAGTTTTTAGGACGAATGAACGAAATGCACCAAAGATTTCTGTACAAGACCTATTCTGTTTTCGTATAGAATTGGATTTCGGTCCGATATGAATAAAACTCTAGAATGTATGTAAACCCACGGATATCAGTTAAAATTTAATTGTATAGTTAAAATTAAGTTTTAAGTGTTGATACAAACACATAAAATATTATAGTATGTTACAGTCAAAACTATTATGCAGTCCAAACTTCTTTTAACTGAAAAACAAAAACGTTTCGTAATTTTGACTACCGAGGTTGGACAAAAGTAGTTTGGACTGTTTCGTTCAAAATTCTTTTCTGGAATAAGTCATCATTAAATTCATAAAATAATGCATAATATAAGAAAGATTAGGTCGAATATGGCCCAGAAAGAAATTGGAGTACCCCGACTCCATGCAGTCTTGTCTATCCTACCCCTAGAGGGTTTTTACAAAGCGTGAAGGCAGAAGTAAACTCTCACTTTTGTTGTAGCTCTAGATATAGGACAGAAAAGATTGCGTGGACCAAGGCCACAGTTTTGAAATCATTTTAACTATTTTTTTTTTCAAATACCAACGTCATTAGCTGTTAAACCTAAAAATTCTTTTTAATTTCAAAAACTTAACACACCTGGGTAGGCGGCAGCTACAGCAATCAGCGCCAACACCACAATCTGAAAAAAAAAAAAGTTTTGGAATTCAAATCGAATAACAATTTATCTGCATCTCACATTCAGGTGACCTCCTGCACCTATGGCAGGTGCAACGGCTACCAGCGCCTAACGGGTCTAGAGTCGCAAATATGAAACCTTGATGGGAGCCTCAGCTAAGGGCCTGGTAACCTCAGTTCACCACACTATACAACTGCAGATTGGCAAACTTCACACACCTTTGAGATTTTTAAGTGCTCTAGCTAGACTTGTTATAGGTTTCCTCACGATGTTTTCCTTCACGGTTAAAGATATTACACATAACTCCGAAAGTTATATTTTAAATTTACAATATTATTTTTGTTGATTTTCTCTGAGTTGTAACACTTGAATGGATTTGTCGATAATTGTTGGATTTTTCTCTTTGCAATTTTTTTTTCACATAGTTAAACTCATAAACTGAATACGACGCGTGCCAAAGTTTTATTAATGGTTTCTTACCGTGAACTTGAACATATTTATTGTTTGCTGAACACACGCGGTCAGTCTGTTAATCTCGCGAATAATGGCGATTTAACCCTTCCGCCGCCTATATATGATGGCTTGGTGATGAGTTACATAGCTTTTTGACTTCACGACCGCAGGAGTTGCTGTCATTATCTTATGTCACCGCTTGTTCTTGAATTTGAACTTTTTGTGAAATGTCGCGGTATGACATTTTTTTACTCTGACTTTTCATGTAGACTTACCAGGCTGGAGCAATTTTCCTAAAAATAATTATTCTTATGATAATTCTGAAACTTTACTACCTTTATACTTACTATACCTTTTTGATTGAAATCACGACCTTTGGACTCAATTTTAGTTACGTTTAACCTAGATGTGAATTAAAGTTTGTATTCAGTGATTGAAATTATGAACTATCAATGAACTATGGACTCAATTTCAGTATAGTTTTTAGCCGTTTTGCTTGCTTGCTGTACTTACATCATTTTGATTGCCAGCTCCTTAATGAAGCCTCATGTGGAAAACATAAAGTTGTACCATTTTTATTGTTTAGCCGTAACTCGAATTTGTTGATAATATAAGCAATTTTTAGTGATCTGTACCTACTCAAAGCATGCCAACAGGACCCTATTACTAATCCTCCGCTGTCCGTCCGTCCGTCCGTCCATCCGCTTGTCTGTCAGCGGGTTTTATCTCTTGAACCATAATAGGCAGAGAGTTGAAATTTTTACACAATGTGTATTTCTATTGCTGTAACAGCTTTAATCGAAACTTTAAAAACAATTAAAAAGTGTTATTTCACAAGAAATTCATGTGCGAGTCTGACTCGCACTTGACCGGTTTTTTATATCACACAGATTCTTAAGTGGGCTCTACACTCGCGGCGCGAACGGCCGCGAAAGCCCGCGACAACTGCGAATCACGAGTGTAGATGTTGTTCAGGCCTTCGCGTTCGCGCTTCGCGCCTTTTCCCGATCAGTGTCGGTTTTTGGTCCGCGACAAAGGGTTTCGTCCATAGTCACGAACAAGACTGAAGATTTGCGAGTGTGGAGGGACACAGTTCACGCGTGGATCGCGGCATACATTCACGGCGTGAAATAACGGCGCGACTTCACGTGCGAGTGTAGAGCCGGCTTTAAATATGTTTGAAGGTTATAGATTACCAGGCGGCGCTGCAGTTGTAGTTTTTCCGACTTCCAACAAAAAGGTGGTTCTCATGTGGTTCTCAATTCAGGTTTATAAAAAACATTATGACTAATTGTAATTATTTCTACCAAACTAATTCTCATGGGATTTTGTACAAGAATTTAGTTACGAGGGAAATACAATAAAAGAAAACTCTTTAATCTGATGCTGCACTGGTACTGCCCATAAATGGTAAGGACGGAGGATCTGCAGATTGTGAATAGACATTGTGGCTACCAGGTATAAATTTTGTAAGTTTCAATACTTCAGACTCCAACTCTTCAACCTCTTGCTGTAAAGGTATTGCCTAGTACATATTATAAAGTACTAGCTGACGCCCGCGACTTCGTCCGCGTGGATTTAGGTTTTTCGAAATCCCATAGGAACTCTTGGATTTTCCGGAATAAAAGTAGCCTATATGCTAATCCAGGATATTATCTATCTCCATTCTGAATTTCAGCCAAATCCGTCCTGTGGTTTTTGCGTGAAGGAGTAACAAACATCCACACACACACACACATACATACACACAAACTTTCGCCTTTATATTATTAGTGTGATATAGATACCCAGAGCAGGTTTTTGGATATGTTTTAAGGTTATAAGGTCACCAGGGGACGCGGTGATTCGTCGTGGGATTTTTTAAATTAAGAATTTAATGTGATTTCAAACAGGTTTTGTACTTAGGTTAGTCAAATATAATTTGATTCTCCCCGGCTTTACTCAGGTTATCCGATACGACTTGCGAGCGAAGTATTTAAGTTAATGGTAGGTACTATGCCAGAACCCTTAACACAAGAGCCAACAACAACTGCACAAAGTGTCTACTAAACCAGATGTTGAAAGTCGTGAACGCATCTAATTCATTAAAATTCATATTTCGTGTAAACACCTTATAAACACATAAAAGTTTCTAACATTAATTTAAGTAGGTATATCTACATAATAAGAAGATCTACTGGTTATAAAAAAGATGGACTTGGCCACCTTTTTTTAAGATTCCCAATACAAAAACTGTCATAACCTTAAATTTATTCGTTAGATAAAGTTTATGTAGTGTATGAAACAGGCTCTAAATGTCAATGAACACGAATTTTAAGTTTTATTTTATAGGGTCTGTTTCGGACTTCGTCTGTGTTGGTGTTAGCTGGCGCGCGTGCTCTGCCTTTTTGGAGTGGTTTTTTTTGTTAAAACTGACTGGAAAGCGCTCTAAGGGGGTACCGGGGTACGCACAGACGGGGTCCGTACTTGTATAGTTTAACTAACTTGTTACAAATAACTAAAAACTTGACATTGGCTAATCTTTGTAAAGCCAGACGAGAGAGAAAAAAAAGGGCCTGTTTCACAACTGTCAAATAAACTTTACGTATCAAATACAGACGTCATTACAATTTTTGTATCTATGGAATCTGTCTAAATGTCAATTTTATTCGTTATTTAAAGTATATGGTGGTTGTGAAACAAGCCCTAATAAGGGTTCCGTACTCATGAGTGCTAACACGGGACCCGATTAATAATCCTCCGCTGTCCGTCCGTCTGTCTGTCAGCGGGCTGTATCTCGTGGGTTATAGGTAGGTAGAGAGTTGAAATAAACACAGAACGTGTATTTCTATTGCCGCTATAACAACAAAATATAACATTTCGAAATGGCCGCCATGAAAAAAAAGAGTGTGCGAGACTGACTCGCACTTGACCGTTTTTATTTAAATTTTAAATTGCTGTCAAAATGTAGCTTTTCTGATTTCAATCGCTTAAACTCAGGAGCATTAGGATGATAGGCAAGTTACCTAAGGGCCTTTGCACGCCGCGTTTTTTAAACGCGCCGTTGACGCGCATTTTAGAAACGTGCGTCGACGGCGCGCTTTTATCCTACAGAGCAGTTTGTTATCGTTTGTATCGATTGATACACGCGTGCGTATCGCGACTGTATCGCTACAAACGCGCGTCAACGGCGCGTTTAAAAAACGTGGTGTGCAAAGGCTGTAAGTAGGTAGAAAGAGAAAGACGCAGGTAAGGTCTTATAGCTATAATAAAAGTGTCTATTAAATATTTGTTATTTACTTAATATGTACAACGATAATATATTTTTATTAAAATGGCATTTTGGCGTTCCCATCTGAACTGGTTTCTTTAAAAATCACATGAATTCTTCCTCATCTCTTGGGATATTGTTACGTAACACAATGTAGTTAATCTTGATATTGCACAATAATAAAAAAGGTAGGTACCTAGTTTACATTTTATGAGAATATTTTTTTTAAATAAGTAACAAAGGCTTCAAGACAAAGGTGGCCAGGTTGTAAAATATTCTTTTTTACAGCGAAAGAAATAAACGATTGACTGAAGAACCAAACGCGCGGGCGAAAAGACATTTCGGCCCTTACGATAAATAATTATCCATTGCGTCGCATCAATGCCCGAGTTTGTTTCAAATGACGGAGACGGCATTTTTATACCTATACAATTATAATTAGATAAATCTATTTAATAAAATCCGAATCCACGTCTTTAATAATGTTCATGGCTATCTTCATGACTGTCTTCATGGCTACCGTGATGACCGTGGCTGCCGTGACTTCCGTGGCTGCCGTGACCTCCGTGGCTGCTGTGGCCTCCGTGGCTGCCGTGGCCGAATCCGCCGTGGCTGCTGTGACCATGTTCATATCCGCCATGCCCATGCCCACCGTGCCCATGTTCAGATCCGCCGTGCCCATAGCCGCCGCCGTGCCCGTAGCCGCCGTGCCCGTACTCTTCATGTCCACCATAACCTGATCATGGAATATCTTACTTTATCTAGAGTTAATATAATACATTAAATAATTCCGGTGCTCTAATGTTACTTTTTAAGTCCAACGTTAATTACTGTATTTTTATCTTTATCCTGAAACAAGTTAGCCCTTGACTACAATTTCACCTAATGGTAAGTGATGATGCAGTCAGATGGAAGTGAACTAACTTGGAAGGGGTATGTGAATTTTATCAAATCCATACCCCTTATCGGTTTTTATACGGCACCGAAACGCTAAATCGCTTGGCGGCACAGCTTTGCCCTACTAGTCACGACCGTAGCCTGCCAAGAGAATTGTAGGTAAATCTGTCATTTAGTAGGTTTTTTTCTCTTGAAACCCCCTGATATTTATATTTCTAAATCCTATTGAATATATAGATGTAATTTTGGGATTCGATAAATCCCAAAATTTTTAATATGGGGCTGAATGTATGTAGGTACTAGGTACCTATTCTATATTTGTTTAAAGTTAGATTTTTGTCCACAAGAATGTTTTTGTTCAAAATGTATATAAAACAATGGATATCAGTAAAAACTTAATTTGAATTAACCGAGGATCTCCTCATTGAATAGGTTAGTTAAAATTAAGTTTTTTTTGAACATTATATGAGACGGTACAGCTTCATGTCTTCTCGGTAGGAAGAGCATTCCGAATCAGTGGTAGGTAATTTGAATTGAAACTTCTAAGGCACTTCATCATCTCATCATTATCAACACACTAGCTGATGCTCGCGACTTCGTCCGCTTGGATTTAGGTTTTTCAAAATCCCCTGGGAATTTATTGATTTCCCGGGATAAAAAGTAGCCTATGTATGCCTATAAATCCAGGATATTATCTATCTCCATTCCAAGTTTTAGCGAAATTGACCCAGTAGTTTTTGCGTGAAGGAGTAACAAACATACACAAACACACACACGCATACACACAAACATTCGCCTTTATAATATTAGTGTGATATACACCCACTGGACATAGGTGTCCCGTAGGGACTTCCACACGCCACGGTCTTGCGCCGCCTGAATCTAGTGGCTCCCTACGACTAGTTTGATGACGTCTTTCCACCTAATGGGTTCTTTTTACGTTTCGCTTTCCGGTGCGAATTCGCCATTCAAGTACCTTGAGAGTCTCAAGTTGAGACCCCAATGTATAGACATTGAGGTCTCAATGGGTTGGGGGGTTATGTGGCCTGCCCATTGCCAGTTCAGCTTCGTAACCCGTTGAGCTAAGTCAGTTACTCTGGTTCTCCAACGGATCTCCTCATTTCTGATTTGATCACGTAGAGAAACTTCAAGCATAGCATATCCGTCAACCACTGAGTGACTCTGAGTTTTCTCATGAGGCACTAAAGTGCTATCGAATCGTAATGTTCAAAAATATTTTACAAGTGTAAATTAAAAAATTATAACACCCCCTACAAGTGAAGGTTGAGAAAAGAGTTGATAACTTTTAAACGGCTGAACCGATTTTCTTGGATTATAGCTAAAAACACTCTCGATCAAGCCACCTTGCAAACAAAAAAAACTAAATTAAAATCCGTTCATTAGTTTAGGAGCTACGATACCACAGACAGATACACAGATACACGTCAAACTTATAACATCCCTCTTTTTGGGTCGGGGGTTAAAAACTTAACAAACCTGGGTTGGCGGCTGCAACGGCGACTAGCGCTAACACCACAATCTGAAAAGAAAATTATAAATATTTAATTTATTTGCCTTTCCACCTAAATTATTGTGTATTGTAAATTCAATTATTTTGTGATTAAAAAAATATAATACAGAGGTACCTAATCACAGTATTTTAACAGTTATTATTAATAATTTTTATTAATACAAATTAAATTATAAACTATTTAACGTTTATATATTTGTTGTGTGTTAGTGCCTGCTATGTACTTTTAATTTACGCCATTTAATAAAAATCTAGGAATATTCTTAAATATACATAAAATAAAATCCAGTCTGTTGGTACTTATATTCACTAGTCTATAGGTACAATACAAAATTATGCAACTAACAGGCAACGCACAAACAATTGGTAGATGCATTTGCCGATCCAAAAGTATACTTGTAAAAGTTTGAATAAATACCTAATAATCTTTATCTAATTCTATTTCTTTTATAGTGGACTAAGAGCCAGCGAGTGCCAGACGTTCGTTATTTTATAAAAGTTTCGCTGATTTATACTATTACTACTACTAATACTATTCCATAGAAAACATAAAAAAATTAGACTTTATATTTAGACGTAAGATTTTTCACAAGTTTGATATCTCCCAAAGCCACCACGATCAGAGAAACTTTCAGCTCACTGGCTCTCTCGCTATAGGTATTAAAATCAACACAACTATTGTCTTTAACGGAAAGATTGATTAAATTGTTTACTTACCGTGAACTTGTACATATTTATATTTGTTTTAAGTAAACACGCGCGGTTAGTTCGTTAATCTCACGAATTATGGCGACGTACAACCCTCCCCCGGCCTTTATAATAATACAACGCGGTGGTGAGCTGTATCTTCCCGAGCTCACGGCCGCAGAATTCTGTCAATAAAAACATGTCATGGTTAACGCTTCTTTCTGAATTCAGATGTTTTGTGAAATTTCCGGCTATACCAAATTTTTTTTCGGCTCGTCTTTTTTATGACTTTCTTTCTTTCTTTCTTCCCGTTCCGCACTTAAATGATCCGTCTGTTATGCGTGCGTTGCCCCTCCCCGCCGAAGTCTTCATTCCAGCTATCTAAGCTCGCTCCAGAAACCGAGTAGACCTCCCAGGTTGCCGAGGGCTTCATGAATTGAGGGTGGAGATCGCAAATGGCGTTCCCGTTATTCTGGCACGCCCGTGCACTCTCTCCTAGACTGCACGTGCGTCGGTATTTCATCCTCCTCCATGCAGGTCCTACACAGAGGACTGTCAGTGACATCTATAACGAAAAGCCTTTTTATGGCTATGTAGGTAGGTTAAAGGTTCTCCCTAGGTTAAAGGAACCCAATGAGCGTAACGCAAAAGGGACACCGATGTTTTAGAGGGGTGGCAGCTTATCGATTTCCTATCAAGGAGTCTAATGCAGAAAATATGAAATTGTACCATTTTTATTGTTTAGCAGTAACTCAAATTCGTAGATATTTATATACTAGTTTTTATGTCTTCCTACGGTAAGTATTTGAAACAAGGCTCAGATTTTTGTCAAGTTATGCAAATTACATAAAAAAAACTAGGTAATGCCCGGCATGTGTTGCAATTCACCTCTTCATTTACGAATCGCTTACCACCGTTGACAGTACTATGTCAGAAACCTTTATGCAAGAACCAACAACAACTGTGCAAAGTTTCTATTCAATCGGAGGAAGTATCAATCGAGGTACGTTTGTTGCTAGCTGATCCGAGGGTACACAATCTATTTTTAGGGTTCCGTACTCGAAAGGTGCCATCGAGGATCGGGGTCCTATTACTAAACTTCCATCTGTCCGTCCGTCTATCTGTCTGTCAGTGGTCTACATCTCATGAACCGTAATAGGTAGAGAGTTGAAATTTTCACAGAGTGTGTATTCAATACAGATCAAAGGCGTCAAGTTTTCTCTGTGCAAATTCATTTAAATATCACAATATCCGGATAGCTTAGTTATAGTTAGTCACTGACTACCTATTCATCAATTTTGACTATTTCCAAAAGATCTAAATCATACTTACCTATATGAGATATTGAGATTAATTTTTAATTAATCACATAATAATTCACTTCTCGGTTTTCCTTATTCGGGTTTTCTCGCCTATTAATTATTTATCTAATTAGTAGATAACGGAATTGAGCTGGATTCAATCGACGCAAGACCTTGGCTTGGCGTATGGAAGTCCCTACAAGAAATCTATGTCTACTGCAGTGGATGTCTATTGGTTGTTGATGATTATGGGATTGAGTATACCCGAAATCTCGTGATATCGATACGTGATCATGTCTTTCGCTTTAAGAGGGCTCTCTCTGTCACTCGTTTCCACTCGTTTCATACAATCGTAGTTCCAATTTCATTTGAATACTAAGCAATCTAAGTCCATGAAATTTTGCAGACATATTCTAGAAACTAATATCTATGTCTGTGGTTTTCCAGATTTCTGTTAAAATATTCGGTTTCAAAGTTACGCGGTCTTAAAATTTTCATACAAATCTTGGAGCCCTTGTAATTTTAAAACTACATATTTTTAGAAAAATCTAAAACACCACAGACACAGATATTAGTTTCTAGAATATGTCTGCAAAATTTCATGGACTTTGGTTGCTTAATATTCAAATGAAATTGGAACTACGATTGTATGAAACGAGTGGAAACGAGTGACGGAGAGAGCCCTGTCTGCTTTTTACGTAAAGTAGTAGCATAGCATATATCTACTCATGTGTTAGTAGGTAGTAGTAGTTCACTAGCATCTTTTTAGGGTTCCGTAGTTGTGTAGAAAAAGGGAACCCTTTCAGGAGCATTTGTCTGTATGTGTGTGTGTTTGTCTATCAAGCAACACCCGACAAGGGAATAAAAACCTATAATGTACCTACTTTCCTTTGACCTAGAACCATGAAATTTGGTAGGTAGCAATGTCTTACAGCGCGAGTAAAGGGAAAAATCCGAAAACCGTAGTGGTTACATCAAAAAAAAAATTAAAAGTGTTAAGTAGATATTTCTTGTACGATGGAACCTTTCATGTGCGAATCTGATTCATATTTGACCGATTTTTTTAGGTACCACCAGTCTGTTTTTAAAAGAACCGTAATTTATGGTTTACACAGATATTTCTTTATCTCATTATCTGAATATATAAAAAAACCGTGACTCACTGACCGACTCATCAACACCAAGCCCAGGCCTTTGGACCTAGGAACCTTGGAAAGGTAAACATTTGCAGAGATTTCCGTTACGATATTGACAAGGAATAAAACCTATATCCCCACAGGATATCGGTAATATCGGTAATAATAGGTATTACTAAACTAAAGATCCACTCCAGTTTCACAGCCAGCGTCGCTTGGAGGAATTTCCAAAAATCCTTTCTTAGTGTGGTCAAGTATGGGTTTCATCAGCCAGTCAATTTTGGTTTTAGATTTTTAACCCCCGACCCAAAAAGAGGGGTGTTTGACGTGTGTATCTGTGTATCTGTCTGTGGCATCGTAGCTCCTAAACGAATAAACCGATTTTAATTTAGTTTTTTTTTGTTTGAAAGGTGGCTTGATCGAGAGTGTTCTTAGCTATACCTAATCCAAGAAAATCGGTTCAGCTGTTTGAAAGTTATCAGCTCTTATCTAGTTACTGTAACCTTCACTTCTCGTGGTTGTTATTAATTTTTAATTTAGGTACACTTGTATGATTTTAACGTTAACACTTTTTAGCCGTTGATACTTAGTATATTTTATTAGTATACAGACGTAAATCAAGTTTAGCAATCTCAGGTCATTACGATTTGTTATGATATTATTATAGTGGCGTGAGGGGTCTATTATATATTTATTTGTATTTATGACTTGATCAACCAGTTTGGCTTAACGACATCAACCCATGAAACTCTGTCGTACAACAGGAAAAAAACACCAAGATCAGTCATATTCTAAACAACTTGAAGAATAAGGTCAGGATTCATACTTAACTGCGAAAGCGTGTCTGTCTGTCTGCTAGTTTTTGTCTGTTTAACCATTTTTGACCTTTGGGACTGAGATAGCTTGCATCCCGAAAACGGTCATAGGCTACTTTTTGGACTTAAGAGAACTTTCATGGGATTTAAAAAAAAACTGTAGACTTTGTAATGCACAATTGCAAAGTGACTTTGCTTGATGATGCTCCGGTGTCAGAGTGAAATGTACCTACGTTGAGAGTCGAAGTTTTAGAAGGTTTGTGAATTGTGTGGTGTATTTGTCGGTGGGGCCTATCGCTTATTTTTTCTGCTTTTTAAATTGGTGGATTACAGCGAATTAAACTAGTAGTTCCTTATGTATCATGAACTTCCGCAAAGTAACGCTTACTTGTTAATTTTTAGAGCTCCGCACCTCAAAAGGAAAAACGGAACCCTTATAGGATCACTTTGTTGTCTGTCTGTCTGTCTGTCCATTTGCCGTCCGTCGCGTCTGTCAAAAAAACCTATAGGGTACTTCCCGTTGACCTAGAATCATGAAATTTGGCAAGTAGGTAGGTCTTATCTCATATAAGTAAAGGAATAAATCCGAAAACCGTGAATTTATGGTTCCATCAACGAAAAAAAAATTAAAATGTTTTTAAATTTTCAAAGTAAGATAACTGTACCAAGTGGGGTATCATATGAAAGGGATTCAAACACAAGGATATTCTAAAGCAGATTTTTTTTATTTTTATGCATAATGTTTTTTGATTTATCATGCTGAATGTCGGAAAATAATTGAGTACGGAACCCTCGGTGTGCGAGTCTGACTCGCACTTGTTTTTTTTTCATGTTTGACGTAAAGTCGTGCCCCTTGTTTGAATTTAACCTAGAACGCAAGACATTTTTTGTAGGCCTCTATAAATCTACGTATAACGTAATAGGTATAAACTATTTTTATTGTTTACCGGTTTTGGCTTAATTGAGTTGATATGTTATCTGTATAATACACAGGTATAATATATAAATGCGTAGGTACCTACCTAGTAATACGTCGGGCATAGAATGGGTAAGTAACCATGTAGTCTAATGGAACCAGATTATTATCTAATTATTATTATCTAATATTGGGCAACGATGGTTGAAAAAAACCTTTGTTTCACTCCATTTTGATATATTGATTTACAGCGTAGCAGATATCAATCAGCTAATTGCCACTAAGTTTAAATAAACCATAGAGGTGGTAAGCGAGGCGATTGAGGGCATATTTCATTCATTAATCATTTCAACTCCTTCGTCGACCAGAAGCAAGGCTCTCTTCACAGAATAAAAAAGATTTAGGCCATCATGGCGACTTTACGCACTTAAGAGAACATTATGGAGAACTTCAGCAAGTTTCCTTAGGGTTAAAGCTAGCCTTATCTAATTACTAGCTGATGCCTGCGACTTCGTTCGCGTGGATGTAGGTTTTTAAAATTCCCGTGGGAACTCTTTGATTTTCTGGAATAAAAAGTAGCCTATGTGCTAATCTATCTCCATTCTAAATTTCAGCCCAATCCGTCCAGTAGTTTTTGCGTGAAGGAGTAACAAACATACACACACACATACAAACTTTCTCCTTTATAATATTAGTGTGACTATACAAATCATGCACGCGTGGAATGGTGCCAAGAATATTAGGTAGCTGCATTTCCACGCTGGACAGCCAGGCTGATCCGTTGTGTAAAAATGAGCCAGCCCTTCTATCACCCGATGAGGCGCGGTGAAATATCTCGTCAATTACACTGAGATTTTTTAAATGTTTAATTTAATGATATGCTATAACAGAATCCAGATGATGAGTTTCCAATACTCGGATTAATAAATAATATTATTAATAATAAATTAATAAATAAATAAATAAATAAATTAATAAATATTGTTTTAAGTCATGAGCTCATGAATGGAGCAATAAAAAAATTGCATATGATTTGATAATAAATAATTACTTATTATTGCGGAAGTAGACAAAGGTTTCTATTGTTCATCTCAGTTTTTAAATTGTTACATTAAACTCTTCGTTAGAGTTTTAATCGTTTTCCGGGCTTCAGTTGGAATATATAACTACTTTTTTGCGTGATATTTTCTGAGAATAGCTCTAAACTAGTGGTTTTTAGGTTGCTGCGGTTGAGTCGTAGGTAAGTGTATACGATGGCGATGTCATTGAGCTTGAAGTCATTTCAAGGACACGTATGGAGCGATTCGCTTCCTCGTTTCTAATATGCACATGGATTGCCCTTCCGGCTGCTGTTTTTCCACTAGCTATAATATTGGTAGCTTTAAAAGAAGAGTTTAATTGGCACCTTTTAGTCAGGTGCACTCCACCTTAGGCTGCATCATCACTTACTGTTTGGTGTGATGGCCTGATAGTGCTCAGTAATGGCCCAGCAATGGATTGAGATGGTTATTGATGATGAAGAAAACGAATTATAAAAACTTCTCTACTATTTTTTTTTAATGAGACATTTGTACCTTTTACAACTTTGCATGAATTAGGCATGTACTAAGATTTCTTCAATTTCTATTTACTATGAGGTAATATAAGAGTAAAATAAAATGAAACCTAAGTTCATAATATAATATTTTGATGAAAATAAATAAAACTTAAATACCTAACTAATCGTATTTTACAGTCTTCAATGTAATTTTTATATTCATACTCGTATATATATACAGAACATTGTAATTATAGCATTCATTTAGTCTGGATACATATTCCTGCAAATTCAGTTCCAATGAGCTAGTTAATAAATATATCACTTTAATGTAGCTTTATTGTTATTTTTATAAATTTATCCTTTCCACTGCCTTGGTTTATGAACTCCCATTCTTCTCAAGTTATTATCACCAGGATATTTAAAGTATGGATAGTAAGCACCGACTTTTCTATTAAAAACTAGGTATGGTGGCATGTTTTTATAAAGTTCTGTGTTGCTAGATTTGGAAGACCAATTCCTTCGATGCACGGATTTGTCTTGGTGATGTTTTCTGTCATTTGTGGATATCGTGTTGTATGCTGCGGTGTTCCTTGCCATGATGAGATTTACGACGATTGCGGAAAGAATTATCTGTGAACAAAAGAATATGGTAAGCCAAGGCAGAACTGACTGCAATTAAAGCGAGCGACGTGGTTTTCTAATAAGTTTCAAGCTAAATTGAACTTTAACTGTGTGTGTTTTTTCCACAAAAATACTCTCTCATATATCAATACATACATCTTTATCAGTACATACATAATTCTCTACAGAGTAAGTTAGAATTAAAAAGTTCGGTTTACTTTAAAAAAATAAGTAGGTAAGTATCTTTGCTTCAAATGTTGCTGCGCTTTAATTCTGCAGCGATGTCTATTTTAGACACATTATATAGGTATACTTACCTGTAATTACTAATTTATTCCATGAATCAGTCTTTAAATCACAATTGCTATAAGTAAATAACGTTTGTACCGTAATCCGTCTGGGCGTTACACTTTTTGAGCAGTAATGTCGTTGAACTCTTTTGTATGGGGCATTACTTTTTATTTCAATTTTACAAGTAAAGGAGTCTTAAATTAGGATTTGATTAAGTTTAAATCAGCTATGGTTTGGATTACAAGTAAATCCTAAAATGTTTGGCTGTCTGTCTGTATTTAAGACATACTGCTGAACCGGATATAATGGAAACCGCAGACTAGGTGGTAAGCGAGTTGCTGAGAGCCGGTAGATACAAGGAAAAATTAATTTTGCGTTCAAAATGTTATAAAGCTGTAAAATCTTCGGGAAATAAAGCTGTAATTAAAGCTCTTACCTTCAATAGAAAGAGTCTAACAGCCTCCATAGCTCAAACCAAAATAAATAACACATAAGAAATAAAACAGACGTGCATTGGTATGAATAAAAGAAAGCGTTCTAGTGAGGTCGCCGTGAACTTGGTACTCGCTTTATACTAACCTTTTTCGGAATGACCTACTTTTTGTAGAACATAGACATGACGTAGAGTCTTGAATGAATATAAAATTGAAACTTCAGCCACCCTAAAATGCTACCTTAGGGTTTATACTTGGGAGTGTGTGTCCTACCCCGGATAGCAAATTTGCATATTTTTAGGGTTCCGTACCTCAAAAGGAAAAACGGAACCCTTATAGGATCACTTTGATGTCTGTCTGTCTGTCTCTCCGTCTGTCCGTCGTGTCTGTCAAGAAACCTATAGGGTACTTCCCGTTGTAGTTTCAAGTACCGAGTACGGAACCCCCAGTGCGCGAGTCTGACTCGCACCTGGCCGGTTTTTTTAACGGTGTCCATCGGGACACATGTTTCCAATACCGAGTAAACATCCTAGGGTAGTAGGGTAGTCGTAGGGTTTTGAGGTGGATAAACGGAACAACCCAAAATGAATGTTTGTATGTATGTGTAACTTGAGTATGCGTTCGCGCATTGCTCATCTGATTGAAATAAAACTTTATCGAGTTGTTGTTCTCACTTGTGTTAAGGTTTCTGCCATAGTACTATCAAAGCACAATAGGTGGTACGCGAGTCACTTTGGTATGCATGCTGGGCATCAGGTAGTATGATATGTATTATATAAAGCTTCTTTATATTATCATAACCCTTCCTTTCAGCTTTGCAGTAGTCGGGTAAAAAAAAAACCTAAACGTAGTGATGGTAAGAAGCGAATACGCAAACAAACTAGATTGTGACTTTATTGTAACAGATACTTGTAGCTTTGAATTTAAAGTAAAATATACTAAAAATAATAGGTATAATTATATAAGAACTTGTGATAATTTAATCCCTAAGTTTATAATTCATTTACTGGCAAAATTGCATTTGTATTATACGAGTATACTCAAATTAAATATTAAATATAATGAAAATGTAAATTAATATTTTTACGTACCTAACCAGCAAAAAATAGCCTAACGTTGTGCTAATTAGTTTGAAGAGATTATACTTCAATTGGTACTTAGAGTTTTTGCTGCATTGTTTTTATTAGTTAGTTCTATGTATATACGTAATATTATTGCGACGTTTAAGTACTTCAAGACTTGAGACTGATTTATCTTACAAATTCAACAATTGCGACAGTAAAAAAGTGTACAATGGTACCTATTTTTAACCCCCGACCCAAAAAGAGGGGTGTTATGAGTTTAACGTGTGTATCTGTGTATCTGTCTGTGGCATCGTAGCTCCTAAAGTAATGAACCGATTTTAATTTGGTTTTTTTTTTTGTTTGAAAGATGGCTTGATTGAGAGTGTTCTTAGCTATAATGCAAGAAAATCGATTCAGCCGTTTGAAAGTTATCAGCTCTTTTCTAATTACTGTAACCTTCACTTCTCGGGAGTGTTATAAATTTATAATTTACGCTTGTGAATAAATAGGTTTGAGTTTATTAGTAGGTAAGTAGTTTTTCATTTCATTGAAAAATTGACACCTTCAAAAAGTCTAATTAATATGATAACAAAAAACAATTAACTAATAAAAATTATTTGGCTTGTACAAATTTAAAATATAACCAAAAATGCGCTTACAATCTTTTTGTAAGTTTTTTAATAGCCAATTATATTTTATGTCTGTGACAGTAAATTAGTTTTCTGATGAACCGCAAACGAGGAAAATATACCTACCTTTAGAATACCTAACAAAAAATAATACATACTTATCGAACATTAAAATATTAAATGGTAAATTTATAGCACCCGGTTTTAAACATGTTTACAGATTCTCATACACACCTTTTAACAGTCAACACTTCACTACCCATATTATAATGAATGTAAAAGTGTTTGTTCGTTGATTTATTGGTTTGTTAGTTTGTCCTTCAATCACGTCGGAACATAGCAACGGATCGAGGTGATTTTTTGCACGGGGCAAGACCTGGAGAGTGACGTAAGCTACTTTTTATCCCGAAAACTCAAAGAGTTCCCACGGGATGTAAATCCACGCAGACGAAGTCGCAGGCATCAGCTATTTCAAAAAGACTCAAAAAAATAGATATAACTAAATAATAAGCTTAAAATATATTCATAATTAATTTTTACACGTGTAACAAGTTAGCAATCTAATAAATCACCTCAAATAGTTTAGATTGTTGATAGGTCCGAAAATTCTACGCTTTTTATAAATAGGTTTGTAATATTTTGTGTAAATTAAATTGTGCAAAATATAATAAACTTTTTTAATTTTATTAAAAATATTACAATAAAACTAAATCATAGCAAACCTAATTAATTACTACACTATAACAATACCTACTGTACAAATCATCACAGTAAATGAAAAAAATCTTGATCAGAAATGGTACTTGCGCCGTCTACCGGTTTCAGCCATTTTTGCTGTGGCTCCCGGTTTTGATGCTGTCTGATGTCTCCCTGATATAACACGGGGCTAATATTATGTCAACGTATATTGCGGCCATATATGACGACGGACCCAAACCAGCGTCAATCCATCAGGTCTCTGATCTTCTTTTTTATTTAAAAATAGTTATTTTTAAGGTTCCGTACCTAAAACGGAAAAACGGAACCCTTATAGGATCACTTCGTTGTCTGTCTGCCTGTCTGTCTGTCCGTCTGTCCGTCGTGACTCGTGTCTGTCAAGAAACCTACAGGGTACTTCTCGTTGACCTAGATTCGTGAAATTTGGCAAGTATGTAGGTCTTATAGCACAAGTACAGGAATAAATCTGAAAACCGCGAATTTGTGGTTACATCATTTAAAAAAAAAATTAAAACGTGTTTCAATTTTCAAAGTAAGATAACTAGGTATATCAAGTGGGGTATCATAATATGAAAGGGATTTACCTGTACATTCTAAAACAAATGTTTATTTATTTTTATGTATACCTAATAGTTTTTGATTTATCGTGCAAAATGTTGGATAAATACCCAAGTACGGAACTCTCAGTGCGCGAGTCTGACTCGCACTTGGCCGGTTTTTTATTTCAAGGTTTTTGTTTACGCTGCAGGCAACGCAAAACAATCACATCACACTAATATTATAAAGTTTGTATGCGTGTGTGTGTGTGTGTGTGTGTGTGTGTGTGTATGTTTGTTACTCCTTCACGTAAAAACTACTGGATGGATTTGGCTGAAATTCGGAATGGAGATAGATAATATCCTGGATTAGCACATAGGCTACTTTTTATCCCAGAAAACCAAAGAGTTCCCACGGGATTTCGAAAAACCTAAATCCACGCGGACGAAGTCACGGTCGTCAGCTAGTTTTTAATATAAACATGAGTATTATTATACTCGTATACATATAATCACGAAAAATATTAACCTCCTTCTAGTGCAGTCCGGGAAAAAGCTCTAACAAGTATGCGCCTCTACAGCGGCCGCTGTTCCAAATGCGGGTCTTAGCAATTAGCGGATGTCTGAATATTGGCCAGTGTGACACTAACATTGATGTGTTTGTTTCATCTAAACAATGGCGGCGCTAGACCAAACATGGACTTCGGCGACATCAGCTTTGCGAAGCCCCTTTCATTTGCCAGTAAAAGGAAACGTTAAATTGGATAAGTAAGCCGGGTTCGATTTCTGGCTCGAGGATTCGGCCGCGGCTAGTTACCAAATACCTACCCTATCGGTAAAGACGTACCGTCAAGCGATTGAGCGTTTCGGTACGATGCCGTGTAGAAACTCGAATACGATTAGGAGTATGGATTTAATTAAAATTGCCATGACTTCTACCGGGTTGGCACTTGGCAGGCTTCCGACGCCCACAGTTGATGATTGTGCGGCGCGGTTATGAGTTTTTTCCACGAACGTTTTATTTAACTCTCGGACAGACCGCGGAACCAATGTGACCCTTCCACGGAACCTAGGGTTCCGCGGACCACCATTTGGGAATCGTTGATTTAAGTAACAGCATCTTTCAACGAACATCAACTCCGCCACGCACTCCTGCCATCGTTATCCGCTTAGTACCACTAGGTGAGTTTATGGCAGTTAACAGGGCTCTCTCTGTCACTTACCCCATACAATCGTAGTCCCAATTTCATTTGAATATTAAGCAACCAAAGTCCATGAAATTTTGCAGACATATTCTAGAAACTAATATCTGTGCCTGTGGTGTTTTAGATTTTTCTAAAAATATGTAGTTTTAAAATTACAGGAGCTCAAAAATTTATATGTGAATTTTTAAGACCGCGTAACTTTGAAACCGAATATTTTAACGGAAATCTGGAAAACTACAGGCATAGATATTAGTTCCCGGAACGTTTCTACCGAATTCCATTGAGTATAATTGGTTAGTATTTTAATGAGAGACGAAGTACGTTTCTATGGAGCGAGTGACGGAGAGACGAGCCGAGTTGTCATCGAATAAAAAAGAAAATAATGGACATGCGTATACATTTATATTAACTAAGTACTGAGACTATTTACTAAATTAGCACTGTAGAATTTTAATACATATTATCATTAAATAACGAATCTATAATTATTAGTAATTGCACTAAAATGCAATTGTGCAATTCGTCAATTAGGATAGCTTCACTATAAAATAAATAACTTTTACCTAATTAGTTCATTTGCCAGTCAACTGTCGAAGTCAGAATGGAACTACGAGTTTTATTGGTGTTGGTGAGTTTTTTATAACTTTAGTGATAGACTTACCTTGTTGCTCTAGTGTCTATGGTTTAACTGTAGATACTTATTATAACTATCTGAAATAATTTTTCATAACATCAATTAAGACAAAATATAACGTAAGAAAGATATGTAACTTTAAGTTTAATTTATCTATCTTATTTTCTATTTATTTGTTATACTGATTGAAAAACCGGCCAAGTGCGAGTCAGACTCGCGCACCGAGGGTTCCGTAGTCGGGTATTTATCCGGCATTTTGCACGATAACTCAATTAAACCATTATGCATAAAAATAAATAGAAATCTGTTTTAGAATGTACAGGTAAAGCCCTTTCATATGATATCCCAATTGGTATAGTTATCTTACTTTGAAAATTGAAACATATTTTAATATTTTTTTTAATGATGTAACCACAAATTCACGGGACTTATTCATGAAATTTGTAGGTCTTATAGCACAAGTAAAGACCTACTACCTAAAGTGCTATAAGACCTACCTACCTGCCAAATTTCATGATTCTAGGTCAACGGGAAGTACCCTATAGCTTTTCTTGACAGACACGACGGACGGACGGACGGACGGACGGATGGACGGATGGACAGACAGACAGACAGACAACAAAACAAGCTCTTATAAGGTTTCAGTTTTATCTTTTGAGGTACGGAACTCTAAAAAGTATAATTTCTAAATTTCAGTGCTTGTGCGTCTTTTTGCTGACGTCACCCACGCTTGCAACAGTGGCCATAGCAAATGCAGTGGCCAAGACAGCCATCAGCAAAGCAACGTCTATCGTGCAGGCGTGGCGCTGAAGACCGCCGCTGTCAAAGCACTTGGCATTAAGGCCCTGGCTGGTCTGGCATTCAAAGCAGCTGCTGTTAAAGGTAATTGCTTATCAACAATATAAGGCGCAGAAACACTGAGACCTTTTTTCACCACTAGACCACAATTAGAGGCATGCCGGGCCCACACCACAGCACGCCAATAATTCAATTCAAAATACTTGCATTCAATTAAACTTTTAGGTACAAGTAAATACTTTTGAATCGTCAAAAGCATCTACCACTGGTTTGGAATACCTTTCCTATCGAAAATAACCAGCAAGAAACTCGGTGGTTGCTCTTTTCAAAGATTTGATAAACAATATTAAGCCACCTGGTAATGGTTTCCACCCCTAAAAGGCACGAATATGAAATCATTGTCTATATGTTCATATTTGCGCCTCTTGGCCCTTTCCACCTTAGTGGCCGCCGCCGCTCCGGGCACCACGGAGGTCACCTACGTGAGATAGCATCAATGTATCCACACAAGCTCTGATCCAATTTTTTACAGGTGTCCTGGCTTTGAAGGGAGCTGCAGTTGTCCTCGGTGCGAAGGCATTGGCCTCTCTTGCTCTTAAGGCGGCTGCTCTTAAAGGTAATCTTACAATCTACATTGACTGATCTATCAACGCAAAACCTAAGCTGGTGGAGTCAGAAACTTGAAATTATCACAGTAGGTTCCTATCATAACGTAGTCTATGGACCAACGTACATTAGATGCAGTAGAAACACGATAAAAGGAAAACACATTGGCACCCTCTCTAAAATCTAAAGGTCACTTCCTGCTCCATTATAACTTACTGTCGGTTTTCCAAAGGCGTGTTCGTAAGTGCAGGTTTATTAATGTCAATCATGCTTCCTATAGTCCGGACGGGGCCCCGTCTGATTCTTTTACTAATAATTTCATATTTCGGCCAGGTTATTATCAAACTACCAAAGTGTCAAAGTCAAGGTTGAGTAAATAAGTACCTATTTGCTATAGTTTTGAGATAACAAAATCTTACACGCGACGCATTGTCTGTAGTGAATTCTTTTTATATATACTATGCTATTTTATTTTGCAGGAGCATTGATAGCAAAAGGCGTTATACTGGGCAAAAGTGCACTTGTTGGCGCGGCGGCCGCCAAGGTCGGGGCAGCGTTGCTGGCAAAATCTTCTCTGTTGGGAGCTCTTAAACCTTGTACCGTGAGTATCCATCATCATTGTTTTCAACCGATAGACGCCCACTGTTGGCTATCTCTTGTAGGGACTTGTATCGCCTGAATCCAGCGGCCCTCTGCGAATCGTTTGATCGGGTGTTCCAATACCATACCATTCTGGCATCTTGGGAGTTAGGACTCAAACGTCTTCTATAGACGTTTGAGTCCTTGCCACTATGTCAGTTACCTCGGATTCTCTTCTTCTACGGATCTCCTCATTTCTGATTTGATCACGTAGAGAAACTCCAAGCATAGTTCTTTCCATCGCCCGTCCTTGTGTATTCTCCAATTTGATGAACTATTTTTAACCCTCGACCCAAAAAGAGGGGTGTTATAAATTTGACGTGTGTATCTGTGTATCTGTCTGTGGCATCGTAGCTCCTAAACTAATGAACCGATTTCAATTTAGTTTTTTTTTTTAGTTTGAAAGGTGGCTTGATCGAGAATGTTCTTAGCTATACCTAATCCTAGAAAATTGGTTCAGCCGTTTGAAAGTTATCAGCTCTTTTCTAGTTACTGTAACCTTCACTTGTCGGGGGTGTTATAAATTTTTAATTTACACTTGTTTTTAAAGCCGTTGAAGATACCTACAATTTTCGACATCATATCTGGAGCTTGGAGCACCGTGCAGAAGGAAAAGGCGATAATCTGCCAACCGAAAACCATTGTGCAGGAACCACCGGTTTTATATGAGTAAGTTGAGTATAAAATAAATAAACAACACGCTACTTGTATACGCCCGTGACTTTGACCGTGTGGACACACGTCACCCGACACTAATTTAAAGGATAAAGTGAAGATCTATCAATGCACAGTTCAAACTACTAAATGGATCAGCTTGAATAGTTACTATGGTGTAGACGTAAGAAAGAATTTTTGAAATTTCAACCCCTAAGGGGGTCAAATAGGGAGTTGAAATTTGTGTAACTTATAGGCGTCCATGAAGTTGTGCATAAAATTAAAGTGATGTTGATTTTACTTGTGCATTTGACCCAGTGTAATCCATAATAATCCATAGTACTCCGTTTGCACTCCGGGGAAAAACACGCGCTATTTTTTTTCCGGAAAATGAAAGAGTTTCCACGGGATGGTTGAAAAAACTAAAAATCTAGGCCAATGAAGATAAAGCAGGCATCAGTTATCTGGTAAAGAGCAGATCTCGGTACAGAGATAGCTTGCATCCTGCACAGGGCTACTTTTTATCGAACCAAAAATCAAAAAATTGTACGGAATTTTTAAGAAACCGAAAATTACGTGGACGAAGTCGCGGTATCATCCCGAAGGATAGTTATTTAATATTTTTAGCTTATCTATGATATTACTCTTTTCTTCTAAATCATTACCTACTTATTGTATTTTTTTTTCAGATACATAACTCAACCACGGGTGTATTATGAAACAGTACCGGTCATAGAAGAAATAGAATACTTGAAATAAAGATAGTAAAAAACTAAAAAGTCTTTTGTGTTATGATTTAATTTCGAACCACATGTGATGCCACATTCAAATGTTTGGTGCATTTATCATAATAAATGTGATAGTAAGGAACTGTATTTTCGAACTACCTACTCTTTAAAAATATGTACATACATTTTAAGTCCTTTTAGCTTCTAAAATATCTCACACAGTGCTATTGATTATCAGTAATCACGGTTGATCGAGCTTTTACTGATCGACAGATAGGTTCTGACTGGTTGATAAATCAATCGCTCTACCATTGATCAGTGATATCATTAGTGATCAAGATCATCAGTGATCTATCTCCTATGCAGAGCGTCTGTCCGTATAAAATTGACACGCGAGTCTCAGAGCATTCCCATAATCGATTTGATGTTGTGTCTAGTACCTACCTACCAACTAACTCTCGATCGATGTTGACTGATCTATTCTACTATCGATCGATGGCATCGATCGGCGTCAATCGGGTGGGTGTAGTAGGTTCAACTCTAAACAATTACGTTCAGTTACCTATATACATAAAAAGGAAATAACTAATAAATTGCCTCTGTAAGAATTTTAATTGCTTACGTGTATATTTTTATATAAAAATTAGCAAAGGAAATTAATAAAACGTATTAGCAACAAATTTATAATTAATAAGTAGTTGCGCTGATTTGGATTAGCATTTACAATAAGTAGTAGATACTAGTTCCTAATTTGTTAAATCCTATTGCTGAAATGCGCAGAGGCCTAGAATTACAATGACACGCGATTTGTATCGACTTGTTTTTATAGTCAAGGAGATGGCGGTGGAAGTCACACTATAATATTATAAAGGCGAAAGTTTGTATGTGTGTGTGTGTTTGTGTGTGTGTGTGTATGTTTGTTACTCTTTCACGCAATAACTACTGAATTGATTTGGCTGAAACTTGGAATGGAGATAGATAATATCCTGGATTAGCACATAGGCTACTTTTTATCCCGGAAAATCAAAGAGTTCCTACGGGATTTTAAAAAACCGAAATCCACGCGGGCGAAGCCGCGGGCATCTTCTAGAATTCGATAAAGTTTGGATAAAGGGTTTTGAGGGCCATAATGATGAGACGAGATGAAAAAAAATCAAGAAAAATAATTAATCGAGTGCGAGTCGGACTCGCACATGAAGGGTTCCGTACTATTATAATACACGTCGTTCGTCATTTTCAATATTTTTTTCCAATTTTTTATTATTTGATCTTACCTATAGCGGCAATAGAAATACACATTCTGTAAAAAATTTAACTCTATGCCTATTACGGTTCACGAGATACAGTTCAATGACAGACAGGATGAGATCACGGTCTGACGGACAGACGGATGGCCGGATGGACAGTGGAGGTTAGTAATACAATCCCGTTGGCACCTTTTAGGTATGGAACCATAAAAAACCAAAGGGTCTGCACGATGTAATGTAATGCGTTTCCATGTGATTCATATGTGTGTAGGATAGTAGAAAAATGAAGGAGGAACCTTGTTAATTTATATATATAATTAATGCATGTCATATAAACTGCATGAAATAATGATTATATCACTTCATTTATAAATTAACATTCAAAATATTTGTACGCCGCTACGGCTAATGTGTTTGAACTATGTAATAATTACCAACATCTTGTAACACACATTATGCAAATAAAGGATTATATTATTATTATTATTATTATTAAAAAGTTCTCGTTTTACGATTACTGTACGAGTGCGAATAACAAAGGCGATCCAAAACCTTTTTTTTTTTTCTTTCTCGTCTGGCTTTACAAAGATTAGCCAATGTCAAGTTTGTAGTTATTTGTAACAAGTTAACTCTATACAAGTATGGGCCTCGTCTGTGCCGGCGCCCGCCGACATACGCACGGTACCCGCATTAGAGCGCTTTTCAGTCGGTTCTAACAAAAAAAAAACACTGCAAAAAGGTAGAGCACGCCTGCCAGCCAACACCAACACAGACGAAGTCCATCCAAAACCTTAGAGATTTAATTTAAATTCCTAAATCCAATATGTACTGCTTTGAAGATCTTAGTTTCCATACACATGTTTTTAAAAAGCTTGGTGAACGTTACAGTTAGGCGTTGTTAAATTCTCAGTTTTAATCAAACTCTTCAAAATATTCCATCAGCTCTTGAAGCATTAACGCGCTACTTTGTTATCGGTTGAACAATTACTATATGTGACTGTAGTTGGAAATGGTCTCAAAGTTAAATCAATACTGAAATTAGTCTCAAATTCAAAATATTTTTATTCAATTAAACTTTTACAAGTGATTTTGAATCGTCAAAATAATCTACCACTGGTTCGGAATGCCGTTCCTACCGAGAAGAACCAGCAAGAAACTCGGCGGTTGCTCTTTTCAAGTATTCAATTTACAATAATATGCCATACTGCATACAAGCAATTGCAGCGCCGTGTATTGCTGGAGCGAGTCAAATCCAAGCAAAATAAGGGATAAGTAGGTACAATTTTTACAAAAAGAAAGAAAATATTAATATATCGATGCTTTTAATAAATAAAATGTTACAAATGTGGAATGTCACCTTTCACAAAGGCAGAGAGACCATGAACGTACTCTATGAGAGAGACAGCTTATATGCCGGAAATGGAAGCCTTCTTTACATTTCTGTATTTCAGCCAGCCCTTTTATAACGGACAATCAAAAAGTCCTTACAGGATTTTTCAGACGATTAAATACCTACACGTGGATGAAGTCGCGGGCATCATGTTGTAATTAATAAATAATCTACTATATAAAAATAAGTCGGGTTTTCCTTCCTGACGCTATAACTCCATAACGCACGAACCGATTTCCACGGTTTTGCATTCGTTGGAAAGGTCTCGGGCTCCGTGTGGTTTATAGCAAAGAAAATTCAGGAAAAATTTCAAGAGAAAAGCGTGAAAATATTTTTTTAAAGCATGTAATACAAACCAATATTTTAAGTAGATGGCGCCGGTGCGTGATACATTGTTTGACAGCTAATCATTGTACTCTGCTCAGTTAATTTCATGTGACAAATTTTTCCTTTTCAAATATAAAACAAAAAAAAATTTTTCTTCTTCTTTTAATCACCAAACGAAATGTTACATAAAACGAAGCCATCTGGTGGCGAAACGGAGTTCGCCGGGTTTGCTAGTCCATACTATAATATTATAAATGCGAAAGTGTGTCTGTTTATCTATCTGTCGGTCTGCTACCTTTTCACGGCCCAATTGTTTAACCGATACTGACGAAATTTGGTACAGGGTTAGCTTATATCCCGGGGACGGACATGGCTACTTTTTATCCAGGAAAATCAAAGAGTTCCCACGGGATTCCTAAAAACCCATCCGCTTAACCGATTTGTATGTTTGGTACCGAGGTAGCTTGCGTCCCTGTAATTGACATAGGCATTTTATCCCGTAAAATCAAACAGTTCCCACGGGATCTTTAAAAACCTAAATCCACGCGGACGAAGTCGCGGGAATC
This sequence comes from Maniola jurtina, assembly GCF_905333055.1. Classification (NCBI taxonomy): domain Eukaryota; kingdom Metazoa; phylum Arthropoda; class Insecta; order Lepidoptera; family Nymphalidae; genus Maniola; species Maniola jurtina. The sequence continues at coordinate 3,894,144 of NC_060048.1, read as the reverse complement.
CTCTAGTAAATAATATTCTAAACTTCAAACCTAGTACTATATATCGTAGTTTAATTTTGTTCATACTTCAACCTTAGGTCACGAAATATTCTTGAAAATTATTGCTTGTACGCTCGACTTTCATGAAAACCAGTGTAACTGGCAAAATTACATCTCAAACCAACTATTCGGAACATTTGACAGCTAATTTAAATTTTAAAGTAGTTATACAGTTGCATAGCATGGCTATTAACATATCCTATCGCGGTAAATCGGCCTGTTAAAGGAAACTGCAGTCGAGGGATGCAGGCGATTTCTGATCCTTTGTTCGAGTGAACTAGATATCATGTGCGATATGCGTTATACTCTTCTCCAAGGAATTCTGTTCTTTTGTTCTTGGGAATTTTGTTCTTTAGAGTCTATATTCCTGTAGATGTTTATTCTATTAAAATATACAAAGTTGTGTGGTCAGCCGTATCATTGCAGTACAGGTTCACCGATTGGTTTTTGCAGGCAGGTAATGATATTCAAATAGGGCGGCACAGTATTTAGCATTGTTAATTCGATGTTAGTAATTTTTGGCGTTGTATAAAAGGTGCAAGCAATTTGCAGAAGTCATCATAATTTGTTTTTAATCAGTTCGATTCACTAGTGTGTTGTAGCGGACAAATATTAGCCATGTCTCAACTTACGGTGAGTTTAGTGAATTTGGGATGAAACAAAAGGAATGGAAAATTGTGCACGTTTTGAAACAGTGAAACTGATATCGACCTATCTTTTCAGATTCTCTTTGTCATCGCCGCGGCGTATGGAGTGATTGCTGAGGGTAATTTACTAATCTTTTCAAAATTCGTATTCATCTTGCCATACTAATCCATACTTATCCATATATAATAAATACATAATAAATGCTAGGCTTTTCATCTGTTTAACCATTCTTGACGGGATTTGGTACAGAGATAGCTTGCATCCCAGGAAAGGACTCCCGGAAAATTAAAGAGTTCCCAGGGTCTTCTTAAATCATCTACCTTGTCAAGAACTTTTCAAATATGAAGAACACAGTTCTGACATTTATTTTGATATTACAGATGTGAGGAAAGACGACTCCGCTACAGACTCTCGTGCTTCACAGAGTGGATTAGTTGGTTATGGTGTTCCTCTTGGTGGGCTTGGTGTTGGCAACGGACTCGTTGGAGGCGGTTGGGGTCTCGGCGTGCCCACAGCGGGCCTCTCGGCCGGATCTGGCCTCGTGTCAACGGGAGCAGGACTCATCGGTGGTGGCGGTAACCTGAACAACGCCGCTGCCGCCGGTGTGGCTCAGCTCAGTGCTATTCAGAACGCCCAGGCCGTGCAAGCCGCCCAGATCGCTAACGCCGCCGCCGCTGCCATCCAAGGCGCTCGTGTCACCGAAGCCGCCGCCCGCGCCGGACAGGCTAACGCCATCCAGAACGCTCAGGCATTAGACGCTGCGCGTTTGGCCAACATTCAGAGAGCTCAAGCTGCCGCCTACGAAAACGCTCGCGCTGCCGAAGCAGCGAGACGTGCCTCCGCCGCCGCCGCCGCTGAAGTCGGACGCGCCGTAGAAGCCGAACGCGTCGCTAACGCCGCCCGCGTCCAAGCCGCCGCTATCGCCAACGCCCGTGCGGTGGAAGCTGCCCGTATCGCGAACGCGGCGAGAGCTCAGGCTGCCGCTATTGCAACCAGTGCCGCTCAGGCGCAAGCCGTCGCTGACACAGTCGCGAGGAACGCTGGAGCCGGTGGTCTGTTGCTCGGCAACGGATTAGGTTTAGGTTATGGCAACGGCGCAGTCATCGCCGCCGCTCCCATAGCTGTAGGCAGTGCCATCCCAGTGGGAATCGCTAACCTCGGCGGTCTCGGACTCGGTAACGGCCTCGGCCTCGGCGGATGGGGACTCGGCTCTTACGGCCTTGTCGGTGGCTATGGAGGCAAACACTAAACTAATAAATAATTTAACGATTTACGCCATTAGGGAAGTCACCAAAAAATTATAGATAGAATAATCAATTTCTACAACCATTTCTACATCTCGGTCGAAGGAAATGGTTAGCGGCAAATTAATATTAAGTACTGGTCGTGTAAATATAATATTAAAGAACATACGATTGCATTAAAAATGATTTTTCTTTATATCAAATATGTTATATAATTATATTTATCCTTCGGCTTAGGCTTATTTGAAGGACTCAAGAAAGTCATGTTAGTATAGGCTATAGTCAATACATACCTCTACGTACAATAAATGAAATAAATCCACATTTTATATAGAATCATAACGTTTTATTTTACATTGCTCTCTCATTGTTATCACATCAAAGAAATGTTTACTAAAAGGAAATAACAGAAATAACAAAAAATAAAATAACAGAAACAACAAAAATAAAATAGCAGAAACAACAGAAAAATAAAGTTGGATACTCAAAAAAAAGCAATAACTAAAAATGTAATAAAATGGGGCGAAATAGCAGCGGGTTAGAACCCAAGCTGCCAAGGGCTCCAGTGCGACGAACCTCCTCACAATGCGTGCCGTTTCAAGAACCACTCAACTGCCTTCTGTATCTTACTCTTGATCCAATAGTTTTTATTATAACAAAAAAAATATGATTATTTTTAATAAAAAAATAATTAATAAAATTGTTAAAGTCCTACTTAACTAATAAATTTAACAAATAACAAATTGTCATAAAATAATAGTAATTATAAAATGCACAACAAAAATAATAAAATCATTAACTTAACCTTATCATTAGCTTTAATTTAACCGAGTGTCAAATAAAATTGTTAACGGGATATTGTCAACGCAAACTAGGTACCCACGATACAGGATTACCTAGTGTGGGCACCACCAGACACAGGGAAATTATTGTATAAGACCATATTTAATAATAAAACATTTTCATTTTTCATTTTTTCATTATACAGGGTGGTCAAAAAGTCGTGGATCAAACGAAATAGGGAGATAAAGGAGGTCATTTCTAGCAAAAAAAAATTCTACAGCATGGCCATATTTAAATTGCCCTAAGAGTTATGAATATTTTTGGGTTTTTTAACAAAATACCAGATTCTCTTACAATTAGACCAATTAAAAAAAAATGAGATAAAAAACAATAAAACAAACGATGCTGTGTCATTACTAGATAATGTATCAGCACTACAAACCTTCTATTGAGGCTCTGGCTACCAAATTACAAGAGCAATTATTTTTTTTCCAAAACTTTTAAAGCGTTACCAAAAATTAAATGTCACTTTAAAAGCGCACTGTGAAAAAAAAATGTACTACGGTAAAGTGACCCTGTATCAGAAAAACTTGCTGATTTAATGCCAATTTAAATAAGGTATAACACATTATTCTTTGTTTCGTAATTCTGGTATTATAATCGTTTTTTCATATCAAGGTGCAAATTTCAGTAGATTAGTTTACTTCAAAATAATTTTGAAGATTATCATGCTGCTAGTTAAACTGCTAGTTTTTTGTACATTGAAATGCTAGAAACATCAATATGCTTGTCATACTTAAAATTTGTGAAAAGAACAGAAACTCTTCACTACCACCACGTGCCAGAACTACCCAGAACGCCCGTCTTGCAAGTAGTTCATCTTTTCTAGGAAACAAAAGGATAAAGAAACTATGTCTCTCGTTCACACTAATCATCCTTTCTATTTGCATTGTTGGAATAAGGAAGGATGTGAAAGAGAGGCATAGTTTTTTATCCTTTTGTTTTCTAGAAAAGAGGGCGTTCTGGGTAGTTCTGGAATTGTTATAGTGAAGAGTTTCTGTTCTTTTCACAAATTTTAAGTGTGATAAGCACAGTGATGTTTCTAGCATTCCAACATACAAAAAACTAGCAGTTTAACTAGCAGCATGATAATCTTCAAAATTATTTTGAATTAAACTAATCTACTGAAATTTGCACCTTGGTATGAAAAAACGATTATAATACCAGAATTACGAAACAAAGAATAATGTGTTATACCTCATTTAAATTCGCATTAAATCAGCAAGTTTTTCTGATACAGGGTCACTTTACCGTAGTACATTTTTTTTTCACAGTGCGCTTTTAAAGTGACATTTAATTTTTGGTAACGCTTTAAAAGTTTTGGAAAAAAATTAATTGCTCTTGTAATTTGGTAGCCAGAGCCTCAATAGAAGGTTTGTAGTGCTGATACATTATCTAGTTATGACACAGCATCGTTTGTTTTATTGTTTTTTATCTCATTTTTTTTTAATTGGTCTAATTGTAAGAGAATCTGGTATTTTGTTAAAAAACCCAAAAATATTCATAACTCTTAGGGCAATTTAAATATGTCCATGCTGTAGAATTTTTTTTTGCTAGAAATGACCTCCTCTATCTCCCTATTTCGTTTGATCCACGACTTTTTGACCACCCTGTATAGCATTTACAGAAGGGGTCCTTCTATTTTCAAGGGATCCTTTTATTTTTGTTGTACCTTTACACTTATATACTTTTTTACAACCCCACCACTAGGGTATGGATCTTTAATAGAGAGTGCTTCCCTTTGCACTTTTAATATTTTTGCTACGAATAAACAAAAAAAAAAACAATGTTATTATTGAATTATTATTATCTATTGAAATAAGAATAATTAAAACGAAATTCTAGGTTGTTCAATGTAAATACAATGAACACATCCAGGAAATTGAAAATTAATTTTCATCGATTTCAACCAATTACATATTACTTTAATATTGAATTGATAGCTTTGGATTCATAAGTAGTACAATTATTACTAGCTTTGGATAGACGTTGTTCTGCACCCTAGTACTTAAGTACTTACAACAAAATGAATAATTATATACCAATCTTGAAAGAAAAGGATTAGTATTTAAATCAATCTTGAAAAAAAAAGATTGGTGTTTTATTGAATCACTTACAAATGAAATAAAACTATTTTCGAATTAAATTTCGAATGTTTTTTGTTGAAAACATTTTTGTCATCAATTGGTGACTCAAAACGCGGTGGTTGAGTGGTTAGCGCCCACTGTAATGTTTGCCTCTATCATATTATTTTTAACCCCCGACCCAAAAAGAGGGGTGTTATAAGTTTGACGTGTGTATCTGTGTATCTGTCTGTGGCATCGTAGCTCCTAAACTAAAGAACCGATTTTAATTTAGTTTTTTTTTGTTTAAAAGGTGGCTTGATCGAGAGTGTTCTTAGCTATCATCCAAGAAAATCGGTTCAGACGTTTGAAAGTTATCAGCTCTTTTCTAGTTACTGTAACCTTCACTTGTCGGGGGTGTTATTAATTTTTAATTTACACTTGTTGTATGGGATATAAATTTCCTTCTGCGGATAGAGTATAGTGATGCCGCCCGGGCCTCTGACGGGCTTAGTTCGCCGCTGACTGCCAAGTAGTCTCTAGGTTTTCTCTATGACCTAGACTTCCACTTTGAAAATAATCGAGAACTTCGAGGGGATCTTTAAGAAAACAATCCAAATAGGTTACCTAAGTAGTGCGCATCGCCTCACCATATTATTATCGAAAGAAAGAAATAAATCTTTTTTATTTGATTACTACAATTAATCTATATTTGTACCTAAGTATAACTAATCTATACTTCTATACTAATATTATAAAGAGGTAAAATTTGTAAGTTTGTTTGTAGGAAGTAACATCTGGAACTACTGAACCGATTTTGAAAATTCTTTTATCAGTGGAAAGCTACATTATTCCTGAGTAACATAGGCAGTATATTTTATTTCCAAAAAAACCAGCCAAGTGCGAGCCAGACTCGCGCACTGAGGGTTCCGTACTCGGGTATCTTTCCTAACATTTGGCACGATAAATCAAAAACTATACATAAAAATAAATAAAAATCTGTTTTAGGCTGTACAGGCCCTTTCATATGATACCCCACTTGGTATAGTTATCTTATTTTGAAAATTGAAACCCATTTTAATTTTTTCTTAAATGATGTAACCACAAATTCGCGGTTTTCAGATTTATTCCTGTACTTGTGCTATAAGATCTACCTACCTACCAAACATGATTCCAGATCAACGGGAAGTACCCTATAGGTTTCTTGACAGAAAGACGGTCAGACAGACAGACAGACAACAAAGTGATCCTATAAGGGTTTCGTTTTCCTTTTGAGGTATGGAACCATAAAAAAATTGAGATCCCTACGAAAATTGTAATAAGCTACCCGTGCGAAGCCGGGGCGGGTGGCTTATTTCAGCCCTTAGCTCTCTTGGCTACGGCCATGGCTATATTAGAAACTAGCGACCCGCCCCGGCTTCGCACGGGTGGACACTACCACGAAAAATCCTATCTATTTTCCGGGATAAAATATAGCCTATACGGATTCGGAAGAATCCCTCTAAGTAATGGTAAAAGAAATTTTGAAATCGGTCCAGTAGTTTTTGAGCCTATTCAATACAAACATACAAAAATACAAAATACAAAGGTTTCCTCTTTATAATATTAAGTACTAGCTGATGCCCGCAGCTTCGCCCGCGTGGATTGGTCAGATCCCCTGCAGCATCAGGATTGAGGAGTTGGACTCCAAATTTTTTATGAAACAATGTCGCAAAGTTCCTCTATCGATTCAAAAATAAATGACGCAAATCGGTTCAGAAATCTCGGAGATTTCGGTGTACATAGGTAGAAAAACACAACTCCCTTTTTAAAAGTCGGTTAAAAAAGTAGCCTATTTTACGCCCTGGTCAATTCTCTACTTGCCTGTGAAAGTCCCGTCAAAATCGGTTCAGCCGTTCCAAAGATTAGCCTTTTCAAACAGACAGACAGACAGACAGACAGACAAAAATTTTAAAAACGTGTGATTCAGTTATGGTATCGTTCAAATAACCATATGAGCTTAATATGAGGTAGTTATTTCGAAATTACAGACAGACACTCCAATTTTATTTATTAGTATAGATAGACAAGTAACACTTTTTAGACTAACGCATATTATAGCATAATTTATTATTTGGTATCAAGAGATTTTTAATACCAAATAGGTATATTTGTATTAAGTATAGTTAAATTACATTAGTTTAATATTCTCATTTAAGCATATTATACTAAGGTACTTATTTTAATAAATAGGATGATGTTTCATGTTTTTCATATATACTTACTTGGTAATAGAAAAAAGTGTAATTTACTCGTGATGTATACTCGTATTCCATAATTATTCCGGTCAAGTAGTAATATAGTCAAAAGATGTCGAATTTAAAATCGGTCGCCAATAAATAATTTGGTTTTCAAGATTATTTAACGAACATTATCATAACAATATAGCACTTATGTACTGGACATAAAGACTATTATTGCATATGCTTTTCCACATTGTGTGGTCAACCGTTGTAATTCTTGTATGTTCGGACTTGCATTTTTTCTCCTTACACGTAATAGTATACAAATAGAACAATATCGTATCTATTAGGAATTGTTAACAATTGGGTGCACTATAAAAGTGCATGCGTTTAGTAGAAAGTATTATTTACTTGATTAAGTTGCATCGAACAGTATCTTGCAACTAATAAAATGTCTCTATTTACGGTAAGCAGTGAGATGATGAGATCAATAGATTTAAATCTGAAAAAAATGTATTTAAATTAGCATTAATCTTAAAAAACAAAAAATGTGAACTTCAAAAATTCAAAAATTATTTTAGAAATTAAAGAAATGAACTTAGCACAGAACTTTTGTATCAATTACCCGAATATAACAAGCAAACTTATAATAATTTTATAATAATTGTAGTTGTATTTAATGTGGTTCATTTCATTTTCAGATTCTCTTTGTCATCACGGCAGCGTGTGATGTGCTTGGAGAAGGTCAGTGCCTTCCGATACCTGCTTGTCAGTCCAGAAATTTTTAATACATGCGAATTAATTTAAATTTTTTTAGATATTACTTTTTGGAGTCATAGTGCGTTTTAGTTAAATATCACTTGGTTTGAAGATGAAGGAAAACATCGTGAGGAAACGTGCATGCTTGAGAGTTCTCCATAATGCTATTAAAGGTGTGTGAAGTCTGCCAATCCGCACTTGGTAGACTATGAGACATACTGAGAGGAGACTTGTGCTCTGTAGTGAGTCGGCAACGGGTTGATCTTGATGATGATGATGATGATGAAGTTTTTTCAATATTTCAGGGGGAAGAAGGAGAGGCCCCGCGGCAGTTCCAGCTGATTCAACGGGCGCACAGAGTGGTGGTACTTCTATTATAGTGACCTCTGGTTCAAATGACGGATACAATCTTGGTTCGGCTGCAGCTGCTATTTCAGGCGGTCAGGGATACCAAGTTACTGGAGCAGCACTCGAAGCCGCACCAGTCCTAGGCAATGTTGCAGGCAGTAGTGCCCCTTTGAATAATGCCGCTGCTGTCGGTGCTGCTCAACTCAGTGCTATCCAGAACGCTCAGGCTGTCCAAGTGGCTCAAATAGCGAACGCTGCAGCTGCCGCCATTCAAGGAGCACGTGTCGCTGAAGTTGCCGCTAGAGCCGGACAAGCTAACGCTCTTCAGAACGCTCAAGCCTTTGATGCTACTAGAATCGCTAATGTACAAAGAGCACGTGCTGCTGCTTATGAGAACGCTCGTGCAGCGGAAGCTGCGAGACGTGCTGCCGCCGCTGCAGCAGCTGAGGTTGCCCGAGCGGTTGAAGCGGAACGCATCGCCAATGCTGCACGTGTTCAAGCTGTTGCTATCGCCAACGCTCGTGCTATAGAGGCTTCTCGTATTGCAAATGCCGCAAGAGCTCAAGCTGCTGCCGTCGCTACAAGCGCTGCTCAAGCCCAGGCTGTCGCTGAAGCAGTGGCAAGAAATACTCAAGATGGAACTCTATTACTTGGAGCTGCAGGTGGTCTAGCTAATAATGTGGCGCCAGTAGCTGTTGGTGGAGGATACTCATACGGTGGTCTGGGAGGTGGTTGGAATGGATATGCTGGAAAAGGTCGTAAATAAATCTAGCGAGTGAAAGAATTTGGAACTAAAACTAATGAAGATAAGGCCTCTAAGCTGTATATCGATGTTGTACCGTTTCACTGTATTCAAACAAAAATGGCGTGCCGTATAATAGATTATAGTGTATTGTAAATAGTATAGTTATAGATAGTAAAGAAACTTATGTGCCGTAATAGTATCTTTTGTTTTTCCTAAGATTAAAAGTACTTAAAAACATTATTCCTGTTTTGATTCTATCCCTTTATTGCTAGTGGACACTTAGGACGTCATAATTTATGATCAAACGAACTTACCTGTAAGTGAAGTTCGATCCAAATTATGCGAGCAAGCTTCATTCGACGCGATTTGGGGTTTTAAGTGTATTATGTATCAACAATGAAATGGGATTATATTGTAATAATACCACTTCAATATACAATCACCGTTACGTCAAGACGTTGCCGGCCATCTATTCAGGCGGGTCGGGGGTTCGATTCCGGGGATGCACCCGGGAACTTTTATGTGCGTTTTAGCAATTAAATATCACTTTTTCTAACGGTGAAGGAAAACATTGCGAGGAATTTTGTATGAATGAGAGTTCTTCATAATGTTCTCACCATTCTGAAGTCTGCCATTCCACAGCATGCCACGCTACCGTGGTATTATACCGACTTACCTTACGTGGTACCATATAGACTTGGCCCAAGCCCTTCTCATTCTGAGAGGAGATGTGTGGTGTGGTGATGGATTGATCATGATGACCTATTGTAGATAGTCTTAATCACACTATAATATTATAAAGGAGAAAGTTTGTATGTGTGTGTGTGTGTGTGTGTGTATGTTTGTTACTCCTTCACGCAAAAACTACTGGACGGATTGAGCTGAAATTTAGAATGGAGATAGATTATACCCTGGATTAGCACATAGGCTACTTTTTATCCCGGAAAATCAAAGAGTTCCCACGGGAATTTTAAAAAACCTACATCCACGCGAACGAAGTCGCGGGCATCAGCTAGTAATATTATAAAGGAGAAAGTTTGTATGTGTGTGTGTGTGTGTGTATGTTTGTTACTCCTTCACGCAAAAACTACTGGACGGATTGAGCTGAAATTTAAAATGGAGATAGATTATACCCTGGATTAGCACATAGGCTACCTACTTTTTATTCCGGAAAATCAAAGAGTTCCCACGGGAATTTTAAAAACCTACATCCACGCAAACGAAGTCGCGGGCATCAGCTAGTAACAAGATAAACAAAGCGTATTAATTCCTGCAACCGATAATATTATTTATTAGGTAAGTACTTTATTCGTGTTTCTGCGTAAGATCTAGGTAGGTATACTAATTATTTTGGGTAAGATAACAAAAATCGTCGATATTTACAAAACAAATATGTATCTCGCTAAGGTCAATAGTGTAAGCTTTGACGATAATCATGGTAATATAAAGCTTTGTCATCAATTACTTATTAACAGTTTATATTTTGTGAGACAAAATTGAAGACTTAAAATGGTTTCCAGAGTGAGTGAACTGATAAAATAAAATAATAATTGGCATGCATTTAAAAAAAAAATGTTCAGGAAGCGTTGTAATTACCTAAAAGTTTTATTGAGTAGCAGTGTTTATAGCTGTCAGTGCGCGACAGGTTGAGATGGCAACCGGGTTGCCCCCTCCCTAACCCGCTGAGGGTGTGCGGGGCGTCCCCCCCGCGTCATCGCGTCATACCCCGATTGCCATCTCAGATTGTCGCGTATTATAGTTAGGTAGATTGGTAAAGTTACGCAATACGTTTTACGTTCGATAATAACTGATTATGATGTCAATACTCTGTTTAGAATATTTCAGATAAGTCAATAAAATAATCTATTTTCTAACTAACTATAGTACTAGTAACTAATTATAGTAGTAATTAACTAGTTCTTTCATAGCTTGGCTCTACATTTTTGTACTGCTAAAAATATTTGGCATGCAAAATGAGTAGAATTGGTAGTTCATGACAAATATAGACTGCTGGCCTTCTTGAACAAATATTATCTAGACAAATATTGGCAAAATTAATACCTTTTTAAAATTAAAACCTTCATATATAAGAGAGTCGCTCGTTGGCTTTATTTTATAATTTGCCAGTCTGTTGTGCGTGATTTGAGATTTCCGACATGAAAACTGTATGTGTTATGGATATTGGTATTGGCTCCAGCTTTAACCACGTAAATCAAATATCATTTGCTTTGATGGCGAAGGAAAACATCGCGAGGAAACCTGCATGCTTGAGAGTTCTCCTTAATGTTCCCAAGGGTGTGTGAAGTCTGCCAATCCGCACTCGCTAAGTGCGGATGAAGTGAAACTTTTTTCCTTCAGAGAGGAGATCAGTGCTCAGTAGTGAGTTGGTGCTGGGTCATTATTCTATCATAATATTATTATAACAAAATTTTTTAGAGGCCGTGAGCTTCTCGACTGTATAATATTATAATATATGCCCTTTTTTCAGACTATCTGCCTCCTTTTGCTGGTAGCCGTGGTCGCTTATGGTACTTAATTTATTTAGTAATTTTATATTGTTAACTTGTTAGTATAGCACAAGTAAAGGAAAACATCCAAAAACACAAAAATAAAATAAAATGTGTCATGAACCATAATAATTAGGTAGTACATATTTTCAATTTTCAAAGTAAGATAACTATACCAAGTGGGGTTTATCATATGAAAGGGCTTCACGTGTACATTCTAAAATAGATATTTATTTATTTTTATGCATAGTAAATAGTTTTTGATTTATCGTGCAAAATGTCGAATAAATATAAAAAGTACAGAACCCTCGGTGCGCGGATCTGGCTCGCACTTGGCCGGTTTTATTTAGTTTAGGATTATTATATTAATGTTATAATATAACTTCAAGCTAGCCTTATCTAATTACTGTACAAATAAAATACTTTTCTTTCTTTCTTTCTTACAAATCATGTCCGCGAGGAATGATGCCAAGAATGCTGGCTGCATTTCCGCGCTGGACAGTCAGGCTGATCCTTTGCACAAAAAATGAGAATGCACTTAAATACAATTCGACGAGGCTAGTAAATTATTTTAGCATTAAGACTGCATGGCGCCAGGGTCTCCACGGCAAACGAAACAATTCTTTTGATTAGAGAGGTAATAGAACCTGAGCCGCTTACCAGTTTCAGCCATTTCTGCTACGGCTCCCGGTCTTGTAAAATGTAAAGTTCTTTATATTGAAACACTCTTTGACTTTAAAATATTTACTTTCAGCGTACCCACAACAATTCGTGGATGACCCTGGATTTGGAAATGGACAAGGACAGGGGGGTTTCCCTAGCCAAGGTAATGAGACTTGAAGTAAGACTGAGAGTCTCCATAACTCAACGGTTGAGGAGCGGACTGAATTCCGAAAGGTCGGCGGTTCAAACCCCACCCGTTGCAATATTGTCGTATGGTCTACTCCTAGCACAAGCTATACCCTTAATTGGAGGGGAAAGGGGAGTATTAGGTAGTCATGATTAGCAATTAGAAAATCTCAGTTTTCGAAGCCGATTTCAGTATCGTTAAGACAGTAGGTAGATTCTAATTTTCTTGACGATTCTTGGAAGGCGTTGGAGTTGGAGGATGGAACTCATCAACGTATAAAAAGAGTGTAGGATGATTTCCACGACCTCCCTGGCACAGTGGTGAATGCTGTGGTCTTATAAGTCGAAGGTTCCGGGTTCGATTCCCAGCAGGAACAATTTGGGAAGTTATGATTTCTAAATTGTCTCTGGTCTGGTCTGGTGAGAGGCTTCGGTCGTGGCTAGATACCACCCTACCGGCAAAAGCGAGCCGTCAAACAATTAGCGTTCCGGCTCAGACTACAATAATAATAGTACAGGTTTCGGTACGATGCCGTGACGATAAGAAGTAGGGTTTAGTGAAACTCCCATACCCGTTTCCAAGTTGACCCACTTCCATCTTACTGCATAATCACTTACCATCAAGTAAGATCGCAGTTGATAAAAAAAATGACTTTCCACGATCCACGATCGGTATGAGTTATGAAAATAACCAATGCTTATTAAAATTTTAGATGACATCGTGTCAGACCCCGGTTTCGGTGATGGCCAAGGCAATGGAGGTCAAGGTGGAGGTACGTATTTACTATGTAAAAAAATGTTAAAAAAAAATTTTTTGACTATGTAAATAGTGGATTTGTCACTAGATACTTACATAGTAAAAAATAATCTACACGTAGGTACGAGTATGTTGGAGTCGGGTGAGCATCACCCGTCGATTTCTTCTTTCTTTATGTTCAATTAATGACTTACACTCGTACGTGTAGAAACAAAAAATGTTTTCTTACCAGTGACTTTGGAAGTTGGTTATTAGGGTTCCGTACCCGAAGGGTGCAAACGGGACCCTATTATTTAGACTCCACTGTCCGTCCGCCCGTCCGTCCGTCCGTCTGTCTGTCAGCGGGCTGTATCTCGTAAACCATAATATCTCGTATTATAAGTCTCGTAGAGACTTGAAATTTTCACATTATGAGTACCTATTTCTATTGCCGCCATAACAATAAATAGTGAAAATTTCAAAATGGGCGCCATGAAAAAATTAAAAAGTGTTATATTCACTTGAACTGTCTATATTTTAAAGTTTCGAAGTAATTTAACTACTCATGACATCGTTAATTATAGGAAGGAAGGCTTTTCAAATAATATGATTTAAAATATTTAAAGATAAGGAAAGATTTCTTAAGAAATAAATACCTTATGGCAAACTGTTGGTTTTACCAAGTTTCCAGTATAATTAAATAAATAATAATATTACCTTTTTTGCAACTTTTCAGATATTGATCCGGGTTTCAACCTACCTAGCGGAAATCCTTATCATAGGACTTAACTATAAAACATAGATTTTAATAAATATATTTTATCGTTTTATGTTATTTTCCAACGTACCTAAGTAGGTGTCTTAAAATTAATAAAAATAATTTAAGAAAAAAATAAAAACCGACATCAATAATCACAAACACTAACAAGTGTAAATTAAAAATTTATAACACCCCGACAAGTGAAGGTTACAGTAACTAGAAAAGAGCTGATAACTTTCATCATAAATCGATTATATCCATCCCGATTATATCCACTGATTTCTATGACATCAGTGGATATATATAATCGGGGGATATAATTTTTATCTACTGCCCATGCTAGCCGGGCAGCAGTCGTCTATCGATGACAATGATGATGATGAAGTTCCACAATAACTAACTCGGACGATACAAGTGTAAATTAAAAATTTATAACACCCCCGATAAGTGAAGGTTACAGTAACTAGAAAAGAGCTGATAACTTTTAAACGGCTGAACCGATTTTCTTGGATTATAGCTAAGAACATTCTCGATCAAGCCACCTTTCAAAGAAAAAAAACTAAATTAAAATCGGTTCAATAGTTTAGGAGCTACGATGCCACAGACAGATACACAGATACACACGTCTAACTTATAACACCCCTCTTTTTGGGTTGGGGGTTAAAACCAAATAGCCTCCCTCCCCACCAGAGAAAGGATTTTTAATTATCTCTGACCCCAGTCAGAGACAAGTTAAAATAACTTTCTCTGGTGAAGACAAACGCGTACAGTATATGGGGCAGATTGACTCTGCATTGACCTTGAGTGACCTTTTGCGGAACGTTCGTTGACAGATGTTTTATTTTTTCAATATATAGTGAACTTTCAAAAAATACAGGATATTTTTATTTTATTTTTTCCTTATTTTTTCATGATATTTTTTTGTGGTATCTTATCAGTAATCATCAGTGCTATCACTTGTCTTCGATGTTGCCTAGCGTTCTGGTTACACTCTGTATTGATGTTTTTATTTTTAGAGGATTTTTGTGTCAGCTATTTTGAATTCTGTGACGACTACCTAAGAATAATGACATCATCATCCTATTTCTATTCATTTTGGGTAACTTCCACAATAACAAAGTCGCGCGATATTACAAATTAGGGCACATAATAAAATAATAAATAACTAATCAGATTTGTTTACATAACGTCTCTCTGTGGGGTCAAACGCGCATATGATGCAGATAATGTGTGCTTATAAAACAACGAGAGATTCTATTTGTTGCTAGTCCGTAAACACTAGAGGTGAAAGAGAAAACTGTTATAAATTATAATGACTTTCAGAGTAAGTACTTTTTAAATTATTTACTTTGTTCTAGTGCTGACCGTAGGCTCCACATTTTCATGGTTGAAATCTGGCAAACTCAAATGTTTTAATACTAGGTATATGTATATCAAGCGGAAAATTTGTGCGTGGAAATGCACGCAGAATTCTGATACGACCACTGCGCGACAAACTTGAGTGGAAAATTTGTTTCGATTCTATTATCTTTTTTAACTCCCGACCCAAAAAGAGGGGTGTTATAATGCTGTGGCATCGTAGCTCCTAAACTAATGAACCGATTTTAATTTAGTTTTTTTTTGTTTGAAAGGTGGCTTGATCGAGAGTGTTCTTAGCTTGAAAGTTATCAGCTCTTTTCTAGTTATTACTGTAACCTTCACTTGTCGGGGGTGTTATAAATTTTTAATTTACACTTGTTTCATTGCGAGATAGGCTTGCGCTTGACATCAATCATGTCTGAGAAACAGAGGAATGATGAGGTCTGGGTTGGAGTACGGTTGCCTAGAAGATGCCTATTCACTCTTGCCTTGAAGGTATTGAAGTTATACTTGGCAGGAAACGCGGACGCCGGAAGGGCATTTAACACCTAGCAGTTCGTATCAGAAATGTTGAGCAAAAACGTTTCATGCAAGTAGATTGGATGTCGACCACATTAGGTATGTAAGGGTGCCAACGTTCACGGTTTGTCGCTGTTCTGTGATAGAACGGGGAAGGTACAGGCATGCTTGTTGCACTTATTACAAGTGTAAATTAAAAATTTATAACACCCCCGACAAGTGAAGGTTACAGTAACTAGAAAAGAGCTGATAACTTTCAAACGGCTGAAGCGATTTTCTTGGATTATAGCTAAGAACACTCTCGATCAAGCCATCTTTCAAACAAAAAAAAAAACTAAATTGAAATCGGTTCATTAGTTTAGGAGCTACGATGCCACAGATAGATACACAGGTACACAGATACACACGTCAAACTTATAACACCCCTCTTTTTGGGACGGGGGTTATAAAGTTGTAGAAATTTCGCTTCAAGCGGTGGATGCACGTAAAACACACATTTCAGGGAAAATCCACGCATGTTTTTTACCTTGAAATTTTCTGCTAGATAAGTCCCTGGCCTAAAAGAGCCAAAATGCTCTGAGCTTCAAAGATTGTACTAATTATACAGTACTTAAACAACGCGTTGCGGCAAACTACTGGACACCCTGCTTTCGTGTAGTCCCATTGTCCCCGTTAGCCGTGTCAACGAGAATTGAATACCTATAATACTTAGATTGAAGAAAAGTTCCGTAAATTGCGTACACTAGGCTAACACCTACCAGGATGGAAGAGCTTTTTTTGATGAGTCAAATCATTTGCTTTCAAGTTCCGTTTACATTATTTTGAATTCTTCTAATTTTTTTCTATTCCAGGTACTTTGTCTTCTAATGCTCGTAGCCGTGGCATACGGTAATTTAGATTTATATTTTGAAATTTGTAGTACATAATAGAAGTTTTGTTTTGACTAAGCAGTACTTTAATAATTATATTTATTTTAAATATTTGTGAACATCTTAATTAATTTTCAGGGCTCCCATACTACTACGGTGAAGATCGTGATCATCAAGGGGGTAATGAAATAAATCATATTCACACTAATATTATAAAGGCGAAAGTGTGTGTGTGTGTATGTGTGTGTATATGTTACGGGCAATTTGATAAGTCCGGGCACTATTAATAATGGCCGGTCTGTATTAATAATGCCCGACTCAATTGGGCAATGTGATTAAAACGGCATGATTAATCACTTTTCCCGGCCATTATGAATAATGCCCACCCTATCTTGGGCAAAGTAATAAAATAGGTGAACTGTAGTGTTTTTGTTTATTAAATGACTAACCTAAGCTTTTTTTTATACGTGGGAAAATCCTCATGGATACCACCGTGCTCGGGGAGGCGAGGTGGTTATGTCGGACTCTTACCGACTAAAACCCCACGGCTTACCGTGTCAATCGTTGTTGCTGGGCACAGAGACACGAACGTATTCAACTGCGACCCAGCTAACGGCGCCCGCCAAGGCAGGCCCAGCTCTGGGACTAAAAGGGGCCCCAACACCATTTAAGGCTCGCCGGTAACAAGGGCTTGCCTTCCAACTCGAGGACCTACTCTCCCCCGGGTAACAGATACCCCGTGTCTATTACCCGGAGGCCCTACTCAAGGGGGCAAGCAACGGTCGTGTGCGCTCGCCTGCGCCCGATTCTCTTGCGGCACATGGGATGAGAGCTTTCGGCTTCCTCTCTCAGCCGCTCCGCTGCCTCCTTCTGCGTCATTACTCCCTCGCTGAAGGAGACCATCGCTTGGCAGGCCCTCTCACTGTCCACCATGGGTTTAGTCACGGCGGGCAATGAGAAGTCCTGCCCCATAATATCCACCAGTGACTGGCGAGGCTCCGCCCACGCCGGGCACTCAGCCAGAGTATGTTGTGCTGTGTCTGAGACACTACCACACTGGTGGCATTCCTCTGTGGGCTCTCTTCGCGCCACCCTGCACAGGTATCTTCCAAAGCACCCGTGCCCCGTAAGAACCTGTACAAGGTGGAACGGAACGTGAGTGCTCCATGCTTCCTCTTCGTCCAATCCTCGAGGATGGGATGGATAGCTTCGATAATCTTATAACCAGCAGTGGGTGACTCAAGCCTCCTCTGGAGAGGAGCTAACCTAACCTAACCTAACCTAAGGCCCTCCCCCCGCACGTACGCGCCCCTGCCAACGGCCGCGGTCCAATTTATCACATTGTCTTGCTACAAGTAGGGAATTATTCATACTGCCCGGTCCAAGTGATAAATTCAAGCTAGCTCAAACACTGACTTATTACATGGACCACGAGCCGTCGGGCATTATTAATAAGGGCCGATCACAGTGATAAATTAATCACTTTGCCCATCGCTCTTGGGAATTATTAATAATGGCCGGTCCTTATTAATAATGCCCAATTAATCACGTTGCCCGTAACATATATAGGTGTGTGAGTGTGTGTGTTTGTTACTCTTTAACGCAAAAACTACTAGATGGTTTTGACTAACATTTGGAATGGAGATAGATTATATCCTGGATTAACAAGTTACTTTTCATATACACAAATTATAAGCCCCTATTTTACCCCGTTAGGAGTTGAATTTCAAAAATCCTTTCTTAGTGGATGTCTACGTCATAAGTAGTTGAGCTGTGCGTTGATAGATCAGTCAGTGAGTTAGTCAGTCAGTCTGTCACCTTTTCTTTTATAAATATACGTATATTTTAGACTATTTCAGAATGCCTCAGATGATAGTTACTGAAATAAGCAGATGTAAAAGACGGACAGACGGACGATGGTCCATAAGGGCTACTTATATTTTTTACCATTTCTCGTAAAATATTCCTTATATTTTTAACTTACCTGTTATCACCTATAGTTAAAAATATTATTATTTTGATTATAGGAGGTTCTTCTGGATTTGGGAGGGGACAAGGAGGAAATCAAGGTACAAATAAGACGTTTTCTGATACACTTTTTACTGAAGTACGGCATTCAGCACATGTGCGTCTGTGCGGAAAACCTACTTTCCGTTGACCTAGAATCATGAAATCTGGCAGGCAGGTAGGTCTTATAGCACAAGTAAAGAAAAAAATCCGAAATCCGTAAATTTGTAGTTACACCACAAAAAAAAATTAAAATATTTTCATGACAAAACTAATTTACTAAATCACATATAGATGTCGCAGTCCGTCATTAACTTGCACTATTGTAGGTAAATAAAAGTTTTAGATATATCTTGTACGACCTTGAACTTACCTGTACCTAGTTAAAAATATTATTATTTTGATTACAGGAGGTTCTTCTGGATTTGGGAGGGGACAAGGAGGAAATCAAGGTACGAATAAGTTTTCTGATCCACTTTTTACTCAACTACGGCATTCATCACATCTACGTCCGTGAAGAAAATCTATAGGGTACTTTCCGTTGACCTAGAATCATGAAATTTGGCAGGCAGGTAGGTCTTATAGCACAAGTAAAGAAAAAAAAATCCGAAATCCGTGAATTTGTGGTTACATCACAAAAAAAATTAAAATGTTTTCATGAAAAAACTAATTTACTAAATCACATATAGATGTCGCAGTCCGTCATTAACTTGCAGTGTTGTACATAAAAGTGTTAGATATATCTTTTACGAAGGACTTCGTGTGCGAATATGAATTGCACTTCACTGTTTTTTAGGGTTCCGTACCTCAATAGGAAAAACGGAACCCTTATAGGATTACTTTGTTGGCTGTCTGTCTGTCTGTCCGTCGGTCCGTCGTGTATGTCAAGAAACCTATAGGGTACTTCCCGTTGACTTAGAATCATGTTTGGCAGGTAGGTAGATCTTATAGCACAAGTACAGCAATAAATCTGAAAACCGCGAATTTGTGGTTACATCATGAAAAAAAATATTAAAATGTGTTTCAATTTTCAAAGTAAGATAACTATACCAAATGGGGTATCATATGAAAGGGCTTTACCTGTACATTCTAAAACAGATTTTTACTTATTTTTATGTATGATAGTTTTTATTTATCGTGCAAAATGTTTGAAAAAATACCCGAGTACGGAACCCTCAGTGCGCGAGTTTGACTCGCACTTGGCCGGTTTTTATTTTCCTTGTGAATGTAGTCAATAATGTACAATAATTATTATGTTTCGAAAAGGTGGATACGGGGGTAGCTCCGGAGGTGGCTTCGGTAACCAAGGGGGATTTGGACAGCAAGGTATATATAGAAATTAATTGAAGTCATTTTTAGGGTCACGTACCTACCAAAACGACAAATAAATAACTCGTGTGGTGCACCTAAGTTTATCTGTCTGTCTGTCACAACTGCTTATTTCAGTAACTACAAATGCTACACAATTATTATTATTTATAAAGTAATTAATTGCAAAAGGGGCTGAAACAAGGGAGTCTAAATTTTATCTTGGGGTTAGTAGATCAAGTGGAGTCAAAACATATAAAAGAAGGATTAAGTGTAAATTAAAAATTTATAACACCCCCGACAAGTGAAGGTTACAGTAAGTGAAGGTACAGTACAGGCTGAACCGATTTTCTTGGATTATAGCTAAGAACACTCTCGATCAAGCCACCTTTCAAAAATAATAAACTAAATTAAAATCGGTTCATTAGTTTAGGAGCTACGATGCCACAGACAGATACACAGATACACACGTCAGATCTATCAACGCATAGCTTAAACTATTGGACGGTTCGGATTGGGCATGCAGATAGTTATTATGATGTAGACATCCACTAAGAAAGAATTTTCAAAAATCCTTTATGCCAACATCATAATAAAACTGTCCCCCTCTCTGTCAAAAGGAATAGTTATAACCCCATTTGTTCGTTTTCTCCGTAGAAATAGGGTGGCGCTCCAAAATCGATAGTTTTCTCCCTCTTTTTTGTAACCTGTCATTTGTGTTTTATGGTGCAATAAAGTATATTCATACATACATAAAATATTTTCATTTGTTTTTCCGATAGGCTCTTCAGGATTGTCTTCAGACAGGGGCTTTGGTCAAGGCGGCCAGGGTGGTTTCGGCCAAGGTGGCCAGGGAGGTTTCGGCCAAGGTAGTCAAGGGGGCCGTGGTGGACACGAGGGCCGTAGACACCAAGGAGGATACCAAGAATTAGGATACTAAGTATAACGGAATAAATTGTTAACGCTTAATTTTATTTTTATTTAATCCCATGTTTTAATATAATAATTACATTGATTTAATTTGTTATTCCTATGAACTTACATTGATATTGTCACACTAATATTATAAAGGCGAAAGTTTGTATGTGTGTGTGTGTGTGTGTGTGTGGTGTGTGTGTGTGTGTGTGTGTGTGTGTGTGTGTGTGTGTGTGTGTGTCTGTTTGTTACTCCTTCACGCAAAAACTACTGGACGGATTTGGCTGAAATTTAGAATGAAGATAGATTATACCCTGGATTAGCACATAGGCTACTTTTTATCCCGGAAAATCAAAGAGTTCCAACGGGATTTTTAAAAAACCTTCATCCACGCAACGAAGTCGCGGGCACCAGCTAGTGTATAATATAACTTAGTTTGAAGATGCCTTGCGTGTCAATACTTAACCCGCCGTGGTTGCATAAAATTCTTCGAAGTTATGAATAGTCAATTTGTTTGTTGCCTCACTTTTACGCGATTTCATTGAACCGTTTCCACTGGTGATGCGAAAATACAGTGCAACAATGATCATTACCACGCACTTCGTTATGTAGGTAGGTGCCTTGTTACTATAATCTAATAGTTCTAATTAAGTAATACACGTAATTCTGTTAATTACGATTATGATGGAGTGATTGATTATGGCCACAACACAATTGCATTACAACATATCTTTGCATTGTATTGTTTTAAAAATTTCAGTGTAAGTAAACTATTTTATGAGGGACTAGCTTAAATGACTGCACCTTCGTCCGTGTGGACTACACGAATTTCAAAGCCCTATTTTACCCCCTTGGGAATTATATTTTCAAAAATCCTTTCTTAGAGGATGTTTACACCATAATAGCTATAGTATCTGCATGCCAAACAGCCCGATCCGTCCAGTAGTTTGAGCGGTGCGTTGATAGATTAGTCAGTCAGTTAGTCAGTTAACAGGGCTCTCTCCGTCACACGTTTCATACAATCGTAGTTCCAATTTCATTTGAATATTAAGCAATCCAAGTCCATGAAATTTTGCAGACATATTCTAGAAACTAATATCTGTGTCTGTGGTGTTTTAGATTTTTCTAAAAATATGTAGTTTTAAAATTACAGGGGCTCAAAGATTTGTATGAAATTTTTTAAGACCGCGTAACTTTGAAACCGAATATTTTAACAGAAATCTGGAAAACCACAGACATAGATATTTTTTTGTAGAATATGTCTGCAAAATTTCATGGACTTTGGTTGCTTAATATTCAAATGAAATTGGAACTACGATTGTATGAAACGAGTGACGGAGAGAGCCCTCTTAATCACCTTTTCGTTCTATATAAGTATTTAAATAGACAATGTTTTGATAGAAAAACATTAGTTGATAGAGATGAAATTAATTAAATAATAAAAAAAAGCAAACAGTTGCAACTGAATTTATTATGCTTCATAATATTTTAAATGTTGTAAATATACAGTATATAGTTGAAGGTACCTACATATTTTTCATAATATCAGTTAAACGTAGCGCATTGTCATTTTGTTATCAGTAGCCCAGTTCTGAAAATGTACTTAATTTTTGTACCCAATAGAATCTTCCATAATAAAATTATGCCTTGCATAATTTTAAGTTGCAAACATCGTACTGGCCACGTAAGTTCACTTACATATTATTATGATTCTCTAAATTAATGGATATAATTACTTATTATAATTAAGTACACATAATAATATAAATTTTAATTAAAAATAACATTCATCATACTCATCGCACCACATCTTCCTTGGGTCTCAAACTACCCAAAATCCCGATCATTCTTGGTAGGTATGTAGATAGGTATACGTAACTTTTACTTGCTAATATTAGGACTTCTGGTCCAATACACATTTGGCATTACAAATATACCTAATTAATATGGCTTCTATTCCATTGTTATAAATAAGTAATATTATATTTTTTATAATGGCGCTTGTTCACTAGAGCAGAACGGATTTAGAAGACCAATCAGATCAGAAGAGAACTGTTATAGATGACATGAACAAATTTTATTATTATCATATCAATATAATCTGATTTGTCCACTCCGTTTCACTTAAGTGGACAGACATCCTAATATCCGTCAATCATAGACAAAATGAATGGGTTCTTAAGTTTCGGAATTATTTAAATCACTCATAACTTAGAAAACCATTTTATGATAGGTAGGCATAATATTTACATGTTACATTTTAATTGTACGTAGCAAACTTTCTTGCCGTGTGGTGACGGCAGGGCCAAATCCTCCCGTTGCGCGTTGGAAGAGGCCTTTAGTCCAGCTGTGGGCTTTATAGGCTATTGATGATGATGATGAAACTTCCTTTCGTCATCCCATCCAGATAATTAATAATACTTGTCTAAAATCTATATTATATAGTAAATGTACAAATTTCAAGAACTGGACTGGTCATAATTAATTAGGGTTGTTGAATTTGGGCATTTGATTGTTATCCGGCCCTTTAGGTTGTTCGGCCATCTTGTGGTGCTGTTCAGGCGGGTTACCCACTGAGCCCGTTTGCTTCGGGTGCTCCTTGTTCTGGTGCTCGGGTGTCTTCGTGCTGGGAGGGTCCTCGCAAAGGACCGCCGTTGCTAGCACCAGGATGCACAGGAATATCTACAAGTTTTAAATATTTACATGGTAAACTAGCGATGTTTTTTTTTTTAATTTATGAACTAAGATTTATTATTTATGTTACCAGAAAGTTGTAACGGGGGTGTAACGTGTTACGCTGGCGATACATGACAAGTTTACCATCAAGTGTGCATCACATGCACACTTACAGCCATACACCGTCAAGTTTACTGGACAACGCTGCAAACTTGACGGTAAACTTGATCGTGTATGGCCAGAGTAGCTTCTAACTCCAGGTTACTCAGTCAGAGAATAGAGGAGTGCATCTGTGTTAGCACACATTACTCAATAACTCCTGCATAGCTGACAAGTCTCCATTGAGATGACTGACGACTTCTAGAGTAGAAAACAATAAGGCTGAGCAGTAATTTACCAAGGAGTGTCCGAAAACATGACTGTTAGGAGATATAACATTAGGATCCGAAATCAATGGTTAGAACAATAAACACTTAACAATAACATGAACGCATACCTAAACTTTTAAAACATAGTGTTATTATATTATCTTCTGACAAAATACAATTAATGTGCTTTAACAGTCAATATATAAACAACGTATAACATACGTACCGGTATCCGAGACATCTTGTATGATTCCTATTATTTCTAGACTGACAACATCCTTATCTGGACGAACTTTTATACCAGTTTTCCTGACATCCTTTTGTCACACGTTTTATTGAGAAAAAAAGTAACAATGGACTAATTAGTAATTGCCGAGTATTGCAGGCGGATTTACTGAGATTATAAGAAATTATGAAATTATATCATCAAGATGTAGATAAGGAATCAATCAAATTGTCATAGTTATGTTATACAATGAATTCTATGTATACTTCATTGATGTTATAGGTGTACTAGGAAATAAACGCAGGTAGTTTGCGCAATAAATGTTTGAAAAAATACGGTCAAGTGCGAGTTGGACTTGCACACTAAGGGTTCCGGACCATCCCACAAGAAATAACGCTTTTTAAATTTTCATGGCGGCCATTTTGAAAATTATATTCTGGTGATATAATAATATAAGGGTTCCTTTTTCTCAAGATAGAGAACTCGAAAAAATAACTCATTTTGCAGGGCATAGGTACCTTAATCTAGCGTATTTGTATACCTGCCTATTATGTCTATTTTATTGCTGTGATTGATATGGCCGGTTATCTGTTTTATCAAACCTTACGCGTTTCACATTTTTGTTTTCCGCCACGCTTACTATGCTTATAATACTTTTACATACTCGTATAGTGTAAAAGCCCTTAAATAAATAAATAAAGGAGGGAAAAAAATCTATTTTAGAGTAGTAGTAGAATTATTTAGTTTTTGCTACAGACAAATTGTAGTCTATAAAATGGTAAGAAACATAAATACCTACCTAGGTTCTTTAAAAACCAATTAAAACCTCTTTATTTCTCTCTCAATTACAGGCTTATTTTTACAATGTACAATCAATGTGTTTTATACAATGTTTTCTTCGCCAGCAATTTGCATAACTAGGTAGGTTATTAGGTACTGAAAAAACTACGTTTTAAATAAAAATAATAAATAGTTAACTTTATGTTGTTTAATTTTAAATTTAAATGAATAGGCATCTTCTTGATAAACGCGTCCCATCTTAGGCCAAATGATCACTTTTCATCAGGTGTGATTGTGGTCAAGCGCTTTCCTATAAGTAATGAATGAAAAAAAACATCACACTACCATCACACTAATATTATAAAGGCGAAAGTTTGTTTGTATGTGTGTGTGTGTGTGTGTGTGTGTGTGTGTGTGTGTGTATGTATGTTTGTTACTCCTTCAAGCAAAAACTACTGGTCGGATTTGGCTGAAATTTGGAATAGAGATAGATAATATCCTGGATTAGCACATAGGCTACTTTTTATCCCGGAAAATCAGAGTTCCCACGGGATTTCGAAAACCTAAATCCACGCGGGCGAAGTCGCGGGCATCGGCTAGTTAGTGATAAGACCGCCTTTGCATACTATGTAGTTCTGTAACTACCTATAATAGTTTTCTGTTTCTTTTCTTCTGTTTGCCCTTTTGTGTGCAATAAGACTTTGAAATAAAATAAAATAAGCTTCAATAAAGATTAAAACATATATTTATTTTGATATTAAATAAGTAACATATGGACAAAAATACATAAAGTTTTTCATTAATTTTCCATCAATCATTTGCGTCCACGCAACATGGGGTTGTCGTCTGTAACAAAGAAAACACCGGTCAAGTGCGAGTTGGATTCACACACGAAAGGTCCCGTACCATCGTACACGAAATAATACTTTTTAACAGGGCTCTCTCCGTCACTTACTCCATACAATCGTAGTTCCAATTTCATTTGAATATTTAGCAACCAAAGTCCATGAAATTTTGCAGACATAATCTAGAAATTAATATGTGTGCCTGTGGTGTTTTAGAATTTTTTTTTTAAATATGTAGTTTTAAAATTACAGGGGCTCAAAGATTTGTATGTGAATTTTTAAGACGGCGTAACTTTGAAACCGAATATTTTAACAGAAATCTGGAAAACCACAAGCATAGATATTAGTTTCTAGAATTTGTCTGCAAAATTTGGAACTACTTTTGTATGGAGCGAGTGACGGAGAGACCCCTCTTAATTATTTTTGTGATTTAAACAGAAATTCACAGTTTTCGGACTTTTCTCTTTACTTACAATGCCACCACATTGTTTTATAAGTTATACTTACATTGCTTAGGTGGGTACTGTTGTACATCCTCGGGTCCACTATCTGAAAATATTGTAAACAAGTGTAAATTAAAAATTTACAACACCCCCGTCAAGTGAAGGTTACAGTAACTAGAAAAGAGCTGATAACTTTTAAACGGCTGAACCGATTTTCTTGGATTATAGCTAAGAACACTCTCGATCAAGCCTAGTTTAGTTAGCAAAGATTATTTTAGGAGTTACGATGCCACAGACAGATACACAGATACACACGTCAAACTTATAACACCCCTCTTTTTGGATCGGGAGTTAAAAATGTTATAGGAATTAACCTTCAATTAGGAGTCTTCACTTATTCACCTTCACGAAAAGCGTTGATAGCCTAGTGTTTAGAAGTGGTTAGAAACATCATGAGGAAACGTGCATGCATGTCTGAGAGTTCTCCATAATCTTCTCAAAGGTATGTAAAGTCTGCCAAACCGCACTTGACCAAGCAACGTGGTGGATTGTGGCCAAACTCATTCTGAGAGGAAATCTATTCTCAGTAGTGGGCCGGCGCGGCGATGGGTTGATGATGATGGTGACTTATTTCTGTGTTAATTAGTCTAGACTAATCAACTTAATACTCACTGATTGGTTCGGTATCGCGATTTTCTGTAAAACAATGACACTTGATCAATAGCTATACTTACTATAAAATGTTATACTATTAATAGTTATACTGGTAGACTATAAAATACTTATATTAAACATCATATTAAAGTGAACCTCAAATACTCAAAATTAGTAAAGTTAATGTTAAAAATAAGTGACTATTTTCTACTTACGAGCTCCAGGCATATAGAAGCCTTCGTCGATGACAACTGCAAATACAAAAAAATAAGCTTTTGATACTCTATAAACTCTTTATTATTCAACTCTATGATTGACGTAATTCCGGTGA
Organism: Maniola jurtina; assembly: GCF_905333055.1. Lineage (NCBI taxonomy): Eukaryota > Metazoa > Arthropoda > Insecta > Lepidoptera > Nymphalidae > Maniola > Maniola jurtina. The sequence goes on along the minus strand of NC_060048.1, from coordinate 3,867,081 downwards.
GGTATTTTTACGATAAAACTTGAAGTATGAATATAAATATAAACCTAAATACCCACGGTGACACAAATACCGGAGTTTGCGGCCCGAATACGCTAAATTGTTTGAAGTTACATGCACATTGACATACGCAAAGCGAAACACTTGTGATGCCACCTCATTAAATCCATATTAATATTATAAATGCGAAAGTGTGTCTGTCCGTCTATCTGTCTGTTTCCCTGCTAGCTTTTCACGGCCCAATAGTTTTACTGATTTTGTTAAGCTTGCAACCGGGCAAGGATATAGGCTACTTTTTAAGCCGGAAAATCATAGAGTTCCCACGGGATTTTTTAAAAAACCTAAATTCACGCGGATCATAATATTATTTTAGCGCAGTCCGGAATAGGTACTCCGGCCTGAAACTCCGGTGAATTGTTGTTTTTGCTTTGCATTGTGCTTGCAGATGCTACTTACATCCTTCAGGATTCTCGGGGAAGGGATCTGAAAATAAAATTATAAGGTAAATATTGCATTTCCGGTTCAATTGATACGAGAGTATAGTACCTACTATCTACACTTTCGTTCAGCTTAGATATAGTTCAATCCCTGGATTCAAACAACAAACACAACAACAAACACCAACAACACAAACACACACCAACAACAATTTGTAAATTGTTTTAGCATTTGTATATATGTTAATACCTACTCGTTAATTAATAATATACAAATCTGTTGTTTTATAATAATTTGTATCTGTTGTTTAGTGCAAAGGTCTTAGATTTGGCTTCTGTCTAGAAGGACTAGCCTGTAGCAGTTTCTAACTCTACGGTTTGAAAATCAAGGGTTCATAAGTTACCTATCTATGTTGTGAACTTACTTTCAGGGTTGACGTCGACCTCGTTAACTGGAAAAATAAAATATTGCAATATAAATATAGCGCACCTTGGTGTACATTGAGATAATATTATAGCGAGTTTAAAATAACTTTAATTCACTGACTGACATTGTTATAGCGACCTATATCAATCACTGGGTTAAAAAACGATATAATTATGCATATAGGTTTTCTTGTAAATAGATCTATCCCCATTAAGGAAAGATTTCTTGAAAACAAGTATAATGGTACCTTGTATATCCCAAGCTACGAGCATGCTACGCGTTTCCTAAGTGGTTTGGGAATTAGGGTTATTTTAAGTGAGATTGCAACTGTTTGGCATACAATAAAAAATTGTATATATGTATATCAATTTAACCTTTTCTTGTAGTTTTCAGCTTAGGCACCACCTTAGCAGGCTATCTTGATGAGTGTGTTAGGCCAAGGCTAAAATGACGATATCTGACTTCCTGGCGGTATACTATCGGCTTATGCGATGTTTAAGAATCCCTCATAAGCTGATCTTACCCTCTTGATATCCTCTTGGTAGCCATCCTCAGCCCAAATAGAAAAGATCCGGGATCCCCTCGACGGGGACATAATATTATCCTATTAATGATATCCTCTTGGTAGCCATCCTCAGCCCAAATAGAAAAGATCCGGGATCCCCTCGACGGGGACATAATATTGGTAGATATTTTAAAACTTAAATTTATAGTCAAGATAGGGGCTACTTTAGAAGGGGCGTCAGCCAGGTAACCTTCCAGTGTGCCTGGATGCTGCTGGTCCCTTTTGGATGCGTCCGAGGGGAAGAGCAGTGTTCGGGCCGGTGCGCCCCGGTAACATGGCTAATAATTTCTCTTCGGAGATATTGTTGGCTATGGCTAATGACCTGGCAGGGGGGGGGGGGGGGGGGCCCCTGACTAGCAGAGGGCACAGTGGACGAAGCATAGGATGGGACGCGGGCGACGTGCGCGTCCCAGGGTCGGGGGACGCACTTCGTTGGTGCGTCCCGGAGGTGCGGTGGTGGGGACCGAGCAGGTCCCCGGTGGAGGGTCTGCCTCGGCAGACGTCGCTGGCTGGGTCGCGGTTGTTTGCTTCGGCGTTCCCGTGACCCAGTCGCCAGGCGACGCGCAGTAGTGCCGCTGGGGTTTAGTGGGTATTCCGGTCGCCTCTCGGCCGGCGAGTCCCACATACCCTCCCTCAGCTGGCTGGCTGCCTTACGGCTGGCTGGCTAGCTTCCGGGGGGGATGCGTAAATGCATTCCCCAGCGGCAACAAAAAAAAAAGGGGCTACTTTAGAAGACGATTCAAACGATATGTGTCAACCTTTATGCAATGTTTTATTAAGGTTGTGTAAGACACGTCGTCTGAATCATCCTTTGAAGAAACCCCTATCTTGACTATGAATTCCGGTGTTAGAATACACACGATGCTTCCCGAACACGCGCTTAGTTTTGGGGCAAGGCTAAAAGTACTACTAGCTTGTTACCAGGGCCGCAAAAATGATAAAAACCATCGAAATATGATGAAAACATAACATACCGTCCTGGGATACAGCCAATGTCATGGCTACCATGGCCAAAATCACAGCCGGTATAACTAGTAAACTCTTCATATTCACGAAACGGTATGATACACTTTGGAACACTGCTAACTGTATTTGTTCTACTTGTTTTTATATTGGAAAACAGTGACAAATTTTTTTATCAACTTGATAAGATTACATATACCTATCAATATTTATGGCGTTCCATGCAATGCTAGACAGTTATTGCGGTGCGTTTAGTGAGTGCGTTTTATGAACCGCAATGATACTAAAACCTTGAAAACCCCTTTTGGTCAAATCTTCCCTTCTTTTCAAATAAAGTACTTCAAACAAGTTCGTGGTTCGTGGTTGACGGCGTAAATATTGGCTTAAAAGTTCTTAGATTTCAATCTCACTGATTAATATTAAATTTCAAAATAATCTATTCTAAGTAATTCAAAATATTTCACACAGAATACTTAAATCTGCCACAACTAAGAATTTCATACATTACATCTTCACAAAATAAATTCTTCACATCTCTTGCCTCGATGTTATACCTATTATCGAAATTTTTAAAATCAGGATGTCAGAATCCCGCCAAATAAGCAAAATTCAAGTAGGCAAAAATGATCAACTCCCTTCGGCGGTGTTCCTACTAGATTACATGGGGTTACAACAAATTCCTGTACCTCTGATGCTGCAAAAACCTTTCCCGCCGGATCGTTTTTTTTAAGTATCATGTTTTCAGCAGGGGGGGGGGGTCTTTCCAGTTTGATTTACGAACATCGAGGCACGATCACGTTGCTAGGGCGTGGCGTGAGAAAGAACGGGTTTTGCCTATCTCGACTAACCCTGTCCTGTTATTTTAAGCCTTGTGATCTTGGTCTGGTACAGGTTCAGGGCTCCCGCGCTGTGGACGATAGGCTCGCCGCCATATACCAGTATCTCGTGTCTCCCCGACGCGGTTAACCGCTAGGCGTGGTCAGCCGCAATCGGCAATATTGTGTGATGGGGCACAAAAGTCGCATTGCCAATGGATTTCTAACGGTGTAATAGTTATTGAATAATAACTAATAGTTATTGAATAATAACTTTTATTTAGGCGTAGTTCTATACATTTTTACAAAACATACTCAAATAAAAAAGAAAAAATGTATATTTACATTGAGAAAAAAAAAACATAATACGGTTATGGTTATTAATGGGCATTGTGCCCAATATAACGAAGGTTAGTTGAACAGTTTATGAAATCATTTATATCTAGGTGTTCAAGCATGTTATTATGTCTACTCGTAGTTTGCCATTTTATTTAATATTATAAATGCGAAAGACATACGAAACCAACCAACCAATACGTCCAACCTTTTCACGGTCATTTAGACGTTTGGAATTTTGGTACAGAGATAGCTTGCATCCCGGAGACAGATAGGCCTTTCATCCCGGAAAAGGAAAGTTCAATCAATCTAAATCCACGAATGTAGTGGCGGGCAACATCTAGTAATCTAAATGTATAAGATACTAGCTGATGCCCACGACTTCGATCGCGTGGATATAGGTTTTTAAAAATTCCGTAGGAATTCTTTAATTTTCTGGTATAAAAAGTAGCCTATGTGTTAATCCAGGGTGTAATCTATCTCCATTCTAAATTTCAGAAACATCCGTCTAGTAGTTTTTGCGTGAAAGAGTAACAAACATACACACAAACTTTCGCCTTTATAATATTAGTGTGATAAAAGGAAAAGCTGACTGACTGACTGATCTATCAACGCACAGCTCAAACTACTGGATAGATCGGGCTGAAATTCGGCTTGCAGAAAGCTATTATGACGTAGCGTAGAGATCTGCTAAGAAAGGATTTTTGAAAATTCAACCCCTAAGGGGGTAAAATAGGGGTTCGAAATTTGTGTAGTCCACGCGGATGAAGTTGTGGGAATAAGCTAATGATAAAATAAAATGCATAAATTCATTTTTAAAGCATTTTTTTATTTATACACCGTTCTAGTATAAACAGCTGTTGCTGTTTGTACGTAGCGTAGGAGATTGAAACAATGAAATAAGGGTCAAAATAAGGATTATACTCGTAGATAAAATTCTCACGTTCAATCTATGAATAGGTAATTGAAGTAATTTACTACACTTATATCTATCCACTTTTTTTTAGTAACTGTTTACTTAACTAGTAACTAGTTCTTAGTTAGGTACTTTACAGAAGCTTACTAGATAGGTAGGAAGGTACCTATAAATAATACGATTCGCATCAAAAAATAATAATTGCTTATACATAATATTATCTAATTAATCCACCTCTATGGTGAATAGGCTTAGACCCTTATTTCTATCTCTATTATGCTTAGGCCAAATGGCCATTCACGCTTCCGAAAGTGTATTTGTTTCTTGGTTAGTCTTTCAATCACGGCGCAACGGAGCAACGGATCCGCGTGAATTTTTGCATTTTGAATTTTTATCCCGGCAAATCAGAGTTCCCATGGGATCTCAAAAACCTAAATGTATGCGGGCATTAGCTAGTATCCTAGTATCTTTATTCTTTATATATATGTTTTGGTATATAAAAGAAACTAATATAATTTGTATATTAAATTATATCTAAGTAACATCTCTATTGCTCATAGATATGCAGCTGGTTTTTTGCGTCATTTCATCGCTATCTTTTCAAAAAGATGTAAGATATATTGAAATTTCCCATTTTATGACATGTTGTCAAGATGTATAATCTATCAGTTTGTGCACAAATCTAATTTTTGATAAAGTGCGTGCAGAGGTCGCTCATATAGGTATATCCAAAACAATATCACTGGAATTCATAGTCCAGATATGAGCTTCTTTATCATGTGTCATATTCAACCTTTGTGCATTGAAGGTGAATATTATGAATGACCCAGTCATGTCGATTGAATATTCCTCGAAAGAAGCCCCTTATCTTGACTATGAATTATTCCACTGTTTATCCATATTAATCTTATCCTTTAAAATTCGAAAGTGTGTATCCGTCTGTTTGTCTGCTAGCTTTTCACGGTTCATTCGTTTAACCGATTTGGCTGAAAGGTACAGAGATAGCTTAGAGCTATCTACCTACATCTCAGAAACAGATTTACGCGACTTTTTGTCCCAGAAGACCAGAGTTCCCACGAGTTTTTAGAAACCTAAGTCCACGGGGATAATATAACAGACCCCATCCGTTTTTCACAGATATAGCTTGTCATCCAGGAAAAACAAAGAGTTCCTACGGGATATAAAAACTTAAATAGGCACGCAGAGGAAATTGCGCATCATCTAGTAATTTCTAAAATAGGCAAGTGTTTTTTTGTCTGTCAGTTTAGCCCTGTCTGTTTGTTAGGTACCTATCTTTTCACGATCTTACTGTCTCATTGGATTTGTAGCTTACTAAATCGGCTTGGGGTTGTGTGGCCCAGGGTTCAAGATCGGGTTGGGCCAACAAGATTTGCTGATTATCCTTATTTAGGTTTTATACAAGGTAATTTAGTTATTGTGTTCGTTGTGTTATTGGAAATATAAAAAAACTTTTTATTTAATACAGATATTTAATGAGTTGACATAAATATTATGTTTCATATGTATAATCTATATTACATTATATACAATAATAATCATTATGTATAATTGGTATTTTAAATCTTAAATCAAGGTTTGTCGTCACGGAGCACAGGGTTGTTATCTGAAAAAGAAAACAAAGAAGGTATATGCTTTAGTGAATAGGATATAATTGGTGAAAAGTAGGGTAGGTAGGTACCTAATTGTGTGATCATGATAATCTTACAAAATATTAAATATTAAATATGAAATAAAATTAATAAATAAAATTTTAAAAATCACGATTTTAATTAAACATTAGCTATTTGTTGTTAAAATTACCCTTAAAATAAAAATAAAACATACGTACTCATGATTTATAAGAAAAATAAAATAAACAAGTGATGACTTTAACTTGGGATATTTTACGTTTAATAGAAATAACTCCATTTTTTGAAATCGGTTACAAATAAAAGTTAAATTAGGTTAACAACTTACATTTCTTTGGTGGGTATTCGTCGACGTAGGCGGGGTCAACGTCTGTGAAAAATTAATGAAAATAAAAATAAAGAAACGGATGATTCTATAAGAGTTCTGTTTTTATTCAAACGTGTGGAACCTTAAAAAGGAAACAAAGAAAACACAGTAGGTAGATAACAACTGCGATCGGTACTGCAACCGACTTGCAGCATGAAAGTTGTGATTATTGCTGCAATCGCAATTAGATACTGTTGTGATTGGCTGATTTTAAGTTATTCTTATTGCAACAGTGTATTTTAGCTAATAGTGGGAAAGTCTCAACCAATCAGAGAGATGATTGTGATCATCACACTGTAGCGTTAAATTACGGCGGTAGGCCCACAATTTTGGGTTGACTGTGCAAAATGTGTTGTTAGAAATAAGTATTTAAAAATTTGTGTTACTTGTGTATACAAGATAATATAATATTGTGTATAAAGAATACTCACTTATAGGCGAGTCACCGTTCGCTGTAAAACATAAAATATTCGGTTAATGATCTAAAACTAAGTCTAATAGATCAACTGTGTTCGATTGAACCTTCGATTTCGGCCACTGTCTACCAAAAAACCACCAATATCGACCAAATTGGCCTGAATTTGGTTTGACCGAAGCCGAAGGTTTCTAGCAAGCGCCGAAATTGGACGAACTACTTTTAAAATTACTTTTAAGTTTTAAGCAATTAATTCCTACAACTATGCTTTTAAGTAAATAAATAAATATTTAAAATTGACATTATTTCGTTATAAAATAATAATTTTGATTTGTAATGTAATAAAGTGGAATCTCGAACTGAATTTCTCAGGGGTTTAAAAAGAAGGTTACATATTCCTTTGTGTAATAGGTTTCCATAACTGTACCTAATTTCAGTATTACATCTCTTATAGTTAATTATTAAAATGACTGTGACAAACAGACATGCCACTTTGGCAACCCTTCTCCTTCTGTTCACGAGATCAGTGGGCTGGCGATGGGCTGAGACGATGATGATGATGAATTAAGTCTTTACTCTAACTTAAATTCAAAAATATACTTACGGACACCTGGTCGGTAGAAAGCTTCATCGATAACGACTGAAAAAAATATTTAAAATATTAAATTATGTTCATAAATCTTCAAATTAAGCTATCTTTATTACCTACTGTAGAAAAATTCAGCTTACATTCATTCTATTAGTGTTATTTATATTTTTTTAATAATTTATTCATTAATAGTCGGTAAATAGGTAGTATTATAATCGTAAAATTCAGTTTACAAGATAAATCTTAAGTAACTTACAGCCGTCTGGGTTGTTGGGAAAGGGATCTGAAAAAAATAATGCAATAAATAAATAATTTGTATAGTAAATAGGTAGTATATCTAGACTTGAAAATATTTAAATAGCCTTAATAATATTTTTTCTATTTAATTTGCAAAAATAGCACGATACTAAATGAAATATAAAAAAAACTCTATCAATTACTTTCAGTGATTGTTGAAAATCTTTTAGAGAATTTCTATGTGCTAAACCTCAAGATACAGCGTAAGCTACGTTGATAGTCGCAATGAGAGACTACGATTTATCCCTTAAATTAAGGAACTATTATGTTTATTCCTTTCACAAAGATATCTATTATAAAAGTCCAGATAGGCAACGCTCAATACAATTGTATTTTAAAGATATTGGGTGCAGGGCTTAGGATGGGGGTTGATAGCTACGATCGTGTTTAAAAAAAATGCCAGCCCGTTACTAGTGTTGTCCTTTAAATATTTTAATTTAAATATCTTAAATAATTTTATCACACTTACTTCCTCCACTGTTGTCAACTACGTTAACTGTAAAAAAAAACATTCTTAGGTAGGTACAATTAAATAAAAACCTAACAGGATAAAAAGTTTCATTGCAATAAAAGTAATTAAAATAAGTACAATTAAACGTAAAAAGATAAAATATTATTAGTTTCTATCATAATCATTTTGTTTTCTTAGTAGCAACTATGTATTTACATAGTAAAAGCATGCGTGTTAATCCATTAATTGATTAAAATAACATACCACCCTGCGAGTTGTCGACAACGTTCACTAGAAATGAAAAAAATACCAAATTAATTTATATTTATGGAGATTGTATAACTTAATAATTAAAGGTAAAAAAAATAAAAGAGGCATGCAGCAGATAGCTATCTATTATTATGACATTGTAGACATCCGCTAAGAAAAGAATTTTGAAAATTTAATCCCCTAAATGGTTAAAATAGGGGTTTGAAATTTGAGTAGTCCACGTAAACAAAGTCGTGGGCATAAGCTACTCTAGTACTAAAATAAATTGATAATAAGAACACACCTCCGTTAGAAGCAACCATGGCCACCAGAGCAAAAAGGACAATCTGGAAAAAGAAAATTTCTTTCATAAATGTATTGTTTACTTTTTTGGTGATACCTATTGTATGTTTTATTACTGATAATATAAGCAGGCTGAACATATAGTCTAAAATGAGTTAAAACTAAAAACAAGGGTAAATTATAAATTTATAACAACCCCCGACAAGTGTAGGTCACAGTAACTAGAAAAGAGCTGATAACTTTCAAACGGCTGAACCGATTTTCTTAGATCATAGCTAAGAAAACTCTCGATCAAGCCACCATTCAAACAAAAAAAAAAAAAAACTAAATTAAAATCAGTTCATTCGTTTAGGAGCTACGATGCCACAGACAGATACACAGATACACACGTCAAACTTATAACACCCCTCTTTTTGGGTCGGGGGTTAACAACGCAAGATGGAGATCTCAGCGTTATACTTGAATATTATATACGTTATTGCGTTCAAATGACACATGTGCTAAATTTCGTCAGAATCGGTTACACTGTTGGGCCGTGAAAAGGAAGCAGACAGACAGACAGACAGACACACTTTCGCATTTCTAATATTAGTATGGTTTTTTTTATAAAATATTGTAATTTTTGATTGTGTAACTGATGACATAAAATTCAATGTCATGAAACACTTGTAAGATCGAGGGTTATAAGTTAGAGGTCCGCGAGATAACAATATTCTGGCTATAACATATACATTGTCATTAAGATTTCATAATTTCCTAATTAAGTACCTACTTAGTTTTATTTTTAACCGATATCCAGAAAAAATTCAAGGAAGTTCCCAATTCGGTTGGTCCTACACCGATTTCTCTGATATTTCCGGATCAAGTAAAAAAAATATGGGTCCATCTCGCTTCCCCATTCCAAGTTCCAACCAACTTCCCCTATTGGAAGTTCGCAAGATGGTCTCACATTCTTTTCTCGATCCAACTTCTTAATCCTGATTCAGGGCTACTGCTCTCCTAAGACCATAAGATATTTAGTATCTGGTGATGGTTATCGATCAGAGATTTTATTATTGAACTCCTAACACTGATGCTGTTATATTATGGTTTTGTACTCCTAAAGGTGCCCACGCACTCGAACTGAACTGCGGCTGAAGTGCGCGTCGCGGCAGCGTCCCGCACGATATTCTCTCCAGCCGCGACGCGCGTACGTCACTGCCGCGCGTCGCGGCTGGAGAGAATATCGTGCGGGGCGCTGCCGCGACGCGCAGTTCAGTTGCAGTTCAGTTCAAGTGCGTGGGCACCTTAATAAGCCTTAGAGATTAAGGAACTGTTGATAGGGAATTGATATTTAGCTACCAAACAACATAATAACAGCAGACGTAAATGTAAATATTGCGAATGAGAATTATGACCTGTACGTACCTACATTGCTCTTATCAGAAAATAGAAAGACTCTCTTGAGATAGTAAGATCTACAAGATTGCATTTTAGTTTCAGATTGTCCCATACTTTCACAGATAAATAAATCAAAGTAAAGACAAGGGCGTGTACGTGCCTAGCGTAGCAATATTCCATAGCATTTATATTATTATTGCTCTATCACATTATATAATTATGAACTTAGCTAATATAAAAAATGAGCCACTAATTTAAGTTAATAAATTCAGTAAAATCTCATTTAAATCCTAATATCACACTAATATTCTATAAGTAGGTGAAAGTTTGAATGTTTCAAAGTTTGTTACTTCTTTAATCTTCACGCCACAATGGCAAAACTGATTTGGCTGGGAACGAAGATAGATTATAACCTCAATTAACATAATATAGGCACGCTTTTTACTTATCCAGGAAAATCAAAGAGTTCCCGAGGGATCTTGAAAAAGCCTATATTTACGCGGATGAAGTCGCGGCAATATGGCATAAATTAATAAATTGTAATTTATCTGACAAATTTTATTAGATAAATAACAAATCGCTATTTGGTTGTAATTTATGTTAAGGTACTATAAACTAAAATGCATATTTTATACAGTACCGAATATACCTACTTTTGTAATATCACGGCTACATCAAGGTTAACGTCAATGCCCAACAACGCCATAATTATCGCGATAATCAACGCGTTACTGAGTGGCTACACAGTGGTTAACGTCTAAATGCCAATTGAATTGGGGTTAAAATCGTCTAACGCCAAACGGTATTGTTAATGCCGTTGTACGTTGATTGTGGCTACATATACCTACGTTTAACGGGAAACGCCGTTGAACATCGCGTTATTGGCCGTTAAAGTTCCCGGGACATAAGCAACAATACTTAAATATTAAAATATGATAAAATCAATAACAATAATGTAGTATCACGTACCGCCAATTTCATGTTGAAGTAGGTAGGTGCTAATGGTAATAGGAGGCACAAACAAAGATGTCAAAAATCGTCCGTGAATTAACATCGAATACTTTAGCGTCTCTCTTATAAAGTGAGAGATAACCTAGAGATACTATGGGTCAATATTTGGTGAGTGTCTTCGCAAACAGTCATTTTTTCCTGTAGAAATTCTGCTTAATCTTGAAAATTAATAGTTGATTAACCTAAAATAATATATATTCTGAAGAATCAAATATGCATAGGATTGTTTTGTTCAATAATTCTTGGAAATTATGCAAATATTATTATCTGATACTTCTTGGAGTAGGTATAATGCAATACCTAACTTTTAGGATTTTCTTAAAAAATCGACATATTTCAAGTCAACGAATATTAATTTAAACCAAAATGATTGAGATCAAAATGTGGCAAACACTTATATAATTACGTATACCTAATTGATTCTAATTATGAGTAATTAGATATCGGAATATATATGACATTCAAATAACATTTTCTGTCATATACTTATTCGGCTTTTGTTTTTCATTGATACGTGATACTATTATAGAATCTAGGTACGTAAAATGTTTAAAGTTGCCTTCAAACTACGGAAATATAATATTATATTATATAATATATAAATATCGCTCACCCTACTTTTAAATGTCACTGTTCACACTTAGATTTAATATATAATACATCTAACAGTGTGAATAGTGACATTTAGAAGTAGGGTGAGCGATATTTATATACTATGTTATATTCCGTAGTTTGAAATCAACTTAATTGCCATAATATTTATAGCCTGTCGAAGCCTGTCGGTTGTTTGATAAAGTCCTATTACCTACTTAGTCTAAATTGCCAATAATAATCGGTTCACATGGGCCCATTTTTCTTAATAAATACTAGCTTTTGGTAATATATATAATAAAATTAGTATCGTACCTAACTGCGATATTGGTTTTGTAAACTGAGGATCATTATCTCAACAGTTATTCTGTTAAGTAACTTCAATTGGAGGTCACTATTATATTGTTTATTCTAATATTTGTTAAACAAACGGTAGTAGACCAAGGCCAGACATTAGAGAATATCGCTTCATACGAACGAATTGAGAATAAATTTAATCTATCAGTTCAATTTAGTTTTTCATAATCTACTAAGTATCAACCCTTGTTTTTCACGGGAGAAGAACTTGATTTCCACTATAAGTTGGCAGATACATTGTTTTCGAAGTAAGATAAGCTAAGGCAGATGTATCTAAGTAGGTATATGCCTTGCACACGCCACGCAAGTTATTTACAATTATTATTAGTCATACCGGTAGCTAATTTTCACAACTTGTTCATAAATTGTAGCCTATAACCTTCTTAGATAATTCCTCTTTCTATTGGGCAAAACAGAATGAAAATCCTTACAGTAGTTTCTGAGAATCAGTGGAAAGTAAGTACAATGTTGTAATGACAAGCCGATTCACCCTTGCTTCCAGTAGGATTTATGAAAATCTTCGTAATGTTCATTCTAAGTGATAAAGAAAACCTACATGCAAACAGTTCAACCTGCCGCCGCTGGGTCTAATTTTAGTTATGTATCTACCTACGTAATTTTGGATACCTAATGTATTCTATTAAATAAACCATATTCGACTTTGTATCTCTGTCTATGAAACCAAAGTCCGGGAAACAAAGTTATCAAAGGATTTCTCTGTACTTATAATAATATTGTATCTCTTGGGGGGATAAATAAGAAATAATTATAATAATCATATATTTTATTTGTTTACATTTGGAAAATTAATATTAGAAATGCATAAACGTGGTAGGTACCTATACCTATCTAAAGTATTTTCTTGTTCATTTGCCTGACCGTAACCAGGGTGATTGCTGACCTGAAAAAAAAGTACAATTCAAACATTCAAATTAAAAAAAAAGATTCCGACGAATTGAGAACCTCCTCCTTTTTTTGAAGTCGGTTAAAAATAGCTAATTATTTCAGATAGGACAACTTGTGATACAAGAATTCGTAACGTTCTATCTCAACATTCTTAAGAGGGCTCTCTCTGTTACTCGTTTCATACAATCGTAGTTCCAATTTCATTTGAATATTAAGCAACCAAAGTCCATGAAATTTTGCAGACAGATATTAAAAACTAATTAATATCTGTGTCTGTGGTTTTCCAGATTTCTGTTAAAATATTCGGTTTCAAAGTTAGGCGGTCTTAAAAATTTTCATACAAATCTTTGAGCCCCTGTAATTTTAAAACACCACAGACACAGATATTAGTTTCTAGAATATGTCTGCAAAATTTCATGGACTTTGGTTGCTTAATATTCAAATGAAATTGGAACTACGATTGTATGAAACGAGTGTCGAAGAGAGCCCTTTTAAAAGGAGTCTCCTTGGAGCGCTTGTCGAGCGATAATAATAATCAAGTACCTACCTTAGTAGTTAGGTACCTACTCAACAGAATCATAGGCTTATTGTATGACGTAAACAAACATAAAAGCAAAAATACTTAACTCTACTTACGTCTGTAATAGACACCGGGATCAGGACCTGTAAAACATTAAATGTTTAATAATATAAATCTTAATTTGTTAATCTTAATTTTAGTACATCTCCATACTATTCTAAATATATTAAGCGAAAAGGTGACTGAGTGACTGATCTATTATAGTATATCTGAGTACCCAAGGGGTAAAATAGGGGTTTTAAATTTGAGTAGTCCACGCAGACGAAGTCGCGGGCGTAAGCTAGTCCATGCTAATAGCATAAATGTGTGTCTGTTTGTCTGCTAGCACTTCATCCCATCTGTTTGACCAATTTTGACGAAATTCAGAACAGAGATAGTTTACATCCCGGGGACAAACATAACTGTGGGAAATCTAAAGATTTCCCACAGTTTTTTCTTAAATTATAGAGATTGGAGTTTTTCGTGGCTCGCGCATATTATATGAGATCATAATCGCGTCATGCTTCATGCGTGATAAAAAACTCGAGTATAGATTGTAATGCTACTATGAAATCGCTGAAAAGAGGGATGTGTGGCCTATAGTTGTGGCAATGTATATCGATCGATTGTGATCTATACTAATAAATAAAATTGGAGTGTCTGTCTGTAATTTCGAAATAACTACCGCATATTAAGGTCATATGGTTATTTGAACGATACTATAACCGAATCACACGTTTTTAAAATTTTTGTCTGTCTGTCTGTCTGTCTGTTTGAAAAGGCTAATCTTGGGAACGGCTGAACCAATTTTGACGGGATTTTCACAGACAAGTAGAGAATTGACCAGGGAGTAACATAGGCTACTTTTTTAACCGACTTTCAAAAAGGGAGTTGTGTTTTTCTACCTATGTACACCGAAATCTCCGAGATTTCTGAACCGATTTGCGTCATTTCTTTTTTAATCGATAGAGGAACTTTGCGACATTGTTTCATAAAAAATTTGGAGTCCAACTCCTCAATCCTGATGCTGCAGGGGATCTGACCAATCCACGCGGGCGAAGCTGCGGGCATCAGCTAGTTTTTAAATATAAAGCAACATTGACCCAAGTCAGTAATTGGACGGGCGACCGACTTTAGAGGTCCGATTCGGTTTTTCGTGTCGTCAGTGCCTCGAAGAGCGCGTCGAATTTGACGGCTCTGCCCACCTGCAAAATCATCATCACCAACATCATCAGACGTCCACTGCTGGACTTCCACATACCACGGTCTTGCGCCGCGCCAAATGTTTTTGTATTTCATCTGGAAACCCTATACGGGAGAGAGTGACTAGTAGGTATTTTGTACTTACCCTGATTAACTCCCGGTTGGTTGAAGCCTGGGTCTGGGTTGACTATGACGACTGTAAAAAGAAAAAAAACTATTATTATGTAGAATTTCCATACAAATGTTTTATTACTTAAATGAGAATCAAACTTCGTTTGTATAGGGTGCAGAAAGCACTTAGAAAGAAAGCGGTTAATAAAGGATACTTCTCTTAAATAAGCTGCCCATAAATCATAGTAAAGATTGATTGAGAATCATTGGAGAATTTGCTTACCCTGATTACCACCAGCTGTAAAGAAACAAACAATTGGTTATTTTTCGTAATTAATTAATTAATTAATTAACAAAAATTTAAAAATGCTGTGCAGTATAAAATAGCATCACACTAATATTTAAAAGGCGAAAGTTTGTGTTTGTGTTTGTAATTCTTTCACGCAAAAAGATCAGGATGGATTTGGCTGTTTGGAACGGGAGATTGATTATATCCTGGATTAACAGATAGGCTACTTTTTATTCCGGAAAATCAAAGTAAAGTAAAGAGTTCTCATGGGATTTTGAAAATCCTAAATCCATGCTAACAAAGTCGCAAGCATCAGCTAGTAGGTTTGCTACGAGTAGAAAACAAATAATAGTTTTGATGCCTGTTGTTACGAAAAAATATATATTAAATATATTATATTTATGGCTTATTCCGTTTATTCACCCTAATTAATTTATTCACCCTAGGGTGTACACCCGGAATCTTATATGCGTCTTTCCACCCTGGACTAAAAACGAATAAGCACAAATTAACCACCTGGGGTGGATAGCACACACGTGTCTAAGTATACACCCTAGGGTGACTGTTTTAGGGTGAATAAACGGAATAAGCCATATTTATTATTTACTTACGTCTATTGGGCCTGCCTGCAGGTGGTCTGTTGAATCCAGGGTCAACACCTGTTAATAAATAAAATAATGACTAAGTATTCACTATATGGAGTTTAATGCAATGAGTAGAAATAAAAAAAGTCGGTCATATAATGTATAGTAAATAATAATGTGTGAGAATTAGGAAGAAAATATTATGATTTTGATAAGTAACTTTTACTCTAATTTTTTTTATTTATTAAACTCTACAATGTCTCCAAATATTCTTCATTTTATAAACAAGTAGACTAGTACATAGTACCAAAAAAGCGGATTTTTTCTTTCCTCTTATATTTTTTACCTGATAGATAAAAATGCGAGTGGGACTCCCACACGGAGTGTTCCGTACAATCGTTTATGCTCTTTTTTTTAATTAACATGGCGGTCATTTTGGAATTTTCATTACTTGTTATTATGGCGCCAATAGAAATACTCATTATGTTAAAATTTTAACTCTCTAATTTACGATTCACGAGATACGTACAACCCGCTGATAAACAGACAGACGGGGACGGATGGACAGCGGAGGCTTAAGAACTAATAGGGTTCCGTTGGTACCCTTCAAGTACGGAACTCTAAAAATGAACCTGTTTGGATGGCCAGCCTTGTATCAGAGTAGTGTTTGGAAATCGTAAAAATGCATAGGATTCCGAAAAAATAAAACACTGGTCTTACCCTGGCCAAAACCCCCTTGTCCGAATCCAGGGTCCACGTTCGTAAGAAGACCTGTAAAAAAATAGGTACTTATTGATTTTTTGAAATTATTCATTTAACCCGAATATTTTCGAAACATCTCTAAAATCTACTACTCGACTACCTATCTGTCTGTCTGCCGGTTGATTGTAATTTTTGTTCCAAAAGATTAGTTGAACTAGGTACATATACATTTTTATATCTACGCAGAAATATTCTTGCTTATGCACAATACAATACAGAATATAATAAGCATAATAAGCAAAAGCACAATGTAAACCTTTGAGATGCGTGACATCATGAACCATAGTATGTAAATATTTAAAATGTATGTAAAACAAACGAAAATGGTGATACATACCAATGTTTTATTTATTTATTACGTAACTTATGTGTAAAGAAAAGCAAACATACCATCTTGTTGATACGGATTGTTATCAACAACGTTCACTGAAATTGAAGTTAACCAATTAATTGGATTTAATTGTTCCAAATTAACCAATACATTGAATATACATACTTTCTAATTATAAATGTTATTAGGGGAAACATACCTCCGTTGTGGCTGTTGTCAACTACGTGAACTGAAAAAAAAATTAGTTAAATCGAAACATAAAATTGCACAATGAATTTAATTTCAAATTTACCAGAGAGTTGTGTAGATAATTATGTCATACAATAAAATGTACAGTTACAAGTGTAAATTAAAAATTTTCAACACCCCCGACAAATCATTTTCAAATAAATAATTATGTATATCTAGGCAACGTCCATCTTGACAGCTTGACATTTGTCAATTGACACTTGAATATTATGAACCTAAGGGTTATCTAACCTTCTTTTCTACAAGAAAACTAGAAAATAGCTGATAACTTTTAAACGGCTGAACCAATTTTTTTGGATTATAGCTAAGAACACTCTCGATCAAGCCACCTTTCAAACAAAAAAAAGTAAATTAAAATCGGTTCATTCGTTTAGGCGCTACGATGCCACAGACAGATACACAGATACACAGATACACAGATACACACGTCAAACTTATAACACCCCTCTTTTTGGGTCGGGGGTTAAAAATCGAGGAATGAAAATACCAAATTATTTTTACTTCATTAATAAACATAGGTACCTGGGGTGGGGAATGGGTCCGCTACATGTACTGAAATGAAATAAAAATCTGTCAGTTACTGATTAGGAATAAAAATAAAATAAAAAGTGAACAATTTAGAACTATTACGTTATTACTTACCGCCATGGTGGCTGTTGTCCACTACGTGAACTGAAATTTAATAACATTGATTTTAATAATTATCAGATCAGTTAATATCAGAAAATCAGATAATAATGATAATATGGATTAAAAATTATAATTGTTATCATTTTTAAACCTACCAGGAGTGGGATATGGGTTGTTGTCGACTACATTTACTGAAATGAAATAAAACAAAAACATTGATTTAACTGTTAATTAATTTGGTCATAATTTAATTATTTTATTTACTACTTACCGCCGTGATTATTATTGTCCACTACGTGAACTGAAATATAAAAAAAAAACTATTTGTTTATGTAAAATTTTTAGGGATTTAAAATTAGGATTTTTATAATTTTAAACCTACCAGGAGTGGGATATGGGTTGTTGTCAACTACGTTTACTGAAATCAAAGAAAAAAAATAAAAAAAATCAACTGTTTATTAATGGTTACAATTTCATTATTACATTTTATTAATTGCTTACCACCGTGACTATTGTCAACTACGTGAACTGCAATACAAAAAAAAAAAAAAAAAATTGTTAATGTAAAATTTTTAGGGATTTAAAATTATGATTTTTATAATTTTTAACCTACCAGGAGTAGGATATGGGTTGTTGTCGACTACGTTTACTGAAATTAAAGAAAATAAATAAATAAATTTAGCTGTTTATCAATTGTTACAATTTCATTATTACATTTTATTAATTGTTTACGTCCGCCGTGATTATTATTGTTCACTACGTGAACTGAAAAAAAAAAACAATTTGCTTATGTAACATTTTTAGGGATTTAAAATTATGATTTTTATAATTTTTAACCTACCAGGAGTAGGATATGGGTTGTTGTCGACTACGTTTACTGAAATCAAAGTAAATAAATTCATTTAACTATTAACTAATTTGGTAACAATTTAATTATTTTATTTATTTCTTACCACCGTGACTATTGTCAACTACGTGAACTGCAATGCAAAAATATCAGTTAGTTGATGTTTTTATAGGGATTCAAAATAATTATGATTGTTATAATTTCAAACCTACCAGGAGTGGGATATGGGTTGTTGTCAACTACGTTTACTGAAAGCAAAGAAAACGAATCAATAGCTGTTACCTATTTTTTTTAATTTATTACACTTTATTTATTACTTACCGCCACCGTGACTATTGTCGACTACATGAACTGAAATTCAAAAATTTCAAATTATTTTATGTTAAATTGTGGCAATATAAATCTAAGAACTGTACCAATAATATTAAATAAGGTAAATAATAGAAATACCTGGAGTAAGCGATGGGCTATTGTGATCAACTACGTTTACTGAAATAAAAGTTATCCCATTAATTGATTAAATGCTCTTTTTGCCATATTAAATATCAGTAAAACTATATTTCATTATTTTCTCTAAAGATTCTGTAATCAACTTTGTCAGTGGCAATTTAATTTAATTGGTTAATTATGATTATTTTCACTAGAAAAAAATAATTAGGTTTAACAACTAAATTAAGTTTTAAAATAATTATAAAAAACACTTAACACACCCGTGTGCAAGTGGTAAATTCGAGGATGGTTTTAAAATTTTAATGTACTAATCAGATTAGTTTTGCATTCTTTATATTGATTTGTGATTAATTGACATTTTTGTGACATTTAAGGTACCAGGTATTTAGGTGCCTTATATTCCAAAATTAGTGTCTACAAATATTATCTACCTATTAGCATTTTAACATAGAATAGTGACCCGCACCGGCTTCGCACGGGCAGCTAATTTTTTGAAAACAAAATATAGCCTATGCTACTAAGGAATATTGTAACTTTCTACTGGTGAAAGAGTTTTCAAAATTGGTTCAGTAGTTCCAGATATTACTTCCTACAAACAAACTTTACCTTTTTATTATAAATATTAGTCTTGGCTAGATTTCGTATAAATAAATGTCTATCCATTATACCTCCTAGCAATGTTAGGACTCGGCTGGTTCTATCATGGACCTGAGATCTCAGTGAAGAGACTCGATCCAGGATTATGCTAGTGAAGCCACCCGCACGAGCTTCTGTGAACATTTTTCTATTTTAAAAGGTTTTATCACGCTGTCTACGGGTTTTATGGCACAAAATAAATTGCAAATAAGTGGACTATCAGACTTTTATAATATAAAAGACTTAGACACTAGTCTGACGTCAAAGTACCAGATTGGTTGATAGTCATGGCCAAATACTTAGCGACCATCAATTACTATTCTAGTAGGAAGGGCATTTCGAACCAGGCAGTGGTGGTACATTCAATATCAATTTCAATTTTCATTTCTATTTCTACTTCTACTTCTTATCTACTGTAGTTTATTTGCACCTTAACATATTATTATTCTTACTGATTTCATTTTTAGTTTTTACACTACTTACCGAGTTCAGGATTTTTGTCGATTACTTTCACTGAAAACGTAAATTAATGATTTCATTAGAGGATGTGACAAGACATTTACATTTTGAATTATTACACGTTGAACATAATATACCTAAATTCGTTTCACATTCGATACCGAAGTTCAGATAAAGCTTAACTTTATGATTCGGCCAAAATTTGGTTTATGCGAGAAAAACATCGTTATTATATTTATTATATGCTTAGAAATTTTTCTTAGGTACTGCGATTGCCATAATAAAATAAGGTCCAAAATCTTTTCTTATTCCATCTATAAGAATCTTTTTCTATTTATAAGTTCTTACAGATTTTATTTTTATTGAGTGTACTGTGTAGCTGTCACTTACCCATTTCAGGATTTTGGTCCACTACTTGCACTGAAAGCGAAATTTAAGGATTACTTATTTTGCGAATATGACAAAACATTTGCATTAGTAAATAATGATTGCACATTGAGGATGTCATCTTGTATGTAAAAAGTAGAGATGGAACGAGATATATTCAGTAGGTTTTACCGAATGTGAATTCAGTTATAGTTCGATAATATCGGCTGAAGTTTGTATGTATACTATAACTACTTACCCATTTCAGGATTTTGGTCCACTACTTGCACTGAAAGCGAAATTTAAATATTGCATTAGCGGACGGCAAAATAATTACATTAGATGATTGCACATTGAATACATTAATGAAAAGCTAGACAAATTTTTTGTAGCCAAGCAGGACAATACACAAGAATGTTGCTCTATTTATTAATGTTAGCTGGGGCAAGCGCGCCAACGGGGTAAGTGCACCTACCCCGAAAACATAATGAAGTTTCAGATCCTGATTCCTGTGAGTCAATTGAAATTGTAACATATTACGTAAAATTTCTTATTAAGTAATTAAGGTATTTTATGCACCTAACTACTTGTTTTTAGATAGGACATACGCACAGACAGATAGTCGAGTTTCTTATATTTAGTTAAAATACTTAAACCTACCTATTCAATATGTAAATATTAAGTATCTATTAGTATTATTAGTTCTATGGTAACGATTTTTTTTAATGTTTACCATGGCAAGCGGAACTTACTCGTAATCAAATATTATCTATAAATCAACGTAAAGATCCTGGACTAAGAGAGTCCAGTCTGAGTACTA
Source organism: Maniola jurtina (assembly GCF_905333055.1). Taxonomy (NCBI): domain Eukaryota; kingdom Metazoa; phylum Arthropoda; class Insecta; order Lepidoptera; family Nymphalidae; genus Maniola; species Maniola jurtina. Next base: position 3,845,764 of record NC_060048.1, on the reverse strand, counting down.
GCTTAGGTCATATACCGACATAAACTGTGCTTAAATAAAACTACTTTAATTTATATTTTTGAAGTTAGTCTAGACTCTATCTAGGCACTGACGAAAGATTTTATGGCAAATCTCTTTAACTATAAAGCCGGCTTCAGACTCGCCTCATATACCTACTCGTCTTTCTCGCCAGTCTGAAGCCAGTACTAGGTAGGTAGGTATTTAAAATGTTAGTAGATATACGTACCACCTCTTTGCGATGCAACCATTGCAATCACACCGAAGAGAACGACCTGAAAAAAAATGCATGTAAAGTTAAATTAGGTAGCGGGATGGATGAGTTAGGCGGAGGACCGGGTGTGCTGGTGCGCTATCGGAAAGGCCTATGTCCAGCAGTGGACGCAAACTGGCTGATTAATTGATGTAAACGGAAGGTCACTTCCTCCTGGGCTGGTTTCCGCACTTAAACGTTTCTGTCTGTTGCGAGTAAGGGAAGGTCACAATCACTGATAGTGTCAACCTTCACCCTGCTTTAAATTCAAGCGCGTATAAAATCCTGACCGATAACTGATATTTATTTATGTTAGGTAAGCACCTAGGTATCTAGTGATGTGGATGTGGTGATGTGTGATGTGGTGTGGTGATGTTTGTGGTGTGTGTGGTGATGTGTTTTACATATTTTTGATAATTTGAATAGTCGTATGAACTTATTTGAAAAAACAGCAAACCCCACTCACAACAATATTTAGCCGGCTTATTTTATTTATCCGCCCTAAACAGCCATTCTAGGATGAATGGGTATAGACATACTTGAAAACACCTGTTCGTCTATCCACCTCAGACTAAAACTTAATCTAGTCATCCATCCAAAACAGCCATCCTAGGGTGAATGGGTATACTAAGTAATTGGAAACGCATGTCCATCTAAAAAACTAAAAAAAACAATGTAGGTACCTACATATTCGCCATCCGGGGTGAGTGACACTATCCCGAATATACCCATACACTAGGGTGGCTGATTTAGGGTGGAAAAGTTTAAATTAAAAATTTATAACACCCTTGACAAGTGAAGGTTACAGTAACTAGAAAAGAGCTGATAACTTTCAAACGGCTGAACCGATTTTCTTGGATTATAGCTAAGAACACTCTCGATCAAGCCACCTTTCAAACAAAAAAACTAAATTAAAATCGATTCATTAGTTTAGGAGCTACGATGCCACAGACAGATACACAGATACACACGTCAAACTTATAACACCCCTCTTTTTGAGTCGGGCGTTAATAAACGGAATAAGCCATTTAAATAAGGTATCATAGAACCTCATTGAAATAAGGTATGTAAACCTTCTACGATAGAAATAGTCTCAAAAATAGTTTTTACTTTTTACATACCACAATCATAGTTTTCATGATGAACAAAAATCACAGACAGTGGAACTATTTCGAAATCTGACTGATAAGTACGACGGCCATTTTGGTGTGTCTCTTTATATGGGTTTCCCAGTATAAGCTAATATTTGGCAAGTAATTACTGTTGATTGTACAAATTGTGTTTTTCTTTAAAAACCTCGCAAAGTGCAAACATTGTAAAGCCGTCATAGTTTTAAGAATTGAATCTGCAATGAGAATAAAGCAAATTCATACTTAACTAAATCCTCGAATCTTTACTCGAGGGCAATGAATCCGTTCTAATATTGGATACTAATATTATAAATGCGAAAGTATCTGTCTATCTGTCTGTAGGAATGTCTGTTACCTTATCATAACCCTACTTATCATAATATCATTTTGAGGAAATTCGGTACATCGGTAGATTGCATCCTAGGGTCTTACATTTACCTTATAAGGCTGCGGTTACACTTGGTTACATGTAAGTAGCTTACGTGAGTAAAACTTACAAGTGTAATTGCGGCCTAAAGATAGGTAGCAAGGAAAAATCTAATAAAATTGTGATAGAATATGTGCATAATATATACCTATACTTATGTATGCACATATATAAAGCATAATGTATACATAATGCAAGTTAAGTAGGTATGGATAATAATAAAATACAATTATTTAATTATTATCAAGACAACTTTTGCAAAGGAAAATAACACAAGCTTCAATAAAATAATTTGCAGGTATTTGCTTAGACTTAACAAACATTATTATTTTATTTACAATGTACATTGTACATAGGTAGAGATTGTAGAGTTTTTGTGGAAAATAAAGAAAAAAGCAAATCTTTCCTATACGTCTACTGATCCTACTAAAATAGTAAATACCTATCGTGGCTACTTTACTCTTTATTTTGGTAAGGAGATACCTACCTACTTATCAAGTTTAGGGTGGTTTAGGTAAGGGGCATGAAACGGATCTGCCCGCGATATTCAAATTTAATTTGGTTTTTCGCAATTTTTACAATTTTTTACTAATACGACAGCGTAGGCTTATGGCATTTGAATTGCGACAATGGCAGTATCATCCTCACAGGTTTTTATTATAAAAATCTCTACTTGAAAGGGTCCATTTTAAGAAATTAGCTCTAGTATCGACTAAGTCTTACAAATTAGTCGATATACAAATCTATGGTCGATATTAGAGCTAATTTCTTAAACTGGACTTAAAGCCTACCTACCTAAGTAGGCAGCCATAATAGCCTAGTGGTTTGGTGGTTAGGACGCCTGCCTCTTATTGGGAGGTCAGGGGTTCGATCCCGGGCATGCACCTCTAGCTCTTTGGAGTTATGTGCGTTTCGGCGATTAAATATCACTTGCTTTGTCGGTGATAGAACACATCGTGAGGAAACCCGCATGCCTGAGAGTTCTTCTTAATTTTCTCTAAAGTCTGGTAAATCAATCGGGGAGTGCCAATTTACGGGATCCTGCAGGACCAGGGGTGGATTTCCCAGGCTGATTAAACTCGGGCCTAGACCGGTCAGATAATTTTAAGGCGGTCAAGAGTCAAGACAATCCCAAATACTAAGTCCATCTCTGCGCAGGATGCTGAAAGTCTGAGTTGTTGTATCTTAATAATTTAGGTACAGCTACCAGTTGATAGAGGGCTTAGATGAAGCTGACTAACTAACATAATAAACGAGTAGGTAACTCAGATCGTTAGGTCAGATTTTGTACGTAAGTTTGGGTATTGGATTTTCTACAATTCCACCGAGCCACGCGACGCGACGCCCGACGCGAGCGAAGGCGGGTCAGATCAACTAAGTTTTTTAGTGGTAAATACGGCTATTACTAAAAATAATGTCATTATTTATTAGATATGTTGGTATTACTATTACTAGTAGGTAATAGTAATAACATAACAACCTATTACCTTAAAGGCCATGAAATCACGATAACACGATGTAAAGGTATTTTAATGGGTAGACATAGCTACGGGTAGTAATGGTCATACTAAGAAGTATGTAATAAAATAAATTCTTACTTAGAACTTCTTAAGATAATAATATAATGGATTTAAGTTCAAGGACTTGTCTTGATGAACGGACTTATAGTGCGGACTTGCTTACTTCGTAGAGGTAACTACTAGGTATTTGTTGATAGGACTCCTGGGTAGGAACATTAACTTTACCCATATTTCCTGAATCTTAAGAATTTCGCCATTTTCCACTGTAATAATAAATACGGAACTCTAAAAATAGATGTACAGACCTAGTTACTATGGAAAATGGAAAATCACTTGTTTAACAGGAAAAACATGTAGGTATTTTTATTATTAGTGCCATCTGTTGTTGTTGTAGTTAACTATTTATTTAAGTATAGTTACGCCATCTAACGTATATACATTATAGGTATTGCCTAGGAAACGTAATGTTACGACTATTGCACAATAGATATAATATATGGCGGTTTTCTATGAATTTTGTTCGTGAAATGAAGATGGCGTTACACTTTTATTGCATGCCAAGCATACCGCAATAGATAGGCTATAGCGGTTATTTATTATCATTATAGGTAGACGTGTAGTTGGTATTCATCTTATTTATGTATATCCTTGGACTTATTATTGTACTTGGACGTATTGGATGAATAGGTTCGTAAAGGTAGTTACATAAGTTAATGATGGTCTTATTGACTGCACTGTTGATACTCGGCCGGGCGACTGGTTGACAGTGTAGAATGGCTCTTATCTTATCTGTCAAAATAATGTCAATTGTCGGACTTCGTCTGTGTCGGTGTTAGCTGGTGGGTGTGCTCTGCCTTTTTGGAGTGTTTTTTTTTTTTGTTAAAACTGACTGGAAAGCGCTCTAAGGGGGTGCCGTGCGTATGTCGGCGAGCGCCGGCACAGACGGGGTCCATACTTGTATAGTTTAACTAACTTGTTACAATTAACTACAAACTTGACATTGGCTAATCTTTGTAAAGCCAGACGAGAGAGAGAAAAAAAAATGTCAATTGTCAAATTCAAAAATCAAAATGTCATTGCATCTTGTGACAGACGTCCACACAGAAATAAATAAAACGTTTCCAACAAATTCTTATTTTGTTAGCGGAACGTATGAATATTATCATTATTTGTGCGATGGATTTGATGACAGGGTATGACGATTTTGTTTTAATGATAGTTACCAACTCTTATCCTTTAAAGTTAAAACCTTTTCCAAGTATCATTTTGTAGGTTATTTTTTAATTTTGCTATTCTGTAATGTTTCCAGGGATGGGGTTGCGGTTACAGAACCTTACAAACGATTTGCTCCTGGATGAAACATAACTATAATAGTGCTCACAATGTGCCAAGTATTAGAGAAATTCAGAAGATATTAGTAGAGCTTGAGGATAAACCAGAATCATTTTTGGGTTCTAGACAATGGATTGGTAGTTTTGAGGTACCTAATACCTATGTAGACACCTAATTAACTATCTACCTAGTTGAATTAATGAAAAAACTGCAGACGCAATTTACTACAAAGAAAAATCAGTAATGTCATACAACAGAAGCAAAACTACTGTCTTGCTTACTCATATGCACAATAAAACTGGTTTCCTCAGCCTACAGGTGTGATGTGATTCATCCAAAGATATTACTTACTTGTAGAGATCTTACTATCTGTTCTACCAATGACCTGTATCTTGTACCACTAGATGGAGGTCACTGATCAAAAACTTTTGAGGGCTACACTGAACAAACATTTTTGTGTTCATGTCATGTCATATAATTTTGACAGCTTCGTAGAATACAATGTAATAATATCAGCCAATGGCTAGCAAACGCAATTTATCACTGCATTTGTTTGTTTAAGTATCAAAATAGGAAATGTATAGCAAGTCTTCTTTTGAACAGCGAAAAACTACTGAAGTTTACACATCATGTGTGTCATCCCGTCTACTTAAGTTAAGTTTCTCTGTAAGTTAGGCCTCCATCTCAATCGTCTGTTACGAAGCTTCGCTTTTAATGCATGATGTCACAGTAAAACTAATTTTCAGGTATGCCTCGTCATAGACAAACTATATGATGTGCCGAGTAAAATAATCCACGTTAACAAAGGAGATGCTCTGGAAACTATACTGGAAAGTTTATGCAATCATTTTGAGAAGTTTGGCAGCCCTATCATGATGGGAGGTGACGTTGACTGCTCATCTAAAGGTGTGATGGGTGTGCATAAAGATGGTGTGAACTCCAAGCTGTTGATTGTGGTAAGAATATTCATAGTTTTTTGTTCCTCTTTCCCAGGGTTGACAGAAATCCATACTAATATTACGAAAACTAAAAAAAAAGTGTCATGTCACATTTTCATTGCTCATCTGCCTTGTTCCATTTATCTACCCTAAAACGACCATCCTAAGATGTATACTCTGAAATATGTGTCACAGCTACCCACCCTCAACTGCTTTGTATATTATTTTTTAGTCCAGGGTGAATAGATGGACATTTATTTGGTCACTTATTGAAAAATTGAGCATAGCTCCATCACCCACTGAGTAACTTAGCTTACTTATTTATATTATTTACTACTAGCGACCCACCCCAGCTTCGTGTGATCAGCTAATTACTTCTACTATTTACAATAGCTTATTATATGGATCTGTAATTTTTTTTGGGAATAAAATATAGCACTCACTCACACACCAATTTACACTCAGGAATATTGTAGCTTTCTTCTGGTGAAAGAATTTTCAAAATCAGTTCTATAGTTCAAAGATTACTTCCTACAAACAAACTTACAAACTCTCTCTATAATATTAGTATAGATTTAACTTTACCACTCAATAAAATATATAAATTCAAGTCTTCTTTTGTTACAGGATCCACATTATGTGGGTAAGGAAGAATCAAAAGAATTTCTGCATCGCAAAGGCTGGGTGAAATGGCAACCACTACAAGACTTCCTGAGCACATCATTTTACAACCTCTGTTTACCACAAGCAAAACCGCATTGTAAAGATAAGTGAAAATAAATATTTTAACTGACATCTAAAGGGTTTGATTTTAATGAAAGCCAACGACAGTTTAAATTATTCAGTCTTTATTGTTTAAAGTAACTTAGATCTAATGACATCTTGGGAGGAAAATAAACGAAATGAATTGTACTTAAATTCTCTTACACATTTTATAACTTAATATCAAACCAATCTCAGTGTAATCACACTGTACTTCTCAAAACTTAATTGATAAATCAGTCTTCTATTCTCTTGGCTACTTTAGACCTTTAGTCAGTATTCATCACAAGGCAGACTCCTTGTAGGACCCAATGACTGATATGCTCTGCTGTCCATAGATCTGATTCAAATACAAGACCAACGCCCATAGCATTACGACGCATCGATGTCGTGTATACCGGAGTACGCAGAGTATTCTGAAAAAAAAAAAACTTTCTTTCTCTCTCGTCTGGCTTTACAAAGAGTAGCCAATGTAGTTATTTGTAACAAGTTAGTTAAACTATACAAGTATGAACCCCGTCTGTGCCGGCGCTCGCCGACATACGCACGGCACCCCCTTAGAGCGCTTTCCAGTCAATTTAACAAAAAAAAAAAACACTCCAAAAATGCAGAGCACGCCCGCCAGTTAACACCAACACAGACGAAATCAAAATCTTTCTTTCAGATCTAAGTTGAGAAATCTAAAAGTAGTTTGTCACAATACTTTCGCTGGAAATTAACTGGTAGGTAAATTGTGACTAATTTAGTGCAGGATTTCAGTACAAACAAACTGAAAATTCTAACTCTAGGTACATTTAATTAGTCAATGTGGCTAATTAATTGTCTTGCACACAATTTCTGAACTGACAGATCTAGTGCTATCCTTTTCCAGAGGGAGTATCATGAAAGGAATAGCAATATATTTACACTCGTAATTTTTGGTTTAATTTAAGAGATTGAGTTCAAGAGAATTAGCCACAATGACAGGCAATCCAACAACTACAAGTTATTGCGCGAAATATGACTGTTGAGGTAATTCTAAATCTATCTATCATTAAGTATATCGTGTTTAGAAAGAGAGCATTAACATGACTTGACTGTCCCTTTCTTTTGTCAACTTACACTCAGGGTACTTGGCAAATATAAAAGAAAACACTAGTTTTGTGCGATCTATATATGTAGATCTCATTCAGATAAACGTCACCTGTAATTTCAGCTTATGGGCTTCAATGGGTATGATGTACATAATAGGTAACTCGGTGATTAAAACTTTGGGGTGTGATCTTCTCAGGCAGCCGTCTTCTAAGTCCCAGCGTGCTCCTTCTAAATAAAGTCCACGGACATAACAGCCCTGAAATTTAAATTATTTAATCGCAAAGGTCTACGGAATTTCAAATAAGATTTCGAAATATCCAGCGTTTTTTCACAAATTATATAAAAATCGAATTTTAAAATTAAATTGTGGAAGGAGAAGAAACTCGTTTGACCTGCCTAGCTATAGTGCCCGTCAGGTTGAGATGGCAACCAGGGTGGGGCGCCCCGCACACTCCCCGTGCTAACCCGGTGCGGGAGAGCGTGGGTGACGTGCGGGGCGTCCCCCGCCTCATACCCCGATAGCCATCTTAAGCTATCGCTGTGCCCATCAAAGCTGCGCGCTTTCCGCTGCGAGATCGTTATTCTAGCACATTTTGACCCCAACGTTCAATCGGTTGATAAATAATGTAGACAGAACCCGTTTAGCCATGTCGCTTACTCTGGTTCTCCTACGGATCCTCCTCATTTCTGGTTTGACCACATAGAAAAACTCCAAGAATCATCAAAAGCTCTGCATCGCTCGCTGATTGACTCAACTTTCTTATGAGGCCCATAGTTAGCGACCATGTCTGGATCATTCGACTTCGTTCCCGTGGAGGTTTTTAAAAATCCCGTGGGAACTTATTGATTTTCCGCGATAAAAAGTAGCTGTGTAAAATGTGGGATAGAAAATGTGTTAATCCAGGGTATAATCTATCGCCATTCCAAATTGCGTGAAGGAGTAACAAACATTCATCCATACATACATACAAAATTTCGCGTTTATTATATTACTTATTAGGATGATTTTAATAGACTCACAGTAACAGGCCGCTCTTCGATATCATCAGGAGATGTGAACTTGGTGACTCGCGTGAACTGCGTGGAGCGATCTAACGGCCACGTGTACATTCGACAAGCCATCTGAATGTGTGCGATCAGGTACGACTCCGGGATGTGGAGTCCTGACAACCAGATCACTACCGGTTCTTCTATTGTTGCCTGCAATCATCAAATTCTCTAAATGATTTTTAGGGTTCCGTACCTCAAAAGGAAAAACGGAACCTTTATATGATCACTTTGTTGTCTGTCTGTCTGTCAAGAAATCTATAGGGTACCGTTGTCCTAGAATCATGAAAGGCAGGTAGGTAGGTCTTATAGCACAGATACAGGAATAAATCTGAAAACCGCGAATTTGAGGTTTACTTGTACATTCTAAAACAGATTTTTATTTATTTTTATCTATAATAGTTTTTGATTTATCGTGCAATATGGAAAAAAGACCCGAGTACGGAACCCTCAATGCGCGAGTCTGACTCGCACTTGGCCGGTTTTTTTAAAATACAAGATAGGCTTGCATTTTGTTTAATAAAGAGCTAGCATGAGGTCTAAGTTAGAGCTCACTTGCGTAGATGTCTATTCAATATGCCTTGAAGGAAGGTAGGTATTTAAGTTATAGGTAAGGGGCAGGAAACACGGGTGCTGGTAGAGCATTCTACAACTTAGTGGTTTGTATCAGAAACGTTGAGCAAAAAAGTTTTGTGCGAGTGGATTGGATGTCAACCATTTAAGTATGCCAATATTCACGGTTTCTCGCTGTTCTGTGGTAGAATGGTGAATCTAAAATATTCTCAAATACCATAACCAATATCAAAGAAGCGAAGAAGTATCTAGAATTTTAAAGAACTAAACTAGCAATCAGGCTGCCGATCATACTTCCAATCATTGGAATAGCAAAGAAATGTTGCCTACAGAAACCTCAAAAACAAAGTTACTACTTAGTCCCAGTCAAACTAGAAAAAAAATACCAAAATAAAGCTGGTAGTTTGAACAATGGAAGAACCTTAGTTTTATTATTAAGATATTTCGCCGTTTCCTGACGATCGCTATACGTTTCCTTCTATTTAATTTTATAGTATCTGTACGAAAGCTTGATGTGAATCGCCTTTGTCAGTCCCTTGCGTAAATCGATCGGGATAATCCGATTCTTCCCTATTCCCTGATGTACTTAGCTGAAACCGATCTTTCTTTTGAACTTAGTTTAAAACCAATTTGCCGTCTTTAATATATTTTGATGGCTTTTCGAGTGAAGAATTCCCTAAGTCATCGAGAATATTGATTACTTTACATTTACAATATATTTTTTGGTTAGGTTTGTTACAAATGTAGATAATGGTGATCAAGTAAACGATTTCTGTGTCAAATGTCAGAAACCAAGAAGCCTATACCAGATTCATTTTTATCACACATTAATTCAGATTCTATGGAAACTGCTTTGCTTCTGAGATTTGCTTCTGAAAATGTCGCTTCATAAAACGCGATCCTTCCTCTTGCGTAGTACTCTGGTCTCTTTCTATACTTTGCTGTTGGAATACCAACACAGAGCGGTTACGCACTCATCCGAGCCGAGTCCGTGAAAATACCTACAGAGATAAAAAACTCTGACCGAAATCGGATATTGATTACGCACTAATCCGATCTCTGACCCAAATCCAAGCTATTCAGTGGACATCTTTGACATATCTACGTCATATTCCGATTTGAATAAGAGGCACATCTGAGATATCCGAGAAATCAGATGACGGAAGTCGGATCTAGTGCAAGCTACCATACAAATAGTTCTATGACTACTTCGGAACGTATTTTCACGGATTGGGATCGGATGAGTGTGTAACGGGCTAAGTGTAGTTGCTAATTTACACTGTTTTTTTAAATTTATTAATTTAAAGACACAAAAAAATCCTCATAGAATATATCTTGCCAAACTGCATCGCTTACCGCCAGCGCTGACGGTAAGCGCGCGGAACATGGGCTTTGTAGTTTTTATAGTGTTACGCTGATTATATCAGCGCGAATAGGAGCCGCCCTGGCGGTAAGCTTGACTAAGTATGTAACCACTCTAAGCAGACAAAAAAAAAGGTCTTTCTATGTACCCAGTCAGTATACTGCTTGGTCCTCGCCATAAAGTGGTCAATCCATCCGCCGAGCCCTTTGCGCGTATCTGGAGCGAGGCTGCGCCACACATTCGGCAACTGTCCATTGAACAGGCTGTAGGAGACGTTGTCCAACACCGCGTCCATGCCAATCTCACCAGCCAACGCCTTGCGTAGTTGAGAGAGAGTCACCCGTAACTTGCTTATCAGACGGTTGAACCTGACAAAATATTTACAATTAAGGTGGCAGCGACGACGGACCTGCCCGCGAAATTCAAATTTAATTTGGTTTTTCGCGATTTGTGAACTAATACGACAACGTAGGCTTATGGCATTCTAATTCCGACAATGGTAGTATGATTCTTACAGGTTTATATAAAAATCTTTACTTGAGGGTCCAGTTTAAGAAATTAGTTCTAGTATCGACTATTCTCACAAATTAGTCGATACTAGAATTAATTTCTAATAATAAATTAATTAACCTGTAAGGATCATACTACCACTGTTGGAATTAGAATGCCATAAGCCTACGTTGTCGTATTAGTTCACAAATTGCGAAAAACCAAATTAAATTTGAGTTTCGCGGGCAGGCCGGTCTCATGCCCCTTAACGGATGCCCGCGATTTCGCGTGGATTTAGTTTTTAAAAAATCCCGTATAACTCTTTGATTTTCCGGGATAAAAAGTAGCGTATGCCCATCTCCAGATCTTTAACTATAACCATGCAAAAATCATGCCGATCCGTTTCTCCTAAAAAGTAGACTTTCAACACTTGGACAGTAAAAAAATAATCCTCACAGTTATCCTACAAAGCTGTGCGGGAACGCCAGCTTTATTGAGGTGTTCTAAGTGATATTTAATTGCTTAAAACGCACATAATTCCGAAAATATGGAGGTGCGTACCCCAGTCTCCTCGTATAAGCCTGGTCGACAATGCCTTGACCAGGAGATCACCTCATTTTTTGATAGATGAATGAAATTACCTCTCCAGCTCCTGCAGCAGAACAACAATGCTGGGAGTAATGTTCATCTCAAACTGCTTCCGTACGCGCCAGACCTCGTAAACCGGTGGAAGCTTTGACATGATGTCCACGGCGGTCATGTCTATGAATTCTTCTCTACTCATTGCACCACCGCCTTCACCTGAATTTATTTATTGATCCATTAAATACAGTGAAAGGCCGTAAGACGGTTAGCACCTTAATGACCATATTCGCGTGGCACATGCGTTAGGTGTGTCCATGTGTTTATAGAAAAAGTCATAAGTGAGACATGTTGTTGCAATAGTTTCACGTAATTGCTACTCAAATTCGGAGGCTGACCGTACATAATAGCTTTTATCAGTATTTTTCACACAAAAATGTTGATTCTACATTGCGCGTCATCATGATCAACCTATCGCTGGCCCACTACTGAGCATGGGTCTCTTCTCAGAATGAGTTGGGTTTAGGCCATACTATCAGACAACTTATAAGTTCACTTTACTACTTAACTGACAGTTAACCACGAGATATATCGGTAACGGCCAAAAATAATAATAATAAGCAATCTATCTTTAAGCTTACTAAGTTACTTTGTATCTGTCTAAAATCATATGGTTTTTCGACAAATAACAACGTTGCTGATGAGTAACATATCGACAGATTAGACAGATTATTATTAATTTCGCCCGTAAATCGATAGAATAGAATAGATTATTATTATTCAAATAAATGTGTTTTTGATTCCTCAATTTTTTTTATCACGGGTCTAAAATGATTGTAGAATTTGCTTTTAAATAGATATTTAGATCATTAACTCACCAACTTTTTCCACTGGTTGCATAAAAAAAATAACATGGTAAAAAGTGTAAATAAAGAAAGATTCTCGAAAATCCAAATAAAATGAAGCATATTTGTGGATAATAGATAATATTTTTTCAGTCAAACTACTCGAAAAAACTCACCGAATATACTCGCTAGTGGCATGAAATCAGGGCAGAAAAACAAATATTAGGTAGGTAGGTAGATATAATCAAGAAACGACATGAAAATAATGAAGCGCAGAGTTCCCCGATTCCAATTTGTTTAACGAAACCCTTGTAGCCCAATTAGTTTGGAACTGTTGTTCAACATTACAAACAACCGGGGGATTTGTTTCATACATATTTAGCTGGATTTTAACAGATTTCGAAAGAAAATGCAAGCCGATGATATTAAATACTAAAAATATATATACTATACTAAAAAGCTCACAAAGGATTATACTAAAGCTTCGAATAATTTGATGTATTATAATAATAGTCATTAAAATCTGATTGAGTGTCAGTTCAACACGAAGTTCAGAACACACCTAAGGTTCCATATTCAGTTGGCTTTAACGTATTTACTAATACTATAGGTCTACGCTAATACCATATACATATTTATTAAAAAATAGAGGATGCCCGCGGCTTCGCTCGCGTGGATTTCGGTTTTTTTTTAAATCCTGTAGGAACTCTTCGATTTTCCGGGATAAAAAGTAGCCTATGTCCTTCCCCGGGATGTACCCCAAGTCTGTACCAAACATTGAAATCGGTTCAGCGGTTGGGCCGTGAAAACAGACAGACACACTTTCGCATTTATAATATTAATAAGTGTGGATTTTTAAATCTCTGTGTTGCGGCGACAGGCTTCTATGTAAGTATATTAACTACTGAGCTTTTCAACTTTACAGCTGTTATATATGTAAGATATTTCCTAGGATTTTAAGCGAATGATGCTATTGACAGCCATCAAAACTGGATAAATAAAAAAAAGGTAAAGTTATTTATATACTTGTTTGAGGCTGTAACTCGATGAGGTGTCCCCACATTTCTCGCACGGCCTGGCTGAAGTATCCAATCTCTGCATTTGGGTGCAGTCCAAACACCTCGGGCGTATTCGCCAATGGCAATATATCGATGAAATCTAAACAACAACAAAACAGAATAAAAAATTGTGGAAAACATTGTGATTGGAACTAATAGCGGTTTATTTAATTGGTTAGCTCCAATGATGGTGATTTGATTTGGTTTGACTGTAATTTTGCCCTCTTTATAATAATTGCCTGATAAGCCTGGTAAGGTAGAATTTTCCTAGCATGTAAATTAATTTATAATCTTCAATATGTAAACGTCAAACGATATAAATAAATGAAATTAACGTTTAATGTGATGATCAGTCAAGTAACTCAGGTTGCCTAAAACGTTAAAGTTTAAACGTTCAGTGCCAAAAACGTAAAAATAGTGTTTGAAGATAGCGGAAAACTTTTGCAGTTGGAGTGATAGTATGGCACTTGAAAATCCTATACATTTCATCTCAATTTGTTTAATCGTTAGCAAATTTCTAATCGTTAGCTTTATCATTTCTCCTTACCAATATATTCTTCACGTTCGCCATCTGGTGGCATTACGTAATCAAATGTGGAGTCTTTGTAGAAATGGAAAGGCTGGAACTTATCAAACAGGAACTCTCCCAAATATTCGTCCATGTAAGTTTTGACAACTCTTCTGTCGAAATCGTCGATCACTCGACCGCCATACATTACCTTTAGAAAATTTCAATCACACTTTATTTTTTTATACTCTTTCAATCATATTTTTTTATACTACATGCACTTCTTTATTAACAAAGAAATTAAAAAACTCCGGATAAGCAAAGCTCATGCAATTGTACTTCAAAAAGTGAAGCCAAATTCGTACGCTTGTGTGTGTGAGACACACGCGTAGCCTAGGTATATAGAACAAATATATTAGCGTGGAGTTTGCGCAAGTTTAGACACCTTCGAGCATGATTTAAAAAATGGCGGCCCGTTACCAAGATTGCCTTAAAATAAACTTCCAACCGCGAAAGCGACTTCAGCTGGTCTTGGCTTTGAGAGGGTAGGAAAGTCTCAAATATGTCACGACACCCTATAAGAAAGATTTCTTGTAGCCTTGGAAGTTATGTTGATGTCGCTAGTGTTTGTTTAAACGCCCTCTAATAAACTAGCAATACTAACTTCACCAAACAAATACTTGAGCGTGGCCCACGGCACAGGACCTTTAGCTGTGTAGCACCTGTCGAGGTAGCACTGCAGTATCTGCATGCATACGACAAAGTCGGACTCGCTAAAGTCGTACGATATGTTCCAGCCAATCTTGTCGTATTTGCGTCGTTCCTGATGAATTAAGAAAAAGTCGGGTTTTATTCGAAATTTAGTTAGTTTTTGCAGCTATTTTGGCAGTTGGAAGTAGATAAGAAATTTTTCACATTACTCTCAAGAAGGGTGTAGTTCTTTGTGGCAGAGCCTGGCGTGCCAGTGAGGTTTCAAAGGCGATTCATCTGTATGTGCCCAAATGGCAATAAATAAGGAATGCTCTGGTGCATCAAGTGTGATCAATGGTAGCGGACTTAAGAAGGTAGAAACTCATACACCAGTGGAAGAACAGGTGTTTTCCACTGGCTGTATATTATGGTACTAAAGTAAGTAGTTTACATCTGCTCATGCTGTTTTAAATCCATTTCGTATCGTATCGTATACCTGCACAACAGCGTGAAAAAATGCTAAGACGTAGACCAATTTCTTAAATTGCGGATGTTTGCATTCGTCCAGTGCATGTGCACGCATCTTGAAATAAGTATTGCGTAGGTTTAATTTCAATCCGTTTGGCGGTTCTGTGACCACTGGAAAATAAAAAGTTCTTTAATTTTTAAATTTATTATTAGCGCTTGGCTACAATCAGATCTGCCGGGCATTCAGAATACTCGATTCGGTAAGTTATCGTTCGATAAGTTGTTTTTTTGAATTGAAAAATACATCTTATCGAACGATAAATTATCGAATCGAGTGTTCTAAATCGCCCAGCTGGTGGCATTGTAGTTGATTTGCAAGAACAACCTTGTATAGTATGACAACCATTAGGCAACAAAATAGTTAACAATCTTGGTGATTATAATATGCTACGTCTGCAGGCTATTTCTAATACAAAATCTCGTAAACCAATTCAGTCCATACCCTTGAGAGATCTCTGAAGTATGCCAATTGGAAAAGTGGGAGTAGGGTCCGTAGTCAGCCAAAGGCGGTATTCGGGATGAGGTTTTTCCATCATCTCAAGCTGTTTCTCCAATTCACGCAAAAACGACACAAGCAGGTGACAGTTTTGCAAGATTAACCATTGCCCGTGAGAAATCGCGCCTTCTAGTAAAGCAAGAGCAGCCTAGAATAGAAATAAAGAAGAAATTATTAGGAAATGGAATTAATATAATATAAGAAATTGTTGCTTAGTTTCAGACGTATTACATTTTTCGGGTTTCAGAAAGTATTTTTTTTATCACGATGGAACTTTGTAGTTACGAGTACATTGCTTTGGCGATGAAACTAGTTTTTAACTGGTTGTTGAGAACTACCAGATACTAAAAGTCTTTCTAGGTGAGAATATCATTGTGTTATAACTTTTTTCTTTATTCAAAATTAGAAACAATATAAGGATACCCCTTCTTGTCCTTGACCAAGGGATAGGTATTTAAATTTCCCGCCACAAAAACCGTATTTGTCTCCCAACTTCATCAGATCAGAAGTGGGATCAGACCCAGGACTTAGAATGAAAACCACAGGTGTGTAAGGCGTGGTTTGTTCGTATATCATGTCGAGGCTGCAAAACAAAATGATTAAA
The DNA here is from genome assembly GCF_905333055.1 of Maniola jurtina. Classification (NCBI taxonomy): domain Eukaryota; kingdom Metazoa; phylum Arthropoda; class Insecta; order Lepidoptera; family Nymphalidae; genus Maniola; species Maniola jurtina. The sequence goes on along the minus strand of NC_060048.1, from coordinate 3,829,548 downwards.
TACGTTAATGTAGTTGCACTAAATAATTATTCTAAGGCAACTTTACACAAAGCAGTAGATAGGTTAGAAAGGAGAAATTCCAGAACAGAAGAAGAGATTTTACTAACACGTCTACAGAAAATGCTGTCAAGCAATGGATTTTCAAGGACTTCATCGGTATTTTCTTGGTCAGACGAGAACTTCATTTAGAACTTCATATGACGAACAAAGACATACATACCTGATGACAGGTGGTGTTATGTACTCCTCCCCCATTGTTACGGTGATATAATCTGTCAATGCTCGGTAAATGCGGTCCACACGGAAACATCGGAGCAGCATCAGATTTTCGAAAGGGGTCAATTTTTCTCGATATCCGTTTGGAATCTCGGAGGCTTCGGGACTGTCGCTGTCAAACCACTGCAAAAAATATAAACGTATTATGTGCTGTTCAGATAATGTCAATTTTACTAAAGATCTTTTTTTTTAGAAAAAATACTAACTAGATTGCGCAGAAGATATGAAAAGAGAGTTAAATTTTCAATAGTGACGTAAAATACGTTCGAAAATTCTTTGTGATATTATCCTGGTAGTAATTCAAGTTCTACTCAAGTATTATAAACCTGAATATTTTTTAATTTGGTTTGCGGTTTGGTATAAAAATTATTTACCTCCTGCCAAGCATCCAGATTTCTACTGATATCTTCGACTAAATTGGCGAAACTCTCAGGAAAATCTGCACTAAGTTTGACAATGTCTTGCCAACCCTGCCAAAATAGAACACAATCTACAAAACTTCTACAAAAACGCTTTTGTCAACACTATTGTATTGTTGGAAAATGAAATTACTGACGTCATTAATTTCTTATATTGACAGGAATAGTTTATTTTTGTCAATATTTTGTCTTGGAATTGCTGGTCATTTTCTGTATTCTTTGATGAAATGAAAGAGCCAACTTCTTCATCACCGTATGATGGCCATGTTGAACTCTATTGGTAATAAAGGTGGATCTAATTCAAGCACTAGCTATGTGCTGCTATCGCACATTATTATCATACCTATAAACGCTAAAGCACAAAATAATTGTCCATGCAGACTCATTAAGGTAGCAGTTCTATACCTGTGCGGGTAACCATGGAGCAGGGCATGCCCTCGCCGCTTTCTCCAAAGAGATGTTTCCCTTAATGAAGAAGTCCAGCTGCATTTGTGTTACGTTTCCTTCGCTTTGCTCCAGCTTTATGTCCATTTGGAACGAGAACAGCAACTTGTGCCTCTCAAAAATGCCTGAGTTTAAAAAAACATGATTAGATATTTCAAAAATACAGAACTTGCTAATCTGTTGTATTTATGCCAGGTCGTATTTTTTCAAACGCTTCATTTTAGCTAAGCCACCTCGCTCCACGCATTACCAACCTGCACACTTTTTCTAGTTCGTGGTGCCGTCAAAATTGATTCACTTTCTTGGAACATCAGTTATAATAATGGCAGAGTTACCTGTGCATCCGTAATCATAGACATTTTTTGTTAACATGTCAATTATATTCTTCAATCGTTTTGTCAGTATTACATTTGGCATCGCCTTGCGCAAAGAAAACGAGAACACCTGTGAAGCAAAAAAAAAATCTTGAAAGTACCTGATCCATATACAAAATCAATAATTATGTACATAATTTTAAAGTAAAGTAACAAATGATTTACGTCTAGATATGAAGACAGCGAATACTGATACATCGTGTTGACGCTAGCCATGTCTGATAGAACAAAAAATAGAATGGAGCCTCGTTTAGCGACCGGCCGGTACCCATCTCGAAGTATCTCAATGTCTTTCGTAGTCGCTTCTGCTAGTTCAAGTTTTTCCATAACCTGGGAATAAAAACTTTATGATATTTTTCGCATTTTAAAACATACGTAATCGGACTTAGATATTGGCTTAAGCTAAAAGATTGATAAGACTGATGCTGAATGACTTACTTCAGCTGCCTTAGATTTTGTGTTCTCCAACGTATCAACGAGTTCTACGTTATCCAGCATATTGCCCGTAGATGTTGCTAATTCTCTCAGCAAGGAGTCTTCTAATCCTGAGAGGAGACTCTTGTTAGCACTTGTCTCTATGATGAGACTCTCTCGTTGTTCTTCTAGATCTGATCGTTCCGCGCGTACCACAACGCTCAACAGCTGGTCTTCTAAGCCCTGAAGAAGATAACTTATGACATAATCTAAGACAGTGAGACCAATATACGTTCTTGCATAAAAACTCTCACGTTCTGTTCGGATTTCTGATGTTCTATTTTTTATGTTGGATTTGGTAGCTGGAAATCTTTAATTACCTGTACTGTCACAGTATAGTTTATGACAACAGCTTTAGCATAGGCAGCTGGGTTAAACTGTGGGTTGGCGAGTTTTGTAGTAAGGTACATTCGAAAGTGTGGATCGTAGTCTACCTCATTACTGCCCAGCATCACAAACGTCCGACCGCTTTCCACTGAAATATAAGAATGTTTTAGATGCATATAGTAGAAATATTTATATTTAGCTAGAAATCCTTTGATACCTTTAATATTTTTCTCCAAAACGTTATCCACAACTGGATCAATGTACTCATTAACATCTTGAAACAAAACCGGCATTCCATATTTAATCGCCATTTCTAAATGTCGCAGAAATTGCGGATCGTTGAATGAAAGTACCTAGTAAAATATGAAATAATGATAACTTATAACTTTAAGCGGTAAAAATCCGACTGTGATTCAGTAGGTCTCTCTTTAAAGAGAGGTGTTTCTTAGTACCTTGAGGTTGTTTTTAGCTTCCTTCTTTTTAATCCAATTGAGGGCTTGTGTTTGCGGGTCGATGCAAAGCGGAAATCGTGATGCCCTTACTGTGAGAATTCCGTTCTGTACGGATAGCTCATCTGGTGGCAATCCCTCCGAATTCCAGCTAAAGCAAACATGACAGGCATATTTTAAAAACAACTTTTACGACATTTTTAACAACACTTTTGTGTTTAAAAACTTTATATTTTGTCTAGTAAGTAGTAACGAAATTGAAACTGAGATCTTACGTACCCACTAATTTCAACTTCATTAGTCAAATTTTTTTCAACAGTATACGGTGTAGTAAGAGGGATTCCCTTTTCTAGAACATCTCCCATCCAATCCTCATACAACATCGTTTGTCGGAATGAAAACGAGAATGGACCAGTGTAGCTCAAGAACGATGCTGACAACAAGCAATTTCCAATCAGACGGGACTGTTCAACGTATAACGCGGCCAAATCTATTGTCCAGCGTTTCTGTTCACTTGACAAACCAGACATGAGTTTGTCAGCTGCTACCAATCTTCGCATCATAATATCTGTCTCTTCTTGCAACTCCTGTCTTCTTAACATGGCAGTTTCATATCTATTATTAAGCCCATCTAAAGTTCGTTGTAAGCGATCGATCTCTCGGTTAAGGGAAGCCAAATAGTTGACTGCTTCGGTGTACTCTTTTTCTAGAGCCTCTACCTTGTCCTTTTTGGGTTTTACTTCTTTGTATACTGCACAGTAGCCTAGCACAGCAGTAACGAATTTCAACAGACCGTAACTACAACAAATATAATATATATTTTTTAAACTGTAACTGTAAAATAGAGTTAAACTTTATTATTGAATATAATTTAGAAAGCATTATTCACCCAGCTTTACTAATCTGCTGCATTGTTTCAAGTTTCTTGCTTTTTTTCATATGTGCCTTCACTGCCTTTACTTGTGCTTGTGTGATGAGGTCGCAATTCATTTCTTGCAAGTTTCTCAAAAAGTTTGGATCCGCCATCATTCCCTTAGCGCCTTTCCAACTGACATCTTTTATGCCTCGAATTATTACAACGCATTCGCAAACAACCTACACATTTAATGTTAATAGCTTTACCATAATTTTTAGTACAAATGTTACAAATCTCTATGAATAAATCTCAAATCAAATACAAAGCATCGCATGGTCAAAATATTGTGATCAGTATCAGAACTGCTACAGCATTTTTGCTTAACACTATTATGATAAGTGATAATATCTTTTCCTAGGACATTACCTACTAGGCTAATGTACTCGACCACTTGCTTGACACCTACCTGCACAGCCTCAGGTGGGGTCGCAAAAGATCTAATTTCTGTAATGTCGTTCTTATCTAAGTCCGATAGAGCTAGTCTGGCAGCTTCGAGTGCTGGTAGTGCTGCAGATAGAGCCTCTTCAGCTTCCGACTTTTCCTCAGCTATAACTTTACTTTGTTCTGTTATTTCTACACTTTTGATTGCTGCGACATTCTGCTTAGCAACTGCTGCTTCCGTGGCTAAAATAATTTAACAAGAATAATATGATCAAATAGTATTATCACACTTCCCACTAATATTATAAAGGAGAAAGTTTGTATGTGTGTGTGTGTGTGTGTGTATGTTTGTTACTCCTTCACGCAAAAACTACTGGACGGATTGGGCTGAAATTTAGAATGGAGATAGATTATACCCTGGATTAGCACATAGGCTACTTTTTATCCCGGAAAATCAAAGAGTTCCCACGGGAATTCTAAAAACCGAAATCCACGCGGGCGAAGCCGCGGGCACTTTCTAGTTATTGATATTGCTTTGATCTTATCTCTCTTTATTTGAATACCTGTTGAAATCTCTTTGAGTAAAATTTCGCATTCCTTGGTTTGTTCTGCAACAATAACTTTTTGAACAGCTAACTTAGCATTTAGATCTTCTAATTGAACATTGGCTTCTTCAATCTTTGCTAGTCCACCAATCAAACGCTCGCACTAAAAAATAAGAATAATATTAGCTACTCATTCTGTAGACCGTACTTCGACTTCTCTCAGACTTTATTTAGAATCAGTACGAGACACAATAATGACAGAGATGTTACATAGGGTGAAAGCCAAATAGCATTATGCCAGAGACAAAGTCCTGTTTCAAAGCTCGTCACTAAAGCTGAGATTTCTAGAACGCACTTTGACTGCGAAGACTTCACTCAGACTTAAAACAGATGTTTGTCTCGGTTATAAATCGGCCTCGTTTCAACTGTGTCTTCAGTGTAAGCTAAGTCAAAGTAGGCTCTATAGATCTTAGAATGAGAGTCTGAATAAAGTCAAAGAATGCTCTAAAAATCTCAGCTTAGCCTTGGATAGTTTCACTTACCTGGGCTACAATAAAAGCGTCCTTTTCGTTCAGCAATGAGATGTAGTTAGTAAGGAAGTCCATATAGTGCTTGGGTGTAACGTAGTTGTTGCGGCGCAGGCGCAGAAGGAAATCGGCGGAGTAGTGCGCTACCGACATGTGAACATGCACCACATGCTCTACTATGATCGAACGGAACTCTTCAGGGATTTTTTGTACCTGTCAAATTTATTTACTAACATAGTGAAGCCAGTAGATTTGGCATTCCGGTAGAAACTGTGCTGTAGAGAAATCAAGACTGTAGTCAGTTGCAGCGAATGCAGTCAAGGGCTAACTTGTATCTTAATAAAAGTTGAAAGGAGAAAAAAGAAACTTTCTTTTTCTTTCATAATAAAAATGTAAATTTTTATAGTTTTCAGTTGTTTGTTTTGTGTTAATGATCTCTAAATGCTACCTCGTGTCCGTGATTTCTGAAAACCCTCATTACGCAATCATAAAAGGTAAAACTACGTGTGTGCCTGCGAATTTTTGAAGACTTCGCTTGAAGGTTCGCATTAGTGGATATTTAGCTTGAGCGACAGAATTATTTACTCACATCTGCAAGGAAAACATTAGCAACGGCGAGCAAAGCTTGCTTCGGCCACGGAAACTGCCAGTCGATTGTCGTATTATTTACCAATCCAGGAAAACTGCGGCATCTATGATTAAAAAAAAAATTCGATCATATGATCAACGATTAGGTAGATGATTGTATTTTTGTGCTACCATGTAGCGTGTGCAACCTATAGAGAATAAAAAACAAACCTATTCCTCAATATGTCACCACTGGGCGACATGGATAACACGACATGCAGATTATCAGCACATTTGGTACAAAAGTAGTGCCAGACTGCGTCCCTGTAATAAAAGAAAGTTTTATTATATTAATATGTAATAGATTTTAGGATAATTGAGGTCCAAAGACTCCTTAAATCCTCATTCAGTCGGTTTCCTAAGAATACGGTGAACCCGCAGATCGGCCGCCAGAGCCTTATCCTTGTCAGGGACCACCTCTTTTGACGTGTGCAATGAGATTGACGTATGGATCGTTTGTTCATCCCTTACTCAAGGGGAATAAGGGGCGATGGGATCATACTACAAGAATAAAAATTCGTTCTCACCAAAAATCTAACGCCATAGTGTACAAAAATTCTGTTTGCTTGAGGTTTCAATATTTTATCTTAACTCAGCTTATGTGGCTGTTTATAATAATATGGTTCTTACTTTCCAATACCGTAACCAGCTTCTTGGCTCTCGTTTCGTACAGTGTTGATGATGGCATCCTTCTCATCATCTCCAAACAAGGCGGGTATCATGCCAATCATGAGAATATTGTTGATGAACTCCAGAAACCCTTCCTCTACGATCTGAGTTGAATTAAAAAAAAAAACACACTCATTGAATCGAAGCATATAAAAGAAATGAACTGACTGACTGAAATTTTAAAGGCCCGCTCTTGAAAATTCAACCCCTAAGGGGGCAAAATAGGGGTTTGAAATTTCTGTAGGTAGTCCACGCGGACGAACGCGTAGGCACGTGGCTAGTCAATATTTATATCATCTCTACCCATATGATAGGTAAATGCGAAAGTGTGTTTGTTTGTTGGTTTATTCGTTTGCCCTTCAATCCTGTCACAATGGAGCAACGGATCGACGTGATTTTTTGCATGGTTATAGGTAAAATCCTGGAGAGTGACATAGGCTATATTTTATCCCAGAAAATTAGAGCATTCCCACGGGATTTTTAAAATAAGTATTTTTAAAGTAAATAAGCATTTTTAAGTCGCGGGCATCGGCTAGTTGAGAAATAAATTAAAACCTGTGCAGCAGTGAACAGAAAGACGGTAGGCTTTCCATCGACTCCGAGCTGATTGTACAACTTTTTCATATCGTCCTTGAATGTGTTCTCATTGTAGTTGCGCGTCACTGTTATTTCGAACACCTCATAACCTATGGTAAAAATAAAATACTAGTTGCCGTTATAGAACCTACAGTGTTAAAGCACTTAACACTGTAGGTTCTACAACGGCAACGGCCTGACTGTTCTACATAGTTCTCAAAAGGGTGTGAAGTCTGCCAATTCACACTCAGCATGCGTAGTAAGCATTATCGCCAAACCATTCTCATTTTGAGAGAAAACCCGCTCTCAGTAAAGAACCGGCGATGGGTTGATGATGATGATGATATAACATAGTTAAATTATGATGTCTGTCTTATTTTCTAAGTTGGTTCGGATACTTGCCAGCAGCAAAAGCAGCAAGGCGACAGATGGACTTCTTCCCCGAGCCACCAACGCCGATGATCATTGCATTGCCTCGGTCCATGCGCAAAATGCGGTGCGTGCGGGTCAAGTGTTCGAGGCAGTCTTCGAACAGGACCACCGACATTTTGCCGCAACGCTCGTTGTATTCGTCTAGTATCTTATTGATTTGAAATCAAAGAAAAGTTTCGCTCAGGGAATTATGGGGGTGACATTGGTAATTGGTATATTCCACTTTGTTAACTGATAGATCAAAGTGGAGTAAAAAGTAGAATCACCTGGGAATTCCCTGGTGATATGATTCCAGTTTTTAAATAGCGTAATATGGAACGAGCGATTTAGATTAGGTATGACATATAGTTTCAATCCAAAACATAAATTATTAAAGAGTTGTATATCTCCTTTTTTTCTGTGCATTGTCAGCTTCTGTGTGGCTAAAAAAATCTTATTATCTATTTCATCGCAGTTAAAATGCAAACAAATACCTCTTGGAATAGGAAATAAACCGCTTCATAGTCGAGCAAATCTTCGTAGTATCGTATCTCCTCTTCATCAAGAGCATTACGATAGTCACCAAATAGAAGTGGATCTCGTAGGACATATTCCTCCAGCTGTTGAATAAAAACGGGATAATTTATTTGGGAAATTTGTAAATGCTCAAACTCACTGAGTAAAACGATTTGTTTATAATAAGACTTTAGTTGCCATAATATCAGACGGTTGCTTCGTTTCTAATTCAAACCGCTAAGATATGGAACGCCCTTTGAGCATCAGTTTTCTCCTCATTAATATGTGTACCTTCATTGTCAACAGTGAATAGGCATCTTCTAGGCAGATGCGCTTTATCTTAGACTGCATCATCTCTTGCCAGCAGGTCTGTTTGCATAAATTTAAAAAAAAACAAAGTATTTTACCGTTAATATCCGTTCTGCTTCCTCTTCATGTTCTTCTGTTTCCTCTTCTTGCTCTTCGATAGGCGCTTGTTTCGCTGGTTTTGGTTCAGTCGTCATAAATTCTATAACACCATCAAATATTTCACGTTAAATATAAGAGCTTCCTATTATTATTATTATTCCTAATATAAGCGACTGTTTTGACAAAATATTATTCCTATTATTCCTAATATTGAGCGACTGTTTTGACAAAATGCCAAAAATATTGAAATTGTAGTACATAATATGTGTAAATGATCAATTTTAAAAGATGATGTTTCAGGATTCTGATGATGTAGGTAAATTTTTAATTTTTGATATCCAATCCTTACCATCTTCTTCTTCTTCGACTTTTTCTTCTTCTTCAGGGATTACTATTTCTTCTAGAACTACGGGTTCTTCTTCGGGGAAGTATTTGACAACGTGTTCTTGTATGTGACCGCGCATCAGTTCATTATCCTGTCATATTTGATTTAAATACAACTTCCGCGAATTTTTCAACTAAACTAGCGGCACGCTATGATGGCCGGTTTGACGTTTGTCCGCTCATGAAGTTCCGTATTAATTGATAACGACTTTGAAGGAAATAATTGTATTAGGTACTTTATTGACGATAGTGATGTGCAGAGATTCATAAATTTTATCGAATGTAGTTTAGGACTCAAAATTTATTTATTAAATTGATTTCTTAAATCTATACAAGTGTAGAAAAATCAGTTTGCACCATTTAAGGGGTGAATGTACTTGTGAATATGAACAATTTTCACTATGTGGACAAACCTCTGAAATCGCAAAAAAATATCAATAAATTTTTAAAAATGGAATCTAATACGATCGTCACATAGGATCGCTGGCTAGCACAACTACTACCTCCGGCAAACTCGCGTCAATGCTCAATGCAAAACAAAGCAGTTTCGAATTGACGTTGCTTCGAAAAGTATAAACTGTCAGTGCAATGCGATTGTGATATAGTTTTGACCTGGCTTTGGATTTCAAATATTGATACTGCATTACTGTTGACCCTTGCTCGTTAATTTGGACTCTGTTCAAGCCCTTTGTTGTGGATTTCGTCGATATGACCGAACGTACGCAGAGAACTGTTCTAAATAGTCAGACACGTGAGTTCGTAATACGCCTTCGTAACTATTTCGATCGTGAAGCTCAAAATGGAGGGCCAATTTTACCTATAACGTCAGTGGTTGAACGCGTAGCTGATGCGCTTAATATTGGACAACGAACTGTTAGACGGATAACTAAAAAAAAATATGGCGAGACTGGCACAGAAGAAAATAAACTTCACACACCAAAAAAGAGAAAACGAGCAAAACCAGTCGTAGGCATCGATAGCTTTGATGCCGATGCTATCCGAAGACATGTTTACGGCTACTATTTACAGAAGGAGTATCCAACAAGAAAAAAGTTGGTGCATTCACTGAAGGAAGCTGGATTATTCTTCGGTGGGGAAAGTTCTTTAACGAAGATTTTGAAGACCATTGGATTTCGATACAAAAAATGTAACAAACGCAAAATATTGATGGAAAGATTTGATATAGCGATGGCAAGGTATACTTTTTTACGGCAAGTGAAAGAAATCAAAAATTGGCAAAATGTTGTGTTCTTGGATGAAACATGGCTTAATGCTAACCATACTGTAGGCCGTTCTTGGAACGATGACACAGCAGCATCTACTTCCAAAGTTCCTGTAGGAAAAGGATCGCGACTTATAATTTGTCACGCCGGAACCATCAACGGGTTTGTCGAAGGTTCTCTCATGGCTTTTGCGTCAAAAACCACTGGAGACTATCATGAAGACATGAATGGAGAAAAGTTTACTGAATGGTTTACCTCAATGTTGTGTAGCCTCCCTGAACCATCTATTATAATTATGGACAACGCCCCATACCACTCGATGCAAATTGACAAGCCACCTGCCCAATCCCAAAAGAAAGCTGATATCGTCGCATGGCTTCGTAAAAATGGCGTAGATGCAAACATGAATATGTTAAAAGCGGAATTAGTACGTCTTTTAAAAGAAAACAAACCAACCAAGATCCGATACGTCATTGACGAAATAGCATTAGAACATGGGCACAGAGTTATACGGTTACCGCCTTACCATTGTGAGTATAATGCGATTGAGTTGGTGTGGGCTCAAATTAAGGGATATGCTGCAAGACACAATACAGAACCCCCATTTACCACAAAAAAAATGCTAAAATTATTAGAAGAAGCTTGTGAACATGTGACTAAAGGAGACTGGGAAAAGGTTGTGAATAGAACTGTTAAATTAATAAGGGAAGATTATGAAAGAGATGTGAAAATAGATAATATTATAGAAAACGAACATATAATTATTAATGTATTTGATGATAGCAGTGACGACAGTGAAAATAGTAGTATGGACGAATCTGATTAATTATGGCCTTTTGTGGCACCTTTTTTGGTATCTTTTGTATTCATATGTTTCTTGTGTGCATATAAAGTATGTATATTCATTTTCGTTCAAATATTCAGTTCGTTCAAATAAATTAAATAAACATATACATTTTTGTTTTATTAAACCTATTTAATCAGGTACAAAAACAAAACTTAATTGTTTTTTGTTCGAGAATAAATTGACATTCCACATCACTATTGTAATGTGTCAAACCGGCCATCATAGCGTGCCGCTAGTGTAGGTATCCCATATACCTAGTACCTAGATATTTATCAATACCTACTGAATGTTTAGTTGATTTATGTGACGTATTTTTCTATAATGTGGCAACATAAATTATTATTACAAAATTGGGGATACTTACAGCTAACTAACGATTAACTTACCAATTACTTAACTTACGATTTGTTCAAATTGACATATTGATTAAGATTTATCTTTGATAAAATATCTAGTGGGCCGTTTTTATCAGTTGCAACAGTATATATATTGCGTTAGAATTCTCTAGGTAGTTTTAGTCGGTGCAAATATTTTTTGCCTGATATCATCAACAAGTTAACATATAATTTTATAACTTACTAGCCGATGCCCGCGACTTCGCTCGCGTGGATTTAGTTTTTTCGAAATCCCGTGGGAACTCTTTGATTTTCCGGGATAAAAAGTAGCCTATGTGCTAATCCAGGATATTATCTAACTTCATTCCAAATTTCAGCCAAATCCGTCCAGTAGTTTTTGCGTGAAGGAGTAACAAACATACACACACACACACACACACACACATACAAACTTTCGCCTTTATAATATTATAGTGTGATTAACTATATTATAGGTATATTAAATATATATTAACTATAATTTTAAAAGAAAGTTTATAAATAAAACTAGGAGATTCTTTTACCGCCACACTGATAAGTCTATCGCATATGACCCTTGTGAATTCGTTCCTCCAACACCGAACAACACATCGCTTCTCGCTGAAGAAGTTCGGATGCGTCAGGCACATGCCCGCAGCTATCCGTGAGAGGTCCCGAAGGTTGAAGATGTAGTGGAATTTTGCAGGCGTCGGCGGCAGTTCTACGATGATAATCTGAAAAATATGGATTAGTTTTTTACTTAGACCAAAATTAATAATCTAACTGTAATCTGTTGATGAGTTATTTAGCAACGTTGTTATATTTTGTCAAGCGAAATTATAGGTATAATGATAAAACAACGTTGTTAGGTAACTGTAGCATGTTTAATAATAATAATTTGCCACTGTTTTAGTGCCATGAGAAGAAAATGTATTTTAGAGCATGTATTTTTTCTATCATTATGTTATTATATTGGAAATAACATTTTTATGACATAAGTACATTATTTATTTTGTGCTTAGGTACGTAATTTTCCATCCGAAAGGATATCTATATTTACATCAAAATATATTCGCAGGCGCGTTTATGATTTCATTTCCCATTTTAAAAAGAAAAATTATTTAGTAACAATAGAGTTGTGAAAATAACAATTACAATTTTTGCTTGAGCCGAGCTTTTATGAAGCCTTTGAAGGCAAGGTTCTTTTGTTCCTTTACCGCTAACATTATGTATTTTTAATCTTCTAACGAGTCAAGAGAATACCTACCTACAAGAAAATTGAGAACTTCCTGATTGCATTAAATTTTCAGACTCAGCTAATGTTATTGAAGAATGTTAAGTAGAAGATTGATTTTTACTTTCATTGGGTGAGTAGGTAGGTACCCACCTACTCGACTAAATTATTTCTTAACATATATTGGGGTCAAATTAAATAAATTTTCATCGTACTCGTATAGCCCAGGATTTGGCAAATTAAGTTTATGATTTATTGATTAAAAATTGCGCATCCACACCTAAATCTTTCATTTTGACAAACCATTTTTATTCTTATTTAATATCCAAGAGAGAGTTAATCTTTGGAACGAATGATTTGACTCTAAAATTTCTTTTACTAAAAAGAGATAGTAATTAGGTACATTATCCACGAGTGTTATAAATATAGGCTATTCCTACTTACCTAAGTAAATATCAATCGGATGAAATCGTGAGCAAAAGCTCGTCATGCATAATTTTACAACTTACCTTGTACAAGTCGAGCGTCATTTGTACAATTTTGTCGACAATACCCTGTATCTCGTCGGGGAATATGGAAAAGTGTCCCTTCAGTATGGACATGTAGATGTGGTTCAACGTAACTTCCGACGGGAATTGCAGATTGTACACCGAGAACATGGAAATGAACCGCGGATCCACCTGGAATATTAACAAACTCAAACTCAGGCTCAAATCTATAGACCGCACTTCGACTATGCTCAAACTTAAGATACTGTTAAAACGAGACAGAAATACAGCTGGCATAAATTTGTCCCGTTTTAACTTAAACTTAAACTTAAGTCTAAGCAAAGTCAAAGCACGCTCTATAAATTTCAATCTCAGACAAAGCATATTTCCTTAAAAAATGAGTACCATTGTTGTACAGTTGTACACGTTTCGATTGGCACTTGTCGACATTGTAAGATAATGACGTTGGCACCTAATGGTGATAATTAATTATGTAAACTTAAAACTAAAGCTACGGTGAATCCAAACGCGCCCTGATCTGAGAAGAAGCCCACAACGAACTTAGCCAGGTAAAAAAAAAATTATAAAAAGCTAGTAGACAGACAGACACTTTCACGTCTACAAAACTGACTCGCGCGCATTTTACATTTTTCTATGGTGGTATTTAACATCTTACTTTAACCACCAGATACGCAAATGACCTTTTGGACTGTACGGTGCACCTAATGGTCGCAGTTGTAGTAAAACGTTAATTTATTAACGCCGTAGTTCTTGCTTATGATGCGCAAATAGAATATTTTACCCATGCCTTTGTTCGCTGTAAGGTAAAATTACCGTGAGCGCAGAGAAAAGAAAAGTGCACATAAAAAGTCAACGCATAATTTCTAGCAGCGATGTTGCATGAATACCGCATTATGGCCCGTAACTCGTGTTTAACACCGCAGTCAACACTATACTATTCCTCTTTATGACGACTTTGTTTAAAAAGATTGCAGCGGCACACTGACCTCTACTAATCTATACTAATAAATAAAATTGGAGTGTCTGTCTGTAATTTCGAAATAACTACCGCATATTAAGGTCATATGGTTATTTGAACGATACTATAACTGAATCACACGTTTTTAAAATTTTTGTCTGTCTTTCTGTCTGTCTGTCTGTTTGAAAAGGCTAATCTTGGGAACGGCTAAACCGATTTTGACGGGATTTTCACAGACAAGTAGAGAATTGACCAGGGAGTAACATAGGCTACTTTTTTAACCGACTTTCAAAAAGGGAGTTGTGTTTTTCTACCTATGTACACCGAAATCTCCGAGATTTCTGAACCGATTTGCATCATTTCTTTTTTAATCGATAGAGGAACTTTGCGACATTGTTTCATAAAAAAATTGGAGTCCAACTCCTCAATCCTGATGCTGCAGGGGATCTGACCAATACACGCGGGCGAAGCTGCGGGCATCAGCTAGTATACTCGTAAATACGTTGGACTTGCGAATGCCGACCTGTTTTGAAGCAACTTGATTTTTGACATTTTTAGAGCTGATAGCAGCAGTCAAAGTCATGTGAGCAAGCTCGGAACTAAATGTTTGCGATGAGACATCTGGTCAACACGACGACCATTTTGACCATTTCAAGAAACTGACAATAATTCCATTTTTTTTAAATTTTTGATATTATACTATAAATGCGAAAATATGTCTGTCTGTCTGCTAGCTTTTCATGATCCAACAGTTTAACCGATTTTGATCAAAGGTACAGAGTTAGTTTAGTTCCCGGGGACGGACTTATGCTACTATTATCCCGGAAAATAAAATATTTCCGAAGGGATTCTTAAAGGCCCATCCGTTTAATCGATTTACGTATATGAAAAGCAGCTTGCGTCCCAGAAATCGATATAGGTAACTTTTTCTCCCGGAAAATCAAAAGGTAATAATATAATACTCACATCATTTCTTCCACCACCAGCTTTGCCCATAGCAGCAAGGAACCCTATGTCCTTCAAGTACTTCCAGTTGAGGTCCTTGCCTCTATCGTAGAAGCCTTTTCTTTCAAACAGCAGTTTCAGTAATGCTATTGGTTGCTGTGTTCCGTATGTGTCAACCTGATAAAATAAGTCAGCGATCAGTTGTTTTATAACTCTCTGGGTCGTATTCCTCATTTCTGAGAGTTGTAACTAATTGGTAATAATGCAGGGTCCTTGCCCTTCAAAGATCATTGAATAAAAGCCATCAAGCTCATTTGACATTTAGTTTTAATCCATTGAAGGTTTGCTACGAAATATTACCTATTTTTATATCGCTCAGTGAAACAGCAATGAACCAAACAATGAAATGAGTTTGATGACTTTCATTGCTTTCTATTAAGCATCATTGGTTACTCTCGCTTTCGTACGGATTTTCTGATTTTTGATTTGTTCACTTAGAGAGGGTCCAAGCTCGCTCCATCGCCCGCTGACTCTGGCAATGGTTAGGGCACATAGTTCGAAAAACCGATCAAAGGGTCCCAAGATACTAGAATGGCAAGCACCAGAAAGTGCAGTGTTGGTAGACTTCCTGCTAGGTGGAAAGACGACATCAAACGAGTCGCACGAAGCCGCTGGATTCAGGCGTCACAAGACCGTGGCGTGCGGAAACCCCTACAAGAGACCTATGTCCAGTAGTGGACGTCTATCGTTTGACGATAAAAATATCGCAATAACAAGTGTAAATTAAAAATTTATAACACCCCCGACAAGTGAAGGTTACAGTAACTAGAAAAGACCGAAAAGACCTGATAACTTTCAAACGGCTGAACTGATTGTCTTGGACTATTCCGCGCCTACGATCTAAAGTATCTGAGTTTTTCAAAACATCATTTTCAAATAAATAAGTATTTAGGCAACGTTCATCTTGACAGCTTGACATTTGTCAATTGACATAATATTATGAACCTAACGGTTATCAAACCTTTTCTACAAGAAAACTAGAAAAGAGCTGATAACTCTTAAACGGCTGAACCAATTTTTTTGGATTATAGCTAAGAACACTCTCGATCAAGCCACCTTTCAAACAAAAAAAAGTAAATTAAAATCGGTTCATTCGTTTAGGCGCTACGATGCCCCAGACAGATACACAGATACACAGATACACAGACACACAGATACACACGTCAAACTTATAACACCCCTCTTTTTGGGTCGGGGGTTAAAAAAGGTGAGATCATAGTCAAGGGATCACTTTTAGATACTTACTATAGGCATATTCATGTCATCTATAAACACAAGCATCTTCTTGCCAACGGGAGGGCCAAACGTGTCCTTGGTCCGTTTCTCCACCACCGACTCCAGGTTCCGCTGGACGTCCATGGAGGAAGTGCGAGATGAAAAGTTCATCTGCTGAATTATCTAGAAAGAAAATGGAGAAGTTACACCTAATTTCCTTTGAACCTTTGTACTTGTACCTACATTACGAGCCACGAAAATCCATACTACTTATGCAAAAGTATGTGTCTGTCTGCGAGCTTTTCACGGCCCATCCGTGTAACCCATTCAAAAGGTACCTAAGCTTGCACCCCAAGGATGGACATAGGTTAAATACTTTTTTCCAGGAACATAAAAAAGTGCCAACGGGATGCGGACAAAGTCTTGGGCATCATCTGTATTATAGTACAGAGATATCTTGCATCCCGTATACGAATATAGGCTACATTTTATCCCGGAAAATGGAAGAGCTCCCTTGGGATTTAAAAAAAAATCCACGTCGACGAAGTCATGGGTATCGTTTAGTGCATAATATTTTCTCAACAAGCGAAAAATACAATACAGGTCAGTAAGAAATGTCTTGCGCTTGCCTTGCAGCTATAATATTCACAACATTAACACGTGCGGAGTGCATTTTTTAACGACTTCCAAAAATGAGGTGGTTCTCAATTCCATGACACATGTTTCAAATTACAATAGTTGAGTGTACAATTTTGAACCACACTAATATTATAAAGGCGAAAGTTTGTGTGTATGTGTGTATGTGTCGTATGTTTGTTACTCCTTCATGCAAAAACTACTAGACGGATTTGGCTGAAATTTTGAATGGAGATAGATAATATCCTGGATTAGCACATAAGCTACTTTTTATCCCGGAAAAACAAAGAGTTCCCACGGGATTTCGAAAAACCTCATTCCACGAGCAAAGTGGTGCTGTTTACAAAACATAAAATGTAAAAAAGGATTGGAGGCGCCGGGTATCGATCCCGGTACCTCTCGCATGCTAAGCGAGCGCTCTACCATCTGAGCTACGCCCCCTGATGTGAAATTAATCCAAATAACGGTACAGATATTTTGTACGTAGTGAAAGTGCGTATGAACCAGTTTCAGCTGTTCTAATTTCGCAATAGTTATTAAATACCTACTTACATTACAATCTAATGCTTGAAATAAATCAGGGTTATTATAACAAAGGTTTATTGCACAGGTGATTTAATTGCATAGCAACAGACGGTTTGTCTGTTGGGGGGCTTCGGCCGTGGCTAGTTACCACCCTACCGGCAAGCCATGCCGCCAAGCGATTTAGCGTTCCGGTATGATGCCGTGTAGAAACCAAAGCGGTATGGGTTTAATAAAAACTGCCATATCCCTTCCAGGTTAGCCCGCATCCATCTTAGACTGCATCATCGTTCATCACTTACCATCAGGTGAGATTACAGTAAAGGGCTAACTTGTATCTGAATAAAAAAAAGGTCTCTTCTATTAATATTGCAGAATGCGAAATTGTGTGTTTCTGTCTGTCTTCTGTTTTGTATACCTATATTCTGTCTATCTGATGAGAGCTAATTTGTTGGAATTTAGCGTGGAGATAGATTGAAGGCATTATGTTGTATCTACCAGTTAGCTACTATACGACCCATATTGTAAAAGCTAAAGGGTGTTAGTTTGGTGGTTTGTCCTTCAATCACGCTGTAACGGAGCAAGTGCAATGGATTAATGTGATTTTTTACACGATGATATAGGCTGCTTATCTTGGAAAATCAAAGAGTTTCCATGGGATTTTTAAAAACTTATTTTCACGCGGGCATAGTTGCCGGCATCAGCTACTTTTCCATAAAAGTAATAATAATAATTAAAGAAAATTTATTAAGTGAGATGTAATTTTAATTTGAAATCCAACAGCTTCATTTATACAAAATTCTTACGTATTTTTCCGGTGGTAGCCCACGTAGATAGTTATTGATGATTGCGGTCTTGGATGTACCAGTTTCACCGACCAGTAAGACTGGTCTTTCTACCTGAAAGTTTTGCAAAACATAAGTAGATAAAAATTTACGACGGCAAATTGACTTATATAAATTGACCTAGGTAAGTAATAGGTATATAACGAGACTGTAGGATACTTAGGTAAAGGTACTTAGGACGTAGAAACTAAATGGTCACTACCATCAGATCTGTCATCATAGTGTCATAACGAAGACCAGTTGGCGCAATTTTATTTCTCTGTACGATCGGTGGAATGCTTCGAATCGGCACAAAAAATAACTGCCATTTTGTATGACCCACCTCTTACACCTTAGGTTAACTAGTACTTGTAGGTCAATTTTTGTAATAAATTCCATGGTAGGGTGTAGTACTTAAATACTTACACTTTCCATGATTTTGATAAGCCAAGTCATTCTCAGTGTGTCGACAGTAGGAACCAGGATCGCAGAGAACTTCGCCTCTCTATCGTGGATGTATTCAGGTATCAACCACTCCCACGCTTCCCAGGTTTTCGTGGTGAGTTCAAGACAGTAGTCGTATAGAGACGGGAAACCCATGGGGAAGTGTTCTGAGTGAAATAAAATTGCTATAAATCAGCTTCTGCATTACAAAAAATTATCGCTGGTATCACACAGTGTTACCTACTAATACTGTGTGATACCAGCGCAACCGCCAGTGAGTTAAGGGGCAAACACTGGTTTTAGTGGGTACAAATACCACATAACCCCTCCGTATCCCTTGAAGGAGAGGTGTGTGTTAGGCATTACTTGTATAAAAAACTGTATAAAAATATGTATAATGTATATGTATAAAAAACGCCCCAAGTGCGAGTCAGACTCGCGCACTGAGGATTCCGTACTCGGGTATTTTTCCAACATTTTGCACGTTAATTAAAAAATATTATACCTACATAAAAATAAATAAAAATCTGTTTTAGGATGTACACTGTACAGGTAAAGCCCTTTCATATGATACCCCACTTGGTATAGTTATCTTATTTTGAAAATTGAAACACATTTTTTTTAAATGATGTAACCACAAATTCGCGGTTTTCAGATTTATTCCTATATTTGTGCTCTACCTCCCTGCCAAATTTCATGATTCTAGTACAACGGGAAGTACCCTATAGGTTTCTTGACAGACAGACAGACAACAAAGTGATCCTAAAAGGTTTCCGTTTTTCCTTTTGAGGTACGGAACCCTAAAAAGGGGGAAGGTCACTTACTAGTAGTAGCCTTCTTTTCTGGCGTATCCTCAACGAGCATCATCGGGCAGGCTTTCTTTATGTAGGTGTCGAAGTCGAACCTTCCGTCATCAATAATAGCTGCTCCCAGACTGTTGTACATTGACTGAAATATACAGAGAAACTTAGTACACCCCCGATCCGATACTTCATACAAGCGAACTGATTTACCCATTACTACTACCGGAGCACTGACTGTCCTTTACTTTGTAGACGTCTATCGGTTGACGATGATAACGTATTGTTGTTATGTCTACTAAACTAATATGTGAATATTTTCAGCAGTTTAACCACTAATGCTTCAACTTTAAGGATTTGTTTATATTCCCTTCCTATGATCCTTTGAGGTATATGTTACGGGCAACGTGATTAACTGGGCATTATTAATAAGGACCGGCCATTATTAATAATGCCCAAGAGCGATGGGCAAAGTGATTAATTTATCACTTTGACCGGCCATTACTGAGTCGGGCATTATGAATACAGACCGGCTAGTTTTATTAATAGTGCCCGGACTTATCAAATTACCCGTAAAATATACATAATACATATACTACTTAGATGATATCTGTAACTTCGTCCGCGTGGATTTAGGTTCTTTAAAGATCTCGTGAGAACTTTTTGATTTTTCGGGATAAAAAGCATCTTATGTTTGTCTTCGGGATGTAAGCTATCTCTGTACCTTGTTAAAATTAGCTGAACGAATGTACCGTGAAAGCTAGCAGACAGACAGACACACTTTCGCATTTATAATATTCTAGTATGGATATGGACTTATAGTATGGTAGTATGGATTAACCAGCCTATGTCCAAAAGGCCAAGTAAATAAGGGCTAGAAAAGAAGAAGAAGAATATGGATTCAACTTATAAATAAATACATACAATACATCCATACTTAATATTATAAATGCGAAAGTGTGTCTGTCTGTCTGTCTATCTGCTACGTTTTCATGGCCCAACCGCTGAACCGATTTTGATGAAATTCAGTACAGACATGGGCTACATCCCGGGGAAGGACATAGGCTACTTTTTATCCCGGAAAATCAAAGAGTTCCTGCGGGATTTAAAAAACCGAAATCCAGGCGGGCGAAGCCGCGGGCATCCTCTAGTATAAAATAAATAAAATACAATACAATTTACAGACAAAATCCATTTTAATCGAAGCGTGGCTGCAAGGGAATGAATCAAAATTTTACGGTAGAACATCTCTTATGCAGTCCCGCAAATAATTTCCATACAATTTGTTCCATCTGCATAAGTTGGCGCTTGCAGAAAAGGGTTTTTGTCTCAGATCAAAGCGCGGAAACCTCTTCAAGAGATTTCCAACTTTTTATAGTCACCTAAAAACACAGTTTAACTCCGTTAGCTCTTATTAAAATAAACGCAAATAAATTAATTTTGTATTCCATATTTTTAATTTAAATAATGGTCATTAAAATTTCCATAGCCTTCGCCTCCGCTTTGAATAAAAGATATTGGGGCGTCGTGTTTCACACTTCAAAATTTATTTTACTTTAACTGAAAATAATATTTTTTATGGAGTGACGAAGTTTTTGAACAATCGCGATAATTGATTTTTTTGCTGATTGATCTCCGTAGAAACAAGTGTAAATTAAAAATTTATAACACCCCCGACGATCCAAAGTATTTGAGTTTTCCAAAACATCATTTTCAAATAAATAATTATGTATTTAGGCAACGTCCATCTTGACAGCTTGACATTTGTCAATTGACATAATATTAAGAACCTAACGATTATCTAACCTTCTTTTCAACAAGAAAACTAGAAAAGAGCTGATAACTCTTAAACGGCTGAACCAATTTTTTTGGATTATAGCTAAGAACACTCTCGATCAAGCCACCTTTCAAACAAAAAAAAACTAAATTAAAATCGGTTCATTCGTTTAGGCGCTACGATGCCACAGACAGATACACAGATACACAGATACACAGATACACAGACACACAGATACACAGATACACACGTCAAACTTATAACACCCCTCTTTTTGGGTCGGGGGTTAAAAATATTTCGAACCATGCAGTGGCCAGTTCATAACTCAGACAGATAGGCCTTAGACGACCCTAAGCCCTAATTCGCGTCCTAAAACCTGGCGTTGCGCTGAAAATACAAAGTGCGCGTTAAAAAAGCGTTGACGTGTGAACAGATACCTGGGAATGCACTTGTTCTATTTGAACGCTTTTTTAATGGACGCTAAAAAAGCTCTCGTGCGAATGAGGCCTTAATGACTTATTACGATCTATTCTATGTATTCCAATAGAGGTCGTTTTGGGAAGGTTTCTATAGGCAAATATCGTATTACTTAGCTGCATGTTTTAAAAGGCCACGTACTTTCACGTCGTACGAATATAAAGTACAAATTATTTGTTTTAATTTGTATCGGGGGCGTAGCTCAGATGGTAGAGCGCTCGCTTAGCATGCGAGAGGTACCGGGATCGATACCCGGCGCCTCCAGGAAAGACATACTTTTTGAATTTTGATGATAGCTTTGATGAAGATTCAGCTGACAAAAAACTGAAATCTTGGCTCTAGTAAAATAAGATGATCAAAAAGATGAGCAAAATTATGCATAAAATGAATGGATTGTAGCGGTATTTACTTGTATGAATATCTATTAGGTATCCCTTGCTATGCCACCTCGCAAATCCTTATTTCTTTTTTTTCTTTCTTGTCTGGCTTTTACAATGATTAGCCAATGTCAAGTCTGTAGTTATTTGTAACAAGTTAGCTAAACTATACAAGTAGGTATGGACCCCGTCTGTACCGGCGCTCGCCGACATAAGCACGGCACCCCCTAGCGCTTTCCAGTCAGTTTTAACAAAAAAAAAACACTCCAAAAAGTCACAACACACGCGCCAGCAAACGCCACCACAGACGAAGTCCCTAAATTTCTTTACTCCAATAAAAAATTCTAGGTTAAACAATTCTAGGTCAAAATTTTAGATTAAAGACTTGCTTTCAGCAAATTACAATATTTGTTGTTACATAATCTATATTAAAAACAATATTATCATTAAATGAAAAGCCATTTATTCCGGTTACCCACCTTAAAAAGCTACCCTAGGGTGTCGGAAACGTACGTGTCCATTTATCCCTTTCAGACTAAAAATAATATTTTGGTAGGTATTAGGTATAACTCCGTTGACGGATAGGACAGATGGATATTGGACACGCGTTTCCGACTAGGTATACCCCTAGGTTGGGTGCTAAACGGAACAACCCGAAATAGCTCTCTGTAACTGCATAATGCTTGTCTACTTGGAATACTTACAACCATAAACACGCACTCGACAACAGTTCTGTCAATTTCTTCATTGCTGTCCTCCCTGTTTGGCAGAAGACCACTGATCATGTAGCACAATTGCATCACCTGAATGAGAAAATAATTGGTTTACTTAGCTACGTATATTAAGGCTAAGGTTGCCTGGAAGAGATCACTATTAGCGATAAGGCCGCGCCTATTGTACAAAAATCCTATAGAAATAGGAATTTGAATATGAGTTTCATAGAAGACAGGAAACTGTATTTCCTTAGCTTAGAACCAGTCTAAGATAGACAACGAGTAGCATAGGTTGGCTGATCACACCTAAAACTACTTTCTTTTTGGTGTTCTTCGGCGTTGACTCTCCG
This sequence comes from Maniola jurtina, assembly GCF_905333055.1. Lineage (NCBI taxonomy): Eukaryota > Metazoa > Arthropoda > Insecta > Lepidoptera > Nymphalidae > Maniola > Maniola jurtina. Next base: position 3,806,561 of record NC_060048.1, on the reverse strand, counting down.
AAGAACACAGGGAGAAAGTAGGTACATAGAAAGTAGGTACATAGTAAAGTAGGTGTGGTTTCCGGTTTAAACTTCAGTTATAAAATAAAAAAATACAAAATATCTTTATTTTGTAGTTATAACTATGTCGCTTGCTTGTGGTCTCCATACTGGGTAATCTGTATCGTGGCAACCGTGTATGACTTCCTACAAGGTTTTACAGAGGACTAGGAGAGTTCCTTTTGCGTTCATAATAGTTTATACCTTATACAATTTTATACATTATGCTGAACATGTTTTAACCATTCGACCATCACGATTTTGTTAGGTGAAAGAGAAACAATGGTACTAATAGGTAAACTACAAGTACTAGTATCATTACCAAATTGAGTGGAGTCTGTGGCACGATGGTCTTCAGTGGCGTTTGCTGCTGGAGCCCGAACATGCCGAACACGATGTAGTTGATAGCGCCCGGTACGTAATGGTCGAACAGCCCCGCCAGCTGCTCGCGTTCTTCCTCATTGTTCCGTCCCCGAATCCATCTGAACATTGTAAGCACCAGAACGATAAAAACTTCTTCTAAAGACCTAATCAAATTGAGCTGAAATGGTTACCAAGTTAGCTTCCCGGTGCAGCAGGGGTGATGCATGAGTATGACTTAGTTGTACAAGAGATCACGACACTTAGGGAACTTGTAAGAAAACGTCGAGCCTTCGACGTCATTTGCAGGTACCAAATGTTGGCTTCATTTGACGCTAGGTACCTAGCCTATGAAACGCCTACTTTTCTTTGATTTTAACGTCACCCATAGCCTAATATTTGATTTATGTATCGTCGATATGTTTATCCGATTGAATTGAAACTTTTTTTAAAGCTATAATAGTGCCGTTTGCTTGTGGTCTCCACACTTACCTATCAACTTACCAATTACCAAATATTATAGGTGATGCGTGGTGTTACTGTTTCATATTATATATTTTTTGAATTCATTTGAGAGTAAGTATATTTTTATCTTCTGTTTAACACTACCACAGGATTACTTTCGCTGGATTGTACTATGTATAGAAAGAAGTTACCTATCCCAGTACGGCTGGTAACCAAGATTCTTCGGATCCACGAAGACCATGCCCGCTCTCGATACAGTAGCTGGCGAGGCATAGTTGAGGTCTCCAACCTCGAACAGCAAGGCGCAGTATGGTGCCAAGCGGATCCGTTCTCCATTAGCCAGGGTCAGCAGTTTGTTGTCATCCATTACGGAGTTCATGTTCTCGATCCAAAGGGCATCCACGTCACCATCGAACAGGGAGTACCGACGCTCATCTTTCTCTGCAGGTCTGAAAAAGAGTATGGGTTAAATGAAAACTGTAAGGTTAGCCCGCTTCCATCTTAGACTGCATCATCACTTACCACCAGGTGAGATTGCAGTCAAGGGCTAACTTATATTTGAATAAATTAAAATTAAAAATGTATTTGTGTACTGCAGTATCTTCAAATTCGTAGCATAGTGATCAGGAGTAGGACGCAAGGATTCAACCAAACGTTGTATGTTTTAAACATACATTCCAGGTAAAACTACTCCAAAAAGAATTTTTTTTGATATTCGAAGTCATTCAAAAAGTCTATTACATTGGCAATGCTAGATAATGCCACGACTTACTATGCAGAACAGACAGACATACTATGATTAAGTGCTTTTCGAAGGAAAATATCGTGATTACATTCCTCACGATGTTTGCCTGCACGTCACGAAAAAATCCAGGGATATATGCGTAATCTCTCACAAAATCAGAGTAGCGTGATGTTACGTCAGTAGCTGATTTATTTGCTTACCCTTAGAAAATCGGTAGAAAAAAATATTCCTAATAATGTCAACAAAAAGATTGACTATATCTGAAATATTTGTTAAGGCGGCACTGACTAAAATTCTTACACAAATTAATCTTACAATAACTAACTTAATATAAATTAAGTTATTCACGTTGAGGAAACCTGCAAATCTGATTATATTAGGTATTTACCTGTTCATTTCCCGGAATATTTTGGAATAGAGTCCGTCGGTCCAATCTCGAGTAACAGGATCAAGTATGCCATACAACTCTATTACTGAACATGCCTGGAATAGGTATTATACCCCACTTTACCTGGATGACTTTTGTCTGCGAGCTGTACTGATTCGTTTTACACTTTAGTTAAATTTTATTACGTTTTCATTATAAAAGCCTTTATTTCAGTTTCACTGCCACACGGGAAAACGGAAAACTTTTGAATTACCAAACAAAACAAAATGTACGAACAGAGTTTCTATAGTTTTTCCTCGTTTTACTATAACAGCTTTTTATTATGCTTTTTAATGAAATTTGACTATTTGTAGTGTTGCTTTTTGTTTATAATAAGTTGATTTTTGATGTGCTCTATAATTTTTAGCAATTAAATATCACTTGCCTTAATATAACGGTGAATCATGAGGAAAATTGGAAGCCTGAGCGTTCTCCATAATGTTCTCAAAAATATGTTAATTCTACCCATCCAGACTTGGCCAGCGTGGCTTAAACCCTTCTCATTCTTATAGCAGACCCGTGCTCTGATCATCATCACGATTGAGTTTGATACTCAGTAATGGGCTGGCGATAAGTCAATCGTGAGGATGATGATGAAAATTGGTTCAGCACTTTTGAGACCTATAGCGCTTTCAAAGACACATATAGTACGCGACAAGTTGAGATGGCAATCGGGGCAGGGAGTAGGGACGCCACGTACGATTGCACAGCCCCAGCGCGCTAACCCGGTGCGGGATAGCGCAGGTGACGTGCGGGTGTGCCCCCGCCTTATAACCCTATTGCTATCTCGATCTATCGCGTACTATACATATTATTTACCTACCTACACAGTAGAAGCTGTGATAGCCCAGTGGTTAGAACGTCCGCCTCCTAATCGGAGGTCGGGGGTTCGATCCCGGGCACGCGCCACTAACTTTTCAGTTATGTGCGTTTTAAGCAATTAAATATCACTTGCTTTAACGGTGAAGGAAAAGATAATGAGGAAACCTGCATGCCTGAGAGTTCTCCATGTTCTCAAAGGTATGTGAAGTCTGCCAATCCGCATTAGGCCAGCGTGGCAGACTATGGCCTAAACCCTTCTCATTTTGAGAGGAGACCCGTACTCAGTAGTGGGGCGGAAATGGGTTGATCATGATCAGAGTCATTTTACACCAACTGTAATGAAAATCGTTTCATTTTTCATACCTTAGGGTTCAAGATAGTGAGCTTAGTGCGAAGCCCAAGATTTGTCTGCGCCTTCACCAGGGTCTTAATAATAACCGTCTTTCCGCCTCCTGTAGGTCCTACCAGCATGGTGCAATGTCTCGTCATCATAGTCTCGTACAACTGTACTATTTTATCCACCTTGGAATTAGATAATACCATTTTAATCGAGAAGCATTATGTCATTTAAAATGGGAATTAAAAATCAGCATGCTGGATGGGGGAGATTTTTCACTTAAGCAATAAATACAAAAGAACATAAAAATTGTTTAGGGTAAGCAGTGCGTTTATGTATGTATAAAGTGCACACTACTATTTTTGGTGCTGCAAATAGAACACTTTTATGGAATTACGTGAATGTGTCATTTAGGGCGGATATAAGAAGAGGGAGAAATTTTAAAAGATGAGACAAGCAAAAAATGTTAAAGTGTATATCCATGAGCTTTGAAGAACAAACAAATATGAGTTAGTAAGAGGTAATCAAAAAGCACAAATAAAATGCAGTCAATAAGAAGCAAATCCAATACCTGATGAGCAAGAACAATATATCCATCCTTTTCCAATACATCAATGACTTCCGCATTAAAATCTGGATATCCAACACGCGGACACTCCAGTCCCGGGAAGAGATCCTTGATGAGACCCAGAAATAGTGGTACATCCTCAAAAACAAACTTTGGGTGATTCATATCCCTGAGTGGCAGAGGATGATAGCAAAATTATAACATTTCACTGACAACTACAATATAAATAAAAGTAATACCTAGCTGAGCTTGTTGTGGGCTTCTTCCCAGACCAGGGCGCATTTGGTACCCTCGAGAAACACAGACAGAGATCTCCTTACAGGAGAGAGGAAGAGGAGGACAGATGGATGGACAGCGAACTGATCCCATTAGGGCTTTTTTCCCTTTTGAGATACGAAACTTCGGTAGGTATGTTATATTGTGTCAAGCGTACCTACCGAAACAGCGCGTGCTTATTTACCTGACGATAGCTGAGCTTTCCTTCGATCTACTCAATCTTTAACTGTTGTTTGCTCTTATTATACTACCTCAACATAATCAAATACCAATGACCATTTGCCTTATACTTATCGTTTTAGTGATTTAGTATCTTTCGAATCCGCAATGTATAGCGTGCAAGTTCGAGTCAATGGTCGCCTACGATGTAGCATTGACCCCAAGGCATCTGTCTGCTCAACGTTTGTCGAACTCTAGCGTCAGTCAAATGTTTTATTTTCAATAAAGTGCGAGCTTAAAAAAACAGGGTTGTTAAACAAGCGTTTTTTTTGTATCTTATAACTTATATTTCCTGTCTTCGTTTTTGCTAGTGTTCTAATTACACCCTGCAGGTATATCCATGACTGGCCGTTTTGGGGTGGATAAACGGAACACACCCTTACCTTAAGGCTCTCATTAGCACCATAATTTCGCTTAACCCAGGGGAGTCTCTCCTCAGCTTCCCCGCCATTCTCAGCACAGCTGTCAAAGCACGCAGTCCCCAGTCGTAGTGAGACTGTTTTGACAGTTGTTCACGAGCAACTTTGTATAGAACTGTCATTTTCTTGGCTAAAATCTAAAATATATGTGAATTCATTTGGATGTTGCGGAGTTACGAAGACAAAAAAAAAACAAAATATGATACAATGGACATTAACAAATTCTAACATGTAAGAATTATTTTAGGAGACTTAAACTTCTTTAATATTTATATCTTTTTAATATTTAAACCTAACAAGTTAAAAAGCAATGCACATTCAATATGGCTCAATAATAATGTACTGGTAGCTTGTAAAAAATGCCTTAGAACAAAGAACTATAGTAGAACTCCAGAATAATGCCAGAAGAAGAGTCAGTTCAATTCTATTTTGTTTTTATGTCACGCAGTCGTAATAAATAGATACAATTTACTCCGCCAATGGCGCGTGGATTGGAAAAGACACGCTAGAGAATAGTCGGCAATAGCTGAGAATTCTGTGTCTGGCTTTTGAGTCAAAATTTCACCAAACATAAACAATTAAGTATCCCTTAAAAATCTAAAAGCTTAAACTTAACGTCAAATAAATACGTGAGTAGGTATTGCCGGAATAATCTATATAGTACGTACAAAATGAGTTTTCACGCGCCATTTTATATGCGTCAACTATCATGTCAAAAAAGTACTAAAATTGTACTTTTGACATGATATTTGACACAGAAATTTAAAATGGCGCGTGAGAAATCATTTTTACGCATTATAGCTACTTATCATAATTACCTTAGCTGTCAGAAACCCATCAGAAAACAGAGATATCTGACAGATCATTTCCAAGTCCGGAAGGATGCAGACGACGGGACGAAACAGTGCCTTGACGGATTCGGGCAGTTCCGTCCGACCAGCGTACCCAGGGTTCATAGTAATGAAGATGCCCACTTTACTGTCCATGGCGATCTCTTGACCTTCAAACTAAGGAAAAAAATACCCTCAATAAATTCCCATTCCCACATATTAACACAGTGATGCGTCTATGGCCGTCTATGGTCAGACAGTTCATCATCATCATCATTATCAACCGATAGGTGTCCACTGCAAGAGAATTTCCAACGTCATGGTCTTGCGCTACCTGAATCCAGCGGCTCCCTGCGATTCTTTGATATCATCTGTTCACATTATAGGGTCTGCCAATACTTCGTTTTTCGGAGCGAGGTTGCCATCGCCATTATAATATCTTGAGTTTTCGAACTACATGCCCTGCCCATTGCTATTTCATCTTCGCAATTCGTTGAGCTATGGGAACACAAATAACAAAAACAATTTTTAAAGCGTGCCATGTCGTTGCGTTGACATGATAAAAAAACCTTCTTCTAAAATTTGTGTCATCACATATGTTTGAAAGACGGAATTGAAAACTGAATTCATAGTTCTCTGAAAATTGACTTCGAGAAAAACAATGATAAAAATCTTACGGTAAATCGTTTCAATTTCATGAGCAACGCGCTTCGTATGCATTGCAATTGACTTGAGATGACTGATAGAACAGATATATCGATCCGGTTGAACTCGTCGAAACAACCCCACGCTCCGCACTGGCACAAGCCTGCTAGAATCTGACCAACGGCTCTAAAGTCCATGCCTTCACCACAATTCGTTACCACACACAGTAAACCTAAGGCTTTTGCTAGGTCTTTTGTTGTTTCCGTCTTGCCGGTACCAGCAGGACCTGAAAATGTATCGAAATGACGAATTATGCAGTATCTTTAAGCAGTCACATTGGCACATAGTACTCATGTATGTGCACAATTTCGTGCACATGAGTGTGTATTTTTGGTTGTATGTTGTCATTTGTTCTGACAAATGGGTCATGTAAAGACATTACCACGGATCTGTTTTGCGATAACCTGGCTAAATTTAAAGCCAAGTTGTTCAAATCATTGGATTCCTCAATAGGATAACGATAATTAGTGTCAGTCCCTAGCCGTAAGTATATTGTATTTTAGATGATTTAGATAATTTAGCTTAGTTTAACTTAACTTTACTTTAACTTAATTTCCATCTTATTATATTCTTTTAAAATTTATAACTTAGGTATTTTTTCATAGTCCTTAGGTTAGCTATTATATTTTTTTTTTTTATATTTTACTGTACGACTTATGTTTGTGTTAATGCATGCTGTGACTGCCCGTAAGTGGAGTTGCATAAGAGCCCTAGAATTTAAGGAACAAAATGTATTAATCTAAATGTGTAACTCTGTGGGCGGTACCATATTAAATAAATAAAAATAAATAAATAAAGGCTGCCATTGTTTTTTACGTACCAAAGCCATTACTAGCCAAGTATTCATTTTTCTGCGTGAGACTGTACAAATTCTGGTTATAGAAAACAGTAAAATTTATCAGTACCTGCAGGAGCTGCACCAAGTTGCATGGTAAGAGCCTGTGTAATGGTGAGGTATATGCGATCAGTTAGTGGTGTGATCACTAGACGACCGTTCAGACCCATATACTCGTATCCATATTCAAACAATCCTGCAAACGTCATAAGCAAATGGTGGTTGTTTTAAATGAGTAGCGCGGCTTGGATAAAAGAGATTATTACATATTTACAAAAAGATGTTTTAGATGAATTAATTATTATTATTAATAGTCTACTTTTAGCTCACAGACACAATATTGGTCTTAGTATTTTCTATTTTTAAGTTTAGTTGATAATTTGTATGAATTGTATTTTTGTTTTTATTCTTTTTTTTTGTGATTTTGTTGAGCTGAATAAACTTTAATTGATAAATTTATTTATTTATTTTACATATTTCAGTATACGCGTACCCATTATAGGAATGCTTTATACCTGTACACTGTTTTAACCAAAGGTTGTCATCTTCCTTCTGCCAATAAAATCGAAGTTGACTCTCCCATTCAAACTCGGCGGCTTCGGTAACGTTGTCGCGAACAAAGCCTTCTATAATATCTCGTGCGTGGACGTCTATGGTCGTGATAGTTCGGAACTTGAGACGATCATTCGAACTTAAATCTAAAAGGACAGACAGACAGACATGACGGATCTATAAGGGTTCCGTTTTTTGCCTTTTGGCTACGGAACCCTAACAATCCATTAAAATTTTTTTCGAGACAAAATATAGTTAATGCAAAATATGATTATGATGATGATGAAATGTCTTCTTATACCGCTGCCTTTTTACCAGAGATGTACGATGTGGCAAAGTGGTAAACTAAATTAAAGATAAGCTAAGTGATGTAACAGATTCGTCCATGTGGATTTAGGCTATAAAAAAATCCCGTGGGAACTCTTTAATTGTCTGGGACAAGAAGTTGCCTATGTTCGTTCCTGGGATGCAAGTTATCTCAGTACTTCGTGGATGGGCTGTGAAAAACTAAAATATAGACAGACAGATAGATACACTTTCGCGTTTATAATATTAAATTATTATGGAGTACCTTGTCTAACTTTAACAACAAGTGCATCCAGCTGCTCATTCTGCTGCTGCAAATGCTCCTTCATTGCCCGTTTGTTACCATTCCTGATCCTTACGAAGGTCTCCTCCGTCTCAGCAGTCCACCAAACACCGTTAGCAGCAAGACACACCATTCCTTGGTACTCCATTATCCATTCCGTCCTAAATTGTAAATGGATATTATAAAAAAGTAGATTATGTTAGTTAAAAAAGCTATAAGAGGCTTTTGCTTATACCTGGGTGTTCTCCAATTCTTGCCATAATAGAAGATGGCTGATTTGGTGATAAATTTGTTTGTGTTCCGCATTTCAATAAGAACTAAATTCATCCAGTCTTCTACCCTTCCTTCTGTGTATACTACGTTGCGAAAATCCATTATCTGCATAAGAGTATGTAGGTATGTAATTACACTAATAATAAAATTATTATATTTTCATACTATATGTTACGGCTAAACTGACTGCATCCAGTTGTAACCGGCTAGAACTAGGTACAACTGCGCTTAGGCTTTCAGCTGTTACATAATACAGTATACGAGTAATTAGAACGCTAGCGAAAACTAAACTACCTAAACACAATCTAATACTAATATTTGCCTCATACTTGTAGTTTTAGTAAGTTATTATTTTTTAAACCCACAATGTATAGGTTGCAAAACTCGGGGTCAATGCCCCGCCTACGACGTGGCATTCCCCACGCGGCACCTATCTACGTAATGTTCGTTGGCCTTTACCGATGTTATATTATTTGCAATACATTGCGAAGTTTTAAAAAATACAGTATTTTACTCTTTTTGTGGTATCTTATCAGTAATCATCAGTACTATCAGCTATTTTCGTTTTTTCTAGCGTTTTTATAGCACTCTTTATATTAAAAGGAAAATCTCCTAACCTCTCCTTCTGCTGATATCATTTTAGCTGCAACAGGGCGATTCGTATGATCCACGTACAAGTCTAAGGCTCGAATATTGTCAAACATCTGGAAAGTGTAATGCTATTGTACAAATTGTACTAAATAAAACATAAATCTCTTTTTTTTTGTATTCTGAAAATCAAATAGTGTCCCCGAGATTTTTTTATAAAACCTTTTTTCATGCGGACAAAGTTTTTTTTGGAAAAATTATGAACACAGTAGTTTGCAATGGTTTTAATTACTTCGCGATAATATATTATTATCTTCATTTTAAGACTGTTTATTTGGCCTGTTATACTTATATTAAGTTCCAACCTTAATCATATGCTCTTGTACGCAACTACATTCACTGCTACCAAGTATGGACAATAGTTCATCTGTTGATATGAAGAAAAACCTCGGGAAAATTCGTCTTTTTGAATCTAAATAATCATTGAGCGACTTTTGACACCTAAAAACAAGAAACGAAATATTTATATAGCCCTGTAACACTACAACGTCACCAGTTGGCGCTAATTATAGGTTGGGGAAATATAGATCGCATCACTCCCTGTACCTTGCCAAGTTGGAACTAGATGGCGCTGACTATAGGTTGGCAAAAAAGTAAATGACGCTAGGGAGATTTCCCAACCCTACTATAAGACCCAGCCATAGCCAATGTTTATCAATCAAAAATCGATTCAATCAATGGATTCACTAGTACGGATCACTCGACACACGAGGTCACCTTGTAGCCGCGCTTCCGACTTTCGCTTCCACTGCGTGGGACGAATTGTATGGGACACGACTCTCTTAACCCCGTGTAAAAGTCGCGCTTCCGACGTCCGCTTCCACTTCGTGGGACGTTCGTAAGGGACACGACTCTCGTCGCCTAGTGGTGCTTCCGACCTTTGCTTCCACTGCGTGGGACCTAGGTTAGGGACTCTACTCCGTAAAACCTAGAATAAATCCATTGTGTCTTCACGCAACGTTGCTGTTTGAATTGCTTCGGCTGAATCCCGACCCGTCGACAACGTGGAACTTTTTCCCCGCTTTCTTACATTCTGGCGCTCAACGTGGGGCAGTGCTTCTTACAGCCCTATATTTGAGAATAAAGAGGAATATTTTTAACTAGCTGATGCCCGCGACTTGTTCGCGTGGATGTAGTTTTTAAAAATCCCGTGGGAACTCCTTGATTTTCCGGGATAAAAAGTAGCATATGTGCTAATCCAGAGTATAATCTATCTCCATTCTAAATTTCAGCTCAATCCGTCCAGTAGTTTTTGCGCGAAGGAGTAACAAACATACACACACACACACACACGCACACACACACACATACAAACTTTCGCCTTTATAATATTAGTGTGATTGATACGAGTATAACTTACTTCTGCAGGCCCAATCCCAAATTAACTAATTCTTCTAATCTACCGCTTATTGTGCAGCAATCAACTACAATAAGCCGTTTGGCAGTGTCTATCATTATCTAGAAGGAGAACAAAAAGTTTAAATATTACATCGATGTTAGCATAGACTAATACTGGCTATTCCTTCTGCACCGTTCTACCATAGGACAGCGAAACAACGCAAACATTGGAATCCTTATGTGGTCGATATCCAAACGATACGAAATACTTATGTGGTAAGAAATATTTTTGCTCAGCGTTTCCGATACGACCCGCTAGAATGTGGAATGTACTTCCAGCGTCCATGTTTCCTGCCATGTATAACTTAGGTAAATACCTACAAGGCAAAAGTGAACAGATATCTTCTAGGCAAGCGCGCTCCAAACTTAACGTCATCACTGGTTTTTCTTGCCACCCTATCTTGCAATTAAAAAAAACTTGGACTAAGTACTTAGTTTTTGTTTAAATAGGTGTATACTGTATACCTTTCTAAATGCCTTGTCAATATCATCAAATTTCTTAGCCTCTTCAGGCAACTGAGTGCGGATGTCGCCTCCAACGAAAATTCCTTCGAGATAAAGCCATTTCCTCTGCGTTGCCAACCATTCCTCGATCACCTCCGATATTAGAGAAAGACGTCGTTCCCAAGTTTGTACTACTGTCAGGAATGGCCCGATAAACCTGAAATTTAGTTGTTTTAAGACTGGCAGGTACTAGGTTTTTAAAAATCGCCGTGGTGCTAGTGAGACAAGCGATAACTCGCACCGGTCGCTTGGAAGCGGACGAGGCATATCTACATTTAATTCCTATGCAAGCTGCGCGAGTGTTTTAAAGACTGCAAGAGAGCGGTGTTGAGCGTTGATAGCTCTTGTCGTTACGACAAAGTCACTTGCTGCGATGCTGCCATGCTCTGCAGAGCCATAGCATCGTCATCAACTTTGTTGATGATGATCTCGACTCACGAGTTGAGCGTCTAATCACGGTCCTCGTCGCAGTTGAAATGCTTCGTCACCGTGAACGTAATGTTCGCCCACGTCTCTTGGACGTCTCGTACACCGCGCTAAACTGCTAATTCCTACTCACTGCGAAGCTGCCATGCTCTGCAGAGCCATAGCATCGTCGTCCACTTTCACTATGATCTCATCACATGGGTTGAGCGTGTAGCCACGGTCCTCGCCACGGTTGAAGTGCTTCGTCACGGCGAATGCGATGTTCGCCCACGTCTCTTGGACGTCTCGTATACCGCCCTCGACTGCCAATTCCTACTCACTGCGAAGCTGCCATGCTCTGAAGTGCCATAGCATCGTCATCAACCTTCACGATGATCTCGTCGCATGGGTTGAGCGTGTAGCCACGGTCCTCGCCACGGTTGAAGTGCTTCGTCACCGTGAACGTAATGTTCGCCCACGTTTCGTACACCGCCCTCGACTGCCAATTCCTACTCACTGCGAAGCTGCCATGCTCTGCAGAGCCATAGCGTCGTCGTCCACCTTCACGATGATCTCGTCGCATGGGTTGAGCGTGTAGCCACAATCCTCGCCACGGTTGAAGTGCTTCGTCACCGTGAACGTAATGTTCGCCCACGTTTCGTACACCGCCCTCGACTGCCAATTCCTACTCACTGCGAAGCTGCCATGCTCTGCAGAGCCATAGCGTCGTCGTCCACCTTCACGATGATCTCGTCGCATGGGTTGAGCGTGTAGCCACGGTCCTCGCCACGGTTGAAGTGCTTCGTCACCGTGAACGTAATGTTCGCCCACGTTTCGTACACCGCCCTCGACTGCCAATTCCTACTCACTGCGAAGCTGCCATGCTCTGCAGAGCCATAGCGTCGTCGTCCACCTTCACGATGATCTCGTCGCATGGGTTGAGCGTGTAGCCACGGTCCTCGCCACGGTTGAAGTGCTTCGTCACCGTGAACGTAATGTTCGCCCACGTTTCGTACACCGCCCTCGACTGCCAATTCCTACTCACTGCGAAGCTGCCATGCTCTGCAGAGCCATAGCGTCGTCGTCCACCTTCACGATGATCTCGTCGCATGGGTTGAGCGTGTAGCCACGGTCCTCGCCACGGTTGAAGTGCTTCGTCACCGTGAATGCGATGTTCGCCCACGTCTCTTGGACGTCTCGTACGCCGCGCTCGATCGCTAATTCCTGTTACATTACATAAATAAAGCATCAGTAACTCAATTTTGAAAAATATGCATTTTGGTTTTAGTTCTGTACTTCAAAAAGAAAAAAGGAATCTCTCATAATGGTTAACGCAAATGAATTGCTTTGTCTTTGTCATTTGTATGGGATTACGTAACAGAGAAAGCTCTATATTAACTTCTCTCCGTGGATTGAGTATTATAGATGATGCCTGTGACTTCGCTCTAGCATTTCAGTTTACCTTTATTGCATGGTTGACGATTTCTTCAGCAACATCCTGATACTTGTGCAGCTCCATAGCAAACATGTTCTCTAACGTAAATCTGTCCGCTGACATATCGAATGTTTGACCTGCAAAAATTGATATAAGTAAACTATTTATTTGGTTTCGTCCATGTTGGTAAATAATTTTTCGTAACCAGCTGAGAAATAAGATTAATTATTTCGTCTTTTCATAACTGGTTTTATTAATCAAAAATATTATTTATCCGGAAATAAGATTAAAATGTATTTTTGTAACTTTTTTTTACTGCTTACTAATCAACTTTAACTGATTACTAATCAAGGATAATGGGGTGCATAAATGACTATCACACTAATATGTGTTAATATTATAAAGGCAAAAGTTTGTGTGCATGTACCTATGTGTGTATGTTTGTTACTTGTTCACGCAAAACTACTGGACGGATTTAGCTGAGGATGGAGGTAGATTATGCCATGGATTAACACATAGGCTACTTTTTATCAAGGAAAGTTAAAGTTCATGGAAACTGTCGCGGGCTAGGGCAAGCTAGTAAAATGAAAACTAGATTTAATTCGTCAAAAGCACTTGTACAAGATTATTTGAACAAAAATCTGTCTATTTTTATTTCAATAAGTACCAGTTTTTTCCATTAGCTCCTTCCAGTGACGTTCACGCATTGCTTCGTTCTTGAGTGACACCATAAGTGGAACTACATTCTTGAACTGTTTCATTTTCGTATCTAACATCACACCAACAGGAGTGAGACGAACGTTTTTCGCTAGCTTCCTGAAACGTTAAATTTATCTCATACATATTTTGGCAATTCCTAGATGTAAGAACTAAGAATGTGTTGCCGTCTAAATCGCGCTATGCATCTGGCATCGATTCTCCCCTCCATTTTTACTATAGGATTACTGGACTATTCCAGTCAATTACCTATAATTTCCGCAAGATTCAGCATGAATTATTTTGCAAATGCAATGGCTGTGTTTACCTATATTCTTTGAAGAACTGCTCAATACCGTCAACCAGAGCCTGTGGATTTAAATTGACCCACAAAGTCCTAGCCCATAGCTCCCTGGCGTTCTTTTGTGCCTTGTAAATTTTGTAAATCTGATCCATGGCTTGGAAGTCAGACTTCGCTCGGTTGAACGTAGAGAAATCCGCGAGAGGATTGTCGAAGAGTTGTTCTGCTTGCTGAAGTGTTCTCTTCCTTGATTCCAGTTCATCAAAGTACTTGGTATATTCCTGTAAAATTAGATTGTATTGTACAAAGTGCTAGGTACTCAGACTTGTGCGCGTTTGGAACCCTCGTAGCTTTAGTTTTATGTTACGTAATTAATTATCACCACCATCGTTCACAATTTCGACCATCAAAAGGAGTACAATTGTACCTACTTTGAATAAATGATTTCGACTTTGACTTTGACTAGTGCCCCTAACATCTCGGCAAGCTGAAGTTAGGACGGATGTACTAAAAATAATGAGCCTCGTTTTATTATTATTTACAAATTCTTTTATTTGTTTAAGACTCTAATGTAACAACCCTGAAACAGCTGATCGCGGAAATATACTTAACGATATTTTGTTAAAAATATCTATAAAAATATAGTTTTGGAGGCGCCGGGTATCGATCCCGGTACCTCTCGCATGCTAAGCGAGCGCTCTACCATCTGAGCTACGCCCCCTGATATATTTGTATATGAAATACGTACTTACTTATAATTAATATTATAATAAGTTAAAGTTAAGTATGATTTCGAGTACGTGACCTTTTAAACATACTGATATGTACATATAAAATGCAATATTGCATTCAATCAATATTTGTATATTCCGTATATCCACCCTAAAACAGCCTCTCTAGGGTGTTTACTCGGAAACTACTATCCACCCCAAAAAAAAAATACCCGTGGGTGGGGTGGATTTTTACGATATACGTTCCCGAGTATACACCCTACGTTTGCTGTATTAGGGCGGATAAATAGAATAAGCCTTATTTACAGATTAATCTCCTTGATAAGGCAATAAACATTTTGTGATCCAATATTAATAATAATAATAATCGCAGCTGAAGGTACTTTTTACCCACATCCCTTGTTGGGTCCTGTGTTCCTGGGAATTGAATAATGTATGAATTCCACGAACGACCAAAAATACGTGAACTTAGAAACTTTTTATAGGTAGCTAATCTCTACAACGCAGACTCTTATTAAAAAAAGTGCAATGAGAATTATAACAAAGATATCCTTAAATACTTACGAATGCTAGTCAGTATACGTAAAACAATATACGAACAAGTCGATCAGCTATTTAGTAGTTCTAGCATAGTTACTTAGTAAGCAAGAATGTTACGAAACTAAAGCAGTTTTTGTGAAAGGTCACGTACTTTCACGGCGTACGAATATAAAGTACAAATAATTTGTTTTAATTTGTATCGGGGGCGTAGCTCAGATGGTAGAGCGCTCGCTTAGCATGCGAGAGGTACCGGGATCGATACCCGGCGCCTCCAAAAAATACTCTTTTACCAAAATCTTCTGAAGATGACTGCGCTTTTAATGCCCTCTTTTCTTTGGAAAAATGAACTTGCATTTTTTCGCTCACGTTATATGACATCATAATTATTATTAGACCTCGTTATCTAATCGTCATTGATATTTCAATAGTAACTAAAGGAAAGGGATAAGATGTGGGCGGGGAGAGAGCTGGGACGGGAGTTGGGTAATGATACAATACATTCATTTCTATGTCGCCGTCATGACATCTGTCCCCAATGTCGGTTGGTAATCCGGTCTCTTGCTACACAGTGTAAGAAGTCAAATACCATTGATAATAATAATATACGGTTTGTAAATTGTGTTGGTATCGACAGGCGGTTTAAATCATTAGCCGGGTTGATTGGCGGTATGACGCTGCGTATAGCACACACAGCGTATTTGCATTGCGTTCATATACACCAAGGAACCCTTAGTTTTTTACAGACTCTTGCCGTCCTTTTTTGACCCCCGACCCAAAATAGGGGTGTTATAAGTTTGACGTGTGTATCTGTGTATCTGTCTGTGGCATCGTGGCTCCTAAACTAATGAACCGGTTTTTATTTAGTTTCTTTTGTTTGAAAGGTGGCTTGATCGAGAGTGTTCTTAGCTATAATCTAAGAATATCGGTTTAGCCGTTTGAAAGTTATCAGCTCTTTTCTAGTTACTGTAACCTTCACTTGTCGGGGGTGTTATAAATTTTTAATTTACACTTGTAGTAATTATTCGAAAGAGTATATCGTTAAAAGGGTGGCATTTTTTTTCTCTTTTAGATCGATAACCGTGGAAGAAAAAGAAAATAATAAATACCTACTTCCTTACTTTGAATTTTATCAAAAAAAAAATACCTACCTCCATTAACAGTAGTCCTCTATCCAAATCTTCTCCAACTGTACCAGGTCCTTCACGATCAAACTTCTCCACGAATTCATCCAACTCTTTAAGGAACGTGGATATTTCTACGACGTTCATCTTGGAGAACTTCTCTTTAGTTTGCTCCAAAGTATTGCCACGGAACAGTGAAGTCTGATACAAACTGCCCCAGGATGATTCTAGGTTTTTGGCAAATGTTAAATCATCATCTTGCACCTAAAAAAGAAATTTGATCATATGCTTATTCCTGAAATTCTCATAAAGGTCATAAAGGTCATCATAAAGTGACGTTTTCGGGGCAGATGTAATAATTTGTCCTGCGCCTCACTTCTTTCTGCTTTTCAACGTCTTGGTCGACATCATGCAAGTTCCAAGGGACATATCATGTGGAACCCAAGATATTCAAACTCATAGCATTTATTTTGCTCATCAAAAACCTCCTAGATGTTGCCTCCAAAGAGGAGCTTTGGTTGCTCAAGTGTTTGGCGAGAAATAACATGTTAATATTTATAAAGAAACGGGCTGCCAAGCTCCGCTAAAACTTAGTACTGAAGGAAAAGACCAAAAGACGGTTGCAATTAGTTATTAGTGACAGTTATTTTTTTTTAAGTCTATACTCTGACTTTAGAAAAAAAAATAACTGTCACTACAAATTACACAAACAAAAATAAATTACCTCAATACCATGTTGTCGTAACATGTGAAATATTTCTTGCATGTTCTTGTATTTAACTTCAGCGGTTATCGTCATTTGTTGGACGAGGGTGATTGTTGCCATCACCAGTTTGAAGTCCTCGAGCCCTTTGATATTCATGTTCATTGTTGTACGAAGAGACTGCAATCATAATATTGCATTCATACTAATATTATAATTGCGAAAGTGTGTCTGTCTGTCTGTCTGCTACCTTTTCACGGCCTTACAGTTTTACCGATTCTGACAAAAGGTACAGGGTTAGATTATATCCCGGGGACGGACATAGGCAACTTTTTATCCCGGAAAATCAAACAGTTCCCACAGGATCTTTATAAACCTGAATCCACGCGGACGAAGTCGCGGGCTTCCTCTAGTTATTCATAAATTGTTAACTAGATGTTATGTTTATGGAAACACAATGCAATAGACCGTGCAAAGTAGCTAAGCTGCTTTGTAGGAAAGCAAACCCTATAAGCTGAGATAAAGGAAGATGTAGATATAGCCTTTTAAAATTTCAGTAGGTACTTAACCTCAATTTGATTTTTCAAATCATACATATTCATCCTGGTCTTCGAGGCGATACATTGGCCAAGTATATTTTTCCACTCTTGCGCATGCGCTTGCACTTGTTGAATGATAGGACGTAAGTTCACTCTTATAGCACCAATGTCAACAAATTTCACGTGGTTATTTAAATCTGCTATGATATCCTCAAAAAAGAAGAATTTCTCATCATACTTCTGTATTTGCTCATGTTTTTGAATATACTTTTCGCAGGAGAGATTTTTGTCGAACGCCCAAAGATGCTGATACTTTTGCCATCTGTAAAAAGTAAGTAAGTACTTATATTTTTCTAAAACATTAAAATTCTTATTTATCACCTAGCTTCACATACGAGGTGATTTCACAAACAAGCATTATTTTAATAAACAAATAAATCAAGGGCGCTTCTGTGTGCAATTTGTCTGAAATAATAATCTATGTATTAATGTAATATGTAATAATAATTTGTGAGACTTATTCCGTTTATCCATCAGATTATATATAGTATACTCAGAAATGTGTGTCCGTCTATCCACCTCGGACTGAAAATTCATATGTACCTTAATAAATTCCTAGTCCGAAGTGGATAGGAACACACGTTTACGAGTATACAACCTAGGTTAGCTGTTTTAGGGTGGATAAACGGAATAAGCCTTGAGGCTTAAGAACAAGCTTCTTCTCACTTTTGAATGTAGACATTTATGTCTTGAGTAAGTCTGTAAATAGTATCTTGTATCAGGAGCGTAACGTCATTGACTGGAACCACTCGCAGTACGTCCTCGAAATAGGAAAACACGTAGAATTCATTCCCAGTAGTTTCAGCTACCTTTTGCGGCGGACATGGAAGACACGTTTTCTTCATCCAACGAGTAAATGTGGTTAACCTAAAAGAATATTGGTTAGTATGAGTAAAACAATCCTTTTATACTTGGTCCAGATGCTTCACCAACTTTAAACTTTAGGTATCAACAAAAGCAGAATGGGTTACACGAGACAGGGTTTGTGTTAACTTAGGATCAAAATTTTACCTCAAGCTTAATCATAGAGGTATAAATTATTCCGTCTTTAAAACAGCTCCACTTTAAGACAGCACCCGTAGGGTGTTTACTCGGAATGGTGTACCTATCTGACTATCCACCCGGACGGCAAACAATAATTTGTATAACTTTTTTTTAACCGGAGTGTTCCCGAGTATACACCCTAGGGTGGCTGTTTTAGGGTAGATAAACGGAATAAGCAGATGGTATGAATACTGGCATGTACCTACTATGTGTATTGTGATACAGAGATTAAATCCATCTCCTATAAGTGTTAAGCTTAAATCAAATACAGTGTCGTGGCCCTACGCGACCAGCGGGCCTTCTAGAAGTTTTAATACATGGAAATAAGAATAAAGATGGTCACACATTGTATTGCATGTATGAGCCACGATTATACCGACAATTTATTGTAAGTTGTATTCTTATAAGATTCTTGTTCGAACTTGGCTTCGACACACGACCATGTGTCTTAATTACAAATCGTAAGCACGTGTACACGTATGTTTAACTAGCCGATGCCCGCGACTTCACCCGCGTGGATTTAGGTTTTTCTGAAATCCCGTGGGAACTCTGTGATTTTCCGGGATAAAAAGTAGCCTATGTGCTAATCCAGGATATTATCTATCTCCATTCCGAATTTCAGCCAAATCCGTCCAGTAGTTTTTGCGTGAAGGAGTAACAAACATACACACACACACACACACACACACATACAAACTTTCTCCTTTATAATATTAGTGTGATAGTGTGATATCCAGCTATGTAGTTACACAATTTATTTGGCTTTTTTTTGTTATTCAAAATGAAAATGGATTTTGTATGTAGATATTTTTATGTGAAGTAAAACAGCAGATAATACCTATTGAGGAAATGTTTGATATTATATCCCAGGATATTGCAGACTTCTGCAGGCGTTGGGCGCATGGTGATATCAGGTGGTACCAACACAGTGTCGACTTGGAAGAGAGGCGTTTTTTCGCTTAGCGCTAATTGAAAGTCTTGAAGGTTTTCTAAGGTCAATCTGCAAAATACCAGTAGATAAGATGGATAATCGCATCCATCTTATCTACTTAAATCTTAAGCTATGTGCTTATCAAACGAGGACCTGGCAAACAAAACGGTGTAACTGAATCAAATAAATTTTTACGGGAGGAGTAAAAAACTAAATGAAATCTGTTAAAATTTACTATACTTACCTAAGAATTATATTTTTAGCACAGATTAGACCGTTTTTTTATGAGACTGATATGAGTTTAGATTTGTATTTAGTGGACCAAAAACATCCCGATTAAAGAAAAGTACCTATTTCCATTAGAAGTGCAGTTACAACATTTTGTTCGTCTACTGAAAATTATATTCAACTTAACATTGTTTACAATAATTCTTATATAGTCAAAGCTATTTTAATAGGCTATGTAACTAGCCACGGCCGTAGCCACTAGCAACTCACCAGACCAGACCAGACCAGAGACAATTCAGAAATTATAAATTCCCGCATTATACCTGCCGGGAACCGAACGAGTGGGAGGGTCCACTTATAAAACCACTGCGCCAGAGAAAACAGGTCTTCAAAACTAAAGCCTCGATGACACGGGGCGAGTTTACAAGCTGCTAGCGAACTCGCTGCCTTGTAACTTGTAAACTCGCCACGTGTCATCGAGCTTTTTCACAATCTGCTTTTGATTATCAGATTGTAAAAACGCTGCTTGAAAAATAGAAAGCCGGGCTAATTTACTCGCCATTCGCTGGCGTGTTCGCCTGTAAGCTAGTTAACTAGCCACGTGTCATCATCACTGCTAGTAAACTAGTTGCGAGCATCTGCGTTTTGGCAGTTAAAGCTAAAATGTCAACACGCTAGCTAGTTGGCTACTGAGCGAGTGGAATATTTTGTATGTCATCGACACTCGCTTACTCGCTCACTCGCTAGCTTTTAAACTCGCCGACTAGCAGCTCGTAAATTAGCCCAGTGTCATCGAGCCTTAAAGGTAACATAAACTTACGTCACAAGACATTTAAAAATTTTCTTCTCCCAGAAGGTGTAGTAAGAGGACATGACAGCTGATCGTCCAGTGCTGGTGCCCAGGATCAGATACTCCAGCTTCATCAGGTTGGGTCCAATACGATCGTACAGGCGGGAGAGCATCGCCACGCGGTCCAGCCGTTCGTTTTCAACTTCAACGAAGTAAGTCTGGATTTTAAGAAGACATTTTAGAAAATACAATATTTTTT
The DNA here is from genome assembly GCF_905333055.1 of Maniola jurtina. Lineage (NCBI taxonomy): Eukaryota > Metazoa > Arthropoda > Insecta > Lepidoptera > Nymphalidae > Maniola > Maniola jurtina. The sequence continues at coordinate 3,785,767 of NC_060048.1, read as the reverse complement.
CAAGTCAATTTGACAAATTAAAACTAGTTTTCATTTTTTAGTCAGTTACGAACCCTTACTCTTGATTAGTAACCAGTTACAAAAGGTAAATTCATCTTATTCCTGATATAGGTAGGTATATTCCTAAATATTGCTAATTAATAACCAATTATGAATCGACGAAGCATTAATCTTCGTATTAATCTTTCGTATTAATCTTATTTCGTAACTAGCTACGAAATATCGTAGCTAGTTACGAAATAAGATTAATACGATAAACTATTAACCAAAGTGGATAGGTACAATAAGTCGGACCATTATACAATTGATGAATTCGTTGGTGACAAAGTTGTGAGGAAGCTGAGTTTTCAGTTGCCCACAAGATGCTGTAGTGAATAGTTACATTGATAATAACAATATTCTCTTTATGATTTGAAAAGAGCAACTTCGGAGTTTCTTCCCGGGTCTTCGCAGTAGAATTTGCTTTCTGAACCAGTGGTAAAGTCACAGACATAGCATGAAAGACACTAATTATATTATTCTACATGAAGTAAATTAATTTTGAATTTGATGAAGAAACGCAGTCATAATGGAGACCGCGCCGAATCGTCGATCGTCTCACCAGATTGTTTTGCATTGCAACTTACCACGGCACAGCCGATTTAGGTACTCCAGCCCGGCTAGCATGGGCAGTAGATAAAAATTATATCCCCCGATTATATCCACTGATGTTATAGAAATCAGTGGATATAATCGGGGATATAATTTTTATCTACTGCCCATGCTAGCCGGGCAGGTACAATCAGTATGAGAGTGACGATAAACATTAATGTGCCTAATATTTTACCTTACAGGGATAAAGCCAGGTATCATCTGGCTCTCCAGATACAGGATCAGCGTAGTTTTTCGGTCGGACGAGTGGAAACAAGTCGAACTCTGCTATCTGATCAAGCAAGGACTGGATTTCCTTTTCAACCATTTTCAATTGTTGGTAAACAGCTTTCAAAGAGTTTTCACCTTCAAAATACAGGATGATAAAGCCTAGCGTCCATTGGACCGCTAGATAAAATCACATTAAAATCGCGTAACGTTTTTCTGTGCTAATACTCGCTGTTTTACAAAATATACTATGGAAATACGTGCTCTAGGCTTATAGAAAATCCAGTTAAGTGCGAATCAGACTCGCGCACCGAGGGTTCCGTACACGGCTATGTTTCCCGACATTTTGTGTATTTATTTTTTTATGCATAAAAATTAATACAAATCTGTTTTATAATGTAATAGGTGTGTGATTGTGTCAATGTGATTTAGGTGGTTGAAAATCCCATGGGAACTCTATTTCGCGGAATAAAATGTACTATTTGTTAATACAAATAGTCCGTAAGTAATTTCCATTCCCAGCCAAATCCATCCAGTTATTGTAGCGGGTACAAACAACCAAACTTTCACATTTTTACCCGACTGCGGCAAAGCCAAAAGGAAGGGTAATGATTTTAGCAGTCTATGTATGTGTGTATGTATGTTTGTATCCAAATTCTGTGTGTTCCACTTCTGCCGTAGTATCTAAACTACTGGACCGATTTTGATGAATGAGGTGTCAATTGATTCGTCTTACTTCAAAAAAAGTGGAGGTCTCAAAACATTTTTGTTTGCTATTGTATCGAGTGGGATGTCAAATGAAAGAGGAGAAAATTCTGAACTCATAAATAAGAGTATACAACAACATTAAAACATACCAAGCGACAGAAAAAACAATTTTACTCCAATATTTCAGCGTTTATTAAGACGATCGCAGTCGGGTTTTAGTTTTCAACTTTATCTTGTTATAACACGAATATTAGTGGGATAAGGAAGAAAGTAAAGGATGAAAAGGTAACATAGTCGATACAATTTTCGTACTTTAATCTTTGTTTTTTTTTTCAGGTATAGTAAGAGATTTTTGTTATTGTTTTGTAGATACCTTTAGTAATGTCCTTTATGTATTCATTAATTCCCAAAGCCGTCCACGTTATACTAGTAAGGCCTGGCAGTATGTGCCTCTCCATATCAAGTAGATGCTTCTTCATCAGGTGTGTTTCAGAGGGACTCAAAGACTTATTTAGATTATTGTATTTAGTTATAACGCTTGCTAGAGATTCAAGTTGGTAGTAAAGGCGAGATTTTTGCATTGAGTAATCTCTGATATTGGATGGTAGATGAAATCCTGAAATTCAAAAATTTTAAATATGTAGAAATATCAGACTCGGAAAATGATTTCTGAACAAGAAAGAGTGATTAGGTCGCCATTTAAGTCTATCCTGTATTTTTAACCCCCGACCCAAAAAGAGGGGTGTTATAAATTTGACGTGTGTATCTGTTTGTGCCATCGTATCTCCGAAGCGAATGAACCGATTTTAATTTTGTTTTTTGTTTTTTGTTTTAAAGGTGGCTTGATCGAGAGTGTTCTTAGCTATAATCGAAGAAAATCGGTTCAGCCGTTTGAAAGTTATCAGCTCTTTTCTAGTTTTCTTATAGAGGTTTTTGTTTCGGGAGTTTTCTAAATTTTGAGTTATATTCTTTGTCGTAGTATTTAAGCAATTAAAGATGTTTAAATAAATAAAAAACAAAAATGATTTTTGTGTTTTTTTTAAATATAGGACTACCTAATTTCTCCATCAGTTCAGCTTCCTGTATAATTTGGAAAATGTGTTTGTCGAAATTGGGCTGAAACTCCAAATCATACTCTTGCATCAGTTTATGGACCGTCATATCACGCCAAGTTACATGCGTCTGAAATAAATATTTAGAGTACATAATAATGTGTTTAACATAATGTTTAATTCTAGAATCCTCTAGAATTTCCTGGAAGTTCGTCCACATGAAACTCTTCGATTTTCCGGGATAAAAGCAGCCAATGTCTTTGCCCGGACTGCAAGCTACCTCTGTACAAAACACACATACATGATGCACATACATGTGATGGCGCACACGACTTTGCCTTCGTAGATTTAGGTTTTAAAAATCACGTGAGAACTCTTTTATTTTCCAAGACAAAAAGTAGCTTATGCCCCTCTCCCCGGGGTGGAAGCTATCGGCTAAACGAATGGATCTTAAAAAGTTAGCAGTGAGACACATGTTCGCATTTATTTAGTATTTTCCGTGTATGTCCGTCCCCGGGATATAAGCTAACCCTGTATCAAATTTCGTCAGAATTGGTTAAACTGTTGGACCGTGAAAAGGTAGCAGACAGACAGACACACTTTCGCATTTATTTAGTATGGAGCTGACGAGTGAATAAATTAATTATTGAAAAATATACCAATCCCTCCTTTGCTAAAAGTGATGTCGAACTTGGTGATTTAACATTTTGATAGTGTTGCCCTGGAATTCTCATCAGCATTACTGCAAAAGACAAAAAAAATTCCCGCGTAAAAATTAATTTGGCGGAACCAAATTCAAATTTTAAGAGAAATAACATTAGCGCAGTCTCCAGCACCTTTCTCAAAAATATGGTTTGGTTCTAATTTGAATATGAACCATTCAAATCGATGAAATTTTATCGACCCGTTCTAAAAACCAATATTAATGTTTGTGGTTTTCCACATTTCTATAAAAATGACGAGCTTCAAAGTTAGGGACTCAAATTACTATTACATACTTCCAAATCTTTGGATCGGAGTAACTTTTAAAACTACACATTTTTAAGGAAATATGAAACCTACAGACACACCAACGTACCTACAATATTCCTTTGAGTTTGATTGGTTAGTATTTAAATGAGATCCAAACTACGTTTGTATGGAAAGAGCCGGTGAGCGCGCTAGAGTTACTTCTTTTAAGGACCGTACTTACAAGCTTTATCTCTTTTCCTTTTCTGGGCAATTTCTTTGTTTACAATATCAACAGGTCTAATAGATGTATCGGAGGCTTTTTTCTTGGCAACATGAGCTCGACCTGCTGCAGTTAACTGCATCCCAGGAGTCTTTGTAGGTGCCAGATCTAGAAAGGGTAACCTGTAAAATACTCTTTCATCTACTGCGCTTATCATACGGCGTAGAAACGGCTGCCAAGGAAGAATATCTATCATCAAGAGGGTATTATCAAAGATTAGCCACGAATAGCGCATAAATTTTGAGAAAGGAACACTACATTTGCTTTATGTGTCAACTATTATATCGAAACACATAGGTAAACTCATGGTAAACTATACTTTTGATATGACAGTTGACACATGGAGCAAATATGGCAAGTTTTTCTCAAAACTTGTGCAATATATTTTGATCCTTATGATTAGTTATGACCTATGATAGAGCGCTGCTAGGAGGAGGAAGAGACGTGCCCGTTGCCAGGATGCTTTTTGAAAGGATTGCTATAGCAGCAGAGCTGTGAAAGGTAATAGAAACAAAAAATACTTTCACAGCTAAGATGGATGGATGAGGCCTGAACAAATTATATTAGAGCCTCAATAGCTCAACGGTTGAGGAGCAGACTGAATTCCGGAAGGTCGGCGGATCAAACACCACCTGTTGCACTATTGTCGTACCCACTCCTGGCACAAGCTTTACGCTTAATTGGAAGGGAAAGAGGGGTATTAGTCATGATTAACATGGCTAATATTCTTTTTTGAAAAAAAAAAAATATTACCTTCCTCTTTGACGAATACGACATGCAGTATGTTCTTCTTCATCATATTATCGACGAAGTCTGAAGCATCTTGCAACCAATCTTTATATTTGGTTTCTTCGTACTCTTTGATCACTTTAGAGAACGCTTTGTACTGCAAAAATGCTGTCTTCTTTTGCTCACACTCGTTCAGTTCTGGAACCTGAGTTTAATGCCAAGGAAACTAGATATTTAGAAAAAATGAACAACTTCAACTTTTTGTCATTCACTATAGGCGCACACTTTACCACAATCACATCTGATGGGAAGTGATGATGATTAAGATGGCGCACGTTTGTCTAGAAGGTGCCTATTCCTCTTGTTTTAAAGATACCCGGATTATAATTCGCAGGAAACTCTGATCTCATTCCAAACCCTAGCCATGCGTGTAAGGAATGATGAAGCAAATCATTTCTTACACGTAGTATTAATGTTGACGGCATAGGGGTGGAAACTTGCCCCGCATCTAATCTTGTAGTTCTGTCAGCCCAATTTAACTTGACTCAAAGTTCTATTTAATAGCATCGATATATTAATAGAACTACTGAAAGTATGTACTTACTTTCTGAAATTTCATAATTGGCTGTTTCATCTTGTTGAAAAGTGCTCTTGCCCAGTAGATAGCACCAGCGACTGGGGGATGGTGTCGCAGCAAAGGTGGATTTTTGCGGAAACGCTGCAAAATAAAAATATAAAACATTACCCACCTTCTTGAGCAATCGGGTAAAAATAACAAGATAAAGCATAGAAAATCTATATTGCTCTTTGTATGAAAACCTCACAATATTGTACATATTAAAGATGATATAATATAACAATTAGCAGTAGGTAATATAGAAATAATAAAGTCACTTAAATTAGAGTCAATTTTTCAGATTTTTAAAAATCCATCATGGATTTTTACGGGATAAAAAGTCACTTAAGTGTTAATCCAGAGTATAATCCATCTCTATTCCAAAAAACCAAATCCGTCCATTCGTTTTTGCGTGAAAGAGTAGTGAATTGTATTACTTTTGATTTAAAAACCTTTCCTTTTTTTAAAAACTTGATGACAGCAATAGTTCTTACAGTAAATTTGTCTTCGATCACCGTGATTTCTTTGATGAATTGCCTCATGATGAAATCAAATTTTGTGGCAAGTTGCTTTCTGATCGATTCTCTTATATCGAACTCCAAAAATTTTAGCAGAACATCCAATGCTTCTTCAGATGATCTAAGATAAAGAATAATTTGAACTTAATGTAGAGAACACTGAAACGACACCATGCTTCAGTACAGAATACCATGTTCTGTGCCGTTTTAGGGTTCCGTATCTCCAGAGAAAAATGAACCCTGTATGTCAAAACCCGTCAAGAGAGTCAAAACTTCCCGTTGATCTAGAATCATGAAGTTTGGCAAGTACCTAAGTTTAAAAGCACAAGTGAAGGGAAGAATCCGAAACCCGTGAATTTATGGTTAGATCACAAAAAGAATTTAAGTTTTATTTTTGTACGATGGTACAGAACCCTTCGACTGTGAAAGTCCGACTCACACTTAGCCCAGATTTTTTTTGCGTCCATAAAAATGTTTATACACATAACGTGTCATGATTCTACTGCAGGGATTTAGTATAAACCAATGATGAACTTTAAAAAATGTGCGAAGGAACTGTGCGAAAAAAAGTATGATTGGTTAAAATACTTACCGCAAATTGCTAAAGCTTTGGTTGATATAATTCTTGGCCTCCTCCTCTAAATACCTGACTTCATTCCAAAAGTCACCCATAATTACATCCCAGTTCTCCTTATTGTCAAATACGAATACACTGAAATCTATCGTGCGTATGGGATACACAAGTTTTTCGACGCGTTTACGGACATCGTCGATTTGAGTGGGATCACTGATTATGGACTTTAGCTCATTTCCAAATATTCGCTCAAAATCAATTAGTACCTTCGACAATATACACTAGATTTAGTATCAGAAGATTTTATTTCTCGAGGAAAGTTCACAATATTAAATTCAAAAGGAATCATAGCAATTAATACCTACAGAAAATCGTAGCGGTGAGTGAAATACGTAACACAATCAAATTGAATGTGGCAATAGTTTATTCATTTTAATTTCATCTTACTATTTAAAAGCGCGTCGCATATTATGAATGCCAGTAAGATTAGTAGGCCTCACAACTTAAGATTCACATAAGCTTGGTCATTATTATCTTATTCCGTCTTTGTGACTTAAAATGGACTTCTATTTATTTAAGGTCCATTTTCGGAGGCACGATAGTTTGGTCATAATAATGTCCATCTATGACTTGAACACTTTTAAGTCAAGAGTGAATAGTTATCTTCTAGGCAAGTGCACTCCATAGAACTCATCATTGTTCTGTTTCTCAGGAATGATTGTCGCCAACGCAAGCCTCTCTCGCAATAAATATAAATAAGCGGTGTCATAAAAGCGACGTTAAATCTGGTTCATAATAATAATAATCTTTATTTTTAACCCCCGACCCAAAAAGAGGGGTGTTATAAGTTTGACGTGTGTATCTGTGTGTCTGTGTATCTGTGTATCTGTCTGTGGCATCGTAGCGCCTAAACGAATGAACCGATTTTAATTTACTTTTTTTTTGTTTGAAAGGTGGCTTGATCGAGAGTGTTCTTAGCTATAATCCAAGAAAATCGGTTCAGCCATTTAAAAGTTATCAGCTCTTTTCTAGTTTTCTTGTAGAAAAGAAGGTTAGATAACCCTTAGGTTCATAATATTCAAGTGTCAATTGACAAATGTCAAGTTGTCAAGATGGACGTTGCCTAGATATACATAATTATTTATTTGAAAATGATTTGTCGGGGGTGTTGAAAATTTTTAATTTACACTTGTTTGCTACCTGAACTATGTCTCCAAGGTCTCTTGCAACAGTACCGATATAGTCAGTGCGTGTGAACAGAAGGGGCTGGTCGAATTCCCAGCGCGCACCTTTCCCACTCATCTCGATATTACGTCGGGTTTCCTTATACAATATGTGCCACATTTCCATTATCTTCTGACCTGAACGTGCTAGTGTAAGGACCTCTTCGTTTGATTTACTGAAATTTTCATAGTCATTGAAATAAAATTGGTCCATACAGTTTTTAAATAATAGACTTTAACAATAAGTAGCTGCATTCACTTAGATACAATCCACGTAAAAGAAGAACTTCATTTACATGCCTTATGCTAATAGAGATTACATATTTTTAACCCCCACCCAAAAAGAGGGGTGTTATAAGTTTGACGTGTGTATATGTGTATCTGTGTACCTGTCTCTGGCATCGTAGCTCCTAAGCTAATGAACCGATTTTAATTTAGTTTTTTTTTGAAAGGTGGCTTGATTGTGAGTGTTCTTAGCTATAATCCAAGAAAATCGGTTCAGCCGTTTGACAGTTATCAGCTCTTTTCTAGTTACTGTAACCTTCACTTGTCGGGGGTGTTATAATTTTTTATTTACACTTGTTAACTTAATAATACACATTTAAATATAAAGTGGTTAAAAGAAACACAAAATAAAATGAAGCGTGTACTTTATGCATTTCAGAGATTACTCATGTTAAAACATGAGTTCTTAGTTTAGTTTTGGGACACAGCAGGAGTGGTCTTGGTACTTACTTGGTACTTACCTTGCTTTTAATTAGAAAAAAGCTGAGGCAGAATGATTTCAAAGAATAAATTAAATCTTACTCAAACAATTTGTGCACATTGAGAAATCTCTCCAATTTATCGCACAAAGCCCAAGATATTCTTCCGAGCAGAGGGATCATTGTCTCGTCCGTTCGATAACCTTTAGATAGAACCCACATCATGTAAATACTCTCAACTAATTCCGGCAACATGTCTATTACTTGTTGAAGAGGTGATTCATCTTCTAGTACCTGAAATCATTATTGAAGGTTTAGATCATAAAGAATACTGCAGCTCGATCGCGGGAAAATGCAATTACAATCGCAATCGTTTTGATTGGCTGAATTTATGATATTCTCGTTGCAACAATATATTGTAGCCAATAGTAAGCGAACATCAACCAATCAGAGATGATTGCGATTGTACCATTGTAGCTATCATTCTACCACAATCGAGCCGCTGCTTTAAAATAGTGCTAAGTATGATAGTCCTTACGGTAAAGAAACGCATCAGGGTCGACAAAAATTTTAGATTATCTCCAGCCAAATTGTATTGTTCCATAAGTCTATCTTTGTAGTGTTGAAAGCCCTGAAATTATTGACACAATATATTATATACAGATTTTAAGAAAATGATTGGACCCCAGCGTTTCACATTACTTGATTCTTCATTTTGATCATGGTTTATTTAAGCACTAGCTGATGCCCGCAGCTTCGCCCGCGTGGATTGGTCAGATCGCCTGCAGCATCAGGATTGAGGAGTTGGACTCCAAATTTTTTATGAAACAATGTCGCAAAGTTCCTCTATCGATTAAAAAAAGAAATGACGCAAATCGGTTCAGAAATCTCGGAGATTTCGGTGTACATAGGTAGAAAAACACAACTCCCTTTTTAAAAGTCGGTTAAAAAAGTAGCCTATTTTACGCCCTGGTCAATCCTCTACTTGCCTGTGAAAGTCCCGTCAAAATCGGATCAGCCGTTCCAAAGATTAGCCTTTTCAAACAGACAGACAGACAGACAGACAGACAGACAGACAGACAAAAATTTTAAAAACGTGTGATTCAGTTATGGTATCGTTCAAATAACCATATGAGCTTAATATGAGGTAGTTATTTCGAAATTACAGACAGACACTCCAATTTTATTTATTAGTATATAGATATCTTGAGTGAAGTAGGATGTCCGAGTATTTAAAAAACCAAATCATCAGTTCAGCAGTTACCACCGTTCACGTTTATCATCATCATCATAAATCGATACATGCCCATTCCTGGACACGGGTTTCTTATAGGGATGTCCACTGCCCACACTTGATGGTCATGCACCACCTAATCCAGTGACTTCCTGCGATTCGCTTGATGACCACAGTCCATCTAATGGAGGGTCTTTCCATGCTACGCTTTCCGGTTTGAGGTTGCCATTCTAGCATTTTGGGACTCCAGCGTCTTTCGAACTATGTCACCAGCCCACGGCTTCTTGTGCTTAGCAACCTGTGAACTATTTTGGTTATTCTGGTTCTTCTACTGATCTCCCCATTTCTGATGATTACTTAGAGAAACTCCAAGCCTTACATCTTTATGACTGGACTGAACTTGTATCAATTGTGCGTGTGATCTCAATTAAAGCTGAGAACTTACCAATAAGTAATTTGAAGAACATTTCTCAAGCAAAGACAGAATTTTTACTACCATCGGTTGCTTTAACTGTTCAACAAGCAGCGATATTTCAGCGTCCCTTTCACGCCAGTACTTGTATTCTGCAACGGGACCATTGCCTTCTCGAGTCTATTATAAACAAAGTTTTATTACGTATGATATTATATTTTCTATAGTTAAAGCTATGGATTTCATATATGTAACCATTTTTTTAAGAAACAAGTCCATACTAATATTATAAACTAGCTGATGCCCGCAGCTTCGCCCGCGTTGATTGGTCAGATCCCCTGCAGCATCAGGATTGAGGAGTTGGACTCCAAATTTTTTAGGAAACAATGTCGCAAAGTTCCTCTATCGATTAAAAAAGAAATGACACAAATCGGTTCAGAAATCTCGGAGATTTCGGTGTACATAGGTAGAAAAACACAACTCCCTTTTTGAAAGTCGGTTAAAAAAGTAGCCTATGTTACTCCCTGATCAATTCTCTACTTGTCTCTGAAAATCCCGTCAAAATCGGTTCAGCCGTTCCCAAGATTAGCCTTTTCAAACAGACAGACAGACAGACAGACAGACAGACAGACAAAAATTTTAAAAACGTGTGATTCAGTTATAGTATCGTTCAAATAACCATATGACCTTAATATGCGGTAGTTATTTCGAAATTACAGACAGACACTCCAATTTTATTTATTAGTATAGATATGAAAGCAGGTTTGTCTCTCTGTCTGTCATTATTTTCTGTTCTTTTCCTATGTACCTTCTTATACCCGGCTATTGTGTGTTTTAATTTTGTGATAACTCTTCGTTGGAGACTGTTGTGGTGTGTGTGCTTTGTATTTGTGTTACCTATTGCTTATTTTTAATACTGTGTCTCTCCATAAAAAAAAAATCTGTTTGACTGCTAGATTTTCACGGTCCACCTGTTCAACCAATTTGACGAAATTTGGTACAGGGATAGCTTGCATCTTTTTTGTCCCGGCAAATTCCCACGGCATTTAAGAAATCTAAATCCACACAGGCAAAGTCACTGGCATCATCGATTTGGCACCAAGATAGCTTGCATATTAGAAACTTCGCAACCCTCTGAGCGATGTCGGTTACTCTGGTTCTCCTATGGATCTCCTCACTTCTGATTTGATTACGTAGGAAACTCTAAGCATTGCTCTCTCATAGCATAATGAGTGACTCTGAATAAACACTTACTTTGCTCAAACAAGCAGATATTGTAGCGTCAATATGCGTCTGCCACATAACGACTGCCTCTTCCAGCTGTGCAGTAAGCGCAGCGTCTATAAACTGCACGTGGTCCTCCTCTTGCTCTTCCAAAAGCGCTGGTATATTCGGCATTGGGAGTTGAATTTCACCCTCCATATGCTGTATCGTCCTAGAAATATTTAGATAAGACTCAGAAAATACATAATTGGAAAGACATCGGGTTATGTAGGATTTTACTTAGGTACTAAAATCCCGCGGTTGCCTAAGCGCTTTTTAGGAGGTTCCGAAATCTCTTCCGAACACATAGGTATTAGGTATATATATTAGACGTTAGGACGTTAAAATGATACATTTTCGTACTAGTGATAAGTATGGAAGTTTGCCTATTAGTGTGTAAAGGGTAATCAGAATTTTACGCGGGCCAAGCAACAAGCAATATGGATGATCCCCCCAGCGCAGTGGTACGCGCTGTCTTATTAGTGCGGTCCCGGGTTCAGGATTTTATAATTTCTTCTGGTCTGGTCTGGTGGGAGGCTTCGGTCGTGGCTAGTACCTAAGTAAGTAGTGCCGCCAAATAATTTAGCGTTCCGGTACGATGCCGTGTAGAAACCAAAGGAGTATGGGTTTAATAAAAAACTGCAATAGCCCTTTCAGGTTAGCCCGCTTCCATCTTAGACTGCATCATCACTTACCACCAGGTGAAAGTGCAGTCAAGGGCTAACGAATATGCTGTATACGAATAAAAATATTGTATTGAAGCAGGCGTTACTTTGCGGAAGTCCATGATATACAAGGAACCAAGAGCTAAATTGGTTATAGTTCGCTAAACCATTATTATTACTGGGCTTAGCGGATTATAGCAAATTAATCTTTTGGTTCCTTGAATAAAAAATACAAGTATATTAACTAAAATACATTATAGAGACGGCTCGCAGAAGTGACATGTCAGATAATGCGGAAAGTTGTACGATATGTTCCGCACTAGACGCTCGCACGTCGGATATTAAACTTGTGTTGAAGTTTCGTAAGCTTCCGACGTTTTAGTTCTGATGTTTTAATGATATAGTTTCTACTCATGCTAACCTCATGAGGATGAATTCAGAAAATGATTACTTACTTATGCACATTTGATTCCCGTTATTTCTTATGGGAATACTGTATTGATCTACATTATTGCTGTAGCATTATTTTTAAAGTATTTTTGCTTATTATACCCTGTCATAATTATTTATAAATATTATTATCTCATTTATTACAATCATATATTTATTTTATTTGTTTATTTGTATTGCCGTAGTACAGAATAATATAATGGTACTTACTTGGTTTTAGTTATTTAGTATTTTTCAAAACCGCAATGTATATCGATCAAAAACTGGGTTCAATGACCCCCCTACTAAGCAATAAGGCCGTTTTTAGTTTATAATTTCTTGTTTTGTCTCGGATTTTTTCTTGTTTTTGTACAAAAAGATCTTCAGTCTATCTATTTACGACACGGCATTGAAATGGCTAACATGTTTTATTTGCAGACTTATTTTAAGCGCTTACCATTGAACTATTCCAACAAGATTTTTTATGTCCTCTATGACTTCATGCGCTGCTGGTTTCTTTTCCTCCAAGATAGTTACATCTGTTTCGGAAGCAATTACCGGTGATAACGTCGGAGAACTTGGTCTTGAAACTTTTGATGGCGGTTGAGGAACGATTGTTTCAGTACGCATATTCTTAATCCTACATTAGGAAACATAGTATTACTGTACACTTCAGATTTATATTTATTTCAAGGCTCTATCTCATCGTGAAGTTAGGTACCTACTTAGTTTAAAATCGAATGCAAACCTCGTACCGAACACACACACAAACAAACTAACAAATTGTTGGAGAAAAAGTGAGCAAATATTGCATTGTCATATCAGTTCCAATCTATATTTAAAATTTCAAGTCTCTAGCTCATCGGGATATCATGGGCCATGTTAGTTAAAAATAGATTGCATTATTTGTAGAGAACAGACATACAGACCGACAAGAAACTGAGTTAAAAACGTGTTTAAAAGAAAGAGACCTTAGGTTCAGAACTTAAAAAAAACCGGCCAAATGCGAGTCACACTCGATGGTTCCGTACTTGGGTATTTTTTGGGCTCTGGACGGACGGACAGACAGACACACAACAAAGTGATCCTATGAGGGTTCTATTTCTCCTTTTGAGGTAAGGAACCCTAAAAATGTTAAATTACCTTCGTTCCGCGTTTTCTCCTCTAGCTACATTAGACATCCATCGATAGTCTGACGGACGAAGATAGTTTATCTGTAAAAAATACTTAAATCATATCGCTCAGGAAAACAAAACTATATCTATCCATTCTATTGAGTGAAGTCAGTCGTCACAGCATATAAGCATTACTTTTATCCCGGAAAATCAACGAGTTCCCACGAGATTTTTAATGCGAATACATGCGAACGAAGTTGCCGGCATTAGCTAATTAACTAGTATTTAAGAAGCGATTTTATGCAACACAGCATTTAATACCTATCCAATTAAGTACCTACCTACCTTAAATACATTGTGCATGTAATATAGATCAATATGGCCCTTCATAGCATGTAATTTAAATGAATATATTCGAAGATATTACAGATTTAAAATGCAGGGTCATAGCGGTTGCGTAATGAAAAAAAGCTGTGAGCGTTGTATACATATAAAGACATTCTGTAGTATTTAGTATCAGTATTGCACCCGTGCGAAGCCGGGGTGGGTCGCTAGTTAAGCAATAAAAGGATGTTTCCAAAAGGAATATTTACTTCTGAGAGCGAGTCATCGGTCTGATGATGTTGTCCGGCATACGAGACTTGTCTTGAGATAACTGTCGCCGATTGTTCCACTGGCATCGTAGCCGTGATCTCACGGAATTGTTTCTCAAACAGTGGGACGAACGTCTGTAAAAGGAAACTAAAAACATACACTAACTAATAAAGTATACTAATCTATATCTATACTAATACATATTATAAAGAGGAAACCTTTGTATTTTTGTATGTTTGTGTTGAATAGGCTCAAAAACTACTGGACCGATTTCAAAATTTCTTTTACCATTACTTAGAGGGATTTTTCCGAATCCGTATAGGCTATATTTTATCCCGGAAAATAGAAAAAATAAATGTCCACCCGTGCGAAGCCGGGGCGGGTCGCTAGTGGCTTTATACTTAGATTCAACTCTTAGACGAAATTTAATAATAATAGTAATCTAATAGTAATTAATTATAATTTGGTTTAACTGTGAATATAACGCAAGGAGACTTGCATGCGTGAGAGCTCATAGTGTTTTCAAAAGTAGGTATGTGAAAGTACCAATTCGCATTTGGCCAGAGCGTGATGGACTATGGTCAACCCCTTTCAATTCTGAGAGTAGACCAGTGTTCAGTAATGAGCCGGCCCTGGGTAGATCATGATCACTGTCAACAACTCAATATATATAAAAATCCTCGATAGCTCAACGGTTGAGGAGCGGGATGAATTCCGAAAGGTCGGCGGTTCAAACCTCACCCGTTGCACTATTGTTGACTATTGCACAAAAAAAAAAAGTATGAAATAGTAAAGATAATCTTACCTCTTTCAGCTGCGACCCCAAGCTCATCAGCACCTTCCCAGAAATGCATCCCACGAGTATATACTTTGGCATTTTTAGTTTCGTTACTTTGGGTGTGTCATCCAGAGGGATTTCATCCTGAGTCTGCCTTGTAAAATAGAGGTAGCGACGGTTCCGATGCGTATTTAGAGGTGTTAATGCACCAAAAATTGGTACCAGTTTTGGATATTGGATTATCCGAGGGACTGATCTCTGAGGAGAAAATGGTTTATATTGTATATTTTTTCTGTCTAATAAAATTTGTTTAACACGCCTTACTTTTATGTAAGTTCTAATTATCCTAAATTGAGTACAATAGTATTTTAGTTCTTAACTAAACAATAAATCCTTAAATAACTGCCCTTGCAAACAAAAACCTATTTCATTATTGCAGCTTGTACAAGAATTTGAAATTAACTTACAATCACGGTGTAAAATTCCAAAGTTCCGTCTACATCTGGATCCAGATCTTCAGGAGCTGTGAAATCCAAATAAAAAAATAAACGACTAACCTATATAGATTAATATACGACTAATCTAAACACAGCAGTAACGTAAAGATTAGAAACTTGAAATTTTGACAGTAAGTTCGTTTTTATAACAAACTCTCACTTCATCAAACTCTATAGAATAGGTGGTCTCCATATTGTGAAATCGGAATGGGTCAAGTGTTCTATAATGTCTCTTTTTTCTTTATTTAGCTACTTACTCTCATTTAAGAAATTAATAAAATCAGTCTTTTATTTAAAAAAAATAAACAGTCTGGGTGTGTCCGTGTTTGGAGTTGATATGTAGGATTTGTCAGATTTCATGGTCTTCAATTGTAAGATACAATGTTTGTTTGAAAGATTTTTAATCATTGCATTTGAGCACGCCCTCTACGCGCCTCTCGCACCTTCCTAAGGTTGACTGGCAGATAAGGTTCCTGAGATTTAAGCCCGCCTTTTCTTTGACTTAGTTGTGCAATAATAAATAAAAAGAAGTCTCATTACGTGGTGGAAAATAGTGGTCTTCAGCGGCTGCTGGTGGCGGTTCCTCTGTTACCAGGTTTATTGAGCTTTTCTTTGCCTCGTCTACATCAGATACATCAGTCACCGCTGCTGCTACGGTTTCTACGTCTTCGTCTGCAAATTATAATTATGTTAGATTAATTTTACTAACAAGAGATATTCAAAAGTCAGAGTCAAAGTCAAAATCATTTATTCAAAGTAAGTAGAATTCGTTTTTACTATTTAAAATTATAATCATCATCATCATCATAATCCTAACAATCAGCATACCGTGATCAACCTATCACCGGCCCACTACTGAGAACTCTTAAATTGAAAAAGGTGTAGGCTATAGTCCGCCACACTGACCAAGCATGGATTGGCAGATTTCACACACCTTTGAGAACATTAAGGAGAGCTTGTAGGTATGCAAAGTTTCTCACAACGTTTTCCTTCACCGTTAAAACAAGTGATCTATACTAATATTATAAAGAGGAAACCTTTGTATTTTTTTATTTTTGTATGTTTGTATTGAATAGGCTCAAAAACTACTGGACCGATTTCAAAATTTCTTTTATCATTACTTAGAGGGATTCTTCCGAATCCGTATAGGCTATATTTATCCCGGAAAATAGAAAAATAAATGTCCACCCGTGCGAAGCCGGGGCGGGTCGCTAGTATTAAATAATTGCTAGATGCATATAACTCCGAAAAGTTAGAGGTGCGTGTCCAGAGTCGAACTCAACCTCTCGAAAAGGAGGTGGACCTTTGAACATCTAGGCTATCACGACTTTGTCACTATTAGCATTAATAAAATCACCTCACCTTCTTCCGGTTCGGAGTCTGAAACAGAACAAATAAAAAAAAATTATTAAGGTTGTAGGTACTCTTTAATTCACATATTTGTAAATTGCTTTACGTTGCATTTGTGATGAGGCAGGAATGTTATGATGCTTATCATAATTTGGATAGCACTTATAGAAAGTTGATGATTAAGTACAAACATAAAAGGACGGTCTATTTTTTTTCGAGCCGAGTGCAAGTTTAATCCTGTTCATCTCCTTCATCCCAACAGTTGAATTCCGCACGCCATGCATTCAAGTTTAACTCAGTTTTATCACGTTGGACTTTGGACACAACTTGCTAAATTATTTTACTAAATACGCCAATCGAACTAAGCTCGCTACTGGACTATACAAGTGTAAATAAAAAAATTATAACACCCCCGACAAGTGAAGGTTACAGTAACTAGAAAAGAGCTGATAACTTTCAAACGGCTGAACCAATTTTCTTGGATTATAGCTAAAAACACTCTCGATCAAGCCACCTTTCAAACAAAAAAACTTAATTAAAATCAGTTCATTAGTTTAGGAGCTATAATGCCACAGACAGATACACAGATGCAACACGTCAAACTTATAACACCCCTCTTTTTGGGTCGGGGGTTAAGAATATGCTTTACATCGGCCCCTATCACTGGTATACTTCGTTGGATAGAATTGGGGCGATACAGAATTTTCAAGTAAGTATAGCTATAAGGATTGGAGAAGGTACCTTTGACGTTTTTTGCACCTTTAGCGCCTTTTCCGCCCTTCGCGCCTTTCGCACCTTTGCCCTTAGCTTTCTGGTCATCCTGTTCAGCCTCCGGTTCCGGCTCAGCATCCTTTTTGCCCTTTTTCTTCTTCCCTTTCTTCTGCGGCACCACTACTACCGGAGGAGGTACAATTCCTAAAAGAGTATCATTGGAGTCACAATTTTGATTAAATCGTTGAAATATATGAAAATAGTAAGTAGAGGATGCCCGTGACTTCGTCCGCGTGGATTTAGGTTTTTAAAGATGCCGTGGGAATTGTTTGATTTTCCGGGATAAAAGTTGCCTATTTCAATTAGGTACAGGGACGCAAGCTACCTCAGTACCTTTCATACAAATCGGTTAAGCGGATGGGTTTTTGGGAATCCCATGGGAACTCTTTGATTTTCCGGGATAAAAAGTAGCCTATGTCCGTCCCCGGGATATAAGCTAACCCTGAACCAAATTCCGTCAGAAACGGTTAAACTGTTGGGCCGTGAAAAGGTAGCAGATAGACAGGCAGACAGACAGACAGACGGATTAGATGATACCCGCGACTTCATCCACGTGGATATAGGTCTTTTAAAATTCCGTTGCCCGCGACTTCATTTACATGGATCTAGTTATTCAAAATCCTGAACTCTTTGATTTTCGGGGATAAAAAGTAGCTTATGTCCTTCCTGTCATGAAAAGCTAGCAGACAAACGGGCAGCGTTGCAGTATCCTCACGGGGCACGTAAATATATTGTATACGTAGCTATATTGTGCAAATTTTGGTGGTGAAGCACTTACCGATATAAACGAATTCACTAAGTTTAGGTATCGTATTGATAGCCTAGTGATTAGGACGTTGGCCTTCTATTCGCGAGGTCAGGGGGTTCGATCCCCGGCACGCACATCTAACTATTCAAGATATGCGCGGTTTAAGCAATCAAGTATCATTTGCTGTAATGGCGAAGGAAAACACGCGAGGAAACCTGCATGACTGAGAGCTCTCCATAATATTCTCAAAGGTATATTAAGTCTGCTAATATCTGCAATGACAGCGTGGCAGACTATGGTAAAAATCCCTTCTCATTCTAAGAGGAGACCCGTGTCCAGCAGCATGATACCGATAATTATAATAGGTCTCTGCCGTACCAATAAATCAGAAAAGGGTTAGAATCTTACGCCATTCAGTATATTCTTTGTCCTCATGAATAAGTTTATCAACGATAATTTTATTGACGTAGAACGTTCGTTTGTTCAACGACAAATCATTAGGCCTAAGAGGCGCTGCGATGAACTTTGCCAAACATTGCTTCATAGCTGGATCTTCGAACATGTCGTAGAACAGGTCCTCATCATCTGTGGCCGTGTAAGCGAGGATACGCTCCTTGATCCATTGTGCACGAGGATCCGTTCTGAGATCTATTTCAATTTCAGCCTCATCGTCTGTGGATTGGTTGTCCAAATCGTCTGGTGTTACATCAACCTCTTGACTTGACATTCTTTAAAACGGAAAAAATTGCGAAGAATTATAAATATAAAACGCAGAAATATGATTCACAATCTCTAACTACTCTATTTACGTAGAAAAGTTAGAGATCTCTCTGTTACATAATCCCATACAAATGACAAAGACAAAAAGTCAGTGGTTGTTGACCATGATGAGTGATTAACCAATTACAAACGAACCTATGTTTTCCTTACTACCACATTTACGACAGTTAAGGCTATCCTTGCCAACGATCCCCCGTCGATTTCCTACGTATGATATTATTGTTCTTATCTCTATCTGCCCTGGTTCGTGCATTCTCGGTTCCTAGATCGGTACATTTGTGATAACCAAATTTCAAATTGCTGTGATTGGCTGAATTTACCATGTTCTTGCTGCGACAGTGAGTTTGAGCCACTAGCGGAACAATGTTAGCCGGTCAGAAATGATTGCAATTAGTCAACCTGTTTGACGTCCGTGTTCTGTTTTCGATTACAAAAAAGAAAAAATTGTTGTTGCAATCATCAATTTTAGCAAATAGTGAAAGAGAGTCGGCCAATCAGAGGTCACAACTACCGTCACACTTTCTGTCACACTATGGCAGTAGGCATACCGAGTAATGAAAACAATTTTTCATTCTGTCTAGGTCGAAGTAGGGTTGCCACCTGGCTCTTTTTGATTTACAGGCTACCACCATCAAAAATACGGGGTTTAGATTTGAAGAAATTTGAAATTTTGAAGTATTTGAAGAATATATATATAGGCGGTGTTTCTCTCTGAAATGCATGGAAAGCCTATTTAGATATTTCAGTTTATTTATAAGTTTTGTATTTTTTCTCTGTATGTTGCCGTATCTTGATTGGTGAACTGTGTTTGCAATGTGGTTTTAAATAAAAGATTTATTTATTTAAATAGCTTTTAAAAACTCTTAGTGTTGTAAAGCAAAATGTTATACATTTCATGCATACAATCTTCTCATTTCAACTTAAAATTACATTTAATTTGTAATTCCACCTTCACAGTATCAATACTATGGCCGTAGCCAGGAATCGATTGCGGGAGAGGTTTTATTAGGGCCGGAACTGAATCCTGTCATGAGGAAAAAACATTCGCTCAACTTTATGGGCTAATTACCTGGTTAGTGGAATTTCGCCTTTCAATTTGACAGTGAGATAAAATACAACAATAAAAAAGCGCGAGCGCAGTGAGCGTAAGTGTTTTTGGTTCAATACAGAAAAAATTAAAATGAAAGGGAAACGAGTGTAGCTATAGCAAGATTTTATTTTTAAAGCTTCCTATCCATACTAATATTACGAATACGACAGTATATCTATTTGCCTATCTATTTGTTAACCTTTCACGGCCCATCTTCTTTACCAAAATTTTGGTACTTACTATTCAGAGGTAACTTGCATCCCAGACATTTTTTTTAGGCGGCTTTTTAGCCCGGAAAATCCCCCACGGAATTTTTAAAAATCTAAATTCATGCAAACGAAATTGCGGGGTTTACACCAAGTAATAGAAATTCAAAGCGCGAGTGAAGTGAGCGCGAAATGTTTGATATATTTCCAAAAAAAAATTGGTAAGCAAATGCAAGAAATAGTGTAAGTATTATTTTAGGCTTAGGTTTTTGAGTATTATTTTAGGCTTCCCAGGCGCAGTCGCCATTTCGAAATTTCTGGTCTGGTGGGAGGCGTCGGTCATGGCTAGTTATATGGTTAGTATGGCCCTAACGGCCAAGAAATTAGACTGCATCATCACTTACCACTAGAAAAGATTAAAGTCACGGGCTAACTTGTATAAAAAAAGGCTTACATCCTCAAACCAAGCCCCGCCGCCTTGGCTACGACCATGATCAATATCGAGTGGGTTTCGGCTACGCATTGCCGCAAAAGGAAAATATTCTTTCTACTGGACATAACGTCAGTGTTTGATTTCGCCAGCCAGCTCCTGCTGAATTTGTAAAAAACCGGCCAAGTGCGAGTCAGACCCACGCACCGAGGGTTCCGTATTCGGGTATTTTTTCCGACATTTTACTCGAGAAATCAAAAACTGTTATGCATTAAAAAAATATGCATAAAAATAAATAAAAATCTGTTTTAGAATGAACAGGTAAAGCCCTTTCATATGATAACCCACTTGATATATGTAGTTATCTTACTTTGAAAATTGAAAATACTAATATTTGTTCATGAACACATGACAGACGGATAGAAGGACAGACGGACAGACGGAAAGACTGATAGACTGACAGACAACGAAGTGATCCTATAAGAGTTCTTTTTTGCTTTTGAGTTACGGAACCCTAAAAATATTTAGTTTTATTTGCCCCGTATTTTATTTTCATAATTACAGGTTTCTGTATCCTGAAATACGGGGTAACCAGTAAAATACGGGGCCTCTGGCAACCCTATTCGGAAAACACTGTCACATTCAAGTTAATGTCAAATATTTTGTTTTCAATTACAGAAAGCTGCATCAATCATTATTACAATATTTTCTTTGTTGTGATTGGCTGAATTTTTGAGTTTCAGCCAATAAACAGACTGTTTGCCAATTAAACGTCATAACAATATAAATGCCAGAAAGTTTAACCAAATAAAACAAACTTAATGAGAACCTAGTGAGAATGCAAACGGCACACAATTTATAATACATATTATGTTAGTCGTATATAATAGATATTATAGTAGTCGTTCACTTTGGTAATAGTCAGATTGTCATCAGTAAAATTGATATTGGTCGATATATCGTAAATTATTGTTTCGGTGACAAATATTTTTATTATCTATTTATCTTTGAACAGAATGGAATAGAATGAAATGAAATGGAATACAATGATAAATTTTTATTCCTGTAAACTTTTAGGTAAACTTCAAAGTGTTTTTGGATGGTCAGAAAAATTTACCACTGGTTCGGAATGCCGATCCTACGTTTTCTAGGGTTTCGTACCTCAAAATGAAAAACGGAACTCTTATAGGATCACTTTGTTGTCTATCTCTCTGTCTGTCGTGTGTGTCAAGAAAACCTCTAGGGTACTTCCCGTTGACTCAAAACCATGAAATTTGGCAGGTAACCTAACTGCGTAATTTTGGGTAGTTTTTTTAATCGATAAAGAAAGTTTGCGACATTGTTCAATAAAAAATTTGGATTCCAACTCCTCAACCCTGATGTTGCAGGGGACCTGACTACTAAAGCTAATGGGATTTAAAAAGTGTCGATTATTAATTGATATTGAAGGTATCTATACCAAGTAAACACTTTGTCGTTGACCTCAACCCTGATGCTGTAAGAAATTGCATTCCTAAATCCTGGTGATCCCTCGGGATTTGAAAAGGATCATCCGTTTAAATATTCTTACGTGATACAGAAACAAGTTGCATCCCGGGGACGGGCTATTACGGAGAGGCAACTTTTGTTCTGGGAAATTAAAGGATCGGGATTTTTAAAAACCTAAATCCACGCGAGCGAAGCTGCGGGCATTAGCTAGTTGTAAATATATTTAGAAGCTACTATAAGATAATAGATAAGGTACTTATTTCCTTATATTTTTATTGTATGGCAGCGCGCGGTTTTAAATTATAAATTGCACGTCCTGTCCTTTTCTGTAATACATTTTTTTCTCAATATCTACCGCTTTATCTCATAGCAAGAGTCCGTAAGACATAATACAGTGAAAATAAGCAAAATATACAATTTTTGCAGTTTCCACGTCAGTACCTGTCGAATTTTTCTAACAGTGTAAGCAGCAGAGCTGAGTTTACCATCAAGTGTTGATATGTGGGTGTTCCATAGAAGCTTTGCATCTAACATTATACCGAGAAACACGGGGTTCTCCTTTATTTTCAACATATGATTATTTATCAATGAATTTATGTCATTTAAGGTCCTGGTTTTGGGCAGTGTGAATTCAACACACTTAGATTTCTTTGCATTTGGAAGTAAATTGTTAGCAATAAATCAGAGAGTGACCTGTGATATGGCATTACATATAGTATCAAATTAAATTGTCAAAAATTATAATATTAAAGCTGTGCGTATTGCGTGAGGAATAGGTTGCAAGAGAGTTGCAACTTGCAGGGTTTGATGCATGCGCTATTGCCAGCAAACATGAGACATATTTTTATCTACAGGCAACGTCTACGCATAACGGTAGGTAACGCATACGTCTAACGCAAGTTGAAATGTACCAGTGTATTTAGTTAGACCTATCGACAAGTTTGGAGTTGGGTGCAGTCTAAATGTGGCCTGTGTGTTTAGACTGTCAGTTTCTGTCAGTTTCACGTGTCGTCCCCCGCACTTCACCACCCCGCTTGCACAAATCGAGACAGCACGAAATTTTCAAGATTTCTGGGTGTAATTTCTGGTTTTCGTAGTTCCCACATAATTATAACAATATAAAATATATAACGATAATTTTTTTACTACATAATATTCATTAAATTTTCTAGGTCTGTGGTTTTTCCAAATTTCATTAAATTGCTTCGTTGTCTAGAAAAACGAGCACAAAGTTGGGCCTTTTTTTAAAAAAAAATACAAATCTTTGAGCCCCTGTAATTTTAAAACTACATATTTTTAGAAAAATCTAAAACACCACAGACACAGATATTAGTTTCTAGACTATGTCTGCAAAATTTCATGGACTTTGGTTGCTTAATATTCAAATGAAATGGGAACTACGATTGTATGGAGTAAGTGACGGAGAGAGCTCTGTTAAGGAACTTCTAAATAAAATGTCGAGGCGGGACGTGACTGGCAGGCGTCAAATGTTTGACGCAGGTGGACTACCTACTTTTCTATGATTTCACGTCACCATAACCTAGTCGACGACCTGAAGAAGGTGGCGGGGAGCGGGTGGATGAGGAAGGCGGAGGACCGTGTTTGGTGGCGCGCTCTTGGAAAGGCCTATGTCCAGCAGTGGACGCATACAGGCTGATGGATGGATGAATGGATGGATAACCTAATATTTGACAAATCGTCGATTCACGATCAAACCGAGAGTTCCATCACTCTAGTTCACCCTTTGACTACTCTATTACAGAATTATTAGCTGCTCGTTTCCTCATTAGGCTCACCTATCTTAAGTCATAGTTACAACTAGCCATGCACCTAGATCTTGGCTTAGTCCAACTTTAAAAACCGGAAAACATAGACTTATATATTATATATCTATTAAAACATTTTTAATCAGAAAGCAATCCATGTCTTTGGGGAGAAAGCAAATACAAAATTTCAACTTACCTTTATGACCTTATATAATCAGATTTACCTTAAATAAGATTTATTTTAATAATCAAATAAAGCTAGTTTAAGACTTAACTAATATTAAATTATTAATTCCCTGCTATTTTCACATTTTTTCTAATTTCTTTAAATCCATGCGTTGCTAAGAAAACAATAGAATATTTTGTTGATATTTGGTTGGCATGGTGATCGCTTCCTGTGCAGGAAATCAAGTGAAATCCGGAAGTGCAAGGATACATGTTTGGATACAGGTTATAAATAGATATTATACCTCATTGCTTCGTCCTTTGAGATTAGGTATACATTGTAGTAATACGTCTAAGTATTGCCTACCATGGAAATAGCATATTATATGTATATTATATTAAACAGTATTTATTTCATACTAGATGATGTCCGTGACTTCATCCGCGTAGATTTAGATTTTTGTAAATCCCGTGGAAACTATTTAATTTCCCGAGATAAAAACGCAAGCTACCATTGTATCTTTCGTATAAATCTGTTAATCGTATGGGCTTGGAAGAATCCCATGAGAAATCTTTTATTTTCCGGGATAAAAAGTAGCCTATGTCCGTCCCGTGCGGATGTAAGCTAACTCTGTACCAAATTTCATCACAATCGGCCAATCTGTTAAGCCGTGAAAAGCTAGCAAGGAGACAGACAGACGCACTTTCGAATTTATGATATACTATGGATAGTATGGATTAACTTTCCATAACATTCCATATCTAGCGTATAGAATATTGTAAATTGAAAATTCAAAAAGAGTAAACGCAGAGTTTCTTGCTGGTTCTTCTCGGTAGGACGGCATTCCGAACCAGTGGTAAATTATTTTGACGGTCGAGTGGCCCAAACTTATACCTTGGACCACTTGGGGTGACTTTCTTTTACTTATCATGAATGAATACCAAGATGTAAATGAGCGGGTATATTTCAGAAATAAACACAAAGATTTTGTAAAAATATTTATTTAAAAATAATTCGTTTTTGAGGTTTGGCATGCGATTAAAAGCTAAAAAATTGTGTATATACTTAACTAAATTCAAAAATATATAGATTTTTTTTTAATTTACAGATTAGCGCTTTGCTGCTGCAATCAGATTTACTGGCAATGATGCAACATAAGATGGAGCTGGCCTGCCTAGAAGATGTCTATTCACTCTTGACTTGAAGGTACCTATATTTAATATACCTATTATTATTCTATAACTAATACAACATAACAATGCATTGCTTTCTTATTTTATTTACATTAAATAACTCTAATTTATAATCTAAGAACCTCATTTTTTCTACCTTCTAAAACAAAAATCTTTTTGCTGGACTAATTTTTGGGTATCCATAGTTTTTATCTTCATCAGTGTCAAACTTTTCTATTTTTGAATTAAAATTTGAAACACTTTGCACACTATTTTGATTTGGTATTAAATTGCCCACTGACTTCTGAGGAGCTGAATATGAATTTGGTCCATCATACAGAAATCGTGGTTTCTCAATATTTGCTGTTTTAGAGTGATCCACTGTAAAATCCACATCAGTGGCTATTATATCTTGTTGACGGATGAGATTTGCATTTTCGTTGGATGATCTTTGTTTCGGTTCATTATAATCATTTATTTGAAAAGTGTTTACAGTCTTTTGTTTTTCTCTTTCATCTTCCAGTTTATAACCTAAAGATGGGATCAACTCATACGCTGAGAGACGTGACAATTTATCATTTTGAGAAAATGTTCCGCTTGCCAAATTGTTGGCAATTATGTTTTGAATATCGTTAATTTGAGTATCTGTACTTAGTTCATCATCATTGTTCAAGTGTGTATAAATGTAATATGTTTGGTCCTTTTTGTACTTTATTAATTTGTCATCGTCCAGTGGATGTGGTATTGTTCCAACAATGTTGTCTTGTAATTGTGCAGTAATACCATTTTTAGGTAGTTCGAGTGTATTCATAAAATCATTAGCAGAACTTCCTTGATCTGTTGTTTTAGGACTGTTGTAATTTGATTGGAAATTATTTTGGTCAACAGTGTGCGACTGAATAAATTCATAATCTGCCTTCGATTTATTTATAATGTTATTGTTAATTGTATTACTATTCGCACTATTTTCTACGGAGGACTTAGCTTGAATATCATTGTTTGATAACTTGTAGTTAGCCGGGAATAGCGAGTTATATATTTGTTTACTTACAACTGGAACTGGGAGCTGGTAAAGTTGTCCACTGTAGAGCTTATCAGAGTTTATATTTAAATCTGTCAACTCATTATTCCCAGATACTTGGAAAGGTGGCAGTTCGTTTTGTTTCTGTTGTGGAGTGTGCTGCTGTTGCGGTATCCTATGCTGTTCACGTTGGTTTTGTGAAATACTGTTTATATTTTTTGTATTTCCATAAGTGTTTGATGTCGTTGAATCTGATGGAGATGGAGCCCTCAGGTTAGCTAATCTATAGTTAGACGAATAATTTTTTGCTGAAAATTGTGATGATGTTAACTGCGATATGTCATTTGATATTCGTTGCAATTCCTCATTATTCACATTTTGAAACTGCGGTTGTGTAGGTGTGGGTTGTGTGGTAGCAATACTTTGTTGTACTATGTTGTTATAATCCTTTGCAGCATTGATAGAGTCTATCAATAACGAAAACACCAAATCCTGTGAATCAGAAATATTAGAATTTTTATT
This sequence comes from Maniola jurtina, assembly GCF_905333055.1. Classification (NCBI taxonomy): domain Eukaryota; kingdom Metazoa; phylum Arthropoda; class Insecta; order Lepidoptera; family Nymphalidae; genus Maniola; species Maniola jurtina. Next base: position 3,759,057 of record NC_060048.1, on the reverse strand, counting down.
CCAAATTAATTTGCCAATCGGAATGACGCTGCCACCAGTATCTTTAGACACCTTATTTGACAATAACCAGCTATTGCTATTACCTGTACTCAAAATTTCTAAGTTTTCAGAATCACTTGTGCTACGATTCCTAAATAACAAATCAGCGATGTTTTCTGGAATGGTAATTTTTAAAGAAACGGTTCTCTCTATAGTATTTGGACGACGAGTGGATTCTTCAAAATATGGCAAGTTAGAAATTTTGTTGGTATTCTGATTAACATTCTCAATGGATTCAATGGGTGGTTCTAAATCTATTGACGGAGCTGCGATCAGTCTAGAACTTTTCTGAAGTGGTGGGGGTTGTTCTAATGTTAGTTTTTCATCGCTCTGTGTATCTGAGCCTGAGTATAAATAGTTATCAATTGGATAGTCAACTGATTGAACATTCTGATTAAAATGTTGAAATTGTACAGGTGACGCTGTCTCTAATACATTGTTTGTATCCTTGACAATACCATCTACGGTTGTACCTAATTTGTCTTTGGTTAAAATATCAGAAAAAGCCAAATTATTGTTATCAGCATTAGGTCGCTTGTTAAGGAAGAATGATGCTTTATTGTCATTTACTGCCAAAAATGGCCTAGGTGAACTAGCTGCAGCCACTAATTTGCTATTTTCAAGAATTGGTGATAAGTACTGTCGAGATATTTGTATATCGTTCCCTGGAGGTGGAACATACAGTCGAGAGGATGGCTTAAAAGTAGTAGGGACTAAATATAATAGGGCTGGTTTTGTTGGAGAGGGTGTAGGAAGGGGATAACCTGTAAATGTTTGTGATGTAGTGGATGGCACGAATTCTATGTCTGGAGTATCTTTTGATGTCGTGAGAATTTGATCAGATATTTGAACTGTTGGAACATTATAAACATATGAATCATCAGTAGTTTTTGTTGCCACTTGTCGTTGGAAGGATGCATTTCTGTTATTACCAGTAATATCAGCAATGATTTTCCCCAAAAAGTTTGCAGGCCTATTGTATGTGTATGGAGTCGGTTCAACGATCAATTTAGAATTTCTAGAAGGCCTTACTATCCACGTTTTAAATGTGATTCGGGATTTGGGGTTACCATTCATGGAATCTTTGATAATTCTACGAAATGCTAAGGTTTTAGTTATGATTCCTGGAGGTGAATCACTACTTACCGAATTTTGTTTTGTGTCATTTCCTGTTTGTCCAACATTTAAAAATCTTGCTCGTGTGTTTTTGTCGGAATTGAATTTTTCTTGGTTAATCTTTCGATTTAATTGCTGTTTTGAAAATTCAATGCCTAATTCTATCTGTTTGCTTTTACTTAGGCGGCTGTTGTTAAATTTTTGATTTGATGTTACGTAAGTTGATCCAATGTTTTCTTTCACCTTTTCTTGTGGTTTGTTGGGTTGTGTACGTTGTATGCTTCTTTGATAGACTTCAGTGGGTCTTACTGATTGTGAGTTTTGACTATATTTAATTACATCAAGACTGTTAGCTTGAGAGCTCTTTCCAGAATGACTATTCAAAGTAAAAGCACTGTTTACGTTATTTAAATTTCCTGTGCGGTTTGGTATCTGATAAGGTTTACTTTGTTTTTGATTTTGACTAAAGGTGTAGTATTGTGTACTAGGTGTAGAGGCTGCAGTGGATATGTCAGCTGTTGAGTATTGTACTGAGTTTTGGTAGTTATTTCTTTGTGCCTGATTCGTCTGAAAATATGCACTGTAAGGATTTCTATTAAAATTGTTAAGTGAAGCTCCATTATAAAACTGGTTTGATGGTGGTTTATATTCTTGCATCACAATTAGATTATGTTTAGCATACGTTTCATCATAAGGATTTCGCATTGGATGGCTTATCATTTTTTTTATGTCTGTCATGAATTGCGTTCCCAATTTCAGATTCACAAATTTCTCTTTTTTGGTTTCAAAGAGTTCTCTAGACTTTTTACAATTCACTTTCATCCACCAGTCACACACTAAGACAGCTTGATTGAACAAAGTTCCATTTGGGCATATAAAAGACTGGAAGCTATATGTCGAGCCAAGCGTGCAGACTCTAAAAACTTGGCAGTTGGTTTCTACGTCAGCGTAATATCCTGAAAAACAAATGAATAATTGTAATTTATTGTTCTACTTCTAAAACTAATTAAATAACTAAGAGCCTGTTTCACAAATGCCAGGTAAACTTTATATGACGAATACATTTGATGTTATGACAGTTTCTGTATTGGGAATCTGTCAAAATGTCAAATTTATCCGTTACGATTAGAAAATGGTTATCTGGAGGATGTGACACATGCTTTAAGTCTCACCTGGTCTCCTCTTTGAGGGTATTATGTAGTTATACTTCTTTTACAAAATGGAAAAACCAGTTGAAAGTCAAAATAAAATTGTTTTCAATGGCCTATTGTATAGTGTTTCAACCTAATGAGTTTTAAATAAATAAAAATTAAAACCAATGCATTTTATAAATAGCACAGGAAGCAATTTACTCTTCCTTGTTTACTGACTGATATTATGTGTTATTTTATGTTAATGGCGCCGAGTATTTATTCATCCAAGATGGCGCCATGCATATAGAACGCGACTACAACGCGATTCGATCGTGTTTGCAGAGTGTTTTATTACTATAATTAATTAATTCAGGTTTATAAATACTATTTGCGCCATCTATCAGCAGTTCTCACCACCCAACTTGCTTGTTTTTTTGTTTTTTAACCCCCGACCCAAAAAGAGGGGTGTTATAAGTTTGACGTGTATCTGTGTATCTGTGTATCTGTCTGTGGCATCGTAGCGCCTAAACGAATGAACCGATTTTAATAAACTTTTTTTTGTTTGAAAGGTGGCTTGATCGAGAGTGTTCTTAGCTATTATCCAAAAAAATTGGTTCAGCCGTTTAAGAGTTATCAGCTCTTTTCTAGTTTTCTTGTAGAAAAGAAGGTTAAATAACCGTTAGGTTCATAATATTATGTCAATTGACAAATGTCAAGCTGTCAAGATGGACGTTGCCTAGATACATAATTATTTATTTGAAAATGATGTTTTGGAAAACTCAGATACTTTGGATTGTAGGCGCGGAATAGTCCAAGAAAATCGGTTCAGCCGTTTGAAAGTTATCAGGTCTTTTCTAGTTACTGTAACCTTCACTTGTCGGGGGTGATATAAATTTTTAATTTACACTTGTAGGAATAGTAGCCAGGTTGTTTATCTTGTTATAACAAGTGTAAATTAAAAATTTATAACACCCCCGACAAGTGAAGGTTACAGTAACTAGAAAAGAGCGGATAACTTTCAAACGACTGAACCGGTTTTCTTGGATTATAGCCTAAGAACACTCTCGATCAAGCCACCTTTCTAACAAAAAAAAAACTAAATTAAAATCGGTTCATTAGTTTAGGAGCTACGGTGCCACAGACAGATACACAAATACATATGTCAAACTTATAACATCTCTTTTTGGGTCGGGGGTTAAAAAAGCCTCTTTTTAGCTCACCTGGATCTTTGCCAGAGCATGTGAATGAAGTCCTGGGTATAGCGTCCAGAGTGGGGTAATCGTTCCCTGGCTCACCCGGCACGGCTAGTCGTATGTCCCATCCGTGGCCATTGTCAAACGGTCGCTGGTTTCTTGGGTTTTGAGCTGTGATCCAAGGAATCGCGAAGCAAGCTGAAATTATATTTAAAAAAAATGTGTTTTTATGGTATAGGCTTATGAATTCCGTTCAAAGTAATCCTAATCACTACCCATATTATCTCTTTTATACTATAATCATGCGAAAGTTTGTATATTTGTTGGTTTATTGGTTTGTCCTTCAATCACGCCGTAACGTAGCAACGGATCGATTTGCTTGGTAGATAGTTAGAGACCTAGATAGTACGGAGTACGGAACCCTCGGTGCGCGAGTCTGACACGCACTTGGCCGGTTTTTTTTGTTCTTTATCATATCCTTCCGTCTGAATTTAGCCATTGCGGCCTATCTCTGCAGAGTTTATCCATCCACGCGAATTTGACTCTCGATTCTTATAATTTGCCAGACTAGCGCTGATGTAGGTATTACTTTTACAATGACATGTCGCAAACCCACCTATTTGTGTAAAGACAGTTTCCCATACGTTTTTACCTTGGGTAGTAATAAGTGAAGTAAAAAACGTTTCAATAACATGAGTAGTACAATTGACAAGTCGACTACCTATTTTGTTAATTGGCTCGATCAGCCATTGTCTGACATTAACCTGTGACAAGGGTAACCAGGGAAATGGGAAAGATAGGATAATTTTATGATTCCTGATTACACTTTTCTCCTTTACCTTGATCACTTACTGACGAAGAAACAGTCAGTTAAGTTACAATGTTGTCGATATTGCGGTTGGACAATTTTATAAAAATACCAACTCGACTAAATGAGTAACTATATAAGGGCTATCAAATAAAAATTGTGTTATATAAAGCTGTCCAAATTAAAATGACACGGGCCAAGCAAAACCGAGTTGCAGCCCGCATAATTAGGGTTCCGTATCCCGAATGGGACCCTATTTACTAAATCTCCTATGTCTATCCGGTGCTCAGGCTGTCAGCAGGTGGTATTTCATGAACGTAATAGAGAGTTGGAATTTTCACAGAGTACCTATGTACTTCTATTGCTGTTAAAGGCACAAATACATAAATGTAATGCGTACAAAATGAGGTCTCACTCGCCATTTTTCAACTGTTATGTCAAAAGTACGATTTTAGTCCTTATTTTATAGATAAACTGTACTTTTGATATGACTTGATACATAGAGTTACAAGTGTAAATTAATATTTATAACACCCCCGACAAGTGAAGGTTACGGTAATTAGAAAAGAGCTGATAACTTTCAAACGGCTGAACCGATTTTCTGGGATTATAGCTAAGAAGACTCTCGATCAAGCCACCTTTCAAACAAAAAAAAAACTAAATTAAAATCGGTTCATTAGTTTAGCAGCTACGATTCCACAGACAGATACACAGATACATAGATACACACGTCAAACTTATAACACTCCTCTTTTTGGGTCGGGGGTTTAAAATTGCGAGTGAGTTCGCATTTTGTACGGGCGATACATAACGATACAAACTCAGCAGAGGCAGCTCACGAATGGGACGTCACACTAATATTATAAAGCAGAAAGTTTGTATGTGTGTGTGTGTGTGTGTGTGTGTGTGTGTGTGTGTGTGTGTGTGTGTGTATGTTTGTTACTCCTTCACGCAAAAACTACTGGACGGATTGGGCTGAAATTTAGAATGCAGATAGATTATACCCTGGATTAGCACATAGGCTACTTTTTTCCCGGAAAATCAAAGAGTTCCCACGGGAATTTTAAAAAACCTACATCCACGCGAACGAAGTCGCGGGTATCAGCTAGTCCTAAATAAATCGATGAGTTGGTAGCCCTACCCAAGACATGTAATCTGTTGAGGTTTACTTACGGAAAAAAGTTTTAAGATTTTCTTGGCATTTGAGGAAATACCTATTGTAGTATCAATTCATCAACGCGGAATAAGTGTAGCAAAACCAGTTTCCCGAAAAGTTTATTACCCTTTTATCTTTTACCCGACAGCGGCGAAGCTCAAAAGGAGGGTTAGTATATGTTTGACCTGTATGTATGTTTGTTCATTCCTATGTCCGTAACTACTAAATCGCTCATCCGATTTTGATAAATGATATGATTAGATTTTTGAAATTTGCCATCTTTTTATTTTTAACCCCCGACACAAGAAGAGAGGTGTCATAAGTTTGACGTGTGTATCTGTATATCTGTCCGTGGCATAATAGCTCCTAAAGGAATGAACCGATTTTAATTTAGTTTTTTTTGTTTGAAAGGTGGCTTGATCGAGAGTGTTCTTAGCTATAATTCAAGAAAATCGGTTCAGCCGTTTGAAAGTTATCAGCTCTTTTCTAGTTACTGTAACCTTCACTTGTCGGGGGTGTTATAAATTTTTGATTTATACTTGTATTACTTACTGGTGGTTATAGCGGCAACAGAAATACGCAGTTTGTGAAAACTTCAACTCTCTAGACTCTAGACTCTACCTATTACAGTTCATGAGATACAGCCCGCTGACAGATTGACAGACATCGGAGGTTTACTAATAGGGTCCTTCCCGTAGGCACCCTTCGCGTTCGGAACCTTAAAAAATATTTGAAGAGTTTCCTACTTACATGTTTTTATTTTTTTTATCCATACAAAACATAATTCGAACCAAATATATGCCATATACATGAGGTAGTATTTTGTTCTGTACATAGTTGTTCTGAAACATTTTTGTTTCGTTCGTCGCGAATATTTAAGCAGATGTCAACAGTCACGTACAAATCTAAGATGTTCCCGATTCAATCTCATGTTGGAATCGATTGGATCACATAAATCATCCCCCGGGGAGCTGTATCAAGGAAATATTTGTTTCTGTCTGCCAGCGATTGCTTGTATTTTTACTCAAATGCAAATATTCTGGCGAAATTCTGGTCCACAGAATTGTATTGGTAATAGAAATGGTATCTGTTTTTAACCCCCGACCCAAAAAGAGGGGTATTATAAGTTTGACGTGTGTATCTGTGTATCTGTCTGTGGCATCGTAGCTCCTAAACGAATGAACAGATTTTAATTTAGTTTTTTTTGTTTGAAAGGTGGCTTGATCGAAAGTTTTCTTAGCTATAATCGAAGAAAATCGGTTCAGCCGTTTGAAAGTTATCAGCTCTTTTCTAGTTTTCTTATAAAGGTTTTTGTGTCGGGGGTTTTTAAATTTTGAGTTATCTTTTCCAATGGCAAATTATTTTGACGATTCAAAAGCACTTGTTAAAGTTTACATGAATAAAAATCTATTCTATTCTATTCTATTCTTTAATACCTTGCTGGGAGAATGTGTCGCAGATATTTAGCTAGATACTACATAGATACTCGTAGATACATACGAGTATCTATGTAGTATGTACCCAAGTTATTTGCCGAAAAAGGCGATGATAACCTAGTGGTTAAGTTGTCAGGCTCTTATTCGGGGATACAGAGTTCAATCTCAGGCACGCACCTCTAAGTTTTCCGAGTAAGAAAACCTACGTCTCAACCATTATTAAGTTATCACAGCTATTAAACACAACAAGTGTAAATTAAAAATTTATAACACCCCCGCCAAGTGAAGATTACAGTAACTAGAAAAGAGCTGATAACTTTCAAACGGTTGAACCAATTTTCTTGGATTATAGCTAAGAACACTCTCGATCATTACCTTTCAACCAAAAAAAAACTAAATTAAAATCGGTTCATTAGTTTAGGAGCTGCAATACCACAGACAGACACACATCTTCACAGATACACACGTCAAACTTATAACAGCCCCTCTTTTTGGGTCGGGGGTTAAAATTAAACTTACTTAAAACCACGAACCTCCACATCGCGTCACGCCACAAGCACTAAACGTTCACAAAAATATTGACCATTTATTGTTTATTTCTATTATAAATTTGAATAGGATTTATAGCAATACTAAAATACTATGCTATTTCTATCTATTCTAGTAAAATACACTTCGGGTTCGCGGCAAAAGCTTTAATGCCAGGCGATTGTTTATCATGTGAGTTTAAGAATTCCCTTCCACATAATCTAAGGTATCAATCACTTCATTAGAACCATTAGAACTTAGACAGTCATCTGACGTCGTAGCGAAGTACCTAGCTGGAATTTGTAAAGCAAGGGCGTGGATTCTTTGCGTGTTTAACATTTAAAATTAAACTGTACTTATCTTCACCACAACCAAGAGGAATAACCATTTTGCATAATGCGACTCTAATTGCTGCTAAACAATAATCCATAACCATACCACACCATAAGAGAAACTAGATGATATCCGTTATTTCGTCCACGTAGTTTTTAAATAATCCCACGGATACTCTTTTAATTTTCCGGGGTATAAATAAATAATATATATAGCGTTTCCTGGATGCAAAATATATTATGTCATAATTTCGACACGTAATATATATATTTTCGACATTTTTAAGCCAAAATTGAGTACCCATCGAGATAGCTTGCATTCTTGCAACAGATAGGCTGCTTTTATTTTGTAAAATCAACAAGTTCCCATGAGATTTTTAAAATGTTAATCCAATGAGCACTTTACAACTTTTAAATTAAGCAACTTTCATATTAAGAAGTATTTTGAAGTTTTTCTAACATAGGTCCAGATTTTGCAGCTCATCTCTTACACAAGTAGGTAGATGCTGAAATAGAATCATGTCCTTTGATTACTTATTGATTGAAATGAGATAAATTGACTTGATGAGTACCTATAGTACGTCACGACAGGTCGTGATGGCAAGTGGGGTGTGAAAGCCCTACACAGCCCCCACGCTAATCCGGTGCGTGGTAGCGCGAGTGACGTCCAGGTGTGCGGTATATCCCCCCGCCTCATATCCGATTGCCATCTCGACCTGTCGTGTATACCTGTTACGTACATACATAATCTGGGATTGAAATGTAATCGGCGTGCGCTAGAAATCCTCCATTTTGATTGTCATGTGAACGATGCCATGAAAAACCTGCCTGTGTCAATAGTGCGCTGGCAATTATCACATGTTTGTAAGACTATTATAGATAGGTATTTACGAAACCAGGGCATTGGGCAAACATAATTAGATAATAGTGTTAGGTATCATTTGTTTTGTGATAACGACAAACTCTACTAAGCTGTTGTTGGGAGATTGCACATGGCCTCAAAAGCCGCAAACCCACGAGACTCATAATCTGCCTGAGAACATTTTGATCTGGTTCCTCCTTCACCTTTCTACTGTCATACCATCGGCACCGTCAATGTCTGCACTAATCAGTAGTCAAAATTCCAAGGACACGTACGAATCGATATGTTTTTATTATGATCAGCCCATTTCCGCCCCACTACTGAGTACGGGTCTCCTCTCAGAACGAGAAGGGTTTAGGCCATAGTCTGCCACGCTGGCCAAATGCGGATTGGCAGACTTCACACACCTTTGAGAACATGCAGAACTCTCAGGCATGCAGGTTTCCTCACGATGTTTTCCTTCACCGTTAAAGCAAGTGATATTTAATTGCTTAAAACGCACATCACTGAAAAGTTAGTGGTGCGTGCCCGGGATCGAACCCCCGACCTCCGATTAGGAGGCGGACGTTCTAACCACTTGGCTATCACAGCTTTTTTGTCATCAAATCAATATCAAACATCGATTTGTTTCCTCGTTGTTAATTCGAACCGCTATAGGATATGGCTGTAGAATTGACAGACGGTCCCTTCTGGCATCAGTTCCGGCATCAGTTTTTCTTTCTACTATTAATATAGGCAGGTACCTTCCAGTGAAGAATGAATAGGCATTACCTAATCATGTCAGCGCACTCCATCTTAGGCAGCATCATCACTTGTCAGCAGGTCTGATTACAGTGAAGCGCTGAACTATAAAAAAACAAAGACAGTTCTCAGTACTGAAAATGTAAGTGATGTCAGCAGAATCCGCAAGAGTCAGTGTCAGCATACTAATTTATGTACAGATTTGTCTGTTAGCGGATTATAGCAAATTTAGCTTATAGGTAGTTAGTTCCTCGTATAACATGGAATTCTGCAAAGTAAACCATGCTTCTATTTAATATTTGAAATTAGTGCAGCGTTAGAAAATATTGTTTTTAAGTATTTGTGTTGATAATATTGTCTACAATTAGTAGGAAACTCAGGTTGGTAAATAATAATTTAATTTTAATTTTTAATTTACATTTAAAGGCTTACTAGCGATTAACTTAATAACTATAATAAATACATACTTACTTATAGATGTTTCTATCATGCTCAACTATGTTAAATCATTCAAAAGTAAACACTGCATGCAAATTCCGTACAAATACCAGAGTTACAAATAAAATATTTAAGAAAGAGGCAATTGTATAGTAGCGTAATGAACGAATTTTAATTCTCTGAAAAAGACTTATTCTATTTCTCAAAGTCCGTCAATCCAATTCAGTGTTATAAGATTTTTAAAACCCAGCTTCTTGTACATACTCCCAGCATTGGTGTTGTATGCTGCACAATACGCAACCGTATATTTTTTTTCTTTCAAATGTATATTCGATATTAGTTTCAGAACTAATCCGCCGTAGCCTTTTCTTCTGTGATTTTCCAATGTGTATAAATGACCTAGAGCGCCAATGTCTCTGAGAAAGACCCATGCTAGTAATTCTTTTCCATTGTAGAGACCGTATCCTAACTTGGATTTGATTAGGAACTCGAATAACCACTCTGAACCTGGATATTTGTGAGGCCAGGTTTCATTAACCAGTGTAACAGAATCCAAGGTTAAAAACTCGAAGTAAAATCCGGGTGGTAACCTGGAAGTTAAGTTCGTTCAAGAGTTTTGACCTTTTACCTGGGCAATAAAAGATTTATTGATCTATTTGGTACGAATACTATTTGTAATGCTATTGCGAAGAAAATATAAAAAATTAGAATTTATGCTTTGAAGTAAGATTTTTTTTACACCTTCTTTATTTGTTATCTCCCATATCTACTTGATCCAAACTTCACAGTCGCTGATCGTTCCTTCCTGTCTTGGAGACAATACGAAGAGAAACTTTCAGCTTTTAAAAAAGAATCGCGGCCTTCGAGGCCGCGTGGGCCAGGCAGTTACTATAACTTGTTTTCTGCCGTCATGTTGGCACCATTGCAAATCGCACACTAATAACCCCTAAGTTCTAAGAAATAAATCAAATAAAGCAATGGCGCGAACATAACGGCAGGAGACAAGTTATAGTGAACGGTCCGTATAACGCACAGCCTAAACCGCTGGGGTTAGAACTTGAAATTTCAACAATTCAGTGAATGACTATGAATCGTTTTACCTGGCATCATACAAAGGCGCATCTTTATCCAAAACATAAGTATTTGCCTTCGTCACATTTTTCACTGGGTCTATTTTCAGATTCTTCTCTGAATAAAGCCTGTATACACAATCTGTTACGTGTGTTGGCAAAGCGGGTATCTGATTGCATTTCCTCCAGTCTATGATGTTTGTGGTTTTCAAGGCCTCTTCTAGTTTTCTTGTATCGTCTTTGGGACATTGGACGATAATTTCATGGTATGTGTTCTGTAGAAATAAAAATATAACAAGCTGAAATATTCTTATCCGATTTTTTTTAACGGTTTTAAAACGGTTTATTTTTTATGTAAATGCATCGATAAGATGTTGATTTATGATAGTAGAGCCACCAATGGTACTACGGCCCTATGGTGGCATACCGTAGACCCACCAGTGGACAAAGCGGTGCGGCCACGGACCCGGCACTAACTTTATTTGACGATTCGAAAGAACTTTGTCAAAGTGTGTTTGATTAAAATATATTTTCCACGTTTCAATAAACAAAGGAAATTCATGTACAATACAGAGGCATAGCACTTAGAAACGACATGATATCGTTATCCTATTGCCAGATAGGTACGATAACTCCGTTGACTGATAACTGCATGAGAGGCATGAGATAATAATAGTTATGACAAATCACAAATGCAAATACCGAATAGATATCGATTGCTGGATTGACGCAGCTCAGGTTTTATCATGACCTAAGTCAATTTGAAAACGATTAATCTTAGCTATTATGAAATTGAACTCAGCAGAGGCGTAGTAGGGACTAAGTTGCATCAGCGAGGCCCTATATCGATGGCGAGGCCCCTTTTCTTTCATTTCCAAGATCTACCCAACAGATCTATCCACAGAAATCCAAATAAAGTATTTTATATCTATGGATCTATCTCACCGAAAATGCTTTGACACGACATACCTACCTACTCATAATAGTGAAAAAATATAAATGCGCTGTGGGAGAATACGGCTTGATGCAAATGATGGCTTTACGTGGTTTACGAAGAACGGGGTTGAAACATCGTCGAAACCCAGAACTAACTAGTGTTGCAGAAGTATAGGGACAGATTTGAATAATAGACACTTTCCAATTTCACTTCACTGTATTTTTGAGAATAGTTTTTACTTACAATTATTATTTCTCAATACCCGTCTTTATTCGATTCCTTCGCTATTTCTATCAGTTTGACAGATATATTTTTTAAGGTAGGTAGGTACTAGTTTTCGGGTAGCTATTTGACAAATTACCACAGAGGTAAACCAAGGTGATGTAATAGACAATTAACGTAACAATTATATCAGCTAAATGTAAAATACGACACAATATGTATTGATCTAAATAGTTAATAACTAAATGTGATTTATAATCCATTCCCGCCAATTATTTATAAATAATAATAATTAATCTGATATAGGTCTAGATGTCTATGACTCATGATGTAAGGCAGCATCTTGAGGTAGTTGTTAACACTAGTTTAGACTTTAGATCTGACTTGAATATTGAATCCAGGACCTCGTCATCCACATTCCATCATACTGACCGCTAGACTAATCAGGTAGTTGACTTAATTGAGTACAACATGAGACAGTTGTATAACTCCAGATTACCTTAATGTTAAGTGCAACCATTCCATAGTTTATGTCTCCAAAAGGACAATACACTTTGAAGCCATAATTAATGCCAGATTTCAAAAGAATCTCTTGATTTTCCAATACAAGCAAACCCAATATACTTCTCGGCCAATCAGATTTGAGCACTGTTTTTAGTTCACTCCATTTATCCACAGGAATAAAGACTAAAGGTTCGACAGACATCGTCCAACAAATAATTTAATGTAATTATATTATTACTGTCTTACTCCTGATGATTACGTAACTATAAATTGAATATAATCTAGACGTCGTCGTTGCAATATGAACTGCACTAACATACTGCAATTATTATTATCCTACCATTCAATGATAACTGCATTTAATGAAACAACTATAAAATCCGTAAACATTTTATTATTATGATGATGGAATTGCATAATATTATCTCGTATATTATCATTAAGGTTATTGGGTAATTAAGGGTAAAAAACCCTGGCCAAGTGCGAGTCAGACTCGCTCACTGAGGGTTCCGTACTCGGGTATTTTTCCAACATTTTGCACGATAAATCAAAAACTATCATACATAAAAATAAATAAAAATCTGTTTTAGAATGTACAGGTAAAGCCCTTTCATATGATACCCCACTTACTATAGTTATCGTACTTTGAAAATTGAAACACGTTTTAATTTTTTTTTAAATGATGTAACCACAAATTCGCGGTTTTCAGATTTATTCCTGTACTTGTGCTATAAGACCTACCTACCTGCTAAACATGATTCTATGTCAACGGGAAGTACCCTATAGGTTTCTTGACAGACACGACGGACAGACAGACGACGAAGTGATCCTATAAGGGTTCCGTTTTTCCTTTTGAGGTACGGAACCCTAAAAATGCTACATTATTATTTAGTAAAGATATGATTAAAACTTTACATTCTAGAAAATACTTTGCTTCGACTCGTCTGCAGCCTTTATCATATACTAGCCGATGCCCGCGACTTCGCCCGCGTGGATTTAGGTTTTTCGAAATCCCGTGGGAACTCTTTGATTTTCCGGGATAAAAGTAGCCTATGTGCTAATCCAGGATATTATCTATCTTCATTCCAAATTTCAGCCAAATCCGTCCAGTAGTTTTTGCGTGAAGGAGTAACAAACATACACACACACACACACACACACACACACACATACACACATACAAACTTTCGCCTTTATAATATTAGTGTGATTTCAGTGTACTTAGTATGTTTTACACCTTACCAACGCGGATAGAATGCGAGCATCGAAACACTTCAACGTTGAAGTAAAAAGAACTTTAACTGCCTTATTTTAAAGCTCGAGTTCACATACCTACATGTATATCTACAACCAAGTTCAAGCGAAATATTTTGTGAAATTAAAATCAATGGTACTGAATTTTCTAATTCAAATTAAGGTCTATTGGGTACATTTTCCTTTGACGCTATTGTATTTCGACCCTTGAATTCTAACGTTTTGGTAAGATTCACTGCAAAACTCCTTATAGCATGGAGAAATGATTACCTTATAGCCACACACCCCCGATCAACAGGCTTAGGTAGTTGCATGACATAAAAGCCAGCCCGCCTCCACTCGGTGCCTCACTCCGTAAGCGAACGGCATTGTTTAAAAAGTTTATATTATAGTAAGATGTAAAATCTCATACTAAGCACACTGACCTAATGTTATTACATTAACCTAAGCTTTAATTTCAGAACAACTAAAATCTAAATCACACTAATATTATAAAGGCGAAAGTTTGTATGTGTGTGTGTGTGTGTGTGTGTGTGTATATTTGTTACTCCTTCACGCAAAAACTACTGGACGGATTTGGCTGAAATTCGAAATGGAGATAGATAATATCCTGGATTAGCACATAGGCTACTTTTTATCCCGGAAAACCAAAGAGTTCCCACGGGATTTCGAAAAACCTACATCCACGCGGACGAAGTCGCGGGCGTCAGCTAGTTAAACAATAAATCTAAAACAATGAACCTAAAACTAAAAACCTTAAAAAATATAAGTAATAGGTATATTAACTAAAATCAATTATTAAAAGAAGTCCCTTTAGGCATGGTTCCGAAGATACTGGCAGCGTTCCTCCTTTGAATGGATACACTAATTCTTTGTGCAAGGTAGCTACCAGTAGCTTTAATTAATCCGTTAGTTAATTTCTATTACACCAATGCAACTCATGAACCCTTTCAAACCCTAATTTGTTGTACAAATTGGCAGCACTCAAGTTTCCTGCAGTACAGAATGCGACTGTATATTTTTTATCTTTCAACCACATATTCGATATTAATTTTAGAACTAATTCACCGTAGCCTTTTCTTCTATGTTTCTCCAGTGTAAATAAATGTCCTAGAGCACCCATCTCCTTGACAAATACCCAAGCTATTAGTTCTTCTCCACTATAAAGTCCATAACCTAACTTGGCTTTGGCCAGTAATTCGTAGTACCATTCTGAACCTGGGTGTTTGTGTGGCCATTTATCATTGACCATTTGTGCGCAATCCGGAGTTAAGAGCTCGAATGAGAATCCGGGAGGTAGCCTGAAAGATTAAATTTTGGTTAGATATTGAAGTATGTGGTGCTAGGTATAGGGTGTGACCAGAACTCTAGCAAAAACGAATACAGGTGACAGTACTGATGATTACTGATAAGGTACCATAAAAAACTACGAAAAAAATTGGAAAAATCCTGTATTTTTAAGGTTCACAATATGCAAATAAAACACCTGACTGACGCTAGAGGTCAACGAACGTTTCGTAAATAGGTCACTAGAAGTCGTTGCGGGGCATGGACCCGAGTTTTGCACGCTATACAATACGTACGATTAGTTTGATGTCATCTACCCCCTAGCACCTTGGAAATCTCTATCTATCTATTATGCTCTGTAGTCTATCTATTGCCACTCCAACCTTGTAACCTGTTGAGCTTTTTTTTTGAAGAATATTAGTCGTGTTATTCCTGGCTAATATTCCCCTTTCCCCTCCAATTAAGCGTAAAGCTTGTGGTAGGAGTAGGTACAACAATAGTGCAACGGGTGGGGTTTGAACCGCCGACCATTCATAATCCAGTCTGCTCCACAACCGTTGAGCTATTGAGGCTCTATTGATCTCTCTGAATAGACACTTGCTTATAGAAAAGAAGAAGAGATAAGACCGTTTACCTGACATCGTACGGGGGCGCTTCATTATCCAAAATATAAGTGACGGTGGTGTTTATGTTGGTCAATTTAAGATTCTTCTCCAAAGACAATCTTTGTACACAATCCCTTACGTGTTCGGGTGTAAAAGGCACCTCATCGCACCTCCCCCAGTCAATAATGTTGGTGGTCCTCAACGCCTCTTCAAGTTCTCGGGTATCATCGTTAGGACATTGGACGATGACTTCGTAAAATTTATTCTGTAGAAACAACATAGGTATCATACAGTCATGATCAACCCATTGCCGGCTCATTACTGATCATGGGTCTCTTCTCAGAGTGAGAAGAGACCAAGAGGCCAGTACGCTGGCCCAATGTGGATTGGCAGACTTCACACAACGTAGAGTACATGGAGAATTCTCAGTCATGCAGGTTTCCTCACGATGTTTTCCTTCACCGTTACATTTCAAACATAGGTATAGGTAGGTCTAACAAGAACTAGATAATCTGAATATTTTAGCCTTGGCTGCAATCACACCTGATGGTAATGTAGTCATGCAGCCTAAATTCCATGGACCATCGACGTGCATGTGAATACCTTGAAAAACAAAAAATTATACATCGATACAAAAAAGCGAAGCGGGCGCTTGACGATTATTTTCGTTGCAATGCAAGATTGTAGAAAACCATGCGAAGAGCCAGCTGGTTCCTACGGTACAGGTATCCCTCCACCAATATTTCAAATTTTGAGGAGCCGTATTGGTACTTATGGTATATTCTACGCATACATTAACCCGTGAAATTATACAGCACACAATAGTTACGCATGTTACCTATTTATGACACAATGATCGTTTTATTTTGTTCTCTAATTAACGTATGGGATTCCCGGCAGATGTTTACTCAGATAGTGAGAACCTAATACAGAGGCAACAGGAAAATGAGTATTTTTTAATTAGTCACAGAGCATCTGCATGACATTAGTAACTATGATGTATGTAATATTTAGGTAAATAAACATTCATTGCCTGCTGTTGGTAGGTAGTTAGCTTCTTAGAATTGTAGGTATTTAATAAGATGTTTTAATTATAATTAGTTATTAATCTTTTGTGGAAATAAATTATTTGTATTTGTATTCTTATCTACGAGTAGGCATACCTATTATTTATTTTACCCATATTAAACTTTATTTTAAATGCGAAAGTGTGTCTTCTGTCTGTCTGCTAGCTTTCACGGCCTAACAGTTTAACCGATTTCAACGAACAACTTAAGTCAATACATATTTTATCCTACTAATATTATAAATGTGAAAGTGTGGATGTTTGTACATTTGTTACTCAATCACGCAAAAACTACTGGACGGATTTGGCTGAAATTTGGAATGGAGATAGATCACATATACCATGGATTAACACATAGGCTACATTTTATCCTGGAATATCTAAGAGTTCCCGCGGGATTTTGAAAAACGTAAATCGATAATCAATCGTTATCGTAAAACGATAGTAAAACCACGCTTACCTTAATATTAAGAGCAACAATTCCATTATTCACATTCCCGAAAGGGCAATACACTCTAAAGCCGTAATCAACACCGCATTTCAAAATGTACTCTTGAGTGTCCAGTACAAGATAACCAGATAAGCTCCTCGGCCAATCAGATTTGAACGCTAACTTGAGTTCACTCCATCTATCCACAGGCATGAAGACTAAGGGATCACCAGACATTGTTGAATAAATTATTTATTTTATTATACTTTGTATGGTCAAAACGTCCTTACTGGTTGAACTGACCTTGCGTACTGTTATTCCGTATGCTGCACTCATATTTAGGACGTGTCATTTGTAGAGAACATAATCATATTCTAAAGTCAGTCCTCTATCTCAGATGCTCGTTGCTTTTTGTTTTGATTTTGTATCGATGAAAAAAACATTATAAGGAAACCAATGTGCTTAAGATTTCTCCATCATACGCTACGTAATGGCGGTGGTTTTCTCAGCTGAAATGCATGGAAAACCGTATTTTAAGTAAATTTTTAGGTATTTATTTGAGTTTATTTGTAAATATTTGTATTTTTCTCTGTTATGTTGCTGTGTTTTATTCGGCGTAAAATCAATGGGTGTTTGTTGATTGCGCTATGGTCCCAAATAAAAGAATTTTATTTATTCATTTTATCTTAATAATTATAATTAAGAGGGCTCTCTCCGTCACTCGTTTCATACAATCGTAGTTCCAATTTCATTTGAATACTAAGCAACCAAAGTCCATGAAATTTTGCAGACATATTCTAGAAACTAATATCTATGTCTGTGGTTTTCCAGATTTCTGTTAAAATATTCGGTTTCAAAGTTACGCGGTCTTAAAAATTTTCATACAAATCTTTGAGCCCCTGTAATTTTAAAACTACATATATTTAGAAAAATCTAAAACACCACAGACACAGATATTAGTTTCTAGAATATGTCTGCAAAATTTCATGGACTTTGGTTGCTTAATATTCAAATGAAATTGGAACTACGATTGTATGAAACGAGTGACGGAGAGAGCCCTGTTAATTAGATGTGCTCAGTAATTAATAGGTTGAGATGACGATAATATGATTTGTTTTTAAAGGAACTTTAAGTATTTACGTTCGTCCTGCGACATAAGATTTCTCGAAAATGAAACTCTGAGTTCGTAATTCTAACACTTTATTCTTTTTCAATAAACAACCACGTATCAAATCCAGTCCTTTCAAAATTTAATTTATCGAACAACTTCTGTGCCTTTAAATTATTTTCCAGCGTATAGCCTAGGACATCTTTTCCCTTGCTAAGTTGATCGTTTACTGCAACCTTCAGAATATGCTCAGCGTAACCTTTTCTTCTATGCTCTTCTATAGTGTAAAGATGAGTTAAAGATCCTTCCCAGCTAATTGTTACCCAGGCTAGTGGAGAGTCATCTATTGTAGAGTAAAGGGCATATATCAGGTGGTTTTCAAGCAATGATTGGAAGAATTTGTAAGATCTCTCACTGTGAAATGTCCATGTTTGGTCAACAATATGCAAATGTTCAGGTTTTAACTCAGCTACGTACGTATCTGGTGGATTATTTCTAAAAAAATAAAAGCATTTATTATAGTGATATTGTTAATAATAGGTTTATAATAATATATTATGCAAAATATACGAGACGATTTATGTAGATAAAGTTTATTGTACTGTTTGTTTGATAATGTGCATTGCACAATGATAATAATTGTAGTATAGAAGCAGGCGTTATTTTGCGGAGTTCCTTGTACAATGATAATTGATAACCTATTTAACAATATTAATTATTGTTCATTTATAACACTAAATAATTCTGATCTTACGTAAGGGAATATATTAGGTACTAGCTGTGCCCGCGACTTCGTTCGCGTGGAATAGGGACTTTTCGGGCAGCATATTTTGAAAAATTGACATAACTTTTTTATTTATGAACCGATTGACATGAAATAAACACTAAGAATGTTAAGTGAAGCTTACTACAATATATTAGTGAAAACCGTATCTAAATCGAGTAAGCCGTTTCTGATATTAGCGTGCACAAACACACAGACAAACAGACAAACAGACAAAAAAAATTAATTACAATTTCTACCACTTTTCTACAATTTTATTATATGATTGTATAGATTTCAAGGTGGAACTATTTACAGAGATTTACCAGTTTTTAGAGTTTGTATGTCTCTACAAGTTATATGTCTCTTACCTAATATCAAATTGTTTCGAACTTTTGTCTAAGAAATGTTTCAAGGCTTTATTCCCTTCAGTTTTCACTTTTATGCCAATCGGTTTCTCCAATCTGCGCATACATTCTTCAACAACAAGACTTGCCGAAGAGACAAAAAGACCTTCAGTCCATTTAATAATTTTTGTATGAGCCAGTGCTTTTTCAATTTTATTAATGCTTTTTATTGGGTGTATCATAACTTCATACACGACATCCTAAAACAAATAAATAATTAGTTGAAAGTTCATTATATTAATTCATTCTTTCATCTTATATTTTCATGGCTTTGAGTTACGGCACTCATAATAAAGAGATAAGTAAGATTTTGAATGTTTAGATCATTACTGGAATTAATTTTGTTATTTTCACAGAAATAGGCAATAATATAGACACACAATCAAAGATCAATAAGGTTCGTTTTAATAATTAATATATCATGCAAACTGGAGAAGACAGACGATAACTAGAAGAAGGTGGAAGAGACTAATACGCACAAAGAGTTATAATATCGCAGGATGATGACGGTGATCTTCACTTACCATCAGGTGACATCCCAAAATCATCATATCATAGGGATAGTATTTAGCGATAAGGCCGCCTTTTTGTACGGTCTACATTTTAAGTTTTCTTTTTTGTAACCTGTCATTTGTATTTTGTGGTGCAATAAACTATATAAATAAATAATAGTTTCACTTACCTGGTTGAAATATATAGCTACAAATCCACTAGTCATATCACCTTCTGGAGAGTATACTCTAACGTTACAGAATTCAGTCAGATTGGGATATGAGATTTGAGTGTCTAGAAAACAGTATGCGACCACGTCTTCTGGCCAATTGTTTCGATATAGATCTCTGAGTTCACGCCATTTCTTTCGAGGAATCTCCACTAAAGGTTCCATGTCTTGTGCTGCTGTAATAAAATTTTTGAATATATCAGAATATATGCAAAGATGTATCTATGGTAGCTTGTAAATTTTCAATCCCTTCTTTAGATTGAAACTATAATAAATATCCTTAGTTCCTTACTTAATCCATATCCACACTACCTAATATTATAAATGCGAAAGTGTGTCTGTGTGTATGTTTAACCGATTTTGGCGAAATTCGGTAATCTTGCATTTCGGGAAAAGAAACAGATTAGGCACTTTTTATCCCGGATAATCAAAGAGTTCCCACGGGATTTTTAAAAACCCTATATCCACGCAGACGAAGTCGCGAGCATCATCTAGTTATAAATAATGATCTAAACTTATGACTTTTCTAAATAAGTATATGTACTTAATATACAAATATACAACATATCACATCACACAACATTTAACAACATTCAAATCTCAAGTCGGCACTAAAGAAGTTTTCACTTGAAAAATTACATGTGCCTAAGTAAATGAATGTCTGTGATTTCGAACCAACTTCCTGAAGGAGATGGTTCTCAAATCTCAATCCGGTGCGTTTCTATACGAACACTAGATGATGCTTGCAACTTCGAGTGTGAACTGAAAAGTACTAATTGTGGGATGTGTGACCGCTATTCTTAAATAAAACACTCAGGTTCGTTAGCTCAATTTTTTTATTCTTTTGAAATAGCTAACCACTCACAATATCCACCTCTTTTAAAATTTAATTTATCGAATAACTTCTGTGCCTTCACATTCTTTTCCAGCGTGAAGCCTATCACATCTTTGCCTCTACTCAGTTGATCGTTCACAGCAACCTTCAGAATATACTCAGCATAACCCTTCCTTCTGTGTTCTTCTATAGTTTATAGGTGTGTCAAAGAAGCTTCCCAACTTAATGTTACCCAAGCTAATGGAGAGTTATCTTTTATAGAGTAAAGGACATAAGTGAGGTGGTTTTCAAGGAGTGATTGGAAGAATTTGTAAGACCACTCACAGTGATATGTCCATGTTTGGTCAACAATATGCAAATACTCAGGTTTCAATTCAGCCACGTACGTTTCTGGTGGGCTATTGCTAAAAAGTTTATGGCATTTATTATGATATTATTAATAATGGACTCATAATAATATATTATCTAGAATACAAAGAAACAGTTGATATTCTTTATTATGAGTATATCAACTGCTTCTTTTGTAAGTGTAATAGGTAAAATTTAATTTTAAAAAAAAATTATGCGTATTTGCTCGGTGAAGTATAATAATTTATAGTTAGAGAACTTATAGAACCCACGATTCTCAAAGCTAAGGGAATGACAAGTAAAGAATGAAAGAAAAAAACCAGAGCAAAAGCAGTCAGTGCTATAAAGTTTCTTAAATTTTACTGGATTACGTTACGTTTACCCTGTATTTTATTAGTGGGTAGGACTGATTTTTATGTCTTTCAAACCCCCATTTGGTTTCAACATTCTAGAAGAAATAAAATCTCACCTTACATCGAAAGGTTTTGAATCTCTGTCTAAAAAGTATGTAAAAGATGAATTTCCAGCCCTATCAATTTTAATTCTAAGTGGTTTTTCCAGTCTTCGTAAACATTGTTCAACAGCACGACTCGCTGAACTGACATAAGGAACTGCACTCCAGTCAATGATTTTCGTATAAACTAGAGCCTTTTCAATTTTGTCCAAAGACTTTAAAGGGAATATCATAACTTCACCCTTAAATTTAAAACATTACACTCCTTAATAATTATTAAACAGTCGTATATAAAAGAAGTAAAACTATAACGAAATCTGGATTTGAACTACCTATTCGCTTACTACTTACCAGAGTAAAACATATTGCAACACATCCAATAGTGATGTCAGCATCGGGAGAGTATACATTTAGATTACAGAATTTAGCTAGATTGGGGTATGTGATATGAGTGTCTAGCAAGCAGAATGCAACTGCATCGCCTGGCCAATTATTGTTTCTATACAAATCTCTGAGTTCAGGCCATTTGCTTTGATGAATTTCTACTAAAGGTTCCATATTTGCTGTTGCTGCAATAAATTTTTGAATATCAGCAGTATGCGAAGATAAGTAAATGTCAGTTTGTATATTTCTTATTCCACTGCAAGTTAGTCCTCGATTGCGATCGCATCTGGTGGTAAGTGATGATGCAGTCTAATATGGAAGTAGGCTAATTTATTTCAAATAAGTAGGTATTATTATACCAGTAGCTTATTTTATGCAAAATGTTCATAAACTATTGCCTATAACTTTCTTGGATGAACCCTTTTCTATTGGTGAAAACCGTGTCAAAACCCGTACAGTAGGTAGGTAAGTAATTTCTGATATAAGCCCGAATAAACAGGTCCGAACTCAGCGCGGTGGGGGACTTTAATCACACTATCACGCTTCACACTAATATTACAAAGGCGAAAGTTGTGTGTATGTGTGTGTGTGTGTGTGTATGTTTGTTCCTCCTTCACGCAAAAACTACTGGACGGATTTGGCTGATTGGAATCGAGATAGATAATATTCTGGATAAGCACATAAGCTACTTTTTATCCCGGAAAATCAAAGAGTTTCCACGGGATTTCGAAAAACCTAAATCCACGCGGGCGAAGTCGCGGGCATCGGCTAGCTTATAATATTGTAACTTGATTTACTTACCTCTATCTACGTCTTGGAATGCGGTTCATGCTCTATAACAGAATTAAATTGCCAATTTTGATCTTAGTTGTTGTACTATGTATTGTGACTAAGAAATGAAAAGACAATCTAAAAAAATTAATACAAATTGGTAGTTGGTAGGTACTTACCAAAAATGTTACTATCTTTTGTTGATGTTATTACATTAAACTCTCGCTATAAAATCACTGCTAGTTGCAGCAGTGGCTCCACTATGACTGAGAGTGAAACAGGATGTCGGTAAAGCAGTAGCTCATACTCGTCATAATATACATATTCTTACCTGCTCCAGCCCTAAACCTCTGGCACTGGGGACAGACCTGTACCTGTGATTAGATAGATTATATAGCCACGTGAGAGTTTCACGTTTCGAGCTGCTCATCCTGAATCGTTCATAGCGAACAACAGGTCATCATCATCAACCAATGGAAATTCACTGCTGGCAGCTGGATATAAGTCTCTTGTAGAAATTTCCACACCCTATAGTCTTGCAACCATCCTACACATAAAGACCACCCGGAGGCCGCTTAGCTACCGATACTTAAGAAATCTGCCATACCCCTACCAAGTTAACCCGCTACCATCGGTCAGTTACCACTTGCTAACATTTTAATTGATTTTAAAAAAGTGTGTACTAACTGTCTCTATGGACTTCGTCTGCGATGGCGTTTGCTGGCGCGCGTGCTGTGCTTGTTTAGAGTGTTTTTTTTTGTTAAGAGTGGCTGGTTTTTGTGTTAGTTGGTGTTTTTTGGTGGTGGAACTGACTGGGAAGCGCTCTAAAGGGGCGCCGCGCGTATGTCGGCGGGCGCCGGCGCAGACGGAGTCCATACTTGTATAAATTCAATAACTTGAAAATATCACAAACTTGACATTGGCTAATCAGAGTAAAGCCAGATTTAAAGAAAAAAAAAACTGTCTCTATTTTCAAAATTTTATGCAAACATGATTTTGTTGTAACTCCTCTACCTGTTTGTAGTTTAGTGGGTACTAGTTATAGTATCAGAGCCATCTATGAAAAAAGGTACACACTATGTATAACTAGGTAACAACAGCTGATGATAATACAAGCAATATGGCCCCACATGACTAAACAACCAAATGTCGCCAATTTCAATTTATATTATGGACTAACCATAAACAGATCTTTCTAAAAAATGTTTAAAACCATCACCGTTTCAAATAATTTTGAATTAGGGAGAAATAAAAAACCTAAACAAGTGTAAATTAAAAATAACACCCCCGACAAGTTTAGTGAAGGTTACTAGAAAAGAGCTGATAACTTTCAAACGGCTGAACCGATTTTCTTGGATTATAGCTAAGAACACTATCGATCAAGCCACCTTTCAAAGAAAAGAAACTAAATTAAAATCGGTTCATTAGTTTAGGAGCTACGATGCCACAGACAGATACACAGATACACACGTCAAACTTATAACACCCCTCTTTTTGGGTCGGGGGTTAAAAACTTACAAAAATTGTTTTCGCCAGATTTTGTACTCTAGCAATCTAGTCACCTTGATGTCAGGTCGCCATTTTTGGAAGAACGATCGTGGTTTTTTTTTAATTTATAGACTAGCGCTTGGCTGCAATCAGACCAGACTGATGCAGCCGAAAGCATTCTAGTCACAACACTGCGGCAGGGCCGATTTAGACTGGGACCTTAGGATTTAGACTGGACTTCGTCTGTGATGGCGTTTGCTGGCGCGCATGCTGTGCTTGTTTGGAGTGTTTTTTTGTTAAGAGTGGCTGGTTTTTGTGTTAGTTGGTGTTTTGTGGTGGTGGAACTGACTGGGAAGCGCTCTAAAGGGGCGCCGCGCGTATGTCGGCGGGCGCCTGCGCAGACGGAGTCCATACTTGTATAAATTCAATAACTTGAAAATATCATAAACTTGACATTGGCTAATCAGAGTAAAGCCAGATTTAAAGAAAAAAAAAAAGGATTTAGACTTTAGATTTATTAAAAGTGGAGGAGAAAACTCATACCAGAAGGGAGTTCCATATCCTAGCAGTTCGAATAAGAAAGTTCGTAGTAATTTCCGTAGGTGTCAAAATGTGCGTAAGTAAACCCCGCGTCAATATTTATGTAGTTACGGGTATATGTCACACGAACAAACGCACAAAGTCTTCACATGCCGAGTGTAAGTTTGCCTACGAGTAAGTACTATGGAAACTTTACGTGAAGCCAAAGGGAGCTAATCGGGGACGGAGAGATACTGTTAGGTAAAACTTCGTGCAAGCTAAGCAAAGTCTGCCTACCTACTGCGTTTTCAAGCTCCACTTCATGTAGTAAAATGATGTTCTAGGGACTACAGGGAAGAGAAAAGCCAAAGATAGAACGCTTTGGAAGAGAATGTCGAAAGGAAAGGAAAGGCGTACCCACCAAAAACATTTCATGTAAAATGTTGCCAAGACTCACAAGTTCATAATGCTTTCACTGTTAAAAAGTGATGAGATCTCTAGTAGAGCCAAGCCCCTAGCTGAGCTTAGAATTGCGCTGCCCATGGGACCTATCCCAAGTCCAAAGTATATAGCTCTTAAATGCTCTTGAGTATATCACATTTATAACAATAAAGAACAAATAACTCTACTTACAAGCTCTGATTTTACAAACCCTAAATCTTGGTTAAAAAAGGACGGCTTGGCCGTTTAATGTTCGTGGTACTTTTATCTGATATGACATTTAAGCCCGGAATAGCTTGTGCGACAATCATGAAGTATAATAAAAATTAGTAATTGTCGAACAAACTATTCCTTATGACCTTAATATAATATGTTATGCCATGTAATGCTTTCACGAACATTAAACGGCCAAGCCGTACTTTTTTAATCAAGATTTAGGGTTTGTAAAATCAGAGCTTGTAAGTAGAGTTATTTGTTCTTTATTGTTATAAATGTGATATACTCAAGAGCATTTAAGAGCTATATACTTTGGACTTGGGATAGGTCCCATGGGCAGCGCAATTCTAAGCTCAGCTAGGGGCTTGGCTCTACTAGAGATCTCATCACTTTTTAACAGTGAAAGCATTATGAACTTGTGAGTCTTGGCAACATTTTACATGAAATGTTTTTGGTGGGATTTCATTTCTTTTTGGCAGGTGCCCTAGATTTTTTTTTTGGATCTATTTTTTGTAGGTACCTACATCATTTTCATGGCCCGCTCTCTATCGTTACCTCTTTTTTTAAAAGCTTTTATTCTTGCAATGTATGTAACTATGTTTGTTTGGGTGGAATCTTGCAACTCAATTTTAAAGCAGATATATCAAATTTCAGTCTTTTAGGACTTCAGGAAACACATTTTTTAAATTTACAGACTGGGAAAAGTTTATTTTCCTGTTGTTTTAATGAAATCCCTAGCCTACATACCAAATTTCAGTCTTCTAGGACTTAGGGAAGTATTTTAGAACTTTTGACTAGAGGGGTTTTGAATGGCAATAAATCTGAAACCATAACAGGTAGACAATTGATACTTGGCACGTTTGATAAGTCTGTCAAGGACATATTATCCTGAAAATATCAGCATTCTAGCGATAGACTTTACAAATAATTTGCTTCCCCCATACGTGGGAGTGGAGGGGGAAATTTTTAAATTTCTTAATTTTCCTGTAGTTTGTATGCAATTTCTAGTGTACACACCAAATTTCAGTCTTCTAGGACTTCGGGAAGTACCCTAGAATTACAGACTAGAAGTTTTGACTGTCAATAAATCTGAAACTATAAAAGCTAGACAATTGATACTCAATGCGTTTAATAAATCTGCCCAGGACATCTTATCCTGAAAATATCAGCTTTCTAGCGACAGATTTTACAGATTTGCTTCACCCGTAAGAGGCGTAGAGGGGGGGCATTTCCAATTTCTTAATTTTCCTGTAGTTTGTAGTCAATTTCTAGTCTACATACCAAATTTCAGTCTTCTAGGACTTCGGGAAGTACCTTAGAGGTTTTGAGTAGAGGTTTTGATGATCATCAGTGAGGGACGAAATCGGCGTATTTTAGGTATCAATAAATCTGTAACCATAAAAGCTAGATATTTGATATTTAGTATATTTAGTAAATTTGCTGAGGACACCTTATACTGAAAATTTCAGCTTTCTAGCGTCATCCAGACCGAAGTTATGACGGGTCGAAAATACGGCGAAACACTTCGAGAAAAAGGTACGTAGCGCCCCGGCCGCCGTTTGGCTCGTCTTGGCGGGGGCACTGCCGTGCCCCCTGATGTCGAAAGACACTGGGGCTTTACAACGTCTACCGATCGATGCAAGATGATATTATATTATTATACTTATTAATTTTAAAATTACAGACTGTATTTTATAAACCAGTAAATAAAGTTATAAGTCGAGATACCTAGTTTATTTTATTTTAATTTAATGTAACTTTTATCCCTCTCTCTTCTACGAGATAAGACTAATGCGGTTCCAGTCGACGGGATCTCCCTTAGGCACCCCGTAGGTACCTACGGGGTATCTAACTGGGTACGGGGTACATTCCTCGGGTCACATGACCAAGTGAGCCCCGCCGGCACTCTCTTAGGAAAATTGTAAATAAATGATAACATTAATTTAAAACACAGCAGCCTAAAATGAAACAAACATTTGCACCACTGCGGTGCCATTAGGATCGTGTGAATGAGACCTTATGTAATAGACCGTTTACATTATGCATGGGTTGACTGTAATCCTATTGAACCTGAATTAATAGTACCTAGGTACTCTATCATCGTCTCTAGGTATATTCTTAAGGTTCTTTTGTAGATTTTTTTTTTTACATTCAAATAAACTTTTACAAGTGCTTTTGAATGTTATGTACTTACATGTAGAGATTTTGCCTATTTTAGGTGTTTTGGGGTTCCAGATCTCCTTATCCAAGACCGAAATGGATCTCTTTATATTAAACTTCATAAAAAACTTAACAGATGGGGTAAGTTTTTTTTTTCAGAACCAATTTAGGGTAACAACCTGAAATTTACACAGAAATTTATATAGCTGAAAGTCGCATATTGTCGTAATATTAACATTTTAGTATAAAACATTATGTAGCTTTCGAAGTATATTTGCATACTAAAAGTCCTACCTACTAACACTAACTTATCAAAGCCTAAAAGGTACAATCTTGAAAGGCAATAGATGGAGAGTCTCATGGAAAAGTCAAATATACTTAATTTATAATGTCACAAAATAGTTTGAAGTTGATATATTAGTCAGAGAAATAGTCCAATTAACGAAAAACTTAAAAAGTTCTTTGAATCCAAATTAAAGTTTTAACCAATAGATGAAAAATTTCGTGAAGAACATAATTCTACATTCAACGGGACATTTAACAGCGCCTTTGTTTCTGAGGTTTTGATTTTCTATCTGTACCTGTAAAGTTGTCTGTACTTATACCTGTAATGTTCAACGCGACATGTAACTGTGCCTTTATGTCTCTGTGGAGTTGATACATTACTCAGAGACGTGGTCCAATTAGCAACAAACGAGCTGTACCTAGCTACTCTAGCCCAGATTAAAGTGTTCTTTGCATTTAAATGCGTCATTATATAACATAATGATACCCGAATTTATTTATGAACTAGCTGATGCCCGCAGCTTCGCCCGCGTGGATTGGTCAGATCCCCTGCAGCATCAGGATTGAGGAGTTGGACTCCAAATTTTTTATGAAAGAATATCGCAAAGATCCTCTATCGATTAAAAAAGAAATGACGCAAATAGGTTCAGAAATCTCGGAGATTTCGGTGTACATAGGTAGAAAAACACAACTCCCTTTTTGAAAGTCGGTTAAAAAGTAGCCTATGTTACTCCCTGGTCAATTCTCTACTTGTCTGTGAAAATCCCGTCAAAATCGGTTCAGCCGTTCCCAAGATTAGCCTTTTCAAACAGACAGACAGACAGACAGACAGACAGACAAAAATTTTAAAAACGTGTGATTCAGTTATAGTATCGTTCAAATAACCATATGACCTTAATATGCGGTAGTTATTTCGAAATTACAGACAGACACTCCAATTTTATTTATTAGTATAGAGTATAGATTAGTATAGATTCAAATAACCATATGATCTTAATATGCGGTAGTTATTTCGAAATTACAGACAGACACTCCAATTTTATTTATTAGTATAGATAAGTATTTTGGAATCTTTTAAATCCTTATCCACACGACACCGCCAAAATCTTTGTAAAAAAATTCGTGGCAGCCATTTTGAATTTTTTATTATTTGTTAATATATCGGCAATTGAAATACTCTGGAAAAATTTCAACTCTCTACCTATACCTACCTTCAGTAAATACAGCCAGCTGACGGACAGACAGACGGACCGACAGACGGACGGATAACGGAGGCTTAGTAATAGGGTCCATTGGCATGACTTCGGGTACGGAAGCCTTATGTAACTAGGATTTTTAATTTCACACTTTAATGTTTAGGCCGATTCACACTAATTGCGTACACGTAACACGTGCGTAGTGACGCGCGTAAACCCCTAACACACCGGGTCACGCATACGTCTACGCTTTACGCAAGCGGTGTGCCATGTTTCTTTCATACAGTTCCATACATTACAACGCAATAGTACGCGCTACGTCTTCGCTTACGCAACGCTTACGCATCCTGTGTGAACGAGCTATTATTGTAAAAATTCTTTATAATCATTGAGTTTACCTATGAGTTTAGTAAAATGGACATCTTTCCTACTGACCTTCTATTTAAAAGCCTTCATGTCGAAGGTAAACAAAAGAAAATTCAAGAAATAAGTAAATCTGTTTTTCCTTTCGATTTCATAAATCTTATATTTTATACTAATAATAATTTCGCAAGATATTCATTATTTTGCATTTACGAATCTTGTGAATTACTTTACTGTCAGAATTATCATGATTTGTGGGCAACTAGAAGTGGCAATAGCAATCTAAAGTTTTAAATGTAGCAAATTAATTTTGGAATCTTACGTACTTTAATAACTGGGGAGCTAGTGACTATTTAGGTATGGGTATGCTTTACTTAGTATTTTGTATGTATTAGACAAAGTAAGTTTGAAGCTTGAGTAGAAATGGGATAAAAAAGGTGGCAAGATCATGACACTGATTTGATGTGATGAATAAACTTCATAAGTGATTTGCTCGTTTCTTGTATAGTTATTAAGATAAAGAAACTTTTATCTGACATCGAATCCTTGAAATGATGATAATACTTACCATAAGTCAACAGCAAGAGTTAGTTTTTAGGGAAGTCAAAAAGCATTGGCACTATATTGCCAGACACGAGCGAATTATTAAAAAAAAAAAACATAAATTATGCACTCAGCAAACAAAAAGTGGTGCATTAAATAAAAAGGACAAAGGTCAGCTTTTTTATTTTCTTAGTAACCTAGTGACAATGGTCTGCCAGATTTGTTTTCTACTCCGTATCTAATACATAATATTATAAAATGATTGATTATGTAATGATTGGTAAGTTTGTGAATTTGTTTACAGGAAGTAATCTTTGGCACTATTGAACCAATTTTGAAAATTCTATCAAGCGGAAGATTCCTGAGTGAATTAGGCTATATTTTATTTTCAAAATAGTAAGAGCTCCCTACGAAAACCGTAATAAACTAGCCATGCGAAGCTGGGATGGGACGCTAGTTTATTATAAAAACACTAATTCAACTTTTTTTATTCTGCCACCAGTTCCCTGTCTATAAGAAGTTAGAGCAGTAGCTCCAATTTACATCACCAAATCATGAAAACTTGTGCGAAATACAATTAATTTTAACTGTTAAGGTTGCAGAAACAGAATTCTACAAGCAAATATAACTATTAATAATGTTGGTTTTCGAACAGTAAAGTTATCTCGCTTTGTTTTCAAATTTGTTTCATCAATTCGAAAGACCAATTCAGACATGGCGGACTTATATCTATACCTACATATAAAATATTTGTTCAAACTAACTGACTGATCTATAAACGTACCTACCTAACTACGCACAAACGCATGCAAGCGCAAATCGTAAGCCCATACTAAGTATCCAGTAGTTTTTGAGTGAAGAGTATCTACACACACATACACATATACATACACACAAACTTTCGCCTTTGTAATAATAGTAAGTATGATAGTGTAATAAATATTTCAAGCCTGAGTAGGATTTATTCAGATTTTTTTCAGGCTTACAACCCTCAGCAATGAGACAGCACACAGACAGAAATTATGCAAAAATTAAAAGGCAATGAATCTAGAATAATAAATTTCACCCATGACCTTACTCCGCCACGATGGAATCTTTAATACTGGACGGAATGTGGATGCTGATCTCACAAGAATGAGTATAAATGTGAACTATGACGTGAACAATGTGTGGAAAAGAAAAATAAAGAGTCTTAAGATACCTAACCTAAAACAGATATCTTTCTGTCTATGGGTCATATTGCTTACTAAGCGGGGTGACCCCTTCCATTAAAATATAATTAACTAGTTTATGCCCGCGACTTCGTCCGCGTAGATTTAGGATTTTAAAACCCCCGTGGGAACTGTTTGATTTTGCCGGCTAAAAATTAACCTATGGCACTCTCCAGATCTTTAGCTATACGCATGCAAAAATCTGTGGCTCTGTTCCGGCTTGATTGAAGGACAAAACTAACACAACAAAAAACAAACACTTTCGCATTTATAATAATGGATAGTGATTTATGAAAGCTCTGAACAAAAACTCTTTATTCTATAAAATTCTTCCTTGTTACGTTGACGTACAAAAAGTCGTAAAGAACCAGATAGCATTGCAATTTTGCACTCAACAAACTTTTAATGATCCAGGTAGAATCTACTTAGTACTAACAATGGGACAAGTGGTAATTTGCTTTTAAAAATGTTGCCGCATTGTTACTTTTATTGCTACGATGATACTACGGGTTTTTGAACTACAATTGACGAGATTTGTTCTCGAATCCAAAACAGTCGTGACTGAATTGATTGAACCGTGTTTGATACCTATTTTCATTCGGCTTTGCATCGGCTTTGCATTCAGCAGGCCACAAGGTAGTTTGATTGTTACATTGCTTATGTTTTGTATATTTATATATAGTAACATTTTGCTTTTTATAAAAAGAGCAACTGCTGAGTTTCTTGCCGGCTCAGTAGAAACTTCCAGACGCCATTCTAGCAACTTGGAAACCCAACGTATAATAGCGACTTCGTCTTCGTGGATTACACAAATTTCAACCCCCTATTTTACCCCCTTAGGGGTTGAATTTTCAAAATTCCTTTCTTAGTGGATGTCTACGTCATAATAACCATTTGCATGCTGAGTTTCAGCCCGTCCGGTAGTTTGAGCTGTGCTTTGATTAATCAGTCAGTTTTTCCTTCTACATAATAATATTTAGTATGGATTAAAAATAGAGCTACGTAAAAGAGGCCTATATCTAACAGTGCATACATTAAGTTAGCTGAGTGTGCTCCCCCGTGGCCAGTGGTATCCATGACGGATTTCCTCATGATAAAAAAAGGATGGTGATATCTTTAGTTTTAATGCTTAAAGGCATCCTACGTGGTTATTTTAGGAAAACTATAGACACTTCTATCCGATCCCTCTTTGGAAACGCAATTTCTAGTCTAGTATTTTACAGTATTGCGGTTGAACTGAGCTCGAACTATAGTTGGAATCTTCTCTTACCCTCGCAAGCAGATATCCCATCAATCTGGATGAAGAGCTTTGCTCGGTCGCCTGTAATATGTAGCTACCAGATACATTTCTACAGAATACAACGCTTTGCCACCGCCTGTCTTTCCTGACTGATATAATGAAAACCCCGTTTTCATTTTAAGGCTGATTCACACCAATTGCGTATGCAGCACGTACACGTGACACGTGTGACGCGCGTAAACGCCTAACACACCGGGTTACGCATACGTCCACGCTTTACGCAAGCGGTGTGCCATGTTTCATACAGTCCATACATTACAACGCAATGGTATGCGCTACGTCAACGCTTACGCAGCCTGTGTGAACGAGCTATTAGATAACATTTGGTTACATTACGTAGCGGGCTCCACACAAACGTAGTTTGTTTGTTTATCATTTGAGTATTAATCAGTCAAACTCAATGAAATTTTGTAGAAATGAATATTTCTGTAAAAATATATCGCTCCCTTTGACACAAACCATAGATCCAAATACTTATCTGTTTTAGAACGTGTTTACAAAATTTTAATAAGTTTGATTGGTTGAAATGATGACGAAAATACGTTTGTGTGATAGAGAAAAGAAAATCTAAATCCAATTTTTTCAAAATTTTCTAAATCCAAATTCTTTCATTTTTTCAAGACGAATTGAATAGTTTGCAACTCGAAGAGAATATTCATTCTTCCACAGATCTGTTAATTGACGGCTGAAAAGGAAAAGATGAGGTATTTTCACCATGAATATATTATGAGAACCCACAGAAATACTACCCAAATAAGGCACTTGGCTTCATGTTTGTCACAAAAAGGAAAACTTATCACAAATATTCATCACCACATTTTTTTGTCCTCTAAAAATCGTTGTGAATTTAAATTGTAAAAAGTTTGAATGGTCCAGCAGATAAATAATGCTACGGCGTGAACAAGTGGCAATTTGTCCGTTAAAAATACTACACCAAGTGGTTGGCAATTGTTGTCCGTACGTCACACGACGCGTCGTCGTGACGAAAAATGTGACGCAATTAAATTGTTATGTTTCCACTAAATCTGAGCTCGAACAAATAACTATGACTAAACAAAGAATGAATACAAGTGTACATTAAAAATTTATAACTCCCCCGACAAGTGAAGATTTCAGTAACTAGAAAAGAGCTGATAACTTTCAAACGGATGAATCGATTTTCTTGGATTATAACTAAGAACATTCTCGATCAAGCCACCTTTCGAACAAAAAAAACTAAATTTAAATCGGTTCATTAGTTTAGGAGCTACGATGCCACAGACAGATACACAGATACATACGTCAAACTTATAACACCCCTCTTTTTGGGTCAGGCGTTAAAAAGAGGACTTCTTATACTATCCATATTCGATACTAATATTATAAATGCGGAAGTGTGTTTGTTTGTCTGCCTGCTACCTTTGCACGACCTATCCATTTACCAGATGTTGATGGTGCAGAGATAGCTTGCATCTTGGGGACGGACATAGACTATTTTTATCTTGGAGAATCAGAGTTACCTACTTCGGGATTTCAAAAAAATCTAAATCCGCACGGAAATAGTCATCCTTCGTCAGCTAGTGATAAGTAAGTAGGTAGGTATACTTACAATAAATTAAATGTAAAAAAAACTTTTTGGAAGTACCTAAGATTTTACTTATAGAAAAATCAAATTTCGACGGAATTACTACATAGGAAAAAATCAAGTCAGGAACATATTCTTTCCAGCTCCGAATCCCTAAAATCTTCATGTTCATCCACATTGCGTCAACCCACTGGCCTTTAGGTTTTTGTCAGACTCTATACAATCCTCCGTTTTTCCATCCATCAATTTTTCCGGGACTTTTGTATCGGAAGTATGTATTGGGTTGGCTATTTTGTGAAGAAAATGCCTTGTACATAGAGATTATTGTAAAGAAGTCCTAAAAATTAGATGTTAGGTATTACATAAAAACTGGACAAGTGCGAGCTGAACTCGCATGGAGAGAGTTCCATACTATGTATACATTAATATAGGTAAGTTTCTACGCAAAATGTTAAGAGATTTACTATGTTTAAGACCATATACTCCTAGGTTTTCTAGTAATCGATGTATTTTTTTCAAAATTTTAGACTTAGTAGTTTCAGAAATATTTTTCATTTAATTTATCAAATAGTTCATCTATTGGATATACTAGATGAAAATTAATGAAAATAGATATTTGAAAACTTTGGTTTTCATTTTCTTTTCTCCACATGTAAAATTAATTTATTTGCGCAACTCGTCCGTGTTTGGGTCACAAAAAATCGTATGAGTACCTTTCAACTTAAACGATCCAGTAGATTCGTAGCAAATTGGCTGTGACAGACAGACAGATCCTATAAGGGTTCCGTTTTAAATTTCGGAAGCACGGAACCCTTAAAACGAAAATACAGATGTTATTACGAGTCAATTTTACGATTGAACCTTTTAGCGAAAGGAATTTTCCAACATCATTCCGAACTGCGGTGGAATGGTTTCAAATGAGCCAAAGACAATAAAATCTTTTCCTTAATCTCTAATGGCGAAATTGGAGTGAAATGCCATGTTACACTTTTTGTCTTTCAATTCAATATCAATTGACACAAGAGACCTTAAAGTTTTTGAAGCCCATGAAATAATTCGCTTTATTAAATTATATTATTGTTAAATTAGTTAAAAAGGTTAGCGTAGTGACGAAATTTGGTACAAAAATAGCTTACATCCCGGGAATGGGCATATACCCGTATTTTATCCCGTAAAACCAGAGTTACCGCGAGATTTTAAAAACCTAAATCTACGCGGGCGAAGCCGCGGGCAATGGGCATCATTTATTTCATAATATGTAGTACCTACATCAGTAAAAAGGTTAAGGTTGACATATATTAGTATGAAAAGCAAAACGATCTTTTGGCCTATTGAATTGTTACATTCATCTTTTCCTTAGCAACGGTTGCAGGTGTCGATTTGAAATGAATATCCTACTGTATTCGTCTCTACGCTTTTCTAAGGAGGCAGCTGTCGATCCTTCCTTATTTTCCTAATTATAGGTACTTAACTTTGAACTCTACGTTATACCTACTTAATATTTATTAAAAGACTATTTCTGCTTTGCTGAAATTTCTAAAAATCCACCTATTCTTAGTGGGGGGCTATGTCTTATGGAAAACATACTTGTACATGCAAAATCTCGAATTTGTAGACCCAGTGGTTTGAACTGCGCAACTAATGTAACAAAGTAACAATATTATCGTCATAAGAACAATAACAGAGATAGGTAGAGATGAAAACGCTGAAAGCCGCCTTAAATCTGTCCTCACGGAGCTTACGAGCAAAGCGTCAAAGTCACAATTAATAATCCCGTGATAATTTCAATGAATCCCCCATCACCGAGCTGATTATCCATTAAATAAATTTTATTTGTGAGGCGGCGAGGGGCGGGCGGGCCGGCGCCGGCGGGGCGCCCGCCCTAGTCGCCGCCGACCGTGCCAGAGCGACGACGTACCGCTCCTACCGCGAGGCTGCTCTAAAATTACACGCCACTAATTCCCACACCGCACTCCTAACCATTGACCCACTGACAGTGAATTGTGTTCTTACTGCGAGTGTGAGTTCCTCCAAACGCCAGCCGCCCAAAAGTGTCACATGTAAGTACCCATTTTCCCAACTTTCACGCGTCTTAATCAGCCGACGTTACGGCCATTTTATAGAATGTCGAGTTGTCGACCAACCTTGAAACGTTCGGTATTTTGGCTATTGTATCATTCTAAGACGGATCGTTTGAGTGTCGATAGCTATGGACGTAAAGGTCTTAATTTATAAATAGCTCGGTATGGATGTACATTTCAGACTTCAGCACCGTCCGCTCTCGGTCTCTGACCGTTAATATTCCGGGAGAATTGAAAAACATGCCACGGATTCGTGTCAAGGATTTGATACCTCGTGAGTTTTATTTTATCAACTCTCCTGTATCGGAATGTGGCGCTATAAAATATCTTACAATAGCTACGAGTGTGCGATGATCAAACATAAATCTAGAGATCTCTTGCCAGATCGCTCCAACCCATTTTTATTCCTAACTTCATCTCGATTAGCTTTTATCATGATCTGTTTCTGCATCACCAAATAATTGCAAAGGAAATTCGTTCTTAGACGTGCTGAGACTCCTTAATCAGGAATTAAGGGGTTAACCCTGAGTTAACCTTCGTGGGATAAAGATGTGCTAAGAATAACATCAAGATTATATGAAAGTATCTTTCAGTACGTGTTATATCGCCTAATTAAGATAAGGTGACACCATATAAATTATGTATCTATCAAGATTAAAAGTCGTATATCAAACGGAAGGTGTGCCTAGGAATTTTTTCGCTCATTAAGACGTCAAATTATCTGTTAACCATATACCTACTCATAGATACTACGACTATGTAGTATTCAAAAAATTCAAATTTCAAAATATTTTTATTCAATTAGACTTTTACAAGTTCTTTTGAATCGTCAAAAGCATCTACCACTTGTTCGGAATACCTTTCCTACCGAGAAGAACCAGCAAGAAACTCGGCGGTTGCTCTTTTCAAAGAGCAAATAAATAATAACATAGTGTTTCTTCGTAAAGTAATTCAATCTATTGAACAAACTAATTTCAAACCCAATCAATTCTCGCCATCGCCGGTGGCACTTGAAAACAAAAGAACACCGTCTCTTTATAAAAGCTCGGAGTCAACACAAAATTGCAACGCCCGCAAATAAAAGAAGAACCGGACAAGTATAAGTTTTTCTTGCGCAATCAGTGTTCCGTAATAAAAAAAGTCTTTCTTACAAAACAGAATCAAAAACGGTGACAAAGTCGGGTTCCGTTTCCACAGAGATTGTACCAAGTGGACTCTGGGTTATATTTGCTTGTAAATTAGAAAGAACTTGACGATTTGATGGTCGTTAAAGTCAATAAATTCTAAATATATAGAGGATTTAGGGGATTCCGGAATCCTGAAATAAGTTTAAAAACCTTATATCTCAGGATCCCCACTCTTAACTTCTTTGTCATAAAATTAACATATTTTATGCAACTAAGTACTTAGTACGTTACGTGTTGAGGATGTGTTTGTGCGTTGGCGTGTGTATGTGTGTGTGTGCGCGCGCGCGATGCATGGGTGTCCGTGTGTGTGGGTGTATGTGTGTGTGTGTGTGTGTGTGAGCGTATTTGTGGGCGTCAGTGTAAATGATAAAATTATCTATCAATATTGGACATAACTTGTAATTTTATAGATTTTTGGTATCGTAATCTGTCTTCTGTTTTTTACTCAAGAGTACGGAACCCTAAAAGAAAAGAGACTGATACAAATCTTATCAGTAATCAAACACGAAAGGTCTGGGCAGACAGAGCCACATAAATCCGTTGGGTTATTGATGCGGCACGGAAATTGCTTCCCGGCACCGGCCACGCTTCCTGCCGTCACACGGCTTTCTCGACGTCTGTGCTGCATTTTCACTTCATGTAATGTAACTACCTCAGGGCGTACCTCTGTGTGTGTGTGTATGTGTGTGTGTGTGTGTGTGTGTATGTTTGTGTGTGTGTGTGTTTTTGTGTGTGTGTGTGTGTGTGTATTTTGTCGCTTCCCGTTGGCACCGGCCCCGCTTCTATAAGGTAAATGGGGCTCTGCTCTGTGTGTCTGCTATTACATAAACCATCAGTTTTTATTAAATTCCCAATTTTTTTAAATATAGGACGGCAGTTTGGTAGAGGTCACAACCCTCAGCATCCAGTAGTGAGTAATTACAACGCATAGATAGAGATCTCACTTAAGCTTAAGCTTAGAATGCTTTTATATCCATGAAAAGAGTCAGTGTTGTCAGATTTCTTAGTGTTTATAATTCTTTGTCGTTGTTTGTAAGGACAGCTCTTTTGTTCTATTATTCAGTGAATGAACATTACATCAGTACATTCCAAGAGCTCGTAGTTATTTTGAAAAGGTATTTGACAAAGTTGAAAGTTAGTGGGTATAGTGGTTTTCCTGCGTTGCTTGATTGTGGTACAAGTTTGCCCTAAGTAATAATACTTTATCACTGCTCAAGTGCAAGCTAATCTTGTTATAATAAAAAAAAACCTTCTTTACTTTATACATCTGTCATTAAAACTATAGCTCATAAATGGCTCAAAAATGTTATTCAAAGGCCAGATCAACCTCCATTTCCTCCAATTCAAAGTTCCTTTGGTGCTGCAAATGTTCATGGGGAGCAGTAATAACTTTAACATCAGATGACCTGAGTGATAATGCATATTTAGATTTTTTTTTAAATCCCTTAGATTCTCCAGCCTATATCTGTCTCCGGGATGCAAATTTAAAAAAAACAAGAATAGGTCTTAGCCAAGTTTATCATGCTGACTAATATTCCCCTTTCCTCTCGAGCTTAGCGCAAAGCTTGTGCTAGGAGTAGGTACGACTATTGTGCAACGGGTGGGGTTTGAACTGCCGACCTCTCGAATTTCACTCCACTTCTTTAACCATTGAGCTATCGAGGCTCTGATTAAATCTGCTAAGTAGATAGACAAACTGACAGACATACTCTTGCATTTATAATATTATGAACGCAAAATATCCACTAGTGTTGTTATGGATATCCATATCCGTAACCGAAACTATCGGATATCCGAAATAAAAAAATATCCGTAACCGTAACTGAATCCGTAATAAAAGTTTTGGATAATTTCGGATAGGGCGGAGTCTAACTAAATACTACACTCGTACGAATTAACTGTGCACTCCGCTGGAATGCGACACCTTCATCAGTTCACATTTTACAGTTCCTTAAAAAATTAATATCCGTAACCGAAACTATCGGATAATCCGAAATAATTTAATATCCATAACCGTAACCGAAACCGATATTATTTTTTACCAATATCCATATCCATATCCGGATCCGAAATTATATATCCATAACATCCCTAATATCCACCTCACGAACTTTCAGTTCAAATTATCAAGCACCTCTTCAAAAATTTTACAAGCTCTCGTGCCAGTGCAGTGCATTAACTCGAAACATTACTGTTCCATTTATGTTTTCGTTTTATATTTATTGTCAGAAGATGGATTGGCTTCACTCAACATAAATTATATTTGGTACTATGATTGTCTATCCCATAGATCTAAATTCAATTTTCTTGGTATACATCTCTATAATCTATCCGAACTTGTTACAAACACAACCTCCTACTAGATAAGCATAAAAGTTGGTTTTCAACATAACAACATAATAATTTTACAAAATTTTTCTCGTAAACCGAATCTGTCTGTCTGTCTGTTACATTTTCACGCCCATGCGATTTTAACGTTTGGTATAACAGAGATAATCGACAGATAGACATCCCGGAGATGGAAAAGACTTCTTTTTATCCCAGAAAATATTTGCCACAGGATTTCAGAAAATCTAAATCCACGCGGAAGAATTCGCAGTGATCATATATTACCTATATTTAATAGTAGAGTAAACCTGCTGTGCTACTACGCTAAATGTGCTTCATGCATTGTTTTAGGGTCTAAAACCATCGTCGCATTATTGCCTTTCTAATGAAACTGGTTTGGGGCACATGGGTTGGTTGGTTTCAAATTCTATAACGGGTATAGGTACAAACATTTTTTTATATTTCCTATGTATATAGAGATTCATAACGATCCTCCAAACCTAATTAAATTCATTTTGGGTATTCGAAATAAAACAAAAAGCTTCGTATTCTAAGTTCAAACCCATTTCACGGCTCTCATATTATCCAATCAGCGAATTTGACGCAACATCAAAAACGGGGGTTGACTCACTGATTGGCCGTAGGATTAACCGAGTTTGTGACGTTCTTATAAATTACATTCAAGGCAAATTACATACAAAGAATAGCAGTCGATCGGTAGAGCAAAAATTTCAAACGTAAATAATGCGAGCTTTTTAGATACTTTTGCTTTCATACCAATTTTCATAATCTAAATTCCGAACGGGCGTCCATTGCGTGTCTTATCAAAATAACTTCCGAGGAGTAGAATCGAAATGGTTCTTTTATTGTCCCTTTGTGTAAAATAACTTTGTAGCACTAAAGCGATTTCATTTTATAATAGGGTTATTTTTTCGGAATATCGCAGCAGTATCATTATTTTTATCGTTATAGTTATAAACTTTAGTTCAAAAAGTTTACTAAATATCAATGTAAATATTTAGTGAACTTTTTGGTCCTTTTTTTGAAATTAGGTATACCTACCTAGTTATTGTTAACCTAATAAATAATCTATTCATCCGTCCATTCTTCTCCATGGCCTCCGTAATCACGTATCACGATTTACTCTTATAACATTCCTAACCTGAGTGTTTAATTTTGTATTGTCTAGGAAATCAAACATTTTTATTGTACCTAACTGTAATTTTAATCCATAATAATACCTATTACAAATAAGAAAGTGGGTCTCTCTGTCTTTTCCCATCCTATCTATTTATCATATATTAATATTTATTTATATTCAACCGATTTCGTTCAAAGGTACAGAGATACTTAGCTTGCATCTCGAGGAACAGTTTTAGTCCCGAAAAATCAAAGAGTTCCCGAGAATTTAAAAATCTAAATCTACATGGATGAAGTTGCAGGCTGACATCCCTGGTACAGAGATATTTTACATCCTGGAGACTGACGTCGACTCTTTTTATCCCAGAAAATCAAAGATTTCGATCGTTTAACGATTTCAAAGATATCCACCCAGATAAAATCGCGGGATATTTAGTAATTTGCGTAAATTTGGATTGCCCAATCAGTCAGTACAACACCAGGGATGGCCAGGTTATATTACTGATTGGCTTCGAAGATTACCCGGGGTTCGCGTCTTGTAATAAATTACACTCAACGTTTTACAAATTGACCGCAATATTTCAATGTAATTGTACTGTAATTTATTTTCATATCTGAATGGAGTAGAGATGGAGTGGAGTCTAATTTGTATTTACGTCAGAGGTTAATGTATCTCAGACTGCAACGCCTGGTTTAGCCTTTTTTACGCGCCTGAAAAAGAAGTGTAATGTTTTCAGAATTCATATTATAATTATATGAGTTTTTTTATTCCACCATATGTGGGTGTGTGTGTGTGTGTGTGTATGTTTGTTACTCTTTCACGCAAACTTGACGGATTTGGCTGAAATTCGGAATGGAGATAGATATCTTGGATTAGCACATAAGCTACTTTTTATCCCGCAAAACCAAAGAGTTCCTACGGGATTTCGAAAAACCTAAATCCAAGCAGACGAAGTCGCGGGCGTCAGCTAGTAACTTCTAAATGCCTGAATAGATTTGGATGTATGGGGTACCGTTAGAACTTATAAGTATTATATCATTCTCAAGTGACACTGGCTATAATTTTTTTCAAAAAATTTCAAATGTGATTTTTTTGGTGTGCGGTTGAGTTTTTTAATTTTTAAAAATTGCGAATAACCTCTTATCTTTAGGATTAGTATGTGATTTGACACTTCGTAATGAACACTTCGATAGAATTCAAATGGTAAAACCATTTATAACATCAAAGTAAAATTAACCGATGCTTTTGTTAAGGGTTAGGCTTTAATCGTTCTCATTATCTTCCTGTGTCTTTCTTTATTTCTGTCTAAATTCTTTTTGCATATTATGGACTTTTAAATGATATTGGTGTAAGAGTGGTTCGTTGTTCATGTAAAAGCGGTTGACTGTTACACGTAGATAAGAATATAATGCAGCTCTGTATAATTTTATAATAATTATTATTGTAATGAGTTTGTGGTTTTCTCTTTATTTTATACGAGGAGTTAATTAGTCGTCATTTTCCCTCTTATGGTCAGCTATAATACTATTACGCACTTACGAGTAGTTGTGCAATGGGGATGATGCCTATGTCAAAAATAAATTATTTCTTACTAAATATTAAATAGAGTATCTTCCAAAGTTCGTAAAATCCACATTCGATGCTAGTTTTAAGTTTGCTAACCATTTTAAATTTTCGATTTAAACAAAAAAAGTACGTCAAATTACGTTAAATGTTTTGACGTCACATAGATGAATATCATAAAAGCTCCTAAGCTAAGTGAGTGTTTTGACGTTTGATAAAAAGTCGCTGATTTGACTAGTAGTCATCATCCCTATTTGAAAATCTAAAATCCATGAAAAAGTTTTAGAAGGCACATCCGGATTGCCACGCACACAAACATGGCCCGGTTGTTTTCCAACCATTTTTCAAAGGACCGTTTACTAAAACTGCCAATAATAAAGTCAATATTATCTATACCCGTAGCATTTTACGACATCATTCCCGTATTAAATTTTGTTTACCAAAATATAGTGAC
This sequence comes from Maniola jurtina, assembly GCF_905333055.1. Lineage (NCBI taxonomy): Eukaryota > Metazoa > Arthropoda > Insecta > Lepidoptera > Nymphalidae > Maniola > Maniola jurtina. The sequence continues at coordinate 3,716,069 of NC_060048.1, read as the reverse complement.
GTTAATATTTATTGACGTCATACGCAGGGTGGTAATTTGAGATGGGTCAGAAGAGGCTAGGGTTGCCAATCTAAATAAATATATAAGCAATAGGTGATTGACTGACTGACTGACTAACTGATCTATCAACTTACAGCTCAAACTACTCCACGGATCGAGCTGTTTGGTAGCAGATAGCTATTATGACGTAGACACCCGCTAAAGAGGATTTTTGAAAATTCAACCCATCAAAGGGAAAATTTGTGTAGTCCACGCGTACGAAGTCGCAGGCATAATTGTTTTCTAATAATGTGTAGTACTAGTTGATACCCGCGGCTTCACCCGCGTGGATTTAGGCTGTTAATAATTCCGTACCTAAGAACTCTTTGATTTTCCGGGATAGAAGTAGCCTGTTTTCTTCCCCGGGATGCGCACCATTTGTACCAAATTTCGTCAAAATCGGTTAAATAGATGGGCTGTTAGAAGCCAGCCAGCAGACAGATAGACACACTTTTGCATTTAAAATATTAAGTATGGATTGTACTATATTTCGGTTTTACGACATACTCGTAGAAGGCACTTATTGTTGAAGAAATATGTAGTTCGCAAAATACCACTTATCAACTATATCTCAGTTAGATAGATCAATCTTTCTTAACAAACGTAATATAATATTATCCTTCACTTTGTAAATAAAACGGACAAGTGCGCGTCAGACTCGTACCCGAAGGGTTCCGTCATACGTAATAGTAGTATTTTTAGAGTTCCGTACCTCAAAAGGAAAAACGGAATCCTTATAAGATTACTTTGTTGTCTTCCGTAAAATGCTATATTTTTGAAGAGTATTTTTTATAGCTTCAATTTAAAAATATTATAATTAGCCGAAAAAATGTTGGCAGCCCTAGGCGGGGCGGGTGCCCAAGTTATTATATCTACAGGAAAATGCCATAAAGATACCATCTTTTAGAATATTTTTGTGTTGGTAGTTATACATCTAAAGTAATTGGGTCTCCAATCATAAATTAGATAGCTCTTTCATGTCGCTTTTTTAAATATTAACTGTAAAATTCTTTTGTAATTAATAACTAAACAAGTGTAAATTAAAAATTTATATCACCCCCGACAAGTGAAGGTTACAGTAACTAGAAAAGAGCTGATAACTTTCAAACGGCTGAACCGATTTTCATGGATTACAGCTAAGAACACTCTCGATCAAGCCACCTTTCAAACAAAAAAAAACCACCACCACACATCATCATCATTTTTTTTTAATTTTTTTTTTTTTAATTTAATAGGAAGCCAACGGTATACAAAGAAAAGTAATTATGACGACTTATATAAACTTAGGACTATCAATGTATACTCACTTACAGGCTAACTCAACATGCTTAAGAGGGCTGTCTCCGTCACTCGTTTCATACAATCGTAGTTCCAATTTCATTTGAATATTAAGCAACCAAAGTCCATGAAATTTTGCAGACATATTTTAGAAACTAATATCTATGCCTGTGGTTTTCCAGATTTCTGTTAAAATATTCGGTTTCAAAGTTAGGCGGTCATAAAAATTTTCATACAAATCTTTGAGCCCCTGTAATTTTAAAACTACATATTTTTAGAAAAATCTAAAACACCACAGACACAGATATTAGTTTCTAGAATATGTCTGCAAAATTTCATGGACTTTGGTTACTTAATATTCATATGAAATTGGAACTACGATTGTATGAAACGAGTGACGGAGAGAGCCCTCTTAATCTAAAACTTCTAAATAGTAAATCATCATCATGTGTGCTAATCCAGGATATTATCTATCTCCACTCCTCAGCCAAATCCGTCTAGTAGTTTTTGCGTGAAGGAGTAACAAACATACACACACACACACATCCACACATACACACAAACTTTCGCCTTTATAATGTTAAGTGTGAAGTATGATAATATTACTCGGATATCTATAGCAAACTTTATCGAATTAGTGCGTGGACAAAATTATGTAGAAATTAGTTCACATTGTCGATCGTTACTGTAGGATTTTATGAGATGGTTCACGTATGTATAGTATAATGCCATGTAAACTAATAGTGACATTAGTTTTAACAATCGCGCAGCCTGTATGAGCGCATTCTATATACACAAGCAGGTGTATTATCAGCATTCTATATACACATTAAGTACAGTAATAATTATAAAATTGAGCTTGAATCTACTCTGTAGATTTGCAGCTAGTGACAACTAGGCAATGAATGTTTTAAAGCTCTTCTTTCAGTCAGTCAGTTATTCAATGTAGACACAGTACGGATGGATGCGGATAGATACAATGTATGGTAGACAAGTAGGAGCGTGGGGTAGCCTCATGGAACTAGGAATAAGTTAAGATGTCGATTTTCTTTTCTGAGGGTCGGGGGTTTGATCCCGGGCACGCCCCTTTTACTTTTCGGGCTTATGTGGGGTTTAAGCAATTAAATAGGTATTAGGTACTTACTTGCTTTAACGTGAAGGAAAACATCGTGAAAAAACCTGCAAGCCTGAACGTTCTTCATAATGTTGTCAAAGGTGTGTGAAGTGCCATACCGCACTAGGTCAGAGTGGTGGACAGTAGTGAGCCAGCGCTGGATTGATGATGATGACACAGAGAATATAGCTTGTGTACCTAAGTAACCCGCGTGGGTACATTGCTCTAAGACTGATATGAATGAGTGTTCAGTGTAAACACGACATTAGTTTCAAGTGTTTTAATTCTCTTTATAATAAGTAATAAGCAAACAGTTTAAATAGGTAAAAAAAATTAAAAGTGAAGATGATAACTGTTACTACTATTTAACTTTTATATAAATCGTTTCCAGGTGTTATAACTAGCGGAAATTCGCAGTTACCACTTTAAAATAAATATTGAAAGCTACGCAATATTCCATGAAGTAATGCTAAACGCATATTACAATCGATGCGCCGCATACGATGTAGGTATGTTTCGAATACTAAACTCGAATTTGGAATTCGCCAAGAAAATGGGGATGAACGTCATCATTTCTAGAAATAACTAAGCAATAAGTTACTAATAAAAAATTAAAAAATAGAAAACTGCAGACACATATTATATGGACTTAATAATGCAATACAAGTATTAGTAATCTTTTTTGCAAATAAACGATATTATTATTATTATTATCTATATAACTTACTCTCACGCCCGGTTATTATTATTATTATTATAAGATTTCTGTAAAAATGTCTAGTTTCAAAGTAACACTGGCTCAAATGTATGTAAATCTTTAAGCAACCTGACAAACCACAGATACAGACAGATATTTGTTTATAGAACGTGTCTACAAAATTTTAATATATTATATTCAATAGTTCTTTATTAACCAAACCAAACAATGTAAATGTATGTAAACTATGTATGTATGTATATGTGTGTTTACTTAACCAAACTATGTGCCTTGGAAAGCTCTGGAGAGGGTACGGTTAGGGTTCCTTCTCTTAACCCAAACGTATTCTTCATATCCGCTTTGTCGTGAGTACTAGAAATGCGTTACTTGCGTTTCCCCTAGTGTCATGTGCGTTCATCTTACAAAGAGTAATATGTATGCAAAATGAAACCGTATTTGTATTCGAGCAAATATTCGGCGAAATAATGAAGCTATCGAGTGTATTCGAGTGGAGATCGCTCGTTCGGACATCCCATCCCATCCAATTTCTATAAATAACATCATACCGCCGCCGCCGGCCGCTTCAATGACTGATGCATTTCGATTGTACATGATTCGTTTAGGAATCCAATGTTTATGTTACATTAGCTGATGCCCGCAGCTTCGCCTGCGTGGATTGGTCAGATCCCCTGACCTTCCAGAATCCATCAGGATTGAGGAGTTGGACTCCAAGTTTTTTATGAAACAATGTCGCAAAGTTCCTCTATCGATTAAAAAAGAAATGACGCAAATCGGTTCAGAAATCTCGGAGATTTCGGTGTACATAGCTAGAAAAACACAACTCCCTTTTTGAAAGTCGGTTAAAAAAGTAGCCTACTCCCTGGTCAATTCTCTACTTGTCTGTGAAAATCCCGTCAAAATCGGTTCAGCCATTCCCAAGATTAGCCTTTTCAAACAGACAGACAGACAGACAGACAGACAGACAGACAGACAGACAAAAAATTTAAAAACGTGTGATTCGGTTATAGTATCGTTCAAATAACCATATGACCTTAATATGCGGTAGTTATTTCGAAATTACAGACAGACACTCCAATTTTATTTATTAGTATAGTATAGATTTATAATCTGTGCACGCCGAATGTTTTAGTCATTCGTGTTTTATATAGTTACGTGGAATTCCTACATTAAAAGTGACGTGGACTTTTCCACATTACGTGTACGACGTGACACGTATAGTACGCGACAGGTCGAGATGGCAATCGGGGTGGGGACGTCCGCGTACCCGCACATCATCCGCGTTAACCCGGTGTGGGATAGCGCGGGTGACGTGCGGGTGTGCGGGGCGTCCCGCCACCCAAAAAGAGGAGTGTTATAAGTTTGACGTGTGTATCTGTCTGTGGCATCGTAGCTCCTAAACAAATGAACTGATTTTAATTTAGTTTTTTTTTGTTTGAAAGGTGACTTGATCAAGAGTGTTCTTAGCTATAATCGAAGAAAATCGGTTGAGCCGTTTGAAAGTTATCAGCTCTTTTCTAGTTTTCTTATAGAGGTTTTTGTGTCGGCGGTTTTTTTAATTTTGAATTCTTTGGTGCTGTCTCCCAATTATGTTTTATTACAAACAATTAACAAAAAGTAATTAAATCAATCAATCAACTTTTCTTATCTTCTACGAAACATCACTCTTTGAAACCAACGGTTGTAACAATAACAAAACTTATGAAAACAATTATTGTGCCTACCATTTTCTAAGTAGGTATAATCGTGATAGAAAATTAGGCACTTACTCTTACAGTCAAAAAAAAAAAAAAACAAAAATAACGATATCAGCCTAGTGCAACTTTTTTCATCATGTGATTAACGGTAGGATTCACAGTAATTTGAAAAATGTACCTATCAGAGACTACATTTAATTAATATGGGATAGAATAATAAACAGGCTCTACTTTAAGAGGGGTCTCTACGTCACTCGCTCCATACAAACGTAGTTCGTCTCTCATTGGAATACTAACCAATCATACTCAATGGAATTTTGTAGAAACGTTCCGGGAACTCATATCTATGCGTGTGGTTTTCCAGATTTCCGTTAAAATATTCGGTTTCAAAGTTTCGCTGTCTTAAAAATTCACATATAAATCTTTAAGCCCCTGTAATTTTAAAACTACATATTTTTAGAAAAATCTAAAACACCACAGGCACAGATATTAGTTTTTAGAATATGTCTGCAAACATGGACTTTGGTTGCTTAATATTCAAATAAAATTGGGACTACGATTGTATGGAGTAAGTGACGGAGAGAGCCCCGTTAACCTTAAACGCCGGATAAATGAAGACGGATTATGTTTATGAAAAATTCATTTTTAATTAGTTTCCCTGTAGAAAATATATACGAGTAAAGCAAATTGTATTTATGAAAAATTACTCCGCGCTAAAATAAAAATATGTAAAACATTTCCACAATAAAATTCCTGAAATCCTTTATGGTGGACGTTAAAACGCTGTGAGCGCTTTTACGAACTATATATTTAGTTTTTTATTCTAATTACATTCGGCCTCTCTTTGCGTAGTAATCATTGCTTTTTAGGGTTCCGTACCTCAAAAGGGAAAACGGAACCCTTATAGGATCACTTTGTTGTCTGTCTGTCTGTCTGTCCGTCGTGTCTGTCAAGAAACCTATAGGGAACTTCCCGTTGACCTAGAATCATGAAATTTGGCAGGTAGGTAGGTCTTATAGCACAAGTAAAGGAATAAATCCGAAAACCGTAAATTTGTGGTTTCATCATTAAAAAAATAATTAAAATGTGTTTCAATTTTCAAAGTAAGACAACTATACTAAGTGGGGTGTCATATGAAAGGGTTTGACCTGTACATTCTAAAACAGATTTTCATTTATTTCTATGAATAATAGTTTTTGATTTATTGTGCAAAATGTCGGAAAAAATACCCGAGCTCGGACCCTCGGTGCGCGAGTCTGACTCGCACTTGACCGTTTTTTTACATATTATTTTCACTCTGTTATCTATGTTTCTTTTTTTTACTTCCTTCTTTTTTTCTACGCACTGTTCTATCACTCTGTCTTAATTCTATCCCCACTACCAAAGGTTAACTGGAAGAGAATATCTCTAGGGCTTAAACGCACGTTTCTTCGCGATGTTTTCCTTCACCGCTATAGCAATTCATACATTTTAATCGCTACTAGGCTATCACTGCTTTTCCACTGCATAAATACCCTAAAAATCCTTGCCATTACGTAATTAATTGAAGGGGCCGCGACTCTCAGCAATGACTAATACGAAATCAAGAGGAACCAATTTAAATACCTAATGAATAAAAAAGTTTTCAGGAAAGTTTCCCAATTAGTGACAGTGTTAGAGTCCTTCAACTTTTCCGAATTATCAGCAAAAGAGCTTAAGTACCTTTAAAAGCTTTTTTTGCAAATTGTAATATACCTATTGAAAGTATCAAAAAGCGAAACGAATTTGTGTGTCTACCTTTATCGGGTGATTCGCTAACTTAGTGATCATTACTAACACTGGAATTCATAGTCAAGATAGCGTTCTTTAGAGGACGATTCGAACGACATGTCTTATTCAACCTTTATGCAATGCGTTAAGGTTGTATATGACACACTAGAGGATGCCCGCGACTTCGTCCGCGTGGATGTAGGTTTTTGAAGATCCCGTGTGAACAGTTTGGTTTTTCGGGATAAAAAGTTGTCTATGTCAATAACATGGACGCAAGCTACGAGTATCTCGGTACCTTTCATACAATCGGTTGAGCGGATGGATCTTTAGAAATCCCGTGGGAACTCTTTGATTTGCCGGGATAAAAAGTAGCCTATGTCCGTCCCTGGGATAAAAGCTAGCTCTGTACCAAACGTCAGAATCGGTTAAACTGTTGGGCCGTGAAAAGGTAACAGACAGACACACTTTCGCAATATTAGTATGGATAGTATGGAAGTATGGATCAAAGGACTTCACATAGTCTGCCAGTCCGCACATGCCCAGTGTGGTGGACTATAGCCAAATCCTTCTCATTCTGAGAGGAGACCCCTGCACTATCAACGCTTCGGCATTCGACGTTATATGTGTGATCATTTCAAATCTGAAAAGGAAGCCACGCCCATTGTCGTTCGATAGCTCGCGACGGCTATTTCCGTTTTACAACAGCATAAAATGCAAGTGGCCGATTCTTTTAAAACGTTCGCTGGCTTGAGACGATTTAAAATGGGTTGGTTTCATAAAATCAACATATATTGTACATACAACGATTAATTTGGTGTTTTAACTGCCGATATTTCGACTCAGTTGCATGAGTCGTGGTCATGACCAAAGATTACAGTATTATTGGTCACGGCGGGACTGCTCACTGCAGTACTGTTAGAGCAGACGACGTAAGAGCTGTCGTGGGCAGTGCCGATCTACCAGCTTTCGTGTTCTTTTCGCTGGAACTTCACGAGGTGTCAATCATAATCTCATAATCTCAAATAATCATGAATAATACTCTCCTTACCCCTCCAATTAAGCGTAAAGCTTGTGCCAGGAGTGAGCACGACAATAGTGCAACGGATGGAGTTTGAACCGCCGACCTCTCGGAATTCAGTCTGCTCCTCAACCGTTGAGCTATCGAGGCTCCCAACACTCACAACGTCACTATTAACTTTGGATTTTCGTACGATGCTCAACAATGTTTTATTCACCCAATTGCCACTTCAGCTTCGTAGCCCGCTATGTTTGTTACACTCTGGCACAAGAATTAAGAAATGTAGGTAGGTATGTAGTCCCAAATAAGACTTTGAGTGAGTCCTTCTTAGGACCACTTATACTATGACTCTGGTGGGAGAACTATCAGGATACGTTATTAAATTAATTACGCCAGAAATCGTTCAAAAGTTAGATAAAGTCATTTTTATTTGGCAAATGAGGGAAGTAGAAATAGGCAAAATCCTGCACCTATCTAACAGCTATCGTCCACCAAAGCCGCAGCATCGCTTATCAGTCAGAAATCGATACCCGTTACAACCGATAACATGGAACGGCATTTATCGGATTTAAATTCCGACTCGTTATCAGGGGGCACGGCAGTGCCCCCGCCAAGACGAGCCAAACGCGGCGGCCGGGGCGCTACGTACCTTTTTCTCGAAGTGTTTCGCCGTATTTTCGACCCGTCATAACTTCGGTCTGGATGACACTAGAAAGCTGAAATTTTCAGTATAAGGTGTCCTCAGCAAATTTACCAAATATACCAAATATCAAATATCTAGCTTTTATGGTTACAGATTTATTGATACCTAAAATACGCCGATTTCGTCCCTCACTGATGATCATCAAAACCTCTACTCAAAACCTCTAAGGTACTTCCCGAAGTCCTAGAAGACTGAAATTTGGTATGTAGACTAGAAATTGCATACAAACTACAGGAAAATTAAGACTTTGGAAATGCCCCCCCTCTACGCCTCTTATGAGAAAAGCAAATCTGTAAATTCTGTCGCTAGAATGCTGATATTTTCAGGATAAGATGTCCTTGGCAGACTTATTAAACGCACTGAGTATCAATTGTCTAGCTTTTATAGTTTCAGATTTATTGACAGTCAAACTTCTAGTCTGTAATTCTAGGGCACTTCCCGAAGTCCTAGAAGACTGAAATTTGATATGTAGACTAGAAATTGTATACAAACTACAGGAAAATTAAGACTTTGGAAATGCCCCCCCTCTACGCCTCTTATGAGAAAAGCAAGTCTGTAAATTCTGTCGCTAGAATGCTGATATTCTCAGGATAAGATGTCCTTGGCAGATTCATTAAACGCACTGAGTATCAATTGCCTAGCTTTTATAGTTTCAGATTTATTGACAGTCAAATTTCTAGTCTGTAATTCTAGGGCACTTCCCGAAGTCCTAGAAGACTGAAATTTGGTATGTAGACTATAAATTGCATACAAACTACAGAAAAATTAAGACTTTGGAAATTTACCCCCTCTACGCCTCTTATGAGAAAAGCAAATCTGTAAATTCTGTCGCTAGAATGCTGATATTTTCAGGATAAGATGTCCTTGGCAGATTTATTAAACGCACTGAGTATCAATTGCCTAGCTTTTATAGTTTCAGATTTATTGACAGTCAAACTTCTAGTCTGTAATTCTAGGGCACTTCCCGAAGTCCTAGAAGACTGAAATTTGGTATGTAGACTATAAATTGCATACAAACAACAGGAAAATTAAGACTTTGGAAATTTTCCCCCTCTACGCCTCTTATGAGAAAAGCAAATCTGTAAATTCTGTCGCTAGAATGCTGATATTTTCAGGATAAGATGTCCTTGGCAGATTTATTAGGGAGTGGGCCATGAAAATGATGTACCTACAAAAAATAGATCCAAAAAAATCTAGGGCACCTGCCAAAAAGAAATGAAATCCCACCAAAAACATTTCATGTAAAAATGTAGCCAAGACTCACAAGTTCATAATGTTTTCACTGTTAAAAAGTTATGAGATCTCTAGTAGAGCCAAGCCCCTAGCTGAGCTTAGATTTGTGCTGGCCATGGGACCTATCCCAAGTCCAAAGTAATATAGCTCTTAAATGTTCTGACTATATCACATTTATAACAATAAATAACAAATCACTCTACTTACAAGCTCTGATTCTACAAACCCTATATCTTGGTAAAAAAAGTACGGCTTGGCCGTTTACAGTTCGTGGATTTTTATCTGAAATGACATCTAAGCCCGGAATTGCTTCTGCGACCATCACGAAGTACAATACAAATTAGTAATTGTCGAACAAACTATTCCTTAAGGCCTTAAAATATGTTATGTCATGTAATAGTTTTACGAACATTAAACGGCCAAGCCGTCCTTTTTTTACCAAGATGTAGGGTTTGTAGAATCAGAGCTTGTAAGTAGAGTGATTTGTTATTTATTGTTATAAATTTGATACAGTCAAGAACATTTAAGAGCTATATTACTTTGGACTTGGGATAGGTCCCATGGCCAGCACAAATCTAAGCTCAGCTAGGGGCTTGGCTCTACTAGAGATCTCATAACTTTTTAACAGTGAAAACATTATGAACTTGTGAGTCTTGGCTACATTTTTACATGAAATGTTTTTGGTGGGATAGTATAGTCTCCTTGCTAATGGACGAGGATTGAATTTCACACTTTCCTAGCACACCTGCAATCATCTGCAATATCATTTTAATTACATTTCAATTTTCATACTATTAAAATCGGAGTAAACACATAGATATGGTTGACATATTATTTCAATTAGGTACGCTAGATAAGATAATAGATAAGTGTTTTTTGTGCCGTTTCAAAGCGTTCCTTTGAGCGTAACGGGAGCTAAAATTACCACTTTGTTTCAAATGGTCTTCGTGCTGACACCATGTTGACAGATGTGTCATAAGAATGATTATTTATTTACAATATCCATGTCACTAACATTTAATTCCGAGTAGGTACACTTACATGATGCTTACTGCTGCTATCAGCACCAAAATGGCGATAGTCAAATTGTTTCAAAAACAGATCGGCAATAGCAAGTCTAGCTTAAGTACTTGTATTAGCAAAAAAAACCGGTCAAGTGCGAGTCTGACTCGCGCACTGAGGGTTCCGTACTCGGTTATTTTTCCGACATTTTGCACGATAAATCAAAAACTATTACACATAAAAATAAATAAAAATCTGTTTTAGGGTGTACAAGTAAAGCCCTTTCATAATATGACACCCCACTGGTATAATTTTCTTATTTTGAAAATTGAAACACATTTAAATTTTTTTTTAATGATGTAACCACAAATTCGCGGTTTTCAGATTTATTCCTGTACTTGTGCTATAAGACCTACCTACCTACCTTTCATGATTCTAGGTCAACGGGAAGTACCATATATGTTTCTTGACACTTGATAGACAGACAGACAGACAGACAGACCGACAGACAACAAAGTGATCCTATAAGGGTTCCGTTTTTCCTTTTGAGATACGGAACTCTAAAAACGCATGTGTATTTAAAAGCTGACGAATTTCCCATACAAAGCAATCAAAACATTTAAAATCATCAGTTAAACTTGTTTTTAATTTTTTCTTGGTATGACCGAATATTTATCAACTTCTTGCGAAAACAATTTATATTCAGTTAAGCGAAAAGCTAAACAAACAACTTCATCAAAATCTCCGTGACAAAATAAATAAAATCGAAATCATTTTGTCCAAAACTAAATTCAATTCTTTCCCGAGTACGGAGATTTGTCCTCTCATTATCATATTCTCTCACAAAGAGATTGGAAAAATGTTACTACAAGAACTCAATTTTCAGTATTTACAAACCTAAGTTTTCATCCGTAGCCCCGGGGACTCGGCCCATAATGCGGACGTGCTTATCTTTCAAATGACGGTAGTAACTTGAAATGGAACATTCGCATTCATTTTGAAAATCTATCTAACTTTAAAGCATTCATTCTTCAACTCTAATATTATTTAAAGCTAAACCAATTTTAAGACCTAAAAATTAGTTAAAATAACTAGTTTGACATGAGTTACTCACAAGTCGATACTATAGCTAATTTCTTAAACTGGACCCTTTCAAGTAAAGATTTTTATATAAACCTGTCGGTATGATGCTGCCATTGTCGTAATTCAAATGCCATAAGGCTACGCTGTCGTATTAGTTTACAAATTGCGAAAAACCAAATTTTTGAGATTCGCGGGCAGACCCGTCTTATGCCCCTTAAATAGACTTCTCAGATTCGGGCATTATGGAATGTGTTTTAGAAATCGCCTGCACTCCGAATGCATTACCTATCGGCCAATGAAAATAAGATAAAAATGACGAGCTCCGAATGCATTCTCTATTGTCCAATAAAATTTATAACCCATTATGTTGGTCTTATGGAATGCGTTCCAGAAATCTCTTGCAAACCGAATGCATTCTCTACCAATCAATGCCTAAAGCCTCAATAGCTCAACGGTTATAGGAGCGGACTGAGATCCGAAAGGTCGGCGGTTCAAACCCCACCCGTTGCACTATTGTCCTACCTACTTCTAGCACAAGCTTTACGCTTAGTTGGAGGGGTAAGGGGAATGTTAGTCATGATTAAAATGGCTAATATTCTTTAAAAAAAATGATAGTTCCCCACATTCGGGCAATAAAAAATGCGTTTGATAGAAATTTTCCGCACCTTGGTTTCGTTTCCCTTCGATCTATTTAAAAGAGCCTTAACAGAAGTTTTCTTGCTTTAGTGCCTGGTTGTAAATATATTCGGCAAAGTGTGAGCTATTCGAGGAAATGAGGAAATTATGATCCGGTAATACAACAAGTCGCTAGAGAATCATTCCACATTATGGCTACGACTCACTGTTCCAACCAATTCCAATTCAGCTAACTATTACAAACGTGAGCGAACTCCGAAGAAACTTATGTCGTTATAACATTGTTGCCTTCACATTATGTATACCCAAACCAAATATTAAAGGATTGACTGACTGACTGACAATAATTAATATGAAGATACTTCGATTTTGCGTCTAGGTTTTCTCTGTAACATACATAGATCTTAGGTTATTTCGTAAGGTATTTCAGATATTCCCTATTGCAAGAAAATTCAAACGAAGCCAAGGCTAGTAATGTTCAAAAGTTCTTTTGCTATTGCAGTGAAATAGATATTATTCATCTATGTTAGGAAGCCTGCTGTACCTACGCTATGAAAATTGCCCAACAAGTACAGCCTGAGTGTAGACCTACTGGGAGGACTAAGTACCTACTGTAAGGAAGGCCACACCATTATGTGGTTAGTGGCAAGGATTGCAACCCCCAGTAATGACATTTACGACTCAGAGAGAAACTTTATCATTATTATCATTGTCAACCGATCGCCAGAACACTACTGAGCACGGGTCTCTACTCAGCAAGAAGGGTTTACCACGCTGACCAAGTGCGGATTGCTAGACTTCACACACCTTTGAGAACATTGTGAAGAACTCGAGGCATGCGGGTTTCCTCACGATGTTTTTCTTCACTGTTAAAGCAAGTGATATTTCAGAGCCTCGATAGCTCAACGGTTGAGGAGCGGACTGAATTCCGAAAGGTCGGCGGTTCAAACCCCACCTGTTGCACTATTGTCGTACCCACTCCTGGCACAAGCTTTACGCTTAATTGGAGGGGAAAGGGGAGTATTAGTCATGATTAGCATAGCTAATATTCTTTTTTTTTAAATAATTAATTGCTTAAAACGCATATAACTCCGAAAAGTTAGAGGTGCGTGCCCGGGATCGAACCCCCGACCTCGACGACTTAACCACTAGGTTATCACGACAACACTCTATAATGTGGCTTAAAAATTGCAGGTTCATTAAAAATGTAAGACATCATAATTAAAGCTAAAAATTTCGCACAATCGCCCACATGCATAATTAAAAGCCTAGTACAAATTTTACGTCCCAAATTTTAATAACGTCGGTTCATAATGAAAATTTATGATCTTACCCCGCTAATACCAGACGGAGCGAAATTTGTTGTAATAAAAATGGTATAAACAGTTAATTTAAAAGTAAACTTTTTGTTAAAAACTACTTAATTGCGGTGATAGCCTAGTGGTTAAGTCGTCCGCCTCATTTAGTTTAGGGTTCATTAGTTTAGGAGCTACGATGCCACAGACAGATACACAGACACACACGTCAAACTTATAACACCCCTCTTTTTGGGTCGGGGGTTAAAAAGAGCACCAGAACTTGAAAAGCCCGCAAAGTATTTGGTGACGTGTTCTTGACAGTTACATCGGCTCTAGCACTCGGCCGGATCCAATTCTGCCCGAACTTTTGACAGGTGTAATAGATTTTATCTGTCGCCACGGAGAAACGAATTGCGGGATACTGTTGGAAACTTAAACTTATGTTGGAGTTGTGGAACTCGTCATTGTTGTTCGTCTCTTCTTCTCGTCGTCTTCACAATACGTGATATTATTTTGAGGAATAAATGTCACGTGGTCAAGTTAAAATATCAGTTAGGTATATATCTAACCTAACCAAAGTATATACTTAGGTATATTTAGATTTTGAAGTGGTGATAGTAGTGTTTAAAATTAGTTGTTAAAATATTGGACTCTTAGTCGGATTGAGGCTCATGCCGGGCATATACTTATAACTTTTCGGAGTCATAAGTATGCGGTATCCACTCTAGGACTTTTCGGCTCCAATGGTCTTCATGTTCTGTCGCTCTTCCGCAAAATCCCAGAGGTCCATGGATGTTTCAAATCAGATCAGCCTCAGATCGACGCTACCTTTAGGTACCTACTCTTATTTTTGACCCAGAAAGAAGTAATTATATTATGCCCTTACATAAATTCTATCATCACTCAGTGAGATTGCAGTCAAGAGCTAACTTCTAATAATAAAATAATAACAAGTGTAAATTAAAAATTTATAACACCCCCGACAAGTGAAGGTTACAGTAACTAGAAAAGAGCTGATAACTTTCAAACGGCTGAACCGATTTTCTTGGACTATTCCGCTCATAAAGCTATTATAATACGTCCATGATTCCGCGCCTACGATCCAAAGTATCTGAGTTTTCTAAAACATCATTTTCAAATAAATAATTATGTATCTAGGCATAATAGCACATCCATCTTGACAGCTTGACATTATTTGTCTATTGACATAATATTATGAACTTAACGGTTATCTAACCTTCTTTTCTACAAGAAAACTAGAAAAGAGCTGATAACTCTTAAACAGCTGAACCAATTTTTTTGGATTATAGCTAAGAACACTCTCGATCAAGCCACCTTACAAACAAAAAAAAGTAAATTAAAATCGGTTCATTCGTTTAGGCGCTACGATGCCACAGACAGATACACAGATACACAGATACACAGATACACAGATACACAGATACACCCGTCAAACTTATAACACCCCTCTTTTTGGGTCGGGGGTTAAAAATTGCAGCCTTTGGAAGTATCGAAGGCAATAAAGAAGCGAACTGTCATATCAAATTTATGCTTATTCTGGTTAAGTTATACCTAGTCTTCCTATGAGTAAATTCAGAATCAGGTGACACAAATCTGTCGATAATAATAGTAAAAAATATGATGGCACCTATTCCAATTAAAATAATTGTTATTACGACTATTTTAATTAAGTTCACGTTGTTTATTTAATAATATTATAAAAATTAATTGAAAGTCTGCACTGGACCGTAGATTCTACTTTAGTTTGTGAATAAAATACGTGTAGCCCGTGTCGCCAGAATTCAATTTGTTCAGTATTGGTTTTCGGTATTTTTCGACAAAAATACTGGCAATATTGGAAACAGTGTGAAACATGCTACGTCTGATTTCAGCAAATCTGATCTATGCAAAATAAAAGTATGCATGGAATCTGTAGTAGGTATTGGTACAAAATTATTTTAGATTTATGTTGTGATTTTAACATTATTGGAGATATTTAGATCTAGTTGCATAGATTGGCGGTAACAACGAGAAATGTCTACAAATCACCAAAGATTAACAACTGTACGTAATAATTTAATGATTGCATGGCAGTTACAATTCAAACAAGTAGAATAAAATAAATAAAATAAGTGGAACAAATTAAATCTGCGCTTTCTATGTATGTTTTCTTGATTGACAAATTAAGTAATGCAGGTGAATGCTAAAGTAATAAATGTAATACGTATGAATATCACTACTCAGATAATATAAGTAATGCGAAAGTGTGTTTGTTTGTTGTTTTGTCCTTCAATCACACCGCAACGGCGCGTCGGATCGGCGTGTTATTCGTATAGATGTAGTTAAAGACCTGGAAAGTGATATATGCTACTTTTATCCCGGGAAATCAAAGGGTTCCCACGGAATTTAAAACCCTCAATCCACGCGGACGAAGTCACGGGCATCAGCTAGTACTAAAATAATACGCGCGATTTTTGTTCTGGATGCCTTTACTCACAGTTTGGTACAAAAGCTGCAAAAGAAGTGTGGGAGCAAATCTCATACAAGTAAATTTCATTCTGCCTTTTCGTACACGTTGTATTGCACAATCAGCTTTTTACCTTTGGGATGTTGGTGCCATAATTCACTCAATTCAATCCGAGAAAATACGCTCCCAAATACTTAGCCTTAGTTCTTAACGGTATAGTCTGGTATTACAATCAGATTTTATACTTTCTGTAGTGTTAATCTTTTGTAGTTATAGTGGTGTAATAAAGTATTGTTACACTGTCTCGAACATACGGCAATTCTCGTGGCTTATGGGTGTATCACCCAGCATATGTTGTGAGTTGGCTGTGTGCTGGCGATCCTGTGCTTGTGTGAAGGTACTATACCCTTATAGTACCTTCACACACTACATATTACACTTTCACTAATAATGTCAGAATTCAGTGCGAAACTTCATTGATCCATATTTTAAATGGTAATGGTACCGGCTGTACTTATGGGGTGAGTCGACATA
The DNA here is from genome assembly GCF_905333055.1 of Maniola jurtina. Taxonomy (NCBI): domain Eukaryota; kingdom Metazoa; phylum Arthropoda; class Insecta; order Lepidoptera; family Nymphalidae; genus Maniola; species Maniola jurtina. The sequence goes on along the minus strand of NC_060048.1, from coordinate 3,699,503 downwards.
AAGGTGCCCACGCACTCGAACTGAACTGCAACTGAACTGCGCGTCGCGTCGACGCGCGGCAGTGACGTACGCGCGTCGCGGCTGGGAGAAAATCGTGCGGGGCGCTGACGCGACGCGCAGTTCAGCTGCAGTTCAGTTCGAGTGCGTGGGCACCTTTAGTCTGCATATCCATATTTTCTTGGGTGGTTTAGGTACATCATACTAGCACCCAAGTGGTCTCGACCAATTCAACTCAAGTGGTATATATAGCCTGTCTTGCTTAGCCAGACTTTATTTGAATACAGTGTAAGTATTGGAAAAGTTGTCATAAAAATTTCTAGTCGAATATGAAATTTTGAAATCTGTGTCTCGCAAACAAACTTGGACAAAGTTGCTCTCGTTGTTTACACATAGACGTATCTAACAGAGCGAATCGAAAATATATTTACCTTGTATTATGTGATAATATTTACCTACATTCGCTAGGAGTTTGTGTGTGCGTGTTGAAAGCACCTTTCTTTAATAAAACTTTAAAAAATACTATTTTAATATTCTGGAGAGTGTTTAATAAATGTACCTAATGATTATTTAATTAGTAAATAAAAGAGGCAATTTTTTTACCAAGTTTAATTTATCGTATGAATGTTAAATCTATAAAACTGCCTCGTCAAAAAATTGTGCCTATAATTCAAAGTACAATATAAAACCTACATACGAAGCTCTACAAGAATCGTCAATCTTCCACTGCCACTTTACCTTTTATCGTTGAATAAAAATTTCATATTTCCATTTGTGCACGTAGGTGGATAAAAGTGTCCCTGAAATGAAATGTTTTTCGTGACTAGGTATCAAGCATGCCTGTGGCTAGGGCTGTCGGAGTGCTAAAAAGTATCGATATATTTTAAAAAAGCTTATGTCTGTAGCTTAGCCCGCGTGGATTTAGGGGTTTAAATATCCCGTGGGAATTCTATGATTTTCCGGAATAAAATGTAGTCTGTGTTACTCTCCAGGTCTTTAACTCTATACTCATGCAAAAAATCTACTCAAATAAATAAAGTAAGGGTCAGGAATGACGTAATTTTTTACCCGCTCTGAATTACAGCGGCTTAGGTCAGTGGCGACAAGAAAAAAAATGTTTTTATATGTTATCTATTCTTGATATTTCATATTGATATTTAGAAAGAAGGAAAGAAAGAAAAACTGTTTATTTGGTACCAACAAAAATATAACTTAAAATAAATAAAATATGAAATGGGACGCGTGGTGTGTGGTGCCAAAATGGACTGCACTCAGCATTTGCTGCGCCTGTGTCGGGAACGCAGGCACAGCGCTGGTCTTCCGTGAAGCCAGAAGTTTCGGACGGTAACTATAGGATGCAATATACAAAATACCAATACAATACAAAATAAATAATGTGGTTAGTAGATATATTTGATATTAACACATTAAAATATTATTATTATATATCGTTGTGTCGAAAGAAAAATATCGATGTATCGATGTTTTCTTCAACATGCCTACCTGTGACTTTACTGGCGTCGCAGCATTGTCTGAAAAAAGCGAGTACTGTTTTTATTCCTGTTTTGGTGGAAATGTATGACTGCGCTTACAAAGGCTCATATAATTTTCAAAGAGCACAATGTATCATTAGTAACTGTTATTCCAACTTCTAAACTGAATTATTATGATTGAGTCTATAAAGTATTAATGTAATTGTGCGTCACATCATGGCAATAGACTTTTGCCCTTTTTTAGCCTCTTGGAGAATGAATTTCAAAAAACCGGCCAAGTGCGAGTCAGACTCGCGCACTGAGGGTTCCGTACCAAGTCGGGTATGGTACAGGTAAAGCTCTTTCATATGATAGCCCACTTGGTATAGTTATCGTACTTTGAAAATTGAAACACATTTAAAAAATTCTTTAATGATGTAGCCACAAATTCACAGTTTTCAAATTTATTCCTGTACTTGTGCTTTAAGACTAACCTACCTGCCAAATTTTACGATTCTAGGTCAACGGAAACACCCTATAGGTTTTCTTGATATACACGACGGACGGACGGACGGACGGACAGACAGACAGACAAAGTGATTCTATAAGGGTTCCGTTTTTCCTTCTGAGGTACGGAACCCTAAAAAGTACTCTTTTTAGGGTTCAGTACCCAAAGGGTAAAAACGGAGGTAATTTCAATTTAAAAGTTTTGAAAGAAAACGGTGCAAAGTATCCCCTTGGTTCAGATTCTGCTTGCAAGTGTCTATTGAAAACTGCAGCGTCATTCGGTATAGAATTCTGATGACATTGGATTTGCATATAACAATACCGGTATTGGTTCCAAGATCGTTTCAGCACTGTCAGCAAAATTGGACGATAAGAAGCTGAAATATACTCGTAATTTGCCGTTTTGCAAATTCATGGTTGGCTATTTGAATTGTTTGCTCGCTGGCCAGAACTCTTGGAGTCTAATTAAATTAACTCTACTTTGAAACCCTCCTTGTATATAAGCTCTTTTGGAATAAGTAATGATATGATACTTAATTTAAATTGGTTTGACGATTATATTTAACTCAGTAAGTAATTAGATGATAATTATATTAGATATTGTAGCTTTTTATTGATCGACTAATTGACCTGCCCCAGCTTCACTCGCATGGAATTTTTGAAGATCGGTGGAATTTCCAAAAATCCTGCAACACATGTTTTTGATTTTTTACTGAAAGTCGAAACATCAATTTTTATTGTTATAACTTGCAAATGCAAATGACTGATATATTTTATACAAAGTTTTATCCCCTATTTAGGTTGGAATTTCCAAAAATTCTTTAAGTATACTACACTATAATAAATGTTGCTCATATATTATATACAAACAAGTAAACTTTTAAAATTGAATAAAAGAAATGTAGGTAATCCAATGCTATAGAATAAATTGCTCATGTGTTCTTAATCTCCTCAAGAACAAGGTAAATATTTACCCGTATCAACTTACCCAGTATGTAATGTTATTTACAACGAAACATAATACCGATTAAACTAAATTTGCATACAACAACAACGTTGTTGAACCGAAGATCGCTTCCACAGAGCTACCTAAATTGGACGACAAAGCGACGGGCAATCGGGTCTCCTCTCCTCTTGCAAATTCATTGTTGGTAAATTGAATAGTCTACCATCCAGATCTTGTCTGACTCTTGATTAAATTGATTTATCTTATTCTCTTCCTATAAAGATTGTATCTCTACATAGTACATAAACATAGGTACAGTGAAAATATAATGTCTGTACAATTTGGATTTAAATAACAAACTTACTTGATTTATTAGATACAAGTGTAAATTAAAAATTTATAACACCCCCGACAAGTGAAGGTTACAGTAACTAGAAAAGACCTGATAACTTTCAAACGGCTGAACCGATTTTCTTGGACTATTCCGCGCCTACGATCCAAAGTATCTGAGTTTTCTAAAACATTATTTTCAAATAAATAATTATGTATCAAGGCAACGTCCATCTTGACAGCTTAACATTTGTCAATTGACATAATATTAAGAACCTAACGGTTATCTAACCTTCTTTTCTACAAGAAAACTAGAAAAGAGCTGATAACTTTTAAACGGCTTAACCAATTTTTTTGGATTATAGCTAAGAACACTCTCGATCAAGCCACCTTTCAAACAAAAAAAAGTAAATTAAAATCGGTTCATTCGTTTAGGCGCTACGATGCCACAGACAGATACACAGATACACAGATACACAGACACACAGATACACAGATACACAGACACACAGATACACAGATACACACGTTAAACTTATAACACCCCTCTTTTTGGGTCGGGGGTTAAAAACAAAGACGCTTCCCGCCGTCTGTTCCTCTGTACGCTTAGATCTTATAAACTACCTACGCAACGGATTTTAATGAGGTTTTCATTAATAGGTAGAGTGATTCAAGAGGAAGGTGTATACATATAGTTTAATATTGTTTTATGTTAATTTGTTGAAATAAGACGAACTGTTCAAGATATAAAAGATAGGATAATAAATAAATAAATATCAGTAATAATAGTAATAAAAAAATGTTGTTTCTGTTATTTTATTTTTTGTTATTTCTGTTATTTTATTTTTGTAAACATTTTTTTGATAAGGCAATAATGCGATAGTAAATAAATAGAGAATAAAATCAATTTACTGCAGGTCAGAGACCCATATAAATATGGTGTACAATAAGAAAATAAATTAAAAATTATAAAATTACTTTATAAAATGACAATACCACTTCCACCAATGAATGACCACTTCACCTAAAAAGTATGACTTTCATAATTATATTTTGTTTTCAACAAGTACTTCTCCGTACACAATTTTAATGAGTTCTTAAAATTAATTAATAAAAAAAGAACCGAACCTACTTTCCGCCTTTATTAAGCTTTGGTTAATAAAACCATCGAGTGCCAATATAGAGCTATTGTGATTGGGATGACGGCTGAGAGGCTCTCCAAAGCCCGAACCATTTCCTATTAGTGACTTGAGGACTTTCGTTGCAAACTGTGAAGGATTCAAGTGTAGAAAGTTTCTATCTCTATCTTCTGAAATATTTCAACTCAAATTATAAAGTAAAAACCGGCCAAGTGCGAGTCGGACTCGCGCACTGGGGGTTCCGTACTTGGGTATTTTTCCAACATTTTGCACGATAAATCAAAAACTATTATGCATAAAAATAAATAAAAATTTTAGAAAGAACAGGTAAAGCCCTTTCATAGGATACCCCACTTGGTATAGTTATCTTACTTTGAAAATTTAAACACATTTTAATTTTTTTTAAATGATGTAAATTCACGGTTTTCGGATTTATTCCTGTACTTGTGCTACAAGACCTATCTAGGTGAACGGAAAGTACCCTATAGATTTTCTTGACAGACACGACGGACGGACAACAAAGTGATCCTATAAGGGTTCCGTTTTTCCTTTTGAGGTACGGAACCCTAAATAGGGACAAAAGTAGGGTTGCAAGCTATGTACCACTGGGTGACATCAAACGAGTCTCAAGAAGCCGCTGGATTCAGGCAGTACAAAATCGTGGTATGTGGATGTCTCTAGGTATGTCCAGCAGTGGATGTCCATCGGTTGATATTATGATGACGATGATGAAATAGGTTTTATACCTGTCAACATTGCGATTCTCTCAATTGTTGAAACATCTCGAAATCTACTACAAGTACCATCTTATAATAAACACATCCTCAAAATATGCTGCGGACTCTGGAGCCATATTATTTTGTTTTGCTTTGTTCCATTATCTCGGTGCTCGTCTCTTTGACCCCGTACCTTTGTTTGTATCCGTTATGATTTTTCCTTTATTCGTAATGAAAGATAAAAGGCATTCCTTTTATCTGTACCTATATTATGATTTATAAAGAGAAAATGTTTTGTCCTCACTAGCTGGCTTATGTTTTTTTCTTTTTTAACTATTTAACTTGCACTTGACTACAATCACACTAAACAGTACCTTCAACTTGACAAAACTTGACATTGTGTGAACGGGGGATCAGCCCCCGTTCACACAATGTCAAGTTTTGTCGGACCTTCTTTTTATCGGTTCCTGCAAAACCGGATAGTGTATTCACACGGCCGTCTGGCTGGCTGGCCAACGATGGCTCCAGTGGTTTCCCCGCCCGCGCCCGCCAAACCTGTTACGTCACTTGAAACGCCAACGCAAAAAAATCCTGAAAGAAAATACCCGTATAATGTGTAGAGCGCATTTAGGGGAAAGTTTAACCCTGCGGGATTATTGTCCGTTTTCCGCGCTAGTGACTCTAGGTCAGGCTAATGTCCTCAGGGCCAGCCAATCGGAACAAATGATTGGGTAATTGGGTTACGCGGTGTGGCCTGTGAATGCATAATCAATTAGTGTCGTTTATTTTGTCTATTATGCAACCACGGATCTAGTCCATACTTAATACTTAATATTATAAATGCGAAAGTGTGTCTGTCTGTCTGTCTGCTACGCTTTCACGGCTCAACCGCTGAACCGATTTTAATGAAATTTTGTACAGACTTAGGATACATTCCGGGGAAGGACATAGGGTACTTTTTATCCCGAAAAAACAAACAGTTCCCACGGGATTCCTAAATACTCATCCGCTTGATCGATTTGTATGAAATTTGGTACCGAGGTAGCTTGCTGACATAGGCAACTTTTTATCCCGGAATATCAAACAGTTCCCACGGGATCTTTAAAAACCTAAATCCACGCGGACGAAGTCGCGGGCATCCTCTAGTAAAGATATCAATGGTACCTTATTCGTAGTCAACCGATAGATGCCCACTGCGAGACATCAAGGACACCTAAAAAGCGACCTGCTTTCTCGTTTCTACAAAAGGCTAAATCCATGTAGACGAAGTTGCGGGCATCATCTAGTTAGTAAATTAAAAAGAAGAAACTGACTGACTGATACATTAGTTTCAATAAGAAATTTTACAAATATCGTATAGAAGCAGGCGTTATTTTGGTTCCTTGTATTACAAATATCGACAACTGAGCCTCCAAAAATATTCAAACGGAGTATAAGGGAAATTGGTCTGGAAAATGTCCCAACGTTTATCAAAGCGCTGTGAACCGCATATCCGTAGCCAGCGTAGACTGAAGTGGCAGGCGTCAGTGTACCGGACATTTGCGTTTAAACATTATTTCCCCCACACCTACTCGTAAATATCTGGAAAATGTCCCAGCGTTTACCAAAGCGCTGTGAACCGCATATCTTATTCGAAGCTAGCGTCGACAGAAGTGGCAGGCGTCAGTGTCCCGGACATTTGCGCTTAAACATTGTTTCCCCTACACCTACTCGTGAATATCTGGAAAATGTCCCAACGTTTGCCAGAGCGCTGTTAACCGCATATCCGTAGCCAGCGATGACTGAAGTGGCAGGCGTCAGTGTACCGGTCATTTGTGTTTAAACATTATTTCCCCCACACCTTCTTGTGGATATCTGGAAAATGTCCCAACGTTTACCAAAGCTTTGTAAACCGCATAATCCAACGCCAGCGGCGCGTGGACTGAACTGGTAGGCATCAGTGTACCGGACATTTGCGTTTATATGATTTCCCCTACACCTGCTCATAAATATCTGGAATATGTCCCAACGTTTACCAAAGCGCTGTGAACTGCATATCCGAACCCAGCGACGAGTGAAGTGGCAGGCGTCAGTGTACCGGACATTTGCGTTTAAACATTATTTCCCCCACACCTACTCGCGAATATCTGGAAAATGTCCCAACGTTTGCCAAAGCGCTGTGAACCGCATATCCGTAGCCAACAATGACTGAAATGGCAGGCGTCAGTGTACCGGACATTTGCGTTTAAACATTATTTAGCCCCCATACCTACTTGTGGATATCTGGAAAATGTCCCAACGTTTACCAAAGCTTTGTAAACCGCATAATCCTACGCCAGCGGTGCGTCGACTGAACTGGCAGACATCAGTGTGCCGGACATTTGCGTTTACATGATTTCCCCCACACCTGCTCATAAATATCTGGAATATGTCCCAATGTTTACCAAAGCGCTGTGAACTGCATATCCGAACCCAGCGACGAGTGAAGTGGCAGGCGTCAGTGTACCGGACATTTGCGTTTAAACATTATTTCCCCCACACCTACTCGTAAATATCTCATATCTGGAATATGTCCCAACATTTACCAAAGTGCTGTGAACCGTATATCCAAAGCCAGCGTCGACTGAAGTGGCAGGCGTAATTTACCCCACATCTACTCGCACCTTAACAAATCTATAGCTCAATAGAACAATTTTAGCCCAATCACCCATGCAAAAGTCATTTTATCAAAATCTATTTAGTATTTCTAGCCAGTTTTGTGATTAGACCGAGAGAAGGTAACCAAATAGGCATAGGTGCGTGGAACACTTTCCATCGGGCCTGATTGCCATCAAACACATCTTATTGCAATAAAAAAATGACCCGAATTTGCGATATGTTTTTAACTTAGAAAGTCCGAGCATTTTCTTTTACATGCTAATATCTTCTGTAATAAGAGATATTAAGTCAGCACAATTTGTAATATGAAAACAGGAATGTAGGGATATTTCGGGGATTAACGGATGGGCGAATGTCAAATCAGGCATTTACTCAAACAGGCTACCTAATGTTTTGAGGGGCCAATGAGACGAGAGAATATGAGATTAATGTTGTATTCGCCCCAGGGTAAGGGTAGAAATGGCTAGAATTCCTTACAATCACATCATACTGCCAATGTATACCTAATTTGTTATTACATAAGTAACTTTAAATAATAAAATCAAAATCTTAGAAAACCTTCTAAACGACGCGATATGAATATTCGTATCGTGAACCGGCTAAAAAATCCATACTTAATAATATTATAAATGCTAGAGTGTGTCCGTCTGTATTTCTATCTGTCTGTCTTTTCACGGCCCAATAGTTAAACCGATTTTGATAAAATTTGGTACAGATTTAGCTTCATGCCAAGGGCAGACATAGGCTACTTTTTATCCCGGAAAATTAAAGAGTTCCCAAGGGATTATTCACCGATTTACATGTGGTATGGAAATAACTTGCGCACTAAAAATTGAGATAGACAAATCTTTACCCCGGAAAATTAATAAGGATTTAAAAAAAAAACCTAAATCCATGCGAATGAAGCTGTGGGCACCATCTAATAAACTATAATTTCCCCACACCACACATTTCTCTGTATTAAAATGTGACATTCAATAATCTATTTAACTGATAACATAGCGAACATGCATACTGATCGGAGAGAAAACCGATAGGAACAAGAACTATCGTTTTGCTCAAAATGAAATTACTCGTACCTGATATTCAGCAGTCATTAACAAGCGATTCATGCAAATTCAGTAAGCATGAAATTGAAATAAGGCCGTGTTCCCATTAGACGAACAGTGAGCGGCTAAGGGCCGGCGCACATATGGCGAAGCGCAGCGCAGAGCATGCCCGCGCAGTTTTCTAATCGCGTGACACATTACGCGAATTTCTATCAGAGAATGCGCGAGCACGCGCAGGACTGCGCGCCGATGCGCGAGTATCCGCACGGATGCACAATTATTGATTTTAGATATTACTAGCTGACGCCCGCGACTTCGTCCGCGTGGATTTAGGTTTTTCGAAATCCCGTGGGAATTTTTTTTTTCGGGATAAAAAGTAGCCTATGTGCTAATCCAGGATATTATCTATCTCCATTCCGAATTTCAGCCAAATCCGTCCAGTGGTTTTTGCGTGAAGGAGTAACAAACATACATACACACACACACACACACACACACACACACACACACACACACACACACACACACACACACACACACACACACACACACACACATACTTTCGCCTTTATAATATTAGTGTGATTTCAATGGGGACAATGTCGATAATACTTTGACTATGAAAAATGCTCTGCGCTGCGCTCCGCCATATGTGTGCCGGCCCTAACTGTTTGCTTTCAGTTTGCCTCCCTATAATTTTTAAATGGATGGTCCCATACAGCGCGTAATGTACGCAGTTGGCGTTTCGCTTGCCAACTCATTCAGTGAGCGACTGGTTCGCAGCGAAAGATGCGTGCAGTAAACTGATATACCTATACCTTTACCTTTTTTTTATACGTTTACCTACTTTTATTCAGATACAATTAGCCCTTGACTGCAATCTCACCTGGTGGTAAGTGATAATGCAGTCTCAGATGGAAGCGGGCTAACCTTGAAGGGGTATGGTAGTTTTCATTAAACCCATACTCCTTTGGTTTGTACCTTTCCTCCCAAGAGTTTGCCAGATCGCTGCTAAGTCGACATTGAGTTAGCGACCGATACGCCTACTCAGAGTTAGTCAGCGGACCGTCAGCCGCTCACTGTTCGCCTAATGGGGACATGACCTAAGTCTACGATAAAATACGCCATAGCAACGCACTTATATGGGGATCGTTAGTCAGTAGTTTTTTTCTTTTGTCTATCCCTCGACACAGCAATCTATTTTACTGGTATCTATTTTTTTATTTCTTTTGCTGGTAAATACAATAAGACATTCGATCGTTTGAATCAACTACTGGGGTTTGCGCTTGAGCGAATTCATATCACACGCTGTTCAAAAATTCGCTAGTCACACATAATATTACTTGGTAGAGATCTCTTTGGTAGAGATGTTTCCCTGCCCACCTTTTTCATATTTAGGGGTCGGTATCTCAAAAAAGGAATAAGAACCCCTTATAGGATCACTTCATTTTCTGTCTGTGTGTCTTTCCGTCTGTCAAGGCCCCTTTTTTCAAGAATGCGTGGAAGGATTCAGTTGGAATTAATATGAAATGTTTGGGTCTACTGTACTTTAGAGCTGCAAAAAAATCAACCTTCTAAGTCAATGTCAATAAAAAAAGGCCTTTGCCTTATATTTTGACACTCTCAAATTAATTAGAACCTATAAAGTACTTACTTCCTGTTAACCTGGAAAGGCAAGATGTAAAATCTCACAAGTAGGTAAAGGAAAGTAATCAAAAAAAATTATAATTTTCATTTTGTTATTTCACGTAAACGACTTAATAAAATTACCCATAGGTACTACACGTAACCTTCCAAGGTAGGTACTAGTACAGAGTACCTACTCTTTAATATAAATAACTACTTACAGGTAACCTACATAAATGAAGCCTAATGGGAAGCGATAGAAGGAAAGCAACGATTGAAATAGGAAATACCGCTATGCATAAAATGAAATTATACTACTGTCATTAACAAGCGATTCATGCAAATTCAGTAGAGAAGCGTGAAACGGAATATTTAATACGTCACAGCAATACTTATAGGACGCCATCGTGAGCCGTTAGTCATGTGTAATTGCATTCTATGTTAGCAAACATGTTTAGTGTGGTCTGTGGTAGTGCCAATATGGTAGGTACTTACACGTAGGTATAACTGCATTAAGCTGCTTTTCCACCAGAGATGAGCTATGCTACGTTGCTCTGTGGATGCGTGTGATTTCACCAATAAATAAAATAAATAATATTTTATTTCAGACCATATACAAAGAAGTCCGTATACAAAATTAGTGTTTTTAGTGACAATAATCCATCCATTACTAATCCATACTACATACTAATATTATACATGCGAAAGTGTGTCTGTCTGTCTGTCTGTCTGTCTGTCTGCTACGTTTTCACGGCCCAACCGCTGAACCGATTTTAATGAAATTTGGTACAGACTTGGAATACATTCCGGGGAAGGACATAGGCTACTTTTTATCCCGGAAAATCAAAGAGTTCCCACGGGATCTAAAAAAACCTAAATCCACGCGGACGAAGTCGCGAGCATCCTCTAGCTTCTTATAATTATGTTAGTATGGTAGTACAAAGTAAATAATAAAGTTGCCTACCCTGGCAACTCTAGTCGCCCGGTGGCCACAGCTACCCAATGTTTCGTTATTGGTCAGCATATCCTATCCCTTATTGCACCAAGAATCCCGTTGTGACTGCTACGAAGGCGCTGTAGAAAAGAGGCCATCTTTTTACGGATAATGCTCCAATCCATTGCTCCACATAGCTTAGCATTGGTGGAAACGGGTTCAACAAAGCTTTGTTTTATATGGAGGGATGCGTGCTATGGATGCGTGTTATGGATGCGCAAGTGCTCTTCCTATCGTCGATGCATCGCATTCGCCTAGCTTGAGTCACGCATCTGCCTCGCGAATACCGTTGTCCCCGTTGAGCGGAGACAGGGAACGGGGACAACGGGATGAATTTTTAAAGATTTTATTTTTATTTTTTATTTTTTATTTTATTTAATAGGAAGCCAACGGTATACAAAGAAAAGTAATTATGACGACTTATATAAACTTAGGACTATCAATGTATATTGTATACTCACTTACAGGCTAACTCAACATGCTTAATCTAAAACTTCTAAATAGTAAAACTTAACCTAAGACATTCCTTGCATAAAATCTATAATAATTAAATTAATTACTCAATAAGCCAAAAGTACAACAATTTTTAAAATAAACAATAAAAACTACAAATAAGACTAAAAATAGCACCCTACAATTTCAAAATGAATCCTTAAATAATTTATATTAGACTTACTAAGGAACATTTTATTCAATTCCCGTTGTCCCCGTTAACGGGTACAACGGGACTACACGCACACCGCGCTGTTATCTTCATAGCACGGAATCGTATCGTTAGTTCCGGAGATTACTTCCTACATACAAACTTACTAACTAACAAAGTGTACATATTTATAATATTATCAGTAGGTATAAATAAATTATTTGGTATGAAAAGTAATATCAACTGAATATTATCATGATTGAAATTTACTTCTTGAAAATTTTTTATGATGTAAATTAATTCAATTTTTCATTTCAAAAATGGATTTTTAACGAGATAAAAAATACATTTCATTAAACTTTTACGGCTATCGTAAAATAAAAAGAATTCAGAAATTGCCTGCTTATTTAACACCTCTCTTGCCAATTTCGGCAATTATGTAAATGGACTGTGAAAGTTTCGCAACGTATTTTACAAGTTTTTACGGTGACGCGAAAACAACAGGGCCTCCACATTTCCCGGTATCTTACATTACTAATATTATAAAGGCGAAAGTTTGTGTGTATGTATGTGTGTATGCTTGTTACTCTTTCACATAAAAACTACTGGATTATTTGGCTGAAATTTAGAATGGAGGTAGATTACACCATGGATTAACACATAGGCTACTTTTTATTCCGGAAAATCAAAGAGTCCCCACGGGATTTTTCAAAACCTATATCCACGCGAATAAAGTTGCCGGCCTCAGCTAGTTTGTTCATCTGTCTACCTAAATGGCATATTGCGTAAGGGTCTGACCCTTGTCAGAGTGAACTACTAGTCTTGTTGAAAATTCAAAATCCAGCCCTCTAATTAGCACGGGTGTCCTCTCATAATGAGAAAAATGTAGGCCATAGTCTTCCACGCTACCTGGCCAAGTGTGAAATGGCAGATTTCAAATACCTTGAGAACATTATATTATGGTCAGGCATGTAGGTTTCCTCATAATGTTTTTCTTCATCTTAAAGCAAGTGATATTTAATTGTTTAAAACGCACTTAATTCCGAAAACCCCTGACTTCCGGATTAGGAGGCCACGTCTTAACGATTAGGCTATCAGCGCTTACAATTTTTTCATAAAGTAAATCTATCTATTTATCTTCACACTAATATTATAAAGGCGAAAGTTTGTATGTGTGTGTGTGTGTATGTTTGTTACTCCTTCACGCAAAAACTACTAGACGGATTGGGCTGAAATTTAGAATGAAGATAGATTATACTCTGGATTAGCACATAGGCTACTTTTTATCCCGGAAAATCAAAGAGTTCCCACGGGATTTTTAAAAACTACATCCACGCGAACGAAGTCGCGGGCATCAGCTAGTCATAAATAAATTGGAATGATTAATTTTCTAAATATTATACACGATGCAACGCAGACATACACGTAAATTATGGCCTGCGTTAATTAAGTTAATGTTTAATTTGTAATTAACGGAACACCTCGCGCGCCACTTTACTTAATTACATACGAAATAAACCGGAAGCTCCGTAATTCCGCCCTTTGCTACACGACATTTGTTTACTTAATTAAGCTTATTGTATTTTGCAGCATGGATACAAATAATATAATGGTGGTGTGGTCGGTATATACCTAAATAAAATAGTAGACGCTCGCAATCCTAGTTTTATTTTTAGTCCTAATCTTTGATTTTCCGGGCTAAAAAGTAGTGTTGGTTCAATCCCGGGATGTAAGCTATCTCTGTACCAAATTCCCTCAAAAGAAAGACACCACACGGTACACGGGATTCTTCTTCGGGAACAAAATATATATAAATAAATATAAACTTTTCCATAGTACCTGAGAATTTATAAAATACTAAATGATGCCCGCGGCTTCGCCCGCGTGGATTTCGGTTTTTTAAAATCCCGTAGGAAGTCTTCGATTTTCCGGGATAAAAAGTAGCCTATGTGCTAATCCAGGATATTACTATTTAATTAACGTAAATTTAAATTACGTATCTCCATTCCAAATTTCAGCCAAATCCATTCAGTAGTTATTGCGTGAAAGAGTAACAAACATACACACACACACACACACATAGAAACTTTCGCCTTTATAATATTAGTGTGATGTGATACATTGACCCATGACTTAGCCAAAATCTCTTGCTTTCATGGTCAAACTATGAATCATACCAAATTCCTTTGAAATAGAGCAACCGCACTCACTATCAGTAAATTGGCACGATTATCTTTGTCTATGTGTAAATAACTAAATTACTTGTAGACTAAGTCTTAGACTACCAGTGTGCTTAGGTATAAGATTTTAGATCTCATCAACGTTGATAGAAAACGAGCATCGTAACACAATTTTGTCTGAATTGTTCGAAACAAAAATTTTAGTGGAAATCAAACTAATTCAATCACTGAATTCTATGGAGTCTCGTGATAAAATTATTCAAACCGCAACTTAAATTTTTGAATTCCTTTCGAACAATTCCGTGGAAGTGAAATAAACCTAAAAATCATTGTCTTAAAGTCAAAAATTCAGTTCCGCTAATTTTAATTTCATAAGGCTGGAGTGCTGGCTGATGTAAACGTATAGTCAAAATTGAGCTTTATTAAAACGAGGCAATTAATCGACGTCTTATTTACTTTAACGCTGAAGTGATTCGACTCTCGAATTCTATCAACGTTGGTGAGAGGTTAAATCTCATACTAAGCACATAGTATTTAAACTTCACTAACCGATCTCCTTGGGGAATGAATTTCGTAGACAAGAACTTTACACAGCAACTACTACGTGGTATATTACGTCCGTTCTTTAGTCGAATTATGACTAGGCAAAGTTGAACTAAGTCAGTAAATGGATGAAGGGCTAAAATCTATTTACTTTCCCGTAATGAATCTGTTAGAATCAGCTGATATTAGTCGTAATAACTCAGACTGACGACGGTTTAATGTGCTCTTTGGATGAAACTTGCTAATCTGATCTTTAAATTCGGTCACCCATCTACCTAGTGGCTGCTTCAGGCCACGTTAGCCTTTGAATGGACTTTTATTATATTTTACTAGATGATGCCCGCGACTTCGTCTACATCGATATATTTTTAAGATATCACGCAGGGACCATGGATCTTTACGGGATAACAAGTAGCTTATATGGTGTTAATCTGAGGTATAATCTATCTCCATTTCACAGCCAAATCCGTTCACTGTTTTTGTCTGAAAGAGTAACAAAACATACATACACACACACATATTTAACAAATAACACACACAACACATACAAACTTTCGCCTTTACAATATTGGTAGATATGAAATTGATAGGTATATCTATTCTCAAATTCGCTCAACGATTGCTTAGTCTTATGCGAAGCATTCTGATAAGGGCCTGTTTCACAACCGCCAGATAAACTTTATCTAACAGATAAATATTTTAACAGATTCCCAATACAAAAACTGTCACAACGTTTTTTTTTATGTTTTGCTGGCAACCCTACGACAGGGCTATCGAAGACTTTGTATAGCTTAACACGGCATTTTTTTTTAACCTTATTCTTTTCAGATTGTCATGAAACAGGTTCTTTTGTTTAAATGTGATGTCTCATAACGTTATATTTATTCGTTAGATAAAGTTATCTGGAGGTGGTGAAACTGGCTCTTAGCCCTAATTCGCACGAGCGTTAAAAAAGCGTTGACGTGTGAACAGATACTTGGGAATGCATTTGTTCTATTTGAACGCTTTTTTAACGGACCTTAAAAAAGCTCTCGTGCGAATGAGGCCTTAGTGTAAGTTAACATTGTTGACCGAAGAATTTCAGTAGTAAGTAGGTACAATGAACAAGACCGATGTATACGAGTATTTAAACTTCAGCAGCCGCTGTCCTTTGGGAATGAACTTGGAAACTCATACCCACGACTAGACGCTTGTTCACTAGAATTATTACCGACCCATTTTAAATTCACCACATAATCAGATGTAAAACTGTATTTTAGCCAAAGAAGTTCACCTAAATGGTAAAGCGAGCCTTGGGAACATTCAACTATATATATTTTATTTAAAAAATAGCTGACCTGTCTCAGATTCACTCATGTAGAATTTTTGAAAATCCTTCTTTAGTGGGAGTCTACGGTAGGTACGTCTTGTCCGACCCCCAACGATTAGTGAGAAACGAGATGAGCTATAAAAACTAGAAACGAGACGGCGAGCAACGAGAAGCAATTAAGATAATTTTAGTACTTATCACTTGCTTTAACGGTGAAGAAATCTACATGCCTGAGTTCGCTATATCTAGGTCTATCGATCCGTACTTGGTCAGCGTGGTAGACTATGGCCAAACTCTTCTCACTTTGAGAGGAGACTCGTACTCAGTAGTGAGCCAGCAATGTGTTAATGATGATGATGAATCTTCACTTTGCTTTAACATCACATGCTCTGTTTGCTTTAAATAAGTTTTCAAGGAAATGCTCAGATAGCGTTAGGAATTCTCCCAAGATGCATACTCAGAACTTGGCAATTTCAGCGTACAATCTGAAATGTGATCTCATACGTCAGCGAATAATATATCACCGTGATAATATCCCGCTTTTGTATAAAATTTACGACAGTTTAAGTAAACCGTCTATTTTTTATGCGTTTTGGATAAGACTATTATTTCAAAACCGAAACTTGTTAAATATAAATCTATTGTTACGTATGTATTTTACGTACTATGACAATATTTTAAAAATCACTCATTGATAGCCAAAAATTCAAAATTCAAAAGGTTACTTTTTCATGCATAAATTATGTAGATCCCAATCACCAAAACACAAGGTCTTTTTAAATTCAGCGCTGCCGCTATTCATGTGGAATGGATAATTATTATATAATCATTTTAACTAAGTATTTCCCGCTACTTTACCTCATGTATTTTTTTAATATCGCATACAAATATCCCTCATCCTTTGTCAGTGAAACGTATTATAGAGAACGCATTATAGAGAATAACCTAGATGAAAGATTTTAAGTTTCTAGACAGGGTAGACAAGGATTGTAGGGTTAGTACAAGATTGTACATCTCACCAAACATTGATAGAATTCGATCGTCAAAACGCTTTAACATTAAAGTAAAATTAACCTTAATTGACACGTTGTAAAGCGTTCACCCATTAAACCTATAGCCAGCACTCCAAGTGGAAACCTTCTCAAATTAAAACTTGTAGTTTAGGTTCATTTTTAACCCCCGACCCAATAAGAGGGATGTTATAAGTTTGACGTGTGTATCTGTGTATCTGTCTGTGGCATCGTAGCTCCTAAACTAATGAACCGATTATAATTTAGTTTTTTTTTTGTTTGAAAGGTGGCTTGATCGATTGTTCTTAGCTATAATCCAAGAAAATCGGTTCAGCCGTTTGAAAGTTATCAGCTCTTTTCTAGTTACTGTAACCTTCTCTTGTCGGGGGTGTTATATATTTTTAATTTACACTTTTAATCTGTCATTATTTTGTTTCGATGCTCGAATTCTATCAGCTTTGGTGAAATATAAAATTTATACTAAGCTTATAACAAACAGTGTAATATTATTAGATTATTTTTGTTGATACTGTCTTTTAAGTTCATAAATAAGTCAAGAAAGACTTGAGGCTTTATTTCAAAGAAATCGTGAACAGTGAAATTCTCTTGAGAATGTTCCCGCTTACTTACGAAGCTCGACAGTATTGGTGAATAATATTGCCGCGATAGCTGTCCAAGCATCAGTGATAAATCTTGCAACAATGAAAATAAGGCTTTGTGTTTCTTCAAGAATAAACTCTCTAAAGAGATATAAATTGCTCTCGATTTTTATTCAATCTTATTTTAAAAGATCAAACGTTTACGAAGTATTTTTTATATCTATTCATATAAAAAAACCGGCTAAGTGCGAGTCAGACTCGCGCACCAATGGTTCCGTACTATTTTCCGACATTTTGCACGATAAATCAAAAACTATTATGCTTAAAAATAAATAAAATTCTGTTTTAGAATGTACAGGTAAAGCCCTTTCATATGATACCCCTTTTGCATAGTTATCTTACTTTGAAAATTGAAAGATGTTTTAATTTTTTTTAAATGATCTGAATGATTATTCCTGTACTTGTGCTATAAGACATACCTACCTGCTAAATTTCATGATTCTAGGTCAATGTGAAGTATTCTATAGGTTTTTTGACAGACACGACGGACAGACAGACAACGAAGTGATTCTATAAGGGTTCCGTTTTTCCTTTTGAGGTACGGAACCCTAAAAATAAACAAAAGATATATAAAAAGATAAACTGACTGACGTATAAACGTAAAGTTTAAACCACTGTTAGTTCTGAATAGTTTGAGTTTTTGCCGGAGGTTTTCTACATAACCCCACTAATTAAAATTTCACCCGACTGAAGCCGGGTCGGTCGCTAGTTGTATTATAAAACTGCCCATATGCGTATAGATTGGCTAAAACTCATTTCAAAGGGTATCCAAGCGGCAACTTTTCTCCCATAATCCATCACGAAGCCAAACACCTACCACTAGCAACATAAAATAAAGATAACACGAAAATGTAGTTAAACAAAATTAGATTTTACTGCGAATACTTAAGGATGAAAATTGTGTGAGCGGTTCGCTAACTTTTCTAGAATGGTTGACTATTAGAGCGTCAAGTGCCAACCACAGTGGGATTAATTCGACAGGGCACCTCAGGAATGACTGCCAGATAGGACGTGAATACCCTAGGACTTTGTTTTAGCTTTGTCATTTTTGAAATGCAAACTTTGTATCTATACCTACTAACTACTTACTTATTTAATTTATTTTTGACCTATCGACCTGTCGACTTGGAAGGTATATCTTACAAGCAGTGGCGTGCAATTTATAGAGGCATAAATGCACTGCTTACCTCAGTTGAAATAGCTCAATGCTTATTTTTCAGTGAACAGATTCCTACCTAACTTATGCCTACCCTGGCTTCAAACCCTGTGCAACCTGTGCACGCCACTGCTTACAAGCCGTTATAAATAGTTTTTAGTTACTTACCTATTGCCAAAAAAGATGGCAATTTTCAAAAACTAATATTTCAAAAAAATGGTCGTGCCAGTCAGACTCGCACACGAAGGGTTCCGTACCATCGTAAAATAAATAACACTTTTGAATGTTTTTCATTTTCGTGGCGGCCATTTTGAAATTTTTATTATTTAATAATATAACGGCAATAGAACTACACATTCTGTGAAAATTTCATTTCTCTATCTATATATTCACGAGATATAGCCCACTGACAGACGGACAGCGGAAGTTCATTATCACGTTGGCACTCTTCGGGCACGGAACCCTAAAAAGCCGTTAACTGCAGGTCCAAGATTTTTAGTTAGTTTTTACTTCTAAAAATCTTTTTAGGTCCAAGACTTTTAGTCAGTTTTTACTTTTTAGTTTGGTCCTATGTAGCAAAACTTTTTAGAAAGGTTTTTAAAAGGTGTCAAAGTATAACCGGTTGTTTTGAGCATTTTGAGCATATAAAATAGAATAAGTACCTACCTATGATAGTACGTCGTTAAGACTAGTCACTGTACCTAATATATTCAGAGGCTCTTAGTAACTTTCAAGCTAACCTGAATTGAGATAAGGGTGATGTGTCAGCATTTCTATACAAAGTGACGTCAACGGTCGTATCTTATAGAAAACCTTAACATGATATGAGACCGTGTCAGTTCTAAAGCGACCTAACTCAAAGTTTTTATCAAATGGAGTTCCATTTTCCTTGAGATGTATGTACCTAATGTAAATAAGTAGTTTTCATCAATCAAGTTAAGTAGCCGCGTTGCCTATCTATAATTTATGAACTTTGAAAGTGGTTTATGAAAAGATTTATATTCTTTTAAACATAAGCTACGTAATAAAAATACAACTTTTAACCAATTTGTTTACGTTTTTATCTATTTGCCTATATTACGTCACATTTGCCTCTTTAACCCCCGACCCAAAAAGAAGGGTGTTATAAGTTTGACGTGTGTATCTGTGTACCTGTGTATCTGTCTGTGGCATCGTAGCTCCTAAACGAATGAACCGATTTTAATTTAGTTTTTTTGTTTGAAAGGTGGCTTGATTGAGAGTGTTCCTAGCTATAGTCCTGTTGTGTATGTAATGTGTCCTTCTTTAATATAACCTAAAACTTCTTTAGTTTAATCCACATCCTATTCTATTAAAACATTACACGGGTGGATATGCACAGGTAGGTAGGTATACTTCAAAGAGTCGTTATCAAAGGAATTCTGCACGTAGAAGACTTTTAAAGCACTTTTAGAACATTATCGACTTTGGCATCGCTGCAAAATTTGCATCTTAGTCGGTGCCAGGGCAGAAGTGGCTCGTAACTCGTAAACTCATTGGAAATTCCCGCCCTATCTCGCCAGGCGGTTATCTGCGAGGTGAGATGTTGTGGTTAATCCCTCTGCGGTTGACAATTTGGCACTAATAGTCAGATAGAGGGTCCAATAAACATTTTGATTTCAGAAACTGGAACAGATGGGTATAATAGAACAGTTCAAGAACGAATCAAAATACAGCTGTATTTTTAACCCAAAAAGAGGGGTGTCATAAGTTTGACGTGTGTATCTGTGTATCTGTCTGTGGCATCGTAGCTCCTAAACTAATGTACCGATTTTAATTCAGTTTTTTCTGTTTGAAAGGTGGTTTGATTGAGAGTGTTCTTAGCTATAATCAAAAAAATCGGTTCAGCCGTTTGAAAGTTATCAGCTCTTTTCTAGTTACTGTAACCTTCACTGGTTGGGGGTGTTATAAATTTTTAATTTACACTTGTGCATTGACATCTCTATTAATTTAATTAGTCTACGTGTATTTAGGTATTTCATAAATCTCATGGGAACTCTTTTATTTTCCGGTCACTCTCCAGGATTTTGATTATGTCCATGCGAAAAATCACATCGATCCGTGACTGCTTTGCGGCGTGATTGAAGGAAAAACCAACAAACAAACATTTTTTCACACTTATAATAATATAATATGGGTAGTGATTTTAATTATGTTCATTATAAAGGTATACATCAGCAACCATACGATAGCCTAGTATGAAATTCGACAAGCGTCTAGAAGTTAGAATAATATGGCGATGTAAATTGAGTCATTCGAGTGGTTAATGAGTAATAGGTCTCCACACAGAACGAAAAGGATTTGGACAACGAAGTTTAATTATTATTCTGTATCCGAATTCCAACAAAATGTTTTCTTATATTTTGAAAGGACCTAATGCAAATATTAAATTTCCTCTGCTTAAATTTCAATAAACTTTTCTTGAAATAAACCGTTGGTGCCTTTGGCAGTTTTCTATTTCAAAAAGTAATTTAAAAAGAAAAAGCGGAAGTTAAGAAATATAATATGGAATCCTCGTTTTGTTTTATTTTTTACGTGTAAAAAAAATATGGAGGGCTAGTAAAAGAAATGCAAATTTTCAACATAATTTTTTGATGTTTATTATAAAATAAAAATTAGTACAAACACAACAAAAGACACAAAAAAGAGACAAAAAAATAAAATTAGTACAAAGTAATAATCGTGGTCCTAATAGTAAAGAAAACGACGACATGCAATTACCTCTGTGTAGTAATACCAGTAATACCTAACTATAATTTACTTCAATGCCGTCATGTGTCAAATGATGGTAACCATCACAAAGCGACACAATACGTGCTACGCCTCGTAGAGCGGAAACGCATGTCTACGCTACGTAGACACGAAGCTACGCACACGATTGCGTCATTTTCCCCTTGATTAAACTCACACACACATAGATTCTGTGTTTTCAGTAACTGCTGATTCACATTGTTTCAGTACCAAGTGGTAGAGTTCAGCCATCTTATCTAGTAGAGTGTTCTTAGTCCAGATAGCAATCCAGTTCAGTAACACTGGATTAGAATAGAAGCCTACTTTTACATCCAGCCAAACTGGAGGATTAGATACCTAAACTAATAATATCATTTCAGAACTACGTTTCAAAGTTATCGTGATGATAATACTGTATTTTAAAGTACTAAAAATGCAAGTTATGTCAGTGACATCGGGTGTATTGTAAAAATGTGTAAGAAGTAATTTTTGGCGACCATTTATTATCATCGACAGAATTTCTTTGATACGCCCAACTTTTGCTATATTTAGGGTTCCGTACCTCAAAAGGAAAAACGGAACCCTTATAGGATCGCTTTGTTGTCTGTTTGTCTGTCCGTCCGTCCGTCCGTCCGTCGTGTCTGTCAAGAAAACCTACACGGTACTTCCTGTTGACCTAGATTCATGAAAGGCAGGTAGGTAAGTCTTATAGCACAAGTAAAGGAATAAATCCGGAAACCGTGCATTTGTGGTTACATCTTTATAAAACAAAATGTGTTTCAATTTTCAAAGTAAGATAACTATACCAAGTGGGGGTATCATATGAAAGTGATCATACGTTACGTTATTTGCCAAAAATACGCGTGACTGAAATGTTTTGATAAGATTCGAGGAACATTTTCTCGGCGTTTGCTCAAGCCTGCTTAGTATTCCAAGCCTGGTTTGACAGTGGACCACTCTGACACGGTATACGATTACCGTGCGATCTTCCACCTACTTCCCGCTACCTTCTTAATGTCGTATTCACTTGTGTAAACTTATTTAATCTAGTCACTAAAATAATGTAAACTGTGCACTAACCTTGGTTACGTTACGTTATCTGCCAAAAATACGCGTGACTGAAATGTTTTGATAAGATTCGAGGAACATTTTCTCGGCGTTTGCTCAAGCCTGCTTAGTATTCCAAGCCTGGTTTGACAGTGGACTACTCTGACACGGTATACGATTACCGTGCGATCTTCCACCCACTTCCCGCTACCTTCTTAATGTCGTATTCACTTGTGTGAACTTATTTAATCTAGTCACTAAAATAATGTAAACTGTGCACTAACCTGGGTTACGCTACGTTATTTGCAAAAAATTCACTGAAATGTTTTAATAACAGTTGGGGAACAACTCCCTTTACAACCTTACGCACCGCCAAGGGTCACTGTATATCTTATAGAGATAAGTGCTTAGCTGTCCACTTTATCTTTTTTAGGGGTTCGTACCTCAAAAGGAAAAACGGAACCCTTATAGAATCACTTCGTTGTCTGTCTGTCCGTCTGTCCGTCGTGTCTGTCAAGAAACCTATAGGGTACTTCCCGTTGACCTAGAATCATGAAATTTGGCAGGTAGGTAGGTCTTATAGCACAAGTACAGGAATAAGTCTGAAAACCGCGAATTTGTGGTTACATCATTTAAAAAAAAATTAAATGTGTTTCAAGTTTTTAAATAAGATAACCATACCAAGTGGGGTATCCTATGAAAGGGCTTTACCTGTACATCCTAAAATAGATTTTTATTTATTTTTATGTATAATAGTTAAAGATTTATCGTGCAAAATATTGAAAAAAATACCCAAGTGCGCGAGTCTGACTCGCACTTGGCCGGTTTTTTTTTATTGTTACAACTTTCTGGAACGAAAAAGAAAAAATATTTTCTCGGTGTTTGCACAAACCTGCTTAGTATTCCAACCCTAGTTTGAGAATTGACTACTTTGACACGGTACGATTGCTATCCGATCTAAGTACGTGTCCAGTTCAAAGTAATCTAGAATTAGAATAAAATATGAAAGTTACTAAAGCGGTCTACGAATCAACGATAATAATAGCTAAACCTCCCTTATTTCGTTCGGATGTGTTTTCTGGAAACATTTTCATACCCGAATAGGAGGCGTACATCTTAACCTATCTCGCACATCAGCTTTATAATTAACTAGCTGATGCCCGCGACTTCGTCCGCGTGGATTTACATTTTTCAAAATCCCGCGGGAACTCTATGATTTTCCAGGATAAAAAGTAGCCTATGTGTTAATGCAGGGTATAATCTATCTCCATTCCTATCTAAATCTATTCAGCCGTTTTTGTGTGATGGAGTAACAAACATCCAAACATCCACACTTTCACATTATAATATTAGTAGGGTTATTAAGTAGCTATAAACATCAATAAACTTAACTTGTTTGCCTTATTAGACTTCTAACATCATTAAAACAGCTTGCCTCTGAGCTACTTTAAACCTCGTTTAAATTCTCAACAAACGGGTAGGAATGGTAGAGAGCGACAAAACAAATGTCGTTACATACTCGTATATCTAGACCCGAGTTCCGACCCAAACTGCCGAACTTCCATTTACATTAGCGCGAATGTTTTTTTTTTAAATTCTGATACAAGCTAGCCCTTGCAATCTCACCTGGTGATAAGTGATGATGCAGTCTAAGATGGAAGCGGGCTTATTTGGAAGAGGCATGGCAGTTTCTTTAAACCCATACTTACCCCTGATTGGTTTTTACGGTATCGTACCAAAACGCTAGATCGCTTGACGGCACAGCTTTGCCAAGGTGGTAATCACAGCCGAAGCCTTCTACCAGACTAGACCAGAGAGTATTTAGAAAATACAAATTCCCAAATTGCCCCTACCGGGAATCGAACGCGGGACCTCCCACTTACAAGACAGGGCTTATCATTGCGCTAGAGACGTCGCGGTCGTAGAGAGCTACTAAACAAATGTCGTAGTTACACACTCGTACATCTAGACCCGAGCTCCGAATACCGACCCAAATTGCCGAACTTCCATTTACATTAGCGCGAACGCTTTTTTCCCTATGTTGTATGTATGTAGGTACCAACGTTTTTACTAAGCAATAAATATCGCTGCTGAAAGTTACGGTGAAGTAAGTTAGTTAAGCAGATAAGCTTTTTCTTGTCAAGTACCTACTTATAGGAAGTCTTGGTTAGTAGCTGGTAATAACTGAAATTCGTTTGATTTTGGATCCCATAATGTATTAGAAGCAATTATAACTTCTATTATTGGGATGCCCGGGGTTCAATCCCGGGCACACACCTCTAAGCATAGATCAAAGAAAGCAAAGCTTTTTATCTATGCCTCTAACTTTTCAGGGTACCTACTTAATGTGCAATTCGTCTTGATTTAACGGTAAAGGAAAACATCGTGAGGAAACCAGCATATCTAAAAATTCTCCATAATGTTTTTCAAAGGTATTTGAAGTCTGTCGGTCCGCACTTAGCCAGCATGGTGGACTATAGCCCAAACCATTCTTATTCGGCAGTGTCATCCTCACAGGTTCATATAAAAATCTTGGTCCAGTTTAAGAAATTAATTCTAGTATCGACTATTCTTAATTCCAAATTTCAGCCAAATCCGTCCAGTAGTTTTTGCGTGAAGGAGTAACAAACACACACACACACGTCATACAAACTTTCGCTTTTATAATATTAGTGTGATTATGTGTACGAGCCATGATAGCCTAGTGGTTATTATTACTCTCAAAAGACACCCCCAACTTCACCATACCTAGCTTAGGCAACCTCGTATCAAGTTGTCGTGACTCGTTAGCAAAGAGTTCCTTAAGGCAGAGCTGAGATACAAAACAATTGTTTGATATCTTTTCTAACAAAGTTTTGTTTTAGCAGTCCTATTATTCCCATTACTTGTTCATTATCATTGTTCGATGAGCTGTTATTATTATGGTTTGGGATATCAATAATAATATCTAGATTCTAGATGTAAAATGTTTATGTTCTTGTTTATAACTGTTTGTTACTTGATAAGTAGCAGAGAACTTTTCACTTAGACGCTGATAAAACTTCACGACAAGCGTATAACATTATAAATACTTAGTACCAACTTCAATAAAGATATTTGAACTTTGAGCTCCTACAATTTTATTCAATGCATAGCCAGGAAACTTACGATTCTAAGCTTCAAGTAACGATACAAATGGAATTTGTTTTTTTAAGAATTTTGGGGGAACCAATTGATTTTCCGGTACAAAAAATAGCCAAATAATGTCCATCCCAGGGATGAAAGCTACCTCTGTACCTATCAAATTTCGTAAAAATTTAATAAACGGATAAGCCGTGAAAATAGCGAATAGACACACAAACACACTTTCGCATTTATAATATTACGTATGGCTTATAAGAGAACAATTTCGTCTTAGGCACCGAGCTCCACAACCAAATCACACCTAAGTATTTTCTTTTATCTAGATCAGAGAGAAATTAACCTCAATGCTATCCAAACAAACGTGCCAGTTTATTGGCACAAAAAATATATAAGAAGCAATAAAAGTTATCCAATTAGCCGGATACGACCGAGACATACAAATAAAAGATTCAGACTCGAGCTGAGCGGGCAGATGCGACGAATTTTATTGTTGGCGAAACTCTAAGCGGAATGTATATCCCTTACATTTTCATACCAGTAGAGTTAGACCATAGAGTAGCAAACCTTATTCATATTCAGTCTTCGAAAAACACACTCTAAAACGACCTAATTGATTGACCTACAAAAGTACAACTCATACCGCTGGGTCTGCGGAAACTTGAGACTTTGCTTGTAGGTTATTTTGTACAACGTAGACTCACCTTAAAATATTAGGGTTATTAATTTTAAGAAGAAGAGTTTTCATAAATTCGTACCCACGAGAATAACTACGCACCCACCAATACATGAATGACTTCTTATTTCTCTTGCCAATGACCCATTTCATTTGGGGACCTTATGTCCTTGGTTGTCATTGGAGAGATGTTAAATCAATCTCTATTAGTACTTTTGTTATATTTAAGAGTCTTGGTAAAGTTAACAACTTTCTTGACAGGCAAATTAACAGGGCTCTCTCCGTCACTCGTTTCATACAATCGTAGTTCCAATTTCATTTGAATATTAAGCAACCAAAGTTCATGAAATTTTGCAGACATAGTCTAGAAACTAATATCTGTGTCTGTTGTGATGGTACGCTGTGATCGTCTATACTAGTGGTTAAGATTAGGCATTATGAAGAGATAAAATAAGAAATAAACTCAGCTGAATTATAGAAACACCTAGGTATTTAAGTCATGAGTTATTTACAAGTAATTAATTGGTACAGTACGTTGGGTGAACACGTAGACTTCTCGACCAGCTAACAGGTTTACACGGATTGAATTATAAAAAATTAATGTAAAATTTCAACTCCTCAGAATAAATATAATGAGTGGAGAGATTTGTTAATTTAGAACGTCCTGTTAGTGTGGAAAATCAGTTGATACGTGTATTTGCCTTATTTAGGCCATCGGTTTGAGACCAACCGGCATTCCTCAAGCACGGGGGGAGCCCTACACTGAAATCTCAGTCTTTTAGCATTGTTATCGGGGCACAGCACTTGGACTCTCCTATTTCGCTGCGAAGCGTTTTCAATTTGCCTAGGTACGGAAACCTAGGTTCCTTTCAATGAGCTCTGGGCTCGCCCCAAAACCATGGTATTTTTGTATATTTATATATTTGTTTGATTGATTGTCAATAAATTGGCCAATTTATTAGTTCGGAGAGTCCAGCTGTATAAAGACATGACGTGTTTGCTTTGTGCCGGAATCTCGCTGCTGGTACGTCACCAATCAACCATGTACCATATAATATCAAGCAAAGGAATTACAAAGTACAGCAAAACTAGTATTTTTATCTATTCAAAAACTCGGTGATTCACAAATTCAGCTGGCGTCGGTTTTAACAGATAATGTTACTTAAAATGCTGTTTGGGAAAGATCGGTACACAATAAAAAAAAGGTACCTACCTGCCTCGCCATCTGCCCTCTGGAGGCAGCGTGTACTCCATTGTCTCGTTCAGGGTAAGTAGATGAAATTTAGCTATGACTCGAAAGTAAAAGGTCCCTTTGTCTTTAGCCTGAGATTCGAACCCAGCCAATATTATCTTTAGTAGTGGAGAGCATTCTTGGTAAATTAGGTACTAATCGTTTTGTGAAAATAAAAGTATAAGGAAAAACCATCGTGAGAATTTCACATCCCTAGAGTTCTCTCAAATGTTCTAGTTCATTCATAACCATATAAAAGATTGATCATGATGATGATAATGATGCTTCGTCCTAACTTTTGTGATCAACTTCCACTAAATGACGTTATTTTATTTACTCAATTTCAATACTAATTTCAATGTAAGATGGAAGAAATTTGTATTTCTTAGTTCCATAGTAAGTACTTTTATTTAGGTATGTATTAGAGAGAGAAAGTCAATATTGAAGGTTATCAAATTAAATATGCACACATGTGACTTAAGTTTGAGGTATATCAAAAAATCAAATGAACCATAACTAATAAATCTTTAACTTGAATCTCCTTCCAATATTCACTACTTCATATAGGTATAATTAAATATAGCAATAAAAGAGGAAAATAATATTCATATAATTTATTACTGGTGAATAGATTTTCTACTACTCACTCAGTTTAAAACCAAATAAAGAAGAGAAACTGAATTTATTATTTAGACTGGGAATTAAGTAACTTTATTACATTAATTAATTCCTGGCCGAATATTTGCTTCCTAAGCCATACTAATTATTGAAAGGGGAAAAGCAATATTCAAACGAAAAAACCCTTTCGGCTTTATGTACATCATTTTATCTAAAATACACACATGCCCACATAATTAATAGAGATATTATCTACAATTCTTACTTCTATAATAAAGTAAATTTTAAGGACACACAATTATGCACAGTTTTATACAATCAATCTAGATATATCCAGATCCCAGCTCCACAGTTAGTTATTTTGTCTCATTTAAACACTTTGTTTTAAGTAGTTTAATTTTACGTTCAAACGTGGAGTTAACTCATTGTGCGGTCTAGAGTATAGACACGATTTTTATAGCCTCGTATTCATAATTTAAGGATAATGTAAATCTTTATAGCACCAAACAAAATATCCGGGACCACCTCTGTTGATGTCCGGTTGTGGATCTCCGATTTACGTCATATAAAATACAAAGTGTGTAATGCATTATCTGGATTCATTTCTAATTAAATCAATCAATTAATTTAATTAACTAGGATTGTGGAGCTGATTTCAAAATAATCTAGTCAAAATAATACAAAATATAATACGTCACCCAATACCAGCTGCTGTCGGCTCAAAACACACACTGATTAATTAAGATTTTACACTATCAAATTTTACTAGTTACTAATTTTAACAATACTAAAATTATTATTTCAATTTTACAATTTTTCTTTTCTCAAAACTTTAATTTTGAAATATCGAAATTAATGTCGAAATAATCTCGAATAGAGTGATGAGTCTCGAAGGCTGAGGGCCCGAATGAATCCCTCTCGACCACTGTCCTTTCTCCTATATCGTTTCTCCCTCTACTCCCTCCATCCTGTAACAGAAACACCCAGCGAAAGCATTCTGATATCTCATTGGCTCGCCTCCCGCGCATCTGAACTTTTATTGGTAAAAAGAAGAATTGACGTTTCCATGACCCGTCACATTTGACACACCTCGATTTCCCTGAATGGTCCGATTTTTGGCTCCACACTCGTTATTTTGTTCCCATGCTTATTTTTTTTTTTCCACGCATCTGTTCGCAGTAAAATAACATTATTTATTATACTTCTAAGATTTCTAAGTTAAAATTGACGGCTTTATCAAATTTATGACTGACCCTAACGCAATTTTAAAAACTTAAGCTAATTTATTGTTTGTTTATGGATAGGCTCAAAGAAATTTTGTTTTAAGACGTATTTCTCAGTATTTAATTTATTTCATTTTTTTATTTTTTGTTCTACCATTCTTTTATCATTTAGAGTGATTTATCTCTCAAGCCGTTTGCTTTCTAAAAGCAAAACTTAAAGTAACGGCCATAAAAAAAATCTATGATGAATAGGTATGACTATCTCACACTCCCCCAAAATAGATTTTTAATACACGTAGTAATCCCCCTTTTGTCCCTGCAGCTGTGCTAGTTGTTTCAAAATCTATTTTTCTCCTTATCTGTATTAGAACGTTAGTATTAAACCTCCCACGCCTATCTATTATCCCCTCGGGCATGACCATAACTACTTAACTCAGGTATCTCTTTGTTTAGTGTACCCCAAACTACCTGTTTTTTTTTATTTCTTTCAATCCTCTAGTTTTACCTATCTTTCTAGTTATCTACATAGTACCTAAACAAATGAATGGCATTGTAGTTACCCTTAACTTTACCAGTATGAACGTCTATTAATGTATATACATTATTATATGGAACTGCCCCTATTATGTACGGTCCTTCATATAAGCGCATGAATTTTTTTGTCAACTTTTTATCCGCATCTGACTTCGTAAAAGTCTTAAGTTTCACTAAATCTCCGATTTCGAATTGTATTAACTTATGATTTTTGTTATAATGTAATTGCCTACTTTCGGCCGCCTTATCTATGTTTTGTCGTGCCTGCTGTCGAATCTGTTCTAACGGTTCACCCTGTAAGTCTGCCCTCACCGATGAGTCAGTGTTGAAATCAGTCGATAGCAGAGTACGTTTTCCATATATAATCTCGTTTGGCGAATATCCCGTTGTAGTATGTATTACCTGATTGTAACAATCTTCTATATCCGATAATAGATCTACCCATGAACGATGCGATTTGTCGCAATACGTCCTGAATAATCTACCTAACTCTTTATTAACCCTCTCTGTCGAATTTGGCCGTGGATTTCTAACAGATGTGTGCGTTAATTCGATACCTAGTTGGCGAATACCTAACTCGAAAACCTTTGAAGTAAAATTCGCGCCTCTGTCTGAACATAATGTCTTAATTGTGACCTGCTTATGAAACTTTTTTACACAAGTTAAAGTAGCCTTCCCACTAGCCTGGCGTAGTGGGTATAGTCTGATTAACTTACTATAAGCATCTTGCATTACGAATATGTATTTAAAACCAAATCGTCCTGCCGGTAAAGGTCCAAAAATATCGCAAAAAACTCTCTCTCCTATTTCCTTCGCTATTACAGTTTTTATCGGCCCCGTGTGCGTTTCCAAAGCATGTTTTGACTTTTGACATGCCTCGCAAGCTCTTACAACACGACCTATTATACGAGACATATTTGGGAAATAATATTGACGTTTCATCAGAGCATAAACCTTGTATCGCCCGAAATGACCTACTTCTTCATGTATGCTAACTATCAAATCCCTTAGTATGTTCTCGGGAACATATAACCTTAAGATATCCCCTTTTATGTCTCTTCTATAAAGAATCCCTTCTTTAAGCACGTAGTACTTTGATTCAGAAGTGTCTGCTGTTTGCACGCGTCTAATTATCTCACTAGCAGTCTTGTCGCGACTTTGATAACTACCTATCTCTCTCCATCGCTCCCGCACTAATCGTCCTAATGATGTTTTAAATAGATTCATTTCAGGCCCCGTGACCTTGTTAGTTAATACATCGGTGGTCCCCTTTAAATGTCGAGACAATACGTCTGCTACAATGTTTAGTTTACCTTTCACATGTTCGACTGTGTAATTAAATCGCCCTATATAATGTACCCAACGTATCATCCTGGCGCTCAATAATTTGCACGTCTGCAAGAATATCAGGCTTTTATGATCAGTCCTAATGACTAAATTCGCTCCTCTCAAATATGTTTCAAACTTTGACAAACTGAAAATGATGGCCCATAGTTCTTGTTCAGTAACTGTCCATTTGCGTTCTGTCTCTGTCAATGCTTTACTACAGAACCCTAATATTTGTTCTTCACCTGCTTCATTCAATTGATAGACATAACCCGAAACCCCCAAATTACTGCTATCGGTTTGTAAATAATAAGTTCCCTTAGGATTTGGGTGTACAAGAAGTATCGTGTCTATAAACAATTTCTTGACCCTTTCAAAACAATCGTTAATTTCCTCTGTCCATGACCATTTCGTATTTTGTTTTAATAGGTCACACAGTGGTTTAACCTCTTCGCTATATTTTGAAATAAATCTTCTGAAATAATTTATTAATCCCAGAAATCCTCGTAATTGTTTTATAGTCCGAGGTATAGGGAAGTCTAATATGGCTTTAACCCGTTCAGGATCCATACGTACCCCGTTAGTATTTACTATGTGTCCTAACAACTTTACCTCTACACATAAGAACCGACACTTCTCTAACCTTCCAGTTAAACCTGCGGTTTCTAATTTATCTAACACTCGATCTAAATGTTCTAAGTGTAACTTTATGTCCCCCGTAGTGAATATGACTATGTCGTCTAAATAGTTTACGCAAAACTCTCGTACTCCTACTAGGATATAATCCATTGCTCTCGAGAACCCTGCTACAGAAGTTTTTAAACCTTGAGGTAAAACATTATAAGTATACGTCTTCCCCATGAACGAGAACCCAGTATACTTCCTAGAATCTTTATGCAAAGGTATTTGAAAATAGGCATTATTCAAATCAATTAAACTGATATAATTTACTCCATGAAAGGATTGTAAAATCTCAGATGTGAGTGGAGGCGCGCCCGCGTCACCTACCATTTTCTTATTCAACTCTCGTGCGTCCAATAAGAGTCTTATTGACCCATCTCGCTTCTTAGTGAAAGTGAGAGGACTACAGTAAGGAGTCGCTTCCTGTCTGATCACGCCTAGTTTTTCTAACTCTTCTAATTCGGTTTTTACCTGTTCTCTATACGCCAAAGGTACCGGATAACTGTGTTTTACAAAAGGTGTTTCGTCTAATAGCTCAATAACGTGTTCGTACTTGTTTGTCAAACCTAAACCTACCGTAAATACCTTACAGTGTTTGTTTAACACAGGTAGTAATAATTCCTTTTGTTCATTACTTAAGTTCGCGTCATCTAATTTTAATCCCTTAAATTTCTCATTATCTAAATTCATGTCTGATACACTTTGTTCCACTGGCCTAGAGTTTTGATTTAATATTAAATTAATCGTGGCTGCGTTCGTCTCTCCCCCTAACCTTTCGATTTTGCAATCCGAATTCAGCCTAACACAAGACCTAACGCCCATATGTTCAATAGTCAAAGTGTGTTCACCATTACAGTTCACTATTCCTTTTACCCGCTCTAACCAATCGTATCCTAGTATCAATGATCTAGGAAGACGTCGCATAACTAGTACAGGTGCTTCAACTAAAGTACTACCTAACTGAAACTCTATTAGCACTAACCGATTCGTGCTTTCACTTCGCGACCCAAACGCGCCTTGTATTTGAATTGCTGGAATAGCGATCTCTGGCAATGTCCCATGTTCTCTTAGAATAGAGTCGTACAATTCCCTAGTTATTCCACTAATCTGACTTCCCGTATCTATGAGTGCACTCATACTTCTTCCATACAATCTAACACATACTTCAGGTAACCTAGGTAAAGAATAATCAACACTCACATCGGTTTGTTCATCTAATTCATGATACATTGTGTACACATTCAAACCTCTCCTCATACAAGTTTCACAAGTCACGCCTAACTCATTACACTCTGTTACATTTTCAAACTGGTTTTCCAATAAGATTCCTATACTCCTAATTTCAAATTGACTACTATACTCGTTATAATCAACGCCGCCTCTTAATAACCGTTTAAGTCCCTTATCTCCGGTCCCCAAACTCTGTCCTGGCTTCCATCCACTATTAATTAAGATCCTATAGACTACACCTGTCCTTTCGTGATCTGAGGTCTTTCTGACGCCCGTGCCACACAAGAATAACTGATTTGACCTCGTTTGTGTTGGGCATTCTAGTTTTTTGATGATCCCTCCCCCACATTCTTAGACACAGTAAGATCCTCGCCCTCTTTCACGAACGTGATAGTCGGCCTAATTTGTTTAGATTCGGATACCGTAGGCCTGTTAAAGTTAACCCTAGAACCTAATCGACCACGATAGCCGCGTCCCCTCGTCGAATTTCCCCTAGCTCTCCAACTTCTTGTTGACATTGTTGCTACAATAGGTCGTCTCGATGATGACTCATTGTATCGTCTACCTCTGTAATTATTACTAACGCTACCTCTCGTAAATTGCCTAGGTTTTTCAACAATATTTTGCTCTATGTTTCGAAGAAATTTCGCTCCGTTCATGATGTTAACTTCCTCTGTTCTAGTAAACCATAATCGCTGTATATCTATAGCATAATGTCGCATAATAGAATTGACCAAATCTCTCTCACTAAACGCAATAGTTAATGACTGCATTGATTCTGCTTGCTCAGCAAAATGTTCGGACATCGACATTCCCGAATCGCTTGAATATACCGCATTAATCAATTTATATCTTATAGATTCCTGAATTTGTTCGGTCCAATAATTTCGTCTAAAATCAATCTCGAAGTCAGCGAACGTAGTCCAGCCCTTCGAATACAAGTCCATAACCTTCCGAGCATGCCCCGAGATGCAACCTAACGCTACATCTATTTCGCGATCTAATCCATTTACCGCCCTTATATATTTCTTTAATCGTTTTAGAAAAACGATGGGGTTAGTGAATGGTTTTCCGTCGAAATTTGGTTTAGTTACTGACGGCTGTACAACATATAAATTCCGGGTCTCAGATAATGTACTTGTGCTCGCGGTTTCAAGATTTGACCCCTGTCTATCAGATTTTTCATTTTCATTAATTCCGTTCGACGCGTGTGAAGAAACGCTCGCGATTTCATTTGAACCGGTATTTGAATTTAACTGATGTAATTTTGCTTCGAACTCGGTGATTTTTTTCAAAATCAACTCTAATGTAGCATTCCCTAAGGTCGTTGTTTGCTCGCTCGATTCTACGGTACTAACATCGCTTTGCCCCGCACCTACTTGCTTTGTTCTACGTCCTTTCCTACCTGAAGACATCCCTTTTTTTTTTTTCAATTTTACCCTATTCCTTTTACCTACTTTGGTACTATCTTAAATATTTTTAATTTTTTACTTTCCGTGTAAAATTTAGTAATATGCAAAGTTGTAATTAGAATAATAGTGCAATACTGCTACAATTTGCAACCACATGCGCGAAGTGCTTTGATTATATGAATTCCCAGACTTTAAGCAAAATTTGTTAAGTCTAAGAAATAAGCACGGGATAAATAACTCGGTCTTTGTAATATCCTCTCTGAAAACCTGTAAATTGTACATTTATGAGACACATAGCTTATTTCTGCTCCTGCTCCCCCTATACATAAATAAATGTAAATGTACAACATATATATATATAAAACAACATGCAGTGTGTCCTTAAAACTTATAATTTATAAATAGTAATGTAAGTTTATAAATTTTTCTCTCTCAAATACCCAATCACAATTTCTACGTTGTGTTATTTTTATGTTAATGTAAATCTAGTCATATCGTTATTTCGAATACGTACATAGATCCCTGGTCACGGCACCATATTTCTGTGATGGTACGCTGTGATCGTCTATACTAGTGGTTAAGATTAGGCATTATGAAGAGATAAAATAAGAAATAAACTCAGCTGAATTATAGAAACACCTAGGTATTTAAGTCATGAGTTATTTACAAGTAATTAATTGGTACAGTACGTTGGGTGAACACGTAGACTTCTCGACCAGCTAACAGGTTTACACGGATTGAATTATAAAAAATTAATGTAAAATTTCAACTCCTCAGAATAAATATAATGAGTGGAGAGATTTGTTAATTTAGAACGTCCTGTTAGTGTGGAAAATCAGTTGATACGTGTATTTGCCTTATTTAGGCCATCGGTTTGAGACCAACCGGCATTCCTCAAGCACGGGGGGAGCCCTACACTGAAATCTCAGTCTTTTAGCATTGTTATCGGGGCACAGCACTTGGACTCTCCTATTTCGCTGCGAAGCGTTTTCAATTTGCCTAGGTACGGAAACCTAGGTTCCTTTCAATGAGCTCTGGGCTCGCCCCAAAACCATGGTATTTTTGTATATTTATATATTTGTTTGATTGATTGTCAATAAATTGGCCAATTTATTAGTTCGGAGAGTCCAGCTGTATAAAGACATGACGTGTTTGCTTTGTGCCGGAATCTCGCTGCTGGTACGTCACCAATCAACCATGTACCATATAATATCAAGCAAAGGAATTACAAAGTACAGCAAAACTAGTATTTTTATCTATTCAAAAACTCGGTGATTCACAAATTCAGCTGGCGTCGGTTTTAACAGATAATGTTACTTAAAATGCTGTTTGGGAAAGATCGGTACACAATAAAAAAAAGGTACCTACCTGCCTCGCCATCTGCCCTCTGGAGGCAGCGTGTACTCCATTGTCTCGTTCAGGGTAAGTAGATGAAATTTAGCTATGACTCGAAAGTAAAAGGTCCCTTTGTCTTTAGCCTGAGATTCGAACCCAGCCAATATTATCTTTAGTAGTGGAGAGCATTCTTGGTAAATTAGGTACTAATCGTTTTGTGAAAATAAAAGTATAAGGAAAAACCATCGTGAGAATTTCACATCCCTAGAGTTCTCTCAAATGTTCTAGTTCATTCATAACCATATAAAAGATTGATCATGATGATGATAATGATGCTTCGTCCTAACTTTTGTGATCAACTTCCACTAAATGACGTTATTTTATTTACTCAATTTCAATACTAATTTCAATGTAAGATGGAAGAAATTTGTATTTCTTAGTTCCATAGTAAGTACTTTTATTTAGGTATGTATTAGAGAGAGAAAGTCAATATTGAAGGTTATCAAATTAAATATGCACACATGTGACTTAAGTTTGAGGTATATCAAAAAATCAAATGAACCATAACTAATAAATCTTTAACTTGAATCTCCTTCCAATATTCACTACTTCATATAGGTATAATTAAATATAGCAATAAAAGAGGAAAATAATATTCATATAATTTATTACTGGTGAATAGATTTTCTACTACTCACTCAGTTTAAAACCAAATAAAGAAGAGAAACTGAATTTATTATTTAGACTGGGAATTAAGTAACTTTATTACATTAATTAATTCCTGGCCGAATATTTGCTTCCTAAGCCATACTAATTATTGAAAGGGGAAAAGCAATATTCAAACGAAAAAACCCTTTCGGCTTTATGTACATCATTTTATCTAAAATACACACATGCCCACATAATTAATAGAGATATTATCTACAATTCTTATTTCTATAATAAAGTAAATTTTAAGGACACACAATTATGCACAGTTTTATACAATCAATCTAGATATATCCAGATCCCAGCT
The DNA here is from genome assembly GCF_905333055.1 of Maniola jurtina. Lineage (NCBI taxonomy): Eukaryota > Metazoa > Arthropoda > Insecta > Lepidoptera > Nymphalidae > Maniola > Maniola jurtina. The sequence continues at coordinate 3,662,394 of NC_060048.1, read as the reverse complement.
CCACAGTTAGTTATTTTGTCTCATTTAAACACTTTGTTTTAAGTAGTTTAATTTTACGTTCAAACGTGGAGTTAACTCATTGTGCGGTCTAGAGTATAGACACGATTTTTATAGCCTCGTATTCATAATTTAAGGATAATGTAAATCTTTATAGCACCAAACAAAATATCCGGGACCACCTCTGTTGATGTCCGGTTGTGGATCTCCGATTTACGTCATATAAAATACAAAGTGTGTAATGCATTATCTGGATTCATTTCTAATTAAATCAATCAATTAATTTAATTAACTAGGATTGTGGAGCTGATTTCAAAATAATCTAGTCAAAATAATACAAAATATAATACGTCACCCAATACCAGCTGCTGTCGGCTCAAAACACACACTGATTAATTAAGATTTTACACTATCAAATTTTACTAGTTACTAATTTTAACAATACTAAAATTATTATTTCAATTTTACAATTTTTCTTTTCTCAAAACTTTAATTTTGAAATATCGAAATTAATGTCGAAATAATCTCGAATAGAGTGATGAGTCTCGAAGGCTGAGGGCCCGAATGAATCCCTCTCGACCACTGTCCTTTCTCCTATATCGTTTCTCCCTCTACTCCCTCCATCCTGTAACAGAAACACCCAGCGAAAGCATTCTGATATCTCATTGGCTCGCCTCCCGCGCATCTGAACTTTTATTGGTAAAAAGAAGAATTGACGTTTCCATGACCCGTCACATTTGACACACCTCGATTTCCCTGAATGGTCCGATTTTTGGCTCCACACTCGTTATTTTGTTCCCATGCTTATTTTTTTTTTCCACGCATCTGTTCGCAGTAAAATAACATTATTTATTATACTTCTAAGATTTCTAAGTTAAAATTGACGGCTTTATCAAATTTATGACTGACCCTAACGCAATTTTAAAAACTTAAGCTAATTTATTGTTTGTTTATGGATAGGCTCAAAGAAATTTTGTTTTAAGACGTATTTCTCAGTATTTAATTTATTTCATTTTTTTATTTTTTGTTCTACCATTCTTTTATCATTTAGAGTGATTTATCTCTCAAGCCGTTTGCTTTCTAAAAGCAAAACTTAAAGTAACGGCCATAAAAAAAATCTATGATGAATAGGTATGACTATCTCACTGTGGTGTTTTAGATTTTTCTAAAAATATGTAGTTTTATAATTACAGGGGCTCAAAGATTTGTATGAAATTTTTTAAGACCGCATAACTTTGAAACCGAATATTTTAAAAGAAATCTGGAAAACCACAGACTTAGATATTAGTTTCTAGAATATGTCTGCAAAATTTCATGGACTTTGGTTGCTTAATATTCAAATGAAATTGGAACTACGATTGTATGAAACGAGTGACGGAGAGAGCCCTCTTAAGAGAAGAGTCGAACCCGATTTGCTAAATAACTAACAGCGGTACTGGTAAACCATTTCTTAAATAAACCATTTACTACCTACCTGCTACTCTAGTAATAGGCATGAGAACTCTCCGTTTCGATCCATATTTTAATGCCGAAAATAATATAGCATCAGGCAGACTTTTGGATGCACATTCGTTGAATTTAAAGCGACTGAATGTAAAATTAAGCGGTTTTTTTATTTATTAAGCGCGTTTGTTCTAGTGAAATGTTTTAGAAATGTAGTTGTATTTTACACTCATTACGAAAATTTATGCGCTGAAAACGTTCTGTTTTTTATACATGAAAAAATACTTCTATATTTTTTACCAAGCGTGGGGTGGGGTTATAAAATATAATGACCACTGATAGTAATACGTGAACATGCGTGTTTACGTATTACGGTTCCATGAAACCTACAATGTAAGCTAAATCTACATGATAATTATTATTATTCAAATCAAGTTCGCTGAGTATCTAATGGCATAGGACTTTTTCACATTGCATCCGATGAAAATTCTGAATTATTGGAGATATTTTGGACTTCCAACAACGAAATTCAGATATAGTGCGCAACCCTTCATACAAATAGTACGGCTACTTTGGATCGAGAATTATCGGATATTTTTTTTATTCGGATAGAATTTCCCTTGACTGCATTCTCACTTGGTGGTAAGTGATGATGCATCGGATCATGATCGGATGGATCGATGGATCAGTTTCATATCGGAAAAGAGCGTTACGATGCCTAATTACAGTAATTACGGTACCTTCCTAAGTGTCTTTGCAGATGGTGACATTTTCACGTGCAATAAAAGTGTGTCAGACGCATCCAAAACGTGTTGCGAGTGCGATACAGTCCAGCCTGTTGAACTTTGCAGTTTGGTACGTTGTCGACTTGCGTTCATAAAACGGGCGTTTATTGCGCGTGTAAATATCGCCATGTGTAAAAGCGATACTTAAGAACGGCTGCGGACTATAAAAAATTCCCCATGTCGTTTGCGAATCGTTACATGTATAATAGATACATCAACTCACCTTGTACACCTGGATGACTGAATAATATACAGAGACGTTCAAGGCAGAGTTACCAAACTGTTCTTATAAATATCCACATGCATCCAGAAAAAATATAATGTCTTAAAAAAACTGTTCTTCTTACGTGTCGTGTCGTAAATATACGTGTCTAAAAATACAATATGTAACAGTACATAAGTAAGTATAGTATTTTTAAGATATTATAATAATATGTGAGGTACTAATTTTATTCTAATCCCGCTGGCCCCATTAATGGGGACACGGCTAATGGGGCCAACGGGACTACACCCTCTTGAAGACAATAAAAAATATTATGAATATATGAAAACTTTATTACGTACAATTATAAATTTCATAAAGTTTTGGCCCCTAAACTAGGACAGTCCATTTCTCACGGGCCAATGGCATTCATTTTTAAGTGAGATGTTTAAAAGAAATCTGCAATATAATAATATTTTTGCTTCATTATTTTTCTAAGAGGTTTTTGAAGATGTTTTACAAGACACAAATCAATGCTGAGCATATATGATTTATCGAACATACCGATATAAAACCTGCGGATGTGAACCTTCTCCATTCACGTCACGATAAAAAATGTGTTTACGTCGTCAATACGTGGAGTTTGCGATTTATGTACGCGGATAAGATATATGAGGGAGATTTGATAGACGACACTCCACATTGGAATTGGGTGACTTGACGGATGTTAAAGGTTACGATATTTTTGTTTAGGTTAGGGCTCGTACCACAAAAATCCTTATATTATTCCTAGTTCTGTTGTTCGTACATATTTGAGTAGGCTAAGGGCTTGCACAGACGAGACTACTGTGTCTGAACAGACTACTGACTACTGTCAACAAAAGTCCTTAAGGGGCATGAGACGGGCCTGCCCGCGAAATACAAATTTAATTTGGTTTTTCGCAATTTGTAAACTAATACGAGAACGTAGCTTGTCAGTGTCATCCTCACTAGAAATTAATTCTAGTATCGACTATTCTTAATTCCAAATTTCAGCCAAATCCGTCTAGTAGTTTTTGCGTGAAGGAGTAACAAACATACACACACACACATACACACAAACTTTCGCCTTTATAATATTAGTGTGATTATGTGTGACAAGTTTAGTAGCAAGCAAGCATAGGAAACTATTATGTCTGTACATAATATCGATGCCCGAAAAGTGCTTCATGAAAGCTGAAAGTCTGATATCCTCCTTGAATTTGAATTTGAATTTTATACCGTTGGGTTGATAAGTTAATATTGCAATTTTTTATTTGGGAATAAGTTTCTTGACGAAAACTGATATTTATACCTACTATTATTATCTTTCAATTTGCATGTCATATTATGTGCAGTGACGGATTAAGACTACTTGATGCCCTAAGCAATCCATGCCTGTGGGCTCCCCTATCCGTATGTCAACTAGAATCGATTTAAACCTTTCCCACCTCAAAAACATTAGTTTTTAGGGTTCCGTACCTCAAAAGGAAAAACGGAACCCTTATAGGATCACTTTGTTGTCTGTCTGTCAAGAAACCTATAGGGTAGGTAGTAGGTACTTCCCGTTGACTTAGTATCATGAAATTTGGTAGGTAGGTAGGTCTTATAGCACAATTAGTACAGGAATAAATCTATAAATCGCGAATTTGTGGTTACATCATTAAAAAAAATTAAAATGTGTTTTAATTTTCAAAATAAGATAACTATACCAAGTGGGGTATCATATGAAAGGGCTTTACCTGTACATCCTAAAACAGATTTTTATTTATTTTTATGTGTAATAGTTTTTGATTTATCGTACAAAATTTTGGAAAAAATACCCGAGTACCTCAATGCGGGAGTCTGACTCGCACTTGGCCGGTTTTTTGTAAATTAAGATGATGAGATGTAACGTACTTTAGAGGTGGAGTAAGTGCGACAACAATAAAAACCAAAGCATAATTTATTTATTTATTGAAATGCGCCTTGCGGCTTTCGGTGGCATTCGAATTGTCGAATGCACAAGCGGGCAGCGAATGGGCAAGCGGAAGTGGGGTTATGACTCTAGGTCGGACTCTATGTCAACTTAAAACGCGCGAATTTTCAAATTAGTCCTAGAAACTTTTTTTGGTGTGGTTTTTGGTGACGTGATGCCCTAAGGACGGTTTTTTTTTGTGCTTTTTCTGGTGCCCCCTCAGACGTGATGCCCTAGGCAATTGCTTAATTTGATTAAGGGTTAATCCGTCACTGATTACGTGCCTCTTTATAGGTGAGAACTCATACAGCCTGAACTGTGTAATTGTTCGTTGCTTTACCTATCATTAAATCACTCTTCAACGGAGAAAAATGATTATGACGGATTAATGAGATTTTTGCGTGGATATAGTTCAACATCTGGAGAGTGGCATATACTGCTTTTCCTGCTTATTTATCCAGGAAAGAAGAAAGGATGAGTTCCCAGCAGATTTTTAACCTAAATCCATGCGACTTTATCAAGTTTATGTAACACAGTTTATATGTATTCAAGAATTCTATGCCCAACAGTAAATCGGTAATCAGTCTATCGCTTCCTGATGATGATGATAATGATAATAATTTCTCTCTAAACGTAATGACGACGTAGACACATTGTAACCACACCATAACTACAATCCGGGTATCTTTAAAACAAGAGTGAATAGGCACCTTCTAGGTAAACGCGTCCCATCTTAGACCACATCATCACTTTCCATCAGGTGTGATTGTGGTCAAGCGCTTACCTATAGTGAATAAAAAAAAACGTGGAAGTAAAGGAGTACTTTTAAACAAGGAGTTCATTTTTGTAACGTGCAAAAACTTCTAGAGTGGGTATAGTACATACAAATTAAGTTCTTATTGCAATGTACGTAAAACTGGAAGTACAATAACACAATATTTTACTGTTAAGTACTACGCAGTCAGAGATAGTACGCTAGACTTATTCAGACACGTTCCGTGTATTGCAGTCTCACTATTGTAGCTACTTGTGCTTATAGAGTGAGAGAGATATAGAGAGAAAGCCAGGGTGTGCCAGACCTTTGTTGTTTTATAAAAGCTGAAACTTTCTCTGCGTATTGTCCCCAACACAGGGAGCAACCATCAGCGACTCTGAAGTTTGGATCATGGTGACTTTGGGACATAACAAGTAATAAAGGCGTAAAAAAATCTTACGTCAAAGTAAGTATAAGTACTAGGGGATGCCCGCGGCTTCGCCTAGATTTCGATTTTTTTAAATCCCGTAGGAACTCTTTGATTTTCCGGGATCAAAAGTAGCCTATGTCCGTCCCCAGGATGTATCCCAAGTCTGTACCAAACTTCATTAAAATCGGTTCAGCGGTTGGGCCGTGAAAACGTAGCAGACAGACAGACAGACACACTTTCGCATTTATAATATTATAGTATGGATTTTTTATATTTTCTTCGGATATTAGAAATCGCTTCATGCATTGCCAGATACTTAGGCCTCATTTAATGTCCATTAAAAAAGCGTTTCCCAAGTTCACAAGTCAACCTTTTTTACGTGTGAACAGATACTTGGGAATACGTTTGTTCTATTTGGACGCTTTTAAACGGATGTTAAAAAGCTCTCATGTCTAAAAGGCCTTAGTGTCATGGCAACCCCTGCTAGACGCCCTTAAAGTGTAAAAGTTTCAAACTTTCAGCTTTTGTAAAGTAACGAAGGTCTGGCACGCGCTGGCTCTTTGTCCATTAGTACGTTTGCTCTGTTGGACATGTTTCAGCCGTAAACACACGTTCTATCTTTGTTTTACGGGCGTTGAGACTTTACTGTTGAAAGAGAGTTCAGGAATGAAAATGTAGCGCATTTTCCTCTCAGATTTTCAGGAAAATTATCTTGATTTGATGCAGTTCGTTAAATTTAATTTTAATTTTGTTTCTTGCTTATTGTTAGAATATTTCTGTATCCTCTTGTATTTTTATTTCGAGCAACAAGTATGAGATAAATATGATAATTTATTATCAACGAGTTTGGTCAACAATAGTACTTATTGTAGGAATATACTACAGTACCATACCAGTGATGATAATATAGACCTTTTTTTAAAGAAAAGATCCCTCCAAAAGAAGGTTCAATAAAGTAACGACTCTTGTTACAATGCAATAAAGTGCAATTCAGTTCCCACAGAGCTGCGGCCTAAAGTTTAATAAATAGGAAGAGCCTATCGCGTAAACTTTTCTAATAAAAAAAATTGCTTAAATGTCTCTCTCTCTCTCACACACACACACACACACACATAAAGTAATCTTTTAGTAAAGTAAAGTAGTCACTGTAATCAGTGACTGGGTATATTTCTCGGGTCACATGACGAAGTTAACCTGGCCAGCTACAACTGGGTCATTCAACAAAACTACATCATCAAAGTCATAATAATTGTGCTTTAGAGAGAAAACAGACCCAAAGCAGCAATTTCCAGCTCAAATTACTCAACTCTAGAAAGTAGGTCTGTACATAGGTATTATATCTGCGAAATGGTCCTAACCATGTTTGGTTGAAATATTTTCTGCCATTATACTTAGATGTGGAGCTTTTATGAAAGCTCTGAATGGACAAGTTCCTTTCATAAACTTGAGTTGAGTTCTTGTGAACCTTGTATAAGTAGATAGAGTAGCGTGAACCTGAATGTCTGCGGAAAAATAATATTATACGGTCCATTTAGTAAATAACATGAATGATATTTCAAATAGGTTCTAAATCAGATTTTTCTTTTCGGTTTTCGATAACATGGCAACATTTTCTATCTCAAATTGACGATTTCCTGCTATTTCGTACTCCAGTGTCATAGTTCAAGACGGTAATTATCTAGTTGGAGCAAAAATTTGAAAAAGCACGTACCTATACCCTTTCCACGGAATGGAGTTAGTCGGTATAACGATCTCTCTTTTACGAAACGCCATACAAATGATAGAGCCAAAAATCTCAGTGGATGTTAACTATTTTGAGACACCAACCAATTACAAACATGTTTCAAAAAACATTCGAAATTCAATTCGAAAATGTCTCCAAAAACATTTGAACTTCAATTAAATACAAGCTCCAGCAGTTCTCTACTGAATTTTTTTTAATTTTTTTATCAAAAATTTGCTGTTTATTAGTATACTAGCTGATGCCCGCGACTTCGTTCGCGTGGATGTAGGTTTTTTAAAATTCCCGTGGGAACTCTTTGATTTTCCGGGATAAAAAGTAGCCTATATGCTAATCCAGGATATCATCTATCTCCATTCCTAATTTCAGCCAAATCCGTCCAGTAGTTTTTCGTGAAGGAGTAACAAACATACACACACACTCACACACACACACACACACACACACCTACAAACTTTCTCCTTTATAATATTAGTGTGATACCTACTGAAACTATTAGACGTATAATTAATTTTTTATGTAAAATTGTTCAAAATAGATTTTTCAAACATAAGGTATCTACATAGCTAATCCGATTATTTAGTGAGAGTATTAAGTTTACAGCAACAAAAGAAGATAAATAAATCAATTGAAATAAACTTGTACACTAAAACAAGAGAAGAAAGCTAATTGCACCGCTTCGGGCAAGTTTGTATCGAGATCCTACGGGAACAAGTAGTTAACGAGTAGGTAATTTCGAACTCCCAATAAGCATAGCAAACATTTATTTGATTTACTTTTGCGGAGAAACTTTACTATTCTTAGGGTCACATCAGGCAGCTAAAGTAAGGTTATGGCTAAAGTTAAGATCGTTAATATTAGGATTCCCACGATATCAATAGTTAACATGATAAGTATAACTTGGTACTTACACCCTTTTACCCTTACTCACTAGTCAGTATATCCTCTGTAACGTGGTTGCCTGGCAGAGATCGCTTCATAGCGATAAGGCCGCCAAATTGTACTACTATTTTTGTTGTGTAATGTTTTTAACCCCCGACCCAAAAAGAGGGGTGTTATGAGTTTGACGTGTGTATCTGTGTGTGTGTCTGTGGCATCGCAGCTCCTAAACTAATGAAAAGATTTTAATTTAGATTTTTTGTTTGAAAGGTAAAATTTATAACACTCCCGACAAGACTTGTCGGGGGTGTTATAAATTTTTAAAGGTAATTTTTTTTATTTGTAAATGGACTACTTATTTTGCAATCACTGTACTAAGCGAAATAATAATTAAAGCTTGTTCAGCCAACTTCAGCCAGTTTTTTTTTTATCTGAGAACCCTCTGGTGTTTTTAATTCAGGGTCCTTGAAGATTCTCGTTTTATTTTTATTTTGAAAATTGATCATTGAAACTCTTATCTACCTATATTAAATCATTATTTTCTAGCTTATGCCCGCGACTTCAATCGCGTGGACACAAATTGCAAACCCCTATTTTAACATCGTCACCTGTATCAGGGATGCCGTAGGCTTAGTAATAGGGTCCTTCGTGTACGGAACTCTAAAAAGTTATATTAACCAGTTAGGCCCAAGCCATCACAGAGCAGATTCCTGACGTAATCGCCTGGGTCGGGGCTTGATTAATTTGCCCCAATATGTTACTAGTGCCACAGCCTAAAGAGATAAATTCATTCAGTCAGTCAACGGGGACGTCTAGACAGAGCAATCCTATACGGTCAGAAGGGCGAGACGGAGAAAAGATTATATCGACTAGCAGAAGTCACAACCTTGAACTGCAATTTCCTCTTATGAGGTGGACGTTCAGTCCAAGCACGACTATTGAGTCAGTGTCATGAGGGCAGTGGCAAAACCGAACTAACTACAGTTATGTATTGAAGGAAAAGATGATTGATTGACTGACTGACTGATCTATCATCGCGCAGCTTAAACAGTAGCATGGATCGACCTGAAATTTGGCATGCAGATAGCTATTGTGGACATCCATTAAGGAGGAATTTTTGAAAATTCAACCCCTTAGGTGGAAAAATAGGGGTTTACAGTTAGTGTAGTCCACGCGGACAAAGTTGCGGGCATAAGCTTGTCATAATAATAAGGGGTTTTCTTGGGATAGTAATTAATTACTAGCAGAAGTTATATAGGCCAACCACCGACATATTGAGGTGCCTACCTAAATTTATCAAGCTCGGGTCCTAACGATTAGGTCAAGATGTGCGATGATTGCCGAGGGTTGGTTGCTAACGGCTTATCTAATGTTTCTTCTCTGTAACTGATAGATCCATGGTACCCTAATTTATCACTTAAGTGTCAAATTATTTTGAAGTAATAAATGCAATTTTTATCAGCTATAATACGTGACAGGTGTATGAAAGCTCACTAACTACTAACTACTCACTAACTGATAACTTTCAAACGGCTGAACCGATTTTCTTGGATTATAGCTAAGAACACTCTCAATCAAGCCACCTTTCAAACAAAAATAACTAAATTAAAATCAGTTCATTAGTTTAGGAGCTACGATGCCACAGACAGATACACAGATACAGACGTCAAACTTATAATACCCCTCTTTTTGGGTCGGGGGTTAAAAACAATTTCTAAGGGCCCTGATTGCTGAAAAGTGATTGTTTAAAATATAAGTGTGGTTCATAATATAAAAGATTGCTAAAACAACTTTTGAGTTTTGCTCGTGCTGTACTTACCTACTTATTAAACTTTTATGAAGCAAGTTTTTACACTTAGCGAGAAGTAAATAGGTCAGAAGTTTTAGTTTTCTCGAATTAAAAGATCCAGAGCCAAGCCAACTTTATGCAGTTTGATCCACAGGAGTTTGAAAGTTTAAGTTTATTGTCTTAGCGACAGTATTTTCCGATAAAATATGTATTATGTTTACTTACTCAGAAACTGGTTTATATTATTCTTTTGTTTTGATAGTAGGTAAGCATTCTGAATTGCAAAGCCTTCAGAAAGAAGACCAAGGGTCTTTTCCTAGAATTCTCGAACTGAAATACCTAGTCGTAGTACTATTTATTACTAGTACGTATACACGTATAGTAGTAGTAGTACGTAGTAGTATTTGTATAAGGTATTACGCACCAGACCCGAATTTTGTAATTCCAAGTAGCACCTATAATCTTCGTGAGTAAGTAGTACCTATTCATAAAGTTATATTAAAACATACTTTCCTAAGCTAAAAATGTTTCATCATCATGATCAACCCATTGCCGGCTCACTACTGAGTAAGGATGTCCTCTCAGAATGAAAAGGATTTGGCCCAGAGCGGATCGGCAAAGTGCTGATTGGCAGACTACTGTCGGATAGCTATCAATTTTCAAGTGGTATGGGGGTGTTGTCTATAATTATAATAATATGGTCCAGGGAGACTACATAACATTCAAATAACTGCTAAAAAATTCGGTAACCTTCCCCCATTAATTTGTTCGTGATAGTTCCCAGTGGTTTTTGATACAAAACCATTAGAGACAAGCCCTATGACGGTTCACAATAATTCGATATAATAAAATGTAGGTAAGTATACTTACTAAAAACAAAACAAAATAAATAGTTTACTAAATTAATTTTGTCCTGAAATAATAAAAATTCGATAAATTATAAAAACTACTTTCCTTCCCCATTCAACTTACAAGAATTAATAAATAAATTAAAAAATTCAAATTCAATTCCATTTCAAGTATAAGTACCGAGTTTCATTTAACATTTTTATTTGTAGATTGTAGGTAGGTAGGTATGTACACACAGGTTCGCTCCTCAGAAATCGTCGGCTTTATTAAAAATTCAGTCGCTATGCCTCCATACTGAGTGTGCTTCACAACCGAGAACGCTCAGACGTAGGCTAGGAGCTAGATATCTTTAGATCTTTTATTAAGAACAAATATCCTCAATAGCTCAACGGTTATAGGAGTGCACTGAATTCCGAAAGGTCGTCGGCTCAAACCCCAGCCGTTGCACTTTTATTATAAACAAATACCTTCAATAGCTCAAAGGTTATAGGAGTGGACTGAATTCTGAAAGGTCGGCGGCACAAGCTTTACGCTTAGTTGGAGTGGCAAGGGGAATGTTAGTCATGATTAAAAATGGCTAATATTCTTTTTTTTTTTTAATATTATCTTAACCCATCGCCAGCCCACTATTAGGCACAGGCTCAAAGTGAGAAGATCATAGTTCAACACGCTGGCCAAGGGCGGATTGGCCGATTTCACACACTTTTGAGAAAATAAAAACAAATATAACATTTATTCAAAATCAGTAGGTACCTATAGCGGCCCCAGTGCGAGTCAAACTCGCACCCGAAGGGTTCCGTACCATCGAACAAGAAATATGCAGCACTATCGATTTTTTATGTGATGTAACTAAAAAATTCACGGTGTTCGGATTTTTCCTTTACTTGTGCTATTGGACATTGTTCACAGCTTTTCGTAATTGTAGGTCAACAGAGAGTAACTTATAGGTATTGATCCACTTAATGATTGTTTATGAATTTTCGAATGAAAAGCTCTAACAGACAGACAGACGGACAACGAAGTGATCCTGTAAGGGTTTCTTATTCCTATTTAGGTTTATACCACCAGCTCTTAGCTTTTCACATTTCCACCGTAAAACTACATTGAAAAGAACGAAGATCGACTTCGCTAAAGCACAGAAATTGAATGAACAAGCCCACAAATACTGCCCATTAGCATTATTTTACTTTACGAAACGGCTTGGCAATAAAAGTTACTCATTTTATATTCATAAAAATCAGTCTTCATTATATTACCTACTTTGTTTGGGGAAATATTATAACAAAGTTGCCAGGAATAATAAATAGAATTAAATATACAAGGTTAGTTACCATCTTAATTATTTCGTTTGGCGCTTTCTTCTGGTTCTTTTGGCTTCAAATATAATAACATCACTCAGGTGGTTGGTATTAAAAATGTAGGCTGATGGGCCTCTTGATGATCTTTTGCTGGGATTTTCAAAGTTATAGTGGATCCCTGCGACGAAATAGCTTATTTATTTATTTAGAAATATAGAAATATAAAATTATTTTATTTTATTTAACATACTAGATTATACTCGCTCCTACTTAGTCCGTTTGGTTATAGGTTTTCTAAAAAATCCCGTAGGAAATCTTTGATTTCCCGAGATAAATGATTGCCTATATTATGTTAGTTCGTTATAAAAGCAATCTCCATTGCAGCCAAATTGGTTCAGTACTTGCAACAAGCAGCCATTAATAATATTATTAGGATTAAAATTAATAAATTGCTAATGCCCAGCTTGCGCTGCAAACTTCTCTCGCGCCATGATACCAGAAACCTTCACGTAAGTGCGAACAGTAACTGTACAAAGTTTCAACTCAATCGGATGAACGAATCAAGAACCACCAGTAAACAATAATTTTTATTTGTAAGAAGATAAGACTGAACAAATGAGTTTTATATAAAATATCTTTTACATCTTTGAAGCATGACATATTCCCATATTCGTACATTATCCAAAAATATCAAAAATCCTGGCTCTCATTTTGATATATAAAGTTAATTTTTCCATTTTCCTTTTTCAGGAAAATATATTTCCGTACAATAATGAACTTTTCATTACAGGCCTACTAAGTAAGATTCTTTACCCCGTTTGATGGACGCACTATGAGCCCTTAAATAATAATATTACATTACAGAGAAAGCCTTTCTTTTATAAAAAGGGATCAGAGTAAATCCCATTGGGTTACCTAATTCCGGGTAGGGGATAAATTTCCGGACCGATATTTCTCATCCCTTTAGGAAATTTACTTTCCAAAATGTAATTACTTCATTGTTTTTCTTATGTCAATTATTCTAGAATTGAAATTATGGTTCTAGAGGTTATCTTGGGGTTATCTAGATTCTAGATGTAGTGATTATATCTTGTACGATGGTACCAAATTAGCTAGCGTTCCGGTAAACCGACAAATGGGTTTAATAAAACTGCCATAAATTGTATCACAGAGCCCTTCCAAATTAGACCAGCTTTATCTTAAACTACATCATCACTTACCACCGGGTGAGATTGCATTCAAGGGTTAAAAATATATCTTTTAACTCATTTTCGTTTTAGTTAAGTAGATCATATTGGAAACTTAACTAATCTTGTTCGAAGAAAGTTCTAGAATGAAGAAATTTCAACGTCGCCGCGTCTCGCATCTACCTTCGCTGGATAATGTATTTCAAATTCAATTTCCATAGTAATCGCTTGATAGAACCCCGGGGTTAATATTAAACCCCTCTTAGTTTCAATCTTTGTAGCGTTTTAATTATAATCGATTCGTTAAGTTGTTTTCACTAACCGAAACATCTTGTTATTTTTAAAGTTTAACCTATCAGGAAGTATAAACCGCTTATTTACCTACTTTATGTAACTCGTACCAATTGAGTAATAAAAAATAACTCCATGAGCCCAATATGATGTATTCGAAAGTATCTCAGTCTGTTTGTCTGTCTGCTAGCTTTTCAGAGCCCACCTGTTTAACCGTTGAAACTTTACACCTGTTTAAACGTTTTGATGGCTTGTATCCTTGAGAGAAAGAACATTTACTACTTTTTGTCCCGGAAAATCAATTAGTTTTGATGGAATGTGTGAAAACCGACATTTACGCGGACGAAGTCGCGGGCGTCACCTAATCTATAGATATTATTTTTTAGGATGAATACTAATCCGACAAAACCTGTTTTCTTGTAACTCTTATAAGTTGATTAATAAAATAAATGTAACAATAAAAGCGGCGGGCATTTGTCACTGCCAACGATCCAATGAAGTGTCTCACAGACCCCGCATTAGAGGTCTCGCTGAAACGAGAAAGTTTAATCTTCGCCATGTTCCTAGATTTGCTGTAAACTACAAAATTGAGCTGTCTCATTTTGTTTCATGATGAAAAATAAATGACTCATTGGGATGAAAGCGCTTAGTATTAAATTAAATCAAAACACATTTTTATTATTCAAACAGAATCTCGTAAATGTTGAACTTACTGAAAAGAACTAACAACGTAGACATTTTTTATCATGGCAAGAAACTCCAGGGTTAGTAGTTACCTACTCGACAATTTTTAATACTTTGTTCGTGTACTTAATTAAATATGAAATTAAAACTGTACATAAACTTTTGCAATCTCTTTTCAAAGAGAGTGAATTAAGATGCTGGAGAACGTTTATTGCACGGAATTTTTTGATTCTCCTGGATAAAAAGTAGCCTATGTCCTTTTCCAGCATGGAAGCTATTTCTGTACCCAAAAACAAAAATCTAAAATGGCAAAAGAAATACACCCTTTCGAATCTTTAATATTTCATGAACTCAGTAATTCTTTCATTTTAAGAATTCATGCACATACAAATCTTTTTAGCGGAGTAATAAAATAAATGTAACAATATAAAAAATGTCTTCTACTATTTATCAGTGTCAGCTACGATTCTCTAAGGGAGGCCAGTAAGAAAGAGGATTTTAGGCTTCTAAAGCGAAACTGAATAATTTCGTCCCATATCAAAGGGACAGAATAAAATTGTTCCGCTTAAAAAGTAGGTTTTTCGGTGCGTATGCCAGCTTATATAAACAAAACGTACAGACGCAGAAGTCGATTAGATTCTGATTCTCATCGGATGAGGTTTAGGAATTAATAATTTCTGATTATCCCTAGTAGGTGTTCCGTATTCTAAATTATAAATAAATAAATAAATAAAAGTTTATTCAGCTCAACAAAATCACAAAAAAAGAATAAAAATAAAAATACAATTCATACAAATTATCAACTAAACTTAAAATTAGAAAATACTAAGACCAACGGGAGCGAATCCAGGAGCTTCAGAATTTGAGGCCGAAATTTTAGCCACTGTCACCGCATTTTATTTAGGTTTATTATTTTAGTAACATAACATAAACCGATATTAAATTGAAAGTTTTTACTGGTGTGAGTAAATGTGAAAGTGTTGATAGTAAATTATTGTATCAGTGCTATCAACTGTTAGAATTTAGTTGGGATATGTCTAAAACTATCGTGAATGTTATATACATAATTGAATAGACATTGGCTGTGCTAGTCTGCGCTAGTCACTCCAATTTAACTTTGCCTCACTAGTTATCCATCCAAGGCTTTCATCATAAACTCATTACACAACTGTTGGATATATTATTATCTATAGTAATATTATAAATTATTAGGTCATAATATTATATTTATACTCGCTGTTCATACTCACTAGGTTTTGCTCACAAGATAGAGAACCTAATGTTACAAGTTTCAAGGTCTAGAGTCAGCAATTAGACCTTTATTTATGTGGTTATGTCAGTCAGTTTTATATCACTACCCATATTATAAGTGCGAAACTGTGTTTGTTTGTTGGTTTATTGGTTTGTCCTTCAATCACGACGCAACGGAGCAGTGGATCAACATGATCTTTTTATCCCGGATTAGTAAAAACCAAATCCACGCGGACGAAGTCGCGGGCATCGGCTAGTTGTTATACATTATTATAGATTAAGTTTACCTTAAAAAGTGTATCTGTCTGTCTACATACCTGTTACTGCTCTACCAACAATCTTGGTAAAGGTTATTTTTGTTTTGGAAAACAACGGATTTTAAAAAACCTTAATAAATGTACCTAATGATTATTTAATTAGTAAATAAAAGCAACATTGACTCCATTCTGCTAGGTCTTTCAATTTGGCATGAAAAGCACGTTTAAGCTCTTCGCACATTTCACAGACTTGATGCCGACTCCACTCCGATTTGCCTAACAGTATCCAAGTTTGCTCAAATGTGAGCTTTATATCCTGTTCCTTACAGGGGAACTAACAATATTTAATTGAAAAAAGTCATATGCGTGGACCACGCATGGTCCACGTCTTTTCCTTCATTAACACGCCTCTATGTTGAAAATTTCACTATGGGGCGCACGTTATAAAGCTCACATTTTCACGGTTTGAATCAAGTCGGAGTGGAGTCAGTGTCGAGTCTGTGTAATGTGCAACGACCCTTAGCCGGGCAAGACGGAAATGTATTCAAGTACACTCAAGCAACTAAATGATCGGTATCCGAAACCTTAAAAGCCTTGGGAAACCCTTTTTGATTACATTGTACCCTTTACAGGGCACTTATATACGTTTATAGACATTGTTATGATATTGTTGGCAACATTCCGTTGGCAAGGTTTACTGAGATTTAAAATACATAGAGATTGTAACTTCTTATCATCAAAGTTGAACGAAAATTTGCACTTTGTTAACGTGTTTTCAGGTATCACTATCCTCCCTAACTACCTATATTACAAACGCGAAAGTGTGTTTTTCGTTGGTTTATTGGTTGGTTCTCCAATCACGTATCGACGTATAGTGCGCAACGTATCGACGTGATTAATTGCATGGGTATAGTAAACCTAGAGGGTGACATAGGCTACTTTTTATCCCGCAAAATCTAGGTTCATAAACTAAATCCACACAAATAAAGTCTAGAGCCTCAATAGCTCAACCGGTAAAAGAGTGGACTGAAAACCGAAAGGTCGACGGTTCAAACCCCGTCCGTTGCACTATTGTCGTACCTACTCCTAGCATAAGCCTGTCGCTTAGTTGGAGAGGAAAGGGGAATATTAGTCATTTAACATGGCTAATATTCATTATTAAATAAAAAAAGTAAAAAAACTATAACCCGACTACGGAAAAAATGAGACAACTTGAACCCGACTTGGTACAAGTAAAATAAGCTAAAAAGAAAGAAACAAGATTGTGCTTAGTGCTATTATCGTCTTGATTGAGATTCAATACAAAGGCCGTGGTCGTGCGTTGTTGACAGCAAAAAGAAAATATTCTAATTTGGTAGACAAATAAAATCATTGGGAATGCCGTCAATCAAGGATAAGAAATACGCTGTCGACAACGCACGACCACGGCCTTTGTATTGAATCTCAATCAAGACGATGATAGCACTAAGCACAATCTTGTTTCTTTCTTTTTAGCTTATTTTACTTGTACCAAGTCGGGTTCAAGTTGTCTCATTTTTTCCGTAGTCGGGTTATAGTTTTTTTACTTTTTTTTATTTGAAACTTTTCCGTTTTAGTAAGTCTATGATGCGACGAATAACCGAGGTCTCGCAAATAGCCAATAGGTGGTGCTGCTATATGAGAAATAATAAAATCATAATAAAATGGGGTTTCTGTGCGTTGTAAGCAGCTAGTGGCGCCATCTGTTATGTCTAATCGAAACGAATTTAATTATAGTAAAATGGGGTTTCTGTCGCTTGGTATATTTTAATAATAACTATATTTATATTTATGAACTCAGAATTTTTTCCTCTTTCGTTGGACATCCCACTCGACACAATAGCAATAAAAAAAATTTTGAGAGCCTCACTTTTTTTGATGTAACTTCCGTCAGGCCGATTTTTTTCGTATAAAGTATAGCCTATGTCACCCGGGCCATTACAAAGAATCGATTGACACCTCATTCATCAAAATCGGCTCAGTAGTTTAGGCGCTACGGTGGAACACACAGAATCTGGATACAAACATACATACATATTTACATATATACATACATACATAGACTGCTAAAATCATAACCCTTCCTTTCGGCTTTGCCGTAGTCGGGTAAAAAATAAAAAAAAGTCGCAGGCATCAACTAGTGTAAGTACTGGTAAGTCGGAGCAGTGACGGATTAACCCTTAATCAAATTAAGCAATTGCCTAGGGCATCACGTCTGAGGGGGCACCAGAAGAAGCACAAAAAAAAACCGACCTTAGGGCATCACGTCTCACCTCACTCACGTCACCAAAAACCACACCAAAAAGAGTTTCTAGGACTAATTTGAAAATTCGCGCGTTTCAAGTTGACATAGAGTCCGATCTAGAGTCATAACCCCACTCCAGCTTGCCCACTCGCTACCCGCTTGTACATTCGACAATTCGAATGCCCCCGAAAGCCGCAAGGCGCATTTCAATAAATAAATAAATTATGCTTTGGTTTTTATTGTTGTCGCACCTACTTCACTTCTAAAGTACGTTACATCTCATCATCTTATTTTACAAAAAACTACTGTTTTTAGGCGGTAAAGGTTTAAAGACCGATTCTAGTTGACACACGGATATGGGGGCCCACAGGCATGGATTGCTTAAATTCAAATTCAAATTTTTTCAAATTCAAATTATTTTTATTCAATTAAACTTTTACAAGTGCTTTTGAATCGTCAAAAGGGCACCAAGTAGTCTTAATCCGTCACTGAGTCGGAGTATAATATTTTCTTTCAACCTCTTCACAATAAGTAATTAAT
Organism: Maniola jurtina; assembly: GCF_905333055.1. NCBI lineage: Eukaryota > Metazoa > Arthropoda > Insecta > Lepidoptera > Nymphalidae > Maniola > Maniola jurtina. The sequence continues at coordinate 3,643,779 of NC_060048.1, read as the reverse complement.
TAGGAGACATCAAAGGCAGAGATGAGCTTCCCTGGACTTCTTGAAGAAATACGCTCTTAATACAAATGTCTCTTAGTATTATTCGTTCGCATTCATCTTTGTGCCTTTATTTCTCCCGGTACATAATACTTACTTGTACTGAATATCCGGTCTTGTCTTATGTGATTATGTTCTTTTATGATATTGTTATTGAAACGTACCTAGTAATTATCCTATATAAGAGCCTCAATAGCTCAACCGGTAAAGGAGTGGACTGAAAACCGAAAGGTCGACGGTTCAAACCCCGCCCGTTGCACTATTGTCGTACCTACTCCTAGCACAAGCCTGACGCTTAGTTGGAGAGGAAAGGGGAATATTAGTCATTTAACATGGCTAATATTCTTTAAAAAAAAAAAAAATTATATTCTCCTTGATTGTTATTATCAAAGTGGTTATTTTACCTTACTATCTAAATATGTAAAGGAAAAAGGTGACTGACTGACTAACTGACTGATCTATGAACTATATAGCCTAGTGGTTAAGACATTCGCCACTAGCATGGCTCGAACTAACTTTCTGACTTAGGGCTCTGGATTCTAGCCCATTTGAGCCTACAGTTAATAAATTATTTTTAGGAGATATTGACCTTAGCATGACTTGTTATTTACCCGCCACAATCTATTACAGATAAACAAAAGAACTGACAGTTCTACAAAGCGTGAATTGTAGCTCTATTGTTTGATACGCCGACGGTTTAGTAACATCATGATGAGGCAAAGCGTATTTTGAAATGTTGCCAAACGATTGTATTCTGATTTGTCGATACTTCAACTCACCTATACATTTAGCTAGAGGTAGTTTAGACTGTAGGTACTTTAAAACAAGTCTAATGCTATCTCTTAATGAGGTAAATAATCCTATAAGTCATTTTTTTCTGATATTTTAAGGATCTTCAAGGGTTTGATTCTTTCGACATCAATTGGGGCTTTTATAGGTAACCCATATACTTACCCATCATTTCAGATTGGTCTCGAAAAAAATACTTTGGAGTATCATGCATTTTGGCGTCACACACGATATATGAGTGACACAGTAGTACGTAGGCACTCATAACGCAAATCGCTCTTTGATGTCTTGATTGATAGCAATCGTTTGATTCAACTATCATTTATTTCCGTGCCAAAACTGAAAACGCAATGAATCAAACTGCGATTGTATGACTGTCATCCATTGTCAAACGAAAAGGTTCACAATAATGGAAAAATTTGAAGAAAATTGTATGAATACAAACTTCCTCGTCACCGTCAATAACCTAGCTGATGGATGTCCACTGTCCACTGCTGGACATAGTTCTCTTGAAGGAATTGTGATATATTACCGCTATCTGCAGCTTGTGTAGTGCCATCTGCCACTCGATTCTTGCAATACAAGTGTAAATTAAAAATTTATAACACCCCCGACAAGTGAAGGTTACAGTAACTAAATAAGAGCTAATAACTTTCAAACGGCTGAACCGATTATCTTGGATGATAGCTAAGAACACTTTCGATCAAGCCACTTTTCAAACAAAAAAAAACTAAATTAAAATCTACGATGCCACAGACAGATACACAAATACACCGATACACACGTCAAACTTATAACACCCCTCTTTTTGGGTCGGGGGTTAAAAAAGAACTCACTGACTAACACATCAGCGCCCAGCCCAAACCCTTGGATCCAGAAAGCTGAAATTATGCATACATTGCTCTGTATAATGTTAAAGTTTAAGGGAACAACTGCTAGTGTGTTATATTTCAAACTTCAGCATCAATTAAAATAAGCGCGTGTTCACGCGGTAGTAGTAAAACTAAACGCGTATGAAATTCCATTTTTAAAAATGAGTCGGAAAAAGTTAAATCATATTGTAATACCTAAGTAAAAATAGATCTTTTAATCTATGGCACTACCTACTTGATCCTTTAAATAACTTGATAAAAGATGGACATCCTCTAAATAGTTGTGCCTACTGTTTAGCAATAATTTTTATCGTTAGAGACAGATATAAGCGTTTTCTGTCCGAATACTCTGAGTTACTTCCAAGTTACGCCTTAAAAAGTAACTACTTCAAAAAGCAATGCTACCTTATATAGGCTCAACGACACGATGGAATAATTTATATCAGTTTGAAAATAACAATTATTAATAATTGACTTTGATAGACTTGCAGAAATGGTAGAGAGAGAGTTGACTTGTTCCTTTGTGTTCAAAGTCTTCTCATGCACGAGAGACAATATCTAAGTTAAGTTCAACTACTTAGATCATAATAATATTCCAATTTCTATTATTCATGTAGGTACTCTGTAAATACATGGTGTAATTAGAACGTTAGCGAAAATTTTGCGCTATCATTATACAACCCAAACATAATCCAATACTAATAACCTCTTGCCTTATTCTTGTAGTTTTAGTGATTTAGTATTTTTCAAACCCGCAATGTAAGCTTGCAAAACTCAGGGTCAATGCCCCACTTACGACGCGCCACTGACCGGCACCTATCTACGCAACGTTTGTTGACTTCTAGCGTCAGCCAGATGGTTTATTTGTAATACATTGTGAACTTTTAAAAAATACAGGTATTTTTTTAAATCGCGTTTTTTTTGTGATATTTTATCAGTAATCATCAGTACTATACACCAGTAAAACCTCTACACGCACATCTACACGCACGAAACGTTTTGCATCTTCATTCCTCTTACGCATGGCTAAGGTTTGAAATACTTCCGCGATCAGTGTTTCCTACCAATTACAATCCGGATATCTTTAAAACAAGAGTGAATAGACACCTTCTAGGTAAACGCGTCCCATCTTAGACCACATCATCACTTTCCATCAGGTGTGATTGTGGTCAAGCGCTTACCTATATATACCTTACGAATAAAAAAAAAATCTATAAGTCAACGAACGACGATGACGAATTAGGTACCTCCATTAGACTTATCATATGTCACCATCTCGTAAATATCAGATGCGCGAAGAGATAATGTCCGTCCACTTCCGCTGCGCCCACGCAACACATGTATGAATGAAGAGAAAATAGGCATTAACCACAAGTTCAAACAAGGTTACCTTGTAGTAACATTCAGCGGACAGATTATTGACATCGGAAATCTGAATTGTTTTAACGTCTCTTTACCTAATAGTACTAGATATGTATCTATACCATATTAAAAATGCGAAAAAGTGTGTTGTTTATTGGTTTGTCCTTCAATCTCGTCGCAACAGAGCAAGGGATCAACGTAATTTTTTGCATGGATATAGTTAAAGATTTAGAGAATGACATAAGCTTCTTTTTATTCTGTTTTACCTACACAAAGAGTTCCCACGGGATTTTAAATACCTAAATCTTTTTTTTTACTTTTGGTATTAGAGGTTAGTATACAAATGGTTTACGCCTACTGAGATTTTCGTCTCTGTCATTTGTATGGGATTACGTAACAGAGAGAGCCCTATACTAGCTTGTTTCCGTGGATAGAGTATAGTACAAGATAATATTACCGGCCTCGTTCACTAATGGACCAAGAAATACGTACCTCGTACATGAACTTTGGCCATTCGGTTAAAATTTCAGCCATTCGCTTCCCAACTGTGTAATAAAAGGAATACCTAGTTACAACTGGCTTGTCTGTGAATGCAGTAAACGCAAGGACACACATACGACCTGTCGTTTAACTTTAAATTGGCATTTAAGGCCTTGTCTTTACATTAATCATTTTACATACAAAAGACCATTTCATATCTATAAAAATGTTTGTTGAAGGGTTTATCATTAACTCAATAAATACCAGACGTGAACCAGAGATTATAGAAATAATATTCATTTCTTATCGATCTTTTTTAATCAAATTCTAACACTGACAATGTCGGAAAACACCCAGTTTTGATCTAGAAGCCAATGGCTTCTAGCTTCTTAAAAGAAAAGCAAAGTCAAAGTGCGCTTTATAGATTTCAACCTAAAAGCTATCACAATATCACAATGTCCGTGCTACGGTGGTGAGTGGCGACACGACAAAAAGTCGCAAGTGTGCCGTTACACTAATATGCACTGACCTAGATTCTAGCTGTCGACACAGGTCGCCACAAAGTATTGTATTCATTTCTTCCAGACTGTTTTGTGGGAGCTGTCAATTGTACAATGACTGCAGTCTACACTATAAACCAGTGTAGAGCTCATTATGTTTAAAGTGTTTTTCTTTGCTTTTTATTTTTTTATTTCTAACAAAAGTTTTGAGTACTTTTTATATTTATTTTATGTATTCCTATAAAAAAATACAGCATTTATATTATGCCTTGTCAACTTGTCTGGGGACTGCACATTCCAGTAAAACACACAAATAAAAATATATTATGCGAATGTAACAAAGTAAATAGCTTATGTAAATAAATATTTCGGTCTGTATTTCTACTTGTCTAAATCGCCTAAAAATGCAAAACAAAATAAAACTCTCTAGCAAAAAAAAACTAGATATGTCGGCTACTCTGGTACTCCTAAGGGTCTCCTCATTTCTGGTTCTGTCTTGCATAACCCGTAATAATAAAGTTAAAAGCCTTTTTACATCAAGCCGCACGTTTTTCATTTAATACTCGAAAGTGAGTTTTTTCTAGGATTCCATACATCAAAAGGATAAAAGAATCACTTCCTTATCTGTTTGTCGTGTCTGTTAAGAAAGGGGAATCAAAATCTGTTTATGTGGTACTTCCCGTTGAACTAGGCACGTAGGTAGGTTTTATAGCACAAGTAAAAAAAAAATCTGAAAGCTGTGAATTTTTGGTTGCATCACCAAAAAAAGAATATTAAAAAGTGTTTATGAAAAAATATTAGTTTCACATGTAGATGGCATTAACTTGCAGTATTGCATTTAAAAGTGTATATTTTGTACGACGGTACGGAACCCTTCGTGTGCGAGTCCAACTCGTGCTTGGCCGGGTTTTTCATTTAAAATTGACAGACGGCGGGACACAGAGCAAACAGGATTGCCGTATTTTATTTAGTAACGTTCCAATAAATAAATAGAGAAAATCTAATAAACGAAAGGGATGGGAACCAATAAAAGCAATTTCGAGCTGCCCACGGGCTAGTTATTGCCCGTACGAAGGGTTAAGTATTTTTCGTCGTTTGGACACGTTTTAAAAAAAATCTTGCCAAAACATCTCCAGGTACAAGTTTTTCTTTAAATAATTTTTCAATACATATAAAAAACTAGAGGATGTCCGCGACTTCGTCCGCGTGGATTTTGATTTTTCTATCCCGTGGGAACTGTTTGATTTTCCGGGATAAAAAGTTGACTATTTCGATTACAGGGACTACTACTAAGCTACTTCAACACAAACACGCAAATCGGTTAAGTGGATGGGTTTTTAGGGATCCCGCGGGAACTCTTTGATTTTCCGGGATAAAAAGTAGCCTATGTCCGTCCCCAGGATATAAGCTAACCCTGTATCAAATTTCGTCAGAATTGGTTACACTGTTGAGCCGTGAAAAGGTAGCAGATAGACAGACAGACAGATAGACAGACATAATATAGACACACTTTCGCATTTATAATATTAGTATGGATTAGTATGGATAGTATGGATTGCGAAACCGGCAGCATTAGAACTATTATTGTGTGGTTAAATGGAAAGGGTTGCGATTATTATCAGCAATGAGGTAGGTACTTATACCCTACAAGCAAAGAGAATTTATCATGATACCTATTCTCGCAATTTACCATCTCTTCGTCCCAAGAGTTTGTCGAATCTAATATCGAATCGTAAACACATACCTACCTATTTATTAGATTCGTGAGCCACCGAATAGGCAATTGGAAACAAGGTTAGTTTATTCAAAATAGTCTCATCTCGCAGTGACAACCGCGGGGAACTAATTGTAGTGTAAACATCTGTTTCAGTTTAGTTTACGTAGGTAGGTTACCTTCATAAAGGTTTAAATTAGGGCACCTTATCCATACTAATATTATAAATGCGAAAGTCTGTCTTTCTGTCTGTCTGTCTGCTACGTTTTCACGGCCCAACCGCTGAACCGATTTCAATGAAATTTGGTACAGACTTGGAATACATTCCAGGGAAGGACATAGGCTACTTTTATCGTGGAAAATCAAAGAGTTCCCATGGGATCTAAAAAAATCGAAATCCACGCGGGCGAAGCCGCGAGCATCCCCTAGTGCATCATAATAGCTAAAAATATCAAAATTCAAAAAAATCACGTAAACTTTTATTACTTGTGGCTCTTATCGTATGCAGTAGATGCATTTGACGATTCAAAAGTACCTACTTACTATTAAAAGTTCATTTGATTAAAAAGATATTTTAGATTTTTAGATATTTTAGACTAGTCAACCGGTTTCTTCTCCAGTGCCATTTTTTAACTGTCTCAGATTTGCGACTTGTTGAGTTATGTCAGTTACTCCGAACTGTGGTTGCACTATTTCGTCTACGGATTCCTTCATTTCTTATTTCATTACATATAGATATTCTGATTTCCGAGCATGGCTCTCTTGAGTACCTGTGAATTGTATTACTAAGCCCATGATAATAGCGACAAGCTTTTTTACTCAGATACAAGTCAGCCCTTGACTGCAATCTCACCTGGTGGTAAGTGATGATGCAGTCTAAGATGGAAGCGGGCCATCGGAAGGGGTATGGCGTGAGTATGACAGTTTTTCAGAAACCCCATACTCCTTTGGTTTCTACACGGAATCGTATCGGAACGCTAAATCGCTTGGCGGCACGGCTTTGCTGATAGTGGGAAACTAGCCACGGCCGAAGACTCCCACTAGACCAGACCAGAAATTCAGAAATTATGAAATCGAACCCGGGACCTCCCACTAATAAGGCCACAGCGCCTACCACTGCACCAGGCGTACCACTTTAAAAGCGTTATAGAACTAAGAAGAACCCAATTTAAACCAATTCAAAGCAGTGCAGTGGACTGTTATCTGTGTACATAATGTATTTATCTCAGTGCAAGCTCTCACGTTAGCCCAAATAGCCTAAAACACGTCCGTGTTTTATGTACTGGTTTAAAAGGTTACCTACTCTGTTAAGTGGACCGGCGGAAATAGCCCGCTCTAGGTGCCATAATATTTATTGGCCTACCCAGCCATATAAATCGAACGTTTGGGAATAAAATATGATGCCAGCCATGCCAGCGTTCTATTTTTCAACCGTCATTAAAAACGGAAGAGGTTTCGCAATGTGAACCATTTAAACTAGTTTAATTTCAAAATTTTAAAAACCCTATTTTAGCCCTCTTAGGGGTAGAATTTACAAAAATCCTTTTTGAGCGGATGTCTACGTTATAATAGGCTATCTGCATGCCAAACTTCTACCTGATCCGTCCAGTAGTTTGAACTGTGCGTCGATAAATCATTCAGTTGATGTCAGTCACCTTTTCATTTTATACAGAAAACGTTATTAAGTACCAACTTCATAAAATATTAGTAGAATTTTTTGAAAGTGAAATTTTTCTCTTGTGTTTTTAATTATTAAACTCTCATAAACTCCACGCTGATGCCATGGTGCTGACGCATTGTTTCTGTCACGCTTCATGCTTCTTGTTTCTTGCATTAAAATTATTATAGTGTCTCTATGCCATAGGAATCCCGCATATTATGTGCATTCTTTGTATTTATACAGCAACCCAAGCATAATCTGTGCGACAAAGCTTTCTCGCGAACTTTATAATGCTTGTTCGATGCAAAAGCGTTGTTACAGTGATGACATGATTTGCTTAAAGACGCTATAATATAGTTGCATAGAAATTCGACTCGTGTTAGAAATCAGGACCTAAAACATAAATTATTTTATATTTACCACTAGCTAATGCCCCCGACTTCGTTCGCGTGGATAAACGGCTATCTCCATTCTAAATTACAGCCAAATCCGTCCAGTAGTTTTCGTGTGAAGGAGTAACAAACATACACACATGTCACACGAACTATCTCCTTTATAATATTAGTGTAATTTAATTTGGTACACGTTTTAAAGGTATGTTTCCACCCTTACTTGTGAGTTAGAACGGATCACGGTCTTTGGTTTACACAGGTTACGTTTGTACAAGTAATTAATTACAACGGTTGCTTTTGTTTGATTGTTGGGCGACGGAATTAAGGTGCTTTTCATTAATGACATGAATATTCCCCGACAAATTGTCGGTTTAAACGAACAATATAGATTTAATACATTACGCTTAATTTTAACCTCCTGTATGTATTAGTGATGTTTAGTGAAACCTTAGTACCTACTATATTCCATATCCTCATAAATTATTATAAATTTGAAAGCTTGGATCTTTGTTACCACTTCACGCTGACTGAACTGGTTGGACTGAAATTTGGAATCGAGATATCGTATATGCTATACGAGTAGACCCCTGAATTATCCGTCCCGAGATGCAGCTACATTAACTGAACTGGTTGGACTGTTTGGAATCGAGATAGCATAAAGGTACTCTGAATTATCCGTCCCGAGATGCAAACACCAGGATCCTGGGAAGGGCGGCGAAAATGTAGTAAATAGACAGACAGATAGACATGCTTTCCCATTTATAATATTAGTTAGCAGATATGGATTCATACAAAAAATATTTATAGCTTAATTGATTTGATGATAAGTCAGACCATATAATATTTGTTTAAATATTAAAAGTCTACCTCTTTTGTTTCAGGTGACGACCTCAACAACAAACCAAAACATGTCCGTGTTATGATATAAAAAAAGCATAGCGCTAAGTTTCAGTGTCAAGTGTAAAATAGTTAATTTTTATTTTAATACGCGTAAGAATAAAAAAATTTAGGAAATTAGCTACATAACAAAATAGTGTGCGGGTGTGATCGTAAATTGAAAAATGTGCTGCTAGTAAAACATTTCCGTAGTAAACATATTCTTTTCGCGCGTCCGGTATTGTGGTCGAAATGTCTTCGAGGACGCAGCGCGGGACGTCGGTCGCGACGAGTCAGAGGAAACACAGGTCCAGGTCTACTCCGAGGTATGACCTGGAGAAGAAGCCGAAGAAAAAAGACCTGAAGGCAGCCGGAACGACCAGCTTGGTGTCGATCCCTAACAGCATAAAGCTTACTATGCTCAACAGCGGCCTCATATCTTTTGGTGAGTTTCAGTAGTTCATTCCTATCGTATGAATGAATGAATTTGATTTATTCAATAAAATGTGGGTACAATACGATGGTAAATGATGGTATGATTCAAGTATGAATCCTAAAGTACTATAGTGAAGCTGTGGTAGCCTAATACGTCCGCCTGCTATTAAGGAGGCTGGGGTTCAAGCCCGCACCCGTAACTCTAACTTTTCATTAAGTGCGTTTTAAGCAATTAAATATCACTTGATTTAACGGAGAAGAAAAACATCCTGAGAGTTCTCCATAATATTCTCAAAGGTGCACAAAGTCTGCCAATTGGCCAGCATGTCGGACTCTATGGCCTATTCTCATTCTCAGAGGAGACCCGTGCTCAGTAGTGAGCCAGCCATGGGTTAACGAACCAATGCTGGTTTAGATTGGATTAACACGCTTAAGATACCTTTGAAATCACTATGACGAACTCTCAGGCACGCAGGTTTCCTTACGATGTTTCCCCAAGTGACATTCAATTGCTTAAAGTGTTGAATTTTTACCTAACAAATTAAAGTTACCAGAATCCATTCGTATCAAATTCCTATAAAATCCAGGTCAGGATAGAGGTCAGATTCTGGAAAATGCAATGGCAAATCCCACATGGAATACGATATAATTTCATCAGGTTTGGACCCTTGCCGAGTGTCCCGCTCTCACCAAAGTTCAAACTGATTTGGAATGCATAACGTAAACCCAAAATGTAATCAGTATGCACCGAAAGCGATCTTGAATTTTAACTCCAATACATAGGACTCTTTAGGAATAGCCACGGATCCAGATCTATACTCTATCCCGGAAATGAGTTAGTAGATCTCTCTTTTGCGTAATCCCAAACAAATGACTCAGACAAAATTTCAGTGGCCGTTAAGAGGGGTCTCTCCGTCACTCGCTCCATACAAACGTAGTTCCAATTTCATTTGAATATTAAGCAACCAAAGTCCATGAAATTTTGCAGACATATTCTAGAAACTAATATCTATGTCTCTGGTTTTCCAGATTTCTGTCAAAATATTCGTTTTCAAAGTTACGCGGTCTTAAAAATTCACATACAAATCTTTGAGCCCCTGTAATTTTAACACTACATATTTTTAGAAAAATCTAAAACGCCAAAGACACAGATATTAGTTTCTAGAATATGTCTGCAAAATTTCATGGACTTTGGTTGCTTATTATTCAAATGAAATTGGAACTACGATTGTACCGAGTAAGTGTCGGAGAGAGCCCTGTTAACCATTTTAAGTCACTGACCAATCACAGACATGTTTTCAAAAAATATTCGAAATTCATTTCGAAAATGTTTTCTCAAAACATTCAAAATTCAATTCGAAAACACAGTCTCGTTAATAATAATAATTGGTTGGGGTCTAAGAACCACTGTGATTTTTGTCTTTGTCATTTGTATAGGATTACGTAACCGAGAGAGAGTTATATCTAATAACTTATTTCCGTGGATAGAATATAATAAATCCACTCTGTTACATATTATAGCAACTGAATACCGTAACTTACTTTAAAGAAATGCATCTAAACTGTAGAGTGAGTTTACAGTCTATATTCAAATTCAAATCATGAATATTATGTTTTATTCAAATAGGCTTTCAGGCTCTTATGGATTTCAAAGACCTACTGCTACAGACGCGTTCTTATTCTTTCATCAGCTATGGCCAAGCTTAAAAGTGAAAAAGATATTCCACTAGCTTTTGCCCCTGACCTTATCCACGATACATATTATACAACTAGCTGTGCCCGCGACTTCGTTCGCGTGGAAAAATGACTTTTCGGGCAGCATATTTTGAATTAATTGACATAACTTTTTTATTTATGAACCGATTGACATGAAATAAACACTAAATGTTAAGTGAAGCTTACTACAATATATTAATGAAAACCGTATCTAAATCGAATAAGCCGTTTCTGATATTAGCGTGCACAAACACACAGACAAACAGACAAAAAAAAAGACAAAAAAAAATTACAATTTCGGGTTCGGCATCGATATAATAATAACCCCTGCTACTTTTTTTTATATATTTCCATTGTACAGACACCACTTTTCTACAATTTTACTATATGTATAGATTTATAGCTATAATACTCAGAGATAATGTAGCTATCTATTAGTGAAAGAATTTTTGTAATCGGAAGAATAGTTTTGGAGATTACCTTCGACATCCAAAACACACATTAGTACCTAAAATATTGGTATGGAATTGAAATTGTTAGATTATCCTAATTCTACACAAGCCTGACCCAAAATCTAGTAACACAATTTTACAAACAACTTCAGATTACCGATACAATTTTATGTTATTCCAATTTCGTCTAGTACTCGTATGTTTTGCGTTCCTACAGGATTGACGTAGATGTATGAGTCATGTAGTGCGAGATATGTTTTCCATTATCAATTTTACAAGCTTCTGCCGACGGCTGACGCATGCCGATGTAAAACAAACACAGAACCGTTCGTTATCAACATTATAATCAACCATTGACGCAATATGATCAACTATCACCTTTTATGGTTAGTGATATGGAACTATTGAAAACTAGAAAATTATATTTTGGCATCGGAATCATCAACCTATCCACCGGTTCAGTATGAACTGGCTTCTCTTAGAATGAGGGCAGTTTAGGGCCATAGTCATCATGCTGGCAAAGTACAGATTGGCAGACCTCACTACAACCTTCTGGTTTAAGACTTTTATTAGTTCCATAAAGGAATTTCCACTTATATGAAACTTATAGGCTATGTTACAGAGTTCAAAATTACATTTTAGAGCGCACAATTATTATAGATGTGTTAGTAGACAATTAAGATATGTTATTTCAATTTCTAACTTCTAATACATAATATTATAATATTACACTAGTGGGTAGATTTATACTTAAATTCTTAAAGTACCATCGCAACATAAAACATACGAACGCGCGAGGAACCTTAGGGAACAGATATAGTTGAGCAAGTTCAACGCCGCCTCTTCATCTTCAACTTAAGTTACACGTTTCATTAAATACTGTAATGGTAGGGGTTTACTTGAGATAATTTAAACACAGTGTTGATGTCAACAATATACCTACAGATGGCTCTAAAAACCTAGCTAAACCTAGAACTTAGCTAAAAAAGCTTTAGCTTTAGTTTTAAGTTACGTAATTAATTATCACCACTATATCATACAAAAACAATTTCGACCATCAAAAGGAGTACAATTGTACCTACTTTGAATAAATGATTTTGACTTTGACTTGACTTTGACAAAAAAAAATTGTCAGTGAATAAATAATTTGAAATTGAGTAGGCTGGCGTTGAAGAAAGTCCAGTCCAAACAAGGCCGACAACCTAAACAAATTGTCAGTTTAAGTAAAAAAATAAACGTAGTTTCAAAGAGTTGCTGATGTGGACATTCTTTTGTTTTTTCCAACACGTCCGTTTCTCTCGGCTGCCAGATGACGAATGGACGAATTCGTCGTTTAAACAAACGCTTCCAACTCTGAACCCTTTTTGAGCTGTAAACAGAAGCCTCAGTGGAATGATTGTCAAAAATGCTTTGTGGCGGTATTTGATTCGAAAATAAACTGCGAACGTTCCCTGAAAAATGTGTTGTGCAAATTGTACCCCGAATTATTCAAATATACTTATTCAAATATTAGTACGTTATATCAAATAAAACCGGCCAAATGCGAGTCGGACTCGCGCATCGAGGGTTCCGTACTCGGGTATTTTTTCGACAATTTGCATGATAAATCAAAAACTATTGTGCATAAAAATAAATAAAATCTGTTTTAGAATGTACATGTTCATATGATCCCCCACTTGGTATAGTTATCTTACTTTGAATATTTAATCACATTTTAATTATTTTTTAAATGATGTAACCGCAAATTCACGGTTTCGGATTTATTCCTTTACTTGTGCTATAAGACCTATCTACCTGTCAAATTTCATGATTCTAGGTCAACGGGAAGTACCCTATAGGTTTTCTTGACAGACACGACGGACGGACGGACAGACAGACAGACGGACAGACAGACAGAAAAAAAAGTGATTCTGTAAGGGTTCCGTTTTTCCTTTTGAGGTACGGAACCCAAATAAGAGGTAAAAAGGATCACGACCCTCAGCAATGAGAATTATGTTGCAAAAAGAGACTCAAACAAACAACAAGCACTAATCTTATCAAGTCCCAAAGCACCTTTTGGCCAAATGGCATTTTCATGTATGTTTAACGTCTATGATTACCCTTTCAACTGTGGAAACCCTAATTAAATCAGTTCAGTAGTTTCTCTGTGATGACTCAACCATGAAATTGCTTGCTCTATGTGTAGTCAACTAACTAGAAGAAAAAAACCATTATCAGGGTTCAGTCGTAAAACAAGAAACCCTTATAATTATGTCGTCACAGTCATTTTCGTGCTATATAAAAAGCTCTGCATGTATCAATTAGTCCCCTATTTGGGGTATCTGGGTTTCGATCCGGGCACCCTGATGGAAAGAAAAAAAAAATGTTTATTTTTACCCGACTGCGGCAAAGCCAAAAGGAAGGGTTATGATTTTAGCATTCTATGTATGTATATATATTATGTATGTATGTATAAGATTCAGTACGTACCTAAAACTATACATAGACATTTACAGAGTGTATCCTAGATTCAGAAATAGGAGTTCGGAAGATTGATGGAGCAATGTCCAATTTCAGGTCATCCTTTTGATAGAATTGTACGAGAATGGGCGAAATAAAACTTCCATTTAGGATATCAAATGATGGAAGCTATATTCGCATTCGGCACCATCCAACGAATATAGGTCAGACAAAGAAAATTGGTTTATAATTTATATGTATGTCGATTCCACAACTACTTACGAGAGTTCCGAGTTTAGAGTTCTGTGTTCTGTTGTGAAAATGATCAATAACAAGTGTAAATTAAAAATTTATAACACCCCCGACAAGTGAAGGTTACAGTAACAACTAGAAAAGAGCTGTTAACTTTCAAACGGCTGAACCGATTTTCTTGGATTATAGCTAAGAACACTCTTGATCAAGCCACCTTTCAAACAAAAAAAACTAAATTAAAATCGGTTCATTAGTTTAGGAGCTACGATGCCACAGACAGATACACAGATACACACGTCAAACTTATAACACCCCTCTTTTTGGGTCGGGGGTTAAAAACATAGACATAAATAATAGGTAATACTATTTACTTATTTGCTAGATTTTCTGTGCCATACAAAATGAAGGATTTTTTTGTGCCTATGGACCGCCCGACTAGAAAAGCTTACTGCCCCACAATCACAATTAAGTACATTCAAGTTACGGAGCATGCCTTGCCCAGTTTTTTGCTTCCCAAATCAGAGAAAACTGCGCATGCTGTATTTTTGAGTAATTTTCCCATGTTGTTTGGTCCTTATTAGGAATAATTTCCCTCTTTCCACTCCAACTAAACGTAAAGCTACGACAAAAATCCATACGGGTTTGGTTTTGACTTTTGACCCGTTTGATTGACCTTTCGGATTTCAGTACGCTCGCTGGCCGAGCCATTGAAACTTTGTTTGAATTGGATGATCTCCATTACTAAGATTCGATTTATGAAAAAGGGCCATCTTTATTACTTTAGGATTTAGGCAATTATCCCATCGCTGACGAGAAACCCATTAGCTATCGACTATTTATTTTTCTCCTACAAGAAACGTACAATAGATGTACCGTTTCAATAAAAGAGATATACTTAATATATACTGATACTTGATCGCTGACTGCGCACACTGCTGGTGAGAACTCTTTCTACACTATTTTGTCACAGCAACAAGAGCTATCCAAAATTTTACTCAGCGACTCTTTCTTGGCTGTCAAACACTCACGCAGTTTGCACCTGTTTGCACAGGCCATAATGCCACCCATATGACGGGTGATTATTTTATTTGCCTGCCGCACTCACACACTCGCTCATACGAGTAGCCCAGTGCCAAAACTATCCCAATTACACACTCGCTTCTCATTGCTAGCCAACTCGTTTCTAGTTCTTAGCTAAACTCGTTTCTCGCTAATCGTCGGCGGTCGGACAACTGTCTTATGGTAAACGTGTTCAATTTATTTTCACCAAGTCTATTCATATTTAAAGAATTTACAAATTTCTTTCATGACGAAGCGGGGATCTCGTCTTGTGAATGAATTCCGAGTTTCTGTGAATCTTACGCATTATTATTTTTGTCTCTCGTCACTCCGTTGTTATTCTCTACATTTATAGCTTCCACTAACACCACTTTTCCACACACCAAATTCCACGTGGGAATGTTTGTAACAATTCCTGGAATTGCGGGTTTTTCCAAAATAATTATTTTTGTCTTTCTTCATTCCGTATATTTTATTCTTGTCATTTTTAAGATTTATAGCTTCCAATTATTGTTGCCACTCTTAACACGTCCGCAAAACGTTCGTATAATGTTTATTTTTCTTCAAATTTCTGGAGCCTTATTTTTATAATTACTTAGGTCATTTTAATTTTCCTGCTAAAACAGAAACCATAACAGAAAATCTTAATAAATCGAAAAACAAACGAGGCTTCCCAATAAATAATATGTGGGTCTGTATAGTTTGTAAGCTATCGAAATAATTTTTCAAGCTACAGCTCTCGACACAGAAATAAGGTAAGAGAATTTATGGACTTTCGCTGTTAGTGAAAATGTGTTTTAATAACAAGGTTTGTAAAACGTCAGGCACGTTTCAAAAAGCCGTTGCGCGCCGTGATCAGAATTTTTTAAATTTCAATTAAGTACTTAGGTACCTACCTACTTTATTAAGTAATATTAAGTTTTTTTTTTTTGTTTCGCACCATACATAGATGGAGCTTGGTCAGTGTTTCGCATTCAGTTATGTTCCAACCGAAACCGAATGGCATATGGGTTTAAACTGTCATACCTACTCGTGTTAGACAGCATCATACCTACTGCCACCAGCTGAAATATCAGTCAAAAGCTAACATGTGTTCATTTATCTGATTTTTTCAAAATCTGTTTAACCGCAATCTCTTCAAAAATGTGGCAAAGAAATGCTAATTTCACAATGTTGGCTTATTGTTCATTCCGACTTTTTGCTTGAAAGCCGTGAATAAAGAGGCTTATGGTAATTGCACCGGCGACGCTCCGGTACCGGTGAATCTACCGGATGACACCGGCCACGTGGTTCCGTTTGACAATTACACTGAGCATACGCTAACTAGGGTTGCTTCTATTTCCTCCTTTATTAAACCGTTTGAACGTCTATTCCGTTTATGCACCCTAAAACAGCCACCCTAGGGTGTATGATACTTGGAAATGTGTGTGTGTCTTAGATCCACTCTGAAGTAAAAAATTCCGATAACGTATTTCATTTACATAAATAAAGCATGTTTACAGTCTGACTTTTTTGCTTCAAGGCCGTGGTTAAAGAGGCTTATGGTAATTGCATCGGCGTTCCGGTACCGGTGAATCTACCGGATGAAACTGGCCACGTGGTTCCGTTTGACAATTAACTAGGGTTGCTTCTATGACAGTTTTATTCTTTGAGAAGCAATTCAAACACCATAATATTGTTTCACTTTAGCACTAATCCTTGCTTGCTCTGAAGTTCTGTTCCCATTTTTTTTGTTTAAAATAAATAAATAAATAAATATACTTTTATTCGGGACTGTAAGCTAGGCGCAGACACAGTACATAGAATGAAAATAGATAAAACGTAAATACTAATAAATTAAACTTAAAAACCTAAATATTTATCTAAAACATAATTTCTATTTTTTTTTGTGTATCCGTGTACAATAAAGATTTAAAAATTTGAAAAAATGTAATAAAACAATGTACATCCGCTAGGCAAAGCTAATTTCACACTATCGGGTTATTTACAAAATAGAAAGTTTATAAGTAGTTTGACTTTTTTGCTTCAAAGATAAGAGAATTCAACGTAGGAAACAACGTTGCACAATTACAGTGAGCATAGGTAAATTGACTAGGATTGTTTCTAGGGGACTTTACAGCCAAAAAAGTTCTAGATTCGGCGAACTGAACTAGGAACTAGTCAACTAGTATATTGTTAGTCAACCGAGTCACGGAATTTGTCCGGTCCGTAACAATCCTAATTTAATTACCAAACGTTTCCATCCTATTTTCTCCCTGTGCCAATTAACGTGTGAATAAATCCTGGAATTGGGTCATTTTCTGGCGAAATTGGAAACGAAATTCGCGCTAATTATGTGGATTGAAATCAGCGGTCGCGGTTGCTGGGAGCTAATTTAAACTGATCGCATAGCATATTCCACACGTACTACACAATTTATTTGTGTAATAATCAGTTGAATTAGCTCCCGGGCAACCACTGATTTCATTACCCGTACCTAATGCTGATCGCACACGTCTGGAGATAAGCCGAAAAGGCGCAGCTGCCAATAGAGCCGAACGAAACATCTACTGAAAATGAGAGTAGCAAGCTGCAAGAACATTACGAAATATAAAACCTAATAAAACTGCCAATGCGATTAGAACAAAATTTATTAATTGATCCAACACATATAAAACGCAACACTTGTCCACAGAAAATTAACTGTGCAAACTTATAATTTAACTTAATTAAATCAACGTCTAAAATATGCTGATCTAAATAAATGCCACTCACCACGCACAAAAAAAACTTAAAAGTTTTCAGAGTTCACAATGTTTTATTTTGTTAGGACCCAAATTCGCTGTTATTCCATTAGTAGTATTACCTTACCTCTTGTAATGTTCATACAATAATACATGGCAAAAAATTGAGATGATGATAGCAGATAGTAGGTAGTTTATTTGGTAGGACGCGGAGACCTTTTTAATTTTTTTTCAGTGCAAGAGCAAGAGGCGCAACTGCCAACACTTGCGCCCATCTTGCGCCTGCCTCTAGACGTGTGCGATCAGCATTACGTGAAATGAAATCAGTGGTTGCCCGTGAGCTAATTATTATTGCACAAATAAATTGTACGCTCAGTGTAGTATGTTGAGCTAAGGTTAGTGTGGCAGTTAATGACATCACACAAAAAGTTCAATGGGAACTACCCATATTTTAAATGCGAATGTGCGTTTGTTGGTTAGTTCTTCAATCAAGTCGCAACGGAGCAACAGGTTTTTTAAATAAATATAGATAATGATCTGGAAAGTGTGACAGGCTATGATGATTTATGTTCCAAAATTTTTACCAGTATTGATGGACGGCATTATAATACTATTACTAGAGGTCACACACGAGTTTCTTTCAAAAAATCCGACCTTGTCGCTTGGAATTGGAATTAAAAAATCATCTTTAAAGGTCCAAGGGGTTGGAATGAGCATTGATGAGTAAGGGTTTTGTTTCTTATAATTTACATGAAGCTTTGATAGCGGATAACGAAGGAGCTGACTGAAATACAACGAGCTAAACCCATCGATGGCTAAATCAGGTTATAGTTCAAAACCTATTGATCACATAAATCGATTCCCAAAATCTCGGAGGTTCATTGTACGAAAAAACACGTATAAAATAATGTAGAAGGTACCACAGTTTTATGATAATATCGTAAAACTGTGCTAACTACTAAATGATGCCCGCTAGTTCGTCCGCATGGATTTAGGTTTTATAAAGATCCCGTGGAAACTTTGCTTTTCGAGGTAAAAAGTAATCTATGACCTTCCACAGGATGCAAGCTATGCGTACTTGCCAAAGTTAAAATCGGTTAAAGAGATGGGTCGTGAAAAGTTAGCAGGCAGACAGACACACTTTCGTATTTTAGTATTGTATTACTCTGGTTAGGTACTTGGAATAATGCTAAATGATAATTTATTACACAGCAGATCAGTTTAAATAAATTTAAATGTACTATGTAAGTTTAATTTTCCATTCTATACCGCATTCCGCGGTGTCAATAAATCACCGACTGCATCGCTCCCCAATAAATCCAGTGGAATCTTCCAAATAAACAGCACGCCTGAACTTTACGTTCCATGCATGTTTTATTGGTACAGAAAGAATCGTGTGTGGGCAGACTATAGACGTATATTTATTAACCCCCGACCCAAAAAGAGGGGTGTTATCAGTTTGAAGTATGTATCTGTGTATCTGTCTGTGGCATCATAGCTCCCTAAACGAATGAACCGATTTTAATTTAGTTTTTTTGTTTGAAAGGTGGCTTGATCTAGAGTGTTCTTAGCTATAATCGAAGAAAATCGGTTCAGGCGTTTGAAAGCTATCAGCTCTTTTCTAGTTTTGAGGTTTTTGTGTCGGGGGTTTTTTAAATTTTGAGTTATAAAAGCTGTCATCGCTGTTAATAATATTTTCCTATAGGTAAGTTCAATCTGAAATAATAACCCGTGTATCTTTGATATACCATATCCCATTCGTTCTCGAATTTGAATTTGACCGCACAACAGAACCGTCTCCTTTTAACTAGGTATATTTTTCATAAAAACCGTTACGGAATCACGTTATACCCTGACTTCCACTTAACCAGTTTAATTGTTTCACCTTCACAAAGTGGGCGAAAGGAACACAGGTCAACTTACACCGGTCAAGGGTATAATGGGTTCGGAAAACTTGCTCGCCAACGTTATTTTGTTAAATCACTTCAAAGGAAAGAGCTTACAAGTCCGATCGGAACTTTTTGATTGAGGAGATACTTTTTAATAGTCATTTGTTACAGAGTAAAGGTTTGTTTAACCATCTGACCCACTCGACTTTTCCTTCGGCTTTTCTTGACTCAAACTTTTTGAAATTCCAGTTTACACTGTTATTTGATAAATAATAATATTTTTTAACCCCCGACCCAAAAAGAGGGGTGTTATAAGTTTGACGTGTGTATCTGTGTGTCTGTGTATCTGTCTGTGGCATCGTAGCGCCTAAACGAATGAACCGATTTTAATTTAGTTTTTTTTGTTTGAAAGGTGGCTTGATCGAGAGTGTTCTTAGCTATAATCCAAGAAAATCGGTTCAGCCGTTTGAAAGTTATCAGCTCTTTCCTAGTTACTGTAACCTTCACTTGTCGGGGGTGTTATAAATTTTTAATTTACACTTGTATACTAGAAAGTTTATCGTTTTATATCCAGACATTAATATTAAGTATAAATGCATATTGATCCGTCTTGGATTTCAACCCTAGGGCCACAATTCACGACAGCTAGGGAACTTCTAACAAAACGTTGATGCTTTGACGTCACTGGAAGGCATCAATTAATGTACTAAATATTAATTGACGCTTAGCTCCCAAAGTAGTGCTATTTTTCTTTGATTTTACATCACCATTTGAGAAAATAACATCGATTCAGAATCAAACGAGAGTTTCCTCAATGTACCTAGTTCATTCTGCTAGGGCTTCGTTAATTTTTTTAACGCTGTCAGATTTTGGTAACCGCATTACATAATAATATGCTCAGCCCAAAAAGTGACAGCAGTACAAATAACAAGTGTAAATTAAAAATTTATAACACCCCCGACAAGTGAAGGTTACAGTAACTAGAAAAGAGCTGATAACTTTCAAACGGCTGAACCGATTTTCTTGGATTATAGCTAAGAACACTTTCGATCAAGCTACCTTTGAAACAAAAGAAAACTAAATTAAAATCGGTTCATTAGTTTAGGAGCTACGATGCCACAGACAGATACACAGACACTTCAAACTTATAACACCCCTCTTTTTGGGTCGGGGGTTAAAAACAGTTTGATTGACTTGAGAAAGTAGGCCTTAGGCTGAACCCAGTAAAAATATCAGCTTAACAACGGTATATCACATACTAATTCTATAGGTATTTTGTAATACTTAGTTGACCGCGCCCCGCCAATTTTCACGGATACCTACTAATTCACGTCCGAAGTTCGCCCTGAAATTATTCATCGAAGGAGAGATATATAGATGCAGTACGCAAATGCTTGTAAGTGGCAGGGGTCTAAGAGAGGTCTGGGAAAAATTGAACGAGGTCCCAAACGCATGCGCCTCAACGACAGCATGTTGCGTAGCAACAGGTGGGTGCGTTCAGTACAAGTCAGAATAAAATCACTATTAAAATTAAGTCTTAATCCAAAGTGATACGGTCCAAAATATAAGTAGATAATTAACATAATGGACTAATAAATGTACCTACTAGCTAATTTTATTCTTATCGACTCTAGCGATATTTCATACAGGTAACTTCTGTATTTTAGGAATTATTGACTGAGGGAAACATGGTCTCTGAGTCTAATTGAGTTAATTTACACTTGTCCGTCCGTCCGTCCGTCCTTCTGTCAGAGGCTTATAACTTTTGAATTACTGAACGTACCTAATTGATTCAAATTCATAAATAATATTATGTAAACTGATGGTCTTCAGCCGAAAATTGCAAAAAATATACCTATAAAAAAAATTCAGAGAGGCTCTCAAAGAAATATTTTTTCTTGCGTTACATAGACTTGCGACATTTTTTTTTAAGACGATTTTGAACAGTTTTTTTTTTTAATTTTTCCCTTAAAATCGACAAAATCGGGAGCTTTCAAAGTGGAGATTGAATTCGAATAAACGGCTACAGATTAGAAACTGAAAGTATTTAATTTCAGTCATATCCTGTACTTAAACAACAAATATTAAAATCGGATAAACACTTTTGGGGCCGGTCAGATGTAGCTTCCTTTCAGCTCCGAAGCCCCCAGAACTCTTATGTCGTTCTCCACTCCATCAACCCACCGATCTCTAGGTCACGGCCTCTGCGAAAATTTTACCTTTGATTTACGAAAATACCTCCCTAACCTCACTAATTAAAATGACCCCGAATTCGACAAACATTTTCCATCTTTTACAGCAATAATAGCAACCTCCTTCACAATACAAAACAATAATAATAATCTTCAAAAGAAACGAGACATTACACTTTTCTGCTGTAGAAATTTCCTGTAATATTAAAACTTTTGTAAAAACGGACAATGGGTTATGTATTGTGTTCCCTTATTTCTTTATTCCAAGCTGTACCTTTGAGGTAAGTTCTAAGTACCTAGGTGGTATCTGGTTTAAGTAAAATGCCAGATAAGCTTCATTTTTCTTTGATTAAGGTATGAATTATAATTACAAGACCCATTTTTCCCCTTTGACGTCAAAAATAGACACCGTAAGTAACAATTAGTGAGCGGTTAAACCGCTTTGTGCCGCGCTATTTTAACGTCGCCTCTGAAATTTAGGGAAATTCATTTTTTCTCCAAAAAAATAAAATCTATGAAAACCTATATAATTAATCCTATATATAGAAGAAAAAGCTGACTATGACGACTGAGAATGATGCTAATCATGACTGATACTCTTCTTTCCCCTCCAATTAAGCGTAAAGCTAGTGCCAGGAGTGGGTACGACAATAGTGCAACGGGTGGGGTGTGAACCGCCGACCTTTCATAATACAGTCCGCTCCTCAACTGTTGAGCTATCGAGGCTGTTAATCTATCAACGATACTAATAATCTATCAACGGACAGCTCAAACAGCTCAAACGGCAGGGATGCAATCTGGCATGCAGATAGGCATTATGACGGAGACATCCGCTAAGAAAGGATTTTTGAAAATCAACCTCTAAGGGGGTAAAATAGGGGTTTGAAATTGTAGTCCACGCGAATGAAGTCACGGGCTGGTGAATCCTAAAGATCCATTTTTCATCCTTTGACGTCAAACAATAGGCACCATAAGTAACAATTAGTGAGCGGCAGGGAAGCTCTCAAATGACCTCTAATTAAACAGCTTCGTGCCGCGCTATTTTAACGTCGCCTCTGAAATTTACGGAAATTCATTTTTTTGTACCAGCTTGACTTGTCTCAAAAAAATTGAACACCTCTTCAAAATACGCTCATTTAGACAAAATAAAGATCAAAAGCTCTTTACAAAACAAATAATAGATATATACCTTTCTCTATCATTATCTACGCCAGAACGCTATGGAACTGTTTATTTTTGAATTCATTAAATACTAGGTACGATACTTACAGGCCAATTACGCTAATATAATTAATTACTTGGGAGAAAAGAAAAAACAAAAGAAAAAATCTAATTAATTTAATTTAAAAACACAAAAGTTCCTATCACTCCTGTAACTGAACTAACGGGGTCCAAAGAAACTCTACCATATTTTTAATTTAGATCTTCCTAAAGATTACATTTTAAAACAATTTCTTTAAAGTGGCACATGTATCGTATAGCGGTAGGAGCCCTTGTAATCATGTGTCCATAATATACCAAGAACTGTTAGAGCGTCAGAAATAATGAGTTTATCAGACCTAAACGACCTTAAGGTAGAGTTTCTTAGGACCCCGTTAATTCAGTTACACTGCTTAGAAAGTCATTGCACTCCGCAGCTCCTCTTCGTTAAACAAACAATGTCGGTTCTTCTGGTTCTGCTACGGATCTCTTCCTTTTGGTTTCATCAACTCCGAGCATAATTTGCTGCAATGCCCACTACACTATACCTCTAAGCTTTCTTAAAATTAAAATTATTCAATTATAATTTATGAATCACTAGATGATGGCCGCAAATTCGTCCGTATGAATCTACCTACTTTTTCAAAAATCCTGTGGGAACTCTTTGATTTAAGATAAAAAGTAATCTATTTTCGTCTTTAAAGTGCAAGCTTTCTCTGTACCAATTACCTACACGATGCTCGCAGCTTCGAATGTTGTATAGAAGCAGACGTTATTTTGCGGAAGTCCATGTATTAAATGGATATTGAATTAAGCTTTTTATAAGAGGTCTCTCTTATATTATCCCCTGAAGAAATACATCTATATTTCTATATTTCAATTTTTTGACTTGTAACATTGTGACATATAGTTATTTATTTTATAATTGTGACTCCACGAGTACCTACCTACTAATGTTTAATTTTCTTTGAATATGACTGTAAGTTCTTTTGCTAATTTATATATTGAATTGTTAAATTTTCTATTGATTAAAAATGATATTTTATGTACTTATTGAAAATGTATTGAAAATGTATTGAAAATGTATATAAAGATAGTTAATTTTGCACGCCATGTCATGGCAGATTGTGATACGTACCTACTTAAAAAATTTATGTAACATCTTTTTTACTTACAATCTTGCAATAAAGGAATTGAATTGAATTGAATTGAATTGAATTTTGGTTCCTTGCTCCCAGCTTTGTCCAGGTGGGTAAAGTTTTATAAAAGTTTAAAAAAAATACCGTGGTTACTCTTTGATTTTCTGCAGATAAAAAGTAGCTTACATCCTGTCCCGGGATGCAGACTATCTCTGTACCTTTCGTTAACATCGGTTTAACGGATGAGCTTGAAAGCTAGCAGTATAAGTCTTGAGTGAATTCTTTCTTATTATAGATTTTTTTTTATTCTATTATAGAGATGTGTAGTTTAAAGGCCGATTCACACCAAGCAGGTAAATGTGACACGTGCGTAGTGACGCGCGACACACCGTGTTACGCATACGTCGACGCTTTATGCAAGCGGAGTGCCATGTTTCATACAGTTCCATACATTACAACGCAATGGTACGCGCTACGTCTACGCTTACGCAGCCTGTGTGAACGAGCTATTAATGTGTGACATTACAAACTTATAAACCACAACTAATTGCCAGAATGAAGACGTAATTCACGGGGACTGTGTGTTTACAAAGACACTCAGAAGTTTGACCCTTCTCAAGTAGAGTAAACTGAAGTAGGTTCAAGTTACAACTTAAAAGCGATGCTTACCCTGTTCGAACTTACCATCAAAGGGATAAAACCTTGGGCTACTATTACAGTTTGTATTTAAGGAAAAAGTGAAGGAAAACATTGAGAGGAAACCAGCACAAGATACGTTAGATATACTAAATAATTCAGCCGTGATATCTTAGTGGTAAAGACGTCAATTTCCTACTCGGGAGGTCGGGAGTTTGATCTCGGACATACACTTCTAACTTTTCGGAGTTATGTGCATTTTAAGCAATTCAATATCAGCTTTAGCGGTAAAGGAAAATATCTCATATCATATCTAATATATTCTCAATATGAGAGCAGACGTGCTCAATAGTGGCCTGGTGATGGGATGATAATAATACTAATAAATACACTTTATTTGCACAGCCACAAGAAGGATTACATTAAAGAATACAAAACACAGACAGAAGGAAGATACACAAGTGTAAATTAAAAATTTATAACACCCCCGACAAGCGAAGGTTACAGAAATAACTAGAAAAGAGCTGGTAACTTTCAAACGGCTGAACCGATTTTCTTGAATTATAGCTAAGAACACTCTCGATTAAGCCACCTTTCAAACAAAAAAAACTAAATTAAAATCGGTTCATTAGTTTAGAAGCTACGATGCCACAGACAGATACACAGATACACCGATACATAGATACACACGTCAAACTTATAACACCCCTCTTTTTGGGTCGGGGGTTAAAAAGGCGGCCTTATCGCTAATTAGCGATGTCTACCGATGATCATTATAATCAAGTAATTCGGAATATCCTTATCTCATAGCGGGAACTTAAAATTATACTCAACTCAATGCCTACGAAATGAAGTAAAGTTTTCAAATAATCCATACTAATCTATACTTATTTATAAATGCGAAACTATACGTCTCTGTTTATCTGTGTTCTGTATGTAGCGATAATTTGCATTTCAGGGATAGACATAGACTATTTTTTGTCCCAGAAAATCAAAAGTTTGTCACGGAATTTTTAAAACCTAAATTAACACGGATAAAGACGTGGAAGGTGTTCCATATCCTACCGGTTCAAATTGGAAACAAGTAGATAAATAGACAAAACGCTTTGTAAACTGTACGTGTCGGTGAAATTTAAACTATGTACGGGTGCGGCTTTTTTCTTATAACTTGTACCTATCATAATTTTTGCACTTAAGTTGAAAAGGGTTTGATAGTAAGATACCCTCTCGCAATAAACACGCCCTTTAGTTATGACGTAAAACAGGGGCTTATTAGACCACGTCATAAAAGCTTTCGAGAATATTGTAAATACCTAATAATGGCATGATATTATTATTGAACTAGAGGTTGCCCGCGACTTCGTCCGCGTGGATTTAGGTTTTTATATATCCCGTGGGAACTGTTTGATTTTCCGGATAAAAAGTTGCCTATGTCAATTACAGGGACGCAAGCTACCTCGGTACCTTACATACAATTCAGTTAAGCGGATGGGTTTTTGGGAATCCCGTGGGAACTCTTTGATTTTCCGGGATAAAAAGTAGCCTATGCCAGTCCCCGGGATATAAGCTAACTGAGACAGACAGAGAGTCACACTTTCGTATGTATAATAGTAGTATGGATAAGTATGGATTTATGTAGATTTCCGGGCCATATTGATCTGGATATTGGACGAACTATAATATACGAGTGTGTACTTTCACTAACGAATTCGGTCCATGTTTTCAGAGTAGGTACCTACGTGTCAAGTGAGAAATTCTTGACGTAGCAGGAACGCTTCTCTCTCGATGCTGGATAGCACTTGACTCGAACTGGGGCAATTCAGATATCAATTTCTACATGCCACAGCTAGTTGATATCACATTATTAGAGGAAACTATTTTATTTATTTAGATAGATACGAGTAGATAGATCTTTATTGCATACAAAACGTGAAAAGGAACACAACACAAAAGGAAGAAACAGAAAAACAATTGTATGCAAAAGCGGCCTTATTGCTTAGAGCAATCTCCACCAGGCAACCTTTAGTGAAAGGACTAGTGTTGGATATTCAAAGAATTATATAATAGGTACATACTATACAAGTGTAAATTAAAAATTTATAACACCCCCGACAGGTGAAGGTTAAGAAAAAAAAAATTCAAAAGAAAAATAAAACCGACTTCAAAAACCACAAACACTAAAAAGTATAAAATAATTTTTGTTTAGCTACACGTGTAATGTACCTAGGTATGAAGTCGAGCGAGCATATTAAAACAAAATTAGAAATCCAAGAGTGAAGCTCGCCCGACTTCATACCTAGGTACATTACACACGTGTAGCTAAACAAAAATTATTTTGTACGTTTTAGTGTTTTCGGTTTAGGGGTCTTTGAGTAATCGGGGAACATACATAAAAATAAAAAATAAATAAAAAAAAAGATTCCGACGAATTGAGAACCTCCTTTTTTGGAAATCGGTTAAAAAGAGCTGATAACTTTCAAACGGCTGAACCGATTTTCTTGGATTATATAGCTAAGAACACTCTCGATCAAGCCACCTTTCAAATAAAAAAAAACTAAATTAAAATCGGTTTATTAGTTTAGGAGCTACGATGCCACAGACAGATACACAGATACACACGTCAAACTTATAACACCCCTCTTTTTGGGTCGGGGTTAAAAATTAGTGTTAATACGATTAGCAGCTGGGTAGGTATACCTTTGAATAAAATACTAATCGAGTCTGCTCTCGAGTCTCGCTTACGAAAAGAAACGCTCCGTAGGTTTTATTTTACGATAACTTATTATTCCCGAGAGATCAGATTAGATGGATCAGAATAAAAGATTTCTAACTTCCATCTCCTTAATCGAAACCAATCTTTTCGTTTTCCTGCTTCTATTATGCAAAGAGTACTAAGTTATCTACGTACCTACTTACTTACTTGAATAAGTTTTCTGTGGAAATTATTAGGCTTCAGAAAAGATAAATAGATTCATTCAATACCTGCAGAGTGGCATAGGCTACTTTAATCCCGGAAAATCAAAGAGTTCCCATGGAAATTATAATCTAAATCCACACGGACGAAGTTGCGAGTATCAGCTAGCTAGTAATACCTAAAGTATGCCAGTTTGCACTCAAATTCTTCCATAGCTTTAGCGTGAAGCGTGCACAAACTAGCCTTTAGCGTTAGCTGGTCTTGAGATGATGAGAAATGAAGAGATCCGTAAGAGAACCAGAGTAACCGATATAGCTCAATAGGTGGCAAAGCTCATAGTTCGAAAAACTGATAGACGTTGGGGTCCCAAGATGCTGGAATAACGATCTAACATTGTACGGCGAAGTGTTGGTAGACCCACCTCTTAGTGGGAGGCTTCGGCCGTGGTTAGTTACCACCCTACCGGCAAAGACATAGCGCCAAGCGATTTAGCGATCCGGTACGATGCCGTGTAGAAACCAAAAGAGTATGGGTCTAATGAAAACTGTCATACCCCTTTTAGGTCAGCTCGCCTCCATCTTCGACTGAATCATCACTTACCACCAGGTGAGGTTGCAGTCAAGGGTTAACTTGTATCTAAATAAAAAAAGGTGGATAGATGGCATCAAACGAGTCGCAGGGAGTCACTGGATTCAGGCAGCGGAAAACCATGGTGTTCAAATTTCTACAAGAGACGTATGCCCAGTAGTCGACGTCAATTGGTTGACGATAAAGTGTATATATTTGAAGTTCTGTGGTTGACGATGCTGATGGTGTGACCTTAGATATTAATAGACCTTTTTAATTCCCATAAGAATAGGTAAATATTCTAACTTCTGAGGGAATTATCTGTTATGAACACAACAAATCCTTATTGTACGTTAACATAATATTATATTCTCTAATACGCCGCTAAACGTCCCTGAGTACTACGCACGTATTATCACGATTCTCGGAAACAGTATATTTACTGCGGGAAGGCCATTTCGGCCCTCCTCCATAAGGAGGCTGCGGAAAGAGTCGGTTCAAGTTACAAGAGAAAATTTAGGAGGATAAACAAACTTCTATTTGGTATGTAAGAGTGATATCCGATAGTGAGAAACGGACCAAGGCAACTTTTTACCCGATTGCGGCAAAGCCAAAAGGAAGGGTTATGATTTTAGCAGTCTATGTATGTATGTATTTCTGTTGAAAGAGGGAAAATTCTGAGTTCATAAACATAAGTATACTATAACATTAAACTTTTTAAATATAGGTAGGTAGTTAGGTACTAAGCATCAGAAAAACTATTTTACTACATTAAATTTCAGCGTTTATTAAGACGATTGCAGTCGGGTTTTAGTTTTCAACTTTATCTTGTTATCCTGGAAAATTGAAAAGTCGTCACGGGATTTTGAAGACATCTTGAATTCACGCAGACAAAGACGCGAGCATCATCAAGCAAAGCAATAAAGAAGATAAACTAGTATTTTAGCCAAACGAATCCATGGGCAGTCGCTAGCACCTAGATAAACTTGAAAGAAATTCGCTTATGTATTTAGACCATACTGAATAAAAAGCAGGTCAGGTCAAAGAGGCGTCAGAGCGTCGCGACTGAGGGCGGCAAACTTGATCCAATTTCAAGGATTCAAATATCGCTCGCGGCCAAACATGAACATGCTCTCAGCGAAATGCAAACACACTTACAAGGTATTGAAACTTAATATCGAAAGAGAAAGACGGCAGTAAAATGTTCCAGCAGAGTAAAAGGTAATTGTAGGTTAAGTTACATCAATTAGTGAGATGGTTTGACTATAAATTTGTGATTTTGAGGTAAAATTTCTGTTTTGCTAAATTGTAAAATTTATAGCCTAGTACTTGAAGCTAATGTAGCTATCTATCTGTGAACGAATTTTCAAAATAAAATCATTAATTTTGGAGATTACTCCCTACATCCAAACATACAAACCTTATCTCTTTATAAACAAGTGTAAATTAAAAATTTATAACACCCCCGACGATCCAAAGTATTTGAGTTTTCCAAAACATCATTTTCAAATAAATAATTATGTATTTAGGCAACGTCCATCTTGACAGCTTGACATTTGTCAATTGACATAATATTAAGAACCTAACGGTTATCTAACCTTCTTTTCTACAAGAAAACTAGAAAAGAGCTGATAACTCTTAAACGGCTGAACCAATTTTTTTGGATTATAGCTAAGAACACTCTCGATCAAGCCACCTTTCAAACAAAAAAAACTAAATTAAAATCGGTTCATTCGTTTAGGCGCTACGATGCCACAGACAGATACACAGATACACAGACACACAGATACACAGATACACACGTCAAACTTATAACACCCCTCTTTTTTGGGTCGGGGGTTAATAAAATAAATCTTGTCAGTGCCCATCAGCTTAGTACAATCAGTGAGACAATACTTTCTGAGGGCTTTCTCGTCGACAAAGCGTTTCAAAAACCGCGACAGAGATTTATCGCACTGATTGTGCTCGGGCCGCGGGTCAAACAGCGGCGCCGAGATGCCGCGGTCACAGTTCACGACACTTCCTGTATGTATGTGACTGTATGTGACCGGCCTAGGGGATTTATAACCAAACGTCGAGGTTGTGACGTCACTGGCAGGCGTCAAATGTTCCTACAATTGACGCTAGATAGCACATGAATCGCCAGTTTTTAGATTTCACGTCACATAATATAGGATAACTAGCTAATGCCTGCGACTTCATCCGCTTGGATTTAGGTTTTTCGAAATCCCATGGAAACTCTTTGATTTTCCGGGATGAAAAGTAGCCTATGTATGTCCAGGATATTATCTATCTCGACTCCAAATTCCTACAGCCAAATCCGTCTAGTAGTTTTTGCATAAAGAAGTAACAAACAAACACACAAACTTTCGCCTTTATAATACTAGCGTGGAATTTGATATATTCGGTTATCCCAAACAAATACCGTCTTCAACCAGCTGTAAAACCAAACTGAATTGTGTAATTATCTATAGAGGGGCTATATCAAACGGAAATTGGGTTAAAGTAGACATCAAGTACAATGTTTTTTGTTTGGAATGCTCCTCTAGTGTGTAGTAACATAGAGGTAGTTGCAGGCCACCAAAGCCAAAAGCCTTACATTTTTCCTATTTTTATATTCAAACTAATATTCTAATCCTAAATCCTCTCCCTCTCCTTTTGATTTCTTGGGACAAAAAAGGCCTATGTCACTCTCCAGGTCTTTAACTATCCCCATGCAAAAAATCACGTCAATCCGTTGCAACGTAATTGAAGGACAAACCAATAAATCAACATGCAAACACACTTTCACATGCATAATATGGGTAGTGAATTAGTTATTCCGTGGGAATTTTTAAAAATCCGACCTTATTCCTTGTCTACAAGGGGAACCACTGTGAAAAAATTCAGCTTTCTAGGTTGATGGGCGTTGATGAGTCAGTAAACGAGTTAGTCTTTAAATCTGCTTAGGATGGATGAATGAAGAAAAATATAGACATATTCATTGAAAAACTAATATGTCCTGTTTTTGTTCCATGTACATTAACGCCTGCTTCTACATTAAAGGTAAGTGAAACCTTCATAAATATGAAATAACTTTGCAAAAGCTTTGCAGACGTGAAGCGAAAACTAAAATATGATGAAATGTATGGGACTAAAGGCCTGGTCAAACAAAACACGTGACGATATCTCGTGCTTGCCCGAGAGTCACGAGCCGAGAATGAGGCTTGTTCTAGTAGCTACTGCCACTGAGGACGCTTGTAAGTTATTTGTATTTGTGTACATACTGAGGCAATTACTGAACGATCACATTTTATGTATTAGATGGCGGGCACTCAAGCCTTAACTAACATGACTCCACAGTTGTTATATTATGAAAAACTGTATGGAGAAGTACGTTTCGTGACGCGTAGAATTGCGCTATGGTGTCGCCTTCTGCAGTTTGACATTTATGCGTTATCTTGTATAGTTGTATATATTACAAACCGTGCCCACGTTCAGTCAGCTTCAGTCACGCGTTTTGTATGACCGAGTCTTTAAACCCTGAGTGTTCGCGACCCGCAACAAATGCAGATTACGTGTTTGTGAATAACTCTCATAAATGTTAAAATGAGTTAAATTTCATATCTATGTTTAATACTAATGTTTAATATGAATAAAATTCGCTGAAATTTCACTTCATGTCCAGCTATGTCTTTGTAGGAAATAAAGGGTGCATTTCCGAAAAGCGCATACCGCCGATGAATCTGAAATTTGGTATTTTACGTATTTTGACCACCTAATCACGAATATCAGAACGAAAATTGGCGCAAACATCACTTTGAACATATGAAAAATCATATTCGTGATTAAGTTCAAAATACTTACGTTAAATTATACTAAATTTCAAATTCATCGGAGGCACCTGTGCGCTTTTCAAAATTTTCACAAGTAGACACAAGCTAGAAACCATTCAAGAATAAAAACAGGTTTGTCGAAATTAGTTAGTGCCTACTTAAACTAATGTTGAAATAGTCTAAGACAGAAAATATTCAAAAATAAGTAGGTTAATCTTAAATAGTTTTAGAATTTAGTTACGATTTTCAAAATTCGTGTTAAAATCGATTAAAAGAGCTATTAGTTATTTGTAGGTAGTTACGTAAATGTAGTGATTAGATTGGATTGTTTTGAAAATCCATTTGAATACCTAATGTTCAAACTTAAAATTAAGCAATAATTTGAGTAATGTACATATAACCTTGTCAAAGTTAAGCTAAATAATTAATGTCTAGTTATTTAATCAAACGATAAGATCAAACATCAAATGTAAGCAAATACTATTAAGTTTTAATTGAAGCAAATAAACGATATGATTCAACAAAAACTCATAAACTTTAGTGCATACTTCAGTTTATACAAAAGCAGTAACTATAAATGGTTAGATTTAATATTGCGACATAGCATACTCGTTACCTTTAGCTAGTAAAGAATAAATAGAACCAATAAAGTACCGCTTTACGGGCAATGGATTGTAGACATTGATTTAATGTCCTATTTTATTATTTCAGACCGGGTGACGTTTAGACCTGAGAGTAAGTTAATACTGTTTCGTGTTTAGGAACGCTTTAATATCTACGCTAGTTTAGAACTAATGCTTTTTGCCACGTAGATGGTTTACTGAACTTGCACTTTATTAAATTTAGGAATGTCCTAGTTCGAAACAATAACAAAACAAACTCATCTAAAACCATAATAGAAGCTAAATATTTATATAACATATCGTCTAAACTATCTTGAGTGATATATATTTCAAATAAATAAGTATAATGACGGCTTATCTCACGTGTTTGTCGGAATATGCGCGACTAATTTTGAACTCATCTGGGGTCCTCCTGGGCGCCGCGTCGCGAGCTTAGACCCATCGAATAAGGACCCTAGATGGGTTCGAATTTCGAAACTAGTCGGGCATACTCCGACAAACAATAATACATTTATATTTATAGTAATAAGTCTTTGAACAAAATAACTTACGCCAATTTTTCAATCGTCAATTTTTATCCGAGGAATAAAGAAGTTTTAACAGTTTTTGTATAGGACGAGAGGAAATCTTTGAAAAAAACTTAATATTACTATTGATTCGTCAGCTAAGTTCATCTATGAATTGGAAAGATCACGGCATTTATACGCTACGCTAGTAATTTAACACTTGAATTCATAGTCAAGATAGCTTTTTAGGGGGCCATTTATTCGGCATTGTATTTGTTATATTCAACCTTGATGCAATAATTTCAAGTTGAATTTGACACATGTCGTCTGAACGGTCCCCTAAAAAGCCCATATCTTGACTATGAATACCAGTGTAAATGTCGTAATGAAAAAAGCTTCGAAGTTCATCGCTCTTTCCTCGTTTCGCCTAATTGATTAAAGGAAGCTGAAAGAATACGTTACAGGGGTAGTTTAATTGGCGCACTGATTGGTGTGTGGTCTAAAAAAATTGCCTATTTTAACTGATTATGTCAAAGTACTTGAATAATTATGATGATAAAGCGTCTTATGACGCTGCGCTACGTTGCGCAGCGTTGCGTAGCACTGCGTAGCACAGCAATGATATGAATCCCAATATAGTCCAAACGGATGGAATTTGAGTACGACCTTTTGTATTTTATTCTACCATGTCATTACACAACAAGCCGCAAGAACCGCACACATTTTTGTGTCTTTTTAGATTGTCTATGTAATTTCGTGCAAATATAGAGCTGCGAAACTTTATTATGAAATAGTATACTGCATTATAGTCCTACCATAATGCAGCATGTCTCATAAATTATACAAAGTGTCTCAAGTCTTGATGTATAAAGTTTGGTTATAGAGTTAGCGCTAACTTCGAGCATAAATCTGGATGTTCTAAGATTTAATACACAATACAATTAGATTAGATATCTTGTGTTTGAATAAACAAAAACACTCCATCACAACACAAACAGGTCAATTAAGTCTTTCTTTTAAAAATTTCAGTTAAAAGATAAAACTTACTAAGTAAGTGTAAGATATACATTCGAAAAAAGTTCTTCAAAAGATCGCTTAAGTTTCTTCTCATTAGAATATGAAAACTAATCATAAAGTAAGTAAAAAAGCTGAGAAACTTGGTATCTCAAAGGAGCCTGTAACATATATACGTACCTGCTTGAAATAAATATAATTTGGGAAGGTAAAGGGAAGAAAAAGATTCCTTTGTAGATACTTGAGACGTTCGTAAAACCGTGAAATCGTGCTTAGCCAAGTATAAAAACCGCAAACGAACAAAAACATTATCTCCCGACTTCCAAATAGTTTAGGGAAAATATTGTAATTGTTTTTACCAAGCACGCCGTCTATATTACGTTGATAATACTATGTCAGCAACCGTCACGCAAGTATCAACAACAATTGCACAAAAATTTATTTCAATCAGCTGAACGATATGCAAATTCATAGTTAAAAGACGAACTACTACACAAAAATGAATGTTTATAATATTGATTAACATATTTTTTTATGTTTTTTTATTTTCAAAATGTTTAATGAAGTATAGATCAGTTAATTTGTATTTTTTTTAAAGAATTAGTCATGATTAGCATGGCTAATAATGACTAATACTCTGTTCTCCCCTTTCCCCTCCAATTAAGCGTAAAGCTTGTCCCAGGAGTGGGTACGAGAATAGTGCAACGGGTGGGGTTTGAACCGCCGACCTTTCGGAATTCAGTCCGCTCCTCAACCATTGAGCTATCGAGGCTAATTTTGTATTAATAACATTATAATGGATACCTCTTTGTAGATTTACGCTAAACTTTCAACGCTCCTTGATATATTATGAACTTTTACGATAGCATGTACAATGAGTTACGATATCAGCTTAGAAATTTCAATAGCTTCATTCAACCGAGTAGTATATAAACAAATACTTGTTATCAAGGCAGCCATCTCCTATACAAAACCCAATTAATACCCGCCTATTGTCTCCCCGTAATGAACCAACCGCTGACAAAGAACACGGTATATGGGTATCATACAGATACCTATAGTGTACTTATTGACTAGTGCATATTCTATACTATCATACATGGGCACTCCGACCTAATCAATATAACAGGTGCCTATAAGTTTTTATATTACCTATTGAATTAACGAACTGGTGCAGTGGTAGATTAACTTAATGATTCAAAAGCACTTCTAATATACATAAGTAAATACTTTTGAATAATAATAATCTTTCTATTTTAATTAAAATTTGAATAATAATCTTTCTACTTTTATTAAAATCCACCCTAATCCTTCCTAACATGCTGATAATAATAATCGATTCGATTTTTCGGCAAAAAAGTTGCCTATGTGAATTTCTGGGACACAAGCTACCTCTGAACCAAACATACGAATCGGTTAAACGGATGGGCCTTTTAGAATGCCGTACGAGCTCTTTGATTTTCCGGGATATGTCCGTTCCCGGGAGGTAAGCTAACTCTGTACCCATCAAAATCGGTTAAACTGTTGGGCCGTGAAAAGTTAGCACACATATTATAGCTTGCATCCTGATACTTTATAACTCGAACAAGCAAGGAGTTGAAGAATATGAAAATAAAATTCAAATAAGTTTAACATATGAATTCTAAACTCCGTAGGTATTATTCTAACGCAGAATTTTAGTTCACAACAAAAAGGATCAACTTTTGCTCGGTCACTGGGAAACTATGTTCTGGATTCGTTTGCAAAGGAACTTGGCTTCGTCCTACTTTTCTGTTTAATAATTTCTTTGGAAACGTAGCTAAACATATTCGCTTATACACGACTAGTAGAGATTGAATAATATTGTATATGGAAATTGAACTACGTTTAATTGAATTAGTATTAACCATGAAATATCAAATAAAATGTGAAATATCATTTAACGATTATCAAGGCTTAGATTGATTAAGAATGGAAAAATATTATAATATTATACTAGTATTAAAATATTATAATAGTATAGTATACAAGACTAGTACCTATATTAAACTACAACTCGATCGAATGAATGATTCGCGATCACATAAGTAGGCAAAGAACAGACGGCCAAACACTGATTTTATATATATAATATATAACATGATGTTCTCGTTGTAATAGGCAGTAGCAATAATAATAATAATCATAGTATAATTTAAAATTAACCACGTACTTATTTAGACAGCTATTTTAGCAAATGATAAATATTAAAAAACCTTTGGTACTAACAAATCGTAGAAATTAACTGAATCGATAAATTAAGATCCATTATTTTTGATATAATAAATATTAATATCTCTCACAGAGTGCATAAATTATTGTTATGTTGTGCTTTCATTAAAAGCCTAGAAGCATAATCTGGATTATGACAATATTGTAACTCAATTTAATATAATAACGGCCGTGGAAAGTGAAAAAAATGTTGTTAGAGTACTCAGTGATAATAACCTTTTCCCGGTATAAAGTAAAATATATTATGAGCAATTTTTATTTTTTTTCTAACTATAAACAATTTTTTCTCAATCAGTGCCATGTTTTAAATTGGAATGAGCACACAAAAAATAAAAAAACAGACAGACTTTTACAATTTTAATGATAATAAGTTAGTGCTTATGTAATTAGGGGTATAACCCAGATTTCGAATAAAATCTCGCAATTTTTATCTAAACCCGAATTTTATCATAACCTTACGATATAACATAGAATTTGTACCAATGTAATTATTAGTCAATCCACTAACGCTGCTACTGTAATTAGTTTAACTCACAAGTAAGGGCTTGGGCAAACACAAAGCGCGATAGCAGAGACCCGCGACGGTGACGTGAAAGAAGTCTAATCTTAAACCTGCGCAGTAGATAATTTAACAATCTATTTGGTGGTATGGGGTAAGGTGCGATGGGAGATGCTTACACCGCCGCGAATTAGTTTGTGAACCAAGTTTTCACTTCGAGCACTTTAGGTAAGAAAAGTATAACCACATACTCATATAATACCCACGCACAGACACGTCCTCTTCGCAACCGCCTAGAATTTTATTACGTAATGCCAGCTATAACATTTTTTTGTTCAGATACAAGTTAGCCCTTAACTGCAATCTCACCTGGTGGTAAGTGATGATGTAGTCTAACATATTCACGGTCGTCACGGGTCGCTATCGTCGCGCGTCATGTCTGCCCTACCCCTAAGGTTTTTTTGAAAGGTTTTTAAGTTATTTTTAATTCCGCAGCCGATGAAAACGGATCGATATCGGAGACGATACCGGACCGGCCCGTCGAGCTGAAGAACTTCCCCAAACTCTGCGAGCAGCGGCGGAAATTCCCTGTCTTGTACAAGCTAGAATTTCAGGTAAGGACTAAGGTAATCGATGCACATTTTGAGTTTTCCTTTTTGTTACTTGTCGGGTATTATTAATAATGCCCATTTAATCACGTTGCCCGTAACATATACATACATACATACTTGTTGAATGTCCAATATCCAGTAATTATTATTATTATTATCACCATTATTAAACGATAGTCGTGTACTGATGGACATGCTGGTTTTGCGCCGCCTGCATGTCTTTTGGCGATAACTTTTTGTGGTCAAGGGATTTTTATTAGATATAGGATGGTTCAGAGTCTACGGCTGTAAGAACTAAAAATCCTATCTTTCTCCATTGTATTGATTCCATTCGTAAGCTTTATTTATATTTAACTAGCTGATGCCCGCGACTCTGTTCCCGTGGATATAGGTTTTTAACAATCCCTTAAAAAAAAAGCAGCCTTTGTGTTAATCAAGGGTATAATCTATCATAATCTTTCAGTAAAATCCGTCCAGTAGTTATTGTGTGAAAGAGTAACAAACATCCATACATCATCCATACATACAAACTTTCGCGTTTATCTAGGATTTTGTTATTAATTTTGTAATAGTAACATTTTTAGCCATGATTAATACACCCCCTGTTTCAATTTAAAATGATGGATAGTATCCGTGTGAGAACGCTCTTATTTAGCGAGCGTCCTCACTTATTAAAAATCTCGTGCATTGAAGCATTAACAAGAAAGAGAGTTTCGCTCAGATATTTTGTTTACCGAGAAAACAGCATGAAGAATATTTCCTTTAAACGAAAATGGCGATCTCTTTGGCGCAGTAGTGAGCACTGTGATCTCATGAGTCAGGTCCCGTATTCGATTTCCGACAAAGGACTCTATAATTCTTATCTTTGGTCTAATCTGGTAGGACGCTTCGACCAAGGGTCGTGCCACAAAGCGATTTTTTTTTAATTTTCAAAAACTAGCTTGCGACTTCGACCGCGAGACTAGACAAATTTCAAACCTCTATTTTAAATTTTCAAATTTCAAATCCTTTCTTTGCGGATGTCTACGTCATAATAGATCTGCATGTCTATAGGTTTTTTCTAAAAATATTTTTTTAAATATACTTAAGTAATTTAATTTATTCAAAGTGATTTGAAGCACTGTTATTTTGGACCCTGTCTGTTGCAGGTGGTGGCAGTAGATTTTGCACGGGTACTATCTATTATTATTTACCCACAAATTAGCAAAATTAATAGAATCTGGAAAAAACTTCACACGAGTAAGTCGCACTAAAAGTAACTCAAAAAACCACTTAAATAATGAATTCTTATTTCTTATTTGCATTAATAAGGCTTCTGTCCCATCAGTGCAGCCTTATTTCGTTACTTGGACGAGATTTTCAGCTTTATTAGTCTTGGCAAGGAAGTGGTATTATTGGTAGAGCTTTCACTCGTATTTTCACTTTTATGGGATCCGTTGGAATTTAGAATTGAGTTTGTGTATTTGGCAAATTCTAGACGGATAAGAAGTATGGGCGAATAAGTGTCCCAGTATGTTTATGTTGGGGACATTTTATACAGCTTTGGCCCAATGAATGCCAACATGCCCAATGCCAACAACTTGAAGGCTGATTTTTATATAGGTATGGTTTTTTTGCTGGCCCAAGTTTGCACCTTTTAAGTGACAAAAAGCCTGACCAGAATTATCTACTTATTACAGCTCACAGCCACAGAATTACACTGTCAAATAGACATACAAATAACAATTGTACATAAAAAAAACTTATATCACCCCCGAAAAGTGAAGGTTACAGTAACTAGAAAAGAGCTGATAACTTTCAAACGGCTGAACCGATTTTCTTGGATTATAGCTAAGAACACTGTCAATCAAGCCACCTTACAAAAAAAAAAAAAAAATTAAAATCGGTTCTTTAGTTTAGGAGCTACGATGCCATTGACAGATACAAAGATACACATGTCAAACTTATAACACCCCTCTTTTTGGGTTGGGGGTTAAAAGTACGATGCAGACGTGGCTATTTGACCATAGCTAGCGGGGAAGACGGAAGTTGGAAAGGCATTCCATATCTAAGCAGTGCGTATTTGAAACGTACGGATCCCATTAAATTAGACCTGAATTTGAACCGGGGATTTTTCACTTTTAGGCAGGCAACTTACTTACATCTTATTACGTTTCTTTTGTTGAGAAAAACCTGT
Source organism: Maniola jurtina (assembly GCF_905333055.1). Classification (NCBI taxonomy): domain Eukaryota; kingdom Metazoa; phylum Arthropoda; class Insecta; order Lepidoptera; family Nymphalidae; genus Maniola; species Maniola jurtina. The sequence continues at coordinate 3,603,991 of NC_060048.1, read as the reverse complement.
AATTAATATTCCAAGCAGAGCCGTCTTCAAGAACTTCGGCTTTATTTAATAACACCGACGTCGGCTAAAAGAAGTTATAAGCTTTTTAATATTGTCCCAGTAAGTGCGAAGCGGCAGACTTGCCCCGGCTTAGCCCGCTAAGCTTTAGGTATTCTGTTTAATATTCTGTCGTATAACTTTTTTTACGACCTGTTCAATAAAAACGGTCTTTTTCTCTCTCAATAATATGAAACGCCACGATCCACGTTTATTTGTATATTCGCTTATAACCTCTAAACCTCAGAATACAGAAGTCTGTATACTTCTCATTAGTTGGGCAAGTGCGGATTGGTTAAATTCACACACTTTTGAGAACGCTGTGGAGAACTCTCAGGCAGGTTTTCTTATTATGTTTTCTTTTACCGTTAGAACAAATGATATTTTAATCACTTAAAATACATAAATACTCTGAAAAGTTAAATATGTGTACCCAGGATCTAAGTTTTAACCATACCTATCAGATGACGTTAGGTAAAAATTAAACTTGTACAGTGGGTGATTTACCCGAGAAGAGACCCAAGGAGGAGGAAGAGGAATTTAAACCGAATATGGGTGCTCAGTAGTGCGCCGTCGCTGATGGGTTGTGATGATCATGATGATGAACTGTATACATTATAGCATATAGTACAACATCCACGCCTTCTAACTTTTGTGGAAGTAGAAAGTTAAAGTAATTCAAAGCCTTTTACTGAAAACAGTCACGACCATAAGCCAGGAAATAAGGAAAAACAAAACGCGAAAATCGTAAAAATGTTCCCACCAAAAAGACAAAACAACGCGGTTGTCGGGCATAAAAAATGTTATTCGGTGTCGTAAAACACGAAATGCTCTCTAACTGTACATATTGCTATTACCTTTACTCATACAACTACATAATGTAATGTAGTGCCTTGTTAATGGAGTCGTTGCCTACTTTAGCTTCATATTACGGTGCATTCACACTACCACCGTAGGCAAATGCAGGGAAAAATTGCCCTAATGTCTTTCGATAGTTTGCGATCAGCGACCATCACAGTTTTGCGTGAATTTTCATCGTACAAAGTACAAACGCAATGAATGAAACATGCTCATTTCGAATAGATAGACCTTCTGAAGTTCGCGCATTATGACAGAAGTATGGTCGCGCCATACAGTCAGTACTCGTACTGCCGTACTGCAATGTATAACATGTATTTAAATATTGATTACAACTAGAAATTAGAGACTTTAGCACACTTTTCCTATCGTCAGGGTCTATTGGATAGACGCTATATATCCAATAGACCCTGGCGATAGGATTTAGAGGTCGCGAGTGGCTGGATTGTGGCTCTAGCCGGCGAGCCTGAGAAGTTGCCGGCTTGCTCTGGCACAAGCTGCCGTGCCTACATGCAGGTGCATGAAGGCAGGGAGTAAGGACTATTGGATAGATGGGCGTCGCGCGCAATATGTGCTGAAGAAGTATTTTAGTGGGTAGAATTCCCCAATTTCCCCCTCGCCAAAAAAAGGGTCACCACAAAGATATTTCAGTGTTTATAACGCGTGTGAACAGGGTATAAGTAACAGCTTATCACTGCCCCACAGCCAGTCTCTAGCCCTCTCTTAACTCAAACTAAAAGAACACTTCCCGAAAATAATAACAAACTTTAGCAACCCCTTTCCAATAAGCTTTCCAGCGGCCAACGAGGACAAACAAACCTTTCCAATACATCTCATCACGGAAGAATAGTTTCCCTTTGGTATGGTTTGGTATAATATATACCAAAGTAATGTAGATACGTAAATTATTTCTATACAAAAATAAATATTATAAATGCGAAAGTGTGTGTGTGTATGTTTGTCTGTTACCTTTTGATGGCTCTTATGTATTAGGTTCATGATTTTGACAATTGGTACAGAGATAGCTTACATAATGAAAACGGACGTAAGCTACTTTTTATCCCGGAAAATCAAAGAATTCCCATGGGATTTTAAAAACCACATTCTAGATTTATACACTACTGAACGCGTGTGGGTAGTAAGTACCACCGCTATCGAGATCTGCAGTGTAACTCCCTTGCAAAACCTACACACGTCACATAAACTGTAGGGACTTAAACTTATAGATTTTGAATGATTTATTATTACCGCTACAGAAACAAATAATACAAGTGTAAATTAAAAATGTACCTATAGCACCCCCGACAAGTGAAGGTTACAGTAACTAGAAAAGAGCTGATAACTTTCAAACGGCTGAACCGATTTTCTTGGATTATAGCAAAGAACACTCCCGATCAAGCCACCTTTCAAACGAAAAAAACTAAATTGGAGCATTAGTTTAGGAGCTACGATGCCACAGACAGATACAAAAATACACACGTCAAACTTATAACAGCCCTCTTTTTGGGTCGGGGGTTACAAATATTCAAAATGGCTGCCAGGATCAAAAAACTTCAAAGTGTTTCTTGTACGATGGTACGGAACCCTTCCTGCGAGTCCGACTCGCACTTGGCCAGTTTTTTTTTTTCAGTATGGCTGCCGTGAATTTTTCTCGCAACCATCGCGCTTGTAATTTATGTACCCAAGCCCTTACGGCTACAATAATGTTCCCACAACCATAGACAAAATTCAGAATATAATTTTGTATAAAAAAAGTAATCCCAAACATTTACGTCTGAAGAGTAACAATTTTAATTTAACAAACCGTACTCAAACACTCTATCGTTTGTCCTACTCTTGTTTGTAAAAGAATGTTTGAGTTTGAACGTCGAGTTTCAGAGCTCACACCAGCTTTTTCAAAGCGCAGACAGTTATTTTGACACTTTAATTAAATAATTAGAACTAAAATGTGCTAAAATAACATTTTATAAACATTCTAAATAAATTAAATGCTTCGAATGTATTCCAGAATAAATTATAGCCGTTATAACCTTTCTGTTGAAAAAGGTCATGATACAAAGGTATTTATATAGATAGAGGGATAGACCTTTATACCTGACCTAAAGGCATACTAGGGTATGACCATTTCATATGAAAAGCCTTTTCATATATAAAAGGTGCATAAAACTTGCTAGTTGCTACCCTTTCAAGAGGGGTCTTTTCGTCATTCGCTCCATACAAACGTAGTTCCAATTTCATTTGAATATTAAGCAACCAAAGTCCATGAAATTTTGCAGACATATTATTCTAGAAACTAAATTTCGAATGAAATTGGAACTACGATTGTATGGAGTAAGTGACGGAGAGAGCCCTGTTAAACGTAGCCTACGAAGAATCACAAAGAAAAATTTCATAAAGTTTGAAAATAAACCCGCTTCATTTGTAAACACTTGCGCTAAATATATTAGTACTCGTATGTACAAGATTTGTAATAATAGTTTGACCTTATCTCAAAAGTCAAGTTTTTAGACGTATTGCTTAGGTGTTAAGTTTTATTTTAGAGTACATATTTTTGTTCTTATTTTAAAATACCTGTCCACTTGAGCGATGTCATTTTGTTCGTGATCTGTCATCTATACCTACGCTTCTATACCATTGCTCGCACTGGTCGACGACCTGAGCTAAGATGTTAAAGTGTGTGCAAGAACAAGAAGTGTGTGTGTGTGAGAACATTCACATCACATCAAAAAAAGAAAAACATCTACTTAGTAAAAATAATGTAGCAAACAATTACGAAAATCGGAAAATTACTTTCCGTAAAAAACCACGTCTGAAATATCAGTTGTAGAGTTCGCTGGATTTGCGATAGTCGATCTGTTTTTGAAGAAACTGGGTTTTCCATTCAATCATTTTGTAAGACACCTTTTCCAGTATAGGTACTTTTCTATATGGGAATGCATTTCTTACCAGTGGTAGATGCTCTTGACGATTCAAAAGTACCTACTTGTAAAAGTCTAATTGAATAAAAATATTTTGAATTTTGAATTTATGTCTATTTAACCCCCGACCGAAAAAGAGGGGTGTTATAAGTTTGACGAGTGTATCTGTGTATCTGTCTGTGGCATCGTAGCTCCTAAACGAATGAACCGATAATTTAGTTTTTTTTTGTTTGAAAGGTGGCTTGATCGAGAGTGTTCTTAGCTATAATCGAAGAAAATCGGTTCAGCCGTTTGAAAGTTATCAGCTCTTTTCTAGTTTTTTTATAGAGGTTTTTGTGTCGGGGGTTTTTTTTTTGAGTTACTTAGTAGTGTGTGGAGACCGTTCCGATTAGCAAATCTGTTCTTAATTATACTTCGTATCTATTTCTCGCAGTCAATTAAGTTTGATATTTCATGTCAATATGCTTTGCCCTTTGTGTGAACAAATAGACCCTTAAAGGGCTCAAGTATCAGGCCATTTTGCGAGGAACCCGATCCTAACGAGCCATGATCTCCCATTGCCTGCTCTTGAAAGTCCTTGGTGTTATAAGGCGCTAAGGCTAACATCTATAGAATGTAACTGTTCAAAGAAGATAGCATTATAACGCTGGCATAAACCTGTCTCGTTTAAACAAAGTCAAAGTACCTACCTACATTCTATAGATCTTGTAAGACAAGGAACAATTATTTATTTAACAGGGCTCTCTCGGTCACTTACTTCATACAATCGTAATTCCAATTTCATTTGAATATTAAGTAACCAAAGTCCATGAAATTTTGCAGACATATTCTAGAAACTAATATCTGTGCCTAACAACTAACATGGCTACGGTCCACAGAACCCATATGCGTGTTCTAACAGCACTTGAGCAGTTTTATTGAATCTTTGGCTCGTTATTTTGCGAGGACTCGAATCTCAACTAGCCGAGATCTGTTCTTACCTACAATCGTCGGTATGATAGGGCCCTAAGGGAAGGTACAATTATTTTACTTCTAACACCCCATTGTTCAAACTTCAGACCCGCTTTGAAGTTCAAACAATGCGATTATTGCTTTTCCTTCAGCGTGTTTATCTACTGACCTCGCTGGGTACAAACAATTAAGAAAAGACAAACTTAATTTCAACTCTATGTTTTTCTAAATAAGTACTATTTTCTTAATCAACAGTACAATTCTTTTATTGTGTTTCGTTTCTAAAGTTTTCTTTCCAGTTTTGATTCGTTTTAATGCAGACGTTGACTACGTATAAATTTTTTAAATTCCTTTGCACATATTATGTACTACTTACATACTGTAAAGAAAAACTTCATATTTTTTTACTGTTTTTCTAAATCTTATTTGCTTACATTTTATTTAAATTCGTAAGAAGCCTTTTTCTTGATTTTTTTGTAACGCATAGGTATTCTAGAATGTTCAATTTTTAACCCCCGACCCAAAAAGAGGGGTGTTATAAGTTTGACGTGTGTATCTGTGTATCTGTGTTTATGTGTATCTGTGTATCTGTCTGTGGCCTCCTAGCTCCTAAACTAATGAACCGATTTTAATTTAGTTTTTTTTTGTTTGAAAGGTGGTTTGATCGAGAGTGTTCTTAGCTATAATCCAAGAAAATCGGTTCAGCCGTTTGAGAGTTATCAGCTCTTTTCTAGTTACTGTAACCTTCACTTGTCGGGGGTGTTATAAATTTTTTATTTACACTTGTGTCAAATATGGTTAGAATAAATAACAACTTAGTTATATACATATCTATGGTTATATTATGTTACATCGAGGAACGTGGAGGCATGTGGCGAGAACAACCATTTGTTATAAGCTGTAATACTCTTAGGGTGGGTATACACCTGATGTTTTCGCCGATCATGATCCCCATCGCTTAGCCTTGTCGAGAGAATTATCGGTAAATGTACATCCACTTACGGAAACACATCGTACACCCTGAGTAAGATATGTACCTACTCTAATTCTAGTCAAATAGTAATATCTATGACTAGCTTATGCCTGCAACTTCGTCCGTGTAGACTACACAAATTTCAACCCCTTATTTTACCCCCTTAGAGGCTGAATTTTCAAAAATGCTTTCATAACGGATGTCTACGTCATAATAGCTACCTACCTGATGTATGTCTTTCAACCCGATTTGTCCAGTAGTTTGAGTGTGCGTTGAAAGATCAATCAGTCAGTCCGTCAGTCAGTCAAATTTTCTTTTTATATATAGATTATAGACATCAGAATTATTGTGACAAAGTGAAACTTCTCAACTGTCAATAAGTTCGATACTTGGTCGTGATCGGCGAAAAGATCAGATGTAAAGTGTGAACCCTTCCTTTATTGAGAAAAACGTCGGTGACCCAGAAAACGCCACGAGTAATATAATATAGGACAAAGACAGTTGCTAATGGAATAGAAGTTTCGATTCAATCTTACCGCTTCAGTAACACTGAAATAAGTGTTAGAAACTTCCAAGCTCTTTAAATGAAAACAGCTGAAGCGTTTTCTAACTAAACTCTTGATTTTATACTTTAGCTGTTACAAATTGCTAGCAATATTGTAATGTATACTAATTATTTCGGTTAGCTTACTTTTGTCTATACTAATATTAGCCGATGCCCGCGACTTCGCCCACGTGGATTTAGGTTTTTCGAAATCCCGTGGGAACTCTTTGATTTTCCGGGATAAAAAGTAGCCTATGTGCTAATCCAGGATATTATCAATCTCCATTGCACTAGTTTTTGCGTGAAGGAGTAACAAACATACACACACCCACACACATACACACAAACTTTCGCCTTTATAATATAGTGTGAAGTGTGATTATATATGCGAAAGTATGCCTGTCTGTCTGCTACGTTTTCACGCCCTATCCGTTTAACCGATTTTGACGTTTGCTACAGTTAACTTACATTCTGGGAACGGACGTAGGATACTTTTTGTCCCGGAAAAACATAGTATTCCCACGGGATTTTTCAAAAACTTAAATCCACCTGGATCGAGTCACGGACATCACCTATTTGGTGCCGAGATAGCTTGCACCTAGGAAGGGACTGGTATTTTCATCACGTAAAAACAACGGGATTTTCCCAAAACCTAAATCCACGCGGACAAAGTTTTACACAGTTTTAGTTTTTTAGTCCACATAAGTGATGCGGAAAACTATAGAACCTACACTGCTGTCTGTCTGTGCGTCTGTCCGTCCGTCCATTCGTCTGTCCGTCTATCTGTCTATCTGTCTGTCTGTGTTCTACATAAAAGTGTTTATGCTGTACGTTGGTACGGAACCCTTTTTGTGCGAGCCCGACTCGGATTTGACCGGTTTTTTCATGAAACTTGCATACATTACGATGATTTTATCTCATAGTGGTTATCGTTTTCCCTCAGATATTATACCAGCCGATCTACTAGTCTAGATAAACTGTAATAAATAAACGACCAACTTCTGATTAAAAACTAAGTAACCAATCAAAGTAGTGATCCAGACATCTCCTTGATGTCCCCGCATCTTTGATCTAAAATCGATCACATTTCATTAAAACTTCAATTCCAACAGCAAGAATTAAATCGATAGGTATCTAACCTTTATAAAAAAGACTGGTAATTTTTAAATTTTTCTAACTTCTTTTTATAACTTAAAATTTAAAAACCCCCGACACAAAAACCTCTGTAAGAAAACTAAGAAAAGAGCTGATAACTTTCAAACGGCTGAACCGATTTTCTTCGATTATAGCTAAGAACACTCTCGATCAAGCCAAGCCAGCCACCTTTCAAACAATAAAAACTAAATTAAAATCGGTTCATTCGTTTAGGAGCTACGATGCCACAGACAGATACACAGATACACACGTCAAACTTATAACACCCCTCTTTTTGGGTCGGGGTTAAAAACTATAACTGACAACCAGCTGGTCTGTGTATCATTTGAACGGTATTATTTCAAAACATCGTCGACACTGTGGTGGCTAGTCTCCTCTTAAATGAGGAGGTTAAACCTTTGGTCATAGTCCACCACACTGGCCGAGTGCGGATTCGCAGATTTCCCACATCTTTGAGAAAATTATGGAGAACTCTCAGGTTTGCAGGTTTCCAGGCAAAAAAAGATATTTTTGTTTCTTAAATATTCTTGCATTAAATAGGGTAGCGTCTCATACTCGGAGCCAATTAGCACGCTATTATTTACGAAGGTCAAAAGGGATTCAAGTTTCTAGTCTATTAGGGTGGAAAAGTGTTTGAAATTATTTCGAGTTTCGTCAGCTGTGAGCGTTTGTAACATTAAAGATAATGAACAAGTTTATTTTACAAACATATACTACCTGTGCTAGTATTGATTCTAATCGCAATTTTTTAAAGTTTTGGCATCTTTTTCTTACCAATGTAATAAGAAAAGGATAGACAAACTTTTATTTAATTTTAAATTGTCAAACCTCGTGTCTTTAGTTGCCAGTCATAAACATAGTTGTTTAAATTTGTAGAATAACTCTATTATCTCTCTAATTTTTAATTTCATATTCATTTTCTGACCTTTTTCTTTAGTTTAGAGAACAAGTTTAATAAATTCAAAATTTGAAAAACCCCGACACAAAAATCTCTAAAAAGTGAATAACTTTCAAAGAACACTCTCTATCAAGCCGTCTTTCAAACAAAAAAAAAAAATTAAAACCGATTCATTCGTTTAGGAGCTAAGATGCCACAGACAGACACACAAACACACAGATACACACGTCAAACTTATAACACCTCTCTTTTTGGGTCGGGGGTTAAAAACATCATTCACAATCAATGCCAATCTACCTAATATAAGTAGCATAGAATCGGTTATCTGTGATAAGTAGAAATGTTAAGAAAATTTGGCAAACTCCAAACAGATATTAGTAGAACTTGTCTATAAAATTACATCTATACTTACAGTTTGATTGATCAATATCCAAAAGAGAATCATACAAACGTAGTTTTATATAGATCGTGTAACGGAGCGACCGGCAAAGTGCTTAGTATGTGAAGAAATCCTCAGAGACCTGTATTTATCTATATTTTAGTATATTTGCCCACTTACGTTATCAGGCTGTCTTTTGAAGGGTCATTTTAGGGGTTTATTAGGGTGGGAACGATTTTGAGTCTATATCACGCTCCATCGGCGCCGATCGCTTTGAACATAAAACTAAATGTACAAGATCATTTTACGTCGGTTATCGACATTATTTTTTAAGGACTTTAATAATAATAGGTGTTTCATAATATTTTTAATTGATAGAAAAAGGAGGATACCTACTGCGCAGCACAAAATTGGGATTATTAATTTATGTAGACACTATATAGAAGAACAAGAGTGAATAGGCATCTTTTAGGTAAATGGGTCCCATCTTAGGCCACATCATCACTTTCCATCAGGTGTGATTGTGGTGAAGCGCTTGCTTATAATCACACTAATATTATAAAGGCGAAAGTTTGTATGTATGTATGTGTGTGTGTGTGTGTGTGTGTGTGTGTGTGTGTGTGTGTGTGTGTGTGTTTGTTACTCCTTCACGCAAAAACTACTAGACGGATTGGGCTGAAATTTAGAATGGAGATAGATTATACTTTGGATTAGCACATAGGCTACTTTTTATCCCGGAAAATCAAAGAGTTCCCACGGGATTTTTAAAAACTACATCCACGCGAACGAAGTCGCGGGCATCAGCTAGTGAATAATAAAATTAAAAAAAGAATAATTTTAATTAAGGTGCATATTTTTTTCTATTTCCAATAGTTTTGAGATGTTTTATATTGTTACAGACTGCAATCAAAGTGGAAACACACGCATGTCGACACGCACAGAAGAAAACAAACGTCCACAAAAACCAAAATCAAAAAGTTACTCCGTGTAAGTATTGTTAAATTACATACTCGTAGTACCTAGGCCTTTTTGTAGTCTTTTTTAGAACAACAAGATAAAGTTGATAACTAAAACCCGACTGCGATCGTCTTAAGAGGGCTCTCTCCGTCACTCGTTTCATACAATCGTAGTTCCAATTTCATTTGAATATTAAGCAACCAAAGTCCATGAAATTTTGCACACATATTCTAGAAACTAATATCTATGTCTGTGGTTTTCCAGATTTCTGTTTAAATATTCGGTTTCAAAGTTACGCGGTCTTAAAAATTTTCATACAAATCTTTGAGCCCCTGTAATTTTAAAACTACATATTTTTAGAAAAATCTAAAACACCACAGACACAGATATTAGTTTCTAGAATATGTCTGCAAAATTTCATGGAAAATTGTTTTTCTGTCGCTTGGTATATTTTAATATTGTAGTACATTTATATTTATGAACTCAGAATTTCCTCTTCTTTCATTTGACTACCCACTCGATATATTAGCAAAAAAAAATTTTGGAGACCCCCACTTTTTTTCATGTAATATCCGTTAGGTCAATTTTTTTCGTATAAAATGTGGCGTATGTCACCTGGACCTTTACGACGAATCGATTGACACCTCATTCATCAAAATCGGGCCAGTAGTTTAGGCGCTACGGCGGCACACAGAATCTGGATACAAACATACACACATACATACATATCACTCGCCATATTTTAGCTCTATGTCAAAAGTACGATTTTAGTCTTTCATAGAGATAGTATATATAATCCTTCATCGAAGTAGTCCTTATAAAGGTGAACAGTTCCTTTGACATGACCGTTGACATATACAGCTAAAATGGTGAGTGAGATCTCAAAGTTTGGTATCAAAGACTGAAGTCACCTGGAGTTATTCATGGTTACATCACTTTAGAAAATTGAGAGCACTCGTAAAAATATTCAAATATATTTCTTGTTTCATATACAGTAAAGTTAAAAATACTAGCGTGACATTAATTTGTTACTTCCATTAAAATAAATGGTACATATGAATGTTTAATAAAGTGTCCCTGCCACAGAGTTTCCTCTATGTAAATTTTATGTTAATTTCGGCTCTCTATGTATATTTGAATACGGCTTAAATATTAAAATGGTTTCTAAATCCATTTCTAAATTGAAATACAATTTGTATCAGTAATTTAGAAACTCGTTATGTCCATGGATGTTTTTACAATTATTTTTGTTGAAAAATGAATATTTATTTTTACCGAAATATTTAAATATACTGTAGCAGCAATTTGGGTAGATATTACGATATTAAAATTCACGCATCACAGATACACACGTCAAACTTACAACACCCCTTTTTTTTGGGTCGGGGGTTGAAAACAAATAAAATTGAAAAATTTCATACTTATCAAAAATATCATGTATTAGGTACACCACTCGCAGTGTCCAGAACGTTGGCTGCGTCCTCGTTGGATAATAACCAGACAAATATCTAATATGCTGACCGAGGTCATTGCCAGCCGTCCAGTCACCCGTGGACTCCGTGAGGCGGGATGACAGGTCCTTAAAAAGGATCTAGCATTCTCGCCCCAAGAAGCCACGGTCTCTAGCCCAAAAGTAACAAACATTTTTCTGTACAAAAATTTTCTATCGTAATAAATATGACTTGTTTGCAGATGACTACAACAGAGTGGTGCTACAGACGGTTGACCGGGAACCGGATTCCGATTATATTAATGCTTCCTATGTAGATGTGAGTATTATAATATAAATTAAGGATCCTAATTCATACTAATTTAATAAATCCGAAAGTGTGTGTCTGTCTGTTAAAGGTACAGATATAGCTTGCGTCCGGAGACGGACATAGGCTATGTTTTCGTCCCGAACAAGTAAAGAGTTCTCACAGAGTTTTAAAAAAACCTGATTCCACGCAGCCATTACCTAGTATGTTATAAAACATGGTTTTGTGACAAGTTCCATGGGTTTTATACACAATTTTAACAAGTTCATCGCTAATGAATTTACTGAAAAATAAAACGCTCGAGTGGTAAAGTTGTACCAAAATATGTCAACTCTTTGCTACTTTGTTTGGTACTCTATTGTTCTATACTCCACGAGAGTATTTGACCATGTGATTTGTAGGGAATTGCGTAACAGAGAGCCCTATACTAACTTCTCTCCGTGGAAGGATTATAATAAGGGTTGCACCTGTGAAATATGCATAAAATAAAAATAAGACTAAAGACGGTGGTTAGATTAAGGTAACTAAGCGTAAATTCATTCTCGTATATTTTGCGAGACACAAATTTTAATGCCACCGCATAATAACCGCACCGGCATTGTTGAAAAGCCGTACAAATTGCCAGGAGTGTAAAATTCCTGACTAAATTGTGCAATGTTATTGGAATTCTGTGACAAACCTAGGTAAATAGCACAACTAGGGGTTGTCCTTGATTTACAATATTGTTTTGATTTTAAGTATAGTCTCACGATAGTTTAAACATTAAAATATTGTTTTACACTGTAACTTATCTCAAAATTTTCCCTTCTCCGATCTCATTCTAAGCTAAGAGGCGACCCATGCTTCTCAGGAGTTGGCCGAGGATGGGTCGTGATCATCACAACCCATGGGTTGCTGATGACTCTAACTTTCTCTGATTCTTCTGAACCGTAATTGGTAGAGTTGCATGTTTTACTAAATGTGTATTTTCTGCAACAAATAATAAAAAAATGATAACCATAAAAATTAAAAATAATTAAAATGGATTATTTCTAGTACGACGGCAAGGAACCCTCGTGTGCATTACCGAGTCACTCTTGACGATTTTTTTGGGATCATCGACTTTAAAGCCAATCGCTGAGCTTGACTTGGCAAACGTTTTAACTGAGAATTGATCGCTTGTATTAGCTTTGGATGTTTCTTTCACAGAGTATATTAAAGCCAAACGCGTACATAGTGACGCAGGGGCCAACAGAAGAGACGGTGGTGTCCTTCTGGCGCATGATATGGCAGGAGCGGGCCGCTGCCATCGTCATGCTCACCAAAACATTCGATTTTATCAAGGTAAGCCATCATTTCTATGTAAGCCATTGACTTTCTTATAAAAACATTCAATTTCAGCAAGGTAAGTAGCCGTTGACGTACAATAAACAATTATCAAAAAAATGGAAAATACAACTTGCCTAGCCAAATTGAATTTTTTCAAAAAAAAAACCAGTGTCACTCGGAATAATGTAAAAGTTCCAAAAAAAAAGCCACACACTTTTTTTTAAATAAATAATAAAATAGCGAGCAATCAGCAAACAAGCAGGCAGGTCGCCTGAACATTTGCAGCACCAGAGGTACCGCCGCGCCGATGCGTTGCCGGCCTTGAAAACATATAAATCTGTTCAGGCATATAGGAGCTATAAGATACTCAAATCGCTTGTTCTCGTGAACTGTGCCTATATTTTTTTCAATTGTCAATGTCAAGTTTGTAGTTATAATTACAAGTTAGGGAAACTATATTATAAGTATGGACTTCGTCTGTGCCGGCGCTCGCTGACACGCGCGGTGCCCCTTTAGAGCGCTTCTCAGTCAGTTCCACAAGCAAAAAGCAACAGTAAAATACAAAAACCGGCCACTTTTAATAAAAAAAAAACACTCCAAAAAGGCACCGCACTCGCGCCAGTAAACGTCAACACAGACGAAGTCCAACTGTGCCTATATGCGCTAACCATAGAGATAGTAATGCGCTAACACATCTCCTTCGCTGTCGTCTAGAGCTCCTTTTACCTAAAGCCAACTGTACCTGTGTAGGTACAGGTACAGCCAGAGTAGGGTTAAATGAAGCGAAAATAATAAAATATTCGCTGAAATATCCCTCCGCCTCTCGCGAGAGCGCGTCCGCCGGGTTTACATAATAAACAAATTGCTTTACATTTTGTCAAGGTAAAAGGTTGCTTGGAGTTTCAGGAACGCTAAGTGTTTTGCTTTTTAATAAGCAATTTAGACGCTTGTATTATTACTTAAGAGGTTATATATTAATATTTCAGAATTATATTCCTGACTAGTTCATGCTCGCGACTTCGTCCGCGTGGAAGACACAAATAAACCCCTTTTTTAATGAGTTGAATTTTAATAAATCCTTTCTTAGTGGATGTCTACGTCATAATAGCTGCCTGCATGCCAAATTTTAGCCCGATCCGTCCAGTGCTTTGAGCTGTGCGTTGATAGATCAGTCAGTCAGTAAACTTTTCCTTTTGTATATGTATTTAGATAGATACCTAATATAATTCATAAATATTAATAACCTCTTATGTAATAATGCCAGCTTATTAAAAAGCAAAAGTCTTAGGGTTTCTATGCGAACCGTGAAAGCCTAGTGGTTAAGATGTCTGCCTCCTAGTTCGGTCGGGGTTCGATCCCGGGCACGCACGTCTAATTTTTTAGAATTATGTGCGTTTCAAACAAATCTCTTGCTTTAACGATGTAGAGACACATCGTGAGGAAACCTGTATGCCTGAAAGTTCTCCATAATATTATCAAGTCTGCCAATCCACACTTGACCAGTGTGGTGGACTATGGAGTATGGTCAACAACCTTCTTATACTTAGAGGAAACCTGTGCTCAGTAGTACGCCAGCGACGGCTTGATCATGATGATATATTATGAAACCTTTTTCAAGTGAAACGATGATTCTTATACAATTCCCTCATAATATAAAGAGAGATCCAAATCCAACCAGAAGATAATATGCCGTTGCTATAACGGCACAGGCAAATGAAGCGAAAATATTCGCTCCAAGCTTTATTGAGGCGAGTGACTCTCCACCGAGCTATAAAAGTAATTTTGTTAACGTTCATAAAAAGAAGACGAAAATTTTCGAGCGTGTTTTAGGTATTTTTTATTAGGGTGCATAATAATTTTTGACTGTTGCCTATCCCAAAAGAATAATTAAAAAAAATATAATAAAAATTTAGAGCTTTTACAACTAACGCATTTTCACTTATAGCTAATATGCAGAAGTCACCAGCTGCGATTTTAAAATGAAAAAATGCATTGCCTGCCCTTCAACTTTGCTGATGGTTTGAGATATGTCAGTGATCTTTGTTTCCTGCGGATCTTTTCACTGCCGATCTTACACCTGATGGAAAGTGATGATGTGGCCTAAGTAATAGTACTTAGTACTCGTAGAACCTATTGCAAAAACTAATTAAAATAAAAAATAAAAAACGAGTTATGATACAAGGCAACAATTGCGCAAAATCAAATAAAGGTTTAACCATGTTTACCTTAATTTCAATTTTGTCTGTAAATGTAAATTATTTCCATTTCGCGCTCGTTTTTAATTGTGTTGCGGGCACGATTAAATGAGATTAATGTGAAAATTAATGCGCAATAATCAGTACTTATACTCGTTTTACTTGTGAATCGGGATAAACGACACCTACGGGTATTATCAATTATCATTTCAATTTAAAGTAGTCCACCACAGTAATCAATAAGCTTAATTGCTTTTATCATTTATTCATATTTAACTAGCTGTTACCCGCAACTTCGTCCGCGTGAATCTTTTAAAATTCCCGTGGGAAATCTTTGATTTGCGATCATGAACAAAACATTCCAAATTCACGGTTTTCGGATTTATTCCTTTACTTGTGCTATAAGATCTACCTATCTGCCTTTCATTATTCTAGGTCAACGGGAAGTACCCTATAGGTTTTCTTTACAAACACGACAGACGGACGGACGGAACGACAGACAGAGAACAAAGTGAAAGGGTTCCGTTTTTCCTTTTAAGGTACGGAACCCTAAAAATACTACATAAAATTCCTCTTTCCTTTCTAAAATACTGGTTACGCCAATTTGCCTCCGGGTGCGTATCTACATCTCAATTGCATTACCCTTTGGAGGGTATGCGGCTTCCTTATTATTCCTTTCGTAATGTAGGCGAATTCACGGCATAATTACTACAAAAAAGGGGTCAAAGGGTATGGAATTCCTTAATTTCAATTATGTCTCTAAATGCATGCCCCTTTTTGGCTGTGTAAATTCTTATGAAAACGGGACAAATTGTGGTCATATTTTATTTGCGTACTTAGCTGCTGATACTTGAACTTCGTCCGAGTGGGTTAAGGTTTTTAAAAATCCCGTGGGAACACTTTGATTTTCCGGGATAACAGTGTCACTGTTTGTCCTTTGACTATCTCTCTGCCAAAAATCAAATCAATTGGTTGCTTAGTTAGGGCGTGAAGGAAGGACAAACAAACAAACACATTTTCACATTCATAATATTAGTACAGATGTGGGGACGACGAAATGTAACGCACGAATTCGTAAATAGAATATTTTAGCCTGTGCTAATCCCGTAGGAACTCTTTGATTTTTCGGGATAAAAGTAGCCTATGTCACGAAGTGATTGAAGGACAAAACAATAAACCTACACTTAACTTATGCAAACCCCGATAGTTTTTATCAGGCTTTCATTTCATACGATAAAAATAATGTTAAACAATTTGTTCCATAAATAACCAGATAGACGCTCCCTAACCTCAATAAAGCGGAGGAATACTTTAGCGAATATTTTCTCTTCATTTGACCGTGCCTTCATACTCGTAGCATAGCGTAGCAATCATACAGACGCCCTAATAGTTCTATTGTAACTTTTGAACTTATCGTGAAATGGCAATGTGTATCACCGTAAATATAAATACCCCGTAAAACTATGCGTAAAAATACATTCTACGATTCAAATATAAAAGTAATGTTAAAACATTTGTTCCATAAAACCAGATATGCATTCCCTAACATTCAAAAATCGGGGGAATATATTATTAGCGAATATTTTCTCTTCATTCGACCATGCCTTCATACTCGTAGCACAGCGTAGCAATCATACAGAGGCCTACCTCGTGTAACTTTTGAACCGAATGCGACGTGTATCGCCGTAAATCTGTAATGAGAGAAAAATCTGAGCGAAATTGGTGATGTTCTTTCTGGTTTTGTCCTTCCAAAAGCATTTCCTTTAGAAAGGGAAAAAAGTTTTCCCTTTTTAACGTCTCTTACAGGTCGATTTCTATAGGAATTTCAGTTTGCCAATTCAAAAAGAAACGCTTTTCGATGGAGATAATCATTTCTTCTCTCAGCATTGTAACTACGCGTAAAATGTATTTTTTGTTGGATAAATTATGACACTTTTTTTATCGAAATTGACTATTTTGGCAAAAGACTTTTCATAATTAGCTTTAGTTACTATGGATCATGTTTCAGATAGTACTATGGATCAAAGAAGTAGAAACTTTGGACAGTTATTATTTATTGTGGATCTGTTGGTCGGTCTGCACGAAACAAGGCAAGGCAGCCTTGAACCTTGACTATCGGGCAGTTTTCCTTTCTCTACGAACGATTTGAGCGTATTCTTAAATTCTTTACAGACTATAAGGTTATTTCCAAACTGTAATATTAATAAACAGTGCTATAACAAGGCGGCATTTTTATGGAGAAAGCCTTGCACAGGAAAAATTCTTATTTCGTTTCAGTTGTTACGCAGCGTTGGGATGTCTTTGCTTATTTTATTTAGATGCGACTTAGTATGATTCCCACAAAAGTGGAGGATTCCACAGCTACAAACCTACGTAGACCTACCTACTTTACTTTTATTCGAGGGATGCGCATTATGGAAAAAGGTTTTACTTACTAAAGGACTTTTTACCCGACGACGGCAAAGCCAAAAGGAAGGGTTAAGATTTCAGTCTATGTATGTATGTATTTATCTGTATTCCACCGTAGCGCCTAAACTACTAAGTTGATTTTGATGAATGAGATGTCACTCGATTCGTCATTATGGTCCGGGTAACATAGGCTACATTTTATATGAAAAAAATACGACCTGGCGGAATTTAAACGTCCGTATAAAGAAATGGGAATATTAGTCATGATAAACATGGCTAATATTCTTCTTTTTTTTTAAATTACAATCTGCCATGCTATGGCGCGCATTGTTTCAGTATTTACATTTTTATACTTATGGTCATTTAAATATTATACAAGGAAGAAATGTACAAAAAGTAAATTTATGTCAAAGAATACAGACTAGAAATTGTCATATTTAATAAAGTTTAAGATTTAATGGACCTTCCATGATTACTGTTGTTTTTGTTGGCAGGTGATGTGCGTACAGTACTGGCCGCCCAACAAGGAGAAGGACGAGACGTACGGAGACATCAGCGTGGGCATCGTTCAAGAAGAGGAGCTCGCCAACTTTCACATACGCACTTTCCGACTCTACAAGACTGAAAAAGATGTAAATATACTATCTGATTCTATTCTTATTTTTTAAAGAAGCCATGTTAACATATGAGTTATGACAATATTCCCCTTTGCCCTCCAACTAAGCGTAAAGTTTGTGCTAGGAGTAGGTACGACAATAGTGCTGGGTTTGAACGCGTCGCGTCGCGTCGACTTTTCGGAATTCAGTCCACTCCTTAACCGTTGGGCTATTGAGGCTCTTTTTAACCCCCGACCCAAAAAGAGAGGTGTTATAAGTTTAACGTGTGTATCTGTGTATCTGTGTGTCTGTGTATCTGTGTATCGTATCTGTGTATCTGTCTGTGGCATCGTAGCGCCTAAACAAATGAACCGATTTTAATTTAGTTTATTTTACAAGTTGTGATAGCCAAATGCCGGTTCGATCCCGGCACGCACCTCTAACTTTTCAGAGTTACTCGTAGGTATGTGTGTTTTAAGCAATAATTGAATATCACTTGCTTTAACGGTGAAGGAAAACCTCGTGAGGAAACCTGCATGCCTGAGAGTTCTCCATAATGTTCTCAAAGGTGTGTGAATTGTGCCAATCCGCACTTGGCCAGCGTGATGGACTATGGTCAAAACCCTTCTCATTCTGAGAGGAGACCCGTGCTCTGTAGTGAGCCGGCGATGGGTTGATCATAACGATAATCATGATAATTGTTGTTTAACCAGGTGGTTGTTGAAGAAAGGTTCATCCTCCAGTTCCATTACACTCAGTGGCACTCCCACACGTGCCCGTTCAGCAACGCGTTACTAGAGTTCAGGAGGCGAGTCCGTGCGGTGGTCGGGAGACGGCTCGCAACCAACCCTGTGGCTGGCCCTATGCTTGTACATTGCAAGTAAGTGTACAAAAGATTTTTTTACCCAAGGCTTGCACTTGTATAGAAACTAGCGTTACTTTGATAGTGCCCATCACACTAATCACACTATCACACTTCACACTATCACACTATCACACTAATATTATAAAGGCGAAAGTTTGTATGTATGTGTGTATGTGTGTGTGTGTATGTTTATTACTCCTTTACGCAAAAACTACTCGACAGATTTGACTGAAGAATGGAGATAGATAATACTCTGGATTAGCACATAGGCTACTTTTTATCCCGGAAAATCAAAGAGTTCTCACGGGATTTCGAAAAACCTAAATCCACGCGGACGAAGTTGCGGGCATCAGCTAGTAATATATATAGTAACCATATCAGCTTATTTTGCTGTAATCCGCTGAAATGGCTGAAACAGACAATTAATCTGTGTGCAACATGTGATATACACCACCCACTCTCCCATTGCTAAGTACGCAGGAAAAGCAAGCCACCAAGGAATACTCACTACCACCAAGCAAACCACACAGATCCTCCAAAACGTTTCACTCGTATGTTTCACTCCGACACCGGAGCATCCTTGGCGATGTAGACTTTACAATGTGGTACCTTTCTCATTCTGAGAGGAGACCCATTCTCAGTAGTGGGCCAGCGATGGATTGATATGATGATAGTGATGATCTTATTTATATTGCAAAAGTTATAAGACAACAAGCAATGCAAACCTAATTTACACCACAACGCGCGGGGAGTAGCTTTCATTAAAATCAATAATCAAAGCCATCTTAATTAAGAAGATATCATTTAATTTCCATTTTAGCGACGGCGGTGGGCGCTCAGGCGTGTATTTAGCCGTTGACGCAAATTTAGAATTAGCTGAAGAAGAAGACTGCTTTGATGTTTTCGGGTATTTAAAGAAATTGAGACAATCCAGAAAAGGCCTTATAGAAAACGAGGTATGAAACAAACTAGATAATATCTTGTTTCAAGGTATCTTTTTAGGTACTTTCAAGTCTCAGTTGTAGTACTTACGTTTATTGCTACTATTCTGTCAATCTTTGTGTGGGAAAGCTTTTGAAATATACGAAAAAATATTTGTCTCTGCCTTTTTTTGTGAATTCTGTATACATTTTCTTCAATATGTATTCTAGTCTTTGATGTAGTTGTTTGAATAAGTTTATTAAAAGAAAAAACAATTCAAGATGATGGTACTTAGGATGCTAGACGTTTGAGTTTACCTCCTTTATTTTAAGTTCAACTTAAAAAAATATGTTTTTTTTGCAGGAGCAATATAAATTCGTGTATGATACGTTAGAGGAACACGTGGTCTGCGGAGTTTCCTGGTTTCCAGTATCAGAGCTGTCACAAAGACTGAAACAAAAGTCCCAAAGGGATCCAGTGACCAAACTGAACGAGTACCAGAAGGAATATCAGCAGATATGTAAACAGACGCCCAGGTTCACTATAGGGGACTGTGCCGGGGGTCACAGAGGGGACAATAGGGAAAAGAATAGAGATGTTCTTGTAGTTCCACGTAAGTTGCCTTTATTGCTATTTACCTATTTTAATCTCGCCAGGATTATTTGTATAGATTATTCCTCATGAGTATTGAATATTTGCATGCTATGTAGTAGAATATGAAGATCGCTAATACTTAGTTATTATGTTATTTTAAACATCCTATGTATTCATACTCAATTATTTATTTTACATTGAATGTAAGAATCTAGATCGCTATCTTCTATTCTATCTATATTATCTTCCTATGCTAAAAATTAGCTGATCCACGATTATAATAAATTTACTTATAATGATTGTGTCCAATGAAGTAAATATTTAAACAAAAATAATTGTTTACAGCGGACAATTTTCGTCCATATCTGACATCCTTCCAAGGCAATAGTTTTACAGACTACATCAATGCTGTGTTTGTAGATGTGAGTAATATTATTATTTACATGAGTTTTAAAGAGAGCTTCCTCATGGCACTCTCTCTATTGATTCTTTCCTTTGAGCGCTGCTTTATTAAGATTTGTTTCCATCTTAGGATGTCTTTCTACCAGGTTTAAATGAGGAAGCGTCGCTACGCTTCCTCGTTTAAACCTGGTAGAAAGATATGTTTGTCCTGGTAGAAAGGGATGTTTGTGAAATCTACCAGTAAAATACGGTCCTCGTACATCCTAAATGGAAAGACAGCCTTAGACACCGCTCTTCATTATGGTTGTTACTTTTTAATTTTGTTTTTTATATAAATCGTTCTTTAAGTTAATTTTTTTTCAGGGTTACACGAAACCGCGGGAGTACATAGTGACGGAATGGCCGTTAGTACTGACACAGGGAGAGTTCTGGTCTCTAGTGTATGACTACGAATGTGCTGCGGTCGTCGTTTTGTGCGTGCCTCAGAAAAATTCTGTAAGCCCTTATATCTAGAGCATAAATCTCGCATTATTATCATCAACAAAACGCTACTGCCCTGGGCCTTGACTTGGTCAAGCAAACTTCTCCAACGAAGGAAGCATACAGCTTCTTTCGAAATCTGAACCTCTATAACTCTCATGTCATTCTCCGCCCCATTAATCCACTGACCTCTAGGTCTTTTTCAGCCTCTTCAGGTCTCTGATATGCTCTCCATCAACTTTTTCGGGGCTCTTGTTTCGTCCATGCCCTGCTCATTGCATTTTTAACATTTTAATGATTCTGACTATCTCGGTTCTAGACCTCAAACTACTGGATCTAGAAACATGTATATGTGCATTCTACTTCCCACTAAGAAAGGTTTTTCAGAAGTTCCGCCGCGAGTCTTGAGTAGTTTTTGAAATATTTGCGTAAATCAAGTTTGGTAAACAAAAGATTTTTAAAGAATACTAAAATTTGTTATTACTGAGGTATATTTATTATACAACATATACATTACGCATTTTGCAATTCTGGAGAAGAGAATTTTTATTCAAAATATCAGTCAAAAGCTCCAACGGGTACCTATTTATTGTAGTAAAATAAAATTATCCATACTTACCTAAAAAATATTTATTTTTGTATCAATAACTAAATGTGATTGTTTCGTTCCAGCAACAATATCCCCCCTTCTGGCCTGAGGGGAGGCACCCTAAGAAATATGGGCCAGTATTCACAATAGATCACGTCTCTCATAACCACTATACAAATATAAAGACTTGGATATTTAGGATTAACAAGAAAGTAAGTATAATTTTGTGCCCATTATGTATTTTCTATTTTTTTTAAAACACATTTTAGCGTTTAAACCACAGTTATGGTGAGTGATTAACTATGGTGAGTGATATCCATTGTACACCACATAAATTAAATACAAAGAACTTAAACGCAAAAACAAAACAAAATACACTTTGGTGGCTTTTACTGTAAAAATTTATTGACTTTTAATGGCATTGGATATTTTTAAAATGGCTTACATAGGTAGACTGTGCCCCGATAAGGTTAAAATATCACACAATGTTGGATGAAATAGAGGCCAAGCGGAAAAATTATTAAGCGCAATGCACACCCGCAGAGTGGACTGCGTGCAGCGGCGTGTAGTTCATAGAAGCATAAAAGCGCTGCTTACCCTGATTCAAATAGTTCAATGCTCATTTTTCATCATGACCTCCAATAAAGAAGAAACTAATAACTTATGCCTACCCTGGCTATAAACGTTGTGCACGCCACTGAGTCTGCGTGACTGACGGACTGACTGGCTGATCTATCAACGCGCAGATCAAACTACTGCACGGATCGGGCAAATATTTAAATAAAATTTGGCATGCAGCTATTAGTGCGCAAACATCCGCTTAGGAATGTTTTTTGAAAATTCAACCCCTAAGGGGGGAGAAGGTAAAATAGGGGCTTTTAAATCAGTATAGTCGCGACCATAAGCTAGTAAAATATAGTCTAATGACTCGCCCTCACTCAACTCCGTCTGTATGCGTCGGCTCTTATTGATAACAAAACTATCACTTTCCAAACTGAAAACCTATTCATACGTACAAACGTTTTTCTATTGTAATCTAAAATCTAAATGGACCATTATCGGGTTTTATTGCGGCGGTAAATAACCAAAATTTCGAGTATCGACGTCATTTATTTACCAGTTGTTATTCTGTTTGTGAGGACAACATCCATAAAATGTATTAAAAAAATATTGCTTTTCGTAATGAACATTTCCAAAGCTCCGTTCGAGTGTCCATTCCGGATATTGAAGTCTTGCACAGCATCGGGAGAGGATATTTACAAGAACGTATAAATCTTAAAAATACATTATTTATTCCTAGTACTTATTTATAAAAAAATAAACACTTTTAAAACAATTAGTATAGATGATACCTGTAATTTCTATGATTTCTATCCTTAGTATGAGTTTTCACGTTTAGTAACGAGCCATGATTGTTTACGTAAATCGTGAGTCGACAACCCCCAACGGAAGATTCAAGTAACTCCAATCCGTCTCTCTGTCTGACGTTGCGTGGTATTTGCTTCATAAAAAATTTACAATAAGCCCTAATGACTAGAAGTTGTACACATAGAACGTGTGGACGGCTGGGCGTACTTAGTGCGTAAAAGTATTTTCGTGCGTACGTATTACAAAACAAGACTGTGTGTAAAATCCCTGAAATAATTAACGGAGAAAAGACTGTGTGTATGACTGCGCATGCGAGATATTTAATATATTTAAATTGCGGCTACAGTCTCAATAGATACTTACATTATTTCTTTATTCTACTACGAAGTTAACACTAAGTTAACCCTTGATTGTGATCTCACCTGGTGGTAAGTGATGATGCAATCGAAGATAGTATTGAGTATGAATTTTATTTTCTCTATCCCAATAGATAGTATCGCTGACGGAATTGATGGCAGGAGTAAAAGCGCCCCCGAAGACAGTCCAGCTGTTCCAACTGACGTGTTGGCCGATGGGGCATAAGGTTCCCTCGTCCACGAACTCTCTCGTCGAGCTGATGAATATGGTCGAACGGTGGCGACAGCGTACCGACTACGGGCCTGTTTGTGTTGTGTCACCGTACGTAAGATGGCTCTTTTAGAATACATGACATAATCAGATACTAAAACTTTCTTCTCATAGATCTTTCCAGTCAACAATCTCTACCTCTACCTACCACGCACATAACGAGTCAAGCTAAATAAAATATTTGCGGTATGCAGTTCGTTTTTTTGTACGCTTTGATAGTTCATACTAATTTTGGAGACTTCATAGATTGGACTTTTCTTTAAAAAAAGCTTTTTATAGGTACCTACTAATTTAGTTTAATGTCTCCAGCTATACTGAGCGATTATAAGCGCCATGTGACTACCTTCAAATAAGTTGAAGAGATATACATATATATGTATATTTCATAAAGCTCTCATTCATTTTCAAAATATCTAAGATGGTTAACTTAAAAAAGGGCCTGGGAAAAAAGAAGAACTGCATTTTTAATACATTGGTGTTCTCCAAGTTCTGTATAAACTTCAAGTCCCCACTTTTTTCAACAATTCATGTTTTTATACGGCATTTAGAGATTTTTTCGTAATCTGTTTTAGTTTAAACAGTTTCCTCGACGCGTACCGAAATATTGCAGCGTGTATATTTTTACAGTGACGGGCGCAGTCGCGCGGGCGTGTATTGCGCCGCCAACGCGTGCATCGAACAAGTGATAAAACACGGAGAGGTCGACGTGTTTCAGGCTGTGAAAACTGTGCGGCGACACCGTCCGCAGCTTGTCGAAAACATGGTAAGCTATTGTGTTCAAGAATACATTTAGAACGAGTTTGCACTCGATAACTAATGGTTTGCCACGAACTAAAACTTACTGCCTATTTTGTACCTTAGCAAGAAAAATTAAAACTGAACTTTATACAACACAAATTAATTTTAAATTTAAATGAAATAGGCTCTCCCTCTCTCTCTCTCTCTAAGGCACAAAAACTATAATAGTGTTTCGATACTCGAAATCTGTCAATTTTATCGAAACATGCATACTCATACTAGGCATATTGATTGAGAAATAAAATCGATGATTAAGACTTTTTTAACTATTTAATTAAACCTAGAGTCCAGACTATTTAAAAAAGTGATGTTTTCTATTATATTTATATAAATTTCACATTATTATAATTTATATTTAAATTAACATATACGTAGAAGTTTATGTCAATTGACTATTTCTAGGTTAAAAGTTACATTCATGCCGTTCCTTTGCAGACTGAATATAAGTATTGCTACGATTTGGTACTACATTACGTGCTGCATTATTTGAGTAAGGATATGAATGAGAAGAAGTGAGAGTGCGAACTCAAGGACGAGCTCTGGTTCATTGAATTCGGGCGCGGCGCTGCTCTACCTACCACGCCGGAGGAGACCAGCCCTACGGCGGTGCACAAGGACGCCAAGCGCCAACAGAACAGGCCGCTGAGGCCACGCCGGGGCCTGTCCCTCGACCGGCTCATGCCCAACACCGCGCGACCCCCTCTGCCGCACGCCGTCACCGTCGACGCTCCCCGCCGCCCTCGCCGCGACCGGCCTCCTCTCCGGCGCTCCATCCGGCTGGAGGACGACGACGGTGCGGCCGAAGAACGTCGCCGAGTCTTCGGCCACGGCCCGCGCGCGCCCTCCTTCGACGAAGGCGACGTCAGCGACGAGCACGAGGAGTGTGAGTGTCGCCGTTCCTTCGAGCGCTCCGGCCCGTCCACTGACACGCCCGAAGAAGACGAATACGAACCAGAGTTCGCCACCTCTCCTCCAGCAGATCCGATATCGATCGATAAAAACTCACGCGGCGCGTCCGCGGATCGCGTGCTCGACCGGCGCGACGCCCCGCTCACACTCCGCGTGCCCGCTCGTGCCCACTCGCAAGGCGTCTTTGAACGACGTCTGCCTAGAATTTATAAGTTAGGTTTAATGGATAAGTCGAAACGAGCCAGCTCGAGCGCGCTCTACGAGCGCGTAGAACGTTCGCCGACTGAAGCATTCTATAACGCTACAGGTTCGACGCGTTTGAGCTCGCAGGAACTGTTTGAAAAATTTTGTTCAGAAGATTTCACATCCTTGTACGGGCGGGAGGACGACCGGCGTCGAAGACCTCCACATTCAAAATCTACCGGGAGCAGCGGCTCGGACGTCAGGCACGAGCGAAATTGCTGCAAGCGGATGCCGTGCGGGTCCCAGCCTGCTCTGACACGCCGCCACGTCTGCCACGCGCCGCGCTCGGACCGTTCCACTGATTCTGAAGACACCTCACCGCGACGGAGTAATTTTAATCCCCTACCACTGGATGAAACACAGCCCACAGACGACTGTTCCCGATCGGCTCCCTTACTCAGTCCGGATCGATTCGAAGCCAGATTCACTTTCGATATATCTGAACGCAGTGAGGTCACTTCCAATCGCGACGAAACACCATCCGATGCGACCGAGACGCGAAATTTGACCTTGTACGAGGAGCCTCACTCGGATCGAACTAGCATCTGTGAGCTGTACGACGCAGCTTTTTCATCGCATCGACCTTCGTTTCGACGCGACAGTTCGCGACGGCGCGGAGGGCCTTTCGATTTGAGCGCTCTCGACTTTCGCGCCATCGACGACGAGAGTCCCCGCGCCAGCAGACGGACGTCACAAAGGAGCGTCGACGATACTTTCCGACAGAATTCGGAATCTCGAAGTTGGGCCTCGGACTCCGTGTTCACTACGCCGGAACGTCGCCAAGTCGATACTTCGCCCTCGTCGACCGGCACGAGACGTTACCTAACGGCTCAGGGTGATTCAACACGAGCCGATTCAGCCACCGCGGACTCCACATTCGGTGAATCGACGGCCGCGGATGAGCTTCCGAGCGTTATAGAAAGATCTGAGTATGCACTTGCAGTAAAGTTGGGTCGAATAGAATTAGATGAGAGCTCAGAGCGGCCGGCGTCGACTCCGCTCGCGGAAGGCGCTAGGCTGTCGAGTCGGCCGTCGATGCACAAGCTGGAACCGATCGAGCCCGAGCGGCTGTGCGGCGGCGACGCGGCGGACGCGGCGGAGGCGGGCGACGCGCCGCAGCGGCGACGCCGCGGCGCCAGCGAGCCGCGGCGGGCGGCGCGCTGCTTCCCGCTCTGACTGCGCGCGGCGGCGCCGGCACCCGCGCCGCGCCGCAGCCGCCGCCGCGCCTCCCACGCCGTGCCTTCCCGCCGCCGCGCGCTCCTGCAGCTGACCACGCTGGACCGATGTAGTCGTAGCGTAGTGGGCCCGCCCGCGGTCCGGCGACGTTCGCGACCTCCCGTTCGTCGCTGTCTCGAACCCTAGTTCTCGCCTAGAACCGAACGTAACTGCCAAAATTCTATTGAATTAGTGAGTTTGTATGTATAAATATAACTTCGATTTTATAATTTGTTTATCGCGGCGTCTTATCGGTATCGTTGAGGCTGTGCCTCGACTACGTGCGTAGAGCGTAGATTCTAAATTCCTTAGAAGTGATCCGGAGGCTCGCCGCGGACGGCGCCTCGGCCGCAGTCCACGACTGACACAGGGTCATTTAGCTACTCGTAAATTCGTAATGATGTAAATTTTGTCCTACTCACATTGGCACATCACTGTGAGCTTTAAATGATAGAAACGTTTTTACATTTGGTCGATTTTGGTAAAAGTATTAAGGTCGCGGTGACGTTTTACCTAGTAACGTACCTACCTAAATAATAATTGTATTGTAAAAAGTACTTGTAATTGTGTAAGTTCTTGTAGTAAGATTTTTCAAATTATACAACATCGCGCGAAACAACTGAATGCCAGAGTTTTGTTTTATTTCGTAAGTAGTCCGAAAAGGAAGATGAAAATTAGAGAGAAAAATTCAATATCCTAATAATAATTGTAATGAAAGCGTATTTATTTCATGTTTTGGTGTTAGTATACCTAGAGGTTATTGGATGTTTGTAATTTGATTCCAATATTTTGATAGCCTTAAATATTATTATAATAAATAAAATATATTTAATATTGTTTGGATTTCTTACAACTGTTTACAAATTATTTATTTATTATTGTACCTATGTAGTATAAATTATATAATATTATTATCTTATTCCGCTTCTGTGTAAAAAGTTTCCATTTCCATGATATTTTATGAAAATATAATATGTATCAATTTAAATGTGCCAAACAGCTTGTTACTTAATAGATTAAGCTTAATTAATATCATTTTATCTATTTATTTATTGTATGCCAACTTTTGTTGTAAATACCTTCATTTAGTAAATTATTTTCTAATGACACAGCCACATTTATGTCTCAAATAATAGTTAGTTAATCGATTTTAACATAATATTGATAAAATAACATAACGATAAAGCTATATTCGAAAGTCCGTTGATCTAACAGAAACGTAACGAAAAACTAACCTTTGGGATCTAAAACCATGGCTTCAATTGAAATAATAAAATGAGCCATTTAAAATCTTCAAATTACTTTCAATTAATATAATTTTGCAGGATAGTTTAAAATACCTTTCTTCCGCTCTATTAATTCCAGACCTCAATAAAATAAAACAGGCCAAAAATAAATGTAAGTATTAATTTACATAATATTGTAATAAGTATTAAATAAAACAACGTATATTTTATTGGTCGCAAAAATATTATTTGATTGCGATAAATGTGTACCTTTAAATTTTTAGTTTAAATATATTTTGTTTAATTATGAAATAGGTATTTTAGCTATTATAGTTTTTGGTACAAAAAGCACCAAGAGTTTTATATAACTTAACAATTTTTTAAAACATTCAGTTTTATTAATTACTTTAGAGAACTGAGTCCATTGAGAAAACAAAAAATTACAGCTTTCATACTTTTCTAATTTTTGTGAAGTTC
The DNA here is from genome assembly GCF_905333055.1 of Maniola jurtina. Classification (NCBI taxonomy): domain Eukaryota; kingdom Metazoa; phylum Arthropoda; class Insecta; order Lepidoptera; family Nymphalidae; genus Maniola; species Maniola jurtina. The sequence continues at coordinate 3,575,343 of NC_060048.1, read as the reverse complement.
CACAAGGAATGCATAGACCGTAACTTTCTTCTAGCATAATATATTATTATTTATACATCTTCCATACTAGGTACTAATGTATACCTAGTGATTGTATAAAATTTGTCTTCTTTTGAATGTTAAATAACAGAAAAACAGAAATCGCTGTGTTAAAATTCACCCCTTTTGCAACGTTTATTAGTAAAACAGTATAATATTATGTTTTTGTTTTATATTATAAAATATGGATGATTATTTATGGCTATACTAACATATTTAGTCGACGTAAGGCCGATATTTATTTATCTTGACTGAAATTTTGCTTAAAAATCTCTGTAATAACAATTATATTGTACATTGAAGGTAGCCAATTCATTATTTAAATGCTTTTTAATGAGTTCTTTTCAAAGTACGATTGCAAGCTAGTTATGGCCAAATAATTGTGTAAAATTTTATAGTGAAATGCTGAAAGCGCAAACATTTTAGTTTATTTTTATAAATGGTGTTCCAATTAGATGTAAAAATAGATAAAAATAAAGCCATCGAGAATTTAGTGACCATTCGTGGATGTTCTCCTATCCAAGTTAATTACGATCTGGAGGGTTCTAACTCTATTTTCTATAAAGGATTTATAATATTTTATTTACATAGACAATAGAGCCTAAACCCTCTGAAAAAGTTAGTAGGGAACATATTCAAATGGTGTAATAGATATACTTAGGGCCTACGCGGACTGATGGGACGACACGGCAAGGAATGCCTCGGCATCCTGACGGCTTACTATGCCGTGGTACTCATATCCTTAGGCATACCGCAACGTCCTTAGACTAGACTTTCAGACTAGAACTAGAAAACAGAAAGGCAACCCTCCTAAGGATATTGCGGCATCGCAGTCTTCCTTCGGTATCCCGAAGGCTGCAGAAGCATTCCAAGGGATGTCAAAGCATTCCTAAGGCTACCGACATGGCGTACCTAAGCATACCACAGCTTTTTTTTGGACCCACGATGATTATCATCGCAATTTCAATTCTACTTTCACATTATTAAGTTATATTCCTATTCGTTGTCTATGAAAGTCACTTGCCGTATCGTGCGGGCAATGGGTGCAGGCCCTCAAACGTTGTAAGTTTTGTAAAAATCCATCTCACTATATACCATTTAAAATATTATACTCATTACGAATAATAACGCACAACCTTATTCAGTCCTAAAGTTAACTAAAATATTTGATGTATTTTTTTGTTACGAGTGAGAGTTAGCGGTGGCAGGCATAGGTATTATTTACCTATTACCTATATATTTTTGAAAATTTATTATAAAAATTTAATTCTTCACTCTGCATACGATATAGTTACGACTATTTCCAGAATTATACAAATGTACAGTATTGTAAAATGGCGAGAATATAATTAAGTTGAGTGACTTTACCTAATTTTTTAATTTTTGCTTGATTTTATTCTAGTGAAGTTTTGTCTACCTGTGTGCAGATTTGTACACGACTACCCAAAAAAGGTGTGTAATGTTTTTAGGGTTCATGTATGTAGAGGTATGTATGTGAGTTTCCTTCTACCATAACTTATAAATGTCCAAATATATTTGGATGTATGGGGTATCGTCATTTTTACATCATCCCGTGGATACTGGCTATATATAAATTTTCTGAAAAAAAATCGCTTCTAATATCTTAAATTATTTTGACTTCAAAATTACCAGGCCTGATGCATTGATTTTCGGAAACTTTTAAATTACTTCTTTATCTAGTACATATTAGAATATATTGTCTGGGACAGTCAAAGATTACTTGCACCTCTAATATCACTCGTAACAAATATAAATGTGGTCAATTAAATTAAACGTACCTATTTCATTTAATTAATATGTAATAAGTAGCTGCTTTTATTATTACATTTTTATTTAATGCTAGAAAGAATACCTATTGGTTTATTGCCAGATAATTCCAAATAGAAACATTAAAATAATATTAAACGCTTCAACGTTTTTTAATTTTAAATTTAACTGGTCTTGATAAAGTTAATTTTAATTGACCATATTATTATTAATTGATGTTCCACAAAGTAACATTTTATAAGAGCATTTTTAGTAATAGTTTGTATGCCTTACCAACAAGCGGCTCCTACAAAATATTTTGTTGTCCAATCTAGCGTTTAAGTACCAAAATAAAAGTTATTCAAAAGACATAGTTAGATGTACTTATGTAAGTTATTTATATATTGAGATTTGAGGGGGAAAAATGATTTAGTAAATAAATTTTTTCAACTTAGCAAATTGACGTTTACCTACTTACTTTTTGGTTTAACTTTTGTAGTAATTTTGTATCTCAGAAAAATATGTATTTTTTTCCGATTATGATATTTTCTCCTTAGATCTCTTGAGAAGCACACTATATTTTGTGTTATACCAGATAAATTGTTTATATTGTAACTGTCTTATTTATTTTATTTTATTCGTAGCGTTGTCGATGTTTAATTATATTATTATGTTATGATGTCATGTGGACCATTATTCGATGTTTTAGTAAGTAATATAAGCGCATGAATATTTTTTCTTAGTTTAAGAGGGCTCTCTCCGTCACTCGTTTCATACAATCGTAGTTCCAATTTCATTTGAATATTAAGCAACCAAAGTCCATGAAATTTTGCAGACATATTCTAGAAACTAATATCTTTGTCTGTGGTTTTCCAGATTTCTGTTAAAATATTCGGTTTCAAATTTAAAACTTATTTTAAAATTAATTAAAGGTAATTTTAAAACTACATATTTTTAGAAAAATCTAAAACACCACAGACACAGATATTAGTTTCTAGAATAATATGTCTGCAAAATTTCATGGACTTTGGTTGCTTAATATTCTTGAAATGAAATTGGAACTACGATTGTATGAAACGAGTGACGGAGAGAGCCCTGTTAAGGCAATTTTACAAAAAGCGGGGCGTTAAACTAAGTTAACTTTCGTACATTTTATTTATGTTATGTAATAAAACATCCTTATCTCAGCTTAAGAACCCGTACAGAGAAAAATTTCTAGTTCATACACTGTAATATATTACCACAAATAAAATAACTTTCAAAAGTTATATGGTACCTAGCACGATAATTTATTATAGTTAAACTATAATGCACTTATGATTTAAAATCTGCGGCATTAATATTTTCGTATCATATTATTATGAAAATGAATCAGCTACCGTAACGAGATTAGATCAGTATCATACTAATATTATAAAGGCGAAAGTTGTGTGTGTGTGTGTGTGTGTTTGTTACTCCTTCACGCAAAAACTACTGGATGGATTGGGCTGAAATTTAGAATGGAGATAGATTATACCTTGGATTTGCACATAGGCTACTTTTTATCCCGGAAAATCAAAGAGTTCCCACGGGATTTTAAAAAACCTACATCCACACGAACGAAGTCGCGGGCATCGGCTAGTTAGATATAATTTACATTACACATAATAATAACATATCCATAATTTTTATTTTATTTAATATCTTCCTCATACTTTCAGGTATTTTTTCTCTATTTTTTACATTTCATATTATAATATTATAGTTCATAATATACTATTGCTAAGAAGAGGTATACACTAAAACGCTCCGCTGCTGTATAAAAAAACGTTTAAAATGTTTTTTTCGTAAATGGAACTTGCCGCACTGACCATTAATTTATGTAAATAAAATTAGAAATGAATGAAGTATGTAGTCCGAGTACCTACTTATACCAAATTATGAACGTATTGTATACCGTATACACATATTAATGAAATTGATTATAGAAGAGAATATTATTGTGACTTTAAACTATTATAATAAAATTATATAGAAACATTGTGATTTCAAATTTTCAACTTCCGAAGTATTGTAAAATAACTTATTAAGATATTGTTGTCATGAATGTTATTTAAAAGGTAATTTTAAAATTTATACATGGAACTTAATGGAAAATATATTTATTTGTTGTATAAATTATGTTTTATTTTTTAGTTTTAATGAACCTAATAACTATTCCCAAAAATAGATTCTAAAAATAAGTTTTTGGAAAACAACGAAAAATTTATTGATACTTACAACTAAGTAGGTATGTTTATAATGAACTGTACGTTTGTGCTTTCAACGTCACAATGAGTTTCGATTAATAAAGAGTTGATGAAGATGGTCATCCAAGACCGTTTTATGGGCCAATATCATTAAGTTACAATCTTATATTATTAAGTGATTTTCATGAATATATAACGAAAATGATAAATTTTCACTCCCTTTAGTGAGAAATTTCCAAAATTTTTTTCTTAGTGAGTCTTTACTTCGTAAAATGGATCTACAAGTACCAATTTCAAGTTTCAGTCAGTCAGTCTGGAAAAGTCTTTTATATGTAATATACATACGTACCCAAAACAGCGAAACACTACACTACAGCAAATAGTACACAGATACACTATTCTAACAGTTATGATTAGATAAACCTACTCAACATATAAAAGTGTGTTTGTTTATAGTAAGAGCCAAAGAGCTTTCCAGAACAAACATTAAGGCACCTTTAAAATTCTTTCTACTTTCAAACGTTAGAGAATATCGCCTGAGGGAAATAAACAAGCTGTGAATACCTTTTTGTACGAAACTCATTTTAAAATCCAAATTTTCCAATTAAAGAGAAAATGAATACGAATAAATATTGAATGCTAAGTACGTAGTACGCACGTCGCGCACATTTGAAATAATTATGTTAAAAAAAAAATTATTATGTACTAAATTTATTACGTACTATATTAGAACACTAGCTGATTCCCGCAGCTTCGCCCGCGTGGATTGGTCAGATCCCCTGCAGCATCAGGATTGAGGAGTTGGACTCCAAATTTTTTATGAACAATGTCGCAAAGTTCCTCTATCGATTAAAAAAGAAATGACGCAAATCGGTTCAGAAATCTCGGAGATTTCGGTGTACATAGGTAGAAAAACACAACTCTCTTTTTGAAAGTCGGTTAAAAAAGTAGCCTATGTTACTCCCTGGTCAATTCTCTACTTGTCTGTGAAAATCCCGTCAAAATCGGTTCAGCCGTTCCCAAGATTAGCCTTTTCAAACAGACAGACAGACAGACAGACAGACAGACAGACAGACAAAAATTTTAAAAACGTGTGATTCAGTGTTGGTATCGTTCAAATAACCATATGAGCTTAATATGAGGTAGTTATTTCGAAATTACAGACAGACACTCCAATTTTATTTATTAGTATAGATGCTCCCTCTAATAATATTGCGTTTTTTATGTACAAATGCTATAAATACTTAAATATAAAAATTACAAATCAAAAATATCATAATATAACCACTGTAACGAGGCAAGGTACCCAGAACGCTGGCTGTGTTATTTTGTTGCATGGCTAGACTAGGTAATATGCTGACCGAGGTAACTGCCAGACCTCCAGACACTCGTAGTCTGAAGTCCACGTCTCGTCTCAGTCTCGTGAACGAGACGGGATGACAGGTCCTTAAATAAGGATCTGGCATCCTCGCTTCACGAATCCATGGTTTCCACCCCAAAAGGATTTGTAATTATATTATTTATTACTTATACATACTTTAACATAGCAATTCTTTATGGAAATAAAAAATCTCTTAAAAATTTATATTGAGTTTCATTTCACAAAAGCTGTTTTTCATAAAATTGAAAAGCAGGCGCTAAAAACAATAATTAAAAGTTACTCAAGTTATTTTTAACAATATGATTTCATTTATATATTCTCTGTTTACTCCGGAAGCTCATTTCGCGCAAATATATAGATGACTTCATAAAAATCGATGATCAAGGTGTCGATATACTTTCTTTTAGAGTTTTAAGTAAGTATAAGAATTTCTACAAGGGAAGAAAACTTTAAAAGGAATCTGATATACTAACTTTACATCAGGTGCCACTAAGCCGCGTTGAGTTGACATAGGTGAGTGCATTTCCATTATAACAGCGAGAAGGAAACGGGAAAGGTTATATGCAATAAGTTTTTATGATATCTTTGCTCAAAGTTCTAAAATTCTTTTCCTAGAATTGTTGTATTCATTTTAGGAATAACTTAAAACTACTATTTTCGCTTGAAATTATTCTACGTAAAAATGAAAATTAATTTTGCTTATTACAAGTTTTTAGGGCACAGGAAAGATATTCCACCTACATCGATAGTCGTAGTTTTTAATTCGTTAATAAACTTCAAACAAAATAAAGAGTCATTTCATTTCATTTCACTTCATTTCATTTCATTTTATTTCAAACCCTTATAGGAAAACGTGGGTGGAGTGTAACGAATTAATCCAGAAAAGAAAGATTACTCTCGTATTTATAATAATTACAGAGTAAGGGTATGGTACATGTTTATTTATACTATGATATGGAGAGCCTCGATAGTTCAACGGTTGAGGAGCGGACTGATTTCCGAAAGGTCGGCGGTTCAACTCCCACCCGTTGCACTATTGTCGTACCCACTCAAGCTTTGCGCTTGATTAAGGGGAAAGGGGAATATTAGTCATGATTAAAATGGCTAATATTCTTTTTAAAAAAATTAACCTTATAAACCTTATAATATATTTGGTGAAAGAATAGGTTTCTCCCAGCATTTTGTAGGGCATCATCGTTTCGTTTTACTTAGTATTACAGTGTCGCATTATGCGGATTTACATGGATAAACGGGGATAGGCGAGGAAAGAGAATAACTGTGTATAATAATATCACACTTAATCTCTGCGATAAATTTTATGTTCTCATATGACATATTTTTCCGTAAAGCGAGTAATTTCTCTCGGTAAAATATCGGACTTATCGTACTGCTTTACCTGGTACATTCTGTTGTCCTCATCCCAGTAAGAGCTCTAACACACTGAGACGCCATGGCGACGTCGCTGGCTACGTAGCCATGGCTATCTACCGTAGCCAAAAAAGTAGCACAGTAAACAGTACACAAGAGTAGCGATTACAAACAAAACGCGTCCGCCCTAGAGTTCAGTTGACTATTGAGTGAGGGAGGCGTAACTTACTTGTACACAAAATACGAGGGACTTGGCTACACGTCGCCAGGTAGTCAGAGTACCCAGTTTCCACATAGGGGCCGGTCGGTTGTGGCTACGCTTCCAAATTGTCAACGTCGCCAGACCATAGCCAAGTGAGTTAACTGTCATACATTTAAATATGAATTGTTTGGAGACGTAACGTCGAGGACGCCATGGCATCCCAATGTGTTAGCGCTCTAAATTCTCTCCGTAAAATGAAACACTTTTAAACAAAGACATAGTAAGCACCAAAATTAAGTACATGTTAAAATTTCATACGGTTAACAACGTTGTAACTACAGGGATCAGGTGAACTAAAAGCTAATATACACATCATAAAGCTAGTTTAGAATAATTAGAGCATGTGTTTTGTTACCTGTAGCGTTAAGCCGGGCACTCATATTATGCGATGTGAGCTTTAACCGTAAAAAGCCTAGTACACATTGGACCAAGCAATCGGCAAAAATATAGAATACCTATTATTATTATACATGATTCCTTGATTTACATTTGCTGAGTGCGCCCAAGGCTGGTCGGCCTGCCGAGTCTTCAAACAGACATTAATGAGCATTGAAGCAATTCGTAAGCAGCGTTTACACATTGACCAAAACTCGCCAAATTGTTGATGCATTTGACGATTCAAAACCTACTTGTAAAAGTTTAATTGAATAAAAAATACTTTGATTTTTTGATTTTGTCATTGATGATGGACCGACCGGTCCCAAGAGCCGGACTCCGTTGAGTACAAGCACCGGTTTGTACTTGTAGTAGGGATTATATTATTAGGAGATATATAAAACTTTTTTTTTTATATTAACGAACTAGCTGATGCCCGCAGCTTCGCCCGCGTGGATTTAGGTTTTTAAAAATCCCGTGGGAACTTTTGATTTCCCAGGACAAAAGTAGCCTTTCCGTAATAGCCCGTCCCCGCGATGCAATTTGTTTCCGTACCTACCACGTAAAACATTTAAACGGATGAAAATATTAGGTACACTCAATTATAAAACTTAAAGTTAGCCTTATCTAATTACTATACAAATCATGCCCGCGTGGAATGGTGCCAAGAATACTGGCTGCATTTCCACGCTGGACAGCCAGGCTGATCCGTTGCGCAAAAAATGAGCCAGATAAAACTTAGAAATTATCGAGCGTTCCCAAAATAGCGATCGCATTTGGTACTAGGATTAAGTCCCGGTAATCCGTACAAGCCACGATGTCAGATAACAGGACATCCCGTTTCCCCATAGCTTTTTCCGTAACATATACGAGAACCTAATATTTTTGCGGGTCGCTTTGCTCCCAACACAAAGCAATTAATCCGAAAGATAAGAGCAAGATCAATTTCGGACCCAAACATTCCTAATCCCGTAACTTTGATAAGGAACTTGATAACTATAATAATAATTATTAAGCACAAAAAAGACTACTCTAAATATTTGGAAAACTCGTATAACGAATTTTACTTTGCATGGATAATTCTGTATTAGTTGTAACCTTTTGGGAATCTACTTAAGCGAGACTCATCAATCTTCTTCACCGTGGATTAAGACGAGATTCCTCGGTACCATAGTAATAGGTACCTACTATAATATTTTACTATACCAACTTACTTAGGTATATTAATTCCAGAAAACCAGTTATTAAAACTTGGTATATGGACGTATTATGAGTATTAATACACTAATATCGTGGTCCGAGCCACAATCCCTTAATCTTTTAACCCCAGAATGGATAATAAATTAGATATTGTGGTTCTTTCAGAGATTGTGAGTAAAATATAATTCCAAGGAGCAAAGTTTATTTACAAAACTAGCTGATGTCCGCGACTTCATTCGCGTGGATGTAGGTTTTTCTAAATCCGGTGGGAACTCTATGATTTTCCGGGACAAAAAGTAGCCTATGTGCTAATCCAGGGTATAATTAATCTATCTCCATTCCAAATTTCAAGCAAATACGTCCAGTAATTTTTGCGTGAAGGAGTAACAAACATACACACACACACAGTGTGCGGGAGGTCTGAGGTTCGATCCCGGGCACGCTCCTCTAACTTTTCAGCGTTGCCTATGTGTGTTTTGAAGCAATTAAATGTAATTTGCTTTAAGAGGGCTCTCTCCGTCACTCGTTTCCACTCGTTTCATACAATCGTAGTTCCAATTTCATTTGAATATTAAGCAACCTAAGTCCATGAAATTTTCAGACATATTCTACAAACTAATATTTATGTCTGTGGTTTTCCAGATTTCTGTTAAAATATTCGGTTTCAAAGTTACGCGGTCTTAAAATTTTCATACAAATCTTGGAGCCCCTGTAATTTTAAAACTACATATTTTTAGAAAAATCTAAAACACCACAGACACAGATATTAGTTTCTAGAATATGTCTGCAAAATTTCATGGACTTTGCTTGCTTAATATTCAAATGAAATTGGAACTACGATTGTATGAAACGAGTGGAAACGAGTGACGGAGAGAGCCCTGTTAACGGTGAAAAAAAAAAACATCGTGAGGCAACCTGCATGCCTGAGAACTCTGCATTATGTTCTCGAATGGTGTGTGAAGTATGCCAATCCCCACTTGGCCAGCAGTCTGGTGGACTATTGCCATACTCATCTTATTCTGTGAGGAGACCAGTACTCAGTAGTGAGCCAGCGATGGAAGTATTTAAAATAATGTTTAAAAGCTATCATCCTATCGTTATTCGAATGGTCCTAAAATGTATCTTTTCCCAGAGATTTGTCCATCGATGGATTTGTCAGGTTATTGATAAAACCTTCAATGTTTGTTTAGAATCAGAGAATCTAGAGATTAGCGCTTTCAGATAGACATACACGCAGTGCGGTTTTTACTTTGCGCGACTAAATGACAAAAACAGATATATAAGACAATTTTACTCTCCCAGAAATAAAACCGTAGATTCCCTTGTAGATTCATATTTCCGAGATTAAAAATATGAAATCAAAGAATTGTCTTTGTACCGCGGATCCGATTAGCGAGCCTTTTACGTTTTAAGCAGCTAAAGTGCTTTAAATCGGACTTGAGTCGGTTTAATTAAAAACGAGAATATTGAGAAATGAAAAATTTCGAATGGATTTAAAAAGTCTCCGAAGCGCTATATTCTTAACTTTTTAACTCTATCTAGAGAACTAATAACGACCGGGACTTTCCTTTGATTTGAATTTTCATATTTACAGAATTAAATTGGCTAAATGGCCCTGGTCACAGAATAAGTATTACAATATAAATATTCTTTATTTGATTTGATTTGATTTATTTAAAAATAATAATATCTCAGCATGCTTACAGTGAAACCAAAACGCATACTAAGTCAGACGTTACAATACATACATATTTTGTTAAATTCGGAGATACTAATGCTAAAAATATCTAAATTTTTGGTGCTGAGCAATCAGATCGTTGAGTAAGGTAAGTGCTCGTAAGGTTGGCGCATTTTGGACAAAAATTGTCCTCGTTGTTGCCAGATGAAAAAAGGGCAGGCGTCTGCACGAACGAACAGCCCTATCCGGCGCCCTCACCTCCAATGCACATCTACACAGGGTATCAGCTTTATCAACCTTGTTTCGGAGTAAAAGGGAGTGGAACAGAGTAGCCCTGGTTCTCCTTGTCTGCAAAGTATCCAACCCTACCATACCCGATACAATAAAGACGGACACAGGTACGGATAATTCCGTAAATTTTTTTATACAAATTGCGAGCAAATTTACGCTGTACTTTCTCTATAGCTAGAGTATAATTTGCGTGTGGTGGACTCCACACTACAGAATTATACTTGAGCTTACTACGTACGATTATTGATCATAGATATGTAATTGATACGTTTATTGATTTACAAAAACGTATTAATACTTAACAGACTAAAATTACTTTAATAGTATGTCGGTAGGCAAAGGCCCAGCAGTCTTACTTACCTATACTACTATGTATTCTAATCTATTACTAACAGTTTTATGATCATGGAAAATATTGTGAAACTCAGAATATATAGGTAAATCGAACTACAAATTTTTACTGTCAAAGTTTTCGCAATAAAACTTCTTCCGGGTTCGCAGTCGTTATGTATAAGTTTATTTGCCATTACTGATGCGAAAATATCTCTACTATAATATGTATACTGTATTTCGTCAATTCTATAATACTATCGTACCTCCATCGAACTATTTCATCTCGTTCCGTACCCATGAAGGAAAATAGGAACCTATAGAGGATCACTTTGTAGTATGTCTGTCTGTCTGTTTAACAAAAGTGATTTATACCGTTTTACTCTTCTGTAGTACAGAACCATTGGTGCGCGAGTCCAACTCGCTCTTGGCTGGTTTTTTCTTGAAGGAATGAACGAAACATTTTTCTTATATCGAATACGTGCATGAATGCCACTGATATGGGATTCGATAAGAAAAATACATATATATGGGCCCAAACTGTATTAGGGATGAGATCTTTACTTAAATTAGTTAAGTGCTTCGAAATTGGATCCTAAATTGATATCGAAAGTGAATCACTCATGCCAATATCTTAAATTTTTACACACATTTCTGTAAAACCAATTAAGGGGTTTTTGGAAAATCTAGGATATTATGGGTATTTGTCACAATTTGAAACTTGGCTAACCGCTCTTTCCACAGTCCACGACAGTTAAGGAACTTCTAACAAAACCTCGAGACTTCGACGTCACTGGCAGGCGTCAAATGTCAGTACATTTGACGCACGCATTTGTCAGGTAGCCCTAAAGTATGCCTATTTTTCTTTGATCTCTTTTTTTTTTTTTTTTCTTTAAATCTGGCTTTACTCTGATTAGCCAATGTCAAGTTTGTGATATCTTCAAGTTATTGAATTTATACAAGTATGGACTCCGTGTGCGCCGGCGCCCGCCGACACACCCGCGGCGCCCCTCTAGAGCGCTTCCCATTCAGTTCCACCACCAAAAAACACCAACTAACACAAAAACCAGCCACTCTTAACAAAAAAACACTCCAAACAAGCACAGCACACGCGCCAGCAGACGCCATCGCAGACGAAGTCCTTCTTTGATCTCACGTCACCATTACCTAATATTTGACATACCGTCGATTCAGAATCAAACCGAGAGTTCCCTCACTCTAGTTCACTCTGCTCTTACTATATTAAATACGCTATCAAAATATTAAAACGTCAACTCATTTTCATCATCATCAACCTATCGCCAGCTCACTACTAACCACAGTTTTCCTCATCTCCTGTCAGAATGAGAATCGTTTGACCATATTCTACCACGCTGACCAAGTGAAATTGGCAGAGTCACACACCTTTGAGAAGTTATGGAAAACTCTCAGGCAGGTTTCCTCACGATGTCTTCCTTCACCATTAAAGCAAGTGATATTATGTAATTGCTCTGAAATGTTAAAATGCGTGCCCGGGAACGAACCTCCGACGTTCCGAATGTAAGGCCTAAATCTTTTACCACTGGGATAACACCCCTGTTTTATATTTTATATCCATCATTTCATAGTAATTTATATCGACAAGCCGATATTATGGATCGAACTCTGGACCCAGTGGCGTGCAGCTCATAGAGGTATAAAAGCACTGCCTACCCTAGTTGTACTAAAGCAACACTTATTTTCCACTAGATGATGCCCGCAGCTTCGCCCGCGTGGATTGGTCAGATCTCCTGCAGCATCAGGATTGAGGAGTTGAAATCCAAATTTTTTATAGCACAATGTCGCAAAATTCCCTTAACAATTAAAAAAAAATTACGCAAATCGGTTCAGAAATCTCGGAGATATCAGTGTACATAGGTAGAAAAACCTAACTTAGTTTTTCAAAGTCGGTTAAAAAAGTAGCCTATGCTACTCCTTGGTTAATCCTCTACTTGTCTGTGAAAGTCCCGTCAAAATAGGTTTAGCCATTCCGAAGATTAGCACGTTCAAACAGACCTGGCACTTCAATTTTATTTATTAGTATAGATTATGACCTGCCAGAAAATAAGTTCATACCTTAATACTTACCCTGGCTTTAAACACTGTGCACGCCACTGCCTGGAACCATGGACTAGAAGGTCGGTGCGACGTATTAACCACTAAGCTATCACGGCTTATTTCCATAGGTAGATATTAGATACCTAATTGCTCACGTAGACACACAATAGGTATATTACACGGATTATGGATCGTATTGTATGATAATTGAACCAAAGCTGTACGCATGTACCTAGGTATATACTATATCAAACGTAGCAGACTAGCGTGCATGATTGATAAATTATAATTCAGATATATTATTGCAGGTGGAGCGAGTTAAGCCGAGCTATTCCAAATAGAACCTAGCTATTGAGCTGTTTACGAAATAAACTCTATAAGTTCCATTTCCTGTGAGATGCATTTCATTTCATTTATTTATTATCTTTCATGCACATTTGATGGTAGGTGCATTGCGAATACAATTTGTTGTAGCTTTGTAGCTTTGTATGATATATTTTTTTTAAATACAATTAATATTAGAATTAAAATGACCAAAGTAACATTACTGAATACAATATTACTTAATATTACATACCTACTATGAATTTTGCATGCTACTTAAATTATTCCAATTATATTTCAATAAAGTTACAGAATATACATTAAAATTTATTATAAAGCAAAATATAAGATTAAAATAAGGTCAAGCATCATTATTATCGTCATTACATACTATCATAGGTCTCTTCTCTTGTAAGGGCTTCCATTAGTCACGCCACGGTCTTGCGTCGCCTGAATCCAGCAGCTTCCTACTGAGGGGTCTTCCAACGTAGTGCTTTCCGGTACGAGGTCACCTCTCCAATACTTTGGGACCCCTAAGTCTATCGATTTTTCGAACTATGTACCCTGCCCATTGCAAGCCAAAAAACTCAAATGACATTACGTAGTATCTCAAAAATAAATCCATTATAATGCACACTTTGATCGTTTGTCCTCGTCGTTCAATCTACCAAGTCTCAGAGAGCTTTACATGAGAATATTCTAGATCATTAATAACCACGCTTCGCGAATGTTCATGATATTAAGCGTCCGGAAAACTGATCATTCATTGCGACGCTCTAAAACGAATAATATACTTCAGGATGTTGTATAAAGCTCCTTATATTATTATACTCTAAGACTGTATACTATTTTAAAAAGAATTTACTGTAGTATGCTCAAGTATGGAGTAGATAAACTAAAGTCCAGACTATGTCCAGCAAAATATTCGATCTACCTCAACATGGCACGTACCTACCTACTCGTAACATCAAGTTTGCATTTTTACTGTTTGCAGACATTTTGTATAGTAAAAGAAGGGGCTGCAAACGATTATTTTTCTTTTATCTCTACTAAAACATTATAGAACTAGATGAGAAACTAGCTGAACCGCCCCAGCTTCGCTTAAGTACTGACAATTCTTTCTTACTGAGGGTCTAGAGAAAACTGCACTCACGAGCACGACGCGCGCTGCGTCTCATCGCATCTGAAAATGTCGCCTGACACGCCACTATTTCATATTAAATGTCTAAAGGTCGTAGTCAATTTACACGACTCCGCTCCCACCCAGTATCCAACCAAAGTATGAGCATTCAAATATGAACTTAACATCGTGCTCTGGAGATGCACTTTACAGTAACAACAACAAAATAGCAGACAGCGCGCGGTAAGCCTAATTGCCGCAACCTTGCCACTGCCCACTCAATAGTTGACCTCTTGCGTACCGCACACTGCAAACACAGCTTGTAAAGCTTGCATAGGGCGTCTGCTCGCTTGAAGCGTGCTAACGTTCGATGTACAAGCGTAGGTGTAGGGAGGCCGGCCGTCGCGTCTCCTGCGCCCGCCCGGCGTGCTAGAGGGCTGTAGGCGTAGGGGAAGCGACTAACCTGCTAGCTGCAAGTGCAGGGACAGCGAGTGGCCTGCTAGTTGTACAGATGGTGTTGTGCAGGAGCTGTGTTGCAGCGGTGTCGTGGAAGTGGACTACGATCTTTAAGAGGGCTCTCTCACTCGTTTCATACCATTGCATACAATCGTAGTTCCAATTTCATTTGAATATTATTCGGTTTCAAAGTTACGCGGTCTTAAAATTTTCATACAAATCTTTGAGCCCCTGTAATTTTAAAACTACATATTTTTAGAAAAATCTAAAACACCACAGACACAGATATTAGTTTCTAGAATATGTCTGCAAAATTTCATGGACTTTAGTTGCTTAATATTCAAATGAAATTGGAACTACGATTGTATGAAATGGTATGAAACGAGTGACGGAGAGAGCCCTGTTAAGGTGCGCTCGGTTGCATCCAGATTAAGAACTCGGTTACACCACAATATTAAAGAGCCGCCTGTCACACAGCAATTGTGTGTATGTTATTATAAAATATTGCAATATTTTAATATTTAAATATTGTAATATTTTGTGAACTAATATTGCAATATTAGACAGTCAAACGTGTGAACGTTCTTGTCGCTGAGAAACTGGGAACTGCACTCAGCTGTGTCAACAGAACGTTCGTGCGCTCCATCGCACCACATTACTGTCACGCCGCTATTTCATTTTAAATTCTATTAAAAGCTTCCTTCGTTAGGTGCCATGTGTGTCCGGACCTCCACCCCGTATAGAAGATAAACCCCGTATCTATACCCCGTATAGATCGAAGAAATCATAGCAGCGAACGAGCAAAATAGGCGGCCCGCCTGTATATTATAAAATACCTATATGTATATATCCTGCTTTTTGAACACTTACAGTTGAATTATTCAGTTAGTTCTGAATATAAAACTTCTTTGTAATATTATGCACTAAATAGGTTATTCTGAGCAAAAATTGATGTATGGTGCAACTCGTTTTTACTTAGGTAAAACTTAATAAGTGTCATCCTTATTTTAATAGCTTCACAGATATGATTTTTGTTTGAAATAGCCCTTTTATATTTATTAATTTTATAGTTCTATTGTTATTATTAAATCTAATACTACTTATATAGGTTAAGATCCATTAATATTGTTTTCCAAATTAATAAAGTCTTAGGCAGTAAATTTTTAACCGTCTTCCAAAAAGGAGGTGGTTCTCAATTCGGCCCGTATATTGTTTTTTTAGAATATTACATTTACCGATAAACTAAGCCTTAGCCCGTAGGTATTTCTAACCTTTTCTATGAGTACACACTCCACACCTTATCTAACCCACATTTTATTAACCACATAAAGTACTCAATAGCCACACTAATGAAAACTGCTTCAACGGTGCCATAATATTATACATTTCCATGGCACATAATCATGAGTTTGGTATCGTGTTTATGACTTCATCGTATACGGTTACGTTAGGTAATAAGACGCTAAACATGAAACACGACTGAAGCAGTTGTGAGAACTTATGTTTACAGAGAAATTTTATGATGATTACTTTCGCCTAACATATTGTTGACTTTTTCTGATGACTCGATTGGGCTGAGACTTAGGAGCGTACTTTGGCTTTGCTCTTACTTTAAAATAACTTCTGATAAAACATAAAACTCCCTCGTTTGAACTCTGTGAAGTCAGAACTAACTCAGACTAAAATCTATAGAGCGTACTTAAGAGTTTGCTCAGACTTCAGACACTGTTCAAACGAGATAAACTCTTTTTAACTAAATCTTAAGTCTGAGAAAAATCAAAATACGAAAAAATATAATTAATTTTCCGTAATCTGTAGGTAGGTACAAGTTATTTAACGACGTTGTAAATTCAATAAAGACTATACATTTTTTTGACAAATGGCAATGTTGCTCGAAACTCGAAATCGAAAAATTTCAACAGGATCATTGATTATAATATTATTAATTTCAGCCGTATCTACATAAAGTATATTTATTTAATACTCAAGAGGATTGGCGGATTTAAAAAGCACCCTTGTCAAAGAAGATGACCACGATAAATTCCTCCGCCTATTTCATAAACTTAAGTAGGTAAATAGGTAGCTAAGGTATATCCACTTGAGACTGAGATATCGTTCTCTATCCTATATCCAAGTCCGTAGAAAAGTGCTGTCAGTCAACAGTTTAGTCCATCCTTTGTCTTCCGCCTTTATTGCGACGTCTCCAAGGGGCAATAAAGAATTATATTGGCGTTCCTTCCTACAGGACACTACGCCTCTACTCGTCCACGGTCATAACTCACGCTACTAAAATTATTGCTTTATTCACAGCTTATAAAATGTTTTATTTTAACACTGGATGTATCATGGCAAGAATTAAATCTCTAAACCATCCATTTTCCATACTATATTACAAATGCGAAAGTGTTTCCGTTTGTCTATCTTTCTGCTAGCTTTTCACGGCCCATCCGTTTAGCCGATTTTGACGAAAATAGGTATTTTTTTTACAGAGATAGTTAGTGTCCCATTGCTGTTGGATAAAAGCCGCCGTTACTTTGCGGAACTCCATGATTTACTAGATAATATTATGCACCACCCGCCCTGTTGTACTACTACAATTATTGCAAAGAATTTTGTGTAGTGTTGCCAGTTAATAGTATCTTATATTGCTTGCTTTTTCTGCTTACTTAGTAGTGGAATGGGGAGCGGTGCATATCACATGCTGTACGTTATGTACGTTAATCTGTATGGTACCATACAGATTTGTCTGTTTTGGCAGATTATAGCGAATTAAGCTTGTGGTTCCTAGTACAAATCAATGCCTCCTTTCAGCTTAAGGTCAAAAGGTCGAAACAATTAGACACAGCTATCAATCGATGGAGCATTTCCAGCTATTTATCACCCGTTAATCCCCTGTTGACATGTCCCGAACAGCCCCGGGGGGTACAGAAGAGTAATATTTAGTCGTTTCTCAACGCCATGGCCCTTCCCGGTCGTAAGTCACGGTGATAAATTATCGACTGGAGACTAGAGACTACAAGTAGGTATTACATTTGTTGTCCTGACACATTATTGTGTGCTTTTCTCTGACTACATTAAATTACATTCATACTGTTTTATTATAGAGTAAGTACAGTCAAAGACCGTAAGTCGTGTAGCACTTTAGTGATCATATTCGCGTGGCATGGTTCATAGAAAAAGGTCATAAGTGTGACAGGTTCTTGTTGCAAAAGTTTCGCGGAATTGCTACTCGAATTCTGAGTCCCACCGTACCTATTCCCGGACCTGCAAGAGCAGTGTTCATCGACCTAGATGGACAGATGATATCAAACGACTCACAGGGAGTTGCTGATGGATTCAGGCGGGGTGCAAAGATCGTAGGGTTCACTCTGACATATTAGGTCCCTTGTAGGGACTTTTACCCTGCAAGTGACCTAATAATATGTCAGAGTAAATTAGAGTAAGAAACTCTCTGCATTTGATCCTGAATCAATGACAATGTCAAATATAAGGGCCCTATGGGTGACGTGAAGGCAAAGAAAAATAGGCTACCTAGCGTCAAAGTAACTAACCTAACTGTCGTGAACTGTGCCTATGTCCAGCAGTGGACGTCTATCTCAATATGTCTAATTAATGCTCTTTGGAGGCGTCGCGAGCGCCCTCTACCCTGCGCCTGTATGCGCTGCGCATCCTACACCATAGGTACGAGTATCGTCAGCACCGAATGAACAAAAACCAAAAACGGAACGTTTTTATAGTTACGAGAGCATATCGTACTCTACACACCTGACAAAGGCCCCGCCAACTGAGATAGGAAGATAACATAAAACGGGAAAATAAAATATGGGGACTCGTTATGGACGAGTTATGCAATAATAAATGATTGTTTGTTTATCTGGGCCCTTACTCATAACATTCAAGTCGTATATGGTCCATGCGAGCATCAGTAAATTTCACCTATTAGGATTCATGAAAGACTGACTGACGAAGAAAAAATTATACAAATATTTGTCATGCAAACATCAGTCATCAGCATAGAAGTAAAAAGTAATAATTCTTATCATCAGTCATCACATTAGGCCCATAGCACACAAGATGATTGTAACATCAGCGAACGGCGTTTAGTTGCTTTTCCGAAGCTCGATGCGGCGATTTAACGGTTCACATCAGGAAATACTTACTCCAAAATATTTCGCCCTTTGACGTAACGTTTTCCGATAAGTTGATTTTTTCTTTGAAATAGAAGAAACTGCAAGACCTAGTAGATATTGATTTCCGTATTATTATTTTGTAAGCATCTAGAATGTGGTGCAACCAACGATCGTTTTCGCGCTCGCTGCGCTCGTATTTATGGTTCTTTGGTGATTACTATTTAAAGACATTGACTATAAAAAAAAAACGAAAGATTTAGAAATTAGTCCTAGCCTGATGCGGCGTCCATATAATATTATTAACAAAGGGTAAACTCCCGTTTATCGTCGAGCCCGGTTTTAATTCGATTCCCTTTAGCGCTTAGTGACGCGATCGGGATGTCAGGGAAAATTAATTATAACTTAAAATAGGTTAAGCGAATAGGTCATAGTGTATAAAATTGCCGCTTAGGAATTGCACAACTTTAGGATTAAAACAAGTGTAAATTAAAAATTTATAGCACCCCCGAAAAGTGAAGGTTACAGTAACTAGAAAACAGCTGATAACTTTCAAACGGCTGAACCGATTTTCTTGGATTATAGCTAAGAACACTCTCGATCAAGCCACCTTTCAAACAAAAAAAAAACTAAATTAAAATCGGTTCGTTAGTTTAGAAGCTACGATACCACAGACAGATACACAGATACATACGTCAAACTTATAACACCCCTCTTTTTGGGTCGGGGGTTAAAAAACCAGTCTTACATAAAGAATATCTAACGAAGCATCATATGTTTTTTTTATGCAGGATAGATTGAGCTTGACAACTACCATGCCTTGTCTAGAAGATGCCTATTTACTCTTGTTTTGATACTCTTGTCTTGTTTACCTAGAAAAAGCCTATTCACTGTTGTTTCAAAGATACCCGAGTTACAATTATTGGTAGGAATAGGAAACATATCTACCCTAATCGCGGAAGAGTATATTTTCCAAAACTTAGCCATGCGTATAAGGAATGATGACGCAAAACATTGCGTGCATGTAGATGGAATGTCGACGACATAATGATGGAAACTCGTCCGACTTCATGCGGTACATGGCGCGGTGGTAAAAAGGTGAAGGAGGGGCATGAGTGAAAAGTTCCTGACCACTCTCTCCGAAATATATCTAAAACCCTTACAGGGGTGATCGAGGCTTTGAGGTTTCACCAGTGAAGTCTTCACCTATGAGTCCCCTAGCTCGATGCCCTACGACATCTAGAGCCACTAGTTGGTACTTAACGGAGTCATCATACAGCAGTAAGTCCCTACTCCATGCTTGACCTGACTTGTGCTTGATTGGTACGTTTCTAGTAAATAAATTAGTTGGTGCGGCGTGAAGTACTTGTTCAAAAACTTTGGTCTTCAGAGCCAGAGACTAAAGGATCTTGGTAATGTGTGGTGGTGGTTAATAAGTAGGTAAACTAGTTTATCTGAAGAAATCACAGTCTGTTGGTATTCAATAAATGACCACAAGCCGTCAAATCCCCGATTAATTATCCAGTTAACAGCATCAATCAGCTAATGGGAATTTTATATCGCGGTCAGAAACGTAAACGGAACACATTTATTCCATTTTAAACTCTATTTGCATATTGATAAGGTTCAGTTAGGGTATAGAACCTCAGTTTTATGGATAACAAAACGTAATGGTAGGAGTGTAATTAGCAGAAAGAGCACTGTAGCACTAACCGAGTTTACTGTTGCTTGGGATGAAGTTAAACAAAAATAATAAATGTTATGTAGTATATTCTTATATTTATATCAAATAATGGATACCTAGTAAAATAGCCAAGGAACTGACGGTGTTGTTGGCAGCCCTAGGACTCCTAGGTTGCAAAACGCAGGCAAAGCAGGCAGGCATTACAGATCAGGTAAAAAGTAATAAATAACCCAGATTTTTGTTATCATTTGTACATAAAAGGTCACGGGCAAGTATCTTACAAATTAAGCAGAAAAACTGCAAACGTATGAAAATCTGGTAAATGAATGAATTTGCATGTTTCAAGTCGTTAATCATAATTTACGAGATGGCTAAAATTTTATTATAACATCAGAAGTTATTAATTTTAGGCTTTCAGCAAATTACGGGTATACCTACCAACTTAACGTTACCACTAGCAACACAAATTAATTATTATTTATTATTAGACATTGATTTAGAATTTTACAGATTACTTAGGCAGAAAAACTGGTCAAGCTAGGTAGGGGTTCTTTGAAGCCGATTTTTCAATTGTCAAATAACTTTTATCTAAGGAATAAATTTCAGGCTTTGACAGTTATTCTATACGAAATCGGTCAACACGTCAAATTAATTCATGAGTTAAAGTTTATCCAGCGATCGAAAAATTATCTCTTAAAAAGTTAAATTTAAACTTTGTAAGCTCTAATAATTCATTTTAAATAATTGTGTAATACAGACACATGGGATTTACTATGGAAGTTTTACACTTTTAAGTACACTTTTTTTACTAAATGGGACACTTTTTTTATTAAATTATGGGACTAAAAAAAATTTTTTATTTTAATACCTACAGCAATTTGAAATGAAAATCTTATGCGTATATTTTTTTATATCAATGAATAGTGACGAAGTGAATGAACCAGAAGGGGATTTATTAAAAACGCATCCCTAATGGTTTCTACGCGCAATGCGGAAAGGTTGTGCTACGTGCGTAGCATAATTTAAAATTCCCACAGTTTCAACTCATCTATAATCCATTTGTTTTGCCTGTCTGTAGTTTTCCAAAGCAATCAATCAAAATGAAAAATCGATAACATTCGGTGCACGAGTTGTCATATTTATAATAACTCTGAACATTATGAACCTAACGGATATCTAACCTTCTTTTCAACAAGAAAACTAGAAAAGAGCTGATAACTCTTAAACGGCTGAACCAATTTTTTTGGATTATAGCTAAGAACACTCTTGATCAAGCCACCTTTCAAACAAAAAAAAGTAAATTAAAATCGGTTCATTCGTTTAGGCGCTACGATGCCACAGACAGATACACAGAAACACAGATACACAGATACACAGATACACAGATACACAGATACACAGATACACAGACACACAGATACACAGATACACACGTCAAACTTATAACTCCCCTCTTTTTGGGTCGGGGGTTAAAAAAGAGGATAGATACATGATACTGGTAGTGCATACGTGACTCGAATCCACAACAGCATCCCTAGACAGCTTAGCTGTGTGAATTTCTATAAGTGAACCTCTAGGATTGTGTATCATGGACTTCCACAAACTGGTGCCTGCTAGGTGATGCGCTAACTCAGTGCTACCGAGGTTCGTTGGTCAGCTAACTCAATGCCACCGAGGTTGGTTGGTTCCACATTGCTGCTTCACTGGGTGATGTTAAAATATTGTTTCGTAGAAAACCTTCAATGGATTAAAAAATGAGCTCGGTGGCTAACATTCATCACTGAGTTAACGAATCACCCCGCTGCTTCCACTGCTGCTATGGATGACACCCAATATTATAAATGTGGAAGTTAGGTTTTTAAAAATGTGTAGGTACAAAAATCTTTTAAATTGGTTGATTAGTCTGCAAGATAATCGTAAACATACTTACATGCATATAGGTACATTACATACACACGGGTCAAATACACAACCTACTTTTTGAAGTCCGTTAAAAATCTCCTGGGAACTCTTTGATTTCCCGGGTTAAAGTCACTGGAATTAATGACCCGACTATGAAAGTTCTATTACTGGAAACTATTATTGCCGAGTGTTATATAAACGAATGCGATAGAGTTCTGTCTGATAGCTTTTCAAAGCCCAACTGTTTAATCGATTTTGACGAAATTTGATATGGAGATAGCATGCATTCTAGGAAAGGATATGGGTTTTTCATTTCGGAAACATAGACTTTAATCCAAGCACGGAAACTCAAAAAGTTCCCACGGGATTTTTAAAAACACAAATTCACATGACGATCATCATCTATAGGTTATAATAAATTTTGTCATATGGATGAAGTGGCGGGCAAAGGCTAGTTTTTTCTAAATAATAAAGACAGAGAACTAGAGTTTTGTT
This sequence comes from Maniola jurtina, assembly GCF_905333055.1. Lineage (NCBI taxonomy): Eukaryota > Metazoa > Arthropoda > Insecta > Lepidoptera > Nymphalidae > Maniola > Maniola jurtina. The sequence goes on along the minus strand of NC_060048.1, from coordinate 3,552,240 downwards.
TAAAAAATAAAGGTATCATAAAGTTATGAAGCTTTGAAGCTTTGACCGTTTACTGAAAACTAAATTTTGTACGAATCCGGAACGTTAGCCAGCAATCCCCTTGACCTACTTATGTAGCTTTGAATTCGACCCGGAACACAAAACGAGCTATCTACGGACGATCAACTAGTGGTTGGTGAAGTAATATGGGCTTTGGGTACGAAAACATATAGGTAACATCGGTTAGACAGGTTATATGTCTGGTATGTTATATCTTAGGTATATAATAATAGTAATATCCAATGTTCTCCAGCGTGATCAACTCCCGCACTATGTCAAAGTGGGAGGTTGCGTCATTGTCTTCCTACCTAAGTATTGAAATGGGACATAATCTCCACATCTTGGGAAGAGCATGGTTCACTTAACTATAGCAGAAAAAAATAACACGTCACCTATTAGCATGTCGAATGAGTCGCAGCGGTGACGCGAACCCATAAATTTTGCCCCTATCAATGTTACAGTAATAACTAGAAAAGCGCTGATAATTTTCAAACGGCTGAACCGATTTTCTTGGATTATAGCTAAGAACACTCTCGATCAAGCCACCTTTCAAGCGAAAAAATCTAAATTAAAATAGGTTCATTAGTTTAGGAGCCACGATGCCACAGACAAATACACAGATACACACGTCAAACTTATAACACCCCCCTTTTTGGGTCGGGGGTTAAAAAGTACTTGGCGTAAAATCTTCATTTTTTAATATATTCATGTAAGCCGTGACAGGAGATCAATTGATTAGATCTTCAGTTTGATTCGTTTTGCCATACCTAAACTATACAAGTATGGACCCCGTTTGTGCCGGCGCCCGCCGACATACGCACGGCACCCCCTTAGAGCGGTTCCCAGTCAGTTTTAACAAAAAAAAACACTCCAAAAAGGCAGAGCACGCCCGCCAGCTACTACCTGCCACTTCAGCTTCGTAACTCATTTAACTCATTGCGGTTCACATATGGATCTCTCATTTGATCACATACAGAAACTCCAAACACAGCTTTGTCCATTGCGCGCTGAGTAACTGAGCTTTCTTATGAAACCCATAGCAACCATGTCTCGAATACATATTTCAATGCTGGCAATACGCACTGTTCGAAGACTTTGGTCTTCAAGCACTGAGGAATTTTGGACGAGAAGATATCTTGAAAATATAAATAATATGGAACTTGTAAAATAAAAAGGAGCATTATTATGTACTAACATCGAAAAAGTGTTCTCAACTTTATATTATGCTTCGCAGCTTCTTTCTTTGCGATTTGGTTTACATATTGTAGAACGCGTCCCACGCATCAGCCTAGCACGGATTTTTAGATCTTTTTTGACTTTGAAATTGGCAACACTGCCCACCCGCATCCAATCCCCCACCAGCGCCCTCCCACCACAGCTCGGACCACTTCACGGCCGGCTTGTCATTACGTGTTTCCGTGCCGAAGCCTACGCACGTCACAGAAACCCGCGCGAAATATTATTAAAATCATCGTTCTGAACATGGGGAAGAAGAGGAAAAATGAGGACCCAGAGGAAAGAATCAGGAGAATAAGGAGGCTAAATGAAAAACGCCAAAGAAAACGAGAACACAAATCGTAAGTAGAATCCATTTTATTAAAATTAAACCGATACAAAAGTATAACTTTAAAGAAGACTTCGTTCTTTCAAATATTCATAATAAATACCTGGATTGTATACATCAAGCTTACGACAGTGATGCGTATTTGCCAAATTCTGGGCTCTTACCATCAAACAAAAATAAATAGCGAATAGCTATATTGTGGGCTATTTCAATTTTATTTTAACCAGTGATAGATACTTTTGACGATTCAAAAGAATCTTTTAAACAAATATTCATGATGAATAGCTGGAGTTTATCCATCAAGCTTACCACATTGATGCGTATTTGCCAAATTCTGGGCTCTTACCATCAAAACAAAAATAAATTGCGAATAGCTAAATTGTGGGCTATTTCAATTTTATTTTAACCAGTGGTAGATGCTTTCGACGATTCAAAAGAACTTGTAAAAGTCTAATTGAATAAAAATGTTTTGAATTTGATTTAAATTTGAATATTCATTTTTTGAAATATTCATGATGAATACCTGGATTTTATCCATCAAGTTTACCACATTGATGCGTAATTGCCAAATTCTGGGCTCTTACCGTCACGATGCGTATTTGCCAAATTCTGGGCTCTTACCATCAAAACAAAAATAAATTGCGAATAGCTAAATTGTGGGCTATTGCAATTTTATTTTAACCAGTAGTAGATGCTTTCGACGATTCAAAAGAACTTGTAAAAGTCTAATTGAATAAAAATGTTTTGAATTTGATTTAAATTTGAATATTCATTTTTTGAAATATTCATGATGAATACCTGGATTTTATCCATCAAGTTTACCACATTGATGCGTAATTGCCAAATTCTGGGCTCTTACCGTCAAAACAAAAATAAAATAGCGAATAGCTAAATTGAGGGCTATTTCAATTTTGTTTTCATTCTTTCAAATATTCATGATGAATATAGCGACGATGCTTCTTTACCTGGGGAACCAGCACGTGAAGTAGAAGTCAAACCCGGTTACTGAAATTATGTCACTCGAAGGTACAGAGCCTGAACAAATTGATAAAATTTTACCTCCAATTTTGAACTGAGAGGCTAAAGCAGTCCTTTGAAAAATGGGACTCGTCCCTTATGTAATTGCACAAACAACTCGGTAACACCTTAACTGCCTTAACTCCAGCACTAGAAATCATAATATACGAAGGCTTACACCAAGAGCAATAGCGAACGACGCCTGCCGAATCTTATGTGATATGTACCACAACGAAGCAGAAAAAAAAAAAAAAATTCGTGGTGTCTTCTATATACACTCTTGAAAACTCAAATACTAACGGAAAAATCAAAATCGAAGAAGAGTCGGCTAGTTCCGCGCCAGTACCAGCAGCAGAGCAGCCGGCCCCTCCGCGCCGCGGCCCCCGAGCGCTCACCGCCGCCGCGCCGTCGCCGCCGCGCCGCAGGCGCTTACAGCCGCCGCTAGTGCTACACGAGGTATCGTACGCATGACGTTTACGTCTTTTCTCACATGAATGATCATGTATTTATTCGATCGAAGGCTACATTATTCCTTTTATAAGTACGCCGGTTCAAAAATAGCAATCCCAGTGATTACCTCACAAGTCTTTAGATTTTCAAAAACCATTAAACAAATTACTCGAAATAGGAGCGATTCGTAAATGACGAATCACAACTCTCAGTTCTAAATAAGAACTATTATAGTATATTTTAGTTATTAATATTATCGTTTATTATAGATTATTATAGTTTGTCAGTCTGTCTGCGACCTTTTCACGGCCCATTCATCATCAGCCTGTGGACGTCCACTGCTGGACATAGGCCTTCCCTAAAGAGCGCCACCACACCCGGTCCTCAGCCTTCCTCATCCAGCCACTTCCTGCCAGCCGCTTAATATCATCGGTCCATCGTGCTGGAGGGCGTCCCACACTACGTTTGCTTAAACGCGGTCTCCACTCAAGGACTTTCCGGCTCCAACGGCCATCGCCTCTACGACAAGCATGGCCTGCCCACTGCCACTTCAGCTTGCTAATAGTTTGGGCTTTGTCAGTGACCTTGGTTCTCCTGCGGATCTCCTCATTTCGGATCTTATCCCTCAAGGAAACTCCTAACATAGCCCTCTCCATAGCTCGCTGAGCAACTTTGAATTTGTGGACAAGGCCGTTTGTCAGTGTCCACGTTTCAGCACCATAGGTGAGGACGGGAAGGACACACTGGTTAAAGACTTTTGTTTTCAGGCATTGAGGAATTGACGATGAGAAGACTTGACTTAATTTCCCAAAAGCTGCCCAACCTAGCCGAATTCTTCTGTTGGCTTCCTCGTCGAAATTGCTTCTGCCCAATTGAATTATTTGGCCAAGGTAGTTGTATTGTGAAACAATTTCGATGCCAACATTTTCAACGCTAACCGGTGTCGGGACAACGTGCTGATTGAGCATTATCTTTGTTTATTAAATCGATATTATTAAATCGATATGTGCAGGGCGTCCCGACTTCGATTGCCATGTCGAACTTTCACGAACCTCTAGAAGAAACATAATATTCTGGTGACTAGGTAGGTAGGTACTTACTCAAACGTGTTGTGTAGGGCACTTATCTTTAACAGGAAGCCTTTCCTATTTGTATTTACAAATTCCAAACAAACGAATACACTGAAGTGACCAAATGGCTAATTTCGAAGTATTTACCTCCCAAGTCCCAACCTTCAAGAACCGACGGATCTTTGTTGACCGTCCAAATTGGAATCAAACTTGTACGTGACTTCGCATACAGCTCAGCCTTGCGGATGTCTTTAGCGAACCCTTTTCATTCGGCAATCTGGAAGTGAACCTGTTTAACTGAATGGTGAGGTGATACGATCAAATCAAAAGTCAATAGTGTAACGAATGAAAGGTGTATTTTACAGGGGTTGTTATTAAGTAGGTAATTTTGATGTAAATAACGACACCCAGTATAAATAGAGCATGTGACTGACCTTTCTGCATACAATGATCAAAATTAGGTCTCTATTTTTACCTGACTACGGCAAAACCAAAAGGAAGGGTTATGATTTAAGCAGTCTACGTATGTATGTAGGTTTGTATTTATGTGTGTTCTACTGTAGGGCCAAAACTACTGGGCCGACTTTGAAGAATGAGGTGTCAATCGATTCGTTATTATCATCCGGGTGACATAGGTTACATTTTATATGAAAAAAATTGACTTGACGGATATATAACATTCAAATAAAGTGGGGGTCTAAAAAAATTTCTAAACGATATTTTTAATGTTAGCAATTACTGATCAATTACCTAATGAAATTATTTTCACTATTTCAGCAGCAGAGTTTCTTCAGGCGAAAAGGAAAACTAATTTTGAAATAACTCTACCCTTAATTGATCCCAAAAGTTCATCCTTTCCTCCTCAGGGACCTCGATCATTCTTAAACTTCGCCCCAAATTCATCGCTTGTAATTTTTTATCCCTTTTCAATGGATTCCATTGCAAATTGCCTAAAATATTATCACTAGGGCAAGGAGTAGGATTTCTGGAACAAAAAATATTAATTAATCACTGAGAGCGATAATATCCTTGTGAATAAGCGTCGGTCTCTTATTCGTAAGGTCAAGGGTTCGATCCCGGGCAGTTTTCGGAGTTAAGTGCGTTTTAAGTAATTGAATATCATTTGCTTTGACGGTGAAGGAAAAAATTTTAAGGAAACCTGTTTTTTTAAAAAAGAATATTAGCCATGCTAATCATGACTAATACTCCCCTTTCCCCTCCAATTAAGCGCAAAGCTTGTGCCAGGAGTAAGTAAGTGTGCAACGGGTGGGGTTTGAACCGCCGACCTTTCGGAATTCAGTCCGCTCTTCGACCGTTGAGCTATCGAGATTCTTCATAATATTCTCAAAGGTACGTGAAGTCTGCCAAACTACACTTGCACTTTAGCGTAAATGAGATCCTGCCTGAGAGTTTAATAATATTCTCAAAGATATGTGAAGTTTGTCATTCCATGGTCATTTCATGATCATTCCATGGTCATTCCATGGCCATTCCATGGTCATTCCGCACTTAGTTAGCGTGGTGGACTATGGCCAAACCTCATTCTAAGAGGAAACACTTGAGTAAATTACATAAAAATTAGAATCCAAGAAAATCCCCATTCGTTATCAATTCACTACATTACATAAAGAAAACGTGAGAATAGAGAGAAAATTAAAGAAAAGAGACTTTGTAGGTCTCTCTTCTTTATTCTCTTTTCTTATCGCGCTATATTCTTATATTTTAAATAGGTTATATTGTATACTTCCTTGTAAATACTTCCTTTTTTCATTAGTTAAACCGATTTAAGTCCGATTAAAAAGTACTTTAGCTGCTTGAAACGTAAAAGGCATTCGCTGATTGGATTCGCGGTACAAAGTCAATTCTTTGATTTCATATTTTTAATCTCGGAAATATTTGAAAAATCTGGAGAGAATAAAATCATCGCGTCTGAGTTTTTATCACTTATTACACTTAAAAGGATATTCGTCCTAACCCCTCTGTCTGCTTCAAAGCATTAATTCCAAAAAGTGCTGATTTTATTTAGATTCCGAACCAATATAGGTATGTAGTTTCTATTGCAAAATACTTCAACTACCTTAGATGCAAAATCAGAACAAATCGGCTAGTTAAAAAGTATAGTTACATATCTACTTATGTCTTTCTCAATAATTTTATACTTTATCAAAAGATGCGACAGAAAAAAATTGTGGACAAGAAACCACTTATCTCTTTAAGGAGACAAAAAATTCTTGTACAAAATTGTCTCCAATTAAACAGAGAGTTCTTACCCGTATTTAGCAAAATTTGCGAATAGCCTGACAATTTTCTTAACAAAGTGTCTTTCATTCGATGCTTCATGTCTTTTATAGTCGTCTGTTTTTGATTTGCATTTGAATAGGTAGCAGATTTCGTCCCCCAATGTAGCTCCTGCCCATTTCAAATTAGGCACCGATGACTTCCAGCCAATATTTAACGATCCCTGATAAGCAAATCTGCACAAGTAAACATTACTTCGTGTTTTACTATGTAACAAAGCTTGACGGAGCAAAGGATATATTATTTGATCTGAAAGATACTTTGCATATCTTCTCAAACTTCTTTCCGTTATGGTACCATTTACGAAATAAAAATCCATTATTTGTTTCCTAATCCTCTTATACCGTTTCGAACCATATTCATCACAAATTCCTTCGAACGGCAATAGGTATTGAAAATTATAATTCAAATATTTCAAAAGTTTTCTATTCTTTGATAAACCTTGTAATTTATACAAATTTGGTAGAGTTGTATACCCAAATATTACATCAATATTAGTATTAACTAATTTACTTTCGTAAACATGTAATGGATGATAGCTCATAAATGCCCCCTTCATTACAGCTTCTACTGAACAGCTGAAAGGGTTAATCAATCTTTGGTTATCTCTTACTTCAGAGCTATCGTAAAGGTTACAGCTTGCTAATAACAATTCATTGAAGGAAGCATTACCGAGAAATTGATATAGCTCTTTTTTATCAAACTTATCCATACGTCCTTTCAATCTCCAATATATTTTTTGAAGTACTTCATTGTTGTGATAAGGTCTATAGTCAGCAGGTGATAATGCGCTACCATCTAAAATTATAGCTCTTGTGAACAAATCCTCAGCAGCTGGCGATAACAACATTGATGCAACAACCGTAGAAGCTTTTCCAGAACTAATAATCGTAAGTCTATTTGGATCTCCATTAAAAAGACTTATGTTGTCACGCACCCATTTTACCGCCATCAATATGTCTTTAGCCCCCATATTTCCTTTAGCATAATCATCTTCAGTGTTTAGGAAGCCGAATATAGCAGACCGAAATGAAACTGTCACTAGTATCACATCCTCCTCTATAAAAAAGTCAGGTCCATGGCAATTTGAATATTCATGGGTCCACACTAGAACTGGGAACTGTTCTGTTTTATTTTTTGTTAGAGGTGTGTAAATTGACAGATACAGGCAATCTTCGTTATTCAAACTAGAGTCAAAATTGTTATTTGTTTTATTTAATTGAAAAATATCGTGTCTGATTTCTTTCGGAGGCTGAAATGAAATAATCAAATGTTAACTAAGTTTAAGTAGGTACTGATTTTTTGCACTGATCGCGCTTTGCGCCTTGTTGTCCAGTACTAAAATGCAGTTAGTATTCTTGGCACCATTTCACGCAGGCATGAATTGGCCTAGCTATCCATACTAATATTACAAATGCGAAAGTGTGTCTGTCTGTCTGTCTGCTACGATCTCACGGCCCGACCGCTGAACCGATTTTAATGAACCGTATAGACTTGAGATACATCCCGGCGAAGGACATAGACTACTTTTTATCCCGGAAAATCAAAGAGTTCCTACGATATTTAAAAAACCCGAAATCCACGCAGGCGAAGCCGCGGGCATCCTCTAGTAAGTTATATTCCAACATTTTCAATTTAAAAAAGAACTCAAATAAACATTTTCAAAGTTAACAACTTTTTTTTACCTTAAATCTCAACGCATTTATTGGTGGCTCAGCATACGGTACTTCGTAAAATGCAACATATGGTTTATTCGCAAAAATTGTTTTCAACTTTCTGCCCAATATTTTTCCTTTATTTGATCTTAATGTAACTGTAGAGTTAGCATAAGAAATTAAAATTATCATTACGATACTATGACCAAGAAACATTACTATACATTAATCATATTACAAGAGAAAACTATTCATGGATATTTAAAGCCATAACCATTTTTGTAAACTAAACTACATACCGTGAAGATATTTTCAAAATAGTTTTCAGATATTACACCAACCAAAGAAAAACATTACAGTTAGACATAATACATACTGTTAAGTCCGATTTCGGATCAATATTTATACATTAAAAGTTAGGACATACAATATATTATTTTCCTGATAAATTAATATTATGCTATGATTATATTACGAGTACGTAGTTAGGCTGATTTCGCATGATAAGCTGTGTCAATATTGAAGCATATCCCAAAGGCAATCTAATTATACCGAACCCACTGATCTCTATAACTAATACAGGTACACTGGACTTGCGATTGCCGACCTGTTGTTAAAGTAACATAATTGTCGCAATTTTTACGCTGATAGCAGCAGTGAGCGTCAGGTGTAATGTGAGTAGGTATACTTGAAGCTAAATGTTAGTGATGAGACTTTAGTGAACATATTAGTTATTAACACGAACACCATTTGACACAAACATAACAACACATACTCGTACATACACAACACAATATTGAACACCATTTGAGGCGGTTCAAGTCGGCACAAAAATAACTGTAATTTTGTATGGCACTACTCTTCCAGTGTACTTGTACACTTCAGTCAGCGAACCATACTCATGGCGAAGGGTAAATTGCGTAATGCAATCACAATCGCCGTAAAACTTGAACACCATGTAGGGTCATCTCCTTAAATCTAACAAGTTGGACATGGGAAATAAAAATATACAAATATATAACAGGTATTCAGAGAAATTCGTTGTATTTCGGTTCTCAATAAAACAAAAATTATAAAGATAAAGTTTATCACATTATTAACTGTTAATATCAGTGGATATGTGTACCAGTATTACATTAATAATTCATCAACACACATTGGCCGTGAAAAGATAATAATGTACAAATCAATTTGTAGTATTTTTATTCTGATAATAACTATAGTAAATATTGCTTTAGCCAAAAGTGTGGTTGAAACTACACATGGACGTGTATCTGGAAAAACCTTTAAGACGATATTTGAAAAGAAAGTATACCATGCTTTTATGGGAATTCCGTTTGCAGCTCCACCTCTTAAAGACTTGAGATTTCAGGTACGAGAAAATATTTTTATTAGCTAGTATATAGTAACATTTTGTTCCGTTTACCGTGGATACCTGTGGGCCATGGAGTTTTAGTGCTAAAAAAAGTTTGCGAGACATTTTATCATGATATAGTCTCGTTTGGTGACAGAACTGCTGACTCATTTTTGCGCAAAGGATCAGCCTGGCTGTCCAGCGCGGAAATATCGCCAGTAGGTATTCATGGCACCATTTAGCGCGGCCATGATTTGTACAGTAATTGGATAAAGCTAGCTTTAAGTTTCATTGTGACACTTGCTTATGCCCGTGACTTCATCCGCTTGACTACACAAATCAATTCCCCAATTTGACCCCTTAAGGGTCACATTTTCAAAAATCCTTTCTTAGCAGACGTTTATGTCAAAATAGCTATCAGGATGCCAAACAACCCGATTCGCCAGTCAGTCAACAAGTCACCTTTTCCTTTTATACATACCTATACCTATTTAGATTTTCAATAAAAAAATAATTTAACCTGTAGATTATTACGTCACTTCTTAAGAATGAAAGAAGTAGTTACAGAAAAACATACTAATATAATAAAATATTAGGTAACGACATGTAATGCTGTAACTACTAGGTAAGTTAAACCATATCGAAGTTATCAGGAATAATATATTCTATTTGTGAGTAATTTTGCACTGTATTTTAAACTTTGCCTTTTAAATTTTTCAGGCACCACAAAATATAGAGCCATGGGACGGAGTGCTATCGGTTACAAAAATAAAACCAGCCTGTGTACAGTATAACACCGTTATTCTTAAAGGTCAACCGTTTGGTCAATACGGCCGAGAAGACTGTCTGTACCTCGACATTTTCACTCCAGACCTTGAAAACAAAAGGGCAGTGGTTGTGTTTATTCACAACGAACGCTTTCATAACTCTTACAACAAGACAAAAGATTACGCACCAGACTTCTTCATAGAAGAAGACATAGTTGTTGTTACAATAAGTCACCGACTTTCCACGTTTGGTTTTCTTTCCTTTGAAAACAAAAACTTACCAGGTAACGCAGGTTTGCTGGACATAGTTGCGGGATTAGAATGGATAGCAAAAAATATAGAATCATTCGGAGGCGATCCTGAAAAGATTACATTGTTAGGCTCACAAGGAGGCGCTGCTGCGATAGATTTGCTGATACGGTCGAAAGCGCATAAATTGTTCCGTTCAGCTATCCTTCAAGGCGACACAGCCTTAAGTCCTACTTACTTACAAGAAAATGTCCGAGAAAGAGCCTTCAGACTAGGGCAATTGCTTGAAATACCCACTACCAACGGAGATAAACTGTTACTCGAACTGAATCAAGTAAATACTTCAAGTTTATTAAACTTAGAACTGCGAGCTTCCCCGGACGATTATTATAAAGAAAACCAGAGAGGTGTCCTAACATTCGGTCCCATTGTCGAGAAAGATCCGGACGGCCTCGTAACCGAATATCCGGAAAATTCGTCCAACAATGTAAACGTTCCCATCATGATCGGGTATAACTCCCGAGAGGGATTGGCGGCTTCTTTGAGATACCTTTCCGAACCGCATTGGCTTAGAATGGTTGAGAAAGATTTTCCCTTTATAATGCCTCTGCGATTGAAATTTAAATTCGACCCTTATTACGACGCTTACTACGACGCGATAGATGATGTAAAGGACTTTTATTTCAAAAAAGGCGAGGTGACTATAAAAAGTGGTCCAGAATACGTGACTTACATAGGAGATGTTAAGTCGTACGCTATAGATAAAGCTGTACAAATGTATTCCAACAAATCTCTTAGTAATGTATACTACTATCTCTTTGACTACTTCAGTGATTTGAATGAGAACAAAGTGAACCTTTTAAAGATGGCCTCGGTTCAACACGGGACATGGGGAGCCGCCTCCGGTGACGAACTTTGTTATTTATTCAGATGCCCAAATCTGAATGATAAATATGCTAAGCATAAACGCACAGACTCCCACGAGATGAAAATGCAAATAAAATTGATAAAAATGTGGACAAACTTTATAAAATATGGGTGAGTGACAAAAATTACCATAATATTCCTCTTTTGCTATAAAACAAGCAGATTTTCTATTTAATTTGTTCTTGAAAACGGCCTGAGCAAAATAAAAATTGCCAATTATCCCCTAAGCTTTAAAAGTTTACGTTTATGAAAGTTTTTATAATAAAATAAATATTTTTATATAATTTCAGGAATCCCACACCTGATGAAAGTAACCCATTAAACGATATCAAATGGCTTGCATATAACATGGAAACCAAACAATATTTGCATATTGGTAAAAATATTAAAGTGGCCAAGGACCCGTTGAAGAAAAGATTTAAGTTTTGGGATGAATTCATCAAAAAATGGGAAAAGAAAGCTGAACTTGGTCTTATTACGTCAAAGAGAGATGAGAAAAATAAAAAAGATGAATTATAACAATCGTGTTTGTTTTGTCTTTTGGTCCATTTGTAAAATTGTACAAATAATTGTTTTTTCTAATGAAACAAAATTCTACATGTACCATAACATTTTAGATTTTTATTAATGTGCAATAAAGCATTAAATAATTATGCTATTAGGTACGTTTTCCTAGGTGCGCGGTGCGTAGGTATAGAATTCGAAAGCTTTGTAGATGTAGATAGTGATCGTAATTTATTACGTTGGCTTATTTTAGAGGTGTGATGATAAAGGGAAAGGTCCTACCAATTTTCTCATGTAGAATTGAATCCTTACCGAAGGACAAAGTGATTCAATCTTGGGCAGATCTGCTCTCCTGTAGTAATAACCACACATTTTTAAGAGGTGGTGTTTTAGATTTTTCTATAAATATGTAGTTTTAAATTACAGGGGCTCAAAGATTTGTATGAAATTTTTTAAGACCGCGTAACTTTGAAACAGAATATTTTAACAGAAATCTGGAAAACCACAGACATAGATAATAGTTTCTAAAATATGTCTGCAAAATTTCATGGACTTTGGTTGCTTAATATTCAAATGAAATTGGAACTACGATTGTATGAAACGAGTGTCGGAGAGAGCCCTGTTAAGTGTGTCATTACCGCATTGCCGCACTATACCGCACTGCAAGTGTGTTTGTCTGACTCAATCTGTCTGTCTACTATTTTTCAAGGCCCATTCACTAAACCGATTTTGACGAAATTGGTACATAAATAACTTAGTGCCGAAGAAGGACATAAGCTACTTTTGATCCCGGAAAATCAAAAAGTTCCCACGGCTTTTTTTAAACCTAATTCTACATGGACAAAGTTGCAGACATCTGCTAGGTACAGAAATAACTTATATCCTGGAGACGGACATAGAATACTTTTTATCCCGGAAATTCAAAGGGTGTGTGTTTAAAACATCTAGGTATATCCACGCGGACGAAGTCACGGATATCATCTAGTATAAAATATTATAAATACAAATTCCTTGACCAAAATCAGAAGCATAAATTATTTAGCTTATGGTTAATAAACTACTAGATTAGTCACTAATAGATAATCCGATTCAAAGAATTACCGCAAACATTATCAGCACACGTCTAAGTCAATAATTACGCCCACACTATCACTAAATGCTACTTAGATTACGAATTACTTATCTACAGAACACGTCAGTTATAAACACATATGTAAGGACTGTAAACAAATGTAACAAAATTACTAATTTCATTATAATGGCTCTATCTAGAGTTAGTTTAGCTATTTTTTTAATTTGTTGTGTGAATAAAGTAATAGGAGATGTTATAGTTGAAACAAAATCGGGCAAAATATCGGGCTTGGAAGTGAAATCAATATTTCCCGGTGAAACGTTTTATTCTTTTTTGGGTATACCGTACGCTGAACCGCCGATCGGGAAACTTAGGTTTAAGGTGAGTACCTAACTAAAGTTATATCAATAGTTGCTAAAAAAAAAACGAATCAATCATTTTTTCTTTATTATTAGAAGAAGAACTTTTGTTTATTTTAATTTCAAACTTTCTTTAGTCAAGGGACAGGTCTTGATAGAAATCAATTAAATGTTTTTTTTATCTAGTCATTATATCAGATGGTATCAGATTATTATCTAACCTAAGACCTTATTTCAGGCGCCAGTGCCTCATCCAGGATGGGAGGGAGTTTTAAATGTCAAAAATGTACGGAAAAATTGTGCGCAATATTATATGCCCCAAAGAACAGTTAAAAGTTACGGATTTACTGGTGATGAAGACTGTTTGCATCTAAGCATTCATACTCCAAAACTACCGAATAATGACAACAGACTTCCTGTAATAGTATTTCTCTACAACGAACACTTCAGAGTGTCTTATAACGCAACTAAAGAATACGGAAATGACTTCTTTATGAAAGAAGATGTTATTATAGTAACCATGAATTACAGATTAGGATCCTTGGGTTTTGTATCATTTGAAGACGAGGTACTCCCTGGTAATAACGGCTTAAGGGATGTGATATTGGCTTTAAAATGGGTTAACGATAACATCAATAACTTTGGTGGTGATCCTTCAAGAATAACTTTAATGGGGAATTTTGGTGGAGGGGTAATCGTAGATATTTTGTTGCACTCCCCTAAAGCTAAAGGTTTATTTAGTGCAGCAATAATGCAAAGTGAGACTTCTTGGAATCCGTTGTACATTACGCACTCGCCGAAAAAAAGAGCGATTGCTCTTACAGAAGAACTCAAAGAAAAGGCTACGACCAGTGAATCGTTCCTCCAACGTATGTCTGGCGTCTCAGCTTTTAAAATAACAGAATCAGAACTTTTATCCGTAGACGCTGATGAAGCTAGGGCTCTTCAAAGAGGTGTAGTTCAGTTTGGACCCGTAGTAGAAATCGAACATGATGATGCAATACTAACTAAGCTGCCAGATGACAATCCCATCAAACTATCGGTACCAGTAATGATCGGCTTTAATTCAAGAGAAGCATTGGAAATGACTGAACGTTACCTGCACATGCCAAATTTCCTAACATTCGCCGACAGAGATTTCGTTCTCTTGTTCCCGAGAAGAATCAACTATCATTTTAAAATTAATGACAATATTTATTATAAAGCCATTGAGGATATTAAAGACTTTTATTTTGAAGAGAGCTATGTTAAAATAAGTAAGCCAGGAGAGTATATGAACTTTGTAGGAGATATGTCAAATTTTTATCCAATCGATTACACTGTTAGGAAATATACAAATACTTCTGAAACACCGGTTTACTACTACATGTTTGACTATAGCGGCGAATTAAACTTCCGCAAGAAGGCGATTCTAGAAGGAGCTTTGTCTCTTGATGGCACTTGGGGAGCATCTATCGGCGATGAGCTATGTTATTTATTTGTATGTCAGCCACATAGAAAAGTTTATAAAAAACTATTGGAGAGTGGCGACGCCGAAGAAATTAAAGTGTTAAGAACCATGGTCAAACTTATTACTGATTTCGCTAAAACTAGGTGAGAATCTTTATTATTCATATTTTTATTCTGCTTATTATCGTTCTTTGAAGATAATATCGGTCGATATAGTCTAGGTAGGTACAGTACCACAAAGTTTTATGACATAACAAAAGGTCGCAATTGCAACGCTACCAAATTCGTTCGTATACAATATTGATATTTTACTTACCGTAATTATTATCAAAAAAGATTTCGCTCTGCATTCATAGTCGATTTTTCATTCTCAGTTGATACAATAGACGATTTTTTAATATTGGACCTATGCTTTGTTTTATTCTTGTGGTAGCGGCGGATATATTGCTGACAATGCTAGATCTGAATGAATGGAAAAAAATGCTTTACTTCACAACAATAAGAAACAACAACAAGTTTTGTTTCAAAAATAAAAAGTAAACAGCAAAAGTAAAAAATAGGTAGCATGCAAAGGAATCTTTGTCACTGTAGATAGGTACATAAGAATTTCGTTACAAACAATATTTTTTTCAGAAACCCTACACCACCTGGCAGTGATTTTATTTGGAAACCAGCTACAAAGGATAACAGACAGTGTTTAATTATAAGCGATGAATTAAAAATGCAATCAAATATATACAAAGATAGAGTAGAATTTTGGGATGATTTCATAGAAAGGTATGAAAAACTAGCCGTCGACGGTGTCGTCAAAGATATCAAAGATGAACTGTAGAATCTGTTTGATACCTCAATTTTTGTAAGAAAAAGGAATAAAATATATGAATTAGTTAAAGCTCATTTTTTATTTTTCCTATTTATACCGACAGAAGCGCGGTAATTCCTACAAGGGACATAATACGTCCAGTAACTACTGGACGTCTATCGGTGCGTAGATGATTAACTAACATTTATAGTTAGTTATAAATGATAGTTTCTACACGGGCTGCAACATCGTATAAACTAAAACACTAAAGTGGTAGTAACTAAAGCCACAGAGAAATTTCAATCAATTAATCAGCCTGTTTGCGTCTACTGCTGGGCATAGGCCTTCCGAAGAGCGTGCCACAACACACGATCCTCTGCCATCGAGAAACGAACCCAATATCTCTCACTTATATGTGAAATACACAATGCACACCAATGCCTCAGGAAAGTCGTCATTAATAAGTTTCACTTTTCCCGAAATTCACATGACAATTTAGCCAAGTAACGTCTGAAGACAGTATAAGAGCTGGCTACTCAGCTAATATACCCCAGAAATCTCAGAATGGAATCCTAAAAATAGGTAAATAATAGCCTTAAACATTATACTATAGTGGCTAACGTATATGTAAATTATATTTTCAAATGCTATTTACTCATTCGTTTATATTTGTTATGGTCACTAAAGTCGACTTGGCAAAATCTTAAATATTGGTTTTCAAAGTAAGTAAAATTGACGAAAATAATTAGCATGCTTCTTACCCTAGGTCAGTCGTAAAGTGAACCTAATGTGTGCCGAAGCAAAGAGGTCAACAGATGAAATCATTTATCCTTCATTTTAATTCATGCACTTTAAATTTTAATGTAAATATTTTCAATGCTTCTACATACAAAATTTCGGTTTTTTATGACATGTACTTTTATAATATGTTTAAAGTAACTCTACCGCATCGACAATATTATGCCCTGAAGCGAAAATTCTTAAAAACCTTGTAAAGAAAACCTACATGCAAAATCTTAAGTTTCTAGATCCAATAAAAAATCCAGCCATGCCTAAAATATCTTGCGATCGATTTCGTATGAGCCATCGGTAGCCAGAATAACATTCCAAATAGATAAGTTGAACAATCGGTTTTTCCGGATACAGTTATCGGTTTTAAAAGTAAGCTATTATATATCATAATTTATTAGTGCGAGTTAATTTGGCTTAAAAAAATTGGACCGCTTGTTGTTATCAACCGTTTCGATAAAAAGATTGAGCCTTACCCTGGAGTGCCTTATCTATCACAAAAGATTAATTCCTAGTACACTAAACATGTGTTGACATACAACGATTAACGAATAATTATTACTAATATGAAATACTGTGAACTCTTAGTTTTAGTAGTTATAATTAGTTTTTGTGTGTGCGATGAAGATGATCCTAATCCAGTTGAGGTCAAAAACGATGATTTTGAAAAAGTGAATGTGAAAACTAAATATGGAGTGTTGTCAGGAAAAGTTGAGAGGACGTTTTTGAAAAAGCAAAATTATTATTCGTTCAAAGGTATTCCATACGCTGAGCCACCTGTTGGGAAATTACGTTTTAAGGTAAAAGGACTTGAGTGCATAATTCAGAGCTCCTTAGGTATTCTGAAAATTTAGATTCCTTAATCAATCTTTTTCGCACTAGAGGTTAACGAACCAATAAGTTACTTACGAATTTTAGCATAGCTAAATTGTAAGTAAGGACGATTTGAATGTTGTGTTTTAAAAAAATTACTTTATGACTTGCAATTAAATTTCAGCCTCCTGCTCCTCATCAAGGTTGGGAAGACTCTCTTGAAGCCTACGACGAGAAGCCGACGTGCTTACAATATAACACAAGGTCGCGAGTGGATGAACCATTCGGAATTTCTGGTTCTGAGGACTGTCTCTTCATCAGCATATTCACACCAAACCTAGAAACCTCAGCTCCAGTTATAGTTTTTGATTACAATGACAACTTCAGAACAGGTTTTAATGGAACCAAGACCTACTCTCCAGATTTTTTCATGGAAGAAGATGTTATTGTGGTAACTATAAGCCATCGACTCAGTTTATTTGGCTACTTAACTACAATGGATGATGTGATTCCACCTAATAATGGTGTAAAAGATTTTATTTTAGGCCTTAAATGGATAAAAGAGAATATAAACGTGTTTGGTGGTGATCCTCAACGAGTAACATTGATGAGTAATCGAGGTGGTGCAGTTCTAGCAGATATTTTACTTCACAGTCAAAAAGCTAAGGGTCTCATTAGTGGTGTTATTATGCAAAGTGGAACGGCTTTAGAAGCAACATTTTTTGGAAGAAATCTAAGAGAAAGGGCTTTTCAATTTGGGAATTTGTTCAATATTACAACCGACGATAGTGAAATGTTACTGGAAGAACTCCAGAAACTTGATTCTAAAGAATTAATCGACAAAGATGGTCATCTGCTAGATATGGACCAAATAAACAATGCACAGTTAAGCATATTTCCATTTGCGCCTGTGATAGAAAATAGCAATGACGATGCTGTGTTAACGTGCCTCCCTGAGAATGGTAAACTTGTTAACGATGTTCCAATCATGATTGGTATGAATTCGAGAGAAGGCTTAGATTTGGCTTCACATTATCTATTTCAACCCCAATTAGTAGAACGAACTGCCGGTGATTTCTTTTTCTTATTTCCAATCCGGTCTAACTTTAAGTTTGATAGCAAAAGCACTATATATGATGAGGCAATCAAAGAGATTTTAACATTTTATTTTAAAGAAGGCCATTTTTATTATGGGAGTCTACTGGAATATGTCGTGTATATGGGTGACCTACTACAAAATTATGCTTTAAACTTGGCAGCTAAAACGCTTGCTGTGAAATCGCAGTCACCTGTATATTATTACATGTTTGATTTCAGAGGATCTCTGAATGAAAATATGAATATTATAAGAAGATACACACGATTTAGTCTAGAGCCGTGGGGAGCGACGATTATTGACGAATTGTGTTATTTACATCTTTGTAGTCGAATTAGAAAAGAATACGAAGAACTACAGAAACTTTTAAGTGAACAAGACGAAACTAGAGTTTTGAATAGAATGGTGCGGCTATGGGCAAACTTCGCAAAAACGGGGTATGTATTCATTGTACTTGAGTACTTTCATTTTACTCATTGATGTAGTAGGAATCTTTATCTCTGTGATTTCACGATATAGATTTTAGACGAGAATTCTTTCCGATACGGTGCTGTGTCTAATGAATGAGAGCGACAGACCAGTATCTAAAATCTACAAAGACTAAGTAAAGAAACAATATAACTACCAAGCTTCTTCCAGTTCAAGGACTTGGGATTGTATAAGGACATATTTAATTGAAATTACAATCGAACCCAAACTAGTCAAAGATGAAACCAAAGTCATCAGTCATAGATTTATTATTATTAATAATATTTAATAAGTACCTATGCCTTGTACAACTATACTGTTACAAAACTTCGTAAAAGACATTAAGTGATCAGATAAAACCGTAATATTAAGAAAGGTTTGCAATAAAACCTAGCCTTAACCCAAATAAAAAATCTCATTTCAGAAACCCGACGCCTGACGAAGATGACAGCGTATTAAAGGATTTTAAATGGAAGCCAATCGAAAAGGGAAGTGATAAAGCTGATTATCTTCACATTACGAAGAAACTTAGTATGAAAGTGGATCCTTTGGGGAAACGAGAGCAATTCTGGGACACATTCTTGGCTAAATACTCACAGTTAGCTGTGGATGGAGTTATACAGTCTCCAGAAAAGGAACAACATGACGAACTGTAAAATAAAAGTATTATTTAGATATGTATGCTAATAATTAAATTTTTAATAGTACGATTTAAGTTTTTTTTTGTAATTTATAGACCAATACTTGACTGTTAAAATCGGCTGGCAATTAGTCACAATGGCGCGTAAGGTAAAGCGCCGTAAGAGGATATGCCTTTTCACTCTTAACTACAAGGTATCTATATTAAAAGTGGACAGAGAAACCCACTGATGAGCCCTATGATGAGGCACTCTTTTCAGGATGAGAATGGTTTAGGAATTTTCGGATATAATCCACCACGCTGGTTATTATCTGCGAATTAGCAGGCTTCGTACACCTTTTTCTGTGATATTAACCAATATTTCTATGATATTGACCAAGATACAAACTTTTTGCTATCATAACTTACACGCATACACAAACATTATATAATTCACGAACTTCAATTATTTTCAGTTAGCTATCGGGCCCCAGAAACTGTTTACAGTATATGGAACGCCAAAGTTTAAGTCAACAGGTATTAACATAGTCAGGCGCAGTAATTAAGCCGCTCGAGCGAAGTTTGTTCGAAATTTCGTGTATAAGTCCTATACATAAATATCGAAACTTGGTAGATAGGTAGGTATATGTAGGTACTCAGACGACGAAATCAGACGGTACGAAATCAGAGTGAACTAGAGTGAGAATCGACGATAATTATGTGAAATATTAGGGTATGGTGACGCAAAATAATTGTATGTAGAAAAATAGGACTACAATAGGGCTGCCTGCGTCACATGTACTTACTAAAGTTTGACGCCTGCCAAAGACTTAGAAGTTCCCTAATTGTCGTAAACTGTAACGATATGAGCTGGTATCATTAACTCAAAAACTCGAAATCATTTATTCTAAATAGGTACTATTGTACTCCTTATGATCAAGCCATCACGCCGGTCCACTACTGAACATGGGTTTCTTCTTAGAATGAGAAGGATTTAGACCATAGTCGCGATGGGGATGGGCAGACTATAAGATAAGCAGCTATAACAGGATGTTAGCTTTGTATAATAGCATTAATAAAGTTCTTGACATAATAAGAGATATTTATTATATACCTTTTATTATTATTAAATACTAGCCGATGCCCGCGACTTTGCCCGCGTGGATTTAGGTTTTTCGAAATCCCGTGGGAACTCTTTGATTTTCCGGGATAAAAAGTAGCTTATGTGCTAATCCAGGATATTATTTATCTCCATTCCAAATTTCAGCCAAATCCGTCTAGTAGTTTTTGCGTGAAGGAGTAACAAACATACACACACACACACACACACACACACACACACACACACACACACACACACACACACACACACACACAGACACACACACACATACACACACAAACTTTCGCCTTTATAATATTAGTGTGATTGCTTACACACTAATCCGATCTCTGATCCAAATCCAAGCTAAGCTATTCAGTGGACATCTTTGATATTGTACGTCATACGTCCGTTTAGAATCCGAGGCGCATCCGAGATATTTTCATAGATGACGATACACAGATACACACGTCAAACTTATAATATAGTAGGTATCAGTCATAATTTTTATATAATAATACTCAGGAAATATACATAAAAATCAGCACTCAGATATTAAGAAAAGTGAATTCATAATGTTTCACGTACCTTTAGCAACTGATATCTTTAAATTGGCTAGCAAATATGCGTACATTAGAAGTACCACCCTAGCCTTACTCTATCCCACACATTTTGTTTCTTAGAAAATAAGGAAGGTCTGGCGGCAGTGAGATTTTGGACCATTACTATTGAAGTAGGAAGAAATACAACGCACTGTGACTCTTAACTTGTCAACATTATGAGAGAATCAACAACATAATAATTTTATGTAAACATATTATAATACTCGTTAGTAACCTTCGCTCGATATCTTCGTATATAGTATAGCGAAGGTTCTATATTTAAAATACATATCTAAGCACAGGTCTAAGCAAATAATTTAACTGGTGTAGGTATTATATGGAAGCACAAACTGTAGACTAGGTATTAAAATCAAAGTTAAAAACTGGTCAAGGCCGAGTTGGACTTATTGCATTTATTGCATTTTAAACACAGATCTGTCTAGGCTGTATACTTATATTATAGATTCCTATGGTATCTATATCTTATAGGTACATCGAATGTCAATAACAATTTTCGATTTGACCTTTGACGAGGATATAGGAAACACTTATCGATAATAACCCACTAGGGAAATGGAGACATCAAAATAATAGTTCCTCTAATATACTACTATTAAATTTTTATTGATATTTGACCTCAAACGAGTCCATGATCGAGGTAAAACAAAACTTTAGTTGCAATGCCATCGCCGAACGATACACACGCGAGTGATTTCAGTGAGGTGCATGTAATTAATATCGATTCCGACTTGGAAATCGATATACCAGTGATACAGATCGATAAACAGGACAACACTATGAATGGGAACGGTGAGTGTCACTCACTTCTTTCCTTTTTTATTTGCCTATTCTGTAAAAATTAGGTCACATTGATTCTTATCTAGGGTAATGTAATAATGAAAATTTTATTTACTACGTAACTCATTAAATTATTTATACAAACCAATTAGACGTAGCTGTATATCTATCTAGTCCTGTGATCTAGTCCATACTAATCTATATAACTACTTACTAATAAATAAAATTGAAGTGTCTGTCTGTTATTTCGAAATAACTACCTACCTACTTCATATTTTAAGCTCACATGGTTATTTGAACTGTAACATAACTGAATCACAATTTTTTAAAATTTTTGTCTGTCTGTTTGAACAGGCTAATCTTTTGAAAGGCTGGACATATTTTGACGGGACTTTCACACACAAGTAGAGGATGACCCAGGGAGTAATAGGCTACTTTTTAACCGCCTTTAAAAAGGAGGAGTTTACTAGAGGTACCTACCTATGTACACCGAAATCTCCGAGATTTCTGAATCGATTTGCGCAATTTGATTTTAATCGATAAAGAAACTTAGCGACACTGTCCCATTGAAAAATTGTATTCAAACTCTTCAATCCTGATTGTGCAGGGGACTTGACCACAAAAATTGATGGGATTTTCAAACTGTCGGTTATTATATTGGAGGTAAGTACCTAACAAGTAAAGACTTTATCGTTGCACTCGAGGACCCAACTCCTCAACTTTGATGCTATAAGGAATTGCATTTCTAAATCGTAGTACCTAAATTAAAGACTGGGCTACTAAGGATCTGTTTCACAATCTCCAGTTAAACTTTATATAACAAATTGATATTATGACAGTTTTTGTATTGAGAATCTGTTAAAATGTATTTATCCGTTAGATAAAGTTTATCGGGCAGTTGTGAAACAGTCCGTTGTCGGTTAGAAGAAGGAACGAGTTCTCACGGGATACGCGGTCGAAGTTGCGGGCATTGCATCTAATCACACTACTATTATAAAGGAGAAAGTTTGTATGTGTGTGTGTGTGTGTGTGTGTGTGTGTGTGTGTGTGTGTGTGTGTGTGTGTGTGTGTGTGTGTGTGTGTGTGTGTGTGTGTGTGTGTGTGTGTGTGTGTGTGTGTGTATGTTTGTTACTCCTTCACGCAAAAACTACTGGACGGATTGGGCTGAAATTCAGAATGGAGATAGATTATACCCTGGATTAGCACATAGGCTACATTTTATCCCGGAAAATCAAAGAGTTCCCACGGGAATTTTAAAAAACCTACATCCACGCGAACGCAGTCGCGGGCATCAGCTAGTCAGTTATAAATGCGAAAGGGTGTCTGTCCATCTGTTACATTTCACAGCCCATCCGCTCCTATTTTATTTTATGTTTGGTACATAGGCTAGTTTTCATCCCGGAAAATAAAAGAGTTCTCACTAGATTTGAAAAAACATTAACCCATAATATAGATAAAGTCGGGAGCATCATCTAGTAAAAAATAGTGATTGCTTAAAGTTTGAGGGAGTAAAGTTTCCGTAGAATATTTTAAAATAGTTTACCATAATATTTCGGAAGTGCCTTCAAATTAGCATGATTACTTGATGTCCGAGTTTTACGGTCAATAACTCTTCTCATTGACACAGTAAACTGTAAAATAAATTGTATCAAACACCCTAATGGATATAATATGGCCTACCTCTATAAATAAACGGTTAGGTAACATTTATTTATCAAATAGACAGGTTTTTATGTCGGAAGCGATCAGAGAAGCGAAAAATTGTATTTTTTTTAACCCGTATTAGACTTCACACACCTTTGAGAACATTATGGAGAGTCACAGGCATGTAGGTTTCCTCACGATGTTTTCTTTCACTATCAAAGTAAGTGTGCTTAAAACGCATCACACTAATATTATAAAGGCGAAAGTTTGTGTGTGTGTGTGTGTGTGTGTGTGTGTGTGTGTGTTTATGTGTGTGTGTGTGTATGTTTGTTACTCCTTCACGCAAAAACTACTGGACGGATTTGGCTGAAATTTGAAATGGAGATAGATAATATCCTGGATTAGCACATAGGCTACTTTTTATCCCGGAAAACCAAAGAGTTCCCACGGGATTTCGAAAAACCTAAATTCACGCGGACGAAGTCGCGGGCATCAGCTAGTATAATATAACTTCGAAAAGATACAGATGCGTGCCCCGAATCGAATCTTCGCCCTCCCAAATCGATTATCCCGATATGATTTCTTGTATATTATAGTTAAGTGATGCCTCAGTCCTAAAATAATGTGATTGAATGAATGAATATACTTTTATTGTACACCATAAAATTAGTACAGAAAAACACATAAAAAGCTCAACAAAATATAGGTACAATTTGGCGGCCTTATCGCTACCTAGCGATCTCTTCCAGGCAACCAAAATGTGATTCAAGGGTCAAAACAAATCTATTTTATTTTCAGGACTAGATAGTTTTCAGGAATAGATAAATCGATGTACTCGTATAACTTTGATCTACAAAGTAAAGAATTTATACCTCTAAGGGCCGATTTCATCAACGTAAAATAATTTTTATCCAAGAGTTTTGATATTTTGGCGCTGTATAATAAAAACGTACACAAAAAAACAGTCACTACGCCTAATTTATTCCTCGGTTAAACGTTACTCGTCGTTTTGGTGACATTGGCACTTAGGATGTCTAATAGGTAGATAATTGTGTAAAGAAAACTCATGCTTATTATAAAGGTGTCTGTTACCTTTTCACATCCCATATGCATCTTATCCATTTAACTGATTTTGATGAAATGATACAGATATCGCCAGCATCCCTTAGGCAGATATAAGCTACTTTTTATCCCGGCTTCATCTATAGTTATAGAATTATGATGTCACTGTCGTTGATTTGTATCTGGGTGCTTTGTAAGAATCCGTGCGCGGATAACAATGTTAAGATGATTTTTGTCGGCGAATATTATGTCTCCGACCTTGTTAAACATAAAGTATAGCATTACAAACATGTAGTAATGCAATACACGCTACTATTATTTGTTACGAGAAGGTTGTTAAGTACTCAAACAATTATCATTATAATAATTTTGTTATAATAGGATGTTTTATGTTTCCTTGTTTATTAACCCTCGACCCAAAAAGACGGGTGTTATTAGTTTGACGTGTGTATCTGTCTGTGGTATCATAGCTTCTAAACTAATGAACCGATTTCAATTTAGTTGTTTTTTTTTTTTTGTTTGAAAGGTGGCTTGACGAGAGTGTTCTTAGCTATAATCTAAAAGTTATCAGCTCTTTTCTAGTTACTGTATAACCTTCACTTGTCGGGGGTGTTATAAATTATTAATTTACACTTGATAAGTTACTACTTGACCTGCCCCGATGGCATCGCACGAGTAGACTTAAATTATTTATTATTTAAACCTTCCTCGTGAAATGTTCGAAATTATATATTGGACACCGAAAAGTTTAGCTTAGACACCAATTTTTTTTTCCGAAATAATACCTATTACATACTACTAGGAAAAAAATTAAAACTAAATCTGTGTATTTCATGTATTTGAATGATGTATTTTAACGGATTTATGGAGTAGCACCGATAAAAAACTTGCACGCAAGTCTGACGTCCACCTGCACGCAAGGACTTGCGCAACGGAAACTTTACCTAATAATAATTATTTTAAAACTGACTATTCGATGCGCATTTTTTTAGCAATGATAATATTGATGATAGTAAATCTATGTGTAATCGTCGTTGATATTTAGCAACGCTGCCATTAATCAAAAATTGTATGGTATTTTTTGAGAAATAACAACGTCGCTAATTATCTTATCGACTGATTAGAATATTATACATATGGGCATGGATTATACCTATTAAATTAATTTCGGTCGTCAAAAACAATGGACTAAGAGCCAGCGAGTGCCAGACCTTCGTGATTTTATAAAAACTAAAAGTTTCTCTGCGTATTGTCCCCAACGCAGGGAGGGATGCTCGATAGTAGATTCTTTTATCAAATTTTAAGGGTGTCTGGCAGAGGGCTTCCACTTTACTAAGTAAATTGAAATGAGCGACGTTATTTTTAATGATATCCCGAAGAAAATATAAAAAATTGCAATTTATACTTTGACAAAAGTGGAGAGTAAGTATTTTATACTCCTTTGTTACCTGTTATCTGCCAATCCCATCATGATCCAAACTTCATAGTCGCTAATCATTCCTCCCTGTATTCACAATGCGCAGAGAAACTTTCAGCTTTTATAAAATAACGAAGGTCTGAAACGCGTTGGCTCTCTCTCTATAAAAGTTCCATCCAAAAAACTAACTTGAATACAATAGTAACTACCTACCTACCTGTACCTATGAAACCAATAATTTATTGTTTGTAGTTTGTGCACGTATTTTAGTTGGGCGATCGATCGCCTATTTCGTTGTTTCTTGGCGTGTACTTAAGTACTGTATGCTTGCAGAACTTCATAAAATAGAATGACGTGTTAACTGTACCTAATACAAAAATAATTAAATTAAAAAAAATGTTTTTACTTTCTAGTAGCTGTCTAGTCTATTTTTAACCCCCGACCCAAAAAGAGGGGTGTTATAAGTTTGACGTGTGTATCTGTGTGTCTGTGTATCTGTCTGTGGCATCGTAGTGCCTAAACGAATGAACCGATTTTAATTTACTTTTTTTTGTTTGAAAGGTGGCTTGGTCGAGAGTGTTCTTAGCTATAATCCAAAAAAATTGGTTCAGCCGTTTAAAAGTTATCAGCCCTTTTCTAGTTTTCTTGTAGAAAAGATGTTTTGGAAATCTCAGATACTTTGGATCGTAGGCGCGGAATAGTCCAAAAAAATCGGTTCAGCCGTTTAAAAGTTATCAGCTCTTTTCTAGTTACTGTAACCTTCACTGGTCGGGGGTGTTGAAAATTTTTAATTTACACTTGTTGAAAATATTTTTCACAAGGTGTAACTGTGAGACGCTGAAGTATTATTGGAAGTTTGAAAGAAGTGGTAAAAAAAAAATAATCAAAAACGAGTTGAAATCACAGAATGTGTTTTTCTATTGCCACTATCGATACTTAACAACAAGTACTAAAAATTTCAAAATGGCCGCCATTTATTTCTTGTACGGAAACGTTTTTTTATGTCTACGTTAAAAGGAAGGTTTATGATTTTATTAGGCGTTCGTGTAGTAATGCTTATAGTTAGACACGAAAAACAAAAAAAAAGCGGAATTGCAAAACGTGACCTTTACGGATTCAACACTATACAACATCGGTAGGTAATTAAAAGTTTTTGCTACAGATAATAAAAATACAAGTGTAATTCGCCTGATAGGTTTAACAAAAAAATCGGTCAAGTCCAAGTCGGACTAGCTCACGAAAGGTTCCGAAGGCTCCGTACCTTCGTACAACAAATAAAACTTTTTATGGTGACCATTTTGAAATTTTTTTTTTTTTTTTATAGTGGCAATACACATTTTCTGAAAATTTCAACTCTCTATCTACTTATTACGGTCCACGATATAGATACAGACCGCCAAATAGACGGATGGACGGATGGACAGCGGAGGCTTAGTGATAGTATCCCGTTGGCACACCTTTCGAGCACGAAACCCTAAAAGCACCTATTAGATTTATATGATTTATATCATTTTATTTTAAAATTATTTATATTCCGTTACATGTGACCTTTAAAGTCAAGAATATACAAGGAACCAAAAGCTTAATTTGCTATAATCCGCCAAACCAACGAAATCTGTATGGTACGCACTACGCACCACACAAATTCCAACACCACTCGACGCGCGTTTCGCCCCGACACCGGAGCATCCTCAGGAGATGTAGACCTTACAATGTCTAAATGTTAAATTGCAAGTAAAACTATCTAAAATTTTTAATTATCTAATTTAAAATTCTAATTTAAAATGTCTAATTGTCTAATTAAAAATTCACTTTTTTGGGTCAGGGGTTAAAAAGGTACAAAATATGGTTTATAAATACACGCCCATTTCTAGGCATAGCACTTATTACCTATCTCTTAAACAAATGCGAAGAGGAGTTTTACTTATACAAAATTCGCATTTCTTATATTGCAAAAAGACATAAATAAAAAAACCAGGGTTTAAAAAAACGATCTCAACAAACTTTGCGGGAGAGAAAATCTTCTTAACAAGATTGATTGCAGTCGCCTGCTTTTAATGGTTGCATCAATTCTAATGCGGTTTTAACGAGTCGCCCACGCTACTTAAAGGCTCTTTAGAAATCATAAGAAAGATTTTATAATGAGAGGTATCAAATGACAAAACCAAGTTTTAATAGAGCAATTACCTATAATGTTATTATTTTGTTTGGGGTTTGTTTGAGTACCTAAGAAATTCTTTCGTTATTCTTTTGTATGGCATTACACTGTTAAATCACAACCGATTTTTGTTTTATATCTTTTATTTTTATTTTAAAAGATCCCATTTAAGTTCGGTAAAAATTCTGCTTACAGTTTTACGTCTTTTGGCATTTTGCGTTTTTGCATTGTGCGTCTCTAAATGAATCTTTGCAGATTTAGGATGGAACTCTTCAATGTATTCAATGCTACAGTTTAGTAGATTATATTATACTTTTAATCATACATTATAGTATTTAAGTAATGAAGATAAACCTCAATAGCTCAACGGTTATAGGAGCGGACTGAAATCCGAAAGGTCGCCGGTTCAAACCCCACCCGTTGCATTTAGGTACTATGCTATTGTCGTACTCACTCCTAGCACAAGCTTTACGCTTAGTTGGAGGGGAAAGGGGAATGTTAGTCATGATTAAAAATGGCTAATATTCTTTAAAAAAAAGAAAAAAGAAGATCCACTAGGTCGCTAGTCTAATAATTTTCATACCTAATTAACTCTAGGTTAAACTAGATAAAGAATAAAAACACGATAGATTCTCAATAGCGTTTATTGGAGAAACTGTTTTATTTATACCTAGCTGTACAACGATAAAGTAGATTTATTTAAAAGTAAAAACAATAAAAAAAAGCTATTTTGTAACGAACGTGAAATATTCAAAGTGACGGGCAAACAAAATGAGAAAAAAGCGGTGTCTTGCAACTTTCTCGTTTTCTTTGGATTAAGTACAAAAAACTAAAAGTGCAATTGCGTTTTGGTATAATAAAACGAAATATTTTATACTTCCTTTCTTCTCTTTCTATAAATTGATTTCAAGGCATTAATTGATACCTTACAATCAATCTTCCTTACAACCTTCTAGATAGAAATGTGTCTATGTCCAATCTATTTCTACTGATACGGAGCTTATACCTACTTAATATTACTGAATAGGTTCGTGTTTCGTTCATCCGACTGAAACTTTGTACAATTGTAGTCGAAGGTTTCTGACATTCAGCGCTTGCGGGAAAGTTTCTAACATATTAGTCCAAATACATGGATCGATAAATCACAATGAGTGAGAAATTTCTATACCTACTTACAACAATTTTTTTTTGAACACAATATATTGTGTACTGCCAATGACTTTCTAAGTACCTATAGGTACACTCCGAAGTGCCGAAACTTATCGCTAAAAGGAAAGAGTTAACTACCGGTCATTATCTAAATTATTTTCAAGCCTCAAACCAGTTCCATTATGGTAATAATAGCAATCTTTACTTATGTAACTGCCGCGGTAATTCATTTTTTAGTAGGTACAACTTGTTAGTTTAACGCATGCACTTTTATCTTTACAACCACAGAAATCTGTGTTTACACTATACAACCAAGAGAAAGGAACTACTCTTGACTTCCATAGTAATTATTATAGAAATGAAAAAACAAGTAGATACACTACATACTTATTTTGAACACGTTCACTGACTAATGAACCAGATAAGGCTCACAAAACGTGATAGTAATGAAAGATGCGTTCAATTTTCATCTCTCGACATTGTCGCGACGCTTGTCGGCATTTCCCACGAGATCAAAGACGACGGACTACTGTATCTCCTTATACTGAGCTATTATTTCATCCACAGGCATGCACGTTTTTTGTCTTCATTTCTTGTGCGCATTAATGCTTGAAATATCCTTCCAAGATCTGTGTTTCTATATTATACGGGGTTTCCTGGCCAAATCCAGGTATCTTTATAGAGCTTGAGTCATCTAGAGAGTGTAGGTATAGTCCGAGTAAAGTCATAGTAAGCTTTTTAGCTATATATACTGTAATAGGTTTAAATCTTTAAACCTCTGTCTGTCTTTAAATCACTGTTTTTTCTGCATAGGTTTAAATCTTTAAACCTATACAGACTGAATAGGCATCTTCCAAGTTCTAAGCAAATGCCTCCCATCTCAGTCCACATCATCCTCACTTTCTATTGGATTTGAATTTGACCAAGCGTTTATGATATCATAATGACACAAAAAAAAGTGATTCGAGGAAGAAATATAATATTATAGCGAATATTTTTATGGCACCTGGACCATTCGTAAAATACAAAATTTATAATCATGAAGGAAAACATCGTGAGAAAACCTGTATGTTAGAGAGTTCTCCATAATGTTATCAAAGGTGTGTGAACTGTGAGTCTGCTAATCTACACTTGGCCAGCGCGGCAGACTATGGCCTAAACCTATCTTATTCTAAGGCTGAAATCTATAAATCGCACTTTGACTTTACTCTGACTTAAGATTGAGTTAAAACGAGACAGATTTATGTGAGAGATATAGAGCTCTGTCTCCTTTTAACTCTGTCTTAAGTCTAAGCAAAGGCAGAGCGCGCTCTATAGATCTCACCCTAAGAGGAGCCCCGTGCCCTGTACCCGTAGGCCGGTGATGGGTTAATCATGATGATGGACTTCCAAATAACGGGTTAACAATATTACACTTCAAATCATGCGGTAATTTGGTTCAGTGGTCAGTGGTGGTCAGTCAGTCAGTAACAATGAGCCCACCGGCGTCACAAGACGAATGCGCGGACGACGCGGGCGTGCGTGTCCAAATACAGGTGGATACAAATGTGAACAGTGGTAGTGATTGTGTGATAACCATCGATAATAATATGCCTGGTAATTTTTTTTTGTTTACAATAAAAACCGCGTCGATTTAGATTTTTTTATACAATGGGAACTCCCTGATTTTCAAATAGGCGGTACAATTGTAAACAAGATACTTAATTGATTTTTTAATATGTAGTATTATTGTAAACTAGATAAGTGATTTTCCAATAGGTAAGTATTGTAGGTGATTTGCCTGGGTAAATTTCCGGACCCGTATGTTGATGTGTTAATTCAGGCGGTAGGTAGGTATATAAATAAGCTATCTCAATTCCGAATTTCAACCAAATCGGTTCAGTCTTTGTAGGGTGAAGGAGTAACAAACATCCAAACTTTCACATTTATTGTAATAATATTATATTAAGGACAAGATGTGTGACATTAGGTATATTAAAATGTTAATTTTAGGAAATTCCTTAGTTAATATGCTATTTTGATAAGCACCGTTAACAGACCTAGTAACCATAAAACGAATTAGGTAAAGATGAATATTATATAAAAGTTATAATCGTACAGCGGTACAGGGTATAAGATATCTTTATTATCCGCGCAACCCCCGCGCTAGTCTAAGCGGGATAGCGCGGGGGTTGCGCGGGTGTGCGGAGCGTCCCCACCCTAATTGCCATCTCGACCTGTCGCGTACTATAAGTTTGGACTGATAAAAAATAAACATTTAGCTTCAAAGATTCTGAGACTGTTAGCTTCAAGTGTTTGTTTTTCTTAATATTTATAGCTAAGTCAGTACCCTCGTAAGTACGCATCGTCACACAGACATGAATGTATCTTATACGATTTAATACTTCTACCTACCTATTTGCTACGGGATTATTCATTATGATGATTCGTTTTTATTATCATCAAATACATATAATAAAATTGTAGAAAAGTGGTGTCTGTACAATGGAAATATATTAAAAAAAAAGTAGCAGGGGTTGTTATTATATCGATGCCAAACCCGAAATTGTAATTAAATTTTTTTTGTCTGTTTGTCTGTTTGTTTGTGCACGCTAATATCAGAAACGGCTTATTCGATTTAGATACGGTTTTCACTAATATATTGTAGTAAGCTTCACTTAACATTTAGTATTTATTTCATGTCAATCAATCGGTTCGTAAATAAAAAAGTTATGTCAATTTAAAGAATCACGGCGAACATTTTTAACGTACAGAGTACGTACTACACGCCTCGCGCCTGAGCGTCCGTGGCTATATAAAGCGCGGTCACTATTCCACGCGAACGAAGTCGCGGGCACAGCTAGTTATCAAATAAAGATTACAGAATTGATCGTAAAATTAATTCAGATTTCTAGCAAGACTAGACAGAAAGATACTGACTGGAATGTTCATGTATTTTTAATATACATCCAAAACCAGTTAGTATATTACCTACTATCCATATTATTATAAACGCGAAAGTGTTTGTTTGTTGGTTTATTGGTTTGTTCTTCAATCGCGTCTCAACTCAAGGAACAACGCGACGGATCGACGTAAATTTTGCATAGTTAAAGAGATGTACGTTATCATGGAGAGTGACGTGACATAGACTACTTTTCATCCCGAAAAATCAAAGAGTTCCCAGGGGACTTTTATATCCCTATATCCACGCGGACGAAGTCGCGGACATCAGCTATACTAGTAGAGAATAAGTATGTGTCACCATGATGATGAAAACTACATTGAGATTGGGTTCCACGTTTTAAAGTTTGACAAGCACGGATTGCTGCCCATTTTTAACCGACTTCCAAAACAGGAGGAGGTTCTCAATTCGTCGGAATCTTTTTTTTGTGATTTATCCTACCTATTTAGACCGATTTTTATATTTAATCTATCTGTAATCTGATTTTGAAAATGCTTTCACCAGTAGAAAGCTACATTATTAAGCTAAGTAACATATATTTTTTTTGATTAGAGATCCCTATGAAAATTGTAATAAGCTACCCGTGCGAAGCCGGCGCGGGTCGCTAGTTTGAAATAAATATCACCGCCATATTGAATTTTTTATATAAAATTAAAGCCAGTAATATTAGTATGTAAGGATTCTGACAATATCCTATAACACATCCAAATCTATTTAGACATTTAGAAATTATGGTGGAATAAGGGTGGAATAAAGAAATTCACATAGACCCATTACACTGAAAACATTATACTCCATTTTTTTGTGCAGATATGAAAACTGAAAACTCCCACCATTATGTGTGTGATTAATAAAGGGGTCACAACCCTCAGCAATGAGAAGCATGACACAGGATAACGTCAATTCAAATTGCCCCTATAATAACCTCGTACAAATTACGCACTTAGACAAAATTATAACTTATAGGTACGATAATAACACAGGAACTTCGCTCCAATCAACACTGATTTAAAAAACCGGTCAAGTGCGAGTTAGAACTCTCCTCGCACACGAAGGATTCCGTATGATCGTACAAAAAAATAACACTTTTTAATTTTTATTTTCATTGTGGCCATTTTAAAAATTTTATTAGGTATTTGTTCTTATAGCGGCAATAGATTCTGTGAAAATTTAAACTCCCTACATGTTACGTTTCATGAGATAAGTAGGTACAGCCCGCTGACAGACAGACGGACGGATAATGGAGACATAGTAATAAACTTTCGTTAGCATCCTTCATATACGGAATTCTAAAAACTTGTTTCATTATCCTTCTAGAATTATGTCTATGATCATAACGTCGCAATATAATATTTTAATTATATCAATTTAATTTATTGCGCTAACAGAAATATTTACCTGTTCACGCACGGGTTCCCATTATATTATTATGCAAAGAGAATATTATTTTTTAAAGAATAATTACCTACAAGAATATTATGTAAGCATAAAAGATGCCTGCAGCTTCGTCCAAGTGGATTTAGGTGTTTAAAATTCCGAGGAGATTCTCGGACTTTCCGAGATAAAAAGTACGAAAAAAAGTATAATAAGTACTTAATTAGGTACTCTCTAGGTGTTTAGTTAAAGACATGGAGAATTAATTTTTCTTATCCATGCCAAAATCCCGGCAATCCGTTGCTCCATTGCGGCGTGTTTATAAGACAAATGCATAAAAACACAACTATTCCTTTTGTTCAAAGTCGGCTAAAAAAGTAGGTATATAACTCCCTGTTAATTCTCTACATCTCTGTGACAACCCCGTCAAAATAGGTTCAGCTTATTAGCCCATTCAAACAGACAAACAAGCAGACAAAAATTTTAAAAACGTGTTATTCAGTTATGGTACAGTTTAAATAACCATATTATGAGCCTAATATCAGGTAGTTATTTCGAAATTACAGACAGACACTCCATTTAGGTATATTCTGCGAGATTTTTAGTAACCTAAATCCACGCGGTGTAGTGGCGGGCATCAATTAATAAAATAATAACTATTTAGCGGCCATCAATAAATAAAAATCAAATTTTATTACACACATTATACCGCAAGAACACGTAATAACAAACGCAACTTAACGTAACGTAGCGGGGCGTAGCATAGGCGTAGCGTAACTATGAAATAATAATTCCCACGGCCGATTGCACATAATTTTTCACTAGCTTGGGTCTATAGTTCGCGACATCACGACATGGCAATCGGGGAGGAGACGCCCCGCACACCTGCACAACCCCTGCGCTAACCCAGTGCGGGATAGCGCACGCGCTGTGCGTGTGTGCGGGGGGCGTCCCCTCGCTTCATACCCCAATTGCCATCTCGACCAGTCGCGTACTTATTAGGTACTATGTTATGATGTAGTTAAAGTATTTTGTGCTTATTACGTAAGTATACGTATCAGATTACAGGCTTGAACCTAAAATGGGCAATGGCGTGCTGAAGTTTCAAAACTAATGTAAACATTAGTTAGACAATGTTAGTATGATTAGATATTTAGGTAGCTCTAAATAATCAAATAATTAAAAAAAACTAAAATAAGCCATACAATATTATCTAGGTATCATTTAAAAATATATTTTTTTCGTAACTCAATATTAATGAACAAATACTCACTTAGACATTACGATTTTCAAGGACCCTCAAAACATCGATTGATCGATTGATTAGTTCTATTCAATGGATATGAAATTGCGACTAAATCATTATTTATTCAACATGTAGCATGTAGCCTGTCATAGTTATTTATACTTAGAGAAAAATCTTTAGAAGCTGTTCATTCGTGACATATGCGATGAACAAAAAATTAATCCTTGAGAGGTCATAGGTAGTTAACTATTTATTATATTATATTATTAAACTGTCAACTTTTTATCGATCTTATCGCTAACATTGGTTATTAGTAAACACGTCACTCAATAATCAAAAAAACCGGTCAAGTACAAATCGGATTCGCACGCAACGGGTTCCGTCCTATTGTACAAGATAGAACACTTTGCAACACTGCAAGTTAAGGAGGAGTTAAGGACACATTTTAATTTCTATTTGTGATGTAACCAAAACTTCACGGTTTTCGGATTTTTCCTTTACTTGTGCTACCTACCTACCTGCCGGAAGTGCCCTACAGGTTTGATTCCCTTTTCTTGACAGAGATGACAGATAGACAGACAAGGGTTCATTTTTTCCTTATGAAATACGGAACTCTAAAAAACCGATCAAGTGTGAGTCGGGCTCGTAAGTCGAGTACCTAACTAAAACTTACCCAACTGGCAACATCGTAAGAAATTATAATATCCTATAATAAAAACCTATTAGCATTCAGCCCGCGACCACTGTAATGTGTATCGTAACGTAACGCCACACACGTTTAGCGAATAACACGTGAACGCAATACGAGCTTATGACTATGGAGCAGCAGACCTTGTACAGTAAAAATCGGTCAAGTGCTACTCGGACTCGCACACGAAGGCTAAAGATTAAACCATCGTAAAAGAAATAACACTTTAAATTTTCTAAAAATCCATGGTGGCCATTTGTTTTTTATTGTTTATTGGTATCGCGGGAATAGAAATACACATTCTGTGAAAATTTCAACTCTCTACCTATTACGGTTCACGAGATACGGCCCGCTGACGGACAAACAGCCGGACACCGGAGGCTTAGTAATAGGGTTCCGTTGGCGCCTTTCTGGTACGGAATCCTAAAAAACGAATCCTAAAAAAATCTAAATTTTTTATGGAACAATGTCGCAAATCCGGGGGGGATTTGCGACATTGTTCCATAAAAAATTTAGATTCCAACTCCTCAATCCTGATGCTGCAAGGGATTTGACCAATCCACGCGGGTGAAGCTGCGGGCATCGTCTAGTATTAAATAGATGTATCAAAGAAGCGTGTCATTGTCGATGAGCACAGTGAGTAACGGTAATGGCTCCATTAATGAGTGTAATGTGGTGATTGTAAATTTAGCCTTATTTGCATAGCGTCATACTGCTTAATTTACTTAATATATTGAATTATAGAGATATGTTCTTTAGAAAAAAAAAGGTGTGAGTTACTAAAAATCGCCGACACGTAGATCTCCTTCTATCACAGATACAACATTTCTATAAAAAGTCTGTCAAGTAGAGTTAGGTGAGAGGTGGGTGTTCCAGGACATAGCTACTCTAGTAATATGACAACTCTCTGCGTTCTACAGCACCGTGTGTGGATCCATACAAACTGCCTATTTTGAACAGTCATTTATGTTGCAAAAGTCATCAAAACCCTTACCGAAGGTTAATTAGGTAAAAGATAAGGATCTTTCCTCATAGACTGTTAGGTATACTACATTTAAGATAAATTGCATGGCCTAGTTTACATAGACCTACATACCTACCTAGATACATAGATAGATTTTTAGGCTTCATACAATTTTATATACAATTTTACATACAAATTCATACAAAAATACAGAAATACAGAAAATAATTCTTTACTTATAGATTAAAGGAAAACCTATAAGAAATCCACGTCTTAAAATAACATATTATATTGTGCGTACAAACTAACATACTATTCATCGTACGGAACCCTCTCCACGCGATTTCAACTCGCGCTCGCGCCAGTTTTTTCTTATTTGATGATAAGTAATTAGCCCTTGATTACGTTGACGGCGATCTCACCTGCTGAAAAAATAATCGGCATTCCGAACCAGTGGTAGATTTTTTTGACGATTCAAAAGCGTTTGTAAAAGTATAATTGAATAAAAACATTTTGAATTTTGAATCGGATATGCCAGTTTTATATAAAACCGCATAGGTACATAACTAGGGAGGCACGACTTGTGCCAATTTCGATGAAAATCGGTCAAGCGCAAGTCGGACTCGAACACAAAGGGTTCCGTACCATTGTAATGTCAAACCAGTATCTGTATTCTGTAATAATTTATCGCTCCAACAGCTATACAACACTGCAATCTGCAATAAGTTCAAATTATTGTAGGTTTATTATTTATTTATGTATATGCTTAGGTACGAAAAACATTTTTCTTTTTACAAACTTGACAAATAAATAGAAGATAGCGACATCTGCTGCGTACTGTTTGAACCTCATTATGATCAGTACTTACTAAGCTGCCGTAAAGCCTTGATTGGATAGTTGTTTTGAAGTAGGTATCACGTTAGATGGTGTTGTATAAAAAATCATTAGAAACTTTATTATTTGTTGTTATAGTAGCACTAGCAATAAAAACATTCTGTGAAAATTTTTACTCTACCTATAATAATTACAGTTCACGAGATACAGTCCGCTGACGGGCAAAAGCCGTGGGCGATTTAGCGTTCCGGTACGATGCCATGTAAAAACTAATCAGGGATATATTATTATGGGTTTAATGAACCTGCCATACTTCCAAGTTAGCCCATTTCAATCGTAGATTTTTATCATCACTTAACACCCGGTGAGATCGCAGTCAAGGGCTAACTTCAAGTACCTACCTAACTAGATAATAATAATATGGGAACTGGGAATTTTAAAAAAGACAAAAATGTTTGCTTGAAAAAAATGAAATAGTATTTTTGAAATCTTGTGGAATTGTGAAATGCACAGATCACTATTCTCTATAGACTAGTCTGTGGAATGTTCAGTAAAGTTCATTGATTTCATTGTAATAATATAGGTAGACAAAATTATCGAAGATAAAGTTTAACAACTTGGCTAGAACCATTCACTTGATATATTATTATATCAATGGCTAGAACTTAGCTCTTATGTAAAAAGTACGAGTTTTTCTTAATTTGCTCCAAGGTTTCATGGCTTTTATTAATGAAAGTACGAGTTGTGCAGTTACGTGTTGTGATGACAAGGCTCGGAAAGGCTAGAATCGAGAACTATAAAACCAGTTAAAAAAAATATGATGACATTGACAGATAATAAAAACTGTCAAAGTCAAAAAGACATTAGATATATTAATGACATTAGTACGGAATACATTGCTGATTTTCAGAACTAGAGAAATATTTTATTTGATACAGAACAATCGATGAAACAGAAAAACACATTCACGAATTACGATTTAAATTAAAAACTCTCACGTCGCAATTCGCATTTCAATTTTCAAAAGTTATGTATTTCCATCGAATCGAATCTAATATATAAACATCGTTAGCATTCATCCAATTTTTGGATTGCCTTCACATTGTTAAGTTAATATTTATTAGTATAAGTACCTAGAGTACCTAATTCAAAAACTCAGTCACTTCTCAAGTTTTGATCGGGTGATCGGTCGCATTTTCCCGCGGACAGTGGACACTGGGAAGTCTTGGAGTAAACTTTCGACTGTGTAATCAAAAAGTCGATGCGTAAACTCATGAACCAGTTTATTATAACGTTATCTGTTTCATAAGCGAAACGTTTGTGTGCCGGAAAAGAGGTGTCGTTTTACTTCATTTTGTGGAATTACAAAGTATTTTTGTTAATATCTAAAGTTTTTACTTTGCAACTTTAGTTTGGCGGTTTAATATTACACATTCGTCTAATTTAAATCGGCACAATGACTATAGGTAAGTAAAATAACTCTCATTAAGTTTATTAACTATGTATTCTTTATTCTATTACTTAGATGGTTACAAGCACAGTAGGTAGGTAATCAAAGATCAGTCTGGGTTTGAAGAGGTATTTCATTTTTTTAAATTATAATCAGTTTAAACTCTATTACTTAAAATTGAGAATATTAAACTACACAATAGGTTAACAAACTAACACACATCTTATTTGATTGAGCAATAGGTCCAACTAATTGATAGATAGAAGGAATTTAGAAAAACGAAACTAAACAAGTGAAATGTCCATTAGAGAGTACTTAACTTCAAGAATTTCTTGCAGAAGTCTATAATGGACTATCCACTTAATGTTCTTTTGCAAGTTGCCATTAGAAATGTGTTGATGCAAAATCTTATAGAACAACTAACTTATGCCTGCGACTTTGTCCGCGTGGACTACGCATATTTTATACCCCTATTATACCCTCTCAGGGGTTGAATTTTCAAAAATCTTTTCTTAGTAGATGTATACGTCATAATAGCTATCTGCATGCCCAATAACAGCCAGATCCATCCAGTAGTTTGAGCTGTGTGTTGATAAATCAGTCAGTCAGTCGCTTTTCCTTTAATGCAGGTATTCATGTGAATTGTCATGGTTCTTCTCGGCAGTAAAGACATTCAAAACCAGTGCTGTATTCAATGAAAAGAACTTTTGAAAGTTTATTTGAATATAAAAGTCTTTCTATTTTTATAGCGTGCCAACATGCATGCTTTAGCTAGCCATGTTTTCTTCTGTTTTA
Organism: Maniola jurtina; assembly: GCF_905333055.1. Lineage (NCBI taxonomy): Eukaryota > Metazoa > Arthropoda > Insecta > Lepidoptera > Nymphalidae > Maniola > Maniola jurtina. The sequence goes on along the minus strand of NC_060048.1, from coordinate 3,512,655 downwards.
CTATATCTAAGGCAACATTTACATGGGTACATGGTCAGGTGCTCAATTATAACAAAAAAATATTAGTATCTATTGTATAATATATTGTATAATAGTATCCGTGTAAAATTAATATATTATATGAACATTGAATGTACTTCCTTGCCCTTGTTCCAAATCTTTGTTATAATTATTATATAATTAATTGATAATAATCAGTAATTAGCTGGTAACAGATTTTATTTTTTAATTATGTTAAGTATTAAAATAACAGCTTAGATAAATAAATAACTTAGATATCATTACTTAGATAAAAGATTACATAGTACAATCACTGCAAAAATTTGATAGAAATTGTGTTAGGTGAGAATTTTATCATGTTTAATATTTCTACAAAAGTTGGATCATCCCTTCATCGTTTCATCTACTCAACCTTCATATTCCCCACAAATTTTAAAATCCAACCAACAAATTGCCAAATTGCCATAATATACCAGAATTTATGGTAAATTGTTCAAGTCAAGTACTTAAGTAGTTTTGACTAAATTAAGTTTTATATTTGTTTCAGGAACTTTATCAAGCTCAAAACCTAAGCCAATCAACATTCCAGAGGTAATAAGAACATATTATTATCTAGATACTTATTGTTGTCTCTTTTAAGTTTCAATTAATTTTGAAGTAAAAAAATTACTAGCTATAAGACCAGCTGGTTCTCTGGCCATAAGAACAGTCTGAATACATACCATCCATATACCTAGCACAGACACCCTTGTCTCTTTGTCTAAAACTCCAAAGACCTATTTACATTACGCTAACTGGGCCATACTTAATTTCACAGAATATTTTAGAGAAGGTACTTTCCAAGTATAAAAGGCTTACTCTGCAAAGACGCTTAGATAAAGAGCGACTGAAAGTGCAATTTAGCTCTCACAGCGCTATGGACAAAAATGTAATAAATGCTTCTTTCTATCGCGTAAACTCTTACAGCTCTTAACTAACTCTTTCTCTCTCTCTTCAAAGTGGTTTGCCGCCGTAGGTATTTTTCTTGGGTCACGTGACCAAGTGAGCATGGCCTGATAATATGCACCAATCATATAGGCTGATAAAACTCTCTTATTAAAGATTCCAAAAATCTATAGTGTTGTATTTTACAGGTTGTACAAAAAGCGCGGGACACATTCAACAGCGGTATAACGAAGCCCCTAGAATGGAGAAAGAGACAGCTAAAGAACCTCCTGCGAATGTACGAAGAGAACAGCGGAGCAATGATAGACGCCCTCGTGAAAGACTTGAGGCGTAGCAAGACTGAGGCGGTACTTTTAGAAGTCGACTATCTTATCAATGATTTGACCAATCTATTGAATAAGTTCGAAGAGTGGGCGAAGCCTGAAAGGGTAAGTTTCTTTAATTTAGTAGATGTATGAATCACAGACGAGCTATCTGATAGAAACCCTTACCACGAGTCTGAACTCTGAATCAAAGGTGCTATTAGAAAAGGCTATTAGAAATCCAATACTTGGTCAATGATTTGACCAACATATTGAATAGTTCAAAGAATGATCGAAACTGAAAAGGTTAAGTATCGTATAATTCCTAAATTATAAAAGACAGGGTAGCTATGATAAGTCTGTCATATTGAGCGATCTGAGGTGAACGAAGAATTTCAAAAATAATAGGTTTATGATTCAATAAGCTTGTCAATGATTTAACTAAATTGTTGAATAAACTTGATGAATTCTTAAACACTTCCAAGTAAAGGTTTTTATCTAATCCTGTGAAGATGATACTGCCATCGGCGGAATTAGAATGTCATAATCCTACTTTGTCGTATTAGGTTACAAATTGCGAAAAACCAAATTAAAGAATTTCGCGGGCAGACCCGTGCCATGCACCTTAAGATGTTTTCTGAAACTAGATAATACCCGCGATTGCGTCGACGAGACTTTCGGTTTTTTAAATCCCTTGGAAACTGTTTGATTTTCCGGAATCCAAGCTATCTCTATACTAAATTTTATCAAAATCGGTTACACAGCTGAGCCGTGGAAAGATAACAGGTAGATTGACATACAGATACGCTTTCGTATTTAACAAAATTACCATAGATAGAAGCTGCTGATCTTCAAGACATACTACTTAATGATTTTGATAAATCAACGTTTTATCCTCAAAATGTATTTTCAAGTAACCGGTTTAGATTACATCATACAACTGTTACCTACCTTTGCTTGATTTGCTCAACTTTGTTAGCTCGCCGGTTTTCCATTCCGGTTTGCGGTTGCAATCAAGAGCATTCTTGCATATGAGTGCATTATTTAGAGAGCCTACGTCTACGCCTTACTTTGTCTGGCTGACTGACTGACTGAAGGATCGGGCTGAAATTTGCCATAGGTACAGACAGCTATTATGACGTAGACATCCGCTTAGAAAGATTTTTTGAAAAAAGCCCCTTACAATCAAAATAAATATAAATATAAATTTCCACACGAAATTTATCCACACGGACGAAACCGCGGGCATAAACTATTATTAAATCAAAATATCGCTAAAGTTACTTTCTACTAATAAAATCGAGAGTATAATGTTTCTCACAGTGACACCGAAAGCTAGATTTGCTGCTGTGATAAATCCTGTGAAAGTGTGTGTCTGTCTGCAAGCTTTTCACAGCCTATCCATTTAACCAATATAGTCATTTGGTACAGAGATAGCTTGCAGCCCAGGGACGGGCATAGGCTAGGTACTTTTTATCCCGGAAAATCGAAGTTTCCATAGGATTTTTAAAAACGTGAATTTACACAGAAAAAAAATTGGACATCTATTTAGAATAACATACAATACAGAGAGAGTATCATGGAGACGGCAACTTTTTATTTTGGAAAATCAAACACTTCCCAAGAGATCTTTTAAATCCTAAATCCACGCAGACGAAGTCCCGGGCATCCTTCTAGTATATATCTAATATTTTATACCATTTGGATGGCGATCAGTAACTGACGTATGCGGAATGGACGTGCGTATAGTATGCGACAGGTCCACATGGCAATCGGGGTATGAGGCGGGAGTCGCCCCGGACACCCGCTCTATCTCGCACTGGGTTAGCGCGGGGTATTTGTGGGTGTGCGTCCCCAGCCCGATTGCCATGTCGACCTGACGCGCACTATATTTATAACGTATAGAGAAAGTCAAGGACTACGTCTGTGTTGGTGTTAGCTGGCGCTCGTGCTCTTCCTTTTTGGACGGTTTTTTTTGTTAAAACTGACTGGGAAGCGCTCTAAGGGGTGCCATGCGTATGTCGGCGAGCGCCGGCACAGACGGGGTCCATACTTGTATAGTTTAACTAACTTGTTACAAATAACTACAAACTTGACATTGGCTACTAATCTTTGTAAAGCCAGACGAGAGTGAAAGAGAAAGTCAAAATTAAAATGATGCTCAAAAATTTCTATTCTTTTGTTACGGTCAGCGCATAATGAGCTGTAAAATGCTCGATTCGAGCAATTTTTATTAATGCATTAATAATGAACTAAATTTCAATTAAAATAGAGTTCAAAATAGCGTGCAAGACATAATTCCTTGTAGATTTATCCTGCACGCTATTTTGAACTCTATTTTAGTTTAATTTAGTTAATTATTAATTAATCAATGAAAAATGATTGCTCGCATTTTGATGCTTAGTTTGCGCTGACCCTTACATGTATTTTTTATGGAACAGTTATTTAAAAGTTAGTATGGAAGAAGGTGTCTAGGTTTCTATGTTACAATGGATGTCCTAAGTGGCAGAATATTCGACTAAGCTACTTCGTCCACATGGCGTGGAAATTTTCGTTAAATACAGTGGTATTTTCCTTAAATCTATCTAAACAACTATGTCAACAGTAGCTCGATTCAATAAAACCTGCATGAATCATTATTTTTTTTTGTTGTTTATTTGCTAATTGTTGTTATCGGCTTGCAACAATGCATTGTAGCCAATAGCGAGCGAGTGTCAACCAATCAGAGGTGACTGCGATCATAACTCTCTCTCATATAAATGGTCTCATGTCTGTTTTTAAAAATCTCTTGTTTTGACAGATCCCTGCTCCATGTACTCAACTGGATGCGCGCCGAGTCATGCTTGCCTTCTAAATAAACATACGATAGGTAGCTACTGGATTGCAAGCACACAATACATTAGCATACATCGTCTACCCAGCGGTAGTTGGCCCAAATAAAACTATTTTATCACTAAATGATGCCCACGACTTCGTTCATGTGGAATATTAGATTTAAAAATGTCGTGGAAACTTTGATTTTCCGACATGAAAAGTAGTCTATTTCACTCTAAAGTTCTTAAACTAGGTATATCCATGCAAAAATAACATAGTTCCGTTACTCTGTTACGTACCTATGTATAATTTACAAGTGTAAATTAAAAATTTATAACACCCCCGACAATTAAAGGATACAGTAACTAGAAAAGAGCAGATAACTTTCCATCGGCTGAACCGATTTTCTTGGATTATAGCTAAGAGCACTCTCGATCAAGCCGCCTTTCAAACAAAAAAAACTGAATTAATATCGGTTCATTAGTTTAGGAGCTACGATACCACAGACAGATACACACGTCAAACTTATGACACCCCTCTTTTTGAGTCTTGGGTTAAAAACACAGTGTATTGTGTGCTTGCAATCCAGTAGCTATCCACTGTTCCTGTATTCGAACGTTTATGTAGAAAGCAAACATGACTTGGCGCATATCCAGTTGTTGTGTACATTTCCAATGAATAATAAAGCGTTGATAACAAATCGCCACACGAATACGAATAAGGTCAAACAATGTTAACGCTATCTATCAGTTCATATGAGTTGATTTATTTTAATATTATATCTTCACGTCCGATTGCATGATTATGAGTAATTATGACCCAAGATTACAATGTATATCACTACCAATATTATAAATTCGAAAGCGTGTTTTTTTTTTATTGATTTGTCCTTCAATCACGTTGCAACGGAGCAACGAATCGACGTGATTTTTTCCGTGGGTATAGTTAAGACTCGGAGAGCGACATCTATCCCGGAAAATTGGAGATTTCCCATAGGGTTTTTGAAATCTTAAATCCACGCAAATGAAGTCGCGGGCATCAGATAGTAGTTGTACATAAGTATATTGGGAAATATTTCCTTTGTTGATGAGGAATATAGTGCGTTAGTTATAAATAAATAAATAATTAATAATTATCTTAGCTAGCACTGTGTCGTTATAACCGTTCAGTTACGTACACGTTTAGATGTCTAAACATGTATGTTTCGGATTTTTCCTTTACTTGTGCTATAAGACCTACCTACCTGCCTTTCCCAAGTACCCTATAAGTTTTCTTGACAGACACGACAGACGGGCAGACAGACAGACAACAAAGTGATCCCATAAGGGTTCCAGTTTTTCTTTTGAGGTACGGAACCCTAAAAATATAACAATTAACTATAATTTCTGATATTTCTATTATTTATTACTAAAAATACAGAATGTACGAGTATAATCGCAAATTATTTACTTGATAAGCATTTACTATAACATCATGATGACTTGTCATGTTTACATTTACCTGCACATGTACAAAGTTCGTGTGGTATAAATAACAACCGACTATGCTAATTAAGAAGTCCTTGTGTAGATTGTTATGATGACTCAAAAGGAAAATGTTTACTAAAATTATATTTTTATATAGCCTGTCACTCTCCAGGTCTTTAACTAGACTCATGCAAAAAATCACGCCAATCCATTGCTACATTATGACGAGATTGAAGGATGAACTAACAAATCAACAAACAAACACTTTGACATTTATAATATTAGCTAGAGGATGCCCGCGACTTCGTCCGCGTGGATTTAGGTTTTTGAAGATCCCGTGGGAACTGTTTGATTTTCCTGAATAAAATGCCTATGCCAATTACAGGGACGCAAGCTACCTCGGTACCAAATTTCATACAAATCGGTTAAGCGGATGGGTTTTTAAGAATCCCGTGGGAACTCTTTGATTTTCCGGGATAAAAAGTAGCCTAGATCCGTCCCCGGGATATAAGCTAACCCAGTACCTTTCGTCAGAATCGGTTAAACTGTTGGGCCGTGAAAAGGTAGCAGACAGACAGACAGACACACTTTCGCATTTATGATATTAGCATGGATTAGTATGGATAAAGTCAGTAGTGGTGATAAAGAATTTTCCCTCCACAGCCACCAAAAGGTTTTGTCAACATGCTAGACGACGTGGTCATCTTCAACGACCCATATGGAGTGGTACTGATCATCGGAGCATGGAACTACCCTCTTCAGCTGCTGCTATTGCCCTTTGCTGGCGCGATCGCAGCTGGCAACGTCGTGATCTTAAAACCCAGCGAGTTGGCGGTGGCTAGTGCTAAATTCATAGCTGATACCTTACCTAAATATTTGGACAATGTGAGTATTAGCACAGTTCACGAAAGTTGGGCTGAGATCTATAGAGCGTACTTTGACTTTGTTTCAGTTAAAACGAGACGGTTTTATGTCAGCAATATAGCGCTGTCTCGTTTTAACAGTTCCTTAAGTCTAATCAAAGTCAAAGTGCGCTCTATAGATTTCAACCTTAGACCCTCACTGGCAGGCGACAAATGTTGATCTACATTTGACGCCTACATTAGATAGCCTGTGAATCGTCTATTTTCCTTTGATTTCACGTTACCCATATTTGACATAATACGTGGATTCAAGATCAAACCAAGAGTTCCCTCACTCTAGTTTATTCTGTTATAACTCAAAATATAAAAAACCCCCGACACAAATTCCTCTATAAGAAAACTAGAAAAGAGCTGATAACTTTCAAACGGCTAAAACGATTTTCTTTGATTATAGCTAAGAACACTCTCGATCAAGCCACCTTTCAAACAAAAAAAACTAAATTAAAATCGGTTCATTCGTTTAGGAGCTACAATGCCACAGATACAAACGTCAAACTTATAACACCCCTCTTTTTGGGTCGGGGATTAATAAATGTTTTACTTGTTTAGCATGTGTCCTTAGTTTTAGTTTTAAGTTTACTTAATTAATTATCACCATTACATTATTATCTTATGAGTTTACGCTCATGAAGGATTGCACTGAATTGCAGGATGCATTTATCGTAGTGGAAGGCGGTCCAGAGGAAACGACGGAGCTTCTCAAGCAAAAGTTCGATTACATCTTCTACACGGGAGGCACCAACGTCGGCAGGATTGTTTACGAGGCTGCGACCAAGAATCTGACGCCTGTTACCTTGGAGTTAGGAGGGAAAAGGTAAATTGAAAAAGAAACCGGCCAAGTGCGAGTCAGACTCGTGCACTGAGGGTTCCGTACTTGGGTATTTTTTCCAACATTTTGCATGATAAATCAAAAACTATTATACATAAAAATAAATAAAAATCTGTTTTAGGATGTACAATAAAGCCCTTTCATACGATACCCCACTTGGTAAAGTTATCTTATTTTGAAAATTCAAACACATTTTAATTTTTTTTTTAAATGATGTAACCACAAATTCGCGGTTTTCAGATTTATTCCTGTACTTGTGCTATAAGACCCACCTACCTGCCAAATTTCATGATTCTAGGTCAACGGGAAGTACCCTATAGGTTTCTTGACAGACAACAAAGTGATCCTATAAGGGTTCCGTTTTTCCTTTTGAGGTACGGAACACTAAAAACCGGTCAAGTGCGACTAGAACTCGCACACGACGGGTTCCGTACCATCGTACAAGGTACATCGTACTCTATGAACTTTTAAATTCGCCATCTCGATTTTTTTCATTATATTTTGTTGTTATAGCGGCAATAGAAATACACACTCTGTGAAAATTTCAACTCTGCCTATTACCGTTCACGAGATGAACCAATTAGAAGTTTACAAATTGTTATCACATAGGAATAATAGAACAAGCTGGGCTTCCAACCTCTTAATTTGACCACCAAGAAATATTTATCGTTAGTTAGAATCTGTAAACAATAATAATAATTTATTAATATATAAGATCCGGTTTTCTCGATTCAGTGAATAATTTTATTATACCATGAAGTAGTTTTATCGTCATTGTAGGTCTGCAGAAATGTGTAATTTTATTTTATCTCTGATGCTCGGGCTACATAAACGGGAAACGCCGTTGATAAATGCGTTAATGGTCGTTTATCGTAGGTGTAGACCAGGACCTAACGCAATAAATTTACATCGGCATTCACATTGCCGTTTGGCCTTTGTAGATTTTAACCTCAATTCAATTCGCATTAGACATAACCGTTCAAGTGTGGCTACTCAGTTTAACGCGTTGATTATCTACGGAATTATCGCGATAATTATGGCGTTGTTGGGCATTGACGCTAACCTTAATGTGGCCCGAGCATAACGATGTCTAGGTTTTAAACATTATTTCATTATCAGTGCTAATCGTATTACTATGCAAAATTTAGGGTTCCGCAGTAAAACAAGGAACCCTTATAGTTTCCTGTACCCTTCGGTCTGTCTGTCTTTATGTCCGTCTGTGTGTCACAGCTATTTTAAAAATAACCTTACTGATTGAGACCTGAAAAAAAGTACATCGTTTTAGGTACCACTACAAAATTTTGAAACATGACAAATAAAAAGATTTCTCAGGTTTCCTCCTGAACTACTCGTAGAAAAAACTTGCTATGAAGTATATCAAGTTTTCTCGAGTAATATCTCGTTGAATAGATATTGTAAAATCAATATCAGATTCCTAAGTTTTTAAACAATCATTTTAGATAAACTTATTATATTGACCGCCATAGTTTTCAGCAACTAGCGTAGCTACGGAATCCTACCTTACGAGTGTTTTGACCAGGTTTTGTAATAGGATTAGAATTAGATACGTTAATGAGATTTTTGGGTAACCTTGTTGGAGTGAAGCCTATCGAAAACATTTAGACTCAATCATACTATTTCTATTCAACCGACTTAAAAAAAGGAGGAGGTTCTCAATTCGTCGGATTTTTTTTATTAGATTTTCATGTATGCGACATGCAACTAGTCTATTGGTCGCTGTTGGTAATGAGTTAATTTGAATAAAATTATGTAAAAACTAATTCGAATAATAATAATTAATCTTAATATGTAAAAGGAAAAGGTGATCTATCAACGCCCAACTCCAACTACTAGACGGATCGGGCTAGGCATGCAGATAGCTATTATGACGTAGACATTCGCTAAGAAAGGTCTTTCGAAAATTCGACCGTTGAAGGGGTAAAATAGGGGTTTGAAATTTGTGCCGTCCACGCGGACGAAGTCGAAGGTATTAGCTAGTTATATATATTATGATTTTTTAAATATATTTTGTTAGATGTTAATAATCAAGAACAGTTTTTGTAATGCACTGCGCGTAGTCTACAAAATTAGATATTTAAATATTGACATTGAACTTGACATTGGTGGCATGTATAAATAAATAATAAATAACCTATGGATACGTATAAAGCTTAGATAAAAAATCGGTTAAGTGCGAGTCAGACTTGCACACGAAAGGTTCCGTACCAACGACACAAAAGCACTCATGGTTGCCATTTTGAAATGTTTATTATTGGTTGTTGCCGAAGCGGCAATAGAATTTCACCATTCTGTCTATGACGGATATTATTATGGACGGACGGACGGAGGATATCGGAGGCAATAGGGCCAATAGGCTTCGGGTACAGAAGCCTAAAAAGACTGGAATTTGTACTTTAAGAATGCATTGAGAATAAAAATATTTACGTCATGGAAAAAATCTATCACATTGCCTCCGGCTCGGGTAGTAAAAGGGCCTCGGTTTTCTATTTCGCGCACTGGCAAACATCGTAAGAAAACCTGCTGAGAGTTCCCCATAACATTATGGTGTTTGAAATCTCAAAGGTGCGTGTAATCTGCCAATCTGCACTGGGCCAGCGTGGCAGACTATGCCCTAAAGGCCGATTCACACCAATTGCCTACACGTGACACGTGCGTAGTGACGCGCGTAAACTCCTAACGCACCGGGTTATGCATACGTCCACGCTTTACGTAAGCGGTGTGCCATGTTTCATAAAGTTCCATACATTACAACGCAATGGTACGCGCTACGTCTACGCTTACGAAGCCTGTGTGAACGAGCTATAAATCCTTCTCATTCTAAGAGAAGACCCGTGCTCAGTAGTGAGCCAGCGACGGGTTGATCATGATAACGATGATGAACATATTTTTTCATTTTTCAGTCCAGTATACATAGACAACACGGTCGACATGGAGATCACCACAAAACGTGTCCTTTGGGGCAAATTCATCAACGCTGGACAGACTTGCATCGCTCCAGACTACGTCCTATGTTCCAAAGAAGTGCAGGACAAGTTCGTGGAATATTCGAAAAAGATTTTAAAAGAGTGGTACGGGGAAGACCCTCAAAAGTCACCAGATCTATGCAGGATTATCAACAGCAGGCACTTTGGGTATGTTTTTTTGTACTCGTATCTTTTTTTTTTTGTTAATGGAGGGAAATCTTCGTAAGATAGTCAGTGTCCTGGGAAAGACATAGGGCTATATAAGATTTCACCTATTGAGACCCCCTTGGTGGCATATTGGGAGGCTCCGAGACCTGTTACGAACACATTAGTGCCTCCTTTGCGTGGCACCCATCAGGCTCGTACCTGATAGCCCTCTGTCTGCACGCACCTCACTATAAGGTATGGCAGCTTGACAAAAAAGCAGGCTTTTTAGTTTTGGCAGTTTTCCTATTCGGACGGAAAACTAATAGTAAGTATCGGTGAAATCACTTGAAATTATTTTTGATGGGGGCACAGATACTTAATATTACCTTACAGCAGGCTCGCTCTTTAAAGACGTTTGAATAAATAATTAATATATACAATAATTGCTGTAGCCTAAAATTAAACAAACCCTCTCTCTCGCTTCTTCCCCCCCCCCCCCTCTTTTCTCTCTCCTCTTTCTCTCTCTCACAAAAGGTATTTAAAGTTACTTCTCTTGATTAGCATAAGTGAAATATTTTCAGTCGTCTTCAGACATTGTTAGATGCAAACAAAGACAAAGTAGTGGTCGGCGGTCGGACTGACGCCCAGGAACGATTTATTTCACCAACAATACTGACCAACGTCACGGGCACCGACAAAATCATGGAAGACGAAATATTCGGTCCCATACTGCCGATCGTACCCGTGGAAAACGCCTATGAAGCCATCAAGTTTATTAACGACAGGTATGTTTTTTTACATTTACATATTATACACGTCATACGTTAATTTAAAAAAAAATACTAAGCAAATCGCTCAACCCATTCTACATTATAGACTCCATTTTGATTTGTTGCAGTGCGAGCTAGGACCTAGCAATGTTTTATTTTCTTAAGTTCCTCGTAAATTCTCTGAGATTTTGTGATAGAAAAATTATGTAGATTTTTTCACTAATTCCTTTGAATTTTTTTTTGACCTCGGTTGAGATCTTAAGAGCTGCAGATGGTCTCGAAAGGAAAGCGTCCAATTTGATAACATCCAAATCCATCATCACTACCCATATTATAAATGAGACAGTGTTTGTTTATTAGTTTGTCCTTCAATCACGGCGCAACGGAGAAACGGGCCGCTGTGATTTTTGGCATAGATATAGTTAAAGACCTGGACAGTTGAGAGTGGCATAGGCTACTTTTGATACCGGAAAATCAAAGATTTCCCATGGGATTTTCAAAAGTCTAAATCCACGCGGACGTATTCACGAACTATACTTTCGCATATTGTAATATTAGAATGTATAAGTAAAAATGCATACAAATCAAAATGAAGAAGCATAATTAATTCCGGGAGCCATTTTAAATCAGTCGGCATTTTGAAGTAGACGATTTCACGATTAATATTCGCCGTATTTTGCTTACGGGTTATGTCACAGCCACAGAACTCAGAATAAGTATAGAAATGTTAAAGGAGCAAGAATGTGTCGCTGCACAGATGTGTAGTTGACCATCATTATGCTCTATTGTAAAAACACAGACGTATTTGCATAGCATGACAGTTTAATTTACGTTGCCTTCGACGGTAGAGATATGTTCTTTCAAATTATTTTTATATAAAAGACAGGACAGATACCATTTCTGTAACCTTATTTAGAATTCTGTGGTCACATTAATGGCATTAAAAACTACCTTATGTTGTACTGATAAGGCCGATTTTGCAATATTTTTGGGTGTCTTAATTAATCATTGATTTTACAGGTCACAGTTTTAGTTTGGTGTTTTTCATTACATTACCATCAAAATGGGTGGTGCTTTATGCGTTAGATATCAGTGTGAAAGTTTTTTTTTTTACAGAAGTCTTTGATTTTGTGAGTTTGCGTGTGTATGTGTGTGTTTATGTGAGGGAGATGTCAAAATATGTTAACGTTTTTGCACCAATGATATTATACACAGTTTTAAAAGTAGATAGTTATATCCGTCTAAAGTGAAGATATAAAACTATGGCATAATAATATCTTTTTATTTCGTGTGTTTTATATCTTCTGTCTTACTCATCAGCGAAAAACTAATTTTATACGTCATGTAATATGACCGTAACATATCTATGGTATAATATCATGGTTTTTTTACAGATTAGGAATAATTAAGGATGCGTGTAGGCAATAACCGTGTGTGTTTTTGAAACTAAGTGGTGAAAATAGTTTTGTAGAGTTTTTGAATAATTCCGCGCTATTTTTCCGGTAATATTTCACATAATGTGCAGACATTACCAGCAATTAATCAACGAAAATTTCGAATGACCTTGAAATTAGTAAGTATTTTAAGATTCTTTCGCTTGAAGACAATCATGCATTGCGTTTAACTAGTGTTATGACTTAGACATCCGCTGAGAAAGGATTTTTGAAAAGCAGTATGTTTTATAATATTAAGTACGGATTATCCATACTAATATTATAAATGCGAAAGCGTGTCTGTCTGTCTGTCTGCTACGTTTTCACGGCTCAACCGCTGAACCGATTGTAATAAAATTTAGTGTAGAGTCAGCTTACATCCCGGGGACGGACATAGGTTACTTTTATCCCGAAAAAACAAAGAGCTCCCACGTAATAAAACGTAAGTATTGTATGCAAAGTATTTTCAAACACAACTTTTCAAGTGACAGTCGTCAGGCATAGGACATTGATTTACTATTCTTTATTGATCGCATGATAAAAAAATATATTTTCACCAGCTAGTTTTAATCAATAAAAGATCATTCATCGTGATCGTCGTCACTGTTACAACTGAGTAAGGACCATTTCAGGGAACATCCGTTAGTCCTATATCTCTTCAGCCAGCAAAGCAACATACAAACGCTGGTCACAGAGCAAACTCGTTCGGGCAGCATCTGCGTGAACGATACGATCATGTTCTATGGCGGTAAGGAGACGTCGGGTAGGATACTTGATCTGTGACCGAATTTTTCGCTATTTGAAAAAAAAAATATGGTCTAAAGTTGTTTGACATTGCAATACCTACAAAACTCCGGGCTCAAAAGGGCTAGAACCTAGAGCCATAAAGCCGATAGAAAAAAAAATCGGTCAAGTCGGACTCGCACACAAAGGGTTCCGCACCATCGCTCGTACAAGAAATAACACTTTAATTTTCGTGGCGGCCATTTTGAAATCTTTATTAATTTTTGTTTTAGTGCCAATAGAAAAACACATTCTCTAATTTGAACTCTCTACCTATTACGGTTGACGCGATACAAAGACTGACAGACAGACGAACGAACGGAAAAAGGAACTCGCGTGGTGTCCCTCCTTACCTAAAACTTGTTAAACAGTGGCGTGCACAGGCTCTAAAGATATAGTAAGTATTAATTAGTTAGGTTACATATTTATGTCATGATGAAAAATTTGAGCATTAAAAACATTGAGCCACTTCAACTTGGATGAGCAGTGATTTATGCCTCTATGACTTGCACGCCACTACTGTTGAAAATCCCAAAAATTCTAAAGTACAATAATAATAAAAAGGTGATTACTACGGACACCAAGTGCTAGTAAAACACAACATAACAACCAAGATAAATAAAAAAATAAAAAAGATAACGTTCTTCCCTATCTATAGTGCAATAAAACAGTCATGTGTTTAGTTTTAGTTTACGTCAGTTAGTTTTTACGGAACACTGACTGTGCAATAGCAACTGATTTGTGCACTTATCCCTTATTTTTTAATACATATATAACATTAGCATATTATTTTCAATACAATGATATCTGATGATTTTCAAGTTTGAAAGAGACCATTCATTATTATGACTGCTAATAAAAAGGTATTTATTACTCTGTTCTTGGATATAATAAAATCTGAGGATTAACTTTTTATGTTTGCAATTAAAAATGCAATTATTTTTAAGTAAAAAAGAGTTTTTTGAATATAAAATCTTGCCATTTTAATTGGGTTTTTTTTTTTTGCAAAACAATGACATATTGTTTACAAAGAAAACATTATTATGTTAATATAAATAGCGGAAAATTCAGCCACATTGTGAATGCTTTACAATTTGGACTAAGTGTAAAAAAATCCTAATGACTTTAACTTAGTCACTACAAGTAATTATTATTATTTAAATTAAAAGTCTCGTCGAATTGCGTATATAAGGCCAACGGCTAGCAAATCTTTTTATCTCAATTATTTATCGCAACAGAAAAATTGTATAGGTTCCTGTTCTATTTATTTTAATTTTATAATTTTACATTAAAAAAAATATTGGGTCATTATAAATTTTTATTAGTCATTTGTGAAGCATTTCATTAATTAAAAAATAAGGATAATTGATGTGTGTACAGCTATGTAATGTCTAGTGATAACATTCGTCGAAATACATTTTAAGTTTATGTATGCAAGACACATTTTCGAGGTCAAGTAGTCTTATCCATTATATGGTAATTGTTTGCATTAAAAAGTAATTTATACAAATTGATTCCAATTAATTTATACTAGGTCAATGACCATTTGTACTGATTACAATAAAATACGATGATTTTCTGGAAATCGTCAGCTTGGCGCCTGGTATACTTTGACTACCCATTGTGCTAAGATCATTCCTTTCACGAACATACAAATTGTAGAACCAACTGCTGTATTGCGGTTCAACGAATTCCTAACTCTATCAGATGGTTCATTTTTGTTCGTTTCTGTCTTTCATTTGGCATCTTTCACTCCAAATGAATCGTCTGATATAACCCTAAGTAGCCAGCAAAGTCGGTTCCTTAGGCGGTATAAATGTTTAGAGCAACCGCCGAGTTTCTTGCTGGTTCTTCTTGGTAGAAAAGGCATTCCGAACCAGTGGTAGATGCTTTTGACGATTCAAAAGAACTTGTAAAAGTCTAATTGAATAAAAATATTTTGAATTTGAATTTTAGTGGTAAATCACTACTCAACATCAAGTGACCGGTATATTTGTCCTGTAGGTATACCAACATTTTAAAATTTATCACTATTTCAAATTATTTATTTATTTACTTATTAATTTTTACGAAAAACTTATGCAAAATAAGTTCAAAGGTCCAATAAATATTTTCGGTTGCAAATCAGTCGATTCATAATTAAAAGCCGATTTTTTTGAATAATCGGTTATTTAGAAAATCGGTCAGCATCGGAAAAAAACACAAAAAGAACACGAACGTGACTTGCAAATAAACTTAAAATTTCTATACATATACGTGTAATTTTCATGGTAGCGGTAGTATAATTCGGATTCTGGTGGTGGTAGTTGAATGATAGTGTATAGTAGTGATGGAAATTGAATGCTAGTTTTAGTGGTGATGAACATTGGTGATGGTGGCGGAGCATGTCTGGTGTTGGAATTTTCCTGGTGATGGTTTATTGTAAAATTTTGATTAAGTATGTAATTATGTTATAAAATCCTTATTCGTAATACCTAAATGTAATTTATCAATATTCAGAGTTTGTTTATAACATTTTTTTATTCAAAAATTATGTACAAAAAGTATATTGTTGTATTATAACCCTGTTTATTGTAGAAAAAAATATTCCTGTTTGCATAAACAAAAATCATGATAATTAGTTTTACTTTTGTTTCACTAAAAATTAAACTTAGGTACATTTGTTTACTCTTTCTAAAACTTGTATAATCTATAAATAATTATATAGTCTATGGTTGTAACGGTGGCGGTTTATATTATCTTTGGTAGGGAAAAACCGCTGGTGTTCTACGTGTTCACATCAGACGACGCGATGCGCAAGAGTCTAACGGAGAACACGAGCAGTGGTGGAATGTGTGTTAACGATACGCTCATGCATATGGGAGGTATGAAATCTAAATATGTGCATAAAAATCTCGCAAATTGGTCCAGAAATCTCGGAGAAATCGGTATACATTTATAGAAAAAAAAATGCGCCGATTTGAGTACATCCTCCTTTTTGAAAATTGGTTTAATAGAAAAGTCATGCCCACTCATTGACTGACTATTAAGCGTCCATCCAAACCCTTGGTTGGATCTAGAAAGTTGATATTTTCGTCGGCAATAAACTGAGCATTTACCTTTCGCTCAGAATCTATAGCATAGACCCTCTATTAAGAAACGATTTTCAGGAATTTTAGGCAAGTGAAGCCATCTAATTCACACACTTTAACACAGGCATAGAAGAGTGAGAAAGAATGATTAACGATTGCTTTTCGATACGTTTCTTTACTGCAATCTTTTTAATAATTTTAACATATAAAATCTCTATTTGTATATAAAAACTATTATAAATGCTAGTAAAGTAATTTTATTAAACTAATAAAATTGTGTGGCTTGCGTTATTTTCTGTCAAGCTGTTTTACTAAACTATATCATCTATATAATAAAGCTCGTTTCTTCCCTGATTTGTAGATAATATTGAATACTAGCACATCTTCAAAGCATGCACTTTTTGCTAGCTGTAAAAATGTAAACTTAAATAAAAGTATGACTCTCCCACACAGATACGAAAACAGTCGGATTTTTGATTGGTATTTACTATTGAATACAGGCAGAGTTAGCTGTAATATTTTATTTTTGCATGCCGGCTGTTGAGGCGATACATTGTCTCTCTATTAGCTAACACCTTATTAGGTAAAAAAAATCTGAAAGCTAAAGAATTTTGAATTTTAAAAGTGATAACTATTTAGAAGAGGTACAAGGTGTTTCATGTTTGGGGGAGTCATATAGCTAAAAACAAAATAAACTTTGAGCATAGTAATTGGTGCAAAATTTTTGGGCTCTGGCGACGTGTTTCGCGCGTATACGCGATGTATTGGCGTCTAGTGCGTCGCCAACGCACGTACGAACGAACTCGCGCGATCTGCCTGCCTGTCATTTTGCGCAATGGCGCTGGCCTGAACGAGGCCTGCAACTGGCCTGTGTACACAATTGTCACATGATTCCACAGAACCCAAGAAAAATTGCGGCTATTTGTGGCATATCTTAGGCTAATCGTACGTACGACTAACTCTCATCCATCGTCCCGCTCACACTGGATGAGAGTTAGTCGTTCGTGCCTTTTCGTAGGGGTTCAAAAGGCATGCGAAGTGAGCGTGGCTTTATACTAAACTAAAATTTCCAGTTGACACCCTGCCATTCGGCGGAGTCGGTAACAGCGGCATCGGCGCTTACCACGGCAAAGCCTCGTTCGATACATTCACGCACAAGAAAAGCTGCTTGGTCAGAAATTTCGCGGCCATCGGAGAGAAGCTTGCTTCGTAAGTTTATTCATTATTTAATATTTTACACAAAGTTCGAAGATTTAAGGTTACGATCTGTAGAGCGTACGTTGACTTTGCTCTTAAGTTCCAGTTAAAACAAGATAGATTTATGCTAGCGATATAACGCTGTCTCGTTTTAACAGTGGCTTAAGTCTAAGCAGTCAAACTGCTATTTCAACCACGCAGTCACGCAGGAGTATGATTCGCACAATGTGCCCGAAATATCTGGAAGCATTAGTTTTAAATGTGGACTGCATAGGAATCCTGAAGGTCTATTGCCTACACAGCCGAAATTCCACGAATTCGTACGAAGCGATTTGATTCCTTGTTTCTAGTACCCCTAAACTGCTACCCTTGATCTGTTTCTACGCGGCATCGTACCAGAACGTTAAATCGCTTGGCGGCACGGCTCTGCCGGTAGGGTGGTCACTAGCCACGGCTGAAACCTCCCACCAAACCAAATCAGAAGAGAAATTATAAATTTTCAAACTGCCTCTACCGAGGACCCTCTCACTTAAGGCCACTGCGCCAGGGAGTGAGATAGTTCAAAAATAAACATTATACTGGTAACATTTGTGTCCCCAGTGGCCGCTACCCGCCATACACTGACGGCAAGCTGAAATTCATCACAACGCTGATGAGGAAGCGCTCCGGCCCTTCGTTCAAGTACCTGCCCTACTTCATAGCCTTCGCGCTGGGCGCCGGCCTGTCCTATGGCATCTTCGCTTGGCAAAAGGTAAAGAAGTGAACACGCCATAGATCTAAGGCCTTCCTCACACGGGGAGACGGCAACGCAACTTTTTTCTGGCAACGGAGCAAACTTTTTATTAGCTGGCAACGGATGTTGCCTACCACGACGCATCTA
The DNA here is from genome assembly GCF_905333055.1 of Maniola jurtina. NCBI lineage: Eukaryota > Metazoa > Arthropoda > Insecta > Lepidoptera > Nymphalidae > Maniola > Maniola jurtina. The sequence continues at coordinate 3,494,111 of NC_060048.1, read as the reverse complement.
ATGCTCTCAAACGGCGCGACTCCTGATCCAGGAAGATAGATTAAGCATTCTTGCCTTTACGACCATAGGCTTACGGATTACTACTACGGATTTTTACATGCAAAAAATCATGTCGATCCCCGTTGCCCGGTTGCGAAGTGATCGAAGGACAAACCAGTAAACCAATAAACTTAGACACATACGCATTTATAATATGGATCATGAAAAGATATTAGTGAAAATTTTGGAATCATGTAGGAAAATTAGTTACATGAAAAAAGTTGCCTTTTTCAATCCCTTGACTTCTCCGTACATTTTAACATTTTAATGAAATTCAAGTTAGGTAAACGCGTCATATCTACCATTACACCATATATACCACATCATCACTTTCCATCAGATGTGATAGTGGTCAATGGTCGGCAGTTGCCAACTAGTTGTCTTGCTGTCTCCCCGTGTAACAAGGGCCTAACCGTAAGACCTTAATAAACGGAGGGCGAAGGACATAATAGGCTTCGTAGGTTGTGATTTTATTGTACGAAAAATATAGTTACCTAAAATGTGTATTAAATAAAGTAACTTAATATAGGTAACTACAATAAATTGGTATTTCGTATAACTTACAAAGGTGTCATTAAAAGTATTAAATAGAACTTATACCAGACTGTAGATACAATTACTATTCAACATTAGTACTAAACATGTAAGGCTGATTTATGTTTGAGATATCTATTCATATCCTTACACTCTAGCTAGAGCGATAGATCTATAGAGCATACTTTGATTTTGCTCAAACTTTACTTAGAGTTAAAAACGAAACAGAGTTAAGTATCCAACACAAGCTCGTTTTAACAGTGTCATAGGTCTGACCAAAGTACTACAAACACAAACAACAACTACACAAACAAAGTAGTTAGGTCCGAGTAAAGTACGATCTATAGATCTCAGACTTGGCCTAGCCCACACAGCGATTATTATTATTCGCGCGATTTTTTTTTACGCGTACGGAATTTCATCTACACGCACTGCGAACTGTGAGCGCCATACAACTCCATACTGCACAAAATATTCGCGCGAAATTAACACCGCACCGCGTGAAATTTGTATGAAATAACAGATTTTTCCCCGCGCGAATTTTATATCGTAAGTGCGGGTATCTCCATAATATTGTATGTGTTACAGAATGGCAAAAAAAAATCGTGTGATTTTTATTCGCTGTGCGGGCTAGCCCTTGACAGATATATATTTTTTTTCTCTCTCGTCTGGCTTTTACAATGATTAGCCAATATCAAGTTTATAGTTATTTGTAACAAGTTACAATTTACTATACAAGTTTGGACCCCGTCCGTGCCGGCGCTCACCGACATACACACGGCACCCCCTTAGAGCGCTTTCCAGTCAGTTTTAACAAAAAAACACTCCAAAAAGTCACAACACGCGCGCCAGCAAACGCCACCACAGACGAAGTCCTGACAGATATATAGAGCAAACTTTGACTTATGACACTGTTAAAACGAGACACCGTTACATCGTTGATTTGTCACGCTTTAACTGAATCTTAAGTCTGAGCAAAATGTACGTTCTATAGGTGTTCGCCCCAGTTACATGAAAGTCTAAGCTACAAATCATATTAATATTTAAGCACAAAACAGGTACTTATTAGTATTTAATATTTATTATTGCATAAGTTAAAAGTCCGTAGATAATAATATCCAGAGATTATAATTAATTATTTGAATATTCGAAGTTTGTGTGACTTTGTAAGCAAAATATAAAAGTTTCATTTCTTAAAATTATATTTTGTTTTATTCATAATCCCAACTAGTCTGTAGAATAAAGCCTGATGATGGTTAAAAACTATGACAACTACATTAATAATTGCTATTAAAATAATAGTCTGAGAACCAAACTGAACAAGGAAAAATACTTGGTGACCATTTCCGCGCTTCCCCGCACCGCACAGGTCAAGGATGGTAAATGCAGAAGTTTTAACTAACTGATTAGGTATATAAATATAACTAGCTTATTTCCGCGACTTCGTTCGCGTGGACTACACAAATTCCAGACGCCTATTTTACCCCCTTAAGGGTTGAATTTTCAAAAATCCTTTCTTAGCGGATGTCTACGTCACAATAGCTATCTGCATGATTTCAGCCCGATCCGTCCAGTATACGAGCTGTGCGTTGATAAATCAGTCAGTCAGCTTTTTGTTTTACATATTTAGATAACCTACTAGACTCACATGGTTACTCGAAATAAGCCCAACTAGTTTCGAACTTTTCTTAACTGAGTATGTAGTTTTTTGCAACTTCAGATTGGCCTTCGAGCTGTGCGATTATATTTTATAGGTAACGATTAAATTCGATTTGTAGTCCAACAATATTATTCTAAACATTTTAATTTATGTAGAATTAGAAATCTTTCCGCAAGTCTCAACAACAACTGTACTTAACAAAGTTCCAAGAACGTATAGATAGTCAGATAAACATTAACTTTGAATAATTACCTAGGTATATAAACTAATCGTTTTAATTTTATAAAACATTTTTTTTTCCCAGATGGCCTCCGAGGATTTGTAAGCAAGCTGTGATGCTACCGTGATGACTGTGTGATAAGGATTAAGAAATCATTATTTAAAATTATATCATAATATATAAGTAAAATTAAGTTCGTTTTAAGTATTTTTATACCTCTTACTTTTGTTACACTATAAAATGTTTCTTAAATACTTGTGTAAGTTGATTTGCAAACTTATAAAGGGACTAGGGTTCCAAATGCGCCTTTGTAAAGAGCGCACAGACACACAGAGAGACCGAATACACAAAATTAGAACACAATGTACGTTGTAAAGTGAAATCACTGCGTTGGGACCTCGAGAGTTAATTTAGCCATAGATAGTAGCTGACAGGCATGGACCTGTCAGAGCGAGAGCGGTAGAGCTGTAGCGAACCGTATGTATTCGTTACTGAGTAACGGGTGCGCCATCTAGTACCGAGTACCGAATCGTTACTCACAAATGCATCTCGTTACTTGCACTTTTCGTCGTATGACCGTCCCTACACTGTTTCGGTTCACGCAAGTACCGTAGATACGTGTATTGAAACGTTTGCTAACCGTATGTTTTACGCGCAGGCGCGCTCATTCGGTGAATTTAAAAACGTACGTTACAAAGGCCGATGTTTGTTTAGTTTATTGTTAAAATTTTAAAAACGTATGATTCTGTTATGGTATCGTTCAAATAACCATATGAGCTTAATAATAAGACAGTTATTTGGAAATTACAGACAGATACTCTAATTTTATGTAATAGTATAGATATTTAACATAAGCTCAAGCTCAAGGTTAAAATTTTTAATATTTTAGTACATTCCGTCAACAGTTCATTTGTAGTTCTACACTTATTAAATCAAACTAAATTGAGAATAACTTCACACACACGTCTGGTTCAAAATACGGAAAAGTGAGAAAATGCACCTTACGCAGGTTTGTATGTAATGTAGACCTAAGTATGTTTTCTATAGATTACGAATGTTGCAACGCTGCGACATCATACTGTCGTACGCAATACGACTCGATTCGTTCATCTTACGTGGTATCAAAAGTAACGAGTAACGATACGATAGTAACGAGTACTAATTGTTATAGTAACGAATGCATACGGGTACGGTCGTTTTCGTTACTTTTACACCTCTAGAGAGCGGTGAAGTGACGCGACTACGTTCCAGTTTACGTTACACTTGTTCAATTTCTGTGTCACAATTTTCGTACAAATATTTTCGCGTTCCAAACCTAATGTTAATTTGAATAACAGACATATATTTTAGTTAAAGTAGGCACACAGAGTACGCATATTAGATAGTAATAATACCACAGTGTAAGAAAACCCATACAGTGGTCAGTGATTGTTTTTGCGGAATAGCGAGCATCACTTGACAGTTGACACTGCCTGATAACACCTAGGCAGATGTTCTGCAAAGCTGTCAAAATTAGTATGATAGAATGATAGAACATCAATGCAAAGGCGCGTTGCAGCCCGCAAAAATCTGTCATTAAAATCTGCTTCATAATCAAAGATAATCTGTATGTGTCTATGGGACCAAACTAACTCTTTAAAAGAATTTTCTTGCATTTATTTTATAATATTTATAGATGGTTGATTTATTTTTGTTAAGCCGTAATATTGTTTACTTATGGTTTTGTCACAGTTTAATGACCATACAGATTTGCAACGGCCTTGCATCAAATGTAACAGCGGCCGACCGCGCCATTTTATTTTCTACATGCTAAAATCATTCAATGATGTAGTTAGCCTCTGTATGCTGACAGATTTAAAGCAATCTATACAGTTTCACTGTGCAGGTAAAACGAAGTATGTAAACTGTCCAAATCTGCATAGTTGTGCACGCTAAGATTTACAAAAAAAAAAGGTAAACTAGTGAGGCACCTTTACATGTATGGCAGACAGCATAGCTGATTCTGTGCAAGTAGGTTAGTTTCTCAACTGTATGATTATTAAGCTGTGGATTTTCTAAGGTTATTGGGGTGAAAATATTTAAGCATATTGCCCAAGTTGCTTGCCAGGCAATATTATTGCATAAGAATTATAAAATAGTATATTATCCTATTATGGTGTTATTTTGGTGAATAGATAAATGTTTTCTAAATATCATTAAAGACTGTTATATTTTTATTACAATTACATTTTAAATAACAAATGAATGTTTACATAATCATTTGCAGCTGTTGATGTTTATCTCTAATTTAAATTACTATTTACACTATTTAATGTTTTTGTGGCAATTTAATTTAATGTGGCAACATTTTCTATTTTCTTATTACAATTTAAATATTTCTTATCAAAATTTGTAGTAAGTAGATACAGAAATTGCTATTTTTTGTGATTAATAAACTAAATTACAGTGTTTACTTACATTAATGCGAGTTACCTGTTTGAAAATAAAAATTGCGAGCAATATTTTTTGTATATTATTTTCCTAAATAAATTATGGACAGTCAAAAATAACTATCTATTAACCAGTATACCTTGCTGGTTAATCAAAAATATTGTGAGTAAGATTCATGAACATTTCCATCAACAAATTTAAACCAATGGAATGAATGAACAAAATTGGTTTAAATTATAAACTGAATCTCATACCACTGACCTCTACCATTAACAGGCACAAAATATACGCTGGACCTGCAATTGTAGACTTGTTCTTGAAGCAACTGGATTTTGGCGCTGATAGCTAGAGTGATCATACTTGGGGGTCGCAATTACGGTAAAATCACTTAGATATGATCCAAAGCTTTACCTAATGCATCGATGGCACGCAGCTACACGAAGTGCCATTTACTTCTCAAATGACGTGTGGAATAGAAAAGATGCTAAGAATCGTCGATGATAGCTGGGAATTTCGAATACTTTGGATAATTTGGTAACTACCTAGCAAGTTTTTTCAGCGTAGGGATGTTATATTATTTTATAGGCTTAGTTTCTAGTCTAAAACAACACAATATTGTACAAAACACATTATTAAAGCTGGTATTTCGAAAATTCACGCTACTAAACCAATGTTACCCGTTTCGTTTCTATTGTTACTCAAGTCTTTTTTATCAATCATTTTTAGTCTTTGGCGTGTGGCATAGAAAAAAAGTAGATAGGCACCTAACTAGTAGGTATTTTAGCAAGTTTGTGGTTTCTGTTTACGGCTCTGGGTTCTAGCTTTTGTATTATTTACTCGAGGAATTTTCCCAAAGAATAAAATAGTAAACAGGGAATTTTCCTGTATGATCACGTTTGCGAGCATGCTAGGTTCGGGGATGTTGCAAATTTTTAAAGACTAAACGTAGCTTTTTGCTGAATTAATTTCACAGTGCACAGCTCATTAAGGATTCAAGATTGTGGCCTTTGCCCACAGTCTTTGCCTTGAAATCCACAGGTGTAAAAAAACTATATAGTCTATGACGTCTATGACAATGACAAATGTCAACTATTTTTACATATGGCAATGATATATTTTAATAATTTAATTTATTTGCAGTTCCACGCTGAATTGAAAGGTTTTCGATGCTAAATAAAAAATTAAACTGTCTTTGAAAATATTCACTAATTTAATAACATTACATTTGTATAAATTACATTTTGTTTTATGAAAGAAACAATATTACGCATTTTTCTTATATTGCAATACTGTTTCATGAACGAAACGAAAGTGCTTGTGATGAGCAAAGACGATTAAAAAAAGTGTCGATAGGTCAATATTCCGCAGAAATTAGCCAGAATCTTCAGGTATCTACAAAATATAATAAATAACCACCCTCGCATGTGAGGGTACTATGTGGTGGTGCTGTTCTTCTTCCGCTAGTTCAGGTGCTTATTCACATTTGAGGGCTTGTCTAACTACTCCCTTCCCATATTCCTATACGGCGGCCATATTTATAAGTCATGAAAGGCGTTGACGCTCATCATAATTATTTGCGTTGAATTCTTTTTCAGGACCGATGGCTGCGATACGAAAGAAATTAGTGATCGTCGGTGACGGCGCTTGTGGTAAAACATGCCTATTGATCGTGTTCAGTAAAGATCAGTTCCCGGAAGTGTATGTGCCGACAGTGTTCGAAAACTACGTCGCCGATATCGAAGTGGACGGCAAGCAAGTGGAGCTCGCGCTGTGGGACACGGCCGGCCAGGAGGACTACGACCGGCTGCGGCCGCTCTCCTACCCCGACACGGACGTCATCCTCATGTGTTTCTCCGTGGACTCGCCCGACTCCCTCGAGAACATCCCCGAGAAGTGGACGCCCGAAGTGAAGCATTTCTGCCCCAACGTGCCCATCATCCTCGTGGGCAACAAGAAGGACCTGCGAAACGACCCGGCCACCATCAACGAGCTGCGCAAGATGAAGCAGGAGCCCGTGAAGCCGCAGGAGGGCCGCGCCATGGCCGAGAAGATCAACGCCTTCGCGTACCTGGAGTGTTCGGCCAAGAGCAAGGAGGGCGTGCGCGAGGTGTTCGAGACGGCCACGCGCGCCGCGCTGCAGGTCAAGAAGAAGAAGAAGACCCGGTGTTCCCTGCTGTAGAGGCGAGGCCTGCCTGACCGGACTCTGCAGTGCGACGCCACACAGTGCTTCCTTCATACTGACGCTGTCGCGAGTCGCGCCGCGTAGCACGCACACCCACTCAGTATTCGTGTGGCTCTACTTTCACAATTGGTACTTGTATATTTTATAGACTATCTATAAAGAGTAAGCGTAATTGCCTTAACAGAATTAGTCGGGGACGCAGGCCGGCCCGGCCGGGCCTGCGGGATGTTTCGTGCTAACTATCATGTTATATATCGAGTAGCATTTCTTCCACATAGAACCCTCGACCGGTGTGGTCTCCGCGAGACTCTTGTTTAGTTTGGTATTTTGTATTTTAATTTTTCAATAAAATAGTGATGTATAAATGAAGTAGGCGGTTTATTTGACTAGGAGCGCGAGCCCCACCTCACTCAAAGTGCCTGTCAACTAGACGTCCCTGCGACGTATCATAACCTAATTGTTTAAGGCAGTTTGTTTGTGTGAAATTTTAACTTCTGTATGGTTATCGCATGCTAATATTATTTATTAGTAATAAAGGAACCCCATGTTTTAACATTTCTTTTCTAGACTTTTTGACTTTTATAAATTTAATACAGCATTTATAAATGGAGAGGTTTCTATCTAGGATGGGGGATTATTTAAGTTGAAATTCAATCATCTATGTTATGTTTTATTAGTATCGTAAGTACAAAATTATCTTGAAATATACATGAAATTAACATAAATTAGATTTCCTTTTATAATTTAAGATATTTTGGATCTATTCCAATTACAAATTTATTAACTAATCAACTGAGCTTTCAATTAGGAGCTGCTCCTGTTGTCATCTTGACGAGTAGCTGAAGAGGGTTGGTGTACCGTCTGCGAGGAGTGGACATGAGTTCTTTGTGTTGTTCCCCTGCGCCTGTGCGGTACGGGAGAGCCGTGCCCACGGGCAGGCTTCTCTCGTGCCACACCAGCTCGGGCGTCCAGTCTGCATATAACAAGGTGTCCACTCCTTCCAGGGCCTCCCCTGGAACTGGAGTTATCACATACAACACCTCCTTGTCCCAGTCGATCCCTCGAATCAATCCTGCAAAAAAAACTTATTGCATTGTATTTGCACTTATCAGTTAATGGAGCACTATATTATAGCACTTTTATTGATAACACAAATATGATATTAATGATGTACTTTGTTGGAGTTACATCATCTTTGAGTCATCGAGGTGGTTTAACTTGAAACAAGATAATGATACTTTATGCGCATAGGTTTTATTTAATTTTTTCTAGACTTTTATACTACTTACTATCAATAAAATATTGTTATGATAAATTGTGAGAAGTGGTTGATTTTATTGTAATATATTTATTATTATAATTACAAATTACTACAAAATATTTCTATTGGTTATTTTCATTAGTTTTAAATAGAATAGTTTTTAATCAAGAATAAAATTATTATTGATAATATTCAGAAATAGTAATAATATTATAAGAAAAAGCCCATTATATTAATATCAATTGAAAAGTTTCATTTATTTGTTTGGTTGTTTTTCGAAGCAGTCAAAAGCTGCCATGTGGGCAACAAGCTTAGATTTTTCAATTAGAGACTGATAATAATAGTATGCCTGAGATGGTTTTAGTGATTTTTATAATTAATTTTATTTCAACTTTTGGCACTTCTTCTGGCTTTTGAGTTAATTTTTTTCTGCCATCAGCTCCCAATTAATTTTAGTTTTGAAAAGAGAAAACTTATTTAGGATTCCATAGTAAAAAGTACATATGTATTACTCTTGCATTTTGAATAAGTAAAGCACTGCCATATTTGAAATGTAACTTTAAACTTATTCTCAAATTGGAAATATTTATTTTTCTGCTTATCTCCTGTTTTGTGTTTGTATCTGCACTCAGTGCATTTTTGGACATTTTGCACGATAAATCAAAAACTGTTATGCATAAAAATAAATAAAAATCTGTTTTAGAATGTACAAGTAAATCCCTTTCATATGATATTCCACTTGGTATAGTTATCTTACTTTGAAAATTGAAACACATTTTAATTATTTTTTTCTGGGATGTAACCACAAATTCATGGTTTTCGGATTTATTCCTTTACTTGTGCTATAAGACCTACCTACCTGCCAAATTTCATGATTCTAGGTCAACGGGAAGTACCCTATAGGTTTTCTTGACAGACACGACGGACGGACAGACAGTTTTTGATTTATCGTGCAAAATGTTGGAAAAAATACCTGAGTACGGAACCCTCAGTGCGCGAGTCGGACTCGCACTTGGCCGTTTTTTTTAAAAGGCGTGTATATAATATGCAGAAACCTGTTCTTTGGCAGTCTGCTAGTTCAAGAGATAATCTTTTTAACTATGTAATTTTGAATTAAAAGTAAAGCATAGTTATTCAAACAATTTAAGTTTAAGAGGTTCTCCTGAAAAGTTGTGATTTTCCACTTAGCGGAATTTTCATAGACATCTAGCTATACCAAGTCCACGGTTCTCACCATGGCCGCGGCACGGTAGTGGTTTATCGGTCAAAGTAAACACGCCGCTATCGCTCCGTGTCTCGCCCGACTGTTGACACAGTGCCACCAATTTTCCATTGAGCACCTTCGTAATGTGTTCCTTCTTTATGATCACGTTCGTTGCGACGCGCAAGTCTTTGAGGCTGACCCTGGAAACAAATAACTAAACATATTATAATGTTCAAAAGTTTTGTTGCGAATTCTATCACAATTTTGCTCTTCTTTATTTATTGACGTGACAACGTCTTATAATTCGATAGAGCCGGCTGCACGCACGAAAAAACATGACTCATGCGGCGTTATCTCGCTCTGAGGCGTTCCATGTAAGGCTTGAAGTGCAAGCGAGAGCGCGGAACGAGCGACAAAGAAGCACAATCGGCCTTTGTTGTCACGTTCAACTATCGTCAGTAAACCGACTTTACAGACAACCAATTTTTTTTTTAACTAGAGGATGCCCGCGACTTCGTACGCGTGGATTTAGATCTTTATAGATCCCGTGGGAACTGTTTGATTTTCCGGGATAAAAAGTTGCCTATTTCGATCACAGGGACGCAAGCTACTTCGGTACCAAACTTCATACAAATCGGTTAAGTGGATGGGTCTTTAGGAATCCGCGGAAACTCTTTGATTTTCCGGGATAAAAAGCAGCCTATGTCCGTCCCCGGCCTATAAACTAACCCTGTCCCAAATTTCGTCAGAATCGGTTACACTGTTGGGCCCTGAAAAGGTAGCAGACAGACAGACACACTTTCGCAGGAAATAGGTAATAGATATACTTAATTCATCTTCAGACAATAACTAACTGCCCAGTCATTACAGCATAGCATAAAAAGTCCAAGTCCATATATCCATAAGGTTGAGATTTGCACCAAAAAACAACCTGTTGCGTCCGACTGAATGAAACCTATTTATAGGGGTGAGTGCATACTAGATTTTAATGGAAAGATGTTTGAACATTGCATACGAGCGATTGACTTTATGCATTTTGCAGGGCAGTCCTGATTAGTTGTAAAAAATTAGGGAAGGAAGTCTATAGGCATACCAGTATTTACTTATGTTAAAGTATATTATGTAATAATATCACCTATCTCCGGTCTATTACCACTACTGAGCACAGGTCTACTTTTAGAACGACAAAGGTTTAGGCCAAATTCCTCCACGCTGACCCAGTGCGGATTGGCTGACTTCTTACACCTTTGAGAAGATTATGGAGAACTCTCAGGCATGCAGGTTTCCTCATAATGTGTTGATAGCCCTGTTGATAGTCGCTCAATTCTGAGTAGCAAAAGCCTTGAAATTGGGAAGCTGGCGAAGTTAAATCTAGAAAAGCTCATAAATAACATGAAGTATATAGGTAACTCGGTCTGTCTGTCTGTTAGCTTATCACGGCTCAACCACTAAACCGATTTTGACTTGGCTCCTCTTCCTGGGGTTTGATATAGGATACCAACTTTTTGTCAGAAAATAAAAAAGCTCCCGTGAGATTTTTAAAAACCTCCAAGCGAACGGTGGCTCTGACTTAATCTTGTTTCATATAAAAATATTTTACGTGGTTGCTCAGAAAAAAAACAATAAATAAAATACTAAGCAGGTATATTTTGCGTTTGCGTCACGCTTTCGTCTCTCAATGTCCCGTATTGAGTTTTCTAATGCGTGGCCTCTAGGCATATAGGTACCTATAATATACTCTTAGTAATTGAAATGTACACTGGCGAATTGCGAAATTGAATTTGCAGACATCGACATTTTAAAATTTTAATTGAAAGCAATAATCCGTTACATCCGGTTAAATACGAGTAAATATTGTTGACTCATTTGTAATCACATGCTCTAAAGTCTAATATATTTTACAACAGTCCTAACTCATATCTACCTAGTCAGACATCACTTTAGTAGCAATAGATAGATACGAATATGAATCTCTGAGTTACCTTCGAGCTGAAATTCGGTTGCATGCTATGGCATAGGACGTGGCTTATTTTATCCAGACATAATATATTTGTATGTATCGTCTTTTGTCATTCAATCATCATCGGTTCGATGCCGTGACATCATTGGCTGACGATGCGTCATGAATCATAAGACGTGACGCGTACTACATCCGAACTGGTTTATCGAACATGTCATGTTAAGAGAAGTTACCCAAGCGCGCTACATATCTTTTACATAAAAACCTAGTTTAAAAATAATGAATATTATTTTTGTTAATTATTATGACTAATATCCCCCCTTTTACCATCCAACAGCGTAGGTAGATACTAAGCGTAACTACTAACTAGGTACGAGTGGATACGATAATAATGGAACGGGTGATGTTTGAACCGCCGACCTTTCGGATTTCAGTCCGTTCTTTAGCCATTGAGCTATTGAGGTTCAATTATAGTTTTTTTCAAATTCTAATTAAGTATTTTTATTCAATTAAACTTTTACAAGTGCTTTCGAATCGTCAAAATAATCTACCACTGGTTCGGAATGCCGTTCCTACCGAGAAGAACCAGCAAGAAACTCGGCGGTTGCTCTTTTCAAGTTGGTTGAAGTTGAGGAGCTTGGTTCTTATTTGAATACTAAGCAATCAAACTTAATGATTTGCTGATGAACATTAGAAACCTGGTACCTGTGTCTTTGGTTTTCCACATTTTTTGTAAAAATGTGTAATTTTAAAATTACATGAACTAGAAGTTTGGTCCAACTTTGAAACTAGTAAGTCTAGTAACTACACATTTTTACGAAAATAATCACACTAATATTATAAAGGCGAAAGTTTGTGTGTGTGTGTGTGTGTGTGTGTGTGTGTGTGTGTGTGTGTGTGTGTGTGTGTGTGTGTGTGTGTGTGTGTGTGTGTGTGTGTGTGTGTGTGTGTGTGTGCGTGTGTGTGTGTGTATGTTTGTTACTCCTTCACGCAAAACTACTGGATGCATTTGGCTAAAATTCGGAATGGAGATAGATAATATCCTGGATTAGCACATAGGCTACTTTTTATCCCGGAAAACCAAAGAGTTCCCACGGGATTTCGAAAAACGGAACCCTAGAATACAAAAATATATTACTTACTCATATGGTGTGAACAAGCTTTCCTGACGACTGCTTAATAATAACAGGCCGAAATATGCCAAGAAGCTCAAATATCTCTCATCCTTAGGCTTCAAAGTGAAGGTTTTACTTTTAGCCATATGAGGACTATCTGTGTCATGTGCTACCACAAACGAGTAATCCAGATCTTCAGGAAAAGTCACATTTTCGAACAAGTGATCATTTTTATAATCTTCAAACAAATCTTTGGTACTAGTTGGTGTTAGTAATGTCCGAAAACGTTGATTGGGCAGTTCGGATTCATATTGAAGTACATATGTCGGTTGTAATAGAGTTATTATTAAAGTTATAAACTTGAGGCCCAAGGAAATGGTCATTCCCATAGTGTTAACAATCCATGGCATGTTGGTAAAGGCTTTGTTGTTCTGGCAGTAAGTTATTAGGGTTTGTACAGCTGCAGCATATCGTTTTACATTGTCCATTGTGTTGATCAGACCTATGTTGAGCATTCTGAAACAATGTTGATGTTGTTAAAATTGAGTCCAGGTTATGAATGAGGACTTCTTTTACAAAATGTGAAAATAAGTATGTGCAAAGGAGTGCTTAAAAAATGCCCACTTAAAAACTATTTTTTACAATTTATGCTGATCACTCCATCCATGTAAATCAAGTTTTTGTTTTACTTTTGTGAGAACTCTACGATTTTCCGGAATGTTCAGGATGCATGCTATCTCTGTGCCAATTTTTTTTGTGACTAGGGATATTTCAAATGATGCGGAAGGATATTATGCCCACTACATTATTTTTTCAAGTTTTCACCAACTAGTGCTAGAGGTCACTCTATGTCTATGAATTTAAATGAAAGATGGGTTAGAATAAATCTCTTTCCAAAAAAAATTAAATTATGGGAGGCATAGAATTAAACAAATTATCATAACTACCAATATTATCACTATTTAAGGGCCATCCTTTAAACCGATTTTAACGAATTTTGGTACATGGATACTTGGATAGCTTGCATCCTGAGTATGGATATATAATTCTTTATATACCGAAAAATCAAAGAGTCACCACAGGATTTTTTTTAAGAACTTAAATCATCATCTAGTATTAAACAAAATAATATACAAACAATTCGGGTTTCCTCAAGTGAGTGAAGCTAGGTCCAAATAAAGGTGCTGTAACCACAGTAGCAGACACATTCCCGGCCACTGTGAACAAGCTCTGCCCTGGGTCCAAGTCCACCACCAGTACTGGACCATTGGCTAGCAGCTTATTGACTTGGTATCTCACGTAGGTTGACTTGCCCACGCCTTTACCGCCGCAGACTATGCCTCGGCTTTGTTTGACTAAAAATATAAAAATTTTGTTAGTGCCCTATTTTTATGAACTGTGGTGTAGAAGGACTATGAACACCTAATAGTAATTCTATATTCAAACTTCCAAACCTATAATAATTTAATGTTTTTAGAGTTCCATATGTCCAGAGAAAAAAGGATCCCAAGGATAACTAGTTTGTTTATATGGAACTCGTTGTGTGCCAGTCTTGCCAGATTTATAACCAGTTGAAATAGCAGTCTGCCAGATTGCTATTTTACCTGGTTATAAATGGCAATAATTTAAGATGAAAGCTGACAGTTTTATTAAGACAATAAGTATATTATTTTCCATTTCATAATATATTTTTTTGCCATTTCTATGGGGCATCGTACCTCATCCCATCAGACCATACCCAATATTTTACTAATTGTCAATTCCCAAATCCATCCCGCTGGAAATTAGACCTGGAACTTTTTAAACCTCAGCACTACTGTGCCAAGAAGATTGTCAAGTTGTCTGCCTCTTTTGTTTGAACAACTCAGAATCTATCTATTGTATATTGGTGGTGCTATGTCAAAAACCTTTACAAGAGTAGAAGATCTGGTGTTCTTTTGGAATATACTTACTCATAGCTAGTTCATTCGCTTCCTTCCAACTAGGATGTTCATCAAAACTTTTGTATGGCCTCGATGAAAAGAGTGAACAGTTCAAGATATCTGAGGCCTTGCTAAAATATGGTTCAACAGTCTTATTCCACTTAAACATATTTGTTACTCTAAAGTTGTTCTCTATAAAATCCATCACTCTACACTCAAGCTTTTGTAAAAGTAGGACTCCATCATTTGCCCCTATATTTATTACTATATCTTCTGCCTCGGAGACAGAAAGGCCTGCTGCAGTCAATTTGCCAAATAAACCATAGTAATTGTTTGGATTTTCAACAGTTTTAATCCCTTGAGCAAAATTGTAATATGGAGCATAGATATTACAATTTTTTTTATTCAATGTACAACCAAATAATTCATTGGTACCACCTAAAGATCTGATTTTAACTTTTCCTTGAATAAATAATTCGCTTGGATGTTTTAGTGTAATTATGCAACACTTTGTGCCATAGTAAACTTTGAAAGTTTCTGCGACTTGATCATAATCTGTCCATTGGTCAGCTATGCTTGTTTTTGGTTCGATAGTGCTTTTATTCATAGTCCTAGTTGTACTTTCTGCTGTTGTATCAAGGTTCATTAATTCTTCATCAATTTCTTCAAGGCTTGGTATATCATCTAACTCTGGTATAAGACTACTAACATCATCCTCTATCTGAACATCAATATTCATATCTTCTTCAACAAAAAAGCCAGAGTTATTAGTTGAAAACACAGCACTTGTTTCCGATGGTAAATTCTTTATTGTTGAATGTTTGTATTCTCCAATAATATCATCTAGTTTTTGAGTTGACATATCTGAAGCTGTTATAGAGACATAGGGTGGTGACATAGTTATAGAATCTTCATTAAGCTCATCATCATTTAATTCATCACTATTTATTGATGTATCATCTTCACTCATTTCAATGTTTATTGGATTTAAAGTATTTTTATCATCTAGTGTCGTATTTTGTCCCTGTGTATATTTCTGCTCTGCATCTAATAATATTGTGTACTTGTCTTTATGCTTTTGCTTATTTTTTTTAATCCTTGTTGATTCTTCTTTATTTATTTGAAATAACTTTTCTGCTTGTATAATACTGCATCTTTCCTTAGTTATTGGACCTTTCGGTGTTTCATTTGAATCTAGTAATATAGTGTTTTTATCTTTATGATTTTGCTTATTGTGTCTTATTCTTGTTGATTCCTCTTTAGTCATTGGAAGCATTTTTTTAATTTGTTCAGTACTACATTTTTCTTCAGTTATAGGCCCTTTCACAACATCATGGTTAGCTTTATTTTGCTTTTTCTTTTTTAGTTGTTTTGATGACTCTGTTTTATTTACAGAAAGCATATTTGCTGCTCGTACATTATTACACCTTTCTTTGGTCATTGAATGGTTTGCTACATCATTTTCATCTAACAATATAGTATATTTATCTTTATGCTTCTGCCTATTATTTCTTAACTGCAACTGTTCTTGAATCTTAGCTGCTAGCTGTCTATCAGCATCAAACTCTGAAATATCTGACTCTGACAAATTAAGGCCACTCATCACTATTGATGTTTCTGTATCAGTACCAGATTCTAAAACTGTTTCATCTATGCAATCTTTAGGCTCAAAATCAATTCTTTCTGAACTACCAATGCTTGAATTACCTTCAGTAATCGACTCGTCACTAAAACATGATTTATCTTCATTACTTTCATTGTCGTAACTATCATCGGACCGAGCGCTTTCATAAGAAACATCACTACTTTTGTAACTTTCGCTACATTCAGAAGTGGAATCTTCATATATTTTCTCTTCAAAACTAGGAATGATATCTTTACTGTCGACTCTACTAGTTGAGTCTTCTTTCATAATAAATGCCGCATTCTCATCTTCATAGCTAGAATTAGTAAGGTTCAGGTCGGAATAACCACTTACAGATGTAGAGTCCTCGTCATCATTTTCCAACTCCATAGACCTTTGAATAAGATTATTATCATTCGCTCTATATCCGAATAATATTTGCTTTAACCGTTTCTTCTTATTCTCTGACAGCTTACTGCTTTTTGAAGGCTTGTTTATCGCAACGTGCGCTCTTTCGAAAGACTCCATTTTCATTCACTGTTTATATGAAGTTTGGAAAAGCGAATGATAGAATAGGATTACATGTAGCTTACAATAGATAGCAATTAATAATATTCATGTAATTCACTGAAATACCACTATATATTAAATGAAATATAAAATTCCGGGCTCCGGCCAATGCTTTTTGCCGTGCCAAAATAAATCAACACAAAAGCAGCAAAAGTGTCACTGTCAAACATTAGTACGTCCATGCTGTCAAACTACTCTATGAATGCATCGTGATGTCACATGTGTCAATGCGGCTGTGACTATTTTTTTTTCTCTTTCGTCTGGCTTTACAAAGATTAGCCAATGTCAAGTTTGTAGTTATTTGTAACAAGTTAGTTAAACTATACAAGTATGGACCCCGTCTGTGCCAGCACTCGCCGACATACGCACGGCGCCCCTTTAGAGCGCTTTCCGGTCAGTTTTAACAAAAAAAACACTGCAAAAAGGCAGAGCACGCCCGCCAGCTAACACCAACACAGACGAAGTCCTGGGACTGTGACACTCATTAGGGCTTGAGTTGGGCCACAGATTACTATTATTGCAAGTTGCGTATCTATCGGTAAGTCAATCGAAAATCTCAGACTTCGTCTGTGTTGGTGTTAGCTGGCGGGCGTGCTCTGCCTTTTTGGAGTAGTTTTTTTTGTTAAAACTGACTGGAAAGTGCTCTAAGGGGGTGCCATGAACCTATTATACTTATATCTTGGGGGGTGCCGTGCGTGTGTCGCTGAGCGCCGGCACAGACGGGGTCCATACTTGTATAGTTTCCCTAACTTGTTACAAATAACTACAAAGTTGACACTGGCTAATCTTTGTAAAGCCAGACGAGAGAAATAAAAAAATCGAAAATCCCATTTCAGACTCTTTTGTAATAAATGTATTTTTATTCCATTAGCCCTTCATTAGCCAATCATGATTGAAATGAGTCCCACAATTTGATATTCTATTGCCGCTTTAATAATTGATAAAAATTTCAATATGACCGCCACGTAAATTAAAAAGTACCTAGGTAGGTACATAATTTTCAACGATGGTACGGAACCCTACGTGTGAGAATCTGACTCGCACTCACTTATTACACTAAATATTATATCCAAAATTGCGCTCCCTGTTACGTAATCCCATACAAACGATAAGAGGTAAAAATCACATAATATCTATGTAAAAATCTCATTGAGCGCTAACCATTCTGAGTAACCAACCAATTTCAAATATTTTTTGAAAACATGTTTGTGATTGGTGCCTCAAAATGGTTAACGCCCACTGAGATTTTTGGCTCTATAATTTGTATGGGACATAAAGCTATTATTGGGATTACGTAACAGAGAGAGATGGCTTTACGAACATTCCGCAGATAGGGTTTGAAAAAATTGTCTTTGGGTTTAAAGACTTTAAAGCAAGGAGACGATTCCAAATAAAATTCTCAAATAAATTGTTTTATTCATATAATATAACCACTGCCGACTCCAAGATACATATCAAATACATTACATGATTGTATTCACATTACTGTCCATACAAATTACACTTCTAAATAGATTGCCCACCGAAGCAAATTACAACATTGTCATAGAAGGCTTCAGTAAGCAGCCACTTAAATATCAATGGATAGACTTAAGATGGTACAAGTAATTGCTAGATTACGAATTGTATTGTACAATCTTAAGGCGAGTTTATCATTAACTAGGCGTTTACTGCGCTTGGAACGTGGCAACGAAGTCAGTGACGATTTTCTTCAGCGAGGCATCAGACTCTGGTGTGATTTGACCGTCCTTAGCGATGGTGGCAAGTAGAGCCTGGTGGGAGGTCTTGATGTGCTGGGTGAACTCCTTCTCGAATGCTGTGATCTTGGTTGGGTCCACTTTGTCGAGGTGACCACGTACACCACAGTAGATGATGGCGACCTTGGATAGAAGGAATAAGTTTTTAAGCAATAAAATCCTTAATGTGATAGGTTCGCAAAGGAGCTTCTTTTACTATTTTTGGTCTAGTATTGAGGCAGAAAACTGATATTAGAGTCGATATCGATGTTTTCTCTAAACTTGGAATATCAGCATCTTTTTCAGTTTTATATTGCTAAAAATGAACAGAAAATAAATTTTAAATAAAAGACTATTATAGGTGCCACTGAGGATATCGCGAGTCTAGTACCAGACGCGTAGGATACCGGTAGCGTAGTGTGCGAATCAGCATACATATGTATGTAAGATACGCCTCAGCGAATCGTCTTCAAGACTCGCGTAAAATACTAGTTGTAAGTATCATAATGTAAGGACCTTAGAGACACAGACGGAAACAACATCACTCACCTGTTCCTCAATGGCCATTGGCACGTACTGTCCTTGCTTGAGCAGCTCAGTAAGACGCATGCCGCGGTTCAACAGCTGTTGGGTCGCAGCGTCCAAGTCGGAACCGAACTGGGCGAAAGCGGCCACCTCACGGTATTGAGCCAACTCCAGTTTCATGGAACCGGCCACCTGGAATTGGAAGCTAGTTGAAATCCATGGAAGTTAAATAAACACACTTAAATTTAAACTACCCTCTTCTTCTTATATATCCCCTTTCTGGGTTTCTTTTCCGTAAAAAGACGTAGCCCATAGTATGTGATAAACTACCCTCATTTGAAAGTTTAATTTTAAAAGCTTTGAAAAAAAGCAACGTCACGGCCAGGCCTAGCTGCAGCAGAGAGTGAAACTGGAGTGGAGTGGAGTGGTAGGTACTTGCCTGCTTCATAGCCTTGGTCTGCGCGGCGGAACCCACACGCGACACGGACAGACCGACGTTGATGGCGGGCCGGATACCCTTGTAGAACAACTCCGTCTCCAAGAAGATCTGCCCGTCAGTGATGGAGATCACGTTGGTGGGAATGTAAGCAGACACGTCTCCGGCTTGGGTCTCGATGACGGGCAGAGCGGTCAGAGAGCCACCGCCCATCTTGTCGGACCTGAGGAACAAAATCCATACTAATATTATAAATGCGAAAGTGTGTCTGTCTGTCTGTCTGCTACCTTTTCACGGCCCAACAGTTTAACTAATTCTGACGAAATTTGGTACTGGGTTAGTTTATATCTCGAGGATGGCTACTTTTTATCCCAGAAAATCAAACAGTTCCCACGGAATTTTTAAAAACCTAAATCCACGCGGACGAAGTCATCATCTAGTTAATAATAATTCCAAGTCCATCATCAAATACTTTGATAAATTAGCCAAACTGTGATACGTACATCTTGGCCGCACGCTCGAGCAGACGCGAGTGGAGGTAGAACACATCACCGGGGTAGGCCTCACGACCCGGGGGACGACGCAGCAGCAGAGACATCTGATCACACAAACATTACTTAGTATACAACTACAAGTTACTAGTTATACAAATGACAAAGACAAAAAGCTCAGTGGGCGTTAACCATTTTGAGTCACCAACCAAGCATAAATGAGACTGTGTTATGGCCAAATGCTTCTCATTCTGAGATGAGACCCGTGCTCAGTAGTGAGCCGGCGATGAGTTGATTATGATGATCTGGAGTTTTATAATATCTTTACAATAGTCATACAATTCTTCTGTTGTGACTGTTGGATTTACATGAATTCAAAATTCATGTTATATCAATGCACAGGATTGCAATTAGGTACTTTTATACATGTGACCTGAGTTTCTTGCTGGTTCTTCTCGGTAGGAAAGGCATTCAGAACCAGTAGAAGATGCATTTGACGATTCAAAAATAAAAAAGTTGAATTGAATAAAAGTTTTTTTTTTTTTTTTAATATTCACCTGTCGGTAGGCAACGGCCTGCTTGGACAGATCGTCGTAGATGATGAGCGCGTGCTTGCCGTTGTCGCGGAAGAACTCGCCCATGGCGCAGCCGGAGTAGGGCGCGAGGTACTGCAGGGGCGCCGCGTCAGACGCCGTAGCGGACACGATGATGGTGTAGTTGATGGCACCTGGGAGGAGCATCCAAGACGTAAATATGCCCTTTGGCATTACTTGGCTGCACAACTTTGCCAGTAGCGTAGTAACTAGCCACGGCCATAGCCTCCCACGGACATTTAGAAATAAGAAATTCCCAAATTGCTCAGTTGTGAGCACTGAGCACTGACTACTGTGGTCGGTAGGGAGGGTGTCAGAAGATTGTGATATAGCTGATGTAGTGCAGCTTCTGATAGTTCACATACACAGTAGATAGATTAGGTGATATATTTTTATTTAGTTTTAATCTGTGCAGTTTGTAAACAGTTTGTGTATTTGTAAACTAGTGTGCGCCTGCGACTTGATAGGCATGGACTACAAATTTAAAAACGAAAAATCTTAGCAGATGTCTAGGCATAGTAGCTATCTGCATGCCCAACCTGATCTGCCCAGTAGTTTGAACAACTTTTTGGTTTATATATTTATAGATGTTTCTCACCAGCATCAGTCAGCCTCTTCAAAATCTGTGCGACGGTGGACCTCTTCTGTCCGATGGCAACGTAGATACAGTACAGCTTCTTCTTCTCGTCCTCGCCCTTGTTGAAACGCTGCTGGTTGATGATGGTGTCAATGGCCAGAGCAGTCTTGCCGGTCTGACGGTCCCCGATGATCAGCTCACGCTGCCCACGGCCTATTGGCACGAGAGAGTCTACGGCCTTGATACCTGCGCCAAATTATCACTTTATCAGTATTACCATGATTGCGTAATCGTCGATTCACGGCGACATTAATAGACCTATGATGGAACTAGTAAGTAGGTCTATGATGGAACTGGTAGGTCTATAATGGAACTAGTAGGTCTACAATGGAACTAAAATGTCTATAACGAAATTAAACCAAGACTCTCGCATGGACACACGCGGGATATTACCGGGGGCCTTATGCCGACTTGCACACGCGACTTGAAAGTGATAGTGTTGAGTGGACCCTAGTCATGGCGTTACCCAGCGCATCCACTACACGACCCAGCAACTGCTCGCCGACGGCAGGAACACCCAAGATCGTCCCCATACATTTCGCGACTGGACTAATAGGTCTATGATGGAACTAGTAGATCTAAGATGGAACTGGAAGGTCTATAATGGAACTAGTAGGTCTACAATGGAACTAGAATGTCTATGATGAAATTAACCCAAGTTTACAGTTACGCAACTTACCGGTCTGCATAGGCTCTCGCACGGACACACGCGGGATGATACCGGGGGCCTTGATACCGACTCGCATACGCGACTTGGTGTTGAGTGGCCCCTTGCCGTCGATGGCGTTACCCAGCGCGTCCACTACGCGACCCAGCAATTGCTCGCCGACGGGGACGTCCACGATGGCGCCCGTACGTTTCACAATGTCACCCTCTTTGATCAGTTTGTCGTTACCGAATACGACCACACCCACATTGTCGGGTTCCAAGTTAAGGGCCATACCCTAAGGAGGAAAAATTCATATTTTTAGATTTTTTTAATTAGTTAAAATGCTTTTCATTTGAGGCAATTTCAGCACAAGGAATGAAAGAATGTACCATTGTACAAGAACTAACACTTATTTTTTTAAATTCAGTTTTCAGATTTTTCTCTTTATTTGTACTATAAAACATTGGTACCTGCCTTTCATGATTCTAGGTCAACCGGAAGTGCCCTATGGTATTAATTCCCTTGACTGGTTTTCGTCAGGTAGACAATGAAGTGATCCTATAAGGGTTCCTTTTTTCTTTGGATTTTAAGGCAATTCTCACAAAAATTAACTAAACATACACACATACATACATATGGGCACTGTAAATATGGTTAATTTGTTTCACAGTCTTTATTGTGCATCACATCATCTGCATCTACCGCTAATTTCCACAGATTATCACTCAAAAAATGTTTTTATATCTGGATGACAAAAAAAATGGACCTTCTTGCCTTTACACTGGAACTATTTCAGCAATCACTACAATGTATAAATAATAGATGAGTAAGCCAGGATTAAAATAATCATTATATAAAAGGTACAAACCTTAAGGCCAGAGGAGAATTCCACCATCTCCTCGGCCTGGATGTTCTTGAGGCCATACACACGGGCGATACCGTCACCAATGCTCAGCACGCGGCCTGTCTCTTCCAAATCGGCCTAAGTTTAAAACAAGTTTACAAAACCTATTAAAAGTATGCTCCTGGAAAAGCATATTATACAATCGAAGATTATGTAAATAACAAAATAGCAAGGATTTGACTCGCTCCAGCAACGCGCTGGGTTGAAATTAATTGTATAGTATGGCATTGTAAATTGGACAATTGAAAAGAGCAACTGCCGAGTTTCTTGCTGGTTCTTCTCTGTAGGAACAGCATTCTGAACTAGTGGTAAATTATTTTGACAATTCAAAAGCAATTGTAAAAGTTTACTTGAATAAAAATATATTTTATTCTATTCTAAGAACATCACATGCAACTTAGAGGTCATTTTAGTTACAAAATTATTGTAGAAAATTTTGAGAGTTAATTTACTGGTAACTAGTTTCTTGCTGATCAATCTTTTTGGAAAAGTCAATCTGAAGTAATAGATGGAGATGGTATACCTAGATTCTTTACTAATGGGCATACCCTAGATTTCCTTAAGCATTTTTTACGAAAATCTACTTGGAATCAAGACAGAAAATGGTTTTTATTTTTAAATTAGGTTCTTAAAACTATGTAAAACTTTGAGGAGTTGCTTCTTTGCTAGTCAAAATAATACTTTCACTATATTTGTAGACTAGTTTTTTTTTCTAAATGATGTAATCTTTTGGAGGTAGCAAAGTAAAAGTCCAAAATGAAATTGAATAGAATCAAACAAAACATTAAAAGTGCTGTTTTTACTTTTAACTCAATAGACATAAAGGCTATTAAAATTGAAAATACAAGCCCAAACAGTTAATAAATTGCTTCTTTAGACTAAATTAATAAAAATGGACACTTAAATCAGGTATATTACACTGTATGAAAAAGACTGTTATTCATAAAATGTTATGCTGTCCTTAATTTCCTAACCTCTTCAACATAGAGCTGATTATGACAACTGTCATATAGGGTTTATGTAACAAGTAAAAACCTTGGGTGCGGCACCAAGGATTCTCTC
This sequence comes from Maniola jurtina, assembly GCF_905333055.1. Lineage (NCBI taxonomy): Eukaryota > Metazoa > Arthropoda > Insecta > Lepidoptera > Nymphalidae > Maniola > Maniola jurtina. The sequence goes on along the minus strand of NC_060048.1, from coordinate 3,470,357 downwards.
CTCCAGGATTGTGGAGATTTCGGCAGCCCTGTGTGTGCAGGAGACATGGAGTTTGCGCGAAGCCACCGCCACCGCTGGCACGGCGACCTTCGAGACCTTCCACCAAACACAACTAAGTTAGGACTCATTCCAGCAGTACAAACGCAATATATCTACGTTTATCCATGATCTCAACTTTAGATAAGGATTTTATAAGAATCAAAGTACAAAACAGACGTACATTTTGACAGAAAACCTATCTGCCTCTATTACATAACACGAATTTCTTGATATGATAATTTAGACATAACTTACACTTAAACACTGTAAATTAGCGTTATAAAAGCACTATACTGAGGTTCTAAGGGAATATTACATCGAAACTGGCCTAATTTCGATGATTAATCAAGTTATTGGTTGGAATTTGTGGTTGGTTCTACCTGCCGGAAAGTACATTTTTAGTTAATTTTAATGCGTTATAAGGAATATATACCTGGGTGGCGGCATTAGGCAAACGCCTGGCCACCGAGGAGGCCAAACGAGCGGAGATCAGCGACATTTTTCACAAATATTCTCAATAAATAGTAGACAGAAGGGCCGTGGTACACTCCGCTCGCGACTCGTTGCGATATTACAGGAAATGACATAAATCGATAATTGTCTATGGTTATGTCGTACTGCGCATCCGTCCAGAAATTTAATTGTGCTTGCATATACCTAATTGCAATTTTTGGTTGCAATTGCAAACTTATGGTATTATACTTGCTTCCATATTCTTGCATCGGTAATTGTCAACGTTAGTCAAACTTCTTAGTCAGAATTCATATAACTATTAATTTTACATGTTATGTAACAGAACAAATCATGCAAAGTTGTTCAATTTTGAACGATTAAACGGAAAGGTACCATAAACCATATTTTGCAATCATCTGCAAATGACAAATTGGTTGTCAAACGTCTAATAGAATTTGACATTTGCAATTGGCAAGTTGATAACAAAATGTTTATTGCTTTCAACGTATTTCTAATTAATGATAATTTTAAGCTCTATTTCTTGTGATGGCTATATTCGAAAGCTCTTCTCAGACCAAAGTTCGAATAGATGATACTGAAAGGCTCGAATGTGCATTGGAAAATGCGCAGAACATTAACAAACATACTGTAAGTTTTTTTACCATTTTTTCCAAAGGAAATCCTATTCATTGCTTAAAAATTTGGTAATATTCTAGGAGTATGTACTACGAGTTCAACGTGGGCCAAATAAGGAGAACAGATGGACGGTTTCTCGTCGATATAGAGACTTTGCGGCCCTACATGTTGCACTTCAGCAGGCAAACATTGATCTACCGATTCCACCCAAGAAACTCATTGGAAACATGCAACCTTCTTTCGTGGCTGAAAGACAAATAGCTTTGCAGGTTTGCTACCAAATAATAACTACCCCTTTAAAGTGAAGCTTGATAAGGACTTAAAATTTCTTTGTTCAATGAGAACTCTTAAAACCAAAAATAGCTTTTTCTTGTTTTCCTCACATAGTTGGATAACTGTTAAAAGAATTTTTTGATGATGTAAACAATTTGTTTCAGAATTATATAAATGAAGTACTAAAACATCAAATACTAGCCCTATCATTACCAGTAAGGACTTTTTTGGACCCTAGTAATTACTCTTTGAATATAGCAGGTAAGAAGCAATAACTGAAAAATTAACACTAACCCTTTAACACAAAAAGATTTGTTTAGTTTATCTTTTGAAACAAAATGATTTCATTCATGCTTTTCAATTTAGGAGCTTAGTTACCATATGTAGACTATTTATACAAGTAACTTGTTTTTTATATTAATTATGTTTCATACAGAACAGGCACTTCAAACTATGTCAATAGCTTTAAGAGGAGATGGACACTATGAACTGAAAGCATCTCTACCAGACATTGGATGGAGGATACGGAAACATTATTTTTTAGTAAGTATATGAGTAAGACAGTGGTGGAAATATCATATAGGCTTTAATCCAAACATATAGATAGCTTTTATCCATATAAACTTTTACTAAGTGCTTTGGTGAATTTATTTACCATTTCTTTAATCTAGGCATTATTTAAAATCTCAACAACATACACAATGAGATTCAAGTCATGATTAATGTCTTAGTTGTTAATATTGGTTTTGTTTGACATGGTTAATTTTCTGGAATTGAATAATTGATTGAAATAATATACATATATGATTTTGAAAAAAACAAGTTCTGCAATAATGCTTTCATTGTTTACTTGACTTTATATTCATAAACATATTATGAGGTCAAAGAAGTAATATTGTTACATTGTTATCAGTCAGTAGCCTTAATCCACAATAACTTGAAAATTGAAATCATATTAATGATAAGTAACAATATTTTTTCTTACTACAAAAACTAAAATTATTTCTTACGTTTAGAGCACAGTCTGACTAGATTAAGCGGGTTAGATAGGATATGAAAGTCTGTCATTTTTCATATTATATCCATGAAAATCAGTTTTGGGTTTTCCAGTAAAAATGAAGAGTATGTGTTTTACAGTTTTTTCAAATTCTATTCTCGCTGATTTTCAAAAATTGCACTCGAGTGAAGACGGGAGGGGACAGCTAGTCTACCCTTAGAATAAGAGCTACTATATTGTAGTCAAGGGAATGGCAAGGCTAGTGATGAGAAAAGGCGTAATGCGCCTTTACCTAATAAAACAATGAGTCATTCAACTTATTTTATCAGAGAGATAAAAAGTATTGTGTGTAAAAATAACATTTATTTAATTTTATTATATTACTGTACTTTGTAGGTCACTGAGTCAGTGAGCCATACAAACTGTGTACTGGCATGGCAGAGCTATGGCCCCGACCACATGTTACATAGTAAAGATCTTCAGACAGCTTTTAAGAGTCTCCAGAATATATCTGTGAGTAATTTTTATTGGACAAATAATTAATAATTAAATAATTAATTGTGATCATGTAAATAATAGACTAAGAACATATAAGCTTTTGCCCTGGCCCCCAAATTTCACTTTGATAAAAATGCAATCTAAGATAAAAAGTATTAAAAAAAAAAATTCTAAGCAAACACTCTCCAACTTAGACCTTGTCACTGCTATTTTTCGTGATCTCGATAATCAACATCTTTCTTTACCTTGAATTTTACCTTCATTGCGTTGACATCGACCTTTGATACCTTGACATCGTCCTTCGTTATCTCAACATTGACCTTCGTTACCTCGAGAATCGACATCGATCTTCACCTGTACACATCAACCTTCATTACTTCAACAATCGACATCAACCTTCGTCATCTCTACAGGTAACATTGTCCTTTGCAACTTCGACAATCGACATCGCCCTTCGTAACTTCGGCAGTCGACATCGGTCATCGTTATCAGAAACAGTTGAAACCGACCTTCGTTACCTCAACAGTCAATATCAACCTTCGTCATCTCGACAGTTGACATCGCTCTTCGTAACTTCGACAGTCGACATCGCCCTTCGTAACTTCGAAAGTCGCCATTGACCTTCGTTACCTCGACAGTCGCCATCGACCATCGTTACTTCGACAGTCAACATCGAGTATCACAACGTCACAGGACAAATCACAACATTGCTTTGTGCCAAAATTAATAACCACTCTATCTGTAAATCTGTCGTCAAGTTATTTATGAACGTTGCTATTTGTGAAAAATTGTATGGTGTATTTGAAAATAGACAATTTTGCTAAGTTATCAACAGATTATATACTGATATTAATTATTTATTAGTAACTTATTAAGACTTAAGATTATTTCGTTTCAGCACCCATACATAGACGAAATATTATCAATACACACCCTTGAAACAGGTGCCTATGTAGTCAGAAGGATACACGAAAATGGGACTGTTAGGGATTTACTCTACGGAACTGAGTACAGTAAACAGTATTTAGCCAAATATGGAAATCCTAAAGTAAGAAAACCATTTACGAACGGGCAAATATCACATTATGGATACCAAATATTACAAGCATTGAAGTTTCTGCATGACAAAGGATTGGCACACGGTATGTTTGCAATTTACATCAATTAATTTTTTTTCCATACAATTGTTCGTAAAATGCACTTTATTGAAAGTTTGGAAATGTTTTCTAGATGTTTGTTATTTGAAAGAATGTTTACTAGCATTGGCTAGTAAACATTGCTTGTAGTTAAAATTTCTAGCAAGGAGTTTTATTATTTATTTACATACAATTTCAAAATGGAGCGTTTGAATAGCCATTTTAAAATTTTAAATGTTTGTTTGTATGCTTGTAGTCTTTTTACTTTAAGTAAGTAAATAAAATAGAATGAACTGCTCCCAATATTTTGAACTAGTTTATTTATCTGTTTTCTCACAACTGTATTGAAAAACGTTGTATGATACACAAGCGTTAAGGTTATCTATTACAAGCTCGTAAGGATAGATTTAAAATAACTTACTTACCACCGTGGTATCACAATGTACATTATTTAAATATTAAGAAGGAAACTTCTTGTTAGGATTAGGAACTCCATACTTATAAATGAAAAATTTCAGGGCACATACACCCAGGAAACATAGCAATAGAGAACCAAAGAGCTCTTTTAATGGACATAGAGAACTATCTAATGGGGGTACCCAGTCTACACAGGCCGTATATGTTGGAGCTGAAGAGAATTAGCTCTGTGGAGGCTGTGGATGTGTACTGCTTTGGCAGGACGCTATATGAAATGGCGTTTGCTGAGCCCCTTGATAGTTACTGGAGGGATATGTACCCTGATGAAATCTCACATGATTTGGGTGAGTCATGTTTTTTATTCATTACTAGAGGATGCCCGCGGCTGCGTCCGCGTGGATTTCAGTTTTTAAAATCCCATAGGAACTCTTTGATTTTCCAGGATAAAAAGTAGCCTATGTCCTTATAATTTCATTAAAATCGGTTCAGCTGTTGGGCCGTGAAAACGTAGCAGACAGACAGAAAGACATACTTTCGCATTTATAATATTATTATGGAAGTATGGATAGGCACACGCTTGACCACAATCACATACCTCAACAGTTGACATCGACCTTCGTTACTTAGACAGTTGATATCGAACTTTGTACCACGATATTTGCCATCGGCCTTCGTTACCACGATAGTTGACATTGACCTTCCTTACCTCGACGATAGACATAGACCATCGTTACCTCGACAGTCGACATAAAGTTTCGTTATTACGATAGTCGACATTGACCTTAGTGACCTCAATAGTCGATATCAACCTTTGTGCCACGTCAGTCGACATCGACCTTCTTTACCTCAACAGTTGATATCAACCTTCGTACCACGATAGTTGACATCGACCTTTTTTACCTCGACCATCGACATTGACCTTCGTTATCTCAACAGTTGATATCGACCTTCGTTACCTCGACAGTCATCATCGACCGTCATACTACAATAGTTGACATCGATCTTCATTATCTCTACAGTCGACACCGACTATCGCTACCTCGACTCGACAATCGACATCGACTTCGTACCACGATAGTTAACATCGACCTTTGTTACCTCGACAGTCGACATCGATCTTGTAACCTCGTCAGTTGTCATCAGCCTCCATTACCTCGGATCTGTTGTTTGTTTGATTTCTGTAAATTAAATTTCTGATAGTAATTTTTATAAAAGTCGCCTTTCTTTTATCGGATATCTTTCAGAGTCCGTGCTCCGACTATGCCTGTCGAGCATTAGTTGCAAGCACGGAGGCCCGACTATAGAACACCTACTGAATCACCCTTTCTTCACTCACGCAACGCTCAACGGTCTGACCCCTGCATTTGATACGAGGGCTCATCTTAAGTTCCCTCTCACTCTCAAAGACCAGCTCAGAGCGTGCGCCAGTAATATGGAAGATCGACTTCGAAGGGACCAGAAGATGGTAATAAAAAAAAATACTACTTTAATAAAATTAATGCAGCGCTGTCTCTACCGTCCGCTGAACAGATAGACACCACACCTCCCCTTTGGTAGAGCCTAAAGATTATATATTTTTTAGCCTTTGAATCAAAAACACTTATAAAAGTTTACTTGAATTAAAAAAACTATTACATTCTTTTATAATTTGGTTTTAATTAGTAGATGTAAAACTACCAAATATTTGTGCTTCAATTTTGTAATGAATATTCTCGATATGTAATTCTTTATTTCTTAGGTTAGAAGCGCTAAGAAAGAAGTTAGAATACAGGAAATACTGAACTCTGAACAGGAGATGAAGAAACAAAGGAGAAGAGCGGTAAGTTTCTTTTATTACGATTCATGATGCTGTATTTCAGTATATTACTACTAAGTAGCTATCTTCTAGGTAAGCGCGCTCCAACTCTTAAGTTTCCTCGTCATTGCTTTTCATCATTAGTCATGTTTGTGGTCAACCACAATCTTTTCCTTAATCTCCCATTTTTTGAATACCTTTTTAAGAATCTATTAGCTCTAGTATCGACTAATTTGTGAGACTTAGTCGATATACTATAGCTAATTTCTTAAAATGGACCCTTTCAAGATTTTTATATAAATCTGTGAGGATGATACTGCCATTGGCGCAATTAAAATGCCATTAGCCTATGTTGTTATATTAGTTCACAAATTGCGAAAAACCAAATTAAATTTGAATTTCGCGGGCAGGCCCGTCTCATGCCTCTTAAAATGATTGTTTTTTTACCTCAAACTCACTTATTTTAGAAAAAACGCGACAGTGTATGGAAATCGAGTTCTTCGCTTGCCGATGTTCGTTCTCACAGCGCCAGCACCGCGTCGTCGCCCACGCCGCCCACGCCGCCCCTCTGTGAGTTATATAGAGTATTTTATTTTATTGGGAAAACCAGCAGCTGTTTGTAATAATATGCTTATGATTAGATTACTTAAAGCTAATAACACTTTCAGGGTTTTCACAAATCATTACTTATCACTAATATTATGAAGGCGGTCAGTGTGTGTGTTTTTCTGTGCATGTTTGTTACTCTTTCACTAGTAAACTTCTAGACTAATTTGGCTGAAATTTAGAATGGAGATAGATTACACCTTGGATTAACACCTAGGCTACTTGTTATCCCGAAAAATCCATGGTTCCCGTGGGATTTTTAAAAACCTATATCCACGGGAACAATTCGCTTCGCGGGCTTCAGCTAGTACTACATACTTTCATCTTGCAATAATCTTTCTTCAGTCATGAAGTTTTCACACATTGGTTGCAGCGGGCGACACGAGCGCCAACAGTTCGTGCGCGGCGGGCAGCAGCCCGGCCGACGCGCGCGGCGCGCTGCTCAGCGCGATCTGCGCCTTCGACAAGACGCGTCTCGCGCGCGTGCACGCGCAGTGAAACCTCTTCACCATGAATTTATAGTATATACCTGGATTGCTTAATTGTAATACCAACTTAAAGCAAAACCTTCTTTAAAAACCAGCCAAGTGTGAGTCAGACTCGTGCACCGAGGGTTCCGTACTTGGGTATTTTTTCAATTTTATGAATTAAACTATTATGCATGAAAACAAATGGAAATCTGTGTAAGCTTAGACCAAAAGGGGCGTTATAATTTAACTATTTTTACAAGTTATTAAATGTTCCTTCATATTAAGCTTGCGCGAGGACATAAGCCACAACGCGTAGAGGCTTATCAAGAGCTTTAATCTCCAAACAACCTAACTGCAACACTAATTTGACCGGGGCGCAATTGCTATTGCAACCACTCAATCAAATTGGCGACCTAAACACAAAAGTATTTAATAGTCGTTGAGTCTCGAGTCGGAGCGAGACTGGCTTAAAAACCGTCAAGCAGCCGTATTTATACAAATCGATTCAAGATGGCTGCTCGGAAGCGATCGTGTGACGTCGAATGAGTCAAATATCTGTTTTATTATTTTAAATTTTAAATAGTTTTTTTGAAAAAGCTAACAGTCGGCCATCCAAATTGGGTCGTTCGACCTCGAGCGACGAAAATAAATATTAGGCCAGGTTGTCCAGAATACTAATAGGGGCACGGTTGTTCGTAATACTACGGGACCAGGGTTGTCCCGACACATTTTATTCTAGGACCAGGGTTGTCCCTTAAAGGGTGTTGAATGAGTGGACCAGGGTTGTCCCAACACATTTTATTCTAGGACCAGGGTTGTCCCTTAAAGGGATGAGTGGACCAGGGTTGTCCCAACACATTTTATTCTAGGACCAGGGTTGTCCCTTAACTTCGAACTATATTCATTTGTGAACTATATTTTGTATGCTTTAAGTGGATTTTTGCGTTAATTCTATCCCACTTCTGAACTGTAAGCTTAGACCAAAAGGGGCGTTATAATTTAACTATTTTTACAAGTTATTAAATGTTCCTTCATATTAAGCTTGCGCGAGGACATAAGCCACAACGCGTAGAGGCTTATCAAGAGCTTTAATCTCCAAACAACCTAACTGCAACACTAATTTGACCGGGGCGCAATTGCTATTGCAACCACTCAATCAAATTGGCGACCTAAACACAAAAGTATTTAATAGTCGTTGAGTCTCGAGTCGGAGCGAGACTGGCTTAAAAACCGTCAAGCAGCCGTATTTATACAAATCGATTCAAGATGGCTGCTCGGAAGCGATCGTGTGACGTCGAATGAGTCAAATATCTGTTTTATTATTTTAAATTTTAAATAGTTTTTTTGAAAAAGCTAACATCTGTTTAAGAATGTGCAGGTAAAGCTCTTTCATATGATACCCCACTTGGTATAGTTATCTTACTTTGAAAATTATATGTGTATGAAAGGGGTTTTTTTAATCTGTACAATGATTCTAAAACATATTTTATTTATTTTTATGTATAAGTGTTTTTGATTTATCGTGCAAAATGTCGAAAAAATACGACTGGAGTACGGAACCCTCGGTGCGCGATTCTAACTCGTACTTAGCCGGGGTTTTTTTAATTCCAATTCAAGTTAAGGCGAAGCCACAGGATCGCCGAGGCTTTGCGACGCCTGAGCGGCGAGGCTGCGTCGTTATACTTTATTCACATTGAGAGCCAATGCGTCGTTATTTCGCCGCGCATGCATATTATACACCAAACACATACAGAATTCATACATTAATTAATCATACCTACAAGATGTAACCAAAACGATAGCAAAAACGGAGACAGGTCATCGTACTAATGATTAATTATTTATTATTGGTAAGATTAATTACATTTTTTTAATCCTGTAATTTTCAAAAGTTCACAATATATGTATATATAATGTAAATAAAACATCTGACTGACGTTAGAGGTGAACAAACGTTCCGTAAATAGGTCACTCGAAGTCAATGCCACTTCGTTGACCCGAGTTTTGCACGCTATACAATGCGGGTTTGAAAAATACTAAATCACTAAAACTACAAGATAAGGCAAATGATTTATTGGCATTGGATTGTGTTAAGGTACACTAATATCGCTAAGGTTTTGCTAGCGTTCTGGTTACATGCTGTATGTATGTAACACGTACACCGACTGTAGGTAACACACACACAGTCACGATATACTTTACGTATGTCACCCATATAATACACATTCACAATCATAGACTATGTTGAAGGAACCAAAAGCTTAATTTGCCCGCCAAACCAAAGAGATGTGTATGATGCAACATGCACCGCCCGCCCTCCAACTGTTAAACATGCAGGTAAAGCCAGCCACCGAGCGCGCACCACCACCACGCAGCACCACACAAATCCCAACACCACTCAACGCACGTTTCGCCCCGACACGCATGTCGCATGCTGCATGTTGCATCATACATACACAATACACATCTCTTTGGTTTGGCAGATTATAGCAAATTAAGCTTTTGGTTCCTTGTATATCATGGACTTCCGCAAAATAACGCCTGCTTCTATACTACTATGTTGTTTTATTATTATATAATTACATATACTTTATGTAATATTTCTTTAAGAGAATAACTTACGGCTATATTTTGTAGCTAGTAGTTGTTTTAAATTATACCAAAAGGCTTTATCTGAATTTTTATATACGTTTTTAATTTAGTTATTACAAAATTAAGTCATCATGATCAAAATATAAGAGTGTGTCTTTATATTTCACGTTCCCTTATACGTAATAGGTTTAGTTTTATTATCTTTAATTAATATCAATTCATTAGACAACAATTCATGAGAGAATCTCATACAATAACTATAACACGATTCTGTTTTATAGTTATTGTATGAGATTTAATCATATAAATCTCTTATAACGGCCGATTTCTCAATCACCAAATAACTTTTATCTGAAGATCAATTTGAAAATCCATAGAGGTAGTGGTAATCAATCATCCATGAGGGAATCGGACTGAACGTCATTTGTCAGGTAAGGTTTATTTAAGTATTGAAGAGTCAGCCCAAAAAGAGATTAATTTATCAGTTAAATAAATCAATGCATTTGAATAGTTCATATTTGTTACATTGTGTTAAGTATTTTGTTTTACCTATCTGTACATACATACAGACTGGTGTCAGATCTTACATTAGAGTTATTTTTAAGATACTTAACATTTCAAAGATACTAGAGATGAGGAAAAAATATATTAAATTTCTCCTACAAATGATTTTATGCAACTTTCGAAATTTCTTTTAATGTATTTTAAGTAACTAAAATATACTTTACAGTTTTATAATAGATCCATGTGCATAGGGATGCAAAGATCTTGAAATAAATTAGGTCACCACTGACAGGTATTATGCGATCAATATATGAATAGGAATGACAATCTGCCATATTAATGTAACATCTTATCTATCAATATATTTTAATTAAATATATTTTTAATAGATTTCGTAATAGGTACGTCTTAAACTTAGTTAATGTAAAAAATTCTTATGAATGCACTTTTCCTTCCAAACTGTACTTCTCAAGTAAAAAACCGGCCAAGTGCGAGTCAGACTCGCGCACTGAGGGTTCCGTACTCAGGTATTTTTCCAACATTTTGCACGATAAATCAAAAACTATTATTCATAAAAATAAATAAAAATCTGTTTTAGAATGTACAGGTAAAGCCCTTTCATATGATACCCCATTTGATATAGTTATCTTACTTTGAAAATTGAAACATGTTTTAAATTTTTTTTAAAGGATATAACCACAAATTCGCGGTTTTCAGATTTATTCCTATACTTGTGCTACAAGACCTGCCAAATTTCATGATTCTAGGTCAACGGGAAGTACCCTATAGGTTTCTTGACAGACACGACGGACAGACGGACAGACAGACAGACAGACAACGAAGTGATCCTATAAGGGTTCCGATTTTCTTTTTGAGTTACGGAATCCTAAAAATGCAAGTCGGACTCGCACATAACGGGTTCAGTACCTGAAATAACACTTTAATTCAGTGCCAGAAATAACACAAATTTTTTGAAAATTAATTTCATGGCGGCAATTTTGAAATTTTTTGTATTTGTTGGTGGAGCCATTGGTGATAGAAATACACATTCTGTGAAAATTTCAGGTCTCTACTTAGGGTCTAATAGGTTCCCGTTGGCACCCTTTGGGTACGGAACCCTAAAAATTGCCAGATCGAAGACGTTAAGCTTCCTATTCTTATTTTAATCTCATTGTACGCCGATGATTGATCTGTATGTAGGTACGTGTAATCCTAATAAATTACTTAGCAACGCTGTTATTTGTCAAAAATTGTATGGCCTTTTTTGACAAATAACGTTAGTGAAGTCCGTTTTCTGTATTCAATATATCTGTAAATCTGGCGATTAGTTACTGAGCAGCGTTGTTTTTTGTCAAAAACTGGGTTTTTAGACAGTAACATCGTTGCTATGCAATAAATCTATAGAGTATTATAGGTAGACTGAATATAGAAAACGAATGTATGTAACTCATCGACAAACACCTTCAATTACACATAGATTGATTATCTTCATTTTGGCCATGAGTCAGTGATGACTATGTTCTTAGGCCGCGATTACACCTGTAAGTTTTACTCACGTAGCTTACGTAATTAACTTACGTCAAATTTACTAATATAAACTCTTTTTAGTAGTTTATCGCATATTCTTACAACTTACGTAAGATGATAAATTTACTAACGTGAGTAAAACTTATAAGTGTAATCGCAGCTTTATCTTATAGTATTGTAATTTATAAGGAAAAAGTGATAAATCGACTGGTCACGTGATGCTTTATTGGTTTGTTATGATTTGGTGGATATTGTTTAGCAGCTTTAAACTATAGCGAGTAAGAACATAAATTATTTTAATATTGTAATTACTGTTATGGTATAGTTATACTTGTAAGAGAATAATATAATATAGTTGCATTAGTTTTGAGTTTTTATTTCAATTTCCCCTACCCAAAATAGCTGTTGTATGTTTTGTTCCTATATTTTTAGGGTTCCGTACCTCAAAAGGAAAAACGGAACCCTTAAAGGATCACTTTGTTGCCTGTCAAGAAACCTATAGGGTAGGTATATCCCGTTGACCTAGAATCATGAAATTTGGCAGGTAGGTAGGTCTTATAGCACAAGTACAGGAATAAATCTGTAAACCCCGAATTTGAGGTTACAACTTTTAAACAAAAAAATAAAATGTGTTTTAATTTTCAAAGTAAGATAACTATACCAAGTGGGGTATCATATGAAACCCACAGTGCGCGAGTCTGACTTGCACTTGCCCGGTTTGTTTATTGTCACAAGCTAGTAGTATTGGTACGATGAAACTTCGATTAGATATACTATATCAGATTGATGCAATGAAAATGAGGAATAAATATTGTCTGTCGAGATAGATCATCACAACAATGGACAACACAGACTGACAGACAACCAAGTGATCCTATAAGTAATCTAATTTCCGTTTTACCTTTTGAGGTACGGAACCCTTGCATAGCAAGTAAATAACTAGCACCAAGAAGAAAATAACTATAACACCTTGGATAAACATTCTAGGTAAACGGGAAATACTCTATAGGTTTTCTTGACAGACACGACGGACGGACGGAGGGGCGGACGGACAGACAAAGTGATCCTATAAGAGTTCCGTTTTTCCTTTTGAGGTACAGAACCCTAAAAACCTATAATCTCGCACTTTTCTTCAATACTTCCATTATATTTTGTCTGGAGGTTGTATGTTCCATAGTAGAATAGAATAGAATGAAAAATCGTCCTACTGGGATAATTATGTTCTAAATAAAACACCGATATAAAGTGTATCTCTTTGTGTATTAATTATAATAATATGTTTAATCCTACTATTCAACTATGATATAAGCGAAAAGTGTACTAGGTATAATAATTTTAATCATTATTAATAATACACACAACTTAAACAACAATCGCGTCCACGCTAATAAAACTTTGCTAATAATAGCAGGAGGGGGTGACAGTTGATGTAAAAATGAAGGAATTCACCGCCACCCTCACGACTCACGAGCCGTCTCAGTTAAGAGGGCTCTCTCCGTCACTCGTTTCATACAATCGTAGTTCCAATCTCATTTGAATATTAAGCAACCGTGCATGAAATTTTGCAGACATATTCTAGAAACTAATATCTATGTCTGTGGTTTTCCAGATTTCTGTTAAAATATTCGGTTTCAAAGTTACGCGGTCTTAAAAATTTTCATACAAATCTTTAAGCCCCTGTAATTTTAAAACTACATATTTTTAGAAAAATCTAAAACACCACAGACACAGATATTAGTTTCTAGAATATGTCTGCACAATTTCATGGACGGTTGCTTAATATTCAAATGAGATTGGAACTACGATTGTATGAAACGAGTGACGGATAGAGCCCTGTTAAGCTGTAGGTAGTACATATAAGTTATGAAAGCTAGGTGCAAGTTCCAATCCATTTCCATGTAAAAAAAGTCCGCAATGACGATAATTTGTGCTATTACACAATTTTTGTTTTGTCAAACGACGTACCTTTTACGCGATTTTAATTGATGTGGACGCGATTTTAGCTTGATATTTATAGAGCGCACTTTCTTTTTACTTAGACTAAGTTTCAGTTAAAACGAGACAGATTTATGCCAGCGGTATAACGCTGTCTCGTTTTAACAGTGTCTTAAGTCTGAGCAAAGTCAAAGTGCGCTCTACAGATCTAAACCTTAAGAGTGCGGCCCAGCAAATGCGTCGCGTTGAACAATAAAAAAAAGATGTACCGAATTCGCCTTACAGGTTGGAAATGACATACAAGTATTATGTGCGCAGGGAATAATTTTCTCAATGTAGTTACCTACCTATGGGTTTTAAAAAGTTAAAACTGGCATTGGCACAAGATCACCGGGCATTAAGTACTTAATTAAAAAGGAGTGGAAAAAACGAGCCTACCACTCTGCCAAATGTAAGTATACGACCGGCAATCATTTCGTTATATAAAATGACGCGATGTCGTTTACTGATAGCACGTCTCCGTGTGTTTATTTTGATTGTGTGCGTATAATCAAGGTTGTGTGTATGCGTCAAAGTGACAGACTTCATTGCAAAGAAATTAGTGCAAATCTCAACTTCTGTTGATTGAGTAGGTACTTAATGTCGCCGGGTGACGAAGATGTCAAAAAGATATAAATCAATATACAACCATCAAACATAAAATTTTAAACCAATATACAACATAGAATTTATAAAATCAATCTTCAGCCAAGTGACCACTAGCAAAAAACCTACAGAGCAAGTCTCTTCCACTGTAGACATTTATAGCAAATAAATTTTAGCTCAGGTTTAGCAAATAAAACTTGAACAAATGACATTAACAATTCTGTTGTACACAATCTCTAAAACGACAGCCCGGCTAGCATGGGCAGTAGATAAAAATTATATCCCCCGATTATATGCACTGATGTCATAGAAATCAGTGGATATAATCGGGGATATAATTTTTATCTACTGCCCATGCTAGCCGGGCAGGTCTACATAATTATAATGGTTTCATAATGCTCCCTAAAGAAAAGGACGGCACTAGAGTCTATTTTAACCCGTGAGACTAAAATGACGTTTCGTGTATGTTTTACTACTCTTTAAGTGATGTGGTGTACTACAGAATTAACTCGATAGCGACTTTTGGCAGTTTTATTAGTAGTGGACACAGCATTATATTGAGAAAAACTGTCCGCTGCACACAGTGTTCCCCCAACCTGTCTACAACTTATGTTTAAACTCTGTCCAACACAAGCCGGGTCGCAAACTTGCATAATTTCCAAAATAAAAAAAGACCTCTGCATAATATCATCTTAAATTTAACACGTAATCACATAATAGTATTCCTCAAACGACTAATTCAATTACACCAATTAAATTGCTGATACTTTTTTTAAGATGCATATCTATCCTTTAAAAAATAAAATTAAAGTCTAATATTGAAACACTTATTATACTATGTATACTTAGTAGAACAAAACGCCTAAATTTAAAAGCTATACTTACAAGATATTAATACTCCCATCGAGTACCTACTACTTACTGAAAACGCAGTCAGAGAGAAAAAACAAACAATATATTCTCACGAAATAAAAATAAACTATAATAGGTATCACTTTCACACTAAATCATAAAATTGTATGTTTTTTGCTTTATCAAGAAAAACACTTACAGTTATCATCACTTTATAAAATAGTCATTACTTATTAGTCATAAAACAGTGTTATTTAATTTATTTTCACGTTAAGAAGTACCGCAAACGACCGAATAATAGTCGGACCGGTTAAAGCCGGTGAAAACAGAACACGGGACAATGTGGCTAATTCTTTTTACACTATGTCTAATGGTACGGGTCCTTCAAGATTCGGCAAATGATTCGAGTTCGGGCATTCAGCAAACTAGCCACACTATTCGGGATACAGAGAATGTTTTTTGTTTGGTGAATCACACTAATGTTATGAAGGCGAAAGTTTGTGTGTGTGTGTGTGTTTGTTACTCCTTCACGCAAAAACTACGACGGATCTGGCTGAAATTTGGAATGGAGTTAATATCCTGGATTAGCATATAGGCTACTTTTTATCCCGGAAAATCAAAGAGTTCCCACGGGATTCCGAAAAACCTAAACCACGCAGACGTAGTCGCGGGCATCAGCTAGTTTTTAATAATTATAAGTTTAGCAAAACTTCCGTCCGGAAGACGCGATATTGCGTGACAGCGAATAGTGTGTTGTATTTAAATATGCAAAGCTCGGAAAAACAAAGAATTCCCACGGCATTTTTAAATCTATATTCGCGCCGACCATTCGGGTTCGTGCGATGTCAGGCCAGGGCCACACAATTCACTATATCAAGAATCATTTGTCGAACCGTACCATAAACTAAACTAAATTGATAGATCTAAACCTAGTACAATCAACAAGGAACATTATGAAGTCCGGCCATGGTAGTTTACAAAAATTAAAGCCGAATTTGCCACATTTGCTAATTCCTACAAAATCGGCTTACTCTCGCCGTCATTCGAGTAGTCATGCTTCTACAGCAGTCGTCAGTGTGCGTTTGTTAACACCACCTCACCGTCAAAATACCAAAATAACCGACAAAAATCGGTCTACGACAAAAATCGGTCTCCGACAAAAACCGGCCGTCTGTGTTAGCTCTAAATAATCAATACAATCACAATCGTAATCAAGCACATTTATAATATTATCTTGGAGGAAAACAACAAATTATTCCAATTCGATGATGTCGTCCAAATCGTCGATGTTGAAGTCTGCGAGAGTCAGTTCTGAAAAGAAAAATGATTTTCATTACACTTTTAATATAGAACCACTGAAATGGACATACATACAAGTACGCTGAAAGAGGTGTGGGCGTATAAAATGACAGCTCTTTTGGCCGGGAATTGAAATTGACAGTTTTGTGTTGTTAATTTTTGTCACTTTTGTGTCACTAACATCTAAATTAAACCATAAGCCTATGTGAATAAGTCTACTTTTACAATAACTCTGTCAGAAGTGAATTGTACTCACTATTGCCGTCGGGTTTCTTCTTTTTGTAGGGAAGGATGTCCTGCCAGGGCGAAGGTCGTTTAGTGACTTCAGCCTTCGGAGTTAACGGCGCCGTGGCTTTTTTCGTGTTAGTCGATGATTTCCTGTTACATCAGGGAATTTTGCTTTATTTATATGAACTATGACATGAAAATGCTTAGAAAATAAAAATAGAATTGAAAGTTCCAAAAATAGAAACCATACTATTAATATTATAAATGCGAAAGTGTGTCCGTTTGCTAGCTTTTCACTGCTCATCCGTTTCACCGATTTTGAAAAAAATTGAGATAGATTGCTTGCATCCCGGGGACCAATATGGGTTATTTTTTGTCCCGGAAAATCAAAGAGTTCTCATGGGATTTTTAAAAAACCTAAATCCATGTGGATAAAGTCTAGGATTATTTATTTGCTTTAGAGCTAGCTTGCATACTGGCAAGGATATAGGCTATTTATTATCCCTAAAAATCAAAGAGTTCCCAAGGGATTGTTAAAAAAAACCCTGAATCCACGCGGACGACATCGCGGGCATCAGCTAGTATAGCATAAAAATAATTTAATACACCTAAATTAATACATACGTTGGTGGAATGAAAGATGTCGATGGCTTATTCTTAGCGTTGCTAACGAGCGTGCCGGTTTTGCTTATTGAAATATCCTTCGAAGTTCCCGACAGTTTGATGGTACTTGGCTTTTTAGTGGGCGCGGGCCTAGGAGGTGGCTGTGCGGGCGGGAAACCCTCAGTCAGATCTATTACTTTATTGGGACCTGCCTTGTTACTATCAGCTTTGACTCCCTTGAAACTATCATTTTTAACAGCCTTGTAAATATCACTTTTAACTCCCTTGTAATTATCACTTTTAACACCCTTGCTGTGCTGTCTAGACTCCATTGATTTTAAAAGAGCTTCCGCTTTCTTAACGGCCATGTCGCTTGACGTTTTGACCACATTCTTTTCTCTTTCAAGAGATTTAGTCATAGTGGAAGGTTGCGGGGTTGGACGAAACTGCGGTTCGCTCTTATTCATCCCTTTGTATGTCTCCTGGTATTGGTCCGCGGGTATGTGGACAACGTTTTTGAGTACGGAGAGCACGTCTGGCGATTCACACCTCAAGTTATCGTTAGTATACGATATACGTGGCGTTTCAGCAACGTTATCGTTAGTGTACGATGTACGCGGCCTTTCAGCTGGTTCCGGCGCATTCGTTATCTGTATTTTTTCGGCGGCATTTATTTGCGATCTAGACTTAAGCATCGACGGTGTTCTAGTGTAGCTTGCACCTACTTTAGTCATCGGAGAATCCTCGACTCTAATATATTCGTCTGGCGCACTCGAGTGTTTCACGGATGCGCCCGTGAGAATCATACTAGGTGGTTTGTCAGTTTTCCTTAAAATTTCTATCTTCCCAGCCTTATTTATTCGTATAATATCACCGGGCTTACATTTAGATCTCGTCTGTTGGAGAATGGGAGACTGGACACTGTCGGAAATAATTTCTTCAGGGACAATAGTTTCGGGCACTGAGATGCCCATTCGCGCTGTAGAAATACCTTGGGATGGCATATAGTAAGTCTGTGATGGTCCGCTTCTAGCATAATCTGGAGCAGGCATGAGCATAACTTTCTTTTTATTTTCGAGTATTGCGTTCAGTCTACTCTGCGTCACCGGCGTGGTTTTTTGACTGAACATTGGAGCTTCGCTGGATATGACAGAAGGAGTGGAATGAGGTAGTTTGGTCGTAGACTTGACTGCTTTTCGTGTAATGGTTTTAACAGGGGGTGCGGGCGGGGCGTCCTCTTCGTCGCTGTCCAAACAGATCGTCGCACTTCCTGATGCACGGAACGGTATTCCGACCGGACGTACATCTGGAGTAGTATTACTGGGAACGGTCGGCGGCGGCGGCGGCAGAGGAATCGGGTTAACAACGGGCTGTTTCTGAACTATTTGCACAACTTTAGGCTGAGCCACTTGCACTTTTTCGGCACCACTCAAAACTGAGTTCAGTAAAAGAGGTTGAGATTTGCGTTTATTAGGCGGGGCGCGAGAGTAGTCCGCAGTTGTTTGAGAGTGGCCCGCAGTTGTTTGAGTGTGACCCGTAGTTGTTTGAGTGTGGCCCGCAGTTGTTTGCGAGTGGCCCACAATGGTTTCGGAGTGGCCCACGATGACGTCGTCGTCGTCATCGGGCAGTATGCACTCGTCTTGCGACGGGAACCTCGAGCGCATTGACGCTGGCCCTGGGCCTTGGAACCTGCGGCAAGACGTACAACTTTACTAATAACGCTAAACTCAAAATGGAATAGTTAAACTATATCAAAACTACCCACCCCTACATTGTGGTTAATTTTGTTATACAAAAATTGACAGGTTTAAATCTAATGCTATCCTCTTCGGCAGGGAGCATTATGAAAGAGATAGAAATAGAGTTAGAGCTGTCATTTTAGATTAGTTACTAAAGAGAGTGTGTACAACAGAGTTAATCACATTATCAAAGCAAGTATGATAGCATTTCAAACAAATGTATGCATTTTTGCAACTACCGAGAATGCTTTGTATGAACTTTGTAACCAACCTAATTATGCTCCAAGGCTTTTACACAAATTATAAAACATAAATTATGACGTAGTTTGTTACAGTAATTATTGTAACTCGCTGAAATGGCAGAGAGCTTTACAGTGTAAAAAATAAACAATACTAATATTATAAATGCGAAAGTATGTCTGTCTGTCTGCTAGCTTTTCATGACCCATCTGCTTAACCGATTTTAACGAAAGGTGGTTTTGCTAAATTTGGTAGTCAGCTTGCATTCCAGGGAAGGACATAGGCTACTTTTTATCTGGGAATATCAGAGTTCCCACGGGATTTTTGATTAAACCAAATCCACGCAGACGAAGTCGCGGGCATCATCTAGTGTTTTATAAAACCTAAATCTAATTTTAAATGTTCGTACAATGTTATTTTAAATATTTGGAAGCAGTTAAAAGCACATTTAGCACAGAGATAACCAATAGAAAAAAAAATTGGTTGTCTGTAAAGTCGGTTTACTGACGATAGTTGAACGTGACAACAAAGGCCGATTGTGCTTCTTTGTCGCTCGTTCCGCGCTCTCGCTTGCACTTCAAGCCTTACATGGAACGCCTCAGAGCGAGGTAACGCCGCATGAGTCATGTTTTTTTCGTGCGTGCAGCCGGCTCTATCGAATTATAAGACGTTGTCACGTCAAAAAAATACTAACATTTCCACTGGTACAACTTCTGGGGCAGAAACGCTTTGAGGAGCAGATCTTCGTTTAGCCACAGGAACGCTTGCGCTGGTAGACGGTATTTCAATGACATCGTCGAGAACTGTTACTGGAGAAGATTTGGGCGTCTCTATTTTTCTCACTCCCATCATTCTATTTTTGGGGCCTGGTTTCTTTTTAATCTCATTCTGTGGTGCTGCCTCTGAGATATCTACTACTGGTTTCTTGTCTACAGATGCTTTATTAGTTATTTCGTTAGAACTTGTGCTTAGTTGCACGGTTTCGCCGTCTTTTTTATTGGCGTTGTGCAATTTCTTGAGCAAGTCTCTGCCTAATACCTGTTGAAAATAAACATATATAAGTACTATGTTTAATTTAAAAAACAATTTTATAATCACAAGAGCAGATCTTCCCAGTATTGTTATTCTAACTATTAGTATCTATTAGATTATGAATCTTTTTCTGTGTTAAGAGGATCATCTAGTTGTAAATTTTCATACAAAAAGCGATAACGTTTTACTCTCCTTAAATATAGTCAAATTTTCTTAATTTTTAGAAATGTTGTAGATATAATGAAGAATAGTTCTTCATACTCGTACGTTTTGTTTTTAAAGAAATATAGCTTATGTTACTGGCTGATATTGTAGCAAGAGCTTTTGAGCACGACGTTGTCGCGTCGCGCAGCGCAGGTAAATGCGTTTGGATTGGACCTTAAGAGGGGTCTCTCCGTCACTCGCTCCATATAAACGTTCGTCTCTCATTGGAATACTAACCAATCATACTCAATGGAATTTTGTAGAAACGTTCCGGGAACTACTATGGTGTGTGGCCTGTGGTTTTCCAGATTTTTGTTATATTATTCGGTTTCAAAGTTACGCGATCTTAAAAATTCACATACAAATCTTTGAGCCCCTGTAATTTTAAAACTACATATTTTTAGAAAAACCGAAAACACCACAGGCACAGATATTAGTTTCTAGAATATGTCTGCAAAATTTCATGGACTTTGGTTGCATAATATTCAAATGAAATTGGAACTACGTTTGTATGGAGCGAGTGACCGAGAGACTCCTCTTAAAGTTTTCACACAGTGTATTTAATAAGCACTTAAATAAAGTCAGCGTATCAACATACCTGCACAGCAATATCGTATATTGGTCCACTCATGATTTCCTTGTTAGTCGCCTCTAGTTCATTCAAAGCTTTCAGCGTGCTGTATTGAGCTGCTAAAATAGCTGCATCTTCATCCAACATTGGATTCCCACTCAAGTATGTGTGCGCTACTATTTTGATGAAGTTCTTATTTGTTAACAGAGATTTATGTAGAGGAATCGACGGACCGTCGTCTTTCTTATTATTTGGTGGCTTCTCACGTTTGATATTCTCTGGTTTGATATTAGCTAGCCGTATTATATCTGGTACTTTGTCAGGCACAGTTTCTATAGGTTCGTCATCATCACTGAGTAGAATGCTTTCACTAGCACCGGCTGGTTCTTTTTCAACGTTTAGCGGCTGTTTTTCGATTACTTTTTCGACTATTTGGATTTGTTTTTCCATTTCTTTTTCAACATCTACAATCTCGTTTTTCTTTTTGCTGGTCTTCTTGGCTTTGTCCTTTTCCTTCTTTACGTGAACTCGTTTGTCGAGCGTTTGCGTTAGATATGTCTCATCTGGATCGGGTATAGTTATAGGCATTGTTACAGGTGTAGGTAAATCGCACGTGATCGTCTCGTTGGTATTTGAATCCAAGGGCAAACTATGTTCGTTTGATTTTCTAGTGGTCGGTATATTAGCTATCGTCATTTTCTTCATTATCTGTTTACCTGGTACGTATTCCTCATCAGATTGTCTTCGTTGTCGTTTTTTCCTTCTGTCTGGATACTCGCCGCCTGAATCTTGACTATCTATGGTACCTTCAAAGTATATGCTGTTATCAACTGGGGTTCCAACTATGGTTTCCGTTGAAGCTGTTTCTCCAATGACAGTTTGTTCTTGATTCAAATTCGGGTCTTGTCCTGGCCTCCGCCGTTTTCTTCCCGAATAATCCGTTTCTAAGTCCTGTCCATCGTTTTGATCTACACAGTATATACTGTTATAATCTGCTGGTGTCCCGACTATTGTTTCCGCTGAATCTGTCGGAGCTACGTTCGCGTCGGTCGGTGGCACGGGATTGCCGCTACCCTCTTGTATTAAAACTTGAGCGATGCTCGCCGTCATAGGGTCAATATTTTTCAACCTTCCTCTATTTGGATTTGCTACAGTTTTTCGTACATTCTTTATCAAGTCGGCGATTTCTTGCGGCCCATTAGTCGTGTGGAAGTTGTGTTGAATTAAAATGTCCATAATTTTTTTGATCATCGACTCTTCTATGTCTGGATTCGGGTAAGGCTCCTCTTGCGAACTCGTGGAAGCTTGAGGCGCGTTCTTGTTGGCAGCTGGTTTTCTTCCTCTTTTTTTAGGTTTATTATCAGAGGCACCAGCTGCGGCTTGGTTGGCATCCTGTTGGATGTTTTCTACTTTTGGTGTGATCAGATTGAATTGTTTCTTTGGAAGATTCATTGCAATACTCTGAATATCTGTAAAGGGAGAAAATAAAACAAATCTTACTATACAGATATCGATACGTATAGCTCTGGGTATATTTGCTACGACTCTGTAAGGGTTAGTACTGTCTACTCTTGGAGCAGATTGTGTACGTACGTTTAGTGGCGTGTTCCTCTTGGAACTGGCTCCATACGGCGGCGCGCTCGTCTTCAGGCAGGCCAGTCTCACTCGATCCACGCAGGAGGGAGTCGTGCTCGTGAACTGCATACAATAGCGGTCCGGCGGGCGTCTCGCTACTGGCTACTCGCAGAAGCGCCTCGTCTCTTACCCCTGCCGCTAAACCAGCTGATACTCCTGCCCCATCCTCGTCCAGTCTGTTAAATTCAAATGTTCGTATTTACAAGGCAATTCGCTGTCAACATTGACATCAACAACTTAGCCAGTCTGAGCTTTGTTTATAAGTATAGTACATATATCTAAATATAAAACGTCACTACATCTGTATGTCAATGTCGCTCCCTACTGTCATCGATACACGCAGTCGTGGTCAGTCATGTTCTAGCGTCTATTACCTAACCTAGTGATATATCAGTCCAAATAATAAATAAGTCATGCCATCGATCAGTACGGGTTTTATTATATTATTCTAGGAACAAGCCCTACTAGAATAGTACAAGCTTGTGCCACTGTTATCATGTTTTAGAGATGCAAGTTTTTTGATAGGAGACGTTGTAAACAAACGTGTATAATATAATAAGGTGCTACAACGGCGACCACGCACCCGGAAGCGCAGCGTTTGAAGGCCCCCACTGGTGGACAGAGGCCATCATATGAGTCGCACGGAGCCGCTGAATTCAGGCAGCGAAAGACTGTATCGTGTGGAAGTCCCTGCAAGAGACCTATGTCCAGCAGTGGACGTCTAACGCTCAATGATGATGAAACAAACCTGTACAGCTCCGTAAGTTCGGACATGTTGTAATGTCGGTCTATCTGCTGCTCGTCCACAACGCGGCACGCCACCGCTTGCTTCGTCACTGAGCGCTCGTAGATCTTCTGCTCCATGGTGCCCTAGTAACAAATTCATATTGCCAGACCTACAGAAATTTCTAGAATTGTATATCAGAAGAAAAGTTGTGGGACTTCGTCTGTGTTGGCGTTTGCTGGCGCGCGTGCTCTGCCTTTTGGGATGTGTGTGTGTTTTTTTTTTATTAAAAGTGGCCGGGTTTTGTGTTTTCCTAGTGTTTTTGGTGGTGGAACTGACTGGGAAGTGCTCTAAAGGAGTGCCGAGCGTGTGTCGGCGAGCGCCGGCACAATAACTAACGGCACTAATTTGTGAGAATAGTCGATACTTTAATTAAAATCTTAAACTGGACCTTTTCAAGTAAAGATTTTTATATAAACCTGTGAGGGTGATACTGCCACTGTCGGAATCAGAATGCCATAAGCCTACGTTGTCGTATTAGTTTACAAATTGCGAAAAACCAAATTAAATTTGACTTTCGCGGGCAGGCCGGTCGCTTCGCTCTTAAGCAAAGACGATAACGGTTTGACAAAGAAAAATGCTCTGAGCTACCCTCAGCAGAGGTTCGTAGACCTTTAGGCTCCTGACAAACTCACCATGGCCACAAGTCGGTATATGTAGCAGTCTTTCTTCTGGCCGAATCTGTACACTCGGAATATACTCTGAATATCATGAGCGGGGTTCCACGACGTATCCAGAATGATAACGCGATTCGCTGCAGTCATGTTTAGACCCAGGCAACCCGCACGGGTCGAAATGAGGAATAATCTGTGAAAAGGAATAGATTTTTTAAATAAATAAATAAGTAATCTTTTAATTCAGACCATCTTATAATATTCAAAACAGTCCATATACAAATTTAGTGTGTTAGTAACAATAATCCATAGGTACTAATATTATAAATGCGAAAATGTGTTTGTCTGCCTGTCTGTCTCCAACCTTTTCACGGCCCAACAGTTTAACCGATTCTGACGAAATTTGGTACAGGTTTAGCTTAAATGCCGGGAACGGGGACACAAGGCTACTAATTATCTCGGAAAATCAAAATTCCCACGGGATTTCTAAAAAAAAAAAGTTATTTATACTTTAAGAAAATGAGCAAAACTTTATGTGGAGATCTCATTTATGACCAAAATGCAACTTTATAGATCATGCTATTTTCTTTTGGAAACTGCTGTGCAGTTTGTCAAGATATGTATAGAAAAATATGTTACTTGGTGCCAGTGTTGCTCTCCGCGTTGTACTCTCGACACCACTTCTGGCGCACCTCGGCCGGCACGGAGCCGTCGAGGCGGTAGTACTCGCGCCCCAGCGACCAGTTGTTGATGCGCCGCAGGAAGTACTCCAGCGCGTCCATCGTGTACAGAGACGTCGAGAAAATCAGCCTACAAAAAAAAGCTCTGATTAACGGCCGAAATTGTAATCTGTAATCTGTCGATAAGTTACTTAGCAGTGGTATCATTGGACTTCTCTGTGGTGGCGTTTGCTGGCGCACGTGCGGTGTTTTTTTTTTTGGAGTGTTTTTGTGAGAAGTGGCCGGTTTTTGTGTTCTGCTGGTGTTTATTGGTGGTGGAACTGACTGGGAAGCGCTCTAAAGGGGCGCCGCGTGTATGTCGGCAGGCGCCGGCACAGACGAAGTCCATACTTATACATATAGTTTCCCTAACTTATAAATAACTACAAACTTGACATTGGCTAATCAGTGTAAAGCCAGACGAAAGAGAAAAAAAAAATGGTATAATTTTTCAAGATATTCTATTTTTGTCTATTTCCCAAAAAATTGGGGTCCCAAGGTGCTTGAATGGCGACCTCGCACCAGAAAGTGCAGCATTGGAAAAATCTCCGCAGACGACATCAAACGAGTTGCAGGGAACTACAGACCTTATCCAGCAGATGATGTCTATCGGTTGATCATGATCCATACTAATACTACAAATGCGAAAGTGTGTCTGTCTGTCTGTTACATTTTCACAGCACAACCACTGAACCGATTTTAATGAAATTTGGTACAGTAAGTGCAGTGTGGGACGACCTAAAATTCATTGGACCGTTGACCTGAAGAAGGTGGCGGGGAGCGGGTGGATGAGGAAGG
The DNA here is from genome assembly GCF_905333055.1 of Maniola jurtina. Taxonomy (NCBI): domain Eukaryota; kingdom Metazoa; phylum Arthropoda; class Insecta; order Lepidoptera; family Nymphalidae; genus Maniola; species Maniola jurtina. The sequence continues at coordinate 3,444,516 of NC_060048.1, read as the reverse complement.
TGGAGGACCTTGTTTGGTGGCGCTCTCTTGGAAAGGCCTATGTCCAGCAGTGGACGCATACAGGCTGATGGAATGGAAATGTTACTTGTTATAATGTTCTATCAGATATTCAATGCTCACACTTTGTCACCGAGAGCGATACACTCGTCCAGCAGTCGGAAGATGACCAGGAACTTGTTGGAGCTGTGCAGCGCGTCGAGCACCTCGCTGTCGGCCAAGTAGGGCAGCCACGACGTCTCCATCATGCTGGGCTTTGTGTCCTCCGACGCGCCGAGGTCTTCCGCCACTAAGTCATCCTCATTCTCCACTGGAAATGCGAATTATAATGAACTGGCGATCAAAATGGTGTAATGGCATGAAATAAAATGGTATGACATTCTTTTTGTACAGCTTTTTTTTATTCATTTCCTCGCAAATAGGAGAAAAGTACTATACTAAAAAAACGAACCTTTTATTTTCTGTTGTTTTTCTTCATCTCGATTCTTTACGAAAAAGTTATGTAGAACTCGAGGGTGAGTCCAAATTTTCTGCAGAACATGAAAGTCCTTGAGCACGCTCTGTTTAGTTTCTTTGGCGTAGTTGTTCAAATAATGCGTATACAGTTGCCTCTGACTTTTGGTTAGTGATACGAACACTGTGTATTCGTATTTCTTTGGCAGATACGGGTAGAGGACGGACGCCTCTTGCCTTTGAAGGCATCCTTCTAGAACTTTGTGGAGGATGTGTGTCCGAGCTTTCATGAGCTTGATGTCTTCTTCTATGGAGTCCCTGTGTTGTCCGTTCATTATCGGATTTTCGAACCTGAGTAATTAAGAATCATTTGAGAGATTATACATTTTACTCGTTCATGTTAAGATAGATTTTGGGGCGAGTGAGAGACTCAAACAATTTTATGTGTGTGTCCGAGATAGAAGTATATGTACTGAATTTTTAGTTTTTTGATGATTGTCAAGACCTGAGATCTTACAAATAGTAACAATTTTTGCAAGTAGTTTTCTCAGTAGGGTTTCAATCAAAGAGTTTTTTGAAAAACCACGTCGAACGAAGCCGCGGGCATCATCAGTTTATTTCATAAAACATAGTATTACAGTAACACAAAGAGATTGGAGCCTTCTTTTAGGAGTAGGAGAACTATTCCAGTATCATGAGACTCCACTGTTTCCATCATCTATTATAATAATATTCTATAAAAACTAATTTTCTTTCTTTCTTTCTTCTAATATCATCTAATGTATAAATATTATAAAGAGGTAAAGTTTGTAAGTTTGTTTGTAGGAAGTAATCTCTGGAACTACTGAACCGATTTTGAAAAATTTACACCAGTACAAAGCTATATTATTCCTGAGTAACAAAGGCTATATTTTAGTTTCAAAAAATTAGAGATCCTTACGAAAATTGTAAAAGCTACCCGTGCGAAGCGGGGCGGGTCGCTAGTATATTATAAATGATTTAATGATGATTTATTTAAAATGATATGATAATGATAATAAAAACTAATATATTACATAAAAAATTTGTTTAACTTACCGATTAGAATACTCTGAATAGCTGCCAAGCAAATTAGGCTTGACGAAGTTAACCATGCAATAGTACTCTCGAAGATTATTCTGCATCGGAGTTCCCGTCAGCACAATTCTCCTCCTCGTTTTAACCCTGCTCATGGCTACAGCAAGAACCGAACAATCGTTCTTCAGTAAATGTCCTTCATCACATATTATTATGTCTGGTCCGGGGTCGAGTAGCGCCGTTCGGATCTTGTTCACAATAGTAACTCTCACGCAGTCCAAAACAGGGTCTATGGTGGACAGACTTCTGAATAGTTCGTAGCCGATGATGAATATGCCTCCCCCGCTGTACCAGTCTTCGAGCTGGTACGCTCGTTCGTATGTCTTCTTGAGTTTTGATAGTTCGAATACCTATAAGATAGTTTATTCGTGAATAAAGAGTGTATAGCAACTATATGTGCGATTGAAAAATCAGCCCTAAATTGTATTACCAAAAAGCTCATATTTGCAAATGAATGATATTACTAAAAGCATGCTAAATGAGGCTACAGACAAATCTAGCAGATTTTTGTTGTTTGTTGTGGTTTCTGGATTCTGTTCCAAACACGAAGCAATAAATCTGCGATGTTGGTTAAGAGGGCTGTCTCCGTCACTCGTTTCCACTCGTTTCATACAATCGTAGTTCCAGTTTCATTTGAATATTAAGCAACCAAAGTCCATGAAATTTTGCAGACTATTTCTAGAAACTAATATCTATGTCTGTGGTTTTCCAGATTTCTGTTAAAATATTCGGTTTCATAGTTACGCGGTCTTAAAATTTTCATACAAATCTTTGAGCCCCTGTAATTTTAAAACTACATATTTTTAGAAAAATCTAAAACACCACAGACACAGATATTAGTTTCTAGAATATGTCTGCAAATTTTCATGAACTTTGGTTGCTTAATATTCAAATGAAATTGGAACTACGATTGTATGAAACGAGTGGAAACGAGTGACGGAGAGAGCCCTGTTAAGGAGTTGCAGTTGCATGTCGCAAGCTGAATTCCGCTAGATTTATGTGTGAAGCATTCCGAGTAAGCATTTCAAATTTTAGACTTTTAGACAAAGACTTTTTAAAGCATACATAACAATGGCAACAATGAAAAAATAAATACTAAGATATTCAGACGTATACCTGCAGTTTCCTTTTGAATTTGCGGTTCTTGAAAAAGCAAAGTTGGAAAAAAACAATACATATGAATAACGGTAATTTTATTTTACAGAATTATATGTTAATCTATATAATAATACAAATGTTAAAAAAATACGAGTAATTTTGGTAGCAAGTTTTCCAACTAAATCTCATCTCGGACAATCAATTGTAGTTGATCGATTTTACGAAGAATAATAATTACTATGCGAAGCTATGTTATGATTCCAACAGTAGCAGTAAAGAAGATGATCGGCTAAAGTTCTTTTTCTTATTACGTGGATTTGCCCATGTGCATGTGATACACGCTGCTAGCCAGTGGCCCACGCAAGACACCGCCGCCGCGGTGTCGTGCGTGTGGCCAGCAAGCTCGTGCGATTGTGTGTGCACTGTGCCAATGCGCGTGACATGTGCGACAGTAAAATCAACACATACCGTCGACGACCTCCTTGGCACAGTGGTAAGCGCTGTGGTCTTATTAGTCTAAGGTCCCGGGTTCGATTCCCGGTAGGGGTTAAGAATTTTAAAATTTCTGGTCTGATCTGGTGTGAGGCTTTGGCCGTGGCTAGTTACCACGTTACCGGCAAAGCCGTGCCGCCAAGCGATTTAGCATTCCGGTATGATGCCGTATCGAAACAAACCCATACCGGGTTTAATAAAAACGACCATATCCCTTCTAGGTTAGACCGCTTCCATCTTAGACTGCATCATCACTTATCACCAGGTGAGATAGCAGCCAAGGGCTAAATTCTGTCTGAATTTAAAAAAAAACTGGCCGTAGATGAAGGCGCACGCGCATACGAATGGCACGGACGCGGGTTGCGTACGCACAGCCAATTCGCTTTCCGCGTGCGTGCTTACCTCGTAATAGGAGTAATATGTATGTGAAATGAAAAGATGCGGGCGAAAATCCGCATGACAGGAAAATGTCCCTATCATGAATATGAATATCTGGCTTGCAGTTCAAGTACAGCATGTCAGAATAAAAAGTCTAAGGCGTAACGCGAACCTGCAGAGTGGTGTGGAGCCAAGACGCAGCGTTTTTTGATAACAACCCAAAGTAAGCTTTATCAACTTTGGCACAGTGGTGGAGAACTTTTGTCGCACTCATATTTTGTTTTTACTAAATCAATTTCAACTGTAGGTCAAAATAATTTATTTTTATTTAATGCTATTTAATGCTAGCTGATCCACGCGGACTGAACTTGTGTTGCAGTGCTGTGCGACCAGAATTGCACTTTATTACATCGTAACAAGAGTTCCTATTTTTTAAACGTCTTTGCGGAGTGAGCCTTCTGTGCCGGTAAGATATTCTGCGGTTGTGCTTCGGCTCCACTCCACTCCGTATGTGACGAACCTAAAAATCTAAAGATAGATCCACAGCTGTGAATGCGCACGAACCGTGGATGCTTCATGTAATGTACGCCGTAATTCGTACAACACGCACGAAAACCGCTCGCAAACCACTCCTGGACACGTTCACATTGTTCTTTTGATGCGCGTTGTGTGCACGGTTCGTGCGCGTGCGCAGATATGGATCGGCCTTAATATTACCTTGATCTGGCTAGTGACGGGTCCAATCCATTTGTGAATCTCGTCCACCCAGTTGAGAACCGTGGACAGTGGGCAGCACACCAACACTCGCTGCATGCCCACTTGTGGATGCGTTAGTACCTGTTAACCCAAAACATATATTAGTCAAGACATCCACAACAAAACAAAGGTCAACAGACAGACAAAGTTTCCACTATTTAAAGGAATAATCATTGAATTGGAATATAATATGAAATTTCCAAATAAAACTCTAAAAAAAAGGGACCCAACTTAAAAAGCACTGAGAAGTATTAAATTAAAAGTGAGCCGCTCTGCACTTGCGAGATGCTCTCGAAACGCGCTCCACACATCACCGCCAAAGACTACACCCTCGGGTGACGATGGACGTAGGGCGTGACGTCATACGCACCGTGTGCAGCAAGGCCAGCACTTGCAGCGTCTTCCCGAGCCCCATGCAGTGCGCGAGGATGCAGCCGCCGCCCGCGTGGCCGCTCTGCACTTGTGACACGCTCTCGAAACAAGCGTCCCACATAAATTTCACGCCTTCATACTGCGGAACAAGTCATTTCCTTTTCAATACATTTGCTCTACAAAGCTCTTATATTAAGTAGAATTTTTTTTAAGATTAAGATTTGATTGTAATTAATAAAGCGGCATAGTCACTCAATGACTAAGCTTTTTAATAAAGAGTTTAAAAACAAAGCTCTCATGTTACAGCTGTCAGAACTTTGACCAAAAAGGGGTTTGATAATAAGGCTAGGTTCACATGATAGATGATAAAATGATGATCGCATCTCGTCGCAGTCGTACTCGAGACATAGCTCATCGTAGATTACCACCACGTTCACAATCACTCTGATGAATTATTGTGGATGGACTGTTGACTAGGGAGAGATGACTTAATATGGATAGATGAATGACTAAGTACGAATAGATGAATGACTAAGTACGGATAGATGAATGACTAAGTACGGATAGATGAATTACTAAGTGCAGATAGATGAATGACTAAGTACGGATAGATGTATGTGTCCGTTGAGAGTTACCTGATGCGCTTTCATGACCTTGGTGAAGAACGGGTGGACGGTGACGACGGGCCGCATCTCATCGAAGTCGTACTCGAGACATAGCTCATCGTTGATTACCACCACGTTCACTCCCTCTTCGCAACCGAGTATCTCCCTCTGAAACAAGTGTCACAGCGTACAGTATTACCACTTTTATAAGTTCCATTGGCCAAATTAAAACGGAAAGCGAAACTTAAAGCTGACTAAAACCGAATTGTACACCAATGATATACAGATTTTCTTCTTATTTTGTTTAATGGCTTTTAGTAGTGCCACAATACAAAGCTTATTGCTTGACGTTAAGATTTTAAACAAGAACAGTGATTCATACTATCTCGTTCATAACTCGCGCGTACAAAACATAGCGCTCTATGATTGGCTAAGACATTTTCGCGGCATTCAAAATTAGATTAAGAAAGAGAACTAAGAAAGATGTAAGGAAGATGTACTTGCGCAGAAATAAGATCGGCAAAACTTATTAAATTTAGATTGACCTTACACCACCAAAGTAAAAATGAAGCCTTATAAAATAATTACTAAATAAGTACCTAGAGGTGCGTAAGATTGGTATAATAGTGTTTTAAAAAAGGGATGTGATTTGCGTAAATATATACATACATTATTGAGTAATTAGGTGTTTCAGTTTTTTTATAATTTTCATACCAGTTCTTTCTCTCTATTGAATTGATTCTTGTTTGAATTGAATTGAATTCTATTGAACCATCAATCAACTCATAATTTTTGACGTCTTTTTGTGCAAAAGATAGTAAGATAAAAGATGTAGATTTACTTACAAGCTGTGTCTGGCGCATATTCAACCTCTGTTTCCTTTCAAACTCTTCCATATTAGCCACTACGGTGCTGTGTGACAGTGCTTTCTTGTTTATCACCTGTGCAAAAATGAAAACTTGCTATAGGGATTGTTATTGTAGCTGTGATAGCCTAGTGGTTAGAACGTCCGCCTCCTAATCAGAGGTCGGGGGTTCGGTCCCGGGCACGCACCACTAACTTTTCAGTTATGTGCGTTTTAAGCAATTAAATATCACTTGCTTTAACGGTGAAGGAAAACATCGTGAAGAAACCTGCATGCCTGAGAGTTCTCCATGTTCTTAAAGGTGTGTGAAGTCTGCCAATCCGCATTGGGCCTACGTGGCAGACTATGGCCTAAACCCTTCTCGTTCTGAGAGGAGACCCATACTCAGTAGTGGGGCGGAAAATGGGTTGATCATAGGGATTATTTTCAGTTAAATGACATATATTATTTTAGGGCCGAATTTTCAATCGTCGAATAGTGTTTAACTGAACAAAAAAATTGACAATTTGAGAGTTTTTGTGTTGGAAGACTGTCTAAATGTCATATGTTTTCATCAGTTCAAGTTTATTCAGCAATAATAATATGTATTTTTATAATAATTCATGTAGTCTTCATAAACTTCGCTTTCGGCGCAGTAAACCCCTTTACCAAATTTCGGGTTCTATGGCGTCTTTGACTGTATTTTTCCCCTCAAACTTCAAAAAAAGCTTATTTGATAATGAAATGTATTAAAGTTTTTTTATTAAAAGTACCTTTCTTATGTTACGACGCCCTTTCCCGTATGTCTGATAGGACTTCTTGCCAGTGTGGGTCGAGTCGTCGCCTAGTAGCTCTCTTGTTAGTATCCTGCAAACAATATAAAGAACTTTTAGATATAATCACAGGAAAATCAAGCTGTCTTAAAATAGGAGACTAAACATGAGAGCAAAGGGAAATAACAGCTACTGCGTGGCCGCTAAATGGCCGCGAGCCAGTATCTACAGATCGCGGTGTTTTAGGGTTCCGTTTCTACAAAGGAAAAAAGGAACCCTTATAGGATCACTTTGCTGTCTGCCTGTCTGTCTGTCAAGAAAACCTATAGGGTTTATAACCTAAAAAAGGACGTCAAATTACGTAGGACATAAAATTATTTCATACAAGCTCCCATAATAAGCAAGCGTTTTGACGTTTGATAAAAAGTCGCTGATTCGACTGGTACTCATCATCCCTATTGTAGTCAGTTTTGTGGACTGAATAAAAAAAAACTAATCACTTACTTCATCTGCTTGCGTCGTTCCATCAGCTTCTTGAGCGAGCGGCGGCGAGGCGGCCGGCCGCGCAGTCTGATGGTCGGCCCGTCGTTTCGCTTCTCGATGAACTCGCTGACGATCTTGGCACGTTTCGCGTCATCCACGCTGCAGATATTGAGCCAATTAACCACCTGCTCTTACACTGAGATCTATAGGACTAACTTTGACTTTGCTCAGACCTAAAGCCACTGTTGAAACGAGACAGCGTTATATCGCTGACATAAATCGGTCTCGTTTTATTTGTAACTAGCTGACGCCCGCGACTTCTTCCGCATGGATTTAGGTTTTTCTAAATCCCGTAGGTACTCTTTGATTTTTCGGGATAAAAAGTAGCCTATGTTTTAATCCAGGGTGTGGGTGTTTCCACTCCAAATTTCATCCAAATCCGTTCAGCCGTTTTTGCGTGTTTGAGTAACAAACATCCACACTTACACATTTATAATATTAGTAGGACTAGTCTGAGCAGTCATAGTATGCTATATAAATAAATCTCTTAGACCTCGTTCGCACGAAAGCTTTTTTCCATACTTAATGTACTACTAATTACTAACTAAACCTTTTTGTACCTGCATTTTAAGTTTTCTTTTTTGAAACCTGTCATTTGGTTCTATGATGCAATAAAGTATATACATACTAGCGCGTTTTAATTAAACAAATGATATTAAAAAATTAAAAACAATTTTCTTTGATTTTCTCTTCGTAAACCAAACATAGGCACAAACTATAGCTTAAACACTCCACCATATTAATTAAAATTATCATCTAGTCCACAAACCATACCTTGGACACTCCTGTTTCTTTTCCAGCCGTTTGAGAAGTTTCTCTTTGGTCGTGAACCATTGCTTCTCTTCTTCGGACGAGGAGTCGTCATCTTTGTCTTTGTGTTCCCGGGATGTATTAGTTTTGGGACTAGTTTTCTGAAAGATCAGAATATTCTTGTTATTATGATATCTTCAATTACTTTTATACATGGCATAATATTGTATGTCAAATCTTTGGAAAGAGCAACCGCCGAGTTTCTAGCTGGTTTTTCTCGGTAGGAAAGGCATTCCGAACCAGTGGTAGGTGCTCTTGACGATTCAATAGTACTTGTACAATTGTAGTATTGAATAAAAATATTTTGGATTTGAATACATTTGTCCCAGCAGAATTTTGGCCACACCGTGACCGATCTCAATCAAAAATAAAAGAATTAGTGTTTAAAAATAACAAGTAAACTTACCGGAGCAGTTTTCGGAGCTGCCTTTATCGAAACATCTTTTATATCCAGAACCTCTTGCTTAAGGTCAAGGTCGACAGGCGCATGCAACAGCGCTAACTCTTTGGTCATCATCTTGTCAGCAGTCAGCATTAAGTTTTTCGGTTGCACCTTATCCTCTTCGGCTTTTGATTTCGCCGGACGCCCTGGCTTTTTGGGGCTAGTTTCATTCAAATCATCCTGATTTTTAGGTGAATTTTCAGACTTTTTATCCTCTTTGTCATGTTTTTCCGGATCACTGTCATTATCATCGTTCATGAGGAAATCTTTTGCTAAGCAATTCTCGGCGCTTGGCGGCGGTGTCTGCAATTGTGAAATAGGCACATAAATATGGTATTTTATTACTTTTCAAACACCTGCAATATGTTAAAATTAAGATTTAGAAGTCAGTGTAAACTGTAAAGGTACATTTTAAATATTTTTACACAAATCATGGTAGTTTTTAAAAAACATCAATTGAAAAAATTCCCAAAAAAAATAATATATAAATACATATTTATGAAAATGCAAGGACCTGCAGCGTAAAGAGCCAACTTGTTGTTGAACAAAAACCTCTAAACCTCAGTTACTCCTCTTAAAATTACCACCACAGACAGACAGTTCATATTTACATATTACAAAAATGATAACATTTTCAGAATTTATATAATGAAACTTATTTGATAACAAAGAAGATAGATTTATTTTAACTTTATTTTTTTTTATATCTGCAAAGAATTAACATGATGTCATATAACTTGGCAACTGAAAGAACTGATAAACCAACACAAACATATGTACTACACTATACCCTTCCATAGTCAGGTAAAAGTAAACCACTTACAGCTGGGGGAGGAATGTCCTCAGCATTTTCCCCCTCGTCTTCAGAAGGTGAGAGCTCATCGCACTGTTCAGTTTTAATGTCCGTTAACAATTCATTCGGTGCTTCTGAAGATTTTGCTTTATTAGGTTCTGTGGAAGCACTTTTACTCTCCTTTACTTTTAGAGAGCCTTTTTCTTTTGACTGAATACGATGTAGCGATTGTAAATTGATCAGTCTGTAAAAAATTAATTTATTATACCATGTATCCAATGTATTGTTGTTTAGATTGATCATGCTCATGCCTTGCAATAAGAACCCATGCATTACAATCACACTAATATTATAAAGGCGAAAGTTTGTATGTGTATGTGTATGTGTGTGTGTGTGTGTGTGTGTGTGCGTGTGCGCGTGCGCGTGTGCGTGTGTGTGTGTGTATGTTTGTTACTTCTTCACGGAAAAACTACTGGACGGATTTGGCTGAAATTTGGAATGGAGATACATAATATCCTGGATAAACACTTAGGCTACTTTTTATCCCGGAAAATCAAACAGTTCCCACGGGATTTCAAAAAACCTAAATCCACGCGGCGAAGTCGCGGGCATCGGCAAGTAACAACATATGTCAACAGTTAAGGAATTAGGTTAGATCTGTTTGGCTAGGCAAATAAATAAAGTCAATAAATATTATGTTCTCAAGTTAGTACAGTTAGATAGTAGACATTAAAAGTTCCTTTCAACCTGGGACTGGTGAGGATGTGTGTGGAACCACAAAATAATACAGTATCACTTTCTTTAGACAGCTTAGCTCATTGAATATACTTCTATCAGAGATACAAGTGTAAATTAAAAATTTATAACACCCCCGACAAGTGAAGGTTACAGTAACTAGAAAAGAGCTGATAACTTTCAAACGGCTGAACCGATTTTCTTGAATTATAGCTAAGAACACTCTCGATCAAGCCACCTTTCAAACAAAAAAAACTAAATTAAAATCGGTTCATTAGTTTAGGAGCTACGATGCCACAGACAGATACACAGGTACACACGTCAAACTTATAACACCCCTCTTTTTGGGTCGGGGGTTAAAAATGAATTAAGAGAGATTATGCACTCATCCCATCCGAGTCCGTGAAAAAAATATTTCTTCATCATCCATGACAATATTTCGGCTATGGCTCGGATTCAAATCAGATGTATCCATCCACTGAGTAGCTTGGATCAGAGATCAGATTAGTGCGTAACTCATAAGCAATATCTGAGTTTGGCCCGAGTTTTTTCACGTACTCAGATTGGATAACTGCGTAGTCGCTCTTAAGCTTTGAAAATTGAAGTGATCCTATTAGTTTTTTTACACGATGTAAATGTGTATGTATGTATATGTATGCCTCATACATTCCTGTTAGAATGTCAGCATTAAACTTACTTGTCTACTTCGGAATCATCTTTAGCTTGCTCGGAAAGATCTTGATATTTTAAATATGTTTCCACAAATGACTCCGGCAGCTTGTGTAACTTTATTTGAGCATACTGGTAAATTTTACCATCTTTAGTGTCAATGGGGTAGCAATTCCAACCATGACGATCAATGTATGGAGGAGAATCTAATGTTTTTTCTGCAGGAGTTGCTATTGCTTTCGACTTTGGCTTTCTTTTTGAAAGTGGTTTTGGTTTTTCCATCAAGTTCTCAAACATTGAAATGTTTGGCTCACATTCCAAAAGTTCCACTGGCTCCTCTCTGTCAATCAAAGGTGAATTTGACCTATCATCTACATCAGCAAATTGACTGTATTCATCATTATATTGATTTTGTTCTTCCTCATAGGCTACAGTTGTTTCACTTTCTTCATTTACAACATCTTTATCTGCATTTAGCACAGTTTCATCCTGTTGTGCACTATTTTCATTTACTTGTTCAGTTGAATCTACATCATTGCATTGAATTTCATTTTCTGGGACTTTATTGTCACTTGATTGTTTTTTTGGAGGTTTGTCTTTAACTTTTTCTTTTAAAACACTCAGTGTATCTTCCAATTCTGACTCTGAAGATTCATTTTGTCTTTCAACCTGTCTTATTTTCTCTCTCATTTTTCTAGTTAAAATAGCTAAATCACTTCTCGATGCTAAATTCTCTTTGACTGGTGGAGAATTCACAGTTTTGGTAATTTTTTTAGGTCTACCCCTACCACGTTTCTCTGGTTTCTTTTTCTTATTAGTATCTTCATCTGAACTACTTTCCATTAATCTATCCTTAGCAGTTTCAACATTTTGAGGTACCAACAAGTTTAGACTATCAGCAAAATTTTCAGTTTCATCATCAGAATCGGGTTCATATTGTCTTCGAATTCGTGAAGTACTTTGTGTGAAAATTTCGTCGTTTGTAGTTTCGTAGCTATCTAAAGACATAATCATTTTATTGGTACTCACAAAGGCTTCAAAGGCATTTTCATCATAACTATTACTATTTTGCCTTTCAATAGGTTCTTTAGAAGATGTACAAGCATCAGCATTTTCTTGCTTAGTAAATGCTACTATTGGCATAAAAGTAGTTTCCTCTTCATCTAGTGGCTCCTTTTTTACATTTGCTTCTACAATACTTTCCAATAGTTCCTCTGTGGGCTCTATTTTGATGTTTACTATACCATTGGGAGGCAAATCTGAACCTCGGGAAGGTTCTTCATTGACGATATTATTTATAGGATTATTTATAGGCTCTACAAAAGATCGCAATTCTTGCATCTGGACTTGTGATACCCAGTTATTATCGTCCTCTTCAACATTGTTATCATAGCTTGCTTCACAGTTATCAGAATAATCACTGTGTTCCTCATCATCTACATAATTTGATTCTATTTGATTGTCTTCACTGTATTCTTCTGTGGGACCATTTAAAAACACATCTTCTGATACAGTGTTTACGTTATTAATAGTAAAATTTAATGAATCTATGTCTATCTGCGAAATGTTACTTTCTTCATCACGGGCATGGTGTTCATTGAAGGCTTTTTTCATAGCATGCAAACAAAGTGATTTGAGAGAACTTGGTTCAAAGCATTGATTCTGATTTGTTAAAGTTGGTATGAAATTAATGTCACTTTCATCATGTTCATAGTGTTCATAAAAGGCTTTTTTCATAGCATCATAACAAAGGTATTTAAGAGAACTTGGTTCAAAGTACTGATTCTGATTTGTTAAAGTTGGTAAGAAATGAATGTCACTTTCTTCATCATGTTCATAGGGTTCATAAAAGGCTTTTTTCATAGCATGCAAACAAAGTGATTTGAGAGAACTTGGTTCAAAGCATTGATTCTGATTTGTTAAAGTTGGTATGAAATTAATGTCACTTTCATCATGTTCATAGTGTACATAAAAGGCTTTTTTCATAGCATCATAACAAAGGTATTTAAGAGAACTTGGTTCAAAGTACTGAATCTCATTTGTTACAGTTGGTTTGACATGAATGTTACTTTCTTCATCATGTTCATAGTGTTCAGTGAAGGTTTTTTTCATAACATCAAAACAAAGTGATTTAAGATAACTTGGTTCAAACTTATCAAAGGAGCACTGATTCTGATTTAGTATAGACTGTATGTAATCTACACACATGGCTGTATCTATAAAAACTTTATCTTCATGAATATTAATTTTGCACATTGTTTTGCAAAATATGTCTTTGACTTCATTAAAAACTATGCTTTTCAATGAATCTGGTTCCAAAAATCTTTTATTTTCTACAGTTAAATTTGAAGTTTCAATTATTTCTTGGCAATCTTGTATAATTTTCAAACAAAGTGAAAATAACGGCTTTGCTGTCTCAAAATAACTATATTCAGGGTTTGGTGTACAAGCATCTACATTCTCTATGTCATAAATACTGTTGTTTGTCTTGGACTGATTTGATAATTTTTTTTTTACTTCACTCTCACTGAAATCAGGCACATGAATAAGTTCCATTACTTTTTTGTAACAAAGAGTTTTAAGATGGTTAATTTTCACTGACTGCTGATTTATATTTGGTATACATATACCATTTTTGTTCAATTCATTTAAATATGTCGCATCTTGTGTATCATCTTTACATGTGTTTACTAATATGTTGGAATCGAATTTTGATTTAATGTTTTCAGTTAAGCAACATATCTTATTAATAACAAGATCTTCAGCATGCATCCTTTTCTGTATTACTTCAATACACAGTGATGACAGTGAATTAGGACCTGTACTATTCAAAGGCTTTGTATCACTCAGAATTTGTAAGTTGTTTTCAGTAACAGCATCTTCAGTTGTTAACTCTTGATTACTAGAAATAGAACTTTCAGAAGAATCACAGGTTTTATCAAAAAAATAACAACAAGTATAATTTTTCTTCATGGTAAGCCACTCAGGTCTCACAAGCTGTGCACATGTTACAATTGCCTTTTGACGATTATACATCGTAAAAAAATCACTTACCATTTCTAATGTAATGTATGTATCAGGTGGTTTTTTATTTCGGCTGTCCTGGGCTAAAAAAGACTGAGTAGGCTTTACTTTTTTGACCATAATAGAGTCATTGATCCAAACTGTATGTCTAGACTTTATTTTTAACTCTTCTTTGGGTTTTGGTTCCTCACTGGGTTTTTTTGCTATCTTGATAGACAACTCTTTATTGAGAAAGACAGTCTTGGGATTAAATGCTGCTTTTTCTGCCTTTTTCTTTACCACTGGTTCTTCAACAATTTCACAATCACTATCACTATTTGTGGCTTTAGGGGTTGATTCAATAACTTTTTGTTCTTCTCTGTGTTGAATTAAATTGTTTTCTTTTAAAAACTCCTCATATTGTTTTGCTAGATCTTCCTCCATTTGAACCAAGTTATGTTTAGCAAGTCTAAATAACAAAAATGATTTTTTTACACAATAATCCATTTTAAATGTATCCGTCACATATGTGGTATTAATTTTCTTTTCTATAAAATCTTCAGACTTTTGAGTCATTAGTTGTCCTAATTCTGCAGTTGTTTTTACAATACCTGACAAGAATTCACATGCTTTTTCTGATTGGTTTGCAGTCAGACCAACTTGATTTTTCATAGGCACTTCATGAATGCTGGTTGTCTGAACTGAAACAGCTTTAGTTTTAATTGTATCCGTTTGTGCACACATTTCTGCAGTTTTTTTTGCTTCATTTGGATCTAATACTGGTATTTGAAGAGGAGTTTTTGTATTGTCAATAGATTTTGCTTTTTTGATTTTGATGTCTGATCCTTGAGATATTTTTAAGAGAAAGTCTTTAAACTCTTTTGTTGAGCCCCATGCTTTTGGAGTATCATCACTAGTTTTGATAATTGATGTTTCTAATAAATCCTCTAAATCACCACCACTGTCTGTTGCAGAGGGTATAGCAGTGACAACATCTAGATTATTCACCTTACTTGCATCACCCTTTTTGGCTCTTTTTCTTGGACTCCCTGATTCCGATTTCCTATGTTTTCTGCCTTTTTGTTTAGAAGATTCTCCTAGTAAATCATCCATGTCAACTTCCTCATCAACATCAATATCCATATCACTATCAGACATGTCTGATAATAGTGCTCGTTTGCCTCCTGGAATATATTCATCATCAGAATGATATCTACCCCCCTTTCGTCTTCGTGGTTCATCATCAGACAATTCAATATTAGCGTAAGGATCCTCATCCGACCCTTCATCATAGTGCAAGTTCTTTTTTGCTTTACGGCGTACAGGTCTTTTTGATGAATCTCCAGTTTCCGTTTCACTATGGTCACTTAATTGTGGGGCATCCTGGTTTTCATTTTTGACAATACTGTCTATGTTATACTCAAAATCTGACATGATAGGCTTTTTTGAGTTCCGTTTATTTGTCGACTCTTTGCGTCCACTTTCTTGGAATTCCTGAACAGTTACATCATCATTAATATTGTTGTTTTCAATATTTTCAGTATTATTCTTATTTACTTCTGAATCACTAATGCATCCTTTTGAATTGTGTAAGCCTAGATCATCAGGATCCTCATTAACTCTGTTGTCTGTAGTAGTAACGATATTATTGTCATCCTCTGACATTTTAATTTGTGTGGAATTATTAGAGTCCACTTTTTTACGTCTGCCACGTTTTTTTGGAGTTTTTTGAGCATCAACATTGTCTTTTGATTCATTCAGTTGGTTTGTTTCATTTAATAGGTCATTTTCAGTGCCTGAATTAATATCAGGTGTGTCAGATTTATCAAGTTTAGCTATTTTATTACTAAATGCTACTAAAGGCATATCTTCCATCTCATCATCTGTTAGATCATTTGGCACAAGCAATTGATTTCTGCTTTCTTGCTGTTCATCCAAAATTGATGTATCTTGGGATCTGTTCTTTTTAGTTTTTCTACGCTTTTTTTGTTTTTTTACTACATTGTCACTCGACATTGCAGCTTCTTCTACAGGCAATGTGAAATTTAAATCCGGTTCAGGCTCAATTTCGACCTCATTAGAAAATTCTATTAATTCTGATGGTATTTTTTTCTTTCTTCTTCCACGTTTAGTAGTCTTGATTTCAGTGTTTTCCACAAACTCTTCACTAATATTACTTATATTGTTAACATTATCTGTTAAGCCATTTCTGTCTTCATTTGTTGTGGGAGTAGGAACTTCATGTTTTGGTCTAGCTGGTCGACCTCTCTTTTTTGGTATCTTTTGTTGAGCAGGTAGCGTTGGTTGGGCAGGCATCGCTTGTTGGACAGGTTTCTTGTTTCTAATATAACGCCCACGCCCACGCCCACGCCCACGTCCACGCCCACGTTTAGACTTTTTTATGAATTCAAATGAGGGATGATTCTCATTAGGTGTTTCCGGTAAGGCCTGCTCTCCATTTAACATACTGTTATTAAAGTCAAGCTCCAAGCCTTGGGATGTTACATTGTTTTTGTTTTCATTGTCAGTTATTGCTAAATATTCGTAAGATTCTCTAGTTTCACTTACTTGACAACTGCTAGATTCCAAGTCATTGTCTGTTTTCCTTTCTCGCTTTGTCGGTGTAGTTTCCTGGACATTTTGGTCTGTTGTTGATGTTACTTGGTTTGAAGTCTCTTCTACAGCAAGTGAACTTACATCGTCGATGGGCATGCCATGTAGAATCTCGCTTATGTCCCGGTTGGGAGGTGGAGGTGACACGATATCGGCGAGCGTAATGTACTCATCTTCTTCATACATAGATACCGCTTGAAATTGTTCAAATGCGTCCTCTGTCGTGCAGAGATTGTCAGAATCTACTTCAATTGCTTCAGACATTGTTGTAAAGAGCACATGGATCGTACAGGCACATAATTATACGTACCTGGATAAATTTAACCTTCTTCACGAATTAAAACCGAACCCATCTAATTATTTTTGTAAAAAGCTTGATACTAATTATTAATTTGTTGATTTCTAACTCTGCTAGCAAGTTAGCATCGCCCACAGACAAATATAATTTGATAGTTCACCGACGGCCAACCAGAAAAAAAAGATAGAAACCACAGACTAGTATAGAAACCTTTAGAAACAAACAATATTGAAATTGTAGAGGGACTTCGTCTGTGGTGGCGTTTGCTGGCGCGCGTCTTGTGACTTTTTGGAGTGTTTTTTTGTTAGAAGTGGCCGGTTTTTGAGTTCTGCTGGTGTTTATTGGTGGTGGAACTGACTGGGCAGCGCTGAAGGGGCGCCGCGTGTATGTCGGCGGGCGCCGGCACAGACGAAGTCCATACATATAGTTTCCCTTTGTATGCTTGTAAATAACTACAAACTTGACATTGGCTAATCAGTGTAAAGCCAGACGAGAGAAAAAAAAAATTCTAGAGCTAGGCTAGCCATTAGCGCATCAATTCACATTATTTTAAATTGTATAAAACAGTTTCCTTTTCTACGATATCGATTTTCAAAGTCCGATAGTAACTAACTAACTAGGTAGTTACTTAAATCATTTCAAAATAATTTTTAAAATCATCGATTATTTAAATTATAAATATGCCTTGGATAACAATTGTATAAATAATATAAAAATAATGATAGCTTTAAGTATATATATTTTGTACTTTATTAATTACCTATGATCATAATATGATATGAGTGTCTTTTAACATTCCGGGAAAAAATATTAAAATGAATAGTTAAGTAGAAATCAAACGTAAAATAGAAGGAATAACATTTCACAAATAAGTACCTAGTTACCTATATCTCTATGCCTATGCTTGAGCGAAAGGGACTCTAATTAACTAGCTACCACTGAACAGGAGACGCAAGTTGCTGGTTATCTGTAGGTTTACGTGTACATCAGATTCTGTGACGAGCCAGAAGACAGAAGACTTACTAGCTTAAACAGACATCTCTCATAAGTCATCACTCTAATTCATGGGTCAGCAATAATACTAGTAGGTATGGAGTGTGTATGGAGTGAGCATAATCTCTGGGAAAAAAGTTGAAAAAGTATCCAGAGTGCTTTATATACAGTAAATACCTAATAATTTAAAAACCCATAGCGTTAGCAGTGATTTGGTATGAGTATGAACTACCTATGAACACAGATATATTATACCTACAGATAAGCAAATTGTACACAGAATTAACAAGTTATACATAAAGAATCAGTTGTCTCTGAAATGTGCATGCCCATCACTACTGTCAAGTATAATTTGACATTGGCACATTTGACCACAGACCACGAATCCGGAGATTTGCATTTGACAATTGACATGTGATTGACATCTAACGTCATATGGGACGAGTGTTGACGAATTCACAAAACAGCCAATTTTTTGTAAATTCAATTTGTTATTACGATTGAAACGATATAATAATAAACTATGTCGTAGAATTTTAATAAAGTCTTGTTGTCGTGTTAAAATCAAATTACCAGATGCTTATTCGAAAATGTATTTCCCTATAGGATGGCCTAAAGTTTTACAAAACTTGGGTAATGATGCTCAGTTTAAGCAAATCGTATCAAATAGGGACAAAATCTTATTCGCCTCTCTTAGCGAAGATTGCTTTGTTGTCTGGTTTTGCAAGGTACGTCTCCTTAGACTTGATAAATTATTAATGTTTGTCTTACTAGTTTAGCAGTTTACTGTTGTGTAAACACAACCTCTGCGTCCTATTTCCTCATTGCTGAGGAGCATGACCCCTCTCTATTAATCACATGTGATAACAATGACTTGAGGGATTGTCATTGCAAAGAAAGCTTGGGCCAAAGAATTACTTTGATTACAAAAGGGGCAATGCTGCCATCATCTTACTACTATTCCTTCAGCTTAGTGCTTACTACTTGAAATCAATTTCATAATTATAATTTTAATGTAACCACTGCTGTTGCGCTTATTTATATTTTTATTTAAAGTAATTCTTTGTGCCCTTTGGCAAATTCTTCTATTCTTCTTTTTTTGTTGCTTCTCTTGGCCAAATTCTCCTGTCTGTCTAAAATAAATACATTATTTTCAGCCAAGTGTTCCAATAGTATATCACAAGAGGAGTGTAGAATCTCTGCAGAGGCTGGGTGTCAATATTGGCATAGAATGGAAGCCAGATTCATCAATGATATGCATTTCTGTAAGTTTCAAAATTACTTAATTGATTTACACTTGAAAGTAATCAAATTGACATGCATTCTAAGTGTATGACATGTTTAATACTGCATTGAATTAATATTACATGATTAATTTGATGATTTTGATTGGTCAATATTTCAACTTGACAATCCAAACTCTAACGACTTGGAGTGAATTCGTTATCTACAATATAATATGTTGTTAAACCACAAAATAATTCTAAAATCTTTAGGAATAAAGACTTTTGTCAGTTTTTGTGTAGGAAAACTGCCAACCCATGAAAGTGTTTTTGGTGATTGAAAATCAGCTGTAATAACTGAAGGTAGTAATAAAAAAAAGCAATAGTAAAATGTAAGTTAATTTGATAGCGTGCAAGTGTATATTAATTATATCGAAATGTTATTAAACCCTGTTTCAATAAATAATTTTGTTCAGATTGAAAGATTTGTAGGATTTATAGGTACTTTTTCACTAATATTATAAGTATGTCTATTGTCTGTAACTTTTATGTTTTCATATTAAAACTATGCAATTATTAATTAGAAATTTTTGCTAGAGCAACTTTATTTTTTAAAGTTTTTTCATATCATTCTCCATCCAACCTAATAGCAATATCAAATTCAAGTATTAAAATACCCTATATTATATTGATAAATTATTCTCTCAATTATGGTTTCCACCCGGTATATTTATTTTATTTATTTATTGTATTTACAATATTCTACAACTATTTACATTGTATTCTTAGCGCCCTGAAGTCTTGGCGACTTGTCTGGGCGCTGCACATTCCTCTAAAAATTAACTGTATGATATACGGGTGAGACTACTCAGTACACTCAATACAATATTATGTCGGTATAAGATAATATATTATGCAAGGTAGGTATATACTTACACATAGCTCAATAACATAACACATGCAATCCAATTTTTCATTTCAGACATCAGAAGGTCATTTAATCTTGTACAATGTGGAAGCGCAGAGTGATCAAACTGCGTATCAGCAATGTGACCCACCCATGGCTAGTCTCAGAAGGGATTCAGCGGAACTCTTTGTTAAAGAAGTCATACCTTCACTTAAAATCACTCTGGTAAGGATTTTGCAACTTTGCTTCCATGGTAATTTCAAAAAAATCTGGCTTTTTGCCTTGTCTACATTAAAAAGGTAATCTCTGCAAAATTTGATAGATTTGGTAGATTTCTAGGTCCAGAGAGTTGGGTTTATGCGTTTACAAGTCACTCAGTGAATGAGGAGTTACTTTTTACTATACATATTTAAAACTTCATTTAAGAAATAATTATTTTATTCATACAAAGTCAATCAAGATTTGAGCTTAAGTGATCTCGAATCTTTATTGACTTTGTTTTCAAACTCTATATAATTTTAGTAACCATTTCATCAAATATTGCCCTCTTAATTTAACATGAAAATCAGCCAGTAATATTGCAATTTTCAGTTCAAAGAAATATTAGTATGGGATGGGCAGATAACTCGTATGTGCTGTATATCGGGCACAGAGATACTAGTGTGTACGACGCGCGCTCACCTGCTGCGCTACCGATGGGACGGCTCGCAAAACCGGGACTACTGCCTCGACCTAGGCCGCATACCATTCTCCATCAACCAGCAAGTTTCCAAAGGTAACCTAATACTACAATGCTGAAGCCCTGGTACAAAGATACTAGTTTCTACATCTGTTCTGCTACTTGATGTTCACATCCATTGTGCTACCGCTGGGTCGACACGCAGAACCGCGACTACTGCCTCGACCTAGGCCGCATACCATTCTCCATCAACCAGCAAGTTTCCAAAGGTAACCTAATCTGACTACTTTACCACTGCTGAATCCCTGGTACAGAGATACTACTTTCTACATCTGCTGTGCTACTGCTGGGATGACATGCAGAGCTGTGACATGCATTGCCTTGATTTAGGCTGTATATCATTCTCCATCAACCAGCAGGTTTCTAAAGGTAAATCTGATGTGACTGCTCTGCTGCTATTCTTTGTTCCTAGTACATAGATACTAGTATCCATGCCTGCTGCGCTACCAAGGGGAAGGCACGCGAAACCGCGACTACTGCCTCGACCTAGGCCGCATACCATTCTCCATCAACCAGCAGGTTTCTAAAGGTAAATCTGATGTGACTCTTCTGCTGCTATTCTTTGTCCCTAGTACAGAGATACTAGTGTCCATACCTGCTGCGCTTCCGATGGGATGGCAAGCAAAACCACGACTACTGCCCCAATCTAGGCACATACCATTCGCCATCAACCAGCAATTTTCCAAAGGTAACCTAATCAAACAGTTGAATCGACGCGACTGTCTACTGACGATTCTTGCAATATTTTACTGTAACATGTGGAGCTGTGGCATTTAGCAATGTTGAACTATGTTGCTTTAATGGCGCAGATAACTCACAAAACATCGTCTTTTATCTCTAGTGGAAATTAAGCATGACATTATCTTTAAAAAAGTCGGTTTACTGACGATAGTTGAACGTGACAACAAAGGCCGATTGTGCTTCTTTGTCGCTCGTTCCGCGCTCTCGCTTGCACTTAAAGCCTTACATGGAACGCCTCAGAGCGAGGTAACGCCGCATGAGTCATGTTTTTTTGTGCGTGCAGCCGGCTCTATCGAATTATAAGACGTTGTCACGTCAAAAACTATCTAATTCGTTTCCAGCGGAGCCGATATTGGAGGACAATACTCATGTGAATGATATCGAATATTCTCCACTAGTTTGTGGATTTGGCATTACGCTAAACGATGGAAGGGCAGCCTACCTCACCGCACCCAACCTCAAGTTCGACCCTAATGTAAGTTTTGTCTTTCTCAACATCATAATCCATTTAATAAAAATATTTTGAACTAGAGGATGCCCGCGACTTCGTCCGCGTGGATTTAGATTTTGATATATCCCGTGGGAACTGTTTGATTTTCCGGGACAAAAAGTTGCCTATTTCAATTACAGGGACACAAGCTACTTCGGTACCAAATTTCGTACAAATCGGTTAAGTGGATGGGTCTTAAGGAATCCCGCGGGAACTCTTTGATTTTCCGGGATAAAAAGAAGCCTATGTCCGTCCCCGGGATATAAGCTAACCCTGTACCAAATTTCGTCAGAATCGGTTACACTGTTGGGCCGTGAAAAGGTAGCAGACAGACAGACACACTTTCGCATTTATAATATTAGTATGGATGGATTTGAATTGCTGACCACGGGTTTTCTCTCAAAAATTGAACACTATAATTTACCATGCTGGCCAAGTGTGGATTGGCAGGCTTCACATTCACATACCTTTTCTAACACTATGCATAATTCTCAGGCATGCAGGTTTCCTCACGATGTCGATGTTCTCCTTCACCGTTAAAACAAATAATAATTTAAAATTTAAATAATTAAAACGACTTTACTCCGAAAAGATACCGAGATAAGGTACCAAACTCCATACCCATCGAATAAAAAGCCGATATTACCACTATGCTATTATTGGTACAGTACACTATGAAGCCTTATACTATTTATACATGACTAGCGGCCCGCCCCGGCTTGGCGCGGGAAGCTTATTACAATTTTCATAGGGATCTCTAATTTTTTTTGAAAATAAAATATAGCCTATGCTACTCAGGAATAACGTAGATTTCTACTGGTGAATTTTCAAAATGGGTTCAGCAGTGTGAGAGATAACCCCATACAAACAAACTTACAAATTGTACCTCTTTATAATATTAATATAGAAATACCTACATAACATAGATACTTTAGCCGATATTTTGTTTAATCTGCTTTTATCTGAAGTTATATAATAATCTAATCTATTATTAAGTAATTTGTAATGTTTGTATATCCATGTATGTCATGCCCTTATCTACGAGTATTCCTGAACTAAATAAAACTTTACATCCCAGATAAGTTTAGCGACGGATTTAAGGGTAAGATACATTAACATAAGTGACAGTTTGTGTAACAGCTACGACTTTTCGTAAGCTATAATGTAGGTAATGTTTTCGATTTTTAACCCCCGACCCAAAAAGAGGGGTATTATAAGTTTGACGTATGTATCTGTGTATCTGTCTTTGGCATCGTAGCTCCTAAACGAATGGACCGATTTTAATTTAGTTTTTTTTTGTTTGAAAGGTGGCTTGATCTAGAGTGTTCTTAGCTATAATAATCGAAGAAAATCGGTTTAGCTGTTTGAAAGTTATCAGCTCTTTTCTAGTTTTCTTATAGAGGTTTTTGTGTCGGGGGTTTTTTAAATTTTAAGTTATGGCCTATAGAGGTTTTCTTTAAACTGGCACCACGTACCAAATCTAAGTCAGCCTTCACACTAACCTAATGTCAGCAGCTTTTTTATTTCCGACTAATATGGACTGTAGTCTGAAATTAAAATTTATTTATTTATTTATATTTATTTATACTGAAACTACGCAGGCATGTGTTTGTGACGCGTAGAAGCGTAGATAATAATCGGGAGTCAGTACGTATACCGTATACCGTAAGCGTGTTGTCAGTTTATTGTGAATAGTTACATCTTTATGGTAAAGCAGAAAACTGCCTAACGCTAGCTCACAGTCGGCGGCTAATACAATCCATAATAATATTATAAATGCGAAAGTGTGTCTGTCTGTCTGTCTGCTACCTTTTCACGGCCCAACAGTTTAACCGATTTTGACGAAATTTGGTACAGGGTTAGCTTATACCCCGGGGGCGAACACAGGCTACTTTTTATCTGGCAAAATCAAAGAGTTCCCACGGGATTCCTAAAAACCCATCCGCTTAGCCAATTTGTTTGAAATTTGGTACCGAGGTAGCTTGCGTCCCTGTAATTGATATAGGCATTTTATCCCGGAAAATCAAACAGTTCCCAAGGGATCTTCAAAAACCTAAATCCACGCGGACGAAGTCGCGGGCATCCTCTAGTAGTGTTATATATGCGAAAGTGTGTATGTCTGTCTGCTTTGTTTTCGCGGCCCATCCTTTTAACAGAATTTAACGAAATGGTACAGAGATAGCTTGCATTTCAGGGATGGATATAGGTTACTTTTAGTCCCGGAAAACGAAAGAGTTGCCTTGGGATTTCCAAAACGTGATTCCACGCGGACGAAGTCGCGGTTATCATCTGACAAATAAGTTAGAAATTAGGTGTGAACGCGCGCTAAAAGTCGTTATTTGAATGTAATTTAGACTGCTCTAATTTTACAAAAAAGCTATAGCAATTATACTTCTAGATACATAAGACTTATATAAGATTGTAAATAGATTCAAGCTACGATTCCCATAATCACTTTCCATTGTCCCATTGTGATTTCATTTGTCAGAATTTTTCTTTCCCACTATAAAAGACCCTATGTGCTAGCGGTAACGTCTTCATGTAATAAGTAATTCATATTTTGTAAGCATTGTAATGGCTATGTTAAGTCTGGTTGCAAGTTAGGCGGTTAGAGATAGGTTAAACTTACTTTGATTGTCAATAAAAAGCAAAGTGGTTTGCACAAGTCGGAATTCATAACCCCTGCGTTTCCTTTGACGGAGAGGCATGTGTTAGGTATATCTTCTTGTGTATAAAAAAGGGTTAGGTTCTTCTCTTAACCGTCTGTCATGTAGCTGACCCTAAATCTTCTATCGGTAGATAATTATGAGAAAGTGTATATTCTTTACAGGCAGTTCAAGGCATTTGGGCGCAGGGCATCGACGATGCGACTTGCGTTCGTGTCAACCATAAATTCCGGCTTATCGCCATCGGTAGGAAAAAGTAAGCATAATTAGCTATGATTATAAAGTAAGCTATGATCTAACAATGAACGGGTTTGGTTGATCTTTAAAGAAGCTTGAAAAAGCGTGGTGGTAATGATTTTGTAACCTAAATTAGCTGAAGTGGCAGTACGTAAGGCACATAGTTCGAAAATCCGTAATTTAGAAACGCTATAAAAATAGTGGTTATTCGGTCCCTGTGTGCAACACGTTTTTACTGTCATGCAAAGTTTAATGCTAAATGTAACGTAACTTTAACAGCCCTATAAGCAATGAGTCCTCAATAAGCCTGCTTGCGTTCACTGCTGGGCATAGGCCTTCCCGCTACCTTCTTAAGTTTGTCAGTCCAGCGGGTTGAGAGTTGGAGGTCGTCCCACACTGCGCTTGCTGGTACGCGATCTCCACTCCAGAACACGTCTACTCCAGTAGCCATCGGTTCTGCGACAGACTGCCCACTGCCACTTCAGCTTGCTAATTTGTTAATCTACGAGTCTCCTACGGAACTGGCCCTAACAATGGTTAATTGTTAAAGTTGTTTGACAGTTCTCAAGTGGACGTGTTCACGATAGACGAAGTGACGGGCGGTTTGGAGCTGTCACACACCATGGCGCTTAGTTCTAAGGATTTTCCTGGCGATCCCGGTCCAGTTAAGTGTTTGAGGTATGAAATATTATTTTTATATTAGTCGTAAAAATACGATTCATTAACTTATTACGAAATCTCAGGAACTATAAAGCCTACAAGCTTGAAACTTGGAAGGTAACTTAGGTAACTAGGGTTACATCTACTAGCAAGGATTGAAAAAATCCACCCCTAATAGGGTATAAAGGGGGGTTGGAAGTTTTTATGAAAGTTGTATGAAAGCTGTGTGAATTTCGGCCTTTTCCAGCGAGAAAATTTCTTAATCTCATGAAAAATTAAATATTGTACACTGACGAAGTTACGGCTAACCCTAGTTATTTAAGTTTAAGGAAAAAGGAATTAAATAGACTAATACTGGATGCTAAAAGAGTTCCCACTAGATTTTAAAACCCTACATCCATGCAGTCGAAGTCGTGGGATCAGCTAGTCAATTATATCCTCAGGTGGACGGGCGACGGTCGAGCAGTAGCTGTTAGTTGGGAAGGAGGAGGTGTGTCAGTGTGGAGCACTTTTGGCGCCTTGCTAATGTGTTCACTCGCTTGGGACTACGGTCTCAGCCAGGATTTGGCGCGACACAATCCGCTTGTTGTCTGCAGTATGGTAAGTTTGTATTTCTAAGGTCATGCAGTAGCTGTTAGTTGGAATTTTCAAATCCTAATTGCTGTCAGTTAGTTAATTACTTAAACTGTTTGCAGGAATGGGCCACAGAAGGATACCAGTTGTGGATGGTCAAAATAGAAGAAGATTTAAAGTCAAATTTAATTCAAATGGACTTTGTCAAGAGTCCCCTCAGTGTCAACCCTGGAATGGTAAGTTTAAACCTCTCTAAATAGTGACCTTAATTTTTAACCAACTTTCCCTCCAACTAAGTGCAAACTTGTGCTAGGAATGGGTACGACATTGCTTTTCCGTTGTGAGCATTATGAAAAGGAAAATAATACATTAAGACTACTCAGTTACATTTACACCCGTATTCACATGAGGTCTTATAGTGCGCTCGAGCGCACAGTGCAGGTTCCACCAATTAGATTACTGTATCACGTCAATTTACAATGATCCAATCGGTGAAACCTACACTATGCGTTCAAGCGCACTGTGAGACCTCATAGTAATGATTGTGAATACGGCCGTAAGAGAGTGTGTACAAAAGTGTGAGAGTGTGTGTGTGTGTGTAAAAAAAAAAAAGAGAGTGTGTACATCAATCGATCAGAAAAAGCAGTGTTCAGAAAAGCCATTAATAGCGAAAATTCTAAAGTTTTTATTCAAAACGATTCACAGGACTATAGTTATGAAACTGAAACTCTTTTGGCAATAGATAAAGTTTCTATTCCTGTCAATTTATTTAAGTTACAGTTTCGTTTTCAAAGTTGTATTTTACAGTGAGTCACAACTTTGTTCTAGAGTAACCAAAGGCACTTATACCTTCAAGCGGACGACAAACTCTACGTAAACCTTGACGACAATCTCACTCGACGGACGAAGATGTCCATCATCGACTCTTCATCTGACACGTACCAAGAGAACGGCTCAGAGCAGCCGGTGGAGTACGACAGTAGCGCCAAGTATCAGGAGTTTGTGGACGACAACGAGTGCAGGAAGCAGTGGGTTGTGCTGCAGCTGCCTGCTACGTATATTGCCAGCAATTGGCCTTTACGAGTAAGTTGTTGCTTTTTTTACTCATGCTTTGTATGTTTAGTAAAAACTCTTCTAAGCAATAATAAGCTATTCTATTGAACCTAGATATATTTATGCTTAACTAGCCGATACCCGCGACTTCGCCCGCGTGGATTTAGGTTTTTCGAAATCCCATGGGAACTCTTTGATTTTCCGGGATAAAAGTAGTCTATGTGTTAATCCAGGATATTATCTATCTCCATTCCAGCCAAATCCGTCTAGTAGTTTTTGCGTGAAGGAGTAACAAACATACACACACACACGTACAAACTTTCGCCTTTATAATATTAGTGTGATTAGGTAATCGTCATCGTCGTTATCATAATATATCTCAAGGGATTGATCTCCACTGCTATATAGGTCTCTTGTAGGGATTTCCACATTCCATGATCTTCTGCCTTGACCTAGCTACAATGTTGATGAAAATTATTCGGTATGCAAGATTTGAAGTTTTTAGAGTTAGTCCGTTTCTTCATATAAAATGATGTAAACAAAATAATTTGGTTCTAATCTGTGGTGATTCGACAGTTCAGTGCGGTTGACCCGAGTGGGCAGCACGTTTGCGTGGCCGGCCGTGCGGGCCTCGCGCACTACAGCTGCGCCGCGCGGCGCTGGAAACTCTTCGGCAACGAGGCTCATGAGCGGGACTTTGTGGTGACGGCCGGCGCGCTGTGGTGGCGCGACTACATCGTTGTTGGTGCGTATAGACCATACTCTTCATAAAAAAGTATAATACTCTACAAACTCCAGATACACAAAGCTCAATATAATTGTATTTTAAAAAGTGAATACATATTCACTATGGATGAAAATCCATATATTTGGATATGTATTTACTATGGATGCAAATGACTTAACTTACATATTAGTTTAAATTTAGGATTTGTCTACAATTGTTCTAAGTCAAACTATCCTTATAGGTTGCTACAGTATCATCGAAGGTCATGATGAGATTCGCTTCTATCCGCGAGACGCGAAACTGGACAACCGTTTCGCGAAGATCGTTCGCGTGCAAGCACAGGTGTTTGTGTTGGACATATTGGACGATCAACTCGTGGTCTTCGGTGCTGACGCTCTCGTCACTATCTACGAGCTGAATAGGATTGATAATAGTGAGTATCCAACCCTGTATTTAGGCTTGACGCGAGTCAAAATAACCTGAACTCACTGAATTAAAAAAAACCGGCCAAGTGCGAGTCAGACTCGCGCACTGAGGGTTCGTACTCGGGTAATTTTTCGAACCGGAATATCCACTAAACCCCAGCGTTTAGTGGGTATTCCGATCGCCTCTCGGCCAGTGAGTCCCACATACCCTCCCCCAGCTGGCTGGCTGGCTCGTTGGTCTACGGTTGGCTGGCTGGCTTCCGGGGAGGGATGCGTAAATGCATTCCCCAGCGATAATAAAAAAAAAGCTAATGTTCTTTTGTGTTGGGCACCTGACACTTCATTTCTCGAAGTCCTGGTGTTCTTGATAACCCCATTGTCTGAATGTTTTCACTGGCTTACTTTTTTTTTTTAAATAGTGAACGAACGAGCAGGCGGGTCACCTGATGTCAAGTGATTACAGCCGCCTATGAACATTTGTAGCACCAGAGTGTTGTCAGCCTTTCAGCAATTTCTTAGAGACGGAATGTTGAATATTTTTAATGTGCTTATTTTTTGGAATGACTCGCGTATCATCATGATCAACCCATGGCTGGCTCACATAAAATATCATTGCCTTTAATGGTTTTCTTGTATTGTAGATGGCAACATCGAAGTACGCTGCGTGCAAGCGGTGGACATATCAGCGTTGTCGCACCCCGCGTGCGTGGTGTCGGCTTCACTATGTCGCCTGCAAGACCCCTCCCCGTCTCACCTCGCACGCACCGATCCCCCGCCCGCGCCGCACTCACTAGTAAGTAATATTTTTCATCATTTTACTACCTTCATAATCCTACTAATATTATAAACGCGAAAGTTTGTATGCATGGATGGATGTATGGATGTTTGTTACTCTTTCACGCAAAAACTACTGAACGGATCTGGCTGATATTTGGAATGGAGATAGATTATACCCTGGATATATACACATAAGCTACTTTTTATCCCGGAAAATCAATGAATTCCCACGGGATTTTTAAAAACCTTCGGGAACTAAGTCGCTGGCATCAGCTAGTTCATTATACATGCGGAAGTGTGTTTATTTGTCGTTTGTCCTTCAATCACGTCGCAATGGAGCAATAAATGAACGCGTTTTTTGCGTGGGTATAGTGAAGACCTGGAGAGTGACATAGGCTACTTTTTACCCTGGAAATCCAAGAGCTCCCATGGGATTTTGGAAACCTAAATCCACGTGGACGAAGTCGCTGGCATCAGCTAGCTTATCATAAACTTAGTAACGAAGTTTAAAGTCGCGTTCGTGCGTTCATTTGGTCGTGCAAACACGTACGGAAAGGCACAAACGATCTACGGCCTTTCAAGTATTATGTTTAAGTTATGCGTTATTACAATATTACAAGCATAGTAAAGTACTATAAATCCAATGTCCACTCATGTAACAAAATATAATTGCCAATGAGCGATTAAAAAATTAGGTTCATTAATAAATTAGATTAGCCTTATTTATTACTCATCACACCATTAATAATTATATTCAGTCAATCAAAGCAAGTCAATTAGCTTTGACATGATTGACGAGAAATTAAACATGTGACGCTTCATGATTACGATGTAATTATAATTATGAGGCGTTAAGTGAAAAAAAAAACAATTATTTTTTAATTATTATACAAGGTAGATTGATGTGGAAAGTAGATTTTTATTATTTTTATACTTTATCTTGACTACAAAGGTTATGAGTTTAGCAGTGCGTGTGTGTATTTGTACGTGCGTGCGTATTTGTGTGTGCGTGCGCTATAGCGTGTGCGTGCAGTGTGGGGTTTTTCGCTAGATATGCTTGTCATTCATGGGTAATATTTCAATTTTCAGTACATATTACTTTACAGCACAGAAAAAACATACGCGTTTTGACCATGGACTTATATATTACTATGGGTTTGACCGTATAGATATAGCGCATTCAAACATTTTAGTAACATGTTGAATCCGATGCGCTGATTTCAGGGCGCGGAGTTCTGCTATTTCCCAAACCGTAGCTTTCTGGTGCGTTTTCACTGAAGCATAGCGGAGCGGGGATGTGTGTTTTCGACCAATCAGATTATTAAGAGATTATCACGTCATCTAACTATAACATAATTGATCGAAAACACAAGTCTCCGCTTCAGTGGAATCTCGCCCTTATTCTGTCTTGTTGTTCATAGGTAATTAATGCAAGCGGCAAACTAATGATGGTGCAAAGGGAAGAATATGACGTCGATGAAGACAATAATCCGGTAAGTCTAAATTACTCGTATATACGTACCTGATGATTATAATTTTTGTCTGTACGTAGTAGGTTTTCGTTTCACCACGGTTTTTAGATTACAACTAAAACTCAGCTTTATTTACTTTTACATACAGTTGAAATTGATTTGAATGAAAACAAAATATGGAAGCTAGTCCTGATCTTGAAGCTGACATCGATATAAAACTTCCTTGATTATTAAACATGACGGCCAAGTTCCCTGCAAAAATGGAATATAGAAATCGCAGAAAAGAACTGGTTTTCTGGTTTCCAAGTCAACATAATTCGTGATATACCCCTGACATTAAGTGTATTCTCGTAGTGGTATCAGATAAAAACGTGCTAGCCAAGAAAGAATTTAGAAGTTTTTACAGACCCCTGGTTGTACCCCTCCATACCATAGTTTCCATAGTTTTTGTTTCCCGACTTATTACTCGGGGAAACTTACAAAAACTATGTCTAATAATATTATATGCACATTTTCAAGCTAATTTTCATGTAATTAAAACTACATTACACAACCTTTTAACACATACTTAGATTGCTTCATAGGTACTATTAAAATGTATCTAATTGAACTTCTTTTCACGTATCACTTCCTCTATAGATTGTTTCGAATTAACCCAAAGTTTAATTGGCCTTTAATAATTAGGTATTATTACCTAATAACACATAATCGGGCATGTTACGCACGCAAACTAATATTATTTATCGATATATGAACCTGAATTAATAAATTTATATTATTATGTAATTATTACTAAAGTAGGTAATTCTTTTTGACTAGCCTAGATAATGTACTTCTAGAAAAATTTGGTGGGTAGTATAAAATAAAAATAAAAAAGTTCTTTATAATAATTTATTTACAGTCACTATGAACGTCAGGTACACTTCATTGCTATGGAGACATTCAATCAGCTTAACTTCTAATGACCTATGTGTATTTTTGCATTTTATTCTAATGCAAGAACACACTAGAGCCGTGAGTAACTAAACAGGTTACCTATACACATAGAAGTTGGTAAAGCATAAAGCTTATATTTACTGTCCTTTTCTTCATATAGCCAAATCCCATTTCGCCATACATGAAAGTTACGTATCAAAACATTAATTGGCAAAACTATCGAAAAGTAAATCATATACGTAAATAGAGGAATCGATTTTAAAATGCGAAATTTAAATAATTCGGAAAAAAGTTTACCAATAACTTTTTGGTACACATCTATATTCAACAAGGCAAAGGGGACTTCCTATTTGAAAAAAAATATAATATTACCTTACAGACTACATCAATGTTTGGTTTTTACGGTCACCGACTGCCCGTCTAAAGATATGGGACCGGCTGTCCATCTGCGGACGATATTTCCTTTCTTATAAGTTGTGCCAGTTACAGATACCCAGGGTGCATCATTTCCGATGGGTAAATAGCTCCAAGGGTTTATCGGTTCGAGCAGCGGTGCCGGCTCTATTGGTACGATTGGTACAATCGGTTCTATTGGCTCGTAGATTTGTTTTGCTATTGGTGCAACTTGAATTGGGGCAGCGATGATTGGCGCAGCGACTGGCAAAGATATTGGGTGTATGTTTGGCCTTGCTCGTTTGACAACAGCGTTGAAACCGTGGATGGCGTCGGCGACGTACTCGACGATGCGAATGTTGCCATCTGGCTCGACCAATGAGTAAGCGCCTCTGACCACGTCGCCGTCTCTGGTCTCCCATTGAGCCTTGTTGTCGCCGGTTTGAGGATCGTTTACGGCATAGTTGAATGAGTAGTTTGGATTTGGCTGTAATAAGAAAGTCACATAAGTTCCCATATTGATAGAACAGAAAATACATTTTGAAAATTTTCATAATGACTTGTTTTGTAATAAGAATTACTTGTAGGCTAGAACAAATTGAAATGATTGTATTGTATCCTTACAATTAAATGCGTAAGTATAGTGCAATATTTATAAGTAAATCCATATTTATTTTAAACAAATTGCAATTAATTTTCGACCCATGTGCATAGGAAGTTATAGGAACAGGTAGAGATACCTCGTTTTAGGTAACCAAATAGCCACTAAAAAATTTACGCAAACCATAAAACATGAAAATTAATTATTGTTAAGCTTAGTTTTTACGCAATTTAATACGTTCAAATTAGAAAAATTAAATAATTTTCTAACTGACTGGTTAGCTAATTAACTTATTAAGTTAGTTATAACACTAATATTAATTAAATCATAGAATTCTTTAATAATAATTAAACATGAAATAGAGAACATAATACTCACAATGCTCCCAACTGTGGCGTATGTTTGTAAAAGATCAGGCGGGTTAGCTACCGCTACTGCGATGAAACAGAATACCTGAAAAGTAAGATAGTAATAGTTAGAATAGGTCTATGGGTAAGAACTAATTACTTGGGTTTTTACTGAATTAGTTTAATAACATTAAGTAAAACTTCCTAAGATACTAGATAGTTTGGTCTTGAATCGTTCAAGATACCAAACATTTACGAATTTTCTAAATCAAGTGAACAAACATCAGCCAGCAGGAGAAGTGGCTCGTGAGGTGCATAACATCTGTCACCAAAAACGTCGCTTCGTGATGACCATGACCACTCTGCCAAGAGAGTTACGACGAAGTAAAAAAAAATCAAGACTACTTTCATTAGACCTTACTACTAACGCTTAACTAAGGTCTAAGAGAAGCTACTTTTCATTAGACCTTAGTTAAGCGCGAAAAAGTCATTTCCCAAAATTGACTGCTTGCCTGCTACATTAAGAAGACTATAGAATATCCAGCAATAAATATAACACATCATGCAAGAGAAAGAGATATCGGCAGCCTCGCCTTCGTAGAGCCTCGTCTCTGTCGTTCAAAACGTCATATAGCTATGAATAATAGATAATCGTAATCTGTAGAGCAACGGAGGTTGACGGTTTTTAAAGCTTGATGTGTAAAATGCGTCTTGAGGTCTCACTCGCCATTCTTGCTCTATGTGTCAAAAGTACGGTTCACTCTTAATCATCACACACACACACACACAAACACACACACACGCACACACACACACACACACACACACACACACACACACACACACACACACACACACACACACACACACACACTTAAAATCGTACTTTTGACAGTTGACACAGAGCAAAAATGGCGAGTGAGTTCTCAAAATGTACGGACGAAATGTTTATTGCTGGGTACATATTGTGTGTATTGGGTGAGATGGCAACCGGAGTGGAGAAGCACCGCACATCCGCACAGTCCCCGCGCTAACCCGCCTCATACCCTGATTGGCATCTCAACCTGTCGCGAAAAATTAAGATTGCACGCTTGGTGTTTACTCCATTTTACGAATAGGGTCACAGGGTCATGACTCGTGATATTTGATAATTTGATATTTACCACCAAAAGTGAGTTCATTTTACCGACGATGTACTCCACTAAGCAAACGAAGTGCACTGTGCTATTGTCATCGCGCACTAGTTCATTT
The DNA here is from genome assembly GCF_905333055.1 of Maniola jurtina. NCBI lineage: Eukaryota > Metazoa > Arthropoda > Insecta > Lepidoptera > Nymphalidae > Maniola > Maniola jurtina. Next base: position 3,410,515 of record NC_060048.1, on the reverse strand, counting down.
ATACCACATTAATTATTCGACCTGGTCGCGCTCCGTTTTTTGTCAGGCTCCCATTTTCAACGGATGGATTGCCTTCACTTTAGTTTTTGTATTGGCTATATATTGTGATCAATAAATTTATACTAATTAGGTGCATAAAATCCGCGATAGCGTAGTAGTTAAAACGTCCGCCTCCTATACAAAAGGTCGGCGGTTCGATCCCGGGCACGTACCTCTGACTTTTCAAATTATGTGCGTTTTTTAATAAATTAAATATCACTTTCTGTATCGATGAAGGAAAACATCGTGGGAAAACCTGCATACCTGAGAGTTCTCCATAATGTTCTCAAAGGTGTATGAAGTCTGCCAAGTGTGTGACAATGGCCAAACCCTTCTGAGAGGAGAACCGTGCTCAGTACTGAGCCGGCAACAGGTTGATCATGATGAATTAGGTGCATCATGTGTATAAGACTTTTAATTTGGCCAATACCAACAAGAAACGTCCGACCAAACAGCAAGTTGTCCATTATGTTTTTGTGCTGGTAAAAACCTAAAACAATTAGTAGTTTTATTTATCAATTAGGTGCTGTTAATTTTAACAAATTAATTATTTTACACTTCAAATATAATATATAATTATAGTTACTTGTATTAACGTTATAAATAAAACTATGTTTTTGAACAATAAAGAGTTTATTTATTTAAATCAACATAATCAATCAATCGGCAATAAATTTCATGGAACGTCGCAGATTTCTCGTATCGTTATAGGCCTTCTGCTAATTACAGAGATTCAATCCAAACGTCCTAAGACAAGAGATATTTAAAATAAATGTTACAAAAACTGGTCAAGTGCGAGTCGGCCTCGTACTCGAAGGGTTCCGTACCATTCGTACAAGATGTTTAACCATTTTTTGTTGCAAGTTAATGACAATAGCGCCATCTATATGTTATTTAGTGATTTAGTAAATTAATTTTTTCGTGAACACATTTAATTTTTTTTTTGTGATGTAAAATTCACGATTTTTGGACTTTTAGGGTTCCATACCTCAAAAGGAAAAACGGAACCCTTATAGGATCACTTTGTTGTCTCTCTGTCTGTCTGTCTGTCCGTCCGTCCGTCGTGTCTGTCAAGAAAACCTATACTTCCCGCTGACCTAGAAACATGAAATTTGGTAGGTAGGTAGGTCTTAAAGCACAAGTAAAGGAATAAATCTGAGAACCGTGAATTTGTGGTTACATCACAGAAAAAAAATTAAGGTGTTTTAATTTGCAAAGTAGGAGTAACTATACCAAGTGGGGTATCATATGAAAGGGCTTTACTTGTACATTCTAAAACAGAATTTTTTTTCTATTTTTAAGTATAATAGTTTTTGATCTATCTAGTGCGCGAGTCTGCCTCGCACTTGGCCGGGTTTTTTTCCTTTATGTAAGAGCTAACTACCTGCCAAATTTCATGATCCTAGGTCAAGGGGAAGTACCCTATAAGTTTCCCCCCTTCCGTAATAATTCATTAAATTCCTTTGAAAATAATTGCTATACCATGTTATGTTGAAAAATACATACATATTCCGGTTTGCAGATGCTCAGCACCAGCCCCTGGAAGTTGTGAGTAGCGATGATGACTACTAGTCAATTCAGCGACTTTTTATCAAACATCAAAACGCTTGCTTAGTAAGGGAGCTTATATGAAATACATAGATAGTCATGTTTGACGTAATTTGACGTACTTTTTTTAGTTAAATCGATAATTTGAAATAGATAGCAAACTAACATACTAGCAAACTAACGGAGTAACAACAGACGCGGATTTTACTTTTGGAAGACCAACCTTTCATTTTAGCTAATAGTGAGAGAGTGACAGCTCAGCGGATCAGGCTGATCACGGATGATCACGGCTGCTTATGCCATCCGTGACCTATTGACCTATTTGTGCGATTGTCAAACTGAAGCTGTGAAACTGCTGACATAAGACGGAAGGTCAAGAAATCACTAGATTCCGTGTGAATGTCTGAGAGTTCTCCATAATGTATTCAAAAGTGTGTGCATTCTACTAATCCGCACTCGGCCAGCGTGATGGACTACGGCTTAAACCCTTGTCATTGTGAAAGGAGGCCCGTTCTTAGTAGTGGGCCAATGATAGGCTTAAAATGATGATGATGGTTGATTTTGTATAGATTCTGTGTTATAAAGAACAGTCATCCATTTAGTTATCACTTATTTCATTCACACTTCAGTGTTGTTTAAAAAAGGCTAGTTTTTGTTGTAACAAGTTTTGATACACATTACCTACATAATATCTTAACTAGGCCACACAGTTCTTTTGCTAATATTGTAGCAATCAATCGTCATAAACTTGATTTTCTGAAGCGAAAATTATATTTCTTTGTGTTACTATATTTTAGAAACTGCTAATTAGATAATTTTTCTTTTACTTCATTTTACTACTTAATTACTTTTTGGATGGTATGAAAAACACAGTTTTGATCGTCTTTTTTGTCACTATTATTTAAAAAATAGTAACAAAATAACACTTATAAATAATTAATCACATTCTACACAAACAGATTATTTACAATAGAGACTAGAGAATTCGATAACCTAAATTTAACATCTAAAAGTATGGCATCTTCTTCTTAATCTAAATCAGGTCTTCTCTTGATGATGATTGTTTTGCCAACTAAGGAGATTGGCTTTGTCCTCACTTTATACAGCTGTCCATTCACATATTTCCTGGTCACAATTGTCGCTAGTGGGGCTTTGCGTACAGGTCCGTCGAGAGGTTTCCAGCCGCCGAACGTTCGCGACTTAGGGTCCCACGGTATACTGCGACCTTTTACCGTAACATTTGGTAGTTCTACTTCCCCTACGGGTAACGCTGTTGGTCCGAATCCATAATGCAATGGGTTTATTAAAGGGTTAACTGGCGGCAAAGGAAGGGGTAGAGGACCAAAAAGAGGCGATGATTGTACTAGACTCGCTGCCAATTTCTGCACAATTGCGTTGAATCCGCTGCTAAAGTCATCCGTAGCGTACTCCACTACACGTAAATTTCCATCATTCTGTAGGGGGTTATAGGCTCCATTCAGCTGGTCTTCTCTATATCCAAATTGCGCTTTGTCTCCAGAATAAGAATCGATGGCTTGGTTGTAGGCATAACGTGGATAGTCCTGGTAAAAAGAAAAAGTTATGTAGCCTTAGAATCATTGATGATTAATTTGATTTCAGAACAGCGAGAAACAGTAAACACTGGTTCCCTTATGTTGTCGATATCAAATTTACTCGTGCAAAGCGTTTCTGCTCATCGTTTCTGCCAAGTTGTGGAATGCCCTTCCGACGTCCGTATATTTCCTGCCAAGTATAACTTCAATACCTTCAAGGCAAGAGTGAATAGGCATCTTCTAGGCAAACGCACTCCAACCTAGATCTCATCATTGCTCTTATTTTCAGGCATGATTGTCGTCAAGCGCAAGCCTAATCCATACTAATATTATAAATGCGAAAGTGTGTCTGTCTGTCTGTCTGTCTGTCTGTCTGTCTGTCTGCTACGTTTTCACGGCCCAACCGCTGAACCGATTTTAATGAAATTTGGTACAGACTTGGAATACATTCCGGGAAAGGACATAGGCTATGTAGCTACTTGCAGTTTGGTGGCCCGGCTACATTGGTAAATTAGATCGGTTGAGATCCACGATCACGAGGTTTCACTTTGAAATAGGCAATGACAGCTATAATGCACGTACACGTACCTTATTTCTGCCCCTTGCACTCGCTGAATTTCCTCCTGGATCCAGGGATTCTTGCTAGAATGATGTGGGTTTTCGTTCGAAACGCGCGCGCGATGCTTTTCGTAGCAGCGATAATTTTCGAATGGCCGTTGACCGTATGTCGTCGGTGACAGACGACAGCACGACGTGCATGACAGCTGATTGAGCTGCGTGCTGTCATTGCACCATTTCAAAGTGTTAATGTCGATGGTACCTCGGTGGCGCGAAATTTTGAAAGTGTAATTATAATCAAGTTACGGTAACGGAACATTCCGCCCACCAAAATGCCTATGGTATTTTCTGGTTATAAAAATTCTAGGTAACGATAAATCAGTGACTAAAGTAAAAAAAAAACTAAACTAAAATTACGTTGTTAATGATATCGTAAAACTTAAACGTAAAGCTTAACTAATGAGAGAGTATAAAACAGAACATACGATATAAGTTAGTTTTCTAATGGTGGAAGCAAGAGCCGAAGACATAGCCTACCCAATTGAAATGGGTTAAGAAATGCGTTTCTCAGAACTGTCATCTGAGTTGCTCCATAATGTCGACGAACAAGGTACATAAAAAGATAAATAAGCCAGTGGATTGGAGAACGATAAGCTCGTTTAGATCGATGGATGAGTAATTGAGCATGCTCGATATTAGATTTTGATCGACGACGGTAAGAATTAAACGCTCGTAATAACTGCCAACGATGAAGCCGGTGTCGATAAACGTGAGTGAGTTCTTCATCAGAGGCAGATGTTAGAGTTTTAATGTAGAGAGGCCCGCTGCAAACAATATCTATAAATGACAATACTTTAGCGAGGTCTTCACGATATGACGGGCGATCGCTCATGAACGGATGAGAAGGGTGTGGACGGTAGCAGAGATATGGTCGATACGTTCTGCCGCCCACCCTGAGAGCCCTTTGAATTCGATTAGTTAATGTTCTTTCGAGTCTTTCAATGCTATCGAGGAACCATACCAATGAAGATTCATTGGTATGATTTTTTGTAGCACAGTGAAAGTTGGGTGAATTGTCAACAACATGAGGTTCACGTTTTTCATTGTCTTGCGCTCGTTTTCTAAGGTGGGTGTAAGGTAGATCGCTTAGAGATGGTTTCGAGGGCGAAGGGTGTGCTGGATAGCAGTGAACACGTTTAGAACGACTAACAGGAAACTGATAAGATAGTATGCGGCAAGCTGTGATGATAATCAAAATCACTAATAACTGATCAGACGTGACGCGTGTGAGATGGTTGTACACGTATTTAAATCCTGATTGCGAATCTTTATCTTGAACACGGGTCAATAGACCTTTGGTTGATTTCATATCACAAACTTCTTCCGAGAGAACTTGATTCTGTTCACGTTTTACGGTTCGCATCAGCAATTTATGCCGTTCAGTAATTCCAACAACAATAACAGCCGAGCAATTGGTTGGATCAAATACAACCCAGGGTTGGTGATGTTGACATAACAAATGAAGCTCCGCCCACCATGATACAGTGTGAAGCGTTTGGTGCCAACATTCGATAGTCGTGGCCTTTAAAAGACTTCCACGAGGAGCTGCAAACGTGGTCCACCTAGTGGAAGAGAAATACATCCACCACAATAGAAATAGGATTGAATTGGGCAATGGGTCGATCGTGAACTTTACGATATGCATCATCACATCATGTCGTTCAGTGGTGACAATGAATACACCCATACGTACGAAATTAACTATGCCTGAAAGCCAAGGTGCATAATGCTGGTATAACCAGGGAGGCTCCGCCCACCATAAAGAATTGTGCATGATTTCACTTGGGAGATCCCTTAGTGAACGTATGTCTACGGGATTGTTACTCGACGAGATGTGATACCAGCATTCGGCAGGGGTAATGTGTTGTGACTCGGCATGATTGCCAACGAGATTCATTCGTTGAGTAGACGGGCGGTCGCAGGGCAGAAAGACAAGTCGGTGACGCGACCACGATAAACCACTGGAAGAATCGGACCAGAAGACACCCTGAACATTTTCAGATATGCTACGTTCCGTTGCAGAGTTATTGGTGTGAACGACTGAGGTTGTCCTGGCAGCATGCGTATGTGGCTCACGTCTTTTATCGCTATGAGGTATTTTCCCTAAAGGACAAGCGAGAGAAGCAGAAATGGGAATTCGTTCGATCGGTTGTTGAACACCAGCCGACGAAACGATGTTCGTTTGAAAGCGCAAATGAATCTTCTTTGAATGACTGGGAATGAGGTTTGGTTGCAGTTTCGGACCAATAAGTTGAGGAATATTGACTGACTTATTATGTACTGTGATGACACGGTTATGGTTAGGGTTTGGTAAAGGGGACTCTAAGGAATATTGCACTAGTAGATTCGATTTAATCGCGATATCCGGTTTTCGTCTTAATGCGTTAGGTGCTAGGTCAGTTTTACCTAGAAGGAGCCAACCGAAAACAGAATTAAAAGCAGTAGGTTGATTCGAACTTCCCTGAATTTGTTGATTCAACAGCGACTCGGCAAATATATCCGCGGCGAACAGAATATCAATTGGGCCCGGAACATCGAAATTTGGATCAGCCAACGGCAACCTCTCAATGTGTGACCAACCAGTTGTGTTTAATTTTGCTACTGGTTGATCACTGCATATCTGAGCCATCACGTGCAAGTCTAAAGTAAAACATGTTTTATCGTTCGTGCTGATGCAACACGTGACGTCTCCTAAAATTGACGCAGCTGCTTTACCGAGTCCACTAACATGTGTAACGGATTGCGAAGGATTTAATCTTAAACGTTTAACTGCTGATTCTGTAATAAGACTGCTCTGGCTACCTGTGTCAAACAGCGCCCGAAACGATTGCAGGGTTCCTGAGGCATCTTTGACCTGTACGATGGCTGTTGCGAGCAATACTGTTGAGTTCGATGATGACCTTGAAAGCAAAGTCGTTACGGTTTCGTTAGGTTCGCTTGGCGTATGGCGGTGCAGCAGTGAGTGGTGCTTACGCTTGCAGGTGCGACAAGAAAAGACGCTGTTGCAGTTCTTCAACTGGTGGGAAGATTTTAAGCAGTTGAAGCACCAGCTCCTGTCAGTTGCGATTTGCATGCGTTCGTCGAGAGATTTTTTCAGAAATTCTGCACATGACGAAATATTGTGCGACTCGCTACAAAATGAACAGGTTATGGACCGTGTATCAGTTGCTGATTCACTCAGTTCAGATTGACTTTGATCCGCGGCTATAAGAGCATGCGACACAAGCAACCGTTTAGGTTGAGCCGGCGGAGAAGTAACCTTTGGCGTAGACTTGTTTGGTTGAGTAAGTTCGGTGAAATGTGTATCGCGCAACAGAGCCTCGCATTTAGACTGTAAGAATCCTTTGAGTTGTACATAAGACGGTAGCTCGGTATCCGAATGCTTCTCTTCAAAATCGCGGCGTATGTTTGTGTCCAATTTTGATAGAATATTATATACTAACACGAAATCCCAATGACTAACTGGTAAATTGACTGATTTTAAAATACACAAATTCTCGTCGAATAAGTCAAGTGACTTCCGGAACTCGTGAGCATTTCTGAAATTAAAGTTCATATTCAGAATCTCCCTCCAGCACGTGAAAGCTAATTCTCGCTTGCATTTATAACGCGCGATAAGCGCAGCATACGCATCGCGGTAATACTCGCTACTCAATGGAAACGTTTTCACTACCGTTAAAGCATCACCACTGAGAGAAGAAATCAGATAATGAAACTTCTCGGTGTCACTAAGAGATGTGGAGTTGTGTATCAATGCGTTGAAAGTATCGAAGTATTCAGGAAAACGTTTAATGTCCCCACTGAAAGTAGGAAGCTGTATTTTCGGTAACCTAACATTCGACAACGAACTACACTGCGACTGAGATGTGCAAGATTCATTTTTAGTTAAACTACGATAAATTGATAAGACTTTGTAATACATTTCGTCAAAACGTTCTTGAATTTCAGAATCATCGTTTTCCGAATCGTCTAAAATCTCCAGAATCGCAAAGTGCGCGTCTTCAAATTTGGAAGAGATTTTTTTAAGATCTTGATGGTATGCGAAGAACATGTCCCGCTGAGAGTAATCGTTGACAGCTGAAACACCGATTTCTAATGCCTTACACATCCGCTTATAAGCGATCGTACGTTGCCTACGTAATGACGATAAGTCATGTTCCGTGTACTCAACATCCTGAGATTTCAATCGCAACTTCTTAAGAATGCTCGATTTGCGAGTGGAAGACTTTTTCGCAAGTGACATTTTTGTAAACTATTACGCTTTGTATAACGTAAACACCACGATAGAATAGCATTCAATTCGATTTAAAACTAAATAGGTACGTTACCAGTGTTTTAAAACTGTTCAAATCGGTATGAAGTACAGAGCAACACACAAGTTTTGTCACAGTAATGTATGAAAATGTATATTAACCACGCTTATACTTGTGGGGTGAACTGTACGGAGTTAAAATCAGTATGCGTACGGAGAAGCACACAAGTTTTGTTACACCAATGTATCGAAATGTACGTAATTTACGCGTATACTTGTGAGGTGAATCGTACACACTGCAATAACTAATCGAAAACCCGAGCACATAAAAATGGACTTTATGCCATTCAACATAAGGTCGATCTGATAAATGACAAGGTTGATTAAAACGTTGAATCTACCCGGTTATTTTTGATAAATAAAATAAAGTTATATGATGTTATTGCAATGTAAAAACTTAAATAATTAGGCCCAAAAACATTAAAACGCGTTGACCTTGGGTATGTTATTACGATAGAATCATTAATTTAACGAGTTAAAAGATTGAATTACTGAAAGCCGTGTAGAAAATAAACACCGATATGTTGAAGTGATTGTTTATTTGAACTTGAGTAATTCAATATTTTTACGGTAAATACGATAGAATCCCTGTTCGAGTTGGTTCAATCTATGTAGGTATTAGCGATATCAGGCAATTGAGTTAGAATGGAGCAACTTAGATCGCGAGAACAAAGAAAGTGTCGATTTGAATGACCTAAGTTACGACGTTACGAATTACAATTAACCAGAAATACCATACACAAATTGATCGGTTTAAAATAGGTGGAAAGTCCCGGGTTTCGGCACCATTTAATGTAGCTACTTGCAGTTTGGTGGCCCGGCTACATTGGTAAATTAGATCGGTTGAGATCCACGATCACGAGGTTTCACTTTGAAATAGGCAATGACAGCTATAATGCACGTACACGTACCTTATTTCTGCCCCTTGCACTCGCTGAATTTCCTCCTGGATCCAGGGATTCTTGCTAGAATGATGTGGGTTTTCGTTCGAAACGCGCGCGCGATGCTTTTCGTAGCAGCGATAATTTTGAATGGCCGTTGACCGTATGTCGTCGGTGACAGACGACAGCACGACGTGCATGACAGCTGATTGAGCTGCGTGCTGTCATTGCACCATTTCAAAGTGTTAATGTCGATGGTACCTCGGTGGCGCGAAATTTTGAAAGTGTAATTATAATCAAGTTACGGTAACGGAACAGGCTACTTTTTATCCCGGAAAATCAAAGAGTTCCCATGGGATTTAAAAAAATCGAAATCCACGCGGGCGAAGCCGCGGGCATCCCCTAGTTTACAATAAAAAATTGCTTACATCTGCAACATCATTTCGTATTGTCTTCCCTGATATTGCTGCTGATAACGTCAGAAAGTAGAGGATCTAAAAGATGAAAAGAATAATTCAGTATAACTCGAAATAATTGGAATCATTATCAGAGTAGTATAGATTAAAAACGCTAATTCAGCTGTACGCATATCTTTAAACTAGACTAAACTGACAGGAATATAAGTGCTATCCCTTTCTGCAAGAAACATTGTGAAAAGGATAACACGCTCATATTTAGTTAAGAAATTTGTGTACAGCCAAATTAGCACCCGGGCGTATTTATTTTGACCGAATATTTACCGGTAGAATGTGATTCATTGTTGCGGTCATCTTCGCCGGAGTAGAAAATGTGCAATGATTGAATGATTATAAATGTTCTACTTCTTATATGAAGACTCCACTACAGCACAATACATCATCACTTGAAAAACCTGTTCGCCTGTTAGCATACGAGTTATTACATCTTACATATTCATCTTAAACGCGAAAAAAATTCTAACGCTTTTGTTACATAGTGTTACATTTGTATTTATGTAATTTTTAATTGATAATAACTCATGATTGAACCTCATACTTCATTCTTTTGATTCATTTACGGAGCGTGGCAAAAAAATTAATCCATAACGTAAATATTTTTAGTGCGTAGGTACTGCGTAATCCTTTATTAACAAAGTAATGTAATCTCCGAAGATTTCACTTGTAGTTGTGGGGAGCACTGTTCGCTATGAATAAATCTTTTTTTTCTCTCGTCTGGCTTTACACTGATTAGCCAATGTCAAGTTTGTAGTTATTATAAGTTAGGGAAACTATATGTATAAGTATGGACTTCGTCTGTGCCGGCGCCCGCCGACATACACGCGGCGCCCTTTTAGAGCGCTTCCCAGTCAGTTCCACCACCAATAAACACCAGCAGCACACAAAAACCGGCCACTTCTAAGAAAAAAACACTCCAAAAAGACACAACACGCGCGCCAGCAAACGCCACCACAGACGAAATCATGAATAAATCTTCTCATTCAGAGAAGAGACTTGTGCTCAGTAGTGAGCCAGTGATGAATCGACATAAACATAATGATGATAATGAATGTACTTGCACCACCTACCTCTAATATCTATAGCTATGTCCTTTGCACCATTTTGGTTGCCTGGAAGAGATCGCTAGGTAGCGATGAGGCCGCCAAATTGTAACTGCCTATATTTTTGTTTTGCTTTGTATGTGTTTTTTCTATATTAATTTTGTCGTGTACAGTAGGTATATTCATTAATTAATTAATTCATTTTAAGTGCTGTGACCTTACATGTCTTGGGTTCGTTTCCCGGCTGAGTTTTGTGTATTTATAGGGTCCCGACCCTATTTTACAAATCTGGCCAATTTACAGGTCTAATCTGATGGTAGCCTTTGTAAAGCCTTGTAAAGTTTTTAATTACCGCACCGCCCCGTTGGTAGAGCCGTACTTACTACTAAGCTATTGCGTCCCGGTACGATAAAACAGTATGACCCGGTATAGACATAATAATCCATATCAAGGCTGCAACCACATTTGCCACTTGATGAGGTTGCCATCAAGAACTAACTTGGAATCAATCCAATAATATTGTAATCCTTTTATTTAGCTGATACTCTTCAGTCATTGGATAAAAAACGCACTTTGAACAGAAGAACCGTAAATTCAGCCAATAACAACGATCTCGATTACCTATCGCAAACACAAGTTTTGCGATACAGTCACTTTATCCATTTCCAAATACTGGCGATTAGTGGAGTGGTGGATTTGTAAGGGTTTAAGTAGTGAAGTATTATAAACGTTCTATCAATACCGTTTGGCTTATTAACGTGTTAAGGTATATCTCATTAAAATCTTGGAAATCTCTATTTCTTTATCTCCTTTAAGACAACATTTTCACCAAATTAACTTAAGTTCCGTAAATGCATAGACAGTTCTATTCTATTCTTCTATTCTCTTTTTTAATGTAGTTGGTTGTCTTGGTAGTGTGATTTTCAATAAAACAATTTCCAATTACCACACAGTGGCGACTGCTTTATTAGTGCCTATACAATGTCTTACTAACTAATGCCATAAATAAACATAACCGTAATAAATTAATTTATTTGCACGCTGTAATTGCCCTCCGAATATTATAAATAAAATTTTGTAGCCTCAAGAACATGTTTAGGGATTTTTAGATAGCGGTATATTTCCTTTTCTTTTTATTTTGACAAAGTTTTTTTTGTTTTAACGGACGTAACCTGATCCATGGTCGCCATATCCTTTGTAGTTGTACAGTCCCAATCCTTTATCTCCTAACAGTCCTTTTCCTAAGAGATTTAAATCATATCCTCCGTAAGGTAAAAGGGGACCCTTTATGGCAGAATAAGACGGATATATCGGATAAGATTCAGGATATATCTCTTCCTTCAGGATTGAAGCGGGGTTATAAATTGGTTGTTTATAGATTGGATAGTAGGGCTCCTTTATTATTGGTTGTTTATAAATTGGATAGTAGGGTTCCTTTATTATTGGTTGTTTATAAATTGGAAGGTAAGGTTCTTTTAAAATCGGATACGGGACAATAGGCTCCTTTATTATGGGAAGAGGAATTATTGGCTCCTTAAGGATTGGCGCAGGTATAACCTCTTTTATGATTGAAGGAGTCGGCGCTTTGTAAAGCGAAGAGTAAGACGATGCTAGACCGCCAGAGTATGCTCCATTCAGTAGAGGAGCACTTGCAAGTTTCTCTAGTCCGGCCACAGGTCCGACTGAAATGGGTATCTCAGATTTGTAACCTATAACTGGTAGGGGGGCCTTGTATATTGGTGCCGATGCAGGGTGTAGGTTAGGTCCGATACGCTTAACCACAGCGTTGAAACCGCTTTTATCGTCAGCTCTGTACTCCACCACACGTAAACTGCCATCAGGCTCCACTAGCGAATATGCACCTGTGTACAAAAATACAATTAGCACTTGATACTTGCGCGAAACGATTTTGAGACTTGTTGGATGATATTGTAGCTAGGTACCTCTAACGACATCTCCGTCACGTTTCTCCCACTGTGCTTTGTTGTCACCTGTGTGAGGGTCCCGGACGGCGTATTCAAAAGCATAACTGGGATAGGCCTGCAATAATCATAATAATTCTGTTAACTATTCGTTCTTTCCTCAATAAGCAACCTCAGAAAATGAAATGGTTTGGTAGTTACATAGTAATCTACAGACGCGTAGCCGGGTGCATATTGGTTGCCGTATAATCCGTCACCTTTGGATGACGCTGACAGCGCAAGGAGACATGTTATCTGAAACAAATCACATTATGATGTAATCCATGAATACATGATATTATATTCATAATTCTTTAGTATCACTTTTTTTTTTAATTATCAAATATGGAATTTTTGGGAAGTCTCATTCCGTCTATTGTGCTAATATTAGGCTACTCAAATCCTAAACGAAATTGACAAATCCACAAAATAGTGTCGAAGGATTCAAAATAACACTACGTTAACTCCTGAATTTTTTTTTAAAGGTAGAACAAAATTAGCACTATGGTTTTTGTTTAAAAAATGTTTACACGAACCGCGACTAGGCACTTCATTTTTTTGCTAGGGGACCCTGCTGGCCACTGGGTGTCAAAAACGTACTGAATTATAATGAGATACACAGCCAATATATAGGTTTGTTTGAGGCCTTCGGATCCTGTTGAGCGGATGTTTAGGTGTTTCACGCGCGACCACCGGCGTCTGTAATATCGAATACCAGTGCCTTGCAACAGGCTTCCTCATTTTCGTAGAACCTTCGGTCGGTGAAAACCGAATAAGTAATGCGTCCGAATTTACGTGCGCGATTCTGTCTTTGTATCTAATCTTCACGTACTTGCCTATCTGACTGATATCAACGTAGGTCAAACAGCTGGTCTAGAATCTGGAGATTTTGTGTAATTTAGTATAATATTTTGTCTCTATAATGTAGATGTAGAGTAGATTTTTCAGAAAGCGTTTTCTGAAATCCCACCGAGCGAAGCCAGCCAAATCAGCTAGTAACTACGTCTATCTTATTATTACTGTTCTTTCACTTTTATTCTTGCGAAAGTATAATTTAATCCATAAATGCGAAAGTGTGTCTGTCTGTCTGTCTGCTACGTTTTCAAGGCTCAACCGCTGAACCGATTTTAACAGAGATACTTCCCGGGGAAGGACATATGCTACTTTTTATCCCGGAAAATCAGAGTTCCGGGATTTCAAAAAACCGAAATCCACGCGGGTGAAGCCGCAGGCATCCTCTAGTGCAAGATAAAATCTTGAATAACATTGCAATTTCAAAGCAGGTTAAGTATTAATTTTATCATTGAATTCTTAAAAATCAAATAACTGCTGGTCGATTAAGGAAAAACTGCATCAATCATTGCTTCAATCTCAACTTTTTGATTGGCTGAATTTACGGTATTCTTGCTGCAACAATGCATTTCAGCCAATAGCGAGAGAGTGTCGGCCAATCATAGATGATTGTGACCGTCACATTGTACCTGTCAAACTACGGCTTCGCATGTCATATCAATTTCAGATACCTACTAACATTCTCAACAAGTTAACATTATGAATAACAAAATAAGAAATTCCAATGAAGCGTAACGAATCTGATGCAATAGATAGGTAGGTATATTCGTAAGTGAATTTTGTGACGTCTTGCTCTAATTACGTCTACGCATAGCGTGCGCGCGCAGTAGGACGCGGATCAACGTGCAAACATTAAATCAAGAACTAACACGCGACGGACGCAAGGGTAATACCTAATGACTGCGTATTATATGTGGTTTACATAATTACGAGCGTATTATACTAACATCCTTTGCACTTGAATTCGATTGGCGAAACCTTTTTTGGTTTGCTTTGTATCGTAATTTTATACGAAAAATCATAAAATATGAGTAAATCACACTTCACACTATCACACTAATATTATAAAGGCGAAAGTTTGTATGTGTGTGTGTGTGTGTGTGTGTGTGTGTGTGTGTGTGTGTATGTTTGTTACTCCTTCACGCAAAAACCACTGGACGGATTTGGCTGAAATTCAGAATGGAGATAGATAATATCCTGGATTAGCACATAGGCTACTTTTTATCCCGGAAAATCAAAGAGTTCCCACGGGATTTCAAAAAACCTAAATTCACGCGGGCGAAGTCGCGGGCAACGGCTAGTTGTAGCTAAAACTCATATTATCTTCTTTTTATGTTTGTTCTTTTTATTTTCTTGCGTATTATATTATGTGGTTTACATAATTATAAGCATATTGTACTAACATTCTTTGCACTTGAATTCGGTTGGCGGTTGGTTGTTGGGTTTTTTTTGTTTGCTTTGCATCGTAATGTTATACGAAAAATTACAAAATACGAGTAAATTGTAGCTAAAGTTAATTTAAGACTTTTATGTTTGGTATTTTTTTTCTGTATCTTACTGTGTCACGTCTAGAAATGAGAAGTGTTTTGCTATAGCCCACCACGCTGGCCATATACGGACTGACAGACTTCACATAAGAACTTGTGAGAAAATTATGGAGAACTCTCAGGCATGCAGATTTCCTCACGATGTTTTCCTTCACCGTTAAAGCAAGTAATAAGTATTTAATTGCCTTAAATAAAAACACAACTCCGTAAAGTTAGAGGTGCGTGCCTGGGATCAAACCCCCGACCTCCTGAATAGGAAGCTGACACTTTAACCACTAGGCTATCACGGCAAGATGTAATACGTATTCGACTTTGAATTGATCAGTTAAAGCTAAATGCAACCGACTAGTTAAGTATAGGCCGTCGTCCGTCGCTATTAGAACAAATTAAATTGTAGTGTTTTCTTTAATCACCTACAAGATTGGTACCTACTGTTCGCCGGATACATATAGCATTTTGCAATAAAACTAATGATTTACTTTGAAGAGAAAATTGAGGTTATATTACAGCTCCAGGATAGGTTTAAGTATGATTTGCTAAGAAATGATTCATCTATAAGACAGTGATTAGTTTTTATTACCAAACAAGCTTATGCCCGCGACTTCGTCCGCGTGGACTATACAAATTTCAAACCCCTATTTTATCCCTTTAGGGGTTGGATTCTCAAAAATCCTTCCTAGCGGATGTTTAAAAAAAATTCAAAAGAAAAATAAAACCGACTTCAAAAACCACAAACACTAAAAAGTAAAAAATAATTTTAAGTCGGTTTTATTTTCGTTTGAAAATTTTTATTTCACAATTTTTAGTGGCCCACTGTACTATAATATACTATGCCCAGTCAAAACGATACTGTTTACTAAGCTATTACAGTGATCGCGAGCAATTTGCTCTTATCCATTGAGGAGTTCTGTTCTCCATCTCCGAAGATATTCATCAGATCTTCACCAAATTTATATCGGACCACGTGCAATGTAAAAAAAAAAGATTCCGACGAATTGAGAACCTTTTCCTTTTTTTAAATTGGTTAATAACTTAGCATAGAATCTACATGACAAACAGCCCGATCCGTCCAGTAGTTTGAGCAGTGCATTGATAGATCAGTCAGTCAGCTTTTCCTTTTATATATTTAGATTTTACTAGCTGATGCCCGCGACTTCGTTTCCGTGGATATAGGTTCCTTAAAAATCCCGTAGGAACTCTTTGATTTTCCGGGATAAAAAGTAGTCTATATGTTAATCCAGGGTATATTCTATCTCCATTCTAAATTTCAGCCAAATCCGTCCCATAGGTTTTGCGTGAAGGAGCAACAAACACACACATACATACACACAAACTTTCGCCTTTCTAATATTAGTGTGACTAGTGTGAAGTGTGACTCTCGAAATTAAGTCTGATTTTGTTTGGCATTCATTCCAGGCCTACAGCTGTCTACCAGCCACAGTCCTAGCATCATGCGTGGAAAGCGTCTGGTCAGGCTGTGGCAACGGCACTCAGACACAGCTATCCCGAGCGCTCTGGCTATGGTGCGGGGCGTTGGGTGCTCGCGTGTGGTTACCCCTGATACCGCGGGAGGCGACGCGTCGGACCGATCCTTCGCGACACACCTTCATGGCGAAACGGATCATGCTGCCTTTCCACCTCGATATTTACCCACTGAGTGAGTATACTAGTGAATGCAGAGACTGTTATCTCGAGGGTTATGGTTATGGTGCGGGGCGTTGGGTGCTCGGGTGTGGTTACCCCTGATACCGCGGGAGGCGACGCGTCGGACCGATCCTTCGCGACACACCTTCATGGCGAAACGGATCATGCTGCCTTTCCACCTCGATATTTACCCACTGAGTGAGTATACTAGTGAATGCTGAGACTGTTATCTCGAGGGTTATGGCTATGGTGCGGGGCGTTGGGTGCTCGCGTGTGGTTACCCCTGATACCGCGGGAGGCGACGCGTCGGACCGATCCTTCGCGATACACCTTCATGGCGAAACGGATCATGCTGCCTTTCCACCTCGATATTTACCCACTGAGTGAGTATACTAGTGAATGCTGAGACTGTTATCTCGAGGGTTATGGTTATGGTGCGGGGCGTTGGGTGCTCGGGTGTGGTTACCCCTGATACCGCGGGAGGCGACGCGTCGGACCGATCCTTCGCGACACACCTTCATGGCGAAACGGATCATGCTGTCTTTCCACCTCGATATTTACCCACTGAGTGAGTATACTAGTGAATGCTGAGACTGTTATCTCGAGGGTTATGGTTATGGTGCGGGGCGTTGGGTGCTCGCGTGTGGTTACCCCTGATACCGCGGGAGGCGACGCGTCGGACCGATCCTTCGCGACACACCTTCATGGCGAAACGGATCATGCTGCCTTTCCACCTCGATATTTACCCACTGAGTGAGTATACTAGTGAATGCTGAGACTGTTATCTCGAGGGTTATGGCTATGGTGCGGGGCGTTGGGTGCTCGCGTGTGGTTACCCCTGATACCGCGGGAGGCGACGCGTCGGACCGATCCTTCGCGACACACCTTCATGGCGAAACGAATCATGCTGCCTTTCCACCTCGATATTTACCCACTGAGTGAGTATACCTACTAGTGAATGCTGAGACTGTTATCTCGAGGGTTATGGCTATAGTGCGGAGCTTTGGGTGCTAGATTATAGTTACATATGTTACCGCGGACCAATCCTTCACGACACATCTTTAAGGCCGATTCACACCAAGCACGTACACGTGACACGTGCGTAGTGACGCGCATAAACCCTACGCAATGCTTTACGCAAGCGGTGTGCCATGTTTCATACAGCTCCATACATTACAACGCAATGGTACGCGCTACGTCTACGCTTACGCAGCCTGTGTGAACGAGCTATTATGGCTAAGCGGATTATGCTCACCTTGATATATAGGTATCCACTGAATAAGTGATTTTTTTAATACCTGGACAGCACGAAAACTTATAGAAAGAACTTTCAGAAATCTTAAAAACCCCATACATTTCGTGTAGAATTGGTAGTCGACGTCGCATACTTTATATTACGTGCTAAACTTAAAACCTAAATGGGTAATTTTCGATTTGCAGCAATTCTCTTCGATGACGCAATTCTTCTTGGAGTGGAGAACGACACAACGTTATATGCGTCGGATTCAAATTCGGTGTTTTCACTTCCATTTTGCGTCATAAATAGAACGGTAAGTTTTGTGATTGAAATATGGTTTGACTCTCTCGAGTTTCCCTAGGTACACAAAATTCTTAAAAAAACAAAATGGCGGATTTTATGCGCTTTAATCTACAGGTTGAAAAAAATGCAATGCGAACCTCAGGTTTTTCGAAAACTTTTTAGATCACTTGTTTCTTTTAATCTTATTTCTTTTAATCTTGTCTCTTTTATCTAGAGCCAAGTGTACCTACACCAAATATTGCGTCAATTACTACGCCGCAATCTTGGATACCACGCGTGGGAAATCGCGCGGTCGTGTTCCCAGCTGCCATACTTCCCACATTCTTTGGAACTGCTGTTGCACGAGGTTTTGGAGGAAGAGGCGACAAGCAAAGAGCCCATACCAGACGCTCAGCTACCGAGTGTGATCGAGTTTGTGCATGAGTTTCCTGTTTATTTGAAGGTGAGTGTATTATTTGTACGATTGACATAAAGATGGACTGTCAGCATTTCGGAGGCTGAGATCCAGAGCGCAGTTTGACTTTGCTCAGACTTGAGACACTGTTAAAACGAGACAGCGTTATACCGCTGACATAAATCTCTCTCGTTTTAACTGAAACTTCAGTCTAAGCAAAGTCAAAGTGCGCTTTAAAGATTTCAAGCTAAAATTCGCGTCCACGTCAATATATTTACGCGACATATACGCGATAAGGAGTAAGGGTTTAAAAAAAACTGCCATATCACTTCCAAGTTAGCCTACTTCTTAGGCTAGACCTTATCATTGATTTCCATAACGCGTGATTGCTGTCATGCGCAACCTTGTCTTGAAATTAAAATATAAACATAGGTACTTAAAAATTTAATTTTACATTTCGTGGCTCGAACTATGGAATGATCATTGAATTCATATTTTGGATGCACTTGTACTTATATAGTGCATAGCTTTGACAAAGCTGTGTTATACTATAAGTTTTTTGCGTATCACCATATTTATAAAACGTTGTTTTGCAGACGGTAGTCCAGTGTGCGCGTAAAACTGAGATAGCTCTATGGGCGTACCTGTTCTCCGCGGCCGGAAAGCCTAAAGAATTGTTTCAGGAGTGTCTACAGAGAAAGATGCTCGACACCGCCGCTTCTTATCTTATCATTCTACAGGTATTCTATTTTCAGTACATACACATGCACGCACGCACCCACAGACAAACACACCCACACACACACCCACCCTTACACACACGCACAAACACACACACGCGCTTACACGCACACACACACATGGTACAGCACTAGTTTTATTTTCAGTACTAGCAATAGTTACAGTAGCTATTTATAGTAGTCTATTTGGAGTTTATATAAAAATAAAAAATACGAGAAATATTTTTTAAATTATGTTTTGTTTTATCTTATTCCATAACTTTTTGCAGCTCACTAAGGTACAGTTTCGTAGTAAAACATTTATTCAAATTATTCTTGTATTTTTTTGCCAATAAATTATAAAATTAAACTTAACTTCTAATACTAACTTTTCCTTAATCCTTTTACACAACACAAAATGTCATTGATGTTTTTTAGCATTTTGTTCTCAAATTTAAGAGCAAGAGCCCTATTTTTATTCTATTTAACATACATATTTTTTATTTAGCATTTATAATATTAACTTATTCCAAACATAACATACTTATGATGTATTTTCGTTTTTTGTTTATGTAGAATCTGGAAAGTTCTACAGTAAGCAGACAGCTAGCGACGCAGTTGTTAGACACAGCACTGCAACAGGAACGCTGGGACCTAGCCAGAGATCTCGTACGCTTCCTAAGGGCCATTGGTAGGTTTTTAAAATGGTGTGTGGAAATAGAAGAAAACTCATAGTTCTTGTAATGTTCGTGTAACTATTACATGACATAACATAAAGAATAGTTTCTGCGATAATTACTAATTTGTATTGTATTACGTGATTGTCGCATAAGCTATTCCGGGCTTAAATGTTATATCAGATAAAAATTCCACGAACATTAAGCGGCCAAGCTGTCCTTTTTTAACCAAGATGTAGGGTTTGTAGAATCGGAGCTTGTAAGTAGAGTTACTTCTTTTTTATTGTTATAAATCTTGACTGTCAAGAGCACTTAAGAGCTTATATACTTTGGACTTGGGATAGATCCCATGGGTGGCACAAATCTAAGCTCGGCTAGGGGCTTGGCTCTACTAGAAATCTCATAACTTTTTAAGATTATGAACTTGTGAGTCTTGGCAACCTTTACATGAAATGTTTTTGGTGGGATTATGATTTCTATTTGGTTGCAGATCCAAACGACGTGGATTCGCCCCGAAATTCAGTGAACGTCCAACAGAAGTACGGGCAAGTTGTGCAGTCACAAACCGTCAGTCCGAATGCCGAAGATTTGTCGGTCATACTCGGGAGTATGCAGGTATGCACCTATTCAAATGGAAACTATCTGTTTTGATATTTAATTGTGATTTTCAAGCTTCTACTTCACTGACCGATTTCGAAAAATAACTGCAGATATTTCAGCTGCTGATTTAATTTGATTACTGTTATCAAAATTGTTTGAAAAGTTAAAATTCTGACTGTTTCTGTTTATTTAGAAGATTATTTTTTTTTACAACATTGTTTAGAAAAAAAAATGTAGGTCCAATACCTATATTGAGTGTGAGATTTTTTGAAAATGTTTAAATACAGTTTTAATTCACGACATAATTTGTAGGACTTTCTAGGACCTAGTTGTTTATTTTTTAAGGCGGTTTCAGAGTAACGTTTTTCTATGCGTATTACGCTCGTTTTTGCATGCGCACATTCTGACGTGTTAGTTCGAACCACTGCAGTGGATCAGTCAGTTGCAACTACTAACTATGGTTTCCGACGAAAATTTCGCCCGCATACGAACTTAAAAGCGCATCTACGCCCTTAAGATCTGCACTTGTAGTTTGAATTTTTGTCATACTGACTGCTCTCAAAAAAATACTATATATATACGCTATCGCTCTCAGTTGGCCGGCGGACGTGGTCGCAGCTTCAGCACCACGGCGGCGCCGCGGGAGCCCTCCCCGCCCGCCGGCGCCACGCCCGCGCCCGCACCGCGCCGCACGGCCGCTGCTACCGCGGCTGTCAAGAGAAAAAAGTCCGTGCCTGCGAGAAGTGACAGGTTTGTTTGGTTTTCTTCCATCATTCAGTCGAGGCTTTTCGGGATTCCCTCCTTTTGGCAGAAGCGATTAAAATTATTTATCTAGAAGAACTAGCAAACCAAATGCTACATACTATTTAAAAATAAGTTATCTCGCAGTTGGTAGCCCTGGGTCGATTGGTTGCAGCCATAGATCTGCATCTAGTGGCGTGGCTAGCGGGCTTTCACCATGGCGTGAATACTTTCAGAAGGGCTTCAACCTTTTTCTTTTACGTACAAAAATATTTAGAACATCATTTAGGTGAGGCTTTTCAGGCTCCCATTTTGGCGGAGGCGATCAAAAAAATTATCTAGCAAACTTATCTAGCAAATCAAATGCCGCATACAGCTATTTGAACCCTTTTAAAATATTCTAGCAGACATCGATTTGTTAATACAGGGAATCATACAACGGCACAGCAGAAGAATTCTTCATAGACATGATGATCCAAAGACACGCCCGTCTCCTCCTATCTACCGCGCGGTTGGTAGCCCTGGGTCGATTGGCCGCAGCCTTGGACCTGCATCTAGTAGCGTGGCTGGCGGGCGAAAGGGAACGCGCCGCTAGGGTTGACAATGCTGTGTTGTGTTTGAAGAGGCTACATGAAGACTTCAACTGGCCGTATCCTGCGTTGACTGAGGAGCAACATGCGCAGAGGAAAAGTAGTGTTGTGCCAAGTAAGTAACACTTATGTTCGAAAAACAATTGTTTAAGAATCCGTAAAAACTTTATTCAAAACTGAGTTTCTGCTCATATAACTATCTATCTCTGTTTGTGTTTGAAGATTTAACAAACATTATGAATAAAAAATATTTCTGTTTTCATACAAGGGGGTTTTTTCTTCTTTAAAAATAATTTTTCACTGAATTGTTTGTTAAAATCTGCAGTTTTTCTCTCGACGTCTTTTTGTATTTTGTGGCATCCAATGTATAGCGTAGCGGTCTTTACACACAGTTCGTCGGACATGCGCACGATTTTTACTAAGTAATTTTTTTTGCAATCTCTTGTTCTGCTCAAGCTGACGTGATTGCTAAAAAAACTACTTCGTTAAGAGCGTATTTGCTATTGTAAATTATCCCGCAGTGCCATATACTGGAAACGCAGAATCAGACAGTCAATGCGGAGACAGCGGCTACGTTTCGTTGTCTCTCCGAGCCGTCTTACCCTTAGCAGCGGGGGCGCCACTCTCGCCGGCACCTTTGAGGTAAAGTATAATAGTTTCGCTTCATTCGTTCTTAGTTTTACGTTTGATAAAATCTTACCCATATTCTATACTTACATACTGTATTCCTACCTTCTGCAATACAGGTATTTCCTAGTGCAGAGGGTAGGAAACTCGATCTTGCTGTTGTATGTATGAACTTCAAAGTTCAATAAATAAATTATTATACTTCGCTAGCTCTGCGTCCCAAAGAGGATTTTGACTTCTGTGTTTGTTTGTTTGTTTGAGGTTCTGCCGTAAGAGAGCAACAGATCGACGTGATTTTTTGCATGGAAATAGTTGAAGATCTGATTGATTGATTGAGTGACAGGGCTACTTTTGTGTTATGTAGTTCCTGTGGAATTTTTAAAAACCCAAATCTAAGTGGACATCGTCTGGTATGAAACACTCAAAAGTGAATTCGTTTGGATTCTGATTTCGCTATAGTTCTGCAGATACACTTAGAGGATTGTGCTTCTGAAAATTGTATACGCTGTTTTTGTATGGCATAGCATTTTGGCTATCGTATGTAACTACGTGAATATTTACAGTTCGGTCGGTGAGGGAAGTGTGGCAGAAGGCGGTGGAGTCGCGTGGGGAGGTGCTTTGGCCGACGGCGACACGGCTGCGGATGCGGGCGAAGAGAGGAGATACGCCGCTCTTATGGAGCGTCTGCATCATCACCAGGCCGAAAGGGGAGACCACACTGCGCATGTGCAGCTCAGGTACATTATTACCACTGTAAGTTACGCCGATGTACCTGCGCAGAAACCTTATTTATGAATGGCTCGAAAATAACTCAGCCAATCATAATCCGCATGTTGCATACGCGCCATGTTTTGTACCCGCGAATTATGAGCGAGATAGATGAAGTCTCTGTTGTTGTTATGTTTAAAATCATTAATCAATAAGGTCTGTATTTCATTGGTATACATCTGATGTTATTAGCCTCTGAATAGGCATAAAATACTCCAGATATTCTATTTTCATCATTGCAAATATCATTTAAGCTGATTCGGTTCGAAGGACCAAAAAATGTGTAACGCTTTCCTTCACAGATACTATTTGCAATTGATGACGGAAGCAAGCTGCGTGGAATGGGCGTTAGTTGTAGCAGTGGTATTACGAGATGCCTTGGCGGTGTTGAGATGCGCGAACGCGGCGCGCGGACCGGACGTCAGCTTGCAAGCCGCGAAAAGACTTCGCACCGCTTTAATTGATCTTCACGCTTGGACGGATGTTGAATGGTAAGCCTGTCCCTTTCACACTCATATAAAAATACAGGAAACACTTAGAAACAAAGGGCAACCTTATCTCTTCCAGGCAACTCAATACTTAAATGATATATTATATCACGGATGGAGTCGCAGGCGAAGAATAGTTAACTATAAAAGGGGTTCAAGTGGTTGTCATTGCAACTTTGTTACGATGTACTAAAGTCTCCTTTACTTCCAGCCTCGGTTACAAGCCATTCATGTTAGCGATCAGCAACCAGATACCGTTCCTAACTTCAATAATAAACGCCCGAGAGCGCCGCGTTTCCATGGCAACGGCCCGAGCGCGCACGGCCAGTACCAGCTCGCTCACGGAACCGAAACAAACTCCGCAAGAACCGAGGTTGCCTGCGCCGCAAAAGGCTCAAGAGGTAACTATAATTCAAATCAAATCAAAATTTTGCAAAATTGTGGGTAAATAGATACTACATTAGTTAGACCCGTACACAATCTACTGTCGCATATAGTGTGCCAAAATATAATGTAAACTACATCTAATCGCTTCCTTATTCTTTTTCCAATTCATAAGATGTGAAATACAATAGAATAGAAAGATCTTAGATTCAAATTAACCTCTATAAGTGCTTTCGAATCGTCGAGTAAGTCTATAATTGGATCCGAATGCCTTTTTTACCGTGATAAAAAAAATTCGACAGCTACTCTTTTCAAAACTTCAATTTTATGTCAATAAAATCCAAGTATACCAACCGGGAATCGAACCAAGGACTTCCCACTTGTAAAACTTGTTTATGTGTACTACAAGTGATATTTTAAAACATTTGCATTTGCAATTTTTTGATCCACAGGTATCAAAACAATCGGTAAGAAAGGATTCTCCCATAACAATGCCCGAAGTTCAAACAGAAGTCTTACCCGTCAGGCCTGCCTTACCGTCCCGAGAGGAAACCGCGTCTAACTGTGCCATAATGTAGGCTTTTATAAAATTGAATATCAATTGAATATTAGAATCGGTTAAACTGTTGGGCCGTGAAAAGGTAGCAGACAGACAGACAGACAGACAGACTTATAATATTAGTATGGATTGAGTTATTACACAGATAAAATGATAATTATTAAAAATAATTTTATAAATTCTAACTATTAAAAAGTGAAACTTTTTAATATTCTTTAATACCTCTGGTGTACGATTATATTCTTTACTTTTCCTTTTAATAACAGCTTTTAATTTATATAATAAAAAGGATATTTTCTACAATACGTTTGTCAGTATGTCTAGTCTTCTATTTTGTTAGTTCTATTTCTTTATACAATTTATATGATTTATTACGAAATAGTGATTAATATTAATTAATCAATTTTTAACAATTTCGTAATTATTATTTATTCTAAAAAAATATTTTGATTAGAAAATAGTAATTGTGTTATTTATATAAGTAAAAAGCTAGCGTAGACTACAGACAACGATCTACCGATGGATATGATTACGTCTTAATTGAAATTAAAACATTTTGAGTATTTTCGTTTATCTCTAATTTGCAACAGCTCTTTACTTATAAATCGATACTTATACTTACATAAATGATAGTAATAGCATACTATTAGTGCTAATTTAGAAATATTTATACTAAAATTAAAACTAATAACTAAATACTTTCTGTAATATCTCATCTGTAGTGTTTGTAAAGTAGATATTTAAGTAGATGAATAAAAACGTTTGTCTTCCCGGCCGATATTATAATGTCAGTTTTGAAATAATTATTAAGTAAGTGACATTGAATTTGTTTGCGATTAAGAATAACTGGTAATATTTTTTTGTGACTTATTCGTATTATACAGGGTGTTTGGTAATGGTAATTAGTATATAATGACGACACGTACCCATGCTTCTTTGATCTGATAAATACAATGCTGAAGTAAAATGACGAAATAAAATTATAAAAAATTCCATACAAAATTTTAAATTTTTTTATGACCAAGTTTTCATGGCCCTAATGTGCCCTAACTCACTGAGATCGTTGGCCTCAGCCTATCTAAAGATGGCCATCGATCTCAGTGAGTTAGGGCACGTTAGGGTTATGAAAACTTTGACAATTTTTTTTTTTAATTTTTTATGGAAATTTTTATAATTTTATTTCGTCATTATACTTCAGCACTGTGTTTATCAGATTAAAGTAGCATGGGTACGTGTCGTCATTATATACTAATTACCAAACACTCTGTATATGTATAGTTCGACTCGATCTTTTTGACGGCGGGCTTTAAACTGTCACCCTTTCGCAACCCGCGCGATGCCACACGTCGCACACGAGCCGTCTCAGTGAAATAGAATACCTATAGTTGTCCTATCTATTTTATATTAGCTTTCAACTGGCGAAGACGACTAAAAAGTAGGCAGTCTGCGTTCAGATTATTTCACGTTTTATTTCTATTAATATTTTTCATGAACTAGAAAAACACGAAAGTCTCGAAATAATGTTTATTATTTATGGACACTGCTGTCTTTTAATACCTAAAACTTTATAAAGTTTAGTTTATAGCAAATAATACTTTACGTTTAGGTAGAGTTGATAGTTACTGTAACTTTTCGTCCATAGACCTACATAATAATATCAATAATGAGCCTATAGTTACTAAAGTTGCGAAATAACTGAATTTTAACTTTTTATTCTGGACCATACTAATTATTCAAAAAAACTGGACCCTTAAATTCATAGATCATTGGATTTCGAATTCATTATATTAAGGGCGCGCACATTTATTTTCTTCATCGAGCCTTTGTATGAAAATAGCACAGGGGCCTTACTACCATCGCTTAAAATAGTAATTTTTTAACATTGTTTTGACATTTTCGTATAAAACTTATATGAAATTGTCAAAACAATATTGAAACATTATTACTTTTAGCGGTGGTAGTAGGGCCCCAGAACTTCGTAGTGACCTGGTGACAACAATCGCTAATTGTGCACATGCTATTTCAAATATCGACTCTTTCAAAAGATAAACCAGTCGCGTCTCCTAGACGTAAAAGGTAATTAAGTTACCGTTTAAGTGAGCTAAAGAAAAATAGATTATACGTGATAATATTTGCCAAAAGATATTTAGCCGCGAAGTTATTTTTCTAATATTGAAATGGGGGGGGGGGGCAAAACAGCCACTTTATAGGCAGCTATCAGGCTGATTTTGTAAGAAGACTACATAAATCTTCTTACATCTTCTTACAATCCCCGATTTTGTAGGGTCATATCATAGGGTCAAGCCATTTACGCAATGGATTTTGAAACTGTGGCAGCGTGCGCGCTATGCATATTTAGTATAGCTAATTATATCAATGCGAGCAAGAGTCATACCTGACTGCATCTGTGGTGTAAATTTTACTCACCGAAACTAACTGTTCCCGCCATTCTCGGTGCCAAGTTCTAGATCCTTGAGTATCAATTTTGAGTAAACAAAACCCCGCTAACGTTACTTTGAACTTCTTCTGTCAGAGAACTTTTTATGTTGTCCGCTAGGGGCACTGTTCTCAAACTCAAAATTATTTTTTTCAACTGGCTCAGGCTTCTAGCCCTTTTGAGTCAACTCAAAATTAACGCTTACTTACATAATACACTAATTCCGACGAGTTTGAGTTACCCAAAAAGTTACTCAAGGATAGATTAATACCAAACATTTTCTAAACTACCTACTTAATGAAATAGTGCTATATATAACTGAATATAATTTAGTACAAAAACATTTTATAATCATATTGTGACCATATTGTTATAATAGCGACTTTAATTATTATATTTTAAATTAATATTTATTAAGCTAGTTATCTATTAGAAAATTAAAGATGTATGCAATAGTTTTTATAGCATTAAAAAACAAACAGCCGCTTATTTTTATCAATTATGAATTATTAAATTAAATAACATTATTTATCTACAACTATAAGTAATTAATTCATTGTAACATAATCGATTAACATTTAATTGTAATTATTGAATAAAATTTATAAAATACAAGTTTCACAGTGTTCGAGTGAAGATCTGAAAAATAAAAACATAAACTACACTAATTCGTAATACATTTTTTACCATAAATAAGATTACTTAGAGTATTTAATGAGTGAAACTTTTTATAGCTATTTATTATTAAGTGCTCGACCATAGCTATCTAAAATCTGTATTCTATCTGTATAAAATCTGTATGTATACTATAATGATGCTAATTCGGTTGTACAGTCTCTAAATTGACAGCTCTAAGATTATTGCCATCTTTTTCACCATATTCTATACCGAAAAGAATGGCAGCTCACCTTAGTTAAGAAACTTATGTGTAACCCAAGTACAATCGATTTATCTTCATTATATACTCATAACACTTCAATAACAAACAAAATAGACGTTCTTACTATAAAGTAACAACCAAGAATACCTTAGGATGTTACCTGCGATTTGTCAATCTTAGTATGCTAAGGGAAATACATTTCCTTAGCATACTAAGATTAATACATAATCAAACTTAGCTTTCGGTTTTATAACGAATATATTTTAGTACAAAATCACCACATTCCTATGGTTTAATTACCTACTTAGCAATAATTTTGTAACACAAAAAAAAAGTAAAACGATAAGGTCTAAACAGCCGATCTGCAAGCCGACTGGAAAATTATTGTTAAAATGCAATAATGGTGCAGTTGACATGTTGCGTCGCAACTGCCGGCCGACTGCGTAGTCCGCGTGCAGCTCAGTACTACTGGTACAACATTGTGAATCTGAACATGAACTGCGCAGTTGGCGGGCCGTTGCGCGACGCAGTCATGTCAACTGCAATAAAACAGAAAACTGCAGTTTTGCAGTCCAAATGCAGACTGTCTGCGCAGACCACAGGTGTAGCTCTATAAAAATTAGTTAAGATAATTATTTCGTTGTGGTGTCAATTAAAGTTGTGAATTATTATAATACTTCGAACCGTCATGCTCATGATATGTTTTAGGTGCTAATAAAAATTTAACTACCATTTCATGGCGAAGACTACAGAATTATTGTGGCTAATTCTGTTGTACGCAATCTCTAAACTAAAGTACTAAAACAAACAGGTGTTGATTCTGAAAATTTTCTCTAAACGAATTTTAGAGTATTTGCATCTTTTTCTTTTAAATATTTTAATTTATTTTTAAATTGAAGCTGTCAAACGGTATCTGTCCTTTTCATATTACATTAGTAAGAAAAAGATGTGAATACTCTAAAATTTAGTTGTGATCAGAATCAGTACCCGTGTCAAATAGTATATAAATGGTATCTAATGTAAATTTTTTAATATCTTAACCTACAACTGCATTGTTAGGCATGTTTCTTATTGCTGATACAATCACTAAAATGATAGGTCTAAATCTATTGCTGTCTCTTTCACAAAGTTTCCTGTGAAAAAGGATAGCACTACATATTTTAGACCTGTCAATTTAGATTACTTTAAAAGTGCTTACCTACAGCCAAATTAACATCATTATCTCAACGTGAGCGAAAAATGGATGCTTGTTAGATATTTTACAGAGATTATTTTGATCATGTCAAATAGAAAGCAACTACCTATGTTTAGTTCAATAGAAAAAGTACTTGTAATAAAACTACAACGGTCAAGGGAAAATTAAAATTATTGTATCCAACTCTTTCCCTTTAATTCAACCGATATTTGTGTAAAAACGATTGTAAATTACAATAGTCAATTGATGTTAATAAATAAATAAACTTTTTTTCACATTTCATTTTTTGTGTCCCTTTTTCTCATAGAACCTCCTTATAAAGGTTTTTATTCTTGGGTTTGATTCCCAATCAGAGAAATACGACGGAAATCCACTTAGCTATTAGGTCCTGTGTCCAAGGACCTATAGGTACTATAAGGCGCGAAGCAAGCGCAGTAGAGACAAGACGTATCGCCTTTCTTCATATCTTTATACATATGTGCACCTGGCGCTCTAATTTGGTAGTGAGATAGCGAGTAATAGGTCATTGCTTCAAGTACTTAAATATGTATTAGAAGCGCTCGCTCTACTTTTACTACACACAGTCCGACAAGGCTCTCGTGGCGCGTGACTAATTTGTGAGTTATAGTCGATACTAGAGCTAATTTCTTAAACTGAACCCTTTCAAGTAAAGATTTTTATATAAACAGGTGGAAATGATACTGCCATTGTCGCAACTAGAATGCCATAAACCTACTTTGTCGTATTAGTTTACAAATTGCGAAAAACCAAACAAAATTTGAATATTGCGGGCAGACCCGTCGCATCCACCTAATGTCATCCAAGTGCCAAGAGAGCTTTGTCCCAAAGAGTATATAAACACTACGCTTTGTCCGACTGTACATGGTACATGCAGCTGCATAGAGTGCTACCCATAGACTTACGAATTTTTCGATGGTGCTACCTACCTAGGTACCTACCTACTACTTGCAAATCGGCCACTTTTTTTACGGGTCCAAAGTTGAACCCACGGACCCTTACCTAACCAAAATGTTGTTTCCAGGTGGATTCCATGACTAACAGGATTAACTCTTAAAATTCGATTATTAAAGGTAGGTAGTTAACTATGAGTTATTTCTTATGTTTATGGTTTTTTCAAACTCAAATAATTTACGTTCTTACTGAAACGATTGGTGTAGGTAAGTATTTATGGTAAATGTAGGTATACTACGGATAACCAAATGATGAGTAATAATGCGATTATCTTCTCTACAAAGTTATACGATTAGTTATATCTTTAACGTTAAATACGTTATCGTTACGTGACCAAAAGACAAGTAGCCAAAGCAGAGGGCTGCCAGCTGTCAAGTGTCAAAAGAAATAAAATAAAAACTGACGGTGCGGGTGACGTTTGAGTTTTGAGAAAGAACTGTCAAGACGTTTTACTTTGTTGAGAGAATGTAGAAACATTGATTTTACACGTTTTAGTGTTGTTTTTCTGAGATTATTTACTTTGTTTATGAAGATTTAAGCCGAAAGCCGTGTAACTGTCACAGGATGGCAGCTACGGCGGAAAGTGTTTCGATCTCCGAGCTGAAGGCGGAGATCGAGAGGTTGAGTAGGGAACTCGACCAGGCGAGCAGCGAAAAGATCCAGTCGGCGCAGCTGGGTCTGGTGCTGCTAGAGGAGAAGAGCTCCCTGCAGCTGCGATGCGATGAGCTGGAGAGCCTGTACGAGAACACGAAGCATGAGCTGGATATAACGCAGGAGGTTAGATGGCCTACATTCCGTCATATTTTCACTTTTTCATGCCTTAATGGGTACATTAACGTGCAAACGGTAACTTAAAATTTAATTTTTAGCATCTTGTATTCATGTGATGAACTACTTTCAAAAATTAATGAACATTTGTTTCATGAATGTTAAGATTGGATATCTATTTGCTTTGATTGTGGATTTCTTTCAAAGGTGCTTATTCGCATTTTAATGAGAATAAGCACCTTTTTGATAAAGCAAACTTTAGCAATGTCTTTGGAATAGTCAAATGTATCTACCACTAGTTTACAATGCTCTTGTATCATTAAAAACTAAGATGTCATTCTGTTTCTATTTGGATTGAGAATTGCTTAAAAAATATTCTGAAAAAAGTTTAAACATTAATATCAAAATCTTATAAGAAGTTTACCTGTTTTTCTTTTAAAACACAACTGACCTTTTCCCTCAAATAGATGTGATATTGCTTACATTTGTTTACAGGCATTGATGAAACTTGACACAACACAAAAAGTGACAACACAGAGTGGAATAGAACAGGAAAATGCTCTCCTCAATGAGTCTGCAGCTATGGAGAGCTCCCTCACACTACATATTATTGAACTTGAAGGAGAAACAAAACAGGTATTTCTGACAACTATAATGAGTAATGACATAAAAACCAGCTTACACTAACTTTTCTGTTGAAGTATGCCCAACTAGTTTCAGACCCGTCCGGGGTCCTTATTCATATTTTCCTTTACGGTTAAATCAAGTGATATTTAATTGCTTAAAATGCACATAACTTCGAAAAGATAAAGATGCGAGCTTGGAATTGAAGCCCCAATCTCCGGAACAGGAGGCCAATGTCTCAATTGTTAGGTTTTTTTATTCAGATACAAGTTAGCCCTTGACTGCAATCTCACCTGGTGGTAAGTGATGATGCATTCTGCGATAGAAGCGGGCTAACCTGGAAGGGGTATGGCAGTCTTTATTAAACGTATACCCCTTTAGTTTCTACACAGCATTGTACCGGAACGCTAAACCACTTGGCGGTATAGCTCTGCCGGTAAGGTGGTAACTAACCACAGCCGAAGTCTTCCAGACCAGACCAGACCAGAGAAATTATAAAATTCCAAACCCCTGCTGGAAATCCAAGCCGGAGGCCTCCCACTAATAAGACCACTGCACCAGGAAGGTGATCAAAAAAACTGGCCAAGTGCGAGTCAGACTGCACTGAGGGTTCAGTACTTGGGTATTTTTCTAACATTTTGCATGATAAATCAAAAACTATTATACATAAAACTAAATAAAAATCTATTTTAGAATGTACAAGTAAAGCCCTTTCATATGATACCCCACTTGGTATAGTTATCTTACTTTGAAAATTGAAACACGTTTTAATTTTTTTTTGAATGACGTAACCACAAATTCGCGGTTTTCAGATTTATTCCTGTACTTGTTCTATAAGATATACCTACCTGCCAAAATTCATGATTCTAGGTCAATGGGAAGTACCCTATAGGTTTCTTGACAGACACGACAGACAGACAGACAGACAACGAAGTGATCCTATAAGGGTTCTGTTTTTCCTTATACGGAACCGTAAAAAGGCTATCGGACTATCTTAATTTTCTGCTGATTTGTGGTGGAAGCACGTGGAAGGCTTCTAAGGCTAATTGTGATGTGTATAGGACGGCGCTCGCGGTTTCACACAATGTGCGTCAGGTGTCAATTTCTGAAATCCGATGCGGCGATGAACACGCTGAGCGGGCATATCTAGCATTTCGGCCCGACTATATCTGCGTAACAATTTATAAAGTTGTTATATACATTTACGTACATAACAACTTTGTTTATTAACTTGAAAATGTATTTTTCTTTTAGTGCCTGTTATGTTCAAGTAGTATAAGTATGCCAGTTCAAGTATGCCTGTTATGTTGGGTATGTTACAACAAGTTATTTAAAATGATGTGATGGTAATTATGAAGAGGTAAAGTCTGTAAGTTTGGATGCAGGAAATAATCTGATTCTGAAAATTCTTTCAGCTAGCTATATTATCCCAGATGCTATAGACTATATTTATTTTAACTATATTGACTTGCGCTTGACTGCAATCACACCTAAATAGTAAGCGATGATGTAGCCTAAGGTGGAGCGCGCCTGCCTAGAAGATGCCTTTTCACTCTTATTTTGAAGGTCCCAATGCCGTAGCTGGCGGGGAAAACGGAAGCCGGAAGGGCATTCCATATTCTAGCAGTGCGTATTAGAAACGAGGAACCGAATCGTTTCCTACGAGTCCGTGGAATTTCGACTATGTAGGGGTGCAGACCTTTACCATGCCTCGCGGTCCGATAGTATAAATAACGACACGCGGACCAAGTCGCATGCTTCGAGAGTATAAAATAAACAATTCTTCACACATACCCAGATAAAGTTAAAAACATAGGTCTTGTTTTGTTGTCGCGCAGTCGGGTAAAAATAACCATGCATCATCATACCCTTTTTATGACTTTCTGCACACAATATACCAAAAGCAAAGTAAAATTAGGAAGGCGCTCGTATGCAGTTAAAGTTGAAATAAAGGGTGAATGCGTTAAATGTTTATTAAAAGATTATGCAGAGCCTCATTATCTTATAGTAGCATGTAACCCCTGACACATCTGACGAAATATGCCTACGTCTAATCAAACGAGAGCAATTGGCATGAATCATCGCTGGACCCAGCATCAGTATAAACGGGACGTTCTTTTCGTGCACACTGAAAAACTGTTAATCAGGAATCAGTTAATAACGTAGCTCTCCCACATATTCTGTTTTATTTGTCATTCTAGAATATATTTGATTATAAATATAAAAGGCATATATCGCGATAAATATAAGGATTTCGTCGATATTTCGATTCAGTTTCGAGGAACGTTATCACGACGACCGGTGCGGATTGAGTAGTTACAGACGGAATATATCCACGATCCAATCGATCGATCGATATACGTACAGTAGTCAGTGTTTAGTCACATATGTAAAGAACAAACGAAAGTTATCCTATCGGACGTGATGTAAGCCGCGAATGGCGTAAGCGCAGTCGGTATTAATCCATAACACTGCTCCAGAAATATACTTTTATTTGGCCGACCTTGATCCATATGCCCCATGAGTTCACTTAATAGTGAAGATTTTAAAATGCATTCGATTCGCGCCTTACGCACAGTGGAAGTGATTCCTGAATCATGTGGGACGCATTCGTGCTAAGTTACATTGAATAGTGCACACTGGAATGCTGCAGTCATTCATTGAAAATGAGCGAAGGTGGAGAGGTATTGTGTGTTTGTTGTATGTGTATTATTTCGTCGAATTCTTAGGTTATTATTTATTGTAGTGTAAGTGTACTTATTAAGTGTTTATATTAAATTTAATTTATTAATATTAAATAATAATTAAGCGTGCCTAAAAAACCATAGTCATGTTGTGCGACCATATAGGATTACAATAAGGTCAAAATGTATCAATTTAAGAATTAAGTTAAAGTAGTTATTGTAATCTGTTTTGATTGACAATAAATAAATAAATAAATAAATATGTCGGCGCGAAGGCGTTAATAGTTACTAATAATCAAACTATTCAAATCAAAAGTTAAACATTACTTTGTTCATCAAGTACTAAAATACCCTCAGAGTTGATTTAGACATGACTAATTGTTGTTGTTATTGTAAGTTTTGGTATGTCGGCGGTACCGACTTTTAGCTGTCAACACTTTGCTCACTGAGCATTACGTCATCTCCCCACTGTCGTCGTTGGACTATAAAATCAGACACGCTGTGCGTAGCGGGGCATTATTCGTCCGGTTGTTGCCGAGGACACTTCTCAGTAGGCATAGTCTGTCGTACTGTAGAATTGTGGTTACCTAAAGTGATACTGTTGGTTAGACGAGTTGATATTGTGGTGATTAGGTTAGATGGTCGGTTTGGGACCGGTGTAGGGGTGGAGGAGCCGGTCTAGGTAGGTTAGGTTAGGTTTACCTAGTTACGCTGGTAGTTGTGACATGCAGTAAGTGAGAGTTATCATGGTTGTAGTCGAAGGTAGTTCAATATCACTTGATAGTCCAAGAATATCGTTAGTACGCCCACGAAAGCTCGGTTAATCTAAAGGTTGCTATCCTGACGTATCCGCTTGGTTATTACCCAGGTTTACTAGTGGTTAGATCATGCTTCAATCTTAATAATCATTAGAAGCAATAAAAAAGTGAAAATATGCCCACGATAACCTGATAACACCCTCTGACTCCGTCATCAGAAGTGGGATCGACCGCTGATCCACCAGGTCGATCATCAGATATGCCGCCGCAAAACCACCTTGTCATCGAACCTCGAAATGAAGTAAACCTGGTAGTCAAGAAACCGTGTCGGCGCCAGAAGACGTATACACGGATCCCGGATCATCCACTTCTCGAGAGGAGTCGCTGGAACAACTCACTCAAGAAGCAACCATGGAAAATGCGACGGAATAAAAACGCCGAGTTACCATATTCTAAAACCCAATTATCCAAAACCTTGCGCATAGTTATCGTCACCCGATTTAGGTGATAGTAACGACAAGTTTATCGTACCTCGATTTAGGTAGCATTACTTACTATTGCTCGATTTAGGTGACAGTAACGACTAGTTTATCGTCATTCGTCACTTGGTTTAGGTGGTATGAGTTACTATTGCTCGATATAGGTGATAGTAACGACACTTTTGCTGACTAAGACACGTGATACTATTCACTATTGGGATGGTCTTCACTAATGAGATAGAGTTGATTTCTTATCCAACCATGCTGTATAGAATTAAAGAAAATTTCGTATTGTAGCTGTAGCAGTACGATGTCAACAATGAACTTGTTGTTTAGCACTAGCGTTGTACTTTGTTACGTAATGAACTCTTTTACTAAAAGTTAATCAGGAAAAGCCGAGCCTTTGATTATAGCAAGTTTTCTCTTTTACACGAGCCACACACACACAGACACACGCACACATACACACACACACATAAGCACACAAACACACAAGTTCTATCCACGAGTTTATCTACGAGACAATCCACGAGTTTATCTACGAGAAATCCACGAGTTTATCTACGAGAAATCCACGAGTTTATCTACGAGACAATCCACGAGAAATCCACGAGTTTATCTACGAGAAATCCACGAGTTTATCTACGAGAAATCCACGAGTTCTATCCACGAGTTATCCACGAGCCACACACACACGCACTCACACACGCACACACACGCACACACACACACACACACAAGTTCTATCCACGAGTTTATCTACGAGACAATCCACGAGTTTATCTACGAGAAATCCACGAGTTTATCTACGAGAAATCCACGAGTTTATCTACGAGACTCTTTTACACGAGCCACACACACACAGACACACGCACACACACACACACGCACACACACACACACACAAGTTCTATCCACGAGTTCATCTACGAGACAATCCACGAGTATATCTACGAGAAATCCACGAGTTTATCTACGAGACAATCCACGAGAAATCCACGAGTTTATCTACGAGAAATCCACGAGTTTATCTACGAGACAATCCACGAGAAATCCACGAGT
Organism: Maniola jurtina; assembly: GCF_905333055.1. Taxonomy (NCBI): domain Eukaryota; kingdom Metazoa; phylum Arthropoda; class Insecta; order Lepidoptera; family Nymphalidae; genus Maniola; species Maniola jurtina. Next base: position 3,374,098 of record NC_060048.1, on the reverse strand, counting down.
TTATCTACGAGAAATCCACGAGTTCTATCCACGAGTTATCCAAGAAACACACACACGCACTCACACACGCACGCACACACACACACACACGCACACGCACACACACACACACAAATACTAACGAGATTTTACTTGTTACTAAATAAGCTCAAAAACCAGAAACATTGAAGATGTGCTGGTTTACTACAAATATAACTAAGCATCATTTGATGCTCACAGATACCAAACTCAGAAGAGAATGTATTTTAGTTTCAGAATCAACATCAATCGTTAGGCAGGTGCAGAGCGCGCACCGCCTGTCAGTATGGCCGTGTCGGCGCGAAGGCGTTAATAGTTACTAATAATCAAACTATTCAAATCAAAAGTTAAACATTACTTTGTTCATCAAGTACTAAAATACCCTCAGAGTTGATTTAGACATGACTAATTGTTGTTGTTATTGTAAGTTTTGGTATGTCGGCGGTACCGACTTTTAGCTGTCAACACTTTGCTCACTGAGCATTACGTCATCTCCCCACTGTCGTCGTTGGACTATAAAATCAGACACGCTGTGCGTAGCGGGGCATTATTCGTCCGGTTGTTGCCGAGGACACTTCTCAGTAGGCATAGTCTGTCGTACTGTAGAATTGTGGTTACCTAAAGTGATACTGTTGGTTAGACGAGTTGATATTGTGGTGATTAGGTTAGATGGTCGGTTTGGGACCGGTGTAGGGGTGGAGGAGCCGGTCTAGGTAGGTTAGGTTAGGTTTACCTAGTTACGCTGGTAGTTGTGACATGCAGTAAGTGAGAGTTATCATGGTTGTAGTCGAAGGTAGTTCAATATCACTTGATAGTCCAAGAATATCGTTAGTACGCCCACGAAAGCTCGGTTAATCTAAAGGTTGCTATCCTGACGTATCCGCTTGGTTATTACCCAGGTTTACTAGTGGTTAGATCATGCTTCAATCTTAATAATCATTAGAAGCAATAAAAAAGTGAAAATATGCCCACGATAACCTGATAACACCCTCTGACTCCGTCAAATATTATACCACGGTCCCGCCCCCAAACTTAACTTGTTACAATGTGTCAGCATGCTGCATCCTGAAGACGGACATAAGGTACTTTGTTCCAGGAAACCAACGGGGCCTTTGATTCCGAGTGTGACAATTCTTTCTTTACGGTTATTATACTTACTGTCAAGTCCGGTAGATCCCATGTAGGGATATGTCTCGGGAAAACAAATTAAGGTCCTTAGAACCGATATTCACAATCCTTTCTTTATAAAGGCTATACTGGTCTAGTAGATTCCATGTTTCAGTGAAGAACTGATGAATAGTTTTGGAGATGGAGAACGGAACTCCTCAAGAGGCAACAGCGAATTAATGTCGATCAGTAAGCGTGATAAAAAGTAGATTTTTAGTCATAATAATGACATAATATAATAGTTTCTGTTGTGGTAATAAGGTTCACTTGAATTGGCTTTCAGAAGAAAGGAAACACGTCTACTTTAACTCATGGTTTATTGGCTACTGAATCATTATTTGACATGCACGATTAATAAATGCAGTTTTACACATAACAGTTTCGTTCACGGTCATTCCAATTTTTGCTGTCGGCTGAGGCACTTGCTTGAACCAGGTAGGTACACTATTAAAGATTAGCAGCTGTTTTGAAGAAATGCGAATATCAGGTTGATATTGCATTCAAGCTTGTGCAAAATAATCTGGTGTCTCGTCGATGCTGTCAAACTTTGTCTCGTGTTTCGCGTCGATATATTGGTGTTTACATAAATAATGGAACATTGTTGATATACCTATCTCGTTCGCTGGACATTAGCCAAAGAAAGAAACGTGGATTCGAGCTACATTCATCGGTTTACGGTCGTTGTTCTCATATTTTCCTTTGCTTTTTTAACAAGAGAAAATATACTACGGAATATCAGTTCCTTTAAAGTCTCAGTTGATAGTGAAGAAGCCTAACTACAATTATGTCTTGATGTTATTTTTAGCAAACCGATTCTCGGGTTTAGGATTCCCTTGTTGTTCATAATTCAAATGTAGTACCTAAGTAGTTTCAACCGCGTCGTCTGAATCAAAAGATAGGTACCTATATCAATGTCTCAACTTGGCGGCGGGTCAAGTCCTGGCGGGAGTGCGGTGAATACTACATTAGTGATAACCGCGCAACCGCCAGTCCGTTGAGGAACAAACACAGGTTTTAGTGGGTGCAAGCCCCACATAACCCCTCCGTTTCCCCTGACGGAAGGGTATGCGTTAGGCATTTCCTGTGTATAAAAAAAAAAGAAAAAAAAAAAAAAAGAAAAGGTAATTCTCAAGATAAAAATATTACTTATAGTATTGCTAAGTTGATCTATGTTAATCGCTCGTCTCTTGTGGTTCCACAAAATCGAATAAACTGACAAAAAACAATTCTTTAAATATAACTGAACCAATTTCGCTGAAATTCAGAATGGAGATAGCTTGTACCCTGAAATAAAACAGGATGAATCTTATCTGGAAAATCAAAGAGCTCTCGCGGGGTTTTCAAAAACCTATATCCACGCGGAAGAAGTCGCGGTCGTCGTCTAGTTTATAATTAATTTTAGGAAATGTTAGACTTTCTATTAATTAGCTTTGCTAGTACAATTATGCAAATAGATTGTACCTGTCTCTTCATTACTAGATTATGCACAGGCACGGAGCTAGGGGTCCATTAATTTTGAACGGCTTAGCGATTCGGAGCACACGTCTAGGGAAAGGTCTGCCACGTTTTGGCCGACTCATTATAACTTTGCTCATCATGCACATTCGCCTTGTTTCGTATTAATGAAATCACACTTAATATTATAAAGGTGAAAGTTTGTATGTTTGTGTATGTGTGTGTGTATGTTTGTTACTCCTTCACGCAAAAACTACTGCACGGATTTGGCTGAAATTTGGAATGGAGATAGATAATATCCAGGATTAGCACATAGGCTGCTTTTTATCCCGGAAAATCAAAGAGTTCCCACGGGATTTCGAAAAAGCTAAATCCACGCGGGCGAAGTCGCGGGCATCGGCTAGTACAAATATAAAAGGAAAAGATGACTGACTGCCTGACTGACTTACAAATCTGTCAACGTACAACTCAAACTAGGTACTGGGTATAATGGTTCCTTTTCTTCTCTGGAACCCTAAAAACGTTACAAATTAATCGAATTAATTAATTATCAAGGTAAAAAGTAATTACTCTAATCTGTAGCCCAAAATATTGGGTGGAATGATTAATTAATGAACGCTAACGATCTATTAGCACAATGTGATGTGCAAGGCTTCGTAAAATCCAGGCCATTTCGGTTATCGTGAACAGAATTGTTTTCGGTTGAGTCACTGCATATTCTAGTACCATACCACTAGCTTGTACCCCTAGCTTCCAATCCAATCCAATCCATCAGCCTGTAAGCGTCCACTGCTGGCGACATTGGCCTTTCCAAGAGCGCGCCACCAAAGACGGTCCTCCGCCTTCCTCGTCCACCCGCTCCCCGCTACCTTCTTCAGGTCATCGGTCCAGCGGGCTGGAGGTGCCAACAGACCCCTAGCTTGGCTAGCTGAAATATAAGCTCACTTGCTTTTTCCCCACAATTTCCTCCGCGTAGATTTAGATTTTGTATTGGTAGTCTACGTTCTCGTGGCTCCTACAGAAATTCACCTGAGTTTTAGCCATTTATATGTTAAATAGGTGTGTTTATAATCCTGAAAACAGTTAGTTTTCATGTAATTTAATTAATGCTTCAATAATTTTATACTATGTAATACTTAACTTATAAACTTTCTTAGATCGATAATTTAAAAAAACACTAGCTCAGAACAGTTAGTACAGACTACAGAGATAGTTTCCAATCTAACCAAAAAAAATCCTTGCGTATAAATGATTTTGGTGTTTGGCAAAGATCAAAATCGGTTAAACGCATGGATCGTGAAAAGGTTATAGACAGATACACTCTTGAATTTCATATTACTTCGACTGAATCACAAACACACTTCCGTTAAAGATTTTTTAATATGGTTAGGTAGTAAGATCACATCATTTACCGCCTTCTCAATTTTGAATTCAGATGTAGAGTTTGAATAAAATATTTGGGCTCCGGAATCGTTTTTGTGGCTGTTGAATAAACAATCGCCGCATCCATTTGAATAATTCTTTGCTTCATTTACTTCTCCAAATAGTCTTAAGGTAGGTATTATTTTTGTCGACTTGAGCTTTAATTCAATCATTCAACGGCCAAATTCGAACATTATTAATCATTTTGTCCAGTCATCAGTATAATTTCCGGGCAATATGTTTAGTTACTTGACCTATGACATATTTTATACTTTACTAAGTCGCTTACTAAGAGTTAATAGGCACTTACACAGCGCTACTTACACGGCGCTAGTCTACAAATCAAAAAAACCGCCAAGTGCGAGTCTGACTCGCGCACTGAGGGTTCCGTACTCGGGTATTTTTTCCGACATTTTGCACGATAAATCAAAGACTATTATGCATAAAAATAAATAAAAATCTGTTTTAAAATGTACAGGTAAAGCCCTTTCACAATATGATACCCCATTTGGTATAGTTATCTTACTTTGAAAATTGAAACAACTTTTTTTGTGATGTAACTACCAATTCACGGTTTTTCCTTTACTTGTGCTGTGACCTACCTAGGTACCTACCTGCCAAATTTCATGATTCTAGGCCAACGGGAAGTACGCTTTTATAGGTTTTCTTGACAGACACGACAGACGGACAGACAGACAGACAACAAAGTGATCTTATAAGGGCTCCGTTTATCTATTTGACGTACGGAACCCTAAAAATAGAGCTTTATTCGCGAAAAAATCCTCTGAATTATTCCATCGCAAAATATTTTATTGGATTTCGCGAAGAAAATGCATTTCTTACAAAACTGAAACCTTATCGATCTAAGCTAGGAGAGAGTGAGTCAGGCGGACGAAGATAACAATGCTTGCCGAGCATTATTCCGACTTTTTATACATTTTGAGATTTTATCGCTCCACGAATCTAGCTTTTTGTAGCGTAACGATGTTATACTCGAATATTTCTTCAGCACTCGGCGTCTGCCAAGAAAAGTGGACTTTTTGTCCAATTTGAGAAACTTTTTTGTTCTTGTGCCTGGAGATCTAAAACTGCTGAATACTATCAATACATAGATATAGAATATATCAATTATAGTACTCATAACCCAACGTGGTTATCAGTCTCTTTTAGAAAATCTTAAAAATATGCATAAAAACTAAAAAGCTTTTCTATTTCTCTTTACAAATTTAAAATGGCCGCTATGAAAATTAAAAAAAAAAAGTTAAAAGTGTTAAGCCGCATTTTCACTAGGGGACATTTGTTGCGCGACTCTGTCGCTCGACACGAAATTCACGTGTCCCGCGCCATGTCGCCCGACGTCGTCCGACATCGCTTGGGATATTTACGTGTCGCGCAACTTGTCGCTAGTCGATGGTCTGCGAGCGTCGACGCGCGCGACCTTCGTGTCCCTCGACAATTGCCGGACAGGTTTTGAGTGGTGAGAACGTGTGTCGCTTTGTGTTCCACTGCACTGAACAGCACTACTTCCTCGGGCGACATACTGATCACGACTGGCCAATGAGAACGAGTCATATGTCGCGGGACATTGTCCCACAACTTTTACAGAGACAACTACGTGAATGTCGAGCGACAAGTATCTGCGACATGTCGCCTAGTGAAAATGCGCCTTTAGATATTTCTTGTACGAAATCCTTTGTGCGTGAGTCCGACTCGCACTTGACCATATTTTTTTGTCATTTAATAAGGCCTCATTCCAAACGTCTCTTAAGAAGCTTCGCTTTGAAAAATGGTTATAGTCTTTCTAGTGTGTGAGTAGGGGGTAATCTCCGGAACTAATGATGATTCTGCAAATTCTTTTTCTGATAGATGCTATTATTTCTGAGTGCTATGCCTACACTATAAATTAAATCATGCGGGCAAAAGCTACTGTAACAGTTATTTGTGTTACAAAGGGCTAAAAAGAGATATTTTGTTTCTCGGAGGCGCGGGCGTTAGGTTAAGTACATATTGAATTCAGAGCGAAGCAAATTTGGCCTTGAGTGTCACACACTATTTTTGATCATTACCTTTTATTATTCACATGCAAACGCTTGACCACAATCACGTCTGATGGAAAGTGTTGATGTGGCCCAAGACGGGACACGTTTACCTAAAAGATGCCTCGGCTCTATCTTGTTTTAAAAGATACCCGGATTGTAATTGGTTGGAAACACAGATCCCGGGGACGGATGTAGGTTATACTTTTTATCCCGGAAAACCACAGAATTCCCACGGGATTTTTAAACACCTAAATCCACACGGACGAAGTCGCGAGCATTATATAGTGCTCCCATAAATGTCCCGTAAGAACAAAAGTTAATTTTGTTCCCGCTATCCCCTAATGCCAATTTTCGTTTTTGAAATAGGTAGTTATGATGAAAGAATATTCGGATTTAACAACGTTCACAGAATAAAATGTAATAGGTACGTATTATATTCTCCCAAATGCCTCTCCCATTCGTGATTTTTAGATTGGAAACATTTCGACCTAATTTTCGAAATGATGCTTATAACGAGCGCGCAACACGAGCCTACTACTCTTTTACGTCCATTGACACGATTTTTAAACCGCTCCCTCTTGAAATTAATTATGACTGTTGCGTATTTTTTAAGTCTAGTTTATATTAATATGAACTGCAAGAATTAGACTCGTTTTTCGTAACACGTAACTATTCAAATGTTGGATAGCAGCTAGGCGTTATTATACAAGGAACCCCAAGCCTTATTCGCTATATTCGCTATATTCGCTATTAATATTATAAAGGCGAAAGTTTGTATGTGTGTGTGTGTGTGTGTGTGTGTGTTTGTTACTCCTTCACGCAAAAACTACTGGACGGATTTGGCTGAAATTTGGAATGAAGATAGATAATATCCTGGATTAGCACATAGGCTACTTTTTATCCCGGAAAATCAAAGAGTTCCCACGGGATTTCGAAAAACCTTAATCCACGCGGGCGAAGTCGCGGGCATCGGCTAGTTCGCTATAAACTGCCAAAAGACAATACAAATCTGTATGGCGATCCGGTACGATGCCGTGTAGGATAGGAACCGATAAGGGGTATGGATGTGACAAAAACTGTCATACCCCTTCCAGTTAGTCCCAGGGCTAACTTGTAATGGAACAAAAATAAAAAACGTATAGGGTCGCCTGTTCCTCTTTCCTACGCCTATATAGACGTATTATTTATAGGTCTCAATTAGAGCGACATAAATCGTCTGCCGCCCGCCACGGCATGGCACCGTCAGCGCCACACCTAGGGTCTGTTTCAGACACCAATCAACTAAGTGCTAGCGAACCTCGTTTAGGTCTAAACAAACCTACGATTTTAGTTAGTCACCAATTAATATAGGTATAAGTATATGTCATTTCGAAATTCTTTGTTACTATCCAACACTAGCTTCTCCTTTCAGCAAAGGTTGTCTGGTAGAGACTGCTCTAAGCAATAAGGCCGCCTTTGCACACAATTGTTTTTTCTGTTCTCTTCTTTCTGTGTTTTGTTCCTTTACATGTGTTTTTGTGTGCAATAAAGTCTTCTATCTATCTAATTTTAGTTGTCGGCCTACTAATTCACCGTGTCGGCCTACTCAATGTCTAGCACTGAATGAAAGCGGCTGTGTATGTATATATAACATCTTCAACCCATCGCCGGTTCACTGCTGTGCATTGGTCTCCTCTTAGAATGAGAAGGATTTGACTATAGTCCTCCCCGCTGGCCAAGTCTTCTTCTTCTTGAAGTGCCGTTTCCTACCGAAGGTTGGCAACCATTAGGGCTATCTGCACCTTGGACGCTGCTGTGCGGAAAAGAGATCAGGTACTCTTTCCGTGCCATTGGCGTAAATTCTTAAGCCACGATGCTCTTTCTTCGGCCAGGTGGACTCTGCCGGCTATTTTCTCCTGAATAATGAGCTGGCCAAGTGCGGATTGGCAAAGTTCACACACTTTTGAGAACATTACGGAGAACTCTCAGGCATGCAGGTTTCCTCACCGTTTTCCTTCACCGCTATAGCAAGTGATATTTAAATTCTTATGAATAAATGAATGAATGAATGAATGATTTATTCAATAAAATGTAGGTACAATATGTTGGAATAATGTCTGATGAGCCTTATTACGCAAATAGCTCCGAAAAGTTAGAGGTACGTGCCTGGGATCGAACCCGAAAAGAAGACAGAGGTCTTAACCACTAGGCTGTCACCGCTAATTTACATTTACACTCTTATGTATATAATAAATAATAGTATTTATTACCAATTTCTGTGAAATCGATTACAGTCTTTGGTCTGCTTTAGGCCTTAGCTGACTCGTAAATGAATGACCCGCCTGTTCCGTCCTTCTATATCTATTACTATATGGACTATATGCCTACAGCAGATGTTAGTTTAGCTTCGTAGGTACAAATTAGAACGTACACATACTGACCGAGATAATTTCATCAAAAATAATTTCATCGTCGAAAATGTTTCTGAATTCACTTTTTTTTACGAATATGATGTTAATCGCTGTAGATTGACTGCTACAGTGACGATATCCATCATTTCTATTTCGAAGTTTGAAAGACGTATCTAAATCGTCACGCTATCGATTTTGATTGTTTGAAAATCTAAAATATGCCAGGAATTCCTATTACATGTTAGCAACGCGAATTGCTGACATATTTTGTTTAGCAGCCACTAAAATGCGCGCGGCATTCGAGCTCCATAATATTCGCCTTTGTTAAAAGATACTATTTTTGATGAATTTTTGATTTGATAAAAGAGAAATAAGTATAGAGTATATTTTGTCAAATATACATACAGTACTTGTTTTTTTATTTAATGTGCTTGTATTTGCTTAGTTGTGTTAAAAAAACGGTCAAGTGCGAGACGGGCTGGCAAACGGATGTTTCCAATTTGCATGGCGGCCATTTTGATATTACACACTCTGAGAAAATTTCAACTCTCTGAGTCTCTATCTATCACGGTTTATGAGATACAGCCCGCTTACAGTTAGACAGACGGTCGGACAGCGGAGGCTTAGTAATAGGGCCCCGCTGCCATCCTTTCGGTACGGAACCATGACAATGTATTTTTTTTCTAAAGGTCACTTTCTCTTGCACAGTTACGGCACGAGCTAGAGCGTGTGATAAGCGAACGGGATCGACTATTAGCAGAGAGTTCAGAACTAGGAGCTGACAAGGCGACACGGGAGTCGGAGCGAGCCGCCCTTCGAGCCGAGTTGAGAGAAGCGAGGCAAAGGGAGCAACGACTCTTGCTGGATATAGGGGATTTGGAAGACGAGAATATATCATTGCAGAAGCAGGTCTCCGCACTAAGGTCGTCACAGGTATGTTTTTAAATTACTGGATTATTGTACGATAAATGTTCAAATAATTCTTTGAAAATGCACATCTTACAATTGTATTTATGTGCCATTATTAGTACTGATTGAAATCACTTACACTTAGCGGTAGAATAAATTTAAAAATAATAGTTTAGTAAAAGTTCAGAACTATTAGATCTTAAAGATGTTTTTCAAAGACAACTTTACCTATTTCTTTTGGGACGACTAATAAATTTGAGTTTAAGTAGGTACTCGTGACTGTGGGATTCAGTAGGGACTTTTTCATTACTTTAGTCAAAAATAATCGTCGCCTTCATCATTTTCTTCAGGTTGAATTTGAGGGTCTTAAACATGAAGTTCGTCAACTTAGAGAAGAAGCAGAAAATGCGCGCGCGGCCGCTGACGAAACAGCAGCGCTGCGCCGCATCGCTGAACGACAGCTCGCTGAAGCGCTGGAAGCGCTGCAAGCGGAAAGAGAAGCCAAGTTCGCCGCCAAAAAGGAACTTGACGCGCATATTAGCAGAGAAGCACAGTTCAACATTACCAACTTGGCATATAGCATACGAGGTAAGTATCACATGGAACTACCAGCGTAGCTGAACAACTTGGCGAAGCGCTGAAAACGCTGCGAGTGGAGAGTGAGGGCAAGATGGCTGCCAAGAACGCATTTGATATATGTCTGCATAAAAACAGAGTTTAAAATTATCAGCTTGGTATGTGGTACCAACAGTATACGTGGTAAGTACAATAATTTCCATCTAACAGCGTTGAAGTTTACGAGACCACAGTGTTGCAAACCAATTTACCGTAGGTCACCAAGTGAAGGAAGAGTTTTGTCCCTAGTTTTCAAGGACTAAATGACTCTAATAAAGAATTTAACCTATGTTTGTGCCTCAGGTATGCCCGAGGAGGGGACGGAGTCGGAGGGCGAGGCGGGCGCGTCGGGCGCGGGCGAGCTGGGCGCCGACCACCACGCGGACCTGTTCTCCGAGGTGCACCTGCACGAGATCAGTCGCCTCGAGAAGCAGCTCGAGCAGGCCCACAACGAGAACGTGAGTATCCTACCATCCACTTGTCTTCACTTGGCGTGTAGCCAGGTCTAGAGGAAAGGACATAGCAGGCCAGCTGGGAGTGGACCGCCTAGGGCTAACGCACAGCTGCTGCACGAAATTTTTCGCGTCGTTTACCCGCATCCTTAGGGTTCTTTCAGAAAGTTGCGGGGCGTTGCACGTTGCATTTCTGATTACAGAGAGTTCGCTCGTAAAACGGCGGCCGGAAGCGTCACACGTACAAAGACGAAACATATGGCAACGTATAGCAGTGTCCGCCGCGGCAGATCCCGCAGCTACCACTTATTCATAATAGCATTGACATATTAGCAAAGTCAAAGTACTCTATTAAATCAGCCTTAGACGCCGAAATGCAATCTTGGCTTAGGGTTCTATAATCTACTTACTCGTACAATTTACAATACCTTTAAATTAATTAAAATAGCAACGTTTATCTAAAAATTAGTCATATAAATAATTTGTTCGTATATCCACTGTTGTCGTATGTTGCAGTCGCAGCTGTCCTCTTCCCTCCGGCTGGCGCAGAGTACGGCAGAGAGCGAGAGCTCTGCGGCGAGCGTTCTCCGCGCCGGCCTCACCAGAGTGTGCTCCCGCGTGTCGGCCTTACACGCGCTGCATGGCGACTGCGCACCGCTGGTAACGTTTCTGGAAATTTTCCATCCATTCAACCTGGACCCCTTAGGGTTAGGTTAGACGAGATGAACTTCATCTGCATATTCAATTACTTTAATCGTGAATGATGAATAATTAATTGATGATGGCACAGAGACTTTAGCAAATATTTGTCAAACCTAACTCAATCATCATATTAGAGGGTAAATTTATCACTACACAGTTATAACCGTGTCATTACGGTGCGGGCGACGCCAAATTTGCGGAGGGCGTGAGTGTCGCTTCTTTACATAGTAAATTCTCTTGTATTAACTACTTACTCTCTGCTTTCGCTCATGTCTCGAAAACCTTGCCGGTGTTTGTAATGTGATATGTATTTGCAGGAGGACGACAAAGCGGAGGGTGGCGTGGCAGCTCGCGCGGCAAAATGGCTGACATGGTGGCGAGTGTCCGGTGGCGAACTTACCGCTCTGTTGGCCGCCTTGCGCGAACTGGACGCGCTCCCGGCCGACGGCTCGCCCGCTGCGCTGCAACGTGCGCAACTTGCGCAGCTCAGCGACCGAGTTGCGGACGCGGAGCTGCGCTGCGCTGCGTTGCAGGTCGATGCGGAGATACTGCGCACGCTCGCTGGAGGTATGAACTCAGTAGTATTTTTAAGATTCGAGGGTAAGTTATGATGATTGTAAATAATAAAGCGACATAGTCACTTAGTGACTAATCTTTTCAATAAAGAGTAAAAAAAAAACTCAGTAGTGACATTCTTCGTAGAGTCTGCTATACTACAACGGCGGGTTAACATAGTGGCAAGTATCCGGTGGTGAGCTCATGTTACTATTGGCCGTATTACGCGAGCTAAACGCGCTCCCTAAAGATGGGTCCGTCGGGCGTACGGGCGCAACTTGCGCAGCTCAGCGACATATAGTGCTCCGTAGAGAAAGCTTCGTTAGCGCGATTGAAGACGTGTTGTGAGAGATGAAGACCCTGTGGCGACATCTAGCATTGTAAATTACTTCTTCGCAGCGTGTGATGGCTGTAGAGTCATTCGTATGAGTTTCGCTTTTTGTCTACAGACATGTATGGCAGCAAAAGTAACCAAACTTTGTTGCCTGTGGAACTAAACGCGCTATGTAAACTTGTGTAATCTTCGTAGGCGCGGGCAGGGCGCTGTCGTCGGCGGCGCCGGCGCTGGTGTCGGCCGCGGAGACGTTGGCCGGAGTGTATCACCACGTGTGCGCGGTCAACGGCACGCAGCCCGAGCGGCTGCTGCTCGAGCATGCTGGACAGACGGACGGTGAGTATTGCTCATTATTCAAATGGAAGAGAATATATTTTTATTCAAATAAACTTTTACAATGTGCTTTTGAATCGTCAAAATAATTTACCACTGGTTTGGAATGACGTTTGAATAAGAACCAGTAAGAAAGTCGGATTTTCGGCCCATCGCCGGCATACTACTAAGAAATCATTCCTCCCAGAATGAGAAGAGTTTAGACAAAGGCGAATTGGCAGACTTCACACCTTTGAGAACGTTATGGAGAACTCTCACGCATGCAGGTTTCGTCACGATGTTTTCCTTCACCGTTAAAGCAAGTGATATTTCATTGCTTAAAACGCACATTACCACCGACCTCCCAAAAGGAGGCAGACGTCTTAACCACTAAGCTATCCCTACGGGATACTGTAACTAAATTTTTTTAAACCCTTTAATTTTATACCAGGTCCAGGAGGCGAAGGTCGCGGCGTGGACGAAGAAGCCCTGGCGCTTGCGGCGGGAGAGTTGGAAGGCCTACGTGCGGCGGGACAAGTGGCGCGCTATGCCGACACGCTGCTCGACCAGCTCACACACTTGCGCGCGGCGCTCGACACCGCGCTCGACTCCAGGCACCGACACCAACCGGGTAAGGGCAACTTCACTAACAGCTCCTATGCAAAGTTTGCAGCTAAACCTGTTTTTTTAAATAATAAAATAGCGAGCAAGTGAGCAGGTGTGTCACCTGATGTTAAGTGATTACCGCCGCCCATGAATATTTGCAGCGCCAGAAGTACCGCCGATGCATTTCTGGAATTTCAGGAATTTGTTGATCCGCCCCTTGTACACGTAGTAATGTAGTGGAAACACCGCCGATGGTAGTTGGTTCCACAGTTTGCATGTGCGTGGAAAAAAGGATCTAGCACAACGGGCGGTCGAAGTGCACCAGGCACACAGGCGGTTCTATACCAAAGTTATCCTGTACTTGATACAAAATTTTCCATGCCCCATTTGGTTAGGAGAAAGCATAAAGTTGCACACATTGGTGACGTCATATAGGCAAAGCTCACAGTATAGACGAGCGGTGGGCATGTTGGATGACCTACGCGCGGCGGAGCAAGCGGCGCGCTATGCCTGTTATACAGTTTGACGGGATTCTAATAATTTAGTCTGTATGTAAATAAATAATAAAAAATAAATTTAATGAAAGGCGTTGAGACCAACCTGGTTAGGAAAACTTTACGAACAGCTAAATACGAAAAGTTCATACTAAAGTTTTCTTGCCACTCGACAAAGTTTTTATACTTATTTAGTAGGATTGATTCAGTGACCCAAAAATATGTTTTTTGCTTCCAGAAGCTATGCTGCCCATTTCCAATTTAAAGCATAGATGTATACCTACATCGATTGAGCCAACCAAAGAAAACAATTTAAATAAAAAAATATTGGACACCAAACAAAGGTTCCGAAACTTAACCGAACAGTTAAAAGGCCTAAAAAGAATAGTTCATAGTAATGATGATGAAAACATAATATGCACCAGACGAACGGTTAAGGAAATTACGGATTATTTCGAGAATTTGTCCAAAATGAATTCTTATGTTGACAACAATGAGAAATTTCCTTTCCGAGATACAAACTTTGTCGAAAAACCTCCATCAATTGATAAAAAAACTTCGATTACTTTCATTTCCAAGTCTTTAACATATGACAGCGTTTTAAGAAATTCTTCAAAGGCCAGAAAGTCAAGTACCTTATGTTGCGATATTAACCTGAATTTAATATGGAAGCATGCTGCGTACAACGGAAAGAGCGTTTATTTCAAGAAATTTAATAATACGTTTCATAATAAGAGGAATTCAAAGAATACGTTTAATTTTAGAGAGTCTTTAAGAGCAAGTCTAATGGCGGGAATACTTATGTTGCAATATCATGTGAAAAGCTTGGTAAAAGTTCTTGTTTCTCGTAGTTAGTGGTATATGTCTATGTATTGGTAAATAATATGTATGGTATTGGTAGTCAATGATAGTACAGTCGAATAAATCAGTAGATTATAAGTAGATAATATTACTTATTCTAGATATTTAGATTACAACGTAACTCATTTGTTTATTATGACTTCCTGACTTTTTCTTGTGTGACGGATTGCTATCAAAAAAGACCATTGATTCTAAATTCTTTGAAAAAAAAGGTTTGCGACGCGACCAAAAAGTTTATTCAACGCGACTGACGCAACGCGACTAACGCAACATTACTGACGAGACGCAACAACAGTGACAAAAGGCGAAGGGCCCTTATAAATCCTCATATCACTATTAAATTATTCTCATTATTCAAGCTCATTATAATAGTACAGAGAAGAACCAGGAAGTTCGTCGCACTAACAGCATTCTAATGCTATCCTTTTCACAATATCCGTTGGAAAAAAAAGTGCGAGTCAGACTCGCGCACCGAGGGTATACCTACTCGGGTATTTTTCCGACAATTTGCACGATAAAACTATTATGCATAAAAATAAATAAAAATCTGTTTTAGAATGTACAGGTAAAGCCCTTTCATATGATACCCCACTTGGTATAGTTATCTTACTTTTTAACCCCCGAACCAAAAAGAGGGGTGTTATACGTTTGATGTGTGTATCTGTGTATCTGTCTGTGACATCGTAGCGCCTAAACGAATGAACCGATTTTAATTTACTTTTTTTGTTTGAAAGGTGGCTTGATCGAGAGTGTTCTTAGCTATAATCCAAAAAAATTGGTTCAGCCTTTTGAAAGTTATCAGCTCTTTTCTAGTTTTCTTGTAGAAAAAAAGGTTAGATAATCGTTAGGTTCATAATATTATGTCAATCGACAAATATCAAGCTGTCAAGATGGACGTTGCTTAAATACATAATTATTTATTTGAAAATGATGTTTTGGAAAACTCAAATACTTTGGATCGTAGGAGCGGAATAGTCCAAGAAAATCGGTTCAGCCGTTTAAAAGTTATCAGCTCTTTTCTAATTACTGTAACCTTCACTTGTCAGGCGTGTTATAAATTTTTAATTGACACTTGTTTAATGATATAACCACAAATTCACGGTTTTCGGATTTATTCCTTTACTTATGCTATAAGTATACCTATCTACCAAATTTCATGGTTTTAGTTCAACGGGAAGTACCCTATAGGTTTGCTTGACAGACACGGCCGCGATGGACGGACAGACATACCGACAGATAGACAGACCGACAGACAGACAACAAAGTGATCCTATAAGGGTTCCGTTTTTCCTTTTGAGGTACGGAACCCTAAAAATGGCAATATAACTACCACTTTAATATGTAAACCTCGACTTCTATTCCAGTAATGGAGGCGGAAGAACGCGGCGCGGAGTTGGCCGAACTTCAAGAGCAAGTGATCAAACTGAAATCCCTTCTGTCCACGAAGCGGGAACAGATCGCGACCCTACGTACTGTGCTCAAGTCCAACAAGAACACCGCAGAGGTTGCGCTCGCCAACCTTAAGTCCAAGTACGAGACTGAGAAGAAGATCGTCACGGAAACCATGCTCAAGCTGCGTAACGAACTGCGGCTGCTTAAGGAGGATGCTGCTACATTCTCCAGTGAGTATTGTAATTTTAATTTTTGATCACGCATAATCTGTCTTGACTAAGCGACCTAGATTGAAGTTAGGGCCGGAGGGGGAGGCCGCCA
This sequence comes from Maniola jurtina, assembly GCF_905333055.1. NCBI lineage: Eukaryota > Metazoa > Arthropoda > Insecta > Lepidoptera > Nymphalidae > Maniola > Maniola jurtina. The sequence goes on along the minus strand of NC_060048.1, from coordinate 3,358,054 downwards.
GATTATGGTGAGGTTTATGAGAAAATACATTTTCGCCTTTACACCATACATATCCATTAATCCGCGTAAGGAATTACTAGTAGACTAGAAATACCGTAGAAGTTGCGCTCGCCAAGTCCAATACGAGACGATCGATTTCCAAAGAAGTGTTATCCTATCGGGTAGTCCAAGTATAATTTTATTATGATGTCATAGAAATCAGTGGGTATAATTGGGGATATAATTTTTATCTACTGCCCATGCTAGCCGGGCAGGTGTCTAAGCCAGCAGCCTGGCAGATTTGATCTAATACTATATTGCTGATACATTTTTGAAAGATAAAGCATAGATCTGTTCATGATTAGTGCCTCTTTTTGAAGTTTTTAAGGCCATGCCGACAGCTTTGACGATTTTACTGAAAAGATGTTCAAAGTTTAGATATGACAAAACGAAAATAGTAGATCATCTCAATACAATTGACGATTTTATAGTTAGTGTAAATGTGAACCTCGATTCTTTCCTTGATTCATTTTTTTTTTTTAAATGAGTTGCCCATAGTTAACTGAATATGTTGCACCTAGGTCTGCGCGCAATGTTCGCGGCGCGTTGCGAGGAGTACGTGACGCAAGTGGACGAGCTCACGCAAGCCCTGTCTAGCGCGGAGGAGGAGAAGAAGACGCTCAACCAGCTGCTGCGCCTCGCCGTGCAGCAGAAGCTGTCGCTCACACAGCGCCTCGAGGAGCTGGAGGTATGTTGTCAGGGTTCCATACCGAAATTGTAAAAAGGAACCCTTGTTTTCGCACATCACACAGACTTTACGTTGACTCGACGCACAGTATGGCATGAAAGTGTGAGCTTTACATCAGTATATTATACAGTGGAATTTTCAAAATTTTATTGAAAGAGGTGTTGTAAAGTTTTAGTTGGCGTTAGTTTGCCCTTTTCTGCGCAAATGAATTTTGCTGATGCTACTTATAAAAGTGGTATTACTATTGCATGTCACTATACATGCATACTATGTCAATGTCACTTCCTTCCGACGCCTAAACACGTTGTTGTCAAGTCATGTCTATTACCTAACCTAGCCTAATATATAATTAGATAAAAGTCTAATTTACCAGTGATCAGTTCGAGTCTCATTTACAACACGCCCTATAATAATGATATAGTTTTGTACCTCCGCGTCGCTCGTTGCAGGTGGACCGCGAGATGCGCACGCGGCGCGTACCAAAGCCGAGCGGAGGCACGCGCGCGCGCGGACGGGATTTCTAGCGGCTCGTGCGCGCGCTCAAGGCGGCCGCCGCCGCCCTGCGCGCGCTGCTGGCGCGCCCCGCGCGCTCCGGCCTCGCCACACACAACACGCTCGCGCTCTGAGCGCTAACGAATTTACACTTGTACCACCCGCGCGGGTTGATGGGCCGACGCCCCGTAATTGCCAGACCTTGTTAAAGAATCAAGGCCAAATTTACGTCTAAGAGTGAAGATACGTTGCATTTCACGCGAAAAGACCGTTAATTTTGCCCATTTAGGCGATTTATCGATCTATTGTATCGTCTGAAATGAAGTGCAATTGGAGGATTATAGGGTTCGTTCAAATAGACCGACTCGGAGAGCAACGAAGACCAATTTTTCACACAGACCAGAGCCCAAGAACACGAAAGGAACTGCGTATATACTGCGTGCATTGAGAGCATCCTTTTTCCAATAAAGAAAAGAAATGTTAACTCCGCGCCGGTCTGTCTAAACTGCCCTTTATGGCTAGCACGTTTATGCGGACACGCTAATGCGACGAACTAATGTTCGTTCAGTCAACCTTTAGTGTCCCGAGTTTGTTACGAGCAGTTCAAGCATACCCGTGCGTATAGCCATCTCACCACTGCTACCCAGCGGTCTTCTTACGTGAAATAGTGCCTAGCAAGTAACAAGAAATGAAAATAATGACTTTTAGTCTGTTGTACAGTTTTTTTTTACGTATGTTTTTGTTGTATCATCTGGCAAATGTACCATGGATTAAAGGTCATTGTATGCAATCCTTGTTTACATACTTAGACGAAATTTACTCTTGACGATAATATAAAGTAGTGATAGGTCTTTCCGCGCCGTGGCGAGACACTATTTAAAAAAAATCAATTTCTCTAAACTCTTCTTACCCAAAAAATGAATAGTGTTTATTCGTCGCGTGTGCGCCCGCGCTGTGAACTCGACTAGTGAACTTTTTTATAATCGTCGTTTTAGAATACTAAATTATTTATACGTTTTATAAAGTTGAATGTAATGTGAAGCTGCGCGAAGGGTGTTAGTCATAGATATATAATAATATCATTACTTGGTACGCTAGATATGCGATTGACAAAGTGTTTTTGAAGCATTGATTATATTATTGCCATTTTGGCGCTGATAACAGCAGTAAGCGTCATGTGAGGCTATGTACTCACTCAGGAGATTGGATTTGTTAGTAAACTAACATTTAGTTTCGAGATATCTTCTAAAAGACATTTATTAATACAACGACCATTTGACACAAAGTTTCAATTTTGATTCCCGGTAATCATACCGGGAATCAAAATTCTAGAATCGTTCCAAAAAATAACAGTCATTTTGTATGGCACGCCAAATCTAGCGTATCGACTATGTAATCAATAGATATTATTATATATGTATGACGTTAGTTAATTGTTGCGACTGACCGCGATCTCTATTTACGTACGTTACGCCCTCGGCCGAACCGATATTTTGATATTGTATTGCCCCCTATGTGTTGCACCGCAGAGATCGATGATCGACTCGTATTTTTGTACTTGGTCGGTGTATTTTATTACGCAGATGATTTCTCTATTTATCGGTCGGCGCTCGCGCCGGAGACCGTGCGACGTTATTTTTTAATATATACATGTTTAATATGGAATTTCGAGATTGCATATATGTAAATATTATAGGATCCTTACTCGTTACGAATGTTTAGAACGTCCAATTTGAAAAAAAATTAAATTTTCATCGATGTCCATCCATTGTGTGCGCAAAAAGACTATGTAATCTGTTCTCTAGTTGATACGTTTGTTGTGTTGTTGGGGCCGCCCTCTTTCGTCCATCTTGTTCTAGTTGTACTGTAGTTCTTCCGCGTTTGTTTCGTTACGTAACGCTGACTCCGGCGGCGCCCGGGGCCGCTCCGCGCTGCGTGCGAAGGATGTGATCCTTCCGAGTGCGGGCTGGCTCCGCGCCGCGGCGCAGCACCGTCCAGCTCCTGTCCAGCGCCGGTCCGTCCCCGCTCCCCGACCGCGCCGGCGACAGATCGCGCGATCGTTCCTAAGTTGCTCAACAAGTTGCTCACGGGACGCGACCGGCGCTCTATTGATAAGTCATAAGACGAAATTTTACAAAAGATTTATTGAAAGTTTACCATGAATTGTTTCGTTTATCGGATGTGATGTTCAGCTTCCGCATCGACGTAGCGTTTCTCTCCGTAGTGTGTCGGGCCTTAGGCCGTTCGACCGTCCCACGTAGCGGGCGCTCGCCCGGTAGCTATTTTTACCGGTTTAGGTGTAGACTAGACGAATACGTTAACCTTCATATTTATATTCTTAGTAGACGACGTGGGAACTCCGTTGCGCCCGGTCGGTAGCTACCAGCTATCGAGTCGGCGCGACTGGTTCCTGCGATGTGGTCGCGAGCTCGGCCAGCGTCGGAGCTCGCGTCGCGAGGACCATAGCCTTGCATTTATTGTTTTTAGATTAATCGATTGGCTAGCTTTTATCTTAGATCATTCTTCGTGTACTTAAAAGTTGAACTTACCATTATATAGATGTAGCGCATAATATTTTTCAAGTATTATTTTTGTTTCGTAGCTTAGCAGCAGACATCCGTTTTCGTATCGTTTGCATCTAGTCACCGTCACTCGCGCCGGGGTCGCCTCGCGAACGCTTCGGGCGGCGACGCCTGCGCGCTGTACGTATCATATGACATAACGCCATGGGTTGTAGAAGCACCTATCATGTATTATCTCTTGCGTCCAATTTTGACTCACAGTATGTACTAGTATTTTTGACGTTGTTATGTTTACCTTATTTATCTAATGTTCTTGACATGGTTTACACTTATTTATTGTTAAGTATTGTTAGTTGACTCGTGCGGGGCGCGCGGCGCCTCGCACACGACGAGCGCTCGATGTCTGCTGCCACTCGCCGGTGGTGGTGTTAATGAGCGATTAACCAAATATTATTTCTTTATATATACTGTTTATATAACTCTGTAGATGGTTTATTTTGCCTAGGCGTAAATAGATATTATTTTATAACCTAGAGAAGCAGAAGAAATAACCTTTTTATTATTTAAATCTGAAAGTATATACAATATGCCTGCTACTTTATTGTATTGCAACATGATTGTGTTCTCGGACTCTATGCATGGTTGTTCCCACTGCTGGGTACTCTTATGATGACGTAACGAGGAGATTGCACAGTTTGCACTTTACATTTTTAGTACATTTTATACATTTTTATTCTTGTAATTTTTATAACAAGATGGCCTCATTCCTTTTTGTTTTAATGCTAGAACGCACTACGATAAACCACAGGCGACTGTATCCCAAGAAATAAGTACTATAAAGCACTATTTTTTTGCCATACCTTGATATAAAAATCTGATACGTTTGGCGTAAAACCACGGTACCCAGATAACTCGACCGCCTGCAAAAACAATCGCAGTACGTTCTAGGACAAATAAAAACAAAGCATCAGATTACATACTGTCTTTGCCTATTTGGATCTCAACGAAAGCTCAAAATCTCAATAGCTCATCAGGTCAAGAAGCGGACAAAAATGCAAAAGAACGCTGGTTCAAATCCTGTTGAATTATCATCGTGCTTACTCCTAACAAGGCCTATTATTCTTGTCTAAGGCCTGTTATCCTGGCTTAAGAACCTTCGCCACGGGTTCAACATGAGTACAAGATTTAGGACAGTGGTAAACCCTAATGACTGTCAACCTCCAACAGGAGATGGCATTAGAAGAAGAGTATTCTTTAAAAAGGAAGAGCTTATGAGAAAAAAGTATCTTGATTATCGTGAGATTCAAATACATTTCACATTTGTGTACAGTACTACCATTTTTATAAGTCGCATCGGCAAAAATTGTCAGCGTTCTGCGCAACTTAAAATCGAATGCTTTTGCTTGACGTTAAGATTTTAAACACAAGAACAACAGTCTCGTGCTATCTCGCTCATAACCTCGCGTATAAAACATGTAGACAACAAACAATAGCAGATGGGCGCGCGCTATGATTGGCTGAGATATTTTTGTACCATTGCTAAACGAGATTTCTGCGCAGGTACATTGGTGTAACTTGTAAATGTGGTAGTACTGTACCTATCGCAATCAGTGTCCGTTGGAAACAGATATTGCCGTGAGTGAGATAGTGGGAACATATCATGCCAGAGGTTTATATTCAAGGCACTCCGTGTTGTCGCAATGACTGATATGAATCAAGTATGAGAATATTAAATGATATATTTAAAAACCTGTTGTTTCATTTCATAGACTAAGCCCTAATTCACACGAGCGTTCTAAAAGCGTTGCGTCAAAACCCGGCGTTGGGCGTATTAACGTTGTACGCGTTAATGAGGCGTTGTCGTGTGAACAGATACTTGATAACGCATTTGTTCTATTTGAATGCTTTTATGACGGACGTTAAAAAAGCTCTCGTATGAATGACGCCTAAGGGCCGGCGCACATATGGCGGAGCGCAGCGCAGAGCATGCGCGCGAAGTTTTCTAATCGCGTGACACATTACGGGAATTTCTACCAGAGAATGCGCGAGCACGCACGGATGCACAATTGATTATGTCAATGAGGAGGACAATCCCGATAATATTTTAACTGCGAAAAATGCTCTGCGCTGGGCTCCGCCATATGTGTGTCGGTCCTTACGGTCTCGTGGCGTATCGTTGCGAGGCACGACGAACCGCTGGCGGAATAATTATTGTTGCACAGTGGAGATTATCCGACGATAGTAGGACGGACTCGTAGCGATACTCTCGCCTGTGGAGATAAGAGCCAACGCCACTGACCTCTACAAGTAAGCTAGACCCGTGGTTGCCGACCTGGGATTAAAAGAATTTCATTTACGCTATTTTGGCTCGGCTGTGCTGGTGTGGCTTGCTTTAAGGTATAGAATGTATAGCAGCACAGTAAAACGGAGCGTATGCTTGACGCGCAGAAGAGCTTAATGTTAAAAGAGACCTTGTTCGAACAAAGAAGAGACGTATTAACGCTAGAGATATTTGGTTAGCTAAAATGATAACTGTCTTGCGTAGAGTTTCAATAAGTAGGTATTTGATCTATCTGTCATGTCGATGAAACTTAGCAACCTAAGTACTTGTTGATGAAAAAAATCTCATGCAGTTTTAACTGTGTTATCGAGAGATAACGGATAGTTTGAATAATCTGACAATAAAGAACGACTTATTGTGCCTGTTCCGTTATCATTTAGAATTCTATGGACCTGTTTGAAGGCAAACGGGCTGCTCAAATGGACGAGATTGCTATCCACTTTGATAGCGACGAAAACCAACACATTGTGATGTGGTAAAATTTACTTTAAACATATCTATGACTTTAAGGCACGGTAGGCCTCAGTTGAGACTTCTATTAAACTGCCGCGAGCCAAAAAGCTTTTTCGACCTCTGCGACTGAACAAGGTTTAAGGTGAACGCACACTTATCCGAGCCGAACGAGTCGAACGAAACGAATTTTAGAATTCTGTATATGAAATCTCATGAAACCTCGCACATTTCCCCGCGTCGAATCGTCCGAATCGGAAAAAGATTTCATATACAGAATTCTAAAATTCGTTTCGTTCGACTCGTCCGGCGCGTTGGGATCGTATAAGTGTGCGTTCACCTTTAGGAGTTAGTGCAATAGTAAATAAAATACAAAAAGAAAATCAATATCTTTATTTAAATGCACATGGATTACACAATACTATACACAAACAAGTATCGATATAAGATCTGCTGACTATAATTTTTATATCACAGTAATCCGAAAACTAATTAATAATTACTTGAAATATTTACATATTAAAAACGAAAACTGAATTACGTCAATACAAACTTACGTATAAGCTTATATTAAGCCGGGTCCAGACGAGTGTAACGCGTGATGCAATCCACCGTGTATTGTAATACGAATTCTACTTGTGGACGCCACTACGAACATATTTTCATGTAACGCTCGCGCCGGCGCTCGGGCGGATCCATCGGCTGTCGGGTTTTTGCGCGAACACAAAGGTTGAAATCTATAGAGCACATTTTTGCTTTGCTCAGGCTTGAGTTTCAGTTAAAACGAGACAGATTTATGGCAGCGGTGTAACGCTGTCTCGTTTTAACACTGTCTTAAGTCTGAGCAAAGTCAAAGTGCGCTCTAAAGATAGCCAAAGGCGCTCGCAGGGCTCGTTTCGGTGCAGTAATAAATTCGCGTACACAATTCGCTTTGAGTTCGTGTGCCGTCCACACTGTTGACGCTATACAAGTAATCTTACATTACACGTTACACTCGTCTGGACCTGGCTTTACATAGAGCGGTCATAAACGGGCAGCTTGAATCAGTCATTACTCGCAGTTTGAAGCGGTCGGCAATGAGTGCTGAGTCAGCCGAGTCATGACTGACCGTTTCAATCTATGACTGTATAGCGATGTACAAGTTCTACAACTTTCGTTTCATTGCCATACACGAAACCGCTCAAGCAGTTGACGAGTGCTCTCGAATTACCCGTATACAAGACGTTACCAGAACGCTAACAAAAACTTAGCGTTATTATTATACTACTTCAACACAATCCAATGAGCCTCGATAGCTCAACGGTTGAGGAGCGGACTGGATTCCGAAAGGTCGGCGGTTCAAACCCCACTATTGTCATACCCACTCCTAGCACAAGCTTTACGCTTAATTGGAGGGGAAAGGGGAGTAGTAGTCATGATTGGCACGACTAATATTCTTATTTAAAAAAAAAAATGCCTATAACCATTTGCCTTATAGTTTTAGTGATTTAGTGTTTTCAAACCCGCATTGTATAGCGTGTCAAACTCGGGTCAACACCCGACCTACGACGTGGCATTTACTTTGAGTGACCTATTAACGGAACGTTCGTTGACCTCTAGTCCTCTAGCGTCAGGCAGATGTTTTATTTTCAATATATTGTTAACTTTTACAAAATACAGGATTTCTTTCGTATTTTTTCACGGCATCTTATCAGTACTAACACCTGTCTTCGTTTTTGCTAGCGTTCTGGTTACACTATGTATATGGCAGCTCTTAAAGCAAGGCGCGCACGGACGGTTCGTCGATCGACTTGTCTATTATCCGCTTGGATTTATAACAAAATTGAACGTTAGATAGCCGTCTACGCGCGCACTTACGTACTCCGTACTCATATAACCGCCCTTACGTGCTGACTGTAACATCAAGTAAGCAAAGAATAAAAAATAACAACATTACTAAGTACATGAATGGCAAGTGGAAAGCATTATTCACAGCAGTACGCGACAACGCAATACTAATATGACACAATGCAAATATAGTGCCTAAAAATTAGCTCTTCATTTTAACTTTCGTATGTCAAGCCTACGATTTAGTCCTTATTTCAAAGGAACCGTACTTTTGACATGATAATTCACCCATAGAGTTAAAATGGCGCGTGAGGAGTCATTTTTGAACAATTAGGTAATCCATACTAATATTATAAATGCGAAAGTGTGTCTGTCTGTCTGCTACGCTTTCACGGCTCAACCGCTGAACCGATTTTAATGAAATTTTGTACAGACTTAGGATACATTTTGGGGAAGGACATAGGCTACTTTTTATCCCGGAAAATCAAACAGTTCCCACGGGATCTTTAAAACCTAAATCCACGCGGACGAAGTCGCGGGCATCCTCTAGTATATAATAAACAGACCCGAATTTTCAATCGTCACATAGTTTTAATATTTTCATAAAGCTAAACTTTTATTATTCCTTAGGTTATATTATACTCTAAAGTAGTTGAAAAATCAGCCCTTATAATACAAAAGTGATATTATTGCATTGACAATTCCTTACTATTAAATGATGTATAAAAGTTAAAAAGTAACAATAAATGCAAATATTTGTCTGTTTGTCAATCATAAACAAAAAGGATAAACAGCCACAAAATTGGACAAAGGATTTAGGTTGAAATTTATAGGGCGCACTTTGACTTTGCTTAGAGTTAAGTTTCAGTTAAAACGAGACAGACTTATGCTAGCGGTATAACGCTGTCTCGTTTTAACAGTGTCTTGAGTCTGAGCAAAGTCAAAGTGCGGTCTATAGATATCAGCCTAAGAGTGTAGCTAACCTACTTAATAAAAAACATACAGCTGAATTGAGAACCTCCTCCTTTCTTTGAAGTCGGTTAAAAAGATGGCTACAGATAAGTATGTAATTATCTACAATATTTATCATTATGTGATGCATACAAAATAAAACCTTAGTCTAATTACGTAATTTTTTTACACTTTGACATGTTACATTAATTTCTAAAAACTAATTAGAGGTGATGTTACGTCCTTCACATTAGTATTATTATAGTGCGTTTCATCGAATAGTACCTATGGCGTTATGTTGGCTCCCCTGTGTGTTGAGTGGTCATTGGCACCATATTGGCATGAGAAAACGCAGATTTTGTTTATCTTCATTTGATTTTCTTTTCATTCATTCAGGAAAATCAAATGAAAATAAACAAAATCTGCGTCTTCTTATGCAAATATGGTGCTAATGACTTGGACAGACAGAGGAGCCAACATAACGCCATAGGTACTATTCGATGAAACGCACTATATCAGCGGCAGCTCAATTGCGGTAGAATGACAGCTACAATGTCTCGATCGCAATTACCTCTGATTACTTGACGCTCGCTCACTATTGGCTACAATGCATTGTTGCAACAAGAACACCATAAAAACCAATAACAACAATTGCGATTGTAATAATGATTGATGCAGGTTTTGCGGAATCGAGCTACGGTTCTATAAACTTGCACGGTTAGCGAATCTCTATGCGTCCAACATTCGTAATCTGTCATTCCCATACAAAATCATCATGTTGACAGCGGTGATAGCATTTCTGCCGCCCTTTAACTGCAAAAAATAAGTTGACTTTTTGGCAATTTTGGCGCAGCAATTTTAAAAATTTATGTTTCTTAAAAGGAATGCTGTGTAGAAACAAACCAAAACAATCTTAAAGCCTTCGTCGTACGTTTACGTTTTTAAAACATTAGTTTTTAATAATTCCAACGTTTTTCGGCGATAACTCAAAAATATTATAAAAAGAAAATGACATGGGGCCTAAATAATAATAATTAAAATCGAGTTGCCATATGTCAAAAACGTACAGAATCAGGGCCCGATCTACGTGAACAGTGTTTTATAAAGTCCCTACTCTTGAACATTCATTTTATTTCAATAACATCCTAAGATATTTATTTGAGCTATGACAATTTTATATTATAGCATAATGACGAGAAGTTACTTAACATCTTTCTTTTGTAAAATTCAAGTACTATAGTTGTGATATTTTTTAGTTACAGAGTTAAAGGCGGTGTTCACGCTAATAGAATGCCACTTTCAAGTGTGATTTGCAATGGTGGCAACATAACGTCAGGGGACAAATAAAGTGAACGGTCTATAGAATACATTTCTAGAGCTTACGTCATCACTTGAGTCAGAAAATCCGTTATCGAATCAGTCTACAAGTGCACTAGGTCTGTGACGTCAGCAGCGGGCGGCACGGTGGAGGGTCGGAAGTACTGACACAGCTGATCGTATAACTTCATACGGTTGCTGCGCTCGTCCCACTCGGTGGAGTCGGGCGCGTCGTCCTCGTCGTTGCCCACGTCCCACGTGTCGGGCGTGGGCGACGACGACTCCTCGAACGGTTCCGTGGGCTCAAATGACGTGTCATCCGCGCCTAATACCTGGGGAAAGTAAAAAAGAAACGTTTGAAAACAGCACCACGACACATCTTTTAAAAAGCGCGCGCACTGCAGATTCTATCTTTTCATTGCCCGCAAACAGCATCTCTCTCTATGTTATTTAGAATAATACATCCTTCTCCCTCGTACATGTACCTATTATAATGCGTATCTGTGCCATTTGCTGCAAACCGCCGACAATGCGAGCACACTGCTTCCTGGATTCAACACAAGCTGTCTCTGTCTGTCTGATGTTACAATCGTATATCCTTCTCTCTTACACATGTACTTACCGCAGCGAGCGCTTGCGCCATGTCTCCAGAGTGCGCCATTTGTCGCAATGCCGCGCGTCGCCGCGCCAACGCTCGCACGCGGCGCGCAGACAGCGCGCGCGCACTGCTCTCCGGTTTCTCGCTGCCCGCAAATAGCACTGTCGCCAACTTCTGGAAATGCTCCACCTGAAAACAATTGTTGGCTAGCTAGTCATTTTTCACAATTTATTCATAATGGAGTTCCCAACATTAGTACCAATTTTAAGCCCTATGTGAATTATTGTAGCCTTGAATGTCTATTTTGCCCGGACTAATTAAGACATATGTTTATAGTAAATAGTTAAATACCAACTAGGTAAGATAGCAGTTCACATTAGCATAGTCAGCAAGAGATTCTTCATCCTTCAACCAAACACAGTACCTGCTGAGGATCGCTATGGTCGGTGACGGCGCGTAGATCATTCCTCAAGTACAGCAACGCGCTGGGCGCCAGTTGCGGCCAGCTCCCTATACCGCGCCTTCTTTAGCGCCGCGCGTGCGGATTCAACTGCGCGTTGAAAGGACGCGCGGTGCAGACGCAATGACCAAAAATCGTCTAATTGGATGATTCCCTTCCGCCTTCCAATTCTATTCCGTTTATTTACATTTAGAGCAAGAGAACCATAGATTTAACCAAACAACATACTTGCTGGGGATCACTATGGTCGGTGACAGCGCGTAGATCATTCCTCAAGTACTGCAACGCACTAGGCGCTAGTTGCGGCGACGCGGCCAGCTCCCTATACCGCGCCTCCCTTAGCGCCGCGCGCGCGGAGTCAACCACCCGCTGTACGGACGCGCGGCGCAACCTCAGCGACCAGAAATCATCCAGCCGCAGCCGGGGGTTGGCTGCTGTGCCGGGATTACCCCCGAATAGATAGTGGATCTGTTAAACCGTAGGAAAATCTGGTATTCCACAGAGCAGTTATAAATTAGAAATATTTTCTTAAGAACTTTCCAACCAAACTCCTACAAAAAAAAGTAAGTTTGAGCAATATGTATTCTATGGTTTTGCCGGCTTATAAACATGCCAAATATTTACAGTCAAAAGTGTACAAACCTACTTAAAATAATTTATTTGACGTTGACTTTGAAAACATGGCACTGCTTCTAGACCTTAAGAATATCTGACCTTTCTGACGGGATCATAGACGAGTTGGTGCGCGAAGCGCGGACGCGGCTCGCTGGGCGTAATGCAGTCGTTTCTGTACACACACGTCCACGTCATGCGCCGCAGAGAGAACACCCATAATGTGTTGTACACCCGCTTGTCCTTCTCTTTGCTCATTCCCTGGTAAAATACGCCATTTATTTAAAAAAACTAGCCACTATCCGCGAATTCGTCAGTAGGTTTTGGGAAATTCTGCGGAAACTCTTTGATTCTCTGTAGAAAAAAGGATCTTATACCTCATGGTGCAAACCGTATTTGTATCAGATACCACCAAAATTGGTTAAGCGATTCAGCCATGAAAATGTAACAGACACACACACTTTCACAGTTTATAATATTAATATGGATAGTGGCAACTAAGATTTATGCTTACTTTGATAGTGTGAAATACATAATTTAATAGTATCCAACAAAGGTACAGAACTCGATATGCTCATTCTATCTTATTCTATGTCATAATGCCATCCTTTTCACAATGCTGGGAGCATTATAAAATCGTGACAACAGAATTGGCTCCGTGGACTTTATGCAGACGTTTCTGTACACGCACGTCCAGTCACCCATGTCATGCACTCTTGAGAGGAGATCCATAATATATCGTACACTGTCTTGCTCCTTTTCTCTTTGGTAAATCCCGCAGCTGCTCTTACCGACAGAACATGTATCTCGTCCGTGTCCGGGTCGAGCGTGGCGCGCTGCGTGAAGCCCTGTGGTGGCGGTGCGCGCGGGGGCGCCGCACACAGCGCGCGCGCGCCGCCGCCGCCTCGCTCGCAGTCCCACCACCACAGGTCCACCAGCTGCTCCTTGTTGCGCTGCCCCGCAAACATATACAGGCGACGCTGCACCTGCTCACAGACCAGAGATTAGGGCAGAGTGGACTAAAGTGAGGAAGCTCTCGGTTTGATTCTAAATCTGTCGAATATTAGGCTAGGGGCACAGTTCACGCCAGTTAAGAAACTTCTAACAAAACGTCGAGGCTTGGACGTGACTAGCAGGCGTCAAATGCCAGTACAACCCTAAGGTAGCCCTATTTTTCTGTATTTTACGTCACCATTAGCCTTTTATTTGACATATCGTCGATTCAAGATCAAGCTGAGAGTTCCCTCACTCTAGTTCACTCTGCTAAGGGTGAAGAGACCTAGTTGTTTCATAACCTATCTGGCGACAAATGGAGGTAACATTTTCCAAATTTAATACCATCAAGTCAAGAGTTAATAGGCATCTTCTAGGCAAGCCCGCTCCATAATCACTTGCCACCAGGTCTGATTGCAGACTAGGTCTATGAATTTAAAAAAAAAAGTATATTGTTGATGCGTACCGGGTGGAACAGCATAGAGTGCGAGACCCGCGGCTGCGGCGCCGGCAGCTCGTGCTTGTCCGGCAGCAACAGTTGCCACGTGTTGCGCGCGATGTAGTACGCGTACAGGCCCGAGTACTGCGGGCTGGCCAGCTCCTCCCTGCAACGACACTACGAGCTGATCTAGTGGCAACTGCCTCGTTGGTCTAACTCTAGTGGTTAGCATGTTCGACTGCAGGTGACGAGGTCCTGGGTTCGATACCCGGGGCGGGCTAAAGATAATAGTTGGATTTTTCTCTTGAGAAAGTCTCTGTACCTACTAGCCCGGAGTTAGGAAGTTGCCTCGGAGAGCACGTAAAGTGGTCGGTCCTGCGCCTGACCTCTCAAGAGTGAATAGGCATCTTCTAGATTTTTTTTTAATTTATTTAATCAAAATGATTTAACATAGGATATATAATATATATATAAGCGCGATCCAGCTTAAGCTGCGTCATCACTTGCCAGCAGGTCTGATTGCAGCCTAGCTTAAAAAAAGGTAGACTTTGAGCTTCGCGACCGCGATGAGCGACACTTAGGCACTGCTTTGTACAAAAATGTACAGAGAGAATTCGATGTGACCGATGTAGAAATCAGCGCCGTGTCAAAGCATGCTAGCGACCACTAACTCACGTGTTAGCGGGCAGCACCCTGCCTCCAAACACGTATATCGTCTGTGTGTCGGGGTCGAGGCACATCTGATGGTCGAACACGAGGCGCGGGCCGCCCGCCGCCGCCGTGTCGCCGCACACTAGCGACCACGCGCCAGAGCTCACGTCATACATGTATAGGTCACTCTGGAAAAAAATTATATGATAACTTGACATAGCAAGGCAGCAAGGGTCGCCTTTTGACAGCTACAGTCTTACAGTGCCAATTACCGCTAATTGGGATGATGACTTCTTACGAGCTATTAAATAGAGCATTAGTATAGCATAGTTTTAAGTCTAGTAACCATTTTAAATTATTTATCGATTTAACTAAAAAAGTACGTCAAACGTTTATGACGTCACTGTGTATTTCATACAGGCTCCATCGACGTCCAAAAATGTTTCACGATTTTTTTTTTAAGTTAATTGGTGTTGTTCCGACTGAATAATAAAATTAGTTAAAATAGTTTTTTAATTAATTTTACGACAATTTATTGTGCGATCACATCTGTAAAAAGTATTATTTTTTTAATAAAAAACAATGTTAATCACATTCATATTGCTGGGCACCCGTTGCGCGTTGTCCAAGTATCTTCCCAAAGTGTAAAGTCTCTCGTGAACCGGATCGAACACCATCTTGTGGCACGAGCGAGGCGTGGGGCCGCCGACCATGCCACTGTGTCGACACAGCAGCGTCCATCTTTCTGTCGTCGTGTTGAAACTCCACAGGTCGTCCAGGTCTTCGCTGCCATTCCAGCCGCCGAAGAGGTAGAGCGTACCTGTTAAAAACGAGTTTTAAAATAATTTGAAATTTGTGAAAAGTGGCATTAACCCTACAATAGCGACCGGTAATTCAAAAAATTATGAATATCCATACTCGGCGATGCTGAGTTTGCGACCCATTGTATATCGTTAGCTTTTAGTTTAGATATAACTAATATATAAGATATAACTCACTGTATATATAACTAGCAATAATGAAACCATAAAGATTTTTGACGTGACAACGTCTTATAATTCGATAGAGCCGGCTGTACGCACGAAAAAACATGACTCATGCGGCGTTACCTCGCTCTGAGGCGTTCCATGTAAGGCTTGAAGTGCAAGCGAGAGCGCGGAACGAGCGACAAAGAAGCACAATCGGCCTTTGTTGTCACGTTCAACTATCGTCAGTAAACTGACTTTACAGACAACCAATTTTTTTTTTCTTTCTTTTTTAAAAATGAATATTAGCCATGTCTATCATGCGCAATATACCTATTTCCCCTCCAAATAAGCGAAATGATTGTGTAAGGTTTAGGTAGGACAACAGCGCCACGGGTGGGATTTGAACCGTCGACCTTTCGAATTTCAGTTTGAAGTTTAACTGATGAGCTATTGAGGCTCTAGATTTGGGAACATACTGCACTATTATCCCAAGAAAATCTATTGTGTGATTCCATTCCATCAATCCTGCGTCCACTGCTGGACATAGGCCTCTCCAAGAGCGCGCCATTAAACCCGCTCCCCGCCACCTTCTTATGGTCATCAGTCCAGCGAGCTGGAGATCGTCCCACACTCGCTTACTGGTACGCGGTCTCTACTCCAGAATACGTCTGCCCCATCGACCGTCGGTTCTGCGACAGATATGACCTGCCCATTGCCACTTCAGCTTGCTAATCCTTTGAGCTATAACGGTCGATTTTGTTCTTCTGCGAATTTCATCGTTCCGGATTTTATCCCTGAGAGTGATAGATACCCAACATAGCTCGCTCCATAGCGTGCTGAGCGACTTCTAGTTTGTGGACGAGGCCAAATGTCAATGTCCACGTTTCCGCTCCATACTTCATCACAGGTAGGACACACTCATTGAAGACCTTAGATTAATGGAAATGAATGGAGTGAATACCTGAGGTGGGGTCGACGACTAGCTGGTGTCCGCCGCGCGGGCCCGGCCGGCTGCCGCAGTTGCTGCACGACGTATAGCAAGACTCCGGCGCCTCCGCCCCGTTCACGCCCACCTCCTGTACACAAACCCTGCATTACATGGTTCTCCTCACCCTAAGGTTGCCTGGAAGAGATCGCTATTTTAGCGATAAGGCCGCCTCTTGTACATAAATCTTTATTGTTATTTATATATTACTGTCTTGTTGGTGTACAATAAAGAATATTTTACTTTTACTTTACTTTACATGACCTGACAAGGTAGAGTCAAATATAATAACATAAAAATAACTAAACACATTGACTTAAATTAGTTACAACAACAAAACACTACCGTGCACCTATTTCCCGAACTAGTAAAAACTGTGTCTCGGAAAACAGGGCATCCAGCTCTGTAGTTAATGGTTTGGAAGTGGTAAAGAATTTGGAAAAAAAAATTTTTAGGGTACCTCCTAAACGTTTAGTGGGATTGACGGTTTTTCGATTCAGGGACCTGTGTGCGAAATAGTACGCTTAAGAGCTTCTTCATGCAGGCTGCGTAAGCGTTGCGTAAGCGTTGCGTAAGCGTAAACGTAGCGCGTACCATTGCATTGTAATGTATGGAACTGTATGAAACATGGCATACCGCTTGCGTGGTGTGAACGTTTACGTAGAAGTAATGCGTGCAGTTACGTCTATAGGTTACCTTGCTCCTAACCTAACCGTGCGAACCTATGCGTGCTGCATACGCAATTGGTGTTAAAAGTGCTCATTTTTGTTAGAGTCAAGTGAATCTTCATCATTTGGTTAATAATACAAAAACTAACTGGTAAGTCAAGTCTCGGGTCTCTGTCCGCACAGGACAGGTCAGCGGGATGTGACCTTCGGCTGGGCGGGATGGGCGTGGCCTCGTCACAACACAGGCGCTCCTCTACTTCGGCAGAGCAGCCGCAAAGCTGCTGCCATTCCGGCGTGTAGGGCTGCCATGACATGTACCAGTCCAGTTCGCCATCTATAGTTAAATAGGTATTTTAGCTTAATATTCTGAGCACAACTAAATTTTAGAACATTCACATCCTCTTCTTACTAAGCTAATATGAAAAGGACAAGGTTTGACAGTTTTAAATTTAATTTTGAGCTGTCAAACCTTATGACCTCTAGCTGCAAGTCGCAAGACTATTGTTTAAAGTAGTGTGCGCTAAAATTTAGAGTCTAAAAATGTAAAATTCAAGTTCCGTCCTTTTTTAGCCATATTAGAAAGAAAAGGATGCAGGTATACTCTAAATTTTATGTAGAGAAAAACATTACTATCAAGGGCAGTGGCGCCGATTCTGTTGTCTTTCTCTAGAGTATCTATAAAAGAACCAGCAAAGTGCGAGTCAAACTCGCGCACCAAGGATTCCACACTCAGGATTTTTCTGACATTTTGCACAATAAATCACAAATTATTATGCATCGGCGGGAAGTATCCTATAGGTTTTCTTGACAGACACGACAGATGGACAGACAGACAGACGGACAGGCAGACAGACAGAGAGAAAAGTGATCCTATAAGGATTCCGTTTTTCCTTTTGAGGTACCTGACCCTAAAAAAAGCTAGAAGCTAGAGCTGTAAATAAAATGACCCTTAGCAGCCTCGTCAAATATCTGCTCAGCGCGCTCGTAGTCCCCGTGCTCCACCAGCGCGTTCCACAGCCGCGCCTGCGCCGCGCCCTCGAGCCGCACGCCGCTCTCCCGCGACAGCGCCTCGAACGCGTCCTTGTAGCGCCGACGACGCAAATGCTTCAGCAGTATCCGAACCGCTTCTTCTTCTTTGCGCTAAAATAAAATTAATACTATAACGAGGTATATACACGCCTCAATAACTTAACAGGTTGAGGAGCCGACTGAATTCTAAAAGGTCGGCGGTTCAAACCCCACCCGTTGCACTACTGTCGTACCTACTTCTAATACAGCTTTGCGCTTAGTTGGAGGGGAAAGGGGAATATTAGTCATGATTAACATGGCTAATATTCTTTTTTTTTAAATTCAATTCAATTCAATTCAAAATATTTTTATTCAATTAGACTTTTACAAGTACTTCTGAATCAAGAATTTTGAATTGAATAATGTTTATTTTAGGGGATAATCTCTGGAACTACTAAACCGATTTTGAAAGTTCTTCCACCAGTAGAAAGCTACATTATTCCTGAGTAACATAGGCTATAATAAACTTTATTTTCAAAAAATTAGAGATCCCTATATGACAATTGTAATAAGCTACCCCGTGCGAAGTCAGGGCGGGTCGCTAGTTGAAATATAAAAGCAAGTGGAACCAATAATAAATTATAATATTATTCTCATTGTTATCTTAACAACTTAGATGTATAAAATATAACTACTCTCAAGTTTACTGACTGTCCAACTGATAAATAATCAATTTGTTTGCGTGTGGATGAGCTTCTCATTGCGTTAATTGATTTTGATGAAAGCTACAGGGATAGCTTGCATCCCAGAGAATCACAAAGGCTAATTTTGGTCCCGAAAAATCATAGAGTTGCCACAGGATAAAAAAATTTGACCACATGGCAAATTTTTGGCATCATCTCCTTGATACAGAAGCAGTTTGCATCCTGGAGGATATACAGACAGATTACTTTTATCCCAGAAAACGAAAGGTTCCCACAGGATTTTTAAAAACCTAAATCCACACAGAGAAAGCCATAGACATTATCTATTACATAAATAAAAATTGAAATATAAAAACAAGTGGAATCAATAAACCCATAAATTATAATATTCATTGCTATCTCAACAGTAGCTTTAGGAATATAAATACATCGTAAGTTTATTGACTGTCCTACTGATAAAGAATTGAGTTTGTGTGTGGATGAGTAGTCAGATAGACAAAAACCCTCAATATCAATCCACATTAATATTATAAATGCGAAAGTGTATCTGTCTTCTGCCTTTTTCTTTTTTTTTTATTATATAGACTAGTGCTTGGCTGCAATCAGACCTGCTAGCAAGTGATGATGCAGCCTAAGATGGAGCGCGCTTGCCTAGAAGTTGCTTATTCACTCTTGACTTGAAGGTACCCATTCCCATATTATAGGTGGAAGGGAAAACTGTCTATTACCTTTTCATGATCATTACCAATTTTGAAGAATCTTGGCACCTAGATAGCTTACTTTTACTCTAGAAAATCTAAAAGTTTTAATGATTTAAATTACAAAACTTAAATCCACACAGATTAAATCAAATATGAATATATTTTTCCAATGAAAGACTAATTTTTTCATTTGAAAAACATGTTACTTCGTCTGTGATGGCGTTTGCTGGCGCGCGTGCTGTGCTTGTTTGGAGTGTTTTTTTTTTGTTAAGAGTGGCTGGTTTTTGTGTTAGTTGGTGTTTTTTGGTGGTGGAACTGACTGGGAAGCGCTCTAAAGGGGCGCCGCGCGTATGTCGGCGGGCACCGGCGCAGACGGAGTCCATACTTGTGTAAATTCAATAACTTGAAAATATCACAAACTTGACATTGGCTAATCAGAGTAAAGCCAGATTTAAAGAAAAAAAAAAACATGTTTTTTTCCAATAATACCCATCACTAAATATTGGTAAAAAATTTGCTCATTAGATACTTACCAAATTAATGGTATCCATGGCAGAATTGATCAAATCCTCATGGTTTTTCCCTTGCAGTTCTACATACCATATGGTGTAATTATATGCAGGGCCCCATGATTGGAGAGGCACAATTTTTATATATTTAACAGGCAAGTATAGTCCATCTGACGTCCTGTGCCTAAGTTTGAAAGTTTCTGCTACATAATCCATTTTCAAGCCACTGAAAAATAGTAAAAGGTGAATCATGGGACCAGTTTCCATCTGGGAAATTGTTGCTTCTAATGATTTTAGAGTTGGTTAATGTTTGTATAGTGAGATATTATTATAATGTGAATGACGAGATAAATAATGAGTCTCATCTGCATGCAAATTCTGGGTTGGAATATTGATAATTCAAAATCATTGTTGTATGTACCCGTTATATACATAATATATCATTGCTTAAGTTCTAGTACCGTACCCTAAATTCTGTTTTTGAACGGTAATTGGTCATTTCAGCTAATCAAAAACTAGAAAACATCCTGTAGAAACTCTTAAAGGCATGAAAATAACAGTATTCATCAGACAATCCAAAAAATTCAAATTATGCGGTTTTAGGATCCTGTACCCGAAGGGTGCAAATGGGGCTCCATTACTAAGCCTCCGCTATCTGTCCATCTGCCTGTCTGTCAGCGGGTTGTATCTCATGAACCATAATAGGTAGAGAATTGAAATTTTCATATAATGTGTATTTCTATTGCTGCTATAAGAACAATTATCAGGAATTTCAAAATGGCCACCATACAAATTTAAAAAAAATTAAGGTACATAGTGTTATATCTTGGATGACGGTACAGAACCCTTCATGTGCATGTCTGAATCACACTATGATAGTGTTTTACCTAAATTTGTATATTTTTATTACTAATGGCTTCAGCATAAGTGTGGATAATAAGAACTTACGCAGTTAATAACAATGACAAATTATTCTCATCTGTGCCACCAAATATTTGAAACTTTTTTAGATCACTAACATGTCCTTTGATATACTTTCCAAACATTATGCTCTCTACAATTGCTGGCGCTTCTAGTTTCAGCATTATGAACTGTGATGGAGTAGTACTATCTGTAAACCATCTTGACATCTGGTCAGGTGGGTCATTCACCATTATATTTCTGAAAAAGAACATACACTACACATGACTACAGCGATGTTGTTGTACATCGCCGCCGTAGTTATCTGAAACTTAAGTAGCATATTGTAGGGTTTTAATTTAGGACCCCACCAAGAATGGATTTTTAGAATTCTACCTGAGCAAAGTCTGGACATGATAGGTAGTTTGTAGTCAAGATGTTTACACTATAAATTGTGGAGCCGCGTCGCTTCAGTGTGATATGTTTTATGCACTATGTGGTATGGGGCATTTCACGTCAAGCGGACAACCAAAAAAAAGTGAGGTCGTGAATTTTGTTTATACTCTGGTCAGTTATACTTCTAGTAGACATGGATATATACACACAATGTTTTTTTCGTATGATGCTTTATTGCTGAGTTATGAGCTTTTAAAAATTTACTAAGAATGAAGTCCGTTATTTTTGGATGCTTATTATTTGTAACAATTCATTTGTAAACAAAACTAAAAAGCATTGTTTATTATAGTTAAAAAGTTGAAATTTTTATTTTTTTTATCGAATTCTAAATTTAAATTTTTTAACGTATAGTAAACCGGCAGTGAACATTTCAAATCGATATTTGAGTAACTTGGCCAAAATAAAAATAATTTTTTTTTTACCGTGAATTAAAGCTTACATGTACTTATTCTTCACCAAAAAAAATTGTAACGTGATGTCTAATAGTTTAGGACTTAGTAGCCCAGTAATTTGGTCGTCAAAAAGGGGCTTATCTGGAAAGTTTTCAGAAAGTTATGCAAATTGGTGGTTTTATAGATTTCGATGTGCTCTTTCCGAATTTTTATTTTGCCACCTCGTACCTTTGCCGCTCGCGCCGCCATCTTGGAAAAATGGCGTCCAAAAACAGTTTTTTCACGATAACTTCTTTCCCATTCATTTTACGACACAAATTGCTATGTAACAATTAAACTAGAGACAATTTCCTACAATTTGAGTAGTCACTTTTTTTTGTAGACTCAATAGTTTCAGTGTACGAGCGCCACAAAGCCCACTCCAACACTCGTTTTGGCTAAATAACTCATTTCCACACCACCATGTGGTAGAGTGAGTGGCGTGATTTTTTTTACGGTATCTCCAGGAGACGGTAGTCACCTTCAATTTAAGACATCACTTCGTTCAGAGAATACTAACATTCTTCAGAATTCCGCTCGAGATAAGAGTAAATATACTGCATCGCAGTTTCGATCTCATGTGAATATGGACCTTTTTTTGGGTTTCGAACCCAAAGGATGCCAACGGGACCTTATTACTAAGTCTTCGCTGTTATCCGTCCGTTTGTCTGTCAGCGGGCTGTATCTCGTGAACCGTAATAGATAGAGAGTTGAAATTTTCACAAAATGTGTATTTCTATTGCCGTTATAACAACAAATAATAAAAATTTCAAAATGGCTGACATGAAAAAAAACAAAAAAGTAATGTTATTTCTTGTTTGATGGTACGGAACTCTTCGTGTGCGAGTTGGGCTTGCACTTGACCCATTTTTTTATTTTTTTAGTTTGTAGTGCGAGGTAAAATTTTTAATGCACGAATTGCGATATTGTGTATTGACTGCGACCACATTATAAACATGCTCGAGATGCCGAAAAATCGGTCCAGTGCGAGTCCAACTCACATAGGAAGGGTTCCGTACCATAATACAAGAAATAATGCTCTTTTTTATTTTTTTTTCATGACGGCCATTTTGAAATTTTTATTATTTGTTATTATAACGGCAATAAAAATACACATTCTGTGAAAATTTCAACTTTCTACCTATTACGGTTCATGAGATACAGCACGCTGACAGACAGACGGACAGATGGATAGGCAAACGGATGACAGCGGAGGCTTAGTAATAAGGTCCCATGGGCATCTTTTGGGTTTAAAACCCAAAATAAAGGCTCACATGCACGTGAGATCGAAACTGCGATGCAGTATATTTACTCTTATCTCGAGCAGAATTCTGAAGAATGTTAGTATTCTCTGGTTGAACTGATAGCTTAAATTGAAGGTGACTACCGGCTCCTGGAGATACCATAAAAAAAAATCACGTCACTCACTCTACCACATGGTGGGGTGGAAATGAGTTATTTAGCCAAAACGAGTGTTGGAGTGGGCTTTGTGGTGCTCGTACGCTGAAACTATTGAGTCTACAAAAAAAGGTGACTACACAAATTATAGGAAATTGTCTCTAGTTTAATTGTTACATAGCCATTTTTATCGTAAAATGAGTGGGAAAGAAGTTATCGTGAAAAAACTGTTTTTGGGCGCCATTTTTTCAAGATGGCGGCGCGAGCGGCAAAGGTACGAGGTGGCAAAATAAAAATTCGGAAAGAGCACATCGAAATCTATAAAACCACCAATTTGCATAACTTTCTGAAAACTTTCCAGATAAGCCCCTTTTTGACGACCAAATTACTGGGCTACTAAGTCCTAAACTATTAGACATCACGTTACAATTTTTTTTGGTGAAGAATAAGTACATGTAAGCTTTAATTCACGGTAAAAAAAAATTATTTTTATTTTGGCCAAGTTACTCAAATATCGATTTGAAATGTTCACTTCCGGTTTACTATACGTTAAAAAATTTAAATTTAGAATTCGATAAAAAAAATAAAAATTTCAACTTTTTAACTATAATAAACAATGCTTTTTAGTTTTATTTACAAATGAATTGTTACAAATAATAAGCATCCAAAAATAACGGACTTCATTCGTAGTAAATTTTTAAAAGCTCATAACTCAGCAATAAAGCATCATACGAAAAAAACATTGTGTGTATATATCCACGTCTACTAGAAGTATAACTGACCAGAGTATAAACAAAATTCACGACCTCACTTTTTTTTGGTTGTCCGCTTGACGTGAAATGCCCCGTATTACAAATCATTCACTTGTTTTCTGTAAATACATATATACATACCTATGTATATATCCCTCACAGTTCTCATAACTATATAAATATACGTTATTTCTTTACTATGATTGGAAATATAATCACATACTAATAGTTAATTAGGTAAAGACAACAGCGATGTTAACTAGTTATTGGGAATAGGTACAACTTAGATCGAAACTTTTCTCAGCAGTATTTAATAAAATCATATGAGTATGATGAGTATTAACAAGAATGTAAGATTCGTTACACAAGGTTAGGTGGAAGTCGCCGATTTAATACCATAATATCTTCATTTGCTTCCATCGGCGACTTCTACTAACCGGAATTTTTCTTAGATAGCCGATAGAATTATTTATTTACGTATTTTACGTAACATGAAACTTACTCAGGTAAATAATTGGCAGAATAACTTGAATATTTATGAATGGTATACTTGAGGACAACTGTCTCGTATTTATTATCCATTTTTGTAACTAGAAATAGATCAGTTTTATATATTTTAACGTCACAAATTCCAAATTTTTAGTCCGTTTTCATAAAATTAAAAAAAGAAAACTATTTTAGTATTTAGCGACATTTGTGTTTGCAATCTGTCAACTGTCAGTGTCAACTGTCAATTTGACACTCACTGACAGACACTGTTGCCCGTAGACGGAATCTCTGCCTACGCTTTTGCCACAGTTAATACAAAAATGTTATTATACATAGAAATTAGAAATTGAAATTATCGGTTTTTTAAATTTTTTTTGTTCTCTCGCTTTCTTGTCAGTCTTTTGGTTTATATATCTCCGGAATAAACCGTAATTGATTTTAAACTTGTCAATGAGAATATTTTGATGATTGAGTCCCTTGAAATTTCAAGTATAGATTCGAACTGGTGGCAATGTAATATTAACTCGCATCATAAGTTCCTAGTAAAAAAAAATTTAATTGTCAAAAGTAAGAGCTACATGGCCGCAAAATATGGTGCTCCAGTCTTTTCTACAGAACCTCCAATGACTGCAATGCTTCCAGCTTCTCCCTTTGCTTCTTTTATCTCTTTGCTTAATTTATTCAGCAAATTTTCATCAAAATTATCCTTAGCAATGCGAAAGCATTCATTACCTATTAAACCATGCCCAAAAAATGTAAACTTATTACAAAAAAAACCTGGCCAAGTGCGAGTCAGACTCGCGCACTGAGGGTTCCGTACTCGGGTATTTTTTCCAACATTTTGCACGATAAATCAAAAACTATTATGCTTAAAAATAAATAAAAATCTGTTTTAGAATGTACAGGTAAAGCCCTTTCATATGATACCCCACTTAGTATAGTTATCTTACTTTGAAAATTGAAACATATTTTTTTTTTTTAAATGATGTGACCACAAATTCAGTTTTCAGATTTATTCCTGTACTTGTGTTATAAGAGCTACCTACCTGCCAAATTTCATGATTCTAGGTCAACGGGAAGTACCCTATAGGTTTCTTGACAGACACGAAGTACAGACAGACAGACAGATAGACAGACAGACAACAAAGTGATCCTATAAGGGTTCCGTTTTTCCTTTTGAGGTATGGAACCCTAAAAATGCCGTAAAACATCTTCATTTCTTTTACTTCTCAACAATGATTATGCCTTGGTTAAGCTCTTCGTTGGTTCTAATTGTATATTATCTACTGTAACTTGAATGCAGACTGCAGTCGACAGTAAACTGTAATCTGTGTGGTTAGTACATTGACTTATTAGGTTAGTATGAGATTTTGCAACTCACTGATGTTACAGTAAAATGAACCTTAAGGACCTTATTTTAAAGCTCAAGTTCACCTATATAACCAACGCTCCAAGTAGTGGTACTGAATTTTTGATATTATATTTGATAAACAAGTAAACAACAATTCACCTTTTTTCAAATTATTAAGATAAGAACATTTTTTTTAATGTTTGACCATGAAAGGAGAAAAGCAATTAATTAATGCAAAAAAAAAAAAAAAATTATTAGGAAAATAAATCATCAAATGCTGAATGTATTTCATTTAACATGTCTGAAGCAATCATGCTTCTCCCATGTTCATGAAAAGCCTTCGAATTACTAGTTCTCGTAATCTTAGCTGCTGCGTACGCCGCCACACTTTGTGCCAGTTGTGAAGATTTGTCGCCTTTGCATAAATTGGCCTTCAGTCCCCAATGAAAAAAAGTCCCCATGGCACCTGCCAAAATATCTCCTTGATAACCAGTACGTTTACCAGAACCTCCTCCTTGGAGAGACCAGTCAAATGCGCCAGTGCTTGAAAAATACATGTCCTTTTCACCCTTTTGCAAAACAGTAACATAACTGCCCCAATATTTATACCAAGGTTCCTGACTTTCCGGAACAGACTGCTTCAACCAGTTTACTTCCACTGCATTAGGTGTTAGAATTGCACCAGGTCTTGGATAATCTTTCAGTATTGCTACATTTTTAGAGAGCGCATACAGCCCATATGCATCAATGACTAGGGGTTTGTGATTTTCCTTACAAAATTTTATCATTTCGTAGGCCAGGCTCAATGCTTCTGGTGATTTGCCTAAGCCTGGTCCAATAACAACGACATCTAAATAAAGTGGGGTACTATTCATGAATGTATATGGAACCACAACAAGCTCTGGGCTGTAAGATTTAATGATGGATGCTTCATTTTCTGTTGTGATCACAGTAGCAAAGTCTGCCCCAACCTGAGAAAAAATTACAGCTATCAGTTAAAGCTTACAATTATCTAATATACCCTAGCCACGGAAAGAAATTAGTATAGTCTGTTACGTCTTCCCACACAAATGATAGAGGCAAAAATCTCAATGGGCGCTAACCATTTTGAACAACCAACCGAAACTACTAAACGAAAATATGTTTTCTAATTGAATTTCGAATGTTTTTTGAAAACATGTTTGTGATTGGTTAGTGACTTAAAATGGTTAACGCTCACTGAGATTTATGCCTTATATCTTTTGTATGGGATTACGTGATAGAGAAAGCGCTAAACTAACTTCTTTTAGCGGATATAGGGTTATAGGTATACTTACGTATTTAAAAATCTTAAAGAACAATCGCATCAATCTGCAATTTTAATCAGCGTGCACGATTTGATAGCAGACGTCAATCCAGTGAATCAGTGATTCGGATAGTATGAAAAAGGCGTTTTTTTTTAAATGAAAACTTCATTAGGCGCGTAGGATTTTGGAATAGATAAAAACTTCAAAGTCGATTCGCTGACTGATATTCTTTTTCATTAGATAAATTATCTTTCTAATACCTACCTAATTTTATTTTTTTATCGTTATAAAATAATTAGGTACCTACCTTTAAAGCTGATGTAGCCGCAAAAAATGGTGGTCCAGGATGTGCTACAGAACCTCCAATGACTGCAATGCCTCCAGCTTCTCCCTTCCTTGTTCCATCTAACTTAGGAACTATCTCTTTGCTTAGTTTATTTAGCAAACTTTCATCTAAACTACCCGTATCGTTTATATCTCTGCCAGTATCAATGCGAAGGCATTCATCAATTATCAAAAGATCAATGTCCAAAACCTGCGAGCTTATTATTAAAAAAATACTGTTCAATAACTTCATTTTTTTTTACTTCTCAGCAATATTGAGATAATGAATAATTATTATTGGTGATTCTAAATAGCATAACTAGTGTAACTCAGAATAAGTAAACTGCACTGTAACTTTAAACTTCGAATGCCGACTGGAGAGTGCCAAGAGCTATATATAGTTTGCGCGTAAACTCTGTGAATGCAATATATCTAGTGTCCATGTCTCCAAAATACCACTGTGCCAAATTACATGTCTTTCAAGTGTCGGCTTGTAGTCATGGATGTAGTAAATAATACTTAATTCTCGCACGAGTCAAAAGTGTTGTATACCAAACGCGATTTACGCGCGTTTTTTTATGGTTCCGTACCTCAAAGGAAAAAGGAACTTTACAGGATCACTTTGTTGTCTGTCTGTCCATCTATCTGCCGTGGCTGTCAAGAAAACCTATAGAGTACTTCTCGTTGACCTAGATTCATGAAATTTGGCAAAATGGAATCCGTGAATTTATGGTTACATCACAAAAAAAAATTAAATAATATGTTCATGAACAAATAATTAGTATTTTCAATTTTCAAAGTAAGATATAACTAGGTATACCAAGTGGGGTATCATATGAAAGAGCTTTACACATACATTCTAAAACAGATTCTTTTATTTCAGTTTTTGACTTATCGTGCAAAATGTCGAAAAAAATTCCGTTCCCCATCCTTATCTCCGAAGTTCTGTAGTACGGAACTCTTGGTGCGTGAGTCTGACACACACTTGGCCAGCTATTTTATATAAAATGTTATACGACTTGCAAAGCACGCAAATTTTATTTTACGCTGAAACCCAATGATATCAAAATCCGTGAAAGGCATTTGAAATAGCACATCCACAAGCAGCGCTCCAAGCGGAAACATTCTGGGGTCATTCTACCGAAACGCAATATTTGTGTTCGCTTAAAATATATCGTAGCTCCGTAAATTTGAACTAATTTTAAAACCTAATTATTACATTTCATGACCTTCTTCAACATATTAAATAACTATTTTTATAATTAAATTAAATATTAAATTTTACTTTATTTCAGTGGTACAGTACGTGATTACTCACGTCCTGTAGAATGTTCGCGACATAGGATATAATATTGACGTGTCTCTAAAACTTATTTAGAAAGATTTTACATGTATGGCAAATTGATTATTGTGTAAAGTATATGACAAAGAAAGCACCACTAAAAATAATAAAAAATCTCACTTATTATTTTAAAAGTTATTTATCATTCTACAATGTTCGTGAAAAATAATCACACCTGTAGAAAAAAAATTGCCGAAATGCTAAAATTTTTATTTTTCAAGTTGGAACATTTGTATATAGCTCTAGCAACTCTATGATTTGCCTTGTTATGACTAGTGTAGGCCATATTTCTGCAAGTGATAGCATTTCAGAGAATCATTAAGTTGTATAGGCGTTCTACACCAGCGTCAAAGTTGAAGTCTCATTTCTGTACTCAATAAAAAAAAGTAAGTAAACAATTTAAAAATATGATTTGCTTAGGGCCTTAGTAATAAGTTGATTAATTAATATAATCGAGTGAATCTTGTTTTCATAACTTAAAATTTTGCACCGAGAACATATTTTTAAGTTAAAACGCCACTTCTGTTGATATAGCTTTCTCCAGAAGTGAGATATTTCTACAGAAATGATAATTTACTTATTATTCTAATATATTTTATCTTCTATGTACAAATACAAATTTATAATTATTATAATTTAACTAATACAGAATGCTGTTTTTTATTATGAACTGGTTTTAGATATTGTACTGCTAGCTTTATTATTATCATTTTCGAGAGAAGTGACTTGTTTTCTACAGGAATAATAAGCATGGCTCTATTTGGTAGTTTTTTCAGGTATATCAGGCAAAACGCGATTGGAGAAAGAAAAAGAGTAACGTTTAGGAAGAACAAAAAAAGGCTTGGATACCGAAGAAGAGACAAAAAATGACCATAGCTGGACCGGAAGGAGCACATCGAAAATATAGAGAAAGATACTAAAAAAAACTATTAAGAAGCTGGGAAATAAAATCAATTAAAGACTACACACCAAGAGCACAAAAAACAATATGAAAGAGTTGGCCAGAGCGTGTATAAGGATTGAAAAGAAGATAATTCTCCTTCAAGTCCAGTTTCACAAATATCTACAGTATTTTCTAGATTTTCCTTAGATCAAAGTCTTGCAGACAAAAATAGATGAACACTGAAATTAGAAAATTTGCTTCTTAAGCTGAGAAAATTAAGCTAGCAGAGTTTGAAAAACAGCTCAAATTTGCTCCCATTACAAAGTTAGACTTATTTACTTTACTCCCAAAAAAAAAAAAACTGAAGACTGACCTGATTTAACGAAACCAACCCATTCACAGCTGGTATCTGCAGAACCAATCATAATATAGGAATATACAGGAACCCAATAACGACAACGTCACGTCCAGGGTTGAAATTTTTTACAGATCAACCTTTGAATGTGAGGGTACTTCTGATATTTTTCAAACTGGAAAATGCAAACCAAAAAATAAAATATAATTAGTATGATACGTTCGATAATGTCATAAAACATGTTTTATAAACTTTTTTTGCTTCGCCAGATGAAGAAAATGATATTTTGTAATGATTCTATTTTCAGGATCTTATTCTACAGGAATCTTTATGTTTAAGTAAGTCATTTCTGTAGAACATGTTTGTTGATTTTTTTTAATAGTTTTTAACTAAATTTCACTTCCTGAAAATGACATATTAAGACAGTTGACACCAAAAACAATTAAGCCTGGTTATTTTTTTTGCATTCTTACATAAATTTGTAATTTTAAGAAAATTCCAGTCACTCATGGCGAAATCTATGTCATTCCTGTCGATATGAAAAAACCAAAATATGCGATTATTTCAAAATATTATTGTTATTGATCTCTGTTTCAATTTTTTAGATGATTATTACATTAAAACTTATAATAACCCAACAAAAAGTTTATATTGTTAAACTTATTTCACCTGACAAAAAATAAATTAAAAAAGGAATTCCATCTTCGCAAAAAAAAAAAAAAAAAAATTGATAACAACTAAACATGCACACACTCACGCACAATCATATATACCACACACACGCACACACACACACACACACACACACGCACGCACGCGCACACACACACACACACACACACACACACACACACACACACACACACACACACACACACACACACACACACACACACACACACAGTTTTAATTTTTGTACATCTCTTTGTTTTTATTGTTTTTCTTTATATTATTGTATACTCTGTTAAAATACTTGTCAATTAATTTTAAGAAGGTAATCTCATGTGGCCTTAAGTTTAACTTAGATTTATTATAATAATTATGTTGTATAACGCTGTTGATTACAATTGAATAATAAAAATAATAATAATAATAAATAAAATTTTATTTTTTTATTTTTATTACTCGGTAGAATTACCCTCTGAAATTGAAATCGGTGGTACTGAATTTAAGACTTTTATCAAGAGATGTTAGGGGAAATGAAATGAATTTATTGATTTCATATACCTAGGAGAACCTGTTATGGTCCATTTTACTCTGATGTTTCTGTCTTTCTGTTACATATCTTTATTCGAAGCCATTTTCAAGACTACTCACAGAGTAGGTACAGATACATAGAGACATTTTACAGAGTAATAAACCCGTCAGACATTACATCTCTCCCGCTACAAATTCAACCTATCGGGTTTTTTCCTTATTCTACTTGATCTTTTCAATACTATTGGTGGAGATTCTGCCTTCTGTGGAGAACCAACTATTTGTTCACACTGAGGCTCCATCACTGGTACTTGCATACTTGAATTATCTTTTTGCTCAAACGGAGGCTCCACCAATGGTACTGGCACACTTGAATTTGGTACACTTGAACCATCTATTTGCTTAAACTGAGTGTCCACTAATGGTACTGACTCATAGGTATCTTCCTCCAAATTACTGTTTACATTATTAAGAATCTGATTAATATGTCTTTTCCAAATTATATTTGTATTCTGCAGCTTAATTAAATATGTAACTGGACCAAGTTTTTTACATACTATTCCTTCCATCCACTTATTACCATTACTTCTATAATCTCGAGCTACCACACATTCCCCTATTTCCAATTCCCTTACTCTACTACCCCCTGCATACTTTTGCAACTCCTGCTTATACTGAACATTTTTTTCTACATTAGGTCTTAATAAATCAAATTTAGTTTTTAAGTTTCTCTTAAACATTAAATACGCTGGACTTTCTCCTGTAGTCATATGTTTACAATTTCTATACATTAAGTAAAAAAAATGAATTAATACAATCATTTACATTTTTCTTTTCATAAACTGCTTTTTTAATACATTTTTTTATTATTTTAACAGCACTCTCTGCTAAACCATTCGTTTGGGGATTATATGGTGGTGAAAATGATTGTTTGATTCCCAAATTTTTAAGAAATGATGTAAATTCCATGGAATGAAACAGAGGACCGTTGTCACTCTGGACCAAATCTGGAAAACCAAAAGTAGTCCACAACTTGCTTAAAATTTTAATAACTTGACTTGCTGATGTTGAAGTAACTTCCTCCACTTCAATCCACTTTGTATAAGCACACTCCACTACAAAATAATACTTTCCATGTATAGGACCCAAGTAATCTACATGTAATCGTGACCATGGGTTTTTAGGATAATCCCACACATGTAAATTTACTTTATGTGGATTTGGCCTTTCCAATAAACAAGTAGTACAACTGTTTGACATTAATTGTATATCATTATCTACAGAAGGCCAC
Source organism: Maniola jurtina (assembly GCF_905333055.1). Taxonomy (NCBI): domain Eukaryota; kingdom Metazoa; phylum Arthropoda; class Insecta; order Lepidoptera; family Nymphalidae; genus Maniola; species Maniola jurtina. The sequence continues at coordinate 3,325,676 of NC_060048.1, read as the reverse complement.
CAGAAATAACTTCTAGCTATTGATTTCATTTTGACAATACCTAAATGTGTTGAGTGGAGTTCCTGTAACATATTTGCAATTAACTTGTTAGGTATTACAACTCTATAGCCATACATAATGATTCCTTGCTCCACCGACAATTGCTCTCTCTTAAGCAAGTAAGGTTTTAAATTATCATCACTAGTATGCTTTGGCCAACCTTCATGTATAAAATTCAACACACTTTTTAGCACTGGATCTAATAAAATTTCTTTTTTAATTAAGTTATAATCAATAGGCAAGCTTACATTATCCTTCAAAAAATTTAAATATGAATATTCTGATGTATTTTTACCTTCAACCCTCTCTAATGGTAACCTTGACAATGCATCTGCATTATTATTCTCTGACTTGACATATATAATGTTATAATTGTAGCCAGACAACAATAATGCATATCGCTGAAGTCTACTAGCTGCTATAAATAAATAAATAAATAAAATCGTTTTATTGCAGGTTAGGGACCCATATAAACAGTAAAAAATACAAAGTATAATATAAAAATTAAAATAGTTTAAAATGAAATAGTCATTTTACGTTAGGGATCTGGTGTACCCGTAGCCAGTGTTTATAGAACACATTGTCAGGGGACGCCTGAGCGACGACTTTAAGCATCTTGTTATTAGAATTGCGGACTGTTTCCCAGAAACCCGCAATTCTATTTCGTATAATGGCGTAGTAGTCCGGGACTCCAGCGTCGGCGAACATGCCCGACGCACTACAATACCTTGGCATTTTTAATAAAATGCGAAGGGCATCATTATACTGTACCCTGAGGATGTTAAAAGATCTTTTGGTGTAATTGATCCATAGTTGTGAAGTATAAAAACTCATACAATAAGCTTTAAACAATGTAACTTTAACATCCTCAGAGCACCGAGCAAATCGGCGAGCGAGAATGTTGCACCGTATTGCCAGTGACCTTCGCTCTCGTTCTATATCAAAATCGTCGCTCAGGGATCCCGTTAACATGTGTCCGAGATACCTGAACTGTTGCACAACCTGAACTGGTGTTCCATCTAACAAAACTGGTGGTATCCTCTCCGGGCCTTTACCTGCTCTAAAAATCAACATTTCTGATTTGCGTACATTGTATTTTAATCCATGTCTCAATGCGTAACCTTCGCAGATCGATACTAATTTACGGAGACCGTTTATTGAGGGGCTAAGCAGCACCATGTCATCAGCGTAACTTAAGTTGTTAAAACAAACTCCGTCAATATGACAACCGATGCCAGTACCACTTAGCTCCTCAATCAGGTCATCAACGTATAGATTGAACAGGTCCGGAGAGGTTAAACCGCCTTGACGCACACCACACTCTAGTCTAAACTCACTAGAGGCTGTGTCGCCCCAACGCACAATGTTCGTCTGGTTCTCATACCAGTATCTCATCAGCCCGACAATACCGCTATGTACATTTGAGTCGCGCATTTTTCTCCATAATATATTATAATTAACAAGATCAAATGCGCGAGTCAGATCCAAGAAACACGCATACACCGATGTATCACGACTTTTATAGTAATTTACGACGTGCTTCAGAGACAGAATTGCCGAGTCTGTAGAGAGACCGGGACGAAAACCAAACTGAGCATCACTAATCTGTACATTCTTCATCAGTTCAGGCTGCAACAACCGCTCAAGTACCTATGGTAGGTATACCCTTCTTAGGACCAAAGATGCTCACTAAAGGCTTAGAATCTGTTATCAGGGTAAACTTTCGACCCCACAAGTATTGATTGAACTTAGTAACACCAAATATCAATGCTAAAGCCTCTTTGTCAATTTGGCTATATTTCTTTTCTGCCTCATTTAACGTCCTAGACATAAAAGCAATAGGTTTTTCAATACCATTCCTTTTCTGAGATAAAACAGCACCTACCCCATATGCACTAGCATCACATGCCAAATATAACTCTTGCGATGGATCGTAGTGAGATAAAATGTGAGTTGATACCATCATTTTCTTGATACTTTCAAAAGAATGTTTACATTTTTGGTTCCACTTATACTTAGTATCTTTTTTTAATAGACTATACAGTGGTGCTAACACTGTTGACACATTTGGTAAGAACTTCATGTAATAGTTTATTAAACCAAGAAATGCTTTTAATTCTGTGACATTTGTGGGATCTGGAGCCTTAGTTATTGCCTCCACTTTCTTAGGATCAGGTTGTAACCCGTCCTTGGACAAAATATAACCCAAATAATGTATACTATCTGCAAAAAATACATTTATCTGCACTGACAGTGAGACCCATTTCCTTCAATTGGCTAAAAACAAACAACAAATTTTCATAATGTTCTTGATCATTTTTCCCTGTTATAACCACATCATCCATAAATACAGCTATACCTGGCCTTCCTGCTAATAGCTGATCCATAATGTGTTGAAAAATATTCGGAGCTACTTTAACACCAAAAGGTAACCTGTTATATTGGAATAATCCAAGATGTGTATTGATGCAAACTAACTTCTTCGCATCCTCTGTCAACATCAATTGTTGATAAGCATGTGCTAAGTCAACTCTGGAATATTTTTCACCCTTATTTAAATTAACGAATAAATCCTCAATTTTTGGTAAAGGATACTTGTCATCCTCCAAATATTGGTTGATTGTGACCTTAAAATCACCACACACTCTTAACTTTCCATTTCCTTTTAACACTGGTACTATGGGTGTGGCCCATTCACTACTTTTTACCGGGGTCAACACACCTTGACTTACCAGCCTATTTATTTCCTCTGCAACCAATTCTTTCATACTGAAGGGTAAGGGTCTAGCTTTAAAGTATTTGGGTGATACCTTCTCTTTTAGTACGAGGTTGACCTGCTCTCCTTTGTACGTGCCTAACTCATCACTAAAAACTTCAGGAAATTTACTGACCAATGTATCTTTAATATTCTCACAACTTAATGAATTTATGTTTAATGTTTTAATATTTAATTTTTTCAAAAGGTCATGTCCAATGAGAGAAGGTCCCCTGTTCTCAACAACATACAATTTAGCTTTAATCTGCTTTTTATCATATACAATATCCACACTTATAAAACCTAAAGGAGTTATTAAGTTATTTACATATGATCTGAGTTTAAGGATACACTTATACAATTCACAGTCATTAAAATATTTGTCTTTCATGTTTTTACTTATAACACTAATAGCCGCTCCGGTATCTATTTCAAAGATTACCTTTCTTGCATTTATTAGTAATTCCAGTTTGTAGGGTGAAACATGAGTATCACTTAATACAAATAAATTTTGTATGTCTTCTAAAACATTTTCTTGTTCATATTCATTTTCTATATAATTACAAGGCTTTTTACCCCTTTTAAGTCTACAAACTGCCATTAAATGTCCTAAGTTTCCACAAATTCTGCACTTCCTATCCTTAAACCAACCAAACTCCTTTGTATGCTTCCCCTTTCCACAGCACTTGCACAACTTATTGTACTGGTTATCACTTCTAACATGCCTCGGATGACCTCGGGTATCATTCTGTTGTCCTTGTTGATCCTTTCCTGCCACTCCTATCTTGTGCACCTTGGTTGTCATCACTTCCAAGTCTTGGTCAGTTTTCTCCATCTGCACAGCAATGTTGTATGCTCTCTCCAAAGAAACTTCACTTTCATTGAGCAACTTGTTTAATTTTCTCATTACTTAACCCCGCAATGAATTTATCTCTTATTTGCTCTGTTGAGCTTTCCCCATAATTACAATATAAGGACAGCTTCTTTAATTCAGCCACATAGCTATTTACCGATTCACCCGGCATTTGACATCTCTGGCCAAACTTATACCGTTCCGTGATCGCATTGGGTTTCGGTTCTAAGTGATTCAGAAGAATCTTTTTTAAATCTTCATAAGTTTTCTTTTTTGGGGCCACTGGTGTACAAAGGTTTTTTAGCAGGCTAAATAACTTTGGGCCTATGACGCTCGACGCTTAGAAAAACCGCCTTCCGCCGGACAGCTTCTATTTGATTACACTCCAAAAACATTTCAAAACGCTCTATGTAATCGCTAAACTTCTCACTTTCGTCATAGTCCACATTTCCTATATACATTTTGCCTGCCATTTTCACCCTCGCTGTTTCACTTTTCCTTTTTCTTAATTATTTTTTTCACCTCGTCGCCATTGTTACATATTTGATATTTTTATTCGAAGCCATTTTCAAGACTAAGACTACTCACAGAGTAGGTACAGATACATAGAGACATTTTACAGAGTAATAAACCCGTCAGACATTACACTTTCGACATGGTTTCGACGCTCGAATTCTATTAACGTTCGGACGAACCTTGAAATGTAAAGTCTCATACTAAGCATAGCATACAGACATTATTATCACTTTATATCAATTAATTATTATCACATCAAGTAATTATTGTTGTTGTTTATTTTAGTGGCTTTTTGTTGTGCCAAACAGCACAATTCACTTCGCCAAAGACGCGTCAAGTAATTATTATTCATTAAAAGTACAAAGTATAACTTGCACTCGTCCTGGTTTCGCATAGATAGGTAGCACGGGTAGCGCCCATCTTTTACTTCTACTTCTTTGTTTTCTAAGTAGGTAGCACAAAGTACCACTGTTACCGACTAGTGACCATTGATTTTGGAAGCGCTACCCCGCCACTTGACTGATCGCTTCATTCACTTCATTCGTAGTTCGTACCTATGTATTTTAGTGTAATGAATTACTTAGGTACTTTTCCATTTGTTTTGGGGTCAATACAGTTTTAATTTAGGTTTTTTAATTAAAAAAAATAAAAAGTGCCATTTTACGGAACCCTCCGTGTGCAAGTCCGACTCGCACTTGACTGGTATTTTCAAGTTAACCGTCTGAATCTGATACATAGCTGCCGGTAGCAAAATCACTCGGCTGTGCAAAATCTTAAGACAAAATTACCCTTGTAAAAACGTAATTTAGTACCTACCTTATCTACTTAAAAATATAATTTTATTTATTTAAGTAAATGTTGGCATCGGTATGGATTTATAAAAACCGGTTTTAGCAAGGCATTTACATAAGTGCATGCATTCATTCATGCAAAATCTCAAATTCTTAGACCCAGCGAGAGTTTTACGTTGACGCCAAAAAGTGGCAATAACCTAGTTGTTAAAACGATAGCCTCTTGTTTGGAGGGCCGGGGGTTCGATCCTGGGCACTTAGGCAGCCATTTCTAATTCTTCAGAGTTAAATCATCGTGATTCATGTGGAAACCCTCATGCCTAAGAGTTCTCCATAATGTTCTCAGAACACTATGGAGAACACCACACTTTAAGTACCTAATTATTTTTTTTTTTTAACTGGTTTTACGGCTCGTCTGGGTAACTATCTAATTACATAAAAATGTTTTATTCAGAAGGCTACCCCAAATCGTGGGGTAGCAAAACATAGCACATAAGACCTATTTCAATAAACATTTATAGCTATTTATTTACCTTTTTATTTCTTTTAAATTGAACATACCTAATACCTATACCTACCACATTTACCCAAAACCTCCGCAAAATTGAACCCAGCTATTATATCAATGTTACCCGTTTCTACGGTATAACATAATTCAATAAAAGGTTGCAGAACGGTTTACGGTTGGCAAAACGTAAAATTATACATCAGCTGTCAAGTCAAAATATTTTTGTTCACAGATTACGAAATTTAACCTCTCGTCTGTTATAAGTATTAAAAATAAATCTCCGTTGTCTGTGTGAAATGACGTCACCTGCGCGCGGGAAGTGAAATTCAAATGGACGTACCAAGCAACGCTTGGTACTTTGAACGAAATGAATGACTGTTTATTGTTCGTTATTTATCTGTCTATATTATAATATTAGACTTTAAACTCTATTTCAATACTAATAAAGCTTAAAATCCAATAAAAGAAGGCAAGGTAGTATAGACATGGATGGCATGGATCCATGACAACACAGACAAGCCGCCCGCAAGGATCCATGCCAACACAGACGAGAGGTTAATTCAAAGCAAATTGTGGAATAATATTGAATTTATTTTTGCGATTTATTTTAATGTAAAAGTGATTGAGAATATAATATCATAATGGAGGATGAAATTGACGAATGTATACGGAAAAAGATACAATGGCAGCAGTTACCTGGCAATATAAAAAAGGTCTGATTGGTCACTTGCGTGTTTACAAAATGTTTACCTTTAAATTCATGCCATCCTTGGATTTTATCATAGTATTGAAGATAATACCATGAAATTCGCATGTTGGGTTAATAGATTTTGTGCTAACAACCACTTACAACCTATTAATTTGCATTCTAGATGTTGAATGAGTCTCCAAGAGAATATGAACGATACATATTCGAATTCAGTATAAAAAATCAGCTGAGATTTCGAGGAAGCTTAGGTCAGTGTCTTTTTATATTTCTATTCAGTATCTTAATAGATATTAATATAAACCTATAAGATTCTTGTAAGAACTGAAACAATATGTAATTATCATAAGCCAATTAGTTACTGGTTATTGTAAATCTGCTTTGTACGTTGGTTATTAAGCAAATAAACTTTCCGTATTTGAAATTATATTTAAATAAGGCATTTGTTGAACTTTTAAAATTTTTAAATAAAAATTTCATCAGTGTAACACATATTATCTGAAAGAACATAGATGCCCAGTCTGCCTCTCTTGCTTTTGACAGCTTGAATTTTCTATGGTCTCTTCGCTTCATGTGAGTGGCGAAATTGTGTGTGCGTTTTCTTCTGCCTCTTTAAATTATGCTAAATTTCACAAAATTTTAAAATATGTACATTAAAAAAAATAGCCTATGTTACTCCTTGGTTAATCCTCTATTTGTTTGTGAAAGTTCTGTCAAAAAAGGTTCAGCCATTCTGAAGATTAACATCTTTACTGGATGCCTTTAGATTGCCTGGAAGAGATTGCTGTATTAGATATGAGGCTGCCTATTGTACTTTCTATTTTATTGTATTATTTTTATGTCCTTTTGTGTAAGACATGTTCAGGGAAACACAATGCTATTTATATTTTGTAGTGCGAACAGTAAGGAAAGATGAGAGAAAGTATTATGAAGCCTTGGTACAGAACAGTATACAGAGACTCATGCTCTACCCATATCACTTAGCAGATATGATTGTCAAAGGTATGCAGTTTGTAGTATATTATGTAATGTGTTTAAAATGGTCTATAAACTGCTGATATTGAAGTTTATTTTGTTTCAAATTAAATCAATAAATACAATTAGATTAGGCGGAAATGTTTAGACAGCCATGACAAAGGTTTGTTTTCATTGTTAACTTTACTGCAATACCAGTAATAAGATACTGAAATATCTGTTTAAGTGCAAGGCATTAACTACCTAACACTTTACGACTAACTCAACTAATTGTCTAAGGCCAAAAAAATGTAGTAGGTGATGGCAAACTTCTATTTAAAAAGATAACTGCCCCATAGACAAAGTTGTATCAAACATTGAACTTTACATGTTTGCAATCAAATTTTTTTATTTTTTTGTGATTGCAGTCAAGGGATAACTATTGTATCTGAACTTTTTATATCAATATCTATCTGCCATCGGCTTCTAGCCATAATCAGATTAGCCAAAATCTGATCAAAAAAATAGTATTTTTTTTTGATTCAATCGAAACTTGAGTATTACAATTTTCAGAATAAAACATTTGCTTGTGGCCATCTAGACACTTCCTGATTACTATCAAACGATCGCTTGTGGCTCCATCTATACTGTATCTGCAGAAATGACAAAGTATAGCGTTCTCTCTGTTACGTAATCCCTTACAAATGATAGAGACAAAAATCTTAGTGGACGTTTACCATTTTGAGTCACCAACCAATCATAAACATGTTTTTCAAAAACATTCGAAATTCAATTAGAAAACTATTTTCATTTGTGATTGATTTGTGACTCAAAATGTTTAGCGCCCACTGAAGTTTTTGTCTCTATCATTTGTATATTACGTAACAGAGAGAGCGCTATACTTACTCATTTTCGCTGATACGTTATAGATTATAACTTTTTTCTGCCGATAGGGTATAGACACTTCCTTTCTTTTATGATTTTGTAAATTATGTCAAAATGTCCATTGAATTTTTCCTATTTGGCAGGACTAAGAATAACTCCGTTCATATATTATATTGAAGTGGTGGCACTGTTGATAGAATGTGAGAAGAGCTATGACACTATGCCTAATTTTACCGCTGCCGACTGTAAGTACTTTAAATAGAATAGAATAGAATAGATTTTTATTCAAATAAACTTTTACAAGTGCTTTTGAATCGTCAAATAATTTACCACTGGTTCGGAATGCCGTTCCTACCGAGAAGAACCAGCAAGAAACTCGGCGGTTGCTCTTTTCAATTGTTCAATTTACAATAATATTCATATAAATATATAAAACATCTTTAAGTAATATAGTTTACTAGATGATGCCACAACTTACGCATCCACGTGGATGTCAGATTTTCTGGGATAAAAAGTAGGCTATGTCCTTCCCCAGGATGTACTTAAGCTAACTGTACCAAATGTCATCAAAATCGGTTAAATCGGCTGTGAAAAGCTAGCAGGCAGACAGACAGCCAGATACACTTTCGCATTTCTAATTATGGATGTGGATTTTAGGTTTACGGCTCCTAGGCGTGGGACGTAACGAATACCTAGAGCTGGTAGCCAAAGCGCGCTCGCTGGGCCGCCGCGGTCGCTCCAGGGCCATACGCTCGCTTCTACCGCGCGTGCCCTTGAACATACCTATGCAACCGTGGTGGAGGGTGGAATTAGGATATGTCCTTGAAGAAGACGTTAAGGTAAATTATTTTCTATAAGTATAAGGTTATATAATTATACTACCTGAAGGTCTACTCAGGGTTATTATAAATTAGTACTGGTGTTACCAATTTTCAGGGTTCCGTACCTCAAAAGGAAAAACGGAACCCTTATAGGATCACTTTGTTGTCTGTCGTGTCTTTCAAGAAACCTGTAGGGTACTTCCCGTTGTCCTAGAATCATGAAATTTGGTGGTAGATAGGTCTTATAGCACAAGTACAGGAAAAAATCTGAAAACCGCGAATTTGTGGTTACATCAAAAAAAAAATGAAAATGTGTTTCAATTTTCAAAGTAAGATAACTATACCAAGAGGGGTATTATATGAAAGGGCTTTACCTATACAGTGTACATTCTGAAACAGATTTTTTATTTATTTTTATATATACGAGTATAGTTTTTGATTTATCGTGCAAAATGTTGGAAAAAATACCCGAGCACGGAACCCTCAGTGCGCGAGTCTGGCTCGCACTTGGCCGGTTTTTTTAATGTGGTTATTTATAATTTTTTAAGGTTCCATACTCGAAGGTTGCCAACAGGACCCTTCGCTTTTGCGCCATCTGTCGGGATGAATTGGTAGTGTGGATTTCCATTGTTTTGCGATGACTATAACTTTCGTTACTGCTGTTCTTTTGTTCCTTTAGCCCCTGAGCGAGAAAGAGAAGCACCTAATAGACTTGCTGATAGACCAGGGCTCGCAGACCGCCGGCACTCTCGACTACCACCTTGTCAAGAGACTGTACAGGTATCATACTCACCTCTACTTATGATGACTACTGGTCAAATCAGTGACTTTTTATCAAACGTCAAAACGTTCGATTAATATGGGAGCTTATATGACATAACCAACCAACACATACTGAAAGGCCGGCAACACATCGGCGGCACCTCTGGTACTGCAAATGTGGATAACATGGTAATCACTTAACACCAGGTGACCCATCTGCTCGTTTGCTCCCTATTTTTTATTTAAAAAAATACATAGATGTGACGTCATAAACATTAGACATAATTTGCCGTGCATTTTAGTTAAATCAAATTATTGGCAAATGATTTTACGTATTCTGGAAGACCCCGTATTTACTAATTACAAAGAAATAATTATTTATTTTTGCCATAGGCATCATCTCAATTATAGGTGCATTATATTATGTTTCTGAACTGAATTACATGATGCTATGTAACTACATATTTCAAACACACAAACATAGCATTAATGTGATTCAGTTCAGTAAATAAAGGCTTATATTATTACTAGAGGATGCCCGCAGCTTCGCCCGCGTGGATTTCGGTTTTTAAAATCCTGTAGGAGCTCTTCGATTTTCCGGAATAAAAGGTAGCCTCTACTCCCCGGGATGTACACCAAGTCTGTATCTTTCAATATAATCGGTTCAGCGGTTGGGCCATGAAAACGTAGCAGACAGACAGACACATTTTCGCATTTATAATATAAGACTACTAGAGGATGCCCGCGACTTCGTCTGCGTGGATTTAGGTTCTTAAATATCCCGTGAGAACTGTTTGATTTTCCGGGATGAAAAGTTGCCTATATCAATTACAGGGACGCAAGCTACCTCGGTACCAAATTTCATACAAATCGGTTAAGCGGATGGGGTTCTGGGAATCCCGTGGGAACTCTTTGATTTTCCGCAATAAAAAGTAGTCTATGTCCGTCCAATGGATATAAGCTAACCCTGTACCAAATTTCGTCAGAATCGGTTGGGCCGTGAAAAGGTAGCAGACAGACAGACAGACACACTTTCTCATTTATAGTATTAGTAAAGTATAAATATTATGTTTCAGGCGTGGTCTGATATACCTAGACGTGCCAATCACATCAGCTGACAAGGTTTCAGTGCCACCGCTGAAGGGCTTCGTGATGAATCGCATCGCGGGCGACTACTTTGAGACGCTGCTGTACAAAGTTTTCGTCTCCATCGACGAGCATACTAGTGTCGCTGAGTTAGCTACCGTGTTACAGGTAGGTTTAATGGGACTAGGATATTTTTACAGACATTTTAATGGTCTAAAATCAAAAATTAAAATCAATGCACACAGGCGTGAGAGTATATACAAGTTAGACTCTAGGTTAGCCAAAAAGATAATATATACACTTATACACTTAAACTATCGAAAGATAGTGTGAATCGAAACATACTTACCGTAACATACAGTACAACCGTAAACCCTTTCTGATTGATTTACATAGAGTAACTAAACCAATCAGAAATGGGGTGTTCCATAGGAAAACTACAGTAACCTACATATATTAATATCATATTGGAACGCTGAAATGCCAACTGGTCATGCTCATAGCTCGAAGAACCAATAGATATGCGGGTGCTGCGGTATTGAAATAGTGAACTCGTTCCAAAAAGCACAGCGACCCCCGACTAGGTGGATAGACGATATCAAACAAATTACAGGGAACCGCTGGATTCAGGTGACGCAAGACCCCTATGAGAGACCTATGTCCAGAATCTGGATCACCACCACCACCCACTCTCTATTTGTTCGTTTTCTCTATAGCGTTAAGGTTGTCTGGAAGAGATCGATATTTAGCGATAAGATCGCCTCTTTGTACCTACATTTTAAGTTTGCTTTTTTTGTAACTTGTCATTTGTGTTTTGTGGTGCAATAAAGTATATACATACATACATACATACATACATACATACATAGGTCTCACTCCAGAAGTCTATTGGTTGATGATAATGATAAATCAAGATATGATTGCAGGTGGAGTGTGAGTTAGTGAAGCAAGCAGTGTCGCTGTACTGTCGCCTGGGCTTCGCCAAGTGTCTGCAGCCGCCGCCCGTGTCGCCGCAACACCCGTCTTGGAGAGACGCGCTCACAACACACCATCATCAGCCGTTAGTATAGATTTTTTATATAAATAGTATTAGCGGAACCTAAGTGGATTGGCTTCGCTCAGATGTAATTTCTGAAAATCTTAGGGGGTTAGGCATTGAGATTTAGTAAGAGGATTTCGTCCATGGCTAGTTACCACACTACCGGCAAAATCGTGTGCCAAGCGATTTAGCGTTCCAGTACGATGCAGCGCAAAAAACCGATAAACTGACCGCTAAAGGGTGTGGGTTTAGTAAAATTACCGTAAGTACCTCTTCTAAGTTAGCCCGCTTCTTAGCCATATTCTTCGAATGAAAAAAAAAAAAACAAAGAAACACAAGAAACTGCCTTACACGCAAAATCTGAAATTTCTAGCCTTAATGGTTTGTGCTGTACATTGATATTTCCGTCAGTCGGTTTCACCTTTAATATAATGAGGTCTCTCTAAATAAACATTTTATTCCAGGTACAGACAAATAGCGCCGTTAACGTTTGACCCCAACGTAGAAGAGGATCTACAGATGGACCCAGTACTTATTAAAGACATACCTTCAACATCGAAACAGGTATTTATTGCTACAAGAATGTGCATATATCTTTTACATCAATTTTGGTCAAAAGTTACAAATTAAAATCCAAAAAAAATATAGTCTATTTCAGGGTGTACAACTAAATGCTTGTAACATAGTTTTAATGTACAAGGAATCATTAGCTTAATTTTCTATAATCCGGTAAAACAGACAAAGTATGGTGCAACATGCAGTATGCGATACGCCCCGCCTAACCCCCCACTGCTAAACATAGGAGGTCTGCAGTGTGTATTGTAATGTCTATATCTCCTGAGGATGCTCCGGTGACAAAATAAAACATATAGGTACATTGAATGTGTTTTGGAGGATTTGTTTGGTGTTACGTCGTGGTGGTGGTGGTCTTCCTTGCTTGGTGGTTTGCTTTTCCTGCATGTTTAACAGTGGGAGGTTGGGCGGTACATACGCATGCTGCATACTTTGTTTTAGCATGAACTTCCACAAAGCCAGCTTATATACAATAGTTTTAATAGATTTTGTAAAATTTTAGAGGTCCCAGGATATGACAGATGCATCAACCAATAATGCAGGACAAAGAGTGGCAGTTCTATTCGATTCCACGCTTGCCGCTTACCTTATGATGGGGAATTTATCTCCTGTAAGTATTATGTAGCTGACTCTACCTAGCTTCGCTAAGTTAGTAGTAAGTAGTTAAGTATTAATGGGGTCTTGATCCTTTCTTGAACCGAATCACAACACAAGCGCGAGCGAAGCGAGTGACTTTTTTAAAAATTGTAATGGGACCAATCGTCCGCCTGCTCATGCCATTTTTGGGTACGTTTTTGCACCCACGCTACTGCCCTCTTACGACGCCTGATGCGATCGCGCCTCCCTTACCCTCGCTGGGCTTGCCCTATTGTCAAAAGTGTCCTATGCAAAATGGCTCTACTCTGAGTTGTTATTGACGAAGCAAATACATTTGTAGATCAGATCTAATGTGTAAAAAGTGAGTTTTTCCACATTAACTCAGTTTTTGTCAACAGATGAACTATTTCGAATATTTACAGGACCTAAAAAGTCACGCGGTAACGCTGTTCGAAGTGGGAAAACTCTGTGACGAAAGTTTGGACAGTTTGCTCATAGAATTGGACAAGGTATGGTAACCGTTTTTTTTCTTTTAAAATGATTATGTATTACTTATTTCTATGTATTGTATGTAATTACGCGGCACTGAAAATCTGAAGTGTGATGTGGCTCTTATAGTATGATGTGGCTCGTATTCTATGGCTGGTCTTTAACTCTGCGATACGAGGCAAAATTAAAGAGATTATTATGTCCTTCCTTGAAACAGCGTTAAACGCGATAAATGACGTCTCACGCGCCACCTTAACTCTATGGGTCAACTGTCATGTCAAAAGTACGGTTTAGCTTTAAAATAAGGACAAAAACGTACTTTTGACATGATATTTGACACAAAGTTAAATTGGCGTGTGAGAACTCATTTTTTACGCATTATACCTACTTAATTTTACAGACTTTCAATGCTTAAATTGGTAAAATGTCAATTTAGTAATTAGCTGTTAAACTTATTATTTTTTTGGGTTAAGACCGTTATTCTAAGACATCATTTTAAATACAGGTGGTAGGCGATCCGGAGATTGAAGGCGAAGCGAGAAGATACCTAGCGGCTGCAGCGTGCCTCCGCGTAGCGCTGCGAACCCTGCGTCCTAAACTACGACCGTTAGACCTTTTGCGCTGTGAAGCGCTGCATGCGCTGGATGCGCCGGCGCGTAATCGGCTACTTGTCACCAAGTATCGGTAAGTTGGTATTGCAGTTTCACGTCCAAAACAACTTGCGTCCAATTTTGAGGAGTAATCCTACTAATATTATAGCCGCCGAAGTTTGAAGTTAACTTTCACGCAAAAAGTACTGGACAGATTTGGCTGATATTTGGAATGGAGATAATTATACCCTGGATTAACACATAGGCTAATTTTATCCTGGAAAATCAACGAGTTCCCACGGGATTTTTAAAAAACCTATATCCATGAGAAAGAATCGCGGGCATCGGCTAGTATAGCAATATAAATAAGCCATTAGTATGTATGTAGTATTTCTTAAGGCTGTGTAACCTAGTATTGTAACTGTCCAGACTGGCCATATCAACAGCGCCGCTGAGTAGAGAGGCTCGAGCGGGCGCGGCGGCGGGCGCGTTGCCGCACGTGGGCCCCGCGCCGCCCGAAGCCTCCTCGCCCTGGATGCGGCTTTACCTTTACCATCTCGCTGGCTATGGCCCTCCCACATTATTACTCACCAAAGGTAATATGTGTTATAAAACAAATTACGTAATCTGCATACACCAAAGAAAATCACACACAAGTCAGACTGGCCGTATCAACTACTCCGTTGAGTTAGAGAAGCTGTCTCGTTGCCGCACGTAAGTCCCGTGCCGCCCGAAGCTTCCTAGATACTGCTAATCTTTACAATCTCATTGGCAATGGACCTCCCACATTGCTACTCACCAAAGGTAAGATCTATTTTAGCATATATCTATAAATCTACAGGCTTATCATCGACATCACACTGTCAGACTGAATTGAACTGGGTTCTACCTTATTACTTTTCGTTTGACACGTAGGCACAGTCCTCCGCGGTGTTCCCCGTTCGCTGCTCGGTTTCTCTCGGCTGGCGGTGTCGTGGTGGGGCGCGGAGTCCGAAGCCGCGGCGCTTCCGGCGGCGGCCGCTCTAGCCGCGGCTAACTCTGCCCTGAGGAGAGGACCTGTACTCATACAAGCAGCTGGCGTGCGTGGCGTGCCTACTGTGGTGCACGTGTCCTTCCCACCTACTGCTGAGATACATGATGGTGAGTTCATTGCTATTTAGCAACTTCAAATTTCACTCACTAGATGGCGCTGCGCTAAATTCAATCTTGCTAACGAAATCTAACATAACAGCAAATCTATAAGAAGCTAACATTAACCTTAGTATATGTTCTCAACCTGACCTAGTATATGCATCTCAACAACGTCGATAGACTCCATCAAGCATCGAGACACTCATCGACCTCAAATGCCTTATTCTCAAGCTCAAATACATCCATACATTCACAGCCAGTGGAAATCGCTCCAAGTGGGAATGTGAAATTAAAATAGTGATACTTATTTTTCGAATCAAGGATTTTATATTTATATGCTATTTCTATTTTACGCGGACGTTATTGTCTTTCGGTGCTCGATTTCTATCTACGTTGGGTGAGATTTAAAATCTCATACTTGCATGGAGATCTTATTGATAGTCGAAAACGCTGATTGAGCGGCAATAACTGTCAAAAATCAAGTCTGTAGGCACCTGAACATGTTCCAGAACTCCAAAGCCTGTGGAGAAAGCATACTGGTTTGCGGCGGTTGCTGCGTCGGCTGAGGCTCACGCGCTCTGCAGGATACGTGACTCTGGCAGATATCGGAGTTCCAGATTTGGGCTGCGCGCACCCCCCCGTCGCTGTACAATTGGGTGACTCGATAATTTTTTTCTATTAAGCTTTTGGAGATCCTTAGAGTCCTAAGAGTCTAAGGATTTTATACAGCGTGCTTGACAAATCATATAACATTACAAATGAGGCAGGTATGTAGTATCAAATAGTGCCATAGATTCTTTCGTTGTATCTGCTACTTGACAAACGTTCAAACGATAACTCGAGTTCATGGAAGTTTTTACGAGTTCAATTCCGCGATCAGCTGTTTGCAGGGTTGTTATCATATCTCTCTGTAACATAGAGGGCAATAAGAAATAATTTTGAGGCATTATAATATAACGGACGTTATTTGCGAGAATTCGCGACTAACGTCCGCGTGGAATTAAGATTTTTGAATTTAAATTCATGTAGCTTATTCAAGCTACAAAATTTTTATATGATTTTTAAATTTATAGTTGCTCCAAGAAAACGTAAGGATATTTGCGGCATGGCGAAACCAGTTAGTGAGATATCAATATCCTCCAACGAATCTGCAAAAGAAACCACAGAATACACAAAACCTATCAGCAATCTACAGTCACCCATAGAGTCTCACTTCGCTGTGACCCCCACAACTGACAGCAAAGCCAGCTCCCCAGCAAATGGCTTCACGAGCATCGAAAGTGGAAAGTTACTCTGCGAAGAACTCGATAATCTAAACATCGATACACATCGGAGCAAAGAATCGATTGTTAGCGACGATTTTGTACCGATACATTCCTCGATCAGTTTCGACGATTTACAAGACAGTCGTACACATTCCAAGGATTCCATAAGTAAGTACATCTCTACCCATATTATAAATGCGAAAGTGTGTATGTTTGTTGGTTTTTCCTTTAATAACGTCGCAACGGAGCAATAGATCGATGTGTTTTTTGGCACGGCTATAGATATAGACATGGAAAGTAACATAGGCTACTTTTTCCCTGGAAAATCAAAGAGTTCCCACAGTATTTTTAAAAACAAAATACACGCGGATGTCGCGGGCATCAGGTTGTTTTAGTATTTTTCTTCGTCCTTGTATAGTTGTGTGAGCTAAATAAACTTTTTCTTATAGAATCTATTTCGGACGAATTAGTTCAAATTCATACGCCGACAAACGAGAAAGACAACCGAAAAATAAAATCTGAAGAGCAGTTGTGTGATTTAACAAATCCGAAGGACAAAGTAGATTTAAATACGGATAAGTTCAGTGATTTATCGAGTGAAAAAGATTTGCTAAAACAGTTTAGTGAGAAGAAGAGGGATAGGAAGTTTGACGACCAGTTGAGCGATTTGTTCAGTCCAGTGGAGGAGTCCATATCGATGTTCACCCAGTTGACGGATAAGTTGACGGAGATTACCAATGAGGGGGACAGCGGTGTTGATACGGCGCATAACAACTCCGATGACGAAACGTGTAAACCAGAGGTACGTTTGTTATGTATAAGATAAAGTATTTTTTTAAATTCAGATACAAGTTAGCCCTTGACTGCAATATCACCTGTTGGTAAGTGATGATGCAGTCTAAGATGAAAGCGGGCTAACCTTGAAGGTGTATGGCAGTTAAACCCACTCTCCTTTGGTTTCTACGCTGCATCGTACCGGTGCGCTAAATCGCTTGGCGGCGCGGCTTTGCCGGTAGGGCGGTAACTAGCCACGGCCGAAGCCTTAGTTTGAAATCTTTGAATATGCAACATATACAATGGAACCGCTTGATAAACTTTTGATTGCTTTGTTGCAGAAATGGACGATTCTAGATCTCCAATTTGGCATTCCATTATTTGATGAGGTATTATGCGAAAAAGTTTGCAGCAGCATAGTGGAAAGGATAGCGAAACCAGAATTGTAAGTATTTTGTGAAATTATCCCAAAGGATCCCAAATAATACTTTTTGGTGGCAAGTTCAATTACCTACAATTACATCTCATCTTTGTCATTTGTTCCAGATTAGAGAAAGTCAGAGAAGATAACGAGTTTATACGAACAGATGTATTGAGATTCGTTTCACAGTGTCAGGTAAGCCATCATAAGTAGATACACACAAGTCAATTTTGAAAATGTGGGTGGGTGGTTCCATAACTGTCTATACTATATACCATAACTTTTTTTTTTTCTCTCGTCTGGCTTTACAAAGATTAGCCAATGTCAAGTTTGTAGTTATTTGTAATAAGTTAGAGAAATTATACAAGTATGGACCCCGTCTGTGCCGGCGCTCACCGACACACGCACGGCACCCCCGTAGAGCGCTTTCCAGTCAGTTTTAACAAAAAAAAAAACACACCAAAAAGGCAGAGCACGCCCGCCAGCTAACACCAACACAGACGAAGTCCTACCATAACTTTAATGATACAGTAAATAGGCAATGATCCAAATGTGAAAGAGAAAGCCAAAGATAGACAAGGATGGAAATACTACTACGAGAAGATCGCAGCTTTTGAGGTTGAGATCTATAGACCGCACTTTGACTTTTCTCAGACTTAAGATATGTATTGTTAAAACGAGACAGCGTTATATCGCTAGCATAAATCTGTGTCGTTTTAGCTGAAACCTAAGTCTGAGAATAGTTCAAATGAGTTTATAGACAGTAATAGCCTTAGATTTAATAACAACTGTTTTTCCTGCATTCTGCTGCAATTCTTCTCGTTTCTAATACATACTTCGTACGCGTGGATTTAAAAATGTTAGCATACAAGGGAGCACTAAATATTTTACTTATTCAGGTATGCAATTTTCTTTTAATTTTCGCTGCAGCCCCCAAAATTTTTTGTTCGGAATGACCGTCTAGTGCGTATTGCTACATAGATGTCGTTGTTTTCAGTATTATCCTGGAGAAGAAATGGGCATAGTCAAACGCGGTACGTTAGTACCTCTGCCGAGAAAAAATCTAGTTTTCGAGAACGGACGCATAAGCGAGTGGAACGGGAAGTGATGCTGTCTCACTCTAACATTGGAAATAAGAGTATAGGAGCGCATTCTGTCTCACTTTGACTGTGACTTGATGTAATCCTGAGCCTTGATTGGCTGTCGTCGAGTAAAAATAAAAAAAGAAATATTTATGAGATTAATATATTATTATATACCATAATGTAATGTATAGTATAGTAAATGGTTCTCATACTTGCAAACGTACGACGTCTGTACTAAGTACTTCTGTCCGGTTTAATCGGCGTGTAGGGTATACACCGACAAAACTGGAAGCATAACATAAAAAAAATTAAGTTATCGTAGTATCAAATTAGGACACGTAAATTGTTTTAGAATTTTTTTCAAGAAATAATATATAAAATTTGTATATTTAAATAAATAGAATGTGTTCGTACATATTTTAAATGTATTTTAGCATATGAATACACTGAAATGGACATATACACGTACGCTGGATAAGGTGTGCCATACAAAATGACAGCTATTTTTTGTGCCGATTCGAAGCGCCCCACCGAGCGTACCGGGAACTAAAATTGACAATTGGGTCATATGGTCCTCTTCTTCTAATTTTGTTTAATGGTTTTAATAGTACCACATCACCACAATGCACTTCGCCAATGTCACGTAGAATGGATGAGCCACAGTTTAAAAATGGATATACTAACAAGATTCAAGATTGCATTTGCAATACTTTAACTATTGTGTTGACACTATGTTGGCAGATGTCTCCGTCACTAACATTTAGTTCCAAGTACGCTCACATGACGCTCACTGCTGCTATCAGCGCCAAAATGGCGAAAATCGAGTTGCTTCAAAAACAGGTCGGAATCGCAGGTCCCGCGTACTTGTATTGGTAGAGGTCAGTGTTCAGTCGCGTTCTGTGCATATTTTAATTGTATTTTATCAGATTTTTAACCCCCGACCCAAAAAGAGGGGTGTTATAAGTTTGGCGTGTGTATCTGTGTATCTGTCTGTGGCATCGTAGCTCCTAAACTAATGAACCGATTTTAATTTAGTTTTTTTTTTGTTTGAAAGGTGGCTTGATCGAGAGCGTTCTTAGCTATAATCCAAGAAAATCGGTTCAGCCGTTTGAAAGTTATCAGCTCTTTTCTAGTTACTGTAACCTTCACTTGTCGGGGGTGTTATAAATTTTTAATTTACACTTATAGCAATATAAGCAAATATAGCAATTATTTTCAAATATAATGTACAGTAGTAAGATGTGCTTTAAACCTCAGAGCCATGAGTTTTTCTTTGGCCTTTTAACGGATTGACCGTGAAAAGCTAGCAGACAGACAGACACTTTCGCTTTTTTAACAAACTTCCAAAAAGAAGGTGGTTCTCAATTTGGACTATTTTTTTGGTATATTATAGTGTGGAATGTGGATGTCTACAAGTCACGTTGCGTTTCGCTAAAAGCTGTGGCCCTGAGGTTAGATTTTGTACGCGTTGTTAGAATCATATTACAAAAACGTCCACTGAGTTACCTAATTAAATGTATAGTATAGATGCTATTCATAGATATAATTAAATGTCGAAAGTACCTATATTATAAGAAAGGCTTTACAAGCTATTTTGAAAGAATTTCTAAGAATAAAAGCGGAGAGAGCTTGTACTGTCAACAAAAACAAATATTATCTTCCAAAAAGATAAAAATAGCATAGGTTAGATAACCGTTATTGTGTTTTACCTTAAATGTAAATGAAAATATAGTACATAATATATTATAATGTTAAATTATATTATTTTTATTCATACAGTTTATTTATAAAAAAGTATTAAGCAATTCTTATTCAAATTCTCTAGAATTAGTCTGTTTCACTGCTAATGGATAGAACAGAGTTTAAAATGGTCATTTTTGTTTTTGTGGCTAAAGGTGCAGACACACTATCGTGGTGTGTTGCGATGGAATCCACGCGATGGTCGCATCGCTACTCGCGCGATGATCGCGTAATCGCATTATACGCCTAAAGATATGTACTCACTCATCTGAACTAGGTAGTATTCGAAATATACATATCCGTCCATTGATATTAAAGCATTAATTTATTGACGTAAAGTTATTTTTATATTCACATTTTCAAGAAAAAAAAAAAGAAAAAAATATTTTAGGTAGCAGCTATTGATTATTATTTGAGTTATTTTATTCTGATCATGTACATACTTACTTCTCTTTTCTTTTGGAAACCTGGTGAAGACTACCGTATACTTCGTTCTATCCATTAGTGTCTTAAGTGAATGTTCACAAATGAAGCGCGAATCGTTTGCGAGTAGCAATGGGTCTTATTAATGGTAAATTAATTTATAGACCTTACTGGGTAGACCATGAATAAGGCCCTTAATTACTGAGTAATCACTATTCACACACAGAAAACAAAATATAGTTTAATCTATGCTTTAAAAAAATATCATTATGATTAATTCTATTGTACACAATCTGAAACCCAACTTGACAAGTTTACAGTTAATGCTATCTTTTTCCACAGGGAACATTGTGAAAAGGATAGCACTATACTTAGACCTGTCGATGATGAGCTTTTGTACAAGTACACAAGTATTACATACACAGATTGGAGCCAGTTCTTAATTAATTTTAAAATTATTATTTCTATTTACAGTTGTGATAATTCTAGCATTAATATTAATTTGTAATAAGACTTTAAATAGTTAAATAAAAACGTTTGTAAATAGACTTGTTTTGTATTTGTTTTTTTTTAGGGTTATGTACCCAAAGGGCGCCAACGAGACCCTATTACTAAGACTCCGCTGTCCGTCCGTCCGTCCGTTTGTCTGTCAGTGGGCTGTCTCTCGTGAACTGCAGTAGGTAGAGACTTGAAATTTTCATAGAATGTGTAATTTTATTACCGCTATAACAACACATACTAAAAATTACAAAATTGCCGCTATGAAAATTAAAAAATATCATTTCTTGTAAGATGATACGGAACTCTTCGTGTGCGATCCGACTCGCACTTGACCGTTTTTTATATTGCATATTCTTAGCTGTGCTTCTCTTACAAGTACTAAATAATTTAATGGTGGTAGGACTCTGCAGGAACATTAAAATTAGGAAGTCATTTTGGTATAGTGTACTTATAATTTTATCACAAAATCAAGTACAACAAAGGAGATTCAAAGTAGCTATTTTATGCCTATTTAGTATGTTTAGTATGTAGTATGTACAATCCATGCATAATTAGTAAATTTATTGTTACTAAGGCCACGGACATTAATGAACTTACCCTATTCTAATGATATTTTTTGTGGAATCATAACCATCCATACCATAAAGAAAATAAACCATAGTGTTGAATAGACAGAGCTCAGATCCAAAGTTACCCTATCTATGGCGCTACTTTAGTTCTCCATTTCACAATGTTCGGTGTAGTAGAAAGGGATAACATTATTTTAAAGTCGAGCTACCGGCATTTTTGTAGAAGTTCCTGCAAATTCTAGATTATTCGTCTATGCAAAAGGTGCTGTCAGTTGTCAAAGTCAGTGTGACACTTTTTTGCTTTTTATTGAAAATTGAAGTAGCGAGAAAATAACACCAATTTTACTTGATTTTTCTTTCGAAAGAAGTTAATTAAGTTACGTTGAAGGACTTGTAATTGTTACACTGGCTGCACCTGATTCGGACAAGGCTCAAACAATGGAGGTGGACGTATATACCATTCCTGAGACTTCTCGTTTACCACTCATCGACGAAACATCGGCTCTTGGGACGACGGCACCGAAAGACAGGTTCGTTATTTGCTGTAAATACAAAACATACTTGACTTCTGTACACCATTTAATACATTTAGGATAACTTCCTTGATTTTCAACAAGTTTTGAACAGCTTCCTTCCTCTTCAGTGCTAGTAGCATAGTTCTTACTCGTGGGTACTAATTATAAAATAATATTCATATAACACCCACGCTACCACCTTAAACAGTCGTTTTATTAGGACACGCTCTATAAATTTTTTACCTTGTTGTGTAAAGTAAAAAAAGTACCATCTGCTTAGGTACCTAACATTTAAATAAATGGAATGTAACTGCACAAAAAGTTACTATTGTATAGATCGATTCCTATTTTTATAAGAGACCATAGAATTCTAAATAAGGTAATAGAATTAGCATCTATTGTACTTTAATACCAGCATACTATTAATGACAGTATATTGTTAATTTCAGCTACTCACACAGACAGAAATCCTAACAACCCAAAATTCCTATAAGCATAATTTGTAGGAACCAAAGCAATATAAATTAAACTGAAATGCTATGCAAAGATGTCTATTTTACAGTAATGCCCACTGATGCTTTACTAAGCATTTTCTATTGAATTGTCTATTGAATATTCTGGCATAAAAACTAGCCTATGTTCTTCCCCTAGATGCAATTTGTTTCTGCTACAAATTTCATCAAAATTATTTAAATGGGTGAACTGAAAAGTTAGCAGACAGACAGACACACTTCCACATTTATAATATCAGTATGAAAGTATGGATTATAAACCAGCAGATGCCTATTATGTAAAATTATCTATTTTCCCATGGAACTGAGATATTTTCTGCAATAAAATTACTAGTATGTTTCTAAATGAGGAAAAAAGAGGAAAAACCATAAAATAAATCTTAAATCTATAGGACTAAGTGCCTTTGTCTTGACCATAGCTAAGGCGCTTTGTGCCTTTTTACACTCATGCATTTGTCGACATGAGTGTTATCATACCATAATTACTGATAGAGTGATAGATAACACACATTTGCAACTATAACCTTAGAATTTATAGATAAGGGCAAGCTGCATACAATCCATTACTTAAATTGTAATATCATCCATGAAAACTACTAAACTAATCTAGATACAATTTACATAGTTATAAATAAATATTATGCATCTAAGTATTGTGCCAAAATTGATCAAAGTCAAAGTCAGTTTACAGGCATTGCAAAAAAAATAGTCCAATCCAAAGTCACAACATGGCAATCTGCACAGGTACAGCTAAGGGCAAACCCTGCTGACTGCCGAGATCTGCTTTTGCACACTGCAATCTGAACTTCATATGACTCATGTTCAGATTAAACTACTTGTTTTGCAATCACTGCTTCAGTTCTATAAAACCATCGATGTATATGGATATCTGACTCGTTCAAGTTTTCTGAAACATATAGACAGTAAAATGATCATTGTATATATTATATATAATTAATTAATTAAGGTTAATTTACTGAATTATGTATTAAACATTGCTACGCACATTAACAAATGTGTGATATAAATGTAGGTAGTTGGTTATTACTGTTTGTACAGTTAAGAAAACAAAATTGTTTAATTTATTTGAAAAAAACTGGTAAATGCTGGATCCACACTGCATTGTATGTACTTGCATTTAATATAAGTGCCTCTATAAAATATTTGCACGCCATCGCATGGCAAATGTGGTGATACTAAAATGAATAGTTGTAATATCTTTGTTAACCTGCATTTAGAGCAAATAAATGATTGATTTGATTTGATTTAGCCTTTCCCATACAATTCCGTCCGCAAAAATACGCTTGAATCTTACGTCATCGTCATTGACAAAGTCAAGAGACTTTTGCAATTTCTCTTGACTTTTTGAGCGCGTTTTTTATCTTCGAAGGGCCCATCCATATACATCGATGTATAAAACCAAGTTATTCAGTTGTTATATTGGAATGTACACAATTAAATTCTTAGCAAATAAAAATGATTTCTTTGTTGGTAGATGTGTAATATAAAACACTAACTGATGCCCGCGTCTTCATTTCTGTGGATATAGGCTTTTAAAAATCCTGTGGGAACTCATTGATTTTCCAGGATCAAAGGTAGCCTTTTGTTAATTCAGGATATAATTTATCTCCATTCCAAATTTCATCCAAATCCGTCCCATAGTTTTTGAGTGGAAGAGTAAGAAACATCCATCCATACATACAAACTTTCGCGTTTATAATATTAGCAGGATTCTTAGTAACTAGTGATACAAGTATTTATAATGATTCATTACAAATCCTTATTGGATCCAATTACTAGAAATTCTTGAGTATAATGTAAAGCTTGTATATGATGTTTAGTGTGCGATAGTATGTGAAGTGTATTAGTGTACTTTTGTCAGTATTGTGTTTTGAAAAAGTGATGTTTTCAATAGGAATATAGATTGAATGAAATATTATTGGGTTGTTGTTGGGTGGCTTACTGATGGAGATGTTGGTGTACCTATACACATTTTTTTTTAAATCTTAAGATATACTTTTTTATGCACTAACAGTATTTTAAAGATACTATGCCCACGACTTTGTCCACGTGGATTTAGATTTTTAAAAAGCCAGTGGGAACTCTGATTTTCCGGGATAAAAGTAGCTTGTGTCACTCTACACTTCGATCCGTAGTTCTGTTGCGGCGTGATTGAAGGACAAACCCACAAATGAACAAACACACTTTCGAATTTATAATATTAGTATGATCTAAGTAACATGTTATTGTTATAGTAATATTTCTTAATCTGACCTACATAATTTTGTATCACCTTTCTTCCAATTCAATGCGTATGCAATCTACATCGCTTTAATGAGGAGTTGCATTTTTATGTTACTGTAAATGTAAACAATAAACATGTTACATTTAAACTATGAACTCATACACATTACAAGATAATATGGCCAATTCACTTGTGCATAATCTCTAAACTAAATTGAGAGACCTAAATGTTATGCTATCCTTTTCAGCATTATGAAAGAGATGGCAATATATTTAGACCTGTTATTTTAGTTAAATTCAAAGATACAACAGAATCAGCTACAATGATGAAATAAATATCTGATGATAGCTTTCCTAAACCTAGGATGTGAAAACAGATTTTGTATAGTTCATAATAGGCATTATTTTGTACATAAAATGTCCCAACTAATCCATATCCATTCTAATATTATAAAAATGTGAAATTGTTAACAAATAGCCTTGAAAGCCTAGTTGTTAAGAGTTAAGACATCCACCGCCTTTTTGGAAAGTGGGCGTTCGATCCTAGCCACACAATTCTATCTTTTATGTGTGTTCTAAGCAATTAAATATCACTTTCTTTAAGGCAAAGGAAAACATGGAGAGGAAACCTGCAGAGAGTTCTCCATAATGTTTTCAGAGGTGTGCAAAGTGTGCCACTCCGCACTTGGACAGTGTGGTAGATTGACCCAACCTTTCTCATTCTGAAAGGAGGTCCATGCTCAGTAATTTTAGTAATAACTAGCTGATGCCCGCAGCTTCGCCCGCGTGGATTTAGGGTCTGAAATCCCGTGGGAAAGTTGTCACAAAGTTCCTCTATCGATTAAAAAAAAAATTACGCAAATCGGTTCAGAAATCTCGGAGATTTCGGTGTACATAGGAAGAAAAACACAACTCCCTTTTTGAAAGTCGGTTAAAAAAGTAGCCTATGTTACTCCCTGATCAATCCTCTACTTGTCTGTGAAAACCCCGTCAAAATCGGTCCAGCCGTTCCGAAGATTAGCCTTTTCAAACAGACAGACAGACAGACAAAAATTTTAAAAACGTGTGATTCAGTGTTGGTATCGTTCAAATAACCATATGAGCTTAATATGAGGTAGTTATTTCGAAATTACAGACAGCCACTCCAATTGTATTTATTAGTATAGATATTAATTTGTGTATTTTAGTAATAATTTGTGTAACGTAATAGGTTGATAGCCGTGCTGGACCAAGTGGAGATGCGCGTGGAGCGTCTACGGCGAGACACGGTGCGCATAGAGGAGGAACGGGACTCCTTGTTGTCCACCCTCGACAGTGTGAAGCATTCCGAGCTGCTGGCTGAGATTACTGAATGTGAGTCGTCATCATCATCATCATCAGCCGATAGAACCTTGGCGTGTGGACTGTGGAGGTCTCTTGTAGTGACTTTCACACACCACGGTCTCCCCCCCCCCCCCCCCCCTGAATCCAGTGGCTCTCGGCGAAGCGTTTCCACCTAGTGAGGGTCAGTGTGTCAAAATAATAAAATAAAATCAAGTGCCCATTGCCACTTGATTTTATTTATTTAAATTTTCGTAAGAATCTCTAATATTTTTGGAAATAAAATATAGCCTATATAACTCAGGAATAATGTAGATTTCTACTGGTGAAAGAATTTTCAAAATCGGTTCAGTAGTTCCAGAGAATACAGACAAACTTGAAATTAACAGACTTTAGCTCTTTGTAGAATAAGTAGTAGTAAAACAGTTTCATCCATCTGAACTCATTTTTTAAGTAATTATACAATTTCATTCAAAATCAGAATTATTATACAAGAATTGATTACACCGGCTATTGTGTGTAAAACAACTCCTTTAATTGAAGAGCATCTACAATAGCATGTCACCTCATTTTTTTTTTTTGCATAATGACTAAATGGAAATTGTAACTTATTTCCAAGCGATAAAGTTGCAAATTGCTCCTTACTAGCTGTTACATCAGTATCAATATTATGAATGAAAAAATTTACTTTTCTGTATGTCTGTCTGATAGTTTTTCACGGCCCACCTGTTTAACTTGCATCTGAGACATACGCTTCTTTTTATCGCGGAAAATCATAATTCACAAGAAGTTACCAAAGGATTTTTAAAACCGAAATCCACGCGGACGAAGTCGCGGGCTTCATCTAGTTTTGTTTTAATAATCTTTATAACGAGATTGTACTTTATGTGAAAGTACTGTACATAAAGTGTGTGTACAAGTGTTGTACTTTATAACACGATATTGTGTCAAAATCAAAGGAGATAGCATCTTCATTCCAGATCATTTAAAGGCAAGTATGGGATAATCATTTAAAAGAAAATTTTCAAAGGAAATGGCACCTTATTTCCAGGTGATAAGGACGATATCACGCGGTACGCGGACCGCATCTTGGCGCGGGCTATGACCGTGGAGGTAGCAGTCCGGACTGACCGTGACCCGCAGCAAGAAGAGGCTTTGCACCAGGTAATCTTGAGCTGGAAAGTCAGTTATAAAAAACCAAGTGCGAGTCAGACTCGCGCGTCGAGGGTTCCATGCTCGAGTATTATTTCCGACATTTCGCACGATAAATCAAAAACTATTATGCATAAAAATAAATAAAAATCTGTTTTAGAATGTACAGGAAAATCTCTTTCATATGATACCCCACTTGGTATAGTCATCTTTGAAAATTAAAAATGGTAATTATTTGTTAATGAACACATTTCAATTTTTTTTTGTGATGTAACCACAAACTCACGGTTTTCGGATTTTTTCCTTTACTTGTGCTATAAGACCTACCTGCCTACCAAATTCCATGATTCTAGGTCAACGGGAAGTACCCTATAGGTTTTCTTGACAGACACGACAGATGGACAGACGGACAACAAAGTGATCATATTAGAAGGGTCCCGTCTTTCCTTTGTAGGTACGGAACCCTAAAAAATTTGGATAGCTACAAAATTTAAAAAAGATTTAGTTGATTCTATGGTAGAACTACATCGGATTCTATGGATCAATGTCGGACAGCCGCGTTTGAAATCTCACTGGCCCGTTTGGGATTTGTCGACAAATCTATATAATGCTCATTAGCCAATAATTTTGTTCCAGGTGAATCTGTTAATAGACCAGCTAGTGGTATCAGTTCACGAAGACACCGTCATAGCGCATACACGCTGTCAGACGTACATGAATGCTTGTACATCCCAGCCGGATTACAGCAGTGGGACCGACAGAAACTTTGAAACGGCCATACTGGGATGCACGCTGGACGACCAGAAACGCGTCAAGAAACGTCTCCAAGGACTCCTAGACTACATCGCGAAGATGAATGTTACTACGTGCTCGTGAGTGCGGGCTAACTTTACCAGTCTTCATATTCAATGAAAGTTTTAATGCTTTACGTTTGCGTCTACGTTTTTTGTAAGTTTCTTCGTACTCGCAAGTTCTCGGCTTCTTAACAATATTTGATAGGAACTGGCAAATATTTGTTTGTCTTAAATGATAAGTATTATAGCCTGCTTAAAAATATTGTGACAGTTTTTTCTGTAGTTTAATATCGAAAACATGCTAAATCGCAAATTGTTTTGTTGGTCTAATATTATTAATTGAATAATAATGATGCCTTAAACTTTGTAATCTATCTAGTAGTAGCGGAATAGATAAAACTCTGACACGGCCATACTGATCCATTCGCTGAATGATCAAAACCGAGTTAAAGAACGCCTGCAAGGACTCCTAGACTGCGCCAAAATGAATGTTAGTGCTTGTTCGTGAGTAAAAGTTAACTTTATTACTTCGTACTCGCAGGACCTTGGCTAGTTACCGATATTTGACAGAAACTATCAAATATTTGCTATAATAAGCAGACCGCTTAAAAATATTGTGACAGTTCTGTCTTATGATTAATTAATACCGGGAATAGGCTAAAATTGTTCTTTCGTCGATTCTAGTATAATTCAATAAATAATAGTGACATCTGCAGCTATTTGAATGTATTTGACTAAAAGCATATTTTACAGAAACTGTCACGATATTTAACAGGTACTGTCAAATATTCGTTTTAAATGTTAAATAAACGGGAGCAGAATTAAATCGAAAATGGTTTCGTTGATTTTTTCGCTTAAAATTTACATCGCAAAAGTCGGTGATTGAATGGTATTGAGGGTTTTGAACGATTTTCTTTATTTTTATGTATGTATTTTTCCTATGTACGCTTTAAACTTAAATATTAAAATGGAGCTAAGTGCGCCACCTAACTTAGGAACTAGAGTTCTGATCTCTCAAAAATATTTCACTATGACGGTATAGACTATAGACTGTTATTAGGTTTGTTGGTAGAAAATAAATAAAACCCCACTAGCTCAAGGGTAAAAAGGAGAGAAGGATCTAATGGTCAAGATTCATAAAATATAATCTTTCAACGAAAATTTAAAATAAGAAAAAAAAAGCATGATTTGCAACATTGCACAAAATAGGCAGGATTTTTTTGTACTTTATTTCACAAAAAAAACTCTTTACTGTACATCCAAAATAGAGTTTAATGATTTTGATAATATTCATCTAAATAATAAATATGAATTAATAAAATTAATTACAACTAGGTACTTAAATGTGTAATTCCAGATACATGTTATGTCTTATCTAATAAAATATTACTTGCTTACATTTTTTGTATTAATTTAATATTTTTTGTGTGTCATTTAATTAATGCTTAGACGCAAAAATGGATATTGAAATGTATGTCTAAACAAATAATAATTAATGGAATTTAATGATTTGGTTTTAAAGTGTGTGAGAGTTTGTATGGAAATTTCATCCATACAAATGTTTTGTGAGATCGATTGCATGTATATCAACTGCGTACGAGCTATAAAGAAGAATGAGTTTTTTTCATCAGTGCACAATTCAAAATGTATTTTGGTCCTTTCAAACTGAAGATTTTTTTAATGTTTTAAATAGCGACTTAATGTCCTTATTGATTCATCAATATACATGTAACTTAGTTGTTTTTTTTTGAGATCCGTATAAACTTCATGGTGTCCATAATATAGCGTCCATTTATATTTTTTTGATATAATATCTAAAAAAATTGTGCACTGGCAAAAAATATCTTACTTTTAATGGAATAACGTGTTGTCTATAATGAATGTAGATAGAAGAAAATAATTAATTATAGAGATTTGTGATAAAGGAGGCTGGACGCACAAGAAACGGAAACGTTTAAGGTGCATGAGACTGGTCTGCCCGCGAAATTCAAATTCAACTTGGTTTTTCGCAATTTGTAAACTAATACGACAAAGTAGGCTTATGGCACTTTAATTGCGCCAATGGCAGTATCATCCTCACAGGTTTATATAAAAATCTTACTTGAAAGGGTATAGTTTAAGAAATTAGTTATAGTATCGACTAATTTGTGAGTAACTCATGTCAAACTCATTATTTTGACTAATTTCTTAAACTGAACACTTTGAAGTAAAGATTTTTATGTAATCCTGTGAAGATGATACTTCCATTGTCGGAATTAGAATGCCATAAGCCTACGTTGTCGTATTAGTTTACAAATTGTGAAAAACGAAATTAAATTTGAATTTCGCGGGCAGACCCGTCTCATGCACCTTAAGTGCGGAAACCAGCCTAGAGAGAGGAAAGAAAATGAGGCTGCACTAAGTTTGTAATCGTATCTTTGGGTGTAAACATCAAAACAACGCTTCTTTTTTTGCGTTTCACAGAAGCCTTGTTCAAGTTACCCAATTCATAGTCAAGATAGAGACTTTACTTAGAAATTCATAGACATGTGTCAAATCAATCTTTATCCAATGCATTAAGGCTGAAATCTATGTAGCGTACTTTGACTTAAGTTAGTTAAAACGAGACAGATTTATACCAGCTATATAATGCTGTCTCTGTGTCTTAAGTCTGGGCAAAGTCATTGAGATCTTAGTCTAAGGTTGAATGTGACACATGTCATCTGAATGTAAGAAGTCCATATCTTGACTATGAATTCCATCTAGTGTTAGAGTTGACCATTCATTTGTCAAATTTAATGGAAACGTTAAAATCACGACGACTACCCATAGTAAACGCCAAATTCAAACAAATGCATGTAACGTTAGTTTACTTGAAAACATACATTGTGGCAACTATTTTATTGCTATTGATTAAAAACATAAACAAACATTCAAATTAAGACGAAAAATTAATAAATTAACTACTTACTTAATTTAAAATTCATAGAGCAAACATGTCGATTACTTTCCCATTTATGCATTATGTATAATGGGAACGATAGTGATGTACCACTGCCAGAAATTATTCCACACTACTCTAAGAACTACATAGGAATCAAGTATTACTTACTACTATCAGAGAGTCAATACTGCAGGTAGTTTGCGTTAAATTAATGTTTGCAGAGGCTTTTCTTACTTTTCATGTTAATGTTAACTGTGCTTTAATCTATCATTTAGGTCCAGTTTCATAAAGGTGGTTAAAGTTAACGTTAAACTTTGAGTGTCAACTGTCAAAGCAAAATGGGTTGGGCTAAATTTAACCATTAACCTTTGTTATGGTGGTATGGATTTGGTAACCCAATGGAAAACGTCGTGTTTGACATTTTCATACAATTTTGGCAGATTTACACACAGATAGCGTTAATATGAAAAGTTATTCTCAAGGTACAGAACAATTTATGTAAGTACAGTAGTTTTTATTAAGTTGCTAACTGATGCCCGCGACTTCGTCCGCGTGGATTTAGGTTTTCCCGTGGGAACTCTGATTTTCTGGGATAAAAGTAGCCTATGTCACCTTAGAGGTCTTTAAATTATCCATGCAAGAAATCACGCTGATCCGTTGCGGTGTGATTGAAAACAAACCAAAAAGATACACTTTCGCATTTTTAACATAGATAGTGATGATTTGTACGGGTTCCTTCACATAATAACAACTTCTAATCATTTAGGTATCAATAGTTTGCTACATAAACACGATGCATATTAAAAAGCATTTCTTAGCTGTCACAATTATTATAGAAGTTCTTAGTGTGAAGGAGCTTTAAGAAGCGCGCGGTCGAACGAGATGCCAGAGGAAAAGTAATTGATACCATTCATATCAATATCCTGTTCGAAATTCTTTGGTCCTGTAAACAGTAAAAGTGGTGACCATTAAGAAAGTACCTACCTTTTGCTCTGCTCTGGTATGAAGTTATGTTAGTAATAGTATATTTGGTTTGGACTAAGTACCTATAGGTAGGTTTTCGTCTCAGAATCTAGACATGAGCCTCTATTGCTATAAAAAGTCGTTGTGGGACTTGTCCCTTACGGCCTGTGCAGACGAGGGACTATTGTCCTTTGAGGACAAATAAATGGGTCACTAAGAAGTGTATCCCATAACACATACGATGAACTAATAGTACGGCAAAATACCATAGAAAAGATAAGGGACTTTTGTCCTGCGTGGACAATGGACCCTCCTCTGCGCAGGCCTTTAGATATTTAGTCTAAGTTAGTATGGTTACTACATAGGTATTGAAGTATTCTGGATTCTAACATTTGTATTCCAGAAATGTCGTGATCTCGTTTCGACATCGCGCGTATATACAAGCGCTGTGTAATTTCTATAGCCATTACGTGTATATTCCGTTCTTTGATTGATACACAATTTCATAAGTTTATTATAAAATGAATTAGCTTCGACGATAAACAATAAACATTTAATCATTTATGTGTTTTTATTGCTTTTCTATTTAAGAATTAAATCAAGCAAAGAATCCCCCATTATCGGCCTGTGTAGGCGAGGGACTTTTGGCCGTGGAGGACAAAAATGGATCACTAAGGACCGGGACACATAATTATGGCGGAGCGCAGCGCAGAGCATTTTTACACAGTCAAAATATTATCGACATTATCCTCATTGAAATAATATCTAAAATCAATTGTGCATCCGGGCGGATACTCACGCAGTCCCGCGCGTGCTCGCGCATTATCTGGTACAAATTCACGCGATTAGAAAACTTCGCGGGAATGCTCTGCGCTGCGCTCCGCCATATGTGCGCCGCCCTTAAGAACTGCTTTGCATAACGCACACAGTAGACTAATATTATGTGCTAAGAGTACGGCGAAACACTAGTAGGGACTTTTGTCCTCTTGTGGACAAAAGTCCCTCGTCTGTGCAGGCCGTAAGAGAGAAATGAAACCACTTGAAACAAATAAGTACAATGTTTAATTAATAAAATAAGGCTGTATTTACATAAACCAATAACTAACTGTAATGGTATATAAAAAAATAAAGGATATTAGTTTGTGCTAAAAGATATTTACTATCTACATTAATCTAACAGCTATATTAAGTACTTATTTACAAACGTAAAATATCCGAAGCACCTGTATTGGTTTCTCTTAAGTAATTAATTTATGAAGTAAAACTTCTTTAAGCGCCAGTTCGACTTGGGAGTAACTCACGGCCGTATTCACAAACGTTACTATGAGGTCTCACAGTAAGCTCGAACGCATAGTGTAGCTTCCACCAATCAGATCATTGTAAATTGACGTGATACAGTCATCTGATTGGTGGAACGGACACTGTGCGTTCGAGCGCACTATGAGACCTCATAGTAACGTTTGTGAATACGGGTGTTAGGTCGAGATCTATAGAGCGCACTTTGACTTAGCTTAGACTTAAGACACTGTTAAAACGAGAGCGCTGTACTGCTGATATAATACCGTCTCGTTTTAACTGAAGCGTGTTACTTCCGTCCGAAAAAAATCTTGCCGTTGCTTGTATGTGGTCGAGGATAATAATGTCGGTTTTGAGGATGTAGATGAGGATACGGATGTAAGAAAATCTCGTTTCAGGACTAGCATGACAGCGGTTCTACAAATGAGATCGTAAATCGCACTGTGACCATGCCTCCTTGACTCGGCGCGTGTTTTTTATGTTGTGCGCAGACATCCGCATAGAAATTATAAAGGTACCTATGTAGATATCTTTTAAAATGTAGACAGCCGCATCCGTAATAATCCGTAATCCTTACAGGTCATACGGATGCAGCTGTCTAAATCGTGGATGCTCCGCAGTTATAGATACGGATATCATCCGTTACAATTACTAACCTACATCAGGAAGGTCGTCAAAAATCTACTGAGCAATCCACTACAAATACATAGATGTGCGTAAACCAGTGCTGCCAACTGCTTTCCAAAACATGCACTAAACAAACCTCAAAACTTAAATTATTGCCCCTATCGCAGTCAACTCTACACCACAAATGTCTTGGCCTAAGGAAAAGGATTAGATTAAAGTAAAGGTGGAACAAAGAACTCTTCTCGACCGCTGGCTATGGGTTCCACTTCCACACAAATGAACTCAAACAGTTCAAACATAACCGTCAAAATGTCTTTGTTTTATTAACATAGTTCACAATATCCGGCAAGCGCTCTTGAGAACGTTTTTCTTCTTGCCGCCGGACCGATGCTTGGTCGGTCGCAGCAGGATCGTGCCGTTACTGTTGTGGTTGGTGAATGTACCTGCGGCAGAAGGAAGTAAGATAATGTTCCATAACTATGAACTTTAAAGCCTACGCACATGAGGGACTTTTGTCCGCGGTGGACAAAAAATCCCCGAAGCGTAGATAAAACCGTGGACTTCGTCTGCGATGGCGTTTGCTGGCGCGCGTGCTATGCTTGTTTGGAGTGTTTTTTTTTTTAAGAGTGGCTGGTTTTTGTTTGGTGTTTTTTGGTGGTGGAACTGACTGGGAGGCGCTCTAAAGGGGCGCCGCGCGTATGTCGGCGGGCGCCGGCGCAGACGGAGTCCATACTTGTATAAATTCAATAACTTGAAAATATCACAAACTTGACATTGGCTAATCAGAGTAAAGCCAGATTAAAGAAAAAAAAAAATAAAAAAAAAATGATAAAACCGTCGAGAACTTGCCGCGAAATCAACACACGGTGTTATTTTAACGTCGGAAGCGAACGAATTCTCGAGCGCTCAGTACGGATTATAGTATGTTGTGTACGTTGACACGTCTTGAAACTTTAGTTCTATTTTTTTCAAAGACGCCCCCGTAATTTTGTGCGGTCCGGTCTGTCGATGTCTTCCCCGATTCGGGGGACTTGTGCGGGATATTTGTAGGGTTCCGTACCTCGAAAGGAAAACAGAACCCTTATAGGATCGCTTTGTTTAATTTAATAGTCCCTCGTGCGCGTTTTTGCTAAGCTCCGAGCGAGTTAGCAGTTTTTGAGGAACGAACGGGAAGTGTCGGCCCTGGAGAAGGCAGGTAGGAAGGCTATGATGAGTGTGTATACCTATGACGGGCGCCACACAGGGCGGCGGCGAGTCGGTCGAGTGTTCGCGACGCATGTCGGCGAGGCAGCGCGCAGCGAGTGCTCGGAACACCGCGCCCACGTTTACGTCCTCCTTCACAGACGCCCGCATGAGTCGACAGCCCAGTGCCCTTGCTACTAGCTCGGCTTCATCTCTGAAATGTCAAACATCTGTTAGTCACCGTTTACCCTCCCAATTACCTACCTACTATTACTGTCTATAGTGTATAATAAGTAACTATAGTATTCAACATGGAACTAGGAATCACTCTAGCCTTGTCAACATCGCAGCGTGATGCTCAAACACAATGTGTATTCGTAAACGATCGACATTAGCGAAGAAGGAATGCATAAAGTAGTGTTCTGTAGCCATTTACGAATAACAATATTGTTATTCGTATATTACCTACTAGTTACTAAAACACTTTGGCAGTCATTAGTTCTTACCTATTTTATTACATATCTTTTACCTTAAACAGTCTAAGAAACCTCTTAATGATATTAATTTAAAATCAACAAGGTATCACTCGAAGGGGTAAACCAGAATCTGGAATATGGAATCCTAAATATGAGCACCGATTTGAACATCGATCGTTTTGTATGATAGAGGTCTCTAATAAATAGAACATAGGTACTTACGGTCCGACTACACATTGATCCATTAAATCGATTTTGTTCTGAACTATAATCGTGGGAATCTCTCCACATTCATTTTCCACCTGAAACAGAAATAAGATGGGTCCATTCAGATTTCAGATAGATCAGCTCGGAGAGCGTTTTAGGCTTCCTTATCTCAAAAGGAAAAAAGAAACGCTTATAGGATCACTTTGTTGTCTGGTGGACTAACAACTGAGGCAAAAAACTGGTTATTGTTGTCACATTTTATTTAAAAAAATACGATAAAAATAAACAAAAATATGTTTTATTAATAACAATATTTGTAGGTACAAAAATTCTCCCCGTTCTTAGTCATCTAATTAACATTAATAAAGAACGAAATAGGTACTTATTTTCTTAATTCTAATTCACATTATTAAAGTCTAGCGGGCAAGTGAACAATCAGGGCTCCCAAACCGTCCCGTCATTACAGGTATGTCCTCAACAACTGACTGTAAGTCTTCGTTCGTCGGCAGCGTCTTTGCCAAAAGAATCCCGCGTCCTTCCGAAGAACAGTTAATGCCCATGACGTATCCTTCAAACAAGTCTATGAATATGTACTTGGAAACGCGATTACAATCACGAATTTGTTGTTTGACTTCCTCCGCGCCGTAATAAAATACATCTCGTATTTTATCTGCGCTGTTCTTGTACGTCGACTTGAGAACTGTTGATCCAGACGGCACATTAGCGGCAGCACAACCGATTTCCGATGAGTTTATTGTACTAAATTTTATCATTTCACATTTTCCTCTCTGCCTCTGTAGCGGTGGCCAGTAGTAAACGGCGAACCAGTCGCCGACTAACAGGTTCAAGTCGAAATCTTCACCAGTTTTGTAGTAATCGATGCACTGATCCTCACTGGTAGTCGCAACGCAGGTCAACTCGCCGGCGACGATGATAAATGCCACAAAAAACCAGTAAAACCAGCGAGACATCTTTGCAAAATATTCCGCGGTAGTTTCTCGGAACGTACCGGCTCCGAATATACTCGGAGGTGTAGGAATATAAACATTTAAAAACATAAACAAACATTCAAATTAAGACGAAAAATTAATAAATTAACTACTTACTTAATTTAAAATTCATAGAGCAAACATGTCGATTACTTTCCCATTTATGCATTATGTATAATGGGAACGATAGTGATGTACCACTGCCAGAAATTATTCCACACTACTCTAAGAACTACATAGGAATCAAGTATTACTTACTACTATCAGAGAGTCAATACTGCAGGTAGTTTGCGTTAAATTAATGTTTGCAGAGGCTTTTCTTACTTTTCATGTTAATGTTAACTGTGCTTTAATCTATCATTTAGGTCCAGTTTCATAAAGGTGGTTAAAGTTAACGTTAAACTTTGAGTGTCAACTGTCAAAGCAAAATGGGTTGGGCTAAATTTAACCATTAACCTTTGTTATGGTGGTATGGATTTGGTAACCCAATGGAAAACGTCGTGTTTGACATTTTCATACAATTTTGGCAGATTTACACACAGATAGCGTTAATATGAAAAGTTATTCTCAAGGTACAGAACAATTTATGTAAGTACAGTAGTTTTTATTAAGTTGCTAACTGATGCCCGCGACTTCGTCCGCGTGGATTTAGGTTTTCCCGTGGGAACTCTGATTTTCTGGGATAAAAGTAGCCTATGTCACCTTAGAGGTCTTTAAATTATCCATGCAAGAAATCACGCTGATCCGTTGCGGTGTGATTGAAAACAAACCAAAAAGATACACTTTCGCATTTTTAACATAGATAGTGATGATTTGTACGGGTTCCTTCACATAATAACAACTTCTAATCATTTAGGTATCAATAGTTTGCTACATAAACACGATGCATATTAAAAAGCATTTCTTAGCTGTCACAATTATTATAGAAGTTCTTAGTGTGAAGGAGCTTTAAGAAGCGCGCGGTCGAACGAGATGCCAGAGGAAAAGTAATTGATACCATTCATATCAATATCCTGTTCGAAATTCTTTGGTCCTGTAAACAGTAAAAGTGGTGACCATTAAGAAAGTACCTACCTTTTGCTCTGCTCTGGTATGAAGTTATGTTAGTAATAGTATATTTGGTTTGGACTAAGTACCTATAGGTAGGTTTTCGTCTCAGAATCTAGACATGAGCCTCTATTGCTATAAAAAGTCGTTGTGGGACTTGTCCCTTACGGCCTGTGCAGACGAGGGACTATTGTCCTTTGAGGACAAATAAATGGGTCACTAAGAAGTGTATCCCATAACACATACGATGAACTAATAGTACGGCAAAATACCATAGAAAAGATAAGGGACTTTTGTCCTGCGTGGACAATGGACCCTCCTCTGCGCAGGCCTTTAGATATTTAGTCTAAGTTAGTATGGTTACTACATAGGTATTGAAGTATTCTGGATTCTAACATTTGTATTCCAGAAATGTCGTGATCTCGTTTCGACATCGCGCGTATATACAAGCGCTGTGTAATTTCTATAGCCATTACGTGTATATTCCGTTCTTTGATTGATACACAATTTCATAAGTTTATTATAAAATGAATTAGCTTCGACGATAAACAATAAACATTTAATCATTTATGTGTTTTTATTGCTTTTCTATTTAAGAATTAAATCAAGCAAAGAATCCCCCATTATCGGCCTGTGTAGGCGAGGGACTTTTGGCCGTGGAGGACAAAAATGGATCACTAAGGACCGGGACACATAATTATGGCGGAGCGCAGCGCAGAGCATTTTTACACAGTCAAAATATTATCGACATTATCCTCATTGAAATAATATCTAAAATCAATTGTGCATCCGGGCGGATACTCACGCAGTCCCGCGCGTGCTCGCGCATTATCTGGTACAAATTCACGCGATTAGAAAACTTCGCGGGAATGCTCTGCGCTGCGCTCCGCCATATGTGCGCCGCCCTTAAGAACTGCTTTGCATAACGCACACAGTAGACTAATATTATGTGCTAAGAGTACGGCGAAACACTAGTAGGGACTTTTGTCCTCTTGTGGACAAAAGTCCCTCGTCTGTGCAGGCCGTAAGAGAGAAATGAAACCACTTGAAACAAATAAGTACAATGTTTAATTAATAAAATAAGGCTGTATTTACATAAACCAATAACTAACTGTAATGGTATATAAAAAAATAAAGGATATTAGTTTGTGCTAAAAGATATTTACTATCTACATTAATCTAACAGCTATATTAAGTACTTATTTACAAACGTAAAATATCCGAAGCACCTGTATTGGTTTCTCTTAAGTAATTAATTTATGAAGTAAAACTTCTTTAAGCGCCAGTTCGACTTGGGAGTAACTCACGGCCGTATTCACAAACGTTACTATGAGGTCTCACAGTAAGCTCGAACGCATAGTGTAGCTTCCACCAATCAGATCATTGTAAATTGACGTGATACAGTCATCTGATTGGTGGAACGGACACTGTGCGTTCGAGCGCACTATGAGACCTCATAGTAACGTTTGTGAATACGGGTGTTAGGTCGAGATCTATAGAGCGCACTTTGACTTAGCTTAGACTTAAGACACTGTTAAAACGAGAGCGCTGTACTGCTGATATAATACCGTCTCGTTTTAACTGAAGCGTGTTACTTCCGTCCGAAAAAAATCTTGCCGTTGCTTGTATGTGGTCGAGGATAATAATGTCGGTTTTGAGGATGTAGATGAGGATACGGATGTAAGAAAATCTCGTTTCAGGACTAGCATGACAGCGGTTCTACAAATGAGATCGTAAATCGCACTGTGACCATGCCTCCTTGACTCGGCGCGTGTTTTTTATGTTGTGCGCAGACATCCGCATAGAAATTATAAAGGTACCTATGTAGATATCTTTTAAAATGTAGACAGCCGCATCCGTAATAATCCGTAATCCTTACAGGTCATACGGATGCAGCTGTCTAAATCGTGGATGCTCCGCAGTTATAGATACGGATATCATCCGTTACAATTACTAACCTACATCAGGAAGGTCGTCAAAAATCTACTGAGCAATCCACTACAAATACATAGATGTGCGTAAACCAGTGCTGCCAACTGCTTTCCAAAACATGCACTAAACAAACCTCAAAACTTAAATTATTGCCCCTATCGCAGTCAACTCTACACCACAAATGTCTTGGCCTAAGGAAAAGGATTAGATTAAAGTAAAGGTGGAACAAAGAACTCTTCTCGACCGCTGGCTATGGGTTCCACTTCCACACAAATGAACTCAAACAGTTCAAACATAACCGTCAAAATGTCTTTGTTTTATTAACATAGTTCACAATATCCGGCAAGCGCTCTTGAGAACGTTTTTCTTCTTGCCGCCGGACCGATGCTTGGTCGGTCGCAGCAGGATCGTGCCGTTACTGTTGTGGTTGGTGAATGTACCTGCGGCAGAAGGAAGTAAGATAATGTTCCATAACTATGAACTTTAAAGCCTACGCACATGAGGGACTTTTGTCCGCGGTGGACAAAAAATCCCCGAAGCGTAGATAAAACCGTGGACTTCGTCTGCGATGGCGTTTGCTGGCGCGCGTGCTATGCTTGTTTGGAGTGTTTTTTTTTTTAAGAGTGGCTGGTTTTTGTTTGGTGTTTTTTGGTGGTGGAACTGACTGGGAGGCGCTCTAAAGGGGCGCCGCGCGTATGTCGGCGGGCGCCGGCGCAGACGGAGTCCATACTTGTATAAATTCAATAACTTGAAAATATCACAAACTTGACATTGGCTAATCAGAGTAAAGCCAGATTAAAGAAAAAAAAAAATAAAAAAAAAATGATAAAACCGTCGAGAACTTGCCGCGAAATCAACACACGGTGTTATTTTAACGTCGGAAGCGAACGAATTCTCGAGCGCTCAGTACGGATTATAGTATGTTGTGTACGTTGACACGTCTTGAAACTTTAGTTCTATTTTTTTCAAAGACGCCCCCGTAATTTTGTGCGGTCCGGTCTGTCGATGTCTTCCCCGATTCGGGGGACTTGTGCGGGATATTTGTAGGGTTCCGTACCTCGAAAGGAAAACAGAACCCTTATAGGATCGCTTTGTTTAATTTAATAGTCCCTCGTGCGCGTTTTTGCTAAGCTCCGAGCGAGTTAGCAGTTTTTGAGGAACGAACGGGAAGTGTCGGCCCTGGAGAAGGCAGGTAGGAAGGCTATGATGAGTGTGTATACCTATGACGGGCGCCACACAGGG
Organism: Maniola jurtina; assembly: GCF_905333055.1. NCBI lineage: Eukaryota > Metazoa > Arthropoda > Insecta > Lepidoptera > Nymphalidae > Maniola > Maniola jurtina. The sequence continues at coordinate 3,284,382 of NC_060048.1, read as the reverse complement.
CGGCGGCGAGTCGGTCGAGTGTTCGCGACGCATGTCGGCGAGGCAGCGCGCAGCGAGTGCTCGGAACACCGCGCCCACGTTTACGTCCTCCTTCACAGACGCCCGCATGAGTCGACAGCCCAGTGCCCTTGCTACTAGCTCGGCTTCATCTCTGAAATGTCAAACATCTGTTAGTCACCGTTTACCCTCCCAATTACCTACCTACTATTACTGTCTATAGTGTATAATAAGTAACTATAGTATTCAACATGGAACTAGGAATCACTCTAGCCTTGTCAACATCGCAGCGTGATGCTCAAACACAATGTGTATTCGTAAACGATCGACATTAGCGAAGAAGGAATGCATAAAGTAGTGTTCTGTAGCCATTTACGAATAACAATATTGTTATTCGTATATTACCTACTAGTTACTAAAACACTTTGGCAGTCATTAGTTCTTACCTATTTTATTACATATCTTTTACCTTAAACAGTCTAAGAAACCTCTTAATGATATTAATTTAAAATCAACAAGGTATCACTCGAAGGGGTAAACCAGAATCTGGAATATGGAATCCTAAATATGAGCACCGATTTGAACATCGATCGTTTTGTATGATAGAGGTCTCTAATAAATAGAACATAGGTACTTACGGTCCGACTACACATTGATCCATTAAATCGATTTTGTTCTGAACTATAATCGTGGGAATCTCTCCACATTCATTTTCCACCTGAAACAGAAATAAGATGGGTCCATTCAGATTTCAGATAGATCAGCTCGGAGAGCGTTTTAGGCTTCCTTATCTCAAAAGGAAAAAAGAAACGCTTATAGGATCACTTTGTTGTCTGGTGGACTAACAACTGAGGCAAAAAACTGGTTATTGTTGTCACATTTTATTTAAAAAAATACGATAAAAATAAACAAAAATATGTTTTATTAATAACAATATTTGTAGGTACAAAAATTCTCCCCGTTCTTAGTCATCTAATTAACATTAATAAAGAACGAAATAGGTACTTATTTTCTTAATTCTAATTCACATTATTAAAGTCTAGCGGGCAAGTGAACAATCAGGGCTCCCAAACCGTCCCGTCATTACAGGTATGTCCTCAACAACTGACTGTAAGTCTTCGTTCGTCGGCAGCGTCTTTGCCAAAAGAATCCCGCGTCCTTCCGAAGAACAGTTAATGCCCATGACGTATCCTTCAAACAAGTCTATGAATATGTACTTGGAAACGCGATTACAATCACGAATTTGTTGTTTGACTTCCTCCGCGCCGTAATAAAATACATCTCGTATTTTATCTGCGCTGTTCTTGTACGTCGACTTGAGAACTGTTGATCCAGACGGCACATTAGCGGCAGCACAACCGATTTCCGATGAGTTTATTGTACTAAATTTTATCATTTCACATTTTCCTCTCTGCCTCTGTAGCGGTGGCCAGTAGTAAACGGCGAACCAGTCGCCGACTAACAGGTTCAAGTCGAAATCTTCACCAGTTTTGTAGTAATCGATGCACTGATCCTCACTGGTAGTCGCAACGCAGGTCAACTCGCCGGCGACGATGATAAATGCCACAAAAAACCAGTAAAACCAGCGAGACATCTTTGCAAAATATTCCGCGGTAGTTTCTCGGAACGTACCGGCTCCGAATATACTCGGAGGTGTAGGAATATAAACATTTCGTTGAATACGCGATATGTGAGAGTAGGTTTTAGATTACAGTGCATGTAGCGGAAAGTGCGTCGCGGGGTCGTGACATACTTATCTATCTGAGCGATTAGGTATACTTACTTATCGGTTCACTAACATTAGTATTCAAAATAAAGATGAGTTCCTGAACTAAATCCCCATAGTAAAAGTCTTCATTTAAATTAATTAATAATTAATTATTTTAATTTTCATCGTAAAATGCTAAGTTAAAATTTATGGTTCGGGGATTTCATCTTGGAAACAAACACCAACTTTAAATAAGCGAAGGAAGATACGCCGAGTTTCTTGCTGGCTCTTCTCAAAACGCATTCCGAACCAGTGGTAGATGCTTTTGACGATTCAAAAGTACTCGTATATGTTAAATTGCATAAAATTGAATTTTGAATAAATTAGGTATGTAGTTGTACCTTAAGCTTCCAGGAATGCAGCGCGAGGAAGGAGTCTCGGTCCGTGGTGGAGAAGGCGAGCACGCAGGCGTGCGCGCCGCGGTAGTACGCCTTGGTGATCGCGTCAAACTCCTCCTGCCCCGCCGTGTCCCACAGCATCAGCCGCACCTCCTCGCCGTCGATCCTGGAAACCATCACACAAATATAAGTCTCAATAGCTCAACGGTTCTAGGAGCGGACTGAAAGCCGAAAGGTCGGCGGTTCAAACCCCACCTGTTGCACTATTGTCGCACCCACTCCTAACACAAGCTAACGCTTAGTTGGAGGGGAAAGGGGAATGTTACTTACTCATGGATAAAAAAATGACTAATATTCTTTTTTAAATATATATAAGTAGTTAAGTTCATCATCAACAAAGCACTACAGCCCTGGGTGGGCCTTGACTTGGTCAAGCAAACTCCGCCATTGGTGGCGGTCAGATCCAGCTTCCATCCAGTTCCGAAATCCCAAAACCCTCATGTTCTTCTCCACTCTATCAACCCACCGACCTCTAGGTCTTCCTAGGAACCATCACACAAATATTAACTTTAGTACTCGCCCACCACCTTCAAGAGCTCACAGTACATCCAAGCAATGAGCATAACTCGACAATAAATCTGCCACTCCGGAAAGTATACCCAAATAGACGTTTCGCAGGCTCTGTTATACAAGATAAGTAGGTATTATGTTTTAATTAAATTCTTTTTTTTTTTCAAAATTACATAAAAACAATATCTATGCATAATTTTAAAATTTTTTTAATTGAAAATATTACAATAAAACTTAAAGCTAGCCTTATCTAATTACTATCTTAATGCATAATTGTTAACTTTAGCAGAAACCACGTAGGTTTATTTGCTGGAGTTCCCCAAGTACCACCAAGTAGTTTACCCACTATCACCCTTGAAGACATCAAAGTATTCTACTCACTCAATCTGGCGCTCCAGGAAGTCTACGCCATTGGTCTTCTTGTAGTCTCTGCTGAAGGTGCTTCAATAGTAGCGCTAGATCATACTGGACTTGCCCACTCCTCCGTCACCCACTATCACCCTTGAAGAGCTTACATCAAAGTATTCTACTCACTTAATCTGGCGCTCCAGGAAGTCAACGCCGATGGTCTTCTTGTAGTCTCTGCTGAAGGTGCTTCAATAGTTGCGCTGGATCATACTGGACTTGCCCACTTCTCCGTCACCCACTATCACCCTTGAAGAGCTTACATCAAAGTATTCTACTCACTCAATTTGGCGCTCCAGGAAGTCAACGCCGATGGTCTTCTTGTAGTCTCTGCTGAAGGTGCTTCAATAGTAGCGCTGGATCATGCTGGACTTGCCCACTCCTCCGTCACCCACTATCACCCTTGAAGAGCTTACATCAAAGTATTCTACTCACTCAATTTGGCGCTCCAGGAAGTCAACGCCGATGGTCTTCTTGTAGTCTCTGCTGAAGGTGCTTCAATAGTAGCGCTGGATCATACTGGACTTGCCCACTCCTCCGTCACCCACTATCACCCTTGAAGAGCTTACATCAAAGTATTCTACTCACTCAATTTGGCGCTCCAGGAAGTCAACGCCGATGGTCTTCTTGTAGTCTCTGCTGAAGGTGCTTCAATAGTAGCGCTGGATCATACTGGACTTGCCCACTCCTCCGTCACCCACTATCACCCTTGAAGAGCTTACATCAAAGTATTCTACTCACTCAATTTGGCGCTCCAGGAAGTCAACGCCGATGGTCTTCTTGTAGTCTCTGGTGAAGGTGCCGCGGCAGTAGCGCTGGATCATGCTGGACTTGCCCACTACTCCGTCGCCCACTATCACTTTGAAGAGCTTACATCAAAGTATTCTACTCACTCAATCTGGCGCTCCAGGAAGTCAACGCCGATGGTCTTCTTGTAGTCTCTGGTGAAGGTGCCGCGGCAGTAGCGCTGGATCATGCTGGACTTGCCCACTACTCCGTCGCCCACTATCACTTTGAAGAGCTTACATCAAAGTATTCTACTCACTCAATCTGGCGCTCCAGGAAGTCAACGCCGATGGTCTTCTTGTAGTCTCTAGTGAAGGTGCCGCGGCAGTAGCGCTGGATCATGCTGGACTTGCCCACGCCTCCGTCGCCCACTATCACCACCTTGAGCGCCACCTCCAGCTCCTCCTCGCGCATCCTCGCCTCATCCGTGCGCCCGCGCACATTAGTGATGACGGTTTAGACTCTGGAAATAGAGATTTTAATTTTCAAAACCGGCCAAGTGCGAGTCAGACTCGCGCACCGAGGGTTCTGCACTCGGGTAATTTTTTCGATAAATAAAAATCTGTAAAATGCGGTTGCGGTTTTAGTCAAGAGAGCCCCAGAATTTAGATGACACAACCATTTATAAAATTAGTAGCGTATGCCCGCGACCTCGTTCACGAGGACCACACAAATTTTAATGTGCGTTGATAGGTCAGTCAGTCAGTCAGTCACCTTTTCCTTTTATACCATTTATAATGTACTAGCCGATGCCCGCGACTTCGCCCGCGTGGATTTAGGTTTTTCAAAATCCCGTGGGAACTCTTTGATTTTCCGGGATAAAAAGTAGCCTATGTGCTAATCCAGGATATTATCTATCTCCATTCGAAATTTCAGCCAAATCCGTCCAGTAGTTTTTGCGTGAAGGAGTAACAAACATACACACACACACACACACACACACATACAAACTTTCGCCTTTATAATATTAGTGTGATGTGATGATAATGCATTGCCTGATGCATTTGTTTCGCACGATTCTAAATAGGATAAACTGGCATATCATCGTAGATAATCTAAAATTGCAACTAAAAAGTGGTTTTCGTAATTACCTACCACAGCCGCCGCAAAAAGGTAGAAAGCAAGAATGCAAATAATAAGTTAATCCTACTTCTGAGGTATCCAAGACGGGTATAAATTAATAAACCATAGATCGACGCGATCGTTCTATAACACAGGAACGGCCACTAGCACTAGCTGATCCGCCCCAGCTTCGCTCGAGTGTAGTTTTTGATAATCTGTGAGATTTATGGACATTTTAACTGATGAGTGATGAACTGATAACGGACGAAAAGTGAAGTGAGTGCTCGGCCATGCTGGGTTTGCGGCCTATTGTTAATTCTTCGTATTTTATTTTATAGATATGTATAACACATGTTTATGTAACTAGGAATAAGAAAACAACAAAGATTATTTATTTATTTAAATATCTAAGGCCTAAACAAAGGAACGCGGTACTTAATGGAATTATTATGAAACGCGTGACATTCATTGCCTGGGATGCGACAAAATTGTAGAAGATTTTAAATGCGTATAGCTTTGGTTCCTTGGGGCATCCCACGATACCTGTCGGCAATCTTTTAGATATCTACACAGACTACAAGTAGGGAGGTATAACACGAGAGCCTCGGTGCCTTCAGGCAGGTTGAGCCAGCCCTCTAGTACTCTAGTAGTAGTCTAGTCTAGTAGTAGTAGTACTAGTTAAAGGTATAAATTATTAAACTGAGAGTAAATACGAGCTTGGCACATTTCTTTAGGTAATAAATTTATTTTAAGACCGGGAGTTAGTTGTTTGCTTGTACAGTGTAGACGTAAGGCGATTACAAGGGAACCAGTTTTTCAAGCACCTGTTTCGAACATTAAATTGCCGATCGTATTGCCCTGATTTAGATAAAGAGACGTGTTTTAGAAATAAATTAGACATTTAAATACGCGAGTCTCTAATGCAAATGTCGAAGCGAAACTTTTATTTGCTGGTTATTTTCCACGTTCCAACTTTTTTGCAAAGAATTCACCTTTAGGAGCTAAGGCTTTAACACACAGACAGCATCGAGTCGTGTTCAACGCAGTCCGTTTGAAGATTATGGCTGAGCTTCGATTAACCTTTTATGTACCTAAAATACTGCAAGTTAATGACGGACTGCGCCACTATAATATTAAATATATGATTTAGTAAATTTTTTTTAAAGTGTTTTAGGACATGATACTAGGTCAACGGGAAGTACCCTATTGGATTGTTGACAGACGAAAGACATTTCGAAGAACGAATTGATCCTATAAGAGTTCCTTTTTCCTTTTGAGATACGGAATACAGTTCTAATCTTTCTGTCAAATTGAAAAGTAAAATTCCTCTTACTCAAATCAAGCAAAAGTTTTTGTCATGAGAGAATTCGGATAAGTCCCTGACAAAATCCCCACTCAACCAATTCCTTGGTTCCTTGTATTATTTAAACCGTGTAGGTAGGTACCTAGGTTAACATATATATATGATTAGTACTCATGCCCCTCCTCTCATGTTCAGTTGCCGCCACAACTCACGAAACTAGAACGATAACGCGTAAAAACCGATAAGGGCTATGGGTTACTAATTAAAACAACCTCTTCCAAGTTAGCTGACTTGCATCTTAAACTCCATCATCACTTACTACCAGGTGAGATCGCAATCAAGGCCTAACTTGTCGAATAAAAAAAAGTCGCGGCTGTCACGCGTTATGTATGTGTCAGCCTTAACAACTAGCGATCTACTTTTCCCGCTCGCATTTCGATTTCGCATTCGCATTCATCGATGCAGAGTTGAGACTTGAGACGTGTTTTAACTTTTAAATAATGTATAGTTAAGTACCTATCACCGTCCGGTCCTCACAGTATGGTACTGAAACGTAGACACTGACAAACGGCCTTGTCAACAAATTCAAAGTTGCTCAGAGAGCTATGGAGAGAGCTATGTGTTAGGAGTTTCCTAGAGGGATAAGATCCATGAGGAGATCCGCGGGAGAATCCAGGTCACTGACATAGCCCAAACTTATTAGCAAGCTGCAGAAGTGGAAGTGGGCAGGCCATGCCTGTCGTATGGCCATGGCCGTTGGAGCCGGAAAGTCCTTGAGTGGAGACCGCGTTTAAGCAAGCGTAGTGTGGGATAACGCGGCTGGCGGGGAGTGGCTGAATGAGGAAAGGTGAGGACCGGGTCTGGTGACGCTCTTTAGGGAAGGCCTATGTCCAACAGTGGACGTCCACAGGCTTGATGATAGTGAAGTATATTGATGGAAGTTGTTTAGTACGGTTTATTATGAATAACGACGGTAACAGGTGGAAAGTGACTAAGCACATTACTGAGACTTACCTACCTACTTCAGAGTTACATCGTCACAGACCATAGACCTTTGACCATTTGATAATAATAATAATTCAAAAGATCATGGTAGGTATTTGAACTTTATAAAAAAATATGTGGTTAGATATAAGTATTTTGAAATAGTACGGTACTTAACTCTTAAGCATTAGCTAACTGCTATTTAGGAATTAACTAGTGTTTTTTCATTCACCTAAGCTCCGAATACATAAATAATAGTACAGGGCACGTATCGTTTTGTTCTGTGGTTGACATCGATGTATAGAATCTGTGATTTTTTTTTTTAATCTAAGTATCTATTATAGAGAAAGAGCCCGTGAGGGCTAGACTTTTGTTATTTTATAAAAGCTGAAAGTTTCTCTGCGAATTGTCCCCAACACATTGAGGAACGATAAACGACTATGAAGTTTAGATCATAGTGGCTTTGGCAGATAACAGGTAACAATGTTACTCTTTGGTTAATCCTCTACTTGTCTGTGAAAGTTCCGTCAAAATAGGTTTAGCCATTCCGAAGATTAGACCGATCAAACAGACACGATAGGTACTTAAATTTTATTTCTGAGTAGGTATAGATTCCACGAATTCAGAAAAAGATCAAGACACATTGACATCGCAAATCGGCAAAAACAAGGCAGATGAGTCCAATCATTACGATTTTACTTTCGATTTAGACGGCGAGGTTTCTCTCCACAGAATCCGCCGCGTCATGCGAACTGATGAGGCGCGGTTATGTCAAGAAAAGATGCACTTTAGCTTTATCTTTATTACGAATCGGGACTTTGTTTGCCTTTTCAAAATGAAAATCAATGCATCCTTATTAGTTCATGAAATGTTGACTGTGGGATGAATAAAAAAAACTTTGTTAAGTATTAAGTATGTATATTGTATACCTACCTACCTAGTTTATTATTATTTTTTGCCAATATAATTTAAAGATTTTTATTAAATTAACCTACATTTTTGTAACTGTAGATTTGTTAATGATTTTCGTCGTTCTAATTTTTTTTGAATTTCTCATTTATTCTGTTGATAACACCAACCTAGAGTAAAGGAAAGTATCGTTAATAGTTATAGATGAAATAGAAGTTGTAACTTCCATCACGTTAACTTAGCAGAAGTCGGAAAATGGGTGGTAGCTAAGTAGGTATAATCATAGTTGATCTTGTTGCAAAAACAGAGTAGCATTGTTTATATGGAGACAGTAATTACGGATAGAAATCAATAAATTACCTTTTTCTTTATTCATTCTAGGCACACGCTTGTCCACAATAATTATCAATTACCATTATTATATTATGTTTTATGGGTAGGTTCATTTTGCGCAAAAGTAAACAGTGATTAGTGACTAGGCAGGTTTCAAGCTATCTTCCTACGCCATACTTGTAACAAGTTTTTAAATGTCAGGAAGTAAACTGTATTCCGTTGGTAGTGTAGGTGCTTAAGTAAGTATTTTTTTATTATTTTCGGAGCTAAAGAAGTTTCTTTCTCTTCCACTTCTTTTTCTAGTTGTATGAATATAAGAATCATTTCGTCTTAGGTCTCGTGTTTTGACGAAAAGATATTTCAAGAGATTTATAATGTGAAACATAGCTCAGGGACTTCGTCTGTGATGGCGTTTGCTGGCGCGCGTGCTGTGCTTGTTTGGAGTGTTTTTTTTTGTTAGGAGTGGCTGGTTTTTGTGTTAGTTGGTGTTTTTTGGTGGTGGAACTGACTGGGAAGCGCTCTAAAGGGGCGCCGCGCGTGTGTCGGCGGGCGCCGGCGCAGACGGAGTCCATACTTGTATAAATTCAATAACTTGAAAATATCACAAACTTGACATTGGCTAATCAGAGTAAAGCCAGATTTAAAGAAAAAAAAAAACATAGCTCAGCAGCTCAGCAGCTTGCGAAGTTGAAATGACCAAAGTTGGGGTCTCAAGGTGCTGGAATGGCGACCTCGCGTTGGAACATTACCACTAGGTAGACAGACATTAAACGAATTGCAGAAAGCAGTTGGATTAGGTGGAGCAAAATCGTGGCGGGTGGAAGTCCCTACTAAAGACCTGCGTCCAGCAGTGGACGTCTAACGGTTGGCGATGATAATGTGAAATACAACAAGTAGGTACCCGCATCGAATCGAGCCGCAATCATCACAGGTATTTTAGCCTAGCAGAGATGAGCGCTGACGTAACCCTGCCCAGGAGTCTGTCGAGATTCCGATGCACATAGTCTGCTTTTGCCCCGCTCTAATGCATAAACTTAGCATTCATCTAGGGAAACACATTGTATACCCAGAAGATGCAGTTCCAGTCAGAAAAGTGCTGCAGTACCTATCTAGCTGGCGGCCACAGGTTTTTAGAAGGAAATATGAAGTGCAGGGGATCACAATGGATCGGAGACGGCCAAAGTGATACGGGGTATTCATGAACCTGCATAGCCCAAAAGCAAAAGAAGAAGAACCCCTGCTTAAAGCTTTTACGGCACGTCTGATGCTGCTGAAATCACTCGCATTCAGCGGTGCAGTTCAGAAAAATGAGCCTCTAAAGCCTTGCGGCTCTTGCGGGTGTGTGCGTTTACCTTTATAAGGTCACCAAAATAGGTACACTACTGCCACTACTGAATGATAAATAAGCTGGAGTTACCTACGTGCAAAAATGTTTCTAGGTAAGCAAATTCTACAAATTCAGATATTAGATCACCACCACATACGTTACGTTGCAAGTGCAGAATTCTAAATGAGTTGGTACTTGGTAGGTAGGTAGTACCATGGTACCAACCTATTTTGAGTTAGGTGAATTAGGTAGGCAGCTATTTAGTGGCGATTTAAACTAGCAGCGAATTCGCGCGGATTTCAAAAAATGACTTCGATCTCCACCACGTAAAACATTAACTTCTAGCCCTGATGAAAACTTCGCGGCAATTTTCATTTTATTGTAAGTACTTATTGTGGATGCTGTGTTAAATTTTAGAAATTCCTGTCTGTCCTGAATTGTTAAATTGCCTGTTAGAAATCGATTGGTTCAAATGATTTATACAAGCTTAAAAATTTATACCTATCTACTTAGTTTAGGTAAACCTTAGTGGTTTTTTGTTTTGTTAAAAGCAGATTGTAAAACATTCAATATTTGATAGTTAATAAAAAAAATAAAAAAAAGGTTTTTTTAAATCCCGTCTTTATTTGTCAGGAACTTAGTGATTTTCAGGAATTAAAAGTAGCCTATGGTCACTTTCCATATATTGTGCGTACCTATGCAAAAATCACGTCGATCCGTTGCATAATGCATTTAGTGATGCATTTTGTAGAACTAAGCAAACAAAGTATTTTGCGTGCAAACTGTACTTTCAGTATTTTCAAGTGACAGCTACGATTCTTTCGTATATAATAACAAGTGTAAATTAAAAATTTATAACACCCCCGACGATCCAAACTATTTGAGTTTTCCAAAACATCATTTTCAAATAAATAATTATGTATTTAGGCAACGTCCATCTTGACAGCTTGACATTTGTCTATTGACATAATATTATGACCCTAACGGTTATCTAACCTTCTTTTCTACAAGAAAACTAGAAAAGAGCTGATAACTCTTAAACGGCTGAACCAATTTTTTTAGATTATAGCTAAGAACACTCTCGATCAAGCCACCTTTCAAACAAAAAAAACTAAATTAAAATCGGTTCATTCGTTTAGGCGCTACGATGCCACAGACAGATACACAGATACACAGATACACAGATACACAGACACACAGATACACAGATACACACGTCAAACTTATAACACCCCTCTTTTTGGGTCGGGGGTTAAAAATAGCATATTTATAAAGCTTTCGGACCACAAGGGACCTCGGGCGCATTATGTGAACATGATTATTATAAGAGATGACTCTACTAAGCCCTAGATTCTATGTGTGATTGCGATCAAGTGAACTTAGAATTAATAAAATGGTAACGTCTAAGGCCCTTATTTGAAACTAGCTGTGCCCGCGACTTCGTTCGCGTGTAATAGTGACTTTTCGGGCAGCATACCGTGATTCTTTAAATTGACATTACTTTTTTATTTATGAACCGATTGACATGAAATAAACATTAAATGTTAAGTGAAGTGTTAAGTGAATATTAGTGAAAACTGTATCTAAATCGAATAAGCCGTTTCTGATATTAGCGTGCACAAACACACAGACAAACAGACAAACAGACAAAAAAATATTAATTACAATTTCGGGTTCGGCATCGATATAATAACAACCCCTGCTACTTTTTTTTATATATTTCCATTGTACAGACACCACTTTTCTACAATTTTATTATATGTATAGATCATAATATGTTAGCAAAAAGAAAACCCATGTAAGTTTTCTCTCGTGTATCTGGGTAGGTACCTACATTCGAACTGACCGTTTTTGCCATTTGCATTTGGCTCAGGAATTCCATGAAACAGCTTGCGCTACTTGCGCAAAACTTATGAGACGTTGAATTCAATCAAGCGAAGTTATTTGAAATTATAATTTTGCGCAAAGTAGGCGCGGCGTTGTGTTAGCCTCCTAATGCAATTAACATAATATTTGAATCATGTATCTAAGGCATTGGTTTCATGTCGTTAACTATTACTTACATTTTAACTTCTTATTAAGAGGGCTCTCTCCGTCACTTGTTTCATACTTATCGTAGTTCCAATTTCATTTGAATATTAAGCAACCGAAAGTCCATGAAATTTTGCAGACATATTCTAGAAACTAATATCTATGTCTGTGGTTTTCCAGATTTCTGTTAAAATATTCGTTTTCAAAGTTACGCGGTCTTAAACAATTTTCATACAAATCTTTGAGCCCCTGTAATTTTAAAACTACATATTTTTAGAAAAATCTAAAACACCACAGACACAGATATTAGTTTCTAGAATACCTACGTCTGCAAAATTTCATGAACTTTGGTTGCTTAATATTCATATGAAATTGGAACTACGATTGTATAAAACGAGTGACGGAGAGAGCCCTGTTAATTACATTGGTACCTAGCTACACATTATATCAAAAAATAAATATTTGCGTTTACAATTATTATTCAGTTGTCATACACACTTTTACATTTCTTATTTATAAGCAGCCATTTTGAAATTTAATTATTTTTTGTTTTAACACCATTGAAAATTTCAAACGTCTCCCTATTACGGTTCATGAGATACAGCTGATAGATAGACAGACAGACGGACGGACAGACGGACGACTTAGTAGCTAATATATGGTCCCGTTGTCACTCTCCGAGTACAGAACCCTAAATAGGTTGTTATTTTTGGTTGTTAAAAAAGATTGTCCGGTTTTTAGGGCAAAATATTGTTTGGCCTAATCAAGCGCCGAGTTCGGCTCTTGTATTTTAAGGCCTGGCAACCCTATGTATGAGGAATATTTTTCAGATCTACCTACAGAACTGAAATTGCTATAGACGCTGTTGCGTCGAATGCTGCGATAGTCAGTAATTCAGTAGACCATACTATTCTAATTAAATAGGTGAATAGGAGTACCAACTTACATGTACTTACCTACCGAGTTTGTGCATTCACGATTACCTATTTTATGAAAGTAAATCATCAATTGCTTGCCCACAATCAATAGACACTAGAAAGGTAGGCTAGTTGTTTTATTCTTCGACCATAGATTTATAGATTCATAGACTTATATTATATACTTAGTCTGAGGTTTTATTCGGCTAGTGCTAGACCACAATGTTCGACAAATCGATATCGAATTATCGATACTGTTACAACGACAGTCTGTAGTTACACGGCTATTAGCACGGCATCTAGGTACCGATATTACCGTATAAGAAAATCATGGCGTTTTTTGAATGTTCGCAAAAGTAAAAGGTTCCCACACATTTTTTCTTGGATGCTACCTATATTAGTACTTATTCTCCCTATTTAGGTAAATAGTTAGATGTTTTAGAAGTAAAAATCAACGAAATTTAACTTTACCAGAAAAGTAATCTATGGCGTCTATGGCATAGACTCCTTCTTATAATAGAGTCGTATTTAGACAGTAGGGTAGCTAGATAACCAGGAAATCTGGGAAAGGTCCTGAATTTCGAAAAGTGTTGTGCCGTTTTATCTTACGGTACCTACTTTTAATTTTTTTTTTAATATGTTATCATATTCATTGAGAATATGTACCTACTTACTTATTTTTTTAATGATGCAACAATGGAAGATAAAGAATATCATCAAACCGTATAAGGATCTTTATCAATACCATCGATAGAGGGCATACATATTGTGTGTATACCTACGTATATCTTGTGAAATTCAAATGAAGAGCTGACGAACAAAACGGTATAATTACTGCACAAAATAAAATTTAAGGAGATGAGCAAAGAACTGAATTAAAGCTGTACTTTACTGTAACTTTACCATTTTTATCGAAAAGACGAACTTTGGCCTCATTTTTAGCGAAATAGGTTTTGCATAAAAATGAATTATAGTTTGAATTCTTATTTGTAACTTTAGACCCACACACACACACACACACACACACACGCACGCACGCACACACACACACACACACACACACACGCACAGACACAGAAACTCACATACAAACACACACCCACACACTGTGCACCCTACTTTTTTATTTCCCTATTTATTTTTAGATAACTGAGGGAGAGGGCTGGCTATCCTTAACACAGATGTAAAAAATCTAGCTAGGATAGCCAGTCCTTGATCTTGCAACACTCAAAAACAAAGCTATGTTACTAATTACTAATTATCTTACTTTGTCATCAAAAATTTGTTAAGTACCAAATTGTATAATAATCTAGTCTTAGTACATTGTTCAACAGTGTTTAAATTTGTGTGTTTATGTGTTTATGTTTTGCTCAATAAATTTATTATTATTATTATTATTATTAGATGCAATACGGTTTTAAACCATTAGTTCAGATTTGTATTCAATGGACTAGAAACATCCGGATTAAATAAATAAAAAGTATGTAAGTATTTTATCAGAATGAGGATGATGCCTAGGTCAAAAATAAATTATTTTTTAGTAATTATTAAATAAAGTGTCTTCCAAAATTCGTAAAATCCACATTCGATTTTTTAAATTATCGATTTAAACAAAAAAGGACGTCAAATTTTATAACATCTGTGTATTTCATACAAGCACCCATACTAAGCGAGAGCGTTTTGATGTTTGATAAAAAGTCGCTGATTTGACTAGTAGTCATCATCCCTATTGTAATCACACAGTTTTGTTCACCAGCTCCTCAAATATAACGCGATGTTTTCTTCATGGAAAGAGCTGTCCGATACATCGGTTTTTGTAACAAAGTACCTACGCAGCAGCAAAACAATGCGATCCGACCTCGATGTACGCAGAACTTCCGCGCTAATGCTCGTTTGTTTTTACCACGGTACAATTATAATTTGATCGTTATCCGACCTGGAACCGAGGTTTTTGTCTAATATTTTTGAATAGAACATCTTTAAGAGAGTACTTTGTTTAAATAAACAATTGAATGTACTTAATTTCTCTTATTGAATAAGTCTAGAATTTACTGTTTAGTGTTTACATTTAAGATTATAAATGTAATAAGTTTGTCTGTCACAGCATTAGTAAAAGCAGCTGTAGTTATTACATGTTTAACATAATTTTTACTGTAATAGGATCAACCATTATTTATCAATGGCTAAGAGTAGACGATGTAGTAGTAAAAAAGTTAAAAAAAAGTTTTAGAGGTATGCTTATAATAATAATAATAAAGAGTAGATGCTTCTAATATTATATTTGCACTGCTGAACCAATATTGAAAATATGGGAAATGTAGATGGACGCGCTTATGATAGGCATCTTCTGGTACGATGTAAGACTGACGGGTAGGGTATACCTATGGATAACGGGTATATGGGTAACAAGGATATGATGGGAAGCGGTTTGATGAAAAACGCATTTATTAGGGAAAGCTTAGTGACTATATATGTTCAACTTCTACACGCCGATATTATGATGATAATAATGGCGATATTTCAAGAGTCACAAATCCCATACAGATGAAGCCATAAAAGAGCTAGATTAAGAAATTAGGGCTAGTAAAAAGCCTATATGTAATCTTTTTCTGAGTATAGTCTTCTATTTGATGAGATTTATACAAGATTTATATAAGAAGCTATAAAAGCAACATTAAAGTCATCAATCAAGGTCGAGTCCGTTGCTTTCACATCCATAAATCATTATAGAAAAAAGCTACTAGATCCTCATATATTCATAATATTATACTCTTTAATACTGGAATATCAAGCGAGATAGATGAGCAATAAACAGTATGCCCGGAATGTATCAAGTTTATGGTATGCCAATAATTTTCTTCGCGGTGGATGATTGTGGTAGAGAAAGTTGTAAAATAATAGAACGCCAATTTTGTATATCCCTTGATGTATGAAAATATAAACTTGACAATCCACTATTGATATTCTTCTTGCAGTGCTGTGAACTACTGGAAATAGGCACTATTTTGAATATTTTGCAGCCTTTTAGATATTACTACATTAGGGCTGTTTTTATTTTTCTTACATTTCTATATAAAAATGGCAACCGGGTATTTTAATAACTGTCATAGTAAATAGGTAGGATTTTTAGCCACAATATTCTTAACGACATGAAGAAATGTTTAGCTTCGGATGTCAATATTATTTCTATCTATCTGTAGTATTCAATCAATAAGTTACTGAACGTAGTATTTGTTAATAACGACCATATCATTTTTGAGAACACTGTTGTTTAAATTAAACTTTATAAAGCTCTTTGGCCTTGAATCGTGAATTATTAAAGAAGGCAGTTTTGGTATTTCTCTTAAGTAGGTACTCTAGTTAAATTGTACGGGTGTGTGAATACGCGGGCAAATCCGCGGTGAAAAGCTAGTGAAGTCTAAGAAAGGACATAATTACCACGTTATGAACGCAGGTGGTCAATAACCTTCTAACGGAATGCTCACATCAATCCAAGCTACAGTAACCATACAATTATATCGATAACTAAGTGCTGTAGAATCATAGATTTAAGTATATTAGTCAATGTTTAATGCACCTAGGTCTACTTAGTTTAAAATAAAAATTGTGCGTCCCAATCTCATGTTTTTTCTACAGATAATTGTTACAAATATTTTCCTGTTTATTATTATTTTTATGTTATTTTAAATAGCAGTTCATATATTGCAGGTCTAATAAATAAGCGGGTTTTTGCATATGACAAGGGTCTAACATTTTTACTTACTACAGTAAAAGTGTCATTTTTAAAATCTGATTTTTAGTGCCTACTTAAATTTTCAAAGTTAGAGTATTATTCAAGTTTACTACCAATCTATACTCAATTTACCAATCTCATACATTTATTCATGTTCCTACTAAGCATGTTACGCTTTGAAAAGTTATAAGTTTCAGTCCAATCCGTTTAGTGGTCTTTGCCCGTTGAGTCATGGCTCAAGACAGAGTTATAACAGTTTTAAGTACAGCACAGAACAATAGCCATCTTATAATGTGCTGTGATTTTAAGACTGTCCGAAAAAAAAAAACTGAATTATGGTAGCCCTACCCGCGATCTGTCTCACTCAGACGAGTGAAACACTATTGTCTCGGAAATCTGATTACTTGCTCTTACAATGCTCATCGCTTGCAAAGCACAACAGCTAACTGTTGGGGAAACGGTTCCGGGCAGACGGAGTGAGAACATTAAAGGTGCCCACGCACTTGAACTGAACTGCAGCTGAACTGCGCGTCGCGGCAGCGCCCCGCACGATATTCTCTCCAGCCACGACGCGCGTACCGCGTAGCACGTCACTGCCGCGCGTCGCGGCTGGAGAGAATATCGTGCGGGGCGGTACTCGCGTCGCGGCTGGAGAGAATATCGTGCGGGGCGGTACGCGCGTCGCGGCTGGAGAGAATATCGTGCGGGGCGCTGCCGCGACGCGCAGTTCAGTTCAAGTGCATGGGCACCTTACGAGTAATGGGCTATAAATTGAAATTAGTGATGTAACATTCGGGCTAGCATTGTCTGCACAGAAATATGTGATTGTCTTTCTTGATGTATTTTTCTTTAGCTGGTAAACTAGCTTTAGGAGGTAAACTGATCGAAGAAATCTCGGAGCAAGATAAAAGAGATGAGATAATGCATTGATATCGATAATCGATGTACTTAGCTACATAATGGTCTGTAAGGTATACATATTTGCCAAGTATATAAACACTTACGTCCACTTTTACGTTTTTATACGCAAAAAACAAAGATTCAACGCATCTCACGGATGACCCTATCTAAAAAATAGCAACCAGAGGGCCGTAGATACCGAGGAGAGGATTTAAGCCCTTTAAATAGACAGGTTAATTGACGGAGTGGAAAAGGATATTAATATTTTTGGGAGTTCGAAGCTGGAAGGAATCTATTTTTGACCTTAGACCACCTAGGACTGAATAGCTTTGAAGATGATGACGTTATTTATGCCGATGAGGATTTGAGGACAGACTTGAGGGCGATCTACCTAACTTACAGAAAAAGATTAGGGGCTGCTAAAGTCGCTGTTTAACCCAAAAAGAGGGTTGTAAGTTTGACGTGTGTATCTGTGCATCTGTGTATCTGTGTATCTGTGTATCTGTCTGTGTCATCGTAGCTCCTAAGCTGATGAACCGATTTTAAATTAGTTTTTTTTGGTTGAAAGGTGGCTTGATCGAGAGTGTTCCAAGTAAATAAAAATATAATCCAAGAAATCCAAGAAAATCGGTTCAGCCGTTTGAAAGTTATCAGGTCTTTTCTAGAGCTTACTGTAACCTTCACTTGTCGGTGTCGGGGGTGTTATTTTGTAATTTATACTTGTAGGCCAATTTTACCCACTGGCCCATACTTTTGAAATCTAAACCCCGATTCATTCTTACACGGCTTTTGATAGAACCAGCCAGCATGCGAATGTTATATTGAAAACGCGTGAACTATTTTATGAATGGCCTGCGTCCTTGGGACGCGCGGGCGAGGCGAGGTGATTGTCCCGAGGCCCTCCGGTACCTCGTATAATGTCCAGAGCACATTGGCAGACGGAAAACGGGAACTCTGGCCTATTCTGGCTGTACTTGATTTGGACCACACGGCCGTCGGCATCTTATCGGAAACTGATTTTGTCCTAGATCTGTTTTTGCACTTGAGTTTTGTTTTTCATTGCAGGTTAACTTAGGTAGGTATGTAAATTGTGTTGCTCTGTTTCTGCTATTGAATTAAAATTAATAGAATTTTTATAACGCACTCAGATAGGTATCTGAGGCTCCTATTAAAATCAGTTAATATTCTAATTTTTAGTATCGTGCTCACGTCAAAAGAATTTACCATTTAAATTAATTTTAGTATGAAAATATGTTTTAACTTTTACTGTATTAGTGAAATCATAAAAGTTGATAATGAACCGCCGTAAAATCAGAATCTAATTAAAATCTTGCAAAAAAACATAAATTAAAATAACGGACAAACTCATAAAACAGTTGGAAAGATTGACTCGAACATAGACACGGCACGGTTAAGTGCTTGTGAATAAATTAGTACTGGAATGCAAATACCCGCTGTCAATATTTGCTTTACCATCAGCCTGGCTGATGGCTCGGTGGCTCTTATCTCGAATCGCTTTATTTGTCAGTTACCATGGAAAGATTTCTGTACTAATTTGCATAAATGCTCATTTTTTTCCAATTATCCTGCAACATAATTATTTTGCAACGTAATCGCGGGAACACAAATTATGCCACATTCCATCATGAGGCAAGATCCAAGCCATGATCCAAGCTAAGCGGCATATAATAGGCTAGAGCCTGAGTTTCCCCATACGTTTTATCTGTTTTATCCTTAGATTTCGTCGGTAGGTAGGTACCATTTTATCCTCAGATTAAGTCTAATCTGAGGTTGTATCGCTCTTTGTTTAGGTAATTTGGAGTTAATGGAGTAAGTAGGTTTAGGTATGAGTACAATAGATTTGACAACTGACGTGGTCCAAGTAGCCCTCCTTCAGTAGGCTATCTCCTAGACAAGCGTTTGGAGTTTATTAAATTGCTGTGTAGTCGAATGCGCCTTGAAAGTGTTTATACTATACCTACTGAGAAGGAGCAAAAAATGTAAATAAAAGATCGGTATTAAATTGGCATTGGAATAAGATATTGAGAGTGAGAAAACCACTATCAAAACAATTACAAAAACGATCGATAAACGATCCAAGTATGTTATAAATAGTGAAAGTAACTTTTACTTTTTCTAAAAAGGCAATCAACAGAAAAAAATTGAGTCGCGTGCGGCGAAGATGCCACGAGATGCTTCTAGGTAGGTAGATACTTTTCTTAACTTAGTCGAAGTTAAAAAGAAGGTTCTACCAATTAATACTTTAAAAAAAACTTCATTTCACTAAACAAATCTACTGATATAACAAACAAAGTATACTACACTGCCATTATCAATGGTTAGTAGGTATAATATCATTTCATTAGACTAGACTCTTGTGGACTCTCCGGGATTTCGTGATATCCCTGGGAGTTCGTGAAATCATTAATGTCCACTTTTTCCTAGGACAATTTTTTTGGAAGATAAGACTTGACCAAGAAGTCAAAAAGTAGACATCATTATCGTACTGAATTTAGTAAGAAGCTTGGTATCGAATGAAATTCCTTGTAGATAGATTCCTATAAAATATTATAAAAAAGTTCGTGATGGCATTTTAGAGTAGGCACTAGGCAGGTATAATATAGGAATAGGTACTAGGTATCTAGTCAGGTTTACGTTTTGAAAATCATCTTGTATGAAAAAAAAAATTTAAAAAATAAATAAAAAATAAATATTAATTCTTAGTGCAAAAAATTTTTACGAGACATTTCACCGCGTTTAATAGCCTCATCGGGTGACAGAAGGGCTGGCTCATTTTTTGCGCAACGGATCAGCCTGGCTGTTCAGCGTGGAAATGCAGCCAGTATTCTTAGCACCATTCCACGCGGGCATGATTTGTATAGTAATTAGATAAGGCTAGTTTTATTGTAATATTTTCTTTCTTGTATGATATCAGTTATATTCAGTGAAATATAAAAATGTAAGCGACCTTTTATACGGAGTGGGACCTTCGGGGGCGGGCAGGTGTGCGAGCATCTGCCAACTCTTACCTGTTTAGTTTTTATTCGTGGAGGCCTCACTTAGTGAACGCGAACGAATGTGGGATAAAAACTATAGTGTATTTTTCTTCCTGTTTTGCTGAATCAGGTAACGGACATGTTTTTAATTTAAAAATGTGGTTTAATAAGTACCTACTTAAGTAAGTAGTTAAATACCAGAAATTTTATTTTTAAACATTCAGAATACAGCTACTCAAGTGTTCTTTCTTAGGATTTTTTTTATACTTTGTATTATTTTAATACAGACATTAGGTACCTATATTTTATTTATAGATATTTATTTATTTATTCCTTTTCGTAAGCGTAAAGGGAAAAATCCGAAAACCGTGAATTTGTGGTTGCATCACAAGAATTTTTTTTTCTTGTATGATGATAATATACGGAACCCTTCGTGTACGATTCTAACTCGCACTTTACCAACGGGGGAAAACGCGCGAAATAGAACCTAGGTATAAAGATTGTCAATAGAGTTTACTCTGACTAGGCAGTATAGCTGACTAGAAAGCAGACTAGGTATGTTTATGATCTGCAATAAGAAAAGATATGTCTATGAAAGCTATGAGTTCCTAGAGTCAGTATTGATTTAACTGGTTCGCAACCTCGTTTCATAGAAAGTCATTGTTGACTCCGAGTTTACTTCTTTTTACATTGCAAAGCTCATAAATCTCATAATAGTACTGACTAGCTCACGCCCGCGACTTCGTCGGCGAATGTCTACGTCCTAATAGCTGCGTGCCAAACAGCCCGATCCGACCACTTGTTTGAGCTGAGCGTTGATAGATCAGTCAGTCAGTCAGTCAGTCGCACCTACTCCTTTTATATTTTTAGATTAGTTTAGGGTAGGTATAGTACGCGACAAGTCGAGGTGGCATTCACATCCGCACAGGCCCCCCGCTAACCCGGTGCGATAGCGCGGGTGACGTGCGGGTGTGCGGGGCGTCATCCCGCCTCATACCCCGATTGCCATCTCGAACTGTCGCGTATTATCCTTCCTATTTCTTACGGTCTACTTATATTCCATAAACTTTTTAACGACTTCTCAAAAAAGGAGTGTAATAGAGCTTCGGTAGCTCAACGGTTGAAGAGCGGACTGACTTCCGAAAGGTCGGCGGTTCAAACCCCACCACGATGCACTATTGTCGTACCCACTGCTGGCACAAGCTTTACGCTTAATTGGAGGGGAAAGGGGAGTATTTGTCATGACATAGCATTCATAGTGTAAGCTCACTTATCACTTTTAGGTAAACTTATATTAGGTACATAAAGAATTACATTATAAATATTTAAAATGTAAAAATAATAATTATAAAATATCTGCTACGTCTTTAATATTGTGGTGTAGAGCCTAGAGGCGACATTCATTCAATATGGAACGACAGAGCCGACGGACGTATTGTGATTGTATTCTGTTAAAGCTGTGAAATATACAAAGTGAAAACTAATGTCGAGATTTATTTAAATATCCTGATAACCTGAAGCTGTGGCTACAGCTTCAGAAGTGGGATCCCGGAAAATAACACTATTTTCTGTTCCACGCCAACGACTACGTTAAAGTGTAAGTAACGTTTATATACCTAAGTGATTACTTTTCTCTCCTATAACTATCGTATAGCTAATATTTTATCAAGAAAACAATTCAGTCTACGATGTTAAATGCGAATTTACGGTAATCAAAAGTTATTGGCCGATTACCATTGTCTCCAAATTACCCAACTAAGTATAGACAAACCGGCGCGCGAAGGGTTAAAAGCAATACAACTTTTTTTTTTAACAGTGTGTTTATATTTTATGTCATTTTAAAGGATATTGTAAAGAGTAGAGAGTGATTGAATACAACGTTTAGAAAACCCAATGGGTTTCAAAATGGGCATTTTGTCTTGTGAAAACATCTATTTAACCTAATAAAATATGACATAATAGTAACCGCGACTGACTAACGAGGTAGTTACCTACGTACCATTATGTGACCGTTTCATGATTTGAAGTCGTATAATACTAAAGCAATAAGGCCATTTTATATGTTGAGTAGTATACATATAATTCTTTATGTTTTCTGTTTTTGTTTTGTTGTTTATCTCCATTTTAATCACTATTACTTTAGTTTTGAATGAGATCCTAAAGTACTGCAAGATATTTATTTAAGAAAAAAATGAAAAGTGGCTGTCATAGAATTATGTCGCATCGCCTGTTGCTGGGCCCCATTGATGGCTCGCTTGTTTATATTTCATGTAGTTAGTAGGTACTTATCAACAGGTATTCGTTTATATACAACTTACGAGTTGCGGAGCTGGTGATTGTTTATGTTAAATGTAATGAGATCCCGTATTCACTTCGCAGTACTGAGCTTTTATTATTTCCTTAGTGTATTTTGGCTCAATCTAAAATATGTTTGCTTGTATTGTCAAGTTTGAATCATGATTAATATCGTTTCGGGTCGGAGTTTTTCCGTACCTAACCAAGGAGTAACGTGAAGTCAAAATAGTAATACTATTTTTGTGAAGTCAAAACTTGTTATTACAAACGAAGAAAGACAGGCTTAATATGTCATTACTACGAACGAGATTTCTAAGCTCTTTGTCAGTTTCAGATTCTGAACTATGGAACGAGGTGATGATCAGCCACGGAGAGTGGCCTATGACTGGTTTAGTGCAGACCCAGGTGTACCCAGGTTCGAGGGTCAGGGTCGGGAAGCACTAGAAATTATTATTCAGAGTAAGTAAGGGTATCGCGGGTGCGTTATACCGAGGTAGAGAAGGGTATTGCGGGTGCGTTATACCGAGATAGAGAAGGGTATTGCGGGTGCGCTATACCGAGGTAGAGAAGGGTATTGCGGGTGCGTTATACCGAGATAGAGAAGGGTATTGCGGGTGCGCTATACCGAGGTAGAGAAGGGTATTGCGGGTGCGCTATACCGATGTAGAGTATAACACAGATAAACGGCTTGACGGAGGGCGTCAACGACGGAAAGAATTTGAAGGGCGGAGAAATATAGAGAGATCTGTTCGTATACCGGTGGGTGCAAAACGAGGACGTTCGACTAGCTCTTCTCTGGAACGTGGTGAATTGAGCTAAGAGGAAGAAGTGAAGCTAAGACCAGACACGAGAAGATGAGGTAAATTCAAAATCTCGAGCCGGATGATTCAGTTAATTGAAGTTACCAATCGATTCAGTTAATGAAGAGTTCAAATTCAGTGGTAGATTATTTTGACGATTCAACAGTATTTGTAAAAGGTTAATTTAAAAAAAAATATACTTTGAACTTGAAGATAAATCAAAGTTAACTTTTAACACTAATAATATTTATTATTCCTGAGTTCGATTCTATGTCGAGAGAACAAACGATCTCAATTTGGCTAATAAAAGTAGAAGCATCTTCTGAAAATTACCATCCATTATACCTTTCCTAAACTAGCTAATGTAGCTAAGTCATGGTATCAGAGCTTACCGAGTATGAAAGTATATGTGGGCCGAAAGGAAAAATAAACTAATCGAATCATTTTCCTTGCGAACAGACTACGTTGAATTCTTGACTAAAACAAAATACTGGTTAAGCAAGTTAAATATGGAGAATCTCTTGAGCAATAATATTATGCTAAGGTATATTTAAAACAAAAACAAATTTTTAATAATTATTGTTCGTTTATGTATAAGAGTTAACTGCCATACTTATTTGTCATCATTTAAATATTTGAAACCATATTATCTACATGGTTATAATTTTATATTTTCTGTGTATATCTTGTTTGATGCATATATTTATTTAAGAATTGCTGTGTACACTGTACACCGGTTGTTGCTTGGATCCTGATCTATTGTTTCTATATTTAGACTTTCTACATTTATAACCTGTTGGGTGCGCCTTTTTCAATAAAATAAAATAAAATGAAATTTGTTAAATAGGTGTAAATTATGGATATCAGGCTGTAGATTGTTTACTGTACGGCGTTAAGGATAGAGTTGTAAAAGTTAGTGCGTAGGCTCAACAGTTTTCAGAACCAAAAAAAAGTCATAAAATATTTTAGAATCTTTAAATTATGTCAAGCCCCGAAATCTACGATTCACATTTTAAATTTTGGAATGAACGTAGGAATGCTATTCCAACTGTTAGATCCAGCAGATTGAGAGTCGATACAAGATGATATACCACTATTATTGCAATGAACATGGTCACCCGAGTTTTAAGTGCATGAAATATCCTGCAAAGTGATGTACCTGCGAGATATCAGGCCATTTATCGATTATAATTCACTGTTTTACAAATAAAACTAACAAAGATCGCGAAAAGGATGCGGATTTCACAAAGGATAAAAATGAAGCAAGTTGTTGAATTACGTCAGACAGTGAATCTCTAGTGAATATATCGTTTCAATTAAAATAAATAATAATTAGGAGACTGTCATTTGGAGTCGGAAAGTCAGTGTTCTGTCATTAACTTAACAAAGGTCACGGAACTCAATTTAGAAATAGTTGTACCAAAGGAGTTACCCGTACTCAGAGGCATTGGTGCCAATCTTATAGCTCTAGTAGGTATGATGACTGTTTCCGTAGTAGTACAAGGTATAAAAAAAATAAACCATTAATGTGTATATCGTTGAATATTTTGTTATTGCCCAGTCAGTCTTATTGGATAGATAGATAGAAGTCTTTATTGCACACAAAAACACATGTAAAGGACTACAACACAGAAAGAAGAAAACAGAAAAAAAACTATTGTGTGCAAAGGCGGCCTTATTTCTTAGAGCAATATCTACCAGGCAACTTTTGCTGAAACAAGAAGCTAATGTTGTATAGTACCAAATCGCAAAGAATTCATCGATATTACTTATATATAAGTACCTATAGTAATTAATTATTATATTAATAAACATAATAAAATATAAACATGCATACATAACTATTATAAGTAAATAATATATATATACTATATATGGCAATATAGTTACTTGCATAACAGGGATACATATAATAAAATAATAAACGATATTTAACTATTATGGCAAAGATAAATAAAATTCTTTAAGACTATTTTAAATATGGGCAGGGATTTCGAATTCCGAATATTTTTGGGCAGGTCATTCCACAGTTGTACAGCATATACTGAAAAGGATTCCACGTAGAACTTTGTCATTCATTATTAGTAATTCTTTCACCTAAAACCCGGATATTGTTATCACAAGGACCTCTGCTGCGATTAGATTTCAGAAGATGTCGAGCATTAAAACACGCTTAGTAGCAATTATAAAAAAAAAAAGATACAGAAATACATCCTAATACATTACGTGCTATTCAGATTGTTGCTGAACCCAATACATGTGGCCAAGTTTTCGTGAACGGTTCGGTTTGTGGTCCGGAAGGGAAGGAATATTATCTTCTCCCGTGAGAGTAAGACATCAGGGATAATCGTGGTGTCCTGCGTATTTACAACGTTTCCCTGACATGATCGTGAAGAGAAGGGAGCACTTTTGACACACGTGATTCTCAAAGGTTCTGGATTCATGCAATGTTACGTTTTGTGAATCCCAGGAAAATGATGATCTAAACTGTAATCATGATTTGAGTACAAGTGATCGAATTAAAAATTACAAGAATTAGTAAAGAAATACCTTGATTGTTTTTGAACGGACTTCGTGATCTAGATGGTGATTGAATTCGAGGGCATGAAGACGGTTATCTACCGACTGTACCACATGTTATACGCTGATCGTACGTTGGTTAGGAACATGGTACAGAAGATGGTCGAGCATTAGACAATTTGGGAGTCAACCTTATCATACGCTAGTCCAATTTTACTTGTGCATAAAATTGGTGATAAACGCTTTTGTGTAGATTACAGAACGTTAAGTCGCAAAACTAACAAGGAATACTATCCACCCGCTCGTATCGAAGACCAACTCGACCAATTAGAAGGCAACAAAGTATGCACATCATTAGAACTGGCCTCAGTGTATTACCAAATATCAGTAGCAGAGGAGTCACGACAGGACAGCTTTTGTAACCCGCGATGGCCAATACAAGTAGAACCGGATGCCTATTGGTTTAGTGAATGTACCCTTAGTATTCAATCGTGTAATTAATAAAATACTGCTCGAGGCAAAAACTAAATACACTATCGTCTATATGAATGATGTCCTTATTTATTTATTTTATTTATTTTTAATTTTTAAGGTAAACTAACAGCATGATCACAAAACACTTATATAGTACACTGGTATAGTGGTGTAACACACCACTTACAGGTATATACAATTTGATATGATAATTAAAAAAATAGCATTAAATTAATATCATTCCATCTAAGGACGTCGCCAAAGATCAAAAGCGATTGGAAGAGGTTTAAAAAAAATGCTTGAAGGGGCGGCGGGCTAAAAATTAAGCAAATGTCATTTATTCATTGAAACCAGAGACTTTTTTTGGATATTCCTATATTGAGGCTGTAACTAAATTTAATAAGCTCATCAATCAACATAAACTGCAACAATTTCTAGGACTATTTGGATATTGATAGACCTATACTAGAATTGTATAGCCCAAATGCTGAAGCTCAAGCTGACACAGATGCCAGTATGAAAAGTGTAGCTGGTATCCTTCTTCAGGCGAATTCAAATGGAGTTTTCCAGCCTGTGTCATATTTTAATAGAAAAACGAACACGGAGGAGTATAAGCACCATTTTTATGACCTAGACACTGGCGGTGGTCGCATCTTTAAATCGGTTTAGAATCTATCTTATTGGTATTCCTCTTAAAATATTTACAAACTGTAACGTGAACTACTCCTGTAAAACCACGAATTGCTCGATAGTGCAATCAAACTCATGAAGTTGAATCCACCATTGAGGATTCAACATTAAATGTAGAAGTGAAGAGATCCTGAGTGATTAAATGAAGCTATTAAGGTGTCATCCGAGGAGGAGTTAGCAAGTACTAGAGAAGAAGCAAAAGTTAAAATAATAGAAATATAAACCAATTATAGAGAAAAATATAATAGTCATAGGAACACTCCCAAACAATATTCTGAAGGTGACCTAGTAAGAGTATAGCGGCAAATGCCTGACGATGAGCAGTCACAGAAACTGGTTGTAAAGTAGTAGTCCATATCACATCATAAAAATCCTTCCTAATGATAGGTGTGTCATTAAAGATACGCCGTTATCGCGTAAAAATAACCGCTGCTACGAAGCCATAGGTGCAGTAGACAAAATACAGCCAGGGCTAAATTTTTCTATGGATTTAGAAAGTAGTTAAATATGAATAATTATGACGATACGATAATTGTAATATAATATGTAATTATAAAAAATGATGAAACGTAATTGTCAAAGATTTTAATATTATGTTTTAATTTTTTTAAATATATCAAAGAATTCTTAATTAATTTTTAGAATTAGTTACTCTAGTTGATTGTGTTATTTTTAATTATTATTTGTTACTATAAATTGTAAATTTCGTATAACAGAGCGAAGGGACTCGCTCATTGCAGGAAGGCCGAGCTGTAAGCTCACTTATCACTTTTAGGTAAACTTATATTAGGTACATAAAGAATTACATTATAAATATTTAAAATGTAAAAATAATAATTATAAAATATCTGCTACGTCTTTAATATTGTGGTGTAGAGCCTAGAGGCGACATTCATTCAATATGGAACGACAGAGCCGACGGACGTATTGTGATTGTATTCTGTTAAAGCTGTGAAATATACAAAGTGAAAACTAATGTCGAGATTTATTTAAATATCCTGATAACCTGAAGCTGTGGCTACAATAGCATAATATTCTTTTATAAAAAATAAAAATGTTTTCAAGGTTAAGTTTGTATATGTATATGTATGTAGGTATGTAACTATGTGAATGTCTTTGTACTTACCACTTGTTTAATAGCGACACCTTTATCAGGAAGTTTAGGAATGTGGATTATACCGACTATCTACCTACCTAGTAGAAATCAATAGGACAAAATTAAATAATTGACTGAGCGAAGCGAGCTCTCTGAGTCTACTTGAGTGAAATTGCACTTGTACGTTCGTCCATCCGTCTGTCACAGCTTTATAACTTCTGAATTTAATTATTTTAGATTTTAACTGATTGGCCTTCAGCCAAATATTGCATAAAAAATGTAAAAAGCTTTATTTCAGGGGGCCTCCCATTCGAAATGGGGGGCATTATGGGAAATCGCGAGGAGGTGGTCTTAGGACTAGGAAACACTAGTCTATACTAATAAATAAAATTAGTCTATTATAATTATAATGTGTACAAACAGTCGTTCGAGTATGTAGGGTTTGTCCGCGAACATTAGGGGCATTATCTTACTGTATATTTGTACGCTGTGGCACTAGGTGGGACGTGATTTTAGTGGGAGATGCGTAGATATCGCGTCGGACCACTCACCGTGACGATCTGGACAACGACCCGCGGAATACTTACTAGGAACGAATTTATTTTACTTTATGAAATCTTATTTATGAATATATAGTTAAGATAACGTGACCATACGTCCCATTTCGAACAGGACCGTCCCTCTTTATGGTTCTGAGGTATTAAGAGGGCTCTCTCCGTCACTCGCTTCTACTCGCTTCATACAATCGTAGTTCCAATTTCATTTGAATATTAAGCAACCAAAGTCCATGAAATTTTGCAGACATATTCTAGAAACTAATATCTATGTCTGTGTTTTTCTAGATTTCTGTTTAAATATTCGGTTTCAAAGTTACGCGGTCTTAAAAATTTACATACAAATCTTTGAGCCCCTGTAATTTTAAAACTACATATTTTTAGAAAAATCTAAAACACCACAGACACAGATATTAGTTTCTAGAATATGTCTGCAAAATTTCATGGACTTTGGTTGCTTAATATTCAAATGAAATTGGAACTACGATTGTATGAAACGAGTGGAAGCAAGTGACGGAGAGAGCCCTGTTAAAAGGAAAAACGGAACTGTCTGGCTGTCTGTCCGTCCGCGTCCGTCCGTCCGTCCGTCGTGTCTGTCAAGCAAACCTATAGGGTACTTCCCGTTGACCTAGAATCACGAAATTTGGTAGGTAGGTGGGCCTTATAGCACAAGTAAAGGAATAAATCCGAAAACCAAGTATTTGTGGTAATTTACTAAAACTAAATCACATATAGATGGCGCTGTCGTCATTGACTTGCTGTGCTGCACATAAAATTATTAAAATATCTTGTATGATAATTTAAAGTAGGGCGACCATACCTTCAAGAAAAGTATGGATAAGAAAGTATTCAAATAAACTTTTACAAGGGTTTTTCAATTGTAATTCGTATTCAATTTAAGATAATATCATGCCACGTAGGTACATAATAATATTGTCTCATTAATAAATCTTACGCGTTGCTGGAACGAGGTGCGAGTCAAATGCTCTTTTATCATTTACTAGCTGATGCCCGCAGCTTCGCCCGCGTGGATTTAGGGTCTAAAATCCCGTGGGAACTTTTGATTTCCCAAAAGTCAACGACAAAGTCTTTACTTGGTACAGATACCTTCAATATCAATCAATTTATAACCGACAGTTTCTAAATCCCATCATGTATTGATGGTGAGGTATCCTGCAGCTTCAGGATTGAAGAGTTGGAATCCAATTTTTTTATGAAACAATGTCACAAAGTTCCTCTATCGATTAAAAAAAAAATTACGCAAATCGGTTCAGAAATCTCGGAGATTTCGGTGTACATAGGTAGAAAAACACAACTCCCTTTTTGAAAGTCGGTTAAAAAAGTAGCCTATGTTACACCCTGGTCAATCCTCTACTTATCTGTGAAAATCCCGTCAAAATCGGTTCAGCCGTTCCCAAGATTAGCCTTTTCAAACAGACAGACAGACAGACAAAAATTTTAAAAACGTGTGATTCAGTGTTGGTATCGTTCAAATAACCATATGAGCTTAATATGAGGTAGTTATTTCGAAATTACAGACAGACACTCCAATTTTATTTATTAGTATAGATGTAAGTAGGTATATGATTTTCGTTTGTACAAATTTTATGTATATGCTTTTTGTAGAAGCAAAGGTACTTTTAATAAATTATGCATACTTTATTGTGTCTACATTATTGAACATCTTATCGATACGATATAAATTGGTGTTGAGAGTATGCACTGAGTATACAACATCAGCGTATTGTCGGTCATTATAAATTCTTCACACATCAACTGTACGAGACGTCTCGCGGACTTCGCGATTCTATTCTATTGTATTAAATTCTATTGTATTCTTATTTCTTGTCCATTAGGGATGTGTAGCAAGTATTTACTGTAAACGTGCAGCTTACTTAATTATCTATTTATCTAAACAGTCTTTGTTGTATCTGCCTAGGTATAAGTATTCATATAGGTATTAACTTACCCACGAAAACAGAACGCAGATAACAGATGAGAAATTTTTTAAATGAAATGATTTTAAAATGTAACCCTCGAATTTCCACATTTTATTCGAATTTTTTGGTATTTTGCACTTTTCAGGTAGGATGAGCCGTGTGTCTAAGACACATGGCTTTGGACCACAGATTTGTAGATGTAATAAAGCTGTCCTAAAAATTTCATACTTTCAATGATTTCAATTTCTCAATTGCAGGTAAAACAATTTGAATGTTTGAATGTTTGTTACTCAATCACGCAAAAACTACTGGACGGGTTTGGTTGAAATTTGGAATCGAGGTATATTATGTATACTCTGGATTAACACATAGGCTACTTTTTATCTTAAAAAAATCAAAGAGTTCCCACGGGATTTTGAAAAACGTAAACGAAGTCGCGGGCATCCTCTAGTAAGTAATAAAATTAAAAACCTATGACGAACTTAAAGGGCCCCCTGGTGGGTTCTATGTTCTTTATTACCGACCAATAGCTGTAAAACACAAATTATCCTCACATATTTACAGCCTCACGGTTTAAAAAGATAGTGAGTGGTAAGTAGTACCCTCACAGCATGTGGTTGTGGAGTTAGAATCTGGAGTTATATGGACAAGATTTATAGATAGCGACAATATTTTAAGGCCTCACGATACTAGGTGAATGCCTTTACAGTATTAGGTTGAAGAGTTGAAACTTGGACCCGGAGTTTACATTTTATTAAGTATATTTTCCATAGTGATAAAATGAATGTGCAAAGTTCTATGAGAATCAGTTCAGTAGAGTACCTAATTGAACACGAGAAAATAAAAATTAAAACGAAAAATCAATAGTGCAGCGTCCCTTAGTGGCCTATATAACTGTAAACTATGTCTATGAATCTACTTTGAGATAATACCTGAGCAGAAAACTACATTATAATCGGCCCAGCAGTTTTTCAGGAAACTGTTAAGTGGCGACGTAATAAAAAAGTGCTTCCTTGTGGAGTATAGCTGTAAAATTCATAAATATGTACTTATATCTAGGAACTTATTCACATGTCACACGTAGGTATCTACTTGTTGTAAAAAACTGCATTAAAATCGGTTCTGTAGTTTTTCACTAAATAGTAAAAAAAGGTACAAAGTACAATCATACAAACACACTCACAACTAACTCACATAGTAGCCAGTAGGTATAATAATATTAAAATATTCTGTCTCAATTCCGATGTGGGTAATAAACCAATTGCCAAAAAGTTAGAACAACGCAAAGTAAAAATGACTTTTATAATTACATACATAAATCCTTGTAAAATTATTCAAATAAAAGCAAAATTTATCGTCTTTAATATTAGTCCAAAAGGTAAGTTTCTGGTCTGATTTATACCCTCCATATTTCATACCTATCGTTACTATATGTACCTACAATATGCAGTTTTCGTATCTAAGAAGAACGGTATAAAAATCAAATAACCGTGACCAATTCTCGACTAAAATTGGCGTTACTTAATTGCTATAGATTGCAAAAATTTGCATTCATAAAAATGGCGTAAAATCGGAAAATATATTATATTCGGGTAATGGTGATTATTTTTAAAAACTCCAGACATTTAACAATTTTGAAGACTCAAAGGCCAATCCAATTTCACGATTAGGCGTGAAACTGTCTTGCCGGTATAAAAAATATCGGCTATGTAGTTATATAATTTGTATCTACCTACTATTTGGTTTTCTTTTGTTTACGGACAAACATTATTAGAAACATGATATACCTACTTAGTTACTTACCTACTTTACATTATTTTATCTCAATTTACTATTTTAAATAAATTGAATAAAAAAACTACTTAAATATCGTATTTAATGTTAAATGAATGGTACCTATAGGTGCACTATTTTCAAGCGAAATCATTGTCACCCTATAAAAACCGGCCAAATGCGAGTCAATCTCGCGTACTAAGGGTCCCGTACTCGGGTATTTTTTCCAACATTTTGCACGATAAATCAAAAACTACTATACATAAAAATAAAAATCTGTTTTAAAATGTAAAGCCCTTTCATATGATACCCCACTTGGTATAGTTATCTTACTTTGAAAATTGAAACACATTTTAATTTTTTTTAATGATGTAACCACAAATTCGCGGTTTTCAGATTTATTCCTGTACTTGTGCTATAAGACCTACCTATCTGCCTTTCATGATTCTAGGTCAACGGGAAGTACCCTATAGATTTTCTTGACAGACACGACGGACGGACGGACGTTCGGTCGGACAGACAGACAGACAGACAGATAGGCAGACAGACAGACAGACAATCAACAAAGTGATCCTATAAGAGTTCCGTTTTTCCTTTTGAGGTACGGAACCCTAAAGATAAGTAAGGTACTGCGATTAATATTCATTCTAAAATAGAGAATCATAATTTAAGAGGGGTCTCTCCGTCACTCGCTCCATACAAACGTAGTTCCAATTTCATTTGAATATTAAGCAACCAAAGTCCATGAAATTTTGCAGACATATTCTAGAAACTAATATCTATGGCTATGCCTGTGGTTTTTCAGATTTCTGTTAAAATATTCGGTTTCAAAGTTACGCGGTCTTAAAAATTCACATACAAATCTTTGATGTAATTTTAAAACTACATATTTTTAGAAAAATCTAAAACATCACAGGCACAGATATTAGTTTCTAGAATATGTTCGCAAAATTTCATGGACTTTGGTTGCTTAATATTCAAATGAAATTGGAACTACGATTGTATGGAGTAAGTGACGAAGAGAGCCCTGTTAAAGGCACTTCAGTTCCAAATAGGTCAGACGTTGTTGCTACACTTAATCATAGTTACATACGTAAAATAACGTGTTAATAAACCTATGCATAATGCATTGATTTAATGGGTAATCACCTCAGACCAATTGGTAAAGAAGATGACCACTCTTCAGGTAGGAAAGCAAACGGAAAAAACCTGATCATATGACCACGCAACTCATCAAAAGTACAGGACAAATTCCATCATAACTCATAATAACCAAAGCGTGTTTTTATGAAAGCTCTCAGCTAAACTTACATTAAGCTCCCTCGCAAGTACTCCACATAGATTTACCATTCCACTGTTTCTATAACTCTTTATAACACTAAAACACTGCAATATTCACTGGAAATGACACACCGAGTTATAAAAATTCAAATAAAAAGTGTACTTAGCAATTTTCTATAGAAAACTACACGCGAAATTGTTGTATGGTTAAAAAAAGTTCCACACAGCACGTTTGATGACTACAGCGGGTAAGCAAAGACTGGCAAATGCCTGCCGCCTGGCTGCGTCTGTGCAGGCTTCGAAGGAAAGTTCATCGAACGCCTGCGCACGTCGAGTAGGTACGGATTGTTCATGATTATTATATCGACATTTTCACTATTGTGCGATGATCATGTTACGTTCATACAGACTAAGTACCTAGGTACCTACCTATTATCTTCTTGAGTTTGATATTATTAGCGATATTCAGGAATTCTCAATTCTTATGCATTAAAATATACTAGGTATGTACTTACGGGTAGTAAGATGATTGCGACTTCGTCCGCGTGGATTTAGGTTTAAAAAAATCCCGTAAGAACTCTTTTGCTTTTTCGCGATAAATAAATGCTATTTATATATTTTAAAATATAGATGGTAAGTACCTAGTTTTAGTAAGCAGGAAAACAATATAAAGATTGTGGGATGGATGCCTTACAATTAATAATGACAAAAGCCTCAATAGTGACAATATGAAAATAATAGGTGCATTGGAAGCTCTACATCTCCTGAAGAAGCTTCGGTGTCGGGGTGAAACGTGCGTTGAATTGTTTTGGGATATTTGTGTGGTGCTGCGTGGTGGTGGTGCGTAAGCTTGCTTGGTGGCTGGCTTTTCCTGCATGTTTAGCAGTGGGAGGGCGGGCGGTGCATATCGCATTCTGCAGTATACAGATTTGTCTGTTTCAGCGGTTCCTTGTCAATGGAATTATTCAGTTTAATTAGATACCTGCAAAAACTCTTTACCTATGCTCTATAGTTTAACATTGTTACCCGCTTCCCGTTACCCTACTCAAAGTCGTGTCTTCGTGTCTAAATAACTTCGTGTAATAAACTAAGGCGGAGATCTATAGCTATAGAGCGCACTTTGACTTTGCTCAGACTTATGACACTGTTAAAAGGAGACAGTGTTATACCGCTGGCATAAATCTGTCTCGTTTTAACTGAAACTTAAGTCTAAGCAAAGTCAAAGTGCGCTCTATAAATTTCAACCTAAGTCTGTGGATATAATAAAATAAAATTATTGGGTTTATATGAGTTCATGTTATCTGTAGACTCTGTAAGTCAATGAAGGACTTAGTCTGTGATTTCAAGTTTGACTTTGACATCTGTCAAGAACAGTCAAGAAAAATCCAAATCCACGATTCGTGAATCTAACCGTGACTTTCAATAATTCTGTAATTTTGTGAACCCAACAATATTGTTTATTTTCATTTGAAAGTCTACTGATATTTTGGGAAAACATGCCAAAGGTTTCAGGTAAATATCATAGTTTGTGAGTTTAAAAATTGCTAATTCATTCAAACTTTTCTAGGTTAGAATTGTGTTTCGAAATCTGAGGTTCAAATATTATTCTCTCGTTTCTTGTAAACACTCATACGTAGTTATTAAAATATAATCTAGTCTTAATAATTTACAGTTTCCTTTATACTGCTACCAAATATTGTTCCTTTTTAACAAAAAAGTATCAATTGTAAACGCCTTTGTCATAAATACCGGCTTTCTGTAACGTCGGTTAATCTGTAAAGTTCTTTTAAATTAATCTTCTGTGTTTTATCGAAAAAAATGTCTTCTGGGATCAAAAAGACTGACTTGTTTATTCATTGTGAGAGTTAATAAACAAGTATCAATAAACTGGCTTAGAATGAAATTAATAAATTATTGTTTATTTTGTATTCACTTAGACTAACCATATTACATTATTATGACTGTGTTCATGTAGAGTAAGGTTCTCTTAAAAGTCCTGTGGGAACTCTGATTATCTAGAACTGATTATGCAGACTGTTTCTCCAAAATGCAACCTATCTCAGTACTAAAATTTATCAAAATTGGTTTAGTGCATGATCCATGAAAAGATAACAGACAGACAAATTTTCATATTTATAATAATACTAGCTGATGCCCGCGACTTCGTCCTCGTGGATTTAGGTTTTTAAAATCCTGTGGAAACTCTTTAATTTTCCTGGATAAAAAGTAGCCTATGTCTACTCTTTTGTGATGTGATTGAAGGACAAACCAACAAACAAACACCTTTCACATTTATAATATGAGTAGTGATTAGAAAGGCATTCAATGATATTATGATTTTATGATATTATGATTTTTTCATGTGTCACATACAATATATTATGCAGCTACAGGGCACAGGCGCAATCTTAACAATTTCTCATTTACTTACTGTACAAGCAAGACTCAATCGCTAAGAAAAGTTCATCAAAAACAACCAAACTATGATCTTGAAATAAATTCACTCAAATTTAGATGTAATTTCGTAACAGTAAAATGCATTTTCAACTGTACACAATGGTAAATCATATGTACTTGTTTGTTTTAAATACTTTTTGAGCGTAATTGATTTACAATACCAGAAAAACAGGTCTTACTGGTACAGTCTTCCTTCTGTGCTATTTAAATAAACAAATAAAGAAAAGTTTATACAACAAAATTCATATAACACAGTAAAATATAAAAATAAAACAGATGTTAAGACTACAAAATAAACTTAAAACTAGAAAATACAAGGAACAATATTGATATAATTTTGAATGTGAGCTAAATTTAAATTTAATATCTGTCTCGCTTCTTCCTATAGTAAAGGTGAAATGGGGGAAGGAGATGTACCCTGATGTGGAAGTGAACACAGACGATGAGCCGGTTGTGTTCAAGGCGCAGATATTTGCCTTGACTGGAGTTCAACCAGAAAGGCAGAAGGTTGTCTGCAAGGGAGTTACTCTGCGAGACGACAGCTGGGCTAATTTCAAACTGTCAAATGTAAGTTTATTCTTAACCTGGACAATATTACAAACCTACTTTCAGAAGTAACACTGGCTCCATAATATTATGCATATTTTGGTATGTCAAATTTCACTCTAGGGAAGCTGGACCGATCAGCTAGTATATTGTAAACTAGATCATGCACGTGACTTCGTCTGCACAGATTTAGGTTTTATAAATTCCCATGAGAATGATGATTAATAGATGATTTTCCAGAGTAAAAAAGGTATACATTAAAAGCTGTTAACATGTTCACTGCAGATACAATTCGGCTAACTATAAGCAGCCTGCTTTATACGATTATATTATGAGGCAAAAATCATTGCGTATTGGTTCTTTGATTTTCCAGGATACATTTCAGGTTATCCTATGTCCTTCTCCAGGATGTAAGCTCACTCTGTATCAAACATCAAAATCAGTTAAACTGTTGGGCCCTAAAAAGCTAGCAGACAGATAGACACACTTTTGCATTATATTATAGTATGGATGGATATAAATAGAAAAATAATGTCTATAAATTAAATGTAATTAATGTAAATCTCTAAAAAGAACTAAAAAAGAAGAAAAAAGACTTAATAAAAAACCTTTTCTAACAGAATGCACTGGTACTAGTGATGGGCAGCAAAGAGGAGGATGTGCCAGCAGCCCCCGCTGAACAAACTCGCTTTGTTGAGGACATGAACGAGGCCGAGTTGGCTTCAGCTGTAAGTACTGCTTTATCTTCTATATTATTAGCAAAATTAAACTTTGAAGAGAACCTTCTGAAGTCAATAATTCTCTCAAAGATATTGTTTTTTTTTTATTGAGGAGATAAATGAGATTAAATCCCCTTATTTGTAAACATTTCAAGTATTTCTCTAATAGGTGTAATAATTATTATTTTAAAGATGCTTATGGCTTGTTTGTGAGCATTAATTTGGTATCTTATATTCTTGTGTTACTTAAAAACGTGTTTTTTACAGCTTGATCTTCCAGAAGGTCTGATCAATTTGGGAAACACCTGCTACATGAATGCCACAGTACAATGCCTGAAGACTGTCCCTGAATTAAGAAATGCACTCCTCAACTATGATAAATGTGAGTTTTTCTTAGTTAGTCAATAAGTAGGATAAGATAGAATTGTAGGTTAACACTAGCAAAAGCAAGAAACAACAACAACAAAAATACAAGATCCCATATTAAGCGAGTGTTTCGATGTTTGATAAAAAGTTGTTGATTTGACTAGGAGCCATGATCCCTATTATATTGTCAACAGCGTCCGGCGGCGGCACCGCGGGCGGGTTGACGGCGGCGCTGAGCGAGACGATGCGCGCCCTAGAGAGTGGCGGCGCGGGCGCGTGCGCCGCGGCGGCCGCGCGCCTGCTGCACGCGCTGCACGCGGCGGCGCCGCGCCTGGCTGAGCGCGGCGCGGGCGGGCAGCTCGCGCAGCAGGACGCCTCCGAGTGCTGGGCGGAGATCGTGCGCGCGCTCACCATGAGGCTGCCTATCGCGCCTGAACCTGATAGGTGAGTAGTGTTGAATTGGGGATTCTGTATCAAAATTGGTGGGGATTTTGGATCACTCTCGCTACGCTCGCTCGCTTCGCTCGCCGTGATCCAAAATCGCCACCAATTTTGATACAGAATTCCCCAATTCTAAACTACTGTCCTCAACAACACATTAAATAAATGGAGTGTAGCTAAATCCAAGCAAAAATTAATCAACTATCCGTATTTTGAACAAACTATTCACATGGTTTAAGAACGAAATATTCATTCTATTTGCACGAGCAAATATGTTGATAAAACTAGATAGGTACTAAGAAACCTTGAATTTTAAAATTACTCTTCAAATGTAATATTTTTACAACATGAAAAACAACTATTTGGCTATAACAACCTACACCAAATATTGTGTTTTCAATACGAGTATAATCAGTAAATTAAATAAAAGAAGCAGGTATATGGAAATTAAACAAGCATATTTAATCATCTAAAACTTTATTATTCATACACCACTTTTTTAAACAAGTTACATTTTTCAGCGCACAGATGGTCGGATGATAAACACAACTATATATGTCAGAATGTGAATTATACAACTCATACAATGTTAATAAACGAGGACATCCTTTATCTTCTAAATTATGTACGTTAGGATTACTTAATATATCTTTTAACCATAACTGCTTTTCAAGGCCTTTACAATAAATATCATTATTTTTTAAAATATCTATTAGATGGTATTTATAGGTCTCGTAAGGCACGATTCCCTCGCTCCATAATATTTTTCTATTCTTTTCAATCCATTTAACTTGTTTCTTTTCTGTGTCTGTTAGCCATTCATAGGGATATGGTGGTTTTATTAACAAAACTTGAACTCGATCACTATACACTATAGCAATCTCTTTAGGCAGAAAGTAATTTTGATCATTTTTAAAACCTTGAACGTCCACAATAATTTTCATGATAGTTTTCGAACAATGTTACTCAGCGGCCTATACTCCACAAGACGATCGTTTATGATTAAACAGTAAGCGCTGGTATTGCTTGGAATTTCCTGAGACGTTTCTATTTCCAGACGAACATCAACTGGACCAGTTTTTAAATTTTCATTTTGTCTGGAACAATCTATGACAAATAAAGGCGCTATTTCTTTAAATGTATGAAGATCAAGCAGTGGATCAATAGGAAGGTTGTAAAACGACTGACGAAACTTGGTGTACATGTCGTATAATATACTGTATTTATTTTCCTCAAACTTGAGATTTAAAGCATCATACGGATAATAGTGGGAATTCAGGAATAATGTGACATTGGTTAATGTACAATGATCGAATATTGTGCTGTCTCTGTTTTTAACATTTTTTCTATTAGTTTGCAAACCAAATATAACATATCGAGGTTTTTCTAATTGAGAAGCAGTCTTTAACGCCCATGAATGTTTGGTAGTTTTTGGCAATAATGGATATTCATACAAATCCCAATTTCTAAATGCTATTTGTACGGGATTATCTTTTTCTAATTTCCTTAAAAGTATTAATCTTTGCTGATCTGATACTTTAATATGTGGTACTCGCCATTGGATTCTCTGTATATCAATGTCTACAATATCATCGCTACCCATGACAACACTATTTATGTTAGTACTACCTCTGTTAAGTATGAGTTCATGTTTACAGTTTATTATTATTTTATTGTAGTCTTCAGCAAAACCTAAAATCTTATTTAAGGGTATCAAAGCATTAAAATTTCCATTTTGATTTTTAAATCCGTCTATATTCCAACCCCAAGCAGCAGCCGCTTTACTGTCACCGCTATTCATTGAAATGAAAGATTTTAT
This sequence comes from Maniola jurtina, assembly GCF_905333055.1. NCBI lineage: Eukaryota > Metazoa > Arthropoda > Insecta > Lepidoptera > Nymphalidae > Maniola > Maniola jurtina. The sequence continues at coordinate 3,244,252 of NC_060048.1, read as the reverse complement.
GGTTGTAGTTATTCCAGCATTTCTAATACGATCGATTTCAACACCATTCATTTCGTATCGGATATCTTGAAAAAGAAATGCAATTGCATTATTACTGAAGTCAACACTTTTCTTTTGAACTTTGCCAGCTTGATCTTTATGAGTCACCGAAACTTTTCCTTCAATGTAAATGGAACTGGCTGATGGTAACACGTAAATATCTTGCTGGTGAATAGGTATCCGAATTTCATCATTTTCATTGAAACTGTTATTGTATGGATTATATGTATGAACCTCATAACTCTCGATAGAGTTATCGAATTCAGGTAATTCGTTGATCTGAAGGAGGCTCATACTTTGAAGCCGAGGGCTTTAAGAAATTGTTTATTACTCTGATGAATTTTTTTATATACTCTAACACGTCTTCTTTGTTTTACACTTTCCTTGGTAATAACTTTCTTAATAGTTGGGTTATACTCTTTATAATAATTACTTTTGTTAAATACGATCATTTTGACTTTTTCAAATGAAGACACAAAACAATAGTTTCGCCCTTAAAATTTATATTATTGCCTTCCAAATCCAAAATTTTTATTGTTATTGATGAAATTATCTTTCTTTTGACCGGAAAATATATCACATTACTTGGAGATTCTATAAATCTATGACCTGGAGGAATGTTTGGCACAAACTCATAAATAATATGTGAAGGAGAACCGTTAGTGTACGAACTCTGTACAAGATCACATTCGATCCTTATGACAGACAGTGGTAGAATGTTAACGGATTCTGTAGATTCATGCCATTTATTTGCTTTTAGTTTTTCGTTAGAAAAACCTAGCATAGGTCCAATACTATTTTCTGAATTAAAGTTTATAGTTTCAGTACAGTACAAAGAGCATGTCATTGTATTGATGTTAGATTTTATTTGTAATTCACAATTTTCAACTCTTTCTTTTAGGTATTCATACAAATCTTGTAAATCGTAAGCACCTGGTTGAATAAGAATTCTTTTTTTCTCTTCTCCATATTCAAACACATTATTATTATAGTCTACATTTGGAATTGAATTAAATGCAGAAAAATATACTAAGCCACACTCATATTCGTCTTCCAAAATAAGAGGAGGGGCGTAAAATGATTCTAGAATAGATTTTTCACCCACGATCGTGAGTGTAATAGACATGATGGTTAAATGAGCTTACATATTTTTGTATCATCTATTTATTTTCAATTTTTATTCCAAAAATTAATAAGAAATTTGATACATAGATGGCCACAGTTATAAGAATTAGATCCTTGATAATTGTCATAATTATAATTAATATTCGCTCCCACATATTTTACAAATTCTTTAGGCGGTTTCAAATTACCATAACTATCAAAGTATTCAATGTAATTATTTATTTTTGCATAGGCTACCCAATGAGTTCCAGGATTTTGAGAGCTATCTAAGTTGATGATACCACACTCTTTTTTAAAAGGATATTTTGGAAGTTCATTTCTCATAAATACACCTCTGAAATAAGGAATATTTTTTGAAATTTTTAGAATATCCAAGTTACTTAGAGCACGATTAGGTAGCCGCCGAATCAGTTTTTTTCCTTTGCTGTGTATATTCCCAAACCATTACCATAGGGCTTTATAAATAATCCTTTTCCGATACACAATGTTTCCATCTTCTCGTTATGTCTCTTTAGTTCTTGAAATTTTTTTTTCATTAAATTAATAGCATTGACTGCTTTCACTATACTAGCAGTACCACCCGCTAAGCTGCCCGCGGCAGACAATCCTGCAAATATGGGGACTAGTGGCAAAACCCCACCTGTCTTTGGTATGGGTATTATACGCGGTACATTAACTGAAGATGTCGCTGCTAATTCCTTAGCAGCAGCAAGAGCTAATTCGATTGCAGCTTTTTTGCATTTAGGTTTCAATTTATGGATATGTTTTTTCGCGCGAGATACAATATCCTTAAAGCTTTTCTTAAAACCAGCACCAGAATTACTTGTTTTCAAATTGTTAGATTTTCTTCTCAAAGTCATTTTACGCTTGGATGGTTGTTTCTCCATTTTTAATAAAAGAGAACTCTGCTCAGTATCGTAGATAATAAGAGACTGAAAGTTGTTAACATAAAATGTGTTTATAAAAGATTTAGTTTATCTATCCAACTGTTTTCACTAGGCGGCAGACCTAACCATTTGACATATAATTTATTTCCTTTTGTTTTTAAAACCTTTTCAATAAGATATATATCAGGATGTTTTGTTTTTTGTAATTCTTCAGTATAGAATGATCCTAAAATAGGTCGCTGTCTTGCATCTTTTAGAAGGTAAGTAATTGGATGAGTGTTTTGAACTTGAGCTATATTAAAAATTTCAGTTGACCAGTTGGGAGTATATCCTTTGTCAAAAGTTCCTTTGTATTTGCTTATTCTTACATAATCTCCAATTTTGAATTTTGAACGTTTCTGCGATGGTGCTGATAATTGTAGTAGTCTGTATCTTTTTAGTATATTTTGTTTATTCTTTTCATTAACTTTATCTGGAGCTGTACCAATTGTTCTGTGAAATGTGGAGTTATATTTTTTCATGATGTGCTCGAGGGTTCCATCATTCCATTTGTAATTCCCTTGCAAGCTAAATTGCTTGTACATTTTAGTTTTCAACGTTCTTATAAATCTTTCTACTATTGACGCCTTTTTAGTGGAATAAGTGGAATAATGATTTATACCGTATTTTTGTAATAATTTTTTGAAACAACTATTATAAAATTCTGTTCCTAAATCAGTTTGTAGATTTTTGGGAACACGACCTTTTTCTAGTAACTTACTAAATGCTTCAGTCACAGTTTCTTTATTTTTAAGTTTAAGCGGATATGCCCATGCATACTTTGAAAAAGCATCGATGACTGTTAAAATATATTTATATTGTGAATTATCTTTTGAGAATGATTGCATATCAACTAAATCGGCCTGCCATACATCATCAATGTCTTTAAGTATAACATGTCTTCGAGGAAAATTTTTCCTAACATTTTTATGTATTTCATTTACTACACTATCTTTGCTCATTTTTTGAATTTACGACTTACACCTTCTATATTCCTTTTTAGACTATTTATTTCTGATTTTAACTGCAACAATGTTTCCTCTACTGTTTTTAATCGTATATAGAGCCCATCTAAGAATTTGTCAACATATAGTTTAGTAGCACAGTCGTTTGGGTCAATGGGTGTACCAACATGTTTGATGATTTTATGTTGAGCATCAAAGATATTTTCTAAGGCAGAGCTATCCATTTTCAGTTTCTTGTGTACATGATGACCAAACTTGTTGACATTCATGTTCAACAGTGTTTATAGAACTAAGCAAAAATGTAACCAGGTTTTATTTTTATATACTTATTTTATTATACCAGCTTCTTTAAGTTCTTCAATTATTGATATAATCTCATTGTCATGACTAGTGTTGCCAGCATCTTTTGAAGCAATTAAAATTTTCAATCTATCTACTAACTCATTCGGATCATCCCAGTATATGAAATCTGTATTTTTTTTCAAAGTTTTAAGAGTTGGCATAAAACCACCTTGTTTTTTTTCTTTTAATTCACTATCAGTAAAGAGAGGTTTCACAATTTTAGTATATTTTGTCCCTTTATCGCCTTTAATCTGATTCGTAGGGTTATAATCTCTCCTATGTGCACTAGTATTGCATAAAATATCTTTATATACTAATTTATCTTGATCAGATACAATCTTTACATCTGGTTTACTCTGAAATAATAATTCTGCCAAACCTGGGGTTACTTCATAGGATCTATTTCCTATTTTAGCCATCATATTTTTGCTATGAGCATCACCATCTGAAAATGTTACTTTTGTATTTCCAATCATTAAATTACTATTTTCATTACGTACACCAAAAGGTACATTCAAATTATAGATTTCATTGCTTTTTTCAGGCGTTGGAGATGGAGTATAGAATTCTTCGATTTCTTCAAAATTTTGGGTAGAAGTTATTGGTTTTGGTGTTACATAATTTTTATCATCATTTTCTATGTTTTTAATTTTATCAGAAGTTGAAGGTGAACATGTATCTGGTAAATCATGGTGACTATTGTTTTTATTTTCTTTTTTTTGCAATACTATGGATTCTAATGGATCCGTTATGGATTTAAAAAGTTTGCGCCTTTTTAGTTCTAAATCATCTTCTTCTTCACGCATTTGTTTTGCTTTCTTTTTGATGGTTTCAATTGATTTAATTAATTGTTTCTTTACAACGGCTTCCATTTTTAAATTAAATATGGGTAGGTATTCTTACCAGTGCTCTCATTTGACTGACTAAATTTGTGTCTCGTATGTGGTATATAATTGTAAAATTGTTAGTCGAATTTCACGAATATGTCAAATGTTTTTCTGTACCGACCGTTATTTAGTTCGCAATCTTTGTTGATTGATAAAAACATAAACGGATCTTTCCAAATACTTGCACACAATTGTTTAAAGACATGCCAGCTCATATCAGAATTAACATGTTCCTTATATATATGTTTTAAGTTTATATCATCTTGCTTGAAAATAATTAAAAAGTTAACATTGTCACGTATTAATTGCTTAGGAATTTTTGAATATGTTTGGGTCAAGTAAAAGCAATCAATTTGTTTGTGTCTGCCCATCGAAAAATAATTTCGAATATTAACTTGATTTTCACAAGTCACGTCGTCAAAAATGAAAATAGAATTTCTTAAGGCTTCAGTTGGCGAAATAACTTCTTCACTATTTTTGAACATAATAAATTTAACATCTGGAGTATTTTGAAAAACTTTTTGTAGGAAACAATATTTAGATTGAAAAGTGGACTTTGAGTAAATATAAACATTTTGGAATTTAAGTCCATTTTCGTGCAATAATAAGTTTATCATAATATTTGTTTTCCCACAGTTGGAGGGTCCGCAAATTATGCATCGAATTATGTTTGGTAGAAGTTTACTATGTCGGCTAAAGCATAGTGGTGGTGTTTCAACATCTATATAATTTATTTTTAATGATTCAGCCTGTTTTATCAACTTCATATTACTGATTGATGATAATTTTAAAAATGCAACTTATTAAATAACTTCATATTATTGCTAGTTGATTTAAATTTTAAGGTATTGCTTGTAGGTATCACATTCGTGTTTCACTTCGCACTTGTCTAGCGCACTATTATTTGTCGATGATTATATTAAAATGTAGGTATACATTTTAATTTAAACCTTGTGATAATAGTATGAAATTGAAATTCGTAAGAACTTAATACTAAACAGGTTCTAACATGTCGCTAGAGATTGCATAATGCGGACGAATGTCATACAAGTATATACAATTGTTTTGAAAACTTGACTCCATAGATTTGTTACTAAACAATTTTCATTCCCAGATCTTCTCACGCAAGGAACTCACTCGCTTCTGGTTAGTGAAAAAAATTACTTATATAATATTTTGACTGTATTCTTTTCTATTTTAGAATTTGTTTATTGATATTTTTATAAATGTTGTTTTATTGTTATATTTATAAAATTTTGTATTTTGTTACAGCATCATGTCGGACTTTTATTTCACGGATGACGAAAGAAACACAAGTATGAATAATCCATTTTATGGAGCTCAAGACTTGGATGCTATTTTAGAAAGAGAAGAAGAGAATAGATTGAAAGCTTTACGTGAGCAAAAAAATAATGAAACACTTGAAAATAACACCAGTTTGAAAACCATAAAAAAGAAAAATAAATTGTCTTTAAAAAAGAAGCTTCCAAAAATAGATCATGTGATTTCACCAGCTCCAGATTCATCTTTTGTTATACGGAAAAATAAAGCAAAGGGAAGCCACATTATAAAAATTGAAATACTTGAAATTGATAGTAAAGAACAGGAGAACAGTGCAAAGACTAATTTGAGTGTACAGTACATAGTGAGTGATAATTATGACAATATGATGGATGCTACAGAAGATTTAATTAATAGGATTATACAAAAGCTAAGTGTGCCTGAATAGTTAAATTTAATATTATTTTATTGTTATTTTGCGATTGTAAAAATAAAAAGCATAAATGAGTTCTAATTAAAGTATAAAGTATATTTTATATTTTCATATCATGCAAGTAAGTTGTAGTCCGAATATTTTCCATTAAGTAGTAAGTTTTTATAATACGTTAATCTTATGTTAAGTACTAAGTTTATGAAGTAATGTAAATAATTGGTTGAATTAATAAAGGGAATATAAAATATGTTGTGATTTTATTTGAAATAAAACACTGTGGTAAACTTAATCAAATTTATTAAATGCTAAATTACCATTAAAACTAATATTAAAATTAGACACATAAAAATTTGTAAAATACATAGGTACTTAGCATAATATTTTTACTAAAGAATCGTGCTGTAATGCCCCCAAGGCAAAGTTTTAAAATCATTTTCCATTATTTGCCTTTTATTATCATCACTATTTAATACTAATTTATTAATTTTCTGAGTAAAAACCTGATGATTTTTTGATCGTATGACAAACATATCATCTCTTATATTTTCATTGCAAAATAAGGCTTTCTTATATTTCTCAAAGTTTAATTTTTTTGTCACAGGCTTCGTGATACCCTTTGCTTTACTGATAGTTTTTTTCTCAGAAAGTAAACAATATAATTTTGCGCGTAAACCAACAAATTTAGAAATGATTTCTCCTCCCATTTCGTCTTTAAAATATCCAGGTATTTTCATATTAGCTTTCGGCATATTAAAAATATTATCATCTTCAAAATTGCTAGTATCAAAATAATGAATGTTATCTTTCATATCTTCATAAAAATCATCAGTTTTTACAAGATATAGTAAACTATCAGTATCCGTATAACATAACTGAACATTATTTCCATAGATTCTTTTTATGACCGAATAATGAAAATGATACAAATGCGTTTTCGACAGTTCAAGAATCGTGAATCCAATATATATTGGTCGATCTAAGACAATTTTTGTTTTTTTCAATTGAATAGCTACTAAGTTTTCAGAAAAAATTGATAAACTGTGAAAATGTGGTGCACTAATATATTTTTCCGCTCCATTCAATTTATTAGTATTATTTGTAGTATCTCTCCAAACGTTTACTAGTTTTACGTCAACCTGCTTCCTTTTGTTTTCTATCGTTTTTCCAAAAATAGAATTATTCTGCTTTTTAAAAAAGTCTTTCTCAAAATCAGACTTGGCATTTTGTCTGAGACTTGTGTTTAAAAAAATATAAGGCTCTAAAAAGTTGTCCTGATAAAAAGATAGCACTCTGTATATTTTTAAAAGCAATAAACCATTCTTTAAGCATTCTTGCAAGTGCATATAATGAATAACAAAACGATGTTTATTATATAAATTTGCCACCAATTTTTTGCTTTGATTTTGAGCAGGAGAATATTTTTCCGCAGCAAATGGTAGGTCTGAATGAGCATCATGAATATTATCCGGATAACATAAATCTACCTCGAGAATATATCCACACTGACTTTTTTTAGAAATGTTCCTTACATCAAAATTTTTAATTTCATTTTCATTTAAAAATTTAAAGTCACGCATTGGCATTTTTTGCATCATAGCAAAACCGTAAAGGTTGACACAGTCTAAATAAATTAAGTACGTACTTGACTCATTTTTATTGTAGGATGGTAAATATTTATTGTTTGCTTCAGCATATCTCAATGAACACTGGGCTAAACCACCTCGAATACCTTTTTCTAACATCTGATACATATCCACATCAGAAATCAAATCAAGCTCAACTTTAGTATATAACAACATTGCGTCCCAACTTAAAGATGGAGATGATACATAATAGCAGGGGTCTAAATTATAATAGTCTAAACTCATATTTCTGAACTTTTCAAAAACGTCGCATAGTAATAAGACATCGCATTGTAAGTATAAATCTGTATACTCTCCTAAGTTTTTTATACCAAAAGTTTTCCATATTTTTAAAGCGTGTTCGTAATCCTCAATGGAAATATTTTCACCTGTGAGTTTATTAAAAAAAATCGAATGTTTTGGTAACTTTGTTTCATTATATTTCTCCCATGCATCCATATAATCATAACAATAGACACCCTTTTTACAGGCCAAATTTAATAAGTGTTCATCCTTAATAAATACACGCATATGCTGAAAATCATTCGGATGAAGACTCTTTGCCAGTTTATCCAAACCCGAACTCAAAAAATTAAATGAATCGATAAACTTCAGTTGAGCAGCATTTGTTTTATCAATAGGTAAAAATTTTGTGAATGATATATATTTTTCTTTAGATTTTGGTATCAAGCTCGTTTTTCCGGTAATTTCTGATAATTCTTTAATAAATAAGTGGCAATCATAACCACTCAAGTTATGAAAAATGATCGGTATAAACGTACATTTTTTTGCATTTATGTTACAAGTGTTGTGAGCAGGGCCTCGGTATTTACCTGTAAAATGGTCATGATCCTTTACTATTATATCATATTTTTTAAACATTGTTTTACAGATGCAGCAAATTTTTGCTTCATTATATGAAGTCAACTCTTCGGTAGTAAGAGGAAACATTGGATTATTTGTATTTAAAATACCGTGCAATCTTTTTACATCTCGCGTAATGCTTTCAACAAATTTTTTACCACAGTTTGGTCCGCGATAGCTTACAAAGTCATTAAGCTCAGGTTTAGAATGGCAACATATGTAATAAGCGAAACAAGATGGTTCATGTGTTTGTATATCTTCAGTATAAAGAGATTTATTTTCGTTTGAATATTTACAAAGCAAGCTCTCAAAATCGCCATATATCACGATAGGAATTCTTTGAGTTCTCTCATAGTTTGAAAAATGCAACTTACTACTTTTGGGTAAGGTCTGACGAAATCACAAACACAATCTTTATGATAAATTATTATACTTTTATTTCATATTTAAATTTATTAACTTTTACATTTGTGTCGAATAAATGTTGTTCCTCTTACGTTAGTATATTTCCGAATGTCGTCGTTTTAAAACCACTCTTACAGGTAACCTCTCCACGTTTATTAGCCACTCCCCTTTTTATCTTATCGTTATCGGCCAATCCAAATTGTACAATGAATAAACTTAGTGACTAATATACAAATCATCAAGCTCGTTTAACAAATCATCTAAGTAATAAAGATGTTTTCATCTTATATATTGATTACAAATATTATCCTTTATTATGCTACAATTCATCAACTAAAAACTATAAGAATTTTATATACAGTACGTTTATCGATCAGATGTTGAACAACTTCAGCCAATCAATGACGCCTTCTAATATGATGTTATGATTTGTTATGATTTGAGTGGCGCCAACTATCTAATCAGTAACTTCTATACGTTTATAGATAATTAAGATGGGCCAAGCTTACAGCTCGGCCATCCTGTTTTAAGCGAGTCTCATCGCTTTTAAAAAAAAAATTAAAACTTAAGTAACATGTAAACTTCACAACCAAAATGACAAAGACTTAGTTCAACAAAACAAAAAAAATTAAGATAGTAATTAATTAAATTAATATTCTTGCTAACCTTAACTAGAAGGAATATACAGTTTTATTGATACATTGGTATTGATTATGATTGCAACTTAATTTTAGAGCACTCGCAGCAACCCTTTCCATCCGATATAATTAGAAAATAGCAGATAAACTCAATTCAATTCCAAACTATTTACCCTCGCAACTTTACCTGCCAGTCTACAGTAGCACTCAAATTTAGCCTTTAATCTAAAATTCATTTTTCTGTTCTCTTCCGCTAATATTAAAATAAAAAGATGCAGACACTCTAAATTTATAAATAATTTTTCAAAAATCATAAAGATATCAAAAATTGCGAGACCAGTAGCAACTAAAGGAGGCCTCCATTTAATCAAAGAAGGTAGGTACATGCATAAAGTCCGAAGTATCAATTATAACTCACAAGCCAATATTTTACAGGAACACTCAATAGAGATTTGGGGATGAGCATGTAAAACTAATTACTAAAAACTACTTTAAAGGGTTTCAAGTATCTCAAAATAAATTGTTAAAAGTTCTGTTCCAACTAGACTCTCCTTCCCACTAAAGAATTATATAAGAAAACTGATGAACTATATTATATAAGTCAATTATACAAATTCAAAATATGTCTATTTGTTAGGAAAATACTATTAAAGTCCGTACATACACGCATCACTTTAAAGCTAAATCTCATAAATATGGTACACAAAACGAACATACCTATTATGCTACAATTACATAAAGCTAGGACTAATTATGGTATGTAAACTACCTAGCTCTACTACATAATGTACTTGCCGAAACTCATACTGGAGGAAAAATCTTTTACAAAGTTTAAAGTTTAATCAAACAGTGTCAAACACCATAGATATCTTAGCTAGATGTAGGTATAGTTTGTTAACGAATATAACGTGTTTTGACTTTTTATATTATTGTATAGTCACCATACCTTTAAAGATTATGTTTTCTTCTATATTTATATTTAGAATCGGGAGCGATTCTTAATATGAATATGTGTAAGTGAACTTCTTGTCCTTTTGATAAAATAAACTCTCTAAACTTAAAGTTAATCGCCGCCAGTTCTCGATTTAAATCACAAAACATTTTCATACACTTTCAACGCAATAGTTTTACGCACATATTTTCTTCTTCCCTTCTTATTGGAAAATCGCGGATTCCGAGCCTTGGCGCGTCTCTCTTCTACCGGGATACATATATGATTGTCCTTATTTCCCTCCAGATCCAAATTTTTAATGACCCTTATCCTAGGGTCTTTTCCCTCCAGATCCAAATTTTTAATGACCCTTATCCTAGGGTCCACCTCCTTCCTCCTATAGGACTTTTTGTCCATAGCCCGTAACCTCGGGGCTTTTCCATCCTTTCCTTCCTTGGGACTTTGTGTCCCTGACCCATACCTAGTTTTGGGTCATCCTTTCCCTCATTTGTTCATTTCCAACATCCTTGGATCCTGCAAACATAAAACACTTTGAGTAGACCGTTCATTTAATTTTGTTTCATAAGCATCCATCATAATACAATCCGACCTAAGAGAAGTAATTTTACTTGGTAACCTAGAAAACCTATTATCATTATTATAATTTAGTTTTCTCCAGTTCCGTACCCCTCGAAGGGTGCCTACGAGACCCTATTTTCTAAACCTCTGCTCTCCGTCCGTCTGTCCGTCTGCACGTGCGTCACGGCCCGAACCGCGAACGGCGTATCGTGAACCGTGATAGATAGAGAGTTGAAAGGAACGTGATTACGGATGTATGAAAATCCTATGCCTGGTTGCTTCCAATTCAAACTTTTTCTTTTAATGCAGATTACGCTTCCCATATTTCTTACAATTACCTATTGTTTTTTTTTTCTAGCAAAATCCACATTCTGAAGTACTAATGGACAATGTTAAACAAACGCCAGGGTACAGTAGTTGCGTCACTTGTGCCTCTTAACCATATAATATCTACATGCAAAAAGAATCTTTGATTTATAATTTCACATGATACTTATATATTTTATTTTAGCCATAATATGCACCATATGGCGTACTTTGTCGTTTCGAGTAACATAAGCAGAACTACCAAATTCGACCCTGGGAACGACACAGTCGCGACTCGCCGCCGAATGATACCTATTAGTTTATCATTAATTCCTTTTCATAGAGAAAAGCGATATCAACATAATAGCAGGAAAAAAATGAAATAAATATTCCGTTCGATACATCTCTATTCTCTACGACATCAAAATCTCTATCACAAGCTGATCGATCATAAAGATTAGAAGAAAGTAGGTACCTTATACATTATTTTATATGTTAACCGTAATGACCCGCATCTGTTCGATTTCCCTTTATTCGTTTCGTAAAAGATTCATCCTCGTACGTCCATCATCATCATCATCGTCATCTACATCGTCATCATCATAAGGTCACTGTTGAACATAAACCTTCCCTAGTAAGCACCACACGTACTGTCCTCAGCCTTCCTCATTCAACCCCTGGTTCCTATTGATACAAACCACTAAACCCCCCCCCCATCAAATGTGTACCTATCTACATCCATCCATCATACCCAAATGCCGTGCTGGTTGATGTGATGAGCGACAAAGTGTTAACCTCTTCAATACGTCATGGAACTGTAGGAATAGCCATGGAAGACCTCCAAACCGAACGTTGATATTTTGTGTAAGTGGTCCCACGAGTCAAAAAAAATATTCTTGTCCATAAAGAAACAAGCCACGATATAGATTCTTCTATCGGAACTTAAATATTCCAATCACTGCATGTATTCCAACTAATCAGTTTGCTACTGTATATTTGAAGTTGATAATAAATAAAAATGTTAGCTTAATTAAATTCCTATGATAATTCGATTTTTGGTGCATCAACCAGCTTCACCTATTATGTAAAATTAAATATATATATTTTTTTTTAAATTACCGGCTGTACATTTTAAACTAACCTAAGCAAAATATACTTTCTTACTAATAACTTAATCTTAAAAATTTTCAAGAGGATCCTTCCGCCTCAAATTAACTCAATGATAAAAATGAACAGGAAACTTTAAATGTTGTAAAATCCAGCCAATGCTTCGTACCTTGCCTTATTAATCCAATAGGTACTTCTTTGGATTTTGTCAAAACAAAATACTTTTACTTGTTGAGTGTATAATAAATAAATAATGTAATAAATCAATTAACTGTTAAAGCTAATAACTTTTACAGAAAGCGAACCTCATGATATCTCTTATGAGTTTTAAGCGTAAAATTACCACGCCGAAAACAAAACATGAGCTGACAGTATTCTTATTTGATATACGTAATCCAGTAATACTATATCTATCTACATAATTCGTAAATATGTATGTATAGTTTGTAAGTTACTATTTCACTTTATGCTGTTTCAATGCTTTAAGTTATTATTTTTATCTTTGTCTCATTTTTTTAGTTTAGCCTCATTCTATTTTTAAACTTACTATTTCGCTATAATATTTACAAGTAACCTCATCGAAGACTACACGGTCTTCTGATAACCCAACAAGCATTTATCCAACAGCTATCGCTTTCACCCGAACGGAGGTTCCCTGAAATATACTGAGATAACAATACCTAGTTGACACATGGATGTACAAGAGCGGCAACAAGCTATGACCTCCTCTAGTCATAACTATATCTTTATGATTGTAACATTTCAAACAGTGAAAGTATGTATAAACGATTTCGTCCATAGGACATGCGCTCTAAAGAATGTTAATATAATTATCAGCAACTAAAAGCTTGAAGAAACTAATAGGTACAACTTGTCTTTGAAGTATGAAAATATGCACATTTATCAAGTATACCAGTCCATCAAACATTAAAGTACGCATTTATAAAATGATAACTCACTTATTAATCAAGATAACTACCTGTTTATCAAACCTACCCTACCAAATATAAATAACTACTCACCAAATGTAATACTTTATAACTTAAGTAAAAATATGAAACAAATGTGCATCAACCACATACATACACTCTTCAAATTCATCCATTTATCAAAATGTTATATAACATAACCATTCACCAAATCCATTATATACTTAGTTCATTAAATCGTTTAGTCAAACTTTACTCCACTTGCCACGATTGCAAATTTTCCAAAATAATCAGCCGCAAACATTGCAGCTCATCTCACTTGATAATGCATCCCTCCCTCAGAAAAACAGGCATTAGGAATGTCTTTCCAAGACGCGCGAGAGACAGCCACCGTGGCTTTTCGCGAGATTTAATCCAAATTGAACTAATGCCTAAATAAATGATTTAATTAGAGGGCGATTGCTTTTGCAACCTCTAACCGTCCAATCAAACACCGAAAGTATTCAATAATCCGAGACGTAAATAAAAACCCGTCAGAACACCGTATTTATAAAAACAGAGACAAGAAAAAGATTCCTCCTCGCAATAGATCGCGTGACATCCAACAAGTGAATTATCGACTTTATTACACAACTTATCCTCAACATGTTTTACATCATTTCCTACAATTGAAATCTTTCTATTTTAAATACCCTAACTACAACTTCATAATCCAACCAAAAATCAAACTAGATTTATCCCTCGGTCCCACATCTTTAATGCTTTTTTTTTTCTGTTTGGGTAACTAAAACAAAAAAATATATATACTCATGTTATAAAACGTTGTCAAAGCTTTCCTGAACGCGCTAAATAAGCAAAAACATAAAATCAGGCGAAATGCCAGACCAGCCGAAAACCCTTCAATGCTTAATCATCCTAAAAAAAAAATTATGATCAATATTCATATTATTATCATGAGATACTACCGGCGCTCCTAAGCGAAATTTATAAGGCACCGCATTTCGATTTTATCAAATAGACTGATCAATTTCGAGAGCACAACAAACGTGGTTTCCTGAGAGTTTTGTTAACTAAATGCATATCGAAACTGAACTATCGCGAAGCGAGTCAAGCGAGCGTGAATTTTTTTTAAAATATATTTCTGGGATAATGTCATGCCACAAACGCGAGCGTAGTGCAAAGATATTTGCCTAAAATTTCTTGCGTACAACAAAGAAAATAGTATTTTGGTAGTAGGTACTTATTATCGCGCCCTGCCCTAAGGGCAGTACTGTAGGTATATTACCATTAAAAAAAAACTTACTCTAATTTTAATAGAACATTTGCCAGGAATTTAACCCGCCAAGCGATGTTATTCCAATAAAAACAAAATCATATTGCATTTAAATGCGGCAGTACACAGTTAATTGCGTGAATACAGGTAAAAAAAAAAACCCCGCTGCCCATATACTATACCTACCTACTACTCGTAGTACTCAAATTATTGTGCCAGTATTAAAAGTAAATTAGCTGTTATCTAGCGTGGTAGACTACGGCCTAAACCCTTCTCATTCTGTGAGGAGACACTTGTTGCTCAGTAGTGGGCCGGCCATGGGTTGTTCATGGTGAGCTGTTATCAGCAAAGTTATGTTTGAAACTCAAACATTACGCGTTTCAAGTGGTAAAAATAGATAAATGAAAACATTTCTCCTCACTTTTGTAAAAAAAAACACTTATTTATGCACCCCGTATTTAAAACTATCTGACTACCTACCTACCATAATTTTAAATTTAGTTAAAGAATAACCAGATAAGATAAACCTACTTTTACACCCATTTTAGGATTTATATTTCTCAAAATGCTCAATTTATTAACCCTGGTCACTATTACTTTATTACAACGGATCACCTTCATTTTTATCAATTAACATTTTATATCCCCAATCACTTAGTAACCATTACAAGTAGAGACGGATTATTTCACTGGCAGGCGTAAAACGAAAAGCTATTTCATGTAACTTTTTCTACCTTATCCCAAAGCGGTTTACAAAAAATAATAATTTCACAAAACAACATTCAAGATGCCCAATGAGTGCTGTGTGATAATATCGCGTCACTGTGTGCTAGAAAAAGGAAAACATCTATCTATACAATGAATGCAGCAAACGATTGAACCTAAATCCAGAAATTCACCTTCCGTAAAACAAAACCACTAGGTATGTGAAAATAAATCCCTATCGTAACTCTTAACCAAACTAATTCGGCACACGATTACAAGTGTGAAGATTGAAATACCACGTTCCGTGAGATATTCACCTGTGAAATCATTTAATGAGAAATAAAACCCCGGCAGGACATAGTAGATACATCCTGAAAACTATTTAAAAGTAACAATAACGCCCATCATTAAGTAAACCACACTTTTTATATTGTTTAACACTATGTTCACTATCTATTCCATTGTACCCACGATACAGGATAACCTAGTGCGGGTACCACCAGAAACAGGAAAATTGTACAAGACTGTATTTTGTAAATAAACATTTTTCATTTTTCATTGTAAAATAAGCCTTCTAAATACCTCAATGTTATTTAAACCACAATTTGAAGGTCGATCGCATTTGTATAACCAATATACAAGATGAATTATAAACATGTGGGTAATTCTAGGTATCATAACGTTATATAATTTCCATTCCAACTCGGAGCAAAGCTTTTTAACAAAATGATAACTAAATGTAGAACAAACAAAACGAAAACCCACACAAATAAAAATATAAAAAAAATTACCATTAATAGCTATCAATAAAAATAAAATCATGGAAAGATCCTACCCGTTTATCCAGAAATCCTTTGATGCCATGACTAGGTACTTTGATATATTGAGGCCCAAATATTGGCCTTGTGCTCCAAAATGTCTGTGGTCTACTAGACCTCCACTTCTTTCTCGTTCCTCTGTATATTTCCACTTGTTTCTCTGAGTCGTGAGCGTGACAAGAAAATATTATATTTTCTTGATGTCCCTCTTCTGACCTTTTGGGTAAGGTCTGACGAAATCACAAACACAATCTTTATGATAAATTATTATACTTTTATTTCATATTTAAATTTATTAACTTTTACATTTGTGTCGAATAAATGTTGTTCCTCTTACGTTAGTATATTTCCGAATGTCGTCGTTTTAAAACCACTCTTACAGGTAACCTCTCCACGTTTATTAGCCACTCCCCTTTTTATCTTATCGTTATCGGCCAATCCAAATTGTACAATGAATAAACTTAGTGACTAATATACAAATCATCAAGCTCGTTTAACAAATCATCTAAGTAATAAAGATGTTTTCATCTTATATATTGATTACAAATATTATCCTTTATTATGCTACAATTCATCAACTAAAAACTATAAGAATTTTATATACAGTACGTTTATCGATCAGATGTTGAACAACTTCAGCCAATCAATGACGCCTTCTAATATGATGTTATGATTTGTTATGATTTGAGTGGCGCCAACTATCTAATCAGTAACTTCTATACGTTTATAGATAATTAAGATGGGCCAAGCTTACACTACCATCTTCTGGAAGTACAGTTTGTCTTTTAGCACAATCGTGATTGTGTAGTTTTTGTTCATTTGCGAAATATAAAAAACATTCATCACATAAAAATATTTTAGACTTGTGTTTTGTTAATTGCCTTCGCACAAGTCGGCCAAAGTCTTTAATCAAACAGTAATGGGCTTTGTCATTTTTAGTAATATATAATAAATTAACATGGGTAAGTTTTCGAGCTAAAGTCACATACAAAGGACCTGTAACTGTATTATTGGCTTCTAACCCATAAACATTTACACTAATAGTTGGATTGTTCTTCTCAAAGGTTTTAATATCTTCAATTCCCGGAGGAAATGTCATATTTCTTATGTCAAAAAGCAATGAATAATGAGGATATGATGAAACTCTATTGGAATTAAGTTTTGTAGGATACATTTTAGCAGCAATGCACCATAAAAAGCAACAATCATCGAAATTATGAATATTTAGACATGATTTTGTATTTCTTATATGTGATGGTAATGCCAAATATGATCCACCTTTCAGAGGATTATATTTATTAATATTTATCTCCAAATGACTGATAGAATCAATTGTCCAACCAGATTCTGACTGTTCGAATTCTGCGCATTTGCAAGTTAACTTTTGAGCACATTGTAATAAAAAATTATCAATATCAGTACTTTGGACTATAATACCATATTTAGTACTGAAAGATTTAATAGACTTTTCAAAATTTTTTGGTAAAATATACGAAACAAATAACTCGAAATTTACTTTAATGGCAGTGTGTTTCTTTAGAGATATATTTATGATCTCGCGTGTGGTTTTAAATATTTGTGAAAAAAAACTCTCTGGAACTAAAGTTGTAGAGGTCGGATTTACTTTGTAACTGATTATTCTGTTTCTAAAAGCCGTTTTTATAATTTGCACATTCTCATATCTAGATTGAAATAAACTATTAGATTTATGAGTATTTGTTCTGTTATGTGACGATATAGATGTTTTAACATAAAGGTTACACTCTTTGCAGAAAAACATTTTCAATTTCATAGAATTGCTTATCTTGTTTATCTATTTAGTATCTAGTTTCTCAGTTCTGGTTTTAATATTCTGCGTATAAAAAATCGGTAAGGAAATACAGCTAAATAATAAATCAAGCTATTGGCTAATAAACAGTAAACAGTTATTAATAGAATGGAAGTAATGCGATGTTTCGATATCAACATTCAAACATGTCAAGTATCTAGTTTGTATGGTTCTAGTTTCTCAGTTCTAGATTTTAAATTTTGGATAGTTATGAGATGACTGTATTAAAATAAAGTAATCTAGTTATTTTCAGACAATGTGCAGACTTAGTAAGAGTATAAGGGCTGTAAGTATCACGTTATTAATATCCCAACTTCAAATCTTTCGATATGAACATTTAGACATTTTTATTTAATTTTATATGGTTCTAGTTTCATATGGTTCTAGTTTTTATGTTTCTAGTTTCATATGGTCTAGGCTTTGTATGGTCTAGGCTTTGTATGATCTAGGCTTTGTATGGTCTAGGCTTTGTATGGTTTAGGCTTTGTAATTTCTGTAAAAAAAACACGTTAATTTAATTTTATATGGTTCTAGTTTCATATGGTTCTAGTTTTTATATTTCTAGTTTCATATGGTCTAGGCTTTGTATGGTCTAGGTTTTGTATGGTCTAGGCTTTGTATGATCTAGGCTTTGTATGGTCTAGGCTTTGTATGGTTTAGGCTTTGTAATTTCTGTAAAAAAAACACGTTAAAAAATATTTACAGGCACAAACATAAAGATAGTAATTTAATTGTCATACTTATTATATACAATATGTTGCAGATGAAATATTTTTTGAATTTATTTATGAAAATAATTTCTAAGATTTACAAAATTTAATTTACAAAATTTATCTTAGAAATTATTTTCATTTGCAGGGTATAAAATGGGCTGAATATTTTTTAGTTCAGCCTTACTATCATCAATTAATTTGGTGAGGGACTTCCATACCACCGAATTTAAATCAGTTGCAAGTTTTAGTGTGCAGATGGCATGCTTCCAACGCTCATTGTTCGCGAGTTTCTCCACTTCTTCAGAGTTGTAGACGCGCAGCTCGAAGTAGTAGCTGCCTTTCTTCGATGGGTCTGATTGGGATGTATACCCCGACGCAACGCGCCGACTGAGAAAACTTCTCAATTTCGCAGCGCGCACTGGCTTGCTAGTAGATTCATCCTGAAATTGAAAAATATTCAATTTAGTATCATCTGCGATAATTTCAACTCTCTACCTATTATGGTTCATGAGATAAAGCCCGCTGACAGACAGACGTCCGGGCGGACAGCGGTAGCTTAGTAATAGGATCCCACTGGTACCCTTCGGATATGATCCCTAACAAAATAATAACTTTAACAAACTATATTCATAAATTTATATACAGACCAATTGCCTAACAACATTCTTATTGGGAAGTCTTTTAAAAGCTTTAATCCAATAAAATATAAATAAGACAACTCACCTCAGATTCGGTAATAAACCTCCTCCGCTTAACAGATGGACTCGTAGGTGTATTTGGAGACGTTTCGGGTTCAGATTCCGATCCGCTCGATTCGAACGGATTCTTCGGAGCAGAAGAAGTCACCTCCTTTTTCTTGATCGTCTTCTTCCGCTTCACCTCACGTTTCTTCTTAAGAGACTTCGATGTTGATGGGGGCTGCACCAAAGCGATGGGGTCTTCGTCTTCGTCAAATGGATTGATGAAAGATGAAGAGGCCCTGAAAAACAATTTAAGTAACTATCAACATGAAAACTCCAAATAAAAATTCAATAGGTACCTAGTTGCTTAATTCAAAAATAAACATATAAAATAAAAATACTTACATACTTTATTTCGACTGTTGTTGTCGTCGTATCCAAAACTCGGAAAGAAAGGAATGGTGACGCTTAGGATCGACCTATTTATACGCTCGAATTCTAAAACCTCTTTCATAATAAACGAAATGGATTGAAATAAATTAGATTTAAACATTTGCGCATGTAACTTTAAACACTAAATCATCACAACATAAAACTTATATTTGCGAAAGTAATCAGACTAGATTTATACATTCGTATGAACACTGTCTTACGTATAAATTATTGCCGCATCAGCTATAGGTGTTCGATTTTGAAGCATGGAAGACGCTGTTGTTTATAGTTACGCAGTGAATTGAGATCTAACCGTAAAAGGAATGGTATGCGTCGGACTCGCGATAGTTAAAATGTTAAAAGGTTATACATTTTACTACTTTCCATAGGTAGGTATAAAATTTGTGAAAGGTCTAATAATATTTGCTCCTATTTGATGCTTCAATCTTCTTCCTTGCGAATTTGATTTAAAACTTGAGTGGAAATCCTTTAATTTTCGACGTCAAAAAATATCCTGGATCCGTCTCCAAGATGTGAATTGTCTGTGTATCAAATTTCGGCAAGATTCAGCCGTTAGTCTTTAGTTTAGACAGACGCCTTTTTGCATCACTAATCATACTTATTATAAATGCTAAAGTGTGTCTGTTTGTTTGTTTATTGGTTCGTCCTTCAATCACGTCGCAACGGAGCAACGAATCGACATGATTTTTCGTGGGTATAGTAAAAGAACTGGAGAGATATAGACAACTTTTTATCTCGGAAAATCATAGAGTTCCCGCAGGATTTAAAAACCTAAATCCATGCAGATGAAGTCGTGGGGGCATCAGTGAATTTATTATATTAGTACGCATTGTACGTATTTTTTTCGTCCATTAATCTCTATTTATCAAAGTATTTATAACAATCGAAATATATTTAAATAGCGGGAAATGTGTCTAAATTCATCATTAAAGAATTAATTTTCGATAAATAATAATGTATGATAAGCTTGCACACCTTACTAGAAATCTGCTATAATATATTTTTACTAATAAATCTTTATCCAAAATTCATTGTTTGTAGATCAGAATGGAGTTAATATATCCTAAATATCCTCGCTATGCAACTCAAATCGCAAGATTGCGAAGTTTTGATACCTGGCCTCAAGATTTAAATCAAAAACCTCAAGAAATGGCTGATGCTGGTTTTTTTTTATACAGGAGATAGTGATCGCGTGATTTGTTACTTTTGTGATGGCAGGCTCAAAGACTGGGGCATCGAAGATCATCCATGGTCGGAGCACGCACGCTGGTTTCCGTCCTGTCCCTATGTTTTACTTGTGAAGGGTGAAACATACCTACAAAGTGATAGCAAAGATGTTTGTGGTGCATCAAAAGTATCTGAACAATTTGTAAATAACAATATAATAAGTTCTTTTGCAGACAGAAACATATTATGTGTTGAAAATATTAAAGAAACACTTTGCTGCAAAATTTGTCTTGTAGAAGAAGTAGCTGCGTGTTATATACCATGTGGTCATGCTATAACGTGTACTAAATGTGCTTTATCGTTGGATAAAATGTTATGTCCGATATGTGGAAAAGCAATCGTTAATGTAATACGAATATATTTCTGATGAGCTATAAACATTTAAAGAGTCTACCTTTATCCAACCTATTATAAGTATGCGCAAGCCTCGAATCAATCGATCGAAATTCATACTAATGAATACAGCAATGCCGGATCAAGCAGAAACACGATCAATATACAAAAATAATTTGAGCGCAACAAATCAAATGGTTAACTATGCGAGAGCAAACTTTTAGACGTAAAATTATCATGCATATGGGCTCGTTCGCATTTCTTATGAATGCCGCAGTCTCGTCGAACTCATCGTATTATATCATCCACTGTGCGGTGCGGGCGTATGATATAGGATCCGCAATAACTAGTCATTGAGGATTTTGTCTCACTGTTGATAGTGATTAATTGTTGCTTGGATTTAGGAATACTCCATTTATTTAATGTGTTGTTGTGGACAGTAGC
This sequence comes from Maniola jurtina, assembly GCF_905333055.1. NCBI lineage: Eukaryota > Metazoa > Arthropoda > Insecta > Lepidoptera > Nymphalidae > Maniola > Maniola jurtina. The sequence continues at coordinate 3,222,399 of NC_060048.1, read as the reverse complement.
CTACATTGGGGATCCTGTATCAAAATTCATGGGGATTTTGTATCACGGTGAGCGTAGCGAACGAGCGTTAGCGAGAGTGATCCAAAATCCCCATGGATTTTGATACAGGATCCCCAATTCAACACTACTTAGGTGACTAATGCTTTTATCTTTGTACCTATTCTTCTCTCGGGTCGTATGTCTATCTAGAAAGTTTTATAATACAACAAGCTGATTTCCGCAACTATGTTCGCGTGGATATAGGTATTTTGATTTCACCTTAGAACTCTTTGATTATCTGGGATCAAAAGTGGCCTATGTGTTAATCCAGGGTATAATGTATCTCCTTCTCCTCTCCAAATTTTAGCGTAATCCATGTGTGTGTGAGTAACAAACACACACACACATGCAAGCTTTGGACTTCATAATATTAGTGTGATGTGGTATAAAGATGAAAAACGGAAAACGTATACTTTCTCTGTTCGTAAATAATTTATTGTTGAGGAATTCATTCATATCCAGGAATGAGGAATATCCATTAAGGAATTCCATTTTCCGACCGACCTGAAAATATGTGACCAATATGAGACATGTTCAAGTTATAGTAGAAGGTACATGATCTAGAACAGCTAGCAATAATGAAGAGCCTAAAATGCAAACAGACTAGGTTGTGGAGGTAGTATGAAAAAATATAAATATAGAAAAGTAAACAAAGTGTGAATCTCTCAGAATGTGAAGGGTTTATCCCACAGGGTTTAGGACAATTTCATACACTGGCATGGAAAAATTTCTATGATTTGAAATGCTTGTATTAATTACTACTGTATGTTACTAACCGTACTAAATTATTGCAGTAAATCCTTGGTAGAGCAATACTTTGGTGGGACATTGGACGTGGAACTGGTTTGCAGTGAGGCAGATGAGCCTCCTACCAAATCAACAGAGTCTTTCCTTCAGCTCTCGTGCTTCATATCACAGGACGTCAAGTATTTGCAGTCTGGACTACGATCCGTAAGTACCTATATCCTTCTTCATCATCATCAACCCATTACCAACTCACTACTGAGCAAGAATCTCCTCCCAGAGAGAAAGGTTCGACAAACTTGACACACCTTCCAGAACATTATAGAGAGCTCTCTCTCTCTCTCTCAGGTTTCCTCACGAAATTTTTCTTCACCGTTAAAGACAGTTATATTAAATCTCTTAAACTCATGCTCTCAAATCTCTTAATCTCATAAACACATAACTCATCTCTTAATCTCTTAATCTCATAAACACATAACTCATCTCTTAATCTCTTAATCTCATAAACACATAACTCATCTCTTAATCTCTTAATCTCATAAACACATAACTCATCTCTTAATCTCATAAACACATAACTCATCTCTTAATCTCTTAATCTCATAAACACATAACTCATCTCTTAATCTCTTAATCTCATAAACACATAACTCATCTCTTAATCTCATAAACACATAACTCATCTCTTAATCTCATAAACACATAACTCATCTCTTAATCTCATAAACACATAACTCATCTCTTAATCTCTTAATCTCATAAACACATAACTCATCTCTTAATCTCTTAATCTCATAAACACATAACTCTGAAAAATTTGAGGTTTGTGCCCGGAGTCGAACCTTCGATCCCTCGAATAAGAGGGCGTGGCTTTAACCGCTAGACTATCACTGTCTACTACAACTAAGTACATCCTTGCTACTGTATATTTTAGGCTGGTTTTACAGTGACGCTTACCGTCCGCGCGGGTGGTAAGCACGGTGGCCGAATTACCGTCAGCGCGGGCCATCCGCGCGACTTTGTAACGATCCAAGAGACGCAAAGCTCGTAGCCCGCGACACTTACCAACCGCGCTGGCGAAAGCGTCACTGTAAAACCACACTTAGTCAATTGTAATATTACTTTAGGTACAAAAACAACCATTTTGTTACAGAAAATGGCAGAACAAATCACAAAGATGTCGGAAACTTTAGGAAGGGATGCAGTCTATACAAAAACTGTAAGTTTTCTTTACCTATTCCATAAATTATTTTTAGAGTTCCTCAAAATAAGGTTTATGACCTAATTGGTACCTCTACTGATTGGTGATTACCTCAAAAGGAAGAGCCAACCCCTTATAGGATCACTGTGTTGTCGGTCTGTCTGTCCGCGTCCGCCCGGAAAACTAACTACCACAAAATATCATAGTTACTCAAACACAATATATTGTAGAAAAAAATTAAATGTTTTTCATAAATTCTAACAACATACACACCATAATTGCTCTATGTGTCTAGTGTCATGTCAAAAGTACGGTTTACCCTTAGATTGGGAACTAAAATCGTCCTTTTGATATGACAGTTTACACAAAGCAAAATTGGTGAGTGTGATCTCAAAATATATGCACTATGCACTATAATTATTATTGTTACTTTTTACAGAGTAAAATCAGTCGCTTGCCAGCATATCTAACAGTGCAGTTCGTGCGTTTCTACTTCAAGGAAAAGGAATCCATTAACGCAAAGATCCTGAAGGATGTCAAGTTTCCACTGGACTTGGATGTCTATGAGCTATGCACGCCCGAGCTTCAAGAACGATTGACACCTATGAGAAATAAGTTTAAGGTAACCTAAAGTATCTAATCTCAAGGTACTAGAATAAGGGCCTTGAAGACAAACCCCCCCCCCCAGGTGCATAGACAATATCAAGTGAGTTGCAGGGATCCGCTGGATACAGGCAGCGCAAGACCATAGAGTATGGAAATCCCTACATTCGTGAACGTCTTCTTTCTTTCTTCTCTCTGGGCTGGTTTCTGCACTTAATTTCAGTCTGTGGTGCGTGCGTTGCCCCTCCCTGATGAAGTCTTCACTCCAGTCATCCAAGCTCCCTCCAGAAACTGAGTAGGCCGCCCAGATTGCCGACGGCTTCATGTGAGGTTGGGGTTCCCAAATGGCGCTCTCGTTGCTCTGTCACGCCCGTGCACTCTAGGAGCATGTGCGTTGGTGTTTCATCAACCTCCATGCAGGCCCTACACAGAGGACTGTCGGTGACACCTATAACGAAAAGGTGTTTGTTTAGAGGGCTATGCCCTGTTATGAGTCCCACCACCTTCCTAAACTTACAGTCTATCGGTTGACGATGATTATGATCATAGAATCTCTAAAAGTAGTGCATTTAGTGTAATAAGTATCCTTTTTCGCAAGGTTTGTTATGAAAAGGATAGCATCAAACAAGGAACAACATGCTTAATTCACTTAAATACGAATATAATGGCTAACTTTATTTATTTACTTTCCCATCACTAAATATGCAGGAAAAACAGCTAGGCTATGTACAAAGCAAATGTAAAGTGAAATAAAACAGATTAGGTTTCAATCCTACTTATTGCACTAAAACTTAAAAAGTATATTTAAAATTATAAAGTACTGCTATAAAAATAACAATTTAATTCTTGTTTTAGGAATTAGAAGATGCATCAATTGAGTCTTCTTTAAATACAAAGAACAAGAACCACGGCGACGGCAAAAAAGATTCCAAGAGAAAAGCTATTCTACCATATTGGTTTAGTGAAGGTAATTTCCTTTTTTGATTGAAATGAAAATTACTTTAGTGAAAATGAAATTAAAGTGAAAGTGAAGTGAAAATGAAGTGAATGTAAAGTGAACAAGTATTTTTTTCTTTCTTTCTCCAGATATTGGCAGCAATAACAGTGGATACTACCGTCTCCAAGCAGTGCTCACCCACAGAGGCCGCTCGTCGTCCTCCGGTCACTATGTGGCGTGGGTGTCACGCGGTGACAGCTGGCTGCGCTGCGACGATGAAACCGTCACGCCTGTCACTGAGGAGGAGGTGCTCAAGCTCAGCGGTGGAGGTGAGGACAATTTATACAAGTGCGTATCAAACGTTGTGGGCACGATGGGCATGCCCACAACTCTAATAGACTTTCGACGTCACACTTTCACGGTCTATCGTGTTCAGTGTTCTGTGGTCTATGGAACTATACACTACAAAATCTTAGTCAAAGCGTCATGTACCTATTTTTTTTTAATTATATAGACTAGCGCTTGGCTGCAATCAGACCTGCTAGCAAGTGATGATGCAGCCTAAAATGGAGCGCTTGGCTAGAAGTTGCCTATTCACTCTTGACTTGAATACATTAAAAGTGGGAGAGAAACCTGACGCTAGAAGGGCGTTCCATATCCTTGCGTTTCGGATTAGAAACATCTTCTTTGTATGAATGCACTATATCAAACATGAGCGATTTAATTCTCCGACTAGCCTTGGCCGATTTTCGGCTGGCTGTGACCACAACTTTTTTTGAGAGCTGGATCCGCGCCTGATATTATACATGACAGTAACTGCTGAGCCACAGAAGCTGCTCGTCATTCTACGGCCATCCTAATAGTGCGTCCTTTTTATTTCTATGCAATTGTGCAAGAGAGATTGCCCTATGTTAGCTCGACTCTGTAAACAAGACAGTATTCGTTGTAAAGCTGTTTTAACTCAATCAGCCTGTTTGCGTCCACTGCTGGATATAGGCCTTCCCAAGAGCGCGCCACCACACACGATCCTCCGCCTTCCTCATCCACCCATTTCCCGCTATCTTCTTAATCTATTTCAATTTGCTCGTTCCTAACTTGCAGGCGACTGGCACTGCGCGTACCTGCTTCTCTACGGACCCAAAATACTCGAGATCCCTCAGGAGGACGACGAAGAACCAATGGTGACAGATGTAACCGACGAGCCGGCCGGCGACCCGCCCACCGCGCTCGCGTAACCATCCGGCCCTGACCCGCGTCTCGGTACCACGCTCTAGGAATGAGGGATCAAGTCTGTCTAGTTGTTGATGTACAGTTGGCGTCAGTTAAAAAGCGCTCTGACCTTCAGAACTACAAAAAAAAGTTTTTTATTCAATTAAACTTTGACAAAGTAAAGGGAGTCTGTCACTCGTTTTGAATGCCTTTACTACCGAAATAAACCTGCGCAGTAGGTGATTTGATGCATCTCCTCCAATATGGTCTAGAATTCTTTTTACTTGACGCCAATTGTAAACTAGTACGATACTTAAGTAATTTGCATTGATATTGATACTTTTTGATGTAATAGTCTATCCAGTGTCGCTAAAGCCTCAACTTGTGATATTTCTTTAGAAGATATGATTTTCGAACTACCCTCATTCAGTGTTTATTAATTGATTACATATACCGTCTCAGTACCATGCTCTAAGAATGAGAGATCAACCTAGTTAGCGTCAGAAAAAGAAAAAAGAACTGGCCTTTAGTATATAATTTTATAAAAAAAAATTTTATTCAAATAAACTTTGACACAGTAAAGGGAATCTACCACCTGTTTTGAATGCCTTTACTGAATGGCTGGTTGAATGGTGAATGGTTTTGGAAGAAACCTGATGCAGCACTGATAGCGTTGGACTGGTTAAGATCAGGCTCTACACTCCTCTTGCTCATTCCTATAGAAGCCAGTTGTGATAGCTATACAAGATATCCAGACTGATTGAACGCGTAGGATGATATTTCTACCGGAACATTGTGTATATTTATTGTGAAAAGAGCATTTAAAATTAAAGTGAATGTTAAGACCCTAGTACACATTGGCACGGCTCACTCGGCACGTGTCGCGTGACAATTTGACAAATATGTCGATTTTCCACTGTGACTTATTTGTTGGGTAAATTTTTATTAAATTCTTTAGAAACCCGATATGTGTATACGTTACAAAAAGAATGTGCCGAATGCATTGTTTTAGTGGTCTAAAACTATCTTTGCATTGTTGCCTTTCTAATAAATCAGTTCATCCGTTGGATGGTTTCAAAGTCTATAACGGACTATATTATATATTGATTGAAGATAAAGTTGTCTTGTCGAATTATGGTCTGGGTCACCTATTATTTTCGCGTTCATTAAATATTTCTATGTAAAAAAGTAGATATGTTACAACTATGACACGGGTCGCATTTGTAGAGCGCAATCTCTTCTACTCCCGTGCGAGTTGTATCTTCCGTCTTACACTGGGTCTAACACTGGGTTTGAATTATATACGTAATGTTGTATTAGGATCTTTTTGCATTCTTGTAAAGAATCTATACCTTTCATATGTTTCATTTTTTTCTGGATTAAAATGATCTTCGAATTTTTGCATGACTTTATTTATATCATTGCCATGCTCCGCTTTTTGAAAAACAAACGTATTATATATTTTTATACATCTTTCGCCTATTGCATTTAACAGCAAGGCTGTCTTTACCCTTGGGCTTTTACCTTCATTGTCCGATGCAATTAGATAAATCTCGAATTTTTGTCGAAACAAACGCCAATTTTCGGCCATTGGGCCCTGCCAGCTCAATTCTGTTGGTGGATTTATCGATCCATACTGTCTATTCTCTTTGTCAGTTTTGCCCTTTTCCTCCATTATAAATTGTAATTATATATTTCTCACCTGTTTATTTATATTTTAAACGGTAACCGACTGCGCCATGTCGTGTTTATAATTTCATTATAAAATTATTTTATTAAATAAGACACCATCAGTTTTACATGTCTTTTTATTATATATCTTTTTTTACTGTCATTACATGACGAAGGAATATTAACATAAAAAATAGGTTTATTAAAAAGATCCTAATACAACACGTAATACGAACGTAAAAAGTCTGTGTAATAATTTCATTGGTCCAGGGCTAATTTGCAGCGTTTGACCAGTGCTGGCCGACTTGTCGACTTTGTCCAATGTGTACTGGAGTCTTTAAAGCCGCTTTAATCGGGCACTTCTCAAGTAATATTGTATAAGTTCTGTGTACTAACTAATATATTGAATTTTATAAGACTAATTATAATAAACAATTAACTCGAAGTTATTGATTCTTTTTTTTACATAGATATAGCCTTAGATAGTAGAATCGTCATATGTACCTATGGATTTAGATTTTATGGGAACCGTCGATTCCTAGATCAAGGGCTTAGGTATTCTTGAGAGGGGTTAACACGTAAAATAATTATACATGTATAGATAACACCTTAGTGAAAATCAAGATCAAGAAAAATAACAGAATAATAAAGATCGTCGTCATAACGAATTTTGTATGGAACCGTGTGGATTTTGGATGGAATCTTAGCACAGGAGAAGTAACCATAAACAGTGTTGTAAACTTTAAGTCTGTTAGTATAAAAAAATCTATGATACTGACAAAAGCATAAAAGTCGTAGTGTGAAATCTAAATTCAGTGAGTATTTTGAGATCTATCAATGATATTTTGACGTTTATCTACTCAATGAGATAAAAATACAATAATTTATTTATATTAACAAGAAATCGATTAATACTATGTTATAAGTGTTTCTTAATTAATTATAAAGATTTAAGTGACAATAATGCCCACCACACGCATTCATGATCATATTTAATTATTGAGATAAGAAATATTATGTTAAACAAAGGTTAAACATAATATTATATCCACTTAGCTTAATTTGCACGCCAATATAAATTGTAATGTTCTCAAATTGTTACGAAAAGAAACTTGTTAAAAGCTTGCTAGGCTTTCTGGCAGGTTTTGCTTTGGGACAATGTTACTACATACTATTCTTAAAGGACATATCTTTTTTGGGAGATGGCTATTTTATAGGCTTGATACTAAGTATTCTGTTAGGTAAGTTTGGTCTGAAATCTTTATCACCACTATTTATAAGTTGAAATGTCAGTTTGTATGTATTCAATCCAATTCAATCTCTATTGCGAATTTGGGTTAGTTTACAGATCTTAATATTATTGTTAGGTTCTGCCAAATTCTACCTTAAGGTGGAAGCGACGGGCCTGCCCGCGAAATTCAAATTTAATTTGGTTTTTCGCGATTTGTAAATTAATACGACAATGTAGGCTTATGGTATTTTAATTGCGACAATGGCAGTATCATCCTCACAGGTTTATATAAAAATCTTTACTTGAAAGGTTCCAGTTTAAGAAATAAATTCTAGTATCGACGACTCACAAATTAGTCCCCAAAAAAATATGAAAGCTTAATTACCTAGAGAATATGTAAATTTAATTAAATCAAGAAACATTTTTGATCGTTAAGGTGTATGTAATGCAGTGTCAATACAAGTTCAATGTATTTCTCTTCTCCTGCTTCCAATGTACTGTGGTAAGGCAGGCCGAGGGGTTTTGAAGGCTGTTGTACTTACGTACGTTGTCGCTGGTAAGAATTTTGTATTAATCTTTATTTATTGGTCAAGGCTTTTTGATCCATACTTTGTATATTGAACTTTTTTTCTCAGGCCCAATAACAAACATGGGTTTGAACGCCAAGGAAGTGGTACGGGTGTTTGCATGCAGTACTCAACTGTCGTACAACCTCACCAAAATCAAATACGCCCGAATGTACAAACCGCTGAACAAGGCATTGCTTAGTTTAAGGAAAGAAGTTGATGGAATAAAGGACGCTATCAGGTAAGTTTCAATGTTGTATTGCTTTAACAAAGGTCCTTTATAACCCCCGACCCAAAAAGAGGGGTGTTATAAGTTTGAGGTATGTGTCTGTGTATCGTCTGTGGCATCGTAGCTCCTAAACTAATGAACCGATTTTAATTTAGTTTTTTTTGTTTGAAAGGTGGCTTGACCAAGAGTGCTCATAGCTATAATCCAAGAAAATCGGTTCAGCCGTTTGAAAGTTATCAGCTCTTTTCTAGTTACTGTAACCTTCACTTGTCGGGGGTGTTAATTCCCACTGGTGTACCTTGTTGCCAAGTGTTGAGAGTTCAAGACACTTTTGAAAGTGCTGTGGTTAGCTAAGCTTTTTATTTGTCACAGTCTTACTTACCCCTAGAATTCCTTGCTTTTTAGTAGCAGTAATTCAGTCGTTCTGTGCTGTATAAATCATTGGTGAAGGTTGTTCCACCTTACCATTACACAATAATGCGGTGGGTACTTACCCAGACTGTTCTGCAAATTGCTCGCTACTGTTTTTTTTAGTGTAGGATACCTCACAGCTATCTTGTACTGTAGTACCCGAGCGACCAAGCTCCTTTGGAATTTTTTTGTGAAGACGAATTTCCTCAGGGATGATCCCTATATAGAGAACTAGCTGACTTCGTTCGCGTGGATGTAGGTTTTTTAAAATTCCCGTGGGAACTCTTTGATTTTCCGGGATAAAAAGTAGCCTATGTGCTAATCCAGGGTATAATCTATCTCCATTCTAAATTTCAGCCCAATCTGTCCAGTAGTTTTTGCGTGAAGGAGTAACAAACATACACACACACACACACACACACACATACAAACTTTCTCCTTTATAATATTAGTGTGACATAATACAAAGCCAATTCTAAGGCTCCCTGCCTCATCAACTAAACCTGACCTAGCTCACCTGTTGAACAAAATAGGTATGCATCGTGTCATGTAATTAATTGGAAAATATGTCACTTCAGATCCATTCGTGATGTCATATCACCGATAGAGCTAGAAATCGAAGGAATGGACCACTTGCAACAGATGAAGGCAGAAAATGATTTGTCTGATGCTTTGTTTGACATTATTCAACGCTCACAAAAGGACGCAAGGCAAAATCAGTTCGTAAAAAATACAAACTTTAATATTAGTTATAGCTTAGAATAAAAACCCAGTTATAGTCATGGCAAAAAGTAGGCATCGATTTTGCGTAAAATGCAATCATAGGAGAGCACGTTCTGCCGAATTGGAACTCTTTGGCACACACATTTTTGGGTTGAAAACAAATTGATTGCGTTGGTGTTTTCGAATTTATTCCTTTACCTACTTTTGTTAGGTGTAAGACCTTCTTACCACATGATTCTATAGGACAACGGGAAGTACCTACCCTTATAGGTTTTCTTGACAGACACGACAGACGGACAGACAGACAACAAAGTGATCATATAAGGGTTCCGTTTTTCCTTTTGAGGTACGGAACCCTAAAAAAGTGAACTGTTTTTAACTTTTTAAAATCCATTCATAAATTGTACTTAATAGCTATAGTTTGGACCTAGTAACCAATGAAAGTGGGCAATATGAAAAAACCTATCTCGATAAAATGGAAATCCGTTGCGAAAACCAGCTATCCCACACAGTGACATTATGTTTGAACGCCTTTTCTTCGGCTTACGAGGAATGTAACCAGGCGATTCCGGCATATGCTACAATGATATGCTGGCCTTTGATGTTGCCAAGGGTGTGCAATGTAAAACAATTGCTTGGACCTGAGATATGCAACAGCAGAAAACAGGTAAAATAAATCCTATACAATGCGTTTCTCACAGGTTTCTTAGTAAAGCCGGTGTTTGACTAGGTAACTACCAACATACAGACCTGAAAAGCCTCTTACAGTAGACCAGCTTTAAATATGTAAAGAGTTTTTAACCAAGATTTTAATATTGTAAGGATACGGAACCCTCAGTGTGCGAGTCTGACTCGCACTTGGCCGGTTTTTTATTTAATATCTAAAAATGTTTTGTCAGCTAAATCCTGGACTGGGGATCGGTTACGCGTATCTGAAGAAGGTGAAAAGAGAACTAACATCGAATCTCACGGATATAAAATTACAACATAAAGTAAAGTATGAACGAGAGCTTCAAGATGTCCAGGTAATTCAAATGCTGAAATAAAAAAGATTTTTTATTCAAAAAAACTTTTACAAATGCTTTTGAATCGTTAGAAGTATCTAGGTAAATACCACTGGTTCGGAACGCCTTTGCCGTTCGAGGAGAACCAGTCAAAAACTCGGCGGTTGCTCTTTTCGAATATTCAATTTACAACAATATTATGCCATAATATTGTATAAGTAATTGCCGTCCCGCGTTTACTTATTATTTCCTAATTTTTCGGATAGGTACTATCCGATACTACTACTACTAGTAGGTAGTTAGTATCCAACACAAGCTTCTCTTTTCAGCAATGGTTGCCTGGTGGAGATTGCTCTAAGCAATAAGGCCGCCTTTGCACACAATCGTTGTTTTTTCTGTTTCTTCCTTTTGTGTTCCTCTTCATGTTTTTTGTGTGCAATAAAGATTTCATCTACCTATCTATCTCACGACAAATAAATAAATGACACTAAACTTTTAGGATGCAAAGGAGACTGGTGACCGCGTTCTCCACGCGTTTCATGAAAAATTCGTTACCATGGAGTTAGCCATCACTACAGTCAATTTCTGCCTTGCCTTGTTATTCCTTCGCATAGCATACTCTGCACAGAGCTACCACGATATGTACCTGACGAGTATTGATTTCGACAACGTTTACATCACGGGATATTTTAAAAGGATCGATCTAAAGCGGAGGAGGAAAGATAAATTCACGCTTTTGCCTTTAAAAAAGGTACCGTCATTTTCTATTTTTGCCATCGTAGTAGACAAATAGAATACCAGATACTTACCTATTGTTAGCTTAGGTACATGGAATTGTTGTGAACGTCAGGATGGCCGGTGTATGAGAAACTTCATTTATTATTTAATTATGAAGGTACTAATTATTTCTATATAGGCACTAAATAGTACATTTTAGGTACAATTTTTTGGAATATATCTCATCAGTTTTCCAGCACTACACCGGCCATCCTGACGTTCACGAATTGTTGACAATGCAATGGCACGGATTCAGAGAATTAAACTGATATAATCAGAGATTTCGATTTATTTTAATAGTTAACACTAGACAAGTTTTTATAGAATAGGTACCTACCTATCTTTTACTTCCAACTCCTCATCCACTCGGTTCCCATTAACTTCATTAGGTCGCCAGTCCAGCGGGCTGGAGGGCTTCTTAACTAAAGTAACTGTAACTACATATTCATTTGACACGGCTAGAACATTCCTTCGCTTTCTTACTGAAGTGGAAAGAGAAATTACTTTGCTAAGTGTTATCTTTGTAAACGATTCTGTAGAAAATATGCTTAGAACTGTCACTGAAAGTTACTGGTCAGCCATTCATCATGGTTCCATTTTAGATGGAAAGAAACAGATACGTAGATGTACTGTCCACTTATTACTTACTTTCGGAGCGCAAGAAACTATTGTGTCAGATCCTCAAAGTTATGCTGGAAGCGGTGACAGCAACGACTTTCGTGATGCTGGACAGATTGTTCTATGAGGCTTTGGATGTCGTAAGAATGCACGCGAAGGAGAGTCAACCCTCATCGGGTGTGCAAGACCTTGAGATTAAGGTTTAGTGGTCTTTTCAATTTTTTTCGAACTAGAACTTTCAAATAATCCGTAGTTACCTGAAAAAAGTGATTTCCGGGAAAAGTGATTTTGAGTTACGGTTAACTCAAAATCACCTTTTCCCCAAATAATTAAATGCGAGGTCCTGATGCTAAAACCTAAGACAGGAAATTCAAATGTAAGGAGTAAGGATCGATTAAGGAAGGGAGTCGCGCAAGGAAGGCACACGGCACCAGCGTGTTATCATATTTCTGAGCCTCAAAATATGTTGTGAAGGCGGCTGCCTCGAGGAGGATTTTAGGTCACATCTATAAAAGAATCACACTATCACACTAATATTATAAAGGCGAAAGTTTGTATGTGTGTGTGTGTGTATGTTTGTTACTCTTTCACGCAATAACTACAGAATGGATTTGGCTGAAATTTGGAATGGAGATAGATAGTATCCTGGATTAGCACATAGGCTACTTTTTATCCCGGAAAATCAAAGAGTTCCTACGGGATTTTAAAAAACCGAAATCCGCGCGGGCGAAGCCGCGGGCATCTTCTAGTAAACTATAACTGACTTACATATGAACAGACAGCTTAAGCAGCTGGGTCTCTAGATTTTGAAATTTTGCATGAATATTTTATTTATTTATAACGTTGTCCCATAGTTGTCCCTCAGCATAAACACCGCATGCCCATAACGCAACGCATTTAATTCACCAGGTAGAAAGCAAAGGTCTATTATCCAGCATGGTACGCAGAGTCCTCGAAGAGATGAGTTCCAACAAACAATACAAAATGGTTTCCAATGAGATGTGTCTCCCGCGGCCTAGGGCGATGCCAAGCTTGTTTTATTTTAAAATTTACGGTGGATACATATGGATACTTCTGTTGGTTTTCATTAACCCTTATACGATGAGACTGCGAAGGTACGTCCCTACTAGTTGTAGCTGCTCAAAAGCTAGTCAATTGAACGTAGAGAGAGACCTTACCTACATATACTTTTGATTTATTTGAGGAGGTACTTAGTTCGGATTTAGTATTTGTGCACTGTCCCCAACTCGAATGATAAAGGTAGTAGCCAGCCAACCTCATTAAGCATGAACAACCTCGAGAAAACAATGAGTAAGGAAGATTTAAGCTAGTCGTAGTAAGTTGTAATGATTAGAACATTGCATGTGATGTGGTAAGTTCTTTGAAAGGCTACTAGACTAGCATTCAATAAGTACCTAGGTAGACCGAATAGGATCATTAGATTAGGTATCAACTGGAGAAAAACTTATTCCAGACTGATCTGCAGTCATTTCTACCCCGTACGCGAGAAACAGCGAATACTACACCTCTACAACGATATACTGAAGAAGCGAGTTAAAATGGACAAAACGCTACGCAGAAGGGCGGTGCAATCTGTGCGAGCTCATTACCTATCTGGGGAGAATTTGTTGAGTTTGAGGATAAGGTTCCCTCAGATGCTGGGATGGCTTGAGGCATTGCCGGTAGCTAGGATGAAGTGTTTGATTTGTGAGGAGACCGCGCCGAGGGACTGTGATCGTAGTCATAGTAAGTTTGTCTCATAGGTCATCGCTATTGATGGACCAAAGTATGGGTACCTAATGTAGGTACAATATTGTCCTTGCTGAACCAATCTTTTTGGCACTGCGGTGCAAACATAAAGGTCTCTACTCAGATTAGTGACGGAAATCATATTTTCCAATTGGCTTTTGTCTGTTGGAAGGTGATGCATCTGTTCACGACACTAGAGTCAAACGTTCAATAAAATTGGGTTTAAAAATTGCTAATAGGTATTTTCTTTCTCATTTTAAGATAAAGACCCGTCTAGGGAGTAGCGATGGGTTGAGATTCAGATGATGTTGATTTTCTAGGTTAGCATGTTTCCAAAATAGACCAGAAAATTAAAAAATCAATGATTCAACATCATTGTACCTACCTATTAAACTATAATCATAATTTACATAGTTATAGGGAAGCATGTACTGGTTGGTACCATTAACTATCAATTTAATATTTTTCTTAAAGGAGCAAGCACGATACAAGGGTGGCATTCGTGTGTGAAAACAAGGTGTCCATTCGTATACTGTGAAGAGTGTTGGCGAGAAGTGGGCTCTCAGTGCCTCGCCTGCGACCCTGCGCTCGCCGAGCTGAGCGACATCGACTCCCTCAGCGACGATAACCCACCACGACATTAGGTAGAGACTTGACTACCTACATTAGGTATTCCAGTACCTACGTTACTGTAACGTTGTAGCGCCGTCCTTCTGAACGCAGGCGCGCCGAATATGGCCCCGGGATTGACACCGGGAGCACACGTAATCCCGGAATCTACAGGCTTCATAGCTGTGGATCGTAGACGTGCAACCTTTACAACGGTACCCTGTCCTCTTCACACTGCTCCTGGTTCGCGCTCCCGCGCCGTTCCGTGCCGCACTCTGGTCCTGCATACTTCGGGCGCGCGCGGCCGACCGCCGCCACCGCCCATTCTCCGTCCCCGCCCATTCTCCGTCCCGGTCATCGTATGGAGGGCCGCGGCCGCGGCGCCGTCCGCGCCGCGCGCTGCCCCGGCGGCCTCCGCCGCTCCCGCCGTGTCCACTGCCGCCGCGTCCCGTTCCGCGGCCTCTAACGAGTTGGCGAGTTTCACCGCGTTGGCGAAACTAATCGTTTCCTCCTCCGCGAACAACCTTTGTCGGATGAGATCGCTCCTCAATCCACACACGAACTGGTCTCGCAGGTTCTCGTTCAAATTATCCCCCAGCTTGCAATGGCGCGTCAACTTCTTCAACTCGGCGACATAGCTGGCTATATTCTCGTCCGCCGCCTGTCTTCTCTGTCTAAATCTAAATCTCTCTGCCAAAACTGAAGGAGCCGGTTGTAAATGCCGACGTAATAACTCGATTGCGTCCTCATATTTCAACTCTGATGGTTTCTTTGGGCTCTAAAAGTTTATAACACTCCCGACAAGTGAAGGTGGCAGTAACTAGAAAAGAGCTGATAACTTTCAAACGGCTGAACCGATTTTCTTGAATCATAGCTAAGAACACTCTCGATCAAGCCACCTTTCAAACAAAAAAAAACTAAATTAAAATCGGTTCATTAGTTTAGGAGCTACAATGCCACAGACAGATACACACGTCAAAATTATAACACCCCTCTTTTTGGGTCGGGGGTTAATAAATCGACATTATTTTTGTAACAATGACCTAAGACTGCCCGCGAAATTCAAATTTAATTTGGTTTATTTGTAAACTAATACGACAAAGGAGGCTTATGGCACTTTAATTGCGCCAATGGCAGTATCATCCTACGTTACATCCTAAGATAACTACGTTCTTTAATCCAGATCACTCCAATTTAATCCAGATCACAGTCGTCGACTAACGGTCGCACGTAACGCACGCACGCTCGTTAAGCGATCACATACATATTTCTCATAGTACCTACTTAGTACCTAACTACAATGCAGTCTAAGTGTGATGTGTGTAAAAGAACGGTTACAAAATCACTACCGGGATTAGAATGCAGTAAGTGTGACAGAGTTGTGCATCTTAACACCAGATGCAGTGGTCTGACTGGTAAGCAAATCGCCGCCCTCAAAGCGGCCACCAGCTTAGAGTGGACTTGCCTTGAATGCCAGCGGGAATCACCAAGACGCAATTCATCAATCATTATTCCGGAAGAAGACGACGAAGACGACAACACACCTGTTCAAATCGACGCAAAGAAGCTGTTGAGCAACATTTCCAAGGAAATTGAAAAGGCGATTAAAAGTGAGATGCGTGAACTTAATGAGGCATTGCAGTTTCATAGTGGAAAGCTAGACGAAGTCGTGGAGTGTATGGACGCATTCAAACAAACTATTAAAGCACTCGAAAGGAAGAATGTGGAGCTAACGAATAAAAATAATAACCTAGAAACTCGTATCGGAGCCCTCGAGCAACGATTACAAGAAATCGAGCAAGAAAAGCTTATAAATTCAGTGGAAATTGCAAATGTACCATACCAGAGCACAGAAGCGGACAGTAAAATATTGGAAAAGGTGGCCCTGAAACTCCAACTACCCATTGGAGGTATAAAAAGCTCACGAAGACTCCAAGGGAAGAAAGAACAACCGCCGAACATTAGAGTGGAATTACAAGACGAAAGTACTCAAGAACAATGGATTACGGCTGCTAAAAGCATCAAAACTATGGTAGTGGACCTTTGCCCCTCCGAGAAAAATAATAAGGATATAGTTTACATCAGTGAAGCAATGACGAAAACCAACAAGACCTTACTGTGGAAGGCTAAGCAAGAACTAAAGATTAACCAGAAATTCAAGTACGTATGGTTTAAAAAAGGATTCGTAAAGGCACGCAAAGACGACGGTTCAAAAACCTATATTTTACGAACCATGGCGGATGTAAACGCCCTACTAAAGAACAAAACGTAAGGCATTATTTGATACCTGCGTTATATACCTGCGTTTTAATATGGACAGTTCACTAGACGAAATTTACGAATTATCGGACTGTATAAATATTAATGACTTTTTAAATAATATCTCTAATATTAATATAAACTTATTGTGTGTACATTTCAACATTAGATCTCTTATAAAAAACTTCGCCACGCTAGAACAGTGTATACTTACTTCGAATAAATGTATTGACGTAGTTATCCTCACCGAAGCTAATATATCTGATAAAATAAGTTGCCTTTATCATATAAATGGCTATCAAATGTTCACAGCTCTAAGAAAGTCAAGAAGGGGCGGTGGCATTATCGTTTATGTACGTAATAAAAACAAATGTAGCATAAAAAATATTAGAACAACCTACTTCGAAAATATATTATTTACAATAACCACCCCTTCTAACTACACTGCGAACATCTGTGCTATTTACCGTCCTCCTAATACAAGTAGAAACCTATTTATCGACGAACTCTTTACCACTATTGATAAATTCGCAAAAACCACAGATTTTTACTTTCTAGGAGATATTAACATAAATCTGAGACTAGACAACCCTATAAAACATAAATACAGTAACATGCTGCACAGCCTAGGCCTTATGTGCGGGATCACTGCACATACTAGGATTGAATTATGTAATGGCAAAATAAGCAAATCGTGTATAGATCACATTTATGCTCGATCCCGCACACAAGACCTGTATACGGCGGCGATCGGTACGACACTGGCTGACCACCGGGCGGTGATACTCGCTTGCCTCGGCGCTCGAACACAGGATGTTCCGAAATACAGAACTTGTCTTAACAACCAAAAGTTATTCTCATCATTAGAACAGATAGATTGGGGGCCTACAAATAACATGACGTGTCCAATATCTATATATAATTACCTAAAGACTAGACTTACGGAATGCTACAAAAAATCTGAATATAAAATAAAAATAAAACCTAACAACGTACGAAGTCAAAACATATGGATCAATAAAAAAATTATACAAGCATGTGAGTATAGGGATGATCTGTTCTTAAAATGGATAAAAAACACGAATGATCTAATCGCAAAACAAAAATACAATAAAGCCCGAAACTACGCCAATATGTTAATTCAAAAAACTAAAAATAAAACCACAAAGTCGGACATTATCGCAAACAAAAATAACCCTAAAAATCTATGGAATATATTGAATAGGCTAACTGGCAAAATGAAGTCTTCAATAGACGAAATACTGCAAAGTACTTTTGGTGGTCATTGCAAAGATATTGCAAACAATTTTGCGGATACGTTTAACAATAGTGTCAAACGGATAATTCCTAAATGCTCCGAACCATTGCTCGACAATTCAACATATAGCTCTTCAGCAAATGTCACCATGCGCTTTAAGCCTGCAGATCCCAAATCAGTAGAAAAAATAATCAAATCTCTAAACAGTAATAAAGCACCAGGAGTAGATCGAATAAGAGCTATTGACATAAAAATGCTATGTGGAAAAATTAAAGCAACCCTATCGAACCTGATAAATGCAAGCGTAATTACAGGTAAGTATCCTACTGAACTAAAAACTGGCATTGTAAGACCAATACATAAAAAAGGCAGTAGGCTCGATTGTGATAATTATAGACCGATAACGATATTACCTACGGTTGACAAAATCGTCGAAAAATACATTAGTAATCAAATACACAATTTTTATGATAGCAATGACATACTAACAAACAATCAATATGGATTCCAACCACGTAAGAACACTACTCAATTGCTTTCAGCATTCACAGATAGTGTATACAAACATATCGACAGTAAAAAGCATATTTTGGCCGTATTCATTGACTACAGCAAGGCTTTTGACACACTAAGACATAATAAAATGTTGCAAACCTTAGAGGACAGCGGAATTAGAGGTAAGCTACTCACATGGTGTGAAAACTACCTGCAAGAAAGATCTTACAGGGTTAGAGTTGGTGACGATGATAGTCTTCCAGTTCAGGTAACGGAAGGAACGGCACAGGGATCCGTACTAGGACCTTTGCACTACCTTACTTACGTAAATAGTCTGTCCAACACCATAAAGAAGTGTAAGATCTACCAATTTGCAGATGACACTTGTTTAGTTGCCGCGGCCGACAATATAGAAGAGGCGCTCACGCAACTTCAAGATGATTTCGACTCGCTGGCAAAATGGTCTCACGACGCAGGGCTGGTGCTCAATGCCAGCAAAACTAAACTGATATACATTAGCACCAGCCACAATAGAAGCTCGTACAAGCCTAAACTAATAGCGCATAATCACCATTGCCTTCATGTGAATACCGCTAAGAATCTGACACCTTGTACCTGTGATACAATCGACGTAGTTGACAAGCACACCTATCTTGGGCTTGTCATCGACAGTCGACTTAACTGGACAGACCACGTTAACCATGTGTGTGACAGGCTTAGAGGGATATTAGCAAAATTTTCGCTAATAAAATCTAGAATACCATACAAAACTCTCTTATTACTGTACATTTCTTTGGCTGAATCGGTTATATCATATGGTTTGTCAAGCTACGGAAGAACATACAAAACTCACCTTGATAAAATATTCGCACTTCAAATACGGATCCTAAAGCAAATAGTTCCAAATAAAATCAAATTAGCTCATAAAGATGATTATCGTAAACTATTTGCTTTCTGCAAAATAATACCAGTACATGAAAAAACAGAACTGACATTATTACTTGAGCAATATTTTAATGAAAACTTAAGAAAAGTGCAGACCCCATATTCAGCCCGAAGAATTGACAACCCTAAACTCTTATTACCTAAATATAACAACTTATATGGAAAAAGAAGATTGAATTACGTCATACCTTACTTAATTAATCAGCTCCCTAAGTCATTAACCGACGTAATAAATCAAAAAAATATAAAAGTTAAATTAAAGGAATACTATCAACAAATTATAATATCGAAGTATAATAATTAAACTGTATATTCTACAGTCTAATTATTGTACCTATTTAATTTTGTAAATAACGTGCCAGTAATATCGAAATATTGAATTGATAAATAAGTATCCACTTGTTACTACAACCTACACTTACTAATAATAGTAATATCTTAATTCACTAATAATACTAACAACTAAACTTACCTATAATACTTATAATAATACTAACAACTTAACTTACTACTAACATATAATAATATCAATCATATATTTAGCATCATATTTGATAGTTACATTACTTGAACTAAACATTGCACTTACACAAAACAAAATCATCCTGTACCAAAGTTATAAATCACACACGAAGTAGTGTTAGTAAGATATCATATTACATGAAGTAGTGTGAGTGAGCGTCGACTGGTTTTACCACGTCTTACGCTATTCGCACCATCCTACCTACCAACTTTTTTTTTTTTATCTACCTACATATATTTAGAATTCTTATTGATAACCCATATTTAGCCTAATGTTGTTAGTTTATAAGTCTAGTTGTAAGTACTAGTAGAAATTGTTATACTAGATTAAATTATTGTTACGTGCACTACACATTGTCGACGACAGGTGTGCGGAAAAACTGATAAAGTTTATGAATACACCTGTTTTGTAAAATTTGTAAAAATTTGTTCTTAAATAAATAAATTATTATTATTATTAAAAAGATATCTATGATAGTGATAAGTTAGAAGTAGATAAATAAAATAAAAGTTGGTTAAACTTGATAACGTGTTTTATTCAAAACAACCCATACTCGAGCTGCTCGCCCACAGTCAAGTTGCTGACGAACTGTATGTTGTCGGCGACCTCGTTGCAGAGCTGCGCCAGGCCGCCCAGCTCGCCGCCCTCCGCTTGTGGACTGAAGTTGTATACTAGCTGAAAACGTCATGTAGAAAGTGAAGACTATTTACCTCGAACTACCTACTTACTTACCAGTAATAACCTAGGTCGCATTGGCGAAATTCGCAAAGCGCAACCCGCCGAAAAAAAACCGCATGTACACCAATGAAATACTTATAAGTAGAGCTTATTGCTTTAAGACACAAACTCGTGCTCATTTTAAGCAATTAATTAATATCACTTGCTTATAACTCTGAAGAAAAACATCGTGAGGAAATTTGCATACCTGAGAGTTCTCAAAGGTGTGTGAAGTCTGCCAATCCGCGTCTGACGACGATGATCCTGGCCAGCGTGATGGACTTTGGTCTATGGCCAAACCCTTCTCATTATGAGAGGAGACCCGTACTCAGTAGTGAGCCGGCGGTAATTGTTACGAACTCACGACGCGCGACGCGCTGCGGCCTAAAACTTAATAAACGCCTCTCTTTCTATCGCGTAAACTCTTGTCTCTCTCATAAGAGATAGAGTTAGGCCCGAGTCCTCAACGATATCATATTGCTCGAGTCACGTGACCATAGGCACCTTCTAGGCAAACGCGTCCCATCTCAGGCCACATCATCACTTCCCGTCAGGTGTGATCATGGCCAAGCGTGTGTCTATAGTGAATAAAAAATGTACAAGTATTTGTGTGGAAAAATATAGGTGCATGGGTGCAAGTTACTACATTCGTCTTATTGGATGAAAATGAAAATGCAAAATTACCGATAAAAATTCATCGTAAGTGACCCAACCGTCGTTATCAGTGTCAGCCAAGTTGAACCTTTCTTTTCTAAACTCCATAGAAGTTTCGTCTCCCAAGCTCTCTAAAACGGCACAACTAAGAAACAAGGTGACTATTTCAAAGTTGATTAGAAACATATTTACTAAGAAACTACCAACAAGAGAGCAAGCAACGCACTTTCCAATAGGTGCCTACTGAAAATTCTAATGGCTTAATTTCTTCAGCGCAACCAATGCAACAGAATTTTGAATCTTATTTTAGCATTTTCAGTAAAATATCAGTTTCTTGCGACTCATCTTAGTACCTGAATGCGCAGATAAGTAAGGTATTTTCAGAGTCGTCACATAACCACATACTTAGATACCTACCTAATTGTGGCAACACTCAACATCACTTAACCAGCGGAATCTAATATTCCTACCTCATTTAGGCTACGTATAACTCTTTTAAAATGAAAACCCTATAAGCCCTAAACTAAGATGTAGGTAGCTACATTAACTTCCTTCCGTTAACAAGTGTTAATTAAAAATTTATAACACCCTCGACAAGTGAAGGTTACAGTAACTAGAAAAGAGCTGATAACTTTCAAACGGCTGAACCGATTTTCTTGAATTATAGCTAAGAACACTCTCGATCAAGCCACCTTTCAAACAGAAAAAACTAAATTAAAATCGGTGCATTAGTTTAGGAGCTACGATGCCACAGACAGATACACACGTCAAACTTATAACACCCCTCTTTTTGGGTCGGGGTTTAAAAATGAGACTACTAACAAATCATCAAATCCAAGCATCCCATTGGACTGGTTGTCGAAGAGCAGGAACAGGCTGTGCAGGTTGGCGATGGTGACCTCGTTCCAGCCGGGGAAGCGACGCACCACTTTCTGAATGCTCCACCGACGATCCTGCTCCTTCATCTCCTGGTGTTTTGGTATTTGTTATAGATATTAGGTAGCCTATGAAGTGCTAACAGGCACGGTTTGCATCTCCCGCTAATTTCACTCACAAAATATTTAATGTTGAAGTTGTGTAAGCCCTTGAACAAGGTATCGATGCTTGAGCTGGTCACACGTATAGGTAGCTGAAGTGAAACCTAGGTAAGTATTCTATTTCAGGTTAAGTATACCAAATACTTACGTTTTTTACTACACTTACTCGATCATCGTCATGAATCGATAGACGTCCACTGCTGGGCATAGATCCACGCCACGGTAATGCGCCGCCTGAATCCAGCGGCGTCCTGCGACTCGCCTGATGTCGTCTGTCCAGTGTCCACCCAGTGAACGTTCATGAGAGATCGCCATTCCAGTACTTACTCAATAACTCTCCTATCTCTGCGTTAACTACTAGGTAGGAACTTTGATATTAAATAGCATCACTTAATAGAGATCACTTGACTCTTAGGTTGAAATCTATAGAGCGTACTTAGACTTAAGTTTCAGTTAAAACGGGACAAAATGCCAGCGGTATAACGCTGTCTCGTTTTAGCAAAATCAAAGTGCGCTCTATAGATCTCAGCTGAGAGCAAAGGATCAATAGAAAATAAGCATCTACCCACGGGTTCTACAGATTGAAAATGCAGTAGTTAGTTAACCATTTACATACTTGGTTATACTGGCGCTGTTCTGCTAGCCTCTTGTAGAACTGGTCGACTAACTTATCGTAGTCAGTCATGGCTACCTTTTGGACATCCGAAACTTTCCTCTGAGGTTCTCCTATATAATCAAGTACGGAGCCTATATAATCAAGTAATGATTTTTATAAAAACTACATTCACGCTGATGATGAAGGCTCGGGCATTATATATTCGGTACAAAGATAGCTTGCATTCCAGACTGCTACCTTTATCCCGGGAAATCAAAGAGTTCCCATAGGATTTCTAAAATACCCAAAATTATTTGACCCGCGCGGGCATCATACTACGAGTATGTTGGGTCAGCGGTCAGCGACAAGTCGTAATAATCAATGTGCACACTTGCTAAAAAGGTTACAGCAGATATCCAGGTATGTATGTGCTACCCCTTTACCTCACAACAGTTGAAAAAGTCTCATGCTGAAATCTATAGAACGTGCTTTGACTTTGCTCAGACTTAAGTTTCAGTTAAAACGAGACAGATTTATGTTAGTGATATAACGCTGTCTCGTTTTAACAGTGTCTTAAGTCTAAGCTAAGTCAAAGTTCGCTCTATAAATCTCAGCCTCAGATTTAGCCCTACAGGCCTCAGCTGATAGCTTAAGTAGGTATAGGTACCTACTTAAGCTATATAGCTTAAGCTATATATAATATAGGTATTATCTCAATGTAACAGCTATTATGCTCTACCAACTTCCGTGACGAGATTTGCACACTATAAGGCTGGTTTTACAGTGACGCTTACCGTCCGCGCGGGTGGTAAGCGCGGTGGCCGAATTGCCGTCAGCGCGCGCCATCCGCGCGACTATGTAACGATCCAAGAGACGCAAAGCTCGTGGCCCGCGATGCTTACCAACCGCGCTGGCGAAAGCGTCACTGTAAAACCACACTAAGTTTTTCGACTCAAAAAAGCAACTCTCACTGCATACCTGTGGCCGTGAAATCTTCCTGCCTATAGAAACAGATGGGTTTCCTTTTTACAGGATATTCGAAAAATCTTCCCAAACTCGAGACAAGTGCGCTCACGTGGTGACCCATTTTCAATGTTTTTTTTACTCTCTTTGCTAATGACTGGATTAGGTGCCTACCGAGATTATATGAATAACATTGTTCTCTTATTTTAAATCTATTTATTTTATTGCATTAAAATCGGACAGCTAACAACAAGTTAATAATGACAAGTTGTATGCCAACTTGATGTCAACGGTCAACCGTCGCGTTATTTTCTCTTCTAAACTCATACTTATGACTGAATATAGGATAGGTTTACTGTGTATCTACATATATAAATCTATTGAATTTTTCTATTACTTATCGATTGCAAATTGCATATTTAACAGATAATTTTGCCTATTCAAGTTAAATTAAGTCGGTAAGTACCTATATTTTTTTTGTTAATAATCGGGGCATTATTTTTTATGAAAATCATACAAAAATACTGAATTACAAACAATACATATCTAAACATCTTTAACAAAATTTTTATACTCATGAGTGCGAAAGCAAATGATTTCGCTGCGCGAACTACCCTACCTCCCTAACTGCTGTGATCATTTATTTCAAAAGGAAGTGGATGACAGGTAAAATAAAAGTCCATTTTTCTATCAATCACTTGATTAATTTTCCATACAAAATTCCATTAAAAATTTCAAAAAATTCATGACATTATATAGCGTCATGCACAGTTGATAAGATTATAAGAATCAAAGTAATAATAATTATTACCGAAAGGAATAACGTAAATGAAAATATGGTAGGCAGTAAATTATTCTAAACTAAAATATAGGAACATTTATAAAATATCAGTCTTCTTTTAACAATATTACAGCAGTGTAACATAAGATATATGTAGATATAAAACGAAAAAAGACTGTTGTCGACTTTCTTGCAACAGTAACGGTCAAGTGTCTTATATTTAAGCGAAAAAAAAAATCCTCCAGGATATTTGGACGCTACTTTAAGTAAAGAAGACAAAAAATCAGTTCACAAGGATACTGCTTATTCTAGTAGACAACAGACTTCTAAAGCGGTGATTAGACCACCATCGCATTAATTCCAATCAGTCTTTAATGTATTACAAGTGAGGTAGATGCGGTTACTTAAACTTTGAACACAACTTACACCAACGTGAGAAGTCTTTTCTGACACAATACCCTAAGTTAATTATACTTTTTGCGCCAATATGCATACGTTATAGATAATAATCAATTTCGAAATCATTCTTGTGAGCCTACGCGCACGGACCGATTTTATCGGGCAATCAGAACAATGACGATGTAAAGAAAGGTTTGTTTGACAGCGTTGCAAACGTTTTATTTCTGGTAGGTGTTATTGTACAATATACAACGTGTTTGATAAATAAACATGATAAATATAGTACCAAATAGTTAATGCCATAGATTCTTTCGTTATCTCTGCTAATTGACAAACATTCAAACGGTTCCTCGAGCTCACGGAAGTTTTTTTTACGATTTCCGCCATCAGCTGTTTGCAGGGGTGTTACATAGGAGTTTTAAGCCAATTCTTTAAAGCCCTCGGGTTTCACTCTACAAGGTTCGTTATGTTTTTGGTCCTCACGTCAGCTTGTCAGGATGTTACGGGCATTATCTAACACTTTGTATATCATCATTCATCAATCAGACGGCTGATACCAAATCGGTTACGCGAGGCTAAAGCTGAGATCTATAGACCGCACTTTAAAGGCTCAGACTTAAGACACTGTTAAAACGACACAGCGTTATACCGCCTGGTATAAATCTGCCTCGTTTCAACTGAAACTTAAGTCTAAGCAAAGTCAATGTACGGTCTATGGATTTCAACCTTAATGTTAAACATAGTTTTATATATGAAAGGGGTGTGTCAATGGCTTCTAAACACGTTGGTCCTCGCGCAGAGGACAGGTCGAACCCGACCTGTTTTTCAACGAGGTTTATATAAAAATACTACTACTAGTTACACAATACGCTATCATTCATCGCCCCCTTGGATTATGTTCAGAGGTTAACAATAACATATGTACTTATATATTATCTGGATATTTTACAATCATGTTTATTTAAGTGGTATATTGACATATAGGTACCTAGTATTTGAAAAGTAGTGTATGAAACATTTTTTACTAAAAAGAATTTCAAAATATGGGTCCAGAAATACCGTGACAGAACTTGTCTTATTAATTTTGAAAATATTTAGAAATGTATTTATCGTTCAATAATTATTGTAACTAAGTAACTGTAGGTTTCTTACATTAATTTTTTTTTGATCATAGTTCATTGTATACTTTCATGAATGAAAATATTGTTGCAAAATTCTGTCACAGCAAGTCTCTTTAGGGGGGATGAATTTTAAAATTACTCTAAGACTAACACAACACAAGCGCTTAGTTAACATTAAAAATAGTACAAATAGAAATGGCTCAAATACAATTTCCTACAATCTCATATTATAATTGTATTATTATGCAGTTTGTATTGCGTCTTACCCACGACCTTCTGCAGGCACCACCACTTTCCCCTTTCCAGTTCACAAGAACATCGAATGTTTAAAAAGCTTGTACAAAATTACCACCATGCATCAATATTTACGCTCTCAATTTTATTGTATCTATCACAAACTACAAATTTTACTGCTAGCAACTAGCAGCTTTCACATAGTACACTTCGTTTACTGGCGATCAAATCATTTGACTTCGTGATTATATCAAAACATTCTTTTTATGCGCTGAATTTCGGCTCACTTTTATAAAGTGGTAGCGAGTTAGGTCGGCTACCTATTATAACTTATTGTTATTTAAAATATAACTTGAACCTATACCTATAATTCATATTTACAGTTATTATGTATATCGGTTTTGTTTGTGACAAAATAATTTCTTCTTAATGATAAATGTAATGAATATCAAAAAATTAAAAAAAAAAATGTGTTCAAATAATTAATAATAAATAAAAAGGTAGTGAAATGAGTTATGAATCCTGTTTTCCAAGTCGAAAGGCTTGTATCGCGTATTGAAAGGACTGTTGTGATATAATAGTAGGTAGCCACCCTAAAGCGCAATAATTTCATCCACTAAACCAAGTAACAAAATAAATCTAAGAAACATAACCAAATCATACCGAATTAAGTAATATTTAAGCCGCTTAGAGCCAACTTAGTAATAAACGAAGAACCTGTAGTAAACATCTTGCATTTGATGACATGACAGAAAGTATTGCTACTCATACGACTTTACCTACATAAGTTTGTATGTACTTATGAAAAAAAAAATGCTAATTTGGTAGCTGATAAAAAAACACTGTGTTTCAAATATACCAATTACCAACCTATTTGATGACTCTAAAGCTAACTATATTTACGTAGATTGAATATAATAATATGACATCACTAACTAAACAAGAAAATTAAAAAAAACAATAATAATTAAAAAAATAAAATGCAAAGTGATTTATACTTATTTCCTTCAACGTTATCAAAAAGAAAAAAATATACTGCAGCATCTTGGGTGACATTTGAAATTTTGAAAAAAATTGAAAAAAAAAAACAGTTTCTCATTATATAAAAGTTAATTGTATACGACTAATCGTTATAATTTGTTTGTATACATTTACACCTCCATACATACGTAAGAAAAACAAATACTAGAGCTACCGAATCAGTCTCGTGAAGGTTTACACGGTTTACAGTCAATATTTCTATCATATCATCAAAGAGTTTTAACTGATAACACAAGGGGTCTTCAAGATAATAAATGTGTAAGACTGGTAACATTCTATCGGATACAAGTCGATCAGCTGGTGTTTGAAAGAGGTACTTTGCTTTGCAATACCACCATATTTTTTAAAATATTAGACCAAATATTGACTCCTGAGATTCCTTGTTTTAATATTAAAAAAAAATAGATTTCAATGGACTTCAAGATAATTTTGAAAGAATTCTCTCATAAAACAATGCAAGCAGTGCATTTTATGCACAAAAAATATTTTTAAAATAATAATATTTATAATACTTTGATAATGGCACTGAACGAAAAGTAAGTCAGGTCTATTTTTATCTATTAATAATATGAAATGACAATAAAAAAAAATTAAAAATATCCTTTTCGTTTCGCGGAATTAGTTAATTGATAGTCAAGACGCAAAAAACTGCACACACTTACTATAGTACGCGACAGGTCAAAATCGCAATCGGGGTGGGGACACCCGGCACACCCTCCGCGCTAACCCAGTGCGAGATAGCGCGGGTGACGTGCGGGACGTCCCGCCTTCTCATACCCGATTGCCATCTCGACCTGTCGCAATCTATAGTTACAAAATTTTCTATCGCGTCTGTCTGCCATTCACCGCACACAGACTTTCATTCCATATATCGAACAAGTTTAAATCCTTCAATACATTCGTCGTAATATCTATTCTTTAATTTATATTTCGTGAAACATACAGTCAGCACTATCTTACTGCATATAGTATAATTTTATCAAGTACGTTTGCAAGTTCTAAATTTTGATATATTTTGATTTAGCTAAATATTTCAATCAAGCCCAAACGTTTCATAATATATTTGTAGTTAAAAATTGTAATCAATGCTTAATTATTTTATAATAATATGAAAAAGAAATACTTTTAAAAACACATCGAATTGAGAACCTCCGTTAAAACAGATTGACCTGCAAATTTTGATTGAGAAAGAAAATATAATTACAAAATAACCATCAACCAGAATAATCACCTAAAGGTTAAACGCCTTGTTAATTAAAAGTATAATATGAAGTTAAACGATTCACCTTTTGTTTAGATTATCTTATTCTATAGAAACAGTGCCAAGCAAATAATCGCACGACATTCAGCCATTTTCACGCAAGACTTCAAACAACAATTTTCCGACCTTAACTGATAGTGTTACGTTAACTCAGACTATATTTCAGTCACATAAATCAGTTCATTTTATTTATATCTAAAAATTTAATTAACCACGAACGAAAATTTTTGTTTGAAGTGACTAATTGTTAATACTAAAGAACAATAATAATTAATTTAGGGCCTCACCACAAAAATTTAAACCAGGTTTAAACTAACGTTAAATACCTGCGTTTTGTATGGGCTAACTGGTTTATCATTTTAAACCGCGACTTAAAGTTTTTGTGGTAAGCCAGTAATTAGCCTTTGCCCACTAAGACTTTTTCACGCGCAATTGAAGGTCCACAGACGGAACTAAAGTTTCGCACACATAATTAATTATCAGCTTTGGAAAAAGTCATCATGTGCAAAGGCTCTTAAGTGGTAGGTATAAAAAACTATTAATAGTCAAATCTGACACCTGGCATCACTATTAGATACTTTGATCTTGTATCACACACATAAGATGAAAGTAAAAACTTCGTTACCGCCATTCAGGCTTCATAGTGATTGAAATACCTGTAGCGCCACCTAGTCAGTTTGTTGTAAATTACTACGTGAAAGTATTCATCTTTTTCGTTTGAGTACCATCATCTAATGTCAATATGTGAGTACCACCGCATTCAAATATATTTTTAAATATTTTTTTAGATTAAAAAAATTAAAATAGATCAAGTAATCTAGAAAAATATTTCAAAATCTATTAATAGATCAAAGTATCTAGTATTTCACTGACATATATGTACTGCATTATCGAGAATCATCAGGTTTCTTACAATTTGTCAAAGTTATGTATATTTGTCTCAGAAAATCCTAGACAAGTCAATGATAGGGAATCTCTTGAATCACATATTGCTGCCGTTTTGGTTGTACACAAATCTCTTAACTTACTAAAAAGGGTTACAAAGAGTGCTATTCTTTTCAGCAGGAAATATTGTGAAAAATGGCTAGCACATTTTTGGACCTGTCAATTTAGTTTAGAGATTAGAGTATCCGAATAAGTACAATTGTCTGATTGCCATGTCGTGCCCAAATGCACCAAATGTCAGTAAATACTGGTATGGGCCACCAGTGGAGCATTAAATTAGACCAAAATCGAACTGATAAGCGACTGTAGTATAGTAAATTTTGTGATGTTAATTGGCTTATCCAGGCTCCCATAATTTAATCTAACATGGAAACGTCGTCGCCTGTCATGTCCAAAAAGTTCTATACCAGCCAATTAGCAGTCAGCGCAGCCTACTAAATATAAAAAAAAACTTCAAGAATTCTTACACTATCCTAAACCTAAGTACATAAATGTAAACCATTATTCTAACCATACTTTTAACTAGTAAATTTTCCATTACAAATATGCTCAATATTATTGGGAACATTGCTTTAGCGTAAATCTTCAAAGGCTACAATTCTAGTTCATCGATGTAATATATTGATAAGTTGACTAATTTAATAGTAGATATAGATTATTTATACGTACAAAGCGGTTAGGTTTGATCAAAGATTATATCTGTTGAGAGCGTGAGCTTATAGTCGATATACAAGTTAATATAGCTTTGGTACTTATAAGTTTCGTTAGAATATGGATAAATGCTCGTCTAAACTTGATACTGGTGCCGTAGGTAGCTTTGGACTAATCTATAATAATTATTATAGATATTAGAGGTTTCTTGTGAGGTATCCCACAAGGAAATCTGTTGGGGTCAATTGCTTACAATATAGTTAATCGACGC
This sequence comes from Maniola jurtina, assembly GCF_905333055.1. Taxonomy (NCBI): domain Eukaryota; kingdom Metazoa; phylum Arthropoda; class Insecta; order Lepidoptera; family Nymphalidae; genus Maniola; species Maniola jurtina. The sequence goes on along the minus strand of NC_060048.1, from coordinate 3,191,928 downwards.
TTACGTTAAAATGTTCCAATGGCAGCTTGTAAATGCGATCTACAATTTTGCTAGCACGGAATTATAGCCTACGTCGGAAGCAAGACCTCAACCTGAGTAAAAACTACCACACGCAGTTACACTATACTGTACGAATAAGACGTTATCCGAACCGCCCGATTCGAACGTATTTATACTAAACTTATATTAAAATAGTGAACACATATTGACTGAACACAGTGTATTAGATCTAATACGGTCGACTCACCCATCGATACATTTAAAAAATAGACTATGCGATAATTCATACAATTTTGGAGAAACAATTTTGCTAAAATATTTGGACTAACACAAATTTAGACTTGTATACAACGAACCGTTATCTCTAATTGAAAAATTAATATGTAGAAGAATATCTATGAATTAGCTAATTTAAATCAACGAGTCACGTGACTTATTTACATAAGTAGAAGTTATTAAGGTAAGTATAGGATCTTACAATTAGCTAGTGATTAATTATTATTTATTTTTTAACGTCTATAGCACTACGTCAAGGAATACCAAAATAAATACGTAACCTTGTAGAAATAAAACGGTAATTTAATTGCATTCCAATTAATTTAAAAAAAAATAGCTAACGTTTGATTAATTTAATATGAAAAAAAAAAACTTCATCGCCAATAAAATAACCGTCAAAATATAATGTAATAAATACCTATATTTTGGTAGTAAAAATTGCATTTAACATAACGCATCGGATTCGCGATACCTGCCCGCCCGCAACGGAACTACGTCTTTAAGACAGTCTTCTAAAGTCAGTCTCCAAGTTTTATTGCATTAATTTCTTATCTCAGTTAACTAACCCCTTCCCGCGCCTCAAGTCTTAATCAAAATAAATCTAAATGAAGTTAATCTATAAACTAATTAATTATTTCATATAGAATCATGGCGTAGAGCCATCATTGCAATTTTAAAGTAGGTATATAAAATATCTAAATTAGTACGCAAAATAACTTAATATAAGAATACGTATCAACGTGTGCATTATTCAATTAATTTTATTTAACCAAGTTAAAAAAAACGCAAAAGTAACATTTGAAAAATACTTTCAAAGTTAGTTTTAAAATTATCTCACATAAAAACATCTTTTAAATCACAACATTGTGATCTTTTATCTCTAATAAAATTTTGACGCTTCGTTCTTTTGTTTATGCAATGCATAAAACTAAACTCAAAGTTTCAACGGTCGCGGATTACTGTAAATGTTTGATTTGAGTTTCTATATAGATGATTCAGCTATGGTCAGTGGCGCAAAATTACTGTGTAAATCAACACTGCAAACAAAGTTTGGTCTTTAAAGACTAGTTCCACATGAAACTGAAATCAAAATAATATGGTAACAAAAGTTTTTAATTTAAGGAGGATTTCATTCGCACGTAACATAATGTCAACGACAAATAAAAATCCTCCGTACAAGCTATGCTCGATTCAGATTTCAAACATTAATAATAAAATTGGCACATTATGAAAGTAATCACAAATTAAACAAAACAAACATAAAATTTGATGGACCTTCGGCCCACGTCGTTAGTTTCACTTGGCGTTTTACATTTGTCAATACACTTAACTTATTATTTCTGATCAATATACTTTAATATATTGTTTACCGTGAGAAGTGATGTCGCGGGCGGTGTCAGGTAAAGTTTCAAACAATACTACGAGGAACCCTTCGGGAGTTAAAGCTACGTCGCTCGGTCGATCTTTATCATCAAGACCGGGACTCTTCAAATCTACAGCCCATAAAATACGCAACTCCGATGTGAATACTAGTACGCGGTGGTTTTTAGAATCTGCCACAATAATTCTCCCGTCATCATCAGTCACGATTCCCGATGGTCGATTCAGTTCGCCGATTCCTGACCCTTCACGACCTACACAATGCAAAACTTTCGAAAGCGTTGGATCGACCATTAGCAAGCGATGATTTTCAAAATCTGATACAATTATATTTCCTGAAGTCGTAAAACATATACCTCTAGGGGTCGTCGGTCCTTTAAGCATTTTAGCGGGATTAGCTCCTTCGAAAACAAACTTTGTGATGTAAGTGCCGTCACTAGTGAATAACTGGATGCGATGATTACGAGTGTCAGTCACCACGATATTGCCTAAAGTATTAACAGCTACATCCCACGGATATTGGAACTGACCACATTCCTTACCGAAGGAACCAAACTTTAAGATAAAATTGCCCGAAGAGGTAAATATTTGAACCCTGTGATTGTCCTTGTCGATAACAATTATGCGTCCATATGTGTCGGTCGTTATGCCTGCAGGGAGATCGAACTCTCCTGGTCCTGTTCCTTTAGAACCAAACATGGTTCTAAATTCCCCACGACCGTTAAATATCTGTATCCGATTATTTCTTCTGTCCGCTACAATTATGTTTCCTTCTCTATCTACACACAACCCCCACGGTCTAGAAACCTGTCCTTCATCCTGACCTTCTCTCCCAAATGAAAACATTGGCACACCAGATACCGGACTTCTAGTAGGCTTCACCGAAACCGACATCCAATATCCTGGTATCGCTTGACCAATACCACGTGCAGGGTTCGAGTCCATAGATATGCTAGACGAGATACTGTGATCATAATAGTTCGTAGATCGTGTGTGGTTCGTATAGTCTGGTAATGATCGTAAGCTACTAGAAGCAGACATTTGATAAGATAACGGCGGAAACGTTTGTGCCGACTGTAAGGAGTGCAGTAAAGACTGTCTCGATTGTAGAGATGAAGACGAACTCAATGTGTGCATTGCATTTGCAGGAGCAGATTGCACATCACATTGCCTCTTAATCTGGTCAACTAAATCATAGTTTGGAGGTATAAACATAATACGCTCTTCAGTCATATACATATTCTTAAACATGCAAGAAAAATAGTCGACTTGGGCTCTTCCCTTTTCCTTGGCCATAAATAGATCGATGCCCTCGGAGTCCATACTGCGCACTAGTGTCTCATTAGTATGCGCCAATCCGGCCAGAATGCCACGAAGAGTATTCATATGGTCTGTTAGTTCATTCATCTTAGCTTGGCGCATTTTTTCTACTTTATCTAACAGATACTTTTCACGATCCTCGATAGCTTGCGCAAAACATCGCATAGCTTTCCGTATTTTCATATTCGCTTCTGCGGTTTCCTTTTCGTAAGCCTTTGACATAGCTACGGCACGATCTATTGCCGTTTTAATAGCTTTCGTGCCGGTTTTGGTGTCTTCTATCGCTCTAAAAACGCCAATTCTACACATATCTAATGCACCCTTGATTGGCGAAAAACAGTGATCTTTATGAACCCACAGCGTACACTCTTGGCAGATAAATATTATACACGCTTCGCAGTAGAATCTGACGGGGTCGCCGTGCAGCTCACAGTACATGACTTCCTTGTCGTTGGTGACGGAGTTAGGTCTAGCACCTATGGGTGAGATTTGATGGATAGGCAACAACGTGTGCTCTCTCAGTTGGCAATCAGAAGTGACTTTATGACAACATTCATGACAAAAAAGATCATTACATTCCAGACAACGCGTAGTCGGGGTGCGTTCTTCACAGCGGTAACAGGTGATCGAAACAGAGGAGGAAGTGCCTGGGGATCCGCTCGAGTTGTCTTCCTTAGAATGGCTTTGATTGTTATTATTAGAAACTGTGTACTCACGGATGCTAGGCAAGGTGGCGTTTTGTAACGAGCTACCAGAGGGTATGGCCCAGATGTCGTACGGTGTTGTGGATGAGGTGGAAGCGCCAGTCGTCTGAGTCGATGGTTTGTTCATGTTCTCGAGGAGATCGCAGAGGATGTGCGACATCGAGACGGAGTCCTCCGGCCCGTTGGAGCTGTGGCTGGAGCCCGTGGCCGATGTGGTGGCGGGCAGGCTCGCCGCCAGCGACTGCGTCATATTTGCGAACGACGTCATCGTTTCGCTCACATCAAGTCACATTAGATCTGAAACAACGACAGATATCTATTCATTTTTCATATACATACATAATATATTTATTCCTAAAAAACCTAATTGCATAAAATATAATATTTTACACTAGCGACTGCTTGCTTCCGTGGGAAAATAAAAGTCCAGCCTAATTCCTAATCTACATTGACAACGGAATTTCTTTGCTAAACAGCTTTGTAGATCCAAGTCAGTCAGTGAGTCAGGATTTTTCTTTCTACATAATTATAATATATTCTACATAATAAATATTCTTTAGATAAATTAGTAATTAAAAGGAAAAGTTTAAAGAAAAATTTATTCTTTAACGTTCATCTCGAACGTTAAAGAATATTTTTTTCTGTTTGAATTTGCATACGAGTTTTTTTTAAACAGCGGAGATAGCTCACTGCTCAATCGTGGGACAATTTTAAGATAAAATATAAGATTAGATAGTTGCTCATTGATAGCAAGCTTTATCAAATCAAATTGAACTTAGTAAATCTAGTCACACTAATATTATAAAGGAGAAAGTTTGTATGTGTGTGTGTGTGTGTGTGTGTGTGTGTGTGTGTGTGTGTGTGTGTGTGTGTGTGTGTGTGTGTGTGTGTGTGTGTATGTTTGTTACTCCTTCACGCAAAAACTACTGGACGGATTGGGCTGAAATTTAGAATGGAGATAGATTATACCCTGGATTAGCACATAGGCTACTTTTTATCACGGAAAATCAAAGAGTTCCCATGGGAAATTTAAAAAACCTACATCCACGCGAACGAAGTCGCGGGTTTCAGCTAGTTTATTATATAAAATTGATTTGATAAATCGCCTCAATTTTTTTTTAATGAATTTTATGCAACTTCGATGTTATCCGTTGCACAGTAGAAAAGTTAGCATCTCTATTTTGTGTCCAGCGTTTATAAAACCTGTACATTCATTTCAGAAAATAAACATTGCAATACACTAAGAGTAATATGTAGTTAAAATGTTTAGTATTCCCAAGTGACTAAATCAACCGAAATAAAAAAAAGTGTAATTAATTACCACAGAGACCAGAGTGAAACGTAGCCAATGACACTTCGCTGGATTATTAATTAACTGGAAAATAGCAAAACAAAAAACAAACCGGTTTCAATAAACTTACAGCTAAAACAACATAACACCAGAATAACTTGTGTCTACGAGTTTATCACTGACCGGATGGGAACACAAAAAAAAAGTTACAATTCTACAAAACTGAAATAAACATTTCTAAACATAACTCGGCACGTATACGTGCACCAATCTGGTCTAATGTTGGACTGCTACTATGGGGATGCTTCAATTGATGCATTTTGCGAAAAAAATCTATCCCAAAAACTTTAGTGCGCTCCCTACCACCACCAACCCTCATGTTGTTAGGTAAGGAAGTAGGAGCGAGATAGAACGATTGGACAATAATGCGTGCGTGAAAGCTGTCCAATACGGCACATTCCAAAATTTTCCATAATTTAGATAAAAGAGGTTTGCTATGATTAGGGCTGTACGTGCGTTCTTTTCTGCAACTTAATTTAAAAATATTGGATCTAGGTATTGATTACTTATTTTGAACAAGTACCTATATACCTAACATTTTTTTAATTTAAAATATTTATTTAAGTAAGTCCAGTTGAATGATGGGCGGTTAAACCAGAGGTTCGCTAAGGGCTGTACGTTCTTTTCTATAACTCAAGTTATATGTTAATACCTATTACCTACATCGTACTTATTTTAAACAAGTAACATATTTTATTTAGAAATATTTATTTAGGCCCAGTAGCATGACAGGCGATTAAAGTTATATTACGGTAAAATTTTGAACAGCAAAAAAACCAACGTGGGTTCACAGTTTACCGTTCATAACTTCATGATATTATAAAGGTAAAAGGGGTCCTAAGTTAATAAACCCTGACAAGTGTGCAACCTCTTATGGTTTTAATGACGTTCAAAACCGGATACCGGAAAGTAGCTTTAACTGCCTGTCATGTAGCTAGACCTTAGATTTTAGAAGCTTATTACGATAATTGTATGTATATCAATTTTACTTGATATTACAAAATATATACTTAGATTGAAGTACAATACCTTGAAAAACCAATGAAATAAATCATACATACAATTATAGTATTATGAATCATAAAATGTCTCATAATCATCAAGTTGTAATAAATTGCAAGCTAATGTAAATACAATCGCCAACGTCTCAACAAAGTACATAATGGGTATGTCGATTGTCAACCCTAATCACATTGAGCTGTGTATCGAGTAGCAACTGTGCGTAGGTGTGTGAAAGAGAGGACAGACTTCTTAATCGAGATGCTGTTTTCGGGCGTAGAGATGCGGTGCGGTGGCGAGCACATGGCATCCGTGACCTTGGGCGGCGAGCGCGCGTGAGGCAGGTCCGGAACCCTCCGGCCATGTTGCCGCGCCCCCGCTCCGTGCCGATTGTGAAGGGTGCCGAAAATCGATGCTTTCCCTCTGCCCTTCTATCCCAAAGGGCGAACCACTGATACGAATCCCCTCTATAATGTTATTGCTTTGTATATCTAAAACACTAAGCCTTATCAAATATTCTCTGTGAACCTGGGCGTAATCAAATCATTATCACCCATATAACTCGGAAAGTGTGCTAGTTTAAGGCGCACTAGACGGCTCTGCCCGCGAAATTCAAATTTAATTTGGTTTTTCGCAACTTGTAAACTAATACGACAAAGTATGTATGTCTGTCAATTTGGGGGAATCAAAACCTATAGGCTACTTCCCGTTGACCTAGAATAATGTTTGACAGCTAGAAAGCAGCAGTCTTATAAAGGAAAAGTTTGAAGTTGAGGAAATACCTGAATTTGTAGTTTCATCACAAAAAAATCAAAGATTTGCGTTTTCAACAAAATAATTAGTTTACACACATAAATCACATAAAGGTGGCGCTGCCCGTTATTTCCTTGCAAATTTTTAATATACTGATTTGAAATTTTTTGTAAAATGGTGCGGAACTCTTCGTGTGCGAGTCTGACTCGTACTTAACCGATCAAAACATTTAAACCTAGTAGGTAGGTACCTATCAAACTATGTACAATGTACATACTTTGTTTTTAGGAATCAATAGGCGGCAATGGAAGCTTCTCGGGGATGCAAATTGTAGTTAATTTATCCCTTTAGAATAAAATGATTTTTAAGGGAAGTACCTCGTAGTCTATTAGGTACCTACCTATTAAATAAAAACATCTTACCTCTTTTATTTTCCGAGATAATAAATAAGCAACCTTTATTGTTTCAAAAAAAAAAAAATCTTTTTACTTACCATAAACTCTTTATAAACGTTGGAATTGACCACTTCAATCGCGGTGAAACGTGGTAAGTCGGCAAACAACTTTCTTTTTCGGTCTTTCTCGTGTTCTTGGCTTTAAAACTTACCTATTACGATAAAGCGAAATGAACGGAAAAATCGGTCAAGTGCGAGTCGGACTTGCACACGAAGTGCAAATCCCTATCATCGTACAAAAAATAACACTTTTTTTTAATTTTCATGGCGGTCATTTTGAAATTTTCATTAGATATTTGTTAATAGCGGTAATACAAAATATACCTACATATTCTGTGATTTCAACTCGATACCTATTACGGTTCACTGACAGACAGACAGAAAGACAGAAGGACGGACGGACGGACAGCGGAGGCTTAGTAATAGGGTTCCGTTGGGACCCTTCGGGCACGGAACCCTAAGAATGTTACAGACCTACCTGATGTTTAAGATACTTTGATAAACCTGTTTTACTGACTCTTTGTATAGGTAGGTACATAATATAGTTGCACTGATGCATTACCCAAGCAGGTAACCTCGGGTAGCACGCATTGTACGAATTCGCCGAAATAATCCTCAGCCTCGGATTTTTTTAACGGAACAGTGACTCGGAGTTATTGAAACTGATCAATATATAAACCGGCCAAGTGCGAGTTGGATTCGCACACGAAGGGTTCCGCACTATCGTACGAGAGACACTAGGTACTATTTAGGGTCCCGTACCTCAAAAGGAAAAACGGAATCCTTATAGGATCACTTTGTTGTCTGTCTATCTGGCTGTCCGTCCGTCGTGTCTGTCAAGAAAACCTATAGGGTACTTCCCGTTGACCTAGAATCATGAAAGGCAGGTAGGTAGATCTTATACTTAGTACAAGTAAAAAGAAAAATCTGAAAACCGTGAATTTGTGCTTACATCACAAAAATTAAATCCTACCTATCTGCCAAATTTCATGCTTATAGGTCAACGGAAAGTGCCCTATAGGTTTCTTGACAGACACGACAGGCAAACAGACAGACATACAACAAAGTTTTCTCTTTCCTTTTGAGGTACGGAACCCTAAAAATAGGAAAAATTACGTGTAATAACTATGGATCAACATTGTGTTCAAGAGTTTAGAAGTAACTTGGGAGTAATTGCTTATCTTTACTGTAAAGGTACGCCAGGTAAGTAAATAGTTGAACATATTTTACCTACCTACCTTACAAGTCACCAACTTGCCTAGGCACGTAAAAGATCGACATTTGTAACTATTTCCAAAGCATTGTTTATGAACCGTTTTGTAGCGGGCGGTCACCATAATATAGGGTTTACAACCCTACTATTTTCCTGGGACAAGATTTCATGACCTAATTTTATGAGGACCTAGGTAATTCCTAGATTTTTAGACCCGATAAACTCTTTTCTTTGGTTAATTAAGTTAGATGAGTGTTTGGTCAGTTTTAGTGGATTTTAGGAAATTATCTTTTTGGTACGATGTTAAAATGCACTAGTATTCTGCCACTTATTCATTTACAGCTTTAAACTTTTTTTAGTATCTTTAATTTTATTTCTACAGGGGTTTTATACAATATTTCAAGCTTTAAAAAAACTCATCGAATAAGTTTTCAAATACTTACATACTTATGTGTCTTAAATATTGTAATTAATGGGTACCTATTTGAATTTAAATATGTTCGTGGTTTAATGGCATACCTATTAAAAAATTACTTTCACCAAGTTTAGGCTGCATTTCCACTAGAGATGTGCGATGTAGCTGAACCGTGAGCGAGTCAAAGCTAAGCTACGGATCTCTTTCTACCAACAAGATAAGGTTAAACAGCACTCCGACTACTACCCGCGAACTGCAGATAGATAGCGATTTTTTTATTGTTTTTATTCACTATAGGTAAGCGCTTGACCACAATCACACCTGATGGAAAGTGATGATGTGGTCTAAGATGGGACGCGTTTACCTAGAAGGTGCCTATTCTATAGTAAAATTGTTTTTGTCGCTCGGTGCATTTCAACATTGTACTAGGTATATTTATATTTATGAACTCAGAATTTTTTCCTTTTTCATTTGATACCCCACTCGATACAAAAGCAAAAAAAAATTTTGGAGACCCGCACTTTTTTGGATATGACATCCGTTTTTTTGACGGAAGGACGGACGGACGGACGGACAGACAGACGGACAACAGACAAACAACAATGTGATCTTATAAGGTTTCCGTTTTTCCTTTTGAGGTACGGAACTTAAACTTAGCTTCATTTAAGTCCTTTTCATCAGACCTAAGCTAACCTAAGCTATGAAAATTAAGTGATCCTATTGGTGGGTTTGACACAAATCCGTAGCTAAGCGACCTAGCAATTATCTCTGGTAGAAAGGCAGCCTTAGAAATCTACAGTGATACACTTCAATTTACGCATCACATATTTTGCGACATAACTTGTAAGTATGAGTCACTACTCATGACGCACGACGTGTCGGGCCTTTGTGGTTGAGATTTAATTTACATACAGTATATCTAAATAATTGATAGAAATTACGATACACCACCAGTCCACCACACAAATGTGGACAATGTGTAGCCTATTCTGGGATCTGCCAAGTGCCAGTCGTCCATTGCGGAAAAACTGCATCAATGCTTGCTACAATCGCAAATTGCATTCCAATTGTTGGGATTGGCTGGATTTACGGTATTCTTGCTGCAACAGCGCATTTTAGCCAATAGTGAGGAAGTATCAGCCAATCAGAGGTGATCGCGATCGATACTCTGTAGTTGTCAACATAGTAAAGGGCCCGTCTTCCAGCCTTTCAAATCGTATATTAAGTACTCGTAATTACAGGAGTTAAACGCATGTAGTACACCGCACCAATGTATTTGTATGCGGTAGTGGAGTGAATAATGTCTGAGACTGAGTATGCTGGGTCAACGTTGAAACCTGCATGCCTGAGACATCTCCATAATGTTCTCGAAGGCGTGTAAAGTCTGGCAATTTGCACATCAGCGGAGAGAGTACCCGATGATGTCAAAATCGATAACTCTTTGTAGCAAGTATGAGCAAGCTAAAAGACAATCAATAGCTGAATTAACTTTCATGAATACTTTCTATCTTTGCTGTACCTATTCTACTCCCTTTACAACCTCTCGCACTGCCGAGGGTCACTGGTACAGATGTCTTATAGAGATAAGTGCTTCCCTGACCACTTTTTCCTTCTTTTCTCTTTATTTTTACATTTTTCTGGTACAAATAGATATAATATAATAGGGAGTGTCACAACTCAGTCCTATTTTTAAAACTTAGCACATGGCAATCCTACAATAACAGAATGCAGAACGTGCACAACAATGTCGAAGTGACGGAAATGCGTACTAAACACTGAGAAATTATTTTAAACAGACTTTTTATGGGAAGTAAAATTATGGTGAAAAGTTCCTGTACACTTTGTTACAATAATGAATGGACTGGCTTTTTTCCTCTGGCGAAATTATTGTCGTAGCGGAGACAATGGGGGTGCGTAATGGGGGAGGTTTGAAAAACTTTTTTACTATGTCCTGCGTGATGCTGCTTCTGCTGATTTTATTTTGAGTAGCCTACCTACTGTTCGAATATAAATTACAAGTATTTAAAAAAATTACATTAATTTTATGTATTTAAAAAAGTTATTATAAGCTTGTTAAATCTAAATAATTATAGATACGAGTAAAAGGAAAAGGTTACTGACTGACTTATTTATCAACGCACGGATTGGAATTTGGCACGCAGATAGGTATTATGACGTAGGGCTCCGTTAAGAAAGGGTTTTTGAAAATTTATCCCAGAAGGGGATAAAATAGGAGTTTGAAATTTGTGTCGCGGGCATAATAAGTCGTACTATAAATGTATCAATTCGCCATAGAATTTGGGTTTCAGTCTAAAATGTATAAACCTATTTGATTATAACTCCGGTAAATTAAGAGGGGCGTGTTCGGTATCGAACCCGCAACTTCCCAGAGGCAGACGTCTTAACCATTAGGCTAATATTACAAGCTTCTGATAGATTTTGAGAAATCCCACTAGAATTTCCAAAAACCTTATAAAAACGGTATGTAGCAAGATATAATAGATAGTGAGAAAAAGTAGGGTGAATACTGAATATAGTACGCGACAAGTCTAGATGACAATCGAGGTGGGGACGCCCCGCACACCCGCACAACCCCCGCGCTAACCCGGTGCGCGGTGACGTGCGTGTTTACGGGGCGTCCCCCAGCCTCATACCCCCATTGCCATCTCGACCTGTCGCGCACTATAGTTAGGCCATAGGTACCTAAGTAAGGTTATTTTCGTGTTATTTTGCATATAATATTAATTACGCGGGCGGGCGCGCACTTAATTTTCTTTACAGCCGGTTCTACCGGTACGCATTGTGCTCGCAGCGCAGTTCGCGTCGAGTTACAACTTTACTTTGCAGTTTGTACTTTGTAAAAATCGGTCAAGTGCGAGTCGGATTAGAACCCGAAGGGTTTCGTACCATCGTACAAGAAATAACAATTTTTTAATTTCTTTGCGATGTAATCACAAATTCACGGTTTTCTTTACTTGTGCTATAAAGACCTTGCTATCTTCCAAAGGGGTTTGAATATTTTAGTATGGAGCCTATCTACAAGTTCGCCATTTTCTATTTTTCTCAAAATAGTGGCCCAGTGTAGGCACTAAGCCACCACTATGACTTCAGCAGTACAACATTGATAGCTTAGGTATATCTCGGAAACGTGACGTTTTGGAAAATTTTGTCTCATCCAATACTTGTTTGTATTGATGTCAGCTATTGGTTAATACAGGCTTTATGCGTAGAGGCTATTCTGGAAAAAGTGAAATGGCGGTCTACTAGGTGGGCCAAAATCTTCAAAGCCCTTTGGTGATTCTATGTGAACGGGAAGTACCCTATAGGTTTCGATTTCCTTAACTCTTGACAGACACGAACAACGAAGTGATCCTTTATGGGTTCCTTTTTTATCTGGATATACAGAATCCTAATAAATTAGACAAAAAGTGACTGGTGTATGAGGTTTGCTGCTCTATGACAGATATAATATTAACTCAATGGAATTCACCCACCATACGTTGTTGTAGGGATAGATGTGCTATTTTTGTCTCAATTATTTACATCGACTAGTTTTATAAGACTAGTTTTATAAGTCAATGCGGTGAACCATAAAAACAATGGGAATACTAAATTATTGTGGCTAATTACACACAATACGCAATGTGGTGTATAAAATCTCTAAATTAAAATGATGGGTCTAAATCTAATTATGAAAAGGATAGCTCACTAGATTTAGCCACAAATGTAGCATCAGAATTAGCTACATTGTCCCTAACACACACATCACACTTAATATTATGAAGGCGAAAGTTTGTTTGTGTGTGTGTGTGTGTGTTTGTTACTCTTTCTGCAAAAATTGCTGGATAGACTTGGTTAGGAATGGAGATAGATCATATCTTTGATTAACATTTTTTTACCCCTTAAAATCCATGGCTCCCACAGGATTTTTTAAACATCTAGCTACGCGGACGAAGTCGTGGGCATCATCTAGCTTCTTATAAAATGGGGTCTGACTTAACTGACATAATATACTGACTGTTGAGATTTTGCATGTAGATATCACTTGCTATACCGGTGAAGGAAAATATCGTCAGGGAACCTGCATGCCTGAGAGTTTTCCATAATATTTTCAAAGGTGTGTCACTTCATTCACACTGCCTTTCAGACTGTCTGTCTGTTGTGTCTGTCAAGACCCGTCAATATAATCAAAACCTATAAGCTACTTCCTATTAACCCAGAATCATGAAACTTGACAGTTTGCAATATCTTATAGCACAATTAAAGGGGAAAATCTGGAAATTCTGAATTAGTGAGGTTACATCACAAAAAAAAAAAAAAACAAGCTACATGCATGTTACCACAATGTTATGGATAGTGAAAAGTAATGACACTGTCAAGGTTGGAGCTTATTTGCGTAGATGACTATTCACTTGAGACTTGGAAATCACTCAAGATATACATCGCAGAAAATATGGACATTGAGAGGGACTGCTTAGTTTAAATTATTTTACTTCTAAGATAACTTAGGTACTTAATTGAATCTTCAAATTGTCCTAGTTTATAGCACAAGCAATTAACTAAGCATGATAATATGAGTGACAATTTACATAAAAATCCATAATTTACTTCCATAATAACAATAAGTACCTACTTACTCACATTATTTGGTAATGACTAAAGTGGAAAATTTACAGAACAAAACCTAAATTTATTTGTTAGGTTTATAATTTTATTTGTTTAAAGGACAGCATGAAGGTACAATGACCTGGCCCATATTCAATTTCTCTTTTGTAAGTAAGTACTATATAATTTGAATCAGTCTAAAGAAAAAAGCAGTGTTCATTAATATAAGCAGAATATTCTTTTACTCATTATAATGTTAAACAAGTTAAATGAATGAGAAAGTTGTGAGTTGTGACTCACAAAAAGACATTCACAATGTTGCAGTAGACACTAGAGACATTGAACTTTGGTAAGCAAGTTAAAACAAAAACTCTCATACCCTCAAACCTTATATGTATTTAACAAATAAACCCAAAAGAACAAAGAAGTATCCTGCATCAAAAAGGATATTTATAAATTAATGACTTGGAGCAATGAGCATACAATGTAATAAACAACCAGCCTCAAAATACCATGATAATAAGACATTCCAGTATCTTCCTGTTTGTCTCCGTGATCCCTACATAATGGATGTGCATGAGACGGTTCACGGTGAATCACAAATTATAATAACTAATTATATACCTACTCATACTCACCAAAAATAATCCAATATTTGTCTGAATAAATGCGAAATCACAAGTAAGCGTACATTTTACGCATCACAATGTATCCGCTGCGTATAAGTCCATATAAAATAAAAAGATATTCAACGGGTCACAATAATTATTTACGAAAATATGCCCGACGATGCAGGTAGATTGCACAAAGTTAGCTTTCTTTATACGTGACCAATTTTGGAGTCCCTTGTTGAATAAGACAACTATTATTGCACTAGTTTAAAATACTGCTGATCATCGCGTTAATTTGATTATTATTTCGCAATAATCGTATATTTATTATTTATTTGTCTTAAAACACCACGAAAACAACAGCGGTGAATGAACGATCAATTGATTTAAAAATAAACCTTTTGTCTATGGAATCTCACCAACACCGCAGATAATAAAGCAATATAATATCTGCAAATATGAAGAAAAATAAACAAATAGCGGTTTAAGACCAGTTTTAGACTAAAGAAAAGATGATAATTGATAAAGAAAACATTTTGAAATTCCATTTTATTTAAAAAGCCTTATTTTAATGATAAAATTGTTAACTTGACCAGAGACAAGCCCAGTAAAGTAGTCATTAATAAAAATAAAATTCTAAATTATACTAGAATCATAGGTTCAAAAGAAAATTGGACTTCATCTGTGGTGGCGTTTGCTGGCGCGCGTGTTATGACTTTTTGGAGTGTTTTTTTTTTATGTTTAAATTGACTGGAAAGCGCTCTAAGGGGGTGCCGTGCGTATGTCGCGTATGTCGGCGAGCGCCGGCACAGACGGGGTCCATACTTGTATAGTTTAACTAACTTGTTACAAATAACTATTATACAAACTTGACATTGGCTAATCTTTGTAAAGCCAGACGAGAGAAAAAAAAAGAAGAAAATTGTGAATTGTCCTCGTCTATTAATCAAATGTCAATGTCATTTAGAATTTTTGATAGTTGCCAATTGTCAGACTAAAATTCGCGCCATTTTTATTATTGAAAGACGAAAGTTAAATAAATGTGAATTTTGTAAACAAATAAACTGAAAAAATGTCAACACCTTCAAAGCGGCCGTCTTCGCGAGCTTCGTCAGAGGCAGCCACACCATCTCGCAGAACTAGATCGTCGCAACAGCTCGTTGTGCCTGAAACACCACAAAGATCTACCGGCACGCCTCAAGGTTAGAAAACAACCTATTTCCAGCGGTTTAATGGTTTTATGCATTTCCATAACATCAATAGCATTATTCAGATGCAATATGTTAGCAAACTGCTTCTAGTTGAGTAATCAACTTGTACTTATACTTATTGAGTAAGCATGATTTCATTGTTTGTTTAAGATGAACTTGTACAAACTTTTCTGGGTCTCTATTCTCTACCTATAGTTGAGTATCGACTAGTTAGGTACATTGCGAAATTTCAGGGCCTAGCTCTCATCTTTAGAGGCTCCCATACTGCAAAAGGTAACAATCAAGCTGTTTTTTGTTTTAACGCTCAACTTAAAGGAGAGAGCACTGTGTACTACACATATAAAGCTTTAAGTAGGTCCTGCGGTAGTGTAGCGGTGCAAGAGGAGTATCAAGATGTGACACAAGAGCTAAGTCATTTGTCAACTTGTGACAACTGTCACCTCTCCCGCACCGCTCCACTACTGCAGGAGCCTACTCAGTTATGTGCTATGGTGATGGTAGCACCAAACAAACATGTTCACATTGATTAAAATTATAGTTTGGAATAAGTACTGTAAGTACTTTTGTCAGAGGTTCACAAACATAGCGGATATGTAGCTTATGAATAATGTTTATAGATGGCACTCTTCATACTCCTCAACAAACTCCTGGCACTCCAAGGCGGCAGGCTCCAGGAACTTCACCAGCAAGACCACTGCCCTCCAGCCCATTTGGTAAGGACATCCAGTATCTCCTTAGATAGGTATTATAATATATGGTATATTTCATTCTGTTCTAGAACGAGCCAGTCACTTTTTGAACGTTATAAGTTGTATAATTAATATGATAATGATGATCAACCCATCACCAGTCCGCTGCTGAGCATGGGTCCGTAACTAGCATCCTGCCCAGGCTTCACATAGGTTGTTTATTACAATTTTTGTAGAGATCTCAATTTTTTTGAAAATAAAGTATAGCCTATGTTACTCAGGAGTTATGTAGCTTCCTACTGGTGAAAGAATTTTCAAAATCAGTTAAGTGGTTCCAGACATTACCCCCTACAAACAAACTCACAAACTTTACCTCTTTAGTAGTGTAGATAGTGTAGATAAAAAGCACTTTTATACATGCAGCTGAATTTGTTCCCTCCCCACTGAATTACATCATGTGTATCTAAAAGTCAAATCTTGATTTACAAGCACTTCCATGTATTGGTCAATAAATGATTGCAAAATATAAAACTTTATATTGTTGCAAGACAATCAAAAATTATAATATTGCTGAGGAGTAAAAAGTGTCTGTTTCAGTATCTTTCCTCATGTTCAGCAGAAATCAATACAATAATATATGTAATTATACTAAGCTCAGCCATCCAACATTATTATACCAACACCTCATGGTTTCAAAAGAGTGTTTTAATTAGTAATGTAAAATTTTAGTATTGATCCATACTTATAAAACAGGTAAGTAATTAAATGAAACTTTTGGGTATTCAATCTTATTAAATAATAATTATTAAATCGACACAGTTAAGAGTGGTGATAACCTAATGGTTAAGACGTCTGCTGGACTTCGTCTGTATTGGTGTTAGCTGGCGGGTGTGCTCTGCCTTTTTGGAGTTTTTTTTTTTGTTAAAACTGACTGAAAAGCGCTCTAAAGGGGTGCTGTGCGTATGTCCGCGAGGGCCGGCACAGACGGGGTCCATACTTGTATATTTTAACTAACTTGTTACAAATAACTACAAACTTGACATTGGCTAATCTTTGTAAAGCCAGAAGAGAGAAAAAAAAAGACGTCTGCTTCCTCTTCGGGTGGTGGGGGGTTAAAGTTTGTGATGTCTGCCAGTCTGCAGTTAATTAACATGGTAGACTCTGACCAAAACCTTTTGATTTTGTAAAAAGACCCATGCTCAGTAGTGAGCCGGAAGTTTTCTTAGTTTAAAGAGTTCTCACAGGATTTGAAAAACTTTAATCCATGGGAACGAAGGCATGTGCATCATCTAGTATTGTATAAATAAACTCTAAGTGGAGTCTTTTTCTATTAGATTTTATCACACTAATATTATAAAGGCGAAAGTTTGTATATGTGTGTGTGTGTATGTTTGTTACTCCTTCACGCAAAAACTAATAGACAGATTTGGCTGAAATTTGGAATGAAGATAGATAACATCCTGGATTAGCACATAGGCTCTTTTTTATCCCGGAAAATCGAAGAGGTCCCACGGGATTTCGAAAAACCTAAATTCACACGGGCAAAGTCGCGGGCATCGTCTAGTATGTAAATACAACTTACATATCTTACAAAGAAGCTGAAGTTGTACTAAAATTGTATTTTTTTTCAGGAACTGACATAGAAATGAGCTCTCCACTCAACTATGGTACGCCAAGTTCATTGAGCACCCCTCGGTCGCTACTGAGAGGGACAATGACCCCATCCAGGCAGAGGGCTGATTTGAGAGGGCATCAGAGTGGACCTAACGTACCAGCGCCAACTCCTAGCAGAGGGGTAAGTCTTATATGAAAATCTAGCAAGTAATACTATTTGGGTGTATTTTATAATTTGATTAAATCATTTTACCTATACTTGGGGAAAATAATTTTTTAATACATATCAATAACTGCACAACTGGCGGCCTTGGAGTACTTTTAGTCAGTTTAAGTACAGAGATAGCTTGCATCCTGGAGATGGCCTTTGGCTACTTTTATCCTGGAAAATTAAAAAGTTTCCACTGGATTTTAAAACCTAAATCCACGCGAGTAGGCCTCCCTTGCGTAGTGTTCTCATTAGTGGGAGGTCCTGGGTTCGATTCCTGGCAAGGGTTTGGAACTTTATAATTTCTAAATCTCTGATCTGGTCTGGTGAGAGACTTTGTCCGTAGCTAGTTGCCACCATACCAGCAAAGCCGAACTACCAAGCAATTTAGCCTTCCGGTATGATGCTGTGTAGAAACCAAAAGGGGTATGTATGGGTTGAATAAAAAACTTGGGGCCTCACCCCTTCCAGGTCCACCAGCTTCTTGGACTGCATCATCACTCACCACCAGGTAAGATTGCAGTCCAAGTGTAACTTGTATCTGAAAAAAAATAAGACTGTGGATATCATCTAGTCTTATTTTTTATTCAGATACAAGTTAGACCTGGACTGCAATTTTACCTGGTGGTGAGTGATGATGCAGTATAAGAAGCAGGTGAAGATGAAAGGGGTGAGGCCCCTAGTTTTTTATTCAAACCATATATACCCCTTAAGTTTCTACACTGCATCATATCGCTAAATCGCTTAGTAGTTGGGTATTATGTAAAGTGAATATTTCTTTTGCAGGCAACAACTAACGAACCAGAAACGTCCAGTGAGCCCCAGCTGGTGGTTTGGGGCACCGACGTAGCGATCGCGGAATGTCGCGAGAAGTTCATAAAGTTCATTCAGAGGTTCATTGAACCCACTGCTGACACCACTGAGCCGTTGTACGAGATTAAATTAGATGAGGTATACAAATCTCACTAAGTTTGGAAATGTTTACAAAATATACATTCTCGCTTATCTGTATGTATTTCTTAAGCAATGGAAACAGCAAGATAGAGATTTGAAGAATTTAACTTTGAAAATATAAAAATTACCTTCTGTGAAAAAATGTTTCTTCAAATTAAAATTATTTGAAAGTAGCAAACAATTTGAGAGTAAAAATCTCTAATATAGAGTAACATAAGTCAAAATTGCACTTATTAATGTTAGTGTTAATTCTGTTATTAAAAAATATTCTCTAAACTGAATTCAGTACGTTTCAAAAAAGTCTTTAAAACACATAAACATAATTTATTTAAAACAAAGCCAACCCTGCTAGACCTTCAAACTTAGTTCAGAGATTTGTAGGCTAAAATTGAATGAAACAATTATTTTTCAGATCCACACACTAGAAGAGCCATTTTTGGATTTGGATTGTGAACATGTCAAAATATTTGATTCAAAATTGCACAGACAACTTGTGTGTTATCCTCAAGAGGTAAGATTTTTCTATATCTAAATCATATACAAGGAACTAAAACTTTAATTTGCTATAATCCGTTGAAACTGACAAATCTGTATGGTGCAACATGTAGCATGCGATATGCACCGCCCGCCCTCCCACTATTAAACATGCAGGAAAAGCCAGCAATATATAGATTCGTCTGTTTCAGCCGATTATAGCAAATTAAGCTTTTAGTTCCGCACAGTAAAGCTTGCTTCAATACAATATATCTAAATCATTTCAGTTGTATTTGCACTCATTTATTTTTAACCCCCGACCCAAAAAGAGGGGTGTTATAAGTTTGATGTGTGTATCGGTGTATCTGTCTGTGGCATCGTAGCTCCTAAACTAATGAGTCGATTTTAATTTAGTTTTTTTTTGTTTGAAAGGTGACTTGATCGAGAGTGTTCTTAGCTATAATCCAAGAAATCGGTTCAGCGGTTTGAAAGTTGTCAGCTCTTTTCTAGTTACTGTTACCTTCACTTGTCGGGGGTGTTATTTTTTTAATTTACACTTGTAGTCATTGTAATAGTAGAAAAAAGCCAGCATTTATCGTTTCAAAGAATTTATCTACGAGTCAAACACTTTTCTCATTTTCAGGTAATCCCAGCATTTGATGCAGCGGTGAATGAGTTGTTCTTTGACAAGTATCCAGCAGCAGTTTTGGAGCACCAAATACAAGTGCGACCATACAATGCTCCCCAACGGAACATGAGAGATCTTAATCCAGAAGGTAATATCCAGTTGGCATATTAACAGGGATCGGAATAGGTAGTGCAAATGCGCGGGATACTCTGTGGCACCAAAGCAAAGACGCGTCAAAGACTACATAGATATTGGTGTGGGGTTTACGTTAGCAATGGCTGATTCGTTCGACTAACTATCGAACTATTCGATTGCTTTTATTTTTCATTCAATAAAAATTTCACAATTGAAAAACAATCGATTGTGTTCGATTGTTCAATCATTATTGTTGTAAGAAATGCTGTATTATAAGCTTCTTGAATTGTTGCATCGCGCGCGTGTCTGGGATGAATGAATCGGATGCAATTTCAATTCGCAAATTGTATTCGATTCAATTCAATTTATTCGTTCCAGACGGTGCGCTCTGCATTCCCAGATGTAACAATCGATTTCCGATGTATTTCCGACTCATTCGATTGTTTTTTATTAGCATCAATCGCCCATTGTTACTTTACACTACTTTTGGTATTTGCATCAATCGCCCATCCCTACATGGCACTACCTTTTTGCAAAACGACACCTATGAATATGTTTCAAAAAGTTGGGGCCCGTTTCCATCTATAGAAGTTGTTGCTCATTCCAGATATCGATCAGCTAGTAACAATATCAGGGATGGTCATCCGTACATCTGGCATAGTCCCGGAGATGCGTGAAGCGTACTTCAAGTGCGCGGTTTGCGGAGCCGCCGCCGCCGGGGAGCTGGAGCGAGGCAGGGTCCCGGAACCCGCCCACTGTTCACACTGCAACACCGCTCACAGCTTCCAGCTGATACACAATAGGTCGCACTTCAGTGACAAGCAGCTCGTGAAGCTGCAGGAGGCTCCTGGTATGTCCTTGTTCCATTAAGTCAAAGTCAAAGACAAATCATTTATTCAAATTTGGTACCTTTGTACAGTTTTTGGGTCTCAATTGTTGAATTTGTAAGATGTAGCGCCAATAATTATTTAAACTTAAAACTAAAGCTACTAGGGCTAGTAGGCATATCACTCAGCTAATTGTATAGTTGTAGCAGTTGCATTTAGTAGCTGCATCATCACTTGCCACCAGGTGAGATTGCAGTCATAGGCTAATTTGTAATGGAATAAAAAAATACTTATGTTGACGAAAGCCAGGAACTGTCCACATTGCAACACGGTAATCATTTTCATCTGTAAGCTCATGACCCCCAGTCCTAAACCATGTTGGATGATGTTTAAGTTTGTAATCATCTGCCTTGATTCTTATTTTAAAAAGAACATATGAATTGTAAATAAGGCATTCATAGATATTTCTCAATAATTTCATAGATTTTTATTGATATTAATTTCATAGTTTTTTGTATTGATTTAATAGTATTCTCATAGATATTTGTTTTCAGACGATATGCCGGCCGGTCGTACTCCGGCTACCGTGAGTGTGATGGCCCACGGCGCCTTGGTGGAGAAAGTGGGCGCGGGCGAGAGAGTGGCCATCACTGGGGTATTCCGCGCCGCGCCGGCCACTGTCAATCCGCGCAGGGCCACTCTGAAGGCGCTGCATCGCACGCATTTAGATGCCCTGCACTATAAGAAGACCCACAGTGAACGCTTACTGGAGACTGAGGAAGGGTGAGTGACTTACGTTGTCGATAAGTTTCTTAGCGAGTTGTTATTTGTCAAGTATGGTATGGTGTTTGTCGACAAATAATTATGTGATGGGCGATGGCCCATGGCGCTTTAGAGGAGAAAGTGGGCGCAGGCGACAGAGTGGCCATCACTGGAGTATTTCGCGCCGCGCCGGCCACTGTCAATCCGCGCAGGGCCACTCTGAAGGCGCTGCATCGCACGCATTTAGATGCCCTGCATTATAAGAAGACCCACAGTGAACGCTTACTGGCGACCGAGGAAGGGTGAGTGACTTATTGTGTCCATAAGTTTCTTAGCAAGTTGTTATCTGTCTAGTATTGTATGGCCGGACTTGCCAATGTTAACCAGCGTAGGACCACTCTGAAGGCACGGCATTGTACGCATTTAGATGCCCTGCATAAAATAGCCTATGCCCATCCCCGAGATACAATACAAAATGTACTAAATTTTGTGTGAATCGGGAAAGCTGGGAAAAGCTAGCAGATTTGCATTAATAGTATGGATATGGATTTTGGAATTCTAGCAATAGATGTACCACATACGTAAAGTGATTACGCTTCATTCTCACTTTGATCTTGATTCACATTTTCTTTTTTTTCAGAAAAGAACACCAGTTCCCACCAGAACGCATCGAGCTATTCAAAGCGCTGTCATCTCAGCCAGACTGCTACGAGCGACTCGCACGTGCTATCGCTCCCTCCATTTACGAAAACCTCGATATCAAAAAGGGAGCATTATTGCAACTATTAGGTGGGACCAAGAAGAATTTCAATGTCGCTGGACGGACGCATTTTAGGTGGGATTAGTAATAATAATTATTATTATGTTTCAGTTTTACCACTTATATAAGTCGAACCGGCAAAATTCGTTTATGCAGAAAAGCATTCACAATGTGTCACTTTTTGACCAAAATGCGACACATAAATAACGAAATTCTTTTAACCTATTATTTAGAATTTTATTCAGAAATAGTATAAAGTTAAGTATAAGGGCTAATTCGCAAGAGAGCTTTCTTAAAGTCCGTTAAAAAGCGTTCAAATAGTACAAATGCATTCCCAAGTATCTGTTCACACGTCAACGCTTTTTTATCGCGCTTTGTATTGTCAGCGCAACGCCGGTTTTTAACGTACCGCTTTTTTAACGCTCGTGCGAATTAGGGCTAGATGGCACTTTTTCATTCAGACTTGAATTTTTCAATTATGATAATACTAGATGATACCCGCGACTTCGTCCGCGTGCATTTAAGTTTTTTGAAATCCCGTGGGAACTCTTTGATTTTCTGGGATAAAAATATGTGCTAATCCTGGATATCATCTATCTCCATTCCAAATTTCAGCCAAATCCGTCCAGTAGTTTTTGCGTGAAGGAGTAACAAACATACACACACACACACACACATATACACATATACACATATAATATTAGTGTGATTTGATTTTATCTCTTTTATATATATATATATATATATATATATATAGATCTGAAATAAACATCCTCCTCTGCGGAGACCCCGGCACAAGTAAATCTCAGCTGCTGCGCTGGGTGCATGCGCTGGTACCCCGAGCGCAGTACACCTCGGGGCGCGGCTCATCAGCGGTGGGGCTCACGGCCTACGTCACCAAGGACCCCGACACGAGGCAACTGGTGCTGCAGACGTGAGTGGTCTACCTAGCATTAGGATATTTGGTGTTGAATAAAAGAAACAACTTATCGGCTTAAGCACTGAATACGAACAGGAAAATATATATTAGCCAAATTTTTACAAGGAAGTAATAAGTCTGTTTCCTAACACAGTTTTGACACGAATAAAAAGGGATGACGCTGTTTACTTTTAAAACAAAAGTATGTTTTAGATATCAAAATAGTTTTTAGTATATTTTTATTCATAAAACAAGATAAAATTATTTTTTGTAATTATACGTAACATAAACCAACAGTTTATCCTCTTAAATAATAAGAACACCTTCAAAATTCTTAGTTTTATAGCTCCATGATCATGCAAACGTCAATCTACAGATTTCATGTACAGGTTGTAAACAGAACGCTAGCAAAAACGAAGACAGGTGATAATTCTGATGATAACTAACAAAAACTATGTTTTTTTTTAAATCCTGTATTTTTAAACGTTCACAATATATTGCAAATAAAACATCTGACGATGCTAGAAGTCAACGAACGTTCCGTAAATAGGTCACTCGAAGTTTATGCTACGTCGTAGGTGGGGCACTGACCCGAGTTTGAAAAATACTTAAATCTCTAAAACTACAAGATAAGGCAAATGGTTATTGGCAATGGACTGTGTTAAGGTAGTATATTAATATCGCTGAGTTTTTGCTAGCGGTCTGGTTACACCCGGTATTTTAGGCATTTTGTTCCACCGCCGACAAGAAAGCGAAGAACTAATGACTAATTTCTCGCCCCATGATTCACTACAGGACGTGCTATGATTGGCTAGATATTTTCGCGCCATTCAAAAATAAGGTTTCTGTGCAGGTACATTGGCGTATCTCATAAAAGTGGTAATACTGCACTTAACATTTCAAATGCCTGTTTTGTTTACAGGGGTGCGTTAGTACTGGCTGACAATGGAATCTGCTGTATTGATGAGTTCGACAAGATGAATGACTCCACTCGCAGTGTTCTTCATGAGGTTAGGTCGTTTTTCTAAAAGGACCTCAAAATATTTAAAGTATGATATTTTGGTAAAAAAATTGGACAGGTGCTATTGGAATAATTTTCATGTTTCATGAACAAGTTCTAAGTTAGTAGAAATTATCTAACCTTACAGAGACCTAAGGTCAAAATCGCATGGATAACTGAAAATCAGGGTCCCTCTCACTAAAATATAAGTTGTTAGGAATTTGACAAATAGCTGCCAACTTGGAAAATAAATATTCCCTGTTCTGCAGATTTTTTATTTTTTTGACAAAAAGTTCTATGTAAATATAATGATCAAAAAGCTTCCCTTAGAGATGTGGTTGTGTTAAAGGTGTTGAATGAATTCAAAGATTTTAGTAACTAGCTGATACCCGCGACTTCGTTCGCGTGGATGTAGGTTTTTAAAATTCTCGTGGGAACTCTTTGATTTTCCGGGTTAAAAAGTAACCTATGAGCTAATCCAGGGTATATATAATCTATTGCCACTGTTTTTGCGTGAAGGAGTAACAAACATACACACACACACACACACACACACACACACACACACACACACACACACACACACACACACACACGCACGCACACACGCACACACGCACACACACACGCACGCACGCACGCACACATACAAACTTTCTCCTTTTAATTGCAATGTTTCTTTTAAGGTGATGGAACAACAGACCCTCTCGATTGCCAAAGCTGGTATAATCTGTCAACTCAACGCGCGCACCTCAATACTAGCCGCTGCCAATCCGGCAGAGTCACAGTGGAACAAGAACAAAACTATCGTGGAGAATGTACAACTACCACATACACTCATGTCAAGGTAAGATAACTAAAGCGCCGGCCACACAGGCCGCGTATGCGTAGATGTAGCGCGTACCATTGCGTTATAATGTATGGAACTGAGTTTTGAAATGAAATAAAAACTTCTTTAGGCGCGTTGGGCGATTTTGGGATTCGGTAAAAACTTCAAGGTCGCGTAATCAACATACTATTTTTTTTTTTTATAAAAAAGAATATTAGCCATGTTAAATGACTAATATTCCCCTTTCCTCACCAACTAAGCGTCAGGCTTGTGCTAGGAGTAGGTACGACAATAGTGCAACGGGCGGGGTTTGAACCGTCGACCTTTCGGTTTTCAGTCCACTCCTTTACCGGTTGAGCTATTGAGGCTCTGAAATATTATTAGCTTTTAATTTTTTTTTAGTGGAAGTATGCTTTCGGTTGACGGGGTACATCCTAACAGCTCCTCAAAGCAGCTTTTTGCTTTGTTAATAGTTTAAGCAGGGTCATTCTTAGATATTTGATGAAAATTATGAGTAGGTATAGACCGCGACAGGTATAGATGGCAATCGGGGTACGACGGGGAATCCTCGAACACCCGCACGTCACCCGCACTCGCCTGCATCGGGTTAGCGCGGAGGTGTTCCCTCTCCGATTGCCATTTCACCCTGTCGCGTACTACAGATAATAGGTATTTGTGCTTTTACTAGTAACTATTTTATCATTTGTCAGGTTCGATCTAATATTCTTGGTGCTGGACCCTCAAGACGAAGTGTTCGACCGCCGCCTCGCGTCGCATCTCGTGTCCCTGTATTACCAGGACCCCACCAACTCGCAGGACGATGAGGATGTAGTGGTGAGCTGACTCCTATCAAGTATTCTATGGTACTTTAAAGTTAAAATGGCGCCGATTCAGTTTTTTTTCCTTACACCACAAAAAAAATGTGTTCATGAACAAATAATCAGTATTTTAGACTTTATTACATTAATCTATAAAGGCGAAAGGTACTGTGGTGTAATTTTGTTACTCTTTCACGCAAAAACTTCTTGACAGATTTGGTTGAACTTTGGAATGTAGATGGATTATACTCTGGATTAACGCATTGGCTACTTTTTATCCCAGAAAATCAATGAATTCGCATTGGATTTTTACAGAACCTATATCCACGCGAACGAAGTGTCGAGCATCAGCTAGTTACTCATAAGTACAAGTAAAATTACTATATCATATAAAAGGGCTTTACCTGTACAGTCTAAAACAGATTTTTATTTATTTTTACGCTGATTAGTTTTTGATTTATCGTGCAAAATGTCGAAAAAATACGACTAGTACGGAACCCTCGGTGCGCAAGTCTGACTCGCACTTAGCCGGTTTATTTGAGTTCTATTTGTTTATTCTAGAATATGAGCCTGATGCGCGACTATATCGCGTTTGCAAAAGAAAACGTTCACCCGACGCTGTCCGACGCGGCGCAACAGAGACTCATCGATGCTTACGTGGATATGAGGTAACACCCTACTTTTTAGTGCTGTGGTCTTAGTAGGAGGTCCGAGGTTCGATTCCCGGAAGGGGCTTGGAATTTTTCAGTTTCTAAATCTCTGGTCTGATCTGGTGGGAGGCTTCGGCCGTTGCTAGTTACAATCCTATCGGCAAACCCGTGCTGCCAAGCGATTCAGTGTTTTGGTGTGATGTCGCGTTGAAACGAAAGGGGTATGGGCGTAATAAAAACTGCCATGCCGCTTCCATCTTAGACTGCATCATTACTTGCCACCAGGTGAGATTGCAGTCAAGGGCTAACTTGTATCTAAATAAATAAATCACATCACACTAATATTATAAAGGGGAAAGTTTGTGTGTATGTGTGTGTGTATGTTTGTTACTCCTTCACACAAAAACTACTGTACGGATTGGGCTGAAATTTAGAATGGAGATAGATTATACACTGGATTAACACATAGACTACTTTTTATCCCGGAAAATCAAACGGAATTTTTAAAAAACTTACATCCACGCGAAACAAGTCGCGGGCATCAGCTAGTAAATAAATAAAATTACTTTCGATCTCATCAACATCATTATCAACCGATAGACGACCACAGCTGTACTCTTGTAGGGGCTTTCACACGCCATGGCCCTGCGCCGCCGCCATCCAGCGGGGAATTCTGAACCCACAAATATAAAGCTGAAATCTTGACCTCAACTCTCTAGGCCTTCATCACTTTGAGAATGAGTATAATACGTGATTTAAAAATAAACACTTATTTTGAACCGACTTCAAAAAGTTAGTTCTGTATTTGACCCGCAACACGTATGTATCTTTGTGATTATCAGCTCAAACATTAGTGAACCTATTTTGATGTTTTTTTTTTTCTGTTTGTTCATCGTAGGCGAATAGGTAGTGGTCGCGGTCAGATCTCCGCATACCCGCGTCAGCTGGAGTCCCTCATCAGACTGTCGGAGGCGCACGCTCGAGTCAGACTGTCTCCTGTGGTTGAGATTATTGACGTCGACGAAGCATCGCGGTGAGGACCTTCAAATACTATGACATGCAATAGAATAGAATTTTTTATTAATTTAAATAAATTTTTATAAATTAAAACCATTAGCCCCAAAACCATTTTTTTGAGTCCCCTATCGTAACGCTTGACAAAACATGACTTGTTGACTTGATTTTCGATGGTTTAATAATTGTTTTTGGTTATACAAGTTTATTTCGGCTATCCTTGCACCAGATAAGATATTTTTTTTTTCTCTCTCGTCTGGCTTTACACTGATTAGCCAATGTCAAGTTTGTAGTTATTTACAAGTTAGGAAACTATATGTATAAGTATGGACTTCGTCTGAGCCGGCGCCCGCCGACATACACGCGGCGCCCCTTTAGAGCGCTTCCCAGTCAGTTCCACCACCAATAAACACCAGCAGAACACAAAAACTGGCCACTTCTAACAAAAAAACACTCCAAAAAGTCATAACACGCGCGCCAGCAAACGCCACCACAGACGAAGTCCTAATAAGATATTAATCCATACATAACCCTCCACAGATTACATAGAGAAGCTCTGAAGCAATCGGCAACGGATCCAGCATCAGGTCGTATAGACGTGGGTATCCTCACCACCGGGCTGGGCGCTGCGGCCAGGAGACGCCGGGCCGACCTCGTCGCCGCGCTCAAGGAGCTCATCAAGCCCTACAACAAGCCCCATACCATCACTCACGCCAAACTGCTGCAGGAAGTCAACGCCAACTCACAGATTGTAAGTTTATCCCCCACTTAGCTACACAAGACTTCATCAAACCCTACAAAAACCCTATATCACGCCAAACTGATGCAGGGTTGTTAGATTGGTGGGTCGGGTCACCTGATGTTAAGTGATTACCGCATTCATACCGATAACATTTGCAGCAACCGAGTACCGCCCATGTGTTGTCGGCCTTTCAGGAATTTTTTGGTCCGCCCTTGAATAACCCCATGTTGTAATCCAGTGGGAACACGCCGATGGGAGTTGATTCCACAGTTTGCATGTTCGTGGAAAAAAGATCTGGCACAACGGGCGGTCAATGTGCACCAGCCACCCAGGTGGCGAGGGTGAAATTGCTTGTTGCGTGAGGTTGTAGTTATTATAAACAAATTCTTTAAGTGCTCCGATGGATATGAAGCTCTTTATTTTTTGGTACATCTACAAATCGGTCCTAACCTCAGCTTGCCGGATTGTTACGGACATTATCTAAAGCCTGTATCGATGTGCTGATTGGTTCTTGTGTTTCAGACGGTGTCACGGGACCAGCTCGACGAAGCGTTACGCGATCTTCAGGATGAAGGGAAAGTCGTTATCGTCAGCCACACTCATCTCAGACTTTGTTAATATTCCAAATAATGGAAACAGTTCCAATAGTGTTACGGCCTGCGCAGACAAGTGTCTATTGTCCGCCGATAGCAAAAATAGGCCACTAAGTACTGTATTGCATAACACATACGATGGACACAGAACGCTAACACGTTTAAACGCCATGGTGACCTCGTCGGCTACGTATCCAAACAATTCGTATTGAAATGTATGACAATTAACTCACATGACTACTGTAGCCTCATATGTAGCCACGGCCGAACGACCCTTACGTGTAGACTGGATAGTCTGGCGACGCGTAGCCAAGACGCCAGTAATTTGTATACAAGTTACTCCTCCCTCACTCAGTGGCCGCGACGGACACCCGCGTGTCTTTATTTGGCAAGCTCATTTGGCTACGGTAGGTAGGTAGCCACTAGCCAGCGACGTCGCTATGGCGTCCCAGTGTGTTATGGCTCTAATGACGGCGAAAAGTCATGGTAAAAGATGGACTTGTCCTCCGCAGACTATATTATAGTACATCGTCTGGGCAGGCCCTTAAGATGTTTTTTACATTAAATGCAATACTTGACAACAATCAAGTTTATCATGGCATTGTTGTGATTTTTTAATATTGAATGGCCCACCTGTTTTAAGAACATTACGTAGTTATTGTAAGTGAATAAAATAAAATGTTTATTTTCTCAATGTGCTTTCATTTTATTTATTAAAAACAAAAGTTTTTTTTATTGAAATTTAAACTTTTCGAATCGTCAAGTGAAATAAACTTGTTCAAAATGATCTTCCTACCGATTTCTAAAGAAACAGCTCTTTGTCCTAATTCTTAAACTAATAAAGCTAGGTAAAACAAAATAAAAATACACAGTTGATCAATAAATTATATTTATTTACATAATATTAAGTAAACCAAGTATCAAAAATCTTAAGCTCAACAATATTTAAACGCGGCTAAACATACTATACTTGAAAACCTGAAAGATCTGCCACAAACTTTTTTCCATTGATTCGCTATTATGGACTAAGAGCCTGCGAGGGCCATTTCTTCGTCATTTTATAAAAGTTGAAAGTTTATCTGCGTATTGTGCCCAACGATCAAAGAACGATCAGCAACTATGAAGTTTGGATCATGGTGGCTTTGGGAGATAACAGGTATAAAAATGTAAAAAATCTTACGTGTAAGTCATGCCGTCACCTTTATTATGTTGAGACAGTACTTTCAGCTTTTATAAAAGAACGAAATTCTGGTCCTCACTGGATCTCACTTTATTACATTTAAATCGTAAACAAGCGAAAAACAGTTCACAATAGCTTTATTGTGCTTTTTTATAGAACAATCCATTGCCTGCTTATTAAATAAACTTAACAGATAAATAATAAAGACAATATTAAGTAGGTATTATTGTGTATCACAGTGGACAAAGAAAAAATACTTTCTGTAATATAAGATAGAAAAAGAAAGATTACATGGAATATATTAAGTGATATTGCGCGTCCCAGAAAAGTTATTATAATATTTAGAACGATGGCTTGGTCTGTATAAATACAAGGACTATTTACTAATAATTTATTCAGCAGTTGGTACCACGAATCTATAAATAATATAATATGTATACCCTATCCACGGAATGAAGTTATATAGCGCTGTCTCTGTTTGGCTCTGTCATTCGTATGGGATTATGTAACAGAGAGAGCGCTATACTAACGTGAAGTTAGTATATGTAACAAAGAGAGTCCTAACTCACTTCATTCCGCGGATAGGGTATGTACTCGTATATCGCTATCCCACTTCGACTGCCGAGCGAGAGCGAGAATTCCGACATCACTGTCTCACCCGGCATATCCTAGCTATTGTCCGCCGTACTTTACGTCCAATGCTTAGTCCATTTTTATTTTGACGTTACTAGGAAATCAACGTTTTCGCACTCGCACTAAGCATAAAGCATTAGTAGTAAAATTATAAAACGTTCGCTATGTAAAATACTTCTTATTATGGTCTTACGATCTTACATGCCCAATCATCAATCTGTTAATATGTTAGAACATAAACTAACCTAAAACATTTTATTTAATTTGTCCTATGTCGTGGTAGGCACATTAGCGGCTTTTCAAATAAATAACACTCGATCTTCGATCATTAAAGCACACGATATGCAGTCCCCTGCAAAATTTGACAGCGTCCGATTCGTATTTATACTTACATGTTATAGAAGAACGAAAAAATGAGCAAATGTAAGCCAAAACTCTGTCAGTTTGTGTAAATAAGTGTAATTGTATAAATAGTAACAAATAAATGAGAGTGAATATTATCAGTGTGTTGAGTGAAGTGATAAAATAAATAAGTATGATTATACTGATTTGCTCTTTTTATTTAAACCCACTTTTTCAAAAAAATAATTTCCTTTTATTTTTAACGTTATATAATATACCTTACCTATATAATAATTGTGTAAGTAGGTATATTATAAATATTCACACGGCTTTCTCACAAAATTAATGACAAAACTTCAGTTCATTTCGAACTTAAAATAGTTAGGCGCAATCGTAGGCACAATTCACGACATGTAGGAAACTTGTAACAAAACGTCGAAGCTTTACCTACACTGGCAGGCGTCAATTGTTACCTACATTTGACGCTAGGTAGTCTATGAAACGACGAGGTATCTTTGAATTCACGTCACCCCCATATTTGACAGATGTCGATTCAGGATCAAAACCGAGAGTTTCCTCATTCTGGTTCGATCTGTCGTCGGTGAGCACAATTTTTCAGGGACACATTTTTTTGTCAATAGAGCATATCTTGAATTTTAATGATCGAATCAATCAAATATTTCATCTTCTATACCTAAATCAAAGCGCTATCAAGAAGCGGGTACTTCGTTTATGTCCTCATTGCTATTGCTCTGTGGTTTGTTGTCTGTGGTTTCCACTATTTTGGGAACCCTTATAGGGGCGTCGTCTGCGCGCGCGCACGCTTCCAGTACGAACTTGTTGAATAGTTCGGGTTTGTCGAGGTATACGTGGTGGCCGGCGCCGTTGATAACCTGTGATGGATAAATTGGTATTTAAAAAAATAAAAGCATCGTTTCACTGTTTGTGAGTCGCATCGGCAAAATTCGTTTATGCAGAAAAGCGCAATCTAACGCCGACATAAGTCGAATGTACACCAATGAAATACAATGTTAAGATTTTAAACACAAGAACAACAGAGACTCATGCTATCTTGCTCATAATTCGCGCGTACAAATAGCGCGCGGCCGTCCGCTATTGGTTGTTGATCGGCTGATGATAGATATTTTCCCGCCATTCAAAAACACGATTTCTGCTTTCGTTTCGCAGTTTCCCATGCGCAGACACACCCCCTCCACTTCCAGACCTCTTTTTACCTGGCGCCAACAAAGTTAGAAAATGTTCTTTCAAGATTAACTTTATTCTACATACCAGGAACATAGAAGTTAACACTTAACAGGAGCTTCACCTCCGACTGAGGTCGAAAGGATCGAATGTGTATATGTAGCAGGGCTCAGTTTGAAGCGAGCGTTGAACGCGCGTCGTACAAATCAACTCATATCGAATATTGAGAACATGCGAGTCGTTGTCGACCCACGAACGCGAGCCGTACAGCAACCGTGCTGGGCAGCGATTGGTCGAGCCGGCTGACGCGCCGCGCCACGACACAAGCAGTACCTGTACAGACGTGTTGTCTGCAGATCTGCTCTCCGCGAGCAGCTGTCCCGTGTCGTTGTCGACCCACGAGCGCGAGCCGTACAGCACGGTGATGGGCAGCGATTGGTCGAGCCGGCTGACGCGCCGCGCCACGACACAAGCAGTACCTGTACAAACGTGTTGTCTGCAGATCTGCTCTCCGCGAGCAGCTGTCCCGTGTCGTTGTCGACCCACGAGCGCGAGCCGTACAGCACGGTGATGGGCAGCGATTGGTCGAGCCGGCTGACGCGCCGCGCCACGACACAAGCAGTACCTGTACAAACGTGTTGTCTGCAGATCTGCTCTCCGCGAGCAGCTGTCCCGTGTCGTTGTCGACCCACGAGCGCGAGCCGTACAGCACGGTGATGGGCAGCGATTGGTCGAGCCGGCTGACGCGCCGCGCCACGACACAAGCAGTACCTGTACAGACGTGTTGTCTGCAGATCTGCTCTCCGCGAGCAGCTGTCCCGTGTCGTTGTCGACCCACGAGCGCGAGCCGTACAGCACGGTGATGGGCAGCGATTGGTCGAGCCGGCTGACGCGCCGCGCCACGACACAAGCAGTACCTGTACAAACGTGTTGTCTGCAGATCTGCTCTCCGCGAGCAGCTGTCCCGTGTCGTTGTCGACCCACGAGCGCGAGCCGTACAGCACGGTGATGGGCAGCGATTGGTCGAGCCGGCTGACGCGCCGCGCCACGACACAAGCAGTACCTGTACAAACGTGTTGTCTGCAGATCTGCTCTCCGCGAGCAGCTGTCCCGTGTCGTTGTCGACCCACGAGCGCGAGCCGTACAGCACGGTGATGGGCAGCGATTGGTCGAGCCGGCTGACGCGCCGCACCATCGGATTTTTCGCCCAACCGAAGCCATGCATCATCGAGTGGAAAGCACTTTCACCGCTGCAATAAAACACAAGTATATAATCATCATCACTGACCTAAACATGTCCACTGCTGGACATAGGTCTCTTTTTTTTAAAAATTCATTTTAGGGATTTTCACACGCACGGTCTTGCGATTGGTGTTGACTATCCCGCAAGAAACAGTACGGTACAGATTTAATTAACCTTGTTTTTTATTTTATAAAAAAAATACAAACATCAGTAAAGCAACCACTGAAAAAAGTAAATGAATCACTACTCATATACGAAAGTGTGTGTTTGTTAGTTTGTCCTTCTAACACTTGCAACGGAGCAACAGATCGACGTGATTCTTTGCATAGGTATAGTGAAGGAACTGCAGAGTTACATAGGCCGCTTATTTTCCCGGAAAACTAGTTTACACGGGATTTTCAAAAACTTAAATCTACGCGGACGAAGTCGAAAGAAAGAAAGAAAATGCAATTATTTGGTGTTGGTGTCACAGATAAAAACAAAGCATACAAATGTACATTTTCTTCTGTGACACCATCCCAAAGGGGTGCTTTGCTCAATATAATGTCTTGCATCACATGCGTTAACACACATAAAATGCAGGACGCTGATTTTCACTTTAACTGGTTACATTATGAACTAAAAATCTCAAAACATCATACAAATAAAGAAACTAATATATATATTAAAGGTTAGTTTCTTTATTTGTAAAGTATTATAAAGAAGCTAACCTTTAAATACATATAAATTAGTTAATTTATATAAATATTAAAGGACTGCCACTGGATATAGAGTACTTTTTAGGAACATACCTGGGCGTCTGCGAGTTGCACTGGTAGATGTACTCGGGTATGACAGTCTCAGCATCGGGTATATAGGCCTTATACTTTCTGGCGATGTCTGGGCGGGTCTTGTGGATCAGCCACTTGCCGGCCGGGCCCGCGGCGCGCACCGCCCACAGCGGGTTCAGTAGCAGCAGCGGCTGAACAATCATTCGAGCCCAAATCGATATTTGGTGCTTCTCGTATATTTTGCTGTTGTCCGGTTTCTCCGCGAAGCCCCAAGGATCGACGAGTATTAGGTGTTGGACCCTATTGGAACAAAAGTTTTGATATTCAATAAACAATCAGTAATTCAATAAAATAAAAAA
Organism: Maniola jurtina; assembly: GCF_905333055.1. Classification (NCBI taxonomy): domain Eukaryota; kingdom Metazoa; phylum Arthropoda; class Insecta; order Lepidoptera; family Nymphalidae; genus Maniola; species Maniola jurtina. The sequence goes on along the minus strand of NC_060048.1, from coordinate 3,157,290 downwards.
TTTCAATAAACGATTTTAATATTATAAATGCGAAGGTGTATGTCTGCTAGCTTTTCATGGCCCAACAGTTGAACCGATTTTGATGAAAAGTGTCATTCTTCCTGACCAGGTGGAGCAATGAAAACCAGAAAGTGTCCGACAAGCTGGTGAAAGAAAACGTTATGATACCTAAAACAGGATGATATCTTACCTCTCAGGGTACTTGAGCGCGTACGAAGTAGCAATATACCCGCCGAGACTGTGTCCTAGCAGGATGAACGCGTCCAGTTTGACCTCGCGTCTCCACTCCTCGACCGACTCCACCCATTGCGCTTCTGCCTTTTCCGCGTCTGACGAGAACTTCGGTCGGGAACTACGGCCGAATCCTGACAATCATTTAATGTTTAAACTATCGTAAGTGATTCCCATTTTAAGTATAGAATGTACTAGCTATACTACGTATTTAGTTGATATAAGCCCGATTAGTTTCGAACCCATCCGGGGTCCTTTTTCAGAGACTCGGCTCCTTACATCGACTAAATACGTGAGTATAGCTGGTACATTCTATACTTAAAATTGACAATCATTATTGAGACAATCAAACAGACAGACAGACAACAAAGTGAGGAGTGAATAAGGGTTCCGTTTTTCCTTTTGAGGTACGGAACCCTAAAAAAGAGCAACTGCTGAGTTTCTTGCTATCTCTTTTAGTTTTATCTTCTCTTACACTTATCATAAGTGGCACATACATTTCAGTGTCAAATAGTATACTTGAGGCAAATATCATTATTGAAACAAAGATATCTGCCTACCTAGCAAATCAATAGCATAAACTGGGCGGGTGGCAGCTAGGGCGTCCAAGTTGGGGCACCACATAGCCACGCCCGCGGCCATCCCATGCAACATGACCAATGGGGTCTTTGGCGACTCGTCGTTCAGAGAGATCGTCCATATCTTGTCGCACTGGCCCACCACCGACCCGATGTCTACGTAGAAACGCTTGTAGGCTGTTTTCAGACCTGCCGATACAATAATAACTTAAAATTTAAAAACTCCCAACAAGAAACTTAAAACTAAAAACAACCTTTTTTTAACGTAGGTAATTAATATAATCTACTAGGTAGCATTAATGAGCAATAGTTAAGGTTTCATTCACGGTTCTTTGTTGGAAAAAACCTTTGGATACTGGTCTAAGTACCAGGGTCGAAGTGACTCAACAGTCATTTCAATTTGAATATCACCGTGAGTTTGCATCTTTTCATCATTCCATGCATGGCATGGCATTTTCATTCACCCTATGTGAGAGGCCTATTTATGGGTTGGTTACACATACTAATCCATACACTTCCATACAATTATTATAAATGCGAAAGTGTGTCTGTCTGTCTGCTAGCTTTCACTTCCCATCAGTTTAAGCAATTTAACTGTTGGGAAGTGAAAGCTGTTTACTGTTTCCACTGTAAAGCTAGATGTAGGTTTTGAAAAAATAAATAAATGAAATAAATAAATAAATTTATTTGATGAAATTTGGCACAGAGTCAGCTTATATCCCCCGGGACGGACATAATTCTTTTTATCCCGGAAAGTCAAAGAGTTCCCACGGGATTCTTAAAGGCCCATGCGTTTAACCGATTTACATGAAAGGTACAGAGGTAGCTTGCGTCCCGGATATTGACATAGCCAACTTTTTATCCCGGAAAATCAGAGTTCCCACGGGATATATAAAACCTAAATCCTCTAGTATCATATAACTCGCTTCAGTAAGAGTATAACATTATCATTAAGAGGGCTCTCTCCGTCACTCGTTTCATGCAATCATAGTTCCAATTTCATTTGAATATTAAGCAACCAAAGTCCATGAAATTTTGCAGACATATTCTAGAAACTAATATCTATGTCTGTGGTTTTCCAGATTTCTGTTAAAATATTCGGTTTCAAAGTTACGCGGTCTTAAAAAATTTCATACAAATCTTTGAGCCCCTGTAATTTTAAAACTACATATATTTAGAAAAATCTAAAACACCACAGACACAGATATTAGTTTCTAGAATATGTCTGCAAAATTTCATGGACTTTGGTTGCTTAATATTCAAATGAAATTGGAACTACGATTGTATGAAACGAGTGACGGAGAGAGCCCTGTTAACATCTTGAGGCAATCTTTTATCAAATGAGAATATTTTACTGATAAGATTACCTCCAGTGAGCGGTGACTACAACAAGTTATAACATAATGAATTACCTACGGATATTGTTAATTGAATCTACGTAATTTTATCATATCATTATCGCGATTAAACTGACTTCCTTGTGACCTCAAATTGATAGTAAATATCATTTTTGCAAACTGGAAACATTCAAGGTTATTTCGAGATAACATTTGCATTGGTGTTAAAGTCCTATACGTAGATTTCCTAAAACATTAGTCATAGTTGTAAATTAATAAATATCATAAAACAAAGACCTTTCATTTCGTTTGTCTGTCTGTATGCACTAACCTCAGAAACTTACACTTATAACAAATTCAATAGGTAGGTATGGCATGGCGTCTATTTTCAGATCGGATTTTTTTTACTCTTTAGGTCGTTTCTTGGGAGGGCAGTCGTGTTTTTTTTTTTTTAATTACGATTCTTTACAAATAGATAAGACTGGGATTCACTGAAATTGACGATTAAATCGTCGAAAGTTCAGTCCATTGATTTTCCGGGATAAAAAGTAGCCTATCTCCAGGTCTTTAACCATATCCATGCAAAAAATCACGCCGATCCCTTGCGACGAGATTGGATAGCAAGCCAATAAACCGACAGACAAACACATTTTCGTATTTATAATATGCGTAAGGCACTACCCGGGCGGAACAGAGGCGAATCTCTAGTATGTGTACTTATTTATCAAACAAGGAAACTGCATGTGTATGACGGTAGGTATATAATATTTTAAGAGATCGTTCTTTGTTTTTTTCCCCTACTTATTCGTATGTCGATAACATTTGATAATAGCGCAGTTTTCGTGCCGGAACTTGAGGACCGAGCTCAAGGTCGTGGCGAGGAGGTTATCGTCATCGCAGATCAAGATTTATTATATATTATAATATTATACTAGCTGTGCCCGCGACTTCGTTCGCGTGGAATAGTGACTTTTCGGGCAGCGTGATTCTTTAAATTGACATAACTTTTTTATTTATGAACCGATTGACATGAAATAAACACTAAATGTTAAGTGAAGCTTACTACAATATATTACTGAAAACCGTATCTAAATCGAATAAGCCGTTTCTGATATTAGCGTGCACAAACACACAAAAACGCACAAAAAAAAATTAATTACAATTTCGGGTTCGGCATCGATATAATAACAACCCCTGCTGCTTTTTTTTATATATTTCGATTGTACAGACACCACTTTTCTACAATTTTATTATATGTATAGATATGCTATAAAAAGTGAATTGCAAATGAACAGTTAATTTTAGGACTATGGCCTAGTTGTGAGTTGTGATAAGGCAACGTTACAAAAATTGAAAATGAATAAGTTAATTTTAAGACGTATGGCTTAGTTGTGAGTTGTGACAACACATATTAATCGATTGCGATTGGTAAGCAATGTTGACTCAAGCCGGTAACTGGTTGGGTGACCGAATTTGGAGGTCCAAATTTGGTCTTCTGATTTACTCTGTGCCTCGGACAGCACATTAAGCTGTCGGTCCCGGTTAATATTACTAACATCTAATAATAATGACTGTAAAACCTAAGGGGCGAAATCTCGTTCTCCTAGTGAGTTGTATGTGAAAGGACCTGGGAACCCACCGCATTATTATCCCAAGAGAACGCCTACGATTATGATTAATGGAAAGGAGTCACAACCCTCAGCAATGAGGAATAGAACTAAGTATAAAGAGAAGTTTATTTTGCGGTGATGTTTTCGTGGTTAAGATGTCGGCCCTCCAGTCGGGAGGTCTGGGTTTCAATCCCGGGCACGCACCTCTGTCCCACTTCGCAATCGCCAAAATATATTAATTGAATGGCAATTTAAATCTCTACATATACTTTATATGTTATTTGAACCAGAAAATCGTCACAAGCGAACAGTAATCTCCCCTATTTTAAGATCATCATCTCATTAGTTAACTTCCCGGCAGTAAGGGGGAACGAATGGCATGCTAATACGAAGGAATATTTTCCAGAATTACTAGCTGATTCCATTTATATGTAAAAAACCGACAAAGTGCGAGTCACCTCGCGCACCGAGGGTTCCGTACTCTGGCATTTTTTCCGACATTTTGCACGATAAATCTAAAACTATTATGCATAAAAATAAATAAAAATCTGTTTTGGAATGTACAGGTAAAGCCCTTTTATATGATACCCCACTTGGTATAGTAATCTTACTTTGAAAATTAATAATACTAATTATTTATTTGTTAATGAACATATTTTAATTTTTTTTTGTGATGTAACCACAAATTCAGGGTTTTCGCATTTTTTGCTTTACTTGTGCTATAAGACCTACCTACTTGCCAAATTTCATGATTCTAGGTCAACGGGAAGTACCCTATAGGGTTTTTTGACAGACAGGCAACAAAGTGATCCTATAAGGGTTCCGTTTTTCCTTTTGAGGCACAGAACCCCACAAATATGTTGAACGCAGTGACAAAAAATATTCAAAGTAACTTTAGCTTACATGATAGTATTGTTTGTTCAATGTTCCGTAACATGGCATCGGACTGACGAGTCCAGCTGAACCACCCTCCGGTCCAACTGCAAACAAAAAAATAGTTAGTTTTTTAAATAATATTAGCCATTTTAATCATGACTAACATTCCCCTTTCCCCTCCAACTAAGCGTAAAGCTTGTGCTAGGAGTGGGTACGACAATAGTGCAACGGCTGGGGTTTGAACCGCCGACCTTTCGGAATTCAGTCCACTCCTATAACCATTGAGCTATTGAGGCTTTAATAGTTAGTATTTAAACTGTTGAGTGACACAACTACCAATTCCTGCTGCATTGAAAAAAAAAAAAAATACTACCCTACTACTACTACTACTATAGTAGATTCCTAATTTCTACTACGCATGAGTTTTAGTCATTGATAGTAGTCTGTAACAATATTTTTATGTATCACTAGATGATACCCGCGACTTCGTCCGCTTGGATTTAGATTTTTTAAATCCAGTGGAAACTATTTAATTTTCGGGGATTAAAAGTTGCCTGCGACAATTTTGGGGATGCAAGCTACCTCTCTACTAAATTTTGTTAAATTTGTTCAACGTAAGGACTTTTAAGAATCCCATGGGAACTCTTTAATTTTCCAGGATGAAACTTAGCCTATGTCCATCCCCGGAATGTAAGCTAACCTTGTACCAAATTTCATCAAAATCGGTCAATCTGCTGGGCCGTGAAAAGCTAGCAGACAGACAGACACACTTTCACATTTATAATATTAGTATGAATTTTCAATTAAATGGTATTATTACGGCCACCAAATAAAATATAAGAACAATAAGGAAAAGTGCAAAAATAATAATATCCTGTACAAATTAAAGTGTATTTGTTCTATTGATTGTGCAAAGGAGAAGAATAAAAACTCCCCAAATATATATTTTACATGAACTAACTTTACGAATGTATAATATCACTGGCAAAATATTTGATAAAGAATAGACCGACAGAGAATATGTTTCAAGTAGTAAAGTAGTTCAAAAGAACTTGTAAAAGTTTAATCGAATAAAAATATTTTGAATCTTGATTGAATTTTAAAGAAGCAGAAGGTTGTCGCCACACAGATGTCTAATCGCACATCAGTGTGAGTTACTGTGAAAACATACTTATTTGTCTAGTCTTACAGTTTAACACCCATATTCACAAACTTTACTATGAGGTCTCATAGTGCGCTCGAACGCACAGTGTCCGTTCCACCAATCAGATGACTGTATCACGTTAATTTACAATGATCTGATTGGTGGAACCTACACTATGTGTTCAAGCGCACTGTGAGACCTCATAGTAACGTTTGTGAATAAGGCCGTGATTTACATTGCTCTTAATGGTTCACAGTTAATAATTACTATAATATGTATGTCTCACTTTTTTTTTAAATAAGTAAGTACATATCAATCAAAACTGATTTTAAATGCTGAGGAAAAATTATATATGGATACATGTTGAATTCATAAACTAAGTTGATTTTTGTTTTTTTTTTTTTTCTATAAAATAACAGGTAATTAATATAATCTTATTTATTCAGTGACATTAAAAGATGAGTACAAATATTTACTTAAAAATACCATGCAAAAAAAATTAAACATCATTAGTAGTAAGAGCATAAAACACACAACATTAAAAAAGCTGAGGCAGACAGGGGTATTGCATTGCTATTAGAATAAATCTTACTTCCAGACAAAAGCTAAGATATTCCCCATCCATGTTCTGCTTAGAGAACTGAAACCCAGAAATATAACATGTACGTTTAGGGGAATCTTACAGGGTTATCAAGTATCACAAACGAAAAAAAAAACCAAATTGGTCCAGGGGTCTTTGAGTAATCAGGTAACATACATAAAAAAATATTAAAAAAAAAGATTCCAACAAATTGAGAACCTCCTCCTTTTTTTCGAAGTCGGTTAAAAATATGTTTTCAGCAAAATACTTTTTTTAAACTACTATATCAATCTTATAATACATAAACAGTATATTATTTATTATAAATAAGTTGAAGTTATTATGATCTACAGATAAGCTAGAAATAATTTATGTAAAATGCTTAGGATAAATTTGTACATGAACTAAAGAATAACATTTGGACTTTGTCTGTGTTGGTGTTAGCTGGCGGGCGTGCTCTGCCTTTTTGGAGTGTTTTTTTTTTTGTTAAAACTGACTGGAAAGCGCTCTAAGGGGGTACCGTGCGTATGTCGGCGAGCGCCGGCACAGACGGAGTCCACATTGTATGGTTTAACTAACTTGTTACAAATAACTAAAAACTTGACATTGGCTAATCTTTGTAAAAGCCAGACGAGAGAGAAAAAAAAAAGAATAACATTTTTGTCTAGGAGTTTTCAATTTATAAGCATATTTTCGTCCATAGGAAATAAAATTGAATTGAATAAATTAAAATTGAATTGAGTGTGTCTAGAGAGACTAGAGAGGCATATTCACATTCTAATAAAATTATTATCCTGACTGCAGTGTAGTTGTTAGCTTTTAAAATTTATTCCTTAATATGAAATATTAAGGTTCAATTTTTCACACTTGTCAGGAGCAATATCAGTTTTCACACTACATGCAACAGTGCCACTCACATTAATAAAAAATAAACAACTTGTTTACTATAATATCACAATCATAAGTTAGCAAAACAACATTCATATTACAAAGATCTCTGACACCATGTTTTTTTATATTATTTAGTTTTGTTTTGGTGTATAATTATACTTTCTCCTGTCTGAGGTTAACTGAATGCCAAAGATTAAAAAATACATGCAACACCACTCTACAATACAAAGAACTTGCTTGTCAACTCCCATTTGAGTCTTCTAGATATAAGATGCTAAAAATTTCTGTGGAAATATAAAACATTATACTTAAGATAATATATAATAATATAATAATATGTAATAATAATACTTATTATTCAAAATAGTATGTAACAAATGAATAAGGAGGAAAAATATTTGATTTAAAAAATTGATTTTAATAATTAGCGAGAATAATAGGTAGGTATATGTGTTTCAATGATTGGTAATAATATTTTCAATACAGTTACTTGTAAAATGCACTTTTGGACCAAAAACTTAGCATGCTTTGTTAAACACATTGAATTTTTTAAAACTTAAATCCTCACAAATGAAGTCACAGCATTCTCTACATAATATAATAAAGGGGAAAATTGTCTGACTAACATATATAGATCACACAGCTCCATCTAAAACTTGAGATTTTGCATGAAGGTTCTTTCTAATAGTATGTACATAGCCTCCACCAAAAAGGGATTTTCAAATATTCCACTTCAGCCAAGTAGAGGCAGCTCAGCTAGTATATATGAAACATCATAATCATCTACCCATCGCCAACTACTACTGAACACGAGTCTCTTCTTAGAATGAGAAGGGTTTGGCCATAGTTTACCACGCTGGGCTGGTCAAGTGTGGATTGGCAGCCTTCATAAACCTTTCAGAAAATTGTGGGGATGGTTGCCTTCACCCTTAAAGCAACTGTTAGAGGTGCTTGTTCGGATGATTCCCCGACCTCCCGAATAGAAGGGCGTCATAACCACTAGGCAATCACCGTTTATATTACATACAGGTAGTATATGAATAAAAGATGCAAATTGAGAGTTGAAATAAAAAAAATTGAAGCTGCACTTAAATGAGGAGTGTGCAGACAATATTTCAATGCATTTACCTTAACGAAACACGATCAATTAGCGATACAATGTAATTTGTCCAAGTATTTAAATATGGTACCATTCCAGACATTAGGGACGAATTTGAGATAGATAATGGTTTGTGTGCCTACAACATGAGCAATCAAAGCATTTAACGACAAAAAATCATCGATGTATAAGGATATGCCATTCCCATATAAATCCGTTTACAAAAATGAGCCTATAAAAAAATAAATATTACGTCATTGAACTCGTCAGTGAATTTGACGCGAGCGTCAACTCTCTATTATTAAAAAGATCAAGGATGGAATGGAGCTGTTTTGTGCAATATTTCGTCAGTTTTTTTTTTGCGTTAAAAATATTATTAGTGCAGATATGAGCATGTAATGAATCTAACAAAGAATTTTCACAAATTATATGTAATAATATAAACCATAACCAAAAAAACTTCTGTAGTACGGAACCCTCTATCAATGCGGCAGCTTCGCCGTTGCGGATGCGGAAGCCCGCAAAATCGCTAAAATATAACTACGTCATACGTACGACGTATACATACAAAATACACACATCGTTAAATAGTTAAACACATACATAAACATACATAAAAAATACATATAAGCATGTATACACTCAAACATACATGTATAGTTTTCGCGACTTGCAACATCCGCATCCGCGTGACTATCCGCATTGATTATTATTATTGTAGATGCAGATGTGGATGCCCAAATCAATGCGTAATCTTCACAATTGCGGGTGAGGATGCGAATATCGGAAACATCGCTAGTCTACTAGTACAGATATACATACATAGTAAAACAGTTAATTATATACAAACATACATAGTTAAATACTTACAAACATACAATCATAGTTAAATATATTCATGATCATAAGTAGTCTGTCATACGCGAATAAAAAGTTTTACTTCAAAAAAAATAACACGACTCCATTCTTTCTGTATTCCAATTGTACGATATTTTTGCGGCAAATATTTAATCATAGCAAAATTAAAAATATACCCAGCTTATACGTTAAATTAAATGAGAAAACGATATACTTACGAGTGAAATGTTATTCCATCTTTTTTTTGATGGATTTCCGTACGGTTTTTGCAAGATTTGACCGCACATGACGGCATTTTCGACAGTCAAAAACACGTGCGATACGATAAAGCGTGTGCGGCCGACTGATGCCTGATAAAGAGACTTTTGCCAATTCTCTTTAACTTGTGAGCGCATTTTTTTTCTTCTAAGGGCCTATCCATATACATCGATGCAAAAAATGAACAAAACACTTAGGATGAAGTGAAATTGCGCAACAAATTATAATTATTTGTTTGCAATGAAAAAATATCCTAAAATAATTATGAGTTGTACCTGGAATTTGTCGTTTCGCTTTTTAGTTCACTTTCCATTTGGCTGATTGAACACTTGCAAAAACATATCACTCTTCAAATATATTGTACTGTTTTATTCCTATTTCCTCAAAATTTACAAATCAATGGTTTCTTGGGCGAAATGCAAATGCAAATTGCAAATAAAAATGCCAATTTTCATTCGAAATTCGACTTCAATGAAATGACGTTTTTCATTTTGACATATTTCGAATAGTCGTACCATCACTACCATCAATAATTACGAATTTATTGATTCGAATGACCGAATGAAAGAGTGGATTTTGGTGTTTCGAATTAAATGAAAAATGAAATGATGAAATTTATATATATATATATAAAATATATATATATATATATATACTCTATATATATTATATATACTCTATTTATATATAAATATATTCTGATTGAACATTGTAAAAATAATAGCAAACATAATTAAAAAAAAATCAGAGTTACCGTTGTCATGGCAATAATAATGAAAACAAATGAATTTTACGGTTATTTTAGTCTTTAAGAAACAAAAACAAACTAAAAACTATATATAATGCAAGCATCCAGCGTGCAGCCTGTGTTTAAATTAGAATTAAACCATAAAGTTACATCGGGTATAGTTACGATCGCGAAGTATGATGGAACTCATTCGTGTCTTACTGCCTCTGCTGGATATGACAAAGTATTAAAATTAATATAATAATATAAAATTTAAAACGCTTTGTTCGTTATTTCATAATTAATTCATAAATGATTTAACGTTTATAGATTATTATTCATCATCCTCACGGCGCCATGATAAGCGGGCGCGCTCAGCGATCTCAAGCTCATGGGGAAGTATCTGAACTAAATCTCAGTCAGGCAGTGATAACTCTGGCAGCTGGAGCTATAAAACCAGACTGTGCAAGAGACATGCTATTAATTGGTTCTCCAACCCAAATATTAGGTATTTCATTGCTTAACCAATAAAAGTAATTACCTAATTAATCATAAAATATTGCTATAATATACTTATAACAGTCTATATGTGTTTCCAGCGTATGATGTTCACGATAACTCAGACCTGTTTTTCAAGGAAGCCCCCGATGGTGTCAATGTTATAATTGTTGGTCATTTCGGTAAATATGACGAGAAGCTAGTTATTGTTGGGGGCAATAGCTCAGTAATGGCTCTAAATTGGCAAGGAGTAGAGCAGTTTTGGAACGTAGTTAGCGGTAAAGTGTGCTCAATGATCACTTTTGATTTCGATAAAGATGGCGAAAACGAGGTATGAAATAATTATGAAGTGAAAAAAATGCAACAGTGAAAAACCTTTATCAAAAAATTCATTTATTTTTTATACTTCAGCTCCTCATTGGATGTGAAGATTCTTACATTAAAGTATTAAAGAATAATCAATTTATCATCGAGCTTGCTGAAACTGGCCCTGTTATCTGTTTATCACAAATAAGCGATGTTAGATTTGCTTATGGACTAGCAAATGGTACGATAGGAATCTATGAAGAAGGTATTCGATTATGGAGAGTAAAAGTAAGACATAGCTGTTTTGTTACTATAACTTACATTATACTGGAAACTTCTATTTTTGATAAATGATAATATTTAACTATGCCATTTCTTGTAGTCTAAGCAAAATGCGATTTCTCTGCAATGGTCGAGTGAAAATTTAGCTTGTTGTTGGACTAACGGTAGGATTGACTGGCGAGATGGTACTGGACGAGTAATTAGACGTGTGCAGATGCGTTCTAACGCAGCTGCTATGTTGCTTGCGGACTATCGGTTTGTTGGTGCACCAGACCTTATTTGCGTATCTGACAAAGGAGAAGGTATTATGTATTATCAATATAAAATCTAATCAGCATCTTTTTATAGTTATTAATGAATTTAGTTACTAACAATATAAGTTTTTATATAATTCAAAGGAGTTAACATTTTTAACAATTATAATCTCAACTCATGAATCATTTATCATACACAGAAATTAAATTGATTATAGATATTTATTCACACAGTACTAGGATATCCTTTAATCCAAGAAAATGTCAGTGTAAGCACAACTTCTAGAAGATTTCCATCAGAAGAAGATCGGTTAGCCATTACGGAGTTATTGAACAAAAAACAAGCATTGTTGGTGGAGTTGCAACACTATGAAGCCAATTCCTCAAGTATGGCTAATCCAGATATTGAAAATCCGCCGACTGCAATGCCTACGAATACACGACTACAAGTTGCTGTAGCTGCTGATTCAGAAGAAGTAAGATTGATAAAAAGTAAATTTACGTTTTATTACGGTTTAATTGTTTTATAAATGTTTGCTGTATATAAATTTTATAGTACTTAGGTATTATTATAGATTATATATAAATTTTATAACTACCATAATTTTATAACATATAATTTGTTAGATAACAAATATTTAACCAAGATATATTTTATAAAACTACACATAAGTTATCTTACTTTATTAAAATGTAAAAAAATTCGTTAGAATTGTCTTCAACTGGTAGTTTCAACAAACAACGAGACCATTGTACGCACTGCTCTGGTACTGGCAGAAGGGATTTTCGAGACTGGCGAAACACTGGCGAGACATCCACAGCAAACACAGCTTAAATCTGTTCTGTATATACCACTTAAACCACCTCGGGATGTTCCAGTTGACGTTCATATTAAGGTAAATTATAATAATTATAAAAAAAACGTGAATACCTACCTATTTAAAATTGAATATTAAGAAACATTTATATATTTTTCAGGCATTAATTGGTTACGCAGATAGTGAACAATTTCATATATTTGAAGTCACCAAGCAATTGCCTAGGTTTTCTATGTACACAATAGTATCTAAGTCCATTATGAAAGCCCCGGTTGAAAGTTATGTAACATTTCGTATTACTGAAAGAGTACAAAGAATCTGCATTTGGATTAATCAAAATTTTTTGCTTGATGAAGAAGTTGAATTGGATAATGAGGACACCAAAGATTTAACTATAGGCTTTTTATGTCTTAGAGATATGTCTCACCTTGAAATGGAATTCAGTGCTGATGGGCAAGTCAAGTTTAATACACCAGATATTCGTCTCGCTGGAGATTTAATTCAAAGTTTAGCAGTTTATCTCAATTTGGCTGATCTGCAGGTAAATCATTCAAGCTAATAATTAAATGTAAATATTAAGATAAACATTATCTCTAAGTCAGTAATATTCCTTCTCTATAGTACAGAACAAATTAAATATATTATTCTGTAAATTATAATAATATTTTATTTCCAAGTTGAACGAATGATATTTTCTATACGTTCTCTAACGAATTTTAGTTATCAATGTATCCGAATTATTTTAATATTCTGTGGTAAAAACTTTAAACTTTGGCGTGGGTGAAATGTCACTGTCAATCATTTGTCAAACTTTGTTAGTTGCGGCGGCGTCAAATAACGGCAAATTTAATTGATTTTAGTTTATTTTTCATTACAAAAATCGATAAAAATGGTCGAGAATAATGAAGTCGAGCTCTCGGAAGCGGAGGCGGAACAATACGATCGTCAAATTCGTCTTTGGGGCTTGGAATCACAGAAGAGAATACGCTCTTCTAAAGTTTTGATCATCGGCTTGTCCGGTTTGGGTGCCGAAATCGCTAAGAACATTATTCTATCTGGAGTGAAGAGTGTGTGTTTACTAGACAATGAAAAGTTAAAGGAGAGTGATTTGTACTCGCAGTTCTTAGCTCCGCCGGACAAGATAGGTGAGAATAGAGCCGAGACCTCGTTGCAACGCGCGAGGGCTTTGAACCCTATGGTCGAGGTTACAGCGGAGACGAAGGCAGTAGAAGAGCTGCCGGATAGCTATTTCGCAACGTTTGACGTAGTTTGCGCGACAGGTTTGAAGCAGGAACAACTTGAGCGTATAAACAACGTTTGCCGTGACAACACGAAGAAATTCCTTTGCGGCGATGTATGGGGTATGTTTGGTTATATGTTCGCTGACTTATTTGACCACGAGTATTCGGAGGAAATAGTCCAACACAAAGCTGTGAAACGCGGCCCTGACGATACTGAGAAGAATGCTAGAGAAACTGTTACCATTAATGTGAAGCGCAGAGCTATTTATGTGCCGCTGCAAAATGCTTTGTCAGCTGACTGGTCGAAGCCAGAACTACGTTCGAGATTACGTCGGGGTGACCCCTCATACTTCGTCATGAAGATACTCCTAAGATTCAGGGATGAGTACAATAGAAATCCGGATCCAGCTAAACGAAGATCTGACACAGAAGTATTATTCCATATGAGAGATGAGTTGGTTAAGGAATTGAATCTCCCCGCTGGGTTTATATCTAATGCCTTATTAACAGATGTGTTTGGGGTTGTGGCTGGGGCTGCAGCGGTGGTGGGAGGTGTTATAGGCCAAGAGGTGGTGAAGGCAGTCAGTCAGCGGGAACCCCCGCATAATAACATGTTCTTCTTCAATCCTGTCAAATGTGTTGGATTTGTTGAACTGTATGGACAATAAGCTTTGGTTTTGACATTTGTAACTTGCAAACCTGATTCTAATAATAAATGAAAATTATTTAAGTAAACAAATTGTTTAATTTCATAAATCTCTTGCATCATGTAAAATTGATTTGAACAATTTATTAGAGCTCAGTAATGAAATGTTTTCATGAATTATTTAAAGATAATTTTATGATGTATCCCTTCCATTGTGGCTTGCCTTTTTTACAATTTATAAAGCAATACTTTATAAATCAAATTATTTTAATAATAATAATAATTACTTTATGAAATACATAAGAATAGTGAACAGATAGTGTGTGCAAAACAAGTAGTCCAATCTTCAGTCATTCAGATCACTTTGATTCTGTAAGTTATCATGCAATAAGATGTATTTTCAATTGAATATACTACATATACGAATATACATCTGATGAAAATAAATCTTATCCTATGATAACTTACCAAATCCAAGTGTTCTGAATGACCCTGCTGACCATGAATCACGACTGCACAATTGCACATTCTACAAAAACAGATCTCAACCCGCCTTATGTACTTCATGTTTAGTTTATTAATTGATCATGTTGCAACTTCAGATTGGATTTCTTATTTTCTCACACTAATTCAGATACGTGTTAGTGAAGCAAGTACATGATTTTACTGGACGTAAATTGAAAGATTTTTGTATTTGTTTATTCTTACTTAGGGGGTGTATTTTTACTTAGCAAAGAATATCAGACTCAGTGGTAGAAAAATAATGTTTATGACCCCATTGGCCATTGTTCCTGGAGTGGGCCTTGAACTGTCTTATCACATTATAATATTATAAAGGCGAAAGTTTGTATGTGTGTGTGTGTGTGTGTATGTTTGTTACTCCTTCACGCGAAAACCACTGGACGGATTCGGCTGAAATTCAGAATGGAGATAGATAATATTCTGGATTAACACATAGGCTACTTTTTATCCCGGAAAATCAAAGAGTCCCGTGGGGATTTCGAAAAACCTACATCCACGCGAAGTCGCGGGCATCAGCTAGTTTTATTATACCTCTAACTAATTGACTAAACTAGTTCCATCTTTCTCTGCAGGTAACATTATGAAAAGGATAGCATTTTAGTTACGAGAATTAGCCATATTATCTGTATTTTCAGTCTACCGCCAGTTTTCCGGAAGCGGAGGAGAAATTGCGAGTAGAAATGGATGTAGTGTCGGAAATAGGAGAGACAAGGTACAGGCTGGCCGCCGAGACAGCAGAGAAGGCGCAACTCATCACTGCACTGCTTCCCGCCGCGCAGGACGCCGCTGCTTATGATCTGTATGACGATATCTGGAAGTGTTTATCATACTAATATTATAAAGGCGAAAGTTTGTGTGTATGTTTGTTACACCTTCACGCAAAAACCATTGGACAGATTTGGCTGAAATTCAGAATGGAGATAGATATTATCTTGGATTAGCACATAGGCTACTTTTTATCCCGGAAAATCAAAGAGTTCCCACGGGATTTCAAAAAACCTAAATCCACGCGGACGAAGTCGCGGGCTTCAGTTAGTGATATGTATGTGGATATCTGGGAGTGTATTAAGGAACTATTTGACCTAGTTCCTCCTTCACCATTTTACATCCCAATACCATATCCCTATACCATATTGTCTGGTGGGAGTCTTCGGCCGTGGCTAGTTACCACCCTACCGGCAAGGCCGATTTAGCGTTCCGGTAGGTACGATGCCGTTGAAACCGATCATGGGTATGTGTTCAAGTTATCTTGCTTCCATATTAGTCTGCATCATCACTTACCATCAGGTGAGATCGCAGTCAAGGGCTAACTTGTATCAGTATAAATAGTCGAAATCATCACAGAGTTAGGATAGTATGTTATTAGTAGGTATTACCTACCTGAAATTCGACTAAGTCAACTATACAGAGCAATCCTGGGGTAAGGGAGCGACCCGAGACGGTTCCAGTAATTCCGGGACCTATATGACTAGAGTCGTGGTCGTCATTTACCACAAGATCAAAGGCGTCCGAGTACTGTGGTCAAAATTCTACTGAGTCATTCGAAGCGATTCGCTTCCTCGTTTCTAATATGCACTGCTAGGATACGCAATCTCTCCCTGCCAGTTACAATATTGGGACCTTCAAAACAAGAGTGAATAGGCACCGTCTAGGCACGCCAAGTGCGGATTGACAGACTTGACACATCTTTGAAATCATTATGGAGAACTTTCGTATGCAGATTTTCTCACGATGTTTTCCTTCACCGCTAAACTAAGTGACATATACTTACTTAATTGCTTACAACGCACGTATTACCTACACCTAGGTAGATATAAATCTGAAAAGTCAGAGGACACCGCCGAATGGAAGGCCGTTGTTTTGACCGCAGGCTATCTAACCGCTTGTCTTACATTTCAGTAAAGAGATGTTGAACAGATACAAAGAAGTGATTCTTCTAAACGAGGAGTTACTACTGGGTTGCCACGTGCGACGCGCTACTCAGGAGCAAGCGGTGGCTTCCCTCAAAAGCTTACACACGATTCTTCAACAGGCAGCCAGGCTAAGAGGTAGGTAATAACTAAAATCTATTCACAGAAAGAAGTTCTATCTCTGTTACGTAATCCCATACAAATGACAGAGGCAAAAATCTCAGCGGTTCTTAATTTTGAGGCACCAACCAATCACAAACGAAACTATGTTTTCGAATTAAATTTCGAATGTGTTTTGAAATCATTTTCGAATAGAATTTCGAATATTATTTTTGTGATTGGTTGGTTTTTCAATTGGTTGGTTATTCAAATTGTTAACGCCCACTGAGATTTTTGGCTCTGTGCATATGGGATTACGTAACGTATACAAACTTCTTTCTCTTCTTTCTGTAGATAGAGTATAACTTTTGTACGCGACTTCGTCACTGAATAGCCAGACTAATCCATTGCGCAAAAAATGAGCTGGCCCTTCTGTCACCAGAATTTTTTAATATCTATATCTATACTAATAAATAAAATTGAAGTGTCGTGTCTGTTTGAACGGGCTAATCTTGGGAATGGCTAAACCTATTTTGACGGGACTTTCACAGACAAGTAAAGGAGTTGTGTTTTTCTACCTATGTACACTGATATCTCCGAGATTTCTGAACCGATTTGCGTAATTTTTTTTTTAAATCGTTAAGGAAACTTTGCGACATTGTTCCATAAAAAGTTTGGATTCCAACTCCTCAATCCTGATGCTGCAGGAGATCTGACCAATCCACGCGGGCGAAGCTGCGGGTGTTATCTAGTTAGGACTGAATGTAGCACCTACCCTATAGACCCTACCCTAAAACTATTAAATTATAATAGCAGTATTTTCATATTTACAGTGGGAAAATACAGCAAAGCAGTGGTGACAGCGTGTAGGAAAGCCGTAAGCGACAACAACGTGGAAGCTCTAGTGAAAATATTACAAGTCGGCGACATTTAATGAAACATGATAATGTTGACAAAAATATTGTATTCACTCAACCGTAACCAAACCTCAACCAAAATGTAATTTTAGCTGAGGGACATTACCTACGGCGACTTTTTAAGTAGATACCTACCTATAGTAACTATCGCAATTAAGATAATCAGTGTAAAAAATGGAAAATAAAAGACAGCTATCGAATTAAACCAGTGTTTTATTTACACACAGTAATCAGTCCCGAGGTAGTATAATGAACACAGTCTGTTATCACTGTCAGTAATTTGTTCAGTAGCATAACGAACACATCACACGGTGATCTGTTTAGCATAATGAACATATCACACGGTGATCTGTTAAGTAGCATAATGAACATATCACACTGTGATCTGTTAAGTAGCATAATGAACATATCACACTGTGATCTATTAAGTAGCATAATGAACATATCACACTGTGATCTGTTAAGTAGCATAATGAACATATCACACTGTGATCTGTTAAGTAGCATAATGAACATATCACACTGTTATCTGTTAAGTAGCATAATGAACATATCACACGGTGATCTGTTAAGTGGCATAATAAACATATCACACGGTGATCTGTTAAGTAGTATAATGAACATATCACACTGTTATCTGTTAAGTAGCATAATGAACATATCACACGGTGATCTGTTAAGTAGCATAATGAACGTATCCACGGTGATCTGTTAAGTGGCATAATGAACATATCACACGGTGATCTGTTAAGTAGTATAATGAACATATCACACTGTTATCTGTTAAGTAGCATAATGAACATATCACACGGTGATCTGTTTAGTAGCATAATGAACGTATCACAAAGTAATCTTTTTAGTAGCATAGTGAACATCGTCAACGCTACAATTGAGCATCAGCCTAGGTTCAGATGGCTTACGCTCCATATGTATCAGCTGCATGGCAGAGAGACTAGCGCATAAAGCGTGAGCCTGGGAGTAAGTGGGACCTCGGCTATTGGGAGCAGATCGATACGGTCGGCCGTCGAGAGCTGCGAGGGCGGTTGCGGTCGCTAGCATGCGGGACATGGTTGTCTCGTCTGAGCCGGTTCGTTCCACCTAGGGGAAAAAACTCAATGAAACAAGTGTAAAATAAAAAGTTATAACACCCCCCACAAGTGAAGGTTACAGTAACTAGAAAAGAGCTGATAACTTTCAAACGGCTGAATGCATTGCATTATAGCTAAGAACACTCTCGATCAAGCCACCTTTCAAACAAAAAAAACTAAATTAAAATCGGTTCATTAGTTTAGGCGCTACGGTGCCACAGACACATACACAGACACACAGATACACACGTAAAACTTATAACTCCCCTCTTTTTGGGTAAAAATAGATGAGACAAGACTGATACCCGCGACTTGGTCCGCTCGGTTGCCGCGGGATTTTTTAAGTTTTAGTATTTAAAAATCATGTTGGAATTTTGGGTCTACATTCTAGAGAATCTATTTTACACGTACTAACTCAAGGTTTTAGACCTAGCACTTTTTAACCGACTTCCAAAAAAGGAGAAGGTTCTCAATTCGTCGGAATCTTTTTTTTTTATTTTTTTTTATTTTTTATGTATGTTCCCCGATTACTCAAAGACCCCTGGACCGATTTGGAATTTATTTTTTTTTTGTTGAAAGGGTATACTGTGCAGGTGGTCCCATATGAATTTAGTGAAGATCTGATAAATATCTTCGGAGATGGAGAACAGAACTCCTCAATAGATAGGAGCAAATTGCTCGCGATCAGTGTAATAGGGTTTTAACTGGGCATAGCATATTATAGTACAGTGGGACCACTAAAAATTGTGAAATAAAATAAAATTCAAAAGAAAAATAAAACCGACTTCAAAAACCACAAACACTAAAAAGTAAAAAATAACTTTTATTTAGCTACACGTGTAATGTACCTAGGTATGAAGTCGGGCGAGCTTCACTCTTGGATTTCTAATTTTGTTTTAATATGCTCAACTTCATACCTAGGTACATTACACGTGTAGCTAAATAAAAGTTATTTTTTACTTTTCAGAGTTTGTGGTTTTTGAAGTTGGTTTTATTTTAACTTTTAGATAGATATATAGATAAAAACTTTATTGCATACAAAGCATGAAATAAGACAAAACGAAGAAGCAGAAAAAACTAAAAACAATTGTATGCAAAGGTGGCCTTATTGCTCAGAGCAATCCCCACCAGGCATCCTTTATCCTTATAGTATACAGTATATAAGACTTACCTCAGCCGCCATGGCTCGCAGGATGAGTCTCTCAGCGGGGGCGCAGCATCGTATAGCCCTCACAGTGTCGCTCGTGGACGCCTCTTCTAAGGCTAGCTGGACTTCCCTGAGCCCGGCACAGTTGGGCGCGGCCAACTCCAACGCGCGGTCGCACAAAGAAATCGCGCGACGAGCGTCGCCTGACACTGCTGCTACTTTTCTGTATAAAATATAAGTTTAAACAGCTTCGATAAAAAAATTATACAATTCTGTTTGTCAATTTTATAAGTATGTGGAGTTTTTTAGGGTTCCGTACCTCAAAAGGAAAAACGGAACTCTTATAGGATCACTTTGTTGTCTGTTTGTCTGTTTGTTGTGTCTATCAAGAAACCTATAGGGTACTTCCCGTTGACCTAGAATCATGAAATTTGGCAGGTAGGTAGGTAGGTATTATAGCACAATTACAGGAATAAATCTGAAAAGTGGGAATTAGTGGTTACATCATTAAAAAACAATTAAAATGTGTTTCCATTTTCAAAGTAAGATAACTATACCAAGTGGGATATCACACCTGTACTGAGTGTACATTCTAAAACAGATTTTTATTTATTTTTGATTTATCTGCAAAATGTTGGAAAAAATACCCGTGCACGGAACCCTCAGTGCGCGAATCTGACTCGCACTTGGCCGGTTTTTTGCAAAAGATATAATGCCGTACTATGCGCTGTTGTTAGGTATGCAAGTATGAGGGGAAGGCCAGCCTCGTTACACCAAGTCTGGAGTCCACTCTAGTGGCCAGGACTTGTGCAGTATTTATTTTATTTAACACTGATTATACTAACCTAGCTATTAGTTACAAATGGTAGTATTTTGGTGTTATATTTGCTCTGGCTAATCTAATAGCAACTATGCATTGTAGCTGGCTGTGTGATTGCTATAAAGTTAACCTTATTAGCCTGTCTCAAGGCCATCATTGCTTTGAGTCATCATTTAGATGTTTATAACATTTTTTTTTTTAAATTATATAGACTAGCGCTTGGCTGCAATCAAACCTGCTAGCAAGTGATGATGCAGCCTAAGATGGAGCGCGCTTGCCTAGAAGTTGCCTATTCACTCTTGACTTGAAGGTACCTATATTATAGGTGGAAGGGAAAACTGATGCTGGAAGGGCGTTCCATATCCTAGCGGTTCGGATTATAAAAGAGGAAGCAAATCAGCTATACAGACCTGGCTATTAGTTGCAGAGCATCTGGTGTTACATTAGCCTTGACTAGTCTGGTAGCAACGATGTTCTGTAGCTGGGTGTGCGAGTATGGAGGGAAGGATAGCCGTGTTAAGCCAAGTCTGGAGGCCACCCTAGCGGCCAGCGCTCTCTCCGGCAGGTCCATAGTATTGGCTATAGCTAGCACGGTCAGCAGGGCAGTATTGTGAGTTGCCCACTCCATAATACTGTAGATGACATCTTGTCGTCTGTTGCATAAAGCGTCTAGCTGTAAAACAATATTACTAATGTTAATATTATAAGATATGTAATATAGTCGTTGTTGTACGTAATGTATAAGCTGTGATAGCCTAGTGGTTAGAACATCCGCCTCCTAATCCGAGATCGGGGGTTCGATTCCGGGCACGCACCACTAACTTTTCACTAACGTTTTAAGCATTTAATATCACTTGCTTTTTAACGGTGAAGGAAAATATGGTGAGGAAACCTGCATGCCTGAGAGTTCTCCATGTTCTCAAAGGTGTGTGAAGTCTGTCAATCCGCATTGGGCCAGCGTGGCAGACTATAGCCTAAACCCTTCTCATTCTGAGAGGAGACCCGTACTCAGTAGTGGGACGGAAATGGGTTGATCATGAATGTTGCTCGTGACTTTGTATGGATTTAAGTTTTTAAAAATCTGTGCAACTGTCTTTAACTTTCCCGTAACTAAAAGTACTCCATGTCAAGGACTGGGTCTTTAACTGCATTCATGCAAAAATCACGTCGTTGCATTGCTCCCTTGCGGCGTGATAAAGGTCACATCAACAAACACGTCTTACGCATTACCGCAGGAGCCTACTCTGTTATGTGCTATACCTTTTAATTTATATGTAGTATAACGGTAGTACTGTGCCGTTATATGTATATCATCATCATCATGATCAGCCTGTGGACGTCCACTGCTGGACATAGACCTTCCCTAAAGAGCGCCACCGCACCCGGCCCTCAGCCGTCCTCATCCAGCCACTTCCCGCCAGCCGCTTAATATCATCGGTCCATCGTGCTGGAGGGCGTCCCACACTACGCTTGCTTAAACGCGATCTCCACTCAAGGACTTTCCGGACAAGGACAGTCATTTATATTCTTATATATTATACTTAAGTCACTCCTTGGTAACTTGGGCGGTCTGCTCAGCTTCTGGGGTGAGCTTGGATGGCTGAAGTGAAGACTTCGGTGGATAGGGGCACACTCGGATATTCACATAGCAGACGGAAAAGTTTAAGTGCGGAATCCAGCCCACAGTGAAGAAAAGATAAGAAAACTGTAGTATTCGTTCAATTTTACCTCATCGACAACTAATACGGTGGGTGTTCTGCGCGGCCCAGGGTTTGTGAAACGTTTCTCCAACAGGGTGAAAGCTTGCTCCCAAACTACCGATTTGCCTAAAACACACGAAAATAACCTGTCATAATCACACACACACACAAATAACACTATATTTAGTATATTTTTACTTATAAGTATACTATGTACATTAGTTTAATTCGTTTTAAGATTCATTGTAGTGATCAAATAAAAAGTTTTCTTTTTTTCAGAAAAAAGAAGGTCGAGGCATTCTGATATGGATGGGCCCTAAAAAACGCGCTCAAAAAGTCAATAGAATTTGCAAAAGTCTCTTGACTTTGTCAATGCCGATGACGTAAGATTCAAGCGTATTTTTGCGGACGGAATTGTATGGGAAAGGCTAATCCATATACATCGTTGATATAGACACATCAGCGAAAGCTGCTTAGTCTATTTTTATCATAATAAAAATATTGTTTAAACCTGTGAGTTTCTTGTAAATCTGCACATAGGCCTGCCTGGGTTCCGCAATCATCATGCCATTCACTTCTACTAGTTGGAACTCCGGTAACTCCTGCTCCTCCTTCAGAACCTTTAGGGCAAACTCCACGGTCGCCGTCTTGCCTGTCCCGGGCACGCCTGATATGTACATGCATCTGTACAAAATATACACCAAATTAAAATCTGGGAAAGATTGTTTTCACAAGCTTTTCCAACAGGACTAGTCATGAGTTGAGAATGTTGAATTTTTTAAAGAATATTAGCCATGCTAATCATGACTAATACTTCCCTTTCCCATCCAATTATGTGCCAGGAGTAGGTACGACAAATGTGCAATGGGTGGGGTTTGAACCACAAACCTTTCGGAATTCAGTCCACTCCTCACTCGTTGAGCTATAGAATAAAATTATCTATTACTAGCTGACGCCCGCGACTTCGTCCGCGTGGATTTAAGTTTTTCGAAATCCCGTGGGAACTTTTTGATTTTCCGGGATAAAAAGTAGCCTATGTGCTAATCCAGGATATTATCCATCTCCATTCTGAATTTCAGCCAAATCCGTCTAGTGGTTTTTGCGTGAAGGAGTAACAAACATACACACACACACACACACACACACACACACACACATACAAACTTTCGCCTTTATAATATTAAGTGTGATTTTCGATGCAGATCAAATTAAACAAATTCTTCAATTAGTTACCTTATCATTACCCATATTAATAAATGCGAGAGTGTGTTTGTTTGTTAGTTTATTGGTTTGTCCTTCAATCACGTCACAACAGAAAAACGGATCAGCATGATTTTTTTCATGGATATAGTTAAAGACATAGGCTACTTTTTATCCCAGAAAATCAAAGAGTTCCCACTGGATTTTAGAAACCTAAATCCACATGGATGAAGTCATGAATCATCTACTTTTTTATAAAGGGAAATGGATTTTTAATTCAAATAAACTTTCACAAGGGCTTTTGCTGTTTTGTGAATAGGTACACGTACATTCCTATTTTGATTTACAGCAAAAAATCAAATTATCTACTTACCGACTTCTACCATGCAGCAAATTGTTTCTTACAAATGATAATATTTCACTCAATTGTCTCTCTCTTCCTGGTAGTGATTTGTTCTCTATTATAAATCCTGAAAATAAAAACGATTTTCTATCATCTATTCTTATGTTATATAATTAATTTAAAAAATTATTATAAGTACAACATATTACTTTGATATTTATTTCATTACTAGCTGTACCCGGCATGCATTGCAATGCCGTAAACAAACATGTTTTTTTTCTTCATATATATATATATATATATACACACAGTTTTTTGATGCAGGAACCATCTCGGGCGCCCTCAGAACACCCTACCAAAGTTTCATAACAATCTGATCAGCGGTTTAGCCGCCTATAGAACACAAACATACAAACATTGATTTTTATATATAAGAAGATTGTTAGTGTGCACAGAATGATTAGATATATTTTCTGTTTGATATCATGATACATACCATCAATGTTTTCAATAGGATGTGCCCTTTTTTGCAATGTTGGTGTAAGTTCGCTAATTAATATTCTTCTTGTGACACTTCGAGGAGTTTTAGTCATTGACGTTTTTGGAGTCCTAGGAGTCCTAGGAGTTTTAGCTATCGATGTTTTAGGAGTTTTAGGAGTTTTGGGCGTTTTAGCTACTTTAGGTGTTTTAGGTAAAGGTTTAAAGTCATCTTCGCTTTCAGAACTTTTTTGTGCAGATCTTCTTGTAGGGGTTTTAGGAGTTTTGGGCGTTTTAGCTACTTTAGGTGTTTTAGGTAAAGGTTTAAAGTCATCTTCGCTTTCAGAACTCTTTTGTGCAGATCTTCTTGTAGGGGTTTTTTTAATGGGAGATAGTACTTCTTCACGATAATACATTGGTTGCCTCGTGACTCTTCCCGAACGAGTCACATGGGATTCACGAGTAACATGAGTTTCACAAGGAATATTAGTATCTTCCTCATCCTCAAATACTAGAACTTTCTTTGGAGATTCATTGCATATCTTACGTTGTGGAGTCTTTCTTTTTGGTGTCACAGCATTTTGTCGTATAATAAGTGTGGGTAATTCATCCTCTGAGTTTTCTCTTAGTTCCATGGAGAGGATTTCTTCAATGTTATTTTTATTAAGTTTCTTGGAACTTTTTGGAGTCTCTACTGGTGATTTCAAACTTTTTGGCGTAGCGTTTTTGGGTTTATTATTTCCACAAAGTTTTTCCTCAACACTGTTACTATTAGGTTTTTTTGGAATCTTTGTCTCCACAGTCTGTTTAGGACTTTTTGGACTCTTACTGACTACTACTGTGGGTGTAGATTTGGAACTTCTGCGGGTAGTAACTTTTGGTGTATCTTTTTCAGTCTTGTCAGCTAATATAGCTCTTTTAAGAAGTAGTTTAGTGCCATCACTTTTAGAGACACTCCAATTTTTGTCTGAAATAGAAACTCGACTCATACGTTTCACCAAACTATTAGGGGTTGTAGGGGTATTTGGTGTAATATTTTTCCTAGGAGTACATAAAAGTTCTATAGCTTTTCTTTCTTCTTCAAAAACTGGTTCTAAGTAAGTTTTCCTTCTGCCTAGTGGCATGAGTCTGTATCTGCAGATGTAGGTATATTTCTGATTGTGTAGAATGTCATCTGTATCTTTTGTAAAGGTATGTATTACTGAGCATTTCTTAAAAAATGTTTCAATTGATACATCTGTGTCAAATGGTCGATGGTCTTCAACAACCTTTAAAAATATGATTAATTAGGTAGGTAGTAGTACATACTTATCTTACAACTTACTAATTAAGTTTGAATGTTCATGTTACTTATGCTACTTTTTATGCTGAAAATCGAAGAGTCTCTGTGAGATTAAAACGTATATCCACCTGCCCGGCTAGCATGGGCAGTAGATAAAAATTATATCACCCCGATTATATCCACTGATGTCATAGAAATCAGTGTATATAATCGGGGATAAAATTTTTATCTACTGCCCATGCTAGCCGGGCTGGACTGTCTCTGGCATCATCTAGTTTAAATTACATACATATTTAAGGAAAATTTTGATAAAAGTGGGCTAGGAATGCTAGGATTTTAGTTAGCATTTAATTTAGTCCTAAAAGAAAACTTTTTAGAAACATAAGCTGTTATTCTTCTCATGTAAAAACATGAGAAGAATAACAGCAGCGAAAACTCAAAAACAAATTTTTGGGCTTAGGCACTTTTTTGCAAAAGGATGAAAGATGATAGATTAATTTACTTACCTCTCTATTATAAAAATTAATAGGTTCAGCTTGGTTATAGCAGCCCTTAGGCAAGGCATCAGGCTTTGAATACCATTGCACTTTTGCTCTAAACGGATTATTATTATTTGAACTGTCTTCATATAACGCCAATATTTTAGCTGCATCACAACCACCTTCGGTATCAGGTTCTGCAGCATCCGCGTTCGATATCAGCACGAAATCGCCTATTTCACCAACTATCTTTTTGAACTGGAACTTTCTGAAAAGAATAGTTTAAACTTAGTACATGCAAAGTTTATGAACGAATTTTAAGTAAATGAATAAACAAACGTATTTACTTGTAGTAATGAAAGGTTGTGAACTTGTGTTCATTTGGTATTTTCTCACTCAGCCACGTCACGTTTTTGTTGATTGGTTTTTTTCTAGGCATTATAATAACGTGAAAATCTAAAATTTAGATTTAGATTCTAAATATTCTGTTGAGTGAGGTTCTTCTTTTTCTTTTACCACGTTGTTTTCTCCACTGAGTTTCAGTTGAGTGAGGTTAACCGTTAAGATGGCTCCCACTTTGATGGTTTGAAGTTTTGAACTTTTGTCAATGCGCGAAAGTTCGCGCCTTTTCTTGTTAATGTCAACCATAGACAAAACTTTTTTTTTCTCGTCTGGCAAGGGCTATGGGCTGGCTTTCCATAGAAGCAAAGACCTTTTTTTTTCTCTCTCTCTCTTCTGGCTTTACAAAGATTAGCCAATGTCAAGTTTGTAGTTGTTTGTAACAAGTTAGTTAAAATATACAAGTATGGACCCCGTCTGTGCCGGCACTCACCGACATACGCACAGCACCCCTTTAGAGCGCTTTCCAGTCAGTTTAAACAAAAAAAAAACACTCCAAAAAGGCAGAGCACGCCCGCCAGCTAACACCAACACAGACGAAGTCCAGCAAAGACAAAACATACAATTTATTATCTTGCCGTATTATCGTCATGGATTCAAGGATTTTGAGTTCATGATAATATAATGGTGAATGTACACATCCTGATTCCTTACCTGACCTGACTTTTTAGCAGCTTATCTAACAAAAACTGTGTATCTGAATAATTATCTTTGTGATCTCTAAATATTAAATATAAATCCAGTAAAATTACATACCTAGTTACCTCATATTTATTGCAATCAACGTATGAGTTTTTTTAATAAAATAAACTTACATCTAAATTAAAAAAAATAAAAATAATTAAATTAAAAAACCAGTAAATATTAAAACCGGTAATTTATTTTCGGATGATTTTCGGTTACTGACGCAGGATAGTGTTAACTGTCAACTGTGCTGTCGTTTGTCAACTGTCAACACACGTGACATTTGATTTGATAGAAAATTGCAAAATTGTGGAGGTTAGGATTTGCTTTTGTGTTTAATTTTTCGAATTCAAATAATAAATATGAAGATGAAACAGAAAAAATCATCAAAACAAATCTTATCTGACAAAATCGCAGATGCCCTAACCGTAAAACCAAGGGCAGACATCGAGGATGACCAAATATTCAACACAAAACCTGATACGGTTTCACGTGCGGATTACTCCTCTGAAAGCGAAGATGAAGCAACGATCAGTGATTTTAGGAAACGTACGGCTAATTTGCTGAGTGATATCAGTAAAAAATATGAAGGAAAAATTGTATCTCGGAAAGAACTTGAAAATAGTATAGATGGCTCAGACCTAAGCGACGATGAAGACGATTCAAAGGATCCTTTAGGTAAATTTATCAATATTCTGCATACTTGCTTCTACTTTTATCCGGGAAAAACTAACGGTTCCTGCAGGGCAATATACTATTTATCACGTCTTTGTCCTACAATTGCGCAATACATTGTAGGGTAAATAAAAAGATTAAATAAATAAATGAGAGAAATTTTAATAGAATAGATTTTTAAAAATTCAAATAGGTAAATGTTTTCAAAGTTAAATTAGCCTGATTTGGATTGTCTTTCCTGTCTATTGTAGTGTAAACCAAAAAGTCAGTTCAAAAATGAGTACCAGCTTTTTCTGTTAAGAAATTCTCAGTACTAGCGCAGAATTATGAAGTTGGCGGTGTGTCACCCCAGTGCCTCAGAGAGCATGTTAAGCTGCCGGTCCTGTGCCTGATTTCTTTCCGGTTGTGTTGGATTTCCATCTCATCAGGCTATAAGAGTGAGGGAATAGAGAGTGAACCTGTGTTTGTGCACAGACTTGTGCACTCACACAGTTGGCTAATCTCTATGTAGATTTGCTGTCATGATGCTAAAATTTGATTGGAAGGATATTATTATTATTATTTATTTATCATAAACTCCATTAATTTTACAGGAAAGGCTGTTAAAGATATAGATGACAACTCTCAAGGTTCCAGTGACAATGAAGATTTAATAAACAACATACCAAACAAGCATAAAAGTCAAAGTAGTGATGAGGACAGCATTGAATCTGATGACTATAGTATAGTTAAGAAAATAAGAGGAAAAGTTTTATTAGACAAAGTACTTAGTGAACAGAAAGATGCAGTAAGTGACGAGGTCAGTGAAGAAGGCAGTGAAGAAATTGATGACTATAGTATATTTAAAAGACAGATACAAGGTGAATCTAATATAAATTTTTTTGTTATTCCAATTCCACTGATTGATTAAGATTCTATTTGGAATTATATATTTATAGCTTCATCAGCCATTCATTATATTATCAGCCTTATATTTCTCAGCTAGTTGTGATTTTATTCACACTTTTGTCCCTCTTGAACATTGCACTTTTTGTTTATACACACTCTTGTTACAAGTTGTTGCCTTCGATACAATCTAAGTAACTCATTATACAGTTGTGCTCTCTAAAGGTGAACACACACTTACCTGAGCCCAACGTTCGTTTGACGCGTTTGGCTCAGATAAGTGTGAGTTCACCTTTAGAAATATGTTTTTGTGTGGAATTGCTCAGGTGAATCAGATGAAGAAAAATCAGATTTAAGTGGAGAAGAAGAGGAAGAAGAAGATGGAGAAGGTTATGACATCAGTCAGATGGATGAACCAGTTAAGGAAGAATTTGAGCATGTTAAAAAGCAAAACATTTCTGAAGAGGCAAAGAAAGGAGCTTGTGTTAGAAATCAGTTGCTGATATGGGAAAGTTTATTGGAAATGAGGATACATTTACAAAGGTGTATGAACAGTGCTAATATGATGCCCATGCCAGATAAATATGTTGAACTAAAAGGTTTTAAGGAGTTTGAAGAAGAGAGCAGTGTTGCTGTGAATAATATTGCAACAGTTGTAGATAAGTAAGTCTTTAATAATATATAACTCTGTATTCAAAAGCTAATTGATATGGTTTGGTACCTCTTTACTCACAAAATATATGTAATAGAAATACATTTTTTTTTAGAATTCAAATAAACTTTCACAAGTGCTTTTGAATTATAATTCAAACCAGTCAGTCAATCAAATGGAATGTTTGGAATGCCTTTTCTACCGAGAAGAACCAGCAAGAAAGGATGTTGCTCTTTTCCAAATTTTTAGCAGACGATTTAACCTTGCCTGTTAGCATTTGAGTAGAGTAATTCACAAAAATTGGCTGTCTGATATAGAGGGATTTCTTTATATTTACAGGCCTAACTTAGCCTATTTATTATTTAGCATGTAGTCAAACATTTGAAAGATTAAACTCTTTTGTAAAACTTCTATTGTTTGTTCCAGGTTTCTAACACTCCAAGATTTGTTACTAAAAAACTTTCCTGAAACAAAAAGTTTATCATCAAATAAAAAGCAAACAGATACAAAAGCAAATACAAAAGAAGACAGTGATGAAGAGATTCCAAGTGACACAGATAATGAAGAAATACCATCTGACACAGAACCTGAAGACAGTGTAGAAGACAAAACTAAAACAGATAAAATAAAAGCCAATAAAACGGTACAAAAGAAACGTAAACTCGAAGACTACGAAAGTGACTTATCCACAACCCACAAAAATTTAAAGACCTTCAGAGACACGACAATACAAAAATGGAACGAAAAAACGCGTCTCGCGACAGCCGCTAATATCAAAAACGCACCAACAAATACCATTCTTCAACAAATATCATACATCCTATCAGATAGAAACAAACTTATAAGAAGGACTCAATTAAAGCGATCAGATTATGACATTGTAGGTTATAACAAGGCAGAGAATAATGAACAGAATGAACAAAATAATATAGGACAGAATGGTATGGCAAAAGATAGAAAAGACAATGACGAATACATACCAGAAATATTTGATGACAGTGATTTCTACCATCAATTGTTGAGGGAGCTTATTGAATGTAAGTCGGCTGATATATCAGATCCTGTCCAACTCAGTCGACAATGGATAGCTTTGCAACAAATGAGGAGTAAAATGAAAAGAAAAGTGGACACGAGAGCGACTAAGGGACGGAAAATTAAATATGTTGTTCATAATCCACTCGTAAGTTACATGGCTCCAGAGAAATCTTTGAAATGGAATGAAGAGAGCACTAATGAGTTATACAGTTCGCTTTTCGGTAAAATATTTGAGAATAATAATGTAGGTCTCAATGTTGATCTAGAGAATGTTAAAATGAAATAATAAATATTTTATTTGATATTTACTTTGTTTCATTAATACGATTCTGTAGTTGAATAAGGAACCCAATTTCGTTCAGTCCGTCTGTCCGTCTGTCTGGGTATTACAATCTTTTTAACCCCCGACCCAAACAGAGGGTTGTTATAAGTTTGACGTGTGTATCTGTGTAACTGTCTGTGGCATCGTAGCGCCTAAACGAATGAACCGATTTTAATTTAGTTTTTTTTTTGTTTGAAAGGTGGCTTGATCGAGAGTGTTTAGCTATCATCCAAGAAAATCGGTTCAGCCGTTTGAAAGTTATTATCAGCATTTTTCTAGTTACTGTAACCTTCACTTGTCGGGGATGTTATAAATTTTTAATTTACACTTTGTTATTAAAAATACAATATAAGCGTTGTAAAGTTGAAATTTAGTACTTATAGTTATAGAAACCTGTTACTGCTATACAGAGACATATAAAAAAATTAAGGTAGGTACTTTTGAACACGAGAATTCTGAACCGAAAAAACTTTGAATACTTACGCTCTCGTTACATTTTTAAAATCATGATTATTTTTTTTTCAAAACTGTCCAAGCAGGACAGTATTAATAATCACAATAATATTATAAAGGAGCAAGTTTGTATCGGTGTGTGTGTGTATGTTTGTTACACCTTCACGCAAAAATTACTGGACGGATTGGGCAATGGAGATAGATTATACCCTGGATTAGCACATAAGCTACTTTTTATCCCGGAAAATCAAAGAGTTCTCACGGCAATTTTAAAAAACCTACATCCACGCGAACGAAGCCGCGGGTATCAGCTAGTAATAAAATAAAAGTATCAATTATGACTGCTAAAGTTTTTAGCAACTAGTATGACTACAGAACTCTGCCGTGTGTGTTTTGAAACGCACATGGCCTGCAGTTATTTACTTTATGTAGGTCAAGTAGGTAACTAATAGGTATTGTTGCAATAATTGAGTTCAGCTCATAATTGATAAATGATAGATCTTCCGCGAGCCACACCTGGTAGTCTGGTACCTACTTAAATATTATGTAAGTACCTATTAAGAACGCGTGTTAATTATTCGACGCTTTGATGGCCTCAATGATTTCAATGATTTATTCAATAAAATGTAGGTAGGTACAATATGTTGAAATAATGTCTGATGAGCCTTAAACATTTTACCACTATAACTGGTGTTTGAATATTATCTTAAATTAAATTAAATACAAATAAAAGTCAAGCCTCGACGAAATTGATGCTATACGCATTGCTTCCACTCTGCAAATCGTTTGGCGGCCCTAGAGTATATCCCTAGAGTATAAATGTTCCTTGGGCCCCTGCCACTGTGCAGTATGCTAGGCCACGGCCGAAACCCACCCATCCCCACCTTTGCCCATCAGATACCAATTAGATTTGAGCGAATATGTAGGCAAAGCAAACAATTCAATAAACAGCAATTTTCCCGCAGCACGTTAGCTATCAATGCGACCCGAGATTGCCGCCGGGTTATCGCTTGTTTGGACACATGTTGATGCGACATCGCTTGTTTTTGGGTGATTTCAAGCGCTAATTAAAATGATTTCTACGAGCCTCTTACCAGGTTGGTATTAGCCAGCATACATACCTATAGGTACACATCTTGCTTAATTAACGAAGTGATTTGCATAATTAACACAGATACCTATGCATCGGATCGAAC
Source organism: Maniola jurtina (assembly GCF_905333055.1). Classification (NCBI taxonomy): domain Eukaryota; kingdom Metazoa; phylum Arthropoda; class Insecta; order Lepidoptera; family Nymphalidae; genus Maniola; species Maniola jurtina. The sequence goes on along the minus strand of NC_060048.1, from coordinate 3,124,771 downwards.
TGCTATATTTCTGTTGTACAATGTACCTATCTAAAAATCGCCAAAAAATAGATTTTTTGAGCTCAAAAAACGTGGGAATTTAAAAAACTAATTATTCTAAAAAAAGAACACTAACTACGAAGAACCAAGATTTTTAGTTAGTTTTTTAGTTTGGTTCTATGTAGCAAACTTTGTTAACAAGTGTAAATTAAAAATTTAGGTATAACACCCCCGACAAGCGAAGGTTAGAGTAACTAGAAAAGAGCTGATAACTTTCAAACGGCTGAACCGATTTTTTTGGATAATAGCTAAGAACACTCGATCAAGCACCTTTCAAACAAAAAAAACTAAATCAAAATCGGTTCATTAGTTTAGGAGCTACGATGCCACAAACAGATACACAGATAGGTACACACGTCAAACTTATAACACCCCTCTTTTTGGGTCGAGGGTTAAAAAAGGGCGCTACCTAAAATTGTGATTCAGTTCGAATTGTTCAAAACTTGGAACAGTGATCGGGATTGAGCATTTAAATTAAATGGTGGTTCAATAGTTTCACTTCAATTGCTCTAAAGTAATTAAGTGGGACCCTTCCGTTTATTTGTTAAGTACCAATGACAAAGTCTAGGGTTGTTCATATCTATCTAACTTATCTATAATAAGTGTGGTAAATAAAGGCAATGCAACACACGACTTTCTCTTTATTATTTACCAGCATGTATAGCATAGATAGCATAGCTGAAAAAGCTGTGATAGCCTAGTGGTTAGAACGTCTGCCTCCTAATCGGAGGTCGGGGGTTCGATCCCGAGCACGCACCACTAACTGTTCAGTTATGTGCGTTTTAAGCAATTAAATATCACTTGCTTTAACGGAGAAGAAAAACATCGTGAGGAAACCTGCATGCCTGAGAGTTCTCCATGTACTCAAAGGTGTGTGAAGTCTGCCAATCCGCATTGGGCCAGCGTGGCAGACTATGGCCTAAGCCCTTCGCACTCTGAGAAGAGACCCGTTCTCAGTAGTGGGCCGGCAATGGGCTGATTATGTCAAACGAACGAAACCCAATCATAGAAGGTAAAACCAACAAATGTAGTCAGAACACGTTTTAATTTACGTTTGATGTAGAGGTCAAATTTTCTTTTATAAATTTTCTTTCTAACCCAACCTACAACCCTAAATAGACCGGAAAATTTCCAAAGCCATGCATCCTTGGATTTCGCAAAGTCAAATTGCGTTTCAACAAATAAATAAAGCTTTGGAAAGTATCAATTCACCTACCTACTCGTATTTATTGGAATCGTTGTTGGACATTAATTAACCTCTTTAAATTACAGTTGGATTTTCTTTTTAAATTCGATCTGTATAAATTATTTTTAATATTTTATTACCCGACTGCGGCAAAGCCAAAAGGAAGGGTACTGATTTTAGCAGTGTATATATATATGTATGTATGTTTGTGTGTATGTATGTCTAAACTACTGGACCGATTTTGATGAATGAGGTGCCACAATCAATATTCGTTGTGAGGGTCCGGGTGACATAGGCTATATTTTATACGAAAAAAATTGACCTAACGGATGTTACTTCAAAAAAGTGGAGGTCTCAAAAAATTTTTTTTTTGTATCGAGTGGGATGTCAAATAAAAGAGAAAAAAAATCTTAACTCATAAATATATTGTGTACAACAACATTAAAATATATCAAGCGACAGAAAAACAATTTTACTTCAATATTTCAGCGTTTATTAAGACGATCGCAGTCGGGTTTTTAGTCTAGGCAAACCAAGACAGGTTTGCTGCCAGTGCCGAAATTAGAGATATATGTGTTCACTCAGTACTGAAGTGACTGTTAATGCCATTTAGTAATCTAGTCAGTTCTAATAACATCCTGTATATAAAAGCGTAGAGTAGGTATTTAAGTGAAGTGCAACGCGTAACATTAGTGCAGACGCCATCATTAAGCCGTATTTACGGGCGCCTTCCATCCGACAGGGAGTCCTGGGGGTGACGCGTGGCGGAATTCATGAGCGGCCGCGACACATTCTACTTTGTTCTAGAACGATTGGAATTCAGATCGCAGAATATCATGAGTGCATGCAGCTAGAGAGTTGAGATACTGAGCTACGTTCTAGCCACTCCATGGGACGGAAATCCGACACGACCGGAGAGAGATCAGGCGCGGGATCAACGGCTTTACGTGCTCTCCGAGACACGGGGGTGAAACGCCACCAACTTCCTGATTCCGGGCTAGTACTGAGAAATTCTGTACAGAATAATGTAACTGTTTTTTGGCTCGACCCGGGAAGCGAACCCAGGACCTCGTCATCTGCAGTCGAACATGCTAACCACTAGACACTTGAGGCCGGGCTCACTTAGTCACATGACCCGAAAAATATACCTATAGCGGTGCGCACCTTTGACGGCGCTGGTGTAACTCTTATGACAAGGAGAGGGAGAGAGAGAGAAAAGGGATAAGAGAGCGTACTCGATAGAAAAAGAGGCGTTTATTCGCAGGAGCTGTACTGTGCACTTTATTGCGTCGTAAAAAGAGTAGATATTTGTTTAAACATATTTGCGGAGTGATATTTCTGTACCTGGAACTGGTTCTTGGAAAATTTCACGACGACCGCGTCACGGCTCACTAGCGCAGCGGTAGAAACGTTATTCGAAATTTTTTTGTAGGCCCTTGCTACGGGTGCTACGAAAGCCTACGCGTAGATTTTGGTAGAGATTTTGTGTCTACTCCATTATGTTAAACTTAGTTCCTAGTACGGAAGTATTTGTGTTTCCTAGTGAGTTTTGCTTTTGTTCTTACAAAGTTATCTCTCAATGATAAGCACATAGATTATTTTACGTAGCTACGTCGTAGCTCTTTTAGCTAAGTTTTCGGAACCATTGAAAAATATACTTTAAGAGTTTTGTGCACAAAAATCAACAAATTGAGGAAAATTCAAGGCAAACTGGACATAAAGTAATGTCCTGGAAGCGAATTCTGAGAAAACCTATAATTAACCTATGCCTCAATAGCTAAACGGTTACAGGAGTGGACTGAATTCCGAAAGGTCGGCGGTTCAAACCCCAGCCGTTGCACTATTGTCGTACCCAATCCTAGCACAAGCTTAACGCTTAGGTGGAGGGGTAAGGGGAATGTTAGTCGTGATTAAAATGGCTAGTATTCTTTAAAAAAAAAAACAACAACTAAGTAGACATCTAGTTATAATAGAACAGGAATGAAATGTAAAAACAATCAAGTATTTTATCTTATACCCAATAAACTGAGATTTATCGCAAGCAGACTGCCAATTAGTCCACATATTATGAGAGATAAAACCCCATTCGCCGACCGCTAGTAATTTAACACTTGCCCTCTGATAACAGCAGGGCGGGCGGCCCGTTAACGTCCAGTAGCGAAGAAGCGCGCACACTTGCCTAACGCTTCAGTTCTTGACTCTTCAGAACTTCGGGGTGAATGAGTTATAGTGAAGTGCGAGTGGAAAGTACGAACTTTTAACGGATGTTTTAATAATACCTTTATGGTAAGTAGATGCTTTAAGTTTTTTTTAAATAAAAAAAAGTTTTTTTTTATTGAAGGTAAATTTCAGAGTTAATCTTCTGAAAAAAAAAAATATGGATACGGTATTTTTAAAATTATTAAATAGTCACGTGCTTTTGTGGTTATTACTTACTAGCTCTTGCCAGAGACTTCGTCTGCGATAAATATATGATTTATAGCCTTTAACACTCGAGGATAATATTATAACTATCTATCAGTCAAAGAATTTTTGAAATTGGACAGTAGTTTCGGAGATATTTGTTTTTACATTCAAACATAAACTTTACCTCTTTATAATATTGGCGTAGATTCATTAAGTAAATTCTTCGATGCAAAAACATTCATCATAGGTAAATCGTTTTTTTAAATAGTTTTAAGGGTTTTTTTTTTTTGGGAAATCGGTAGAGCTTAGCATTTTTTCTTTGGATTTTTTTTCTTTCTATATTATTATATTTTTCTTTAAGCGTGTTTTAAAATATAATAAATTAACAATGTTAAAACTATACATAAATTATTCACAAAACTGTACATATTATTTAACTGAATAACATGTCGCTATATGATATTAAATGGATAAGTTCCCAGGTCAAGGAAGATTACAGTTCAATACGCAATAAGTTTACGTCAATGTTGGATATTACATCGTTATTTACAGAGAAATATGTAAAAACATGTTTATAGGTAACATATTATTAGGTATTCATTAACTTTTTTGCAAGTATATTTATCTTAAAGCAATCAAAATATATCACTTAGTTCAATGATTGGTGAAGGAAAACATCTCGAGGAAACCTGCATGCTTGAGAGTTCTTCATTCTGATTTTTTTAAAAAAAAAAAGCTGGTGTGTCATCATCATCATTATCAACCGATAGACGTCCACAGCTGGACATAGATCTTTTGTTGGGACTTCTACATTCGCCATAACCTCGATAGCTCAACGGTTGAGGAGCAGACTGAATTCCGAAAGGTCGGCGGTTCAAACCCCACCCGTTGTACTAAATATGTCGTACCCACTCATGGCACAAGCTAAAACGCTTAATTGGAGGGGAAAATATTAGTCATGATTAGCATGGCTAATATTCTTTAAAAAAAACGCCACACGGTCGTGCATCGCTTGATCCAACGGCTCAGGTGACTCGCTTGATATCGTCGTCCACAACGGTATGTGAAGTCTACCAATCCGCACTTGGATGGTTTGACCCCTTTGTCATTCTAAAGGGAGAACAGGTAGTGCTCAGAGTATGCTTAGTAGTGATATAAATCGGATAAACGGATGAGCATTTAAGAATCCCGTGGGAACTCTTTGATTTTCCGGCATAAAAAGTAGCCTAGATGTCCGTCCCCAGGATGTAAGCTAACTCTGTACCAAAAAATCATCATACTGTCATACGGTCGTACCAAAGTACGACAGCAATATGAAGAAACTTTATATTAAAACTACTATGCTTACTAATATCCATAATCCATTAAGTAGGTACCTACTTATCTATAACATTGGAAAGGATAACATTAAAAATGTATACCTAATTATTACACTAAGCAAGTTATTTGCAGTTTTTATTTGAAAAATGTATAAAAACCTTTTTAAAATTTCGAAGTGTCTTAATTTAAAGAAAAACGCTTTGTAATTTACGAAATTTGAATTTCCAATATTTCCAATATTGGATTTATGCGTAACTTTACTTTCATGGTCATTTTAATCATAATTTTAAGTTTAGTATAAATTCATTGAAATCAATAAGTTACTTAGTAATAATTATAAGAAGTCAGAACACTTCATAATTATCATCATAATTTTTAATCAATTTATTAAACGTTAATGGTAGGTCATAACCTGCAAAATGAATGTGAATACAACCTAATATTAGGACGTATGTATTATGTAAGCTTCAAAAATAATAGGTACCTCTATCTACCTACTCAAGAATGACCGCCTGCATAAAAATTCTGTAGGTACATTAGATTATTCACGTTTTATTTTTCCATTATCCTCACGGAAAAAAATGAATCGTGGCTTCCTTTTTCGGCTGCTCACTAAACACTTACGACGAAAATAAAAATATCAAAAGCAAAAGTCTGGAATATAAATGGTGTTTTTTTATGGTGTAAGACATTTACCGAAAAATGATCCGTCCAATATTCTCGTATATAAATATTAATCATCGTCAATTTACATCATTCTCTTAGAAAATATTCTCCTACAAATTCAACAATTGACCTTCCCATTTTGAATAAATGCTTAGAGTTTAAAATTCAAAATTTCAAATCACTCAAAATTCAAATAATTTATTCAAAATAGGTATTAGGTAATATTTACCTACACTTTTTGAAAGTCTTAACTTGAGTCCCCCATCCGAAGTGGACATACCTAATATATATTATTATCAGCCCCATCATCAATTAGGTATTCAAACCTGAGCCTGAGTAAAGTTTTGAGTATAAACAGAATATAAAATTATTTATTTGTTAACCCCCGACCCAAAAAGAGGGGTGTTATAAGTTTGACGTGTGTATCCGTGTATCTGTGTATGTCTGTGGCATCGTAGCTCCTAAACCAATGAATCGATTTTAATTTTGTTTTTATTTTTGTTTGAAAGGTGGCTGGATCGAGAGTGTTCATAGCTATAATCCAAGAAAATCGGTTCAGCCGTTTGAAAGTTATCAGCTCTTTTCTAGTTACTGAACCTTCACTTGTCGGGGGTGTTATAAGTTTTTAATTTACACTTGTAGTTGTGTCAATCGGTGGCACTCGACAATTGCCAATAACACGTATCTTTTACAAAACTACGGTGAAACGAACATTCTGTGTAAACGGGAGTATTCAATATCAAAGGATTCGACCGAATCAATAAATATCACGCGTTCACGAAATCCCACTCAAGAGGCAATAATAACACCTCAATAAAATCATATTCGTCGATAAATAGATATAAAGTAAACATTTGCTGAACTTTCCGAATACAATTATATTTCAATCTAAAACTGAGAACATCAGAGCCTCTAGTGTATTTAAGTTTTTGCGTAAAGAAAACTTGTTCATTGTATCGATAAAGATTTGTATTTAAATGGCGAAAAATGCTTTTTAAATAACCTACTATGGGACTTTATTTTTCCAAGCGTAAGTTATAACTCTAGTGAGCTTAGGTATCCCCGTGCAAAAAGTTTGTTACTCAGGGTCTAATTTTAACGATACCCTGATCTCAGAGAAGAAACGGTATGAGATAATTATATTTAACCTATTAGAAGCCTATTAAGAGGCCCTCCGGTGCTTTAGGGAATCATTAAAAAATATACCTATACGGTACCTAGCAATTTATGTTGTAATGTGCTATCAGTTTTGAGCCTATATAGGATTTAGTTGTTTACAATGACCTTGTAATCATACGAGTCTACGTAGATGTAACTGCCACAATATGTTTGTTTCCACATACTGAATTTATTACGTAGAGAAAAAATCTCTATTAAATTAACTTTTAAATAGATTCCAGACAAGTCATAAAACTTTTCAATAAATAACCGTAAAAAGTTATAGCTTTTAGAAACTTCCTGAAAAATATACCCGCGGTAAACAACATACCGAGTAACGTGTTATTTCAACTGTTTTGAGACCCAAATGTAGTAAAAACCATAAAAACGTATTAGGAATGTTCTAGGACGTTCCTTTACGAGCTTTCCTTTATGTCTTCTACAATGTACCTACATCATCTATGACCTACATACCTAATTGAAGAATGTTTCCTCAACACGCATCCTTTGGATAGGTCTACGAAGATAATTAAAATTATAATAATTAATGCGAAAGTGTATCTGTCTCACAATCTGCTACCTTTTCACGGCCCACTCGTTAAACGATTTTTTGAAAATACAGAGTTTTTCCCATCCCAGGGAAGTACTTACATTTTGAACCCCACAGGATTTAAAAAAAACCTGAATCCACGTGGACCAAGTTGCGGGCATCAAGTTATTATAATTTACTCACTTACGCTATAGATGTACTTACATAGGTATTGCTACCTCTCGAACTCTAGTACCTACTGTAGACTTAGAAACTTTTAATTCCACGATTTAGGTACGTAAGTACTTTGAGATTAAATTTTCACTGCTAAGTGCTAAGTGCTACGAATTTGAATTAGATATAATATTTCATTAACTAATTTCCAATAAGTAACTAAATATACACCTATTTATACTTACGAATTGCTATACACCTAATTGGATAAGTTTATGGGCGTCTATAGAGTTTAAGTTAATTAAAATGTCTTTCCCAGCTGCATGTTTAAAGAGTAAAGGTTCATGACTCAGGAGTGTCAATATAAAATTAAATAGACCAAAGAAAAATAATTTGATATAATAGACCCCAGGACTCTTTTCTGGACATGCGGTGCGTTGCGCGACGCGTTGTGCGTTGCGTCGCGCGGTGCGTCAAGCGATTCTCCGTTTATGGGGAGGTATTGCGAGAAACGTAGCGACATACACCAGCGACGGGACCCGCTTCGATGGCCGCGGTGTCACGCATGAAAAATGCAGTATTATATGGCGATATAAATTATGGTTTCGTTTACGAATAACGTTGCGTGCTCCACCGCGTGTTTTTCACTCTCATACTTGGTCATTAGTTTGAATTAACAGCTTGACGCGACGCACCACGCGACGCACAACGCGCCGCGTCTACATAAAAGAGCTCTTTGACTAAAGCGGAATTTACATTAATTTCATAATGCATGAATTATGAAATAAAACGTTTAGTACACGTGCAATTGATAATGAAATTAATGTCGTGAAACTAATTTCGTGCCACTAATTCCGTAATGTAAATTCTGCTTTAGGGAGGTTTCTACATTAAACCAATCGAGTAGATCGATAGTAGAACGAGATTCATCGATGGAGTCGTAGGAAATCGTATTTTACTCCTACATAATATTGCAACTGAACAAAGCTGGCCCACTCATTGTAAAACACGCTAGGCTTATGCTTATAACAGGAATACGCAATGCTGGACTTTATGAGTAGCTAGTTCACCTACTTATTACTAGCAGTAGGTTGTAGGTACCTATTTATTCCTTTACCTACCGAAAAGACGATTTCGGTAGGATTTCGTTTCATTTACGACATTTACGCTAATACAAATTAGGATTTAGGTATCCGTGTGTGAGTAAATAGGTATTTACCTACGAGTATATCTTTTAGTTAAGCCTGTGCTGTCCCTCCGTCCGTCCGTTCGTTCGTTGGCTTATATCTCGTGAACTGTAATAGGTAGAGAGTCGAAATTTTCACAGATTGTGTATTTATATTGCCAATAATGAAAATTACCGTAGAAACCATAGCGGTATGGGTTTAATAATACGAAACTGCCATGATTTAATAAATTACCGTTTTCAGGTTATTAGTCTGACTGCATTTTGCAGGTATAGCAGGTGAGATCGTAGTGAAGGGCTTACTTGTTTGTATATGTACATAATCGTTATAAAACAGCCTAGGTACCTTAGTATACCTAGACATATAAAAGTAGGTTGGAATGCATTTGTGCGTTGGTAGAGTGATATAAAAAGGTCAAGTTGTTGTTTAGCTAAACGCATCAGATTCCTCGTGACAGCATAATATCATAAAACTAAATGACGTATCCAATACCCTTTCGGGACGTTCCATCACGGCGTCATTCTATAAAAAACTGTGACGTCACAATTAATCGATGGGTTTAGTTAAAGTGGCTGCACATGCTGCACATTTAAATGCGAAATTATTGTTTTTAGGATCCCGTACCTAGAAAGGAAAAACGGAACCCTTATTATCACTGTCTGTCTGTCGGGCTGTCCGTCTGTCCGTCTGTCCGATTTTTTAAAATAAAAATAGCGAGCAAACGAGCAGGTGGGTCACCTGATGTCAAGTGATTACCGCCGCCTATAAACATTTGCAGCACTATAGTGACCGCTATAATGCATTGCCGGCTTTTCAAGAATTTGTTGATCCGCCCCTTGAACAACCCCATGTTGAAATTTAGTGAAAACACCGCCGAAGGGAGTTAGTACTTCATTGCAACACAATATAAAATTTCCCATTGAATGAGCTGAATATTTAATTGAATTATCTGTCACAACGTAAGCGCTAGGTAATGTTTTTTTCTAATTAAATGTATTTGAGCAATACCTGCAAGCGCTTCAAAAAAAAAAAAATTACTGATGAATTCACAAACCATAAACATCAGTGTGATGTTGGTGTGTCAATAATAAGCAACTAACCGCTTGATAATAAGCAACCTTCAACCAATAGACGATCAATTGGCCCCTCATTAGGATCTTTAGGTTTATCAATATGGCGGTTCAACCCGCATCATCTTAACCCATCGCCGGCCTACTGCTGAGTAGGTACAGGTTTTGCTCTCATAAAAAGGGTTTAGGCCTTACGTTTCTTCTACGCTGGTCAAGAGCAATTTGGCATATTTCACATACCTTTATGAACATTATGAACTCTCAGGCATGCAGGTTTTTTCACGATGTTTTCTTTCACCGTTAAAGCAAATGATATAATTGCTTGAAAACATAAATCAAATAGACGAAAAGATAGAGTCAGAAGTTAATGTAAGTACGAATATGGAAATTCAACAAGTGTCAATGAGCACCCACGGTGCAGTGGTTATTAATGTTAAATGAAATAGTCAATAAAATAAAATGAAAAATACTGTGTCGCTAATAATAATTATTATAGACAAAGGCAATTATAACAACACGTTATCAATGCACGCATACATCAAAATCATTTCGTATATTTGAATTGATCTCTTGATCAATTTGTCTGACAAAATCTGCTGTTGCGGTACGGCTGATGCCAATGCATAGAATGATCGTGTAGGTCTACGGTTTAGATGGATGTTCAACCCATTTTAAATTAAATAAATTTTATCTATCTCTCAACAATTACCTACGCCTCTAGGGCCTTCGCTAATAATAGAAGCTTTTAAAACTTTTATACTTATCTACGTTGTTATTCATTTCCAAGAGTTTTAAAATGTATTTAGCAGTGTATTTATAAATATTCAGACTTACAAACATCTGATTTTCCGACCGTTGAAGAAGTCACTAATAGACTGTCTTCACGTTTAACGTCTCAAAGTACCTACCTCCTTTGAGATCCGTTTAAAATGAAACCTAATTAATTGAGTCTTTGGTTCAATGTAAATCGTCTGTTACATAAAAGCTTAGCTATCGACCCGCTTAATTTGAAATATCTGCTATAAGTACGACTTTGTCTGCGTGAATTTAGGGTTTTAAGAATTCCGTGGTAACTCTGATTATCCGAACTGAGAAGTAGCCTAGGTGTAATTGAAGGACAAACTAACAAACAAACATACTTTCTCTTTTTAACCCTCGACCCAAAAAAAGGGGTGTTATAAGTTTGACGTGTGTATCTGTGTATCTGCCTGTGGCATCGTAGCTCCTAAACGAATGTACATTCGTTTTTAATTTAGTTTTTTTGTTTGAAAGGTGGCTTGATCGAGAGTGTTCTTAGCTATAATTGAAGAAAATCGGTTCAGCCGTTTGAAAGTTATCAGCTCTTTTTTAGTTTTCTTATAGAGGTTATTGTGTCGGTTTTTTTTTTGAGTTATATATTATTGGTACCTATAGATATTTATCATTATTTACCCAATGCCAGGGTTTCAAAGATGCCAATTCGATCTAAAATTAGTTAGTAAATTGAATACCTTTTGTACTCAAAGTAATTTCAAACGATTGTTGTGAATAGCCAGGGGAAATTAAGTTTGTCCTTTAGTCTTAGGAGATTGACTATCTACCTACGTAATATACAACTTGCTAATGGCACAAAGTACCTAGGATTTCTCAACATTATAATCCCTTTTATAAAAATATTCTCCCCACTTAAGGGACCAAGTCACCAGTTTAAAAGCTTTGTTTTAAATTTTTGTTTAAACATAATACAAAAAAATAATGTTATTTTGTTTAGCTAAGTGGGTAGGTACCTACTTATATAGTTTGTATTAAAATATTTATATGTATTAGATATCTGATTTTATCTTAATAAGCTACTGAATGACTTTATATTACGACAAGAGAATAAAATTGTTAGTTAGTTGTTTATTATCACAAGAGGATATACTTACTTAGGTATGTTACTGCAATGCATGTTATGTTAATAAAATTTTCGCGCTTGTCTATTTAATTCAAGCGTGAAATATTTTTTATAAAGGGGTATATGTATATGAAAAATCACGTGTTCGCGCTTTTTAAAAGATAATATACATTTTAACAAATGCAATTATGCTTCTCTCCGTGTAAGTTCTTCAGGCATTAGGGACCTCCACCATAGTAAGTACATTATCTAAGTACTAAAAATCCGGAAGCCTTAATATCCATCATCCCCGCAACGCGAATTAACAAAATTATCTTTGAAAGACTAGATACGTCACAATTAAAACGTTTCGAGCATTAATTGAGAGAGAAAAGTATAAAAATATTTGATGTCCCGATCAATTTCGGTGTTCGAATTCAAAACATGGAGGAGATTTGGATTTCATTGGATAAAATACTCAATACTTTCAGCGATTTGGAAAGGTTTCAGAAGCTGCAATAGTGATCTCTAACTCCAAACTAGGGATGGTACGGAGCTTCGGTTCCGGTTCCGTTAAGTCGGAACTTCCGATTACTATTATACTTTCGGTTCCGACTCCGGCTCCGACATTTTTTAATCGGAGGTGTGAATCGGAGGTCGAAGCATAGATAGCGGGCGAGTGCGGCGGCGTGTGCCGACCGACTGTTATGATTCGACAGGTTCATACGCGTCGCGCGGGGAATCGCCCCTCCCCCGACCCGCGCACTCAATTGTCAATTATTTTTTCACTTGTTAACGCACACGACAGTACGACACGTTCATTGGTTAAATAGATATTTGTTTTGATTTTTGCGGCTTATTATCAATGAAAGTCATCTGTTTTTGTGTTGGACAATGAAACCTAAATCAAGTTGTATTTGGAACTACTTCATTCAAGTTAATTCGGATTCGGCAAAGTGTAAACTGTGTATGAAGACGTATTCAAGAAAGGGAGGTACGACAACGTCTTTAAAAAGCCATTTGAAGTCTGTCCATGCCACTGAATATGAAGAATTAATAAAGTTAGAAACTGAAAAAAAAAATACTGTAAGTGTACAGCCTTCGACTTCGACGCCCCTTCAGGATGCTAAAAAACAAATAACTTTGAAAGAAACTTTGGCGAAGAATACAAAATGGTGCACTTCTAATCCTAAATCTATGGAAATTGACAAATTGAATATGGAATTGACAAAGCTTCAAAGCTTTTATTCGTCAAATATAATACGCTACTTTTAGAGTCAATTAATACGATTTAATTTTTTTAAAGCTTTTGTTCGTTAGTATAATTTAATTACTAATTGATTAGTACATGCTACTTCGGGTTTAAATTCATTCTATTTAAACTTGTTGTTTATATGCCAATTTTGTTCATTTTTTATGTTTTATCATAAAACATAAAACTTTTATGTTACAACTGAAACTTAAAATAAAAAAAAAATACTACATAATGTTTTATTTGTCCTTAAATAATAATTCTCTCTCATGTCACCCTGCTTCCGATTCCGATTCCGACTGCGGTTCCGATTCCGAGAAAGCAAATTTAAAAACTCCGATTCCGGCTTCGGTTCCGATAAAACTGCTTCCGTTACATCCCTACTCCAAACATACATTTGATCATTAATCATTATGCTTTGTTTAGGTACATGCTGCATGTACGTACATATATTAAGCGGAATTTACATTACGAAATTAGTGGCACGAAATTATTTTCACGACATTAAATATTTCATTATCAATTGCACGTGTAAACGTGTAAATTCGTAATGCATGCATTACCTACTTACTGCTTTACCGACGCGCGTAACTTTCGCGGGTTGGATGTATGAACCATGTCTGGACTTCGTCTGTGTTGGTGTTAGCTGGCGGGCGTGCTCTGCCTTTTTGGAGTGTTTTTTTTTTTGTTCAAACTGACTAGAAAGCGCTCTAAGGGGGTGCCGTGCGTATGTCGGCGAGCACCGACACAAACGGGGTCCATACTTGTATAGTTTAACAAACTTGTTACAAATAACTACAAACTTGACATTGGCTAATCTTTGTAAAGCCAGACGAGAGAGAGAAAAAAAAATCATCATCATCATCATCTTCATGATCAATCCACTAGGTACTAAGCTCGGGTCTCCTCTCAGAATGAGAAGTGTTTAGGTCAAATGTCACGCTGGCCTAGTGCGAACGAATTGGCGGACTTTAGCATAGGTAGATAGATGCTAAGTCATGGTCATATTGTGTGCATGAAGACCATAGATACGTTTTCTCTCTACGGTTATATAACCGCGTGAGTTACATGCATCGTGAAGGTAGGTATAGTCTATACCTGCTATATATACTCTATAGTCTATACCTACCTACTTTTGTTCAAACTTCAAAGGCGGAAATGACACTTTAACAAGTGTAAATTAAAAATATATAACACCCCCGAAAAGTGAAGGTTACAGTAACTAGAAAAGAGCTGATAACTTTCAAACGGCTGAACCGTTTTTCTTGGATTATAGCTAAGAACACTCTTGATCAAGCCACCTTTCAAACAAAAAAAAAAACAAAATTAAAAGCGATTCATTTGTTTAAGAACTACGATGCCACACCCCTCTTTTTGGGTCGGGGGTTAAAAATACAAATTACGTATTCCCAAAATATGTTGATGTCCGGTTGCCCTCGCTTAGGGCTGTTCTCAACATAAATCATAACTTGGCGCATAAATATTTTGCTACAATTTGAATAATTTACAAACAAGCGAATATAAGAGGTTTTGTGGATTAATTTGTCTGCCCCATGTTGATTTATTTAAGGTTAAAAGTACCTACCTAGTATAAACAAAAAGATTTTAATTTACCTATGTAATCTAAACTTATGTACAGGTACGTACTTACTTGGTTTAATGTAAAATTCAGGGAAAAATGCGATCAGTAGTTATAGGTATTCTATGTTCTATGCACGTAGATTATTCAACAACAACATTTTCCGCAATCATTTTGAACAGTACTATCCCTAAATAAGATATCGCTGATTTTGTCAAAACCTGCCGCCAGTAAATGCTCCCCTCGCTGAAACATGTCAAATGAATAACATTTTTCGTGTGATGATATGAGATAACGTTTTTCCAATAAAAATCACTGACCTCGTATTTATAGGGTTCCGTACCCCAAAAGGAAAAACGGAACCTCTATAGGATCACTTTGTTGTCTATCTGTCTGTCTGTCTGTCCGTCGTGTCTGTCAAGAAACCTATAGGGTATTTCCCGTTGACCTAGAATCATGAAATTTGGTAGGTAGGTAAGTTTTATAGTACAAATACAGGAATAAATCTGAAAAGCGCAAATTTGTGGTTATATTATGTAAAAAAAATTAAAATGTGTTTTAATTTTCAAAGTAAGATAACCATACCAAGTGGGGTATCATATGAAAGGGCTTTACCTGTACATTCGAAAACAGATTTTATTTATTTTTATACATAATAATTTTTCATTTAGGTATCGTGCAAAATGTTGGAAAAAACACCCGAGTATGGAACCCTCAGTGCGCGAGTCTGACTCGCACTTAGCCGGTTTTTTGTAAAGAGCTTAATTTTTATTCTGTAAGCAATAGCTTTATAGGATTCCGTGACCGAAGGGGACGTATTACAAGCCTCCAATGCCCGTCCGTCCGTCACCACCTCTACCAAGGCAAAGAAATAAATGAAAAGAAATGAACGAAATTTTTCAAAGCAATGTTAATGTGTGTGTATTCACTTATAGGAGCCTGTCTTTTATTGTGTGTACGTACATGTGTAGATATGTGGCGTAATACAATTTGGAAAGCATACCTTCAGAAATAGCTCGACAAAATATATTGTATAACATTGTTACGGTTCCGACTTGACAATATTAAGGATATTTCGTTAGAAGATAGCCCTCTGTTTTGGGTTTATTACACATAAATAGTATTAGGGTTCCGTACCTCAAAAGGAAAAACGGAACCCTTATAGGATCACTTTGTTGTCTGTCTGTCTGTCTGTCTGTCCGTCATGTCTGTCAAGAAACCCATAGGGTATTTCCCGTTGACCTAGAATCATGAAATTTGGTAGGCAGGTAGATCTTATAGTACAAATACAGGAATAAATCTGAAAAGCGCGAATTTGTGGTTAAATCATTAAAAAAAAATTAAAATGTGTTTCAATTTCCAAAATAAGATAACTATACCAAGTGGGATATCATATGAAAGGGCTGTACCTGTACATCCTAAAACTAATTTTTATTTATTTTTATCTAGGTATTAGTTTTTGATTTATCGTGCAAAAGGTTGGAAAAAATACCCGAGTACGGAACCCTCAGTGCGCGAGTCTGACTCGCACTTGGCTGGTTTTTTATAATTTAGCTATACTAACCAAGAAAGGAATGTCGGAAGGAATGGGGAAAGGAATATAATATAAGAAAATCCTTTTGCATATGCAAAACACCATTATCAGACATTATTAGGTAGGTATACCACTTTGTAGCCACTCGTATTTCATCATTATCATCATCGTTAACCGATAGTCAAATGGAAATAGGACTCTTGTAGGGACTTCCACCGGCCACGGTCTTGAAATAAAATAAAAATAAATAAATATGAAATAAAATAAAATAAAAAATAATGCAGCATCCTCCAGTAACCAATCGACTTGATTTTTGCCATAGAGGTAGTTCAAAGGACGAAGAGTGACAAAGGCTCCTTTTTATCCCGGAAAATCAAAGAGTTTCCACGCGATTTTCGAAAACCTAAATCATCTAGTAGAAGTTATAAATGTGTAATCGATTGGCCTCAGTGACCATGACACTTGAAGTGTAAATCTTTCCTTTACACTTCAGAGAGCGATAGCCGAGAGGCGAGGGTGCCAATGCAGATTGCCATGAACTTGATTGGTTGAAAGTGGTTGGTTGAGTCACAAAAAAAAGGTAAAAGTTAACTGTTCAGCACGGCTCAAAATAAATATTTTTGCACATCTCCTGTTTCTTGAGGGCTCTTCAATTTAACCACCATTTAATGTTTTTAATTTTTTAATGATTTTTGAAGAAATTACCTTCTCATATACTTACACCTATTTTACCCTTGACCTAAGAAATTAATTGAATTGTAAAGAGGATAGGGTCGCATGACAAGGATGTATAAATCCGGTGGGTCATTTGCTTTATACGTCCCACTCCTAGTCTCGTACCTAATTATCTATCTGACATGAGGTCCGATGTATTATAGACTAGCTGACGCCCGCGACATCGTCCGCGTGGATTTAGGTTTTTCGAAGTCCCGTGGGAACTCTTTGGTTTTCCGAGATAAAAAGTAGCCTATGTGCTAATCCAGGATATTACCTATCTCCATTCCGAATTTCAGCCAAATCCGTCCAGTGGTTTTTGCGTGAAGGAGTAACAAACATACACACACACATACATACAAACTTTCGCCTTTATAATATTAGTGTGATACCAAAGATAATGAGCCTCGTAGCGTGATACCCGTGGGAGATTAATATAGGAAGTATTTGTTTAAAACTCCAATGTAACAACCCTAACAAACAGCCGGTGGAAATAAGCTCGTAAAAAGCTTCTTTAAACTCAGAGATAATAAAAGAATCTATGGCACTATATGGTAGGTACCATGTACCAGTACCTATACATAATCTCATCTGTCATGTTATATGATTTATCAAACACGCTGTATAACCACGTGTTAAAATGAGTGAGGCATGTTCTACTATTCAAATTGGACCACAGAACTTTCTGTTTAATTTGCTTTGAGGATTATGATATTCCCAAAACTCTAGTAAAGTGGCCATTCTGAAGTTATGATCGAACTCAGTATAAAATTATGCCACAATTATTTTATTTTAATGGAAATGTTTCGTACAATTAATAACTTACTAGCTGACGCCCGCGACTCCGTCCGCGTGGATTTAGGTTTTTCAAAATCCCGTGGGAACTCTTTGGTTTTCCGGGATAAAAAGTAGCCTATGTGCTAATCCAGGATATTATCTATCTCCATTCCGAATTTCAGCCAAATCCGTCCAGTAGTTTTTGCGTGAAGGAGTAACAAACATACACACACACACACATACACGTACAAAATTTCGCCTTTATAATATTAAGTGTTATGTTATTTAATGGGAGGTCGTTAGAAACCCGTACTTACCTGTTCTCTTTGATGTGAAAGCGAACTATAGGTATACCTACATAACATGTTAAACAAAGTAGGTAGTACCTAGGTGTAAGTTTTCGCTACAGGAACTGCAAGTTACAATAAGCCAAGTTACAATAAAACAAGTAGGTACAAGTTACAATGTAACCTGCATCAATCATTATATTGCAATCGTTTTTATTGGCTAAAATGCTATTCTTATTGCAACAATGCATTGTAACCAATAAGAGCGCGTCAACCAATCACTACCGCAATTGAGTTGCTGGGCAAACCGTACTTTTAACATGACAGATAGAGCCAATATGGAGAGTGAGTTCTCAAAATTTATACCCATGGTACACCACAGTACAATATCGTATCCTAACTTTCCCCTCGTATTCCCAAACAATTTTGGTACAAAAACGGGAACGAGGTCAAGTGTCCATTATACTAATAAAAAAATCATTTGCTTATTCAACCACCGAATTACCTAAAGTAAACAGATCTATATCATTTTACGATCCAATGACCACGATATCCGGTCGGCCGCGTAGCCGGCACACAATATTATTGGCAATTATGAGAAGGCCTGAGCTTATAAGAACGAAATTAGCAATGAACGCTCGGTATAACCTGGCAGTCTAATATTTTGTTCAACTGATTATATTCATGTATTAGCTTATGTCCGCGACTTCGTCCGCGTGGACTAAGTACTTACACTCAAACCTCTACGAGTATCGTACCCTCTTAGGCCTCATTTACACGAGAGCTTTTTAACATCCGTTAAAAAAGCGTGTATTCCCAAGTATCTCCTCACACGTAAAAAAGCGTTGACATGTGAACACATACCTGGGAATACATTTGTTCTATTTGGATGCTTTTTTAACAGACGGTAAAAAAAAACTGTCGTGTAAACGAGGAATTAGAGGTTGAATTTTCTTGTCTACACGTCGTCTGCTATCTGCATGCGTGTTCAGGAATCTTTTGATCCACCCCTTGAATAACCCATGTTGAAATCAAGTGGAAGTGAAGTAGTTTAAAATACTTACTTAGTTGTTTTTCAAGATTCACAGTTACATGACTATCATCTTCATACCTACTAAAATGAACGATACAAAAGAAGGTCGGTTGATTAGTCGCTAATTAATTTCTCAAAACAACAGATAAGCGGGTCAGAGGGTGCGTAGGCGGACTCTGGAGTGTGACTAAGAGCTACTTATTTTCCTATAGGTATGTGTGCACGGACTGTTTGTGTGCCGTGATTGAAGAGTGTTTGCAACGAGAGCACGGAAGTTGAACATCGCTTCAAAAGAAAGAAAGGAAGAAACTTGTATAGAAGCAGGCGTTATTTTGCGGAAATCCATGATATGCAAGGTACCGTAAACTTAGTCCACAGTCAATTTTAGACTTGCCTTTACACAAGTTTAAAAAATCTATTAAAAGTATGCTCCTGAAAAAAGCTTATTATACAATCGAAGATAATGTAAATGACAAAAAAGCAATACATGGCGCTGCAATTGTTTGTATACAGTATGGTTCAACATATTCAACAGCTTAACTGCACTTTTGCACGCCACACATAAAGGGCTAAATGTGAAAGAGACCATTCATTCAATGTACCATACTTTGCATACTCACATTTGGCGAAATAAATGATTTCATTTCATTTCTTTTCAAAATTCGTTATAATAGCTATTCTGCGCGTCATTTCAGCCCGATCACTCCCTTAGTTTGAGTTGTGCGTTGATAGATTAGTCAGTCAGTGACCTTTTCCTTTTATACATTTTATATAATCCGCCGATATATACGAATGCGTGGCGCAACTTGCAGCTTGCGATATGAAGCATGCAGGAACAGCAAGCAACACTCATCACCACCACACAACACCACACAGTATATCCAATCAAGTTTAAATCTATTATTTACATATCTATGATTATTGCACGGTCTCTATTGAGTATGGAGCCGCACCACCCTCAGGTTAACTCACACCCTCGGGAGCTAGGTTACACCTTCGGATGCTAGCTCACGTTTGTACAGTAATGGTTTTTTTTTTTATTCTCTATAGGTAAGCGCTTGACCACAATCACACCTGATGGAAAGTGATGATGTGGTCTAAGATGGGACGCGTTTACCTAGAAGGTGCCTATTCACTCTTGTTTTAAAGATACCCGGATTGTTATTGGTAGGAAACACAGATCGCGGAAGAGTATTACAAACCTTAGCCATGCGTATGAGGAATGAAGATGCAAAACGTTTCGTGCGTGTAGATGGAATGTCAACGACATAAGGATGGAAACTCGCCCGACGTCTTGCGGTACGGTGGTAAAATGGTGAAGGGGGGACAAGATCGAAAAGTTCCTGTGCACACTCTCCGAAATATATCCTATAAAACGCCGATAAGCCGGCGACCTTACGGCGGTGATCGAGACTTTGAAGTTTCGCCAATAAAGGAGAGTCTTCGCCTATAAGTCTCCTAGCTCGACGGTCAACGGCATCCAGAGCCGCTAGTTGGTACTTAGCGGAGCCATCGTAGAGGTGACTGCAGTACTCCATGCACGACCTGACCTGGTCTTCTTAGGTCACACGTAACGTAGGTACTAATGACAATCATTGCGATCTACAGTCATTAGTCATTACAATGCAAATAATAATTATAATTTTGGAACTTTGCTTGAAAACTTATCCAATAAGTAATTAGCTCTATTAGTATGAAGTAAAATTGATAGGTAGGTACTCATTATTTATCTTCGCAATACAGATCCATGTGTTTGTTCAGTACCTAAGCCTCCTCCAAAACTAACACAAAAGGCTTATTAATAATTTAATCCATTGATGCGTTGGTGCTTATAAGGCTTGTTTCAGAATCCATACGATAATGTAACTAGCTTCACTTCAGGTCTGCTCTGACAGGGTCAGGGTGCATATTGCAAACTATACCTGGTGCACTCTAGAAGGCGGGCTATCACAAGTGTAAATTAAAAATTTATAACACATCCGACAAGTGAAGGTTACAGTAACTAGAAAAGAGCTGATAACTTTCAAACGTCTGAACCGATTTTCTTCGATTATAGTTAAGAACACACTCGATCATGCCACCTTCCAAAGAAAAAAACTAAATTAAAATCGGTTCATTAGTTTAGGAGCTACGATGCCACAGACAGATACAAAGATATACACACGTCAAACTTATAACACCCCTCTTTTTGGGTCGGGGGTTATAAATTGAACATTTACACCTACTTAGGTATATAAAAGTAGTAATAGCCCAGTGAGTAGACATCCGCCTCCTATTCGGGAAGTCGAGGGTCAATCCCGGGCATGCACCTCTAACTTCTCGGAGCTATGTGTGTTTTAAGCTATTGAATATCATTTGCTTTAAAGGTGAAGGAAAACATCGTAGGGAAACCTGAAACCTATTTCGTAGCCCTTGGGTCTCCACTATCCATCGTACTTATAGTTACTTAGTTAGTAAGCGTAGTATTGTAACATCGATCATTGTGGATGAAAAATACTTAGGTACGTATTATAATATACTAGCTGACACCCGCGACTTCGTCCGCGTGAATTTAGATTTTTTCGAAATCCCGTGGGAACTCTTTGGTTTTCCGGGATAAAAAGTAGCCTATGTGCTAATCCAGCATATTATCTATCTCCATTCCGAATTTCAGCCAAATCCGTCCAGTAGTTTTAGCGTGAAGAAGTAACAAACATACACACACACATACAAACTTTCGCCTTTATAATATTAGTGTGGTCCTTTGTAGGTTTTCTATCAGTGTTTTTTTAGAGTGACTTGGTATTTATTTATTTTTATCTAATAGTTTTGACCATGTAGTTAGGTAATTCATGATATAAAAACTCGGAACATTGAAATATTCACGGCTCTGTTATCATAGGTTCATAGGTCAGAGTTAGATCATATTTTTCCATCAAATATTACTAATTGAAGGTCACCGCGTGCAATAACAATATACGGTGTAAAAGTTATCGCAACTTTGAGCATTCTCTGTGTTTCTTCTCTTCTTTCCTCCGACTGTTAGCGATTGGAAACTATTCTAGGTCGGTACGCGTGGTACTAGGTCCAATATGAATGACTTTTTGCCTTTTTAATTTAACTGACTGCAAGTCTGATCTATGATTAACAGGGTAAGTACCTATTTAAATGTATTTATTATTGTAATGAAAAAAAAAAGAGAAATATATCTTTATTTGCCTTAAAATAAACAACGATAACAACTGCGTTAGTTAGGTACAAACTGTGTTGCAGTTGTTAACGCCCACCTCCAGATTAACAAAATGAGGTACTAAAGACAAGAAAAATAAATA
Organism: Maniola jurtina; assembly: GCF_905333055.1. Lineage (NCBI taxonomy): Eukaryota > Metazoa > Arthropoda > Insecta > Lepidoptera > Nymphalidae > Maniola > Maniola jurtina. The sequence goes on along the minus strand of NC_060048.1, from coordinate 3,102,694 downwards.
TATATGTATGTAACAATCTTAAAAATCAATGAATATTGTGTTAAGTTAATAATATGAATTTTTTTAATTGAAAACATTACAGTAAAACTTAAAGCGTTATCTTTATTGTATAAATCATGCCCGTGTGAAATGATGCCAAGAATACTGGCTGTATTTCCGCGTTGAATACTAATTAATTTTTTTTAAGCATTCCTACTCAATAATACTCTTATCTTGGATATGTTTTTAATTTTCCAATTCACAAGATATTCTGTTGTGAAGCAATCACGATAGTGTAGAGGATTTTTAACCCCCGACCCAAAAAGAGGGGTGTTATAAGTTTGACGTGTGTATCTGTGTATCTGTCTGTGGCATCGTAGCTCCTAAACTAATGAACCGATTTTAATTTTGTTTGTTCTGTTTGAAAAGTGGCTTGATCGAGAGTGTTCTTAGCTATAATCCAAGAAAATCAGTTCAGCCGTTTGAAAGTTATCAGCTCTTTTCTAGATACTGTAACCTTCACTTATCGGGGGTGTTATAAATTTTTAATTTACACTTGCCATCTCAACTATTTGATAAGTCGATTAAAAACTACCTAGTAATAAATTGCACAAGACGCAATTTTCTAGCAATGTCGTCGATTTCTAAATAAAAGATACTTGATACTTGATTTTTTTCCCGTTTTCGTAATTTATCTAAGTTGAAAGAGATATACTTATACCGCATAGATTTATTAATATAATATCCACTCCAAGCAAGAGAGGACCGCGGACCCAAATCTTTTTATCCGATATTATTGACAAGAAATTTAATCGAATTCCAAGAGTGATGCGAATAAAATCCATCTTTTACATCCACACTGCATAATCCACACGTCTAGTAGTAGACGTAGCAAGTTCATTCAAAAAATCTCGTCATACGAGTAAGTCTATAACGGTCAGACACTGAAAATCGTAGGTATTCAATCTCATTTATTATTTTTATCATACCTACTGCTATCAGTAGTACTATAGTAAACAATATGCCTACTATATCATCACATCACACTAATATTATAAAGGCGAAAGTTTGTATGTGTGTGTGTGTGTGTGTATGTGTGTGTGTATGTTTGTTACTCCTTCACGCAAACACTACTGGACGGATTTGGCTGAAATTCGGAATGGAGATAGATAATATCCTGGATTAGCACATAGGCTACTTTTTATCCCGGAAAACTAAAGAGGTCCCACGGGATTTCGAAAAACCTAAATCCACGCGGACGAAGTCGCGGGCGTCAGCTAGTAAAACGATACGACGCGGACGTTAGCTACGCTCAACTTGTAGGAAAAGGGGAATATTAATATCTTGTTTACTATAGCTAATTTTCTTTGAAAAGCTGTCAACATGGGTGGATATGCAACTTACAGTCTAGTCTTTACATCCATACTAATATGTATTAAGTGTGAAAGTGTGTCTGCCTCTTATGTTTTTATGGCTTATTCACTTAATCGATCTTGCATCCCGGAAGCGGACAAATTTTTATCCAGAAAATTAGACCGAACACACAGAAACGTGCGTGCGTCGTCCTCGCGCGATATTTTATTTGACCCAGTGGTCCTCTATTTTGTCAGATGGGACGTTGTCTATAGCAACTCATTTCTAAGAAAGGAGCTGCATTACTTTTTCATCTTTCCATAGAATTGATATTCAGATACGATAACCCTCTTTCGTAAAGTGCTTGGGGGACTTCAAATTTTTAGTAGGACGGTTTTAGACATCTGTGGTGTTAAGTACCTACCATCGTTTTTATCTTACAGATAGAAAGAGCGTTTATTTTTACATCTGATAGATATTATGTACCTAATTACTTACTATTACGTCAATTTAGTTGTTAAATCAAACAACTGACAATCAAAAACGTGTAATTGGTGTTATTCAGAGGATAACACTAATATTACCTACAGTTTTTAATGTTAGTTGTAAAAATAAGTAAGTAGTTACAGTCGTGAAAATGTAGGTACCTAATGATATATTATTTCAGCTTGTTCTAATAAAAGAAGGTATACCTACCTACTCATTATATTGATTTAAAAAGTTAAGTAAGTATTGATTATGATTTCAGTGTAATGAATTAATGAGACCTTGTCATTTTACTAATATTTTGTCTTATGTAAGCTTTGAAACTGAATACCTTCCTGAAGTTTGTTAGAAATTATTAGACTTTTAAAATTGTAAGACTTTGTATCAATAACCGCAAGAACCTGAAAAGTATTAGGTAGGCATATTCGATACGAAAGAAGCTTTATGTTCCCTTGCAGTGATTAAATATAAGTAGGTACATATATATCAGTGGTGTACACGGGGTCCAAAGCCAGGGTAGACATTAGCTACGTAAGTACCTATTTACTGGCAGGTCAGAATGAAATATGAGCATTAAGCTTTTTTAACAAGTGTATGGAGGGCTTGTATGCCTCTGTGAGCTGCACGCCACTAATCTATTACAGTCTAATTTTCCTAGCTGACTTATAAGGTACACAAATTGTAGAAACCGTCTTAGGAAAACGAGCACTTTGCCTAACGCGCTGACTTTCTAAAGTTTTAAATAGATCAACAAGATTTCAACTTGTTTATTTTTAAGTTAAAGAAAAATAGGTTCATCAGCTAGTCCCTTTTGCGGGTTTTTACGCCAATCCCGTAGACATTTAAGTACCAATGGCGACTTATATACCGCCGGACTACGTTGGTCGGTCTACGCCGTAGAAGGCGTAGCGAACAGGCCTCCAGTGGTAAATATAAAGGTCAAAGCAGATGCGTAGTAAATCATTTTACCTATAAAAACAAACGACAGTCCAATGTCAGCGAACCAACAACGCAAAATCAAGATTGGAGATTGACGAAATGCCTACGTAGCAGCACCGCCTATTGTGACGCACCAATCCTTTGCAAAGACTTGGACAAACGCATCGCGAGACGGCAGATTATGACTCCAGCGGGCCCTGTAAAATTAATTTGAATAAATAAATAAAATTAAAAACGTAAGATAGTATAATAAGTAAAAAATAAAAATTCTACATAATCTGATTTCTCCTCCAAGAAATTCTCCGCTTCTTCCCTTCTCCATTGGCAAAAAGCGCAGTGTAAACGACTTCATTCTTTAGTGCAGTTAGTGTCACCAAAAAGAGTTAGGAGCCTAAACTTGCGCAGCAGGTAATTTATCGTCAGCCACCCTTTCGTTTTCCGCATACAAAAATAAAGCTGCACGGTATGCGCAAACATCTGAACCTACTATCAAACAGAGCACTTTTTACCAAAAACCTACCGTGTTGCAACTTCTTGGTGCCGAGTTGGACACGAGCCATTTCCTTCGAGCGTTTTGTCTTTCCAAACCCTTATGTACTACCTACACTATCAGTCATATATATCTTGGACAGTCTGCTGAAATAGCCTACAATGTTATCAGTAGGTAATTCAATGAAGCGACGAGTGATTAACTCTTAACAATAGAAATTATCAGTAAAATCATTTCATTAAACAATCTAATTATTGTTCTTGTTTAATCAAATGCTATTTTCGAAAACAAGATATGAAAGTTTATTGAAATGTAAAATATATTTAGGCCTATAGGGATTGATATGAATAATAGTTTAATTATTTTAAGCGCGGTACAGCAAACTTAATTAAAAACATAATTCAGTACCTATGCATTTTAAGTCTAACTATTTAGTATTTAAATTATAATAACGTGTGCTTGAAATTAAATCCATATCAGTTCTATGCACTGCACTTTACGAATGGTTTTTTTTTTGATAGAAAACCTTCAAAAGATTAAAAATAAATGCCAAATTAGCTCAGTGGCGGTCATTCAGTATTGAGCACTGAGTTATTGAATCTCTGTAAATTTACCTAAAAGTTAAAATCAATTCAGATGTAAGGACCCAATCAAGATTTTTGGACAAAGCTCGTATTTTTAAAAATTCTCTCTACGTTTCATATTTCTGGCGTGCTTCAAACTTGACGAGAGTTGGAAGAACCCTTGGGTAAGTTTCTCAATCAAATGTTTTGAGTATGCGTTCGAAGTTTGTAAAGTGAAGGGATGATTTTCACCTGTTCGACCCGTTGAAGGGTCCAGCTTGATTAAATTTACCTTAAATTACTAAACCCTGTTCATTACCCTGACATTTTTAAAGAATGATCAAATCTACTGACCAATCAAGATGGCCATCACAGTATCTTTTTCACTTCTATACAATTGAGAGAGCTATTGTAATAATATGTAGCTCGACTTCCTGAACGAGGCGATTCGAGCTTACGGACGTCAAAAAGTGTCCGCGAAGCGAAAATATCATCCACTAACTTCTAACTTTTTAGAGCGCAACTGGTAAAAGCGTATTTTTAATGTATTTATCTATTTTTATAATAACGCAAATAAAGTATTTTATTGGATAAAAATCATTAATTGAGGTTATTCACACAAAGGTATTTACAAAAACAATTATTAGGCTAATATAATAATCTTTGGCATCTACCGTGAATGTCTCATTTAGAAATAACTCATTTTCCTTCTTTGGTACTTTCTTTTGCTAAATTAAAAAACGTTGGGCCTCGAGATGGGGTAGGAATTTGAAAATAATACTTGCTTATTCACGAAAAAGCTTCGAATGTTTTTTTTAGATGAATGTTATTGTATTTCTTATAAACCTTTCTGCATGAGTAAATAATAATCAATACTTATTTCGAAAAGATTTCAGTAAGTAAAACGTATCTATTATTGCAAATCATGTTATTAGCGATAAAATATTAATTATGTTCTTGTAGTTATTATGTATTTTTGTTACGAGGTAAGTGAATAATTGGAAGATTCTCGCATCTACTCTATTCAATAAGTCATTGACTCTATTGGTTACTCCTCCCTCAACTTTCAAAAAAATACCCCAGTCACATTCGAAAATTCGTAGACAAAACTAACGTTATAGTTCCTAATGGCTAATTAGATACGTCTTTCCCAGAATTCCCTGGAGTATTTACCTAGGTACAAGACTATAGACTTTACTTAAGTAATCATCTAAACTTTATTGTATTAAGTCGGTAATTAAAGTTTCAAGGCAGTTTCGCTAGTGGCGTTTGGAATTCGAATTTTCGTTCGAATCTTGTTTTCGAAAACTATAAAAATGCCGCTGATAATTATTGAGAACCTCCTTTTTTTGGAAGTCGGTTAAAACTTTGTACCTAGGTAGAGATTCCTAACGTAGCTAATTAAGAAGACAACGCGGTCAGTGTCCTAATTAACAAGCAGTATTTTTATCAAAGCAATAAATTGGTTGAAAAACAAGTAGGTAGCATAAAAACAAAATATAATTATCTCTTATTCGGAAGGTCGGGGTCTGACCCCTGATATCGCATCCCTTGTATGCAGCGTGATTTTTAAACTTCGGTTTCAATGTTTACCTCATTATAGTGTAGGTATACGTTGATTGTGACTGTAGTAATGAGCAAAATTTACTAGGATTTATAATAAAAAACCGGCCAAGTGCGAGTCAGACTCGCGCACTGAGGGTTCCGTACTCGGGTATGTTTTCTAACATTTTGCACGATAAATCAAAATCTATTATACATAAAAATAAATAAAAATCTGTTTTAGGATGTACAGGTAACGCCCTTTCATATGATACCCCACTTTTTATCTTATTTTGAAAATAAAAACACATTTTTTTTTTAATGATGTCACCACAAATTCGCGGTTTTCAGATTTATTCCTGTATTTGTGCTATAAGACCTACCTACTTACCAAATTTCATGATTCTAGGTCAACGGGAAGTACCCTATAGGTTTCTTGACAGACACGACAGACAGAAAGACAGACAGACAGACAACAAAGTGATCCCATAAGGGTTCCGTTTTTTCCTTTTCAGGTACGGAACCCTAAAAATTAATTATACAAAATAGTGAGTGGTATTGATGGATTTAACTAGGAAGGAATACATTCGTCGCATAATATTTAAATGCGAAGCATTGGCTATGTTAATGTACAAAGTTTTTTTTTGAAAGAATTTTTTTTTATTGGGCCGATTCTTAGCTGGAATACTAGATGAGCATGGGTCGTGCAGATGATGAATGAAATATTTTATTCAAAGTAAAACTAGGTACCTACCTAGTACCTACCTAAATTCTTTACCTACTTTTTGGAAGTTAGTTTTAGATCCGTGCAAGACCGGGGCGTGTGGAAGTCCCTGCAAGAGACCTACTCGTATGTGACGTCATCGGTTGTTGATTATGATCATGATGAGTATATCGACTACCATCATAGATGTAGAAGGAACTACCACAATAAAATCACTTATCATTTTTTTGGAAAAGTGTGGGTTTTCAAAAGCTCAAAGCTCTCAGTTATATAGGAACCTACTCAAAGAAGAACTATTTTTAAATACTTAACGAGTATTTATCAAGAGAATCTTACGCGATATTTGCTTCGACAACCATTAGAAAGCAAGCTATTATTGAAAAATGTTTTAGCTTTTCTTACGTAAGTAGTTCTTTACGTAGGAGGAATTTTATTATTTACCGTAGGTACTTTATTACCTAATCTTGTAAACTTACAGTTGGCTTGTAGGTCTATGGGTAGAATTGTACGTACAGATTTTTTTTTTAAGATTTCAGTGTATGCGGTATATAAATTTGTTACAAGTTTAAATTAAAATTTTATAACACCCCCGACAAGGGAAGGTTACAGTAACTAGAAAAGAGCTGATAACTTTCAAAGAGCTAAACCGATTTCCTTGGATTATAGCTAAGAACACTCTCGATCAAGCCACCTTTCAAACAAAAAAAAACTAAATCAAAATCGGTTCATTAGTTTAGGAGCTACGATGTTACGAATACACAGATATACAGATACACACGCCAAACTTATAGCTCCCCTCTTTTTGGGTCGGAGGTTAAAAAATAGAAATATCGAAACAATTCATGTTCCTTCCATACCGTTTTCCAGTAAAAAAATGACCTACTTAAATTTCACATATCTTCAATGAAATTATAATCTGAATGAGCCTGATAAAACACTTAAAAAATTGGTTGTCTGTAAAGTCGCTTTACTGACGATAGTTGAACGTGACAACAAAGGCCGATTGTGCTTCTTTGTCGCTCGTTCCGCGCTCTCGTTTGCACTTCAAGCCTTATATGGAACGCCTCAGAGCGAGGTAACGCCGCATGAGTCATGTTTTTTCGTGCGTGCAGCAGGCTCTATCGAATTATAAGACGTTGTCACGTCAAAAATTGAATATTCTTCACATTGTACACGTTTCAAATTACCCAATGCGTAAGTACTTACCTAAGTTCTATAATATTGAAGAGGATTTGAAATTCAAGCAGCGAATACTTACTTTAATGTTTTTGGGTGAAAGGAAACACGTTTATTAAACAAGTGAGTGCTTGTTGGTATCATTGACCTCCACTTCTGTAAGATTTCAATATATTTTCGTTGCGTAGCGTTTTCCGGTGTAATATCGTCATTAACCGAATTCAAAAAAATTGGTTGTCTGTAAAGTCGGTTTACTGACGATAGTTGAACGTGACAACAAAGGCCGATTGTGCTTCTTTGTCGCTCGTTCCGCGCTCTCGCTTGCACTTCAAGCCTTACATGGAACGCCTCAGAGCGAGGTAACACCCCATGAGTCATGTTTTTTCGTGTGTGCAGCCGGCTCTATCGAATTATAAGACGTTGTCACGTCAAAAGGATTAGGTTCTCAATTCGTCGGAATCTTTTTTTTTATGTATGTTCCCCGATTACTCAAAGACGCCTGGACCGATTTGGATTTTTTTTTGTTTGAAAGGGTATACCTTGCAGTTGGTCCCCTTTTAAATTTGGTGAAGATCTGATGAATATCTTCGGAGAAGGAGAACAGAACTCCTCAATGGATGAGAGTAAATTGCTCGCGATCAGTGTAATAGCTTAGTAAACAGTAAGGTTTTATAACTGAACTGGGCATAGCGTATTTTAGTACAGTGAGGCCACTAAAAATTGTGAAATAAAAAAGTTAAAAAGTGACTTCAAAAACCACAAACACTAATAGTAGGGGAGCCCAAGAGGGGATTTCGGGATTTATTCGAGCGCGTCAGATTAATATATGTACAGGGGGATACCTTGTACCCGGCTAAGTACCTCCACCAAATATGAGCTAGATTTCTAGTTTCTTTTACTTTGCTCGCTCGACTTCATACATTACACGTGTAGAAACCAAAATTATTTTTTACTTTTTAGTGTTTGTGGTTTTTGAAGTCGGTTTTATTTTTCTTTTTTTGAGTTCCTTGGAGAGTTGGAACTCCAACTACAGATGAGTTACTACATAATACACCCCACGAGAGAGGCGGAAGTGTTCTACTAACCAGTTTAACTTCCACTATTGTTGGCTGCAATGTAAGCAAAACTAACTTATAATTTAAACCAATGTTGATTTTGAGTTTATCATGGTCGTATAACTAGGTACAACTTTGCTGTAAATAAACAAAAACAAAACATGATTGATCATACTAACTTTGAAAGATTTTGCTGTTTACTTTGCTTATAGTTTGGATTATGAAGTTTCTCCTAAATAAATCTTAGCGTAATAAATATTCATCCAAGACTTTAACTTTATATACTTTGCCCACGACTTCGTCCGTCATATATACCTACGTGAATATAACTTATATCGGATTATTAACGCTCGGGGATAATGTAGGTATAGCTATCAATCAGTGAAAACTGATTTTTGAAATTGGATAAAGTCCTAAGTACCTACCTATATTATTATGCTTTACAAATTTTTTTATTAAATTCCAAGATATCGTACATGCTACTTACCTATTTGTTTTAAATACGCCAAAATGTCAAGTTGTAGGTTCATAATGATTTTATCAATGATTCCAAGGGCATTTCACCCCAAGTTTTTATGTAGCGTAAATTAGAAACGTGCCTGAAGCGTGAGATAAACAATTATATTCCAACTGGAAATTATAAATAATTCATAATAAGTATATACTATCTACCCTTGTCAGAGCGTATATTGCTCCCAAGTCATACTCAATATCATCTTACGAAGCAACCGAACACAGTTCGATATGAAACCCTCGGGAACTTATCAAGTGAGCCTTTTTGCTCCTAAAATATAAAATCTGGTAGACGCGTAGGGTCATTGTCTCCCCATAACTTGCATGTCCTTTACCAAACATAGGTGAGTAGGTACGTACCTAATTTACAAGTGTAAATTAAAAATGTATAACACCCCCGACAAGTGAAGGTTACAGTAACTAGGGATTATAGCTAAGAACACTTTCGATCAAGCCACCTTTCAAACAAAAAAAACTAAATTAAAATCGGTTTGTTAGTTTAGGAGCTACAATGCTACAGACAGATACACAGATACACAACTTATAACACCCCTCTTTTTGGGTTACAAGTCTATTACGAGTTTAAAAACAATACAAGTCGGTATAATTTTTGGTTTAGGATAAGCTTAGTTGTAGTAAATAGGAACGAAAGAAGTCATTTTAATTTAACTCTATTACCAACTATGTTTTTTTTTTTACCTCATTCACTTTATCTATTGTTCTATCGTCCTGTCCACATTACCAAAGGTTAATTGGAATGGAATCTACCTAGAGGGTAAAGATAGATCTTTATCCTCTAGGTATTAAGTTCACTGTATCTTAATACCTTTAGTGCCGACGTTCAAGACTAAAACGCAAAAAATCATGGTGTTTGTACGTTTACGCTCGACATCGTTAGGTTAACGTAAACGCTATCTGAAATCTGCGCTGTCAAAACAACTGTCTACTGTCAGGACATCACATTTCGTTGTTGTTTTTTCTTTGTCTGCAACTAATGAGCGCGGTTTGTTTTGTTTTTCAATGATAAACGATTTACGAGGCGTTTGCAGTAATTGGTAGAAAGGCGTGAAATTTAATGTGTTTCATACAAATATATTATGATTTTTGAAGTGAAATTTCTTATTGGACGTGAGCTAGACAGAGCACAAGAGAGGGAATGTTTTCTCGCTCTATCCATTTTCATTTGCCCGATTGAGTGCACAAGATAGTGTGAGTAAGCTTCACTTCGCTTTGGTGTCCGAGGACATCTTACGTTTTTTTTGTACTTACCACAAATAGCTTGCAAAGATAGCTTGTACAAAGAAGCGTGCTTGCCTACGACACCTCTAAACCACTTCCAAAATCTAAAACCGATCGATTAACTCACCAGTCACATAATATGCAATATGCATAAAGAATAAAGATTTCCTCTTTATACCTGCACATGGAAATAAATACATTATGTAGATCAATATGATTCCTATTTATATCATATAACGTAAGTTTTCCAGGGATATTCGCAAAGGTTCAAGAGCTCTTTGATGTAAAATCTCGACAGGCTTTGGGATATGCGAAATGTTGTGGAGAGTAGGTATTGGCGTTTGAAAATACGGTTTGATACCGAAATCCGACCTTATATTGTATCCGTGACACAAAAGTATACCTATTCAATGTTCATGATTGATATAGCATTACCTAGAGGTTTAAGTAGGTACCTACTGAAAATATGAAAAAACTTTCAAACCTAGGCAGAGTGACCCAGAGCGAGGAAACTCTGGGTTTCGATCCTGAATCTATATCTGTCAAATATTAGGGGTGACCTGAAACCAAAGATACCTAGTCGTTTGATACCCTACCTAGCGTCAAATGTAGATAACATTTGACGCCTGCCAGTGTAGGTGACGCCTCGACGACGACGATTATTTTGACGATTCAAAAGCACTTGTAAAAGTTTAATTGAATAAAAATAATTTGAATTGAATTGACGATTTGTTACAAGAACTGTACCCAAGTTTGAATGAGCTCTACTATTCTCGAGCCATAAATCCACCTTTTATACAACTAACTGGTTTGGTTGTGAGAAAAGGAATACATAAAATGAGAACCCATAAAAACGTTTCCGTCGTATTTGCTTATTATTATATATACTTAGAATTGCAAATACTTGCCTACTGATACGCATCAGAAAACATCACGACCTTTTCCTTTTCACGCTTATGATAAAAGAGGATTTTTATCACGCGGTGTTGCTCCATGGGTTCTTTTTAGGGTTTCGTATCCAAAGAGTAAAAACGGAGCCCTATTAATGCCACTCTTCTTCTTTATATTTCGGTATTAGGTTTCGGGTCAATGTACTACACCAAATACCTACCAATATTTTAGGTCTGTAACTCATTTACACCTACAATCTGGAGACCTGCGACACGCGGACAGACAGACAGACAAGGAAATGATCCTATAAGGGTTCTTTTTTACTTTGGAGATACAGAACCCTGAAAATGTCTTTATTCGTATATCTTAAAGAAACATCAGGAAAGGCGATAATCGAAAAAAGTTTGCTCCTGTAAGTGCCTACCTAGTACCTACCCTTGTCAATCACCAGTTTTTCCAAGTATTGTTCTTAACAAGTAAACTGGTCAGTAAAATCAAAGTAAGCTGCTACCCATGTTACTTTTCCAGATTCTACAAGTACCAATTACCATTCGTACGAGATTTTTCTTATAGTTTGTGAAAACGAAATCTAATATTGAGTTCTCACTTGTATTGCATATTTAAGTTTTATAATTAAAAAACATTGAAACTATAAATTAAAAAAAAAATCATGACCATTTTCTCCATCAATGATCTCAATAATGATATAATTTTTTTGAATCACAATAATAAAGTTATCAAAGGACTAGTATTAGCTTAACCAAAGTCAATGTTAGCCTCAATGGCTCTCTAACGCTCCTCCCATCTTATCTATCATACCAGCTAAGGAAATGATGTTGACCCTGAAGTTATGAAAATTCCCTTATTGGCTTAAATTAATTCAAATTGTGAGGATAGTTTCGCGAAGAAGTTACTATTGTAGAGACATTATTTTTTCTGTGCAGGAACAGAAATCACTCGCGAATCGCGGTCTACGAGTAAATCATAGCTGTGATTCGCCCGCGAATGTTAACCTTAATATAAAACGTGAAAAAAGGACTTAGGCCCATTTCGCTCTGAAGTTAAATTACCAAAAATTTCGAAGCAATTGCCAGTTTTCGAGATATGTGTATACTCGTACTAGGGTCAGTGACGGATTAACCCTTAAACAAATTAAGCAATTGCCTAGGGCATCACGTCTGAGGGGGCACCAGAAGAAGCACAAAAAAAATCCATCCTTAGGGCATCACGTCTCACTCTCACGTCACCAAAAACCACACCAAAAAAAGTTTCTGGGACTAATTTGAAGATTCGCTCATTTTAAGTTGACATAGAGTCCAATCTAGAGTCATAACCCCACTCCCGCTTGCCCACTCGCTGCCCGCTTGTGCATTCAACAATTCGAACCTAACTACTCTACTTCTAAAGTACATTACATCTCATCATCTTATTTTACAAAAAACTAATGTTTTTAGGCGGTAAAGGTTTAAAGACCGATTCTAGTTGACATACGGATAGTAGTCCAGTAATTCTGTAATATGAGATGGAAAGTTTTCAGAATGTTATGCAAATTGGTGGTTTTATAGATTTCGATGTGCTCTTTCCGAATTTTTATTTTGCCACCTCGTACCTTTGCCGCTCGCGCCGCCATCTTGGAAAAATGGCGCCCAAAAACAGTTTTTTCATGATAACTTCTTTCCCACTCATTTTATGATAAAAATGGCTATGTAACAATTAAACTAGAGACAATTTCCTACAATTTGTGTAGTCACCTTTTTTTGTAGACTCAATAGTTTCAGCGTACGAGTGCCACAAAGCCCACTCCAACACTCGTTTTGGCTAAATAACTCATTTCCACCCCACCATGTGGTAGAGTGAGTGGCGTGATTTTTTTTTATGGTATGTCCAGGAACCGGTAGTCACCTTCAATTTAAGCCATCAGTTCGACCAGAGAATACTAACACTCTTCAGAATTCTGCTCGAGATAAGAGTAAATATACTGCATCGCAGTTTCGATCTCACGTACATATGAGCCTTTTTTTTGGGTTTTAAACCCAAAAGATGCCCATGGGACCTTATTACTAAGCCTCCGCTGTCATCCGTTTGCTTGTCCGTCTGTCCGTCTGTCTGTCAGCGTGCTGTATCTCATGAACCGTAATAGGTAAAAAGTTGAAATTTTCACATAATGTGTATTTTTATTGCCGTTATAATAACAAATAATAAAAATTTCAAAATGGCCGCCATGAAAAAAAAATAAAAAAGAGCATTATTTCTTGTATTATGGTACGGAACCCTTCCTATGTGAATTGGACTCGCACTTGACCGATTTTTCGGTGTCTCGAGCATGTTTATAATGTGGTCGCAGTCAATACACAATATCGCAATTCATGCATGAAAAATTTTACCTCGCACTACAAACTAAAAAAATAAAAAAATGGGTCAAGTGCAAGCCCAACTCGCACACGAAGGGTTCCGTACCATCAAACAAGAAATAACATTACTTTTTTGTTTTTTTTTCATGTCAGCCATTTTGAAATTTTTATTATTTGTTGTTATAACGGCAATAGAAATACACATTTTGTGAAAAATTCAACTCTCTATCTATTACGGTTCACGAGATACAGCCCGCTGACAGGCAAACGGACGGACGGCCGGACAAACGGATGACAGCGGAGACTTAGTAATAAGGTCCCATTGGCATCCTTTGGGTTCGAAACCCAAAAAAAAGGTCCATATTCACATGAGATCGAAACTGCAATGCAGTATATTTACTCTTATCTCGAGCAGAATTCTGAAGAGTGTTAGTATTCTCTGAATGAAGTGATGGCTTAAATTGAAGGTGACTACCGTCTCCTGGAGATACCATAAAAAAAATCACGCCACTCACTCTACCACATGGTGGTGTGGAAATGAGTTATTTAGCCAAAACGTGTGTTGGAGTGGGCTTTGTGGCGCTCGTACGCTGAAACTATTGAGTCTACAAAAAAAGGTGACTACACAAATTGTAGGAAATTGTCTCTAGTTTAATTGTTACATAGCCATCTTTATCGTAAAATGAGTGGGAAAGAAGTTATCGTGAAAAAACTGTTTTTGGGCGCCATTTTTCCAAGATGGCGGCGCGAGCGGCAAAGGTACGAGGTGGCAAAATAAAAATTCGGAAAGAGCACATCGAAATCTATAAAATCACCAATTTGCATAACATTCTGAAAACTTTCCAGATAAGCCCCTTTTTGACGACCAAATTACTGGGCTATAGGGGGGCCCACAGGCATGGATTGCTTAGGGCACCAAGTAGTCTTAATCCGTCACTGACTAGGGTTACTGATTCCCGTTGCGGACAGCGTTCCCGAATCGCAATGAGTAATGACCCGTCTCCAATTTGGTTCTGCAAGATTGAGCACGATAAGTTTTGATAGATTAGATATCGATAAATGGCGACAGGGAATAAATATTGTCGATAGCGGCGACCTTTGTGAAGGATACGAGAAAGATTGAAATATTTATATATTTCTAAATAAAACTTTCCATAGAAGATACTGGGAGTTGGATTTTGGAATGATGGGTCACCACCGACATGGGATGTGAATCTCAAAGGAAACCACTTGAAAGCTTTTTAGCTTTAAATGTAGCCCGAACGACATAATATTTATTATATTTCTCGTGAGTTTGTTACGTACTTTCGATAACAAGTGTAAATTAAAAATTTATAGCACCCCCGACAAGTGAAGGTTACAGTAACTAGAAAAGAGCCGATTTTCTTGGATTATAGCTAAGAACGCTCTCGATCAAGCCACCTTTCAAACAAAATAATTGAATTATAATCGGTTCATTAGTTTAGAAGCTACGATGCCACAGGCAGATACACAGATACCACGTCAAACTTATAACACCCCTATTTTGGGTCGGGGGTTAAAAACAGCGCGAGAAAGCGCTATCGCACTGATTATGCTAGGACTACTCTACAATGTGCCTACCTACAATGTATGGCTTGTATAGCAGATGAAAATTGCGTCTCATTTAGGTATGTATAGAAATATCAATTCAAATTTTTTTCTAGATTACTTTGCATATAAGTTTTACTCAGAAATGGCATAAATAATTTCATTCGTTGATACAAAAAAATCATATTTCTAAAAGGCTTCATCCATTTAGTAATGGAATTATAGAAGCACCTGCACATTGTATTATTTAAGAGGGGTCTCTCCGTCACTCGCTTCATACAAACGTAGTTCCAATTTCATTTGAATATTAAGCAACCAAAGTCGATGAAATTTTGCAAACATATTCTAGAAACTAATATCTATGTCCTGTAACCTGTTAACAGTTCGCAAAAAATAACAAACTTACAAAAAAGGGTCTAAAAAGTTAAGCTCTTCAGACAAACGTCCCTGTAGGCTAGTTCCAACATTTAATAATAATAATAATAATAATAATAATTTTTATTTCAGGCAATATAAGTCACAAGACAACCCATAACAAACAATAAAGAAAAAGAAAAAACACAAAATAATTTACAGCATAATGTAGATATACATAGTATAAACTAATCTAAATAAAGCTGTTGTTGTCGCACCGATGCAGATTTGACCAATTTTTAAAAAAAGGATTACTCAGATCTTCGTTAACAGCACACAAGATGGAGTTAGTACTGTGTCTTAGTCTTTCCCAGAAGGAAGCCGTCCTCGCTCTGAGTATGGCGAAGAAGTCAGGGACCCCCGCCGCAGCAAACATGGCTTTAGCACTGCAGAAACGCGGATGCTTCATTAGGATGCGGAAGGCGTTGTTATATTGTATCCTAAGCGCATTATAGCTGCGCTTGGTAAACTTTGTCCACAGCTGACATGTGTAAAAACATTGACAAAAAGCTTTAAATAACGTCACCTTCACGTCATCGGAGCAACGCGCGAATCTGCGCGCTATCATGTTAGCCCGCACCGAGAGAGCCCTGCGCTCCCTCTCCATATCTTTATCATCCTTTATGTCATCTGTTAGAATATGACCCAGGTATTTAAAGCTCTTAACAACCCGAACTGACGACCCATTCAAAAATACCGGCGGAACGGTCTCCGGACCCTTACCCGCTTTGAAAATGAGCATTTCGGTTTTCGCTACATTGTATTTGAGGCCATGTTCTTTAGCGAACTGGTCACAAATACTGAGCAGTTTTCTAAGCCCGTTTATTGAGGGGCTGAGAAGCACCATGTCGTCAGCGTAGCTCAAATTGTTAACGCAGACGTTACCAATATGGCAACCGACTTTGGTACTTCTCAGTCTCCCAATAAGGTCATTGATGTAGAGGTTAAATAGATCCGGAGACGTCAGCCCTCCTTGACGTACGCCACACTCTAGCCTATATTCACTAGAGAGTGCGTCGCCCCATTTTACGTAGTTCGTTTGGTTTTCGTACCAAAATCTCCACAAGTTCATTAATTTTTTCGGTACATGACCATCTAGTTTACGCCATAATATTTTGTAGTTAACGAGGTCAAATGCCCGGCTTAGGTCTAGAAAGCATGCATATACTGAAGTATCCCTATTAACATAATAGTTCACAGTATATTTGAGACTTAAAATGGCTGCATCTGTAGAGAGTCCAGCACGAAAACCAAACTGAGCATCGTCAATATTAAAATTCCCAGTCAGTTCGGGTTGTAAGAGCCTTTCCAGTATTTTTCCGACAATAGTGCCTAACGATATGGGTCTATAGTTGGTAAGATTAGACAGATCGCCGGTTCTATTTTTTACGATGGGGGCTACTATCGTTTTCATGAGGCCCTTTGGTAAGTAGCTGTGCTTTAAGCACAACCTAAATATAATGGACAGGACCCGATAAACTTCATCACTGGCATAGAGTATGTGCTCAATGCTGAGGCCATCGTGTCCCGGAGATTTCCCACGTTTTATACATCTTACAGTTTTCATAATGTTATCAGGAGTAAAAATATTATTTAGATCGCCAGACGACTTTTGCTGTAAGGTTGTATCGGAGGCAATGGCCTCAGCATTTTTTTCAGCAAGAAGAAAATACCTTAAAGATTTTGAGATTATGTTGTACTTTTACCTTTGAGCTTTGTCAATGTCACTGGGTAGGTAACTTCGTTACTATCGAAAGTTGTACCTATTTTATGAGTTACTAGCGACCCGCCCCGGATTCGCACGGGTGGACACTACCACGAAAAATCCTATCTATTTTCCGGGATAAAATATAGCCTATACGGATTCGGAAGAATCCCTCTAAGTAATGGTAAAAGAAATTTTGAAATCGGTCCAGTAGTTTTTGAGCCTATTCAATACAAACATACAAAAATACAAAGGTTTCCTCTTTATAATATTAGTATAGAGAGAATAGAATAGCATTGAATAGAAATAATTTTTATTCAATTAAACTTTACAAATACTTTTGAATCGTCAAATGCATCTACCAGTGGTTCCCTGCCTGTAGAAGAACAAGCAAGAAACTCGACGGTTGCTTTTTTCAACGATTTGATATGTAATTATATGGCGTGTATAAATAAGTAATTGCAGTCCCGCGCATTGCTGGAGCGGGCTGCAGGTCAAATATGCTCTTTTATCATTTAGGTACAATGATTAATAAAGAGACAAGGCCCATACTAGAACTTGGGTATTTTACAGACTGCTAGACGCCGGCCTGCGACTTCGTCCGCGTGGATTTAGATTTTTTAAGAATCCCAAGGGAACTAACAGACAGACAGTCATACTTTCCCATTTATAATTTTATTAAGTACTAGAGGATGCCCGTGGCTTCGCCCACGTGGATTTCGTTTTTTTTTTAAATCCTGTTGGAACTCTTTGATTTTCTGGGATAAAAGTAGCCTATGTCCTTCCCCGGGATGTATCCCAAGTCTGTACCAAATTTCATTAAAATCGGTTCAGTAAAATCGGTTGGGTCGTGAAAACGTAGCAGACAGACAGATTCACTTTCGCATTTATAATATTAGTATGGACGGAAGTATTGGTTATAAATTATTGAGTTTATATAATTGGGTAGTACCTATAGTCGCCAAGTCAAATGCGACGCCGCCTATAATAATTTCCATCTTCAAATTCCAATATCCACGTAAAGGAAAACGTGAGTAAAATATTATGATTGGCGACAAGTTGGTATACTCGTGTCTCACGATGTCACCATTATATGCCGCGTGGTACACGTGTCGATCTCAATTGGTTACCTTTTTTTAGTTTACAACACAGACACCTACCTCATACTTGTGACTTTATCGACGTACTTCTGCCTTTGCTCCTTTTATTAATAGAATTCTTTTTGTTATTTCTAGTACCTAAAGTATTTAAGTATTCTCTTACAGAAGTCATACCTACCTTCTACCACTTTATTACATACTATTTACTTAAACATAAGTTTTCATAACGTTTTGATGATGTTTAATTTGTAAATTACTAATCCGACCGGATTCAGCCTACCTACTATCTTTTCACCCAGGAACAAAGGGGTTTTTTTTCTCTTAAAAACATTTAAAAGAATTTTGGCAAATTTCTAAGAACGCCCATGTACCAGAAACTGTATAATGCCATTAGCACTCCCCTTATGTAAATAGGCTTAAAATGTCTCTGAATCTAAAATTTTCTGCAGATCCATAATTTCGAAGTCTTATTCAAGAGGTTTGATAATAATATTATCTTTATAAAACGTCAGTGTATTAATTAATATATTCACAAAGTTTTTTTTTTTTTTTTTTTTTTATTCTAATATTTTTAAGGGGCTTTTATAGGTGTCCTATATGCCAGCCCCATCGGTACAATCTAAATTAAAATTAAACTAGGTTTATATCTAAAACTACAACAATTTGAGAGAATCACTAACAAATTCATACACTTTCATTCACAAAGTTAATTTTATCAATACTTTTTTTAAAGACAAAGTTTTGCTAATTAAGACTTTGTTATCTTAGAACAGTAATTAGGCTCTTTTACTCGTATTACGCTGTGTTTTGATTATTTTACTTTTAATACCTATCTTACATTATTATGAAAAAATATTTTCCCCTCTTCATTATTCTATTTGTAATCTGATGGAATAATAAATAGAAACTTCGACTATAAGACTCTGAAAGATGTGATGGTGACGGAAAGTTTCCTATACGTTTCTACTAAGAAACTTGAAAGTTGAAACTACCTACTTGCAATGTAAATATTGTAACTTGTACTTAACTTCGGGATATTATCTTATACCCTATTTAACTCAGGGATAATGTAACTATGTCAGGTATTTACTATAGCATTTTAGAGAAAAGATTCACAAAAAGAGCTTTCGCTTATGTAGCCTTTTAGTCGACTCTCTAATGAAGCTGACGATAAAGCGTGCTCTGTAATTTTCTTTGTGAATTTGCGGTATCTACCTACAATTTTTTACTTCCTCTGCAAAAGGATTTTTTCGACCATGAGTTAGGCAAACATCCCATGGCCCAAGATCTACAGATCTGAAATCAAAGTTCACTGAAATCCAAGTTATGGCTTGAATTTCTACACACAAAATAATATAATCAGACCGCAACGTACAATAATATAAACAATAACAATGTATGTAACGTCAAGAGTTCAGAGTTCTGCGTTTACCATTCATGTATTGTAAGTGACAATAACAATTATGAACGCGGAACGCAGAACTCAGAACTCTGAACTCTTGTTGATAGTTAGTGAATACCGCGCAAGGTGTATAATAATAAGAGGTTCGAATGTGCTACGAAGATGCTACGCACGTGCTACGTAAACTACTTATTTATCTATACTTTATTTTGTCAAAAGGATAAAATTATTTGAAAAAATCTGGCTTCTTCAACAGAACAGTTATTTAAAAAAAGGTTATTTTGTAATGGAACCTAAAATAAATATCTTTATAAAGTCCCTTTTACAGTCACTGGACATAATATAAATGGACAAAAGTGGTTACAATTATTATTATGTTATTTCTCTTCACTCCAATTAAACCTTGAGCATTTTTTTAAAGTTCATACGAAAATTATAGACACAACGGACCTGGTTTTGAATTGACTACTCTAATTTCAGTCCACCCCCTTTTTGCTATTGAGTTGAGGTTTGTGTCTTATTAGACTCATGAGACTAATGAGGTCCCAAATAAAACCCCTCGAGTCATATGTACGTACTTGTTCTCAAAGTAAATAGCCTCTTATTTGTCCCTTTGTATTTGGTTTCCATTTTCAGTTCAAGTTAATATTCAAGACGCTTCAAGCGATACTAATAAGGGCATCACTAAGTTGCTAATTCTTGTACCGCTATATAAAATCTATATATAAAATTAATTTGGAAAATGGTCCTGCTTCACTGTTTTTTCAGATGCTAGGCATGTTATTTCTTTACGATTAATTTAGATTCTTTTTTTCTCTAAAATTGACACCGGCGGTGGTCAATTAGATCTTGCTCTATTTCAACAAGTGTAAATTAAAAATTTATAACACCCTCGACAAGTGAAGGTTACATTAACTAGAAAAGAGCTGATAACTTTCAAACGGCTGAACCGATTTTCTTGGATTATAGCTAAGAACACTCTCGATCAAAGCCACCGATCAAACAAAAATAAAAACTAAATTAAAAGCGGTTCATTAGTTTAGGAACTACGATGTCACAGACTGATACACACGTCAAAATTGTAACACCCCTCTTTTTGAGTGGGGGGTTAAAAATTAAAGTTCGACCTCACTGACCGATGGAGAATACCTTTTGCGTGCGTTGCGTACTTATTAATATTTATAAATACGATGCCAACATCATCATCACGGTCAACCCCCTGCCGGCTTATTACTGAGCACGGGTCGCCTGTCAGAATGAAATTAGGACATTGTCTGCCACGCTTGCCTAGTGCGGATTAGTAGAATTATACCCATACCCAAAAATAATAACTATCCGTTGCTATGTCGTGATTGAAGGACAAATTAAACCAACATGTAAATACCTTTTCGCATTTATAATATGGAAAGTAATTAGTGATAAGCAAAAATCGTATCTAAACGCAGTATTAACAAGGTATCATGTAATTATAATAAATACTAGCTGATACCCGCGACTTCGTTCGCGTGGATGTAGGTTTTTTAAAATTCCCGTGGGAACTCTTTGATTTTCCGGGATAAAAAGTAGCCTATGTGCTAATCCAGGGTATAATCTATCTCCATTCTAAATTTCAGCCCAATCCGTCCAGTAGTTTTTGTGTGAAGGAGTAACAAACATACATACACACACACACACACACACACACACACACACACACACACACACACACACACACACACACACACACACACACACACATACAAACTTTCTCCTTTATAATATTAGTGTGATAAAAGTTTCATTCGCCTGTATTCATTTAGCACTCCATAACATCAATAACTCAAGCTGATACGTAAAGTGGGTAATTTTACATCGCACTGGCTGTTTTGATAATAAATCATTCTAATACTAGTTATATGCTGCTTTTAACGAACATCATATTAATAATCTTAATTGGTAGAAGCAAAGGTTTTAGGATTTGAATTAACAGGGCTCTCTCCGTCACTTGCTTCATACAATCGTAGTTCAAATTTCATTTTAATATTAAGCAACCAAAGTCAATGAAATTTTGCAGACATATTCTAGAAACTAATATCTGTGTCTGTGGTGTTTTAGATTTTTCTAAAAATATGTAGTTTTAAAATTACAGGGGCTCAAATATTTGTATGTAAATTTTTAAGATCGCGTAACTTTGAAACCGAATATTTTAACAGAAATCTGGAAGACCACAGACATACATATTAGTTTCTAGAATATGTCTGCAAAATTTCACGGACTTTGGTTGCTTAATATTCAAATGAAATTGGAACTACGTTTGTATGAAGCGAGTGACGGAGAGACCCCTCTTATGGCCGACTATTTATGAAACGTAGCCACTTTTTAGGGTTCTGTAGTAAATCAAGGAACCTTTACAGTTTCATCCAGTCAGTCTTTCCACCTGTCTGTCTGTATGTTATAGTTATTCTAAGATATGAGCTGTAAAGCTGCAATTTAAAACTTGTTGAAAGCTTTTACCGCTATACAAAGGTTTAAAACTAAAAAAAACATTTTTGGACATGAAAAGTAAGAGTTGAAAAATTTATTTGGTTTACCTCCTCGAGTTATATACTTTAAAATCTGTAAAGTTTTTTTAAGTTTCTTAGGGCCAATTTTTCAATCGTCAAATAACTTTGATCTTAGGAATAAATTAGTTTTTGTATAGAAAATCTGTCAATATGCTTTTATTCCTCAAATAAAAGATATTTGACGGATAAAAATCAGCCTTTAGAAAGTTATTTAAAAAACTACGGCTTAAGAAATAATGACTGCCAAAGTCCACGCAGGCCTACCTAATTTGTTTTTGAATGATGATAAAAATAAACAAATTTATCATAAATAACTTTTATTTATACGATTGCTTATTTGTTTAACCGTAGAAGTTATTCACCTTACATTAAAGTAGCAACTAGCAATAGATACCTACTTAATACTTAATTAGTAACAATAGATACCAAACACTTAAGTTAAAAATCAAATCATAAAACTTTCATTCTCGCTTAGACTCAAGAGACTTGTTTTTCGCAAAGCCTGACTAAAAATACTTACGAAAGAGTAACTCTGATGTGCTATCTACTACTACTAGGTACTTCTATGTATTTATTGCCTTTTAATTGCTTCCAAAATAGGAATAAAACATTTTTTCGATATTAATTTGAACTACGATTAACAACACCACAAAATATAACTTTACTACTTTTTGTTTCAGACAATTTCATCAACCTGAGAAAATGAATACTCAAAGCAGATGCCAAACATCCTTTAGAATCATGACAAATATATTACATTAAATTGTAACAAATAACATAGGTCTATTAAATATGGATATAGACGAGAAAGTATCCGGGCCCGGTGGGGCCTCCCAGAAGAACTGGACCCATTTGAACGCCACAGATGAAATGCCAATAGATATGCAGTTCAACCATGGTCACATGGTGTCCATAACGGTGTTCAGTGTATTGATGGTGATATCAGCAACGGGGAATTTGACAGTGCTGTCGCAACTGGTGAAGAGAAGGAAAATGGGAAGGGCGAGTAGGCTGGATGTACTACTCATGCATTTGGCTGTAGCTGATCTTATGGTAAGTTTTTATAATGTTTTTAAGACACGCTCTCTTTGCCTTTTGTTTTTAGGGTACCGTACCTCAAAAGGAAAACGGAACCCTTATAGGATCACTTTGTTGTCTGTCTGTCCGTCTGTCGCGTCTGTCAAGAAAACCTATGGAGTACTTCCCGTTGACCTAGAATCATGTTTGTCAGGTAGGTAGGTCTTATAGCATAAATAAAAGAAAAAATCCGAAAATCGTAAATTTGTGGGTCTATCACAAGAAAAAAAATTAAAAGTGTTCATGAACGAATATTTAGCATTTTCAATTTTTAAAATAAGATAAATATACCAAGTGGGATATCATATGAAAGGGCTTTACCTGTACATTCTAAAACAGATTTTTATTTATTTTTAAGCATAATAGTTTTGATTTATCATGTAAAATGTCGAAAAATATGATTATAATACGGAACCCTAGGTGCGCGTACTTCGCGCTACTTTCTCTATGTATTTTGTTTTTTTTTTTCAATTATATTTTCAAGATTTCAATACTCTATCTGTAATCGTCGATAAGTTACTCGGCAACGTTAAAAAGACCTTACATTTTTTTCAAATAACAGCGCTGTTAAGTAATCTATCGCCAAATTGTACATTTACATAAAGATTAATTATTAATTTCGGCCATCAATCTACCGTTTTAACCATTCATTATTCTGAAAACCAATTAATTAAATCTGCTTACTATATTCTTATACTTAATCGATCTAATCTTATTATTCTATGTAATTGATCATATTTTGATTGATGTACCTACTTAAAATAATGTGCTCTTGGTAGGTATAGTTAATCGCCATTTGATCTTTGCTTCCAATTAACTTTAATATAAAACAAGCAAAAACATTTTAAAACCTTCCATTTTAGGTCAACGATATCTACTGATAATACCAACGTTTGTCATAGAGTCGTAACACCCCGTTACTAGCCGATTAAATGGATGTGATTTATTTATTGAATTATTCAGAGTATGCCTATCTGATGATGAAGAATTAGAAAACTATCTGGCATCTATTTTTTATATATTTTGTACTACATTGAGACGATGAGTAGGTACCTATAATAATTTACAAACAAAATTTAATAACTGCGATGTTATAGCAAAAGTACAAATCAGACCTTAGCCTGTATATCCATTTAATTCTCTTAAACCCCTTTTAAGTATACATACGATTTTAGGAACTTGCAAGTGTTAGGTCCTGTCATGACAAAATTAAGATTTAGATCCATTCTGTTTGATTAAACTGCAACAGTGCGCGTGTCCAGGTGACATTCCTGATGATGCCGCTGGAGATAGCGTGGGCGGGCACCGTGCAGTGGCTGGCGGGCGACCTCATGTGCCGCCTGATGATGTTCACGCGCACCTTCGGCCTCTACCTGTCCAGCTTCGTGCTCATATGCATAGCGATCGACAGGTGAGCAACCACACGTGTCTTATACTGTGTGTAGAAGCAGATGATACTTCTGATGTTGCTGGAGATAGCGTGGGCGGTCACCGTGGCGTGGCTGGCGGGTGAACTCATGTGCCGCCTGATGATGTTCACGCGCACCTTCGGCCTCTACAAGTTCAAGCTCTTCCGTGGAAGGGGAAGTCCTTACAAGAGACCTATGCCCAGCAATGGATGTCTCTTGGATGATGACGACGGACGACGATATAAGCCACACCACCCTCCAAAAAATATTTGGTGTAACATTTGACTTGAAAAAATGGTTCTCTCTTTCAGATATTATGCCATTCTTAAGCCACTGAACGTCACCTGGGAGGCTAGGGTGCGTCGAGCCCTCACGATAGCCTGGATCTGCGCTGGTCTCGCCAGTCTGCCTCAGAGCTTCATATTCCACTTGGAAGAGCACCCTGACGTCAAAGGGTAAGCATTTGCATCTCTCTCTGTATAATAATATAATTACATCGATGAATATAGTAAAGTACGTAGAATAAGAAACGGTTTCCATTATAGAAGAAGAAACTTTTATTTGACTAAAATTCATAGGCCTAAAGTTGAACAGTCTACAAGCTGAATCACATAGTACTAAACTATTTTAAAATATTCTAATTTATGGTCATCTTATGGAATTATTGATAGGAAATGGTTGCTTAAGGGTATGTGCAACTCTAACGCAGATATGGGCGCGTTGCCAAGTCTAATAAATCGCCAATATCTTAAGTGATACTCAAATAGAATCACTATCCTTATTTCAATACGATTTGAACATGACTCAGCAATGAAACAGCTGCTCGATTACGGTAGAATGACAGCTACAATGTCACAATCGCAATCACATCTACTTAATTGGTTGTCAATCGCTCACTATTGGCTATACTATAATGCATTGCCGCAACAAGAATACCATTAATTTGGCCAATTGCAATAATTGCGATTGTAACAATGATTCATACAGGTTTTACGGAATCGACCTACAGTTTTCTATACCGTGATAAGCGAAAGCTACGTTTAACCTGAAAGTTCATAGGTTTGAAACACAAGTGGAAACCCCCTCCCGACAAAACGTACCTACCGCTATAAGCTTAGATTTAACTGTCAGATAGCTACGATGCCGCGTAGAAATCGATTAGGGGAAGGTAGGTATGTGTTTAATTAAATTGCCACACTCGCTAACTCGATGTTCAACTAAGTTTTCAACCCTTAATGATAGCCACCGAACTCATTATCATTTCTGCTATGTTGCTGCTTCACTGAATAAAATATTTTTTGTTAAAATTCTTAAATGGATTGAAAATAAAGGTCATAAGTTATTAGATCCATCTAACACTCGACCGAGTAAGGTGACAGTAGTAAGCGAGGCTATCCGCTGACGCTACGGAGTTGAGCGTATGCTCATAGAACTATGCGGATTGACAGAGATTACCACGCTGGCCCAGTGCGATTGGTAGACTTCACATACCTTTCTGAACATTATGGAGAATACAGGCATCAGGTTTCCTCACGATGTTTTCCCAGTTTGATGTGTGCCCAGAATCGAAAACCCGACATCGCAAAAAGAAGGCGAATGTCTTAATTCCTAACTACTATCATGGCTGATTGATGATGACCATTACATCCGTATTTTCCCGTTAAACCTAATAGTATAATATGATGTATATCATGTCTTCAGGTACTTCCAATGTGTGTCATACGGTTCGCTGCCGACGCGCCGGCACGAGCTGGCCTATTTCCTGCTGAACATGACCCTGATGTACATTGCGCCGCTCATCTCCACGCTGTACTGCTCCTCTGCCGCGTTACTCGAGATCATTCGGCGAGCGAATACCACTAATGGTACGCATCATTATCCACTGCTGGATATAAGCTCCCTTGTCAGAACTTCCACACGCCACGGCCTTGCGCCATTTAAACCTCAAGTACTATGTAGGGTATGCACCTTAATAATGAGGAATTAGATTTAGTGGGTTCCGCTATTTTTCTGGGAATAGATGCTAAACTTCAATGGGGCTCTCATATAAATAACTTATCAAACAGACTTAGTTCTGTTGCATATTATGCGGTTAAAAAGATTCGCCAGTTATCAGACATAGAAACGGCGAGAATTGTATATTTCAGTTACTTTCACAGCATAATGTTATAAATTATGGTTATAAGGTTATTAAACGTTGCGAAAAAATACTGATTACGATTATGTGATACCGGGGCACAGAATTTATGACTAGAAATCAAGGAAGTTTCCTCAAGTTCTATCATAGTTGGTAAAAAGTAAAATCTCATACAGAGTACAGAAGCTTTGGACACGTATACGAAGAAAATATCAGACATATTAGAAAATTCCAGTTGCAAATTTTAATATTTGGTCGATCTTTCTGATGTAGTGGCGCGTCTTTGTTTTTAAATCGGTAGAGCCGTAACGTAAGACCGAATCGCCGGTATTTTTTTCGTATAACCTTACCACAGTACTGATAACTGGTAATGCTAAAAATAACGATACCAATACATCCTAACCCTAATATCTTGATAATTAATAACATCTTTATACCGGTGATAGTAATAATACACATACCGATAAAATTATACACCTATCTATACCAAATGATGTTAATATAAAATTCTTAATGGAACATAAGAAAATGTTTTGTCAGCAATGTGGCGACCGAGAACTTAAATTTGTTATGACATATAGGACAACTTGTGCCACCGGTTCGGAAAGCAGAATCTACAGAGAGAGTTGAAATTTGTTGTCATATATTTGAATAAGTTTTTTTTTTATTGCAAGACAGGCTGCGCTTCATGATAATCATACTCATTGCTCGTTGCAAAAAGCAATGATGAAATTGATGCTACCTAGGAGCGCGCTTGTCTATAATATGCCTATTCACTCTTGCCTGGAAGGTTATATGTTGCAGGAAATACGGATGCTGGAAGAGCATTCCATATCATAACTTATTTAATATCATTTAAAAATACATAAAGCTTGTTGCTTTTTCAGATAAGATGCGTCGAAGTGGAGTGGGCATCCTTGGCCGGGCGAGGGCTAGGACGCTCAAGATGACAGTCACCATTGTACTAGTTTTCTTCGCCTGCTGGACTCCTTACTACTTTTATTGTATCTGGTAAGTTATAGTAAATCACAAAATTTATCCACAGATAAGATATCGGCAAAGTGCCGCCGAATGCTGATCAAAATCAAAATGAAAATGTTATATAAGACAAGTAGTGTCTCTTATGGCTACGTATTCGGTTACTATCGGGTCTATCATCAATTCAGAATGCAGATTCTACAGAGAACTCCCAAGAAACTCCGCAGATTACTCTTTCCAAAAAAGTTATAACTTTTTACAGGCCCAGTGCGGATTATCAAACTTCACACACATTTGTAAACAATAAGGAGAACTACATTGTAACTCCGAAAAGTTGGAGGTGCGTGCCTACGTATCGTTCTGATGCAATTTTTATGAGTGCTATTTAAATTACCATCTGCATCATATTGTGTAAATCAACATTCAACCAAAATATCAGAATATTTTTCCATGAGCCATACCGATATTTTAACGATAGTTATCGATTTAAGTTATTTGACAGATACTTATTAAAAATATTTGTAACAGGTTTTGGATAGACAACGATATCGTGCACCAACTAGATCCAGCGTTTCAGAAGGCAATGTGGCTGTTTTCGTGTACAAACTCGTGCGCGAACCCCGTCGTCTATGGCGTGTTTAACAGGAACCGCTGGACGTGGCGTTCAAACGTAAGCTTTAAGCTGGAAGCATACTTACATACGTCACCCGATATCACGCAACTTTTTGACTCAAATCAAATCAAATCTTAGTATTTTCAAGGCCAAGTGTTATATTATCTACTACGAACATGTGACGTGGAGATAGTGGTCGTAGTATTCCACAAAAGAGAGCAGTTATTTACATTATTATTTGATAGTTAAATAAAAGTTGATTTTTAGATGAGTAATAAAGTCATCAAAAATAATCAATAAATTATTTAATGTCACTGTTATTGTTATAACGTTACCTGTAAGCAGTTTATTAAAAATTAATATCATTATTACAGAACGCTCGGTGTCGAAACGGCTGGAGAAGAGGATCCCGATTCCCACACGGCGATTCCATGGAGATATCGGCGGCGACATTAGCTCGTGCAAGAAATTCACTACACGATCGTCAAAGCAGAAGAGATTCTGCTTTTATTTATAACGGTTCACAAAAACAAATTTTAAATAATAACAATAACGTGCATGGATTGTCTAAGCAGACTGTGTAAAAAACGGAACAGTGAATAAAGTTAATATATCAATAGTGGTGTTGTCAAAAAATACCGAAATATCAATGTTGTAGTGCAGGGTAACAATAACGTTACCAGTTTAAGTTATAATATTAACGCGTTATAAAACGATAACATTGTATGTTGGTTATTAAAGTGTCAAGGCATTAAAAATTAAAAACCTACGTAATCAAAGAACCAAAATTAATTTGGTTTTTCTCTATGAAAATACAGTTTCAATCTTTTTTCATGTTAATGAACAAAATAACGTGTAGATATAATTTAAATTGTAAAATTAAACTTTATGAATAAATTAAGAATCTCTGTTAAGAATGTTAAATTGTTAAATATTTAAAAGAGAGCTTTAAAGTTCTTTATACATATCTTTAATGTAGTAAATAATTAGGTAGGCATAGGATTTTTATTTTGTATATATAGTCTTTTTAATAGTTACGATTCGTGATACGATACCAAATATTGTGAGCTGGAGTTGAAGCCAATTAAATTTAATCGAATAAATTAAAATTTATAAATGAAACTAAAATAAATTAAAAAAAATATTCGATTACAAATTAGTTATTTCGGTTTCCAAATCCAAATTGTTATGTTTATATCTTGGTGTAGATACTCAAATAATTTGTAAGTGTTTTAGTCGAAAAAATGTTTGTGACATTCCTTAATATTAGTTACTTACCAAGCACATTCCTTATTTTATTTTTTGTAATTTTTTGTTACTTGTCAGTGATTGAACATGGTTATAAGCACGGTGTACCATAAACAGTGTAAGATTGGGACATTTTATGTGAATACCACGATATTTTTATTTCTCTAGAATAAATAAATGAATATGATCAAGAATTTGAACAGCAAATAATAAATAAATAATGTCAAGGAAAAATTGTTGCAAAATAATCAGCCACTCTTATATTTATCGGTATACCTACCAATCAATATATTGTATGAAACTGTCAGAGACAAATTGTGCATGCAAATAAGTAAAATTTTTATTTTATTTTAGGTATTTTGTTTTAGTGCAATTTGTCCGTTGGCTGTGAAGTAATAGAAAAATCGTTAGAAAATTGTGAAATGAATCAAACTTTTATACCAACTTAAGCCTTAAGTAAAAGTTCAAGGTAATCCGATTAATAAAATATATAAGATTTTCATAAATTCTGTTTCATTCAAAAACCTTTTCTTTAAAGACCATTTACCATCAAATTAAACTGTATCCACTTTAAATCTGCCTTCGATAAAAAAGGAAAATTAATAATAAAATTGCTACAATAAGTAAGTATTTATTAAAATAACATTTCAAAAAGAATCGAACACGAGCTACAGTAAAATTATAAACTACTATAACCAGTTGAAACTCACGTTTATTTTATCAGGATATTATACTGGACTATTAGAAAGTCTAGGTTATAGTAGTTTAAAATATATCACTCACAACTATAGTGATATATTATATAACATAAAAGTGAAGTATAAATATTGCAGTTATCTATATAAAATCTATTATTTATGATTTTTATCAAAGATAAAACAGAAAAATTTAGTCCTAACTTAAGGAAGTTCGAATAACAAAAAATAATAATTCATAATATGGATAGGTATCTTACACAGAAATAGGTAATGAAAAAGTATTATTCTAAAAGTTTTTTTATAAATAAATAATAAGTGTCACGGTACTAAAAATATCTAATTACTATACATTACAACAATAATTGATAATAAACATCATATAATAAAATCTCGAAATAGAGCTCCATTCTCTTTTTTTACATTAAATATTTATCTTAAAACTAGTTTATGGCCATTTTGAAAAGGTCATTTTACGAAAAATAAAGAATTTATGATATACTATGTATTTTTATATTCCCCTTCTCTTTTTTCAATAAAGTAAAAAAATTAATATGTTCTATACAATTTTTAAATCGTTCATAACGATTGATAACTTATTAAATTTTCAAAAATGATACTAAGAAAGTGATATTAGTATTTATAGTAAAATAAATAAATAGATAAATAGCTAATTGGAATGCAGTGGCAATATGACTCAACATTAAAAGACTATTTAACACACGCTTAATTTATGACACATTTATTTTTTATATCGGGCCACACCAACATACTTATTACATTTTTTCGCTAAAGTGCGCATCGGCTAATTTATCATTATATTCAAGTCTTTTTTGCCACGAATTGCTTAACTGTTCTTTAACAGATTGTTCAATTAACGTCTTATTTATGTTAATATTATGTTATATTATTATAAGGTGAATATAGTGTGACCCGTAAAATATTATAACATATAGTTCCTAGAATAACAATGAACTACATACAATTCACGGTTGTAGAGGATCACAAATCGCAATACATTCATACAAAAATAGCTGATTGGTTTCTTTATCAGATTTTATATACGTTTCAAATCGATATAATATTTCAGAAGGCTCTTTACTTTGTAAGATAATACGACTAATATTGTCTACTAAATACAGATGTATTTTTAATATATTTTATATTTACGAGACTTTAACACAATAGTATATCTACTCGTAAGTGGTCCAAAAATGTATTTTTTTTATTTGGTAATCCGACAGTGAAGTCGATTTCTTCAAAACCCGTTTCACGATATCGCAAAACAGTTAACAGCAAATAAATAAACTATTTTGAGAAATCGTGAAATAGTTTTTAAGTACGATGTCACGAATTTCAATTACTAAAATGCGTTTTAATTTTATTTTATAAATGGCACATTGCGAACACAACTTTTAACTATTACAATGGTACGTACATATTGGAAAAACTTAATTAATATTTAAACACATACACTTATTAACACTCATGTACACATTTCTTCAATTTATTTCCATATGTATAATTTGATATGGTAACACACAGTGATATCATACCATTGGTATGCATTTAACATTGTTTAGTTACTTTATAAAGTTGAATAATTAAAATAACAAGAAAACAATACTGATAAATGAGTAAATAGTTAACAAACAACGTCATAACTCCGAACAATAGGCCTATTATCAATTGTTATCTGAAAATTCTGATATAATTGGGTTTCCCTTCAAACGTCACTCGGAATTTACTTTTCGAACAAAAATTTGCAGCATTATTGGTAGAAAGAAAATTTAAAAACTGAGTGTGCTGAATGACGACTGCATGAAATCAGTTTGAACGTATTTTAACTTAAAGCATTCAAGTTTAGTTCTCCAATTAAAATTTGATAATAAGCCTTCAGAAACTAAGAAAAATGTAACAAGAACAACGCAATAAATTAATCACAACAATTTTTTTTCTATTTATAGTCCTGACACGGAGTAACGTTATTGAACACAGAACGTAACCGTTACAAATAACTGGTATAAATACCGTTATAAATTCGTTCAACGCTCTCCCTTCTCTAATTCGGTGAGTTCGTGGGTAGTGGCGTTTTCCCGGTCGTTGTGTAGGGCGCGAGACTTTTCTATGTCCCCTTGTGAGAGCGACGCCACAATGATGGCGCCCAGAGCGTCGCAGACCACGTTGATGGTGGTGCGAAATCGATCACTGTAATGAAAAGAAAATGTTTAGTGTGTAAAGCTTGTGCTAATAGTGTGCAAGGGTTTGAACCTCCGACGTTTCGGAATTCAGTCCACTCCTCAACTGTTGAGCTACTGAGGCTATAACGCTTAGTCTTTGCTAGCGTTCTGGTTACAGGTATTATGTAGGTAGGTATACTCACAGCAACCAGTCGACCGCGAGGATAATGGAGACGTCCTCAGCGGGCAGGTTGACGGTGTCCAGCACCATCACCATGGTAACCAGCCCCGCCTGCGGGATGCCCGCCGCACCTATACTAGCTGCTGTCGCTGTCACACTGGGAACAAAGGTCAAGGACAATATCACACCAGCTATTCGCGGAAAGTATAGCGCTCTCTCTGTTACGTATGATACAAACCATACAAATGATAGAGACAAAAATCTCAGTGGGCGCTAACAATTTTGAGTCACCAACCAATCACAAACGAAACTATGTTTTTAAATGGATTGTTTCTTGAAAACGTTGTCGAATTGAATTTCGAACGTTTTTGAAAACATGTTCGTAATCCAAAAATGTTTTTGGATTGGTTGGTTTTTTGGATTGGTTGATGCTCAAAAGGGTTAATGCCGTAGATTTTTGCCTCTGTTATTTGTATGAGCTTACGTAACAGAGAAAGCGCTATACTAACTCCTTTCCGCGGATATAGTATAGTACTTTATCATCATCACCTCAACCTCGCTGCACACAGACTTTTTAAAAAACCTTTCTCATTCTGAGAGTACACCCTAAGGTCAGAACGAGAAAGGTTTTTTAGGCTTATATATAGATTTAGTTGGCCAACACCGGATTGATGGACTTCACACATCTTTGAGAACATTATGAGGAACTCTCAGGTATGCAAAATTCCTGTTGTTTTCAGATGATGATGAAAATATGTTTTCCTTCACCATTAAAACAAGTGAAATTTTATTGTTTAAAACAGACCTAAGTAACTCTTATCAGTAGGTGTGTTCTGTTAGGTCTCTGAAACTTCAAGAGGGTCCCCCGAATAATGGCCGAATCGCCACTAGGCCATCGTCATTCCTCCTAAAAAGAAGAAAAAGTGAGAAACTTCGAAAGAAAGAAAAAGCTTACCTCACTGCAACAATTTTTCCGAATGACATGTCAACCCGCCTCAACTGAGCAATAAAGATGGCTGCCACGGCTTCGTACAGCGCTGTTCCGTCCATGTTGATGGTGGCTCCGATGGGAATCACGAACCTTGTGATACGAGGGTCCAAACCCATGTCGTCGCAGCATCCGATCGTGATTGGCATTGTCGCTGAACTGAAAAAAGGAAAAATTAAAAAAAAACATGTGACTAATTGGCATCGACTCCAAAAAATGTTACTATCAAACTACATAATAATATTTATATTCGATAATAACTTAAATTATTTTTTACTTTTTAGTGTTGGCGGTTTTTTTATTATTATTTTTTATTTCAGAACTTTTTGTAGTCAGTGGTACTAAAATATGCTATACCTGGTTAAAAACCTACTGTTTACCAAGCCATTACACTAATCGCGAGCGGTTTACTCTTATCCTTTGAGGAGTTCTGTTCTCTATCTCCGAAGATAATCATCAGATCTTCACCAAACTAAAATGGAACCACCTCGGAAGTATGACATACCTACCAAAAATTATTAAAATCAATTCATATTTGGCGGACTATCGCGTAACAAACCTATAAAAAAAAACATACATTCAAATTAAGAACCTCCTCATTTTTTTTTTGAAGTTGATTAAAAAGGCAACTTACCTGGACGCAGTACCAAATGCAGTGGCCATAACCTGTCCCATCTTGGCTATATATTTGCACGGCAGCTTCTTAGTGGCCAGTACGAAGAGGACGCTAAGAGTACCGAAGCCGTGGAGGAAAAGCCCCAGAAGCACCGTCATAAAGTACAATCCCAGTCGACCGACCAGCTCCGCAAATGAATCTATCTCCATAATCTTCGCTGTTACTAAGAAGAATACTCCAAGTGGTGATAACCTGGAAAAGCAACGAATCTGATTGAAAGTATGAAGCACACTGAATTTGTAAAAGATCAATAATTTCCACTTCTTCGCGTTTTTTTTAAAGAATCACAACATCATCTAAAATCTATTGCCAGAATACTACTGAAAGCAGGTCTCCTCTCAAAATGAAAAGCCTTAGGCTGTAGTCCACCACTAGCAAAGTATAGACAAACAGACTTCACACATCTTTAAGAACATTATAAAGAACTCTCTGGTATGTAGGTTTCGTCTCGTTTTCTTTCATTATTATAGCAAGTGATATTATTGCCTAACACTTAAAACGCACATAGCTCCGATTTTGTTCCAATTATTTTTGACTACTGTTTTCTTTTTCGTATCGTTATTCCTCCTTATTTCCCCTTACTTTGGAGTATGGGGATGAATGTGATTCTTACCCCCCGTCCACACACTGCCCGTGTGGCATAGGAAGGAGCGAGGAACGGAGACAGAGACGTAGTGTGGCCGCGTTACTCGCATGTTCCTTGTTAATGCCCATCGCTCCCTATTTTGTCGGTAAGTATGCGATAGCGCGCACGCTGCCACAGTTTCGACGTCCATCGTGTTGCAAAGGTAAGCGACCTAGTGCGGCGCGCAAGCGATTAATTGCGCGAGTAGAGCAGTGTGTGGACGCACAGTTAGTCAGTAGCGACATTTAATATTTCTGACTTGTTTTAAAACCGTTAGCTTACCAAATAACCCATCCAGTGATAATCATCATCGCTTCGGAGAGTGAGTGGAAGAAGTTTTGCAGCGGTCGACTCTGCTCCCCCATTTTGCCGAGGGTGATTCCAAGCACCACACTAAAAGCCACCAACCCCAACACATTACTCCCGCTCTGGTAACTGCCTTCGATTTTATACGTCTCTAGGTGACCTGAAATTAGAATACAGTACATTTTAGCTAGAATTTTTGTTTCAGTGATTGTTGATTTACTTCTGAATAAAATAGAAAAAGTCAGTTCTGTGTTTTATATGTATTAATAAGGTTTTTTTCTACCCTGAAATAGCTGATAATATGATATGACAATCTTGGTGACAATTTAATAAGTCTCTGTGCAGTAATGTTTAACATGTTATTTCTTGTGCGACGGTACGCAACCCTTCCTGTAACACTTGCACTTGACCGATTTTTAACTCTCCTCCATTCTTCGTCCTTTGTTTTTCGTCCTTCTTCACTAATGTAGCAACATTAGCGAAGAAGGACGGAAATGTATCTGGAGTTTACTGTAGAATCTAGATAGATAGATAGATAGATAACTTTATTGCAGACAAAAACACATGAACACAACACAGAAAGAAGAAAACAGAAAAACAATTGTGTGCAACGGCGGCCTTATTGCTTGGAGCAATCTCTACCAGGCAACCTTTGCTGAAAGGAGAAGCTAGTGTTGGATAGTACCAAGTCGCAAGGAATTTTTAAAAGAAATATACCTATATTTAATATTATATTAATAAACTAATAAATATACATACATACATAACTATTCTAAGTAATATTCACATATAATAACGAATAGACACTTCATAAAAATAACCAGCATTACCTTTAACAGTTCTGTTGTCGTCCGGATCGTAGACCAGCCGCGTCCTGTACGACGCTATCGTGGCCTGCACTATGTTCTCCGGGAACACGTTCCTGGAAAAAATTGGATTTATTCATTTAAACCATACAGATTTGTTTGGTTTGGCGGATTATAGCAATATAAGCTTTTGGTTCCTTGTATAAAGAAGAATCATATGTATAATAAATGAATAGTTCTATAGATCTAATCTAATGCAAGGAAGGACGAATCTCTTAAACGGATTAGGTAGAAGTGCGACTCCGAGGCCGAGGGGTTCTGGTGTTCATTGTACTAACAATTTAAACCATGCGAATTACTTTACTTAGGTACTTTAACAATAAGCTTGTCGCTATTTCATTATACCTATTACAAATGATGTTAAAATTTCCTCAAAAAAATGTTTAAGATGTACTTAGATAAAATATTTAAAATTGAATTGTTCAATGTCAATGCTACAATATGTAATGTTAGTTCAATTAATTAAGTAATTAAAAATTGTCGATCAGTGGGTACTGCCAATGGAAGTGAAAATGAAAGTTTCATAATTTGTAAATCAAAACCATTAAGATTTTGGATAGAATCAGGCGTTACTTTGCGGAAGTTCATGTTTAGCAAGAAACAGTTAAAAATTATTTTGCTATAATCCGCCAACAGGATAAATCTGTATGGTCAAACATGCAGTTACAAGCTAAGCACCGCTTACCTCCCCAACCAAGCAATAAAGCCAAGTTCCCAAGCAAGCACTGCCACCACCATTCACATGCAACACCACACAAGACTTTTCCACTACTCTCGACGCACGTTTCGCCCCGACACCGGAGCATCCTCAGGAGATTTCGACTTTACAATGCTGTATTGTCAAGATTTGTTTATTTTTTAACCGACTTCAAAAAAAGGAGGAGGTTCTCAATTCGTCGGAATCTTTTTTTTACATTTGCCCTTTGGATTCTACACGGCATCGCACCGGAACGTTAAAAATCGCTTGGCGGCACGGCATTGCCGGTGGGGTGGTAACTGGCCACGCCCGTAGCCTCCCACCAGACCAGACCAGAGACAATTTAAAAATTATAAATTCCCAAATTGCCCCTGCCGGGAATCTAACTCGGGACCTCTCGTTTATAAGACCACAGAGCTCACCACTTCGTCAGGGAGGACGTCAAAACTTCATTCATAAACATAATATTTTTAAGTTGCCTTCAAACTACGGAAATATAATATAATATATAGGCAAATATCGCTCAACCTACTTTGAAATATCACTGTTCACACTGAAATGTAATATTATATATGTATATGTATATTGTAGGTATATTATGTAATAAATATTATAATATTATATTTCCGTAGTTTGAAGGCAACTTTATCGTTGTACAAAGATTTGCAACGGTAACAGTGCCAAAAACGAATTAGCATACAGCGGTCGCGATCAAATGACCTATGTCACCTGGCAATTCGTGCGTCGATCCGTCGCGTTGTTTTGCTTTATTGATAACGTGAACAGGGTTTGCAAATAACTAGATTTTTTTTTATCAATATCTATTCGAAAAACAAAAATTGACATTAGCGGGAACCATATTCCATTTTGTTCTCAATTGTGAGTTTGAGCTTACTCTCTTCTGATTGGTCCGCGTTCGGGCGGTGTGTGTTTTGTTTTTTTCTCTCATGTTAGTGATGAAAAATAGAGTGTCACTCGTATATCGAATTCCTTGCTACGCTCAGGATTCTACTATAGAATTCTTGGCTTAGTTCTGAATTC
Organism: Maniola jurtina; assembly: GCF_905333055.1. Lineage (NCBI taxonomy): Eukaryota > Metazoa > Arthropoda > Insecta > Lepidoptera > Nymphalidae > Maniola > Maniola jurtina. The sequence goes on along the minus strand of NC_060048.1, from coordinate 3,064,943 downwards.
AAAATAATGCCCTCGAGGAACAAAATATTACTTTGGCTCTTTGTAACACAAATAATTATACCTCATTCATCACCTGGGTGCCTGGTTAACTTTGACCGCCTGTTGTGCCAGAACTCTCTGGCGGTGTTTTCGCTAGATTTAAACATGAGCTCAGTTACTTACTATGCGTAAATTGCTTAGATTATTATACGTAGCTTTAGTGTGTGTTGTGGTGTAAAAGTTAAAAATAAATTCAAGCTCGGCACTTTTTGCCAGGATTTAGGAGAACTTGACATTACCCCCGACACCCAAAATTACAAACTTTACTTCTTTATAATGTGTATTATAATTTATATAGAGCCTACATATACCTATCAACGTACAATTCTAACTAAGTAACTTGCAGTTTTTGCAACTCAAACCTCAATGCTCTATATGCAATTTTGCATTTGCATATAGAGTTTCTCTACCAAATACCCCATTAAGAAAATATTTTTAGAAATTTCACTCTAAGCGAAATATTGATTCAAATATACACACTGCCACTGAGCTTTTTACACGCTGTCGTGGTAAAAATTAAGTTAGTCAATAAAATTGATGTATTTGTGTATTGATGTTAAAGTTGCCTTCGAACTACGGAAATATAATATAATATATGTATAAATATCGCTCACCCTACTTTTAAATGTCACTGTTCACACTTAGATGTAATATTATTACATCTCACAGTGTGAACAGTGACATTTAAAAGTAGGGTGAGCGATATTTATATATGATATTATATTCCGTAGTTTAAACAGTATATTAGTATATTTAGTATATTATTAACATTTAAACAGTACTTATATTAGTAACAGTATATTTAGTAGTTTTAACTTAATTGCTGTAGTTTGTGTAGGTCTCAGTTCTCGATGTGGTTCTCGACCATTTGCAAATTCTTAAAATCGCTTTAGCAAGGTGTGGACATTTGGACAGCCCTAATATCGCGGTAATATCTAGGGCGCTATATAAATAGCGCGGGCTGATGAAGACTGACTCGCAGGGAACCGACGCTTGCGCCGCTTCTCTTCACAATTGACAATTACTACTGTTCTACACGTAAGCGTATTGACGCCACTAGGTTTGAACAGTTTTTTATTGAAATCTCCTTTGTCGTGACTCTATTCATCGGCCATGGTTTCATTAAAACTTTATTCCTTCATCAACTTTAAAATTTCAGTCGTCAATAAAGTAGGTAATAACTCAAAATTTAAAAAACCCCCGACAAAAACTCTAGAAGAAAACTAGAAAAGAGCTGATAACTTTCAAACGACTGAACCGATTTCCTTCGATTATAGCTAAGAACACTCTCGATCAAGCCACCTTTCAAACAAAAAAAATTAAATTAAAATCGGTTCATTAATTTAGGAGCTACGATGCCAAAGACAGATACACACGTAAAACTTATAACACCCCTCTTTTTGGGTCGGGGGCTTATAATAACTAAGAAAAGATAGTCGAGATTAAAGACGTCGTACTTCTAACGCAAAGCCCAGTTTACTTATACTTAGATTGTAGGTAGTAAGTCTAGGTAGGTACTGTATACGCGCTCTACACACATGTTATATGCTATCCTTAACAAACCCCGAAAAAATAATTGTAAAACAACCTCAAAAGTTATTCAACTCTTGAGTCTTGACACTTAAAACTCCTCAATTATGTATTATGCTCATGGAACTAGGAATTAGCTTAGCTTATTTAATAGCATAACAAAATGGTACCCGAGCAAACTATCAAATGCACTTAAATACAGTTAACCTGTCAGATGTACCTACAAGTTGTACCACAAAAGACCAATCAGGGAATTAAGGTAACATACAGACTCTAAGTGCACTGTTAACCGGACACGTCCGTAAATGTCTTGATTCATCAACCTCAATTTACTTATAAATTCAGTTGAAATGGATAAATAACCCACTTGGTTAACCCTAGCAATGGGTAAACAGAAATAGAACGAATAAGATGCTAAAGAATAAAGCCGTTGATACAAATTGGAAAATTGTTGAGACCTTATAAAGGCTTCTTAAGCTTTCTGCCCATGCGCACTTTTTTTTTATTCACTATAGGCAAGCGCTTGACCACAATCACACCTGATGGAAAGTGATGATATGGTCTAAGATATGACGCGTTTACCTAGAAGGTGCCTATTCACTCTTGTTTTAAAGAGACCCGGATTGTAATTGGTAGGAAGCACTTAGATTGCAGTCAGCGTAGCGGGCTATGATCAAAACTCTTTTTTATCCTGAAAGGAGTCCTATGCTCAGCAGTAGCCGGTAATCGTAACAAGTGTAAATTAAAAATTTATAACACCCCCGACAAGTTAAGATTACAGTAACTAGAAAAGAGCTGATAACTTTCAAACGGCAGAACCGATTTTCTTGGATTATAGCTAAGAACACTTTCGATCAAGTCACCTTTCAAACAAAAAAAACTAAATTAAAATCGGTTCCATCGGTTTCATCGGTAAAAGAACCGATGCCATAGACAGATACACAGATACACACGTCAAATTTATAACACCCCTCTTTTTGGATCGGGGGTTAAAAAGAGATCTTTTGAAAAAGATTTCCTTTTAAAACTCATTCGTTATTCTAATGGGTAATTTTATTCTACACATAGATACACAAGTACCTACGAATTGGTAAACTTCACAAACCTTTGAGAACAATGAATGGAGAACAGATAAGGCATGCAGGATTCTTCACATGTTTTCCTTCACCGTTAAAGCAAGTGTTATTTAATACATAAACATTAAATATCGTGCGCGTTTTAACTTATGACGCTCCTTAGAAAAGTGGGAAAGTCATTTGTGGGAATGAGTGTAATATTTTATAATAAAATTCCAAAATCAATATTAGACTTGCCTTAACAAAAGTTTAAAAATCCAATAAAAGTATGGTCCTGGCAAAAGCATATTACACAATCAAAGATTATGTAAATGATAAAAAAGCGTGGATTTGACTCGCTCCAGCAATGCGCGGGACTTCAATTGCTTGTATAGTATGGAATATTATTGTAAATTGAACAATTGAAAAGAGCAACCGAAGAGTTTCTTGCTGGTTCTTCTCGGTAGGAACGGCATTCCGAACCAGTGGTAAATTATTTGACGGTTCAAAAGCACTTGTAAAAGTTTATTTGAATAAAAATCTATTCTATTCTATAAAAGTTACAACGCACCTAACTTCGAAAAGTTATAGGTGCATGTTTGGAATCAATCCCCGACCTCCAGAATAGGAAGCCAATGTCTTAAACCACTAAGCCATCCGCTCCAAGTTCCATTTAGCATAACAAAACAAAAATATTTCTAACTTTTGGCTGCATACATCTAGTTTCTATAAATTAATTATATTTTAGTGGCAAATTTCGCAAATTTTTCCCGGATGGCAAAATTAGGTTCATTAAGCCAATCGTTCTGCGTGAGTAGGTAAATACGCAAATTACGTGTGATATTACATACAGGCAATTGTGACAATTCATTAGCGGGATATGGAACAATGTTATCAATGTTCATCTGGTTATTTGATATTCTTAGGCATAGATGTTTAAGGGTCTAGGGAATTAGACTTTGAATCATCATCGTCTCATGTTTCAGTTTTCACGGAACTTCGGACGATACTAAGTAGTAGGTATTACCATGTAACCTTGATCTGTATATTGATTGATTGAATTTGATTGTGTTGACTTATCATGCATATAAATAATTTGCAACTCTTTGTAACGTAGCGGCATCATTTTACAATCACTTGGATTTTTTACCCGACTCTGGCAAAGCTAAAAGGAAGGTTTCATGAATATAAATGTACAGTAACGTTAAAATATATCAAGCGACAGAAAAACTACTTTACTCTAATATTTCAGCGTTTATTAAGACGATCGCAGTCGGGTTTTAGTTTTCAACTTTATTTTGTTTTGAATCTGGTTATGTCACGAAAACACCTACTCAGCGTGCCTGTATCATATTTATATCACACTAATATTATGAAGGCAAAAGTTTGTATGTGTGTGTGTGTGTATGTTACCTAAATCCACGCGGACGAAGTCGCGGGCGTCAGCTAGTCATACATAACAGTGATTAAATATTAGTTGCAATAATAAAGTCAGTGGTGACTTAAGTTATCAGAGATATCAAATTTACCACTAACTGTACTCCGTTTACCATAACTGATTGGATAATTCTATCTGTGAATACCTATTATTATAATATTAGCATAAGTTATTTCATTTTAAAACCGTTTAGGTTTTTAATTACCAAGCTACTATGAGCTATTAAGTTACTAAGCTGTTGGATTACCAAATAAAGAAAATTGCGAACCTCCTCCTTTTCTGAAGTTGTTTAGTAAAATAAAATAACTAACTTGCAAACGCTCTGAGAAAGGCAAGGTGTCAATAATTAATAGTAGCTTAGAATAATAACAAGTGTAAATTAAAAATTTATTTATAAGCGCCTACGATCCAAAATATCTGAGTTTTCCAAAACATCATTTTCAAATCAAGTTTCAAATAAATAATTATGTATATCTAGGCAACGTTCATCTTGACAGCTTGACATTTGTCAATTGACACTTGAATATTATGAATCTAAGGGTTATCTAACCTTTTTTTCTACAAGAAAACTAGAAAAGAGCTGATAACTTTTAAACGGCTGAATCAATTTTTTTGGATTATAGCTAAGAACACTCTCGATCAAGCCACCTTTCAAACAAAAAAACTAAATTAAAATCGGTTCATTCGTTTAGGCGCTACGATGCCACAGACAGATACACAGATACACAGATACACAGATACACAGACACACAGATACACAGATACACACGTCAAACTTATAACACCCCTCTTTTTGGGTCGGGGGTTAAAAATAGTGTTGAGCGTCATGTTCTGGGAATAGCATTATGTCAAAGCACCATCAATGTGGAAGGGATAGGTAAGGCCACAGTTAGAGATCAAAATAATTTGTCACCTTATTAAATCCAGCAGGGTGTCCGATGTTAGGGTATCTTTCGTGATCTTCATGCTGGTTGTGTTGGTGGCGAAGGTGTCGGAGGACAGCTTTCCGGGCTTGATTGTGGTGACTAGAGCGATTCCCAACATGACTGCGCATACCGTCGTCGTCATGTAGTAGATAATGGCTCGGAGACCGACCCTGTGGAACAGAAAACAGGCGATTAATGTTAATCAGAGAATATGGTTTGAACTAACAGCTGATCATATGATCGAAAAAAATACATTTAACAATACAGTAACTAGAAAAGAGCTGATAACTTTCAAACGGCTGAACCGATTTTCTTGGATTATAGCTATGAATACTCTCGATCAAGCCACCTTTCAAACAAAAAAACTAAATTAAAATCGGTTCATTAGTTTAGGCGCTACGGTGCCACAGACAGATACACAGATACACGGATACACACGTCAAACTTATATCACCCCTCGTTTTGGGTCGGGGGTTAAAAAGACTTGAGATGACCGACTGACTAATCTATCAACCTAAGCCGCTAAAGTTAGAAACTTGAAATTTGGATAATCGATTCGACTTATAAGACGAAGCACTCACTTAGAAATTTTTTTTTTGGAAAAACATCCCAAGGGGTTTAGCAGGAGAATAATGTGAGATGAATTGAGTCTGTCATTTTTCAAGTTATTATGACACTAGCATTTGGGCTTTTGGGTAAAAACAAACAAGAAAATCCACCCCCTCAACCGATTTTCGAAAATTCCACTTTAGCGAAGTCGGGGCTAATCAAGTTCATAATAAGCAAAGGAACCAGATGTTTTCTTGTTTCTTTCCTTCAGTCTTAGTTATTCAAAATAACCGCAATCACTAATGGAAAGAACTAGAACAGCTACGGAGCAATAGCCTAGCTTCTTCTTCTTGGGATGTCTCTCCGATTATTAGCGAAGATTCCTTTCTAGTTGGAAAGGTCAACTTCAAATAATAGTTTTGCGGCACTCACAATATGCGTGCGGGTATCGGGTATTGCGTAGCCACTTTTTCTGCATCCAACTTCTCTTCTTCTAGCAACTTTTCCCAACATGATGAGTTATAGAAGTTCGTATCTCGTATCAAACCCGTCCACGCGCCTCAGATATGCGAATTTCACGACCGGGTTGGTCTTAAACCACGTGTAGGAATAGTATAGATACAAGAAAATAGGGATTTAAAAAAAACTTACTTGCCAGATAGGCTGAGATCCAGAGACCCAATCGCAGATACGATTGAGGAGACCAAAAGTGGCACAATTAAACACTTTAACATCCTAAGGAACAGCTCTCCAGGGTATTGAAAGTACATGACGTCCCGCCGGGTCCACTCATAGCCGGATGCTCTTAGGGTCCAGCCCAGCAATGTGCCGGACAGGACACCGATGACAGTGAGAAGGGTCAGGAGGTTACCGCGAAGGAATGAGGTGCAGCGATTTCCTCGTATTTGAAGCGGCATCTTGATTTGAGGCCGTCGTTACTGTAAAGAAAAAGATTGCATTTATCTAGAGAATACAGGTTCCTCAAGGTGGACAGAATATTACACATTTAATATAGATAATAAATAATACACGCGAATTACGCCCGTAAAATAAGTCTTATCCGAGAGTAAATTTGATATTTTTAACCTCCGACTCAAAAAGAGGGGTGTTATAAGTTTGACGTGTGTATCTGTGTAGGTATCTGTCTGTGGCATCGTAGCTCCTAAACTAATGAACCGATTTTAATTTAGTTTTTAATGTTTGTAAGGTGGCTTGATCGAGAGTGTTCTTAGCTATAATCCAAGAAAATCGGTTCAGCCGTTTGAAAGTTATCAGCTCTTTTCTAGTTACTTGTAACCTTCACTTGTCGGGGGTGTTATAAATTTTTAATTTACACTTGTGGCAGGATTTCATCGGCGGCTAGAATCTCTACAGAGATTTATAACCAGCGCGGGAAATATCATAGTGCAAAAGTGATGCAAACACAGATAGGTACACTCTTTATTCTAAATGAAATGAATAAGTTACTTATCAATTTGTTTCTTTCTCATGTAAGTGAATTTGTAAAATTCTTAGTGAGAATAAAGTTCTTTAACCATTCCCTCACTCTTATATTCCAAAGTCCCGACAAAATACATAGTAATTAACCGGTACTAGACAGTTTATTGTGTGCACGACTTTTGCCAACCAAAGAAAGGAGGTACCTACGAGTATTTAGAAACCATTTGCCAATAAAATTTGGCGACAGTCGTAGAGTGTGGGAGTTTAATTCATAGAATGATTAATAAGTTTATTTACCGATAACTCTTAAATACATAATAATGTATTTGACACGACATAAACTATCTTTGTAAACTAATTGTGTGTTTATTAACTTACAAAATTAGTTTTCAAAGGTAATATTACTATTGTTTTTATATTTTTTATTTCGTTTACTTAGTTTATGTAATTCTGTGTAATTGTAGGTAAGGATAGGTTATTGATTCCCTAAAATAAAAATTATGTATTCATTTACTACATGAAAACAACACTACCTTTTTTAAAAAAATAGAAATAAATAATTTATATTTAGACATAAAATATAAGATAAGGTTTATTGCTAGTTTTGAAATAAAATTAAGAATATTTATTTGGGCCAACTTATGGCGCTTATGAAAAGCCAAGACTCTACCACTAAGTTCGAAAGCAGATTCAACTGAGCCAGCAAGGAACTCAGCAGATACTGTTTTCAAAAAGGAAAATGTCTATGCTTTGGGTACCACATACCCTTCCTCAGCTTTCTGGTTGGCTGGGGGGGGGGGGGGCCCGGGAGGGGGAGGGGGGGAGGGGACAGCGACATTAAAGGGTGAGATCTATAGTGCGCACTCTGACTTTGCTATATCTCTCACATTAATCTGTCTCGTTTTAACTCAGTGCCCGCTGTAAATCTCACCCGAAAAGCGTTGGTTTTTACGTCAACGGTCATCCCGCAACCCACACCCAGACACATATAAATTCGCGACAGGTCGACATGGCAATCGGGGTATGAGGCAAGGGGGCCCCGCACACCTGCACGTCACCCATGCTATCCCGCACCGGGCTAGCGCGGAGTTGTGCATGTGTGCGGGGCGTCTCCACCCCGATTGTCATCTTGAACTGTCGCGTACTATCTAGATTATATTTTTTAATTTTTTATGATAGTGGTTTTTACCTACACTTTTTCTACTATCTATCACACTTAATATTATAAAGGAGAAAGTTTGTATGTGTGTGTGTGTGTATGTTTGTTATTCTTTCACGCTAAAACTACTGAACAGATTTGGTTGAAATTCGGACTGGAGATAGATTATACGCTGGATTAACACATAGGCTACTTTTTATCCCGGAAAATCAAAGAGTTCCCACGGGATTTCGAAAAACCTAAATCCACGCGGGCGAAGTCGAGGGCATCGGCTAGTATTTTTCATAAAGCCAACATTTATTCCCGCGCCCCAACTCACGAGTCGTCTCAGTACAACGGTAATACCAGGTAATACCTATAGCACTTATAGCTAGTTTTTGAGAAGAAAAAAGTCCAAAAAGTTGACAGGTATCCATGACGAATAAAGCGGGCTCACACGCGCATGAGTCCCGCGCGGATGTCGCCGCGGAAATCTTTATTTAGTATCGCATGATCTCCCCTCGCTCACACGCACCGCGATCCGCGTAACGAGCATACCTACCTGCGCCGAGCCTGGCTGGAAGTGTACACTCGTGCTACTAAACTTTAGCCACTTCAACCGCTAATCGCTTTCATCAACTGAATCGTATGCCCACATGTCACAACTGTGCGATCACCTATGGAGTCGCGTCCTGAGGGGCATCGTCGTACCTTGACAGTTACTTCGAGCATCGAGGCACCTTTTCCAATCTTCTCCATTAATGAGGGAAATTGAGCACAATATAATATGGACAGGCTACACTGAACCGAGTACGTACCTCAAAATAAGTTACTAGTTGATGAAATGAAATGAAAATTTATTTATCAAAAAGTAAGTACATGCGTTTCGTGGAGTCCTGGCCTCTAAACTAGGATAGCCCGTATTAAATAGGGGCCAAAATGCCGAGACTTCAATAACTCTACCACCTTCCTTGCAAATTAAAAAGTAAGTGGGTACTTGTAACATGTAAGCAACCAATAAAATTAAGTTTTATATTAGATTCTACTCAACAGTTAGTAACGGATATCCAATCAGCAATGTCTTGAACTCTTGATGTTAAATGCGTTAGATGAATCGACAATTACATTACGTCCTACTTCAACAATTGGCCATAATGTTGCGTGAAAAAATGTATCCTTGTATGACCCAAGAGTCCGTAGAAACTTTTGAGGACATGATTGTTAAAAGCTTGAGCTTTAAAAGTTGGTCATCATCATTTTGATCGTCGTCAACCGATAGACGTCCACTTCTGGACATAGAAGATTCCTTGTAGGGATTTCCGAAATTTTAGAGATGTGTGACGTGTGTCCTCACACCATGTCAGACCTCAAACCCCCAAAGAGGAAGTTGTTTGGTCGAAGGCTTCCGGAATTAAGCATTCCAGTACAATGTCACATAGAAAACCGATTTCCAAGTTAGCCCGCTTCCATCTTAGACTGCATCATCACTTATCACCAGGTGAGAACGCAATCAAGCAACCAAGGGCTAACTTTTATCGGAATAAAAAAAAAATTTTTTATCAATTACCTCGTGAAAATATGCTACGGACTCTTGAAATAGCATAAAGATGTAAGTGGCCAGAGTCAAGTGGTTAACGACACGAATGGATTTAAGATAGATTGCGCCCTAGACCGAATCCAGTAGTATCTATTCTATGTCTGGTACTGGTAGGTAGGTACCACATTCTGTGGTAGGTAGGTAAGTACTAATTTTTGTCGTAAGACGATAAATGATTGTGATGGACGCCGATTACTTTTAGGGCACTTTGCGAGTACATAATGTACATTGTATACAGCTAAATTGTACATAATATAGTCAGAAAAGTTATAGTTTGGTAATACAATAGGTATCACTCTTTTGCAAGGTAACAATGCCTAATGGACAGCTTTTTATTTTTTCAAAGAAGTGGTGGTTCATTTGAAGAACTTTACCTGAACAATGTAAGTAAAGAACCTGTACGAATTTTGGTACGAATATATATTTTGTGATTAAAAATAATAATAAAAATATTCGTACTCTACTCAATAAGCTCTAGGTATACAATGATTTATGATACCCCACATGCTAGGGTAAGAAAAAAAAATCATGTATGGGAGTCCCCTGAAAAAGAATTTGATTGATTTCTAATTCAATATTTGGTTTTGGGTCAACGTTCTACACCAAATATCAAAATTTGAGGTTTATAACTCATTTCGTCTACGAGCTTAGAGACTTGTGACACGTGGACAGACAGATAGACAGACAGAATGACATTAATAGGGTTCCGCTTAACCCTTTGGGTACGAAACTCTAAAAAGGGCAATAAGTCGTATTCAAGCAATTGTTGAGCGACACGTCGTTAGGTGTGAGATTATTCTATCAAGCACATTTGCAATACACCCGTATCTCGGTAGAGACTACTTCGGAAGCTCTTATTGAACTCAGCACGGCTGACGAGCATAATCCCTGATGTAGGCCGATATTTCTTTTCAGCGAAACGGGGCGAGTGGCGATGAGCGGCTCAATCGTGCACTTATACCATTCTTGAATGGAGTGACATTGAAAGTGTATTCACTGCCGAATGACAATACATTTTTTGTCCATTTTCTTTTAGAGTTCCATACTCCATAGTCTTTTGGGCTAGTTTTCTTGTCACGCTGATCATTTGCGCTAGTAATCTAACAAGTAGTGACTTGTCAGCGTTATTCCAGCTTGATTGCGGGAAAACTGCATCAATCATTATTAGAATCGGAATCGTTGTGATTGGCTGAATTTATGGTATTCTTGTTGCAACAATACATTGTAGCCAATAATAGGCGAGCATAAACCAATCAGATGATTGCGATCGTAGCTGTCATTCTATCGCAATCGAGCCCGGTTCATGGTTAATATGAAGTGCGTATGTTTGCGTATGTTAATTAAACCGGCTGAGTTTGTTTTGGGCTCTTCTCAGACTTGGGCGCGTTTGGAACCCTCGTAACTTTAGTTTTAAGTTACGTAATTAATTATCACCACTATATCGTACAAATTTAACAATTTCGACCATCAAAAGGAGTACAATTGTACCTACTTTGAATAAATGATTTTGATTTGATTTGATATGAACACGCACAGTTTTTTTTTTAATTTATAGACTAACTCTTGACTGCAATTAGATCTGCTAGCACGTGATGATGCAGCCTAAGATGGACCGCGCTTGCCTAAAAGATGCCTCTTGACCTGAAGGTACCCATATTAAAAGAGGAGGGGAAAACTGATGCCGATTCTAGCAGTTCGGATTAGAAACGAGGAAGCAAATCTCTTCGCACGTGTCCGAGGAATTTCAACTACGTACGGCTCCAGACCTTGACGATGCTTTGCGTTGCGATGGTAGAAAAGTGAAGGAGGAACCAGGTCAGTTCCTTACTTTGTGGTTCAGCCCTGTCAATGCAACGCTCACGGCTCAACTCAGTGCTTTCCGGTGCAAGGCCATCATTTCACTTTGACTCACACCTATTACCTAGGATGCTCAATGTCTATCGTCTAATCTATGGGTGAGATTTATAAAGCGCACTTTGACTTTGCTCAGACTTAAGATTGAGTTAAAACGAGACAGATTTATGTGAGAGATATACATCGGTCTCGTTTTAACTCTGGCTTAAGTCTAAGCAAAGTCTGAGTGCGATTTATAGATCTCACCCTATGTGCCACGTCCATTGCAGCTTTATCTTCGCGACCCATTGGGCTAGGTCGATTGCTGTGTTTCTAAGAACCTCCCCATTTCTCCGCATTAAGTACCTACTTAACCTTTTAAAGAGTTTACTATAATTTAAAAAAAGAATTAAAACATAAGTTATTTATTTTCCCATTACCTACAGGAAAATACAGGTGATTCTCTTATTTATTGTATCAGTATGGTAGGATAAACAAACACCTACTTTGCAATGCAAAATGCGACATCACAATTATGATAATAATTCTGCCGTTTCCATAAAACAAATTGTAGGTAGGTGGTTGTACCTACTCAATTAATAATGATGATGTAAGTAAATCAATTAATCAAACTATAATAATGGGTTATTTAACTACATTAAAAATATAATGCTGGTGTAATTCTAATAGAATTTTATTTTAAAATATTCAACAAAACAAAAAAAAAATGTAGGTAGGTACCTGAGTAGAAATAATTTTTTTTGAAATTTTTTTTTTAGAACTATGTTCACGTGATCGCAATTGCTTTATGATTGGTCCACATTGTCTGCAGAATGTTATATATGCGCTGAATTTAATTTATTAACCGACTAAAAAAACGAGGAGGTTTTCAATTCGTCGGAATCTTTTGTTTTGAATTGCAAGTGTCTAGTCGTGTCTTAGTGAAAAGTGTCTTAGTGTTTTTTTGCGATTACTATTAATAATAATAAGACTATGAAAGTATGACCGTCGGAATGAGGTGAGCACATTCAGTTTATTGAAACGCGAAATATAGCGCACGTGTTAATAAGCTCGTATATGCCAAAATTAGCGTGAACTAGAGTAAGGAAACCCGCGCTAACCCGGTGCGTGCGGGATAACGCGGGAGACGTGCGGGTGTGCAGGGCGTGTGTGTGTGTGTGTGTGTGTGTGTGTGTGTGTGTGTGTGTGTGTGTGTGTGTGTGTGTGTGTGCGCCCCCCCCCCCGCCTCATACCCCGATTGCCATCTTGACCTGTCCCGTATTATAAGTAGTTTATAAGTAAGTTGGACAATTTTTAACAAAACGTCTCAAGACTTCACCAACACTGGCTGGTGAAGTCTCGAGACGTTTTGTTAAAAATTCTCCAACTGTCATGAACCAAAACGAGCATATGACGCGCGAAAATAACGACAGTCTGAAACTACCCTAAAGCCAACCTCATTCTTCAAGTTCAGAAAAGACTTCAACGCGCAGCAAACCCAAGTGCCTTAATATTATGAACTTACACGAGTTCACACCTACCTATACTCTATCAATAGACAGGCGTTCTAGTATTTAGGTCTCTCTCTGTTACGTAATCCCATACAAATGAAAGAGACATAAAACTCGCTGGGTGTTAACTACTTTTAAAGGCCAACTAATCCAAACATGTTTTCAAAAACATTTGAAATTAAATTCGAAATTTTTTTCAAAAACATTTGAAATGTCAATTATTGTTTATGTGAAATAGACATCAACATAGGAGTTTTTTTTATATAAAATAAACTTACATCTAAAAAACTTAAAACTAAAAACAAATAAAAATAATTTAATTAATTTAAAAATTAAAACATAACTAATTAATAATTAATTATTTAACGTCTAATTTCAAATTAATTAATTAATTTGAAATTAATCGAAAATATTTTCAAAAAAATTCGAAAACATAGTTTCGTTTGTGATTCTTTGGTGTTTCATAATGGTTAACGCCCACTGAGTTTCTGTCTTTGTCATTTGTATGAGAGTACGGAATAGAGAGAGATTATCTAATTTATCTCCGTGTAGATGGAGTAAAGTAGTAGATGCCTACTATTATTCAAAGGGGCCAACTAAGAAATATTAGTACAGAAGCAATAGATAAAATAAAAAATAAATAATTTAAATACATAGTCTTACAGTTCTATACGTTTTTCAGTATGGGTTGCCTGGAAGAGCTAACTGTAGTGATAAGGTCGCCCTTTGTTTGTATCCTGTATTTTTAACCCCCGACCCAAAAAGAGGGGTGTTATAAGTTTGAAGTGTGTATCTGTCTATCTGTCTGTGACATCGTAGCTCCTAAACTAAAGAACCGATTTTAATTTAGTTTTTTTTTGTTTGAAAGCTGGCTTGATCGAGAGTGTTCTTAGCTATAATTCAAGAAAATCGGTTCAGCCGTTTGAAAGTTCTCAACTCTTTTCTAGTTACTGTAACCTTCACTTGTTGGGGGTGTTATAAATTTTTAATTTACACTTGTTATTCTTTGTCATAGTATTGAGCAATAAAGATGATAAATAAATAAATGTTAAAAAATTAAAATGCATAAATAATCTATTTTCAAGGCTTTTGCAATGAATTTATTTAGTCAAACGAATCGTTGGCATTGCATTGCAGCTGTAGGCGTTTAAAGTATGCAGTCTGTGATCTTGATCTTGGCCTGTATATAAAGTGCAGCCAAACTAACCATGGTTAACCAACTCCGTGTTTCGATAATAATAATTAATCGTCAAGTATAAACCCATCGCCGACTCAGACCACGGTCTTCTTTCAGAATGAGAAGAATTAGGCCATCTATGTCTACCATGTACCTACGCCAATTGCGAATTGACAGACTTCATATACCTTTGCGAACATATAGAGAACTTTCAAGCTTCAAGCATGCAGGTTTCCTCATGATGTTTTCCTTCACCATTAGCAAGTAATAATATAATTATTATACCTACCCACTTGTTTAAAACGCACATAACTCCGAGAAGTTAGAGGTGACAGACAGACAGACAGACACACTTTCGCATTGATAATATTAACAAGTATGGAAGTATGGATAAAGGTTAGCCCTTAACTGCAATCTCACCTGGTGGTAAGTGATGATGCAGTCTAAAATTGAAGCAGGCTAACCTGGAAGGAGTATGTCAGTTTTTATCAAACCCATACCCTTTTGGCTTCTAGACAGCATCGTTTCGGAACGCTAACGCTTGGCGGCACGGCTTTGCCGGTAGGATGGTAGCTAGCCACGGCCAAAGCCTCCCACCACACAAAACCTATGTAGATGATGATGATGACTTATCTTTGTTTCATATAGATGGATCACATTCTTTTTACGAAAATAAAATCCAAGCGAATCTTAGAAACGACTCTGGTAACCGGCTGTCATTTTTTGAAGCACTCTCGTAGATGCTAAAAGGTGCGTAAACCGCGCGCTATGTAAGTACATAGACGTCTCGTACCTTAGACATACACAAATGCGTACGAATTTGGTTTAACTTTTTAAAATGCACTTCTATGGGCTTTACCTATAATATCTTTTGCTTAGAGACTTCAATACTGTCCTTTTATTTTCCTTATGTGTAGGTAGAGTCGAAGTCAACAGTAATTTATTAGTAATAATAAGTCATTATAATTACTTATTCCTAAACGATTCGCAATACATTTGATTTATACTTTATTATCGATTAGTGCTAACAATTGAGTTTAAACCCAAGGCTATGGCCGAGCTCACTTTGGATACGTTTTCGTACGAATTCCATTCGTGCAGAAACGTTCGAACACGCACGAACATTCCCGACCTTCTGAGTACTATGAAAGCGCTCACACTGCGCGCGAGTTAGTCGTACGTATACGTACGTGCAAGTCCGACGTCCGAAACCAATCCGAACTTGTTGGGATTTTATTACGCGTTCGTGCGTTCATAATGTTCACACCGGTACTCTGTGTATTTGACGGAGAAAAACGTATTCAGTGTGCGCACTCAATTCGTACGAACAGTGTTCATACGTTTACGTACGATATAATTCGCATCCAAAGTGAGCGCAGCCTATAAGGTGAGATTAGCAAATCGGACCGTGTAAGTAATTTTCACCATTTTGAAATAAAATTCTTTCGTTGATATTTAAAGCTTTTCTTTTCTAAAACAACTTTGCTCCAATAATATTTATTTTTTCCATGAGCGAAATTTCCTTCTGATTAACTCCTTTCAAAGGCTTTCCTTTCAGAAGAGAAACCCCTTGCGTCATCGATTAGCCACCGAATCTGAAAATTGCTGAATTACTACCGAAATCGATCTTTACCTAATCGATTTTTGTTGCCTTTTAAAAAGAAACTGTTTTGGATGGAGAAATCAGAAGGGTTGCCAGGAAATTCCCTGTTATTTATAAATTAAAAAAGTTCCCACCGCGCTGAGTTCGTGTTTGTTCGAACTCTCAGAAACTAAGTAGGTGCCTACTGTACACATTTTCATACAGTTTTTATCAATAGAAAGAGAATTATCTAGAAAGTAATTTATGAACATTCTATGAAAATAAGCTATCAGTTTCATGATGATTGTGAAATAAGTCGGAAAAAATGGTCCCATGTCAAAGCTTCCGTAGCGTGCACTGATAAGTAAATACTTAGTTAAAGTTACAAGAAAACAATGTATAAAAATAAGTCCTCTCAAGCTACCCGTGGAAGCTGGAGCGGGTCGCTAAACTTACTTCAACGACAAGTTCAACAAGTTTGAACTATTAAGTTCAAACTTGCAACCACGTGTTTCCTACTAAGCTTAATAACGATTATAGGCATAAAATATTTGGAAAACATACATTCCTTTTTCATATTAGAACTCGGAAAACTTATACTTACTGACAAAAGATGCGCCCACGCATAGGTAGGTAGGTACTTATACTCGTAGTAGATAGGTACGAACTACGAATGTAAGAATCTATTAAGAACCAATCAGATTTGTCATTGACTAAGAGTCAGCGCGTGCCAGACCTTCATTATTTTATAAAAGCTGAAAGTTTTTCTGCGTATTGTCCCCAGCATAGGGAGGAACGATCAGCAGCTATGAAGTTTGGATCATGGTGCCTTTGGGAGATACAGGTAATAAAGGTGTAAAAATCTTGCGTCAAAGTGTAGTCTAATTTTCGGAATAGTGTAAGAAGTCACGTCATGCATTGCCAGACACTTAGTGGCAACCCCCTTCCAGACGCCCTTAAAACTATAAGGGTGAATGGCCTTAGGAAGAACGAAAATTTAAGGGGAGTCCTTGAAGAAAATATAAAAAAATTAGACTACGCTTTGACGTAAGATTTTTTAAACCTTTATTACCTGTATCTCCCAAAGCCACCACGGTCCAAACTTCATATTCGTTGAACTTCCTCCCTGAGTTGGGGACAATACGCAGAGACACTCTCAGCTTTTATAAAATAACAAAGGTCTGGCACGCGCTGGCTCTCTCTCTATCAGTCTTCGATCAGAATTAAGTCGCTTTAAATTGGAAAATCTCTCCACGCAACAAGTGGCATTCAACAACTGCGCATTATAACTGAAAACATATATGCAAGTGTACATACAGAACTCACCGTTATGAATAAAAAGCGTGTATTTGTTACGTATCACTTAATCGTGTGTAATATTCACTGCATAACTGATACCGGGGATTTATTTTTGGAGAGCGGGACGCGCGCGTCGATCGGCCGCTGGGATACGACTGAAATTGTTTTGTGTTTCGCGAGCCAGCCTGTCTGGTACTCTGGCTCTGGACATCCTCGGATCCTGGAGGCTGGGCGGGGAGATGCGGCGTGCGGGGGGAGAGGCGCGATTGATCGCGACTCGGTATCCGGCGTCCCATGTCCTGAATGAAAGCGCGCGTAATACGCCCGCGTCCTATGCGTGAGCTGTGGATTCCCATTTCATACCTGTACCTATAGTATCAACTTATATCGGAGTTCGTACAGTGGTCGCTGTGATAATTATTGTAAATTGAAGAATTGAAAAGAGCAGCCGCCGAGTTTCTTGCTGGTCCTTCTCGGTAGGAACGGCATTCCGAACCAGTGGATTTGACGATTCAAAAGCACTTGTAAAAGTCTATTTGAATAAAAATCTATTCTATTTTATTCTATTCTATTCTAATGTAGTGATTAAGACGTCGACTTAAAAGTCAGGGGGGGTATGGGGTTCGATTCCGAGCACGCACCTCTATCTTTTCAATGGAAACCTGCATGCCTGAGAGTTCTCCATAATGACCTCAAAGGTGTGTTAAGTCTGCCAATCGTTTGACGTGTCTGACTATGGCCAAGCTCTCTCATTCTAAGAGGAGACCCGTCCTCAGTAGTGAGACGACGATGATTTAATGATGTGACAATGACAGTATTTGAAAAATATCTAGTCCATTCTTAAGTGAATAGACTGATAATACATTTATAGGTAGGTATATAATAAGTAATAATTATATGGGTTCTACTTTAAAATTGTATGTATCTCCATATATCGTTAAGTATACCGCGAAACCAAAGGAATGGAAGACGGAAAGCTCTCACGTCGTGTGATAAGTTCGGCGGCTACGCCGTAGAGCTTTGGAAGCTACGCAACAGAAATATTCGTATGACTTATACACTGCTGCATTTAAGAATTTAGATGTTGATTTTTTTTATTTGATTCAACTATTATTATTTGCATTGTTATTACTTATTTACAATATTATATCTCACCAATCTGGTGTTTTATTTGTTTTGTTTGTTGGGAAGGATTGGAAATTCATATCCGTACGTACCTACTTCCATACTACTACGACTATTATACCGAAAATGGACGCTCTGCTACGTTTTCACGGCCCCTACCTTTAAACGATTTTAAGGTTAAGTAAACAGAGTTAGCTTGCAAATTAGAGTGCCGAGTGCTAAAGCCTAGCCCTTCAAATTTTTGTAGTTAGGCGAAAACAATAACGTCATCTGAATTCTGAAGCAATTAAATGAATATTATATAACAGCCTCGCGCCATATACCCACAAATGATCGCAGGCCGTGGATTAGTGTAATTAACGTGTTTTATGATTCCGACCTTTAACAATTGCCACATCCGACGCCATTCATTAAATTTGCAAATTGCGGATACAGTTTATTTATAAATTGTGTGTAAAAAAACACAATTTTTGGCATTAGTTTTGAAGTTTCCTCAAATTGGGAGAAATGTTTCATATTTATATCATCAAGAGAGATAGATTAGTCAGGCTTATTTTTTAATTTGCCTGTTTTTTTTTTTATTCAGAATGAGACCCTGGTATAAGCCAAAGCCCACCAAGCTAGCCAAATTAGGCCATACCTTTGCAAATATTATAGACTTAGTTATAGAGAACTCTCAGGAAAGTAGAAATCGTCACAATGCTTTCATTTGCCTTTGAGTTCGAACTGTTGAAATCCACAAAGCGCGGCGCGAGTTAAGCCTCTAGTATTTGGCTCCTAGGCCAACCAAGTTGTACCTAAAAGGTACCTAGTTACGTGTTACACCATGATATTATACCTGTCTGAATAGTGCGTTTTACATTTTTTTTTAATTAGATACCTTTTCTTTTGTATTCTAAATTATTTAGAATTCTCTGGGAACACCTAATTATACTGTTTTGTATTACGCACAACTTTTAAAAGGGCATCTTAATATATCAATGTTATCCGTATCTACTGTATTAGGTATAAGTACGTTCCAACTTCCATGTTCCGGGGTATCGCCGCTTGACACCTTTTATTTAATTTTATAAATCCTTTGATTAGATATACCAAATCAATATGCTGATATGGTTCTAAGTTTTAAGTTATAATCATGTTCTAAGTTATAATATTATTCTTTCGAGAATAATTTTTGTTTGTTGTTTGTAACAAGCGTAAGGCGCGTCCATAAGATTGTAACTTGTTTCTAAACGAAAATGTAAATTAATCGGTGACTGTCAACTGTCAATCATTAAGTTTGTTCAGTCATTGTCATTGTCATAATTTCCAATTTCTCAATGATAGAAATTCAAAATAATTTATAATTTTATCTTTTACTCATAGACGGACAGACGGTAAATTATATAGATTAAATTTTACAATTCTTAGAGACATAATAATGATAATTGATAGTTCTTTTAAAGTAGGTACATAAACTTATTTGCAACATTGGAGATGATCAACAATGAAAGTGATAAGTGGTCATTATATTAATAAATAGAATTTATTATTCAAAAATGACCACAAATCAGCTTTGGGGTGAGTTTGAAACTGAAGACGGCGATGACACTATAATGCAAAATGTAAACTTTAGCCCCATAATCGAACTAGGACTACAAAATATACCCGAAATACCGATCACAGTAAAGACATCGCCTATCGAATTACCAACACCGAATTTAATTACGCATACAATACAGTTACACGCATATGCGAGACAACTATCGGATATAATAGACCATACCGAGAATGCAATTTTCGAAGGCGTGAGAATAGATGCTTTGAATATACCAAGTGCACCTTTAGAACCTATTTTAAAAATCGAACATGAAGCAAAACCACCTATAAACTTCTTACCAAAACAATACTGTGATTTTTCTCTTGGGAAAGGGCCTGTTATACTACCTTTTGCTCCAGAAAGCCACAGACGAGCATTGAAGCAATGTGCAGCTATTGGCATAGGACATATTGGCTTTGCAATGTCCACTAACACAGCTTTAGACACAGTAGCGGATGCTTTGGACATTTATATGACAAATATGTGTAAACTAATGAGAACAGTTGTAGATAGAGAAGCAAGCGGACTTAAGTCTGGCTTCCCTGATGTTGTGTCAAAAGTATTTACAGATCTTAACGTTGGCAATCTTCATGAATTTTATCAGAACCGTGTTGTCCGGTATCATGGCATAGTAAAAAATAGATGTGAAGAATTAAGGAACCAGTGTGAAGCATTAGCGATAGGTGATATAGCACCACAATTGAAACTTGAAGAGGTACCAGAGTTACACTTTCCAGCTGTGCTGGATGGTGCATTCACACCTTCCTTAGAACCTGGCTTTCAAATGCTGCATAGTTTAGAGCAAGAACAGCTGCAAGGTCTTGAACTGTTAGACACTGTCACCACAGATGATATAAAGGTTGATGTAATGGAATTCTCACAACCAGAAACAACGAAACTGCCAACATTGTCTCCTACTGCTAAAAAGAAAAGAAAATAAATGATTGGATTCATCAATTTTGTTTTTTGCTGCAACTATTATACCCCGTCTATAGCCCAATATTTTAATAAATCAGCCGGATGATTCTCTAACTCAGTGATCAACACTGAATGATAGCCACCTAGCTCATTCAACATTTATTTTTAATCCATTGAAAGTTTTCTATGTAAAATTATTTTAATATCACTCAGTGAAGCAGCAATGTAGAACCAATCTAATGTCAAATGAGCTTAGTCGAGCAGAGGTAATCACCCGACACATAGGTATGCCATCTACAGGTTGCCAGTTATCTAATCTGCTAGAAAATTTCTCACTTAGGGTTAAGGTTAATCATCAACCCACTAAGGGCCCACAGCTGAGCACAAGTCTTACAGAATGTGAAGAGCTTAGGCCATAGTAGACTTTAAGCTGGTCAAATGAGATTCAAAATGTTATTCAATTAAACTTATACAAATGCTTTTAAAATCATCAAAAGCAGGTGGTAGATGCCACTGGTTCGGAATGCCTTTCCTACGTAAGAACCAGCAAGAAACTCGGCGGTTGCTCTTTTCAAAGTTTTGATAAGTACCTATACAATATCATGGCAGAGTTCACCTTTTTAAAATCATGGAGAACCTCAGGTAAATTGATTTCTTCACTACATTTTCCTTCACTGTTCAAATATTTGTTCGAAACTCTTAACTGTTCGAAAAACTTAACTCAAAGTAAAGAGATAGATGTCTGGGATTGAAACCAAGACCTCAAAGACTGCAAAAGTGCAGTATTAATTACTATGACTTCAGTTCCAACTTGGCAGCATGCAGTTTATATGCAGGTAACACTTTATTAGGGTCTGAGATAAAATAGAAATAAAGATTAAATAAAACAACTCCTTAACATAGCACCAAATAATTTATTTGTACCAAATTGATTTCATTAACATCAGAAGACAAGACAATGATTAAAACAGCTAATCATTTATATTATTATTGTTTAAATCGCATATATACAAAGATGTCTAATTAGCTGCTTAATTATGTAAACAAAACAGATTTATATTGTTTCATATGTGGCAACAAAATATCTTGGACTAGCATTTTGTTCTATTTTAGCTCTTTCAGTTTCTCCAATGTTTAACTCTACTTACATTTTAAATGAAACTACCTATATTTACCTCCCATTTTTAAAGGCGTACAAATTGTCAGTTAGCAAACAATACCGCACAAGTAATATTTTGCTACTTTTCAGGTAAAACTGTATAAATTTATTTTGGCAATTTTTTTTCATTTTGGAGCTTCTACACGTGGGGGGGGGGGGGGGGGGGGCAGTAAGGGCCGGCGCACATATGGCGCAGCGCAGAGCATGCTCGCGAAGTTTTCTAATCGCGTGACACATTATATCGCGAGTATCCTAGTGAGGACAATGTCAATAATATTTTGACTGTGAAAAATGCTCTGCGCTGCGCTCCGCCATAATATGTGCGCCGGTCCTAAGTATTCACGAAGGAATGACAATGACTTGTGCAGAAATATTGACTTATTTAAATCCTGGTACAATATTTTGAATAATGGCTGAATCTGATAGGTAGATAGAAACACAAGTAAAAACTGCATCTAATACATATTATTACAATGATAAATCCATGATCTAATAAGTTTAAATCTTCGAATCGCCTTTTGACTTGCGCCATACCTATTGTTTTCTAACTGAACTTACGAAATGTGATTATATTTACCACTTACTTATACAAGTAGGACTGTATTTACCTGTAATTACTGAACCTGATTGTATTTAGTTCTGGTGAGAGGTAGAGAATAAAGTTTAAATTTTATTTTACAAGTGTGTTACATGTATTTTTTGTATAGCCACATTAAATCTGATTAAAAATGTCACATCTAAAAAGCTAATTAATATTTATTATATGAAATTATTCATGTTAATATTTGATTGAGAGATTACACTCTAGACAAATCAACTCAAATCTGATCCCATTTTTATTCAAACAAAAAATTATGATTAAAAGTTAATGCTTGAGCATTGAACAAATGCTGACAAAGTAGGCAGATTATTTTACATTTTTAACCCCCGACCCAAAAAGAGGGGTGTTATAAGTTTGACGTGTGTATCTGTGTATCTGTCTGTGGCATCGTAGCGCCTAAACGAATGAACCGATTTTAATTTAGTTTTTTTTGTTTGAAAGGTGGCTTGATCGAGAGTGTTCTTAGCTATAATCTAAAAAAAATGGTTCAGCCGTTTAAGAGTTATCAGCTCTTTTCTAGTTTTCTTGTAGAAAAGAAGGTTACATAACCGTTAGGTTCATAATATTATGTCAATAGACAAATGTCAAGCTGTCAAGATGGACGTTGCCTAAATACATAATTATTTATTTCAAAATGATGTTTTGGAAAACTCAGATACTTTGGATCGTCGGGGGTGTTATAAATTTTTAATTTACACTTGTTATTAAGTGTAATCTTCCAATGGGAAAAAGGTTGTGATCGAACTTAAATTAATGACTAAATTTAAATCTTATAAGAATGAGAATGAAGATCATTACACCCATAACAAACCAATATAATCTGAAAATCGTGGTACTAATCTGCTGGCTGATTCGGTAAGGTTCATTACATTCCAGTAGCTACTTGGTAGCAACCTGGCATTCGTTTTGTACAGGATGACAAGACTACACAGTGGACAAACAGGATGCTGCGGTGATGATGATGATGATGCAATTACCTGATTGGCTGACTCTTGGCTGATTATTGGCTAAAATACACAAGTTCAGCAAGAATACATCAGCCAGTTGCAAAAATAATTATTGTGATTGGCTGATTATTATTGTGAACATCACAATGCAGTAATCGCCATTTACATACCATCCCCACTGATTTTTTTTAATTAGGAATATTAGCCATGCTAATCATGACTAATACTCCCCTTTCATTACAACCTTTCCCCTACAATTAAGCGTAAAGCTTGGGCCAGGAGTGGGTACGACAATAGTGCAACAGGTGGGGTTTGAACTGCAACCTTTCGGAATTCAGTCTGCTCCTCAACCGTTGAGCTATCAAGGCTTTTTTCGATTTGTATGAAACTGAAGATTGAGTAGCTACTGATATAAACAACCTTAACAATCAGGCCCCTGTCTGCAATACTTACATCTCTAAAACATTATGAAATAAGAACCACCAAATGGTGTTAGTCACAGCACTTAAAATTACAATTTCTAGGGTATTATGGGCCTGCGCATAAATGGGACTTTTTACACTATTAATGTTAACAGACAATGTCAATTGTCCTGTATCAAAGAAATACTGGTATTGACAATATACCGCAATGTAACTGGCTTCAAATCCTGAGATACCAGAATAGTGACGGTAGTGTTATTGATAGTGTAACAGCCCCACAATCTGTCCACCTGTGACAGTTTGTATGAGATTACAAATATCTAACAAACTTGTTTTAATATTCTTTTGCATATTTAAACCAGTGCTGATAACCTACAATATTTAAAAGTTTTCAAGGACTTAATAAAGATGGCATTATTAGAAAAAATAATATTCCAAGCTTTTATACTAATTAAACATATATAGCTTAAAAACATTACAATCTATCATAAGTCTAATGTTTCTGTTGCAAGTAGATAGAGAAATATTTTATACTTCCTACAAAAGGCACAATTGGTTTTTACATACTGAATAAGGGCCTGCGCAGATGAGGGACTTTAGTCTGTGGAGGACACAAATGTCCAAAACGGAGTCAAAATGTCTGCTGAGAATACTTGAAAGAGAAGATGTTTCCAAAGAGAATACTGTGTCCATCCCTTTTCTTCGCATTGCGGACTAAATTCCACAGTGTGCATTGATGCACCTTGGAACATTTATTCTATTTTTTCGAGGACTCGGCTGTACTTTTGTGCAGTCTGGTCCTTGTCCTATGTCCTAGTTTGGGGACTTTATGTATGGTGTACTTTTAGAGTGCCTTTCCACCAGAGATGTGCTATGCAGCTATGCTACGAAGATGTGAAATGTTTCTACAGCGTGAAAGAATTTTTGAACGAATAGACCTCAATAACACGATATAGTTATAAAAAAAAAAAAATTATTGATACTTTTTTAAAGATTGACTAATAATATAATTAATAGGACATAATTAGTTAGGAATTGCCATAACATTTTTTAATTTTTAATTTTTATTTTTATTTTTTTATTTTTATATACGTGACATTTTATTTATATGTAATCACTTTGCAGCGCTCTGACGGGGCTTCATGTTGTAATATTATAATTATTTTTTATTATGATGTAAAACATGAATGCAAATAAATAAAAAAAGAATAAAGAATAAAGAAATCTACGCTACGAAAATATGTGACCGTTTCCACCAATACTAAGCTATGTAGCGAGGCGGATGCGCTATAAAGATGCGCCGCCGCAAAGTAGCTGCGCGAGAAAGATGCGCAGCTCGAGCTATGCGAGGAATTGATAGGGAAGCGGTGAGAGCGACGCGGTGAGGAGAGGCGCTCACGCGACCTGCCGTACCTGCACATAGCTACACCACTCGCGACGGCCCATAGCAGGCATCCACAGCACGCATCCTTCCATATAAAAACATATCTTAGTTGAATCCGTTTCCACCAGTGCTATGTGCACCAATGAATATGATTGGTGGATATCAAACGCATCCATAGCAACGTAGCATAGCACATCTCTGGTGGAAAAGAAGCCTTACACCCTTGTGTGCGTCCTAGATCTATTTTGAGGTCGAAAAAAATTATCCTGAGTACTGTCTCTCATCTTTGCAGGCTATAAAAATGTCATGCAAGTTTTGTGTTAATTTCATGTCAAACAAAAATAGTGCCGGTAATGTTTGTTATGAGGCAAACGAGAAGTAATTAAGTCTAATCTTGTGGCTGTACAGGGTAAATCTGTACAGGCTGTCAATCAGTACCTCCTTATGTTTTTGTCGTCTACCTGTTCTGTGGTTGTCTTCTTACGCCTGAACAGCAAGATGTGAGGTTCTGCAACAATTGAGGAATCTTACCAAATAGTTAACTAGTTCTTATCATTTCAGAGAAAAAAAGGAACCCTTATAGGATCACTTTGTTGTCTGTCTGTCTGTCTGTCAAGATTCCTCAAGGGAAGTACCTAGAATCATGCAATTTGGCAAGTAGCAATGTTTTATAGCACAAGTAAATGGAAAAATCCAAAAAAAAACGTGAATTTGTGGTTACATCACAAAAAAATTAAAGTGTTATTTCATGTATGATGGTATGGTTTGTTAACTGACGTAACATTGTTATTTTAATAGAACCATCCAAGGTTATTGAATGACTTTGTTTTAGTAATGTTTAAGAGTTTATTAACTTACTCACACACTTCAATATAGTTATGGACTGAGGGTAGAAAAAAGAGAGGGCACTTGACTCCAACAAGATGGTCTGACCAACTAAAGCAGCCTTATTAGTGCAGGTTTCTTCTTTATTCTATTTACACTATCACTAAGATAGACACCAATAGAATAAAATGGAATCAGCTGATCCATTTGAGGGTGGGATCTTGCACAAGACCACAATCTTCAGTAATGAAGGAACAACTGCAGAATGAGCCAATATTGAGCATAATAACTCATACCTGGTGTGTGTGTCATATAGTGTACCCATCCCTGGCTCTGCTGCACACCGATACTCCTCCACTCCTGCTCAGACATGAGGTGATTCTTCGGCACCAGCTTCACCATCTCTTTAGGCAGCACCACATGCCTGAAATGATTTCCACAGTAAGGAATCAATAACAGCTAGCTCACAAAAATTATATTCAAAAGTACCTAATTTTTGCCAAAAAACTACATAATGCCCATGACTAAGTTACAATATGTATAATTGTGAATTCAGGTTTAGAAAATTTAATGGGAATTCTGTAATTTTCCATGTTAAAAAGTAGGCTATATCCTCTTCTTCAATGTATGGATGGTATGTTTATTTTTTGAGTGAGCAATTACAAAGATATCTAAGCAATATAACAAAAATGATTAGGATTGAGATATCAAAAGGAGAGTCAGATTTTTTGAACATCATAACCTAACCTTCACATAAAAGTGAAATATAAGTACTTTGTTCATACAAAAAGTAATGGATAGGTACCTAATTAATCAATTAGGCCTGTGTACTCAATCTAATCAAATGAACAAAGATGTGACAGTGAAAAAACGCAAGGCATACTTATTTCTTGGAATGTTCCCGAAAATAGTGGAACTATATTTAGTTAGTATTTCGTTTTAAAATTCTGTGTATTTCATTATTATACCTTCTAGTATAAAGGGTAAAGCCGAGAGCCATCCTCGAATTGTCTTTACATGTCAGAAACGAGATCCATAGAACCAGTGAAACCAACACTTGAAAGAGTTACCTTAGAGTTACTTACCTAAGTAATAATTGCAGTGCTAGCTGCATAATACCTATTAAAATAGTTTTCGTGCAATACACTGTTAAATCGCTAATTAACATAATAAAATTGCAAACCTATATTCGTGATCCTCGTCATAGTATTTGTCAGAATAGTAAATATCTCTCGACATTTTTGTTTGATAATTGTAAAAGTATTCGTGGCTTATAATATGTATTATGAAAAATATAAATAGTTACGATAAACAGCCTTTTCTTCAACGAATTTTCAAAAATTCACAAACAAAACACAAAGAATCTCTCAACAGCTCGATAATTCGTTAACGAATAACGAATTTGAAAATTCAAACTCACGTCAGAAATGTCATCTGAAACCATAGACAATTCTATTTTTTATGCATATTTCACTGCTCTGGCCTCTTAGTTTGATAAGTAGCAATTGCCATTTCGTCACATGCACCATTTTCATCACTTCGCAGATGCTGATGATTGCAGTTATTTTTTTCTTTCAGACGTAAGATGAAATACACTGGCCTCACTAAAGATTTTTGAATTCTAAGATAGCTGTCTACGGGACAAGGATTAATCCTGCATGCCTCTATGTGCATGCCTGCAGATGTCCACTTTCCCGATTAATTCAATAATTATAACTATGTAGTATGCTGACTTAACGTAGGTAAATAAAAAACAGTAAGGTTCATAATATTGTTTTATTTACTTGACAATATAATTCATGTTTGGTGAGATCAATTTTTCGTAGGAATTTCAAGGAACAATGTTGACATATAAAAGATTTCTCAGATTTCTCTTCATTGTGCAAATAGCTCACATGACGTTTTAGGTTGGAAGCACGCGAAAATCTTATACCACAAATACTACAAATATGTGGTTTTTCTCCGCTATGTGTTGCTTTATGTTGTTTCAAGTCTCCGCTGGTGATAAAGGCGCGACCACAAGTGCTACAATCATAATTTCTTTCTCCAGTGTGCACCCTGAAAATGTAAAAATAACAGAATCATTCTACTAATTGAACAATATGGCCTTGAACTTTTTTTATTTCAATTTAGTTGTTACATACCAACCTGACATGATATTTAAAGTTTCCTATTGTTTGAAAGCTACGTGGACACAATACACACTGGTATGGCATTTGGCCAGTATGTTTACGTTTGTGTACAATTAATCCTGAAGATTGTGCAAATGTTTTTCCACAAGTGGCACAGCGATATGGTTTTTCACCCTGTTAATACAAACAAAAAGTATTAGGGGTTGGTTAAAAACAGTAGAGGTTGTTTCAATCCAAAGCAATCAATATAGGTTTCTTTACTTATTTTTTTTAATATTTAATTTTACAAAAATAGAAAGGGAATCAATTCTTTTTTCAGAATTTATTTACTTATTTACTAAACATTTAAATGATCATTAAAGTTACATTTACCGTATGAATTCTTAAATGTGCATTCAGATTTTCTACTATTGTAAACCTTTTCTTGCAATAGGTACATGAATGTTGCTTTTCCTTTAGGTGTGTTGCTAAATGAGTTTGGAGTCGAAATCTGAAATTTTAGCAATACAACTAACAATTTATTGAATGATTACAAGATACATATACATAAATTCAATCTTCTTTTTAAAATATAATATTCAAGTAAACAGTTTTATTACAAACTCTTTCTAAAAATGTCTCAGTAAAGTATAAAAATATTTTTTATATAGGCAGGGTACCCAAATGTAAGTAACTAATTTCTAGATGAAAAATGAGGTACCTAGTTATTAGGTTTTATAGAAATTGCTAGATGAGATTTCTGGCTTTAAAGAAATAACAGCCATGAATAAGAGTACCTAGATGACATAACTTTGCCACAAGTAAAACACTGCTGTTTTTGAGAGAGCCGTTTTATAGCATATAGATTGCTGCTATACTCCTCTTTTGATGTTTTATCTTTTTCTTGAATACCATCAGCATCTGCCAATCCACTATCATTATTATCATTTTTAGGGTTAAATTTACATTCATCAGCATTGTCTTCAAATATTGTACTGTTTTCTTCATCTCTTATATTATTAGTTTTGCTTCTCAAATCTTTATCAGATTTTTTGCAAAGATTTATAAATTCGATACATTCATCTAATTTTTTGTTACACCTTATACATATTGAATTTGGAAGACCGTCGTCGTGATATATCTGGAAAATGGAAAGTACTTAAGTACTTTAATTTAAATATTAAATTTTATTTTATTTACTTACTAAAATATAAATAATCCAGGGGCGGGGGGCACTACCCTCTATGTACCCCCCCGGTACATAAGTCGGATAGCTGTAGGTACCTACTTGAACATTTGTCAGATTCATAATTTTAGAAGAGAGTCTTATTGCATCTGAGCCATCAAATAAATTTATTAATAATTTGTTAGTCTCTAAGCATATTCTACATTTTTCGTGAACCATTTTATGACAAAAGTCAAAAAATTATATTAAAAAATTAAAAATTAATAAATGTGTGCAAAAAAAAACAATAACACACAATTTTTTTAAATTGGTTTTTTATGGCTTGGCTTTGGGTTCTAGACAATACTCTTAACCATAGAGCAAAGATTTACTTTTTTAACTGATTACATATAATATGGCTCTGGATATTCCTGTCCATATCACTTTATAATGATTTATCTATTTTCTATAATTTTATAGAATAGACCTATGAATTCCTTTTAATCTTTGAATAAAACCAATGTTCATCTATTCCGTACAAAACAGCTTCTCACACGCCATTTTAACTCTATTGGGTCAACTATCATGTCAAAAGTTCGACTAAAACCATTTAAAATCGTACGTAAAAGTACGATTTTAGTCCATTTATCTATGGTTGTGTCAAAACACAAAGATAAAATGGTGCGTGAGAACTAATTTTTTAACTAATTTACTCTAGTCAAAAAAAATTAACTCCCATGGCAGGTCAACTTGAATGCAGAATGAGAGGAGAGGTCATGCTTTAGTTTAATGTTTCTGGCAGCTTTCAGGCTATAATTGGCTTTATAATATTCTCTTTCTCTTTGTTCCGCCTCTCAGAACCCAGAGCCGTAAAGTCAGTTAAAAAATAATCAATAGATCTAGAACTCAAAGCCGTAAGGCCAGTTGAAAAAAAAAATCAAGCAAGAACTCCAAGACCACCAAGACAATTCCAGACAGTTCCAAAATTACTGATCTGTGATTGGTGATTCCAAGTTCCAGCTTTCAAAGTTTCTAAAGTAATTTTGAATTTGATTTCCAGCTTTTCACTTTCCTTTGCCAATCTCTTAAGTGCGTTAAATAAATTTAACAAATATTTTAGGTACCTAATTTTAAAAGCATTGAAGTGATTAAGTGCACAGAATACCACTTACAATAAAATGTCGACAATTAAATTGTACCACTTTCCCGTGAGTTCACCTTCGCGAGCAGCTGTTTTTGCTGCAAGAATTATAGGTGTGCCGGTTGAAATTATCATTCTAGACTTGACAAAGAAGGAGCAAATGAATGAAAGTTTTATAAAAATTAATCCGCAGCATTGTGTCCCTACACTGGATGATAATGGTTTCGTTATTTGGGAGAGCAGGGCTATAGCTTGTTATCTGGCTGATAAGTATGGAAAGGAAGACACCTTGTATCCTAAGGATTTGCAACGCCGTGCGGTCGTTAACCAACGGTTATACTTTGATAGCTCCTTTTTGTATCCCAGGATAAGAGCTATTTGTGTAAGTTAACCAAATTTTTTTATTTTTAATGATAAGTTAGCACTAAGTTAGTGAAACTAATAATGCAGTCTTAACTTGGAACTGGGCTAATTTGGATGAATGGTTATGCCAGCAAAATAAAAATCCTTTCTGTTATTTGTTTTAGCTTTGCAATTAGGCATTGTAAGGTCTACATCTGAGAAAGCTCTGGTGTCTGGGCGAAACGTGCGTTGAGTGGTGTTGGGATTTGTGTGGTGATGCGTGTGGCTTGCTTGGTGGCTGGCTTTTCCTGCATGTTTATCAGAGTTAGGGTGGGCGGTGCATGTCGCATGCTGCATGTTGCAGCATACTTTCTTTGGTTTGGTAGATTATAGCAAATTAAGCTTTTGATTCCTTGTTATTCATTTGCATGCAGAGTGGCACCAGAATTTTAAGCGCATCTGCTTGAAGAGTGGTAACTGTTAATTAGCCACACAAGTCCCTTTAGAAAAGGGCAAACAATTTAGAAAATACAGATTTTAATAATGCCACTGCTAGGAATTGAACAAGACTTACTATTTTAAATACCTATGTTATTAATAGTGTCCTGATTTCAATATGTAGTAGTATGTACAATGTTTGCTGCAAGAACTATAGGTAATATTATGTGCTGCTCTAGATTATTGAGACCCTAGATTCAGTCAGTAGAGTAATAATTCAGTTATTAAATCAAATCTATAACTAATTTTATATGGAGTATTAAATTTTCAGCTGTTGCAATATTAAAATGTGTTTATTTCATTCCAGTATCCAATCATATTCGAGGGTGCAACAGAAATTAAGGATAAACTAAAGGAAGACCTGAATAACACTCTGGGCTTCCTCAACCAGTTCCTAGAGGGTAACAAATGGGTTGCCGGAGACCATGTGACAGTAGCTGACACTGCTATACTGGCATCATTGACTTCAATTCTTGTAAGATTTTTATTTTTACAATTTAACCATACACCATACTAATATCTTAAATTGTCACTTTGCATGCAAAATCTGCCATGCAATTTTTTAGAAAATTTGTTTTTGATGTCATTTTGCTGTTTTAAAAGGTGAGTGTACCCACGGAAACCCGTTCTTTAGCTTACATGTGCTAGTTCAAGAGATAATCTTTTTAGCTACAGTGATTTTTATCTAAAAGTAAAGCAAATATTTTCAAAAAAATTTAGTAGAGTCTAAAAATAACCTAAACTAACAGTTGCAGCCTTTTGTTTTTGAATAATCAAGTTATTGGTAATAACCATGGTTTTAATTAGAAAAACCAGAAGGAAATTTGAAATGTCTGTGTGAACTGAATGATAATATAAATAATGTATTATGGACTGTGGAAAGTTTTGACGCTTATCATTGATGATAACTAGATAAGATTTCTGGGCTAGCACATAAGTGCTAAAACCTATGTACAAACAGTACAGTATAAACTGTTCTCTATTTGAGATAGGTAATATTTGTTTATCTCCCTGTAATATAGCCTTAGCTAGAGATGGGCACTGTGGCTACTTTTATTTTGTGATTTTTTCCTGGTTTTACAAGTGATTTTTTGATTTTAACACTTATAATCATTTGCTACATTAACTAGATATTTATCCTAACAAGCAATCATGCGAGTTTACTGGCTTGCGCGCTCTTTAGCGTCTTAGCTTGGGTCGATGACTGTGCGCGTGTGAAATTCACTTAACAATTACTAAGCAGTATTAAATGTAATAATTTTCAAACATTCTGAAATTTTGCTGTGACTTTTAACCCAGGCCATATAAAGCATTTGGATAGGCTTCTAAAGTAGAGTTATATAAAAGGTGTTTCACATGGTATCTGTGAAATGGTCCATCTCTAGTCCTAGCTATATTTTTATCCAACATTTTACATTTTTCTGTCTTTAAATAAATTTTTTAATATATCTGATGGTATTTTTGCAGGAAGTGGGTTGGGACATTTCACAATTTTCCAATATCCAAAGATGGCTGAAAGACTCTGCTTCGTTACGTGGTTATGAAGAAAATTTGGAAGGTGCTAAAGCTTTTGCTGCATTATTCAAGAAAAATTTTAAACAATCTTTATAAACACACTTTATTTTACTATACATCATATTAAGTATATTAAATACAGGGTGCCTATTCTTATATCTATAAATATTGTTATGTTATTAAGAATAATAATAAACTCTTTTTCTTACTTACAAAACTTTAAAACCATTTGTTGTTCATTCCTAACTTTTCTTGTAATAACAGTCTCAGATTTGTATCCATATTGAGACATAATATGAACAACTTCCAGTGGAATGTTTTCTTTTATAAGCAGAAGATAGAAGGTGCCATTTTTAGTGAGAATCTTTGGTATCATGTGGAGTAACCTGTCAGTAATTTCTCTACCTTTCACACCTCCAGCCCAACTTGCAGCGATACCGCACCCTCCACATTCATTTGTCTCTGTCACAACATATGGAGGGTTAAATATAACAACATCAAACTTTTCATCAACAAAGGAAGTGACTAAATCCATGTTAACAGCATCCAATAATACCTTGTTTCTAATTGCAGTACTTCGTGACATAATACATGCTTTAAAATTGATATCAGTGCTGAAACAAAAGGTATTGGGAAATGCTATTCCAAACGCTGTAATAACCACACCACTACCAGATCCAACTTCTAAGCAAAATGTGGGATTTTTCAACTTTAAATATCCGAGATCTTTTTCCAAAGCATCAATTAAAAGAAAACTGTCTTCAGCTGGCTCATAAACATGGTCAAAGTCCGCTTTGTCAATATGGTTTTGATATGGAGTCTCCATTCTGTATATTAATTAATGCTTCCGTGGTCTGGTGCTATACTACTTGTACTTTGTTCAGGTTCCTGGGGTGTTGCGTCGGGTACTGTTTGGACTGTTTTTTCTTTTTGAATCATACGTCTTATATCATTCAGTCTATCCTGAAATATGAAGTACTACTTATGAAACTTATGACAAGTGTAAATTAAAAATTTATAACACCCCCGACGATCCAAAGTATTTGAGTTTTCCAAAACATCATTTTCAAATAAATAATTATGTATTTAGACAACGTCCATCTTGACAGCTTGACATTTGTCAATTGACATAATATTAAGAACCTAACGGTTATGTAACCTTCTTTTCTACAAGAAAACTAGAAAAGAGCTGATAACTCTTAAACGGCTGAACCAATTTTTTTAGATTATAGCTAAGAACACTCTCGATCAAGCCACCTTTCAAACAAAAAAAACTAAATTAAAATCGGTTCATTCGTTTAGGCGCTACGATGCCGCAGACAGATACACAGATACACAGATACACAGACACACAGATACACAGATACACACGTCAAACTTATAACACCCCTCTTTTTGGGTCGGGGGTTAAAAATTACTTGCAGCCTATTTTGCACATTTAGATACCTAGTTTTCTTTGTACTGTTTAACCAGTGTTTTATTATTATCATTCCAAATTAAAATTATATACAAGACTCATTAGACAATTATATACAAGATTCCCGCGATTTCGTCCGCATGGACTACACAAATTTAAAAACCCCTATCTTACCCCCTTAAGAGTTGAATTTTCAAAAAGGTAGGACGGTATGGAATCCTAAAAACCTATATCTACGCAAACAAAGTTGTTTGTAAAAGGGAATTCATTGCTAACGTACCTGCGAAGCTTGTAAAACATTAAGTACCACAGTGACTTTATGTTTACAGGCAATCAGTTTCTTGACATAAGGATCTAGATCAGGGTGAGTGTTCAATGCTTCCCGCACTTTCTGGAGCTCTGCATTCAACAAGTCAATCTGTTGCTTCAACTCTAATTGTGATATCCTGAAAGAGTTAAAAATTAATCAATATAAAAGAAAATATATAAAAACTAATAAAATATGTACGACATTTATTAATGGTTTAAAATGATCATCATACTAAAATTATAAATGTGGAACTGTTTTTGTTGGTTTGGCCTTCAATCGCATCCCAATGGAGCAATGGATCAACGTGTTTTTTTTTACATGGGTATAGTTAGAGACCTGAAGAGTGACAAAGGCTACTTTTAATCCCAAAGATTCAAGAGTTCCTGTGGGATTTTTAAAAACTAAATTTTTTGGTTTTTAACCCAGAAACACGAGTTACTGGGGGATTTTTAAAACTAGACAGACACATTTAAGCAAACTAGGCAGTAACAACACCGGGCTAGATTTCACGATATTCTGCACGCATAGTACATTCTTCTTCAAGAGTTCCTGTGGGATTTTTAAAAACTTAATTTTTTGGTTTTTAACCCAGAAACACGAGTTCCTAGGGAATTTTTAAAGCTAGACAGACACATTTTAGCAAACTAGGCAGTAACAACACCGGGCTAGATTTCACGATATTCTGCACGCATAGTACATTCTTCAGCGACGATGTTTATGTAGTTGTGGTTATGGATTTTTATAAAAAATGCCTGCAAGTTCGTTACCGCGGAGTACCTACTTCCTCCCATCAATATGTAATTAGAAAAAGCTTACCTTGTAGCTCTAACTCTTTCGTCAAGTTGGTCTACAGTAGGCTTCAGTAAACCTAACAAACCCTCTGCTAGAGTATCCCTTGTTGGATTATCACACAAGTTGCCGGTATTCTCATCAGCGGATGTTGTGGTGCTTTCTGTGTCGTCCATGTCTTTTTAAAAACCAATAATCATTAACCATTTAGCATTTACCAACAATTTACTTCTGTCGACAAGAAATACTTGATAAGTTGATTATTTTAGTATTTTTTTTACAACCACAGACCACGAATCCGGAGATACAACCATCACAGAACACAGACAAAAAACTAGTTTGACAGTTGACACAACATACTATTCAACATTTTCATGTTGAGACGATTGGGAATACGATGCATTCGCATAACAGATGATCACTGAAAAGTAAAAATAGTAGTTATCTCAGAATAACAAACTGTATTCTGAGCATATTCTGTCTGTAATAGTATTATTAGATAAAACAAACTAAAAAACTTAAATTAATTTAATTTAAAATCTCATCGAGACCACCGCAGCTAGGCATTATACCCAAGATCTCTGGTGGCCAAAATAATCATTAATTCTTTGTCCAAAGTCTCTTGGGTCAACCCCATAGCGCTTTTTCAAATTTCCTCAAAAAGCGCTCGAGCTCACAGCCCCAAGGTGTCCAAGCCAAAAAACACAATCAATTTGAAGCTCTCATCGAGTTTGTCATATTTTTGCGCTTCTTGGCCCGTGTGCTGTGGTGGCCGTTGCACCTGCCATAGAGGTCACCTGAACGTGGAAGGCAGTTAAAGTGTCTGCACACGTTGCATCCCAAGCAAGCAACCTGCCTTTTCTTCAAAGAACGAGCGTCATATTGTCAGGTAGGTAGGTACAGCTCGAATGTGACGAAGAAGGTATTTTAATAATTTTTTAGCGCTTTTTCAAATTTCCTCAAAAAGCGCTCGAGCTCACAACCCCATGGTGTCCAAGCCAAAAAACACAATCAATTTGAAGCTCTCATCGAGTTTGTCATATTTGCGCTTCTTGGCCCGTGTGCTGTGGTGGCCGTTGCACCTGCCATAGAGGTCACCTGAACGTGGAAGGCAGTTAAAGTGTCTGCACACGTTGCATCCCAAGCAAGCAACCTGCCTTTTCTTCAAAGAACGAGCGTCTTATTGTCAGGTAGGTAGGTACAGCTCGAATGTGAGGAATTACGAAGGTATTTTAATAATATTTTTTTTTTAACAAAAATGTTTTATTTCTACATAACACAATGTAACTACTTAATTACACTGTCATTAATTAGTAGGTACGTATTTAATAGCAAATTGGTGAATTTTTAAACAAAATATTATTACACATATGTATTTTAATTGGCTATTTATTCTAGCTCTAAGTCTAGTTCTTTGTCTTATTAATATTGAGCAACTATGTGAAGTAATGTATCAGTTCTGAAAATATGGGCTAGCTATATCTAATATCGATAAGCACTTTCTATATGAATTCTTAACAAAATAATGGTTATAAAGTTGAAAAATATATACTCATATGTTATTAATAAAGATATGTGTTCATTCCAAGTTGTACTAAAATTACAATTTTAAAGATTATGATTAATTTTTAATTATTGCAACAACATTACCAAATACCAACTGATCTTGGAAAATATTTTTATTTTGTATCTAGTTATTTCTAACATTAAAACTCGTCTATTGCCATCAGTGTGAGTCTTAGAACTCATGAATTAACTGTCCAAAAAGGGATTCTTCTAATATACCTACCTATTAAATACCGTGCAGTTCGTAAATCGTAATGGATTAGTGTTGTTGGTTTACTACGTAAATTATGTCCTCTTTAATTTTAAAAAAGTGAAAAATTTCTCAGACCAATACGGGTCTGTGTTTTTCGTAACAAGTAGATACCTACTGTAACTATGTCAATTTAGCTTTATAAATTTCATAAGAAACATTTGCGAAATGTGTCACAAAGAGTCCATAAGCATGCGCATTTGTTCTTTAACGTGATTTTCCATATTGGCAAAATCTCGTAAGACTTCCTCAATCATTTCTACAAATATTGTGGGCCACAGAAGTTCAAGTGTGCGCAGTCGTATAGCCGCTCCACACGCCAAATCAATCGCATGCGATAGTTGACCTCGGCCACGAACTCTCCAACTCATGTCCTCCTGTCGAATATATTTTAAAATCAATATTTTATTGATAATTCAAAATGTAACCATAATGTAGGTGATACAGTAAAATTACTAAAACACATAAGTATTCAGGATTATTTGGCAACTTTCACGATCCATAAAAAAATAAACCTACCTGCGAAACATGTCCTTTCTTATATTGTAGCGCTTCTTTAGCTATAACATCTCGTAGTGCTGGATCGGCAGCTCTTAACCACGCCTTAGCACTAGAACCGCTGTTTCCAGTTTTGCCTAATCTTGATAATAAAGGTTGTAACGGAGCGTCAGGCAGTGCACGTAAAACCATATCACTTAAGCCACTATATGTTCTATTAGCTAGTTTCATTTCCTCATCTGTAATCTGATCAAGAGGTAAGATAATATTAAAGTTACTTAATATACAACAACGTTACTTTTTATAATTTCTATAAGTGTAATTTACCGGTTCATCGTTAATTTCTTTAAGACCCCAATGGGCAAGTCTATATATTGTATATTCTCGCCAAATTTTGACACAAATAGGATTTCCTTCAGGCATTATATTTAAACCAGTTATTCCTCGCAGTTCAGCCAAGGCATGCAATTGACCCAAATGTTGTAATCCAGTAGCGCGAACGGATATATGCGTCACATTAGGAAATCTAAAAAAAAAATGTGGATATATGTTTACCTACTGTTTAGGTAGATTTTAACAATATGCATCATTATAAGTTAATTTTTTAACTTACTTGGCTTTAAGTTCCGGTAGAGCCTGAGCAACAGCGTGAAAATGTACATAATGAAAGGCTGCACGAGTTACAGAACGTGCTCTTTCCCAATCCCAATCACGAGCTAGACGCCGCACTGCCCCGGCACCCCAAGCGCTAACGAGGCCATCACAAACCTCTACAAGATAATCAACGCCTTGTTCCCTGTCTTTACATTGAGGTAGGGGTTTGGGAACAGGCTCTGACGATTTTAGACTTGCTAAATTTTTAGTAGACTTCGCTCTAGCAGTTGAAGCACGGTGAGCTGATGACGCTCTCTCGTTTCTTCTCGTTATAGTCGCGCTGCGAATATTTCTTGTGTTTGATCTGCTATTTAAAGAACCTTGTCTTTTCAAACATTTACTATTATTATCACTTCCTGATGTCGAAGATGTGGCAATGGATCCAACATTTGTAGTGCATGAAATATTACTAGTATTTTCACAGTTATCGGATATCCTAGCACCTGCTTTCACCCGCCGACTTTCTGGGTCGCAAACAGATTTAGATCGCATTGAACTAAAGTTTTCACGTCGTCTTACAGTAGGCACTCTTCGAAGTTGTCTTTTTATATTAGTATCATCGTCACTATCACTAGACGAAGAAGGCATGGAACTTATTGATGAATCACCTATTGGTTCAACACTGGAAATACTTTCCCATCTTTTTAATACAGGTTCTGTACTGTCATTTAATTTAACATTTTCCAGTGACGATATAATTGGCAGTAAAATTGGTGGTAATCTAAGATCACTACTTGTAGAAGTAGAATGAGAAGCGTCCGTATCTTGAGAAGCGCTTCTTTCAGAAAAGTTGACACGTCTATCAGAAGGCTTTCGAGCAGTTGAGCTTCGCTGCAACTTTTGCGTTACAGGCTTAGGAGTGGAAATGTTAGAAAAACCTTGCGTACTAGTATCAATGTTGTTTATATTGCAATCTGATTTTCCATTATCAGCTTTCTGTGTAGACGCTATTAAATCAGGAATAACATTTGTTTCTACTGTTTGAGTTTCATCACAATGTGTTTCAGCAACAGACTCCATTTCCAACTCTTTGTCGATATCATCTTGTTTAACTGGACTTGTGGCCGTCGTTATAAAACATTTGTTTTCTGATCTGGAAATGGAATGGGGCGTGAATTAGGAATTAAGATTTAAATTTTAAGCCATACAAGCATTTCTAATACACGAGTTTTAACATTGTATTAAACAATAAAGCTATGGTGGTCTTCACTCTCCATACTATACAGGCACTAGATGACATTACTCAAATGCTTTCAAAGGATTCTAAATCCAATGCACGCTACGATGAAGTAACTTACAACGCACGAATTAGATGTCGCCACAGGTCTTCAATCTATAACCATAGATCGCACTAACGAAGTTTTCGAAGTAGTTAACAAAGAAGTTACAGGGATTGGATCATTTGGGTCCCCGGATATAATAATAGTCTGGAAGAAGGATTTCCTACTCCGGTTGAGTATACATCACCTGATCCGTACAAACCTGAGTAGTTCCCAATTAGTTCGAGCATTATTAATTATTTGATCACGTCGGGCAGCTTGTTGAGCTGAACCACTTAATGCACAATATGCAGCATGAGCAGCTTCCTTATTATTGCGCCAAGCCATAGCAGCACGACGAACCTACAATGTTTTAAAATCCTTGTGTCAATCAATTTACTGTACTTACTGTAGAATATTGTTTAGTACTAAAATTACTTATTACCTGATCACTGACGTGCATGTTTGTCAATGTAATAAGATTTGGCAGATAAGATACTAGAAAAGGAGTGCAATCGCCACCCAAAGCTACCGGATTACCATCCAAAGAAACTTCGATAAGTGACGTAGCTTCAGCTAATGTTGAAACATCCTCAATACTGTGTAAATAAAAAGAGTAATATTAAGAAATATATTTTTTAAGGTGAATAAATTAAGAGCAGTGATTCTGTTACCTTTGTAAATCATTATTTCCGAGGTATAGCTTTTGTAACTTCATTGTATTCTGAAAGCCAAGTAACTTTCTTAAGCGATTTCGCTTCAGATTTAATTCACGCAAAGAGACTAATCCCTGTAGATCCATCGGTCCTATGCATTTTATTTGATTTCCTGCTAAGTTGAGGACCTTGAGCTCGGTCTGATTGGACAAGCATCCGACTTTTGTTATCCTATTGCCATGTAAATCCAGCACTTCTAGTTTCAGTAAATTCGATAGACCCTCTATTCTTTTTATTCTAAAAATAAATAATTTATTTAACGTATAATTAGGTATATCTTGAATTGAAGTATAGGAGCTGGTGAATAAAACGATGTAGGTATGTAGTTATAATTGTATGAAATAAAGTTTTACAATTTTAGGACATTTTGCTTGGAAATAAGTTTAGATTTGTACTCAGTGGACCAAAAACGTCTGTATTAAAAGAAGCGTTTTCATCACGAGTGTAATTACTCCATTTTGTTCGCCAACTCCTCAGTTTATGTGAAAAACATTTTAGCTATAACATTACCTGTTTTTGCCCAATAGTAGAACTCTCAAGCTAAACAATTTCTCAAGCGACGTAATTTTATCAATCTGGTTATCATATACGTCCAGGAAAACAAGCTTACTTAAATCCAGAGGAGAAAGTCCTGATAAGGTATTAATTAAATTGTGTTGTAGTGATAAGAGACGTAGACCTGGCTCGCCGACTATATGTGGTATCGATGAGAGACCACGTCTGTAAATTTTAGTCTAGAATTAATTATATTTCTTGTAAAGCGATCAACTCGTCATAATAGCGATGATTAAAGTATTAAATGTCTTTGAGCATTATTTGCATTACACGTAAACATTAAAAACACCGTAAAACTGATATTTTTAATTTTTAATGATAAAAGTGTTCTTATTCGCTTTTACAGACATGAAATAATGCCCGATCTCTTTGTCCAAAACAAACAGCATTATAATTGTTTCTTTGATGATTGATATCAGATCTAAGAGAAATTACAAACAGCCGAAATTATTAATAATCAATAAGTACCTAACTTACTGACCAATTAGAGATAACTAGATAGAATCTATCTGATGTATTATTGTATTTTATCAATTTAGGCCGTAAGTTGTGTGAATGTGATTTTATCAGGGTACCTGTCTAAACTTATCCTGTCGGGTAAACGGTCTTTTTCTTGCGGGGTTCGAGATAACTGTACTTTACCCTCGCCCACAGCTTGCAAATTAACAGAATCATCTTTGATATCTTCTTTACACATGTAATTATTTCTGGGAAAAATTAATAATTTTGTAAATTACTTGAACTTAATTATAATTACTTAATAAAATAATAGAGACACGAGAAATTAATATTTTATTAATAGAGGATTGATAGTGCAGTAATTATTGTAGATATATTAAAAAAATGTATTTTACCCCGTGAGTG
The DNA here is from genome assembly GCF_905333055.1 of Maniola jurtina. Lineage (NCBI taxonomy): Eukaryota > Metazoa > Arthropoda > Insecta > Lepidoptera > Nymphalidae > Maniola > Maniola jurtina. Next base: position 3,023,219 of record NC_060048.1, on the reverse strand, counting down.
TAGTGTTAGAGCGTTGCAATGTAGACCGAGAATCAGCCAAAGCAGGCCGTATATGTAAGAATACACGTCCATCGCCTCCTGCTCCTGTGTCTACTCGTGGGCCACTGACATCTAAAGATTGTGCTGATCTTCCTCTAGCCCGAAAAGCTATTTTTCTTACCTTATAAACAAAAAAGTGTTCAACTTATGGTAATCATTCTAACGATTTAATAAAGTTTCCTTTTAAAATAAAATATACATAATCTTACATTTCCACGATTGTATGTAATAGGCATTAGAAATAGAAACTATAAAATCTTATTATTGAATTGGCCCCATTTCATATGACTTTTGTCCTATTATAATAATAAATTCGTACAAAAGGCAGTTTTGGTCCATTTTATCATAAACTTCTCATAAAACTGTAGCCAAACTGTAGCTAAGCAACCGCCAAATAATTTGAACGCAACGATACCAATTACTATTTTTTTCCACAGACTAATAATAGTATTTGCTTTGTCTACGTTATTTTCTAGTTTTTTAAGGTTGAATCAAGTAAGTTTCGGTTTCGCTTATTCGTCTGTAAATGTCAAAACTGACAAAATCAACAAAACAATAACAATTTTTGCAATTTTCATTTTTCCTTTGTTTTCTTCTCTGATAGAAGTCTGAAGAAGAAACAAAAAATATTTGTGTGCTATTAAATATTTAGAAAGAATAGAGTCCAATTATTGATGAGTAAACTGCTTCGAAAGGTATTTTCATTTCGAGTTTTTCGTAATTTCTTGTCAGCCGCAACACCGTTCGGCGTAAGAATGGTGAGATTCTTTCGTAATCCATATGAAGATTACAAACATGGAGCGAGCCTGGCGCTGGACAAGAATGGGATAGTATCACAAATAAACGAGCACACTCAAAATATAGCTAAACGTCTTCAGCCGCATCGCAAAAATGTTGACGGTGGACTTTACGTCGGTGTTACCGGCGTTTCGTACATGTTCTATTATTTGGCGAAAAACCCGTTGTTGTCGGAGAATAAAACCAGTTACCTTGAGAAGGCAGTCGAATACCTTTCTCCGGCGTTAGAGACATCGGCGGGCGACCGGACATCATTTCTCCTGGGTGACGCCGGCACACATGCACTGGCGGCCGTTTTGAAGCGTGAATTGAGAGACGAGACATACGCTGACCACCTGAAGTCTTATAAATCTCTATACAGTCAGTATTTAAATCCTAATTTTCTTAAATGTGGTGGTGACGAATTCTTCGTGGGTCGTGCTGGTTATTTAGCTGGAGCGTTGTGGGTAGCTCGTGACATACAAATTCAAATCTTCACAAACGAAGAGCTTTATAAAATATGTGATGTTATGATTGCATCTGGGCGAGAATATTCTAGAAAACACGGGAGCCGGTGCCCTTTGATGTACCATTATTATAACACAGAATATATAGGCGCTGCCCATGGCATTAGCTTCATATTGCAGATGCTTCTATCTGTACCTGGTTATTTGGAACACAATAAGTCTGCTGCCCATGATATTAAGTCAACAGTTGACTTCATAGCTTCATTACAGACAGAAGAAGGTAACTGGCCTTGCTGTATGGAAGAAATAGGTTTACCAGAGCACAAACTCGTACACTGGTGCCATGGGGCACCTGGGACAGTATACCTAATGGCTAAAGCATACTTAGTATTTAAAGATCAAAAGTTTCGCAATGCTTGTATCAAGGCTGGAGAAGTTACTTGGAATAAAGGGTTACTTAGAAAGGGTCCAGGAATTTGTCATGGTGTAGCGGGCAATGGATATGTCTTTCTTCTACTCTTCAGACTAACTGGAGATGAGAAATATCTACACAGAGCTAACTTGTTTGCTGCATTTATGACCACAGACGAGTTTTTGAGGGATGCAAGGCTCCCTGATAATCCAGAGAGTCTGTATGAAGGCACGGCTGGTACTGTGTGCTATTTAGCTGATCTTCTGGTACCAGATACTGCTGCGTTTCCCTTTCAAAATGTTTTCTCTTAATGTACAAATATTTAACATAATGTTATTTGATATGTGATAACTTTTGCCTATTTATTATTTAATTGATTACAATTGTAATTTCTTTGTGAAGTCAAAAATAGATTTATGTTGACTAGACCAATACTGTGGGTTTTTTATTTAAGTTTATTTCTGTAGAAAATTAGGTGATAAAACATATTTCTCTACACCTTGTAAAATAATAAATACGAATATTAGCAAATATTTAATAATTCATACAATTTGCAGTTCCCATAGGCCAACTAATAACAAAAGAACTCAAAACTGACTCGGAGTCAAAAGTCCTCTTTTTAGCCTGAGATGCCTCACAATCACAAATAATAGGTGAACTCTCTTTAGGATGCCTGTCCACTAAAACAAAGTGGAGCGGAGAAATGTTCAGGTTACCAATGAGAATATTATGTAATGATATAATTATGTGATACTTTCCTACTTATCACTATCCCACTTCAACCCGCGAGAGGCTCTCTCTCTCTAACAAATTGGAGCGAGAGAGCCTCTCGCGGGCTCTTAGTCCAATTGGATCAGGCGCTTCTAATACTTACTTGAATCAAATACCTAGTTATCGCTATCTTACTTCGACTAACAAATTAGAGCGAGAGGTCAACGTAGGATAGTGTCTCTATGGTAATATATCTATCTATAATGCACACTTATCTCCAATTCTCTTCAATGGACAGGTATTCTTATAGCTCCACAGTTATAAAACGTAAAACCATCGTTATATCATTACACATTTAAATCATTCTGCTGACAGTAATAACTCGTCTGCAATTTTGTTGTCATTGGAAGCTTGATAAATTAAGTACCTAGCTAACTAGTTACCTAGATTCAAGTTGGGTTCTAGATTTTTTATTGCATTTGTGGTTTACTTTTGAGACATAGTAAAGATGAATTTAGTCTCAATGATCTTTCTCCTCAATATGTGGCCTATATCCGCAATTTCTATAATATTAGACATTTTAAAATTCAAAAACATAGAAAACTGCTTTATTTTTAATTGCTACAATAACTACAACATTGTTTCTATTCAGAAGGTCTTTAACGATAACAATATTAAAGTATCGAGTTTCACATCAGATACGAGGCCTAAACAAACTGGATATTCTAAAATTGGGTTCATTTTGGATGCATCCTGCGAATTCTGGAACACGACTTTTGGATTGATCGACGAAACATATTTCCGAAGATCATACACTTGGTTGATTAAAACTGATAATCTTGTATCTACTGCAAGCATTTTGTCAAAATTCCCATTTGAGATTAACTCTGATGTTATTCTTATAACAAAAAGCGCAGAACCTAATTTGTTTTATTTGCACGAAGCCTACAATCAAGGGTTTTACACTAAAGGTTCTTTCCTAGTAACCAAGATTGGGCTTTGGGACTCAAAACTGTATTTGAATCAAAAGAAAAGGACCAATTTAACGGGGGTAGTTTTGAAATGCGTTGTAGTTGTGATCGATCCCATAATAAATCAAACTTTTGAACACTACTTGGAAAATACGAGACCAGAGGACTCTAAGGTGGATTCTTTGCATAAACTGAAGTTCTTTACATTAATAAAATATCTGGGGAGCATATTCAACTTCAGGTACCTACTTATCAAGAAAAATTTCTACTCTTTGGGTTTTATGAAATATACTTATATAGGATGCACTTTTCTAGCTATGAACTCCGAAGGACGAACTCTTGGGGTTACTTGCGTAATGGCAGCTTCGACGGTATGGTGGGCACCCTGCAGCGTCGCGAGGCGGATATTGGCGGTACCCCTATATTCTACAGGTCGGACAGGGCCCAGTTCATAGACTACATCACTTCTACGTGGCAATCTAGGTATGGTTTACTAGCAGACACCAAAATTACTAAGCCGACGTCTTTCTATGAAATTAAATCCATAGTCCATACTTACTAATATCTAACACAAATTCGAAAGAGTATCTGTCTGTCTGCTTTGTGCGGTCCATACGTTTAATAACCAATTATTTTGACATCATCCCGGGGAAGGACATAGGCTACTTTTTATCCCGGAGAAACAAATAGTTCCAATGGGATTTTTATTTATCGTTTGTCTTTTCGAAACAGAATATTTTCTCAAAATCATTTCCTTCATTTATCAGATTTGGACGCATTTTATACCTAGGGTATAAATCTGATTTCTATTTGTGAAGAGATATTATGTATTCTAATCTAACATACTGCTTCCTTATTAGTTTTGCATTTACCTACTCAGCACACATTTAAAACAAAAGATCAGAAGTGGGATGCACAACTTTATTACAACATCTTTCGATTACAGGCCATGTTTCATACTTCGCCACCCTAAATATCCTGGTGGTTTCTCAACGATATACACCCGTCCGCTCACAGACATAGTGTGGTACTGCATCATTGCTACATTGACTGCGATTGGAGTCACGCTGGGTGTCATGCTGAAGCTCAAGGTGTTGAGACAACCGGGGGATAATCAGGATTCCTCGACTTCTATGGCGTTTATATTCATATTCAGTGCGGTTAGTCAGCAAGGTAGGTACCTAAGTACTTATTATATTAATCATCATCATCATTATCAATCGATACACGTCCACAGCTGGACATAAGTCTCTTGTAGATACTTCCACACGCCACGGTGTCGCGCCGCCTGAATCTAGCGGCGTCCAGCGACTCGTTTGGTGTCGTCTGTCCAACCAAATAGTGGGGGGGGGGGGATAGTGGGGGGGTTCCTTCCAACGCTGCGCTTTCTAGTGCACTCACCTTGTGACCCCAATAATTTTATCATCTTGCACTTGTTTTGCTTTTCATATTTCGGTCCTTCGAGCCGGATCTTCATTTTTTTTGTGTTCGATATATTAATACCTTCGTGGTGCGGTGACTTCAGATACTAACAAAGTATATACATGTAAGCAGCTGCGACTGGAGCTTTTATCCAGGCTGATTTAGAACATTATTGGTTTACATACATTATTATCATTGCAGAATTCACTTCATCAGAAATAATAAAGGAATCTTGTTGAAAGTGGTTGTATGCCCGCTCTCCTGCAAAAGTTTAATATGCTTCTATGATCAGCAGAGCAGAGAATTATCTTATTTTACAGTTTCGTGTGTCTGTAAATATTACATTTTTACTGAGAGATAAGAGTAAAAAATACCCTCATATTGCAGGTTCGACGCTTAACAGGGGATCTTTATCAATTAAGATCATTATATTCATTACCTTTATTCTCTCCCTCACTTTGTATCAATACTACAATGCGACTGTCGTGTCTACTTTACTGAGAGAACCTCCGAAGAGTATCAGAAGTCTTAAGGATCTAATGAACAGCAACCTTGAGGTTGGAGTAGAGGATGTTCTTTATAATAAAGATTATTTCAAGGTTTGTTCTTCACTTCTTTGTAATTATATTGACTTTAAACATTTCAACAGTTTCAATCTCATTTTAGATTGTGATCCCAAGGAATGGCAAGGTAAAGGTTTATGATAATAAAACCCCTTGTCGACTAAGCTAAGAGCCATAATCAGGATAACGATGCCAAATTAATTTATTCCACTTCTGGGGTAGTTTTAAAAATAACAAGTTAGCACTTTTGCAATATACCTACTAGATAGGTACATAATTAAATTCAGCCAATTTTTGTAAAACAAACGTATAAAAAAATTATGTACTTAAGTATTATACTTATGCTGCACTCTCAAGCTTCAAGTCAAAAAACACTATTCAAGTATTTTCAAAAGGGGCCATTAGCAATTTTTCATTATTACAGTGTATTAGATAGGTATGTTTGTAAGTAAGTGTCATAAAAAATGTGTTTTTTTTTTTAAATTCAGATACAAGTTAGCCTTTTCCTGTAATCTCACCTGGATGTAAGTGATGATGCACTCTAAGATGGAAGGGGTATGGCAGTTTTCATTAAACCCATACCCCTTTGGTTTCTGCACGGCATCGTACCGGAACGCTAAATCGCTTGGCGGCACGGCTTTCCCGGTAGAGTGGTAACTAGCTACGGCCGAAGCCTACCAGACCAAATCAGAAATTTAGAAATAAAATTCCAAATCCGCCGGGAATCGAACCTGGGACCTTCTTCTACTGAGACCGTTGTTTCTAGCGCACAACAGATCCACTGGCATTAAAACTCTACCATCGGAAGATAGTAACAAGAAGCCATTCCAACTTCTTCACTCCTGATGAAGGCATGGCGCTGGTCAAACGCGGAGGTTTCGCGTTCCATGTAGATAGTGTCACAGGATATAAGATCATGAGGAGTAGTTTCAGCGAGCGGCAGATATGCGATGCTCATGAGATCCAGCTGTATCCTCCGCAAACCATGGCAGCGGCGTTGACGAAGCATTCGCCTTATAGAGAACATGTGGCTATTGGGTAAGAAACTTGAAACCAAAAAAACCAGCCAAGTGCAAGTCAGACTCGCGCACTGTAGGTTCCGTACTCGGGTATTTTTCCGACATTTTGCACGATAAATCAAAAACAATGGGGCATAAAATAAATAAAAATCTGTTTTAGAATGTACAAGTAAACCCTTTCATATGACACCCTACTTGGTATAGTGTTCGAGCATTACGAAAGGGATAGCAATATATTTAGACTTATAAGTTACTAGCCGATGCCCGCGACTTCGTCCGCGTGGATTTAGGTTTTTCGAAATCCCGTGGGCACTCTGATTTTCCGGGATAAAAAGTAGCTTAAGTGCTAATCCAGGATATTATCTCCATTCCAAATTTCAGCCAAATCTGTCTAGTAGTTTTTGCGTGAAGGAGTAACAAACATACACACACACATACACACAAACTTTCGCCTAGTGTGATTGTTCATTACTTTTGAAAACTAATAGGTATCAAATGGAAATTGAATCTGTAGACAGCGTTCCATATTTATTTTGAATTGATTGAAATGGTTCCGATAGATTTGGGCAGACAATTTCACATTACACGAGTTGGTAGGTATGTCAAAATCCTACGATTGGCATTTTCGTCATCATTGATCGATTTTTTACACCGTTGTTTCAGAATCCGAAAGATATACGAAGCTGGGTTGATGCACAGACTCAAATCAATATGGGACGAGCCGAAGCCGCCGTGCGTCCACACTCCCGACACTAGCATCTTCAACGTCACACTGAGGGAGTTTTCGAGCGCCCTCATTTTACTGGGGTTTGGTGTTGCACTGGCTGTGATTATTCTGATGGCGGAAATCGCCATATATGAATATAATAAACGCTATTGAGTTTCCAGTTTCGACACTAAACATGCTACGATTTTTCGTATTCTAAAGTTGATCGTACATCAATCGACACCATTCCAAATGCAACGCATTTTTAGGGTCCCTTATTCCTACTCTAAGGGTGCCAACGGGACAGTTACTAAGCCTCCGCTATCCGTCCGCCCGTCTGTCTGTCTGACAGCGGGCTGTACCTCGTGAACCGCAATAGGTAGAATTGAAATTTTTACAGAATGTGAATTTTTTATATTTTTGATACAAGAGTTGGAGTACATAGAGCAAATATGGCGAATGGAAGAAGAGTGCCATAAAAACGTCAGTTTACAAGTGTAAATTAATAACACCCCCGACAAGTGCAGGTTACAGTAACTAGAAAAGAGCTGATAACTTTCAAACGGCTGAACTGATTTTCTTGGATTATAGCGAAGAACACTCTCGATCAAACCACCTTTCAAACAAAAAAACTAAATTGAAATCGGTTCATTAGTTTAGGAGCTACGATGCCACAGACAGATACACACGTCAAACTTATAACAACCCTCTTTTTGGGTCGGGGGTTAAAAATGACAGTTTTTTGTGCCGATTCGAAGCGATTGGTCTTCGTTTTGACAACACGACTACGCTCACTAACAGTTTCAAGTACGCTCACATGACGCTCAGTGCTGCTATCAGCGTACTTGTATTAATTAGTAGAGGTCAGTGAAGTGTTTGAATATGCACAGGTACAGACAGACCTTGCACTGTGACGAAATGAGGTCCTCATTTTATTACGGAACCCTAAAAACGTTATTACCATGGAAAGGTTTCGATTGCAATTTTTATGAAAAAGAGGGTAGTTGGTGTTTATCATTTCTTTTTAGTTTAAGGTATTTTTAGGTTTCACAATTAACTATGCATTGTTATTGTACATCATTTATTAAAATCGTTTTACTCCAATTCACGTACAGTACCATTTATACAAATATAATTCAAGAATTATTTTAATATAGCCGCAATTAAACACGTAAAAACTTTCTTGAGGTATACAATTCAACCAGGAATTGTTTACAAAGAATATTATAACCCAGCGGTCGCCTCGAATAGAAACTACACAAAAGCAAACGAAAAATTAAAATTTCATTAGCAATTTTCACTGGAAAAAATTGCATTACTTCTAAACTGTATATGTTATTCTGGCTAAAATTTGCTGTAAATTATGCTGATAACTATTATCAAATCATAGTTTTGTCGGTTACAAGATTTTATCGAGTAAACTGCCCAAAACTGCTTACATCGTTACTGGTAATATAAGAATTTTAGCGGGTAAAGTATGAAAGAAATACTCGTTTGCGATTTTGTGTAGATTCTATCGAAACAACATAATAGTATGTATTAAATAACGCAGCGATTGGAATCCTAAGTACCCTAAACCGAAGGAGCTATATAGTTTCACGGCGACATACAAATTATAGCTTTATTTCCTATAACATAAGGTAGATATTATATTGCTTCAATGAAAACCAATTGTAAAGTATAAGTAAATCGCTAATTTTGTCATACAGTGATAGATTTCAATTAAATGAATAAATATTGTCTTTAAAACATATACATAATTATATTGAATTTATTTACCAATTAAAAATTACAGGACACATTGGTATATATAATCATTATGATATTGGTATCGAGTTTTGTATGTAATTAATAATAAAAAAAAAGTGTTTTATTTCCTCAGGGACCTTTGTGTTTACTTTCTATAAAATTTATTTTACGAGTTATTTCGAGACGTAATTACAGTCGAATTTTTAATTATTATAAAAAATTGAGGTTTTAATCAGTTGCCTGTTTTTTCCGAAAAGTAAGGGTTGGGACAAAATGAATCATTGACTCAGTACAATGAGGATCTGCAGATAAGATTGATTATGGGTTCAATTCCCAGTCTGGGAACGTAGATTCCAACCTTTGTATGATGAAATAGGTACAGTTGTTTCTCCTGAGTCTAGGTGTCACTTTTTTATGAAGATGATAGCTGATACTAGAAGTTGCCCGCGACTTCGTTCGCGTGGATTTAGGTTTTTTTAAAATCCCGTGGAAAATTTGACTTTCCGGGATAAAAAGTAGCATACGTGTTAATCCAGGTCATAGTCTATCTCTATTCCAGAGCCAAATCCGTCCAGTTGTTTTTGCGTGAAAGTGTAACAAACATACACACACACAGGTTCGCCTTTATAATAGTGTGATAATTGTTGTAAAAAGTATACACAAGTAGACTTGATCCATTCACAATGACAGAACAGAACCACATCACAACACTTACTTTAAAATACCGCATCATTATTTTACAATTTGACATTTAGCTCCTGTCAAAATGCTTTGTTTAATTAAAAATTCTACTGTAGTTGAACTTGCCATCGTACTATTTAGATTTATCGTTAAATTACAATATAACGTGTCATATTGGTGGTAGAACAGTTTATATCAATTGTGTTTTAGCCAAAATTAATAATTGGCTGGATTTTTTGGAAAGATAGATTCGAAGGTAGTTGTGGTTTATTCCTATTATACGCTTGATTAATGTTAAGTAATGTGATGTGACATTTTGGTTTCTGTTTGTGTAGGTTTATAATATTTATTTTCATTTATTTCAGAGGGTATTATTGAAAAGATAGAATTCGAGGGTAGTTGTGAATTATTCTGTTGTGAAACGATTACCGTTGTTCTTTTCAATACTAAGTGATGTCGTGGTCTCTTGGTTGTGCCGCCCTACAATATTTATTTAAGAGGGTATTTTTAAAAACATAAGAGGGTAGTTGTGGTTTTGCCTGTGTGAAACGAATACGCTCGGCGGTGTGTGGTACAGCATAGTGGTGGCACGCTCACCGCTCCTCCAGCATCACCGTCTCTTGCGGGTACAGCTTGAGAGCTTTAAGCGTGCTGCTTGGAGGTTCCATTGTGAGCTGGAACAACACGAAAATTCATACCCCCCTCTTTTTTGGTCGGGTTAAAAATGGCGGGTGAGATCTCAAAATGCATGCATTATAAAACATCTATAAAAGAGATACTCACGTCTCTTCTAGGCCAGCTAGCTATGACCTTGTAGTTTTCTTGGGGGTAACCTTTCGATGCGAGGTAATCTAATAACGCCTGGAACAAAATATTCGTCTAAATATATAGAAGACAGACACAAATGGTAGTTAGATAATAAAAATATCAGACCACAAGGAGTGCCTGTGCAAAATTACCAACGGTTTAAGTTGTCAGTCAATTGTTACAGTTTTATCAAATAGACTAGCTGATCCACCCCGTTTCGATTGAGAAAATCTCTTGAAGAGAATTCTTCATAAGCCCAAATAGCAATTTTCGTGGATATAAGTTGAAAACTAACAGATTTTAAGACAAACTTTTATCTTCTACTTAGCCTTTGGGGCGGAATTCCTTCTTAGTATATGCCTTTTTAGTATATGCCTAGTTTGTCATAAATGAAATCTAATGTAAAATTTTAAGTTTTTACCCTTCCAGTAGGCAATGCGGTTACAGATCAATCAGTCAGGAAAAGGCTTTTTACATAGATGATTGATTAGATTTGGCAAATATGAAGATAGATCATAGAAGAAACAGTCCATCACGAATTGCCCTAAAGTGCACCACCACTCCCATGGCCCCAGTAAACTCTCGTCTCGGTTATGTGCCGAATCCCGGGGGAGCCCCCAGCTACTTGCTCTTGGCGTGTTGGGATACTTACGGCCAGCGTGTCTTGCGCGTGGAATCTCCGCTCGAAGCACTCGTGGTGCGGCGGCGGCAGACGCACGCGTACGCGCGCAACCTCCGCTGCGCCCTCCGCCGGCTCGGCCGGCACGCGCGCCTCCGCGCCCGCGCGCATCGCCTGCGAACATACCAAATACTATAGGCCGGTTTTCTATAATTGGCTTAAAAGATAAACAAATCGCCGCAGAGATCTTCTCAGAGAAACGCGCAAGCGACGCGATTTGACTTTCTGGAGTTAGGTTTTCACTTGTATTATGATTTCATTGTCAGTTCACGGTAACCCCGGAAATAGGAGCCACATATGATAATACTCCCCTTTCCCCTCCAATTAAGCGTAAAGCTTGTGCCAGGAGTGGGTGCGACAATAGTGCAACGAGTGGGGTTTGAACCGCTTACCTTTCGGAATTCAGTCCGCTCCTCAACCGTTGAGCTATCGAGGCCCTACTACTATACTATAATATGCATGCATTTAAAATAAATAAGACGGAAGTTTTGATTTGAAAAAGGCATCATTGTCGTAATCAGCACTCTGAAATGACACTAGTTATTATTTGAAAGGCAGCTGTTTTTTGCGACATTGTAAAGCCGGCAGTCTGAGGCTATCTATAGAGAGTGCACTTTGACTTTGCTGAGACTCAAGACACTGTTAAAACGAGACAGCGTTATACCGTTGGTATAAATCTGTATGGTTTCAACTAAAACTTAAGTCTAAGCAAAGTCAAAGTGCCCTCTATAGATTTCAACCTAAGCTAGGCTAATGAAATGAGTTTGGAAAACTAACCTCTTTCTTGGCCGCTTCCATTAGTCTTTCAGATTCTGCTCTCTCCAGTTCTTGATTTCTTTCTAGTTCCTGCTGCTTTTTCACTTCTTCTTTTGCTCTATGTAAGGGAAAAATTGAATTTACTTCAAATAACTAGGATTTGCCGCCATGGCTCCAAATAGCTAGAACATAGAAATAGCTAGAATAGCCGTGAAGCAGGTTCACGGCTCTGGGTACTCTATTCTCTAACTGTACATAAACGGGACAAAAACATTATGTTTGATTATTTTGCTGACAAAACAGTGCTTTAATATATACAAAGCAATATAAAGATGTACGCGAATAAAGTATGTCAAGTGATAATAGAATTTTGGATTCATAGTAACGATTTTAAGATAAGAGCGTGGATAAAGACATTTTTTTTTTTTTATTCACTATAGGTAAGCGCTTGACCACAATCACACCTGATGGAAAGTGATGATGTGGTCTAAGATGGGACGCGTTTATCTAGAAGGTGCCTATTCACTCTTGTTTTAAAGATACCCGGATTGTAATTGGTAGGAAACACAGATCGCGGAAGAGTATTCCAAAACGTTTCGTGCGTGTAGATGGAATGTCAACGACATAAGGATGGAAGGAAGGAAGGATCCTACATTTTATAGGATTGGACCTCACCTGTCAGCCTCAAGGCTGCGTTGGTACGCCTCGTCCTGCTCGCGCTTGACGCGTTGTCTTGCGTCTCGCTCGCGCTCCATCTTTGCGTCCTCCTCTTTCTGCGCCGCGAACCGCTCTAACGCCTCCACTAGCCCGCCCACAAGCTCTGATACTCCTACGTTACCTGAATTAACACAAGTAAAATCGGTCAGGTGCGAGTCGAACTCGTACACAAGGTATAAGAGTTATATACCTCAAAAGAAAAAAAGGAACCCTAATAGGATCTCTTCGTTCTCTGTCTGTCTGTCGTGTCTGTCAAGAATGCTATAAGGGCACTTCCCGTTGACCTAGAATCATGTTTAACAGGTAGATAGGTTTTATAGCACATGTAAGGGGAAAAATCCAAAAATTGTGAATTTGTGGTTACGTCACAAAAAAAAATGTCTTCATAAACAAATAATTAGTATATTCAGGTTTCAAAGATAGATTTATATACTAAATAGGGTATCATATGAAAAAGCTTTACCTGTATATTCTAAAACAGATTTTTATTACGTTTTATTTATAACAGTTTTTGATTTATCGTGCAAAATGCCAAAAAAATACGTCTGTAGTATGGTACCCTCAGTGTGTGAATCTGACTATCTGATTCGCACTTGGCCGTTTTAATTTATATGGCAGCCATTTTGAATTTTTTTTTGTTATAGCGGCAATAGAAATACATTTCTGTGAAAATTTCAACTTTACCTATTAAGGTTCACGAGATAAGTGTGGAAAACATACTGACCGTTAATCACAGAGTATATCTCAGTGTTGGAGCGCACGCGCATGATGATGATCAACGCGGGTAATCTCTCCACGGGGATGCTGCGGATTGTCATACTGGCCACCGGTCCCAGTGCGCTCGCTATTGACGTTAACAATCTGAAAAGTACATTCAAAGTTATTTTAAGGTTACCATTAGGTTAACTGCACGTTATATAATTCAATACAAATGCTGTGGTTGTGCGTTGTCGACAGCAAAAAGAAAACATTCTAATTTGGTAGACAAATAAAATCATTGGGAATGCCGTCAATCAAGGATAAGAAATACGCACGACAACGGCATTTGTATTGAATTATATAACGTCATTAATGTGAAACTGCCAGAAGACTTCAATAGCCCTAAATAAACAGATATCTAACACATCATAAGACTTATCTTACTCAAGACGATGATATCACTAAGCCTATCGTGTTTCTTTCTTTTTAGTTTATTTTACTTGTACCAAGTTGGGTTCAAGTTGTTTTTTACTATTATATAAATAAAAGTACTCACAAGTTATTATTGTGCGGGTCCGTCAGATCCCACCCGTACAGTACGAAGTTAGCTGACAGTGTTTGTAGTACGGTCTCGCATCCCAACAGTTGAGCACAGAACACGTTTGACAACACTGATTGCTCGTGATGTAGATATACACCTAGCAATTTTCTCTGAAACAAACATATCTCTTATAGCCAACATACATCTATACTTACTAATAAATAAAATTGGAGTGTCTGTCTGTAATTTCGAAATAACTACCACATATTAAGGTCATATGGTTATTTGAACGATACCATGACTGAATCACACGTTTTTAAAATTTTTGTCTGTCTGTCTGTTTGAAAAGGCTAATCTTCGGAACGGCTGAACCGATTTTGACGGGATTTTCACTGACAAGTAGAGGATTGACCAGGGTGTAACATAGGCTACTTTTTCAACCGACTTTCAAGAAGGGAGTTGTGTTTTTCTACCTATGTACACCGAAATCTCCGAGATTTCTGAACCGATTTGCGTCATTTCTTTTTAATCGATAGAGGAACTTTGCGACATTGTTTCATTAAAAATTTGGATTCCAACTCTTCAATCCTGATGCTGCAGGGGATTTGACCAATGCACGCGGGCGAAGCTGCGGGCATCAGTTAGTCTATAATATATTTTAATAGATTTAGATTTATAAAAACCCTGTTGGAAAGCTTTGATTTTTCAGGATAAAAAGTAATGTCCAGTTCTGTTTTTCTTTTTATTATTACTAATTTTTTAACTTAAAAAAGCCTTGAGCCTCAATAGCTGAACCGGTAAAGGAGTGGACTGAAAACCGAAAGGTCGACGGTTCAAACCCCGCCCGTTGCACTATTGTCGTACCTACTCCTAGCATAAGCCTGACGCTTAGTTGGAGAGGAAAGGGGAATAATAGTCATTTAACATGGCTAATATTCTTTTATAATTTTTTTTTTTTTTTATTATTTAGAAGTAATTTTATGGAATTTTATCATAAAATTTCAACTTTTGTTATGAATAAATAAATACGTATTCATAACAAAAAAATTACAGTTTATAAAAAATTGTCAATTCATTCGGTAATAATATTTCACAAACTTACGTCTCTAGCAGGTTTTAAACAGGATTCCTTAATGGCATCTTGTAGGGTTCCCTCGAAGAAATTAGGCGTGTTGGGGCCGTACCTCGCGCGGAACCTCTGAGCAAACTCTATGCAGCCTAGCGCCTCGTCGTCCACGTGTTCTGACACTAGATAACACATTGTATTGCTTTTAATATTGCCCAAATTGAAGAAAATAACATGAAATTTCACATAGGGGCACTGGCCCCTATAATACGGGCTGTCCTAGTTTAGGGGCCAGGACTCCATGAAATGCGTGTATCTAAATTTGTGAAATAAATTTTCATTTCATTTCATTTTATTTTTTCTAGACGATACCTGCGACTTCGTCCGCATAAGCGTCAGTTTTTAAAAATGCTGTAGGAATTTTTAATTTTCCGGGATAAAAAGTATCCTTTATCTAGTCTCTGGGATGCCCAAAATGATAATACCTGTGACTATTTTGGTGTAGATTTAGTTTTTAAAAATCCCATGGGAACTCTTTGTTTTTCGGAGTCAAAATATAGCCTATGTCTTTTTTCGGGATGCAACAAATTTCGTCAAAATCGTTTAAACGAATGGGCAGTGTTACGCTAGTAGACAAGCATATAACCATGGATGCCATGTATGTTATGTATCGTGAAAGCCGAAATAGCAAAGGCCGAGTAGGTGAAGCTGAATGAAGGGACGACGAAGTCTAAAATTAATCTAGATTGCTTTTGTGAAATAGTCTAAATTAACATCATAAAAAGGTACAGTTTGTAAGTTTGGATTTAGGGGGTAATCGCTGGAACTAATGATCCGATTCTGAAAGTTCTTTAACTAATTGATAAAATAGCTACTCTTGCTGTTCTTGAGTGCTATAGGCTATAATTAATTAAATCACGCGGACGAAACCGCGGGCAAAAGTTAATTTAAAAAAAAATGGGCCGAATTGAGAACCACCTCCATTTTGAAAGTTGGTGAAAAATAAAAAGTATAGACTTACTGAGTGGCTGTAACCGTTCCGATGGCACATCCACAAACATGTCGTCTTCTGTAGGAAAGCTGTCTCCGTCTTCCACTTCTTCCACTGAACTGTTTTCACTGTCCGAACTTTCTACTATTATCTGAAAAGACAGTTCACGATTAGAAATACAGTTTCTACTTCATCAGCATCATCATCTCAACCTGGACCAATACAGAACCTCCTCCGAATTGGTCTCCTCTCCGAATAAGAAGGGTTTCTTACATACCCCCATACTAAACAGAAAAACATATCCCCTTGACAATAGAATTACAGACGTGTGAATCATATTTTTATTATAATATTTACTTGTTGATAGAGAGATATAGGTAGAATTTGTTTCAATCTTTCTCGCCAAATAAAAAACCGGTCAAGTGCGAGTCGGATTCGCATCGATGAGTTCCGTACCATCTTACAAGATATACCTAACTCTTTTAAGTAGAACAGTTCAAGTTACAGACTGCGCCATCTATAAGTCAGACAAACAGACAGAAACGAAGTGATCCTATAAGGGTTCCTTTTTCCTTTTGAGATACGGAACCCTATTAAAGAATATGTCTAAAGTGTAGTCTAAATGTATGTCCAAAAGGTAATTTCTTTGTGAAGAGTTTATTTTAGCCACATTTGTTGAAAGTATACTGAGACTTATAAGTACAATGTGTTTAAAGGTAATAACTACCTTAAAGACAATAGTATATTTCATTACAAGTGCGGAAAGGCTGTCATTGCAAAGAGTTCCGACAAATGTCTACCCGAGCCGAGGCGTAGCTGAAGGCGAGGGTTGACAGTCGGAACGAGTTGCAATGACGGTTCCGCACGTGTACTGAACGACTATTTTTAATACAGTTGCGAAAAAATGAAGCAATTTAATAAAATAATAAAAACACAATAATCTCAACTAACTTAATTTAATTTAATTTAAAACAACTTTATTGTTAATAGATATAAAAAACTAGGGTCGAAATTACTCATTTTAGGCAACCAACAACTAAACTCGCAAAGAAAATTTCTGAAAAATGGCGCCAACCGTAGAATATAAGTAGAGTTTTTTTTCTTCACCCATTCTGGTAGGCAAAGGGAACTATGTCCATACAGCCAAGTCTTCAGTAGAAGTTTTTTATTGATATGAAATGAAAATGAAATTTAATGAGATGAAATGAAATGAAACCTAACCAAACTCATTCAATCAAATCATTAAATCTAATATTGAAACAAATTAGTAGCTTCTTTTTAGAAATATACGTATTTGCATGTATCATAAAAACTTCTATGAATTTTTTTAGTAAAAACTTCATGGTTGGTTTTTCTTTTTAATATTTTGACAGTTGGGAAAGAAAAAGCACGAGTGCGGGAAAGGTAAAAAAAAAGCACGATTATGTAATAGCCCACATCCCGAACGCTATACGTCCCTGCAATACGCTACTTTTTGAGCAACTGTATTAAAAAACATATTCTCACCCTTTTATACTCCTTCTGTTTGCTAGGCGCGCGTTTGACGGTCAGTTCGTGTTGCGGCAGGTCTAATCCTACCATGGCTAGTACTGTGTCATCCAGCCCCGATACTGTAGGCCAGCCTGTCCATACCTGAACAAAGGAGCATATAAAACTATCAAGTTTATGTTCAAATGACGGGCCATTTCACAGGTAGCGTGTGAAAAATCATGTGCAAAACCTTTTCATAAAAATGGAACATATAGTTGCTACTTTAATTAAGTTGCCAGTAATAAATAATCCTTCATTCCTCATACGCATGGTTAAGGTTTGGAATACTCTTCCGCGATCTGTGTTTCCTACCAATTACAATCCGGGTATCTTTAAAACAAGAGTGAATAGGCACCTTCTAGGTAAACGCGTCCCATCTTAGACCACACCATCACTTTCCATCAGGTGTGATTGCGGTCAAGCGCTTACCTATAGTGAATAAAAAAAAAAAAAAAATAAGGAAGCAAAATCTGTTTGAAAATTTTTATACAAAAATCTGATTAGGACACCAGTGTGTGGCGGCGCTACCAGTCGCGTTACGAACAAAATGTATATTATATAGCTCTTTGGGGACCATCTCACCTGATGTCTGCTTGGTTGCACAACTAATTTGGTGGCCCAACCACTAATATGTATGTATAAACCTATTTGCCTCTCACTCACTTGAATTAACCTTTTGGTTTGAATATCTTCCAATCTGTTGGTGCGTACGTCGGTCGCGCATACTATTTGTACGCTGTCATTAACATCAGCATAGCAGTTTTTAACACATTGTAAATTGGTACGCGCGACCGACATCAGCATCAGCGTAGAAAGAATCGCAGCTGACATCAGTGTCAAACGAGTTCAGTATTTACACATATTTCTGTGAACCAAACACCCTAACTTCATGAATTTAAGGAGCTCAAAATAGTCTTTGATCTCACCTGATGTCGAACAGGAATGTCTGTGAGTGAATACAGGTCATTCTTGACTTCCTGTACTGTTTTGGTGCCGGGGTACTTCAGTGAGTACTCTCTCTCGTCGTGTTTAACTCTCAACATGTATGTGGTAGTTAACCTTTCTGCTACCCTGGTAACAAACAATTAGCATTATCATCTCAACTCATTACCAGTCTACTACTGATCACTATCAAAATGAGAATGGTTTAGGCCACACTTGCTAAGTGCGGATGGAGAGAACCCCAAGAGAATACCCTAAACCACCCTCCCCCAAAGTCTCAGGGACCATCTAATCACACTATCACACTTCACACTAATATTATAAA
The DNA here is from genome assembly GCF_905333055.1 of Maniola jurtina. Taxonomy (NCBI): domain Eukaryota; kingdom Metazoa; phylum Arthropoda; class Insecta; order Lepidoptera; family Nymphalidae; genus Maniola; species Maniola jurtina. Next base: position 3,004,649 of record NC_060048.1, on the reverse strand, counting down.
GGCGAAAGTTGGTGTGTATGTGTGTGTGTATGTTTGTTACTCCTTCACGCAAAAACTACTTGATGGATTTGGCTAAAATTTGGAATGGAGATAGATAATATCCTGGATTAGCACATAGGCTACTTTTTATCCCGGAAAATCAAAGAGTTCCCACGGGATTTCTAAAAACCTAAATCCACGCGAACGAAGTCGCAGGCATCGGCTAGTCTTCTATAAATTTTGTGTAATAAATATTCCACCCAATCCAATCTGGTAACTGGATGGGTGATTGATCTTGGAGGTTCAAAATTCGCGTTTTTGTTTCCTCCATACTTCTCAGAACACATTAAGCATTATCATTTCACAAATATCTGTAAAACCTAAGATTCGAAACACCGTTTTCTTAGACCCGAGTTGGATGTGGAAGAACCTACTTTTATTAAAATCATTGTCCTGAGAAAGCTCCTGCCATTATTATGGCAATAAAATGCTAATGCAATGGTAAGGGATCAGACACTCAGCAATGAGGAATGCAACCCAGATGGAGAGTATAAGGATGGTAGAATATGACTTGAGCCTTACTCATCATCCGCCATGAGTCTGTCCGCAGCCTTGAGCCGTAGCACCGCATTGCGGGGCAGCCCCAGGCTGGCAAGAGTAGCAGTGGCTGTGGCACGAGAACCACCCAGACCTGATATCTGTTGTCTGCAGACTGGCACACCGCATACCATTTCTAACCTCTTTTTTAGATCACCTGCAGAATAAAACAAGTTTTTAGGGGTTTGTACCTCAAAAGGAAAAACGGAACCCTTATAGGATCACTTTGTTGTCTGTCAGTCCGTCCGTCCGTCGTGTCTGTCAAGAAAACCTATAGGGTACTTCCTGTTGACCTAGAATCATGAAATTTGGCTAGTAGGTAGGTCTTATAGAACAAGTAAAGGAAAAATCCGAAATCCATGAACTTGTGGTTACATCAAAAAAAAAAAAATGTGTTTCAATTTTCAAAGTAAGATAACTATACCAAGTGGGGAATCATATGAAAGGGTTTTACCTGCACATTCTAAAACAGATTTTTATTTATTTTTGAGTGTGTTATATATAGTTTTTGATTTATCGTGTGGCAAAATGTTGGAAAAAATAAGGAACCCTCAGTGCGCAAGTCTGATTGCACTCGGTCAGTTTTTTCTCTGGAGATACGGAACCCTAAAAACGAATACAAGTATGTACTTACTGACAGTTGCTGAGCCGGACATTTTAATCTCGTGTATTTTATTATTACAATGAACTTGTAGCTCTACTAGGTCAATGGAATTACTTCTAGGCGACGAGGTCGACGCTTGATTACTGTCTTCTCGATCTGCAATCAACTTATACATTATAATATGCTGCATTTAATACCTACTAGCTGATACCTGGATGTAGGTTTTTTAAAATTCCAGTGGGAACTCTTTGATTTTCCGGGATAAAAAGTAGCCTATGTGCTAATCCAGGGTGAAATCTATCTCCATTCTAAATTTCAGCCCAATCCGTCCAGTAATTTTTGCATGAAGGAGTAACAAACATACACACATACATACAAACTTTCTCCTTTATAATATTAGTTCTCCTTTATTAACTTTCTCCTTTATTTACTGATAACAAATATTTAGAAATAAGTAAATTCAGTCATTATTTTTAGGTAATATTTGTTAATATTATCTTGTTTTTATTTTATTATCCTTCGGAGCTATATAGTTTTTCCAAATTTATTATGTACTAATATTATGCGATCGGTCATGTATATTACATTGTGTTACCTGCATGAGTTGTGTGTGCCCGTAAGTGGTGTGTCACACTGAATAAGACTATTATACTATTGTATTTTTAAGTTTAACATGCTGTGGGCGTACCTTATAATAATAAATAAATAAATAAATAAATTAGTGTGATGTGATAACAAAATCACAAATACCACTTATCTCAAAAGTATGGCTAATTCTGTTGTACACAATCTCTAAACTAAATGGTCAGGTCTAAATCTAGTGTTATCTTTTTCCCCAGGGAAAATTATAAAAGGGATAGCAATAAATTTAGGTCTGCCATTTTAGTTTAGAGATTTTATAAAGAAAGAGGGGTGAAGGGATGAAAGATCAAAAGAAATAAAATTAGGGTCATAGCAGAAAGAACTTATACAAGACTAGCAATAAAAAGAGAAGAGTGGAAGAGGAGACCATCTTTATTTTGATATCATCATCATACCATAAATTAAAGATACCCTTTAAATGAAAATTGTATTAAAAATATATAATAATGATTTGTATACTGATAATACAGACTAATTGAATAATTTATTTATTTAAAATAATCCACATGGTTGAAGATGCCAGAAAAAGCTACTAGGCAGTGTTCACACCTATCATATCATAAATAGTGTAAAGCTCACTAAGTCAGAGGCTGATAATAGATTAGGTAATTGTGAATGCATGATAACTTATAAGAGCCTCAATAGCTCAACCGGTAAAGGAGTGGACTGAAAACGGAAAAGGTCTTGGTTGCAAAAGGTTGCACTATTGTCGTACCTACTCCTAGCACAAGCCTGACGCTTAGTTGGCGAGGAAAGGGGAATATTAGTCATTTAACATGGCCAATATTCTTTTTTTTTTAAAAAAAAAAGGTTTAATGTCTTACCAGGTGGGTGTGTTTTTGGTGTTATCACAGATATATCATCATCTATCATCTCCACATCATGGGTGTCATTGGATTGAGGCACGGAGCTGCTGCCATCCTGTGGCATTACTCTATTGATTGCAGACTGGAACAAATCACAAGTAGGTGCCAATTAGTTTTATCTAGCCTTCCAGTCCTTCTTAAGTCCAAAGGTTTGGCCAGGGCATAGATGTGTCAGTCGGTGAATAAGGACTTTTATTATTTCTGATCAGGAGGTAGGCTTCAGTAGGAGCTAGTTTATGTTTTAGGAAGATATACATTATACAAAAATTAATAAGTAATTAATTATTATCATTATCATCTTACAAATCAAACAACTGACAACCAAAAAGTGTACAACAGCTATGACAGCACTACTTTGAATAAATTATTTGACTTTGACTTTTGACTATGCATTTGAAATTCTACCCAAAAAAGGTTATGAAAATCATAATTGTTTTTCTTTATATTATATATAATAATATATATATACAGTGTTTAAACTCCATAACCATATCTCTTACTAGAGTTTTATACTTACTTGGATAATTTGCCTTTACTTAAAAATCTCTGTATAACAAAAGTTTTCTATAACAATTGCCAACCTTATAAAATATTCTATCCATACATTCATTATAATAAGTCCACTGTATGTAATGTTAAAAACACTTATTTCTTAAGTGAATAAATACAAATGTAATTTTCTTTGTTGTACTTGGGTCTTAAGATCTCTACAAATCCTTATTTAAAAAGGTATCATAATACTCACAAGTAAATCCCAATTCGTTTCTTCTAAGTGGTATATGGCTTCAGCAACATCTTCGATATTTGTGATTCCCTGCAAAACACAAACCAACTTTTAAGGTGACCATTTAAAATTTATCATATTAAATTTTTGTTGTTCTAATAAGACAAAGGGTTTGTGGTGATTCCCCACCAAGGTTACACCAGCATAATAAAGTAATGCGCTAAAAATTCCAACAATTACCTTGGAAATACCAATTTTTATATTCGATTCTAAACACAAAGAACGAATGTGGAAATTTCGCGAAAATACACATAATATTATAGAATACACGTTTTCCAAACTATGTGAACGGCAGAATGTTTAAATAGTCTTATCTAATAGTTATAAAAACCAATAAAAATCGCGTTAGACGTAGTACAAAGAGATAATACTAAATACCCAGTCACTGTTTTTGTTCACCACATAACCTGCACACTTCATAAAATAATTAACGTTCACTCGAATGTATATGGTTTTTGTAATCAGTATCACTATTTACCTGAAAATTTGCAAGAATTTCTTCTCGGTTCTCAGCCATTCTAATTTTATTTAGCTCAAAATTACTCAAAAAAAATACTACTCTTCAATTCTTTGTAATATGACATTCAAACATTTGACCATAGACAAAGAGAGGCGAGAAGAGATAGTGTTGCCAATTGCCCGTAACAGTAATGCAGTACCTAATCTGCCAAAATGACACCATAGATTCTGTTAAGAAATCTTTACACAACGAAACATGTTTCTAGCATTGTTTCAAGTCAGTTGTTTTGTAGCACCACAGGTAGTACCTACCCTTAAATGAAATATCTATTCGTAAATGTAATCCCACAAACCTGACATTGGCTAATCTATGTAAAGCCAGACGAGGGGGGAAAAAAATGTAATCCCTAGTACCCATCTAGTACCCCTACTTGGTTTTTAAGCTGTATTGTATCGAAATGCTCGATAGGCTGTGCATCTTTTTTAGTAGGGTGGTATGTCGGTAGGTACCTAAAAATAGCCATGGCCGAAGCCACTAAAACTAAACCAGCTAGACAATTCAGAAAAAAAAATCAAATTGCCTTCTCGGGACACGTTCCCTGACTATTTTTAAAAACCACTGAGGTACAAAATCGAAAAAAAATATATTCACGTAACTAGGTAGCGACCGCGGATCGCCCATGGGAATTTAGAAAAATTCGATTTTATTCTTTATCTACAGTACAAAGAGAACTGCAAAATTTCAGCTTCCTAGCTCCATGGGTTTGGGTTAGGCGTTTCTTTTTATAATATAATAATATCTACCAACATAATGACCTGCGCTGCCCGCAGCTTCGCACCCATGGGCATTTAAAAAATAATCGGCTTAGGTAATTCCTTATCTACCTTATAAAAGGACCTTATAAGTAAACCTATATGCAAAATTTCATCTTTCTAGGTCCAAGGGTTTCGGTTGGCCGTTGATATGTCACTCAGTGAGTTAGGACTTTCATGGATTTTTAATCCATATCTCGTACCCACTCCATACTTCTCCATCTTCCATGCATACCTACCTACGTCCTTTCGTACTCCATACTGTACTAATATTATAAATGGATAAGTGTGTCTGTCTATTTGCTAGCTTTTCACGGCCTATTGTTTAACAGTTTTTGACAAAATTTGGTGCAGAGATAACTTGCATACCTACCAGGAAGGACATAGCCTTCTTTTTGACCCGGAAAATCAAAGAGTTTCCGAGATTCCGAGGTTCCGAGATATATATTTAGAAGATGAATCAATATATTTACTGCCTCTTTCATTTTTAAATTATAGTTAGGTTTCGTTACCAATATAGTTCACACTTACGCGCCATTATTTTCTCAATCAGTCGAGTATGCGCGTAAGCACTTCGCGCACGCGCACTCGCTACGAAAAGCTCCGAACTTTGAATTTCGAATATCAGTGCGCGAAAATAGTGGTTGAAAAAGTTCAAATTTAAAAATATATCGATAATTTTTAGTGATAGTATTTAGCTTTAAGGTAATAGATTTTTCAAATTAACTATACTTATCCACTTACCTAATCTTAATTAATTAAAATTAATTGAAATAATAACAGTGCAGTAAATTGTAATAAAAAATAATAAGAAAAGCTTTTAAAAATATGACTTAAGCTTTTAAGAGGGCTCTCTCCGTCAGTCGTTTCATACAATCGTAGTTCCAATTTCATTTGAATATTAAGCAACCAAAGTCTGTGGTTTTCCAGATTTCTGTTAAGATATTCGGTTTCAAAGTTACGCGGTCTTAAAAAATTTCATACAAATCTTTGAGCCCCTGTAATATTAAAACTACATATTTTTAGAAAAATCGAAAACACCACAGACACAGATATTAGTTTCTAGAATATGTCTGCAAAATTTCATGGACTTTGGTTGCTTAATATTCAAATGAAATTGGAACTACGATTGTATGAAACGAGTGACGGAGAGAGCCCTGTTAAAAGCATTTTTTGCTAAATATCTAATTAAATAAATACCTCTGTTCTGACGCTTTTTTTAAGTATTTTCAAATTAAAATACGCATGTACCTACTAATTATGTAGGTACATGCTCTTTTATTCTCATTTTATTGAAATTAAACGATAGGCATTTCGAAATCTTACTACATAGATTTTTTTCATTGAGTCTAAGATTCGTCATTCATTAGAGACTTTTATTACTCAACCACACCGAAATTACTTCGGATTTGGATAATTTTATATACCTGGGTTACCTAGGAAGTTCACCTATTTTACGATTTCTCCTGAATTTCACTCGAGGTTATTAAATCGAATCGAGTACTTGTCAGAACTTAACATCTTAAGGTAGATTAGGTTCCTCAGCCAAGTCTTTGCTTTAGCGATCATTAGGTATAATAATTTCTTCACTATCAACCCATCGCTGGCTCACTATGGAGCACGGAGCACTATCAGAATGAGGTTTTTGGCCAGTGTCCACCAAGCTGGCCAAGTGCGGTGTACTGGTAGACTTCACAAATCTTTGAGAACGTAATGGAGAGCTCTCAGACATGCAGGTTTCGTCAAAATTCTAAATTTAAAATATTTTTATTCAATTAAACTTTTACAAGTATGTACCTACTTTTGAAACGTCAAAAGCATCTACCACTGGTTCGGAATGCGTTTCCTATTTCCTCACGATGTTTTCCTTCACCAAACAAGTGATATCACAAACATAACTGTGAAAAGTTAGAGGTGCGTACCTGGTATCAAACCCCCGACGCCCTCGTAGAGGTCGATGTCTTAATTAGGTTTTTTAGGTCTTATTTAGGTTTAAGGAGATTGTCTATATTCAGTAGGCTATCACCGCTTTTTTATGCGGTCATTTAATTCCAATAAACATTTTTTTTATTGTTACCTACCAACAATTCGTACCTAATAATATCTATTATGTCTCACAATTTCCTTTTTCGCAGGAAATATGGCTTCGCAAGCCATATGCGGCGTGTTAGTGCTTCTTCTTGTGGCGTCCGCTTCAAATTCGCTCACATTGAACGAAGGTTAGTGACATTGCAATCAAACCTCTACTACCTAAGTTATAAAGTTTTAAGGATCAATTTGTCTTCACATGCCCTTTTTATTACTGTAGCTCTCTATTTCTTGTCATAAAAAGAAAATGTCGTCTTTACGGTTTGCTGAAAGGGTTAATGAAGATATAATACTCGTAAAAATACTTATCTCTTTTCAAGTAGGTGATTTTTAGTTACCTGGGTTCGTGTTCCAGCAAATAGTTAAACTAGGTAACAAATGAAACAGTTAATTGGCTGGGCAGTTTGCATGCTGCCCAGCCAATTAACTGCGTGTTAAAAAAGAGTGAGCGAGACAGGCTTGTACATGGGCTTGTAAGTGCGAATCGCCTTTTGTGAAACTTAGCAAATTAAGGTTTGGTACATTAATTCAAATAATAATAAAATTAACACAGTAGGTTTGAGAGTGTTCTCGCTTACGCGCTCTTAGCTCCAGTCGATGACCGTGAACCGAATTTAAAGCGGGATTTCTTTTCAAATTTTGTGAAATTCTGCTTCGTGATTTTTCACAGGCTACAAGTAAGGTAGCAATGTGTTACATATGGAACAGCTTTTCACCGTTCACGTGATTTTTCACACGCTATTTGTGAAATGACCCATCACTAATTTTCACTAAGCCGTAACGCTTGTTGATGATATTCATCGCGGGGGTAACTTCTGTATCCACCATTGAATAAGCCCCAAAATAAAATCATCGGATGAAAGATTTTCATTGTTAAAATACGAAACCCTAAAAAGCACTCAATCGTATGTAGAGCAAAATCTAGCTGTTAATTTCTCTAGAGTCCAGCGTCTATGACATTCCCGGATTTCCGCTTCGTCCGATTCATCCATTTGTATATTTTCGTATTCGTTTTCTATTTCGCGCTGTCTCCAGAGTCCAGAGTGCCGGCTCACTAATGATACCGCAAATAGTCTCGATCTATGACTTGTTAGCCCGTCGCATTGCCGCCATTTTTAAATGAGCATGTTCCATTTTCATAATTCTTCCGCCATTGGCTGATTTTAAATATTCGTGAATTACGAATTTCGAATTAATGAATTCAGAATTTTAATTCCAGATTCAAATAATTTTCAAGTAAGCATTCTTCGCAAACTAAGTAGGTTTTTTTTTTCAAAAAAAAAATTCCTAAGTACTTAAATAGCCCTAGGGCTTTACCTCACCTTAGTAGTCAAAATTCAAAAAATACGTATACCTAATAATATGATACAAGGACACAGGCACCCGTGACAACTGCGTCCATAATCAGAATGTGGCCTAACTAACTATGACAGATAGATTAGGAACGGTTGTTTAGGGCAAGGTTGACACGATTACTCAATTTTTATCAGGGAGAATAACTAATGGACTAGAAGAGTCGTTATTTTATAAAAGCTGAAAGTTTCTCCGCGGAGACAGGGAGGAACGATCAGCGATTATAAAGTTTTTTTTTTTTTCTTTAATCTGGCTTTACTCCGACTAGCCAATGTCAAGTTTGTGATATTTTCAAGTTATTGAATTTATACAAGTATGGACTCCGTCTGCGCCGGCGCCCGCCGACATACGCGCGGCGCCCCTTTAGAGCGCTTCCCAGTCAGTTCCACCACCAGCCACTCTCAACAAAAAAAACACTCCAAACAAGCACAGCACGCGCGCCAGCAAACGCCATCGCAGACGAAGTCCGATTATAAAGTTTGGATCATGATGGCTTTGGAAGATAACAGGTTTGTAATAAATGTCTAAAAAATCTAACGTCAAAAAAGATATTACTCAACTGTACCTAAAGTCTAATTTTTTTATATATTTTCTTCGGAATAGTTTTTAGAAATCACGTCATGCACTGCCAGACACTTATGCCGAGATCTATAGAGCTTACTTTGACTTTGCTCAGACATAAGTTTCAGTTAAAACGAGACAGATATATGCCAGCGGTATAACGCTATCTCGTTTTAGCAGTATTTTGAGTCTGAAAAAATTCAAAGTGCGCTCTAAAGATCTCAACCTTAGTATCGAGGCAATCCCCTGCCCCCTTAAACTTTTAAACATTAAGGTGGATGCCACGAGTCTGACCGCAAAATTCAAATTTTATTTGGTTTTTTGCAATTTGTAAACTAATACGACAAAGTAGGCTTACGGCATTCTAGTTGCGACAATGGCAGTATCATTTCCACGTATCTAAATAAAAATCTTTACTTGATAAGGTCCAGTTTAAGAAATTAGCTCTAGTATCGACTAAAATATAGTTACAGTCGATACTAGAGCTAATTTCTTAAACTGGACCCTTTCAAGTAAAGATTTTATATAAATAGGTGAGAATGATACTGTTATTGTCGCAAATAGAATGCCATAAGCCTTCTTTGTCGTATTAGTTTACAAATTGCGAAAAACCAAATAAAATTTGAATTTCGCGGGCAGACCCGTCGCTTGTCCCTTAAAAGCGCATTTTCACATTTTCACGCTCTAGCTTTTTTGAAAATGAACAATTCAAATAAGATTCCTACTCCAAACCGTGGCTCAAAGAGTGATTTTTAACGGTCAATCAGCCAGCAACAGGGCAGGAGTCAGTGGGTCAGGGAAGCAGATGGTGGCCATATCGGGGAGTTGCGCTTGCGCAAGCCGGAGCTTTTGTGAATCAATCGTTTCGAAAACCTCTACGAGATGGAATGTTATTGTTCACCTGTGTTGTTTGTTTAACAATATGGAGTTACTTGGACGAAGTAGACTTAAAATAAGTTGAATGATCAATTAATAATTATAGGGCATGAACAGAATTAGGTACAATAATTCTAGAATTAGATACTTTATGCAAGTAAAATTAACAAACTGTTAATTTTATTCCCGTGAATATTAGTCATTAGATACGCAATGGGTCACAATATGGTGTTACAATTAAATCTTTAGTGATTCATATAACGTTCAAATCATCTGTTAAATTAATAAAGAGTAACTAGTTTAATATTATAAGAATAGTTTAGCACCCACATTTTAATGTTTGCCTTCATAATAACTATATCATAGTCATCATGAAGGCAAAATACTATAATTACCTACTTATATTTTACTGCCCATATAATTATTGCCCATCTGACTGACGCTAGAGGCCAACGAACGTTCCGTAAATGGGCCACTCGAAGTCGTAAGTTGGGTATTGACACGAGTTTTGCACGCTATACAATGCGGGTTCGAAAAATACTATCACTAAAACTCCAATATAAGGCAAATGGTTATTTACATCGATGGTTATTGGCCTGGTAGTATAATAATAATGCTAAGTTTATGCTTGCGTTCTGGTTACACCCTGTATACACAAGTGTAAATTAAAACTTTATAACACCCCCGACGATCCAAAGTATTTGAGTTTTCCAAAACATCATTTTCAAATAAATAATTATGTATTTAGGCAACGTCCATCTTGACAGCTTGACATTTGTCTATTGACATAATATTATGAACCTAACGGTTATCTAACCTTCTTTTCTACAAGAAGACTAGAAAAGAGCTGATAACTCTTAAACGGCTGAACCGATTTTTTTAGATTATAGCTAAGAACACTCTCGATCAAGCCACCTTTCAAACAAAAAAAACTAAATTAAAATCGGTTCATTCGTTTAGGCGCTACGATGCCACAGACAGATACACAGATACACAGATACACAGATACACAGACACACATTTACACAGATACACACGTCAAACTTATAACACTCCTCTTTTTGGGTCGGGGGTTAAAAATAGGATGAATTCCTTATCCTTAGTGCAACCATTTCTTAGAAGCAACCGGTTGAGCTTTCAGTTGCCCATATGATCGTGTAGTTGTTGGTACCTATTTTTACATACTGTAATTTTTTATGATTTGAAAAGAGCAACTGCTGAGTTTCTTGCCGGCTCTTCTAGCAAGCAGTAGAAGCTCCATTCCAAACAGGTGCTAGAATCACAGACGTAGTATAAGACTAAGAAAACACTAGTAACTGACCTACATGATATAAATTTTGATTTTGAATATTATGGTGGCTCCCAGTAGGTACGTATACATTTTCCTTGTCTGAGACACAACCTACGTTAACATAGAAACGCCTGGAGTCGTAAATATGATCAAACAGCTTAGTTATTACGAATTTATTAATATACGACTATATCATTCGCAGTCAATTCACTCGAACGTGTAGGTGTTGAAGTAAATTGAGCTGATGTCACTGCCGGTGGCTACTTATGATGCATTTGCGCGAATATTTTTAACCCCCGACCCAAAAAGAGGGGTGTTATAAGTTTGACGTGTGTATCTGTGTGTCTGTGTATCTGTGTATCTGTGTATCTGTCTGTGGCATCGTAGCGCCTAAACGAATGAACCGATTTTAATTTACTTTTTTTTATTTGAAAGGTGGCTTGATCGAGAGTGTTTTTAGCTATAATCCAAAAAAATTGGTTCAGCCGTTTAAGAGGTATCAGCTCTTTTCTAGGTTTCTTGTAGAAAAGAAGGTTAGATAACCGTTAGGTTCATAATAATATTATGTCAATTGACAAATGTCAAGCTGTCAAGATGGACGTTGCCTAAATACATAATTATTTATTTGAAAATGATGTTTTGGAAAACTCAGATACTTTAGATCGTAGGCGCGGAATAGTCCAAGAAAATCAGTTCAGCCGTTTGAAAGTTATCAGGTCTTTTCGGTCTTTTCTAGTTACTGTAACCTTCACTTATCGGGGGTGTTATAAATTTTTAATTTACACTTGTACTGTTTAAATGCATCGTCATAGACCTTTTTTGATGTGTTGGATTGAAAGATACAGAGATAATTGAAAGGCGTGTGGCCTGACTGTCGTAATGCATGGTGGCAATCTGTCTGTCTGTCTGTCCGTCCGTCCGTCCGTCCGTCCGTCTGTCTGTCTGTCTGTCCGTCTGTCAAGAAAACCTGTAGGGTAGTAGGTACCTATTTCCCGTTGACCTAGAATCATATTTGGCAGGTAGGTAGGTCTTATAGCACAATTAAAGGAAGAAAATTCGAAAACCGAATTTGTGGTTACATCACAAATAAAATCAATGTGTTTAAGAAAAAAAGACTTATCTACTAATTCACATAAAGTGAATATACATATAAGTAAGTAGGTATATACCATGTGTGATGGTAAGGAACCCTCCGTGTGCGAATCTGACTCACACTTAACCTGTTTTTTTAAGGCTAAGTTTTTAAGGCTGAGTTTTCATCCATCATTCAGTGCCTACTTAGTTAACTAGAATCTGTACCACTCAGCCAAAAAAGGTTGTAAGTAGATATATAGCTATTTGGCGTTGTAGTTTTTCGCACCTTCTAATGAAACAATTTTCAAGTCTATTATTAAAAGTCAGGACGCCCTGCTAATTCCATTAGGCGTGAATAAAGTAAGATAGAGCTCTTTGTCTTCGCCGAACGCCGGTGTTAATGAAGTGATACAATCTTTTATTAATAGTTAATATCTAAGCATACCTACCTAGTGCCTACTAGATACATGTTCTACAAGTTCATTACGAGGATCTATTTTGAACGGATTTTCTCAACAAATTGTGTTTAACCTTTTGTTGAATATTTTAACTAGTAAGACTAAAAGTATTGAGTAGTTGTTTCGTTCTAAATTCTAAGCAAAATCTATAAGGTTTCAGTATTTCAGTAGGTAGGGTAGAAAACCCGGATACCGTCCAATTAGTGCACTTTGCAGTTTGACAGGGTGACAATAAATGTTCTTGTGAAAACCCAAAACGATAAATTGTTGAAATATATCTAATAAGTATAGTATATTTTTATAAAATGTGAGATTTAAAACAAAAAGTAGGTATAATATTTTATTTTTAATCTATTTAAAATGCTGAAAATGCTGATTTCACCGGTTACCGTCCAATGCCGTCCACTATAAACCCAGATTTCGATTAGCTAATTTCGTACTTAATTGCACCGTGTTAGCACTATAGGTAAATACTGTAAGTAGGTATCAAAACATTGAACTATTATGTAACATCCCAAAATCACACTTAATATTATAAAGGCGAAAGTTTGTGTGTATGTGTGTGTGTGTATGTTTGTTACTCTTTCACGCAAAAACTACTAGACGGATTTGGCTGAAATTTGGAATGAAGATAGATAATATCCTGGATTAGCACATAGGCTACTTTTTATCCCGGAAAATCAAAGAGTTCCCACGGGATTTCGTAAAACCTAAATCCACGCGGGCGAAGTCGCGGGCATCGGCTAGTCACTCAATATAAGTAATGTAGGTACTGTGCCGACTACCGACACAGACCGTACAACTGTGCCGTTTATGACAATGTCCAATTCCAGTTGTACATTTCTGGCACTACTTTCCAAAAAAGGTAGGGTAACTTTGTAAACACCGTGAACCCACGGATTACAATCACCGTCATCCCACGTACAACTTTTGCCCGGCATAACAATTGTGTTTTGGTAACACCCTTTTGTCACGCACGCAACGGTTGTTTTTGTTGCTTGTACTTTGTTGTAAGCTTGAATAACTAAATACCTGCAAGTACTTAAATACCTTGAGAGATATTTAAGTATTTAGTTACTCATATAATATTATTTTAAATTGAAGAATTGAAAAGAGCAACCGCTGAGTTTCTTGCCGGTTCTTCTCGGTAGAAACGGCATTCCGAACCAGTGGTAAATTATTTTGACGATTCAAAAGCACTTGTAAAAGTCTACTTGAATAAAAATCTATTGTATTCTATTCTAATTTGCCCTTATTTCGGAGTTAATGTGCATTTTAAGCAATTAAAAATCGCTTCGCTTTAATGGTGGATGAAAATATTGTGAGAAAACCCAAACCTGAAAGTTTCCATAATGTTCTCAAAGGTGTGTGGAGTCTTGCCAACAATGCCAACCCGCAGTTCGTCCGCGTTGTAGACTATGGCCTAAAGAGAGGACACCCATTCTCAGTAGTGGGCCAGCGATGGGTAGATCATGAAATGATGATGGTGATTTACCCTTATTCGATCTAATCAATGATAAAAGACAAGCAGATTTTTTTCTTGCATGCTAAAAGTAGCACAGATTTTCCTAAATATAACTTATCTATTATCATCTCAGCACATATCCACTACTGAAGGTAGGTCTCTTCTCAGAAGGAGAAGGGTTCAGGCCATAGTCCACCATGCTCGTCAAGTACGGATTCTCTGACTTCACACTCCTTTGAAAACCTTATTTTGGCCGACAATCTCTCAATATTGGCTAAAATGCATTGCTGAATCAATAATACTGTAACGTCTACCAATCACAGCAATTGAGATTGTGCCAATGATTGATGTAGCTTTTCCGTAATCGACTTGCTGGTGTATAGCGGCCTTTAGTTCTGCCATGCTGGTATTAATCTTCTAGTAGGAAAAAAGTCGACGTCACAAAGTTGTTTACCAATATTATAGCTATAAGTACCTACAGCAATCATCCACATAAGGCGTCCTACAACGGCTCTAAATCCTAGCAGTACACGTCATTACATCTACGAACGAACGTGTTTGAACGGCCCGAGCAGGAAGACCATACACGGAGCGTTTTTTGCCGGTCACCGTTACGCCTGCATGAATGGTGCTATCTGTAATTGCGTAATTATTGTTTGTAAGGAGTTTGTAAATTATAACACATCTTCGTCGGACTAGTCTTCTTTAACACATTCGTTTTCAGTCTTTTTGTTTAGACCTAAGACGTATTTCACAAAAAACCTAGCTGTTGCTAATAACAACAATTGCGATTGTAATAACGATTAATGCAGGTTTTACACGGAATCGAGGCTTCCTGAATCAAAATTGATACAAAGTGTCAATTTTAATTCCTTAATAATCGGCATAACAAGTGTAAATTAAAAATTTATAACACCCCCCGACAAGTGAAGGTTACAGTAACTAGAAAAGAGCGGATAACTTTCAAATACATATCTATGCTTTCAAGCGACTGAACCGATTTTCTTGGATTATAGCTAAGAACACTCTCTCGATCAAGTCACCTTTCAAACAAAAAAAAAACTAAATTAAAATCGGTTCATTAGTTTAGGAGCTACGATGCCACAGGCAGATACACAGATACACACGTCAAACTTATAACACCCCTCTTTTTGGGTGGGGGGTTAAAAAATATTCTATGATTTTTAATGGTACATATTGTTTCCAGCATACTTGTATAATATGTATTTTCATTTCCGTGCTGGGGAGCGCGCTAGGGAAACTTCTCTTAAAAAGCGAATTATTTCTGTTCACGTCTTGTAGAAAGTTTCTAGCCCGAAGTAAAACAAAAACGACAAGCTTTCGTGAGTCAAACATCTTGTTTGTGTCGTTCGAGTCAAGAATAACTTCGGATAGCGAACGTGTGAGACTACAACTCTACACTAATCTGAAATAACATACTTTGAGTTCCAGATGAGAAGGCGAGCTTCGTAACTTTAGTAGACCGTATACTTTTACCAAACCAAGAGGAAGAATACCTACTTATTTCTACATTATTTACTAGATGATGCCCGCAACTTCGCCCGCGTGGATTACTCAGATCCCCTGCAGCATCAGGATTGAGGAGTTGGAATCCAAATTTTTTTACGGAACAATGTTGCAAAGTTCCCTTTAACCATTAAAAAAATTACGCAAATCGGTTCAGAAATCTCGGAGATTCAGTGTACATAGGTAGAAAAACACAACTCCTTCATTTTTCAAAGTCGGTTAAAAAGTAGTCTATGTTACTCCTTGGTTAATCCTCTACACGTCTGTGAAAGTCCCGTCAAAATAGGTTCAACCATTCCAAAGATTAGCCCGTTCAAACAGATAGTCACTTCAATTTTATTTATTAGTATAGATAGATACATTTAAATTCCAAGTTCCAACCTGTATGAAAAGACAAATCTGACCATAACAAAATATAATACCTACTTTGAAAGATTTTTAAATAAAACAAGCTAATAATAAGTATACCAAATTATCATTCTCGTACTAAATAATAGTTCAGTAGGTCAAAAAACGTTTATCAGTACCGCAATTCACAAATTCTACACTATATTTCTCTTATCATTCTGAACTGTGACACGTTACAATTTCTTTGATTATTATCTTGTTCCTCTAAGTTCCTTAGGCCTAGGAATATTTTTTACACTTAAGTACCTACTTAATATAAATAAGTCGGCTATATTTTTAAGCGTGATTATGGTTCAATTGACCTCATTACATAGGTAGGTATGTAAACTACGATTAAACTACGAATACGAACGATTACGAATAAGTACGAACTAGAATTAAAACAACTAGGTACCTATTAGGTATAATAGAATTTTTGAGAACTACCTACCTCTGCGATCTGGTTTCGATCTAGTGGTAGGCATCTGCATCGTGGGCTGGCCCACTACTGAACACGGGTTTCTTCTCAGAATGAAAAGGGTGTTGGTCATAGTCCACCGCCCTGGCAAATGCTGCTACAGTTATTTAGTACAGTTGATGAATAAAATCTATGGAGGTTTTTATACATGTTCCAAATTTTACCCCTGTGGCCTTCGAATAATCTGAGGACTATGACACATTTGATTATATTGTGATGGAGCTTTGCATGTCTTGTACCTAAAAATATTTTCCAATTGTGATTTCAGAAGCCACAGACGATGTCATAGCAGCAGCAACAGCGGCTGAAGATGGGGAGCTTGCTATCTTGGTCCGAGAGCCTCTCGGAACTATTCCGGGCCGAGAAGAACTGCTATACGCTAAGGGTGTTGAAGACCACTCTATCTCATTGTATTTTAATTCAAAAACCAATAAGGGTGAGTGAACCTACGACCTTGCATATCAATCCATTGATGATCTCATCAACATCCGATATACATCCAATCTTCTGTTACACATAGGCCTCGTTTAAGTAGCGCCATATTTATTTATCCATAATAACCTACTTTAATATGATGAACGCGAAAGTTTATATGTACCTATGGATAGATGTATGGATGTTTGTTACTCTTTCACGCAAAAACTACTTCACGGATTTGGCTGTTTGGAATGGAGATAGACTTTACCCTGTATTAACACATAGGAACCCCTAAGAGAGGTTTTTTGAAAATTTAACTCCTAAGAGGGTAAAATAGGGGATTAAGCTAGTGATAAATATTTTAATTGCATTTTAGGGTTGTGTAGTAAAAGAGTCTATCAATCCCCGTCTGTCTGTTTGTCTGTCTCTGTGTCACAGCCATTTCCTTTTTATTCTAGTTTACCTCGAGAGTCTGAATGGTGGTCACATAAAGTCAGTCTCATGGAGTCTGGGAACTGCTAATGGTTATATAACCCTGATAGTAAGTCACTCAAGGGTGAAGATCTACGTAGGATGTAAGGCTCTGCATTGGCATTCTATGTCTGGCAGACATAGCATTCTCAGTCTTCTGGCTAGTCAGAAACTGAAGTTGGTAAGTTTATTATAATGAATACAATATGAAATTATGTAGAGTTTCCCTTTATCAAACTATCATATTAATGCCATCAATGAGCCAAAAAATATATGGAGGTCTTATAGAAGGTGTGGTGCTCAATTTTAACCGACTTCATAAAAAAGGAAGTGTTGAACTATTTGACCCGTATGACCCGTAAATCAATGAACAAATTTTGATGAGTGAAAACACGAACGTAAACTACAAACTTTTAGGATGGTTTTCGTATTTAATAAACACATTAGGTGCCCGATGTATGAAGTCATTTTTGCGAAATTGAAGTCATTGATTGTGCATTATAATATGAACCACCAACACTAAGACAAAAGTTAATTATTTCGAAATTTGAAATCGATTTTGAAAATATTTTTCACTAATATACAATTTTATTTTACTTCTAGTATTACGAAAAGAATTCGCCAATAGAAGTACACAAAAGCGAAAAAGCCGTACTAAGTACCTTAAAATGCAATCACCACGAATCGCTCGAACCACCGACTCTAGTCACTGTAGATTCAGACGTAGAAGAAGTCCAAGAGTTTATGAAGAAGGAAGAGAAACTGAAACACGAGGAAGAGATGCAGGGGGACGATCCTAGGAATAACTACATAGATCCATACCAGCCCTTGCCTCTCCCTAATACAACACCATCTTCGCAAAGAGGGGATATACCTTCTGGGGATATTGAATCTTGTGACGGTTAGTATTTTTTCAGCATTGAGACTCAAAAAAAAATACTCTAATTAATAACTCTCGATAAGAGAGGCATACTTGCGTCGCTTACCGGTCTCAGCTATTTCTGCTGCAGCTGTCGATCTTGAATCTTGATGCTGTCTCCCTGACTCTGGCCTTCGATACAAGTTACAGCGGCCTTGAAGCGGTGTCCAGTTAACTAACAGCTATACACCGTCAAGTGTGCATGACATCATGCACACTGATAGCCACACACCGTCAAGTTTACTGGACGCCGCTTCATGTCCGGTGCAACCTTGACGGTACACTTGATCGTGTGTATCTGCGTGTGTATCTGCGTATCTGTGTATCTGTCTGTGGCATTGTAGCTCCTAAACTACTAAACCGATTTTAATTTAGTTTTTTTTGTTTGAAAGGTGGCTTGATTGAGAGTTCTTAGCCATAATCCAGGAAAATCGGTTCAGCCGTTTGAAAGTTATCAGCTCTTTTCTAGAAACTGTAACCTTCACTAGTCGGGGGTGTTATAAATTTTTAATTTACACTTGTTGCAGATGAAGTGATTCGTCAACTGAAACTCCTACGTCAGACGATAGAACTGTTACGCAGAGAGTTAGCTGATCAGAAAGGAAATATCAATAACCTTCAGAATCAACTGCGCGCATGCTGTAACCGAGTACCAGCACCGCCGGTGGAAAGATGCACTGGCTCTTCGTGTTACCCTGGTTATTAACATTTGATTTAACAACTTCATCTCTAATTTTTCATTCGTTAACTATTTTTCAAGTGGGATGATGCCTATGTCAAAATAAATTATTTCTTAGAGGGCCTTCCAAAATTCGTAAAATCTACGCCCGTTGTTTACCATTTTAAATTATCAATTTAACTAATAAAGTACATCAAATTATGTCAATTGTCTATGACGTCACATCCGTGAATTTCATACAAGCTCCCTTACTAAGCGAGCGTTTTGATAAAAAGTTACTGATTTGACTAGTACAGTCAATAGTCATAATCCCTATTTTGATTTTTTATTCAAGATCACTGTAGAATTAATGTTTCTGATTTCATAAACATTTTTTTTAAATACGTTTTTAAGCCATTATTGGACGTAACCTTAATCAGCTTAAAATTTACAGCTTTTGGGATTCTTTTCCGTCAGTCAATGAAATCAGTATTACATCTTTTTAGAGAATGACTGACTAAATTGAAAATAACAAAAAAAAAAAAGTAGGTTTAATAGGCGTCATATTTTCCACCAATGTATATTTTTTCATATATGTAGTTCCAAAGTTGTATGTGAAACACTTCTTTGAACTTATTCACCTTTTTTGTCTTTGTTAACTAGATTTAGTTCTGGTGATCGAGTTTAGTTACCTTTATTGTATTCTAGTAACTAATTTGTTACGGATGCTTATTTAAAAAATTCGGAGTAGGTACACATTATTTTAATTAATTTTTTTCATCTTTAATTATGGATTGTTTAAATACTTATATTATTCTAATCCTGTGCATTTTCTAACATTAGATCTAGTGAAGGTAAATCAAGCAACGTTGTCTGTGTGGGTTTAATTAAATTTTAGAAAAACATAAATACGGGTTTTATTTTTCAATCCCTTTTTGTTGAACCTAAAGTTAGCATATTCATGACAGAGTTTCGTATCGCCCACGCTTGTATAAGATAAGTTGCTTGATTATCCTTGGCAGAGACTTAAAAGGTAATGTCGGGTTATTGATTTTAATTTAGTGCTTTGTAACTACATAAATGTTTGTCAGTTCGCGATTCTATCAATGGGATAACAAGAAACTCTGTTCATGAATTGCTATTAATTATTGACAAAACTCTGTTCATGAATTGCTATCAATATAATTGATAAATTATTTTGAAAGTGTCGATAATAATAAAAGAAAATTAATCTAAATATTTCAAGTAATCTTTATGGGTCAATTTAGGAAATTGCCTGAGATTTTGCTGTTGTTTAGATAGATTGCTCTCGACAGTATTGTTAAATGATTTAACGTTCAAACCTATACGGATGGATCATCATTAATCGTAAAGTGTTGGCTCTGCATCACCATTTATGAAACAACTAGAGGATGCCCGCGACTTCGTCCGCGTGGATTTAGGTTTTTGAAGATCCCGTGGGAACTGTTTGGTTTTCCGGGATAAAAAGTTATCTATGTCAACAACATGGACGTAAGCTACCTCGGTACCAAATTTGATACAAATCGGTTGAGCGGATAAGTCTTTAGGAATCCCGTGGGAACTCTTTGGTTTTCCGGGATAAAAAATAGCCTATGTCTGTCCCCGGGATATAAGTTAACTCTGTACCCGTCAAAATCTATTAAACTGTTGGGGCGTGAAAGGTAGCAGACAGACAGACAGACAGACACACTTTCGCATGTATAATATTAGTATGGATTTGTTACCTAATGAATTAATTATGTAAGTAATTCAATACCTACTAAAGTACTATTAAGTTGAAATCATTGATAGATGAAATATGATTTCCTCAAAGATTGAAATGTCTATTTTGACGAACTTCCTGGCTTATAAGTGGTAGGTCCCAGATTCGATTCTCGGCTTAGACAGTTTGGGAATTTATATTTCTGAAATGCCGTGGCTAGTTACCATCCTAGCGGTTATTATAAACGGTTTTGGCTCTATTTATTTATTTACGAAATAAATGAACAGTAATCCGCCCATTTAAAGAGTTTCGCACGCTACATTCGCAAGTCCCGTTCAACCCATAATAATTAGTGGTACAGGAAAGTAGTGAGTTTTTACCGGGCTTGTATCGGGATTGAACAGGAGTGGAATGCCGCAATACCGCTAGCGGCGCGGAATGCGGGCCCTGTCCGCCGGCGATGGAGGGCGACGGCAAGCGCTGCAGACCCATATCCTGCAGGAGGAGGCCTTGTTCGCAAGGTAAGCAGTTCAAGACTTTCTTTAAACTTTCTACTTTTTTTAAAGGTTCCGTACCTCAAAAGGAAAAACGGAACCCTCATAGGATCACTTTGTTGTCTGTTTGTATGTCCGTCTGCCGTGTTTGTCAAGAAAACCTATGGGGTAGGTACTTCCCGTTGACCTAGAATCATCAATTTCGGCAGGTAGGTAGGTCTTATAGCACAAGTAAAGGAAAAAATCTGAAAACAACGAATTTGTGGTTACATCACAAAAAAATATTAAAATGTGTTGCAAAATTCAAAGTAAGATAACTCTACCAAGTGGGGTATCATAATTATCAAAGGGCTACTTGTACATTCTAAAACAGATTTTAATTTATTTTTATGCATAATAGTTTTTGATTTATCGCGCAAAATGTCGGAAAAAATACCCGAGTACGGAACCCTCGATGCGCGAGTCTGACTCGCACTTGGCTGGATATTTTACAAGGCTTTGAATAGAAAATTGTTGACTCCAGCCGAAACCACATACGGATTATTTGGTGGAAGTCATATCCTATAGGTACTATTTATTATACTATATTATCTATATTTGAAGTTAACATAATAAAATGATTCTGTCCAACTAAAATTATTTACAAGCACAAAGGTTAAAAAAATTAAACGATGGGTAAAAAAAATAAAAAATTATAGAAAAAAGCGCAGAAACTCTTGAAAATAAAATGTGCTATACCTACTGATCTAATCTAAGTCGAAATATTCTTCACCCTAGTACACTTATCAGATCTTCGACAAGTTTCTAAACTACTTAGCAAAAGCAATTCCATAAAGTATCCGGCTGAGTTTGTTGTGGGCTCTTCTCAGACTTGGGCGCGTTTGGAACCCTCGTAGCTTTAGTTTTAAGTAAACGTAATTAATTATCACCACTACATCATTGTTTGACAATCAGAAAGTGTACAACAGTACCCAATTTGAATAAATGACTTTGACTTTGAGTAAAATTCAACGTATTTTTAGTGGAATTCTGCATCGACACGGACCAAGGGTTCAGATGCGAGAGATGTCCGGGCAGGCAGGGAAGTGACGGACAGACATGCAGGTCGGCTTGCAGCTCCAATCCCTGTTTCGGAGGACGTAAGTTGTTACCCTTAAATCTTTCTTTTCCAACTGACTCGACTGTCCAACCGACTGCCAACCAAGGTGAGATCGCAGTCACGAGTAACTTTTAATAAAGTAAATAACTGTAAAATAAAGAAAAACTGTTTGAAATTAAAGAAACGAACTATAATTATATACCATAAATCCGAAATGCCGGCACATCGCGATTGGCCTAGGCAATCCTCAGAAATACACAGAGCACTTAGCATGAAACCAAAACTTTTTGCTTTTAGCCTAACGAGTTTTCAGGCCACTCAAGTGCAACCCCGAAACTCCATTTTAACAATTCAGCTTTGGACTGGACAGTTCTGAATTGTATATTTCAGTTAAAAAAAAAAAAAGAATATGTCACAATAAAACTTGAAGCTATATATAGCTTTATCTAATTTCTGTACAAAGCATGCCCGCCAGAAATGGTCTCAAGAGTATTGCTGCATTTCAGCGCTGGATAGCCAGGCTGATTCTTTGCGCAAGAAATGACCCAGCCATTTAGTTTTTTTGTATGTATTTTAGGTGTTCAGTGCCAAGACCTACCTGATGGTCGGTACCGCTGTGGTTCCTGCCCCGCTGGTTACACTGGTGACGGCGAGAACTGTGTTAGACTCGCGTGTCGACCAAACCCGTGCCATCCAGGTTTGTACGACGCTAGGTAAACTAGGGAGTTCCTCGGTGAACTTGACGACTTGCCTGCCGCAGTGCACTGTGGTCTTATTAATGGGAGGTCGCGGGTTCGATTCCCGGCACGGGATTAGAATTTTATAATTTCTTTCTGGCCTGGTCTGGTGGTAGGCTTCAGCCGTGGCTAGTTACCACCCTTATTGCAAAGTCATGTCACCTGCAAGCAATTTCGTGTTCCGGTACGATGCCGTGAAGAAACCAAAGGGGTATGGGTAAACTGCCATACCCCTTCCAGGTTAGCATGCTTTCCATCTTAGACTGCATCGTCACTTACCACCAGGTGAGATTGCAGTCAAAGGGCAACTTGTATCGGAATAAAATAAAAAATGGAGTTCAGTGTCACGATTTGCCGTTTGTTTCGTTTGTTCGCCAGTTTCTCAAATCATCCTTATTATAGGAGTGGAGTGCCATGAACTTGCTGACGGGAGATACCGCTGTGGGTCCTGCCCTGCCGGTTACACTGGCAATGGCGAGCAGTGCGTGAGGCTAGCTTGCCAGCCAAGCACGTGCTTTCCAGGTTAGTGTGATTCATTTGGGAGCAAGGTGGGGCGGGGAGAAGAAGAAGAAGAATTCATAATTTGGGTAAGGCAGTATATTTTGGTATATTAATATTGCTACCAATTATATCATTTGTGTTGTGAAAAGAGTAATGGCTGAGTCTCTTGCCAGCTATTCTAAGCAGATTCTTCTATTGTTTCTTCGAAGGAAGAACGCCTTGCAGCGCTTGTCACGCTTGTAGCGCTACGCAACTCGACCACGTAACATCAAAACTCTACGCAATGTAAGACCTAGAGGTCGGTGCATTTATGGAGTGGAGTTAAGGACGTGAGGGTTCTGGGGGTTCGGAGCTGGAAGGAAGCTTCATCTGACCGCCACCGATGGCGGAGTTTCCAACCAAGCCAAGACCCACCCAGACCTGTAATGCTTTGACGATGGTGATGATGAATGGTAGAGTTATCTCTGTAATCTAAGGAGTTACCATTGGGTAGAGTTTTGACATAGCGCTACAAGTTCGACTGTATATATTTTAAGCATATTTGAATTTGAAAATCTGATACATTAACAATGTTCTAGGCGTGGAATGTCAGAACCTTCCCGATGGACGATATCGTTGCGGTTCCTGCCCCGCTGGCTACACTGGTAACGGCGAGCAGTGTGTCCGGATAGCTTGCCAGCCAAACTCTTGCTTCCCAGGTTTGTACGATGTCTCATATGACAATACATAATACATTCACTTCTCATGCTCGTTTTCTTCTTTACGCCGAGTGTAAGCGTACTGAAAGAGCTATTTATGCTCTTAGGGAGCATTCATGTTAGCTACAGTTAGTGTCACGTTGAAAGATTTCCAACTTTGAACTTGCTGAGGATACCTACTTATACCGAAATAACTCGTTTTAGTCCCTTGTTGAACCATCTACTATTATCATTGAATGACCTGAAACTTTAGTGTGTCGTTTGTTTCTCACATACTAATTTCACTCTATTTTCACTTTATCTGCCACCTTCACTGCCAATTTTGTATATGAATAACTTATCTGCTAATATTTGCACTATACCTATGTCGTTTAATTTACCTTAGACAAATAGAAGCCAGCACACAACATCTGCTCACTGCCGACACTAGAAACCACCATACCCCTTCCAATAAGCATTGTTTTCAGGCGTGGAGTGTCACGAGCTTTCCGATGGACGGTACCGCTGTGGTTCTTGTCCCGCTGGCTACACTGGTAACGGCGAGCAGTGTATCAGGATAGCGTGTCAGTCAAACTCTTGCTTCCCAGGTAAATACGATGACATTATGATTTACATCTTACAGCACGTGCATGATTTCATCACCACTAACCCATCGTGCATCGTCGGCCCACTGCACTGGTCAATTATCTCTGGTTAGGTCTGGTGGAAAATAATTATCATTACCACCAAATCGCAGTCAAGGGTCAAGTCAAGGGAGATAAATCACGAAGCGCCTCGCCGAAGACAGCACTGACTGCCAGTCGCTTTAGTGACTGGACATCGTAAGTGCAGACTTGAGAGCCAATAGACTCAAAAAGTCAGTGTTAAGGTTGGGTAAAGTGGGCGGTAAAATGCAGGACCCCGCAGTGGACCCCACCTAGGTGGGACAAAGCTAGTAGTTCTAGTTCCAATGTGCTACTTTTCCAGGTGTAATTTGTGAGGAGACATCGTCCGGTCCTCGCTGCGGGTCCTGTCCCAGCGGATACCTCGGCGACGGGCAGCGGTGCCAGAACTTATGTGAAGCGCGAAGGCCTTGCGGCGAGAGACGTTGCAGTCCCACCTCTAGCAGCCCTTTCTACCAGTGCGAAGGCTGTCCTAAGGGTTACGAGTGGAACGGTAAGATCCTATCAAAGTATCTATTTCTTGTTAACCTCAGATTTCAACTCGAATTTTAACAAGGTCTTTTAGATTATTGTCAGCACACTTTTGGATCGCCAAATGTATCACACTGGTTCGGAATGCCTTCCTACCGAGAAGAACCAGCACAGACTCGGCAGTTGCTCTTGTGCAGCGGAGGCCTAACTCAACCTTTCATTTGTTACAGGATACACATGCGTGGATATGGACGAATGTGACTTGATCCGCCCATGCGACGAGTTGGTATCATGCAGGAATGTGGACGGAGGCTTCATATGCGGCGGCTGTCCGCCGGGGTACTCCGGCAGCTCGGGCTGGCAGGGGGCAGGGGACGAGAGGCGGAGGGAGACTTGTACTGATGTGGATGAATGTTCACAAGGACGTGATGTGTGCCCTAGAGGACGACTTTGCGTTAATACTCTGGTAAATTGCTTTTCCACAGACTTGCTAGACTAGGTTACTGTAAACTGAACTACGCTCAAATAAATACTTCAAACAGTTTGACGGAGACGTCTAGATCGTGCGAGTTCAAAAGAACGAGGGATAATACCAATCGGCAGAAAAGTTAGGAATGGTCCACTCTGAGTAGATCAGTGGTTTGGGTATGAAGGTACTACGAACGTAAAACCGCCTCGTTCGCAAATATTGACGGCATCATCTCCTTGTATACTGTATTGAGTAAATATATATCAGGACCTAGTCACTATGTCACCCCAAAGTTGTATAATAAATGAGCAAAAATTGTGGGTAGTTTTATTAAGCGCATTGGCCAGGAAACTAGATAGTCCTCTCAGGAGGTGCTGGGGGGGCGCGCACATAGGCGCCAAGAGGATCCCTCGGGCTTTTTAGTTATAGTTTTAGTTATAGAATTAGTTATTAAGCTAGAAATAAGTACCTACTAACATAGTTTAAGTGTAGTTTAAGTACATACTAACACAATTATGGGTCTAATGGCCTGAAATAAAAGTTTATTTATTTATTAAGAGAGCGGGAATCATACATGAAACTTTACACCATGAATCTACTTTTTCTACTATTTATTGGACTTGGGACTTTATTGGACAGTCCTTTACTATCCTATGTTCTAATACTGTTTTCGATTACAGGGCTCGTTCACGTGCGTGCCGTGTGGAGGCCACTACTATGTGAACACGTCTCGGCCATGTTTCGAGGCAGATTCGCTGATCCGTCCGCGCTGTGACCCGGCACGCTGTCACCGCTTCAACGCAGTCTGTGGCTACGGGATTCACTGCGTTTGTGCTGTAAGTATCACCATCACTACTGATTATGGGTTTCCTCTTAGAATTAAAAAAGTTTAGATTATAGTCCACCACTTTAGCAAAGTGCGGATTGGCAGATTTCATACACATTTGAGAACGTTGCGGAGAACTTTCAGACATGCAAGTTTCCTCACAATATTTTTCTTCACTGTAATAGCAAGTGAAAACGCACTCCAAAAAACTAAAGGAACCCCGGAATCCCTGAATAAGAGGCCGAAGTCTTACTGTCTTAATCCACTTCTTTTTGTAGAAAATTCGTCATGTTTTTGCAGACTGGATGGGCAGGGAACGGAACTGTATGCGGCCCCGATAGTGATTTGGATGGCTATCCAGACAACCAGCTATCGTGTTCTGACATCCATTGCAATGCTGACAACTGTCCACATGTCTCCAACTCTGGACAAGAGGATGCTGATAAGGACGGCATTGGTGACTCTTGCGACAGTGATGCTGATGGAGACGGGATACCTAATATACCAGTGAGTAAAAGGATTTGCCAAGGGGGTTCCCATATTTTGTGACCGTGAGAATATGGGGTACCTTCAAGGCTTCAAGTTAAGAGTGAATATGAATCTTCTAGGCAAGCGCGCTCCATCTTAGGCTGCATCATCACTAGCCAGCAGTCTGATTGCTGCCAAGCCAACCAAGTCTTTTAATTTCAAAAAGTTTCACCGCCCAGTTTCAGTGTACAGTTCAATATACCCCTCGATTTGTTTCCAGGATAACTGTCCCCTAATGCCAAACCCGGACCAACTCGACCGCGATGAGGACCGGAGCGACAAGCGTGGAGATGCCTGTGACAATTGTCCACGGAAGTTCAACCCTAAACAGGAAGACACGGACGGGGATGGCATTGGAGACGTTTGTGACCCTGACATGGATAATGATAGTAAGTTTATTTTGTTCCCTTACTCAACATGGCGTGATGTCGCTTTTATGTAAGAAGTCCTTTTTTGACTGGAAAACGGAAAATCTTTTTGAATTGCCTCTTTGCTTTGGCTTTTTTTAGATGAACTGTTAGGTTCTGAATATAAAGATTAAAGGCAGTTAGGTTTGAGCTGCGGTAGCTGTAATTTTAATCCTTAGAGTTACCTTAGAATCGATGATATCATCATGATGATCCATGATCTACCTCCAGATTTAGAAAAATTAAAGATCCCAGGATCAAGAATTTTCGTAGCAGAGAATTTGCAAAAAATGATATAAAGGCGCATGATTTTTTAATTTGCCAAACTGAAAAATTTTTTGGACCAGCAACTCATCAGCCAGAAAAAATATACTGTGAATTCTTGGAAAACATGTACCTAGGTAACATGAAAGTATCATGTTTTTTTTTGCACCAATAGATCTGTAATCTATCTACCTTTATTTCAGACATCATTAACGACATGGACAACTGTCCTCGCAACTACAACCCAGATCAGGAGGACATGGACGGTGACGGGATCGGGGACCTGTGCGACAACTGCCCGCGAGTCCGGAACCCGTCCCAGGAAGACTCTGACAGGGACAACGTAGGGGATGCCTGCGACAGCGACGTGGATCGGGATCAGTAAGGCATCGTCTTACTTATGGCAACCATACGAAAATCATCACCATGATGAATGGCATCGTGATGATCAGCCAGGGTCTCCTCTCAGAATGAGAGATTTAGGTTATAGTCTTCACATATCTCTGCAAACATTATGGAGAACTCTCAGGCATGCAGGTTTCTTCATGTTGTTTACCTTCACCGTTATAGCAAGAGATATTTGATACGAAACACTCGTAGTTCTTTTATTTTATCTTATCAATATAACTCTTATAGATAAATATCGATACATAAATTCTTAACACCAGAAGTCTTGTCGACTTGTCTAGGCGCTGCACATTCCTCTATTCTTGACCTTAATAGTTTAATTTTACGAAGTAGGTATCCAACCAAGAAATACCATATTTTCTTGGTTTTGAAAGAATAAAGTGGAAAAGGACTACTCACGAAATTTAATAATGATACTAATTATTGATGGAGAAGCGATATGTTCTATATATTATTTATTTCCTTAGCGTCAAAAAAAAATCTATCTTGTTATCAATACAGAACCTCGAGAACCCTTCATAACGTTATTTAGGCAAGTAGTTTGTTTCAGCAATTGCTGAACAATTGCTGGCAATTGCCAGGACTCACATTTTCATAAGTTCTGAGGTTTTTTGAGAGCTTATGGTCACCTAGCACATTGTTTCTGCAACGGTCTCTTCTCCTACTTATTTCCTCTCTGTCTACGGTTCTGTATAAATTTCCTGTGGATAAGACACAGAAGATGCACATTCACAAGTGCTATTCAGAACCGTGACTTCCTTTGATGCTGTGTGAACTTTTAGAGATGGTGTCCAAGACGGATTGGACAATTGCCCGAACTTGGCGAACAGTGATCAGCAGGATATTGACAATGATGGCAAGGGTGATGCGTGTGATGACGACATTGATAATGACGGCATTCCCAACCTGGCAGACAATTGTCCGCTGGTGTACAACCCTGATCAGACCGATAACAATGGTAAGATGAATTAAGTTATTCTCTCTACGCCGCATACTGTATTGAGTGTGGTGACAATAGTAAACACTTTCTGATAAATCACATAATGGGGTTCCTCGGGTTAATAAGGCAGTGAGATCCCAAATGCTTTCACATACAACTCGACTAAGACTACGGGTACTTAGGCTAGGTAACAGACTTACAAACTAAAAACTGGGTTTTTGTGGACTCTTCTCAGACTTAACCGCGTTTGGAACCCTGGTAGCTTTAATTTTAAATTAACGTAATCAGGTATCACCACTACATCATTGTTTGACAATCAAAAAGTGTACAACAGTACTCAATTTGAATAAATGACTTTGACTTTCAAAACCAAATCCTTTCTCCGATTTCTCCGCTTACATCTGCCTGCACTAAGCATTGCATCAGGAAAGCATCTGAAGGAGTAGATGGGAGAGAAATTAAGACTTTAAAACTGAAGGACACAAAATAAAAGAGTTTAATTAACAAGTTAATGCGAAAGATTAATCTAATATATAAGTTTTTGTATATATTATAATATTATCTATTGATCTTATCTGCATTCAATCAACAGCGGATGGAGTAGGTGACGTTTGTGACGACGATTTCGATGGCGACAATGTGACCAATGCTCTGGACAACTGCCCCAATAATTCAAGGATATTTAGAACAGATTTCAGGTACTTTTTGCTGCCGTAAAATCTATAAGGGTCTGACGTAATGTATGGCGTTGTTATAATTTTTAATGTACTTTCAGAAACTACATGACAGTCCGATTGGACCCCGAAGGCACATCACAACAAGACCCTAACTGGGAGATAGCTAATGAAGGAGCAGAAATTCTACAAACTCTGAACTCAGATCCAGGACTTGCGGTTGGATTCGATAGCATCGGTGGAGTTGATTTTGAGGGAACACTTTTTGTAGACTCACAAATAGATGACGATTATATTGGCTTTATATTTGGGTAAGTAATACGGTCAGTTTATCGCAATCCTCTTGATTGGATAATTTTCTTATAAGTAAATCAACAGAATGCTCTTCCAATGCGTACCAAACCCGTATCAAGGTTGTCATTTGATTTGCGTCTGAAGAACTCAGTTAATTTAGTTAAGTACATCTGTATATTACGATTGTAGATATCAAAACAACAAACGCTTTTACGTGGTGATGTGGAAGAAAAACACTCAAACGTACTGGCAGACGACACCCTTCCGCGCCGTTGCTGAGCCCGGCATACAACTCAAACTGGTCAACTCCAAGACAGGCCCAGGAAAGACTTTAAGAAATGCTCTTTGGAAAACAGAGTCTACTCCTGACCAGGTAAAATGCCTATCTGACTGCTATATGCATCTTACATAGGCTACATAGGCTTTAAAGAATTTTGGACTACCACTACGCTTTATATCAGACAATGGACTAGAGTTTGTGACTGTAGTTTTGCATCGTTACATTGGATTTATTTATTACTAGGGAGTTACATTTTTATTTATTACTAGCAAATGCACGGCATTCTTTGCAATGTGGCTCACGCACCACCTATTGTATGTTGATGGTACTATATCATGAACCTTTCAGCAAGTACTAACAACAACTGTACAAAGTGTCAACTAATGACGATGTTCGAACGCATGGGTACCGAATATGCAGATAGACAGAGAAGTATTAGTTTTGATGTATAGAAGTCGGTTAAAAATAAGACAGATTTGCGCTTGACGATAAAAGCATTGTTGAGGTCTACGTTAGAGCATGCTTGCTAAGATGCTGCCTATTTATGCTTGCCTTGAAAGTATTCAAGTTATACGTGACATTCTCCACATTCCATACTTTAGTAATATCAAGTTGAACAAAAACGTTTCACACGTCAAATATATAAACAGCAAATATATAAATTAAGTAAATAATATGGTATAGTTAATAGCATCTTATTCTAGGTGAAACTGCTATGGAAAGACCCACGCAACGTCGGGTGGCGTGAAAGAACCGCTTATCGCTGGAGACTGCTCCATCGTCCCAAGATTGGTCTCATTCGCCTGAAAATCTATGAAAACAACCGCTTAGTCGCTGACTCTGGCAACCAGTACGACTTCACTCTTAAGGGCGGACGACTCGGAGTCTTTTGCTTCTCGCAGGAAATGATTATCTGGTCGAACCTTGTTTACAGATGTAACGGTAAGTTTTGCATCAAAATTAACCTCAACCAACCAACCCAACCAAATTCTTCAGGTCATCATTACCATCACTATCAATCGATAGACCTCCACTGTTAGACCCTAGAGCAAGACCCTACAAGAGACAGAGGTCGCTGCCTGAATCCAGTGTGATGATGTCGTCTGTTCACCTAAGGGTCTTCCAATGCTGCGTTCCAGTTTAAGAAATTAGCTCTAGTATCACTCATAAACTAAGGGTCCAGTTTAAGAAGTTAGTTTTAGATACTAAAATTCAAGTAAAGATTTTTATATAAACCTGTGAGGACGATACTGCCATTGCCGCAATTAAAGTGCCATAAGCCTGCGTTGTCGTATTAGTTTACAAATTGCGAAAAACCAATTAAAATTTGAATTTCGCGGGCAGACCCGTCGCGCGTCGCTTCCATCTTAAGGACCAGCGTCTTCTTTGTAATAATAACAATCTGCTGGCCTATAGGTACCTATCGATATCCGAAGTTGTATAAACTGTTTTTTTTTTTTATCTACTTGCAGATAAAATTCCCACTAACATCGTGTCAGAACTACCGCCTACGATCAAGAACAAGAATTTGGATGTGGATCATGACTTTGTCTACCTTTGATAATTTCCTCTGTAAAGCTTTGTTGATAATAATGGTACAGTCAAAATCAATAATTATGATAAATCCAAAAGACCTAATAAAAATAGTAGAATAAAGAAAAGAAATGGATGAACATAATTTAACTACCTACTTAATTTTTTTATT
The DNA here is from genome assembly GCF_905333055.1 of Maniola jurtina. NCBI lineage: Eukaryota > Metazoa > Arthropoda > Insecta > Lepidoptera > Nymphalidae > Maniola > Maniola jurtina. Next base: position 2,972,702 of record NC_060048.1, on the reverse strand, counting down.
TGTAGCGAAAGTAATTTATTAATTAATTGTATTTAGTGAAAATATGAAACTTTATCAATTCTGACTGTATGAAAAAATAAAAAAAAGTAAAAAAACAAATTTTATTAATCCATTCATTCTAAAAAATTCTTATTATGTATATATATTAAAATAATAGTTGGTAAAAATAGGTTTATAAGAATAAATTACTAAATAGCAAATTTTTTTATTTATACACATACAAAGTAATATATTTAATAAAGTACAGTTTTTAATTTACGTATCGTTTTTTTCTAACCTCATTTAGTAAACCTATCTATTTTAATTTTTAATGTGTCTTAAACTTACCTGTCTAGTGTAGTGGCAGATTATTTATTATTTACTAGCCGATGCCCGCGACTTCGCCCGCGTGAATTTAGGTTTTTTGAAATCCCGTAGGAACCATTTGATTTTCCGGGATAAAAAGTAGCCTATGTGCTAATCAAGGATATTATCTATCTCCATTCTGAATTTCAGCCAAATCCGATCAGTGGTTTTTGCGTGAAGGAGTAACAAACATACACACACACACACACACATACAAATTTTCGCCTTTATAACATTAGTGTGATAGTGTGATGTGATTATTAATTAATTAATATTAATTATTAATTAATTATTAATTATTATTATTTATCACGCGAACAAAACTTCCAGATTCGGCACTTAATTGGTTTGTTACACCATCATGATCAACCCATCGCCAACTTTCAGGTTTTTTTTATATGCAGGTTTCATCACAATAGTATAGATAGATATAGAATTTCTTTAAATATAAATATATATAAATATAAATATAACTAATATAAATATAACTTCAAAAAGTTATAGGTGCGTGCCCGGTGTCGAACCCCGACCTCCCGTAGATACTAAGGAATAATTTAGAAACCCACTGATCGATGGCGAAAGACCAATTAAAATAATAGATTTTTCTGTTAGGAAACAATTTTAAAAAAAGCGTGTCCTTTTTACCCGATTGCGGCAAAGCTAAAAGGAAGGGTTATGATTTTAGCAGTGTATGTATGTATGTATATGTATGTATATATGTGGGTATGTATGTTTGTATACAGATTCTTAATTAAGAAAACTAGGTTTTTAGTGGTAATATTCTCTTCGATTTGTTTCTCAATCTCAACCATCTCAACAGATTCACGATTAGACACAATAAAACCTCGTATTTCTGTATTTACATGGTATTTACTCTGCCTAGAAGTTTATAAAAATTAAGAAGAAAAAGAATGTCATACCTGCTTCATTCTTAATTCTAATATTTTGCATTGTGAAGTTGTTTTGAATGTTTTGAAAGTATTTATTAATTACAGACTTTTTACAATTTTTTTTTTAATATTTGTTCGATTTTATCTATAAATGGAAGATATTGAAAACGATGCCGAAAAATCCCTACAACAGGAAGAGACACATGATCGCATGGCTGTCCATCGCCCTGTACGCAACGCAACAGCACAAGACGAAGAATCCTTTCATGGTTACGTAGTCGACCCTGTAAGCAACGGCGATGGTACTACAATAACTGTTATAGATGGACTTAAAACAGTTGGCTTTCAGGTTGCTGACGACGAAAACCTAGATGTAACAGTAAAAAACTTATATACTGGTGATAAGGTTGTGAAGATCAAAAACCTAGAATCGCAACCAGGTACCAGTAATGGAAAACTTTTGGTAAAAAACCGCCCACGAAAACGCAGATACGAACAATCTCGATCAGCGATACCAAGAGAGTCAAAAGCAAAAGCTTTAAAAATAATACGTGGTTTACTTAATCCAGTAAAGAGTACTGGTGTTAAAACACCGAAGAGCACCCGTGAGGGTTCTAAAGTCAAGACAAAGTCGAGCAGGTCAGTGCGGTCGTACAAAAAGCAGTGTGAATGCAATAAAACTGCTTTCAGATATGAAGATACGTCGGATAGTTCATCGACTGATAGCAGCGTTTGTCAGGGTTGCCGTCGTAAACACTAATCTAAAGAACTAACTATGATAATTCAGTGAAGCTAGTGTGGTTTGAAGGGGATCGTGCCATACTTACAGAATATCGGGGCGCTGCTGAGTCTGTCAACTGTTTCTTGAAAATTATGGATGGACGGAAAATACTTTGCATAGCTAATATTTTATCCTTGTTGTGTTTGTTCTAATTCTACAAAAATTATATTTAAAATGTATTGAATCAAGGTATTAGATATTATTATTTCTAGCTAAGACGTCATAACATGGAGTAACTTTTTTATGCTTTTCCCTTCTCTAAGATCTAGATCCGGGAGTGAACTTTGAGTTTGCTCAGATTTAAGACACTGTTAAAACGAGACATAAATCTGTCTCGTTTTGACTGAAAGAAAGAAAAGATTCGAAGCCTAAGGGCCGGCGCACATGTGGCGGAGCGCAGCGCAGAGCATGCCCGCGAAGTTTTCTATCTATCTAATCAATCTAATCGCGTGACACATTACGCGAATTTGTACCAGAGAATGCGCGAGCACACGCGAGGCTGCGCGCGGATGTACGAGTATCCGCACGGATGAACAATTGATTTTAGATATTATTTCAATGAGGACAATGTCGATAATATTTTGACAGTGAAAAATACTCTGCGCTGCGTTCCGCTATATGTGCGCCGGCCCTTATTTCTGACGCATTAATACTACTAAATTACATAGATACAAAATTACGGAATAGGTCAACTGCCGGGCTTTATTATCCGACCGACCAAAATTGCGTGTACTATCCCATGAAATATTCCCGCTTATCTCGCTAACTACGTCGGAACAAGAAAATATTTGTACTAAAAAGGCAGGGTGGTTGTGTTGTGAACGTTATAAGGAAGTATAAGATAATAACCACCTAACATGAAATGGACCAGTTTATTTGGAAAATAAGAAGATTTACCTCATAATGTACCTAGACGAGTTGATGTTAGCATGTAAATAAAACAAATGAAACCTGTTTTGCTCATCTTAAGGTCTGTCTGTCTGCTACCTTTTCATGGCTCATCTGTTTACCCATTTTGACGATTAGTAGAGAGTTGCATCCAAGAGAGGGACGTAAGCTACTTTTTATGCCGGAAAATCAAAAGTTTCCGTGGGATTTTAAAAAACCTAAGTCTACGCGGACAAAGTCGGAAAATCATACCTACTTATATATTAGAATATAGGTACTTCTTAATGAGGTCATATTCCCAACATAAAGCATCATCATTCAAGATTTATTTCAGTACAAGCTAGACTGCGATCTCACCTGGTGGTAAGTGTTGGTGCAGCCCAAGGATAGAAGCGGACCAACTTGGCAGGGGTATGGCGGTTTCATTTAACCCATACCCCTTATCGATTTCTACGCGGCATCGCACCGACACTAACCTTCAGATCTATAGAGTGCACTTTGACTTTGCTCAAACTTAACAGGGCTCTCTCCGTCACTCGTTTCATACAATCGTAGTTCCAAATATTCTAGAAACTAATATCTGTGTCTGTGGTGTTTTAGATTTTTCTAAAAATATTTAGTTTTAAAATTACAGGGGCTCAAAGATTTGTATGTAAATTTTTAAGACCGCGTAACTTTGAAACCGAATATTTTAACAGAAATCTGGAAAACCACAGACATAGATATTAGTTTCTAGAATATGTCTGCAAAATTTCTATTCAAATGAAATTGGAACTACGTTTGTATGAAACGAGTGACAGAGACAGCCCTCTTAAGACACTGTTAAAACGAGGCAGCGTTATAATGCCTTGCATATAAATCTGTCTCGTAAAGTCAAAGTGCTCTCTATAGATTTTATCCTAAATCGCTCGGCGGCACGACTTTGTAGATAGGAATAGGCGGGTGGTGTAAAATAAAAGATGAAATTTTTTATCACAAATATATTTTATTGTATCATGGTACAATAATTACATAACACAGACATAGTACCTACTATCACTCTGAGAAATAGTTGTGTCTATTAAGAAATCCCAATAAGGACAGAATACGTTTGAGATGGCTAAGAGCTGATGGAAAAAATAGAATACTACTTCATGAAAGCTGAAACTTTATAACTAACTAAATATATGTTCTTGACAAACCTTTGAGAACAATACATAATGGAGAACTCTTAGGCATGCAGGCTTCCTCACGATGTTTGCCTTCTCCGTTAAAGCAAGTGACATTTACCTGGGTATTTGGGGGGGGGGACGTATTTGCTTGAAACGCAAATAAGTCCCCCCCCCCCCTATTTTAGTGTCTCCCCATAATTTTCCACCAACTCTTGAACCATAATGGCTTAAAAATTTAAAACATTGTGTACTAAAAGCAAAATCGATTATGTAGAATCAATTTATTACAATATTAAGTTGTGCTACCATTAAAATATTAAAGTATAAGGTCACCTTTCCAGCATAAGCGTAGCGATAAATATAATATGTAGGTACTACATACTTTAAATATCGTACTGTGTGATATGTTTATAATATAATCGTCCATGATTATAATATATTATGTAATTAAGCCAATTTAATTTAATTTTAAAAATATACAACGAAAATATCATGATATTGCACAAAGTAACTGGTAGGAACTAGGAAGGGATTGATAAAGTTATCAGAAAGTATCATTAAATTGTAACTATAACAACGCAAATCATATAATTATTATTATTTTGATACATTATTCACTCACAAATATCGTGCAATAGATTTGAAATAAACGTTGCATTAAAATTAAAAAAAATTGGCAGTCAGAGTGGACTGCCAACAGAAGTTAAAACTTAAAATCATACAATAACAGTGGTTGTTTTCAGATTTTAAAATTAATTGTAGTATTAAAAATTAAAATTTCATTATTTTTAAACTAAAACCACTAACATTAGTATAGTTCACGTTCATCGGCACTCCAATCACTATTAATATTAGCATGTTGACACTTTTTGAAGTTTTTACCCATTCCAAAGTCGCTCAACGCGCCTAAAGAAAGTTTCACTTCAATAATAATTGTAAGTACTTAACCATCTTTAAAGAAAAGTGAGCTATTAAAGGTGGATAAAGTGACTCTAAAATGACCCAAGTAGACCTTTAGAGACATAAATAGACTTTTATTTAGGTATGGGTCATTGAATACAACCACAGGGATAAATTGCCATTCAATAAAAACATAGGTCTCAAAGACTTCTGAATGGTTCACTCATCCTTATTCGATCTGCCTGGATTTAGTATTAGATAATGATCTCCATGCAAGTACTACGCACTAGACGGATAATTTCGAACAAAAAAAAACATTGTGGGCCGCAACCCGTTTACGCTTACAACATAATAGCCAGTATTAACACTAATATAAAAAACGGATTCATTAGATGGGTAGAGTGCGTCGTATATAGAAGTCATAGATGACGAAAGCTATGGCCCTCCCATCAAACAGTCATTTCATTTGATATAAAACAACACTTTCACATTTACATAATAATTATTTACATTTATAAATGATTTTTGCTTAATTTATTATATCAAATATTCTTATTTTATAAAGAAAAACGCGTTCAACTAGTTAAAATTGATAATTTGCAATAAATACTCAATGGTTTTCGTTTTAATTTTATTTATTTAACAACTGGAACGTAATTATTGCATTATTATCATTATATACACAGATAAAAAAATACAAGTAAGTCATTAATAATAATTATGTGAATTTCATTTACATATTTTTAAAAGCACCTCTTAGTTAAAAATTTATTCCTATTACTTTTTAATTATTTGCTTAAACATACGCATAGTAAAACCAATAAAAATAATAGTAAAAAGACAGATAACGGGATATATAAATTGTTCATTTATAATTATTATATTTTATGTTATTTATACATTATATATTATAAGTTATATTTAGTTGGTGTAAACTAAAAACTTTTAAAAGAGAACATTTCATTTATCAATTTTTATTTTATAAACAACAATATAAAATATTTAGCAAATATACAAAATTATTCATTTGATTATCATTTAATATTTATATACAAAGGGGTGAAAATTATTTTGCTGTACGTGTGTATATGTATAATTTGCACGAATATTTGGTTTAATTGAACACATTGTGATGAAATAATTATTATAAAATAAAACTCTTACTTTATACCTATGAACGGTTGGTTCATATATCAGATATCTTGATGTATAATAAAATATATAGAGCTGTGCAAAGTCAACACTATACAAAAATTATAACTTTTAAAATAACATAAGTACATATTATTTCTTGTTTTTATATGACAAAAAATAAATTCTGGTTCATATACACTACTTATCGTGTTATATATTATGATATAGTATTATACATAAGAGAATATTTATGTAGTACCATATCGTGCTACGGATGTGCCAGGGCCATGACTTGTCAAAAATAATTGCATACACGTTACGTTAAAAATTAAAATGTATCAAATTATATTTTTTTACAGATTATGGCTCTGCAACATCTCTGACAAGTTCCTATACTCTGCAAATATTCTTGTTGGAAATGGTTAAAAGTTATGACAAGTTCAAAGCTTGTTCTAGAATCTAGTAGAACTTTAAAAAACGACAGTAAAATATTTATGTAGCATTAATTTGATAATTACAAAATGATTATGTTTTGAATCAATTATTGCACTAATACCAGATACTGTACAGATTTTTTCGATATGTAAAATATTAAGAATTCTTAAGTACATACAAAGTACATTACAGTAAATTTTTAGAAAAAAGAGCTAAGTTTTTCAAAAGCGTTATTTTTAGATAAAAATCTTAAGAAGAGATCTGGAAAAATTATCATCTTATTGTTTTAATTCTATTAAACAGCTTAAGTACTATATACAAATCTTAAGGCTGACTATCCAGATTTATGCGAAGACAACTGAGCTAGCTGATCTTATTGATTTATTTTTCTAGTTAACCGCTCATTTTCGCCATTTTTTTTGTTGCCAGCTAATCTAGAGGTGTTTAACAAAATTTTTTGAATATTCCTTAATTAATTCACTCATTTACCTGGTCACATGCGATTTTAGTCCTAACCTCTACAACAATTTTAAGTTCTATGCCGATTTTATATGTTATATAGGATATTATTTACATCGTGAGCACTACATTTTGTATTGTCATTGTCTAGGGTATATCTTATTATGTACAAGAATCATCAATAACAGTAGTTTTACAATGTACAGTGTCAATTCCTTTTTACAATAGGTAAAGTATGAGATTTAAAATTTGTGTAAAGTGTAAATGTTACACGGAAATTTTGAATTTGCATGTAACAGAAATAGTGATAGTTATGAAAAGAGATGTTATTGGAAGCTTGTAAATATATACAAAGAACAAAAACAATGCATGAGTTTTTAACGCTTCATATCGCTGGAGATTTTGGTGGAACGTCAACCTAATTCTGAAAATAGGCAAAAAACTCATGTCAGTTTAAAACAAAGGTCTGCAGATTGAGCTTTAACCAACATTTTAATAAAAAAGGTATTGTTAAGTACAGATTAATGAGAAAAATCTTGTTGAACAAAGTTTCCAGAATAGTGTGAAATCTTAAAATGACTCACAGAAAAAATCTAAACACAAAATTCCACAGGCAAATACTGGTAATCTAACATTTTCTTTAGTCAAATATAGAAAAATCTTATTAGAGCTTTCTTCAGAAATAAATCTACCTTTATCACTTTTATAGCTATAAAATGAATGCTTGTAATAAATATTCAAGTACGCCTTGTGAATGTCTGTAAATCTTGGTTATTTATTTGGATTTATTACGTTTAGATTTTTAGGAAACAAAAGCGTTCATATTAGATTCGATTTTTTAAAGATTATTGCATACTAGCTGACGCCCGCGACTTCGTCCGCGTGGATTTAGGTTTTTCGAAATCCTGTGGGAACTCTTTGGTTTTCCGGGATAAAAAGTAGCCTATGTGCTAATCCAGGATATTATCTATCTCCATTCTGAATTTCAGCCAAATCCGTCCAGTAGTTTTTGCGTGAAGGAGTAACAAACATACACAAACATACACACACACACACACACACACACACATACAAACTTTCGCCTTTATAATATTAGTGTGACTACCGCAAGAGCCGCAGGTGAAACCGCAAGACTGCAGCTGATGTCTTAGATATTCCTTCAGTGTATCCGATTCTCTCAATTCGTGCAGCTGAAGTCATATCCATTTTTTGTACTTAAAACGCACTTAGTGCGTCTATTGCGTCAGTGTGCGATCAACGAACGTAAGTTACGATACGATTTTTGTAATGGTTCGTTAGGTCGCTATGTAACGGAAATTGTTTCACTAAAATCTTTATTGGAGATGATCGAGACAATAATTCAATTTACGCTTGAAATCAAATGAATAGACCGATTCGAGTTTGAACAATGTTGTATCAGACTTATTGGACAGTGATTTGTTTCTTTATAAAATGTTTTTTTATTTATTACTAGCCGATGCCCGCGACTTCGCCCGCGTGGATTTAGGTTTTTCGAAATCCCGTGGGAACTCTTTGATTTTCCGGGATAAAAAGTAGCCTATGTGCTAATCCAGGATATTATCTATCTTCATTCCAAATTTCAGCCAAATCCGTTCAGTAGTTTTTGCGTGAAAGAGTAACAAACAAACATACACACACACACACACATACAAACTTTCGCCTTTATAATATTAGTGTGATTTAAATCAATATTGTAGCTTGGCTTTTTATGGAAATTGTAAACTAATTTTGAAGATTCAAAGGGCGTTGCGATTACAATACGTGATTTTTAACGTTCAATATTATCCTGTTAGGCCGCGAATTCGTACACCTGTAAGTTTTCCTCACGTAAGTAGCTTACGTAATTAATTCACAACTATGCTAAGGTGTAGATTTTTTTTTAAATATTAGCCATGCTAATCATGACTAATACTCTCCTTTCCCCTCCAATTAAGCGTAAAGCTTGTGCCAGGAGTGGGTACGACAATAGTGCAACGGGTGGGGTTTGAACCGCCGACCTTTCGGAATTCAGTCCGCTCCTCAACCGTTGAGGCTTAATGTACCTACTTATAAGTGTTTACATTAGTAAGTTTGTCGTAAGGTAATCATGTAAGCTACTTACATGAGTAAAACTTACAAGAGTATCCACGGCCTTAGTGACAAAGCCAATATTTTTTCTAATACAACAAAGAAAGTGATAGATAAAATTATGATATGAATATGAAAAGAGAAATGTGTTCAATTCAGTCTATTTTCCACAAGCTGTGACTAATATTATTTGTACGCGTCAGCGCGTCTTTTTTCCTTTATTCTGCAGGTAGCGTAGATTTGCCCGCGAAGATAAGTGTGCGTTGTCACTTTGATAAGTAGGGATCGCCGGTTTTCTATGCGAACTTTTTAAAAATTCAATATATTTCATTCTGTTTTTCTTCACTGTGACATTGTTAATTATTAAACATAACTATTTTGTGAAAATAAATAAGTAGAAATAGATTATGATAGAAGTAAATAGGTGCACAAAAATAATTAAGTAAGTATTTAAAAGCACCATGTTTTAAATGTTGTTTTCTTGTTAACGATTTTTGCTAATCAAGCTTAAAAATATGAATTATCCTTTACAATTAATTTTTAATTTACAATTTTCCTAATGGTCTTTGTGGGATTACAAAAGGGTTTTTGGTTAAAAACATGCCATTTTCTGTAGGCGAAGTGGGAAAAAGGGGTTTTATAATGGCGTTCGTAATAAGAGATGTTTTAACGCACAGTATTCAACACTGCATAATTATATTTAATTACATTAATAATAGGGGTAAAGTCAGACCCCGTTAACAATATTAAAACCGTTTTTCAGTAGGTATAAGACTCCTTTCACACGGCATTTACATCGCACTTTATTTGCAGGATTACCGAATACCTATGTAGTATACATTAGACTCTACCATACAATGAGTATAGAAGAGCCACTACGTATTCAGTAAGATTCATTACAAAAATAAAACGTGCGGTGCTAATGCCGTGTGAAAGGATTATTATCCTGAAAAAATCTGCAGTGTTAATGCCGTTAACGGGGTCTGACTTTGCCTATATTATTGATGTAATGCCGCGTGAAACCAGATCTTACCAAATACGTAGTTAGTTGCGTAAACATTGAATATAGAACCGTTCGCACGATTATAACTGTATCTATACTTTTTTACAGTACAAACAACGTGTAAATGGTCCTATACTTAAAGTAGTTACTACGTGTTCGGTAAGATTTAACCTGCGAAAAACGTACGTTTTAAATGCCGGGAGAACGGAGTCTTACAGGTTAGAGATTATACAGCTCGGAGCACGCAACGTACTTCTATTCTATGGTACGTTTGTAGAAGCACGTCCAGTAAAAACAGACACAAATTTCAAGGTCCTATTACAATTGATCAGTTTTAAAATTTCATTGTCTTTAAAATAATAAATAATATAATTTAAAATAATAAAATAATTGCAATTTTTTGGCGATTTCGCTGTAGTGTCTCTTAAGTATTTTTTTAAAGTTTTGGTCATTATTATTGTAGAGCATATCTTCTATTAATTGCTTCCTAAACTTAACTTTTCTGGAACATACCTGGAAAAGAATTTTTTTTATTTAATTTAACCTAACTTTGGAGATCCTTAAGATAGCTTTTAGATGGTGACAAGCCTTTGACTGCAATTTCAGTGCAGGTCAAGTAGTAGTTTCAGTCAGACAATGCATTGAATCCAAAGCAAAAACAGCTGGCAAGAAACTTGGCACTTGAAAGTCAAGCGTAACTTCACACCGGAATAGCTTCTAACCATATACCAAGCTCAAGTTTGATCGTGCATGGAGTACTGCAGCCATTTGTGGGATGGCTCTGCAAAGTGCCGGCTTGATGCACTCAAGCTTGAGCTTGACTTGAGCTTGAGGCTTGGTTTTGGTGGATAGTTGTGCTAGAAGAATCATTGATGACCAAGCACCCCGTCAGTTTTAAGCCCCCAAAGTTTAGAACATCAGTGCAAGGTTGTCTGCCTGTTGGTATTCTACAAGGTATATTTCGGAGAGTGCTATTTGATCTAGTTTCCCCTTTGCCATTCTACTATCGGACCGTGCGGCTTCGTATATCTGCACCTCTGTATAGTCGAAATTCCACTAATACTAACACGCACTGCTAGAATGTGGAATTCCCTTCCGGCTTCTACCAGTAAAATATTGGGACCTTCAAAAGAGAGTGAATTTGCATCTTCTAGCAAGGCGCGCTCCACCTTTAGCTACATTATTATTAGATATACCTACTATTCGATGTGATCGTAGTCAAGCGCATATCTATGTATTAATTAAAGAAATCGGTTCATTTCGCCTCCTTGCCGATGCGAGAAGAAACCGCGTACCCGTAAGGAGGGTCGTAGGCCCTGGTTGTCTTACTTCTAGCACATGGTTTCCGGCCTGGCCGGCTGGGGCGCGGGCGTGGGTTGCGGCGCCTCGGCAGAGCGCTGTCGTGGCAGCTGTGAGGAGTCCAGCACGATGGAGGGCCGCGGTGGGAGGTTCTCGCTCACCATGTGCGAGAGAGACAGCTCGCTTGAGGCGTTTGTATCACCTGTCAGAATAATTTATCTTTAGAGCCTGATTAAAATGCCTTCTACGCTGAAATAGCAGTGATTGACAGGCATCAACATTTTGAAAAGATATTGGGTTTAAAATAATAGTTATTGACATTTTTACGCAATTAGATTAAGATATTCGTATTGAACTTTTCAATGTTGTTAACAAGTATAAATTAATTTATAACACCCCCGACAAATGAAGGTTACAGTAACTAGAAAAGAACTGATAACTTTCAAACGGCTGAACCGATTTTCTTGGATTATAGCTAAGAACACTCTCGATCAAGCCACCTTTCAAACAAAAAAAAAACTAAATTAAAATCGGTTCATTAGTTTAGGAGCTACAATGCTGCTTATAACACCCCTCTTTTTGGGTCGGGGATTAAAAATAAACAATAATTCCGATGACTACCTATTTTCTGCAATAGTCGGAATGCTCTTTTTATTAAAAACGAACCTAGGACGTATCTCGCGATAGAATATTAACGAGTTTCTGCTTACTTTTATTTTCTGCTGCAATTTCTGCCGTCATAAAAGGAAGGTTATTATCTATTATGCAAACGACCTGTTGCTATTATAGTTCCGCGTTGGCGTAAATGAAAAGGTGCTATATTTTCAACAACGTTAATTTCTTTGAACATCTCGACTTCATGGATTTGCTCGACTTTTATTAGTTTGTAGCGTAGGTAGGTACCTATTGCGTAAAACATTTGCATTCTTACAAGATTTTAAGAATTAAAATTTCAACTATTAAATATACCTAAGCTTACAGACTTACAGATTGTTAGCGCCCACCGAGATTTTTGTCTCTATCATTTGTATTGGATTATGTAACAGAGAGAGCGCTATACCTACAAACTTCACAGCAGTTGGCAGGTTTACCTGACGGTTGTCTCGGAACTGGCAGCAGCACTTCTCCGCAAGTGTCATCGCCCAGTAGCGGCTGCAGCGGCGAGGGTAGGTCACGAGTGTCGATAGCTGACGATCTTCGAAGCGAATGCCTGAATTAAATAAATAAATACCCTTTATTCAACCAAAATACAAAAGAGCACCATATTAATTTATTAAATAACACCTCAGTATGTTTACAGCAACGCCAAATCGCATACTGAGTCAATGGTACATTAAAAACACCTAATTCTTGGTGCTGAGCAATCGGGTCGTTGAGCAATGTAAAAATTGTCCTTGTTATATAGGCTCCGGAGAAACAAGGAGCCGACAATTGTTTATATTCCATGGTTCCTCGAGATCAGGTTAAGGCGGATACCATGACGTATAAATTATTCATTTTAAATTCAGATCCATTCATCATACACCTAAAAAAATGTAGATGATAATAATTTTCGGCATGTTTCGACTCTCCCTGGCTTCCTCTTCGTATCTGAACTCAAGAGTTACCTACCTGTGTGAAAGGGTATGTGTAAGCGTGGATAAGCGTGGTAGTCTGGGGCGGCGTGGGCTCCTCCGCACTGGTGCTCACACACCCACTGACCTCTCCCTCCCCAGCCTCCTCATCCTCGTATCTGGATTCTAGAGCTGCCTGTGGGTGAGGTGGGAGTATTTGCTCTTACCTTTGGTGCGGCAGTCTCCTATCGCTGACGGTGAGCAGCGTGGTAGTCTGGGGCGGCGTGGGCTCCTCCGCACTGGTGTTGACCCACCCGCTGACCTCTCCCTCCCCAGCCTCCTCATCCTCGTATCTGGATTCTAGAGATGCTTGTGGGTGAGGTGGGAGTATTTCCTCTTACCTTTGGTGCGGCAGTCTCCTATCGCTGACGGTGAGCAGCGTGGTAGTCTGGGGCGGCGTGGGCTCCTCCGCACTGGTGTTGACGCACACGCTGATGCTGACGCCGCTGACCTCTCCCTCCCCAGCCTCCTCCTCCTCGTATCTGCCCAGGACAGACTCCATTTCTAGGCTACAGTTCAGATTGCTCCCATGTATTTATTCTCCCATTAGTATTTATGTTAGTAGCAATGACTGATTTTATGTGTTAGTTATTATCTATTCCACATGAATATTTTAATCCGAGTTTCCTAAACATTCTATTCTTTACAGCGTTGCGATACTTTCCCTCTTATTTCTGGACGAACGAATTTTGTGAGTCCTGTGGTCCATTAACCATAAGCATAATTATAGCATTTTATTATTGATATGGATTATCATATCATTAGGTAAATGTTACTTTTTCTGCAACCGTGTCATTAAGCATACTCGAAATTTTAGCGGAAGTTTCAGCCAATTGAAAGGGAATACGAAAATCGCAAAGTAATTGTCAATGTTAGGTGCGGGGACCTCTGAAGGTAAAGCAAAAAGATATGTAGGTACTAGAACACATGCTTTTTACATCCTTATTAGTAAATTTTTGGCAGTTTGTACTCAAAGCGGAGATGAAAACCACCAAGATGCAATGATATGGCATTAAATATTCGTGACCCGGTCAACCCTTTACCTACCTATATGTTGAGTAGGTAGATTATAATAACATGCCGTTATAATGAAAATTTCATGTAGGTATTCATAAGCTATTGAATAATCTCTGTATTGTATTTTGTGTTTAATAAGGCTTAATAAGGCTTTTGTGTTAAGTGGCTGTTTTAGGGTGCATAAACGTATCCACCCTAAAACAGCCACTTTAGGGTGTAGACTCGTATACATGCATCCATCTCTCCACCTTATTAACGGAATTTGCTTATTATTTTTAGTCCGGGGTGATAAACGGACATATTATGTAACCGAGTAACCCTAGGGTGCTGTTTAGGGTGGATAAAGGTAATAAGCGATAAGTTACAGCCCAAAAGTATTGTGTCATTTATATGCAGAAGAAAATACATGGAACAGACTCAACTGTTTTTATTTACTACTTAGTTTATAGGGTGTATACTCGGACACGTATTTACACCTTAGGATGGCTATTTAGGGTGGATAAACGATAAACTCCACCTCATTATATGCGAATACACGTGGCCGAGTATACACCCTAGACACCCTAAGGTGTTATTTTAGGAGGATAAACGTAATAAGCGATAAGTGATAAGTTACAGGACAAAGTGTTGTGTCATTTGTATGCAGAAGAAAATACATGGACTCAACTGTTTTAATTTATTTACTACCTAGTTAAATTTTAATTTACAAAAAGTGATAAGGTTTCATAAACAACAAAGATAAATATTTATTAGAACTAAGCTGATGAAAAACCACTAAAGAAACAGTGAAATGATTACCAACATTATAATAACTGATTTGCCTAATGGGAAAATTGATAAATAAATTAGTTTCAATCAAATCCGTGGCATACTTATCTGTCATAACGATATGAAAGGATAAATAAAATAAGAAAGAAATAGGTATTCCATAAAAATATGACTGTAATAAAAGTTTTATTAATTTATTTGCTTTCTATGAAAAAACCCAAACACTAATAGCGTCTGTTTTGTTACAGGACCTCGAAAAAACAGAGCTTTGATGTTTTTTTACTTTACTATTCCGGGTAAACCAATATTCAGCTAAAAAAACTTATTGAACGCGGTTTATCCGCTAGGGAACTATGTTGCTTCGGAACATAGAGGTACCTTGTTAAAGCAAACGAAAACACAATGAGTTCTACTCTATTGAATCCCGTGTGAAACTTTTCTTAATGCTCATGCTAGGATAGGTGATTTGAGATTTGAAATGAAACAGTGATTTTTTCTATATAAATGTTGGAATCAACGCTCGAAGCTCTTCCAGATTCGATTGGTCAAATAACGGTTAGTTACGGTCAAAACTTTGAAAGTCTTGGACATCTCCAAGAGCCCAATTTTTAGTCAAACTTCTTGGCAATAGGTAAACCTTAGATAGACTAGGCAAACCTAATAGAGCCAGAATTTCAGCTGCGCCCGTACTTTCCATTGACCTTTTAACATGAAATTTGGCAGGTAGATAGTTTTTATAGCACAAGTAAAGAAAAAATCCAAAAGCGGTGACTTCGTGGTTACATTACAGAACAAAATTAATTTACCTACTAAAGCACATAATATACTCGTAGATGGCGCAGTTCGTCATTGACTTGCAGTGCTCTACATAAAACTGTTAGGTATATCTACGATAGATCTATGGTACGATGGTAAGGAACCCTTCGTATGCGAGTCCAACTCGCACTTGACCGGGTTTTTTTGTGAACTATTTTGTATTTGTGTTAAAACAAAACTTTTAGTATCAGATAGGTAAATCAAATAGCCATACCGACGCTGTATAAGGTTCTCCATGATGATGTAGTCATCTTCCTCGGCGCCTCGCAAGTGTTCCTTCTCCATGAACAACGCGAACTCCGGGTTGGACATTTCGCTGGCGTGCCTTCGACGCGTCGATGGTGACGACGCGTGGTTGGGTGACAGGAGACGAGTCGTGATAGGTGTTCTGGGAGGCAAAAGTTCGTATTGATCAAAAGTAATGACTACCCACACTATATACTCGTAGTTACTTAAAAAAAAATATTTTCATAAACCGAACGTGGGTTTTGTTGTTCTTACCTACGACTGTCTAAAGATGCAGTGTAATGTTTTTATCACACTAATATTACAAAGGCGAAAGTATATGCGTATGTGTGTATGTGTGTGTGTATATGTTTGTTACTCCTTCACGCAAAAACTTCGTGACAGATTAGGCTGAAATTTTAAATGGAGATAGATCATATCTTGGATTAGCACTTTTATCCCGGAAAATCGACACGGGATTTCGAAAAACTTAAATCCACGCGGACGAAGTCGCGGGCATCAGCTAGTATAAAATGTTCACGAAATGCTACAGCTTTTTCACAATTTTGATGTTATGTTGTCTTCTATTATACTACAAAGCATATTATACAATCGAAGATTATGTAAATGTTAAAAAAGCATGGATTTGACTCGCTCCAGCAATGCGCGGGGCTGCAATTGCTTGTATAGTATGGAATACTATTGTAAATTGAACAATTGAAAAGAGCAACCGCCGAGTTTCTTGCTGGTTCTTATCGGCAGGAACGGCATGGTTAATTATTCTGACGCTTCAAAAGCACTTGTAAAAGTCTACTTGAATAAAAATCTATTCTATTCTATAGTACAATACTATGGATTACCTCGGCGTATGTGGCGGTGAGAACAGCCCATACACGGTCTCCAGCTCGTCAGTAATGCTGGTGTACTCGTGCATGGCTAGCAGCAGGGATCTAGGGGCGCCCCCCACTCGGGTGCGACCCGACGGCACGCCGGTCGCGCCTCCCGTCGCCTCCCAGCCTGATTGAGGACCTGCTGCCAAGTTGAGAATTCCTCATATTAATCAAAAATACCAAGCTTTTGAACCTATTCTATGGCAAATTTTCTGTTCATCATCATCATCATTCAATAGACTCATATTGCTAGACATAAGTCTCTTGTAGAGATAATATGGCGGAGCGCAGCGCAGAGCATTTCAGAGAGTCAAAATATTATCGACATTGTCCTCATTGAAATAATATCCATAATCAATTGTGCATCCGTGCGGATACTCACGCATCCGCGCGCAGTCCCGCGCGTGCTCGCGCATTCTCTGGTACAAATTCGTGTAATGTGTCACGCGATTAGAAAACTTCGCGGGCATGCTCTGCGCTACGCTCCTATGTATGTACGCTTTTATGTGCGCTGGCCCTAAAAGAGAGGTTTTCTCACGCTGCGCTTTCCGGTACGAGGTTGCCATTCAGACACCTTGGGACTCAAACTTTCGGGTTTACTTTAAAGCGCCGGCCTCACAGGCCGTGTATGCGTCGGGTAAGCGTTGACGTAGCACGTACCATTGCGTTGTAATGTATGGAACTGTATGAGACATGGCATACCGATATGTCTACGGATTCAAGCGCGTTACAAGCAAGTGCCGCGGGTATGTGCGCGTTTCGGCTTTAAACTAGCGCAGTAGCTTTCTACTAAAGCAGGAAATAAATTTTATTAAAAAGAAATACCTTTGGAAATATAATACCTAGCTTGGCTTGGCTAGTAGACCGAGCTTTTTAGCCAATATAAAGAACTTACTTAAGTTCCTAAATTCTTCGAAATCCCATAAAACGAAGCCCGACTTCATCGCCGTCATGCCATAGAAGTCTTAGTAAAAGAACCTTTCTCTAAGTTTAAAACTTCTTTATATGTTTTGTGAAAATGGAAAACGCGGCGCACCGCGCAGCGAACTTTTTATACTAAGTTATTTGAGTTTTAGTTCACTTTCTAAGGCTCTGGTTTACCTAATAGAAAATTATGTTCGGCTTAAACGAGAAAGTTCTGCGGTTCAGAAGTGGAATGACTTCCGGGGACTTTAATAAGGATGGCTGGAGCTTTTCCTTTTCAGATGGCTGGAGATTTTCCTTTTTAAACGGAAGATTATTATTGTTATCATCCAATCACAAACATGTTTTCAAAAAACATTCGAAGTTCAATTCGGAAACATAGTTTCGTTTGTGATTGGTTGGTTTGAACTCCAAACGGTTAACGCCCACTGAGATTTTTGTCTCTGTTATTTGTATAGGATTACGTAACAGAGAAAGATCTATGCTAATTTCTTCCCCTGGACTGAGTATAAAAAACGGAACGTTTTCCGATTTTCGATAACGATCCGAAAACCGCAGCAAGTTAGGGCATAGTTTAGAGAGTATAAAAATAGTAGAGGTATTTTTACGTGACCCCGAAAAAAACATTTTTGCAATGTATACAAAAATTTTAAGTGGGTCACCGGAAAAACTTTGGTAGGTAAAGGTTGTTGTCCTACAGAAAAAGTTTAAACTTTAGTTATTTTGCTGGAACTGTCCGTATTGTAATTAGTACAGAATATTTTTAATATAGCGAGCAAACGAGCAGGCAGGTCACCTGATGATAAGTGATAACGTGCATGAACATTTAAATCCATGGCCATGTTGAAATGTAATAGGAATTTTAACAGCTCAATTTTAAGCACTTTTCTATAGGAACTCAGACTATCAGGAATTATATAGACAGAGTCCACGCAAATAAAAGTGAAACCTTTTTTGGTGTGAAAAGTACATACCTGTAACTGAGTTTTGTAAAGAGCACGCATCTACAGCAGAGTTGTCAGGCTCGGAGTGGGTTTGACTGTGCTGTCTCCTCGGAGCTAGATGTTGGGCCGAGTAATGTCCGCCCATACCACAGTCATTGCCACCTTCAGAACGCCTGCGGAATATACTACTTTATGTACGTACTGGCAAAAACTACTCATTTATTAGGCTCCCTTTTCAAAAAAATTAAAACGTTATACAAACCTTATATGAATACCAAGTATAAAGTAGATAAGTGCTGATTTTGATTGGGCATAGACCTAGCAAAATCGTACGAAGTCAAAAACAGGTAACGTGGTTTTATAGTCAGTCCAACCTTTGCCCTTGGCTAAACCTTTTTTACTTTGGCCTTGGACTAACCGAAAACTATAGATAGATCAATTATTATTATCAATAAATATTAAAAGTTTACGAAAGGTTTATAGAACGTTTCAAATTTTTATGAATAAAGGGAAAACGTGTTTCTTGAAGATAAAGTGTTTCTGTAAAGTTTGCGATGACATAGACGTGTGGCTGTTGCGAAGCATTTTTTGACATATTA
Source organism: Maniola jurtina (assembly GCF_905333055.1). Lineage (NCBI taxonomy): Eukaryota > Metazoa > Arthropoda > Insecta > Lepidoptera > Nymphalidae > Maniola > Maniola jurtina. The sequence goes on along the minus strand of NC_060048.1, from coordinate 2,953,533 downwards.
AGTAGTTTAAAGCAAGTAGAAAATAAATTGTGTAAGATAGTAACTTGCAAAAGTATTTTACTTTTGGTACCACTGTGGTATTCAGCGAATCATTGGCAAGATCAAAACGAAAATATGTGTTTGATCCAAGAAGAAAGGTGTCATAGGATTTTTGAGATTGTAATTTATGATTCCGTAAGAAAGAAGAAAATATTTTTTCTTGCGTACCAATAAGTCAGATCGATTCGGGCGTACTTATCAAAACTAAGCCAAAAGGGTACAAATTGCACTAAATAAAGTAAAAACTGTCTTCATAAGATTAAATTTATATAAGGAACAGATGCGTTGAACATAAATTTGGTTTAGTTTTAATATGCCGGAGTCGACCACGGTAGTAAAATTTTTGTGATGTATAAATTCATAAAAGTGAGCAAGTATTAAATGTTTCACAATTTAGCCTAATTCTTACCTTTTATTATTAAAAATAGTAGGTATTATTTTACTAAGTATAAGTAGTACTTTGTTACAAATGCAAAAATCAACAAAAATAGAGAATAACCTTCAATTTACTTTTTTAATTTTACATAAAGTAATTGTTACAGAAGAAGTTGATAGTTTATTTAGAGAGAAATAGTTAAAATTTGAAGGAAGTACTATATATTACACAAAACGTAAAACTGCATTCATACAGGTAAATATTATTATACCAAGTTTATTTATAATCAAGACCAGGAAATGTTTATTTGAAGAATATTATTTAATTTCAAATAATCACAATAAAATACGACATAATCATACAAGTGTTTTAACAAATCAAACTTCAACCGCTAATGTAAAGGTGACGTGATAATAATAATTGTGTGTGTGACTGAATATGAATAAAAGTGCATGTGTTAATGTAAATAATAAAATACACCAAGTCGAAATAAATGAGCATATGTGTATAAAATAATAAACTACTGATAAAGTATAATTTGTACTTATAATTATTATTAAAACATTAAAATAATATGCTCTAGATCTACTCGTATCTACATCGCTATAAGCAAAGCCATTCGCCAAATGACTATTTGACTTACTGTTTCCACAACCGTCTCCTAACAGATGCAAGAAAGTAACAAATAATAAAATTAAAACAATCATGGCGATGATAAATTTAGTTTTCGCGAAAGATCGCTCTATGCCAATATCGTGAGTGAACAACAAAATAAACGATTTGTTTTTCAGGAAATAACATGAACGTAACAAAGTGGCTGACATGCTACAAAATAAAATTCACGAGATGAATGTATCTAGATCCTATGAAGCAATAAATTGATTTTGTCAACTCTACTGTTTTTTCTGTTCCAATTTTGTTATATTTTCAACTGTAGTAATTTGTGATATTGCTGTTTTCGATATAATCTACACGTTTTTACAATATAGTGATGATTAATTCTGTAATTTGCCTGATGCTGGTGCCTAATTTAACTAAGCTCTCTTAATTTTGTACTTTCAATGAAATGGTGTTGTAATTTTTTTGACTAAGGTTTACAACTAGACGATTTCACTCCGTTAATTGTTATGTGGTTATTTTGAAATGCGTAGAGTAAACTTGAAGTACTGGCTTCTATGAAGAAATCGTGTCAGATTTTTATTCTGGCATTCGATTTTCCATCTATTTTGTACTTTAGTCTTCGTAAAATAAGTAAAACGGAGTAGAACCTTAGTGTAAACCGAGCCTTAAGCTTTGCTCTATATCAGCTTATTTTACCGTCATTTGTAAAAGGGGAGTGTTGTCTTACCGTCTGGTGTTGGCTGTACGTCGGGTCCCGGCGGAAGTGGTCCGAGGACGGAGGCTGTGCGTATCGGAAGGTACCTCACGAACTTCCGGTAGAAACGCATCGTCGGCCGTTGATGACACTATAGTGTTTTAAAACTTAATTATCACCACTATATCGTACAAATTTAACAATTTCAACCATCAAAAGGAGTACAATTATTGTACCTACTTTGAATAAATGATTATGATTTTGACTTTGATTTTGACTTATGGTTTAACTGCCTTTTTTTAATCCTTAAAATTTAAGGATACGTTTTTATGCTATAATTTTTTATGTTAAGTATCTAGATTTTATTTTAAAGTAGGTACATTTTGCTAATTTTGAAAACTATCTGCATCAAAATCTAGACTTGATATCGTTGAGTTATGAATTTATCAATATTTAAAAATCTGTTATTATTAACACAATATCACTCAGTAATTATGATCAAGACACACGTCATGTTTAATTAACCTACTCAGAATCATAATCAAGACACACGCCAGTGTCCACCAAGTTCTAATAATATTTATTAATTAATTGAAAGGAGAGTTTCAAATTATCTTTCTCGTTAGCTTTAAAGTTTCATCAAAAATTTTGTCTCAATTTTGCCAGTGAATTTAATAATATTGATATTATTAGCAACGCGTGTTGTAATTCTTTAAATAATTAGAATTTCTTGTATTACAATAACTATACGATTTCATAGTATTTTCTTATTATCATACTATAAGTAATATTTATATCGGTTTGTTTCTTTCATCACTTGAAGCTCTTATCACATTTTACAATCTTCTATTGAACTTTAAGAATTATCGAGATCCAAAACAATGAAATCTACATCGCCTATACCTTTCTTCTCATCGCTAGGCTCAGTCCTGTTGCTGTCAGAAGACCTCTGCCTGGCGGGAGTGACAGGCGCTGTTGGTCTGATGACCGTCACATCAGGCCCGGCCACGCTTCCTCCTGATGACGTCGATATGGAATCCGCTTCTGCCTCCTTTTCAGGCCCGGCTTCAGGCCCGGAATGAGGCAACTCGTCCTATATTAATAGCAAAACTTTTTTTATATAGTCCTTGCAAAAGAACTTTACTTGTGGTTACGTCGCGTACAAGCACATTGCGTAAGTGTGCGTGCCTGCCGAACCAATCAGTGACGAGCAAGGGCTCGCAAACGCACACATTTACTTTGCTTTACTTATACTGATTAAAACACAAGAAAGAGCCGCGCGCACTCCTGAAATGCAAGAACTATAACATGAATCTGAAACTGATTGAACTCCCGAACACTAAGGTTGTTTATAGAGCGTATAGTGTAATAAGCCGGAATCTAAAAAATAATAAGGAAGCAGAACTACGCTGATGACTATAATAACTGCTTATAGTAAAAAAAACTAAATTGAATTTGAAATAAGATTTTGAATTTGGAATAAAATAGGTACTTTATACTTATATCAAAAATTAGTGCTAAGGGTAAGGCTAATTAATGGCTAACATTTACTTAGATAAGTAATGCTTGTATAGTATCAATAGCTGATAGAGTCAAACTGGAAATACATCCGTTTTAATAAACTTTAGTATCACACAGCATCCGAACTTTAGAGTGAGATCTATAGAGTGTACTTTGACTTTGCCTAGCCATAAGACAGAGTTAAAGGGAGACAGAGGTATATCTTTCACATAAATCTGTCTCATTTTAACTCAATCCTAAATCAGAGCAAAGTCAAAGTGCACTCTCTATAAGATCTCAGCCTCTAAAGCTCACAATAATCCCAATCACCAAACAACCATCCAACCAACAGATTATTGTACGATGGCGTGATCACGTCATCTCTCATGAATTGAACTGGTTATCGCTTTGAATGCACTGTGACTTAGGTGCACTGGAATTCATGGTCAAGATAGGGACTTTTTTAGTGAACCATTAAGACGACATTTGTGTCATATTCAACCTTTAAGCAATACTAGCCGATGCCCGCAACTTCGCTCGCGTGGATATAGGGTTTTCACAAATCCGTCTTAAATTTTCCGGGATAAAAAGTTGCCTATGTGTTAATTCAGGGTATAATCAATCTCCCTTCTAAATTTCAGCTAAATCCGTCAGGTAGTTTTTGTTTGAAAGAGTAACAAACATTCAAACATGCACACATACACACAAACTTTCGTCTTTTTAATATTATTGTGAAGTGTGATGGGATGACAAGGAATTCCAGTGTTAAAGTTTATCAAAATCCACAAACGAGATGATAGAAACTAAACAAATACGAGGCCACAAATATTAAAAATGTATAGAGTAATAAAAAATATACATGTAATTATTTAAATAAATACATACAGTAAAAGTGAAGTATTAGATTTATGAGAAGCAAAGAGGATTTTAAAAGTTTATGGATAAGATGAAACAAATAAGAACACAAATATTGTATCGGTGCCATCTCACGTACGACAGGAACCCCGTTTTACTATCAGACACTATTCATCAAAATTACTAAGGTTTCCGCGTTTTATTGATTGTGTAGTTAAAAACAAAGAAAAAAAAAACGTTTAGAAACGTTGGAATATAAAATTTTTACTTGGTTCTTTTTCTAATTCTTAAAGTAAAATTAGATTCATGTAAGTATTCCTTCAATAAATAATTGTTTAAGATTTCTTTTATTTCTTGAATTTCAACACAAAACTGAATTTACATGAAAATAGTAATAATTGTGTCCAAGTTTTAATATCACATAATAATAATTATATCAAATTTAAATACTATAGTTTAGTGCATATAAAACATAAATAAAATGGGTTCTTCGTATGTCCCTTGCAGAATACCGTGCTTTAACAAATATTTACCATTTCCTATGTTTTAAAGCCAAACTGGTCGTCAAATAACTTATTATATTGACTTACTGTCTCCACAATCGTCCCCTTATAGACGCAAGAAAGAAAAAAAATTAAAATAAATAGATCAATCATAGTATCGTCAACAAAACCAAATCATTGTTGTAGGACTACCATTTAACTGAGACGGCTTGTGAGCGTGCTGCGAGGCGATTGGGATGGTTAATACCTTATTATTATTTTGGTCGACAACTGTAACCCTTGTTACAGTTAACGGCCAAAACTGTAACCATTGTTGCAGTTAACGGCCAAAATAATATTGATCAATTTATCTGCAATATGTTACGATACTCAGCAAAGTTCTTATTTAATTGTAAAAAAAAGGTGATACAATTTTTGACAAAATAGCAACGTTGATTAAGATATGTACCCTTACCACTCTACCTTAGAAATGTCACAGTTACGTCCAGTTTCAATACAGTAAATTAGACTATGAGAAGACAATATAATTATTATATAGTACTCCATGATTTATTAGTAATATTTCGATAAGTTACAGCAGCATAAATATTTGTCAAAAATTGTATCGCCTTTTTTTACTAACTAAGTAACTTATTGGCAATATACGTAGATTGAGTATTGAAACCCGACGTTAAACGGTAGGCCTACATTAATGTATGTATGATGAAAGTCTCTATTGGCAATAAAACGCGGAATAAGATCAGCTGGAAGGGGCTTACTTCGGAGGCCTGCGAGGCGTGCTCGTCCTCCTCCTGCACCGGGCGCACCGCGAAGCGCGCCACCGCGCCGGTGTCGCTGTCCGACAGCACCTGCCGCGACCATGATATACGTAAGATCACACTTTCATGAAAACTTCCAAAATTTTATGGTCCGGTAGGCTTAGTACCTTCGTGTTTACATTCCCAACAACGTTACATTTCGACCAACGAGAACTGCTATCTCATATACATACTGCTATAAACTTCCAATTTTCGCGGTCTTATCGCGATAAAATTCGTACGATTTCCAGATTTGAACTCCAGCAGATAAGCTTTTTAATTCACTTGATTTGATCTAATTCTTGTCGAGCGAGTGTGATCTTACGGTAAAGCTAGGTACAAACTACGACACGTTTATAAACCATGACCTTTTTGCCAATACTTGCCAAATGTTCAAAAATTTCGAAAGCTTTTTTTAGTTTTTTTTTTATCTTTAGCTTTATTTTGATTCTTTTTTATATTAGATACTTAGTTTAATCCTTTATAATACTTATAATATTGATTTTTTATTGTAAATGGTGTTTCGTATAAAGGCTTTTCTGGTAGGTGCCGCAGTGTGTAACAGGCTTCACGAAGGCACATCTAGTACGCAATTCGTGATCTGTGTTCGGGGAACCCCGTGATTTTACTTCTGTTTGATTTCTTTTATTAAACGTAACGAGAAAAGTTTTCTAGATTTTTTATATTAACGTGTTCGAGCGAGATCAGATTTAATAACAGTATTGCTTTGGAGACTTTAAGTAGGATATTTTAGTTGTTTGGCATGAGATTTAATCAGTTTTCACTTTTCGTGCCAAAACAAAAATTTATCAATTTTAAATGACCCCAGACCCCCTGAAGAGGAGGACGACATCTTAACCACTAGGGTATCGACGCTTTTTTAACATATTAGAAAAAAATTACAAATATTTCAGCATTATCACGATCTACCCATCGCCGGCTCACTACAGAGCACGGTTCTCCTCTCGGAGCTCACTCCGGAAGTGTTTGGTCTACCTCTCTGGCCAAGCGCGGATTGGCAAACTTCACACACCTTTGAGAACTTTATGGAGAACTCTCAGACATACAGGTAACCTCACGATGTTTTTCATTTACAACATTTATTTTGGTGCAAATAACATGTTTTTATGCCTAGTGTTTATTCAAGAGAGACAGGAAAGTCTATTTGCCCTGGTTCAACAACGAAACAGTATTGTTATGTTCAAAAGCGAAATTTCTTAATTTACATTTTAATGAGCACCCAGCGGAACACTTCCGAGGTTCATAACAAAAAAAGGCTTTATTTGGAGGAAAAAGGTATTTTTGAAGAGCTACAGAACTGAGTTGTAAAAATAACGAGAGATATGATATAGAGATAAAATAGATAGCTATGTAGCCAGCTTGTATAAACCTTAGCCTGCACGCCTACGATTGATTGAGTGTACGATTGTGTACGAATTATTCAATAATTGACCTCTATTATAAGTTTTTAACCCCCGACCCAAGAAGAGGGTCGTTATAAATTTGACGTGTGTATCTGTGTATCTGTCTGTGGCATCGTAGCTCCTAAACTAATGAACCGATTTTAATTTAGTTTTTCTTGTTTGAAAGGTGGCTTGATCGAGAGTGTTCTTAGCTATAATCCAAGAAAATCGGTTCAGCCGTTCGCAAGTTATCAGCTCTTTTCTAGTTACTGTAACCTTCACTTGTCGGGGGGGTTATAAATTTTTAATTTACACTTGTTATATTTCCTTTTTTGAAAATCTTGATCATGTAGTATCATAATTTTTAAAGGAACACCATAGATGGAATTTTCAATCCCCGTAATGAAATCATCCCCGAAAAAACAGATCACAAATTGTGTAAAGCGCGAACGGAATTCCAGTAACAAAAAAATGCGAACCACAAACAAAAATCTGGAAAACCATTCAAACACGTAAACATGTAGGAAATTGCAACAAACATATAACATTGTTAATGTTAAATGTAACCATGCTTGAAAAACGAGCAAATAGTCCGAGAGCCCGTAGAACATTTTGAAGAGGTGATTGATACAGCTAAAAGTTCAGTTGGCGTGAGGTAAACTAACTCTGACTTTACTAATATCTACTATCAAAATATACTAGTACCGGCAAAATTACTTGCCACTTTTCTTTTAACATACACTTTTAAAAAGTTAGACAATGGTACTTGATTCTGAGCGTTACTAAAATTTAGAGTATTCGCATCATTTTCTTACCAGTGTAATAAGAAAAGGACAGACAAACCTACTTTAATTTAGAACAAACCTCATGATTTTAGCTGCCAGTCGCAAACCTACTGTTGAAAGTAGCGCGCATTATTTAAAAATTTTAAATTTAAAATTCGTGTTTCGTCTTTTTTTAAATGAAAAGATACAGGTACTCTAAATTTAGTTTAAGGAAAACATGAGAATCGACGCCAATATCTACATCAGTTTTAATTATTTTTATTATAAAAAGCTCGAAGTTTTAAAATCTCGACAACCCACCGCAACTAAGCTGGATAGTTTAGTTTATCAAACAGAAGAACTACCAAACTTTCCGTTAATTTCAAGCACCTGCTCAAAATTTCTAACAAGCTCTTGAACCAAAACGAGATGTTGAATTAATACATGTTGTGTTCGCAACAAAATAACACATTGCAAAGTAAACATTGGAACATTACATCTTTATGACAGCATCTCTACATTATCCGATATACATTTTATTATTCGTAGTCCAATGTTGTGTGTTACAGAATAAACTGCAAGATGCGCAATTTTGACTTTGCCCGGTCACTATTTCAGCTCTGGGTATAGAGTTCTCTAATAGCAATCATTTTTGTGTTTAAGTAACCTTTCCGAATGCAATTATTATTTCTGAGTCTAAGTAACCTTTCCGAACGACATATTATTCCGAGGTTCTGTATTCGACCTGTATGTATGTAACCATGTAAGCACATTTGCGATGGTCACAAAAACTAATGAACCATTACCTACTAGATGATAAACAATTACTTTTTTTTTTAATTGATAAGAACCCTAGACTGTTCTAATCTTATGGTTAATTTCGTTAGCTGGCTAATCCGAAAGAATTAAGTAGGTATGACATTCATACACCAATCTGTTTTTAAGTGACAAAATGCCAAAACGCTTGGCTTTAACTTTTCCCTGCATCTGGTAGCGGATGAGAAAACTTTCAGTCGATGAATTGTTGTCGATAAACTTTCCGTCTGTGAATTTCATTCAAACTTGACGAATACCAAAATACGCTAACTAAATGCTAGGTTAGATCAAGATTTTTTATTAGGTAGTCCGAATAGTTTTACAGCTAGGCTGGCTGTTTTAGGGTGGATAAACGAATAAGCCAATTAATAGAAATTAGGAAAGGTACTTAATCGATTGTATGTAATAATTTAGTTGTAAATTCAACAATGCCCGGGAGTAATGAAATAACACATCTTGCGCGCTTGGCCCGTAACATATTATTGTATTGTACTGCACCTGTACCTTTCACATTGTAGTAATATTTTCAACGGATAAAATATAAAGGTATAAAATCATACATTTTGTGTGCCGTTCAATAAATCTTATATTTCTTACATCGGATAATATGAAAACGCTTTGAGTGTTAGTATTTTGAGGGGATTTTTCAGTCTGAAAAACGGCGCTGTGGCACTTTAGGTAGGTGTACCATTACGCTGCTGAGGCGATTCCCTTTTTGGGATAATTGTGCGCAATAGACACGCATTGGGTTTCTTATGCCACACTTTTTTTTAAATTGTGGTTCCATGCAATTCATGATCGCCGCCATTGTACACACGTATCTATCTACCTATTAGAGCAGAACCCGAAATGGTGTTATTCCAATAATCCCCACTGACAATCCCCATAAATGGAGGTTTGTGAAATTTTCTTCCATGAATCCCCCATTGCTCTAAAATATATTACTAACAACCCATATAATGTAAGAGTAACCCATAGAATCACGAAGTCTTTATTTTAGCTCATTGATTTTATTATTTCTATAACAATGGTTATCTCGTTTGAAATGCATAGAAAGCTGTGGGTTGTAGGATTAAATTTTCATGATCTTTATTTTTGTCTGTATGTGTCTTTGTACTAAGTCCCTATCATTGCTTTATGGTACAAAATAAAAGAATATTTATTAATTAAAATCATAAGAACTCACCTCAGACCTATCACTGGCCGTCCGAAGCCGTGGCCCACCAGTCGCGAAGCTCGGAGGAGGTGGTCCCAGGGTGTCGGTGGACCCTCGGTTGACCAGGGACGGGTGTGTGGCCATGAACCGGTGTATCACAGCGAGGTGGTTCATAGTTTGCTCCGCTACATCTTCTAACTTGCGTAACCTAAATTCTACACTCTGAAAAATAAACAACCTATTACTACTAAGTACTATAAGGGCTAATGTATACAGACGGAGTGGAGGCGTGTTTTTTTTTTTGTCAAAAACATAATTTCAGGGTTATGTACTTGGATATACGGTTAAAATTAGTGTACCTAATGAAAACAAAACAAAGGACGCGCGGCGGCGGCGCGGCGGCGTGCCTGAGTACAAGTTACTTTTTAGTGACATTATATTTTTTTTGAATGAAAATGAATGAAAAAATGGGTTCAATTCCAAAACCTATGATCAAGGATTGTATATAGTGTACCACATAATATTATGTCTGTAAATTGCCTATCAGCATTCATAATTACTTAATGGTGGGGGTTACTTGAAATATATAAGTAGGTGATATTTCTATGAGAAAAGTTCATAAAAAGTCGTGATGAATAAAACAATCCGAATGTTATAAAAAACACGCTAAACGCTAAAATATGAAAGTTCATACGTCTGACGTAGAAGAGGGTTCATATTATGACACTGACGAGAGGTTAGATGAACCGGAGAAATTACTGTAACGGGCAGAAAAGCGTTTGTATCTATCACTTTTATGACAGAAAGAATAGGAGAAAGCAATTTTGTAAAGATAAGTACGTTCTTTTGCCCAAGGTCAGAGGTCCGTTCCATGTAAAAAATGTAGGCCGTGAAAAACGGCTTTAAAGAGTTTCCGAGACGATCAAGCGACTTGACGTCAAGCACGTCGTTTTATTTTGCTTGATCAAGCTGCTTGATGCGAGCTTGATGCACCTATCAAGCGGTTTGATCAAGCAAATGGCACTTTTTAACCCCCGACCCAAAAAGAGGGGTGTTATAAGTTTGACGTGTGTATCTGTGTATAGATACATACCCATCTGTGTATCTCTCTGTGGCATCGTAGCTCCTAAACTAATGAACCGATTTTAATTTAGTTCTTTTTGTTTGAAAGGTGGCTTGATCGAGAGTGTTCTTAGCTATAATCCAAGAAAATCGGTTCAGCCGTTTGAAAGTTATCAGCTCTTTTCTAGTTTTCTTATAGAGGTTTTTGTGTCGGGGGTTTTATAAATTTTAAGTTATCTCATATCTCAAACACTGTTCGAACGTCGCGGCAATTAAAAATATGAAATCGCATCAATCACACGTCAAGCACGTAAATGCTTGACTCGAGCATAAAGCAAACTTTGTAAATGGTCAAAATGCTTGACTCAAGCCGGTTGATTGTCTCGGAAGTTATTTAGGGCTCTGTAATTAGTAATATACATGACGTTAGGGAGAAAAAAGGAAGAATCTACTAAATTAGTCCGAACTCAAGCATATGGCTTCAAATCATAGAGGTTTAGTCGTCCTGGCTCCTGTTTGAGCGGTCGGGGGTTCGGGCACGCACCTCTAAACCTGAGATCTATAGAGGGCCCTTTGACTTTGTTAAAATGAGACAGCGTTATACCGCTGCCATAAATCTGTCTCGTTTTAATTGAAACTTAAGTAAGTCAAAGTGCGGTCTATAGATTTCATCCTGACTTTTCGGAACTATCACTTGTTTTAACGGTGAACAAAAACATCGAGGAAACCTGCATGCCTGATAGATCTCCACACCTTTGAGAACATTATATAAATAAAAATTGGTATTTGGGCTTTCGGTCAAATACAAAAATCAGGCTTTTTGCAAATTTAAGTCCCCACTGATTTTCAAAATTTTACTCGAATCGTATCTAGTGAACGATATTCAAACTGAGCAAAGGTTGAAGCATATAATAAAAGTGGAAAAGGAACCAGAAAAATACAAAAGGTGGCACTGAATAAAACAATAGAATGAGCTCAATGGACCGGAGCGAGCGCCGAGCAGGGTTGACATGAAAGGCAGAATATCCTTCCCTAATTCATTGTTCCGGATGTGCACTTTCCTGAGAGGGCGCGATAGCAATGGATCGCGATTTATTCAGTTAATGATAGAATGAATAGTAATTGTTCCTTTGGCACTTTTTTGCAAGGGTTCCGGTTTTAACTTCCGGATCCGATTCCCGCCAGGGTTTTGGAATTTTAATTTCTAAATCACTGGTCTGGTTTGGTGGGAGGCTTCGGCCGTGGCTAGTACCTACCACCCTACCGGCAAAGCCGTGCCGCCAAGCGATTTAGCGTTCCGGTACGTTGCTGTATGGAAACCAAAGAGGTATGGGTTTAGTAAAAACTGCTATACCCCTTCCATGTTAGCCCGCTTCCATCTTAGACTGCATCATCACTTACTACCAGGTGAAACTGCAGTCAAGGGCTAACTTGTAACTGAATAAAAAAAAATGTTTCACTTCTAGCTAAACTATATCGCATCGATTGTGTTGTTTTTCTCTTAACTAAAAGAGTATCTGCATCTTTTTCTTTTTAATATTGCTAAAAAAGGACGGACATTGATTTTTAAATTAATTATAAAGGTAAACGGGCACTGAAGTATGGAAACCATACCCACGGCGGACACAAACGAAATTAAGAGTATGTAGTTATTCAAATACAGCTCTGATTTACACTGACATAGGTCGCGTTGTTGTTCTGTGCTCAGTAGTGAAAAGGTAATGTGCTGATGATGATGATGATGATCAAGTATATTAACCCGAGCGAAATCGGGCGGATCAGCTAGTACGTACCTGTATAGATTGTATTTGGCAATTAGCTTTTTGATTTAAGTCTTCCATTTTGGTCGTGATATGTTCTACTCTATCTGTCGTATTTCTCACTCTTTCTTCTATAGAATTTGATAACTTAACTTCCTGGAACAAGAGTAGAAAATTAGCACTAAGTAATCACCAATTTAAGAGACCCGTGCTCGGTAATGGGCCGGTGCTGGGTTGATCATGATAATAACATAGCTAAATTAACCGTAATTTGACATTAATTGTTTGTTATTGATAAACTCTGAAACTGCTGAACCGATCTTAATTCTTCCACCATTAGAAAGCTACTTTATTCAGAAATAGGTAAAATAGGTTATATACTACTCAAGGTGTAACCAAAACACTAGCAAAAACCTAGGGTCATTGTTATACTATCCAAAATCAAGCATTTGCTTTTCTTGTAGTTTTAGTGATTTAGTATTTTTCAAACCCGCAGTGTATAGCTTGCAAAACTCGGGTCAATGCCCCACTTATAACGCGGCATTGACTCCGAGTGATCACTTGTTGTTCGTTGACCTCTAGCGTCAGTCAGATGTTTTATTAGCAATATATTATGAACTTTTAATTTAACATACAGGTTTTTAAAAAAATCGCGTTTTTTGTGGTACCTTGACAATAATCATCAGTACTATTTGTCTTCGTTTTTGCTAGCATTCTGGTAACACCATGTATCTATGTCAAAGACCCGAGCGAAGCCGGGCGGATCACCTAGTGTGCAATAAAGATTTAAAACAAAGAAGCTTACTTGTTCCCTAAAATATCCTTCCACACACTCCTCCTCAAAATCGTACAACCTCTCCATGTCTTCTTTCTCCAAAAACAACTTTAACCCATTATCGTATTGAAATCTTTGGTGCGATACATTTCTGGTCACCCATTTACAAGTAGCGTAGATATGGCAAAAAATTATTATGGGAGGCGGCAACACAGGCTTCTGTTCGTATTCCATAACTACGGTAAACCTTTGGAACATCCATACCTAAAGATGAAGTTTTAGTTAGAACAAGAAATGACGAGTAACAAATCGTGATACAAAATTAAAAACACGAATGCCCTGCCAAAAACGAACTAAGTAAATAGTGAAAAAATCACATTTGAATATGGCGCCATTTTTTTTAAAGAATATTAGCCACGCTAATCATGACTAATACTCCCCTTTCCCCTCCAATTAAGCGTAAAGCTTGTGCCAGGAGTGGGTACGACAATAGTGCAACGGGTGGGGTTTGAACCGCCGACCTTTCTGAATTCAGTCCGCTCCATCGAGGCTCTAATATAATATAGCCGTTATATTGAATTCTTTCATAAAATAGCCAGTATCACTCGGGATAGTCGTAGGATTCTTATAAAGCCTGACCAGAAATATAAAAAACTTGCTCTAGGGGCGCCACTAGTTGTATAATTATTGGGTCTTAAGTCAATAAGTTTATGCTCTTGTATAAATTAGTTCCACAGGTTTTCTGCTATATTATGGCGAGGTATTTTATTCTGGTCAGGCTTTACCTAATATTATAAACAAGATTTGGATACCTATATTTATCACATCACACTATAATATTATAAAGGAGATAGTTTGTATGTGTATGTGTGTGTGTGTATATTTGTTACTCCTTCACGCAAAAACTACTGGACGGATTAGGCTGAAATTTAGAATGGAGATAGATCATACCCTGGATTAGCACATAGGCTACTTTTTATCCCGGAAAATCAAAGAGTTCCCACGGGAATTTTAGAAAAACCTACATCCACGCGAACGAAGTCGCGGGCATCAGCTAGTTACCTAATATATCCAAAGCTTTTCAGGCATTTAGATTTTAGGAGTTATGATGGAATAAAAACCTCACATAAAAACACTCCTTTTGGGCAGTCTTGTAAAAATAGCGTTCATTGAAAGATAGCTACATTATACCCATAACCTACCCGAGTGTTACATATATCACGCGGACGCAACCACAGGAATAAGTTAGTAAAATATTCATCAGATCAATCTACTAAAACTAGACAACGAAAGCTCACAAATATTACTCCATATTACTCAAAGCGACACCCTAGTGCAATGCATTGTTGTAATACATTCAAATGGATGAGATCTGTCACGTTTTATGGTTTCAGGAACAACAGCTTCCCGGCAAAATGTATGATTTGCATATAAATTGGAACAAATTTGGAGCTATCTAAATATGCACTGGATATGGAAGCGATCTAAAATATGCACTGGACCTGTAAGTACGCTGGAGCTGCAATGTCCAACCTGTTTTTTGAAATTTTAAAGCAACACGATTATGGCGCTGATAGTAGCCGTGAGCGTCATGTGAGCGGACTCGGGACTAAATGATAGTGCTCAAGCTACTCGACATTGGTGAAGTGCACTGTGCTGGGTTAGCACTACAATAAGCCACCAATCAAGTGAAGAAGAAGAAGAGATAACTGTCAACATAGTGTCACAATTTGGCACATTTACAATCACAGTATACCGGCTTGTGCCGATTCGAAGCGCCCCATGCTTTAAATCGCTACAAAAAATAATTGTCATTTAGTATGGCACATCTCTTCCAGCGTACTTTGTATATGTCCATTTCAGTGTAAATATGACATAATCGGAAACAACGATATATTTGGTGTAATTCGTTGGATAATTTAGTATCTAATTTGTTATGTCAACATTTGAATTCATGTTGATTTACATAAATTCATTCGTTGCTGGCTGCGGTTAGCATCCATATTTAAGGGTTAAAATAGCACTCGGGCCTTACAAACAGTGAACGACAAAGCATAGAAAAATATCGTATCCTCCATTACAGCGTACCAAATACTCTACCGTGGTAGGTGGCAAACTCCGTAGCTGTCACTTTAAATAAGCCAATCATAGATTAAACAATTAAAAGAGACTTGAGTTTGTGGGCTATTTTAGAATGACAATTTGCTAGAAAGGCGCCTTCTATGCTTTGTCGTTCACTGCTTACAAGCGACAAAACAAAATAAAAAGCAAAAAATAAAAAACCTGATGCGAGACTTCATTGACTTCATTAAATATATTGTTAAAGACGGCAATAAGGAGGTTTA
Organism: Maniola jurtina; assembly: GCF_905333055.1. NCBI lineage: Eukaryota > Metazoa > Arthropoda > Insecta > Lepidoptera > Nymphalidae > Maniola > Maniola jurtina. The sequence continues at coordinate 2,938,067 of NC_060048.1, read as the reverse complement.
TAAGCAGGATGTTGGCCACGAGGAGGTACACCGTCATCGCGATGGGGGTGATCCAACGCCCCGTTACACACTTCTGGTTGCCAACGTCCATGCCGCATGGGGGGTCGATATCCGGTGCGAACACCTCGCCGTACAACATGAAGTACGGCTGGTAGAATATCTACAAATAACAGGCGGGGGTCAAAGAAATAGAAACGGAAAACAACGTTGCTACAAAAAAGTGGGTATAAGTTTAAAAAAAAAACACTAAAATTAAAACGTTCAAACAGAATAAAAAATACTTAGAATGCTTATAAAAACAACTAAAATAATAATTCTGTGGATTTAAGAAAATGTTAGTTAAAAAAGTCCAAAATAAAATATCTAAGTACTTATACAAAAATATAAAAAATATGTCAAAGTGAAAAAGACAAATTAAATTAAACTAACTAAACAAAATCACTTTTTATTTATTATTCCAAAAACAAAACATAATTTAATAAACTAAGTGCTTAGATAACAAAATTTGATATTACAATAACGTATAAAGCAGAGCGCAAAATTAGATGGTACCTACTCGTAGGTAAATACCTCAGAATAAATAAAACTATCAATGGTAAATACGATCACAAAAATAGTTTCTCAACGAATTACTTAAAAAATACTAGCAAAACTAATTACTGACTGGCACAATTGTAATTAATTATAATAAAATAAAAGTAATATCTACAAAATAAATATAAAAAAGAATATGCTATTGAATACATACTAAACCACCCTCACCCTCTCATACTTAGCATTTACAGCTAATCAAATCTCGCAACAGGCAACTAATGTACAACAAATATTATCCTTTAAATACTATATCTATACTATGGATCATATCGAAGATCATATTGAAGTCTTGTGTACCTTTCCATATATCGATAAATCAAAAATGAAAACTAGTGAAAGTATAAATAAAACAAAGAAAATCCAGATGAGAAATTCGCAGAACTCAAATTAAACGTTCGGTTCATTTGATTGTGAGATTAGTTTCTAATTTAGATATTCTATGAAAGTTTTATCTATTCATGAGATGAGTTGCTTGAAATAATGAATAGGTTAAGTAGAAAATTACAAAGAAAATACTGTAAATGATCTAGGTATTTGAAACTACAACTCAAATGAATTTATCGCTTGGGTAGAGAATTAAATTAAATGTCTGTGTTGAACTATAATCTGATTCTTTGTTCTATTCTTCTTTGAAATACTATTAATAAAAAAAACCGTTTACAATATTATGCAATCGTTCTGAATCAAATTCAATTTTTTTTTTAATTCTGGTGAACTTTTATATAAAAAAATCCAATTTGCGTCTAAATTTGTAGTTATATTGACTGATAGATTTATCAACGCACAGCCTAAACTACTTGATTGATTGGGTTGAAAGGCATGCAGATACCTAATATGATATAGACATCCGCTAAGAAAGGATTTTTGAAAATTCAACCCCTAAGAGGGTAAAATAGAGGTTTGAAAGTGTAGTTAGTTGATGTGCTAGTTGTTGTGTAAAGTTGTTATTAAAATCCATTTATCAATCACGATATGATCCACATATTTTTGAAAAAAAAGAAAGTAATAACAACCGCAACAAAAATCAACTACGGAGAACAAGAAACGTCTACAATCTAAAGTTGTCAAGGAACCTGGTGCGACACTCCGTTGACTTCGATGAAGATATTATTAAAGACAGCTATCAGGAGGTTGACTAGCAATATGTTAGCTATGAGCAGGTATATGCTCATCACCACGGGGGGCACCCAGTGGCCCACGCGGCATTCCTCGAGCCCCGGCAGCCCGCAAGGCGGCGCCATTTGCTCAGCGAACACCTCCCCGTACAGCATGAAGTACGGTTGAAAGAATACCTGTAATTTGTTAGTGGTGATAGGAAAACACTAGACGATTACTTTGAACCAACAGTGAATAGGCACCTTCTAGGTAAACGCGTCCCATCTTAGGCCACATCATCACTTTCCATCTGGTGTGATTGTAAGGTTCATGATTAACAAAAAACGTATATGTAGACCCAGAAGTTTTATAACGATGAATAAATGATTCATAATTTTGCCAAAATTTGTTTGTGGAATGAGACTTTGTCATTGGAGTGAAATTTTGTTAATTGATCGGTCACCGTAATTGTAGTCAAGCGCTTGCCTATCTATACTAATAAATAAAATTGGAGTGTCTGTCTGTAATTTCGAAATAACTACCTCATATTAAGCTCATATGGTTATTTGAACGATACCATAACTGAATCACACGTTTTTAAAATTTTTGTCTGTCTGTCTGTCTGTCTGTCTGTCTGTCTGTCTGTCTGTCTGTTTGAAAAGGCTAATCTTTGGAACGGCTGAACCGATTTTGACCAGGGCGTAAAATAGGCTACTTTTTTAACCGACTTTTAAAAAGGGAGTTGTGTTTTTCTACCTATGTACACCGAAATCTCCGAGATTTCTGAACCGATTTGCGTCATTTCTTTTTTAATCGATAGAGGAACTTTGCGACATTGTTTCATAAAAAATTTGGAGTCCAACTCCTCAATCCTGATGCTGCAGGGGATCTGACCAATCCACGCGGGCGAAGCTGCGGGCATCAGCTAGTAATGAATAATAATAAAAAAAAACCAAAGTGTAAGTAGGTATTATAATAATTTGTATTGTTAGTAAAACACGTATGGAAAGACATATTACAAGTTACAACTATTACATACATTCAATCGCTTTAGATGATAGAACTACCTGATATACCTACCTACCTATCTGATATTTTCATAATGCGTTTCAACATTCAATTCAATGTGATTTGATGAGAATTACAAGTGATGTGATAAAGTATCATAGCTTTATAGTGGAAAAATCTACTTCAATTAAGATATAATATTACTATCCAAATAAACATTTACAAATGCTTTTGAATCGTCATAATACGAATATGAATCTATCATTGGTTCTGAAGAAACATTCCATGATAATATTTAAATTAACATTCAAGAAATATCAATACTTTCAAATTTTCTGTATGTCTCACAAGATTGTGAAAGTCGTAAAGGGTGTAATAAAAATGATTCTCAATGGTCAATGGCTATTGTAAATAGATAGAGATACCTACTCAGAACAACTTAATGTAGGTTACGTCATATTATTTTATTATTTTTAATGATCTGTAATTTTGTTAGCTCCAAAGAATAAAACAGAATTAGCATCAATTTTTTTAAACTTAATCCCTCCAAACCACTCACCTCTCTAATCAAGTACCAGCTAGCATCTCTGTCGGGATACAAGATAGCTTGCCTCGCGACTCCAAACGACATCAACACAACCAATAAGAGCACCACGAAGTATATCATATTCTTAACCATTTTACCCATCATTGTGACTAGAGGACCTGCCAACAAAATCATTGTCTCGATTAATATTCTGCCTTCTCCTCAATTTTTGGCACATTTTTAGGGTTCCGTACCTCAAAAGGAAAAACGGAACCCGTATAGGATCACTTTGTTGTCTGTCTGTCTGTCCGCCCATCCATCCGTGCGTCGTGTCTGTCAAGAAAAACTATAGAATTCGTCCGTCCGTCCGTCGTGTCTGTCAAAAAAACCTATAGGGTACTTCTCGTTGACCTAGAATCATGAAAGGACATTGTCATAATTCGCCTAAGAATCAACATTCATTTGACATATACAATAATTCTTAGCATAATTTAAAACCTTTATTCCAAATATTAGAATTTCACGGACACTTCAGAATATTTAATAAAAATAATTAAATAGATGTTTAATTGATTCCCATACGTTTCCGTTCACCGTTATCCAATCATCGCTTTCAGCGCTTGATCCCTATGGTAAAAGATAAGAGCTCAAGTCGGTTAAAGCGCTAAGTGCAACAGGAGAAAGGGCTGGTTGTGAGCGAGAAACAAATACGGCTTATGTTAACGTTCGAGTGAGATGGAACACAATCGTGTTTGTATTCTTTACTCTATGTTGTTCAGTTGATGCTCATTATGGGCTTTAATGACAGAAAACAATCAAATGTCATAGTCAATTGCTACTTTGAGTTTTGAATTTTTGTTTACCTTTGTTTACCTACCTACTTACCTCTTACGAATGAATATCCGAGTAGGTGCCAAATAAGTAAAATGAGTACCTATCTACCTACCTAAACCAAAGCTATTTTGACCAATGACTTCTATGTATACATAGAAGTCATTGATTTTGACAGCATTTAAAACGGAAACCTCAAAGACATAGGTATCCAATACATAGAAGTCATTGGGTATCCATAAATAAGTACCTACCTAATGAAACCCGAAACCGAAACGGGACTAGCGAGGTAAAATATAACCTCAAAATCGAAAATATTTCTGATAATAACTAAATTCTCAGAAGTGTCCGTTGTTTCAATCTACTTTCGGGGATTTAAAGAGGTTTTTTTGAACCCGTTAATCAATATTTTATGACTGTTGGTTTTTAGGCGAAACTTGTATGGAGGCAGAACAATGTCCTTTGGCAGGTAGGTAGGTCTTATAGCACAAGTAAAGGAATAAATCCGAAAACCGAGAATTTGTCGTTACACCATTAAAAAAAAAATGTGTTTTAATTTTCAAAGTAAGATATACCAAGTGGGGTATCATTTGGGTTGGGGATTAATATATGAATTTGAAACTACGAAACGAATTTACCATGCTAGACTTACCTAAGTACTTATTAACCCCCAAAATATTGAGGATCCTTAAATACCAATAGATGATATCGACGCAGTAGATCACTCGCCCCACATCCATGGAGGCGGCGCGCAGGCGCAGCGTCAGCCCCACCAGGAAGAAGATGATGAACCCCGCGTCGTACGTGTTCCACATGTTCCATGCCCACACGCTGAACTTATGTCTGCGGAACCACATCTTGTCTATAGTTTTAATTTTTTTTTTAATTTATAGCACTATAGATTATCGTTTGCCTGCACTCAGACCTAGTGGCAAGTGGAAAAACCCTAAAATGGAATGAGCTTGCCTAGAAGATGCTTATGCACTCTTGAAGGTATCCATATTAAAATTGGATGAGAAAACTGATGCTGGAAGAGCATCCCATATCCTAGCAGTTCAAATTAAAAATGAGGAGGCAAATCGTTTCGTATAATATAAAGAAAATCATAGACGGTAAAAGCAGCACTAACACATGCTGAGCCAATTTCAAAAAGCCTCAATAGCTCAACGGTTATAGGAGTGGACTGAATTCCGAAAGGTCGGCGGTTCAAACCCCAGCCGTTGCACTATATTGTCGTACCCACGTAGTTGGAGGGGAAAGGAGAATGTTAGTCATGATTAAAAATGGCTAATATTCGTTAATTAAAAATAAAATTTTTTTTTTTGGAAAATCTAGATAATAAGGCCGTTTACTTTCGGGTCTAGGAGATTGAATTTTGAAATCAGTCTCAATAAAATCATAGAAATTTAGAACCACTTCAATTCCCTACGTATGACGGGTTCGAAGGCAAAATAGCAATCACCCCGCACTTTGGTCTTTCAAATAGGCAGACTTTGGTGAAATACGGAACAAGCTAGGTCGAGGGTGTAGACAATATTATGCTGTGGATACTTACCTAATAGCAACAGGCTCGGACGTAATAATTTCCCTAATTTTCTCACACAAAAACGTGAGTATATAACATATGGAGTATATCTCCGGCCAAGATGGAGTCAGGTCCATCTTGACTAATACTGTATAAGTAAACATCAGTAGGAACAATATGTAGGCGATCTGCAAGAAAAAGTAAAATAAGTGGCAATTCGGTCGGTGCAAAAAGCGTTTGTATATCATCACTAGCGACCCGCCCCGGCTTCGCACCGGTGGACACTACCACGAAAAATCCTATCTATTTTCCGGGATAAAATATAGCCTATACGGATTCGGAAGAATCCCTCTAAGTAATGGTAAAAGAAATTTTGAAATCGGTCCAGTAGTTTTTGAGCCTATTCAATACAAAGATACAAAAATACAAAAATACAAAAATACAAAGGTTTCCTTTTTATAATATTATAAAGTATAGAAGTATAGATAACATTGTTACGTCACCACATTGCAATCGGTCAGATTTATGAATGAAAGGGAGAGCATTAGTCAAGTCTTTGGTCAGCTTTTACTTGAGAAAAATGCTTAATGATCATTGGTTAGATTTACTATAATCTACGTCAATTTTTGAAAAGCACGGCGTTAGAAAGAATCACCAAAAAGTATTTTTTTAGTGTATCTAGGTAACTATATGGAAATTAAAAAGAAGTGATTTTTAATAGCCACACAACTACCACGTTAAGACCAAAATCGGAAATCTACAAGTAGAATTAACTACTCAAACTACGAAACATAGATATACATACAACTAGAAAGACCACTCACCGAGTCAGCCCAAAACTTAGTAATGGGCGCCGTGAAGAACTCGTAAATCTTTTTCCTCAGCCTCAGAGGTCGCATCCTCTTGTCCTCCGGCGCGTGGTACTCCGGGAGGTCCCGGTACGTCGGGTCCCACCCAATTTTACCAACTTTTCCGTTCTGATCGACCCTGGTTTCGCATTCGGCTCCTGAGCCAATCAACGCCTGCTTGAGTATAGAGAAAATCGTATAAAGGTTACCACGACATGTCCAAGACTCAGACTAAAGGGAAAAGGTAGACGTTGTTAATAGCTCCAGAATATGAAGCCTTCCCGATAAAACCAATATCAATAAAAAAGGGATTATTATGCATAGGCTTGGTTAGCTCTAATCACCCCAAGCTGATATTTCGATATTTATTACTTTTGAAGCCTCCAAGCAACTAGAGTTTTTACAAGAGAAGATAGAGATGAATAAATTTGTACTTCTATGTTATAAAGTTTAATAAAATCAATTTTTTTTTAATCGATCGATAGTTTTTAGAAAGCCATAAACAAATATATATTCATACTTAAATAGAAGAGATGTTTCTGTCTCGGTTGTAGTAAGTTTACACACACAAACACTTGAATGTTCTCTACATGGGTACCTATTATAAAAACTGGCTTCATAAACGCTCGCGAGGGCTCCGTCTACCTTTTTCGTTCCGTCTGTGGTTCAAGAGAGAAGTAGAGCACAATAGGGCCATTAGTTAGAATGTAGCATTTAGAAACAACAGGGAAGTTGAAGCTAAGCAACACCTGCTTTAACTATAAACATAGCATAGATAACATAACATAGAAACAAAAGTCACACAAAATCTTTGATATAGGTACGAAAATACAGATATTATACAGGCTGAAATTAGAATGCAAGCGAAAATTTCGCGCTATTATAATACTACTCGTACCTAAACACATTACTAACCAATAACCGTTCGCCTTATACTTGTAGATTTAGTGATTTAGTATTTTTCAAATCCATAATGTATAGCGTGCAAAACTCGGGGTCAATGCCACGTTGTAGGAGTGCATTGACCCTGCAGCACCTAACTACGCATGGTTCGTTGACCTATAGCGTCAGTCAGACATTTTATATTCAATAGGTACATTGCGAACTTTTAAAAATACAGCTGCTTGGATTTTTAATTTTTTTCGCGTTTTTTTTTTGTGGTACCTATCTTATCAGTAGGTAATAGGATTATTCAATACCTACTGCAATCTATCTTCGTTTTCGCTAGCATTCCAATAACCTCTGTATTTCAAGATTGCGAGTAAGTTGAAGCATATTCTCTCAAAAATCTCAAAAACATGTTTTTTTTGTTTTTTTTTTTTGCGGGGGGACTGTCATAATTACTCATAACATAAGATAGTTGGTTCAACTTGCAAAAATTTTTTTAGAATTTTTTTTACCGACGCGGTGACTTTTATTTCTGTAGTCTCAGTACACGTAAAAGTTAAGCTAAAATATCACTGAAACGAAATACATTTTTTATAAGACAGTCACAAGTATAAAGTAGAAGCCGAAAAATACTAGAAAATATCAGTAATAAGTGATTAGTAGTGACTAAAAGAGAGTCATATAAAAAAAATTACGTTTAGAAAAAAAATAGTAAAAAAAGCTTAAGCGAGATTAAAAAACATGTAGGTATGTGTACCTAGGTACCCTATAATTTTGCCGATCAGAAGACAGATTAATTGCATAAAATAAATGTTTTTGATATTATAAATAAAGGGCATTACAATAATGCTTAGATAAACCTATGACTTTTATTTTTATTTCTTCGTTACTTCCACCATTTTGAATTTTTTCATGAACCGTGATATAACAAGCAAAACAAACGAACCCAACCCTATAATTTAAAAATAAACATGAAAAAATCGTACGAACCTACTATAATTTTCATTTAGATTTTTTATTGGGCATTATTATATGGATTTTTTATATGGCTGATTGTAACTTGCACGCATTATTAACAGGGCTCTCTTCGTCACTCGTTTCATACAATCGTAGTTCCAATTTCATTTGAATATTAAGCAACCAAAGTCCATGAAATTTTGCAGACATAGGTATTCTAGAAACTAATATCTGTGTCTGTGGTGTTTTAGATTTTTCTAAAAATATGTAGTTTTAAAATTACATAGACTCAAAGATTTGTATGTAAATTTTTAAGACCGCGTAACTTTGAAACCGAATATTTTAACAGAAATCTGGAAAACCACAGACATGGATATTAGTTTCTAGAATATGTCTGCAAAATTTCATGGACTTTGGTTGCTTAATATTCAAATGAAATTGGAACTACGTTTGTATGAAGCGAGTGACGGAGAGACCCCTCTTGATTATATTATGTAACGTCGTGCCATGTATCTTCCTATAATCACGCAATAAGGCCCAGTTTCCACCTAATCGGAGCGGAAAAGAGATGTGTTCAGTCGACCAATCAGATTTTTAAAAAGTGATACCTATTATGATATTTTTTTCAGGTCATTTATTAAGAATCTGATTGGTCGACAGAACATAATACCTCCTCTCCGCTCCGCTTTGGTGGAAAACGGACCTAATTTTTATCCGTACAGTAAACGAACAGAAGAACTAATGAATATAAATATTAAATAACTAAAATTACTATCCTTTTCTGCTTAGCTTTTAACTTTTTCGGGTAAAATCAGGACGTATTTGCTTTCCAGTCAATTCAGGTCCTTTGTGAGTGAAACGTTCTCCTTAGATTACATTTATTACACATTTGTTTAGGCAAGCTCCATTTAAAAAAGCGCCGATTCAGTCCTATTTATCGCTCAATTTGCTGAACAACGCCGCTTTGAACAATGGCCCTGACGTTATAAAAAATAAGAATATTCTTCCACCGACATTGAAGTACAGTTCGTTCAGTTTATACAAACCATCCTTTCAGATTCATACAAACACGCCTAAATTGATTTTTCACGTGTTACCATATACACTGACACAATCTCACACGGTATGTCTTTGTGCCATTGGGCGCCAAATATCGCGTTAATGAGCTAAAATATAAATATAGTGGAGTAAAGAAACACATAAATAACCCTGAAAACATTACGTTTCTTTTTTTTTTTGGAAAGTCGTGTTAAGAAAACAAACTGTTCACAGCCGCAATAACTTCAAAAAAAGAAAAAAGGCGGGAAGTTGCAATTTAAAAGTGCAAAGTTCAAAGCACCGCGCACTGACATGACAGAGTGAACTACACTGTGCTTTGTCTCGCAAAGTAACAATGCATACGACAAAACGAATGTGTCTAAACTCTGTAGCTTGTAGATACCTGAGTGGTCTTAGTCTGTGCTCCTGGAGGTATAATCTTCTTAATTATAGTACATCGTTTCACCACACCCACCTAGCATGTAACATAAATTATTATTTAAATTGTAAATAATATGATCAGCCTTTTTTAACCCCCGACCCAAAAAGAGGGGTGTTATAAGTTTGACGTGTGTATCTGTGTATCTGTCTGTGGCTTCGTAGCTCCTAAACTAATGAACCGATTTGAATTTAGTTTTTTTTTGTTTGAAAGGTGGCTTGATCGAGAGTGTCTTAGCTATAATTCAAGAAAATCGGTTCAGCCGTTCTTTGAGGAGAGATTTCTACCCACTAAAACCCTCTCGGGAGCCATCCTTCAGCGCATATTAAGAGGCTTCGGGAAGTAAGAACGAAGCCTGATGGGGCATAGCCCCCTTTATAATTCTTTGTCTAGAGTAAATAGGCATATTCTAGGCAGGCGCGCTCCACTCTATTTTTTTTTTAATTTAGTGTGATTGCAGTCAAGCATATTATGCCGATATTGCTAAAAATCCGTGGGAATGTATAGATCGTAAAAGATGTCTGGGCTCGGGCTGATAAATTTTCACGTTTTTATTTCACGTAACATCATCAACTCAACCTATCGCCGGCCCACTACTAAGAACTGATCTACTTTCAAAATGAGAAAGGTTTTGGCTATGGTCCATCATGCCTGGACAAGTGCGGCGGCTTAACACACTTTTGTGAACCTCACCGGTGTCCTAACAATGTTTTCCTTACTTTTTTACATATTTTAACGTCGAGTCACGCGTTACCACCAGTGACGGATTAACCCTTAATCAAATTAAGCAATTGTCGCACCTACTCCACTTCTAGAGTACGTTACATCTCATCATCTTATTTTACAAAAAACTAATGTTTTTTAGGCGGTAAAGGTTTACAGACCGATTCTAGTTGACATACGGATAGGGGGGCCCACAGGCATGGATTGCTTAGGGCATTGAGTAGTCTTAATCCGTCACTGGTTACCACAATAGTAAATAATGATCTAGAGTCCAGATTCTAGAATAGTATAAGTCTAGATTCTAGACTGTAGCATTCATAGCCTTAATACTGCTTTATCGCATTTGGCATAGAAATTCACCATGATAAGATCAAAAGTTCTCTTGCGAGTACTAAAGCTTAAGGCATGGTCTATATACCCTTTTAAAGCGTAAAGTTCTTAAGCTCGTTATTGTAGATGGTTTTAGCGGCACACCTGAGTGTTTTTATACTGCTCGAGTGGGGCAATCTTCTTAATAGAATATGTTTGAGGTTTCGCGATCCAAGTGAGAAATCTTAAGGCATTTTTGACGTCACAACGTCTTATAATTCGATAGAGCCGGCTGCACGCACGAAAAAACATGACCCATGCGGCGTTACCTCGCTCTGAGGCGTTCCATGTAAGGCTTGAAGTGCAAGCGAGAGCGCGGAACCGCTCGTTCCACGCTCCAAAGAAGCACATTCGGCCTTTGTTGTCACGTTCAACTATTGTCAGTAAACCGACTTTACAGACAACCAATTTTTTAACAATTCTTACTATACTTTTACTATTCGGTTTTACTTAAAAATAGCTTAATTAATTTCGCTACACGCAAATCACCAAAATGCGTTCTACTAGGTTTACCCTAAGTACTCAATAACACGATTGTGATACGATTCTAATTAATCCATACTAATATTATAAATACGAAAGTGTGTCTGTCTGTCTGTCTGTTTAACCGATTCTGACGAAATTCGGTACAGGGTTAGCTTATACTCCGGACACGGACAAAGGCTACTTTTTATCCTGGAAAATCAAACAGTTCCCGCGGGATTCCTAAAGACCCATCCGCTTAACCGATTTGCATGAAAGGTACCGAGGTAGCTTGCGTTCCTGTAATTGACATGGGAATTATTTTTTCCGGAAAATCAAACAGTTCCCACGGGATCTTTAAAATCCTAAATCCACGCGGACGAAGTCGCGGGCAACCTCTAGTTCGAAATAATGAAGTATAAACAATAAGTTAAAGTACAGTTTTATGTACACAAAGCCTTGATACGTGTATATGAATCTCTCACTGGCGCATTCACAAGAAACAACAAGCTTAATCCTCTTTAATCTGCCAAAACAGACAGCGTGCAACATGCGATATGCACCAGCTGCCTTCCCAATACTAAAAAGCAGGAAAAACAAGTAATCTTCGACGGCGGACGCGATTATAATGCTGCACGTTGTACCATAGGTATGTATGTTTTAGCGGCTTATATGGAACTAGAGGATGCCCGCGGCTTCGCCCGCGTGGATTTTGTTTTTTTTTAATCCTGTAGGAACTCTTCGATTTTCCGGGATAAAAAGTAGCCTATATCCTTCCCCGGGATGTACCCCAAGTTTGTACCAAGTTTCATCAAAATCGGTTGAGTGGTTAGGCCGTGAAAACGTAGCACACAGACAGACAGACAGACAGACACACTTTCGCATTTATAATATTAGTATGGAAGTATGGATAAATAGATTTCCGCAAAGTACCTAACTCCTGCTTCTATCCATTTAACTATTGCAGATTGCCCCACGTTGCTTTCTTCTAAATCAAAAGTATGCAAGCTCATCGAAATAGGTCCATCCGTTTTAGAACCATGATAATCTAATCTGCGTCTGAGGTCCATCACCTTAAGAAAACCTATTTTTATACAGTCTGGCTAAACCTTGTTTCGACTAGAGAGAGAGTGAGAATTTTAATAGAATTTGCCACATAATCAGCCTTGTTTGGAGATGGGCATAGGCTAGACTTTTTTTTTGCGGAAAATACAGGCTATAAACGATAGAACGCTAGCAAAAACTTAACGTTTAGGTACTATTATTACACAATCGAATGTCAATAACCATTTGCCTTATCTTGTCCTTTAAATGATTTTTCAAACCCGCATTGTATAGCGTGCAAAACTCGGGTCGATGCCCCACCTATGACGACGTGGCATTGATTTCGAGTGACCTATTCGGCGATCTGTGTTTCCTGCCAATTACAATCCGGGTATCTTTAAAACAAGAGTGAATAGGCACCTTCTAGGTAAACGCGTCCCATCTTAGACCACATCATCACTTTCCATCAGGTTGATTGTGGTCAAGTGCTTACTTAGTGAATAAAAAAGAAAAGAGTGACCTATTTACGGAGCATTCGTTGACTTCTAGCGTCAATCAAATGTTTTATTTGAAATTTAAAAAAAACGGGATTGAAAAAAGCTAGTTTTTAAGGTATCTTATCAGTAATCATCAGTACTATCAAATATCTTCGTTGCTGCTAGCGTTTTGGTTTCACCCTGTATTTTTAGTTCCATGGGATCATTTACTAACACGGGAAACAACTAGATACAGAACAAAATACCTAAACGAGAGGAATTTAATAATCTGAAACATAAACTACCGGGTTTATCCGCATATTTAGAATAACTACAAAGCAGAGTACACAGTAAGTCCTAGAAATGTGAGTATTGCAGATAAGTACAAAAAGCGGGAATATTTTATTTCTGACTAGGGTTACCAGATGTAAAATTGGAAAGTCCTGACTAAAAGACTGTCCCTATTACACTAAATTGATTGCTGCAATTACAATAATTGTTGTGATTGGCTGAATTTATAGTATTTTTGTTGCAACTATACATTTAGCCAATAGTGAGTAAGTGTCGCACACATAGGTGATTCCGATCGTCACACTATAGCTGTCAAACTACAGCGGTACGCTTCTGACATTTAGTGAAAAGTCCCTGAAATTATGCTAAGAACGCGCGCCTATATACTCCGTATAAGTGTTTCCTGCTGCTTTTTCAGTTTTAACTATGGTAACATAGAAGATTTGTCTCTATAATTATAAGATTCAGTTTTTGATTGAATACCATAGATCATGTATGTCACTTTGTACAAAGATACGTTGACTACGTATCTTTGTACAAAGTGACATAGTAGTCACGTACAAGATCTGACTAAAAGTGTTTCTTTGACTTAATTTTGTTAACAATAGAATATTGTATTGAGAAATTATACGTACCTAATCAGATAATATAAACCGCTTAAATTACAAATATATGAATACGCCCTATCGTGGTTGAGCTGATATTTTCACGGATACTTTTTGATGTCCATAAGCTCATCCTTTAACTGTTATTCATTAAAGTTTTACTAAAAAATTGATACTTTCAAAATCCAGCGTGAATTCAGCCATGTGCCAGTGAAAGTCCTGACATGTCCTGACAAATCCTGTCGGCTGCTTACCCTATTCCTGCCCCAGTTTTCTCCTATGCGGATATCTAAGCAGAGCACGTCAGAATGCAGGAGCCTTTGGCGCACTTTGATTACCCACTAGTTGCCATATTTCTAACGGAGTGTTTTTACATATTCAACGCGAACTTTTAACCAATTTGCGTCTAGGCCAGTTTAAAAATTTCACCTATGTGAAGATCGCTCCTAGTGAAATCTCACTCACACCCACTTTTCAACTGACAAAATCTCTGTCCGCAATTTTCACGCTCCTATTTCGATCGATTTGAGTGCAGTTTTTTACAATAGGTTAGTTTTGGAAAACGATATTTGATATCTACCTAGTTTTTTCATACATCTGTACTGCAGCACTATCAAAAACTTTTTCAATAAAATTACTCAATTAATTATGGTGGTGTTTGTATTAAAAGATTAATGTACCTAGATAACTAATTAATTTGTTTTGTTTCTGTAAATTTTAATGTTAGTGGAGATTTTAAGGAGATCCAAGCAGTTTCCAACAGTTATTTTTTTGTTATTTACGAACTTGTCTATTCAAACTGTTTTCAAGAACTTCAGATTTACGATGGCAATATAATTTTAATAAACTCTAACATTCATTATATTTCTTGAATGCATGAAATACCTTAATCAAATTACAAGTACTTACACGTGTCTAAATTAAAAAAATCATAAATAAGAAGTCCTCGAAAATCCAACGGATATAGGATCCGTTTTTTTCGGGCAACAATCAAAAAACATACTCGGTCTTCTATTACGCCTAAGTAGTTCCATAGAATGAATGTATTTGAAGCGGATGGTAAGCAACTAAACACAAAACGTTACCTCGGCATCGTTCGGATCCTTCGTACTGCGGTCGTCCTCCAGCGACTCGTTCTCGAAATGCTCCTCCTCAGTCTGTGGCATCAGCTGCAACTCTTCCTTCGACTTGAATTCCAGTTGCAGAATGTACAGCGGACACAGCAGGCTCAGAATTACCTTTGAGTACACGACAAAGCCGATGTTGCAAAGGAAGACTGCTCGGTGGATGCTAACTATCACTTTGACTTAAGCATCAGCATGCCACAATAAGGTACGAGTATCAACTATTTTGAAAAAATCTCTCGACGCCGATTATGCTTAATGCAAACCAATTTGTAACAATTTTTTAGCTGAGTCAACATAGTGCCTTCAATCTTTAAAACAAGCTCTTGATGCGTATAAAAGCGACGCATAGGTAATACACGCTACGCAATGTACGCTAAACTTAAAGTGAAGAAATAACCCCGCATACTATTATATAATAATTAAAATAAATAAAAATAAAAAAATTTTTTTATTCTTTTGTTTGTAAAAAATGGAAATATAGGCTTAATTTTTTTTTCTTTTTAATCGTAAAATCATAAAATAAATTAATCTTTTTTTCTTTTTTGTCAGCCCTAGCACAGACTACGGTCTATTTGGGCTGCAAAATTCCAAACACCAGTCTGTTTTTTATCTAGTGCTTTGGTCTATAAAAAATGGTGAAAAATGTTTCTCTTTAAATTAAGTCTATTGCTAAATAAATAAATAAATAATATTGATACCTAGTTCATAATTGCATTAACTACACAATTGATTTACAGGAGAGCTGTTTAAAGTTCAGTGCCAGTTATATCTAAACTTTAGACAGCTCTCCTGTAAAATTGTACAAAAAGTTAGCGTTGAGAAATCGATATTTCATTATTTATTATTCGACGTGATCGTTCATACGTTGCGTGTTGCGTGTATACGCTATGTTCATACGCACTAAGGAACCTTTTAAGGCCTAGACAGACACAACGCGGGACAGCAACGCATCAAACGCATGTCTACGCTAGGCGAACCGAACAATAGCGGAGCTGTTCTGTTCGCATTTTCAATTGCGAACGTACGATACGATACGCCACGAGCATAAATCGTGCATATATCTCCTTATTTGTTCTGATATACTTAATCGTTATTTTTTGAGTCCCATATTTAATATCTTATGTTTTGAAATATAGCAATATGTCAAAGTCAAAGTCAAATATTTTACTTAAGGTAAGTAGACATCGTTTAGTGTAACAATCTGGTATGCTGCTGCCATAGCGATTTGTTTGTCCAGGTCTTTAGGCCAATATGAAAACTCATCCTTTACCAACACGAACAACTTTCTTATTTAGAGACATAACATGGGCGAATTATTGATGAGAAACTTCTTTAGGCGAGTTGGGGGAATTTGGGATAAGTAGATAAAAAGAATTTCAACGTCGCATCACCGACATGTTAATTTTAAAATGTTCGGCCTGCCGATATGTGTAAAAATTAACTAATGTAATGGTTTTAGTTTGCTAATCATGGAATTTGAATTTTTGATACTACAAATTAACTTTGAAAATCAGAACATTCACGGTCATTTCATAGTTTTAAGTTCTCCCTTCTTTCAGCGATCCCCACCGTCTGCCAATTTTTTTTTCTTACGTGATAAAATTTTATCGATCGATGGATTTAGTTTGGAGTTGTTCCCACATTAGTTCTAGTTACCCAATAAATAATACGTAACTACCGGATTAATGAAGTGTTCAAGCGTAAGCACTTTAGACTCAAACTTTCAACGTTAAATCAGTGGATCGGTAATTCCCCGGATATAACGCCTCGCCTGGAAGAAAGGTCTTCCCTTTGCTATCTCAAACTATATACCAAATTCAACTTCATTCATATTATTGGTTTAGAATTTTGATTATCATGCTTAAATTGTAATAGAAGTGTATATTTTACTATCAACAATTTTGGAGTTAAATCATGAGTTCGTTATAAACAGTTTAAAAGAAAAAAAAAGCTAGAATAAGTTACTGCAAATGTCTAACAGTTGTATTGAAAGACCGGTATCAATCACACTACAATCGCAATTGTTGTGATTGGCTGAATTTAGGGTATTCCTGTTGCAACAATGCATTGTAGCCAATAGCGAACAAGCGACGGCAAATCAGAGATGATTACGATCGTCACACTGTAGCTGTCATTTTACTGTAATTGAGCCCCTGAATTTATTTTATCAGCTCTTACGTTCCCGATGTTATGTCTCTAAATAAACCAAAATGAGTGTAATAATCCTATCTCTAGATATATATCTAGATACTAGATAGATAATCTTTTAAATCTAGACTTTTTGGGATAATCGGCGTCGATTGCATGCTAATTAAAGCGACTCATTGACACACAGACATCTATCTCGTAATCGTTTGTTACGATGGAGCGTTGTTATTCTCTAAACACTACTAAGTACGTGCCAATACAAGTCTGTGCGTTAATAAGATGAAAGAAAAGATTTAAGGAGGGTTTTTTTTTGTTGTTTTTCACCTTTAAGTTGGTGTTCTTTCGAGTTCTTAAGCCGCCCATCCATAGATCGGCGAGGATGATTTGTGAGCAGGGGTGGGCGAGTAGGGCTCTGTGGTTGGCTGCTACGGCTAGGCTCAGGCAAGTTTGTCCGGACCAGTTTTGGAGTTCACAAGTCAGCAGCTGTTGCGCTTGATCGTCATCTTGTCGGTAACAGTAGTCTAGCAATTCAAGTGCTGTAACAAAAGAAAAAATAGCTGGTTACCAAATTTTTTTGTCTATCTTATCCAATCTGAAATGCATAATTGTTCGGAATATTTATTTAAGAGTTCCCTTAAATTCCCTTTAGTATTCGCACGCAAGTTCTACGTAATCATTAGCCTTATAAGGTGAATAGTAAATCTATATCAATACATATAATAAAATTGTAGAAAAGGGGTGTCTGTACAATGGAAATATATAAAAAAAAAGTATCAGGGGTTGTTATTATATCGATGCCGAACCCGAAATTGTAATTAAATTTTTTTTTGTCTGTTTGTCTGTGTGTTTGTGCACGCTAATATCAGAAACGGCTTATTCGATTTAGATACGGTTTTCACTAATATATTGTAGTAACCTTCACTTAACATTTAAAGAATTAGCTACCCAAACGACGGTATATGTAATTCAAAATATGCTGCCCGAAAAGTCACTATTCCACGCGAATGAAGTCGCGGGCACAGCTAGTACAGAAATATAACCAAAATTCACACCTCTTCGAACCTATCCCGCTTCCATTTTTTAGTTCTCGCTAAGTGTTATTACCACACCTTCGATACATCATACCTACAGGAAACATATTGCCAACGTCTATCGGATTTTCTAACCATGTGCCCTGCCCATTGCCACTTTAGTTTTACAACCTGTTGAGCTAAGTCGGTTTTTCTACGGATCTCCTCATTTCTGAACGGAAAAAGGGCAACGCTTTATAGGTGCATTCGCTGGGGAATCTGAGTGTCTTTTCTAAGTATCTGTGTATCTGTCTGAAGCATCGTAGCTCCTAAACGAATGAACCGATTTTAATTTAGGTTTTTTTTGTTTGAAAGGTGGCTTGATCGAGAGTGTTCTTAGCTATAATAATAATCGAAGAAACTCGGTTCAGCCATTCGAAAATCAGCTCTTTTCTAGTTTTCTTATAGAGGTTTTTGTCGGGGGTTTTTCAAATTTTAATAACCCTTAATAAATACTACTTATTATTATGTAACAGGAATATTCATAAAAATAACGAGGGGTTTTATGGCGTCATAAAATTATTTCCTCGCATCGATCTGGATAACAACGTAATAAGATCGCCATTTTACCCGTCCAGCTTATGTTTTGATCCCAGCGGGAATCGGGGATCATTGGGAAATTGATTCAATATTTGTTATTTTCATCAAAATGTAATCGCTTTTGCACAAATCATTATTCAGAACATTTTTTTAACCCCCGACCCTAAAAGAGGAGTGTTATAAGTTTGACGTGTGTATCTGTATATCTGTGTGTTTGTGTATTGTCTGTGGTATCGTAGCTCCTAAACGAATGAACCGATTTTAATTTAGTTTTATTTGTTTGAAAGGTGGCTTGATCCAGAGAGTTCTTTGCTATAATCTAAGAAAATCGGTTCAGCCGTTTGAAAGTTATTTACTTTTTAGAGAGTTTTGTGTCGGGAGTTTTTAAATTTTGAATTTATAATTATTGAATCAAAAATCGAATTTTGGCCCTAGCATGTTTCTCTTAATATATGAAAAGAAAAGGTGACTGACTGACTGACAGATCTATCAACGCACTGCCCAAACTACTGGATGGATTGGGCTGAAATTTGGCTTGCAGATAGCTATTGTGTTCGATTTCCGGCAGGGGTTTGGAATTTTATGATTTCTAAACTGGTCTGGTCTGGTCTGGTGTAGTCGGAGGCTTCGGCCGTGGCCAGTGACCACCGTACTGGCAAAGCCATGCCGCCAAGCGATTTAGCGTGTAGAAACCAAAGGAGTATGGGTTTAATGAAAACTCCAGACCTCTTTCAATTACCGCTTCCATCTTAGACTGCATAATTTACCACCAGGTGAGATCGCAGTCAAGGGCTAACTTGTATCTGAAAAAAAATCTCTATGGATATTGGCCGCTGTGGCTGGGATTCGGTTGGGAGGTCATTCTTGTTACCTTTGGTCTCGAACTCCTTGCCATAATGCCTCAGTTCCTCATACACCTCAGTCTCCATATCGTCCTCAGCAGCTTCATGTGCCATTGCTTTATACAGCTTACATGCTACCAAGGACTTTGCGAGAGCCTCCTCGCCGTGGGTCCACATCAGTAACGCCATCTGATGCCTTTTTGTTAGCACTGCCCACATCTGCATAGAAAAATACCGTTAGAAAAGGTTACAAATAATACCACATTTAATTGATCTGAGTGAATATCACTACCCTAAAATGTAAAAAATGTACTGTAAATGGGAAATTGTGTAAAGGAGTAATGGATCCACGTGATTTTTTGCAAGGATATATTTAACTAGCTGACGCCCGCGACTTCGTCCGCGTGGATTTAGGTTTTTGAAATCCCATGGGAACTCTTTGGTTTTCCGGGATAAAAAGTAGCCTATGTGCTAATCCAGGATATTATCTATCTCCATTCCGAATTTCAGCCAAATCCGTCCAGTACTTTTTGCGTGAAGCAGTAACAAACATACACACACACACACACACACACACATACAAACTTTCGCCTTTATAATATTAGTGTGAAGAGGTGAAGAGTGACATAGACTACTTGTTATCCCGGAAAATTAAAGAGTAGGTAATTCCCACGTAGTTTTTAAAAATCTAAATCAATGCGGTTGAATTTGCGGGCCTTATTTATCAGCTATCATGATCAGCATATTAATAAATGATTTAAATAATAAACTAATTTTTATAGAATTATTTCAAATGTATGTAATGTGTTTCAAGCGATAGGTCGCTAGTATGATTTTACAAAAGTTTTCTTTACAAAATACAAGTCATTTCAGCAAATTAGACTTGATTTAGGTTTTTCAATAGTCTAGCCTAGTTTTGATCTAATAAACCATGCTTTTGATGGAATTCTTTATAAAAAAACTAAACACTATTTTTGATTATTATATTTAAATGCTTTTAGGGAGTACTATGGTGATTAATGCGGTATTTATTCATCCCTGAAATTTTGCTAATGTAATCCATACCACTCATAATAGGTATACTAAATCCGAAAGTTTGTCTGTTTGTTTGTGCTTCTTTACTTAAATCGATCGACTAGCATAGAGCTGTAATAATCTTGTTCAATACATTGGTTTTCGGTTGAGTGTGAAAGCAACTTTCGGCCGTGAAAAGTAACAGATAGTCAGACACTTTTATATTTAATAATAAGTACTTAGGTACGTAGTATTGATAATATAATTTAGTCTGTAATAATGTCTGTTTGTTTAATTGCTTAATACGTGTTCACCTTTAAACCTATCTTGACGACATGTGGCAAAAAGCTTCCTGAAAAACAAACGGAACGGAGTTTTTGAAAAACCTTAACAGGGCTCTCTCCGTCACTCGCTTCATACAATCGTAGTTCCAATTTCATTTGAATATTAAGCAACCAAAGTCCATGAAATTTTGCAGACATATTCTAGAAACTAATATCTGTGTCTGTGGTGTTTTAGATTTTTCTAAAAATATGTAGTTTTAAAATTACAGGGGCTCAAAGATTTGTTTGTGAATTTTTAAGACGGCGTAACTTTGAAACCGAATATTTGAACAGAAATCTGGAAAACCACAAACATAGATATTAGTTTCTAGAATATGTCTGCAAAATTTCATGGACTTTGGTTGCTTAATATTCAAATGAAATTGGAACTACGTTTGTATGAAGCGAGTGACGAAGAGACCCCTCTTAAACGAGGTCGAAACCGGGGGCAAAAGATTATAATAAATAAATACTACAATGGATTGCGGAAATAGGTATCGTGTTGCGTGTCGGGCAAATTGGGCACAACACGCAAAAGCACATTACTTTCAAGTTTTAATACGCTTTAGAATTTGCCATTATGAAACCCCAGTGAAAGTAATTTTCAGTAAATTGTATGGCGACCTTCGGCGAGCTTTTATTCTAGGTTATATTTTGATATTGAAGGTTAAGTAAGAATGATGATCTTTTATTGCTACAATGAAATTTTTGCAATAAAATCTTGTAAAATGACCGAAAATAAATTCCATAAAACATCCTCTCTGGTTTTTTTTCCTAGCACCAATTAGAGAGTTATACTATTATGTAGTTTGCTCGAGAATTTCTTTAGAGACCTCTAAAAATTCTGGACATTTTGTTCGAAGCAACGAATTTTGCTTTTGAACTGACATAGCTGTAGATTTTTTTTACAAATAAACCCAATACACTACAATTTTAAAATTTTAATTAAAAATAAATAAAATTTTAAAACCCTATGGTTCAAAAAAGAGGCTGGCGTGAGACTCAGTTAAAGAGCATCCTAATTCGAATCGTATGGTACCACATAAAATTATGGAGGCAGAGAAAGGAACTTTAGTGTAGTTCTCAATTAGTGTGCTATTAAGTTTTTATTAATTCCATGAGGTTATATAGTTAGGTCTTGACTACGATCTTACCAGTTACCTGGTAAGTGATAACTGATGATGCAGTCTAAAGTAGAAGCGGGCTAACTTCTTCCAAGTTGGTATGATACCTTATCGATTGAAGGTTTCTATACGGCATCATACCGCAACGTAATCGCTTGGAAGCACGTCTAAATATAAGGTGGTTACTAGCCACTTTCCTATCTAACTTTGATGACGTATTTTATCCTCAAAATAAGGTTTCTCTCTCTCTCGTCTGGCTTTACTCGGATTAGCCAATGTCAAGTTTGTAGTTATTTACATGTTAGGGAAACTATATTTAAGTATGGACCTCGTCTGTGCCGGCGCTCGCCGACACATGCGCGGCGCCCCTTTAGAGCGCCTCCCAGTCAGTACTACCACCAAAAAATACGAACTAACACAAAAACCGGCCACTTTTAACACAAAAAAAAAATACCCCAACACACAACAAGGCATAGCACGCGCGCCAGCAAACGCCAACACAGACAAAGTCCCAAAACCAGGTTATGCTCACCAATAGTTCGTTGAAGGGATAGTCGAAAAGCGCCATTTCGGTGGTGACAGGCATGAAGCCGGTGATGAGTGAGAGTCCACCAGCGTTGTGGCGGGTGAACGAAGCGCTGTTGCGGTGAACATTCACACTCTTGTTCATCACCTTCGCGTAGATTGGACGGAACTTGCGGCGAGTGTAGTAGCACCTACGATAAACACATACAGTGATGTACTAGGAACCAAAACTTAATCCATCCATACTTAATATTATAAATGCGAAAGTGTGTCTGTCTGTCTGTCTGCTACCTTTTCACGGCACAGCAGTTTAACCGATTCTGACGAAAGGTACAGGGTTAGCTTACATCCCGGGGACGGACATAGGCTACTTTTATCATCCTCTAGTTTGCTATAATCAGCTAAACAAAAAAAATCTGTACGGTGCAACATGCAGCATGCGACATGCACCGCCCGCCCTCCCACTGACAAACATGCAGGAAAAGCCAGGCAGGCAGGCCAGGCGGCGCATGTCGCATGCTGCATGTTGCACCATACAGATTTGTTTGGTTTAGCGGATTATAGCAAACTAGAGGATGCCCGCGACTTCGTCTGCGTGGATTTCGGTTTTTAAAGATCCAATGGGAACTATTTGATTTTCCGAAATATAAAAAGTAGCCTATGTCCATCCCCGGGATATAAGCTAACTCTGTACCCGTAAAAATCCGTTAAACTGTTGGGCCGTGAAAACGTAGCAGACAGAAAGACAGACAGATAGACAGACAGACAGATAGACAGACAGACAGATAGACACACTTTCGCATTTATAACATTAGTATGAAAGTACGGATTAAGCTTTTATATCATGGACTTCCGCAAAATAACGCCTGCTTCTATAGGTACTATAAACAGTGATGAGTAAAGAGTGTGTATGAAATCGGTGATGAGTTAGACATCACCAAAATTGCTTTAGCTGAAGAAAGTTTCACCTTTTCTTTTCATCGCCTTTGCGTTAATTGGATGGAACTAGACATAATCACGTTCATAATACATAGCGTAAAAAATTCGTGCTCGGTGGTGAGTAAGATAGAAGATATAAGACACACGAGAGAATGAGAGAACAGACGGCGGTCTGCAAACCAAATGTCGTAGTTTCAATTATTTACTTACTTAATTTCCGAGTCACATCGATGTTTCACACTAGTATATTATTATTTTTATTGTTGGGAATGAATAAATTATTACCTAAAATTCGTCTCTAAAATAATATGGCGCATTGTATGGTATCTTTTTACCATCAGCTTTTTACAGAGAGATCTTTTAATATTTAACTACCGCAAAAACATTGGATCCAAAATGTAATTCACGTGGAATGTTCCGAGTATAATTAAAACGCCAGTTACAAGCCACTCGGAAATTTAAAAGCGATGAAACTGAAACGATCGCTCGAATCTACGCGTTCAACAAATCTGCTGATATGAACTGGAAATATCGACAGATAGTTTTTCACTTGTTCCCTTTATATTTTTTTCATTTGTTTTATTGACACTTGTGCATGGAATTGAAATTATAGTACGCGACAGGTGTAGGTGGCAATCGCGGTATGAGGTGAGGGGTCGATCCCGCGCCGAGTTAGCGCGGGGGCTGTGCGGTTGAGCGGGGCGTCTCCACTCCGATTGCCATCTCGACCTGTCGCGAACTATACTTTCCATTAGTTTAGCATTAGCAGTTCACTTTGACAAGTCCATTTTCGATATTCAATCTAGGTATATCTGTTATCTGTAGATAAGTTACTTGTAAAAACACCATAGTACAGTTTTAGCAAAAGCAAGTGATATTTAAACTTAAAACGCACGTAGCTCCGAAAAGTTAAGTTAGAAGTGCTTGCCCGGGATGGAACCGTGACTTACCGAATAGGAGGCGTATGTTATAACCACTAGACTATCGCGCCTCTTTAAGAGGGGTCTCTCCGTCACTCGCTCCATACAAACGTAGTTCGTCTCTCATTGGAATACTATCCAAACGTACTCAATGGAATTTTGTAGAAACGTTCCGGGAACTAATATCTATGCCTGTGATTTTCCAGATTTCCGTTAAAATATTCGGTTTCAAAGTAACGCGGTCTTAAAAATTCACATACAAATCTTTGAGTCCCTGTAATTTTAAAACTACATATTTTTAGAAAAATCTAAAACACCACAGGTAGTGAAAATTCGTAAGTCTATGACAGACACAGATATTAGTTTCTAGAATATGTCTGCAAAATTTCATGGACTTTGGTTGCTTAATATTCAAATGAAATTGGGACTACGATTGTATGGAGTAAGTGACCGAGAGAGCCCTGTTAAAGCAAGCAATTTAAATTAGAACTACATCAATCTAACTGAGATCAAATCAAGTATATTACAATGCTCAAAGTTTCATTCAACACCCCAAAGCGTATTTTCGCGATATGAGCTCGTTCTATTGTATTTGTAAGTCACAAAGAGCGATCCATCACTAACCCGCGGGTCTCATGAAAATGCGATGTCGACGGAATAAATAAACCTATTTCTTATCTGTTTATACAGCGCGCAGTTACTGATTTTCTAGTGCCTTTTGAGCGATAAAGAGAAAATTTAAATATGAACTTTCAACAATACAAACCAATTGGAGAATTCTTGCAAAAGATCTTTTAAAACAAATACTAATGTAGTCAAAGATACTAAACTTGCAATTGTTTATACCATAAGCTCGAACTAAAAATCTAAAGATCTAAGATTTGAATTTGCAACTAAAGAAGCCAAAGACCTCATCAACATTTCTATTGAATTACAACATGGCAATTTATATGATAATATGATAATAATTTCGTAAAAAATCAAACTCAAACGAGAATGACACAGAGGATGAAATTAAGGCATTTCCAGAATGTAGTCTCAGCTGGTTACTCGTAGAATCCAACATATTGGTGCCCAGATTGTTGCAAGGTTCTGAGTGCAAAAAGAGGAATGCACTTAGTAGGTATTCGGTACTAAATAGCATCGGTAGAAAGAGATAATCGACAGCTTCGGTTTTGTAGAGCGTTGTCTCTGTCGTTAAGACTGACAAGTCAGTGGCAAACGACACGGAACGGGTACTATAAAGGCCGATTTACACCAAGCACGTACCCGTGACACGTACGGACGCGCGTAAACCCCTAACACGCCGGGTTAGGCATAAGTCCATGCTTTAGGCAAGCGGTGTGCCATTTTTCATACAGTTCCATACATTACGACGCAATGGTACGCGCTACGTCTACGCTTACGCAACGCATGTGAACGAGCTATAAATCATTTTTATCATTTCTTACCTGTAGGCACCTCCCATAAGTTTATTTATAACCAGGCCAATATCATGAAGCGTGTACACGTATCCTCTAGGCAGGTGCGGTCTTACGTCCCTTAGGATATACCTCAGGGTGTTACTGGGACCACTCTTGGTGTTGTAGAGCTCTTCTAGCCTCGGTATGGTGAGGAACTTTCTCATCGAGACACCATTTTCTAGAAGGAGTTTGACGAAGTCTATTCGGTCGTGTTCGAGGGCCTGCATCATCGCTTCGTCCAGAGCACCTGAAAGAGAAGACTGATTTAGAGATTCCTAAATTATACATACACTAGAGGATGCCCGCGACTTGGTCCGCGTGGATTTAGGTTTTTAAAGATCCCGTGGGAAGTGTTTGATTTTTCGGGATAAAAAGTTGCCTACGTCAATTACAGGGACGCAAGCTACCTCGGTAACAAATTTCATACAAATCGATCAAGTGGATGAGTATTTAGGAATCCCGCGGGAACTGTTTGTTTTTCCGGGATAAAATGTAGCCTATGTCCTTCTCCGGAATGTATCCTAAGTCTATACAAAATTTCATTAGAATCGGTTCAGCGGTTGAGCCGTGAAAGCGTAGCAGACAGACAGACAGACAGACAGACAGACAGACAGACACACTTTCGCATTTATAATTTTAGTATGGATATAAGAAAATTTGTCTTGACTGATTGATTGATCTATCAACGCATAGTCACGCGGCAGGGGTTAGAAACTTGAAATTTTTGCAATAGGTTTCTTTCATTTAAAGAAGGATTTTAGGAAATTCTACTATTAAGAGAAAGAAAGAGACGGAAATGTTTTGCAAAAACGGTATGAGAATCTGAAATTATCCGAAACTGTAACTAGGTACTTTAAGTTTTTTGTATCCAGAAATAAAAGCTAATGGCTATTCCGAAGTACGAGAGTATTCGGTTGAAACAGAATTATTAACCAAACAAGGCCAGGCTACTAGCAGTGTTTACTTGAGTATACGGTTTTTAGTAAATTAATGCAACCAATAGGTACAAGTTGCTTTAATAAATTATTTAACAGTAACTTTAGAGTTCTGGATTTGGAAAAATAAGGTAAAAAAAAGCATTATTCTTACTTAGCAGAAATTAGAAACATTACGAAAACACGAAGAAAAAATCTGTGACATTGTGACTTTAAACCAATCTTAATTATATTTTGTGACATTGTGAGAGAAAAACACTACTTTGCACTTTGCAGTCATATTCAAACAAAGCTAGGAACTTACTGGAATGAAAAAGGCCATCAAGAACTTACCTAATTAAGTAACAATTTATAGTCCAACTTATAAGCAACTTAGTTCCCAAAGAGCTCGCTTCGTTCTTACATGTTATGCTAAAGGCCGTAATTTGGGAACAAAGGACGCTTGTGCCTTCCAGACAAACGGCAATCAATATTCAATGGAGTAGATCAATATAGAATGGAAAGACATATATGCCTTGGCTGAATTTTTTTAATCGATTAGGTACAAGTTGACCCTTGAGTGCGATCTCACCTACATATTATAATATACAGTTTATTAGCCCCCGACCCAAAAAGAGGGGTGTTATAAGTTTGACTTGTGTATCTGTGTATCTGTCTGTGGCATCGTAGCTCCTAAACTAATGAACCGATTTTAATTTAGTTTTGTTTTGTTTGAAAGGTGGCTTGATCGAGAGTGTTCTTAGCTATAATCCAAGAAAATCGGTTCAGCCGTTTGAAAGTTATCAGCTCTTTTCTAGTTACTGTAACCTTCACTTGTCGGAAGTGTTATAAATTTTTAATTTACACTTGTTACTAACAAATATGTGAAGCCTTCTATTATAGAACAATACTCAGAGAACTGGCACATTTAAAATTTTAAACCTATTCTTATGTTCTTACCAACTTTTTAACATTGTATACAGGTTTATAAGGCACATCTACTAACAAATAGTACATAGGAAAATATTGTAAAATAATATTTAGAATAACTATTTGTGCACTGAAATAGTTTAAGAACTTAGAATGAATAAATGATATTGATATATATTTATACCGACCAATCTCCTATGTGCCTCCCTCAAGCTACTCGATACTGGCGAAGTGTATTGTGTTGGTCTGGCACTACTAAAAGCCACCAAGCAGAAAAAGAAGAAGACACTATAATATTATCAACGGTATCGTACCGAAACCCTAAATCGCTTGGTGGCACGGCTTCGCCGCTACGATGGTAACTAGCCACGGCCGTAACTACCCACCAGACCAGACCAGAGACAATACAGAAATCATAGCACAATCATAGCACATATCAGAATTGTAGCACAAGTAAAGGAATAAATCCGAAAACCGTTAATTTTTAGTTACATCATTAAAAAAAATTAAAATGTGTTTAAATTTTCAAAGTAAGATAACTATATCAAGTAGTCTATCATATGAAAGGGCTTTACTTGTACATTCTAAAACAGATTTTTATTTATTTTTACGCATTATAGTTTTTGATTTATCGTGCAAAATGTCGAAAAAATATCCGAGTACGGAACCCTCGGTGCGTGAGTCTGACTCGCACTTGGTCGGTTTTTGCATCTGATGCTTATTCTAAAAGCTTTCATAACATTAATACTTAGCATGTTTTGTTGGCTTGCAAAACTTTCAACATCACTTTTGTTAAAGTTCAGTATACAAATACGTTTTGTAGTTTTAGTGCTTAGTTATCTGTTCCATCTGTATTTTTACATAAAAACTACCACGCACATGCAAATTATTATTATTATAGAACCAGCTCCCATCTGCTGCTTTCCCATAAAACTACGATATGTATGGAGCTATTACATTTTTAGGGTTCCGTACCTCAAAAGGAAAAGCGGAACTCTTATAGGATCACTTGGCTGTCTGTCTGCCTGTCTGTCCGTCCGTCCGTCCGTTGTGTCTGTCAAGAAAACCTATAGAGTACTTCCCGTTGACCTAGAATCATGAAATTTGGCAGATAGGTAGGTCTTATAGCACAAGTAAAGGAATAAATCCGAAAACTGTGAATTTGTGGTTACGTCACAGAAAAAAGATAACTATACCAAGCGTGAATCATATGAAAGCGCTATACCACATACATTCTAAAACTGATTTTTATTTATTTTTATGCATAACTAGCTGACGCCCGCGACTTCGTCCGCGTGGATTTAGGTTTTTCGAAATCCCGTGGGAACTCTTTGGTTTTCCGGGATAAAAAGTAGCCTATGTGCTAATCCAGGATATTATCTATCTCCATTCCGAATTTCAGCCAAATCCGTCCAGTAGTTTTTGCGTGAAGGAGTAACAAACATACACACACACACACACACATACAAACACACACACACATACAAACTTTCGCCTTTATAATATTAGTGTGATAGTTTATAATTTATCGAGCAAAATGTCGGAAAAAATACCCGAGTACGGAACCCTCGGTACGCGAGTCTGACTCGCACCTGGCCGATTTTTACTACAGTCCAAGACCTAATTAACCGCGGTGGTATGTCGGCTTAGATGGCTCTTTACGTTATAGAGAAAATCTACATATAAAATCTACTTGACTTATCACACTAATATTATAAAGGAGAAAGTTTGTCTGTGTCTATGTGTGTCTGTGTGTGTGTGTGTGTGTGTGTGTGTGTGTGTGTGTGTGTGTGTGTGTGTGTGTGTGTGTGTGTGTGTGTGTGTGTGTGTGTGTTTGTTATTCCTTCACGCAAAAACTACTGGACGGATTGGGCTAAAATTTAGAATGGAGATAGAATATACCCTGGATTAGCACATAGGCTACTTTTTATTCCGGAAAATCAAAGAGTTCCCACGGGAATTTTAAAACCTACATCCACGCGAACGAAGTCGCGGGTATCAGCTAGTTTAGAAATAAGTAGGATGATGCTCACGTTGAAAGGATTTTCAGAAATCTACCGAGCGGAGCTGGGGCGGAAAACTCCTTTCCTTTTGTTGTCAAAAAAATCGAAGTTGGTCATCAACGTAGATATTTCCAATAAACTGTCTTTGATCATAAAATCACTGGCAGGATAAAGGATTTTTTATTTAATCTCGTTCAATGGACCTTTATTAATTTTCCTTTCGCAAACATTGTCCCTCCTTCGTGTTTTATGATCGCCTTTTACGTTCTCAAAAGGCTGTGGGCTCTAAACACACTTTGAACAAGTAAATAAACTTCGATTAATTAAAACGGTCCTCAATAAAATTCCAAGTAATTTTTACCCTAAATCCGAAAAAGAAGGGTTATGATTTTGGCAGTCTACGTATGTATGTATTTGTGTATGTTCCACTGTAGCGCCTAAATTATTGAGCAGATTTTGATGAATGAGGTGTCAATCAATTCGTTATTATGGCCTAGGTGACATATCCTACATTTTATACGAACAAAATCGATATGATAGATGTAACTTTTTTAGTTATTTTTTAACCCCCGACCCAAAAAGAGGGGTGTTATAAGTTTGACGTGTGTATCTGTGTATCTGTGTGTCTGTGTATCTGTGTATCTGTGTATCTGTCTGTGGCATCGTAGCGCCTAAACGAATGAACCGATTTTAATTTAGTTTTTTTTGTTTGAAAGGTGGCTTGATCGAGAGTGTTCTTAGCTATAATCTAAAAAAATTGGTTCAGCCGTTTAAGAGTTATCAGCTCTTTTCTAGTTTTCTTGTAGAAAAGAAGGTTAGATAACCGTTAGGTTCATAATATTATGTCAATAGACAAATGTCAAGCTGTCAAGTTGGACGTTGCCTAAGTACATAATTATTAATTTGAAAATGATGTTTTGGAAAACTCAAATACTTTGGATCGTCGGGGGTGTTATAAATTTTTAATTTACACTTGTTACTAGTTCGTTTTATAAAAATCTGTGAATTTCATAACATTGTTTCATTTAGCCCTAACACTTAATTAAATAATTCAGACGACAGAACTTTCAAATTAAAATCCGAGACAATTTTAATGCGATTTTAATTAAAAACTCCCGAGGGATTTACAGGCAATTTCTTCAACTTGTTTGAGTAAAGTCTAACCACCATCTTAAAAACAGTTTTAACTTTGGTTTCACTTTAATTAGTGTAGCAGCTAGTTTAAATTGTGTGGTTTAGGAAGACCGATTTAGGTAAAAAATCCAAAAATTCCCACGGGATTTTTATCCTAACCAAATAGGTAGGTAGTAAAATAACGTAAATTCACGAAGATGAAGTCGGGGGCATCATTTAGTCAAACATAACATTATTATTGTATTAACATACTATAATATTTATTCAGCTTGATACATAGGTACATACGGGCATTTATTAGGCTTGCATAGCCACAGGCAATTCCGAACAATGGACCTCCGTCCGAGCCGGATATTCGGGGGATGTTCGGGGCTTCATTATTATACATATTCCAGTGGAATAAAGTATTAGTCCAGTTGTGAAGAGAGGAATAATTTATTAAACCGCACGGAAAATACGCACGAAAGGGATGCGATGGCGTTCATTAATTTAACACGAAAGCCCGTCCAGTCATGATTAGACGGATTACGGAAGCAGGAAAAAATATTCTTTTGGAACAAAGCACAATGAGATAGGGAGCTGGCTATTAATTTGGGTACTGACATAGATATATAATAATACTGTTAAATAGTACGCTAGATAAGGCGTACTATAAAAAATTATAGCTATTATTTTTTGTGCTGCTTCGAAGCGCTCTAACGGGAATTAGAATTAGTAAGCTCCCTGCTGCTAACATCGCCAAAATGGCGATAATCAAGTTGCTCAGTCCTGGTATAGGTCCATAACCTAGTCAAGTTCTTGGACCTCAAACGTGGACTTGTTCTAAGTACACCCTGGTCAAATACCAAGAGATTAAGGAAATGTTTTACCTTGTGGCCATTCCTGTCCATATACGAAGATCTCCAATCGCGCTATATCCACTATGTTCCATGTTAGAGTAAATTTGAGCTGTTCGATTGAAGACAGGCGCTGAGTGCGTAAGAAAACTTTAAAACAAGAGTGAATAGGCACCTTCTAGTTAAACGCGTCCCATCTTAGACCACATCATCACTTTCCATCAGGTGTGATTGTGGTCAAGCGCTTACCTATAGTGAATAAAAAAAAAAAACTTTCAATTTCTTGGACTTCGACCATAGACTTAGATTATAAGTATGACTTAGCACTAAGATGAAGATGTTCTACCTGGTGGCCATTCCTGTCCATACACGAAGATCTCCGACCGCGCTATGTCTACTCTGTTCCAGGTGAGCGCCAAGGAGAGCTGTTCGCTTGGAGACAGGTGTTGAGCACGGAACAGTGCCGTCAGTATAACCTGATCAAGTTCTTGGACCTCGCCGCCTTCCGCTCGCTCCTGTATCCTGAACACTGTGATCTGTATGGAGAATAGTTAGTTAGTCTTAAAAGCTCAATAGTTAAGGAGCGGACTCAAATCTGAAAATAAATAAATAATAAATAAATAAATAAAAGTTTATTCAGCTCAACAAAATCATAAAAAAAGAATAAAAGTAAAAATACAAAACCCGAGAAAAGTAGATCAAACCCGTTGCACTTTTGTCGTACCCATTCCTAAGCTTTACGCTTAGTTGGAGGGGGGATATTGGGAGGGGAATATTAATCATGATTAACATGGTTATCCTTTAAAAAAATATCTTAGATAAATTTTTATTTGAAGGACAGGTGATCTAGTTGTGACAACAGAAATAAATGGATTGGGATGGTCAAAAAACGTTGATCAAGTCAGTAACTAAATGGATGACTGATTTTGACTACCGTTAGAAGGGATACGGATCATGATCTTCAGCAATGAGCAAAGCCAGAACTTGGACAAAAGAGCCATTATTATTATTTTAACTAAAATTAAAATCCGTAAAACAACTTGTCTGCAGTTAACGGTCTGATAAATCTCAGAATCTATCGATTTCTAAAACGACTAGGTAGGTAGGTAGTTGTTTTATTACTATTTCTGGTCTAGAAACTCCAATATTAAAATAGCATCCGCCAAGTCGACTGTAAATATATTGAAATACTCTACTGTTGTGCAGCAGTAAATATTAGAATATTTTTGTTGCCATATTTCGTAATATTCGATAAGAATTTGTTTAGCTTATCCGCGAAGCAGAAAATAGGTACAGCGGGCGATATTTTGCATTGAAAAGTTTATTATATAATATGAATTACATATCGATTTGTTTGGTATACCGAGTTTATTGGTCTTGTCTATTTACAATAGGATCATATGGATTAAGAACCAGCACGTATCAGATCTTCGTAATTTTATAAAAGCTGAAAGTTTCTCTGCGTATTGTCCCCGGTAAAGGGAGGAACGATCAGCGACTATGAAGTTTGGATCATGGTGGCTTTGGGAGATAACAGGTAGTAAAGGTGTAAAGTATAAAGTGTATGTCAAAGTATAAAGCTAAATTTTCTTATATTTTCTTCGGAATGGTATTAGAAATAACGTTATGCATTACCAGACACTTGTGTCGTGGCAACCCCCTGCCAGTTTAAAAGTTTAAGGGTGTCTGGCAGGGAGTTGCCATGATATTAATTAGTGTCAGTGAAACTATAAGTTTTTATAAAATAACGAAGGTCTGGCACGCGCTGGCTCTCTCTCTCTAATAGGAGGGATAGAAGGATAGGATAGGAGGAACTGGAATGTTTATTATGTTTATTATATTTATTATATTTATTATAATTTATTATATTCCTACCAATTACAATCCGGGTATCTTTAAAACAAGAGTGAATAGGCACCTTCTAGGTAAACGCGTCCCATCTTAGACCACATCATCACTTTCCATCAGGTGTGATTGTGGTCAAGCGTTTACCTATAGTGAATAAAAAAAATAACAAAAAGAACAACTAATTTACTTTACTAGGTACTCTTATGAAAATTCGTTTTTCTAATAAGTTTCAGTTTATTGCTAAACCTAAATTTCAGGCGAGGGAAGCCGAGAGCTTGAGCTAGTAATTTAGGTAAAGCTTCCTAATATAATTTCGTATTATTATAGTACTTGTGCGCAGTGAAACATAATAAATCGTTCGATTTTCCGTCCCAGTTGTTTCAATTAGAGTCTCCGTTGCATATAAATCTCTTTCTATGAGGACAAATTGGGGTCTCAGTTGATGAAATGTCTCACAGCTGACGGAATTAAGGCTGTTCAGACCTCAAAGATTAATCACTGCGAGTCATAATTCCGCTACCATAGTGAACCGGCTTCAACAAAGGAGGTTTTTTTTTATTTATTTAATTCAGATAGAAGTTAGCCCTTGACTGCAATCTTACCTGGTGGTAAGCGATGATGCTGTCTAAGATGGAAGCGGGCTAACCTGGATTGGGTATGGCAGTTTTAATTAAACCTTTACTACTTTGGTACTACGCTAAAACACTTGGCAGCACGGATTTACCGGGTAGGGTGGTAACTAGCCACGGCCGAAGCCTCCCACCAGACCAAACCAGAGATTTATAAATTACTAGCCGATGCCCGCGACTTCGCCCGCGTGGATTTTGTTTTTTGAAATCCCGCGGGAACTCTTTGATTTTCCGGGATAGAAAGTAGCCTATGGGCTAATCCAGGATATTATCTATCTCCATTCTGAATTTCAGCCAAATCCGTCTAGTGGTTTTTGCGTGAAGGAATAACAAACATACACACACACACACACACATACATACAAACTTTCGCCTTTATAATATTAGTGTGATAAAATTCCAAATCCCCCCCGGGGATCGAACCCGGGACCTCCCTCTAATAAGACCACGGCACTTACCACTGTGCCAAGGCGATCGTCAAACGGTTTATCTTATTTTAACCCTAAGAAAAAGTTATAGAAATCTGCCGTAGCCATCCAAGCGTGACTTACTCGGCATAATCGGCATTTTTCTTCACATATTATACTAGCCGATGCCCGCGACTTCGCCCGCGTGGATTTAGGTTTTTTGAAATCCCGTGGGAACTCTTTGATTTTCCGGGATAAAAAGTAGCCTATGTGCTAATCCAGGATATTATCTATCTCCATTCCAAATTTCAGCCAAATCCGTCCAGTAGTTTTTGCGTGAAGGAGTAACAAACATACACACACACACACACACACACACACACACACACATACAAACTTTCGCCTTTATAATATTAGTGTGATACTAACCAAATTCTTTTTCCTCGTGCACTGCAGCAGTTCGCTGTATAAACACTCGGCCTGTTGCAGACCTACTTCGAAGGTCTTCTGGATGGTGCCGATCAGGTAATCCCGCATGGACTCCAGCACCGTTTGCTCCCCACTCTCTGACGCATATCTGGTAATAGAATAAAGAAAATTTTTAGACGTGATAGGTTACTAATAAATGGTGGCAGCTAATTAATGCCATTCAGTTCCGTGCGCACCTTGGCAGACATGGGGAGGTCATTTTAGTCCGTACGAGTCGGACACACCCTGCCAGCAGACAGAATTGCGTAGCGATTTTTTCCTCCCACGAGAAAAAAAAGCCTACTGGTTAGGATTTAAGACGTCCGCCTCCTACTCGGGAGGTTGGGGGTTCGTTTCCTGGACCTTTAACTTTTGAACTTATGGGGTTTTAAGCAATTAAATATCACTTGCTTTAACGGTGAAAATACGAGTACCCGAGAGTTCTTCATATTACCCTCAAAAGTGTTTGAAGTCTGCCAATCTGCACTTGGGCTCTCTTCTCATTCTGAGAGGAGACCCGTACTTAGTAGTGTGCCGGCGATGGAACATGATGATGATGAATATATTTTTGGCTTCTCGTGTCACTTGTAGCTATCCCTAAATCTGTCATTATTAAAAGAATCAATGAACTCATCAATGCAACTCTTCTATGTCAGCATCCACATCTCAACCCATCGACGCCGGCCCACTACTGAGTCCTTGTCTCCTCTCAGATTGAGAAGGGCTTAGGCTCAGTACAGGAAGTCAAAATGGTCGCGATGACAGGTTAAATATCTAAAAAGGTGAAGCAGTAGGCAAAAGCTAGTCAGTAAGGACCTTTTGAAGTTATTTTCAGGGTCAAAATGTTAGTGAAACATACGTCCTATCACCCGCATTCAAAATTCTATAGGTAGGAACTAGAAATTCGTATTGGGGTGATATTCAAAACTTTACAGCACGCAAACCTCTCTATGTAATAGTTGGAAAGCGGTTAGGAAAGTTTATAATATTTCCTTTATGTCAAAATAATATACCTGCAAAGGTATTTAAAGGTAAAGTAGGAACTTTGAATAAGGGTCCTTTAATAATATAATGTACTATCCTTTTCCAGGAACTAACTACGCGTGAAATACAGGCAGACGGCTATTTTAACTGACCTACGATCTACGTATTGGTTTGTATTATGGAGAAGTCTTTACTAGTGCGATCTTCCGTAAACACAATGTTAATGTGAGTGAAGGGTGAACCGATGTGAACCAAATACATGCCCAATGAGGTTCCTTGAAATTGTCATATAAGGAACTGTATGGAGGCATTCACGTTGGAGATTAAAGAAAGAAAAAAGAAAGAAAACCGTTTATTTCTTAAGTTGCGCCTCAGATCACATCTTATAACTGAGGCAGAGGTCTATAGAGCGCCCTCTGACTTTGCTTAGACGTAGGGCATAGTTAAAAGGAGACGGAGGTATATTTCTCTCACAAAAGACCCATTTTTGACACTTTGTCAGTGACTCACTTGTGCACAAAAGCGATGAGGTCTGCCGCTCGACCACTGCCGTCGCACACCACAACGGGCACCGGCGGATTGTCTGTCACGTACTCCAGCACGGCACGCACCGTGTTCGTTCCGCCTTCTATCACGAGGCATACAACTGGTGTTGATGAATGGGTGTCTGTAACAAAGAAGATAAGAGTATAATAGCACACTTCCATATACTTTTTTTGGTGATGCTACTCCTCACTCAGTCAAATCTTTTTTTTTGTCTGCAATCAGACTTGCTGGCAAGTGATAGTTCCTATCTGGCGGGCACTAGCTGATTTATAATGTTAGTATGTAAGTATAGGAATTTAGTAATATGTCTGTATGTTGTTCACGGCATCGCTTAAATAAATTATGAAATTCCTAATCTTCAGAGATGCTCAAGCGATGAAGTTAATTAAAGTAGGTTACTTTAACGAGCTTTGAAGTTAATTACAAAGAGAAATTGGTATTTTGATTACGTTTACAGGGTCGTAATCTTTAAATGAGATTTACAAGCGATTCTAAATTCGAGCTGTTAGGCTAAATGAATGTTTGACTTGTTTACAAAATAGAAAATAACATGTAGAATTCCAAAAGTACTTATTGGTCTTTCAATAAAATTTTGGTCAACGTTAGTTTGTGTGTGTGTGTGGGTGTGTGTGTTTGTGTGTGTGTGTGTGGGTGTGTGCATGTGTTCGAGAGAGGGAGAGTGCGTGCGTGCATGAATGCGTGAGTGCGTGCGCGTTGTGTGCGATGTGAGTGGCTACATGCGTGCACGTGTGTGAGGATTTGTATATGTGTGAGTGTGTCTGTGTGTTTGTGTGTATGTGTGTTTGTGTATATGTGGTGAGTATGTATAAATTTGCACAGATTTGAGCACTTTTTGAAATGACCGTCTTCAAACAACCAGATGCAGCAGATTGGGATTCACCGTTCATTCATAGGTAATAAATACTATTATGGCTTATCCACTAAAACCACGCCATCCTTATAACGAATAAATTGACATTTCGGCATCTTAAAAACCTCGTAAAGATAATATTGAAGACAGGCAATATCTCAGTCTGTATAGAGTTATAGACGCGAAATAAAACTTTCAAAGATGCTTTTTATTAGGTGTCACACCTTTTTTTACGGCGGAGTCGTAAAATATTCTATTTTTTACGCCCCATTTTTACGATTGACAATGAAAACGGAGACAACTAAATTTTGTATGAGGTATACTGATGTTTGGAGTCATTAATTCTATTGTCTACTTACCTACTTACTTAATTAACAGAGATACAAACATGGACGTATTACGTTCATAATATTATATTACGTTGCAAAAATATGAACTCCATGGTGAGTAGGCCATACAGATACAAAACGCACGAGAGTGAAAGAGATATAGCTAGTATTTTATATCATGGATATAGCGGTCTGACATGTCTGTAGGACTTAACCGTAAAAAAAAAACAAATAAATACGTTCTACAAATGTGAAGTCTTGACTTCAGATAGGTATGTAGCTTGGTATTTATCAATCAAATTAAGTACTAATACTTAGTAGGAATTATTACTTGCTAAATCCATGGATTTCCCATCCCCCATAGCCTACTATTTGACATATCTTCGATTCAGGATTAAACCGAGAGTTCCCCCACTCTTGTTCACTGGCTACACGATAACATCCAGAAATTGGGTATTTGCCTACTTTTAAATTTGATAAATATTATTACTTTATTTTAAACTAGGATAAAAATAATGACGTACGCTGAAATAAATATTAAAATCCAACAAAGATTTACAAAGTTACAGGCATTTTGATTTTGGTGCGGGAGGGTCTTCTATCCCTTTCTCGCAAAACGATTTGTATGAAACCGCACGAAGCTACTATGGCATTATTGACGGAGTGACGTCATAATGCTATTATCGCTATCTCTGTCTAATCTGAAATATATAAAGCTTATAACTTTTTTTATTTTTGATCGATTTAATTAGTTTTTTCAGTTTACGTCATTATTTTTATCCTAGTTTATAATAAAGTAATAAAAAATTAGAGTAAAATACCCTATTGGTAAAAACTAGCGCTTATATGTTTGTATGTGAGTTCTAAGAAAAATAGCGCTCCACTCCAACACACAAAGGAGAATGGTCGTATAATATCTTTTATGGCCACCAGGGAGGCATGAAGTCAAGTGTTTCTTGACTTATGCACTCCGAGAGAATTCATTTCGAAACCCATAAAAGACTTCCATTAGGGATTGGCGAATTTATTAAGTCCTGGTGTATTTTTCCTGTAAGAGTACCTAGCTCTCTCCATCGCCCGCTGAGTGCAGCGAGCGATGGAGAGAGCTAGGTGTTTCTCTATTGTAACAAAAGGAAATGGGCGATCACATTCCTTCTTAAGGCCTCATTCGCACGAGGGCTTTTTTAACGTCCGTTAAAAAAGCGTTCAAATAGAACAAATGCATTCCCAAGTATCTGTTCAGACGTCAACGCCTTTTTAACGCGCACTTTGTATTTTCAGCGCAACGCCGGGTTTTAACGCAACGCTTTTTTAACGCTCGTGTGAATTAGGGCTAAGTTAGTTGTATTTCGGTTAGTAAATATTTTTTCATTTTCATTTTCATTCTTAGGGCCTGTTTCACAAGCGCTTATAAAATTGCAATGAGATTTCATTGTCTATCATTTTTATGGCATGGCATTTCATTGGCATATTCTTCTTCATGTACCGATATGTTAGGTACCTACTATGCCGTGCAGCCAATTTTTATCATAAACTTTTGCGCTATTTTTATTAAATTCCTTCTAGAAAATTCTACAAAGCTTTAAAAGCTTCGATCGATTCGCATTTGATTGAAGTTTAAAAGCAAGCCTTAAGAGGAAAACAAAGTTATCTACCTGGGAATATAAAAGAAAAGTTTTATCTTTCATCATTTTATCTTAAAAATCTTATAAATGTCTCAAGAGATAATGACATAAAAATAAAAATATTTTTGCACAGAATTTTTGGTACGAAAGATCGAAAAGATACAAAGCTAAGATGTTTTAATTTCAACCTGAGATAGAAAGAATATAAAGTCAAAGAGAAAAATCCGTCAAGTGCGAGTAGGACTCGCACACTAAGGGTTCCGTACAAAAACTTTTTAATTTCTTGAAATTTTCATGGCAACATGGAAATACTTTGTGAAAATTTCAACTCTCTCTAATAACAGTTCATGAGATACATCCCGCTGATAGACAGACAGCGGAGGGTTAGCAATCGGGCCCCGTTGGCATCTTTCGAGTACGGAACCCTAAAAAATTGAAAAGTACGACGCGACGTGCACTTTGAATTGAAACGCTTCAATTATAAGCCTCAATAGCTCAACAGGTTGAGGAGCCGACTGAATTCTAAAAGGTCGGCGGTTCAAACCCCACCCGTTGCACTATTGTCGTACCCACTCCTAATACAGCTTTGCGCTAAGTTGGAGGGGAAAGGGGAATATTAGTCATGATTAACATGGCTAATATTTAAAAAAAAAAAAAAAATTGTGTACTTGTGGTTCAGTTTGCTTTGTATGGGCTCGGGAGAGCAACATGGTGTAATAACCGGACGTAGGAACTCGTAGTATACCTAGCGGTGCGACCGAGTCGGAGCATGTTTTATTATATCGAGCGAGTTTGCCATACATGTTGGAAGAGATAAGCGACGGGGCGAGGGGCGCGGAGTGAGGGGCCACCGAGCCGAACGACCGATCCAACACGTTCAGTGACCTGCGCGCCGCGCCGCTCGCAAGACAAGATGGCCGACTCTAACCACGTCGTATTCCCGCGCAAATTACTAAGAAAATTCATCCTTTTATACAAAGAGCTATCATGTTTATGGGACAGAAAATGTTTGATGTACAAACAGAGGAAGAAACGGCACGAAGCTATTACGAAATTGACGGAATTAGTGCAGGAGTACGAACCTACGGCGACCAGGGTCCACGTTTTGCGGAAGATAGAAAGTTTGCGGGCGTGCATGAGACGGGAACACAAGAAAGTGCAGGATAGCCGTATGCAGGCTAGCCATGTCAACGAGGTTTATTCTCCGCACTTGTGGTATTACGATTTGTTGTCGTTCGTGGTTGGAGAGGACGGGAGTGAGGCGATTTGCGATGAAAACGATAAACAACAGTCACCTGAGCCGGTGAGTGGTAGTACGCGACAGGTCGAGATGGCAATGGGGGGGTGTGAGGTGGGGAAAGCCCCGCACACCCGCACGTCACCCGCGGATTAGCGCGGGGGCTGTGTGGTTGGGCAGGGCGTCCCCACCCCGATTGCCATCTTGACCTGTCGCGTGCTATATGTGTGTTTTAACTTCAAAGCAATTAATTAACAAACATTATTGATTGATGAGTTTAATGACGAAGGAAAATATCGTAAGGAACTGCATGCCAATATTTTCAAAGTTGTGTAAAATCTGGCAATCCGTGGTCATAGCGTGGTTGACTGTGGCCTGTAAAACGTCTAAATCCCTGTCATCATTATTTTAACCCATTGCCGGCCTAATACACTCTTCTCAGAATGAGAAGGGTCATAATCCACCACGCTGCCCGAGTGTAATTGGCAGACTTCACACACATTTGAGTACATTATGAAGAACATGCAAGCAGGTTATGTTTCCTTTATCGCTAAAGCTAGTTGATGCAAATTTTTAAAACGGATAGAATAGGTAAGGAAGAGCGTGCCCGGAATCAAACCCATCGTCAAAAGAGAATAAGAATTGTCAGAGACAATATCACATAAGTATTGGCATTATTATAACTCAAAATTTAAAAAACCCCCGACACAAAAACCTCTATAAGAAAACTAGAAAAGAGCTGATAACTTTCAAACGGCTGAACCGATTTTCTTCGATTATAGCTAAGAACACTCGATCAAGCCACCTTTCAAACAAAAAAAAGAACTAAATTAAAATCGTTTCATTCGTTTAGGATCTATGATGCCACAGACATACACAGATACACACGTCAAACTTATAACACCCCTCTTTTTGGGTGGGTGGTTAAAAACATACATCATACACAACCACCATAACCACTGCCTAGTGGTTATTGTTGGAAAACCGCAAAATCGTAATGGAATTACTTTAAAAAAGATCACGATTTATTTAACTGGTAAAAAATTTTGAAGTAGCCTGCAACTTTAGTTTCAAGTTTCAATTTTCTCCACTATCTTACTTCCAGCAATTGACTAGAGGACTTACGTATTGGAATGCCTCCACTAAATCAACGGACCTATTGCTAATTCCACTCGCTAAAAAAGTAAGCTTTTTCAATCATATTAATCTTCGAGCGAGCTTCGCGGCAATCTATCATAAGTAATCTCATCGTTTAAATATTGATTGATAAGCAATCCTCTCAGTTCAATCGAATGATGGAACCAATTTATTTATCCAAGCTATTATAAAAGGCACCTATCTACATATACACCTATAAAAGTACCAGTATATGTATACAGTAGTGTCTATACTTTAATCTGGCATAATACCCTTCCGCGATGCAATTTTAATTTACGACAATATACAGTTATATTTTTAACCCCCGACCCAAAAAGAGGGGTGTTATAAGTTTGACGTGTGTATCTGTGTATATGTATGTCTGTGTATCTGTGTATCTGTCAGTGGCATCGTAGCTCCTAAACGAATGAACCATTTTAATTTAGTTTTTTTTTGTTTGAAAGGTGGTTTGATCGAGAGTATTCTTCGCTACAATCGAAAAAAATCGGTTCAGCCGTTTGAAAGTTATCAGCTCTTTTCTAGTTTTCTTATAGAGGTTTTTGTGTCGGGGGTTTTTTAAATTTTGAGTTATGATCGGCGATTTTTCAATTATCAAATGAATCTTTAACTTAGGAATAATAACTTTTGACAGTAAACTCAGGTAATATAAGTGATGTTATTTAAATGACAGAAAAATCAGCCTTTTTGCATTTATTCCTCTAAACCCTTATGCAATTAAAATATGCTCATAATATCACCTAGCTATAAATGGTAATGGAAAACATCGCGAGGAAACCACGCCTGACAGTTCTCTGTAGTGTTCTCAAAGGTGTATGAATTCTGCCAATCCGTAATTGGTTATACATCGATGGTTAGCGTGAATGGAATGCGGCCTAAACCCTTGTAATTCTGGGAAGAGACCCCTGCTCAGGCCGCGATGGGTTAAGATGATATTTATGGTGGATATTCCAAGTATTTTTGCCAAAACAACTAAAACCGCGCGTCAATTACGCAATCCGCAGGCAATCCGTCAGGCGGAAACAAATCGATCGTCAGCCTTAATTGCTCTCTCATTGGACGCTGGAGCGCGGTCGCATTCAATACATACTCCAAATACATATTCCATTTTGCATTTAATATAATCTCCCCAGCTAATGGCCGTAATTAATACTCTGTAATAATAATCCATCCATAGGTACTTATCAAAATAAATAAATAAATCAAGGTTTATTCAGCTCATATACAGACTCACACACAAAAACAAAAAAACAAGAATTAAAACAAGTGTAAATTAAAAATTTTCAACACCCCCGACAAGTGAAGGTTACAGTAACTAGAAACGAGCTGATAACTTTCGCGCCTACGATCCAAAGTATCTGAGTTTTCCAAAACATAATTTTCAAATAAATAATTATGTATATCTAGGCAACGTCCATCTTGACAGCTTGACATTTGTCAATTGACACTTGAATATTAAGAACCTAAGGGTTATCTAACCTTCTTTTCTACAAGAAAACTAGAAAATAGATGATAACTTTTAAACGGCTGAACCAATTTTTCTGGATTATAGCTAAGAACACTCTCGATCAAGCCACCTTTCAAACAAAAAAAAGTAAATTAAAATCGGTTCATTCGTTTAGGCGCTACGATGCCACAGGCAGATACACAGATACACAGATACACAGATACACAGACACACAGATACACAGATACACACGTCAAACTTATAACACCCCTCTTTTTGGGTCGGGGGTTAATAAAAATACAATTAAACTTGAATATTAATTAATCTTAAAACTAGAAAATACTATTATACTATGTTGTGTCTGTGAGCTAAAAAGGCCCTGCCTCAGCAAGATGCTGCTTATCCATACTTCCAAACGAATTTTATTCATTGCGTGAAGTACATTTCAAAAGCGTATCGAACTATTTGATTTTATTTTTAACCGCCAACCCAAAAATAGGGGTGTTATAAGTTTGACGTGTGTATCCGTGTATCTGTCTGTGGCACCGTCGCGCCTAAACGAATGAACCGATTTTGATTTAGTTTTTTTTTTGTTTGAAAGGTGGCTTGATCGAGAGTGTTCTTAGCTATAATCCAAGAAAATCTGTTGAGCCGTTTGAAGATTATCAGCTCTTTTCTAGTTTTCTTATTAGATCGGGCATTACTATCCGACTAATAAGCCCGAATACTTGTGTCGGGTTGTCGCGAATGTGGATGAGCTATATCTGCTAACAACATACTCCATAAAATAGCATAATATGTACCTATTAGCATAATGGCAAGGATAGACTGAATGACAAAGTAAAGATCCAACTCTCGAACCGCGTGCGAACCGCGCACTAGGTGTAGAAGCTTGAGATTTTGCATGTATGCTTGATTCGGTGCATCGGTTGTTGATGATTATTTTACTTAAATTCCTACTTTACGTTTCTACTATCGCACCGCAATTCGGTGCATCGTCCAGGTCTGCACCCGCACGCTGCCGAAAATTCGAATTGCTAGGATATGGAACCTCTTTTTTCCCCTCCACTTTTAATATAGGTTCCTTCAAATCAAAAATTAATTGACAAGTGCGCTCCATCTTAGGCTGCATCATCACTTACCAGCAGGTCTGATTGCAGCATAAAAAATGTAGGTTTTCTCGGTAACAAAGACTCCCACTAAGGCTTTAGAAATTCCACTCAAGCGTACCCAAACAGTGCAAAACTTGCAAACAGTGCATTTGCAATAGAAATTCCATTTTGCATTTCAATCAATGTAAGTAGGTCGGCCTATAAAATTGCATTTTTATCGAAGTTTTATTACTTGGGAGTTGTATGGCAGTTTAAGTATCTCTACACATTTATCTGACCGACGATTAGTAAGAGTCTAGTTGAGTTAATTAGAAACGGGTTGGCGCGCAACGAGAAGCGAGTGTGTAGTTAGGTTAGTTTTGTCGCTGGGCTATAAGCGAGTGTAAGAGTTTGACGGGCGATAGTCGAACCAGTC
Source organism: Maniola jurtina (assembly GCF_905333055.1). Lineage (NCBI taxonomy): Eukaryota > Metazoa > Arthropoda > Insecta > Lepidoptera > Nymphalidae > Maniola > Maniola jurtina. The sequence continues at coordinate 2,893,423 of NC_060048.1, read as the reverse complement.
AGCGAGACATACATAACTCTTGTCGCTACGACAAACTAGTGGTGAGAGAGTTCTCGGTGATAATGTGCACAGTCAGCGATCAACTATTAATAGATTTACCTATTTCTTATGTACTTGATGAAGAAGCTGTTGCAGTTATTTTCCATGTCCTTTAAAATCTGCTTCAATGGACCTACAGAAAACTCTGGTATCCAGGATCGCTAATCCCCAGAATTCAAGTATCCCTTTATAAGTGCTTCAAGGTTATTCTCCGCATTTTCTGCCCTAACAATCAGAAACGAAGACTTGTGGGACAATTGCCATCAATTCCCAGTATACACGGAAATAGCTAATGTACGTACAAGGGTGTAACTTCTGGGCAGCGATGTACTTCTCTAGCTTTCGCCTGAGCACGATCTCAGCGCCGTACCGCCCCACTGAGCCGTTGTCCACCAACAGGAAGTAGGCGTGGCGATTGTTCAGTACTGCCAACTTTGATCTGCAACAAATTACAGGATTAGAACAAGCAGAGACATATAAAGCGGCGGCAGCCTAGATGTTGGCCTTTTATTAGGAAGTTCAGCGATTCGATCCCGGGCACGTGCCTCTAACCTTTAGGAGTTATGTGCGTATTAAGCAATAACATTTACACTGATGACATAACATGATGTTTGCAAAGGTGTGTGAAGTCTGCTGATCCGCACTTGGCCAGCGTTGCAGACTATGGCTTAAGCCTTTCTCATTCTGGGAGATGACCTGTACTCTGTAGTGGACCGGTAATGGGGTTTTATAAAAGAGTATTAGCCACAGTAATAATAATGGCCAATATTCCCCTTCCCCTCACACTAAGCGTAAAGTTTGTGCTAAGAATAGGAACGACAATAGTGCAACGGGTGCGGCTAGAACCGGCGTCCTTTCAGAATTCAGTCCGCTCCTGTAACCGTTGAGCTATTAAGGCTTTTGATTGATCGTGATGATGATGATGAAAGAATTCGTTACATTACAAGTTTACATAGACAACATAGCCGCGTTACCAGTTTAATGAACAGCATCTTAAGCATTGTTATCGATTTCAGGAACAGGAAGACGATGCTGACGAACCAAGTACGGAGCCAGAGCAAGAGGACTCGTACGACGAGATGCAGAACTATCAGCACTACGCCATCGGGCAAACCATGGTGGAAGTAAGCGGCTCGCCCATACAGAAACCATACAACTTTGAGGAAGACAAGTCTAAAAGGCACTGCACTGAAGTTGACGACGAGTACGATGCGATTGGTAAGTTAAAATGTTCAAAACTCAAGTTTTTTTAGGGTTCAGTACCTAATTTAGTAGGGAAAAAGGAAGCCTTATAGCATACTAGCCTTATACTTCGTTGTCTGACTGAACAATCTCGTGAACCGTGATAGGTAAAAAGTTGAAATGTTCATAGAATATGTATTTCACAGAATATACAGTATGATAACAACGAATAATAAAAAATCAAAATGGCCGCCATAAAAACTATAAAAAATTTAACTGAGTGCGGAACTGCGAGTCTAACTTACACTTGACCCATTCTTTATCAATTTTATAGGCTGAAACAAATTATAGGACGCGGCTGACGGGCGCCTTCATCAGTTATGTATCTGGACAATACTAACACACGATGACCGCGGACGTCCGAGACATACAGGATACCAGAACGCTAGCAAAAATGAAGACATGATAGTACTGATGATCACTGATAAGATAACACAAAAAACCGCGACAAAAATAAATATAGAATCCTGTATTTTTTAAAGTTCACTATATTATATTGCAAATAAAACATCTGACTGACGCTAGAGGTCAACTAACGTTGCGTAAGTAGGTCACTCGGAGTAAATGCCGCGTTGTAGGTGAGGCAATGACTCGAATTTTGCACGCTAAACATTGCGGGTTTGAAAAATACTAAATGACTAACAAAATCTACATCATACAAAATCAAAATAGGGCAATTTATTTATTAAGGTTATTAGCGCTGGATTTTGTTTAGGTAGTACTAGCTGATGCCCGCGACTTCGTTCGCGTGGATGTAGGTTTTTTAAAATTCCCGTGGGAACTCTTTGATTTTCCGGGATAAAAAGTAGCCTATGTGCTAATCCAAGATATAATCTATCTCCATTCTAAATTTCAGCCCAATCCGTCCAGTAGTTTTTGCATGAAGGAGTAACAAACATACACACACACACACACACACACACACACACACACATACAAACTTTCTCCTTTATAATATTAGTGTGATCTAAGTTTTTCTAGTTTTTTTAGTATCTAAGTTCTAGTCACACCCTGTATCTTGCAAGGCGACTGTGTACACCTATCTGCGGCTGTCAGTCGCAGCTTGGGGACGCGTCCCATAGTTTGTTTTATGCTTACGCTTTTGTTCTAGGTATAAACGTAGCGGCAAAATTAAGAGGTCTGCCTCCGAACATGAGGATACTAGCTGAGAAACTGATCAACGATGTATTGTTCCAAGCCCAGATGAACGGCCTGCAGTCTTCAACTGTCATCACGACCCCGGACCCTTTCAAACAAGACGTGCTGTGAATAAAGTATTCGATAACAACAAAGTCTTTTTTTATTTTTTTTATTCAGATACAAGTTAGCCCTTGACTGCAATCTCACCAGATGGTAAGTGATGATGCAGTCTAAGATGGAAGCGGGCTAACCTGGAATGGCTATGGCAATTTTTATTAAAACCTTTGGTTTCCTAAATTCTAACCTAAATAGCTTGGCGGCACGGTTTTGCCGGTAGGATGGTAACTATAGCCACGGCCGAAGCCTCCCACCAGACAGCAGGTCTATTTTATTAAAACGACCCAAAAGAGGCCTATGGGCAGGGTTGAAGACCAGAGTTAAATCGTCCTGTTATCCAAACGAAAAAAAAATTTACATACGCGAAAATATGTAGATACAGGCAATTCGCCATGCCGTAGCTGACGACGCGACATGCGCGCTGCGATCATTGCCTCGTCGCGTTACGATAAGGCACGACTCTAGCCTAGCTCTAGCGACTCGACTCTACTCTAGCTTAGCCTCCTTCACGATCCCCCAAGACACTATGCCGATGCTGACGACGCGACCTCCGAGCTGCGATCAATGCGTCGCTACTTGTCGTGATACATGTAAAATAAAAGAAATACCTTGGCGATGCTATCGCATGGTAAGGCACGTCTCTCCCCCGGCCGATGAGTTCGTTGGCCCCCTCCACGATCCCCCAAGGCGCTATGCCGATGCTGACGACGCGACCGGCGCGCTGCGATCGCTCCAACTGCAACGCGTCGCCCACTTGTCGCGTTACACCTGTTTTAGAACAACAAATGTGTCAATATGTATGATAAAGTGCATGTTAAATCACTAAAATGGGGGTGTGTTTCCACATCAATTAAAAATCAACTCGTCTCGGCTTGCAGCAACTGGGAGTTAGATTCGCACACGAAGGGTTACGTACCATCGTATCGTAATAACACTTTTATTTTAATAATAACAAGTGTAAATTAAAAATTTATAACACCCCCGACGATCCAAAGTATCTGAGTTTTCCAAAACATCATTTTCAAATGAATAATTATGTATTTAGGCAACGCCAATCTTGACAGCTTGACATTTGTCTATTGACATAATATTATGAACCTAACGGTTATCTAACCTTCTTTTCTACAAGAAAACTAGAAAAGAGCTGATAACTCTTAAACTGCTGAACCAATTTTTTTAGATTATAGCTAAGAACACTCTCGATCAAGCCACCTTTCAAACAAAAAAAAGTAAATTAAAATCGGTTCATTCGTTTAGGCGCTACGATGCCACAGACAGATACACAGATACACAGACACACAGATACACACGTCAAACTTATAACACCCCTCTTTTTGGGTCGGGGGTTAAAAATAACACTTTTCACATTTTGTTAAAATTTCAATTCTCTCTCGGTTACAGTTCTTGAGATACAGCTCATTGAAAGACAGACGATCGGAAGGACGAACAGCGGAGGTTTAGTAGTAGGGTCCCGTTAGGCAGTTTAGCACCATTCGGGTACGGAACCCTAAAGAGCTTTTAATAAGATTTTCTCACCAGTGTTGGTCCCTCCAGTAAATATCCATGCTCCGGTGGTCTTCGCAGCCTTCAGCAGTCCCTTTCTCAGCACCTTCTTCAGCTTGGGTTGCAGGTCGAAGTTAGCTTTGCCACCCTGTATCGTGATGAGCAGCTTGGGTCGGTCGAGAGCCCACTCCCGCGTCAGCAGCTGGACTATAAGGTCTGGTCGTGTGTCGTGGGACAGGCGGACGTACTAAAACAAGAACATTTTTGTATATTTCTTTTGTATTTTGTGTCTGCAATTGGGCATTGTAAGGTCTACATCTCCTGAGGATGCTCCGGTGTCGGGGCGAAACGTGCATCGAGTGGTTTTAGGATTTGTGTGTGCTGCGTGGTGGAGGTGCGTTTTGCTTGCTTGGTGGCTGGCTTATCCTGCATGTTTAGCAGTGGGAGGGCGAGCGGTGCATATCGCATGCTGCATATTGCACCATACAGATTTGTCTGGTTTAGCGGATTACAGCAAGTTAAGCTTTTGGTTCCTTATGTAAGAAGATTTTTGTGTGTCTTGTGGGCACCCATGCTTCACCCGGCGCGGGTGGCGCTGTGGGAATAGTACACACCTGTGCTTTGGTCGGATGTGGTCCTCCTTGAAATTCTACGGTGCCGTATGCGTCCGTGGGTGCAGCCTGGGTGTGTCGTGTGGGCACCCATGCTTCACCCGCCGGCGCTGTTGGAATGTTGCTACCATGAGCCGTTTTGCTGAGCCCACACCAGCATCTGTTGACAACAAGATTACAGTTTTATTTAAAATTATTATACTGGGGGACTGGGGGATAGCAAAGTGGGAAAGTCTTTTTAATTTGTAAAGAAGTTTCTTATAATGTGGCCTTTTCATGGCCTTTTCTGACTTCTTATGTTCTTTTCTTGAAGTGCCTTGACATTCGATTTAATCAAAAATTCTTTTGTTTCTTTCATAATTCAATTGAACATTTTTTTCAAAATCTATGTGATGTGATAATTTTGCTTAATTTATAATATATATTTATTTGTATATTTTTATTAAATTTTCCGTACAACTGTTTAAAAATCAATCAATATTATCAGGTATATTAGAAATAAATTTAGAATGGAAGACGAAAACGCGGACAAGAACGATGAAGGATCAACAACTAGTATAAACAACACCAACGTACCAAACCATCAACAACCAACCACAAGCAGTTCTGTGGACCAGAAGGACGAAGACCAACATGCCCGACCGGATTCGGACGATGAACCGGGTTCAGATGAAGGAAATTATTCAATCTACTCATACAGTGACAGTTTAAGCTCATTAGGAAGTAAACCTAAAAAGCCTAAAATGACTGGTGTGGTTGAGCTTCTGCTGGCATCCCACTACGGGAGACAGTTGGCTGCCAAAGGCCGTGGCAGAAAAAAACCCCAAAGAACTAAGAGGGGAAGAGTTGTTAAAAGAAAGCGACCAGCGCCTAGGCGTCCGGAAAGTACACCGTCAAAACAAAGGCTGGACGAAAAAGATCATAGAGGGACTTCTAGATCAAGCCCCAATCGACGGTCGCCTGCCGCATCGGACGTATGTAGCAGCTGCAGGAGGCGAAGGAGCTATAAACGGAGGTATAGTCTAACTTAAAATGCCCAAGTAAAATCACACTATCACACTAATATTATAAAGGCGAAAGATTGTGTGTGTGTGTGTGTGTGTGTGTGTGTGTGTGTGTGTGTGTGTGTGTGTGTGTGTGTGTGTGTGTGTGTGTGTGTGTGTGTGTGTGTGTGTGTGTGTGTGTGTGTGTGTGTTTGTGTATGTTTGTTACTCCTTTACGCAAAAACTACTAGACGGATTTGGCTGTTTGGAATGGAGATAGATAATATCCTGGATTAGCACATAGGCTACTTTTTATCGCGGAAAATCGAAGAGTTCCCACGGGATTTCGAGAAACCTAAATCCACGCGGGCGAAGTCGCCGGCATCGGCTAGTAGCGCCTCATACCCCGATTGCCATGTCGACCTGTCGCGTACTATAGGTACAATGTGCGATGAGTTCCAATATTTATTTAGCTTGTTACTGTAAAAAATAATTTTTCACTTTATTCTCGTGAAATTGTATTAAACTGGACGATGCTCGCGACTTAGTCCGGGTGGATATAGGTTTTTTAAAATCCCATGGGAACTCTTTGATTTTCTGTAACAGCTTGCATACCGGGGATTGACGAAGACTATTTTTGTCCCGGAAAATCAGAGAGTTCCCGCGGGATTATTAAAAAAACCCTAAATTCACCTGGAAAAAGTTGCGGGCGGGCGGATCTACTTACTCATATTTGGGACAGAGATAGCTTGCATCGGATACGGAATATTATGCCATTGTTATTCCCGGAAATTAAAGGGTCCCCACGAGATATTTGAAACCTAAATCCACGCAGACGAAGTCGCGGGCATCATCTTGTTGTGATATATCTTTACTAGATTCGAGTACGTATTGCGAACGGAATTTTGTGAAAACTGCAGAAATAAAGTTAGGAATTATATTGAATACAAGCATCGAGAGGACAAAGTTCCAATTAATAAAAAGTTAATGAAATCAGGTTAGATTTTCATTGTTTTGAAACAATGTATGTAATCCATACTAATATTATAAATACGAAAGTGTGTCTGTCTGTCTGCTACCTTTTCACGGCCCAACAGTTTAACCGATTCTGACGAAATTCGGTATAGAGTTAGCTTATATCCCGGGGATGGACATAGGCTACTTTTTATCCCAGAAAATCAAAGAGTTCACACGGAATTCCTAAAAAGCCATCCGCTTAACCGATTTGTATAAAATTTGGTACTGAGGTAACTTGCGTCCTGACATAGGCAACTTTTTATCCCGGAAAATCAAACAATACCCACGGGATCTTTAAAAACCTAAATCCACGCGGCCGAGGCCCCGGGCATCCTCTAGTAATGAATATTATTTCATATGGTTATAGCTTAGTGATTGAGACGTTGGCCTTCTAGCCAAGCTGTATATTTTCGTGAACCGTTGCAGAAACCATTCAGGTGGGGACAAGAAGTAGCATGCTGTCACCTCTATACATCGCTTCCAATTCTGAACCTGTTGAGAACACCGAAGTACAATATAGCGAGGCAAGTAATAAGTACTCTTAGGGCCGGCGCACGTATGGCGGAGCGCAGCGCAGAGCATTTTTCACAGTCCAAATATTATCGACATTATCCTCATTGAAATAATATCTAAAATCAATGCATCCGTGCGGATACTCGCGCATCCGCGCGCAGTCCCGCGCGTGCTCGCGCATTCTCTGGTAGAAATTAGCGTAATGTGTCACGCGATTAGAAAACTTCGCGCGCATGCTCTGCGCTGCGCCCATAGGCCGAGATCTATAGAGTGCACTTTGCTCATCAGACTTAAGACACGGTTAAAACGAGACAGCGTTATACCGCTGGCACAAATCGGTCTCATTTTAACTGAAACTTAAGTCTAAGCAAAGTCAAAGTGCGCTCTATAGGTTTCAACCTTAGGGTAATACTTCATGTACGCGCTTCTTCATACAACTGTTACGCCGAATCTTCTACATATTACTTGCGTAATTGTTGTTCTATATATTGTCACTAACGATTCATCTTTTCATTATTTAAGCCGACAGTAATTTTTGGTAACTGTCGTGAACTGTTATAGTATACAAGTGCAATTGGGATGTAGTTTTATTGCAGTTCACACAACTACAACTATGGACCGCCTGCGCAATCCGCGTGCAGTTCACACTGAGTGACATTAATAGAACTGCTCGCCGACTGCACGCGGACTGCGCAGTCAGTCGACAGTTGCTATACAATTGTGTGAACTGCAGTAAAACTGTATTGTGACTGCAATTTTGCAGTTGAAATACAGTTCCTACAAGTGTAAATTAAAAATTTATAACACCCCCGACAAGTGAAGGTTACAGCTCTTAACTAGAAAAGAGCTGATTACTTTCAAACGGCTGAACCAATTTTCTTGGATTATAGCTAAGAACACTCTCGATCAAAAAACCACCTTTCAAACAAAAAACTAAATTAAAATCGGTTTAATAGTTTAGGAGCTACGATGCCACAGACAGATACACAGATACACATGTTAAACTTATAACACCCCTCTTTTTGGGTCGGGGCTTAAAAACTAAGGAAACGTCTTTTTAAAAGTTTTCCTGTATGTAGGTACAATTATTTAGAAATGTCATGAAAATGTTTTTACTGCCATTGCTTATACGAGTGCTTTTGAAGCCAGTCGGAGGAAAGTTCTAAAAAGCTTCTATGTAAAAATAATATTTTACTACCCCACTTTTACGACTCGGCTGAAAGCTTTCACCAATAGCCCAAGTTGAAAATCGATGAAAAATAACAAGTGGGTAGATATATTATATTATTATACAAGCTGTGATAGCTTAGTGGTTAGGATGTCCGCCTCACAACTGGAGGTCGGGGTTCTATCCCAGGCATACACCTCTAACTTTTGGGAGTTATGTGCGTTTTAAGTAATTAAATATCACTTGCTTTAACGGTGAAGGAAAACATCATGAGGATACCTGTATGCCTGAGAGTTCTCCATAAAGTTCTCAAAGGTGTGTGAAGTCTGCCAATCCGCACTTGCCCAGCGTGGTAGACTATGGCCTAACCCTTTCTCGCACTGAGAGGAGATCCGTGCTCTGTAGTGAGCCGGCCATGGGCTGATCATGATGATGATGATGATGATGATGATATTATATTGCAGTGCCTTCTTTAGGTATTTTTTTCAAATAGTTTTTTTTATTAGGCCTCATACAAATAGTATCTACTACCACAGATCACATCAGTTATGAAACTTGTGACAAAACTTCAAGACTTCACCTTCACCGGCCGGCTCAAATCTAGGTAGGCTAGGTAGGCTATGAAACGACTAGGTATCTTAGATTTCACGTCACCCTCCCCAGCCTAATATTTCTCAGGTGTCGATTAAGGATCAAACCGAAAGTTCACTCTAGTTAACTCTGGTGTTACAGTTAGTTCAAATCGAAAATTTTCGGATTAAGAAGCTAAGAATTATTTACAGATAACTCCTGAAATGATATTCGAGGCAGTAAGAAACCTATCGATGTGGAGACAGGATGTTCCAACCAGCTCTATTCTAGATCATATCAGTGTTAGTTTCTTATTTATCCTAACATATTTCAGACTAGGTGCATATTGACTCTCCATTACCTCATTCCGAGGTAGACAGGATTCCTATATGCAGGATTCATATATATGCAGGATTCCTATATGCAGGATTCATATATATGCAGGATTCCTATATGTAGGATTCATATATATGCAGGATTTCTATATGCAGGATTCATATATATATGCAGGATTCCTATATGCAGGATTCATATATATGCAGGATTCCTATATGCAGGATTCCTATATACAGGATTCATATATGCAGGATTCCTACAGGATAACTTCGCGGCTACACAATTGCGTCTAGAAATTGCTAGATCCTAGCTCTATAATTTCTTTTTACTGCTTGTTTCAGCGAAATTATCCAGTGAATAGGGACAAGAAAGCGTTGTTACATGAGCTGTCCGGCAAATTGAGGATCTGTGTTATGTTAGGTAAGCTACAACATTCAATAGTACCCGACCCTCATTTCTCACCACGCTCACTCTTTTTTCGTTGTCTATAAAATTTCATGAGTTTCATTGGTTTTAATTCAAACTTGCTTATGAATGCTCACGACTTCGTCGGCGAGGACTACACAAATTTCTAACCCCATTTTTACCCTGTTAGGAGATGAATTTTAAAAACTCTTTCTTAGCAGATGTCTACATCATAATATCATCATCAATCAATCAATCATCTGCATGCCTCGGCCCGATTCGTCCAATATTTAACCCCCGATCCAAAAAGAGGAGTGTTATAAGTTTGACGTGTGTGTCTGCGTGTCTGTGTTTCTGTGTATCTGTCTGTGGCATCGTCTCCTAAACGTATGGACAAATTTCAATTTAGTTTTTTTTTTTTGTTTGAAAGATGGCTTGATGGAGAGTGTTCTTAGCTATAATCGAAGAAAATCGGTTCAGCCATTTGAAAGTTATCAGCTCTTTCCTAGTTTTCTTATGGGGGGTTTTTAAATTTTTGAGTTATAATTTGAACTGTGCATTGATCAGTCAGTCAGTCATTTTTCCTTTTATTTATTAGATTAGTTTTTGATTTAGATGAGACCCAAAATATGTTTCCATGGAGAATGCTCTCTTAGTCTATCTAAACATAGTCGGTGTCTAGTATCTACATTACTTTCTCGTTTCCCTCCTCTCTAGCTGTCTAACAAGGAAATAAAGGAGCTGTAAGTAATTTATTGTTGCACCGCTGTCTGCAATGAAGAAGTCTTACGGGAATCAGGGGAACAATCTACTTGCCTTGATGTAAATTAAATGCCACACATTTAACTTGGCAGAAATAAATTTCTTTGAATTCATTCTACTTTAAGTATAAACATGTTTTATAAGCTGTTTCAAATTTAACTCTCATGGGTTGTTTGAATTTTACGTACAACACGTTACGTACCCAGCATTATCTACATATTAAGGCCTGATTTTTCAGTCGCTAAATAACTTTTTTTTGTCATTTTTCTACAGGAAATCTATCAAAACGTCAAATTTATTCCTCAGATAAAAGTGATTTGACGATTGAAAAATCGACCCAAAGACCTTGAAAAACATTAACGCTTATAGGTAATGATGATGATGCTAAAAACTTTAACCGATTTTCATAACCGAGACAACTACTACTATAGATAGAGACTACTACTATAGATCTCTCTCTCTCTCTCTGTCTCCCTCTAAACCAAACGTCATAATCAATTAAACGGATGGGCGGTGAACATCTAGCAAACAAAGATATACACTATCGCATTTATAATTGTATGGATTTCCAGGTATAGTGAGTGAAGCGCCAAACGAAACCTGGAGAATCAGCTGCCAGCTGCAAAACCGCATGCTGACTACGAACCATGTGACTATGTTCTGGAACCTGTATGCTGACACCCTTAAACCAATCAAGAAGAAAGACATTGTAAGTATTTTTCTTTCTACATATACAGGACTAGCTGACGCCCGCGCCTTCGTTCGCGTAAACTACACAAATTTCAAACCCCTATTTCACCCCGTCAGTGGTTCAACTTCCGAAAATCCTTGCTTAGCGGATGTCTACGTCATAATAGCTTTTTGCATGCCAATCCGTTTAGACAGAATCCGAAAATTTGGATCAAAAACCCGACTTCCAAAACAACTACAAAGTAAAAAATATTTTTTGTTTCTACACCGTCTACACGTGTAGGTATGTATGTATGAAGTCGGGTGAGCTTCACGCTTAGATTTCTAGTTTCTTTTATTATGATTTAACAGATGTCGATTCAGGATCAAGATTTTCCTTACTCTTTCACTCTGATTTTGGCATATACAATATACATATATGAGTTTATTACACGCGCGCTATAAGTAGTTCGCGCTTCAACAAACAGAACGTACTCACGCTCATTCCGGCGTGTTAGTCATACTTTTCTTAGTCTTTATTAGTGATGCCCGCAGCTTCGCCCGCGTGGATTGGTCAGATCCCCTGCAGCATCAGGATTGAAGAGTTGGAATCCAAATTTTTTATGAAACAATGTCGCAAAGTTCCTCTATCGATTAAAAAAGAAATGACGCAAATCGGTTCAGAAATCTCGGAGATTTCGGTGTACATAGGTAGAAAAACACAACTCCCTTCTTGAAAGTCGGTTAAAAAAGTAGCCTATGTTACACCCTGGTCAATCCTCTACTTGTCAGTGAAAATCCCGTCAAAATCGGTTCAGCCGTTCCGAAGATTAGCCTTTTCAAACAGACAGACAGACAGACAGACAGACAGACAAAAATTTTAAAAACGTGTGATTCAGTCATGGTATCGTTCAAATAACCATATGACCTTAATATGCGGTAGTTATTTCGAAATTACAGACAGACACTCCAATTTTATTTATTAGTATAGATTCAAGTATTTTTTTTTACTACTGCTTTAAGGTTACTTAGATTAACTTTGTGAATACTATTTCAGAAAACTCAGAAGCCAAGAACGAAACATCAAGCCCAACCAAAAACGTTGACTACATTTGACGAAGACATGATTTAAAGGCATTTACTCATTAATCCTGAAACAAATGATTCCTACGATCTTTCCATGGACCTTAAAAATATACCTTTGTGATATATATTTTGTGCTAATGTGTTTGTGAATGTATGTAATATTATGTATGTATCTGTGCAATAAAACTTTTTGACAGTTTTAGATCGTTTTAATAATCAAAACTGGAGCTTGCCCACGAAGTAGTTCATAAGGACGTGGATATCACGAATTTCGGAAGACCTTCTAAAGAAATAATTTATTTTTGTGACGTAGGCATCATCCTAATTTGAGCAATAGGGAAGTTGTGAAATTGACAAAGATTTAAAAATATTCACTCTATATAGAAAGTTTGTTAAAAGCCTTATAAACCTCAAGGCAGGTATCTACTTTGTACTTGTACTTGTGAGCTGAACTTCGCATTAAGCCAGTAGCGGAAACTATGATTTAGTGGAGTAAGTGTTGCAAATTGAGATAGTTTGCAACTTCACCTCGTTACGAGAATGTCTGCTAACAATATTAGTTGGTTCATGAGAATTTATAAACAACGTGCGATATATTTTATGTACTAGCGATCCGTCCCGGCTTTGCACCGAGTTTATGTAGTGCACGCCACGGAAGCGCTTTTTTCATACATCGCCGGCTCACTACTGAGAACAGTTCGGGGCTTTGGCTATTGACGCTAACTATTGTCGAATCGACGAGTTTTTTGACAAGTATTTTTTTTTCATACAATAATAGGTACTAGCTGATGCCCGCGACTTCGTCCGCGTGGATTTAGGTTTTTCGAAATCCCGTGGGAACTCTTTGGGTTTTTGAGATAAAAAGTAGCCTATGTGCTAATCCAGGATATTATCTATCTCCATTCCGAATTTCAGCCAAATCCGTCCAGTAGTTTTTGCGTGAAGGAGTAACAGACATACACACACACACACACACACATACAAACTTTCGCCTTTATAATATTAGTGTGATTGTATGAACATCTGCTTAATGCTCCTGATGTTTCACACTATTGATGACTAGGATTTTCAATGAAAAATCGTTTTTTTTTGTATTATACTTTATTTATTTATTTATTTATGAACTCCAATTTTTAAGACCACTGAATAGTAGAAATTTTCTCATAAATATAATATGCAAAATTAACTAAAAAAAGGAACATCTGGATTTTGGCATTTTATGGCGCATATAAATAGAAAAAGTTATTATAATAAAAAATGACAACAACAACTGCATCTAAAAGACAGGAAAAGCTCAACTATCTAAAACTATAACAGTTGCCTGTCCAGTGCCTACACCACTGCAGCGACCTCATCAGCAGCTGAGTTAGCTAGCCGAGGCAAAACATCCGGATGTACGAGTACCTTGGATGCACCGTTAATAATTTACAGCGATATTACTTTCCGATGCTCGTCTATATGACGAAGGTCAGCTCGGACCTGCATCTCTCTCATCTCTCAACTCATCGGCATCTGAGTTAGCTAGCCGAGACAAAACATGGATTCACCGTTAAAAATTTACAGCAATATTAGGTACTTTGCGATGCTCGTCTAAACGACGAAGGTTAGCTATCTGTTAAGCATATGACTGATATAAGTAGCTGTAGTGGTTACTCACACATGCTCATCTTTAGCGCTGGGCACGAAGCATTTGCACTCCCGCTTTTGGAATGTGCTCTCGATCCAACTGCGTGTTGTTTTCTGTAACAAACAAACGAAAATTGTTACTCGCGATACACAACCTCCTTTTTGGGGTTCCGTAACAAAATGGTAAAAATGGAACCCTTATGCCACGGTAATATTATGTATTACCGTGCTTATGCACTGCGACTTTCTCCGTCCGTCCGCCCGAAAATTCGGAATAGTTGTGTATAATAGCAGTTCAACATCATTGGAAACAAAAAAAAAAAACGTTTTTTTTTGTTTAGCGATAAAGGGGAAAATTGGGGGTTTTAAATTCCAAAGTAAGGTAACTATGCCGAGTGGAGTATCATATGAAAGGGTTTTGCCTGTACAAAACAGATTTTTATTTATATTTGTGCATAATAGTTTTTGATTACTCAAATTCCTACCTTTTAATATCTAGATTGAAGGCGAATATGATGTTTTTAGTTTCATATCGTTTACACCTTTTTGGGTCGGCAGTTATCGGGCAATAACGCTGCGTACTTGTTCAGCATTATGACAACTGATTAGCAATCGTACAGAGAGGCGATTAATATATTTGAGAAATGCACCGGCGTACGCCTTTTTTTTATTTAATTTTATAGACTAGCGCTTGGCTGCAATCAGACCTGCTAGTAAGTGATGATGCAGCCTAAGATGGACCGTGCCTGCCTAGAAGTTGCCTATTCAATCTTGACTTCAAGGTACCCATAGTAAAACTGGAAGGAAAACTGATGCCGGAAGGGCGTTCCATATTCTATCGATCCGGACTAGAAACGAGGAAGCGAATCGCTTCGACGCCACAATAAGGAATTTTGCCAACCATTCACACATGTTCTCTGCGCAAATGATACGTCCCTTAACACAGTTTCAAAAGAAATTGCACTTTATTATACTTTTACATTTATTGGTCACAGACACTAGAAAAATATATAGTTTGCAGTCCTTTTCTATAACTGCACCGCACACATCCCCCAGGGTACCTGGTGCACTTGAGCACCCCTTGTGCCAGATCTATTTTCCACCCTCAAGCAAATTGTGGAGCTAACGTCTGTTGGCGGTGTTTTCACTAGATCTCAACATCGGGGTTATTCTAGAGGCGGATCAACAAACTTTTAAAAAGCCGGCAAAGCATTGGCGGTTCCTCTGGTGCTGCAAATGTTCATGGACGGCGGTACTCACTTAACATCAGGTGAATCGCCTGCTTGTTTGCTCGCTATTTATATTATAAATAATAAAAGTTATCGGATGGGGAACGCACCGCATGCAGCGTGCATCCTTTACGGTGGGCTTTGTTTTTGACATCCAGCGTGTTTTGAAGTGGCAATGTTTTCCGACTGTATGATTGCTAATCTGTGATCATAGCTATAGTAAGTTATAGAAGTGGGTTAACAACAGCGAAATATTTTATACAGAAAATAGCTTTATCGCAGCGCGCAGCGTGTGTTGGACTATTGGTTATTTTATTATGGAATTTAAGCACCAACGCAATCTCTATTGAGTTCGAGTATTGAATTGTTTTGTTTATTTACAGTATTGTATTGTAATTTGTAAAGTCCTGAAAGACATAATTATCACTACCCATATTATAATCCGAGAGTGTGTATAATTTTTGGTTTATTGGGTTGTTCTTCAATCACGTCGCAACGGATCGATGTAATTTTGATGACTTAGTGGTTATATCCCGGAAAATCAAAGAGTTCTCACATGTTTTAACCCAGGCGGGCGAATTCGCGGGCGTCATCTAGTAATTTATAAAACCCATTTCGAAAAAAGGGCAGTTTGGTTTTTTTTTTGTTTCGTTGGCAATATTTACTACTGCAAAATGTATGAAATAACTTATAGAAAAGAACTGGATTCCAGTTCCAGATTCCTGGATTTTTACTAGATATTACATTTTTAATTTTTATATCCGTGAAGGCACACCATATCTAGAGTAAGTGTATATGCCAATATCTATGGGGGTGTTATACCCCGGCCCACGCCTTGGAGAGTAATTGTACGTATTTTTTTAAATAGGTAATTAAGTCCCAAATCCATTCAAAAAACTCTGCCTACAATATTTCACCATGGCCGTTACGCATAAGGACAAAAGGTCAAAACCTAAGTCGTTAATAAATAGGTAATTAATAATAGCTGTTGTGCTGTTTAGTTTTAATAGCCACTCCGATATTTATGTTCAAGCGACATACGAGGCAGCAGTTCCAGACTTCTCCAAAGTTGTAGACTAGTTCTACCGAAACTTTCGGTTTGCTTAACGGAATGGCCATTAAATAATAATTTAACAAATATTTACCATTGGACTAAATTCGAGAATAATTAAACAACATTAAGTACTTATTAGCTAATGCCCGCCATGCGTTGCAATGCGACTCGTTCCACTATAGATGTACCACGTAAAAAACCTAACCGCAAGTGCCAACAACAAATGTACAAAGTTTCAACTCAATTAAATGAACAGTGTTTGGTAGAAACAGGCATTACTTTGCGGAAGTCCATGATACACAAGGAATAACAAACTTAATTCGCTGTAATTGGCCAAAATAGACAAATCTGTTTGGCATACCAAAATCTATACGAATGATGCACGAAGGCATAGGTAACTAACTGTTAGAGCGATTACGCACTCATCTGATCAAAGTCCGTAAAAATACGGATACATAAAACTCGGACCGAATTCGGATATTTTTAACCCCCGACCCAAAAAGAGGGGTGTTATAAGTTTGACGTGTGTATCTGTGTGTCTGTGTATCTGTGTGTCTGTGTATCTGTGTGTCTGTCGGCATCGTAGCGCCTAAACGAATGAACCGATTTTAATTTACTTTTTTTTGTTTGAAAGGTGGATTGATCGAGAGTGTTCTTAGCTATAATCCAAAAAAATTGGTTCAGCCGTTTAAGAGTTATCAGCTCTTTTTTAGTTTTCTTGTAGAAAAGAAGGTTAGATAACCGTTAGGTTCATAATATTATGTCAATTGACAAATGTCAAGCTGTCAAGATGGACGTTGCCTAGATACATAATTATTTATTTGAAAATGATATTTTGGAAAACTCAAATACTTTGTCGGGGGTGTTATAAATTTTTAATTTACACTTGTTAACGCACTAATTCGATCTCTGATCCAAATTCAAGCTATTCAGTGGACATCTTTGACATGTCTGCGTCATATTATGTTCGATTTGAATCCGAGGCACATCCGAGATATTCTCACGGATGACAGAGAGAACTCGGATGACGGAAGTCGGAGCTAGTGCGTAAGCTACCATACAAGTAGTTCTATGATTACTTCGGAACGTATTTTCACAGATTCGGATCGGATGCAGTGCGTAATCTCCCTATGACATGCAGATTAACAACCGGCTTTTATATCTATAGTGTTTCTATAGTTTGAAGAGATGTTCTTTATTTTTAAATCTAGTAGGTATTGCAGATAATATTACGGATATTAAAAAATGTTAAATACTTTTTAAGCAAGTAGGTATCTTATGATAATTAATGTAAGTAGAAAAATTACTGAAATTCTCCCTGCATTTAGGTTTCGCAGATATTAAATTACATAAAATACTCGTCTGAAATATTGCAGTTGAAATTTCGCGAACGTTTTTATTACTTTAGCAAAAAGCAATTATCACTAAGTAGTACGAAGCGAAAACTTAATGCAATCCATGTATATCGCTGATGCAATCTAGATAATTCCTTCTCTAAAATAATAATATAGGGTGTAGGTAATTAAATATTCTTAGTTACAAGAAAGTTGGCGATCTACACAACAGGCTGACTAGACACCGTAACACGCTTGCGACTCCTACGCTCCGCCTCAGGAGGGTCCAAAAGTCATTTGTGGGAATGGGTAAAGGAATGGGTATAATCTTTTATAACAAAATTCCTCAATCAATTTTGGACTTGCCTTTACACATGCTCCTGAGAAAAGTATATTATACAATCGAAGATTATTTAAACGACATAAGAGCGTGGATTTGACCTGCAGCTCGCTCCAGCAATGCGCGGGAACTCGATTGCTTTTATACATGGCATAATACCTATTGTATATCAAATCTTCGAAAAGAACAACCGCCGAGTTTCTTGCTGGCTCTTCTCGGTAGGAAAGGCATTCCGAACCAGTGGTAGATGCTTTTGACGATTCAAAAGAACTTGTAAAAGTCTAATTGAATAAAAATATTTTGAATTTGAATTTGAATTAAAACGCTATTCACTGTTAAAGTTTTCGAAAAGTTAGAGGCATGCACGGAATTGAACCCCTGACCTCCTGAATAGGAGGCGGACATCTTACCCACTGGGCTATCACGGTTTCATTTCAATTAATAAATAATTACTTTTTGGTTGGTTTACGCATTTTTCGTAGCACTATTGTAGCAGTACTACGCCTGTAGCCGAACTACAAACGTAGAGTTAGTTTGTGTGCTACGAATTAATTATGCAGCCTTTATTTCATTACTAGCTGACGCTCGCGGCTTCGTCCGCGTGGATTTAGGTTTATCGAAATCCCGTGGGAACTCTTTGATTTTCCGGGATAAAAAGTAGCCTATGTGCTAATCTAGGATATTATCTATCTCCATTTCACATTTCAGCCAAATCCGTCCAGTAGTTTTTGCGTGAAGGAGTAACAAACATGCACACACACACACACACACATACACAAACTTTCGATAATATTAGTTACTAGCTGACGCCCGCGACTTCGTCCGCGTGGATTTAGTTTTTTCGAAATCCCGTGGGAACTCTTTGGTTTTCCGGGATAAAAAGTAGCCTATGTGCTAATCCAGGATATTATCTATCTCCATTCCGAATTTCAGCCAAATCCATTCAGTAGTTTTTGCGTGAAAGAGTAACAAACATACACACACACACACACATACACAAACTTTCGATAATATTAGTGTGAAGAGTGATTTCTTAGTTATATTTATTTTACTAGTTATATTTATTTTACCCCCTTGGGGGTTGAATTTCCAAAAATCTTTTCTTAGCGTGTGGCTACATCGTAATTGCTATCTGCATGCCTTTCAGCCCGATCCGTCCAGTGCTTGAGCTGTGAGTTGATAGACCAATCAGTCAGTCAGTTAGGTTTTCCTTTCTATATATAAATTTCTTAGTTTATAAAATAGTAGCATAGTTTTTAAAATATCGTGTTGCCATTTTAGTATGCACTGCATTTCAATATGCAGAACCCCAAAATGCAGGAATTTGAATATATTGTAACGAGACAACTTGTTTCGAACCTTAACATTGAACAAATAAAACACAAAACTCGTTGTACTCTCGCTATCGTCCAGAACTTTTCAGCAACAGCAACAGCTTTACATTAATAAATTATTTGACTTGGACCAAGGACTTAGAGTAGCCAGATACCGCTAGCCGTACGTACAGGGCGTGCCCGAAAAATTCATATTCAAATTCAAATTCAAAATGTTTTTATTCAATTAGACTTTTACAAGTTCTTTCGAATCGTCAAAAGCATCTACCACTGGTTCGGAATGCCTTTCCTACCGAGAAGAACCAGCAAGAAACTCGGCGGTTGCTCTTTTCAATGATTTGATATACAATATTATGCCATGTATACAAGCAATTGAAGTCCTGCGCATTGCTGGAGCGAATCGAAGTTCAGATCCACGCTTTTTTATCATTTACATAATCTTCGATAGTATAATATGCTTTTCTCAGGAGCATATTTTTAATAGATTTTTTTGAAACCTGTGTAAAGGCAAATCCAAAATTGACTGAGGAATTTTGTTATAGAAGATTATACCCATTCCCACAAATGACTTTTGGACCTTCCTGAGACGGAGCGTAGGAGTCGCAAGCCTGTTACGGTGTCTAGTCAGCCTGTTGTGTAGATCGCCAACCTTCTTGTAACTAAGAATATTTTGTCTTACAAAAATTATGTTGTTGTAAATATATTGAGAGGCTACGGTAAGGATACCTATTTCCTTAAATTTTTCTCGAAGTGAATCGCGTGGTTTTAAGTTATAAATTGCGCGTATTGCCCTTTTTTGTAATACAAAAATTCTCCCAATATCTGCCGCTCTACCCCATATTAAGATTCCATAAGACAATACTATGAAAATAAGCAAAATATACTATCTTTGCGGTCTCCACGTCAGTTAATTGTCGAATCTTTCTAACCGCGTAAGCAGCAGAGCTTAGTTTGCCAGCAAGAGTTGATATATGAGTGCCCCATTGCAGCTTCGCATCTAAGGTTATCCCCAAAAATGTAGTAGTCTCTTCTATTTTCAAAATATCATTATTTATCATTAAATTAATGTTACTTGTGTTCTTGGTATTGGGCAGTGCGAATTCAATACACTTAGTTTTTTTGCATTTAAAAGTAGATTATTTACAGTAAACCAGTGAGTTACCTGAGATATGGCACCATTTATATCGTCAAAATTGTCCTTATTTCTATCGACTTTAAAAATCAAAGACGTATCGTCAGCAAATAGTACGATATCGCAAATATTTTGGACTACATATGGTAAATCGTTTATGTATACTAAGAACATGAAAGGACCTAGAATAGAGCCTTGAGGAACACCCATTAGTGAGGCTGATCCGGATGACTTCACATCATTCACACATACTGTTTGAATACGATCACTAAGATAGGACGCAATGAGACCAAGCGCAGTGTCTTTGATTCCATAGTGGCTCAATTTAACTAAAAGAGTCTCGTGCTCAACGCAATCAAATGCCTTGGATAAATCACAGAAAATACCAATGGCATTCTGTGACCCCTCCCACGCATTGAATATATGCTTTAACAGCATTGCGGCCGCGTCGGTTGTTGATCGACCTTTAGTGAAGCCATACTGTTCAGAATGGAGTAGCTTATTTAAATTGAAATGCTGAAGCAGTTGGTTGAGCATGATTTTCTCAAATATCTTGCTCAGTGTTGGCAAAATTGAAATTGGCCTGTAATTGTTTGGGTCACTTTTGCTACCCGATTTAAAAAGAGGTATCAATTTACTACATTTCATGAGATCTGGAAAAGCGCCTGTATCCACAGACTCATTAAAAATTAAGGCTAGATATGGTGCAATAATATCAATAATATTGTTAATTATTTTTACTGATATTCCCCACAGATCTCCGGTTTTTTTGCTTTGTAAAGATTTGAACACTTTAACAATGTCATATGGAGTAACGTATTCAAACCTAAACAACACACCGCATTCAGTGACATTGGCCCTGAGAAGATCATAGGCTTCTGTTGGTGAAGAGCTAAGGGAACTAGTAGTGATGACTGGAATGTTCTGGAAAAAATTCTCAAATGTATTTGCAATTTCAATATTGGAGTCAATAATACGGTTATTAATTTTTAACTCCAATTTATTGTTATGCACTTTTTGTTTCCCAGTTTCATCCGTGATGATATCCCAAGCTGAGCTGAGCTGAAGCTTGAGCCAGGGGCCTATTTTATTAAGCCCCGACCCAAAAAGAGGGGTGTTATAAGATTGACGAGTGTATCTGTGTATCTGTCTGTGGCATCGTAACTCCTAAACTAATGAACCGATTTGAATTTAGTTTTTTTTTTGTTTGAAAGGTGGTTTGATCGAGAAGTGTTCTTAGCTATAATCCAAGGAAATCGGTTCAGCCGTTTGAAAGTTCTTTTCTAGTTACCGTAACCTTCACTTGTCGGGGGTGTTATAAATTTTTAATTTACACTTGTATTTTCACTCATTTGTCAATATGTATTAGAATTTCTTTTTCTAAATAAAATTGTGCCAATGTATAAATGTGTCATACATTGGCTTTACTTGATTGTCGGCGTATGCCCGACTAGTCTTGAACCTGTACGGGGTCCTTGTGGGACCTCTGCTCGCGATGTGGTGCCCATATCCCATGGCCCCTGAATAAGGTTTCAGGACGGGTTCGAAACTAGTCGGGCATACTCCGACATACAGGTAAGTTAAGGCGTCATTCATTTATAATAAATATCACTCACGATAATTTAAATACTACAAGTGTAAATTAAAAATTAATAACACCCCCGACAAAGTATCTGAGTTTTCCAAAACATCATTTTCAAATAAATAATTTTGTATCTAGGCAACGTCCATCTTGACAGCTAGTCATTTGTCAATTGACATAATATTATGAACCTAACGGTCTGTTTCAAAGTTACAAGAAAACTAGAAAAGAGCTGATAACTTTTAAACGGCTGAACCAATTTTTTTGGATTATAGCTAAGAACACTCTCGATCAAGCCACCTTTTAAAATAAAAAAAACTAAAATAAAATCGGTTCATTCGTTTAGGCGCTACGATGCCACAGACAGATACACAGATACACAAGTCAAACTTATAACACCCCTCTTCTTGGGTCGGGGGTTAAAAATGAAACTAAATGACTTGCGTGATGTCATTGTAAATAGGGAAAACTACTATAGTATGACAAAAATCCGTGCATATATTTAAACAACATGCGGCATCTAGGCATTCCAAGTCTATGGCTTGGACTTTGCCCTGTTTAAACTTGAATATTCGTTTTCGCCTGGAGTCCAATTTAGGGTTGTTCGAGCGAATGTTAATAACCTAGATTATTTGGTTATTTGTTCTCTCAGGGCTTTCATTATATATAACTACCAAGCTCTGCATAAAGCGCCAGTATACATTGGACCACCAATACGTTTGGCCAGTGCCGGCCAATGTGTAAACGCTGTTTGCAAATTGCAGTAAAATCCCTTGATTTTTGTAAAGGACACAAAATAGACTAGTGCCTACTGGCCGTAAACCGTTGACGGGTCTTGACAGACAAGCAGACAGACACACAATGAAGTGATCCTTTAAGGGTTCCTTTTTTCTCTAGAGATATAAAGGAACCCTAAAAACATTTTTTTACTGTAAAATTCAGATAAAACTTTTCATTATCTCTAGTACGTACTTAACTTTCCACTTTGCTTTTAAATTAATTATTATTAGAAGAATCGTTGAAGTTTATAACTTAAGTTATCCAATATCGCCTCGATTTCTAATTAATTTAAAAGTTTTTAAGAAGGGTGTTTTCGTTAAAATATTTCTACTTACCTTTATTATTGTAATAGAGATTTTAGACGATCTTTTACATTAAAAAACTTTTAATGTTATTTTAGATTTTTTATGCAAGCGAAATTACTATATTATATCCCTGGGTATCAATAGATTCAAAGGATTTAATTTTTATCCAACTACGTTCAAAAGACTGCTTTGACTTGATGTGATGTTTTTGAATAGATATTATTAATGACCTGGAGAGAGGCTACATTTTATCCCGGAAAATAAAAGATTTATTTTTATTTTTATTAAGATACACGTTATCCTTTGACTGCAATCTCACCTGGTGGTAAGTGATGATGCAGTCCTAGATGAAAGCGGGCTAACCTGGAAGGGGTATGGCAGTTTTTATTAACCTTTGGTTTCAACACGGCATCGTCCCGGACCGCTAAATCGCTTAGCGGCCGGTAGGGTTGTAACTAGCCACGGCCGAAGCTTCCCACCAGACCAGACCAGAGATTTAGAAATTATAAAATTCCAAACCCTACCAGGAATCAAGCCTGGGTCGTAGGCCACAGTGCCAAGGAGGTATTCGAAACAACACAAAATAATTGTTTTTCCTGCAAAAGTTTTAACAGTGAGCACCGCCATTTCATCCAAAGTTCTAACTAATAGGAGTTGTAATGTGTTATGTATTAATTGGTTGGTATGCGACTTTCGTGCAGAAAGCTCAAGCTCGGAATATTGGTGACAAGTTCCGAGAGTTCTGAAAGCGAAGTGTTATTAATTATTACATTTAGATATTACTTTAGGGAGAGTGTTTTAATTACTTTATACCTACTATGGTATACGCAGGTAAGGTATGAAGTAAATAATATTATAGGTACCGGCCTATGCTCGTGAATTTGTCTGCGTTGATTTAGGTTGTGAAAATCCTGTGGGGAACTGTTTTTCGGGGTAAATAGTAGCCTATGTCAATATCCAGGTCTTTAACTACATTCAAACTTTTGTTGGGTTGAGTTATGTGCATTTTAAGCAATTAAATATCACTTGCTTTAACGGTGAAGGAAAACATTGTTAAGAAACCTGCCTGAGAGATAACTGATTGTGATGAATGCACCACAACCCACTCATCAGAACTGCACCGTAGATTGATTTCTGACTCTTCCTTTCAAATATAATAAAATAAAATATTAAGTACTAGCTGATGCCCGCGACTTCGTCCACGTGGATTTAGGTTTTTCAAATTCCCGTAGAACCTCTTTGATTTTTCCGGGATAAAATGTAGCTTATGTGTTAATTCAGGGTATAATCTATCTCCATTCCGAATTTCAGACAAATCCGTCTAGTAGTTTTTGCGTGAAAGAGTAACAAACATACACACACACACACACAAACTTTCACCTTTATAATATTAAGTGTGACTACTATGAAATTGAAAAGTAGAGTCCTTATCAATCTTTGATGTATAGATGCCAGGAAAGCATAAATCAAGCGTGTAGTAAATTCTAATACAAAATTCACCCTCGGAAGCCGAAACTCGCACAACGGAAGCGAAGGGCATAAAATATAAACGCCAGACACACTCCAGTGAAATACATATTATAATCTTCTTAAAACGTGCCTGCCACTTGTGAAAAGATATCTAGCGACTAAAAGCCACTTTTAACCAACTTCAAAAAAAGGAGAAGGTTCTCAATTCGTCGGAATCTTTTTTTTTTATGTATGTTCCCCGATTATCCCGAACTTCTAACAAAACGTCACTGGCAGACGTCGAATGTTAGGACATTTGATGCAGGCAACCCTATTTTGCTTTCTTCGATTTCAGGTCACCATAGTCTAAATATTTGAAATCAATTCAGGATCAATTCGTGAGTTCCCTCACTCTGACACAACTAGGTACTTACAATGTGTCAAAGGTCCTCAAAATAATATCCTATGTGACATTTAAAACAATTCTAAACTCATTAAACTCGAACTTAGAATTTCTAACTCTGCAACAGTACAAAGCTCAGAGCTTTTGCCTGATACCTATCAGAAAGTTCGTGAGCTAAGCGGACGTTTTGCTGACGGCTCATTGTGATATTAAATTAACAGACAGTGATAAGTTGCTCCTGAGATATAATAAGCCGGTTATAACTTGTTATATACAGTTCGGTGTAATGAATACTTTTTGGGCAAGAGACTTTTATTTTTAAGTTTCCGTAAGTATATCCAGAGAAAAGGAACACTTACAGGATAATTTCATTGTCTGTCTGTCAGTAAAGACGTACCACGTTGACCTAGAATCATGAAAGGCAGGTAGCAATGTCTTATAACACAAGTAAAAGGGAAAATTCGAAAACCGTCAATTACGTCGTAAAAAAATTTGAAAAGTGTTATTTCCATAGATATGTAGTTATTTCTTGTACTATGGTATGGAACCCTTCTTATGAGAGTCAGAGTCACACTTGACTGGTTTTTTGGTGTAGGATAGAGCCACGAACACTAGCTGCATATCTGCGATGAACAGCCGACAGCCAGGCAAACGTTTGCGCAAAAGGATGGTGAAAAAAAAATCCGAAGAGTTGAGATCCTCTTTTTTTTTAAGTTGGTTAAAAAATGCATCGACTCAACTCCACTCCATTCCATTCGTATGCATAACACCTCAGAGATTTTTGCGCAACTTAAAACTCACAAAGATGTTTGTATATAGAACAAACAGAAGTTATTATGCTTTTAACAGATGAAGTGAAAAATTTCACTCATTTTTCCCTAGATTTTTCCACATTTTCCCGTCTTGACTGCGAACGGCACAAAGACGTATTTCTGAAGAGCGAGAAAACAAAAGAAAGGGGAGCTTTTGAAAACATAATATTTCAATCCGACGACTGCTATGGAGTAACCGTAGAATTCAAAATCCGTACAGAAATGGTAATTGCGGTCGCTGCGCATAAAGTAAATAAAAAACCGGCCAAGTGCGAGTCAGACTCGCGCACTGAGGGTTCCGTACTCGGGTATTTTTTCCAACATTTTGCACGATAAATCAAAAAGTATTATACATAAAAATAAATAAAAAGCTAATTTATAATGTACAGGTATGATACCCCTTTCATATGATACCCCACTTGGTATAGCTATCTTAATTTGAAAATTGAAACTCATTTTTTTTACATGATATAACCACAAATTCGCGCTTTTCAGATTTATTCCTGTATTTGTACTATAAGACCTACCTACCTGCCAAATTTCATGATTCTAGGTCAACGGGAAGCACCCTATAGGTTTCTTGACAGACACGACGGACGGACGGATGAACCGACGGACAGACGAACGGACGGACGGACGGACGGACAGACAGACAGACAGACAGACAGACAGACTGACAACAAAGTGATCCTATAAGGGTTCCGTTTTTCCTTTTGAGGTACGGAACCCTAAAAAGGGACTCTTATGTAACTTTATAAGAAAAGTGGTTTCTTATCACGCTCTATACAAACGAAGTTAGTTAATTTCAAAACTTATTTCAAAATTAAACGGTCTCAAATAGGTATTTAAACCAACTCAGGGCTCTGCAGGTGGTTTCCTCGCGATTTTCTTTTACTGTCAAAACAAATGATATTTAATCTTAAAACGCACATAATCCCGAATTAGAGGTGCGGAGTGAGTATCCGTGATCGAACCCCGTACGGGGGTACGGGGCTCGATCACTAGGAGGCCAACGTCATAACCGCTAGTCTACCACCTATTTTTTTTACCCGACTGCGGCAAAGCCAAAAGGAAGTATATAAGCATGTATGTATGTGTGTATGTTTGTATCCAGATTCTGTGTGTTCCACCGTAGCGCCTAAACTACAGGGCCGATTTTGATGAATGAGGTGTCAATCGATTCGTCGTAAAGGTCCGGGTGACATAGGCTACATTTTATACGAAAAAAATTGACCTGACGGATTTTACATGAAAGAAAGTGGGGGTCTCAAAAATTTATTTTGCCATTGTGTCGAGTGGGATGTCAAATGAAAGAGGAGAAAATTCTGAGTTCATAAATATAAATACTACAACATAAAAATATACCAAGCGACAGAAAAACAATTTTACTATAATATTTCAGCGTTTATTAAGACGATCGCAGTCGGGTTTTAGTTTTCAACTTTATCTTGTTCCATCACCATCTAGTTCTATTATCTTATTTAAAATTCTGTGAATTTGTTAAAAATATTAAATTATTTTCCCCTCTTACAGGCAAAGTCCTGGTTCTACCTGCCGTAATAACAATCCAGAATACAGATTCCTAAAATACCTGTCGGTTAGAGAAACATTTTGATAACTAATTCGTGTTTGCAATTAGTTGCTAGTTCTGTTGTAACTTCCTAGTTTGTAACTTGAAAATCAAGTTACTGGTAGTGTTAACTCAAGGATGGTAGTTCATTTAAATAATAATAAATAATAAATAATAAATCTTTTATTGTTTCACCATAAAATTACCACCAAGAATTAGGTTAAACCACTGATGCCTAAAATAAGTTGTACACTCGTGTTATAGGCATCAGGGCTCTCCCCTTACAGACTTGAATATTAAAAACAATAAAAATAAGAAAATATTATTAATAACAAAAACATTTTTGACATTATGTTACAGTGAAGTTTAATATATACCTACATATATACATACAAGATGATCTCTCTGGGAAATAGACTAATATAGTACCTATAGTGTATGTCTGCTATATATGTGTGTGTATGTGTGTTATGAGAGAGGGTGTGTAAGATACAATAGTGTGAAAAGTTTCGAGGGTATTTGGAGAAAATCTATAACTTCAGTTTCTATAAGTTATTTAAAAGTGGTAAGTAAATTTTCGGTGTCTTCATAAGATAATTTATGTAAGTATGAAATTAGTGTTTTTTTGCAATTAGTTCTATTTAGTGGGTAGATATGTGTCAATGCATTAACTTTATTATATATATGTTATTGAAAATCAAGTTACTGGTAGTGTTAACTCAGGGATGGTAGTTCATTTAAATATTATAGGTTAAAGAAGACAAGCTGACTGACTGACTGGCTTATCTATCAACGCACAGCTCAAAATAGATACTTATCTATTATGTTAATAGATAAAAGTGATTTGCGTCGCGTTGTTTTGAATTGTAATTATTCACCGAAGAAGAGCACGTTTTCTGAGTGAAGATTTCAATGTCTTTAACTTACCTTATTCAAAGTTAGGTTTTTGAATAAAGTTAGGTATTCAGTTCTCTTAATGCTCTTGACTGACACTTTAATTGCGCTGCTTCTACAAAGAGAAGCGAGTAAAGGCTTGGTCAAATAAAACGCGCGATGGCAACGTTTCCAATAGGATCTTAGAATTGTGATACATGGAACTTTCTAAAAAAGCTCACACTGCGGTGGGCAGGTAGGAGTCGCGCTGCTACTGTTGCAAGCGTCACAGTCGCGCTTTGCAACTTTACGAAGCAAAGCGCAACGACTCATACAGTTTCTTGTAATACACTGGCCATTCCGAACAAAAATGGTCTTCCATAAATATTTAAACTCAACACACACTCCCGACACTTCATACAAGCGAACTTAATTAATTACCTATTACAACTACAGGAACACCGGCCAGTATGAGCGTAACCAATTGAGTGAGACAACGCAATACCTGAGCAACATTACTGCTTTTCGCTTTGATGTTACCCGAGTGATGTTAGTATGGCAATGCCAGTAGCCGAGCTATTTTGTTTATTAAAATATCTTATCATCAATTCATGTTGAAAAATTATAGTTTGGATTGATCTATGTTTCTAGTGCTTAGTACATAGAGAATGTCGCGTCACGTGATTCAAACGAAGGAAGAGTCTATCATAAGCTGCTTCCGCACGTCGGAGCCAACTCGCGTTGTATCTGACCAGGCCTTTAATGCTCTTGAATGACACGCTAATTACACAGCTTCTTGAGATGAGCAGAGATGCCATGTTAGTTTAAGTGACATGTCCTAGAGTTACTAATTGCTAAAATAGTCAGGTAACTATTTTTAAAAGCTGCTTTAATTTACTAAGCACTAGTTATTACCCGCGGCTTCGTTTGCGTGGATTTTGATTTTCAAAAATCCCGTGGGAAGTCTTTGATTTTACGGAATAAAATGTCTATGTTCGTACTGCGATGCAAGCTCTGTCGCCAAATGTCTATATTGGTCGAACTGTGAAAAGGCAACAGACGGACAGATAATATACTTTTGAATCATCACATCTTCATGATCAACTCATCGCTGGCTCACTACTGAGCATAGGTCTCCTCTCAGAAAGGGCTTGGCCATGTCTAAAATGCTGACCAAGTGCGAACTTCACACAGCTATGAGAACATTAAGGCGAACTTGAGCATGCAAGTTCCCCCACGATATTTTCCTTCAAGGTTAAAAGCAAGTGATATTTAATTTCTTAAAGAACAAGAAACTTTTTAAGAAATTTAATATGGTTGAAGAAATTAAAGCAGCGAGACTCCACTAGCTTGAACACCTAAGCCTAATGGACTCATTAGGACGTGAAATTCCCCAATTTAGGAACGTTGTAGGCTCAAATGTTTTAGCAAATTTTTAAGTGTTTCGGTTGGTTTATTGTCACTAACACCACTCCGAGCTAATGTAGGCTCCGTAACAGAACTGCGACAGGTTCCATAAACAACGAGGTTTGGGTGTAGGATGACCATAAGACGGTAAAAAAAAGATACTGAGGAATTAAGAAGCTACTCCTTTTTTGAAGTCGGTGAAAAATGGGGATAAATGTATTTTAGTATAATAAGTGTTAGAAAAGCTACTGCACTTAAATCGCATTTTTTTATTTATTCAGATACAAATTAGCTCTTGACTGCAATGTCACCTTGTGAACGTTAAATCGTTTGGCGGCACCTTACCTTTGATTGGCTGACACTGTGGCTAATTTCTATCCCTTTCATAGTGCTCCGAAAGTAAAAGGATAGCACTAGCTTTAGATCTCTCAACGTAATCTACTTTAGAAATCATATATAACAGAATTAGTTTTAGCAGAACACCCATAAATTCGACAACTACAAGTGTAAATTAAAAATTTATAACACCCCCGACAAGTGAAGGTTACAGTAATAACTAGAAAAGAGCTGATAACTTTCAAACGGCTGAACCGATTTTATTGGATTATAGCTAAGAACACTCTCGATCAAGCCACCTTTCAAACAAAAAAAAACTAAATTAAAATCGGTTCTAGTGAACCGATTAGTTTAGGATTGGTTTAGGAGCTACGATGCCACAGACAGATACACACGTCAAACTTATAACACCCCTCTTTTTGGGTCGGGGGTTAAAAACAATACCGACTATACCAATATCATAATCTCAACTTTCCTGTCGGTCAGTAACGACCTATCAGGTCATGTCCTTAAAATAACAAAATCTTAGTGATTCGTACAAAGAACTAAAGTAATTGGCTAGCATTGTAGTAAACACAAACGTTGGGACGATCGACAATAAATACCTATCTACTTAATTTATTAGTCTCTTTACGACCCACTGAGGGCCCGTGGAGTATCACCCTTGCTGAAAATACTTGAACCATACTTGAACCTAAAAAAGAGGGTATCTGTTAGCGAAAATACTTGAACCTAGAAAACTTGTTGCTGAAAATACTTGAACCATAAAAGATAAGAGTCAGTAGTCAGTACCTACCATTGGTTATGTTGCTTTTCAACATTTTCATTCATCTTAATTCACTAGTATATAATTGTCCCAAAATAAAAAAATAAATTGAATTTTTTTTATTTCACAATTTTTAGTGGCCCACTGTACTATAATATGCTATGCCCAGTTAAAACCCTACTGTTTACTAAGCTATTACACTGATCGCGAGCAATTTACTGTTATCCATTGAGGAGTTCTGTTCTCCATCTCCGAAGATATTCATCAGATTTTCATCAAATTTAAATGGGACCACCTGCAAAGTATATCCTTTCAAACAAAAAAATGTTTCCAAATCGGTTCAGATGTCTTACCCTGAGATTTATAGAGACTTTGCTTAAACTTAAGCTTCGGTTAAAACGAGACAGATTTATGTTAGTGATATAGCGCTGTCTCGTTTTAACAGTGTCTTAAGACTGAGCAAAGTCAAAGTGCCCTCTATAGATCTCAGCCCTGTGTCTCAGCCTTAGAGTAATAGGGTAACATACATAAAAAAAAAAGATTCCGACGAATTGAGAACCTCCTCCTTTTTTCGAAGTCGGTTAAAAACATTTTCGCCAAGAGAAATATAAAAATTTAAACTGTTGACTGTTTGAGATGAAGGGTACAAATGGAAATATCGCCTGTTGAATATCTTGTAAACAACGACAAGCCGCGCCGCGGGGGAATAAATCCAATTTAGGATTGGGTACTTACAAGCTATAGAAGTTTACATTGCGTTAACTTAAGTGGAAATAGGTTTTCCACTGAGCCGGGAAAGACGATGGTTTGGTTTTGGATGGATTGGTATGGTTTTAGGGTTTCGTACCCAATTCCCCAAAAGGCGTTACGCCTTTTTCCCTACATTTCCCTGAATCCCTACAGCCTACATCTCCTTGAATTTGGTTTCGTTTTCCCTCCTTGGAAACTAATTCCCAATACCTCCCCCGAACTACTAATAAAATATTTATTTATATTCAAAGTTATACGGGCAGAAAGATTTACAAACAATCTTTTTAGGGTTCCGTACCTCAAAAGGAAAATCGGAACCCTTATAAGATCACTTTGTTGTCTGTCTGTCTGTCTGTCTGTCTGTCTGTCCGTCCTTCCGTCGGTCCGTCGTGTCTGTCAAGAAAACCTATAGAGTATTTCACATTGACCTAGAATCATGTTTGGCAGGTAGGTAGGTCTAGGCACACATAAAGGACTAAATCTGAAAACCGTGGATTTGTGGTTACATCATTTAAAAAAAATTAAAATGTGTTTCAATTTTCAAAGTAAGGTAACTATACCAAGTGGGGTATCATATTATGAAAGGGTTTTACCTGTACATTCTAAAACAGATGTTTATTTATTTTTATGCATAATAGATTTTGATTTATCGTGCAAAATGTCGGACAAAATACCCGAGTACGGAACCCTCGGTGCGCGAGTCTGACTCGCACTAGGCCGGTTTTATTTTTAACTCGTGTAACCCTAAAACTAGATACGTACTTTTACGAAAAACTAGTAAATGACAGACACAGATATTAGTTTTTTGAACTTGTCTACAAAATTTCGTTCCTTAGGTTAATGAGAGCTAAACTACATAATATTTTGTATGGAGCAAGGAGCAAGTGATAAAGAGACCAATGGAAACATAAATATACTATATTTACAACCTAACCGCAAGTGCGTACCAAAGGGTTAATTCAATCAATACTGGTATTATCGGCAAATTCTGAAAATATGTTTCCCAGAAAATGTAATAATATATCGCTCGATAAAAACCTTCTGATGTTTCCCACATCCGTTTCGGATTTTCCCTACATTTCCCTTATATTTACAAATTGAATTTGTTACTACTTCGTTTTCCTCTCTTTGGAAACTAGTTTTCAATGTATTTTCCTTACAATAATACTTGTTAAAGGATGGCACGTTTCTTCCAGAGCTTGTAACAAATTTTCACTTTGGAAAGCATCTAGAATCTAGAATAACTAGGATCCTACTAATATTATAAACGTGAAAGTTTGTATGTATGGATAATGGATGTATGTATGTTTGTTACTCTTTCACGCAAAAACTAATGGACGGATTTGGCTGTTTGGAATTGGATTTTAGCGGCGAAATCGTCATGATAATATTACACGGGAGACAAGCGACAGGCCAAAATTTGAGAAACGAAAAAAGTGTGATTTCCTCTAAAGCACAGCTCTACAATTTTAACTTTGTCACGAATTAAAGTAGCAAATAGATGTTCAGTCTAGTTTGCAAAACAATTTATCACCCTAAACAGCAGTTCTGGCATAAACTATGCTGTATCGCACCTGCATACTTTACGCAGAGTTAGTTATATCAACTAGATATGCCATGCTCGTTTCCCAGATCCTGATAAAATTATTCAAAGATATTGTTAGAAAACTCAACCTATCCGTCTGTTCGAAGATAAAAATTGTTTTATCTTTAGCCCCATTATTATAATTTTTGACAGCTAGCAAAATTCATAATACTATTTTGAATTATTTTGTTTTGTCTGTATGGGTGTAAATTCAAATCCTACCGATTCCGTTTTAGGATTTGAGTGATTCTGCGTGGTGGTGGTGTTTATTGCTTGCTGCATGTTGCACCATACAGATTTGTCTGTTTCAGCGGATTATAGCAAATTAAGCTTTTGGTTCCTTGTATATTATGGACTTCTGCAAAGTAACGCTTGCATCCATACAAGACATTTCCAGTAATAGAGTATCTTTGGTCGGTCCCCAGTTATGACCCACTTCGACGAGGAAGGGGTGTGAGGATCGTAGCTCGTTTGTTATATTAATAGCGAACACAGCCCAAAGGATCAGCTGTGATATGAACGCGTG
The DNA here is from genome assembly GCF_905333055.1 of Maniola jurtina. Lineage (NCBI taxonomy): Eukaryota > Metazoa > Arthropoda > Insecta > Lepidoptera > Nymphalidae > Maniola > Maniola jurtina. The sequence goes on along the minus strand of NC_060048.1, from coordinate 2,860,069 downwards.
AAACTTGGGGATATGCTCTCTGTACCTTTGTAACGTAACATGTCTATGTTAGCGCCCTTGTCGCCTCTTTTGAACGGAAGTCACGTAACATATGTCGGTAATGTTTTCACGAACAGGTCCGAGGCGCCATCTAGGAAAACTACATTGGCAATGGCCGTCGAGCGTTCGACACTTTTGGCTGAGACGATCGGAGCTGCAAACGTGTTACATATATCAATTACATAGTTAGATTGCACTAATTTAGTTTTGCTCGGTATCAAGCCTTGATCAAGCAATAAGGGTTGTATTTGTTTATTCTTATATCTTTATTGAGTTTCGCTCTGGTATGTTATTATCTACAAAATTTCATTGCGTTTGATTGGTTAAATATTCAATGGGAACCACAGAATGGTTCGTAGTAACATAAATCGTAGAAATAATCATTAAATAGTATTTAGATCTAGTTTTAAGTACTTATTACAATAATATAGTATAGACTTACGAGAGCAACATGGTCGCATTAATGACCCAGCTCTCTAAATGAGAATTTAAAAAAACTATCACATGGAAAGCGCTGGAGAACGCGCTAGAGTTTGTTTCTTTTAAGGTACGCTTAATATGGCATAAAGCAATTTTCTGCAATACCCCATGAAAACTTCAGCAATGTTATGCAAAGTAATGTAAATTGCCTGGAATTGCGGAATTTCGATTGCCCGTGTAAGCGTTTCTTTATGGTGCGCTTACATCAGCAATTTTCTAAGCAATTGTCGCTCGGCTACTTTTCTGTGGTTGTAGTTTTCTATTTCTGTGAAAATGAGTACTTAGTTAAAAAGTAACACGAGCTCAAAGATAAAAGTCTTTGAGTCGGTGTGACATTGAAACTAAATACAGACACATTTTTACGAAAATCTGACAATCCACAGACACATATCTAAAAAATTCTGCATATTACACTCCGTTCCGTAATATATACATTATGCACTGAAGTTCACGTGAAACGTGGATTTAAATGATTACTAATTAAGTAGCAAGGTGCGCGCGACACGCTAACGTGGCAGCCATTTTTAATATTTAACACCTGTTTAGTAATTTAGGTCAAACTGAGTAGCTATTTCTGTTTTGAACTGGTTTTGAAGTTTTGGTGGTTTTGGCGATGCATGTCGCATGCTGCATGTTGCACCGATCTGTTTGGTTTAGCGGATAATAGCAAATTAAGCTTTTGGTTCCTTGTATATCATGGGCTTCCGTAAAATAACGCTTGCTTCTATCCTACATTATATAATTATATATGAACAACTCTGTTAGTCAGAAAGTATTTGAATGGATGTGAATTGTGATGTTATACCTACCTACAATTCATATTGTAGCTTCATATCATGAACGCGGCGCGTAAAATATTATTTCAAAATTAACCGTTCCTGAATTCTAATAACTTAGACGGGCAGCAACCCTGTAGCATAAGAACTAGTTTATGGACATTAGTATAATATTAGGTACAATCTTTCAGTAGTTCCCCGTTCAAGAGCCACTGGCAAATATAGGTAGATGTTCGATACCCTAGCCAAATTACAGAATTTACTGGAAAACGTTATCCGAGCAATACACACGTATGAAATTTATTGCGACAGCTCGTCACGTATTGAGCTGATGATTAAGGGTCCCGGGCGGCGAAACGAGCCCGGATGACTACCTATCCACATCATACGTGAATATCGGTACGATATCATACACATATAATATGAACGTACATCATATAAGTTTATTAAAGAAACTATAATGGTGTCTATTTTGATGTTATTCTAAACTAAATTTAATCGGCATCTTTTTCATTCTAATATTCCTAACAAGTGTAAATTAAAAATTTATAACACCCCCGACAAGTGAAGGTTACAGTAATAACCAGAAAAGAGCTGATAACTTTCAAACGGCTGAACCGATTTTCTCGGATTATAGCTAAGAACACTCTCGATCAAGCCACCTTTCAAACCAAAAAAACTAAAATTTAGGAGCTACGATGAAACAAACAGATACACACGTCAAACTTATAACACCCCTCTTTTTGGGTCGGGGGTTAAAAAGAGGACGGAAAATGAATTTAAAATTAAAAACTCAAAATTTTAGTGCTACTTTTCAAATTCAAACTCTAATCTCAAGCTCATATCTCCCAATCAAAAAAAAAATCTCTCCTCTAGCCTCAATGCTGTGCTCTAAAGTTTTGACAGAGAGGTTTGACAGTTTTAAATCAATTTTAGTTTTTTATCCTTTTCTTATTAGATTGGTAAGAAAGAGATGCGAATATTCTCAAAGATTACAATCCTCGATAAATTGCATCAATTTTGCGATCAGAATCAGTATGGTTGTTAGTGCTTTACTCGTTCTGTGCTTTTTCTACGAATAGCTTGACCAGACCAGCTGGGCCCAGGAAGGAAAACTAAAGAGCAGTTTTTTGTCCAGCCTAAGTACCTACCCATTTGCGTTTTTTTTTCCTTACTATAAAACTCCATTATATAATGGCAGCTTTATTGCTACTATCTACATATCCAGCCTATGGGCTAATCACACTAATATTATAAAGGAGAAAGTTTGTGTGTGTGTGTGTGTGTGTGTGTGTGTGTGTGTGTGTATGTGTGTGTGTGTGTGTATGTTTGTTACTCCTTCACGCAAAAACTACGGATTGGGCTGAAATTTATAACAGTGATAGAATTATACCCTGGATTAGCACATAGGCTACTTTTTATCCCGGAAAATCAAAGAGTTCCCACGGGAATTTTAAAGAACCTACATCCACGCGAACGAAGTCGCGGGTATCAGCTAGTAAGAAATATTATTCGTTGCGTTTTATAACCCATTTTTGTTAGTGGAATAAAACACGAACAAAAAACACACCCTCACACAATGTGACCACACCATTTGTTTAAAGCCTTGGATTTAATTACCCAATTATTTATATTAATGTTCCCACAAAACCTAAGGATGTCTCCGGCCTTTTGAATCATAATAATTTACTTTTCACTGTGTATTTAAGTGGTAGTAATCAATAAATTGGGCGCGGGTTTTTTAAGTTTTTTAATATCACAGTTTATTATATACTAGAGGATGCCCGCGACTTCGTCCGGGTGGATTTAGGTTTTTAAAGATCCCGTGGGAACTGTTTGATTTTCCGGGATAAAAAGTTGCCTTTGTCAATTACAGGTACCTCGGTATCAAATTTCATAAAAATCGGTCGAACGGATGAGTCTTTAGGAATCCCGCGGGAAGTGTTTGTTTTTCCGGGATAAAAGAAGTCTATATACTTCCCCGGAATGTATCCTAAGTATGTACACATTATAATCAGTTCAGCGGTTGAGCCGTGAAAGAGTAGCAGACAGACAGACAGATCGACAGAGAGACAGACAGACACACTTTTGCATTTATAATATTAGTATGGATTTAAAAACCGGTCAAGTGAGAGTCGGTATCGCACACGAAGGATTCCGTAGGTATAACCATGGCACTAGAAATAACACTTTTTAATTTGTATGGCGGCCATTTTTAATATAAATACCTTGTATGTAGATCATAAAAATGTCTAACCACCTAACTAAACCAACGTCGTGCAGCAAAAACATGATAAATGAACACCTATATTAACATTTCGCGTTAATAACAGGCCTCGGGGTTTCATGTGCCGTCCATAAATAAAGAGTTTTTATACAGACGCAATTAGAAAGAAAAGTTTAACCGTTAATTTGCGGTTCTTGACGTCATATCTCCAAGTTAATAACACCTTCTTCAGTATCAAAACTATCAAAATAATAAATCTAAGTCAAAATTTAGGTTTATTTCGTCTAGAAAAACTAGTGTCTTTAATGCTATGAATGCGACTCTACAATTGGTTCGGGATGCCGACAAGAAACACAGCAGTTGCTCTTTTCAAATCTTAAAAGTTACAATAATATACTAACAATACAATTACACCATCTTTTGGGCATCGATCAATAAATAAAAACTGTAAGGACGAAGCGCGTTTCTTTACGTTTAGTTTAGTAGCTTTAGTTTTAAGGGTACGTAATCAATTTATCACAATTAGGTACATTACCTTACAAATCCAACAATCGACAATCAAAAAGAGTACAAAAGTACCTATTTTTAACCCCCGACCCAAAAAGAGGGGTTTTATAAGTTTGATGTGTGTAGGTATGTGGCATCGTAGCTTCTAAACTAAGGAACCGATTTTAATTTAGTTTTTTTTGTTTGAAAGGTGGCTTGATCGAGAGTGTTCTTAGCTATAATCCCAGAAAATCGGTTCAGCCATTTGAAAGTTATCAGCTCTTTTCTAGTTACTGTAACCTTCACTTGTCGGGTGTGTTATAAATTTTTAATTCACATTTGTGAATAAATTTACTTTGACTTAGTTCAAAAGTGACTAGCGTTGAGTTGACTCTAGTCAGCTATAGTCCACTTGGTCTGTAAGCGCTGGGCCTTAAAAATACAGCTGGTCACTGAACATTTTTAGGGTTCCGTACCTCAAAAGGAAAAACGGAACTCTTATAGGATCACTTTGTTGTCTGTCAAGAAACCTATAGGGTACTTCCCGTTGACCTAGAAACATGAAATTTGGCAGGTAGTATAGCACAAGTACGGGAATAAATCTGAAAACCGCGAATTTGTGGTTACGTCATTAAAAAAAAATTAAAATGTGTTTCAATATTCAAAGTAAGATAACTATACCAAGTGGGATATCATATGAAAGGGCTTTACCTCTAAATTCTAAAACAGATTTTTATTTATTTTTATGCATAATAGTTTTTGATTTATCGTGCAAAATGTTGGAAAAAATACCCGAGTACGGAACCCTCAGTGCGCGAGTCTGACTCGCACTTGACCGGTTTTTTTATAATAAAGAAAATAGTGATTATAATATTCCATTGAACTGGAAGCAGTAATTAAAACTCAATGTGGTATGAAAGTGGATCGGTACGACACTCGAATCACTGAAACGTATTGAGATCGACTGAAAGGATTAGAATAATTGGAGAGCCCCGGCTGAGGACGTTTAAACGGAACGATACCAATTGGACGTATTTTCTGAAAAACGAATAAATATACTGAAATATCTCAATTTCTTTTGAGATGTACGTAATGAAAACGTCAAACAGGCACTCTTAAAGAAATAGGCATCTTCTAGCGAACGCGCTGCATCTTGGCTGCACTATCGTTTTGCCAACCAAACACTCGCTAGTCTATAAATTAAAAAAAAAAAAAAAAAAACAACTGCAAGTATCCATAACAACCCAAATCTGTGGAAACAGCAAGTTTTTTTGTTAGATACGTGGTTCCATTGAACACAGCTGGTAGAATCCAGAAATTTAATATAGAAGTCGTGTCGTCGTCGTAGAGTGTAAAACAACCATTCAATCACAGCCCGATGATCACAACGGATTCTACGGACACGGTACAAGATGATACGATAATATTGTCTGATCTGATCTCATTTAATAAACTCAGAACCATTGGCGTATCAATTTTGTCCTTGATTGAAGAGATCCGCAAACTTTTCTTTTTAACAGGGCTCTCTCCGTCACTTACTCCATACAATCGTAGTCCCAATTTCATTGGAATATTGAACAACCAAAATCCATGAAATGCAGACATATTCTAGAAACTAATATCTGTGCCTGTGGTGTTTTAAATTTTTCAAAAAATATGTAGTTTTAAAATTACAGGGGTTCAAAGATTTGTATGTGAATTTTTAAGACCGCGTAACTTTGAAACCGAATATTTTAACGGAAATCTGGAAAACCACAGGCCTAAATATTAGTTCCCGGAACGTTTCTGCAAAATTTCATTGAGTATGATTGATTAGTATTCCAATGAGAGACGAACTACGTTTGTATGGAACGAGTGACGGAGAGACCCCTCTATTTTCTTAACAATGCAATTCTAAAGTTCTTCACTACAGAGCACTTCTCCCCCAGAATGAGAAGGGTTTGAAAACATTATGGAGATCTTTCAGGCATGAAGACTTCCTCACATCGATATTTAATTGCTTAAAACGCACGCAACTCCGAAAAGTTCGAGTTGTATGCTCAGGATTAAGAACCCCCGACCTTCGAATAAAAAAGACGTATTAACCACTAGTCCACTTTTTAACGGTGAAGGAAAACATCGTGAGGAAACCTGCATGCCTGAGAGTTCTCCATGTTCTCAAAGGTGTTTGAAGTCGCCAATCCGCATTGGGCCAGCGTGGCAGACTATGGCCTAAACCCTTCTCATTCTGAGAGGAGACCCGTACTCAGTAGTGGGGTGGAAATGGGTTGATCACGCAACCACTAGTCCTAAACTACATTAACGCGAACAAAGTCGCGGTTGTCAGCTAGTAGGTATACCTATACGTTGATTTTCTTAATAATTCTCGTTGTATTAAATGTAGCACAATTAATTAGTATTCTGTTCAAAAGCCTCTCCACCGTAGCTGTTTACAATACAGAATCTTACTAATTGCTAATTTGTTCTGCCTAATCAGGCTGATTTACCAACGCAAACAAACAACACACGCCCAATTTACTCCTAACAAATTCAAATACACAAACGTTACAATAGAAAGGCATAACAAATTAAATCAATGTGTCAACACTGATTTCGTAATTCAGGATGATTTAGGGCTGCGACATTTTTACCCGACTGCGGCAAAGCCAAAAGGAAGGGTTATGATTTTAGCAGTCTATGTATGTATGTATGTGGGTATGTATGTTTGTATGCAGATTCTGTGTGTTCCACCGTAGCGCCTAAACTACTGGACTGATTTTGATGAATGTGGTGTAAATCGATTCGTCGTAAGGGTCTGGGTGACATAGGCTACATTTTATATAAAAAAATTGACCAAACGGATGTTACGTCCTGAAAAAAGTGGGGGTCTCAAATTTTTTTTTTTGCTATTGTATCGAGTGGGGTGTCAAATGAAAGAGGAAAAAATCCTGAGTTCAAAAATATAAACCTACTACAACATTAAAATATATCAAGCGACAGAAAAAAAAATTACTATGATGTTTCATTGTTTATTAAGACGATCGCAGTCGGGTTCTGTTTTCAACTTTATCTTGTATGTACTAGATTTCCAAAAAAAAAACCTACTTTCAAAATTAGCTGCTCTATCTGCCTGTGACAATTCGCTACGTTGCAATTGATAGACAAAGTGCATAATACAATTCATACATTGCACTATTTTACTTGTTCGACCTGACCACTTGATAATGCTACGAAGAGTCGGCTGTTAGGATAAGGCGGCACTCAATGCCGTAGAACTGTTCCGTTGGTCTACGGTAAGCAAAGAATATTTTAAAATTCAAACTGAGCATTTTATTAAAAAGTTCTCCCATTCATGTCAAATGTTTTGTATGCGGAAAATTTAGGAGTTACTGAAACTTTTATATTATGCTCTTTTCGGCTGCTAACTTTCAAGTTTCAACGTAGTATATTTCAGTAAAATGATTCCCTAAATTTTGTCGTGTCTTCAAAATAATCGGATCAATAATATAAAAAGATTGAGTAACCATTTGATTTATTTGGCAGGTCATGTCTGTCGCAGAACCGACGGCCGATGGGGCAGAAGTGTTCTGGAGTGGAGACCGCGTACCGGTAAGCGCAGTGTGGGACGACCTCCAGCCCGCTGGACCGATGACCTGAAGAAGGTGGCGGGGAGCGGGTGGATGAGGAAGGCGGAGGACCGTGTTTGGTGGCGCGCTCTTGGAAAGGCCTATGTCCAGCTGTGGACGCATACAGGCTGATGGAATGGAATGGAATGGAACCATTTGATTACCAATTTCTATAAATGGCGAGGAGAACTACCCGCAAAGTACGGCATTTAGAACTTTCTCTGGCCTGATGCGTGTTCGTACGAATTTGCGTCGTACTAACAATCGCGACCTTCCGTTAAGTACTACTACTCGTACCTTCTCGTACTAGGTTGGAAGCTTGCAGAAAACGCATGCTAAATGCGATCGGCATTACTGCGAACTAAACATCAAATCGAAAAACTAATCATGAAGACGTGAAACCCAAACTTTAAACGTCTAAGCGCGTCGTTTACGCGTTTTCAAAAAAAAATCTATATCAAAAGTCAAGAAAAAATATCTATCTTTACCATACATTAATTAAGGAAAGACATATATAATATACATAGGTATATTATTATGTACAGACGCGGGTGACAACCCTATTTTCTAGCATTTTCACGTTTTGCCCACGTAACAGTTCGCCCATCGTTATCTTTTTATTTCAGTTTTAGCTCTCCACATTTCAGTGCAAAATTTCTTTTATTAACCTTAAGTGCTTAAATATTTGTCCTTTGTAAATCATTTTAGACAGGAGAATTTTATTAATTTTAAAACTCTCATTACGCTTGAAAGGGTTCCGTACCCGAATACAATAGCAATTTTTGGATGTAACATCCGCCAGGTAATTTTTTTCGTATATGTCTCCCAGACCATAATAACATATCGATTGACACCTCATTCATCAAAATCGGCTCAGTAGTTTTGCACGGTGGAACACACATAAATACAAACCTACATACATACGTAGACTGCTAAAATCATAACCCATCCTTTTGACATTGCCGTAGTCGGGTAAAAAAGTGCCTAGCGTAAGCTTGGAAAGTAATAGGATCATTATTTAACATTTTCTTATATTCCGAAGCACTTCCCAGCTGCATAAGCTTACCGGTTAAGTCGCTACTAAATGGCACTTTTGACCTAGTTTTATGTATGTGCTGTAAGTTAGTATATTATACCTACTATATTCCCTAGTGAACTTTCTATTATCTTAATAATGCTTTATAAGTAGATATTAGCATATTAAGTCTCCACTCTACATTTTTTCTGAAACCTTCAGGAATTTACTGATCCACCCTTTGAATAATCCAATGTGGAAATCTAGTTGAAACACCGCCGAAGGGATTTGGTTCCATAGTTTGCATGTGCCTGGAAAAGAAATTTGGTGCACCAGGCACACAGGTGGCGAGGGTGAAATTGCTTATGGTGGCACCCTGTGCGGTTTTTTATAATAAAAAATAGCGAGCAAACGAGCAGGCGGGTCACCTGGTGTTAAGTGAGTACCCGCCACCCATGCATATTTGCAGCACTAAAGCCGATGCGTTGCCGGCCTTTCAGGAATTTGTTGGTCCGCCCCTTGAATAACCCCATGTTGTAATATCTAATGGGAACACCGTCGATCGAAATTGATTCCACAGTTTGCATGTGCGTGGAAAAAATAAATAAGCAACTTATTTCTAAAACTTTTTTTTTTTACTTAGTTTTTTTTTAATGAAAATATTACAATAAAACTTAAAGCTAGCCTTATCTAATTACTATACAAATCATGCCCGCGTGGAATGGTGCCAAGAATACTGGCTGCATTTCCGCGTTGGACAGCCAGGCTGATCCGTTGACACTATTCTAAAATATCCGTTATTTCTAAAACTAATTTAGAATGTTCTCGCAGTGTGATATATTTGTGCAGAATTTCAGGTGTCCGAAGCCCGGCTAGGCGGGTGGTGAATGAGTCTTTTGGGGGCTTCGTGCTAATAAATTCCCCAGTAAGCTCGTAATAAACTAGGCTGTGGCTTTAGGAAAATATATTTCCGAATATACTCGTATTTTTATTTGTATACTGGGTTTTAAATGCATGAACAAGATAAAGTTCAAAACTAAAACCCCGACTACACAAAGTCTCTACAGGCTATGGTTGCTTAGCATTCAAATGAGAATGAAACTACGTTTGTATAAACCAATTGACGAAGAGTCCTCTATTAATATAAAACATCTTTGCTAGTTAGTTAAAAAAACTGGTCCATACAATGTCAAGGAACGCAGAAAATTTTCTCATAAATTTTAATGAAGTTGACATTGAATAGAAAATTCTATCGAATTAAAATCTGATCGCGTGTCTGATAAAGTAAGCAGATGTTAATTATCGTAAGAAATCGTCACAAGGATTGCCGGCGGGTATAAAATGAAGAAAATCGTTAATGATTCATTAGTTCAGAACGTTTATTTAAGGAGTTCAGTTCATGAGTGTGTTAAAGGATTTATAGGATCAAGTAAGTGTGGTTTTGATTGTTACTTACGAACTTTGAAACCATGTGTAAGCTGAAACCTGTGATTTAGTGTACGTTGACTTTCTAAGACTTTACCTATTATAGAAACGAGACAGATTTATGTTAGAGCACTGACCTCTCTAATACATGTACGTTGGGCTCTATTGCTGATCTGTTTTTGAAGCAATCTAATTTTCACCATCTTGGCGCTAACAGCTGCAGTCACCGTTTGTGAGCGTATTCGGAACTAAATGTTAGTGATGAAACTTCTCTCAACACGAAGACGATTTGGCAAGTGTCAATTTTAATTCCCGGTACGCTCGATGGGGCGCTTCGAATCGGCACAAAAATAATTAAGGGGCAAGCGTCGGGTCGGACCGGTTTTTCGCAATTTGTAAACTAATACGACAAAATAGGCTTATGGCATTCTATTTGCGACAATGGCAGTATTATCCTCACCTATTTGTATAAAAATCTTTACTTGAAAGGGTACAGTTTAAAAAATTAGCTCTAGTATCGATTGTAACTCACAAATTAGTCGACACTAGAGCTAATTTCTTAAGCTGGACCTTATCAAGTAAAGATTTTTATATAAACACGTGGAAATGAAATGCCATCGTCGCAACTAGAACGCCATAAGACTACTTTGTCGTATTAGCTTACAAACTGCGAAAAACCAAATAAAATTTGAATTTCGCAGGCAGACCCGTCCCTTGCCCCATAACTAATAACCGGCTGGACTCACGTGATTATAGTCAAAGTAAGCCCAACTAGTTCCAGCTGTGTCCCACTAGTTCTAACACATTGAAATAGCTGGTTCAATGTGTTAGAACCATAATTCTATCTCGTTTTAACTCTAGGTCTGAACAAAGTCAAAGTCAAAGTACACTATAGATCTCAGCCTAGAAGTCCTTAAGTCTTGGAGCTTGGTGCGTTCGGGTAACTTACCTGGAATAAAAAAAATTAAATAAGCTTAGTTTTATAAACGGGCCCCCAAAACCTAACTTATTTCTAAAGCCGTAAGATTAATGGACAGTGTGGCATCAGTGTGGTTAGGTAATTCTGTTGGATACAATCCCTAAACAGGATTAAAATCTAGTGCTACATTTTTCCGCAGGCATTATACTAATTCATTTTAGTTTAGTTCATAAATTCTAAAGATACAACAGAATAAGCCACAATATAGCTATTTTAGTTTCCCTTTCAATGAAATGTAGCTACATGCCCTTTTCTCGCTATTTGTCCTCTAAATTGCTTCACAGATTCACTTTAGTAAGTTTGAGGATGACCTTTAGGTTGTGAATAAGATTTCTGGGCGTGGGCGGTGTATTAAGAAAAGACTATTTTTAAGGTTCCTTCCCTCTTTAGAGGACAAAAGCAACCTTTATAGGATCCTTCAATCTCGTTTTCGTTGCCCGTCTGTCTGTGTGTGTGATAATACCTTTTTAATAGTAAAAAATTTAATGAATAGTGATAATTAATTACGTAAACTTAAAACTAAAGCTACGAGGGTTCCAAGTCGCCCAGGGCGCCCAAGTCTGAGAAGAGCCCACAACAAACTCAGCCGGGTATTCTTTTTTTTATTTTATTATCACCACTAGTTAGTGATGGTTATACCAATTCCATGACGCACCCTTTGATATAGTTGAGAAATGCAACACAATATTTCTGTTCTAGGATGAAGCTGCTCCTAGCTGTGATCCTGATAGCTTCAATCATACACGTTCAAGCACAAGCCAACAAAGACAGGTTCAATTCCGTAAACATATATGAAGTTCTAGCAAACAAGAGGTTATTGACAGCGTATATAAAATGCGTTCTGGATAAAGCACGGTGTACACCAGAGGGCAGAGAATTAAAATGTAAGTTAAAGGAATAAATTTTTAACCAAAAATCCCTTAACCCTCTTCACAGATTTATGTTAGGGGTTGGTACAACGATTAAGAAAGGGACGATCCCTTGGAGCAAGATGAATAGGCAGAACCCAGTTTTCTCCAACATACCCAAGTTCCATGCTTCAATGATTAATCTACGCCGTTTTTATGGTTCCGTAGTTAAACAGGGAACCCTCATAGTTTTATCTAGTCCGTCTGTCTGTCTGTCTATTTATCACAGTAATTTTAAAAATAAACTATAAGAGCTGTAATATTGTTTAGTACCTATAGTTATAAAAACTTGTCACTGCTATTAATAATATAGAGGCTTTCAATGAAGAATAATTAATTTTTCGCTTTTCATGTTCAGGACTTATAGGTATCTAAGTACTTTATTTTTTTCAAAATTTAATTATTGTAGCTTAGAGTTCTATAACTGTACAACCTTACAGCTCTACCCATATTGTAATTATTTTTAAATGGCTGTGACACAGACAGACAGACGGACTGGATGAAACTATATTGCATTGTTTTACTTCGTTACCCTATAAAAATATTTTTTATATTCTAGCTCATATAACAAAAGCACTACAGAGTGGATGCGATACGTGTACAGACGGGCAAAAGGAAGGGGTCCGTAAAGTCATCGCACACCTGGTGAAGCATGAACAGGACTACTGGAAACAACTCGTCGAAAAGTATGACCCTGAAGGAGTCTATTCGCAGAAATACGAGGACGAACTGAAGGAACTGAACGAGGACGGAAAAATTTCAAAATGAGCTGAACTGAACAGGATCTCTTTCTTTCTGCTCTATTGGTCGAAAAATGGCACTTAACTCGCTTCGGTTACCTAAGTTTCCCTCTCTCTCACACATGTTAACATTTTCAATGATTTTGAAAGAATCCGTACACTTTTTAACCGACTTGGAAAAAAGGAGGAGGGGTTCTCAATTCGTCGGAATCTTTTTCTTTAACAAATGTGGCTCAGACAAATCCTAAACAATGAAATTACGCTCATTTTAGACATATTTTTCGAAATACGAGTATACATATAGATTTGATAGAGAAAAATAGGGATGTAAAATACTGAATGTTTCCGCCATGTTTCTTTATGAAATACTACTGATATTACAATGAAAATATGTCTTATGTGTTGTAACCTACTCAAGTTTATTGTTTAAGACTTTGCTTAGCAACATTTGTAAAAAGATTCTCTCACAAACATTGAAAATATTAGAATGTGCATGACAGAAGGAAACAAAGCTAAGATAACCACAGCGCCTTAAGGAAAATGCTGTGTCGAGCTTTGATAAATAATTACAAGAGGAGCGGAAAAGTGTCCGTGAAAACATCCTCTGTTTGCATTCATTCTCATTGCATTTACGCATTGCTTTTAATTCCTGACCATTTAGACGAGCGTGGCGATCCGCTGACGCTACGGAGTTGATGTAGTGAGCGCATGTCTATAGAAGTCCATATAAAGTACCTATACCCATAAGAATACTAACCGCACGAGTCCGTGCAGCCGGGTAATTCAGAACACTCGATTCGATAAGTTATCGTACGATAAGATGTATTTTTCAATTGAAAGTATCGGTATCGGTATTCGGTATCTCATCGTACGATAACTTACCGAATCGAGTGTTCTGAATCGCCCGGCAGGTCGGGTGCCGGGTGGCTCTAATGAGCTATGACCTCATTTTACTATCCTGCTTTGTTTTATTATTCTAAATCTAATTTGATATTCTGCTATTGTGTTTCATTAGTTATTCGATTAAAGTGAAATGAAATGAAAATTTATTTATCTTGTTTAAGTAGGTATCCGATATCTATCCGGTAACTATCCGATGACCCATTAATATCTCTATAATGTTTACAATTTTTATGATAGTGTTTTTACTTTTTACTTACACTTCAAGTTAATTTCTAGATAATTTTAAATACATATCAAAAATTGTGGAACCGGCAGGATTCAAACCTTCACCTCCCTTGGAATCGAGCCTGGAGGCCACGGTTCACTTACTACCAGTGATATTACATACTCGTATTTTAGTGATGATTAGTGATCGCTGAAATTTTTTATCTGTATTTAAAATTATTCTGTAATGTTATTAACTTTACTCAAACAAATACGTTCCTTAGCCTATAGTCATTTTCCCGTTCTAGATTTGCAGTTATATCCTATGCATCATCACTTGTCATGATATTAGTCATCACTCATCATGTAACATAAAAATAATTTAAATAACAAACTATACAACATCAACAACAACATATATATTATACAATTTCGGTAGCGTGACATGAACATATAAAGTTATTATTTCATTGTAATAAAACAATAGTTACGTTAGCTAGGTTAGTTTTAAAATTATAGTATTGTTCGTAATTGTTACAGTGGAGATCATTTATAGTTTCCAATTAAACTTGATGTTATTTTTGTAAATATTCGTGAATGTTTGATATTTTAATGTTTATTTAGTACTTATCGCTCGGTAAATGTACCGTTCTGTTATTTTATTGACTGTTATCACAGTTTACACTAACTGTTTGAATATTCAATTAAATGTAAGTTGAATGAAAACGAATGAATTTTATTCATTTCCAATGAAATATTTACCGCCACATGTATTGTTTTTATTGATAACCGTAGGAATAATGTAGCCTAATCCTTAAAAACTCTGGCCTCCACTTCGGGGGCCCGGGATTTGACCTCTAACTTTTCAGAATAAATAATTAAATACCTATCACTTGCTTAGGGCAGTTACGCACTCATCCGATCCGAATTCGTGAAAATACGTACCGAAGTAGTCATAAAACTATTTGTATGGTAGCTTACGTACTAGATCCGACTTCCGTCATCCGATTTCCCTCTCTGTCATCCTTGAGAATATCTCGGACGTGCCTTCATTCAAGCCCGCTAGTGAAGAATGGCATTAGAAGATAGCTTTTTATAAATTTCTACGAAAAGAACTAACAAGATACCTATGATGTAACAGAAAGTCCCTTTTCAAAGCAAGGAGCTTAGCGTTCATTTTCTTTGTCACTAGCAGTTCAGCTTTATATTCAGAGTTCAGACTTTCTGAAGCTAATGATGTAATTATAGAGAACAAAGTAACTTTCATTATGCAACATTAAGCCATTTTAGCAAAGATTTTATTTCTTTTTGCGTTTGTTAAGGTTCCGTACCCGAAGCGTGCCAACGGGACCCTATTACTAAGCTTCCGCTGTCCGCCCGTCTGTCTGTTAGCGAACTGTATCTCGTGAACCGTTTTAGGTATAGAGGTTGAAATGTTCATAGAATACGTATTTTTATTTCCGTTATAACAAAAAATATTAAAAATTTCAAAATGGCCTTGAAATTTTTATAAAAAATCACTTACCACCAGGTGAAATCGCAGTCTTGTATCAGAATAAAAATGAACTTAGAGAAGAAAAGAATAAGCGGAAGCGAAGTGAGCGTCATTTTTTTTGTAATATTGCCCACGAGAGAAGCACCTTTTCAGCACCACCATCTGGGGTTCAGGGTGGGACCCCTTGATCTGTGGGCCCATGGCATTTTGCCCAGCTTGCCACTCTAGTGTTAGCCATTATCAGCCCTACCGTTACCTACGCATCGTGGACGCTTCCGCATCGCGCTCCCGTTCCTGCGTTCATAACACGCAGGTGTGGCCATAGCTTTAAATAGGTACTGGTCAAAACAAAATAGAACATCGAGAACAAACACGGCTAGCATGTTAAAGTGAAATTATTTCGAACCTGACACAATTTTATAATGAATATAATTAATTATGAATATATTTCCATTGTTCAAACTAAATTGAACACGCGATTTTTAATGTCGTCACTTTGGGTGCGACATTGTTTTAATTTTATCAGTATTACTTATCTACATAACTAGGTGTTGACTGCGACTTCGCTCGCGTGGATTTAGATTTTATATATCACTTGGAAACTCTTTGATATTCCAGGAAAAGTAGCTTATTTCAGAGTTGAAAACAAGTGTTTTAAAATTAACTTGTTTTCTGATTTAAACAGGATCTCTTTAATTTTTTTGAATCGGAGATCTTATTTTTTTTTCAAATTTCCAATCCTATCCACCTCCGGGATGCAATTTGCAAGTTATCTCAATACCCAAGCATCAAGTTTTTAGTTTGGTTAAACGGATGGACTGAAAAGCAAAAGTCCCGCTGGAACTTTTTGCTTTTCTGGGATAAAAACTAGCCCATGTCCTTCTCCGGGATAAAAGCTATCTATGACGAATGTGTATATTTATGAAGTATGTACCTACATATTAGGGATGCCTAATTCCTATTCCAGTAAGTAATAACTATTTATTAATCGTTTCGCAAAGTCTAATTAGTAATTATTACATAATATCTAACAATAATATTATATTGTTATTTAAGTAAGTATGTAAATATAATATTATCGTAAAACCTTTTTAAATTCTGGATTTCCTTGAATAGGTACCGAAACCTTATTAATAGGATGACAAGGTTCAATTTGTATCCACTGCAGTTATGATGATTGAAGAATCATGAGTCCTGATGTTTATGCCAAATCATTATAAAGTCTAATGACACAGAAAATAAAGTCTATTTTTCAACAAATAACCACTATGTCTACATTAACGACAGATATAGACATATACAAATACGCTAGATAAGGTGCCACACACAATGACAGTTATTTTAGTGCCGATTCAAGGCGCCCTACCGAACGTATCGGAAATTAAAATTGACAATTTGTGTCAAATTATGTCTTAACAGGGCTATCTCCGTCACTCGTTTCCACTCGTTTCATACAATCGTAGTTCCAATTTCATTTGAATATTAAGCAACCAAAGTCCATGAAATTTTGCAGACATATTCTAGAAACTAATATCTGTGTCTGTGGTGTTTTAGATTTTTCTAAAAATATGTAGTTTTAAAATTACAGGGGCTCCAAGATTTGTATGAAAATTTTAAGACCGCGTAACTTTGAAACCGAATATTTTAACAGAAATCTGGAAAACCACAGACATAGATATTAGTTTCTAGAATATGTCTGCAAAATTTCATGGACTTAGATTGCTTAGTATTCAAATGAAATTGGAACTACGATTGTATGAAACGAGTGGAAACGAGTGACGGAGAGAGCCCTCTTAATGTCTCATCTCTAACATTAAATTCCGACTATGGACACGAGACGCTCACTACTATTTGGGCAACAAATAGCGACAATCAAGTTGCTTCAATAACAGGTCGGCAATAACAAGTCCAGCGTAGTTGTATTGTACAGGTCAGTGACAGTAACCAGTTTAGCATCACCGCTATAAAGAGAGACTAAACGCGTACAACGCGTACGGACTACGGACGTATCATTTTGCAATACTATTTCAAAGTTAAAACATTGATCAAGACAGTGACAGTGAGGAAAACAAAGGAAATTAATTCCAAGGGTGATGATTTTGTGAAACTTTCACAAAATCAAAGCTTTCACAGTGAAATCTTTGTGAAACTTCCATTGGTGAAGGATAAAAGTCACGGCTGTGAACTTTTGTGGTGTCTAAAAGATGCAGATTGACTAAGGTATGGGAATTGGGATATAATATTGTCTTCTTATTTTAAAATATTAATGTTTATCTGTCTGTCTGTTCGTTATCTATGCATTAGCAGTTACGCGACTTTGCATCCTACCAGAAAGCTAAATAAGTAGTTTCGCGGTGACTTTGCCGTTAGAGTGCCTTCTACCAGACCATTACAGACCTGTTGAAGAATTTACCAAATGGCCCTATCATGGAGTCGAACCCAGAACCATCCATTTAAAAGACTACAGCGCTCACCACTGAGCCAAGGAGGTCATAAAAATAGCATTATAGCGTAATCATAGAAATCATAAATTATTCCTCCAAAGGCATAATAGAAACACAAAATACCATTAATGTTTTGTATTAGGGTGAGACTACGAGTATGATCTCCAAGAGATGAATAGGAAATGTTTGTGTATTTCCAAATATTTTGAAACGTGTTCATATTATAGAATACAGAGTATTAACCACTAGTGGATGCCCGCGACTTCGTCCAAATGTTATGTTGATTTTGATGAGTCGTAATAATCCCAAAAAATTGTCTCCTTCCAGATGCCGATATCAAAAATATATTGCAGTTGTCACCTCCTACTTTTTTTCCTTATCTTCGTAAAAGCGACCCCGAAATGCGAAATCACGAACCAGCAAACAGAACACCATGTCACTTGCACTCCAACTGATAACTCCGACTACAACCTACAAAGAGGTCTAGTATCTGATAACAACGATACTATAAAACTGACTCTTCGCGCCTGCAGAATTTCCCAAGTAGAATTAGAAGCATTCGAAAACCTATTTGCACTAGAATACCTCGATATATCACAAAATAAAATCTCCGAACTAAAATTGGGAGTCCTAGATGGCATGTTACAAGTTAACCATCTGAATTTATCACATAATTTGCTAACCGAATTTTCGCTATTCGATCAGAAACCTAATTTGAATACTTTAGATTTAAGTGGGAACAAAATAGAAAATTTAGAGCTTGCAATATTTGATCCGCTAGTGAAGCTAAAATGGTTGGATTTATCAGATAATGCGTTGAAAGGTAAAGATATAAATCCTTATATTTTTGATCAATCCACGAAAATAAATTACATAAGCTTCGCAAGAAATAACATGAATCAATCACCAGAAAACCTATTAAGTGCTTTGGAGGATCTGAGAACGTTGAATTTAGATCGGTGTCTACTCACTGAAATACCTGCATTTGCTACTGGACGCAATCTTAGAACATTGCGAGAACTAATCATATCTACCAATCAGATTACGAAACTCGACGATGCAACAACATTTATTAATCTGGAAAATCTAAATACACTTAACTTAGCCTACAACGTTATAAAATCGATTGATTTCAATACATTCAAGTCATTGAAAAAGCTCAGAGTAATAGTATTACGAGGCAATAAATTAACTAATATACCAGATACTCTATTTAAGGATATGAAGAGCGTGGGTAATATTGATTTGTCACACAATGAAATAACAAGTATTTCTGTAAATGCTTTTCGTGGGACATCGTTAAAAAACCTGAATTTGGCAAGCAACCGTATTACATATTTGACTGACAACTTTTGTTTGGAACTAAGAAACTCTGGGGCGATACTAACAAAGTTTTACTTCAATCAGAACCCTTGGCAATGTGCATGTCTAAGAAATATACTGGAGGAAGTGAAGAAGTATAAGATATCATACAATGGAGTAATGTATGATGGAAAACATCCAATATGCGTGACAACCAGTGAAAATTCCTGTAAAAGACATGACACGTTCAATAGTGTTTATACGGAATTGTATGATAGGTTAGTTTTAGGATTGCAAATAGATACTTGAAAATTGTATTTCTCTAGTTTATTTTATATACTCTTGTAAATATGTGAGTAGTTTTTTAAATTTTTAATCAAGTTAGTAAATTTTTTTGACTCATGATGAAACAAAGATGCAGGCGATGCGATGGAAGCACACATATTATTATCTCGGAAGAAATCGGTGTCTATACTCCATCGTAGGGTTACGAGAAATGCTTGATGGTAAGTTTTGAGGGTAGACTGATCGATTAGATTCACTAGACTTGACCAGAGTTTAAGAAATTGACATATTTTGATACATAAAATGTTTACGATTGATATTCTTTACAGTTAGTTTAAGATTTTCCAATATTGTCACTTCTAACAGTGTGTAAGTGTAACAAGATCTAAGTGGAAACCATTTAAGCAAATACTTCTTAGGTCCTAGATGGTAATGTTTTTACTAGCTGCATAATTTAACCTATTAACTAACAGCTGAACTGCTAAGTTCACAGGCTGCAATTTATCCATAAATCTTCACCTAACCGCCAATTTAGACTGCGATATATTTATCACTTTCCAAGTTGGACAGATTTAATTTATTGCAGTACTATATTTTTTTTAACTATTTTTATTTGTGGGTGTTTCAGAGTCATTTTACCTCTGATAATATAGTAAATATTATTTTGACCTCTGATAATGTAGTTAATATTATGATGGCCTTACGTTTCGGGCGAAGGTAAATTGACGAAGGTGAGTGAGTGTCCCTTCATCACGTAGAAATAGTTCTGTTAGGGAGGCTTTCTTAGGGGTGAACTCGCACTAACTTGCCCATTACAGTTTACACGTCATCTGCAATGGAAAATGAGACTCTACTCTGATATTTCATAAGAAAAGTCAAGAGTCACTCATCGGAGTGACGGAGAGCTATGCTTGGAGTCTCTCAACCCGCAAAGAGCAACCGCCGAGTTTCTTGCTGGTTCTTCTCGGTAGGAACAGCATTCCGAACCAGTGGTAAATTATTTGACGATTCAAAAGCACTTGTAAAAGTTTATTTGAATAAAAATCTATTCTATTCTATTCTATTCTATTCTCTACGTGATCAAAATCAGAATGAAAGAAAACCAGAGTAATCGGCATAACTATGGGCAGGGCACATAGTTCAAAAACCCGGTTGACGTTGAGGTCCCAAGGTGCTCCGTGCTAGAATGGCGACCTCGCACTGGAAGACCCCTCACTAGGTGGACAAACGACGTGTGGAAGACGCAGTCCAGCAATGGGTGCTTATTGGTTGATAATGACAATGATGAAGAAGAAGAATTTTAGAAGTGAATTAAGTACCTACTTTATTTCTTTTTCTATCGTTAAAGCTGTATAAAGAACGGTTATTGTTAGCTATTAAGTTCATAACAACCGACGGCAGGTCATAAATTACGCCCAACCGCGAATTTCACTGCGTGTATGAATTTATCCCATCAAAAACATAAATGTGAAAAAAGTGCCAAGTTCGATAGAGAAAATGAGAGATTGTAAGCTTCGCCGATAAAAGGTAAGCTTCGCCGATAAAAGCATTGATATCTAAATAGGTGCCAAGTTCTTATAGGTCTTTATATCATTCCTACAAGAATGTACAAGAAACTTTGATCGTTTTAAAATATTATTTTATGTTATTGAGTACATATAACTCGGCAAGTTTTAAAAGTCAGTAAATCACATTTTACGTTTAACATAAAATTTAGTTTAAGCTTAAGAATGTATTGGCAAATATCAAAACTTGCAAAGTGTACTATATTTTATATTAAACATTAAATGTAATTTACCGACTATTAAAACTTGCCAAGTTATATGTACTCAATAACATAAAATAATATTTTAAAACGATCAAAGTTTCTTGTACATTCTTGTAGGAATGATATAAAGACCTATAAGAACTTGGCACCTATTTAGATATCAATGCTTTTATCGGCGAAGCTTACCTTTTATCGGCGAAGCTTACAATCTCTCATTTTCTCTATCGAACTTGGCACTTTTTTCACATTTATGTTTTTGATGGGATATCATAACTTTTTGTGAAGTTGATTTCTCTTCATGAACTTATTAAAATTACTTCACAAATATTGTACAGAATTAAACTTTAAAACAACACGATAATAGAAACAAACCAAGAAAGAACTTCATCTAAAAAACCAGATTTCCGTACCTAACCTTATAGGGTGTCTAAAAACTTTACTTACCTTAACTATCTTTCAGATCTTTTTAAAGTTAAGGCTTTTAAAAGTATTTCTTGAGAGTGGCACTAATAATAATAATAATGTCCTGACAATAGATTGCCCGAAAAGAGAAAACGCTTTATAGGATGGCCCTCTTCACCAAATATCAAATATACCACGCAAGCTGCCATCGTGGTACACTTCGATCCTTATGGGATACAAATTCTCTGCGGCCTTTAATTCAGAAACAGCCCCATAGGTATTCGATTGAAGCATACTCGCACGATACTGTTCTACAGAATCGTAAGGCTCGCCGTGTTCGTTGCACGTCCATGCGCTCAAATCTTGCCAGTGTTGACAGACATACTCGACAATTGCCGCACGCACGCTACTTGCTAATTGCGAATCAATAGAATTATATAGTGAGAATGCAATCGAATGGAATAAACAACTTCCATCGGGAGGCATTGAAATTATTTCGTGCAATATGACTGAGTCACTAACCAGTAACTGCACTGTACGACTCATACTTGAAAATAATTATTTCGTAAAATAATTAATAATAATATCACAATAATTTAAAAGAACACCAAGAAAAAATATTTAAGGTAGGTAGATTGTAGGGCAAATAGTTTCCTAATGGGTTCCTATTCCCTACTTCGGAAAGTGGCAATAAGTATCGGGCGCCGCACATAGTCTAGATCGCAATAAAACTAGAATCCGGAGGTGAAAATTTCACCGTGAAGTACGCAAAACTTCGACGACGAGTTTGCACGGGTTTATTCCAAACGAGGAAAGTTATGGTTCAAGGGTAGAACAGCAGGAACATTCATTTACCACGCTTAAAGTTCACCGCGAAATCGTTTGCACTGGAAACTGCACTCAATATCGAAGCTGTGCACTTTGAAACACTTTTCAAGATGTTTTAAAAGAGAATTACATAGTTGTTATATGTGCGAACATGTAGGTTAGTCCTTAGTATGAGATCTCGCCTAATCTTGATCGCAATAAGTACCGGGCGCCGCACATAGTCTAGATCGCAATAAAACTAGAACCCGGAGGTGAAAATTTCACCGTGAAATACGCAAAACTTCGACGACGAGTCTATTTCAAACGAAGAAAGTTATGGTTCAAGTGCAGGGCAGGAACATTCATTTACCACGCCGCGAAATCATTTGCATTGGAAACTGCACTCAATATCGAAGCTGTGCACTTTGAAACACTTTTCAAGATGTTCAAAAAGAGAATTACATAGTTGTTACACGTATGAACACGTAGGTTAGTCCTTAGTATGAGATCTCACCTAATCTTGATCGCAATAAGTATCGGGCGCCGCACATAATCTAGATCGCAATAAAACTAGAACGCGGAGGTGAAAATTTCACCGTGAAGTACGCAAAACTTCGACGACGAGTTTATTTCAAACGAGGAAAGTTATGGTTCAAGGGTAGAACTGCAGGAACATTCATTTACCACGCTTAAAGTTCACCGCGAAATCCTTTGCACAGGAAACTGCACTCAATATCGAAGCTGTGCACTTTGAAACACTTTTCAAGATGTTTAAAAAGAGAATTACATAGTTGTTACACGTATGAACACGTAGGTTAGTCCTTAGTATGAGATCTCACCTAATCTAGATCGCAATAAGTATCGGGCGCCGCACATAGTCTAAGATCGCAATAAAACTAGAACACGGAGGTGAAAATTTCACCGTGAAGTACGCAAAATTTCGACGACGAGTTTGTATGGGTTTATTTCAAACGAGGAAAGTTATGGTTCAAGTGTAGAACAGCAGGAACATTCATTTACCGCGCTTAAAATTCACCGCGAAATCCTTTGCACTGGAAACTGCACTCAATGTCGAAGCTGAGCACTTTTAAACACTTTTCAAGATGTTTAAAAAGAGAATTCCACAGTTGTTACACGTGGGAACACGTAGTTTAGTCCTTAGTATGAGATCTCATCTAATCTATGTAGATCGCAATAAGTATCGGGCGCCGCACATACGGCCGTATTCACAAACGTTACTATGAGGTCTCAAAGTAAGCTCGAACGCATAGTGTAGGTTCCACCAATCAGATCATTGTAAATTGACGTGATACAGTCATCTGATTGGTGGAACGGACACTGTGCGTTCGAGCGCACTATGAGACCTCATAGTAACGTTTGTGAATATGGGTGTTAGTCTAGAGCGCAATAAAACTAGAACGCGGAGGTGAAAATTTCACCGTGAAATATGCAAAACTTCGACGACGAGTTTATTTCAAACGAGGAAAGTTATGGTTCAAGTGCAGAGCAGGAACATTCATTTACCACGCCGCGAAATCATTTGCATTGGAAACTGCACTCAATGTCGAAGCTGTGCACTTTGAAACACTTTTCAAGATGGTCAAAAAGAGGATTACATAGTCGTTACACGTGGGAACAGGTAGGTTAGTCCTTAGTATGAGATCTCACCTAATCTAGATCGCAATAAGTATCGGGCGCCGCACATACGGCCGTATTCACAAACGTTACTATGAGGTCTCACAGTAAGCTCGAACGCATAGTGTAGGTTCCACCAATCAGATCATTGTAAATTGACGTGATACAGCCATCTGATTGGTGGAACGGACACTGTGCGTTCGAGCGCACTATGAGACCTCATAGTAACGTTTGTGAATACGGGTGTTAGTCTAGAGCGCAATAAAACTAGAACGCGGCGGTGAAAATTTCACCGTGAAATACGTAAAACTTCGACGACGGGTTTATTTCAAACGAGGAAAGTTATGGTTCAACAGCAGGAACATTCATTTACTACGCTTAAAGTTCACCGCGAAATCCTTTACTCTGCTGAACTAGGTAGGTACTTTGAAACATACCATAGTTCTGTTGCCTTTCTGCTAAGGTGAAACTTTCATTAAAGCCTCTTCAGCATTTATCCCTCACTAGCTGATGCCCGCGACTTCGTTCGCGTGGATGTAGGTTTTTTAAAATTCCCGTGGGAACTCTTTGATTTTCCGGGATAAAATACTTTTTATCCCGGAAAATCAAAGAGTGTACGTTTGTTACTCCTTCACGCAAAAACCACTAGACGGATTAGGCTTAAATTTAAAATGGAGATAGATAATATCCTGGATTAGCACATAAGATACTTTTTATCCCGGAAAATCGACGCGGGATTTCGAAAAACAGCTAGTTGTGTATAAACGTTCGTATAAATCTAAGAAATTGCATTTTACTGTTGCTAAAGGACCGCCCCCATTTCGAGTGTCTAAATAATTTACACTAGATACAATTTTACTAATTAAGCTGAAAGCACCCAGCTGAAATATCAAAGACACGCATTTAGAAGCAGAGGTTCAGTTTCAAACGAGAAGTTCACAGTTCAAGTGCTGCAATGCAAAACAGGAGCAACATTTATTCACCTCGTTTGAAGTTCACGGCGTAACCCTTTGCTAGAGTAACATGTTCACTTTGAAACACTTGCCTCCCATTTACAGGAAAATTGTTTCAGCTGTAAGCAACAGCATATACTGCATCTTTGGATGGTTCCGTACAACGGGATGCTCTTAATAAGCCTCCGCTATCCGTCTGTCTGTCAGCGGCCTGTATCTCATGTCCATGAACCGTAATAGGTAAATAATTGAAATTTTCACCAGAGTTTCTATTACCACCGCCTCCAACTAAGCTTAAAGCTTGTGCTAAGAGTGGGTACGATAATAGTGCAAAGGGTGTGGATTGAACCGCCAACCTTTCGGATTTCAGACCGCTCCGATAACCGCTGAGCTATTGAGGTTTTGTATATAAATAGTGAGCAAACCTATAAAATCCGCTGGATCTTGTAAGTCTGTGTAGAAAGTGTGTGTTGTTTGTTGGTTTGTCGATCAATCCACACCATATCGGAGCAACGGATCTACATAATTTTTTGGATATAGTTAAAGACCTGGAAAGTAACATTGGTTACTTCTCATCCCTGGACATCAAAGAGTTGCCACGGGATTTTTTAAACCTAAATCCAGACGGAAGAAGTTGGAGACAAGTCATATTGGGAATGCTACAAGTCAAAGCTGTCAAATAAAAAATCCACCCTAGATTCATAATTACTCAAAGTGACAAGTTTTAAATTAAAAATTAGTAACACCCCCGACAAGTGGTTACAGTAACTAGAAAAGAGCTGATAACTTTCAAACGTCTGCACCGATTTTCTTGGATTATAACTAAGAACACTCTCGGTCAAGCCACCTTTCAAACAAAAAAACTAAATTAAAATCGGTTCATTAGTTTAGGAGCTACGATGCCATAGACAGATACACAGATACACACGTCAAACTTATAACACCTTTCTTTTTTGGTCGGGGGTTAAAAATCTAATATCAGATATCGCGCCTCCAAGACGTTTTCATTAATTCGAAATACTTGAGAGCAATTAAAACGCAATTAGTTCCAACTCAAACACCAATAACTTCTCCATTATAAACTTCTAGAGCTATTGAGATGGATCGATACCTCTAATATCTTGGTCGTTGACTTTTCAATCTATACTAATAAATAAAATTGAAGTGTCCGTGTGTTTGAACGGGCTAATCTTCGGAATGGCTAAACCAAAATAGGTTTAGCCATTCCGAAGATTAGCCTTAGATGGGACTTTCAGAGACAAGTAGAGGATTAACCAAGGAGTAACATAGGCTACTTTTAACCGACTTTGAAAAATGGAGGAGTTGTGTTTTTCTACCTATTACACTGATATCTTCGAGATTTGTGAACCAATTTGCGTAGTTTTTTTTTAATCGATAAAGAAATTTTGCGACATTATTCCATAAAAAATTTAGATTCCAACTCCTCAGTCCTGATGGAGCAGGGGATCTGACCAATCCACGCGAGCGAAGCTGCGGGCATCAACTAATAGATAGATAGATAGAAACACTTTATTGAACACAAAAACACATGTAAAGGATCACAACACAGAGAGAAGAAAACAGAAAAAACAATTGTGTGCAAAGGCGGCCTTATTGCTTTTAGCAATCTCTACCAGGCAACCTTTGCTGAAAGGAGAAGTGCTAGGGTTGGATAGTACCAGTTGGATAGTAATAGGTAATGGATATAACTACAAGCAAGGTTTAAAGACAGTTTTTAGGGTTCCGTAAGTTTGGGTGCATTTGAACTTCGTTCGACACGGGTATAAGTAAGGGCTTAAAGGGGTACATCTCGTAATTTATGAGATCTATTTCACGAGGTACTTTATGAAGTCTTGTATTGCAACTGAAACATTTTATATTAAACTAGAGGATGCCCGCGACTTCGCCAGCGTGGATTTAGGTTTTTTGAAATCCCGTGGGAACTCTTTGATTTTCCGGGATAAAAAGTAGCCTATGTGCTAATCCAGGATATTATCTATCTCCATTCTAAATTTCAGCCAAATCCGTCCAGTAGTTTTTGCGTCAAGGAGTAACAAACATACACACACACACACACACACACACATACAAACTTTCGCCTTTATAATATTATAGTGTGACTAGAGGATGCCCGCGGCTTCGCCCACGTGGATTGCGATTTTTTGAAATCCCGTAGGAACTCTTTGATTTTCCGTGATAAAAAGTAGCTTAAATGTCCTTCCCCGGGATGTATCCCAAGTCTGTACCTTTCATTAAAACCGGTTCAGCAGTTGGGCCGTGAAAACGCAGCAGACAGACACACTTTCGCATTTATAATATTAGTATGGAATAGTCACTAGATGATGCTACATTTTTTTTTAATCCCACGCGATCCCGGTAAAAGTAGCCTAAGTTATATTTTGTCCAAAGAATAATCTTTATCCATCCCCAGCCAAATCCGTCCAGAAGTTTTTACGTGAGAGACGTGAGAGTAACACGCTTACACACACATACAAACTTTCGCCGTAATAATATTAATGTGATTATAATTAATTATAATACTTACATACCAAGATTTCCACGAAGAGACAAGAGTGAGGAAAGTAAACAGAAAGTTTGATAAAGGGATAATCTGTCACAAATCCCTGTACCATTATGGAAGTAAATATCGCCATAAGTTTGGGGGCATTTGAACTTCGTTCGACACGGGTATAACTAACGGCTTAGGGGCTTATAATTTATAGGCTCTATTTCACTACTTTATGAAGTCTTGTATTGCAAGTAAAACATTTTAAATACCGTGGGAACTCTTGGATTTTCCGGGATAAAAAGTAGCCTATGTGTTAATTCAAGGTTAAACTATCTCCATTCCCAACAAATAGTTTTTGCGTTAAAGAGTAACAAACATCCACACATACCAACTTTCGCCTTCATAATATGCATTAGTGTAATACCAACATAATATGCATTAGTGTAATACCAACTAGACACCTTTTCCATTTCCACCTTTACCATTAGTATTTATTTAGACGATTTAAAAGGACTTGTAAAAAGTTTATTTGATTCTATTTCTATTCACTCTCATAGAAACTTCCACATGCCACGGCCTTTATGAGCTTCCGCGGTGGCGGTAATCACTTAGCATCAGGTGACACGCCTGCTCGTATGACACGATTCATATTTCATATTTAAAAAAAGTATGGGAATCTGTCAAGCTTTCTAAAAATAAGAAGGCAGTCAGCCCGTGACCTTGCACGAAGTATGATGACGAACAGATTTTGTTTCACATTTTCCGTCGAATGTGATAATGAAAAATTGAACTTGTAATAAAGAAGATGAATTTTTTAATTTTATAAAAAAAAATCATACGTCACAACAAAAATTGAAAAAACTCGCTGAGTGCATGACATGTTCAAACTCTGACAAGGGTGTAATTGATTGAGTTGGGGTGCTGAAATTATTACTGATTTTGAGAATACCTAATTACTCTTCAGAGTAATTCTGACTTCAGACTGGCCCTATACCCTATCCGCGGAATGAAGTTAGTATTTTTTTAAATTTAGATACAAGTTAGCCCTTGACTGCAATCTCACCTGGTGGTAAGTGATTATGCAGTCTAAGATGGAAGCGGGTTAACCTGGAAGGGGTATGACAGTTTTCATTAAACCCACACTCCTTTGGTTTTTACACGGCATCGTACTAGAACGCTAAATCACTTGGCAGCACGGCTTTGCCGGTAGAGTGGTAACTAGCCACGGCCGAAGCCTCCCACCAGACCAGACCAGACATTTTGAAATTATAGAATTCCAAACCCTTGCTGAAAATCGACCCCGCTACTCCCACTAATAAGCCACAGCGCTTACCACTGGGCCAGGGAGGTAGTCAAAATATCAGTGGACTTCGTCTGCGTTGGTGTTAGCTGGTGGGCGTGCTGCCTTTTTGGGAGTGTTTTTTTTGTTAAAACTGACTGGAAAGCGCTCTAAGGGGGTGCCGTGCGTGTGTCGGCGAGCGCCGGCACAGACGGGGTCCATACTTGTATAGTTTAACTAACTTGTTACAAATAACTACAAACTTGACATTGGCTAATCTTTGTAAAGCCAGACGAGAGAAAAAAAATATCAGTTAGTATTAGCGTTCTCTGTTTTTATATGGGACTAGCTGATACCCGCGAATTCGTTCGCGTGGATGTAGGTTTTTAAAATTCCCGTGGGAACTCTTTGATTTTCCGGGATAAAAAGTCAAATGAAAAAAAAAAGGAAAATGTGCTAATCCAGGCTATAATCTATCTCCATTCTAAATTTCAGCCCAATCCGTCCAGTAGTTTTTGCGTAAAAGAGTAACAAACATACACACACACACACATACAAACTTTCTTCTTTATAATATTAGTGTGATTACGTAACAAAGAGAGCGCTCTACTAACTTCACTCCGTGGATAGGTTACCTATAGAGATTAGGGAACAATAATGTTAGTCTGTTTATCCGCGCTTTGTTCGACATGGGTATAAGTAACGGCTTTAGTTATTACAAGCTGTAATAATACTGTATATTTATTGCCGATACAAAATATCCGATATTCACGGGAGTTGTTGGACCCAATAATAGGGATAGGGACTAATAGGATTGCCAAACTAATCCAACCGAATATTTAACAAGAAATTATTGTTAACTAGAGGATGCCAGCGACTTCATTAGCGTGGATTTGGGTCTTTAAAGATCCCGTTGCAACTGTTTGATTTTCTAGGATAAAAGTTACCTATGTCAATTAAAGGGATGCAAGCTACCTCGGTACCTTTCATACAAATCGGTTAAACGGATGGGTCTTTAGGAATCCCGTGGAAACTCTTTGATTTTCCGGGATAAAACGTAGCCTATGTCCGTCCCAGGGATATAAACTAACTCTATATCAAATTTCGTCAAACTCGGTTAAGCTGTTGGGTAGCGAATATGTAGCAGACAGACAGACAGACACACTTTCGCATTTATAATATAAGTATGGATTAAATAGTATGGATATGTTAAATAGTATGGAGATGATGCCCGCGTCGGTATGGATTTAGGTTTCTTAAAATCCCGTGGGAGCTCTTTGATTAACCGGAATAAAAAGCAGTCTATTCTCGTTTCCAGGGTGCACGGTATTTCTGTACCAAGTAGCTCATGGTGCCTGCAACTTTATCCATGTGGATTTAGGTTTTTTAGAAATCTCATAAGAACTCTTTGATTTTCCGGGACCAAAACTAGCATAATATATCCTGTATCAAAATTCTTCAAAATCGGTTGAACGGATCGGTAGTGGACAACTACCAAACCAATTAACAGACAGACAGTCACACTTTCCGTTTTATAATATTATTATGAAAGTATGGATTGTATTAGGTAAATATTACTTGTTTTAACGTGAAGAAAAACAATGTGAGGAAGCCTGTATGGCTGAGAGTTCTCCATAAAATAAAATAATAAAAAATAAATAAACTTTTATTTCAGGCCATTAGACCCATAATTGTGTTAGTATGACAAATAACTTAAACTATGTTAGTAGGTACTTATTTCTAGCTTAACAACTAATTCTATAACTAAAAAGCCCGAGGGAGCCTCTTGGCGCCTATGTGCGCACCCCCCCAGCACCTCCAGAGAGGACTATCTAGTTTCCTGGCCAATGCGCTGAGAAGAGTGTTGGTACTACTCATTAGCCTGCGCATCATGGACGCGGCACGCTTGCGCATGATCGCGTAGAAATCATCCACGCGAGCATCCGCAAACATTGCCGACGCACTGCAGTGTCGAGGCTTCCTCAACACCGCTCTCAGCACATTGTTATATTGAACACGCAAGGCACTGTAGGTCCGCTGCCTGTAGATAATGTTGAGAAAGTTGTATGAAGTCACTTGGTCAGAGGAGACCCGAAAGGTCGCCGGTACAAACCCCACCCGTTGAACTATTGTCGTACCTACTCCTAGCACAAGCTTTACGCTTAATTGGAGGGGAAAGGGGTATATATTAGTCAGCATGACGAACCTGCCTAATATTCTTAAAATACTTCACATACCTAAATAGCACCGACATAGGCTACATCCGTCCTATTAGTTCATGTTTCGCTTACACTACAGTCTGCACACATATTGTGGCTATAAATAGTTACGATAGTTTACGGCGTTATTGAATTCTCTCGCTGCGCGAATTTACACATCCAATACCTACGTAAATGCATGCCGTAGGGAAATCTAGGGAATATTATTACACAACCCATTTTCAACTGCGCCTTGTTACTCATTTTGTTTGTTTGTAATTAATAAACTCTGAAACTACTGAACCGATTTTAATAATTCTTTCACTATTAGTAAACTACTTTATCCAATAGTTTTATGATATTATAAAGAGAATAGATTTGTTTGTTTGTTTATAATCAATAAACTCTAAAACTACTGAACAGATTTTAATAATTCTTTCACTCTTAGAAAACTACTTTATCCAACAGTAGTTTTATAGTAACTATTAGGTAGGTACAGAGATGACGGACTCTGTGAAAAATTCAACTCTCTACGGGTTTCGGTTTATGGGTTAGTGAGATACAGTCCACTGACAGACAGTCGGACGGGTAGACGGATGGACAGCGGAGGCTTTGTAATAGGGTACTGTTGGGTCGGGTACGGAACCCTAAAAAGTCTTTAATTTTAAATTCATTTTCTGTCCTGTTTTAGCATTTAGTTTAAGCATCTTTTTTTTTTTATTAAAAAGAAAAAGATGCAGATACTCTTTTGTTTAGCTAAAGACATCAAAACCCGCCAGTAAATAATATTAAGTATGTATCTGCGCCACATCTATGTCAGTTTCTGTATAAGCAATGACTGTAGCACGGTAATATTATCTATACAGTATTCTAACTCGGCCGTATCTTTGAAATAGATACCTACAGTTGCGCGGTACGTAAACATGCGGTAGGGCTGCCCGCCTCCAGCAGTTTAATTACACTTGCCTACTTTGTGTTTCCATCTAGTTTTGTGATTGTAAATATACTTTTTTTTATATAAACAAATAAAATACTTTGTGAATTGCATAGGAAATGTTCAATAAAAATGCGTGTTGTTTTTTAATTGGTAGATTTAATTAAAAAACCATGTTTATGATTGAATAACAAATCGGTCTTATACATTTGAGACCGAAAAATATTTGCGCCTCGACTGAGACGTAGAAAACGAACGTTACGAATTATTAAATTTTAAAGTTTAAAAAATCCGCATTCTAGTATAAAGCTTTTAATTAAAAATTGTTTTGGGAAACATGGACAAGATGGAGAAAAATGAATATATTTTAATTGGTTATAGATACCTACAGCTACTTTACAATTTATATATTTGGTTTTAAATGAAGTTCGGAATATTTTCTCCATTTTTTCTATATATTCCACAAAATCATCGCTGGGTACAATCAAAAAATTTGCGAATTAATCTTATTGTAGTCCCGGTACCTTAAATACCGACATTCTGAGCTGAAATTGTGGCTTCTTTGATCGGGTTTCACATACAACGAAAAAATCGCGCGGTTATTGTTAGAAAAACAAAACACCGCCCGTTCGTCACTGCGGCACAGTCGCGACTGTCTGCGTGTCGAGCGCCTGCCGACATCGAGGTGCGTAGGTATAGCTCGCGTTTCGTCCGTTTGTATGAAGTTGGAATACTGATACATAATATTACCGTGACTGTAGTTACGATAATTTACACTTTACACCTTGCATTCAATTGTCGTACTGCGCCAAATATACACGTCCAATATCTACGTACATGCAGGCCGGAGGGAAATCTTGGGAATATTATACGACGCCTTTGCATTTGCGCCGCCTCGTTGCTTATTGTTTGATATAGGTAGCCATAAAATACATCTCAAAAGTAGTTCGAAAATGGGCTGTAAATATTACCAAAAAAAATCAGACACTAAAAATCTCCCTCTACAGACAGACACACACAGACAACAAAGTGATCCTATAAGGATTCCATTTTTCCTTTTGAGATACCGAAACCCTAAAAATTCGAAAAAAAAAAGTGTTTCTTTTACAAATAGAACCCTTCGTGTGTAACGCCGACTCGCATTTGACAATATTTTTTTTTTAATCGTCCAAGTTGTTCATTGGCTGTCAATAACACCAAATCAAAACATAAATGTGTCTCGTGGATCTGTTTTTGAAATGCGTTTTCAAAAGTACGACTATTTTAAATAATTCCATCGTACTGCCTTCCGTAGTAAAAATTGGAAAAGTTCCAATTTAATGCAAGTGTTTTTTTATTTGAGCTCTTGAACTCTTACGAAATGGCACTCGTTTTCGAGATTTATTCTCAGGACGACCCATTGAATTGCTCAGACCTATTGAATTTGTTTCCGGGTGGGAATTTTCCCGACAAAGAGCAACGCGGTCTTTCTTCTCAAGAGGGAGAGGGTGGATTAACACAACGTTCCTCTCTGCCATAGTCGTCTGAGGGAAGAAATATAGAGGCAATTAAATTCATCTAAATAATATCATAAATACAAAACTGTCTATCTATGATTTTTCTATTTAGAATGAGCCGTTGTGTGTAGTCCATTAAGTTGATTGTGCTCCTAGGGGTGGCTCTTTCAAAATCAATGATTGTACTATATATTTATAGAATAATAATTATATTATTTGTTTTGCATGCAACGAACAACATGAACAAATTAGATCTCTAATTGTGAATTATACATCGATGTATTCGATGGAATTATATTATTGTTTCAGAGCTGTAGGTTTGCATCAGCTGAGTCTGGCCAAACTTTCAACTCCACACAATAGCGGCTTACATAACTTTTTCAACTGCCACCTCAAATTCACCCCTAGTTTCTCATTAAACGGGTACGAGGTAGCTTTTATTTTATTTTATCACTACATAGATAATGCCCGTGACTTAGTCCGCGTGGGTTTAGTTTTTTTTAAACCCTCGGAAACTCTTGAATTTTTCAGAATAAAAAGTAGCCTATGTCCATCTCCAGGGTGCTGCCGGTGGGCCATGAAAAAACAACAGACTGTCAGACACACTTTTGTATTTTCAATATTAACAATGTACATACAATGTACTCAACAGAGTCTTTATCTAGGCTATAGCTTAGATAGGTAGTTAAAATAATTAAACTTAAACAAAGGTCGCGGTGTGAAAAAGGGTTAGGTAAATATTATAATTAAATCAATTAATCACTCAGACTAATTATGGCAAAAAACGCAGATTCACTGGCGTTCAGCGCCCTCCATTGTATTTTGTGAACTCACAAGGGGTCACTGTACGCATAAAATAATGCCTACATTTTATATTTAATTTTAAAAGTGTTGCTTGATGGAAATTTATAAATAAAATACTAAATTTTCACACAAAAATTTTCTAAGAAAGTTGGAAAAGACAGATATGTATATTGTATAAGAATTCTTGGCATCTACGTAAACAATCGTAAGTCAACCGAGGTACCACTGAGTAAGGATGGTATGTTACTGGTATCATGGTTTTAGTTCTAAATTTTAACGGTATTACGGCAAGACACTAAGAGCGCAATTTCCAGCTACGAGTATGTGGTGGCGATTCTGCAATGGAGGCTCTGATGCAAAAAATCGATAAGTCAAAAATTCTTAATTCGAAGAACAACAATAGTTGCGTCTAAAAGGGTTGTATAGACTTTTTGCATTGGTCAGGTCTTTCATAGGAGTTATCAGTTTTAGCATAAAAAGTAAGAATAAGTTCTATTAGCTTGCATTGCTACTTTAAATATGACAAAAATGGACTTAGAAACTTCCCGCATTTTCTACAATTCTGATCTTATTTTAAAAATTATTACATAGCACTTAAATAAAATTAATAAAAAATTCTGTTCCAATTGTGCTCAAAATATCTTCAACAGTAGGTACCTAACATGTTCAATTATTGTAATCCATCAATCATGATAACGTTAGGCGATTAACAGATTATTGGAAACAGCACGGTTAAGTTGTCACGATATACTATACTCACTATATTATGTCACTATTCTGTTTTCTGTTTGTTAGTTCAAACAGGTTGAGCAGTCTGTAAATTATAGTGTGTTAAATTTATGACTTTTTACGTAGTTAATAATTTGCGCATAGGTATAATAAAAATCGTGTCTTGCAATTTTTTATAGTAAACTATCGTTAGTGTTACTTAGAGGATTTTACGTCGTCAGTGTGCGTATTCAAATGCTTCGCACTATTTTGCCATATTGAAATTATAAATGTGCTATATTCTTTAAAAAAAGATAAACTTTTCTCTCGTAGATGGAGAATGGAAGTTGTTATAAAAACTACCATACCAATAATAAATCTATATTTTGAGTCGAACCTCTAGTAGAACCCTTATTGTTTAGTGAACAGGTAAAAATTGACGCTGAACAAATAAATAATTTTGATTATTAATTTTGTACGGGCTTAAGATTTAGGTTGATTTCCAGAGTAGCTTCAAACGTCATTATCATACCTGAAACAATAAAAAAATTGTTAATAAACTATTTTATATGCAACTTATACGGCAGTGCTGTAAAATGGTTATTAGATCAATTTCAGTGAAATATGAGTAAACTACAATACGACTGTTTGTTTAGGGGCTCAGGGTGGGTTAATTGAACTGACCTATAAACACAAATGGCTCAATAGCCGATTGTTTCCATTTATTAGTACCTAAGCCCAGTCCCCTAGCATTGAACATTTGATTATAGCATTGCGAGAATCGAAATTGTCGTAGGTAATTGGTTGAATTTCTGCACTTAAACCCCTGAATTAACTGATAATTCATTTCAATTTTCAGCCAATATCGTTGTCTCAAGTCTTATGAATGATTCATTCACAAAAATGCTAATTTTTAACGCAAGCTCGACAATTTTTCATGAAAACAGGTCAAAGGTGTTATATCGAAGTTAGTCACGATTTAAATGTTGTATTTGTAGATAGGTGGGCAAGGTGATGGTTATATCCCGTAAAAAAATTCTAAAACTCCGTATCGACCAATTCTGTATTATACTAGGGGTATATTACTTTTTTAATACCCACGCACCTGTTGTTCCGAGCGAAGTGAACCCGAGGGGTGAGATGCGGAATATTTTAGCATAATCTGGTTATGCTGACATCTGACGCTTCCTACAAATTGCTGCATTTGAAGTTACTTTCAAGCACATTTTGAGTAGATAAAAGGTTGTTTTGCTTTGAAACTACGATCAACTTTTTTTACTATGTATACATATTATATTATTGTTTTACTTTTATTTAAAAATCTCTCTTGCTTCAAGTCAGCCAAGTCTTCATTCTATATAAAAGGGTTTTTATAGAATACTACTACGTTATTTCCATCGTTACACACTACTGCATTTAAACACATGTACGTTAAATATACAAACTACCTATTAAAATATTTTTAAAGTAGAGAAAGAAAAAATTTATGTCTGCAGAAATCCGCAGCAACAAAGTATTAGTTTATCTCTTCATCTATCCTTGGCACCATTCCACGCGAGAATGTTATAAACAGTAATTAGATAAGGGTAGTTTTAAGTTGTATTGTTACATTTCCAGTTTTGAAAAAAAATAGTCTTTTAAAATGTTTTGCCATTTCATTCACATCAGTTCTAGCGTTTCAAAAATTCAATTACAAACCGTTGATCGATGAAATCAATCACCTATCAGCACATACGCATTTCGTATTTATAGGCTGCTCCAATTAGCCCGCCCTTAGTCCCTTCACAATCACGGGACTATCGATCATATTTCATATGGTCGGTTTATAGAAACCTATATCTATTTATTGGCAAGGCACCATACATAAATCAGAACCTATATAGGTATTATGGTGAATAAGAAGGATATCATGATTAGTTAAATACAAGAAACATGCTAGAATTAAGTAAATCTTCAATATTAAAACGTTTTCAATGAAAACTTCGATTCCCAGTTGAACTGAAAGATCAATATTTTTTGTAGATGACAACTTTAGCACTTAAATCTGGAAGGAATTGCCACAAGATTTTAAAAGCCCATACATTTATCTCTATCTCTAAATGATTTTCGTGCTAGCACAGAATAATTATTATTTATTAAAAATATCTCTTGTTTAATATTTTGCTTTTAATCTTTATAATGCTTTTTAGAAAGAAAGTTTGCTAGGATTGAACTATAAGATTGTTGGCACTGATCCACCCATTTCTTTTACTAGGGCATCAAAGGTCACATGTAGACTAAAATAACTATTGAAGAAACTGTACAAAATAATGGTTTCAAAATTATTGTGAAGTGCTGAGCTTGGAGTAGTACCCAGTCAGAATGATTAGGATATCATAAAGTACAGGCAACAGGCCAAGTAAATAGGTAGCTGGTACTTACCTACTCCATTCTCTTTAGTAGAGACTATGATAGTCATGATAGAGCAGTCACAATTTGTTTTCGTTTTAATTACAAGGAAGGAGGATCCTTCTTTTCTTAACTGTTGGCTGATGACTTTGACACGAGGTGCAAAATGCAAAGAAATGGTGGGGATGTGGTATCTATATAATTGCGTGGTGTATGCTTGAGACATCCATGAGGATTTTACTTCTCAGCTCTCGAAGGAAAAGAAGACATCATAAGATCCAAGTAGATAAACTAAAATAACTATGGCCTGGCGGGCCGGGCATGTTGGTTGACGTGCCTAAATAATAAGTTGAAATGTTTTTATACCTAAGGGATCTCCGAAAGTAATTTGTAAAAGTTTTGCTCCGTAACAATATAACCTTTTTCAGAAGATGTCTTGACGCCTAACAAGGTAGGTATTTTCTGAAGCGAGGCTCACAGTATTGAGACATCGCCGGACGCCTATTAAAAGTTTTGCTAAAGAAACTCTGTACGCAGTTTTATTCTGGGCATATGTCGTATAGCAACTTGCCTTTTTTAAGTCGGCACTGTGTCCATTCTATAAATAAAATAGTATTTATTTACTAATTTAGTGTATGGTCGAATAAATTGTTCACCCGAATCAGATGACTGCTTGATAGATTATAATAATAGGTTGATAGCCTGAACTTTATCTATCTAGGGCTATCGTGTATGAGCAATACGGTATAGTTTAGATAGATCTAGTCTAAATTAGGGTAAAGCGGGTTAAAGGTTGTGGCGGCGAGTGTAAAGAAAATGTCGGATTGCCAAATTGTTGTAAAGATATTCGGATACCAGAATATGAGCTAGCATGTAGCAACCGACACTATAAGCCCTACATGTTGGGGTCATATTCATTCCCGTCCTGTAAAGACATGATTTAGGGTTGCTTCAGAAAAAAGTGTAATTTAACTAAGGTGGGATGGATGAAAGAAATAGTACCGTGGACTGCTGGTACTCCACCTGTTTCACGAAGAAAATAAGGCATGATTTAGATTTGCTTCAGGAAGACAAAACACTAAACTGATTTAGGCAGGATAGAAGGGATAGCAATATCATCGCAGAACCCTGATAGTACTCCACCTATCCTCTAAAAAAATTGTAGATAGGTATATATATATTCTAAAAATAATTAAGATACCAATTACCTACCTTTTTTTTTAAAGGAATTATGTACTTATCTTACATTCAGCATGTCCTACTTAAATAATGGCAATTGAAGTTCTACGCGGAATAATATGTGGTAAAGCTCTCATTACAGCTTTTCAGAAATAACAATGTAAAGTCAATCATCTGATTTTTGCTCAGTTGTTTCCAAACCGACCTAACCATTCATCGAATGATTGAACCTGGGACCGCTTATTGGTGCAAACTGCAAACCGTTGCGTCAGAGAGCTCATTCAACTCACCTAATACAGATAAGTAAACACCATACAATAATTTAGGTAACCTACGTTATATTATATTAATAATCTGACATATAAATGCAATAGATAAATAAAATATCTACCTTGAGAAGCCTTATCAAATCCGCACACATGTTTACACTTTTAAATTAACAATTTACGTTAAATTCGCGAAAGGAAACACATATTTATCATAATTATTTATATCACATGATACTATTTTGAGTGTAATACATAGATAAACAGAAATGCAAGCTACGCAATACTGCACCACGCGGTTACTGAAGATGACAGCTGTTTGCAACGGACATGTAACAGTTTAACACATGTCTGTCCCTTTCTATCAATGCACCGTTTTCTTGTTTTGCGTATTCCTATCTCGTTCCTACATCTCCATTTTAACAAAACACCTTCGTTAACTACTATAGTATGTAGAAAAGGGTCTTGTTATGGTTGACGTATAATCATTGTTGCCGTAGAGTACAATAGATTTTTTTTTCCCAACTTCTTATCCTATGGGTAGGGTGAATCAAAACATTATAATATTTGAAACGGGACATTCTTTGACAGCGTATTGTTAATATTAGCATCAAGTCTTTTGTTAATTTGACGAACTCTACCTACCTCTAATTAAACCTGTTGTCTTTATTACGATTTGTCATCAATGCATTGCAAGCAAAAAAATCAGGAACTTCATAAGAGCAAGAATTTACAATGTGCCTAATTATGTGACTGGCATTAATGATTTTGTGCTTTACTTTAAAATTATGCCCATTTTTGTCATAATATTCCGTTTTTATCAACGTACAATAACCGCAGGACAAAACTCTAAACAACTCTGGCAACATGTGATTGAAACAAAATAAACGTTATTGTCAAAACTATGTCATACCTACACACAAAGTATCAAAATTTTATAGTTGCTTCTAGTTCATTTTACGTCACTGTATAGGTATCGATTGACTTCTATATGAATAATTAAATACCTACCTACTTAGGTAAGAATAAAATATTGAAAAGTACATTTACCAAAATATCTTCTTGTGTTTAACTGAAAATAAAAGAAACCTAGAAGTCGGACTGTGAAAGTAACTTCGCTATCAACCTAATATAATAGGTACAATCTGCAAACTGGAAAAGATCTTCATTCCTTGATAGCAACTTGGCTCGAAGCTCCAACTCTTATCAATTGGTTCAATTGCTGACTCGCTAAGTAGGTCAGTTATATCATGCTGGGTTATTATTAAAACACCGCACCTACGTCTGATTCTAACATTTTAACCACATTTTTCACCATCCACAAAATTACAAACCTGTCTATCAGCGACATTAAAAGGTTCTATTCTGTGCTTTCAACATTAGGTAATGGCGCACACGTAAACTATCGTATGTGGCAAAATTCCTATAACTTTGCTTTAGACAAATTTCAACAGTTCACACGTAAACTATCGTATCGTATGTGACAAAATGCGTAAAACCATACTTAGGACTTTTTAAAAACCCGCACGTAACAATCATCACTATTCAGTACCACCTTTGGATTTTTATTATTCCTATGGAAATTTACAGTATCAAAATAAAAAATAAAAAATGGTAAAGAGTCGTGAAAAGGTAACAGACAGACTGATGACAGATACGGTTTTATGACTCAAACTACATTTAAGTAATTTTTTTGAGCAAAGGATTTCGAGCTTTAGAAATTTCACAGAAAACCCCCCACGAAGACTATCGTATCTTACAAATTCAAATACAAAATATTTTTAATCAATTACACTTTTACAAATACTTTGAATCGTCAAAAGCATCTACCACTGGTTCGGAATGCCTTTCCTACCGAGAAGACCCAGCAAGAAACTCGGCAAAAATGTAACATACAACTTTTTACACACTTTCGCATTTTATGTATTGTTATCAATGACTTTTGTATAGAAAGTCATTGATTGTTATGGATTACACTCGATCGGACCTCTAAACCCATGAATATAACATAGAGAAATACATATACATAGTATATGAACTGTTATTTACCCATTTTCTACAATTGCAATCTCGACCTCTGACCTTCACAAAAGGCTACTCGTCCTTGACTTGAAACTACTGTTTTACAATTAGCTGCTTTCTACAAAGATAAGATCTAGGTTAATAACTACATACACGGTAATTCTATAGGGCGCTATCGCTAGGTTTACTGCACCAGTCCCCTACTAAGGTTGTCCAATCCATTACTAAATTAAAAGTATCTATCTGTCTGTCTGTTTGCTAGCTTTTCACGGCCCAACAGTTTAATCGATTCCGACGTACTTTTATTCCGGAAAATCAAAGAGTTCCTACGGGATTTTGAAAAACCTAAATCCACGCGAACGAAGTCGCGGGCGTCAGCTCGTACATAATATAATCCACCAAAGGTATTCAACCGATCTTTTCAACGATTGCTCTTTTATCTTACGTATCCAATTTTGAACAGTACAAAACCGATTCCGTGAAGCTCAGTCGGTAAGCTTCGAAATTGAGTGAGAATCCTATGTCGATCAAGGGATTCTACCAATCAAATTTTCCAAACCATACACTACGGGAAAAAGATAAAAAAGTGGAGAAACGCTGCTAAAAAGGAGACACTAAGATAGGTATATGCTGTAGGCATATGCGTTGAGTTTCAGTAGCTGTACGAAAAATCCTACCTATGCGTCAATCTTGTTAGGATTTGTCAAATAAAGTCTATTTTTGACAGATTTACATCGACGTAGAGTTGATGTAAATCTGTCAAAAATAGAATTATGGATTTTTTACATTGGAATTCATATTCAAGATAGGGGCTTCTTTAAGGGAGAGGCAGGTAGGAAGTTGAAATTTTTACAAAGTGTGTATTTATATTACCGCCATACCTACAAATAATAATAAATATGTTTTTTTTTAATTTGCATAGTGGCCATGCAAATTAAAAAAAAACATATATGTAGTGTTTTATCTACCTACCAACTTATAATATCTTACGATGGTACGGAACTCTTCATATGCGGGTCTAACTTGCACTTAACCGGTTTTCAATGATTAAAGACCTTTGTGACAACCCTAGGTCGAAGAAGAACTAGAATATATGCTAGTCTTTCTTCAGACTAAATATTTACCTTTCCAAAACAAAGCTATTTCTCAGATTTGGACAGAAGGCGTTTACTAGACATGTTTTGCTGTATTTGGCTTACATCCAAAATTGAACCATTTAACCGTAGTGCCTGTTGTATAAAGTCACCATTACTGTCGTGTAAAGTCACTTAAGCAGAATGTTATATATTGTCTATTGTCTATGTCACTATTGTCTGTGGTCTCTCTCTTGAAATAAAACATCATACAACATGGTGTCAGAATTATAAAAATTAAAATTAAAATGAATAGTCAAACTGCTAAAAAGTACCAAGATTTTGTCGAAAATTAGTAAATCAGTCGTAAAAGTTAATCAAATAATTTACAGTTTAAAACAATTTAGACAAAATGCCGAACACAGAAAAAACTCCTCAAGTCATGTCGGCAAACGACACGTGTTCGACATCAAACATTTTTAATAATGTTCCCAAACTTGTCGTCTCGAAGGCTGATAGCCAGAGCAATGCAGTGGAGTGGAAGAAGTGGTGGCAGAGTTTCCAAATGTTCCTTCTCGCCACGAACCTGGAAGCTGCGTCCGAAAAACGTAAAATAGCCATATTGCTACACACTGTCGGTGAAAAAGGCGTGGAGATTTACAATTCTTTTAACTTGGATTTAGAGAAGATAACATTATCGGAAGTAAAAAACAAATTTGACAATCACTTTGAGCCACAAAAAAGCCTAACGATGACACGTCATTCATTTTTCACGAGGGTCCAAAAAGATGAGGAAACTATTGATTGTTTCATCACTGACTTGCAGAACAAAGCAAATAAATGTGAATTTGGAGAGCTAAAAGACTCATTAATCAGAGACATCTTTATAGCGAACATGAGTTCCAAATTGATTAATGTGAAGCAAAGATTACTGCAAGAAAACAACCCTACTCTTGAAAGAACACTTACACTAGCAAAAACCGTCATCATGGCGCAAGAAAATGCTCAAAAAATTGAGAGTACACAATGTCCAGACACAGTCATGCACATACAAAGGCAAAGACCAAGGTCAAGGTCCAGAGGTTCTTCAAATAAACAAAGTATGTCACATAGTCAAGTCAAGTCAAGGCAACGCAGTCAGAGTCCATTTAGTCAGCGCAGTGCCAATAACAAAACCTGTGGACGGTGTGGTCAATTTCATCGCTTCAAATGCCCAGCTCAAGGAGTTAAGTGCAATTCGTGTAATCGTCTCAATCATTTTTCAAAATTTTGCTACTTTAACAAAAATAACATTAGAAATTTACAGTCAACGGTCAATTCTACAGAACAGATGTCTAACAGTGAACAATTTTTTATAGGAATGGTGAAAAATTGCAGTGATTCTTCAAATTCTAATAAGTCTTGGTATCTTAGCATGTTTATAAACAATGTAAAAGTCAAATGTATATTAGATTCTGGTGCTGATATAAATATCATGTCATATAATACATTTAAAACATTAAAATTGTCACAGTCAATAATTAAAAAGTCTCAAGCCAATGTAAAAGGTTTTGATGGGTCGTCGATAGAAGTTTTAGGTCAATGTGATTTAATTTGCAATTTTAATGGTTGTCAACAAAGAATATCATTTTATATAGCTAACATTAGTTGTTCTACAGTCTTAGGTCTACCTACATGTGTTGATATAGGTGTCTTAAAAAGAGTCTTTGCGATCAACAATAAAAAAATGTCTCAAAGTCAAATATTAACAGAATTTAATGATGTATTTCAGGGTCTTGGATGTCTACCTCCTGTTTGTCGCTTGAAGCTTCAGGACAATGCAGTACCATGCGTTGATCCTCCCAGAAAAGTTCCATTTGGATTATATAGCAAATTAAAAGAAGAATTGGATAGCATGTCGGAAATGAACGTCATAGAAAAAGTCACACATCCTACTGAATGGGTAAATTCTGTCGTAGTCACTGTCAAAAAGTCAGGTCAGTTAAGAATTTGTCTTGATCCTAGGAATTTAAATAAATACATTATCAGAGAACATTATCCTCTTAAAAGTATAGATGAAATTAGGTCAATATTAAAAGGTGCTTCTTATTTTTCACATCTTGATGCTTTTTCTGGCTTTTGGATGCTGAAACTAGATAGTGCGAGCTCAGATCTTTGCACATTTCAAACACCTTTTGGTCGTTATCGTTATTTAAGATTACCTTATGGTATTAATGCTGCGTCAGAAATTTTTCATCGAGTAATGACAGAAATTTTTGCTGATCTTGAAGGAGTCTTAGTTTTTGTCGATGATATTCTAGTATATGGAGAAACAGAAGAAATTCATAACAAAAGATTATATAAAGTCATGCAGAGAGCAAGAGAAGTCAATTTAAAATTAAATAAAGATAAATGCAAATTTTCAGTCAAAGAAGTATGTTTTTTAGGCTATGTCTTTAGTAAAGAAGGTGCTAAGGTCGATCAGGAAAAAGTCAAGGCTATTGTCAACATGCCTACCCCAACTAATGTCAAAGAACTACAAAGAGTCTTAGGTATGATAAATTATTTAGGTCCTTTCATTCAAAACATGTCGGAAAAAACTCAAGTTTTA
This sequence comes from Maniola jurtina, assembly GCF_905333055.1. NCBI lineage: Eukaryota > Metazoa > Arthropoda > Insecta > Lepidoptera > Nymphalidae > Maniola > Maniola jurtina. Next base: position 2,815,745 of record NC_060048.1, on the reverse strand, counting down.
AGAAATCTTCTAAAAAAAGACTCAGTCTGGGTCTGGGATGAAAATTGTGAAAAAAGTTTCCAATCTTTAAAAAATGCAATCACAAATGCACCTGTCTTAGCTCATTACAACCCAAATATACCTATAGTCTTGTCAGTCGATTCATCAAAGAAAGCATTAGGAGCAGTGCTCATGCAAAATAAACAGCCTATAGCCTACAGTTCTAAAACTCTAACTACAACTCAAGAAAGATACGCTCAAATAGAAAAAGAGTTATTCGCTATTCAATTTGGTTGTGAAAAATTTCACCAATATGTCTATGGCAATAGGGTCACTGTACATACAGATCACAAACCCTTAGTCTATTTATTTAAAAAACCTTTGCACGATGTACCAGCACGTCTACAAAGAATGATGCTTGCCTTACAGGCTTATGATTTAAATGTAATTCATGTGCCTGGTAAAGAAATGTACATATCAGATACATTGTCTAGGGCAGCTTTAAAAGAAAACTATATTCCAAATTATGAGTCAGATTTGTCATGTCATGTAAATGCAGTATATTCTAACTTGGCTATAAGTGAAGAATACAAAAATAAAATTTTACAAGCTACTAAATTAGATGGTCAATTGCAAATGTTAAAAAAGTACTGTCAGGATGGATGGCCTACTAGTAAAAATCAAGTAGATCCTTTATTGAAGTCATACTGGAATATTCAGGCGGAAATTCATGTCATTAATGATTTATTGTTTAAAAATGATAGATTAATTATTCCAAAGTCAATGCAAAATGAAATGTTAACGAAAGTCCATGAAGGTCATCAAGGCATCAATAAGTGTCTAAGTCTTGCTAGAAATATTATTTTTTGGCCAAACATGAGTGCAGATATAAAAAATTTAGTTGATCAATGTTCTATTTGTGCTAAATTTAAGCCTAATAATCAGCCAGAGCCATTGCAAAGCTATAATATAAGCAAATTTCCATGGCAGCAAGTAGGTATTGATTTAATGCATTTTAATAACAAAACTTATTTAGTTGTCACAGATTATTATTCAAAATTTATTGAATTAGCAATGCTGAACAGTAGATATACAGCTTCTAACATAATAATACAGTTAAAATCTATTTTTGCACGCCACGGGATACCAGTCTCCCTGGTTTCCGATGGTGGTCCACCTTATAATTCAGCAGAGTTTAAATCATTTCTATATAATTGGGATATTGAACATAAACTTACAAGTCCATACCACCCAAAGTCTAACGGTCAAGCTGAAAGTTCTGTCAAAATTATGAAAAATTTATTAAAAAAATGTTTGGAGTCTAATAAAGATCCATACATGGCTTTATTACAGTATAGAAATACACCTAAAGCTAACTTTCCATCTCCAGCTCAGTTATTAATGTCCAGAAATCTAAGAATGCATATACCAGTCACTAATAAAAAGCTTAAACCTAAAGTAGTCACCTTCAGTGATTATAAAAAAAGTTTTGATAAAGACCGAGCACAAAGTAGAAGTTATTACAATAGAAATAAAAAACCATTACCACTTTTACAACCTGGTGATCATGTCACTTTTAAAAAGAATCCTAATTCAGACTGGCTTCCTGCTATTGTTAAAGAAAGGTTAAAGTGTCAGAGGTCATACATAATAGAAGACAGTAAAGGTAATAGGTACAGGAGAAATAGAGTACAGATAAGGTTCACGTCCAATGAAAGTTGTCACAAGTTCGATTCCGAGGTGCCATCCAATGCTTCTGAAACCCAAATTAATCAAAGGGAAGAGGAACCAAGCGAGAGACAGGTGGAAGCAGACCATGATTCATTTACAGATTCATTCATGGATTCAGTTCATAAACCTAAGGAATTTTACAAGTATGTGACTAGATCTGGTAGAGAAATTAAATTACCTATGAAATATGATTTGTAACTTTTTAACTAAATGTAACTTTAAATGTAATTTAAAACTTATACTTTTATATGTAAAACTTAAACTATTATTTTATGTACCTATGTAAAAAATTGTCTCTTTGTAATTAACTAATTAGCAATTTACTCAATAATGTCATGTCATGTCATAGTGTTCAACTTCTTAAAATGTCAACTAAAAAATTGTAATAATTTATTTATTTAAAAAGGGAGATGTTGTATAAAGTCACCATTACTGTCGTGTAAAGTCACTTAAGCAGAATGTTATATATTGTCTATTGTCTATGTCACTATTGTCTGTGGTCTCTCTCTTGAAATAAAACATCATACAACAGTGCCTACGTAAGTCGTGCCTATAAAGCATAATTTAGAACATAGAACATAGAAATATTTCGCTCTTTTCAAATACAGCATTGATTGTATCTTCTATCTGGACCCAAGGTACCGATGTAACTACCGTTAAATATGGTAAAAGAAAGAATAAAAGATAATGTGGAGTACTATAAATACAGACCACAACATTATTGCGATTCTAGCAATATTCTTGTCTGGTGGGAGGCTTCGGTCGTGGCCACCCTACCGGCAAAGTCGTGCCGTCAAGCGATTTAGCGTTCCGGTACGATGCCGTGCAGTCAGTAAGTGCGCCAGTCAGTCAGTCAGTCAGTCAGCTTTTCCTTTTGTATATTTAGAAGAACATTTTTAAGGTGAGAGACCACGACGCGGGATATTGTCTACGATGTCGCATGCCGCCGTCGCTAGTCGCGGTCGCATACCCCAAAGTCTACAATCTACATGTATAGAGACAGATTTATGCCAGTGATATAACGCTGTCTCCTTTTAACAAGCCAAAGTGCGTTCTATTGTGTCGCCTGTCGCGGTAGCATGGCTCAAAGTCTACCTTTTAAAGGTACAAGTGAGATATTTTATTCAGGTAGGCGATCACAGGAACGACCTAAAAAGAGACAATTTATAGCTATGCCTAACGGTAACTTGCCAACGATCCATGCAAGTAGAAAACCAATTTTTCAAATCAGTCGATTGGTCACGGACGTGCGCTAAATTTCAAAGGCTATTCAGGCTCGCGTAGAATGTAAGTACCTAGATACCTAAATGGACGAGCTTTTACAGCGGAACGGGTTATAACGATAAAAAAGCGCAATTTAAAAACCGATTTCAGTTAAAACTTTTTAATCAATGACAAATTACAATCAATAGATTACAATATGGATTTATTCAAACGAAGGACCAACAAATTCCTGAAAGGCCAGCAACGCATCGACCTCGGGTGCTGCAAATTTTCATGGGCGGCGGTAATAATCACTTAACATCAGGTGACCCCGCCTGCTTGTTTGCTCGCTATTTTTTATTTAAAAAATATCTTGAGTGCAATCTCATCTCATTACCATCATCATTACAGGGCCATTACTAAGCACGACTTTGCTCTCAGAATGAGAAGGGTTTAGGCCATAGTTTATCACACTCCCAATTAGTGTGGGTTGGCAGATCTCAAACACCTTTAGGATTGAGACTGAGAGAGCAGATAGCGAATTGCGATCTCACGTAGATCCTCGAAAATCAAAGAATCCTCACGGGATTCTTAAACCTACATCCACGCGGATGAAGTCGTAGGAAAAATCCTAGTTAGTAGTTACCTACATAGACAAGGCTCTGTACCGGAACTGGATGTAGAAATAGAGATAAAAGAGCGCAGATCCAAAGCCGATTTAATCCTTTTAGTGCGGACTGCGGATTGGTAAACGTTTCAACTGAACTACAGTTTACAGAACAGGTTTACTTTATTTATTTAAGCTCTTAGACTGCCTAGGTATCCATGATGCTAATTAAGTTGTTAGGTACATCCGCATCAGAATATAGAGACTTATTAATGTTGTACCAAAAACTTAGAAATTCAACAAAACATTGAAAAGACATGCACAAGTTAAAGTTTCTGCTTTTATAAAATAACGATGGTCTGACCCTTGCGGGCTCTTAGTCTATTTCTATTCTCATTTCTAGCGCTCCACAGAAATTAGGTATATTTAATCTAATCTAATATTTTCTAGTATTTCTGTTTGCCTATAGCTTACTTGAGCATATTATGTATTGTCTTGTTTCATTGTTTACATACAAACACAACAGTTATTAAGCACTAGAGTTGGCGTTAGGCCAAATATGAACAGTTCAAGCCCTACACAACCGAAAAGCTACGTTTTCAAATCTAAATAATAATATCTATAGAATGCATAAATTTTGAGAACTATCTTCACTTAGATTTTACAAAAGTGAAGAGTGTTAGTGTAAAATAGTTACACCTTAAATATATAATGAATACTTAGTACAAAAATAAGCCAATTCAAAAGAGTCTATGCCTTTCCGTGTTCGGACGGAAGTGAATAATTGCTCAAATCAATAATGCTTGATAACTTTGAACTAAGTTTACTAAAGTCTGAAATAGTAGCATTTTAGAGACATTTTAGGTATATTAGAGGCATAGTAGGCATTTCAGAGATGAATTCGCGGATAAATTCTCGTATATGTAATAAAGTTCATTATAGTTTGTTCGTAATATGTCATTGTTTGCAGACAACCGCATAACAGCAATTATTCTCCCTAGAGTTGGCTTTCAGCCAAATATGAGCAACCAACCCCTACACAGACGAGAAGCTAGGTTTACAATTTACAGCCCAAAACGATATGCATTTACACTTCGTTACACCTTTTTCACTTCTATACCCCTTCCAGGTTAACCCGCTTCCATCTAAGACTGTATCATCACTTACCACCAGGTGAGATTGAAGTCAAGGACTAACTTTTTTATTTTTTAATGAAAATATTACAATAAAACTTAAAGCTAGTATCTAATTATTACTATACAAATCATGCTCGCGTGGAATGGTGCCAAGAATACTGGCTGCATTTCCGCGTTGGACAGCCAGGCTGATCCGTTGCTAGGACTAACTTGTATCTGAATTTAAAAAAATCTTTGTTTGAATAGGTACTTTTTTCTTCACACATCATATTTTGAACCATGGTGAAACGTGAATTGGGTAATTCTCAAGCTAACCCATAGCTTACCTCAAATATTGAAGATTAAGAGGAAAACCTATGCGAATGACATTGACGATTTCCCCTTCAAACTAGCAATTTTGACATGTCATGACCCTCTATTGACAATTAATCAAGCAGACATTTCAATCTGCGAAATTTACGCGGACTTTTAGTATTTTGACGTAGGAGGGTAAAAGATCCAGTAAATGAACGAATAAGGACTACCCTGACTTTGACCTAAAATTAAGATTTATGAGAATCGTTCTATATATAATTTTTATATTTTTTTTTATCTGTGTCTATACACAGTAGGTATACACTCTTAAATTATTTAAATATCAAAAACGCAAAAAAATGCGTGGTATTAATTATTATAAATTATTTTATTTAACAAAAGGATAAATTGCCAGTAAATGAACTGGGAATTTCAGTGAATGAACGAACTCTATCTAGTGCATAAACTCTCGATTCCTATTAATAAATTCTTAAGTATATTTTCGGCTTGGAATTTTAAAAAAAATGTCAGATTTTCAGTTTTTGACTTATTGTATATTTTTTTCTACATTTTGCGCGATAAATCAAAAACTATTTTACATAATAATAATAAATAAAACCTGTTTTAGAATGTATAATACAGCCCTTTCATATGATATTATCCCCTTTGGTATAGTTATCTTAGTTTGAAAGTCACCTAAATTTTCTGGAAAACAGTCCAAATGACTACAGAGAAAATGAAACTTAACGCCCTTGTTGCATCCAAGTCGCTGGAAGTGCAACATCAGCTACTGAATGTGTTAAGAGTAGAATGGTAGATTAGAGGTACTGGGTTGGGGCTGAGGTACAGATTTATCACCAGAAGTCAGAATCGTTCAAATTGCAGACTGCAAGTTACAATAGAGCCGCTTGGAACAATTTTTTTTGCTGTTTCTTCTGGTAATATTCACAACGCAGAAATAATAATCATCATGGTGTTTAGATGGTTTGCGCCAAATTATAATTTTTTTTTAGTAGTTAACTATTCTTATTTGCTCATAAACGCAACGAGGAAATACAGCTTCCACATATAAAAATTGGAGTCCAGGCCTTGCTGTTAGCTGCTAATGGGTTCTCAAAGTAGCCCGAGTATGCTTGTTTTACTGGGCACAAAAGGAAAGAATGAAAGGAGCTTACCCAGTACATCTTAAAAGATCCGTTATAGATACATGCATCCTGCCATGCCTTACCTATGCCAGCCAAACATGGGTCCAGACAAAGAATATAAAAAGAAATAGTGACTTGCTAAAGGGCGATGGCAAGGTGCATAAATTAAGCAAAAAATATTCAAAGTGAGAATTGAAGACATAAGAAAAAAGACAAAGCCTACAGACACCTTGAGACATGCCCTAAAACTGAAATGCAAATGGTCATATTGTATCGATTTTTACAGATGAAAGAAGGACAGGTAGGTCGACCGAAGACGCGTTGGTCTAATGCTATTGTGCAAATCGCGAGAGAAAATTAGCTTGATAGTACCAAAGACAGAGAGAAATGGGGATACCCAAGAGGGATCCATATACAAGAAAGAAGAATACCAGAATAAATATAAAAAAAATTCAAAAGAAAAATAAAACCGACTTCAAAATCACAAACACTAAAAAGTAAAAAATAATTTAAGTTATTGTGGTTTTTGAAGTCGGTTTTATTTTTATTTTGAAAATTTTTTATTTCAAAATTTTTAGTGGCCCCACTCTACTATAATAATATGCCATGCCCAGCTAAAACCCTACTGTTTACTAAGCAATTACACTGATCGCGAGCAATTTGCTCTTATCCATTGAGGAGTTCTGTTCTCCATCTCAGAAGATATTCATCAGAACTTCATCAAATTTATATGGGACCACCTGCAAAGTATACCTAGCTTTTCAAAAAAAAAAAAATATTCCAAATCGGTCCAGGCGTCTTTGAGCAATCGGTGAACATACATTAAAAAAAAATTGAATTTGCTCTTATCCATTGAGGAGTTCTGTTCTCCATCTTCAAAGATATTCATCAGATCTTTACCAAATTTATATGGGACCACTTGCAAAGTATACCCTATCAAACAAAAAAAAAATCCAAATCGGTCCAGGCGTCTTTGAGTAATCGGGGAACATACATAAAAAAAAAGATACCAACGAATTCAGAACCTCTTCCTTTTTTTAAAGTCGGTTAAAAATATACTAAGATTTACTAACATGGTGTTATACCATAGAGTAGCAAACAGAGGCAAAGCTTCTAAGAAGCGAGCAAAATTTATAACTATTTTGGTAGGGCTGGCACTGGAGGATACAATTTAATTAACAATAGTTATTTGTTCAACAAGATGGTAAAGTTTGTTTTTGTTGTGATTGCCTAGTTTAAATATCGATCTTTAAATATCGATCGATAGATCTAAATATCGATTTTGAACGAAATCAGTCAATTTAGAAAGAATTATAAATGGTGCCAACTTTTTTAAATTTTGGTTACAGGTTCCTATTTTGTGATCCCAGGGAGCTCTAAATATCGATTTTGAACAAAATCGGTCAATTAACAAAGAATTTCAAAATGGCGTCAACTTTTTTAAATTTTGGTAACAGTTTCTTATTTTGTGATCCCAGGGAGCTCTAAATATCGATTTTGAACGAAATCGGTCAATTAACAAAGAATTTCAAAATGGCGTTGACTTTTTTAAATTTTGGTTACAGGTTCCTATTTTGTGATCCCAGGGAGCTCTAAATATCGATTTTGAACAAAATCGGTCAATTAACAAAGAATTTCAAAATGGCGTCAACTTTTTTAAATTTTGGTAACAGTTTCTTATTTTGTGATCCCAGGGAGCTCTAAATATCGATTTTGAACGAAATCGGTCAATTAACAAAGAATTTCAAAATGGCGTCGACTTTTTTAAATTTTGGTAACAGTTTCTTATTTTGTGATCGCAGGGAGCTCTAAATATCAATTTTGAACGAAATCGGTCAATTAACAAAGAATTTCAAAATGGCGTCGACTTTTTAAAATTTTGGTAACAGTTTCTTATTTTGTGATCGCAGGGAGCTCTAAATATCGATTTTGAACGAAATCGGTCAATTAACAAAGAATTTCAAAATGGCGTCGACTTTTTAAAATTTTGGTAACAGTTTCTTATTTTGTGATCGCAGGGAGCTCTAAATATCGATTTTGAACGAAATCGGTCAATTAACAAAGAATTTCAAAATGGCGTCGACTTTTTTAAATTTTGGTAACAGTTTCTTATTTTGTGATCGCAGGGAGCTCTAAATATCGATTTTGAACGAAATCGGTCAATTAACAAAGAATTTCAAAATGGCGTCGACTTTTTTAAATTTTGGTAACAGTTTCTTATTTTGTGATCCCAGGGAGCTCTAAATATCGATTTTGAACGAAATCGGTCCATTAACAAAGAATTTCAAAATGGCGTTGACTTTTTTAAATTTTGGTAACAGTTTCTTATTTCGTGATCCCAGGGAGCTCTAAATATCGATTTTGAACGAAATCGGTCAATTTACAAAGAATTTCAAAATGGCGTCGACTTTTTTAAATTTTGGTAACAGTTTCTTATTTCGTGATCCCAGGGAGCTCTAAATATCGATTTTGAACGAAATCGGTCAATTAACAAAGAATTTCAAAATGGCGTCGATTTTTTTAAATTTGGTAACAATATCCTGTTTTGTGATCCTAGGGATCCTCAAATATTGATTTTGAACAAAATCTATGACAGTTCAAGAAAATAGATTTTAAACACTATTTAAATTATTATCATTAACATTAAATTAAATGAAAACACGACGCGCGACGTGTACTGCAGCCCCTGAGCTTGAGCACAGGCCGAGCCGGTATAAACCGATTTCTCTCCGTACGCGACGTAGCGCCTGTGCTCACGCACACACGCGCCTCAAGCTTGTAGTAGTGTACCTATCGTAGCGCGCTTGTATGAAGCTTTGACTCTGTTCGCTACTCATGTGGTTATACAACGCAATACCACACTAACAAACACTCGTACAAACATACAGACAAGTATATACTCACACACACTCACACACACACATGGACGCACGCACACACACTTTTGAACGGTTTGAACGGAAAACGGTTTCGAAATTGAAATTGAAAAAAGTGTAAGAATTTGTAAGAAAATATTTAAAAAAGGTATATCAGCCGGTTTTTTATTCCAGCTCTTAATACATGTAAAAACGTCCAATCTGTTCATTTACTTGAGCCTTTACCCTAGTACCTAATTATATCGACCGCCCCATATCAAAACAAAGATGATGATGGAGATGTCAATGAGATGTCAATGAGAAAAATTGTCTCGTTTCAAAATTTTTATTTATTTAATATTTGGCGCGGTTATTTTGGAGTAATATTGGCATCAAATTGGCTCTTATTCGCGAAATACCCCGTGGTATTATTTTCACCTTTGATATGCGATACTAACAGCACTTTTTGTTTCAGGGGCCTCAACGGGCAGCGCCTGCTCTGCGGGCTTCCTGGTTGCCGCAGTCGGGGCTCCGCGCGCTTATAGACGCTATTGTGTAGTGTTTTAGTGTTTTTCTTTTTACGTGTTTTGAAGTATGAACCCCAATGCTTCTCAAGGTGAATACCTAGAATGCTCCCACTGTAGCGATGGCAGGCGGTTTAAGGGTCGCAAAGGCCTTAATATTCACATCACACGTTGTCACGGACCGCCTACACGGCCTCTTACATGCCCAAATTTAATGTGCGATCAAACCCAATCAGGAAGCGATAACCAGGTACCATTTGAAATTGTATTATCCAAATATAGTCAAAATATCCCATTAGTAAAACGCATTCCCCGTGGAGCTAGGATATCGTTAGCTAGATCCTTATCGCATACTATCCAAAATGTACTATCAAATTCACTTTTGGATTGGCAAAACCTCTTTTTTTTCGCATACAGACATTTCTATGTAAATAAAACAGAAAGCGGGTCGTTATGTAGTAAATTAAAAAAAAATAGTTTGGCTAATCGCGTTTTTCCAATTCCTGACTGCTCTTTTCGTACACAAAATTATAATTTGAAGAAAATTGTGGAAAACAAAGTTATGGATGGGGATCTTAAAAACGCTGCCCGCATTTTGTTTTCTAATGATACACTAGCTCCATTCAATGATATAACGCTAGAAGCTTTACGTGAAAAGCATCCTTTACCAAATATCGATTCTTTGCTGCCAGACCCACCTTCTAACACTTCTCACTTACAGATAAAGGACGAAGATACTTACGCTGCGATAATGTCGTTTTCTAGTGGCTCTGCTGGCGGCATGGACGGCATAACGCCACAACATCTTAAGGATCTTGTGGGAGTTACTGCTGGGGACGCCGGCAGGGCGCTACTGAGCGACATTACCAGACTTTGTAATCTCATGTTATCTGGCGAGGTAAATTCATCCTTTTTACCATTCCTTTATGGTGCGAGGCTTTGTGCTTTTAATAAGAAAGATGGCGGCATCCGTCCCATCGCTGTTGGTTGTACGTTTCGCCGTTTGGCGTCAAAATTAGCGTGTAAACACATAGTCTCTACCCTAAAGGATAAATTCCAACCTATTCAAGTTGGATTCGGCAGTAAAGGAGGTTGTGAAGCAGCAGTTCATTCGGCTCGTACATTCTTAGCGAATGGCGAGGTTGAAGTACTGCTGAAAGTAGATGTAAAGAATGCCTTTAATTCTTTGGACAGGGCAACTTTGCTGACCGAAGTCTCAACGCAACTTCCTGAAATTTATCCATATGTCTGGCAATGTTACAGCTCAGCTTCAAAATTATTTTTTGGAGATAGCGATATTAAGTCTTCTGTAGGCGTTCAGCAGGGGGATCCTTTAGGTCCGGCCCTGTTCAGCTTAGGGATCCATAACCATATTTCAAATTTAACATCTAAATTTAACATATGGTATCTTGATGATGGAACCATTGGGGGCAACGTGGATGACGTTCTAAAAGATCTTAACCATATTAAGCAACAGTTTGGCAAAATTGGTTTAGAACTAAATTTTTCGAAATGCGAATTGTTTTTCACAGAAAAACTGTCGCAAGATAGAATACGATTGGCCTCTGATTTATTTAACGAAATTACCCCTAGCATTAAGATACTCGATAAACATTCACTTTGCCTCCTTGGTGCTCCTCTTTATAATGAATCCATACAACCACTTTTGGATCAAAAAATTAGAACATTTTCGGCTAATACCGACAAATTGGGCGCTCTAAATTCTCACATTGCATTTTCGATCCTAAAATATTGCCTTTTCGTACCTAAATTAATTTATATCCTTCGCGCGAGCCCAATTTGGAAATTTCCTGGACTACTCGATAATATGGATGCCACCCTTAAAAGTACACTAGAACAAATTCTAAATTTAACTTTTGATGAGCACTCCTGGAACCAAGCTACTTTACCGGTCAAGTACGGTGGCATCGGCGTGAGGAAAATTTCCAGTGTAGCTCTTCCAGCTTTTCTGTCCTCTGTGCATAGTATAAGAGAGCTTAGCTCTCAAATTCTCAAATCAAATTCAATATCATTGACCTATGCCACAGAGGCCCTAGAGAGTTGGAAGGTCAGATGTCCCAATGTCGATATTCCAAAGGAACGTTCTACACAAAAACTTTGGGATTTGCCATTGGTTCAGCTGACACATTCAAATTTGCTGCAAAATCTTACAAGTGACAGAGATCAAGCCAGGCTCCTAGCATTATCGGAAAAGGAATCTGGGTATTGGCTTCATGCCTTGCCATCCAAAAATCTCGGCACCCTTTTAGATAATGAAAGTTTTCGTGTGGCTCTAGGTCTCAGATTGGGAACACCGCTGTGCCATCAGCACAGATGTCCGTGTGGAAAAGAGGTTGATAAATTTGGAATTCACGGACTCTCTTGCCAAAGGAGCGCTGGTAGGCTATTTAGGCATGGCTCTCTTAACGACACGATCAAAAGGGCTCTTGCCACCATAGACGTTCCTGCGCTCATTGAGCCGGCAGGGATTAGTCGGGATGATGGCAAGAGACCTGATGGATTGACGCTGGTTCCCTGGGAACGGGGACGGGCGCTAATGTGGGACGCAACGTGCGTTGACACATTGGCCCCGTGTCATATCAGGGAGACAGTATCAAGACCGGGAGCCGCAGCAGAAATGGCTGAAAACGGCAAGCGGCGCAAGTATGCCTCTCTTATTGAGAGTTACATTTTTGTTCCGTTTGCCGTGGAGACCCTGGGGCCATGGAGTCTTAGTGCAAAGAAATTTTTACGAGACATTTCACCGCGTTTAATAGCCTCATCGGGTGACAGAAGGGCTGGCTCATTTTTTGCGCAACGGATCAGCCTGGCTGTCCAACGCGGAAATGCAGCCAGTATTCTTGGCACCATTCCACGCGGGCATGATTTGTACAGTAATTAGATAAGGCTAGCTTTAAGTTTTATTGTAATATTTTCACACATTAAAAAACATAAAATTAAAAAAAAAAAAAAAAAAAAAAAAAAAAAAAAAAAAAAAAAAAAAAAAACAAAGTAAATGTCATTTTTCCGAAAATCGTTTTATGTCATAAGCCTAACTTTCATAGTATGTCCCGTTGTATTGTAAGGACACCCACATTAAAGTAAAATTAAAAGCTAGTAAGTCGCTTTGACCATTTTAAAACATAGTAAGTCTATGAACTGGCTAGGTTTTTTATAGATTAATGCGCCTTACTAAGTTTTTCAAAGGAATTAGATTAAATAAAATAAATATCACCCATTATCTAAATACCATGTCAAAACAGTAAATACTTAATGATGCATTAAAACTTAAAAGTAAGATAGGAAAAGTCAATGACCTCTACATGTCAACTGTTAAATATGGCTTGCAAGGGAAATACTTTGCATACTTACATAATGTTTTTAGGGTTCCATATCTCAAAAGGAAACACGGGACCCTTATAGGATCACTTTGTTGTCTGTCTTTCTGTCCGTCTGTCCGTCTGTCGTGTCTGTCAAGAAAACCGATAGGGTATTTCCCGTTAACCTAGAATTATGGGCAGGTAGATAGGTCTCAACTCTCATAGCCCAAGTAAAGGAATAAATCCGAGAACAAATTTCGTGATTCTAGATCAACGGGAAGTACTGTATAGGTTTTCTTGACGGACGGACGGACAAATGGACAGACAACAAAGTGATCCTTTAAGAGCTCCGTTTTTCATTTTGAGGTACGGAACCCTAAAAAAGAAAGTGATGCACATCTAATGAATAAATGTGTAGGCCAGTCTTCACACTAAAATATTTAAACCCCTTTAATTTAAAAACTGTCATAGCCTAGTGGTTAGAACGTCCGCCTCCTAATCGAAAGTCGGGGGTTCGATCCTGGAATCACGCACTACTAACTTTTCAGTTATGTGCGTTTTAAGCAATTTAATATTGTACATCAAATCTTTGAAAAGAGCAACCGCCGAGTTTCTTGTTGAAGACTACGGCCTAAACTTCTCTTGAATTTAAACCACTTACTAGGTTTTGATCTGAGAAAGAAATTTGACATTAATTGACAAAATTGAGAGACCTAAGCTTGTATAAGAACACAGAAGTGTCATAATTCGTGTTCACTTTGCCTAACGTCTCTCAGAGAGAGATTTAAACTGTTTCTTATAATCACTGGCCATATTTCAAATGCGAAAGTGTGTTTGTTGGTTTAATATTCAATCACGCTGCAACGGAGCAACCAGTCGACGTGGTTTTTTGCATGGATACATTTAAAGACCTTGAGAGTGACATCTCTCTCCGCATCGTATTCTTTATTGCTGAGGGTTGTGACCTCTTTCCATTATTCCTACATCTAATGGTAGGTTTTCTTGGGATAATAATGCGGTGGGTTCAAAGAGCCTACGGAACTCGACTAGAAAAACGAGATTTTGACTCTTAGTTTTAACGGTTATGAATTAGTTATTATTATCAGTGATAAAATTGATTAGGGCTGCCAGGTAAAATTACATTTATCTCGGAAAATCAAAGAGTTTCCACGAGATTTTTTCCAAGTTTGCGCTACTAAGTACATATATTATGAAGAGGAAAGGTTTGTTTGTTTGTTATCGATAAACTCTGAAACTACTGAACTACTTGCACTAAAGACATAATCATCAACATCAACCGACAGACGTCCACAGTGAACATAGGTCTTTAATAGGGTCTTCCACATGCTACGGGTTTGCGCCGCCTGAATCTTTGCGCTTGCGCTTGACGACAATCATGCTTTAAAGAAAGCAATGATGAGGTCCAAGTTGGAGCACGCTTACCTGGAAGATGCCTATTCACTCTTGGCTTGCAGGTATCTATGGTATATATGGCAGGAAACACGGCCGCCGAAATGGCGTTCCAACCTTTAGGCTCTCCCCATTGCCCGCAGCATGAATCTGAGCTTCCTTATGATGGTTATATTATGTACATATAATATCTCATAAGAAATCTCTAACACACAATCCAGCTAAGTAGGTCCAATTTCAAAAAAAGCTAGCTAGCCGACAAATCTAACTCAGTTAGGCAGCCTTCGGGAACCTTCGAGATGTCTCTCGTCCAAAATTCCTCAATGCTTGAAGACCAGTCTTTGAATAGTGCATGATGTCAGTGATGAAAAATGGATCCGAAATATAGGTCTTTTTTTGTACACAGGAAATGCCTGACGCATACCCCTCCGTCATGTGGGGCTTGCACCAAACTTGCACTACTACGAAATCCATTTCGGAACACGGCGCCCGAAACGAGGCGCGCTATCTCCTAAAAAACATAGGTATAATACCTATTTAGAACACTTACTATCTGTCATCATAATCTATGACAACCTCCGAGTATTTACCTGGTAAAACCGTAACTTTCGAATAAATTTTAGTATATAAGCAGGCTTCATTTAGAAATGAAAAAATCCCTATTTTATTTTTCAACGATTATAAACACAACTTTCATTCAAAAATAATAAGCTTAAATTCATTTTAAATAATATTTTGCGACGAAATGACGCGCACAGTCCTTCCGCCATGACAGTCCAGTGGACACTGAATTCCATAGAGCGCCTGCAAGAAAATAAATAGCACAGGAAGTTTTTTGGTTAGTTTTAGATTATTTAAGAAATGAAAAACATTTAGTATAAAACTAACAGTTCAAATTGATTGCTAAACCTAAACATATCATTTTCTGGAGGTTGGCTTCAAAGTATCAAGATGTTAAAGAAAACTTTTACAGAACAAGTTGCGAACAGCAATGTTTTCAACTTGTTTTTTTTTATTATTGGGATAATGTATACTAAATTAAAAAAGGCCCTTATAATCTTCACAAACTGAAGTTTTTAATTGCATGTATTCAATAGATGTTAATGCTTTAGAAAAATAAACAATTTACTTCAAAGTACAGCATTTTTGCGATTTGTCAAATAGCAATTACCTTAAGTATTTTTGTCGTTTTCTTTAATATGGAGATGGATGCAATGCAAACATAGATCAACTAAAAATTAATGTATCATATTTTTAAGGGCCTATGTCCATATACAGGCTGATGGATGGATGGATGGATATTTTTAAGTGTTTTTTTTAAATAAGTATTTAGGGTTACTATTGAGGGTTACTAGGTCAGACCTAAAAGCCTGTTAAATACGGATCACTAAGGTCCGAATTTTTACAAGGCTCTACAATATACAGACAACCTAGTATTTAATGTAGTCTATCTAATCTAGTACATAGAGATTGTAGTGTCTGGTGTTATTGTTTGCGAAAAAGTAAAATATTGTTTGCACACAACCGCGTATCAAAAGTTATTACCACTAGCGTTGGCTTTCGGCCAAATATGAGCAATTCAACCCCCACACAGACAACAAGCTACGATCACGGCCCTAAATGATATAGTACATAATATATTATGTATTTGCTCTTAATCACACTCTTCTGTAGGTCACTTATAGCTACACAGGATGCCAAAAATACTCCAATAAAAAGGTCTCCTGTCTTCAGATAGTTTTTAGTCTGACTGACTATCCCAAAGCATTACTTATAAGTTATTGGTTCTGTTCTGGTAGTGTTCTGGAGTGGACACCGCTTACTGGTAAGCGCAGTGTGGGACGACCTCAAGCCCACTGGACCCATGACCTGACGAAGGTGGCGGCGAGCGGGTGGATAAGACAGAGTAAAAGTGAAAGTGTGTCTGTCTGTCTGTCCGCTACCTTTTCATGGCCCAACAGTTCAACTGATTCTGACGAAATTTGGTACAGGGTTAGCTTATATCCCGGGGACGGACATAGTATTGGCGTCACTCAGAAAAGCAGGTATTATTTAAATATTTTTATCGAATTATTGGAATGTCCTCTCCAAAACCAACACAAAAAAAACACAAGTTTAATGTGTAAGGTTATCCGAGAGTTTTAATCTAAACAAACTAATGCCAAAATAAATAATTTAATTAGAGCGTGATTGCTATCACAACATCTAATTATTCAGTTCACAATCCAAATACCGAAAATATGCGATATCGCTCCGAATCTCAGAAGGAGACTGAACTAAAACCTTCGAAACACCCGTATTTATGCAAGTTCAATCTTGTTGGCCTCCTAGCAACAGATTGTATGACATCGAATGAGCCAAATATCGATTTTATCAATCTACCTGCATTAGATAAATTAATAATTTTATATTATTTTTGACAACTCAAATCAATTTTTAAAAATAACCTTACAGTTCGGCCGTCCTGAATTTAACACGTCCTCGTGTTTCTAATCAATCTTGTCATGTCAGTCGCGGGCTTCCTTGCCCTAAGTCAAATCCAAATCATGGGCTATCCTGCCCTCCGTCAAATCATTAAAACCTACCCTTGAACTGCCGAACTCTCAGTTTTAATATCAAGTCAACAATAAATCCAAACGACTAACTTCCCATTCGATGTATACAATATCTGAACCACTTATTGCAAGTTACTTTCCACTTCACAAAAGACTAAATTCTTAAAAAAAAAACTAAAAATTTTAATCACCAAATCAAACTCAATTAAAATTTTAATCAAATGTGGGTTGTTTAAAAAAAGATACCAAAGCGAAATTAAGGCAACGTGAGACACGTCCCGCTTCTGAATTATTGGCGTCACTCAGAAAAGCAGGTATTATTTAAATATTTTTATCGAATTATTGGAATGTCCTCTCCAAAACCAACACAAAAAAAACACAAGTTTAATGTGTAAGGTTATCCGAGAGTTTTAATCTAAACAAACTAATGCCAAAATAAATAATTTAATTAGAGCGTGATTGCTATCACAACATCTAATTATTCAGTTCACAATCCAAATACCGAAAATATGCGATATCGCTCCGAATCTCAGAAGGAGACTGAACTAAAACCTTCGAAACACCCGTATTTATGCAAGTTCAATCTTGTTGGCCTCCTAGCAACAGATTGTATGACATCGAATGAGCCAAATATCGATTTTATCAATCTACCTGCATTAGATAAATTAATAATTTTATATTATTTTTGACAACTCAAATCAATTTTTAAAAATAACCTTACAATAGGCTACTTTTTATCCCGGAAAATCCGATTCCTAAAAACCCATCCGCTTAATCCCTGTAATTGACATAGGCATTTTATTGATTTTATCTTGGAAAATCAAACAGTTTCCGCGGGATCTTTAAATACATAAATCCACGCGGACGAAGTCGCGGGCATCCTCTAGTTGTATATAAAATTAATAGTAGTTTGATGAATACAAAACCCAGAGACTTCAGTTTATCACTTTTACTAACTTAAATTAAATACATAGATCACCATAATACTTATATCACTAGTACAAATTAACACACAAGCTCTCTCTACTGATCGACGAACTAGAATGAATGCTCAATGCTCCGTTTTCCTTTTCCCCTCTCAAATTTCTCACTCTCCCCACTTTTGCCCACAATATTTTCGTCCAAGAGAGTTCTACGTTCTGATTGGCCAAAGAATTTGCGTGGCAAACTGGATTATTTTAACTTGACCAATCAGATCCTAGTTAATGTTGCCACTATAAAACTCACAGATTATACAAAAAATATTGCGAATGCTGTGCTATAGAATATAAAATTGTAAAAATCATGACATTCGGCCATCCGCTTTTGTGCAACCTCCCGGTGTACAATAATATATTTATGAAACCTAGCTTTATTACATCAATACTCGGTTATCGGTATAGGAACAAAATTGATTAAATAGTTCCTAACAATTAATTAACTTATAATTTTAAACATCAACACCTATAGTTACATTTTTGTAAAGACAAGAAAATTATTCATACAGCAAATCACAAATCGGAAAATCTCACAAAAAAAAAAATCAAATAATAATTCCTAAATAATAATTTAACTTATAATGTTAAACACCAACATTTATAGTTCAATTTTTGTAAGCATACAATAACTATACATACAAGCAAATCACACATCAGGAAAAATAATAAAAATCATGACATTCGGTTTCTTAACAACTATTATTTCTTTACAATTTTGATTACTGATCAACCGTTACGTAACCGAGACTGCTGTTGCAACACAGATAATAGGATATTATCATCAGTGTCGTCGTCAGAAGACTCAATTGAATCATTACTCATCTTGTTCGACTTAAGTTCTGGAAGGCTAATATTTATACCCATGGCCTTATTCGGTCTGCTGCAACAACAGTCTGGAACGGTTTAGTTTTTTTTATCAAATCCAGGAATAGTACCAATTTTATATCTATCATTTCCTATAACTTGAACAATTCTGTATGGTCCTATAAATTTTGATAACAATTTAGTGCTATTGCCCTTATTGTAGTAATTTGTTCTAGTTATCTTAATAAGGTCACCCTCTTTAAAAACAGCAGCAGGAGTTCGTCCCGAATCATGGTATTGTTTCTGTTTGATCTGACAATCTTTGATATTTGTGCTTACTTCGTTTCTTAATGATTTGATATCAGTCGGTAATATGTTCGAACTAACATCAAGCTTATTTGACAAACTGTCTTGAAGTCTACATCCAAACAAAACTTCTGATGCCGTTTTGCGAGTGGAAGCATTTATGGTGTTGTTAATACCCCATTGTATCTGACCCAGCTGCGTGTCCCAATCACGATCATTTTTACACGAATTGCTCTTAGCTAATGCATTTAATATGGTCTGATTGAAGCGTTCGGCTTGACCATTGGATCGTGGACATGCAACTGCATTTAGTACGTGCCTGATACCCTGAAGTTCACAAAACTTTTTAATATCTCTTGAGGTAAAAGAAGTACCCCTATTTGAAATAATTCGAGTGGGTAGCCCGAAATCATAAAATATGCTTTCAAGTACCCTTACAGTACTTTTGATTTTAGTATCTTTAACAGGTTTTACAAAAACATACTTGGTGAACCCGTCAACTATCGTCAAAATGTAGGCATTCCCTTTCCTGCTTTTCACAAATGGACCGAGGTGGTCGATATGAATCGTATGAAAGGGGATGTCTGCCTTTTGAATTGGAAACAAGTAACCAGCCTTTTGCTTAACAGTACTATCCTTATGGTATGCACAGTGAATACATTTTTTTTTTTTAAATTTATTTATTATTATTGACATTAAAAAATATACAAAGAGTTTTTGTTACATACATCATACATCACATGATCGAACATATTTTTTTTTTACGAATTTGCGTAATTTAGGAAACCAATATAAAGCCTGAATTTTGTCAACAGTCTTAGCCTCACCTAAGTGTCCGATATCATCATGGTTAGCTTTGCACACTTGAAACCGGGCACCACGAGGAACCACAAGACATAACTTATCTTTGACTCTCCTGTGCAATTTATAATCTTTGACAACAAAGTTCTTTCTAATGTCTTTTGATTCCTCGTCGTTCTCAGGTTTCAAGATTTTTATGATACGGTTAATTTCTGGGTCTGACATCTGCATGGTTAAGAGCCAATTCTCCGTACTGATATTATATACCGTTAAAGAGGGTTCCTCATCTACCCCGGGCAACTTAGAGTTTCGGCTTAATGCATCGACGTGAGCCATCTGTACCCCTGGTCTATATTCGATCTCAAAGTTAAATTCGCTTATTTGGAGCCACCACCTAGCAATTCTTGGGACGAGATCACGCTTGGTTAATGTTGTACGTAAAGCGTGACAGTCTGTAACTACTTTAAACTTGATTCCCATTAAATACACCCTAAATTTTTTTAGAGAGCACACTATAGCCAGAGTTTCTAACTCATATGTCGTTCTTCAGCAGTAGTTTGTCTGCTGAAATACGCCACTGGTTTTAGGACTCGCGGGTTTTCTTGCCATTGTAACAGTATTCCGCCTATTCCTAATGCACTGGCATCTGTATGAAGTTCAGTGTCTAACTTGGGATTGTAGAGAGATAATATGGGGCGTTCTATAAGCCTATCCTTGAGAGAATTAAACGACCCCGCTTCTACTTCGGACCATTTAAAAGGAGTATCTTTTTTAACAAATTTGTTAGGGGTCGTGCAATTTCACCGAACCCCTTAACAAATTTTCGGAAAAGGCCTGCTAAACCAAGAAATTGTCGAACCTCATGCACTGTTTGAGGCACCGGAAAATCCTTCACGGCCTGGATTTTAGTAACATCGGGTCTTATTCCATTAATTAAAATTTCGTAACCCAGGTAGTTTATCGAGCTATCAAAGAATCTACATTTGGACAATTTTAGAGTTAACCCATAATTTCGAAATAGTTGAAGAACCTCTTCCAGTCTTTGGAATCCCTGTTCAAGATTTCATTTTGTAAAAGATCCTCTACAATTTCAGGTACTTGTTGTCTTTCCGGGTGTGAGAGCCGGTAAGGGCGGTATACTACAGGTCTGATGTCCGTCACGTCAATAGTCATCTCAGTATCTTTTGTTAGTCCAATCTCGCTAAGATTCATCGCAAAACAGTCACGATATGACTGCAACAAATTACAATCTATCCAAAGTGTCTGCATTAACGTCCTTTCCAACTCTTATTTCCGCGCGGTTTAGTGGTTCTATTCACATTACAAATAGCTTTTTCTACCAAAGGCGTGACCCTAGCCACCAGAGTTTGTGGGACTATACGCAACGCGTCAGATTTTAAATTTGATGCTAATAAATGCCCCTTGCCCTTGTTAATTCGGTAAGCTCCCTGGTGCATATGGTACTCTCTTCCTGGTTCTGCGCAACTATACCCTTCTATATAAACATCACCACTGTAACTAGGATCTTCAGTACACACTTTAACTAACCCAATTCTTTGTACTTCTGTAGAACCCACAGTTTTTAATTTAAGTGGTTGACTATCTTGTTGAAAAATGTCTATTGTTAAAGAAAATCAACTTATTAGAGTCTATTAAAACTGTTACGCATGGTAACTCCGTGAAGTCTTGGCCAATTAGTAGAGGAGTACGCAAGAACTTATCGTTAACTACAAGTACTTCAATACAAGCTGCAACATCGTCGAGTTGTAACGAAACTGGACTTCTATACAAAGGGGGAACGGAAGAATTACCGAAGCCCTTAATTACCGGTAGGTCATAGACAAATTTTGGCAAGTTCAGTTCTTGAGCAACAGGATTAGATTGGTTTCCATCAACACGCTTTTTAACAAGGTTATCACTAGTAGGTCGCTGAGAATTCAAAAAGAACAATAGATCCTCAGGTTCACTACAATTCAATGCTTGCGCGCCATTCCGAACCGATTTATCGTAAATACCATAAACAACACAGTCTACTGCTTTTTTTTCCCGTGATTTCGCAGCGATTTATCAGTGTTAATTTGTCATAAAAGTATTCTTTTAAACTTTCGTTACTTCGTGAAGTGCGTGCAAGCATTTCCTCCAAACGCCGACCGTAATTTTGTTCGTTCGGAAATGCCTTTCGAAGTTTTTCTCGCCATTCGTCCCATGTGTAATTGACGGAAGGCAAAGCCTCGAACCATTTTTTTGCAAGGCCCACAAGTTTTTGTAACGCAAAATGTACGGTTTGCTTTTGGTCCTATTCATAAATACTAGCACATTCTTTAACTTTTCTTATCCAACTATCTATAGTTTGCGTTATGCTAGACGGGTCAAATTCCGGAATCACATTAACATGATTGCTGTACAAAATTTTGCTCTTGTCAGTCTTAGGTTGCATAATACTATATATAGCTCGATTACCACTCACTCACTGACTCACTCATTGACATAATTGTTCTCCTCGTCTGTTGTGAAGCTCGTTGCTGGCGCCATTGGTTGCTGCTCAGGCTGCTTGTGACGACGAGGTGGGCAATGCTGGAGGTATGAGAACCTCTGACGCATGCCCCAGGGCACTGGTCTCAATCTCCTCTATCGTCCATGATGGAGAGACGCACCTGCGTGCCTTGCGGACACGCCTTTCAGGCGGCGATGGAGATCGCTTTCTCAAGCGCTTGCCCCCACGCCGATTGTGTCCCCGACTGGCTCGTTCCATGTACTCGACAGAAAAATAAGCAACGTTAGTAAAGTGTTCCTTTAATTCATGGTGATACTAAATGACTATTAATGAATTTTGCTTTCAACCAAAAAAAGGGGTAGTAAAATAATTTGACCGCTATTATTAGCCGAATTATTTTTAATGTATTGATAATATATTATGGAATTCTATGAACTGTCTCTCAACTAACTGTAAATCAAATATACACAGTTCTTTTTTGTGACACACATAACCAGACACGTGGAACACCTAACTGTCCTTGCAGTGTCAAATAATCGAAACACGTGTTGTTAGAATCTTTTTTTTTTTTTATATATATATATTTTTTTTTATAATTTTTTTTTTTATTATTATTACTTTTTTTTTATATATTTTTTTTATATTTTTTTTTATATATTTTTTTTTCATTATTACTCTTTTTTTTATATATTTTTTTTTAATATATATATTTTTTTCATTATTACTTTTTTTTATATATATATTTTTTTTAATATATATATATATTTTTTTTATTTTCATTTTTTTTTAATATCTATAATTTTTTTATATATATATCTATTATGTATATATTTTTGACGTCAAAATCAGAAAACATTTATCTATCTATAATATTAAATCTATCTTATCTATAATACTAAATTCAAATATTAAAATAGTATAGAATAGCCAGTATTTATCACGATTAGTAAGTATCTTATAACATGCAGCACACATAACTGCGCTCGCGGCTTACATAACCGCTCCTGCAGTACATAACTGCGCTTGCGGCACACATAACCGCACTTTACGGCACACATAACCGCACTTTACGGCACACATAACCGCACTTTACGGCACACATAACCGCACTTTACGGCACACATAACCATACTTTAGGTAGCACTCTCTTTAAAACTTACTTAGTTTCTTTTGTAGGGACTTAATTTCATTGTTTTGAACTTGGATTGGATTGCGTAGGCAAGTCTGTTATGTGTGTCAACAATAATTGCTTGATCATTATATCAATACAAGTGTAAATTAAAAATTTATAACACCCCTCTTTTTGGGTCGGGGGTTAAAAATGAAATTAAACCAAAATTAATAACTTCGTACACTTTAAATCATCGGTGACTGCCATATTTGAATAAAAAAACTTAAATGTATTTAAAACTACCTGCACAGTCAAGCAAGAGATAATAATAACACCCAAATAGTAAATTTTTTTGTAGGAATTACTATTCTTAGGACTTGGACTTAGGATTTGGAGAATTCGAAAAGCAAGGGTATGCAGAAATAATCGCTAAGTAACATTATCAGGGAGTAGCCCTGATCAAATGCTACCCGCAACTAATCAGATAAACATTGTCATGGAGTAGCCAGACCAAATGTAAATCCAATTTATCTGCATATCTAACTACTTGGGATTAAATATTTGAGAATTCGAATATCAAAGGAATGCAGAAATAATCGCTTAGTAACATTATCAGGGAGTAGCCCTGACCAAATGCTACCCGCAATTAATCAGATAAACATTGTCATGGAGTAGCCAGACCAAATATAAATCCAATTTATCCGCATATCCAATTCTATTCTATTTCGTTATTTTACTATTTGAGGGTTATGGGTAGTCACAAAATTATGTAGTTTAGTATATCAAGAAATAAAATACACACCTTAATATGTGGGACTGCAGATCTCGTACCACTTCTGAGTTTTGATGAATACAAAACCCAGAGACTTCAGTTTATCACTTTTACTAACTTAAATTAAATACATAGATCACCATAATACTTATATCACTAGTACAAATTAACACACAAGCTCTCTCTACTGATCGACGAACTAGAATGAATGCTCAATGCTCCGTTTTCCTTTTCCCCTCTCAAATTTCTCACTCTCCCCACTTTTGCCCACAATATTTTCGTCCAAGAGAGTTCTACGTTCTGATTGGCCAAAGAATTTGCGTGGCAAACTGGATTATTTTAACTTGACCAATCAGATCCTAGTTAATGTTGCCACTATAAAACTCACAGATTATACAAAAAATATTGCGAATGCTGTGCTATAGAATATAAAATTGTAAAAATCATGACAGTAGGTAGATAATGGATTTACCATAGGCGTGATGGCGTGTGAGTTACTAATCATAAAGCTGTTAAAACACTGAAACAAAGTACGTAAACCCTGAATATTTAAAACTGTAATAAGTCTGAAAACAAGGTCAGGCCGAATACTACTAATAAACGTAAAAGTGTAAAGTAAAGAAAAATCGTTACAATGTAACTTAAACAAAGGATTAAATATAACTTAACTTTTATTAAACTTTGTAGGCAGAACTATTTGAGTTCCATAGCACTGCATGAACAAATAAATAATAGGTTTGAAACAATTTTCCAACCGAGAAATACAATGTTTTCAGGTTTTCTGTATTTGTTTCAGGGTATAATCTATCTCCATTCCAATTTCAGCCAAATCCATCTATCTAGGTCTAGTACGGTAGGTAGGTCTTATAGCACAAAAAGGAAAAAATCCGAAAACCGTGAATTTGTGGTTACATCACAAAAAAAATTAAAATGTGTTTCGTTTTTAACCCCCGACCCAAAAAGAGGGGTGTTATAAGTTTGACGTGTGTATCTGTGTGTCTGTGTATCTGTGTATCTGTCTGTGGCATCGTAGCGCCTAAACGAATGAACCGATTTTAATTTACTTTTTTTTGTTTGAAAGGTGGCTTGATCGAGAGTGTTCTTAGCTATAATCCAAGAAAATCGGTTCAGCCGTTTAAAAGTTATCAGCTCTTTTCTAGTTTTCTTGTAGAAAAGAAGGTTAGATAACCCTTAGGTTCATAATATTCAAGTGTCAATTGACAAATGTCAAGCTGTCAAGATGGACGTTGCCTAGATATACATAATTATTTATTTGAAAATGATTTGTCGGGGGAGTTGAAAATTTTTAATTTACAATTGTTCAAAGTAAGATAACTATACCAAGTGGAATATCATATGAAAGGGCTTTACCTGCACATTCTGAGACAGATTTTTTTTTATTTTTATGCATAATAGTTTTTGATTTATTGTGCAAAATGTTGAAAAAAATACCAGAGTACGGAACTCCCGTTGCACGAGTCTGACTCGCACTTGGCCGGTTTTTTTAACATGTGTATTATTTTATCCAAATAGGTTCCTACTTATGACTTACTTGCTGCAAATCTTCTTTATCCTCATAATGACAAATAATACTAGTGTTTCAAGAATTCATTAGAAGGTGAATAAAACATAGATTATTCACACAACGGATATACGTACTCGTGTGTGTGCGTAAGGTTTTGTCCCATGATTTAATATTTTTAACCCTGACCCAAAAAGAGGGGTGTTATATTAAGTTTAACGTGTGTATCTGTCCGTGGCATCGTAGCTCCTAAACGAATGAACCGATTTTAATTTCGTTTTTTTTTTTGCTTGAAAGGTGGCTTGATCGAGAGTGTCCTTAGCTATAAACCAAGAAAATCGGTTCAGCCGTTTGAAAGTTATCAGCTCTTTTCTAGTTTTCTTATAGAGCTCTTTGTGTCGGGGGTTTTTGGAATTTCGAGTTATGATGTTTGACGTGACTGACATGAAACAAATCACGTAGGTACCTACTTTATTCATCCAGAGAAAACTAATATTCCGGGGTAAAAGTAGCCTATGTCCGTCTCCGGGAGCAAGCAACTTGTCTCTGTGTCAAACGTCAAAATCGGTTAAATGGATGGGCCGTGGAAATGTAACAGACAGGCTAAAATCCGCGATTATAATAACGGATTACTCCTATATCTTCAGTAGGAAAGGTAATCGTTCTATAAAGCAACGCAAGCAAAATAATTGCTGTGAAATTATCCGCAAAAGGCTAGAAGGTTCGAAAAACATTATTTCTGGCACGTCTCACTCAAGTTAGCCTGTAGGTTTCCTGTAGGTGACAACCCGTGCGCCAGAATATGGCCAGAATACGTAAAAGCGTGGAAATTATTCTATTCCCTATTTTGTTTGAAAAGCGACAGGCACGAGGACTGGCCCAGTTGCACATCAGTTAGTTAAAGGAAGGTTATCGTTAAATTTTTATTTAAGCATCAATGAAAGCTAATTGATTGCGCGAAAATCAGAGTTTGTTAAGTTTTGACAATTTACCATCTCCCATAGAGGTACGAATACTGACTTGCGCAATATGTGTACTCGTACTTTACATTGCTTTTTGTTTGTAGCCAAATTAAACTGTAACTGTAACCTTAGTTTAACAAGTTAAAGTGATTATTAAGTTTAATTTAAAGTTAATCGCCTTTAACGCAACTGACCCTTAGTTAAAAAATTGCCAGTATTAGCACATAGGCGCCAAGAGGCTCCCTCGGGCTTTTTAGTTATAGTTTTAGTTATAGAATTAGTTGTTAAGCTAGAAATAAGTACCTACTAACATAGTTTAAGTGATTTGTCATACTAACAAAATTATGGGTCTAATGGCCTGAAATAAAAGTTTATTTATTTATTAAAAATAATCATTAAAAGTGAGTTACAAAAGATAACAGAAATAATAGAACCAAGGTAAAAGTTTTCTTTACATTTTTAAAAGGAACCTTGAAATAAGAAACTGAAACTCTAATTAAAATTTTCATTATTAAAGTAGCCTTTTGATGGACTTTACCAAGTTTTTACGAATAACTAATATACCTAGGTCTTTTGTATAGAATCTATTAGTTAAATACTGAATAAGCTAGCTTTTATACCTAACTATAAGAATAATGGTTTACCACTACCAACTTACATTTTGTTTGTCATCAAGTTTAATGAAGGGATTGGGTACTTAATTAGGTACACTAAGTACTTTGAAATACATTATTTTAAAGCAATTAAAGCAACTTATTTTAAAAAAATCTGAAGGAAGTAATCGTGAGGAAACCTGCGTGCCTGAAAATTCTTCGTAATGTTCTGAAAGCTGGTAAAGTATCCAGTATGCCAATTCGCACTTGATCAGCGTGGTGGTCTGTGACCTAAGCCATTCTCATTCTGAGAGGACACTCGTACTCAGTAGTGGGCCGATGTGTCAGTCTTTCTGTTAACTTTTCAGTGTTCATTACTATACACGATTTCAGCATGTTACCAATTCTTTTAAATCATACAAGTTGAAGAACGGTAGATATATACGTGAAAGAAAAACGGCGAATATATTTTTGGACATTTTTTTGTCTATGGAATAAAATTTTAATTGGAGTGCTTTCTGTCTTTTTCATCTCATTTTTTACCCTACTGCGGCAAAGCCAAAAGGAAGGGTTATGATTTTAGTAGTCTATGTATGTATGTATGTATGTATGTATGTGTGTATGTGTGTATGTTTGTATCCAGATTCTGTGTGTTCCACCGCAGCGCCTAAACTACCGGACCGATTTTGATGAATGAGGTGTCAATCGATTCGTCGTAAAAGTCCGGGTGACAAAGGCTACATTTTATACGAAAAAAATTGACCTAACGGATGTTACATGAAAAAAGTGAGGGTCTCCAAATTTTTTTTTTTTGCTTTTGTATCGAGTGGGATGTCAAATGAAAGAGGAGAAAATTTTGAGTTCATAAATATAATTAATGTACTACAATATTAAAATACCTATACCAAGCGATAGAAAAACAATTTCACTATAATATTTAGCGTTTATTAAGACGATCGCAGTCGGGTTTAGTTTTCAACTTTATCTTGTACCATCTATCCCTTGCATTACGGTTCTGTAACAAGTTACTAAAAAAACGTTGCTGAATTACTGTAATCTTTTTTAACGGGATCAATAGTAAGTAGATTAGGTATGGTAGGTACTTATTCTAAGGATCTATGCCTAGAGTGTTTTAGCCAGGAATTGATTTATCAGGACCTTTACTGAATTCTTTTGTGAGAAGAACTTTTGCTCGACATAACGGGGTAAGTCCTATTACCTAGTTAGTTGAATTCAGGTAGCTAAGTTTCCTTCCCTCTCGCACATTCTAACATTTTCAATGGTTGTGAAAGAATCATTACACTTTCGAGTTTCGACAAATGTGGCTCGGCCAAGCCCTCAAGAATAAAATTACGTTCGTTTGAGACATAATATTTTTATCGTAAACCTATTTAGTTTTATGTGAAAAATGGGAATGAAAAACACCGAATGTTTTCCCCATTTTTCTCTATAAATACTTCTGATATTACAGTAAAAAAATATATCAAAAAAAAGTGTATGAGTTATATATTATGTATAGATAGGTATGTTGAAAAAAAATATATTGATTAGGACTTAAAAGGAGGGGCCTTAGTGCCTTACTCATTGATAAGATAAGAAATAGAATTCTTCGTCATTCTAGATTGCCTCACAATTTATTACTCGTAATAGTAAATCGATATTCAAAAGAAAATAGTATGACTCTCTATTTAATTTATTTACAATAGCTGATGCCCGCAGCTTCGCCCGCGTGGATTGGTCAGATCCCCTGCAGCATCAGGATTGAGGAGTTGGACTCCAAATTTTTTATGAAACAATGTCGCAAAGTTCCTCTATAGATTTAAAAAGAAATGACGCAAATCGGTTCAGAAATCTCGGAGATTTCGGTGTACATAGGTAGAAAAACACAACTCCCTTTTTGAAAGTCGGTTAAAAAAGTAGCCTATGTTACTCCCTGGTCAATTCTCTACTTGTCTGTGAAAATCCCGTCAAAATCGGTTCAGCCGTTCCGAAGATTAGCCTTTTCAAACAGACAGACAGACAGACAGATAGACAGACAGACAGACAGGCAGACAAAAATTTTAAAAACGTGTGATTCAGTTATAGTATCGTTCAAATAACCATATGACCTTAATATGCGGTAGTTATTTCGATATTACAGACAGACACTCCAATTTTATTTATTAGTATAGATACGCGCGCCATTAGAAAACAACAAAATGTCACTCTCGCTAAGTAAAAGAAAACAGTGTACTTACGTTTAATAGGTCTGATAGTTCCTATACCTACTTTAAATGTTGCTAACGATACATTTTACGGTAAAGGAAAACATCGTGAGGAAACCTGCATGCCTAAGTATTCTCCATAATCTTCTCAAAGGAGTGTGAGGTCTGCAAATCCGTGTGGCTGACTATGGCCTAAACCCTTGCCTGCCAGCCTGATCCGTCCACAAGTTTGAGCTGTGTGTTCATAGATCAGTCAGTCAAGTCACCTATTCTTTTCATGTATTTAGACTTCCAAAGACACCATGCAATAAACAAGATTCAAAGCACTCGTAGAACTTTAATCCAATTTTATTTTGTCTACGCTTGCCAAGGTCAAGAACACCCATAATAATTCGTAACAAGAGCACATTTTATGCAAATCTTCTTTATATTATATCAATGGTCGAAGTCAGAACATTAAAGTGATGACCTCATAAGGCCTCAGTACACATTCGCCCAGCCTAGCCGCTTCGGCGTGTGTCGGCCGATGTGAATAAATTGAGTGAAGGAATTTCTAAACGCTTATATAAGTGAGCGCGATAGAGTACAAGATTCGATATACGATGCATAAAAAGCTTCGCTTCTATCGAGTTATTTTGTCATTTGCACACCACATCAATTTTGATACATATTTTGGTACCATATTATTTTTACCATGTATCTAAAAGCAAATTCGTAAGAAACATTTCGGAATCGGAGCGGAGACGTGTTATTTTCGTCTAAAAGTAACGCGATTGGAAACACATATCAGCACTTTAGCGGAAACTCATCCTTAGTCTTATAACGCAGCTTGCGAATTGCGCAAAAATCCTTTGATGAGAACTGAGAACTCACAAAAGTTGGAAAGTCGGACGCGCATGAAAAATATACCCAACCCAATCATGGTATAATAATAGTAAGTCAATAAACCCTATTGGTCATATAAATATTCGAGGAGTCTGTTGGCCGAGCTTGGGGCTAATGAGTACTAGGCTCTTTAGACATTTTATCTGTGTGATAAAAGAAACTCTCGCTCGATAGCACACTCACACTACAGACATTCGACGCCGGTTCATTGGAGAGAACGCACGTGTTTAAAGTTTTACCTGTGTGTGTGTAATAAAAATGTGGTTATTGCTGTGCCTGTGTGCGCTTGCGTACGCGCAGGAAGCGCCCCGAGTAAACACTACCCAAGGTGTGGTTGTGGGACAGCGTATTGAAGATGGCGATTATTTGGCCTTCTATGGACTACATTATGGTGGTAGTACAGGCGGCGAAAACAGGTTCAAGGTAACGTTTGTTGATATCACTTTACTTGAAGGCTTAGCGTCATTGATATTATCATTTGAAGACTTAGTAGCAGTTAGTTTATTTGAAATACCTAAAACTGTAAAACTTTTGATACGATAAATACAAAGTAGCCCAAAAAACCGGTGAAGTGCGAGTCAGGCTCGCGCACCGGTTCCGTACTACAGTCGTATTTTTTCGACATTTTGCACTATAAATCTATAACTATTATGCATAAAAACAAATAAAAAACTGTTTTATAATGTACAAGTAAAGCCCTTGCATATGATACCCCATTGGTAAGTATATTAATCTTGCATTGAAAGTTGGAAATACTAATTATTATTTGTTCATGACCACATTTTTTTTTTGTGATGTTACCTTTTTCTTTTACGTGTGCTATAAGACCTACCTGCCTGCCTGATCCTAGGTCGACGGGAAGTAGGTACCCTATAGGTTTCTACTTTCTTGACAGACACGACAGTGATCCTATAAGGGTTCTTTTCCTTTTGAGCTACGGAACCCTAAAAATAATTAAAGAAACTTTTTTATAATAAAGATCGTTAAATTGTGGTGGAGTTAAACGATAAGTAAATTAAATTAAATGGGTCAATAATTCAAAAAGATTTCATGATTATTTTGTTCATTACCCACTCGTAGTTTAAAAATACAATATTTTAGTCACGTATTTAATTGAGTAAGTACCTACCTACTTTGAAGGTACTTCGTCTACATTTTTGGAGAAATAAGGATTAACTAACCACCTACTAATGTACTAAAAGTTTCAATTTGATGGTATAGTAGGTAAGTAGAAAAATGGGTAGGTAAGTAGGTACCTATGTAGAAAAATTTGACATAATTTGGTCAACAGGGCTCTCTCCGTCACTCGTTTCATACAATCGTAGTTCCAATTTCATTTGAATATTAAGCAACCGAAGTCCATGAAATTTTGCAGACATATTCTAGAAACTAATATCTGTGTCTGTGGTGTTTTAGATTTTTCTAAAAATATGTAGTTTTAAAATTACAGGGGCTCAAAGATTTGTATGAAATTTTTTAAGACCGCGTAACTTTGAAACGTAATATTTTTACAGAAATCTGGAAAACCACAGGCATAGATATTAGTTTCTAGAATATGTCTGCAAAATTTCATGGACTTTGGTTGCTTAATATTCAAATGAAATTGGAACTACGATTGTATGAAACGAGTGACGGAGAGAGCCCTCTTAAGTTATTTAATTTTACCTGGGTAGAATAATGTAATGTCAAAACTTTTAATCTATGTAGTTTAAGTAATTACCTACTTACTCGTATAATGAGTCCGTTACTAGGTAGGTGCCTAATTAATTATTTACTTATCACATTCATTCATTTAACAGTTGATAAGACAAAAGGTACCTACCTACCTAATAATATTCAAAAATACTGTTCATACAAAAGTAAGCAAATAGATATGATTATATCGCTAAACTAAAATGAAAAACATGACTGAAAACGTCACGTAAAAATATACTAATTGTTTAATTTTTAAAATAAAATAATAATGTAAATTGATAATATTATACCTACCTGCTGTATAATATTATACTTAATTCGGATTATTTGTCTGTAAAAAAAGAATTTTAAATTCGAAATACATGTAGGTACGTCAGGTATTATAAGCCTTTGCCTTTGTACATAAAAGATTTAGCCGATTAAAAACACAAGTGCACGTGATTGTAGTGTTGCCATGTGCACAAATTTCCTCGGATTTTTCTTGTTTCAAGATATAACTAAGTACCCATGTTATAATTTAACAAATAGTTTGATTCTAAACAAAGGCATTAATAGATTAAGGATTTTGAATAGTTTATAATATGAGTAGATCTTGTCTAAAACATATAAGTTAATAAATCAACAAATCAAAATAAATCAATAAATCATAAGTTGGTGATATCATAAAGTCAAGAATACATACTGATACGAATACTATCATCGCTAAAAATAAGAACATTTGAATAAATAAAATGTGGTTTTTCGAAATGAAATACGGAATCAGAAGTAGAAGAACCTTGTACCTACATTATTTTTAGTATATTATTATCTACTATCGTTTACATAATAATAAATACTGCATATAGAGATAATCAATAAAATTGTGAGTGCTTCGACATTTCGCTGAGACACTAAAATATTAATATAAGAACTAAGTAAAAAGTTTAGTATGTCAATGTAGTTAGATATGTAATGGTAAAATTTAACGGTACAGTACGATACGGTGTACTGGAAAGAGATAATTGCTAACGGATGCTGATGGCAACTCTCATACAAAGAAAAGTTGCTTTTTTTTCGATCATATACAACGAGGAACCCTTTACCCACGGTAGATTCTCAAAGGCAAGATACCCAGTAAAGAAGTACCTGGACGATGAAGGAGGAAATGTTTCGATGATACGAGAGAGTGGACTCGACACAAGTATTTGTATATGACGAAAACAGCATATGAGCAAAAGTTTTCCACAACTGACTGCTGAGCTTCAGTTTGAAGATGGCTCTGCATGATGTACCTACGTCCTACACTCATAATCATACTGTGCTACTTTCGTCAACTACCATAATTGTTGTAGTTAAAGAAAACAGCTCTAAATTGACCATCGACCATCCAAATATTCGGTTTACATAATATTACGAAAAATTTTAGTCAACAAGAAAGATTTTCAAATCCATCTAATTTCATTCTTAAAATTATTATCAAAAGCTTCTATAGGACCAATTGAGGTATTAAATATGTCATAATTTTCAAAAATACTTTCCCCGTAATTTTTTTTCGATTACACAGACCCTGTGTTTATTCAAAAAGTTTTGAAAATAAATACCTTGTCCTGATTCCAGTAGTTACAAATGGAATCTCTACTAGAGAGCGTCATGAATGAAATTATGCAAGTGATTAGGTAGGTACTACTGTATTGTTATAAACCTATTTGAACTTTATTGCAATCGACATAGGGATAAAAATGCAGTGTTCTTTTCGTATTTTGCCTCAGTTACAGTAACATGTGATATACATATACTTCATATATGCATAACCTTCACGTAACTACTTCTACATATTTTTCTGATTTTACAGTATAAATTACTTTTATTATAATAACAATACTAAAGACCATCTACCTATAAGGTATGAAGCAATTAAAATATGAATGTGGTGGATTCAGAGTCCATTCCAGAGTCATCTTGACTTGAAGAAATAATGAAAGTCTCTTAAAAAGTTACGGGGACCTACATACTTAATGATTAACCTTAATTAACCTTGTAGAAGAATTTGGGGGCTCACCGCATACCTAGTAATGTATGTATACCAATAAAACCCTATTATCATGTGATCAATAGAAGGATTGCGACCTTCAACAAGGAAGATGGAAAGAGAATAGGCACTATTTCAGTTCAACTAAATAACACAATGATTTCCGCTTTAATATCGTTAAAGAACCCAACGTTAAACTATTATAGCCCTTGAGTAATTTGTCATAAGGGCTAAAATTAGGTCACGAAATTTCCAAAAGATCGATGACTACAGAAGTTGCAATTTTTATCGCAAACGCGTTCCGTTATTAATGTCTGTGGCATTTGTCCAAAACCTGTTTAAGGAGAACTAAGTTTAAACAATTTTTGAACTTTAAATATTAACGTATAAGATTGAAAATTGAACAAAAATTATAGTTGAACCCAATAAATGCACGTGATTTTTGGTTCGGTACTTTAAATGTTTTTTTTTTTCATTGGCTTCGAAGAAACTCGTTACCGTTTCAAATAAAAAAGTCAAAAGGTTTTGCTCAATAAATCTACCTAGATAAATCAAAACTGTCCGTAAAGCCTTGGTTGAGTGATTTACTTTTACATAATAGTCAAAAGTTAGTTACATAATAGGCGAAGACTAAAATATCATATAATAGTATTTAAGTAGTGTAACCAGCCAACCCACACCAGCTTCGTTCTGAGGAAATTTCTGTTAATCTAGGTCCAAATCTCAAGTTTCTAGACCCAACAGTTTAATTTAAGCTGTTTAAAGAAATATCGTTCAGTCAGTAGGTAGGTAGGAATCTTCTTTTATTAACCCCCGACCCAAAAAGAGGGGTGTTATAAGTTTGACGTGTGTATCTGTGTATCAGTCTGTGGCATCGTAGCGCCTAAACGAATGAACCGATTTTAATTTAGTTTTTTTTTGTTTGAAAGGTGGCTTGATCGAAAGTGTTCTTAGCTATCATCCAAGAAAATCGGTTCAGCCGTTTGAAAGTTATTAGCTTTTTTGTAGTTACTGTAACCTTCACTTGTCGGGGGTTTCATAAATTTTTAATTTACACTTGTATTAACTAAGAAATCATGTTAGGTATTATGCATTTATGAATCGTCGCCTTGTATTGTATGTAATATATCTACTTACATTTAACTAGGTAAATATCTATACTAATATTATAAATGCAAAAGCATGTTGGCTAGTTGGTTTGTCCTTCTTTCACGCCTTAGCTAAGCAACCAATCAACTTTATTTTTAACATCGGGATAGTTGAAAGGTAGTAGGAAGTATGTAGGTAATTTTTATCCCGGAAAACCAATGAGTTGCTGCGGGATTTTTAAAAACTAAAAATAAATTAAAAATTAAAAACTATAAATTAAAAATTGAGTAATATTTTTAATTTATTTTTAAGATAATAATTTTACTAATATAAAAACAAGATTGCTTACGGAATTCGTATTCAAGTTAGGGGCTTTATTGGAGGACGATTTAGACAACATGTACGCAACCGTAATGTATTGCATAAAGGTTGAATGTGAAACAATGTCGTTTGAACCGTCCTCTAAAGAAGCCCTATCTTGACTATGAATCGAGCGTTAGTCACTGCTTGACTTATCGAAATACACTAGATAGGCTTTCAAGAAACTCTGTAAAAATATATCATTGAAAAACATGGCCAATGAAGACTAAGTAGGGCCAAGTCCGATAGCGTTCAAGTATCTGACGTCTAATCTAAAGATATTAACCGATTCATGATAAGAG
The DNA here is from genome assembly GCF_905333055.1 of Maniola jurtina. Classification (NCBI taxonomy): domain Eukaryota; kingdom Metazoa; phylum Arthropoda; class Insecta; order Lepidoptera; family Nymphalidae; genus Maniola; species Maniola jurtina. The sequence continues at coordinate 2,780,101 of NC_060048.1, read as the reverse complement.
GTATCGATAACTTAGATAATGTTCCAGGAATAGAACGGACTGGAATTCAAAAAGGGTAGACATGTTATTATGAAGAAAATGATAAAATCAACAAAATGTACTAGCTGCTACATTGAGTGGGCTTAAACTTTAAACAATAGTGCAATTTATTGTCCCAAATAGGGTTTGAAGGCCAAGCCACAAAAGATATCCTAAACTTATTTTATTTATTTGAATACCGTTGTAAGTGACTAATGACATCAAAAATTAATTCAAAAATGTTGTTTTTCAGGCGCCTACGCCACCGCCGGTTTACCCTGGAGAGTTCCATGCCATAGACAACACAATACTGTGTGCCCAACCAAGCCCACGAGGACTCATTGGCAAAGAAGATTGTCTAGTACTCAACATACATACAAAAAATTTAACGACACCCAAACCTGTAATGGTATGGATTGAAGGAGAAGAGTATGAGTCTACAGGCAGAACTCCATATAACTTCAAGAATCTAGTCCAACAAGATCTGCTGGTTGTTTCCATTAATTACCGTCTTTCAATCTTCGGTTTCCTGTGTCTTGGAGTGACTGATGCTCCAGGTAACGCCGGTTTAAAAGACATCATCCAAGGCCTAAAATGGATTAAAGAAAATATAGCTGGTTTTGGAGGAGATCCCAACAATGTCATATTAATAGGTCACGGGTCAGGAGCAGCTATAGTTGATTTGATTACCCTGTCACCAATGTCTCAAAATTTAACGCATAAAGCTATTGTACTGAGTGGATCGGGATTAGCTCCGTGGGCCATATCATACGATCCTATAGGCTATGCTGAACAAGTAGGAAGAAAATTAGGATACACGGACGCTTCGAGAGAAGATTTGGCGAAGAAGCTTGCCTCTACTGATATCAGCCTACTCTCCGGCGTTCTATCAGATTTCGAATTTTATAATGCTTCCCTACTGTTTGCTCCATGTGTTGAGAATGCTAAATTGAATCCAAACGACACGTTCCTATCCGATGCACCGATTAATATTCTAAGATCTGGAAACTACACCCATATTCCATACATAGCTGGTTTCGTGGACAGGGAAGGAACGGTACGAGCTGGACAGGCAGCCGTCAACAACTGGCTTGATAAAATGGAAACTACCTTTGGAGACTTCATACCGGTGGACCTTGCTTTTGAATCTGAAGATAATCGAACCGCTGTGATACGTAACATACGTCAGTATTACTTCGCTGAAAGAACAGTTAATATGGAAACGATTGAAGACTATCTAGAATACCACGGAGACTCTTTAATACTTGTTCCCGTTATAAGAGGAACTAAGGAAAGAGCTTTGACATCAAATGCTAATGTTTGGCTGTTTAAATTTACATTCAGAGGTACACAAAACTCTGACTGGGCGTACCCTCAAATTCCTCTCAACGGTGCGCGACATGGGGCAATTCTTAATTATCTACTTAACTACGATTTGAGAACAGCCGACAATACTGCTTCTATGTCAATCACCCAACGATTTAGAGGGTTCGCATATAATGGGTAAGTTTTATTTATTACTTTAAGTACATCCAGTTTTCGATAGTACTTGTATTATATAGTGTGTTTCGAGTATACACTCAGCGCCATCTAGTAGCGTAGTTACTAGTCCACCCAAATGTACATCATCTTATAGGGGGCCGAATTTTACAATTATGATATCACCGCTTTTACAAATTGTACATGCAAGAACCAAACTTAATCCAATTTTTTTTTGTTTCTAGGAACCCTGCTCCAGCATTCCCACAAACGGCAACACCCTGGGATCCCATAACCCTACAGATGGCACCAATACTACTGATGAGTGGTGGAGAAACTTCAAACCGTATCGCTCTATACAGTGAAGAACTCCTCACGCACATTAACCGGGAAACTACAGAGTTCTGGGACCCGATCATCGCGACTCACTATCGGCCACCAAAGCCAGTATCTTCAGCAAATATTTTGCTCTCTTTTGGACTTGTGCTTGTAACTACTCAAGCGTTACTCAGATTGCTGGTGTGAAACATGTCTAGATATTAGATGCATTTATAAAAATTTAATATTGATTTAGCTTCTTGGTTTGCAATTCAATTTGATAGTCTTTTGCATGATCATTTCCGCGTGTTACATTTACTACTTATTAAGTTTTATGTATAATAACGAATTAATTTTTTAAAACCGGATTTTGTAAACCGTCCTTTTATTTTAAGAATTTTACGCCTTTGAGGATAGGTATTTATTAATGTGAATTAGTTAGGAATAAAAATTAAATAAAAACATTTAGGAATTATTATTAATTACATTTAAGTATTTAGGAATGATTTTATTGCTACTAACCAAAAAGTAACAACTGACTTAGTACATTCAATATAATTTCCATTCAATATATGTTTTATATGATTAAAAAGTGGGACGAAATATTTGCTCATAAGTAAAGTGCAAACAGATAAGATTAGATACCACATTTAGTAGAGCAATAAGACGGCGCCATTAAAATTAATATTATAGATTTAAATACTCATATGTATTATTTTGTAATAACTATTTGCATTTACTTACAATGGTATATTATCTTACAAGTAGATGATAATTGCATTTACAATGGAAGAAGAGTTGTCATTTCATTTATTTTGCTACACAACAATAATATAAAAATATCAATTGTAGAAGATGTGTTTGATACTTGTCCCGAATAAATCTATTTAAAAATGGTTACCCTTTGCCTATAAGTGTACTACATATTTATTAATATGAATAATTCTACGCCCTGTCAAGTATTAAATAATAAATATATTTTATTTTGTACTTATAAAAATAAAGTACAATATTAAGAGGGCTCTCTCCGTCACTCGCTTCATACAAATGTAGTTCCAATTTAATTTGAATATTAAGTCTATGAAATTTTGCAGACATATTCTAGAAACTAATATCTATGTCTGTGGTTTTCCAGATTTCTGTTAAAATATTCGGTTTCAAAGTTACGCGGTCTTAAAAATTTACATACAAATTTTTGAGCCCCGGTAATTTTAAAACTACATATTTTTAGAAAAATCTAAAACACCACAGACACGGATATTAGTTTCTAGAATATGTCTGCAAAATTTCATGGACTTTGGTTGCTTAATATTCAAATGAAATCGGAACTACGGTTGTATGAAGCGAGTGACGGAGAGAGCCCTGTTAATATTGAAGTTAGCTATATTCATGATTTCATACTACAATTAAAAAGTAAACCGACACGTCCATAACTTGTTATTTTACGGATTTTTCGAAAAATTTAGAAATTAAGGAGTTTGAAAGCTTTTTGATGTTTGCGTGTTTTTATTCCGTGGTGTTATATAGGTATACCTACTTTACTTATGGTGTAATTTTATTGTTTGAAAAATATAGATAAGTAATCTTGATTGCGATTAAGTAACTTTTATTTCAACCCTATTAAATACATTTCTTTGTTATTAAAATTATTAAGTTTTAGTTTTAAGTTATACTTAGTAGGAACCTACGTGAATAAATAAGAGATGGGGCTAGCCCACAGAATTTAAAACAGGCATAGAAGTGGTAACGTGGGCTTGTAGGAATTTCAATCGTTTTACTTACAAATAACGTGGGGTACCTGAATGACATACACCCTCGTTGCCTTACCTGTAAGCAGAAAAATACAATCTTAATAGGTTAAGTCTTACATACTCTTACTAAGCCATCACAAAATCCTGCATTAATTAATAATTTTCATGGTGGCCATTTTGAATTTTTTATTATTTTACTGTTGTTTATAGTTTTGATTCAATAATTGACTCACCACACTCTTAAAAAGTCACTTGCTTAAATTTTGCACGGAGATTATAATGTAGACAAGGAAAAAGATCTGATTTCTAGAAATTCCCACGGTAATAAGTGCTGAGGGATAAGATCCGAAATGAGGAGATCCGCAGTAGAACCATAGTCACTGACATAGCCCAAACTAAAGGAAGCTGAAGTAGCAGTGGGCAGGCCATGCCTGTCGTAGAGGCGATGGTCGTTGGAGCCGAAAAGTCTTTGCGTGGAGACCGCGTATAAGCAAGCGTAGTGTGGGACGCCATCCAGTACGATGGACCGATGATACAAAGAGGCTGGCGGGAAGTGGCTGGATGAGGAAGGCTGAGGACCGGGTGTGGTGGCGCTCATTAGGGAAGGCCATGTCCAACAGTGGACATCCACAGGCTGATGATGATGATGATGAGATAAATGTTAGGTCTAGATAGCCAAAAACAAACTCAGTTTAGGACGTTAATTACATAGAGAAGCTACAAAAACGTATCTACAGTACACTAGTACCTACCTACTTTTTTCTAAAATAAAGTCCCAAAGGATACATTCATTATCATTATACCGAGCGCGCATTGCATTTTATTCCCAAACGTGCAAAAAAACGACTCTATTTGTCTACTCTAATGCACCCCAGCATTTTCTCTCTACCACAATATTCCAGCAAAGCCGAATTTGGTACACTGCAGTAATTATAATTCCGTTTTTTCGCTACTATTTCACACCAGACTTCTAATGAGATATCCTGATGTTACCTAGTAGAGTAGCCTAAGTATAGTACGCGACAGGTCGAGATGATAATCGGCGACAGGTCGAGACGGCAATCGGGGTATGAAGGGGGGGGGGGGGGGGGGACCACGCCACTCGCGCCATCCCGGGGTTGTGCGGGTGCGCGGAGTCGTTCCCACCTCGATTGCCATTTTGACCTGTCACATAGATACTATAAGGTAATTGCCGGTATAAGTAAGTATTGGTATAAGTAAGGTTCTTCTCGGTAGGAACGGCATTCCGAACCAGTGGTAAATTATTTGACGATTCAAAAGCACTTGTAAAAGTTTATTTGAATAAAAATCTATTCTATTCTAATCTATTCTATTCTATTCTATTGTTACTTTTCCCGGTATTCATAATGGTATTGGTATCTAATCTTAGTACATTAGATACCATTATGAATAGGTACCGGTAAAAGTAGATCTAGATAGTTCTAGATAACATTACCCACAAACATAGCACGGGTCTCCTTCAGTATGAGAAGGGGTTGGCCATAGTCCATGACGTTACGTGGGGTGACGATCGTGTCCTGGATGCCCTAAGTGGCTAATGTCTTAAACACTAGACTATCATCGCTTTCATATATCTAGGTACATAACATAAAACTCGCTAATCAAGACGAGGTCACCGCTATTTAGCATATACACTCGTATACCATAACATATTCGTACTAAAATCTGAACGCGAATCGCTAAGGTCGGACCGTATTCGTAAAACTGTTGTATTACCGTAGTACGGTACTACAACTTTAGGTATCCTTTGTTAGAATAATAACTAGTCATTTCAGAAATAAAGAAAGTTAAAAAAAACCGGCCAAGTGCGAGTCGGGCTCGCGCACCGAGGGTTCCGTACTCGGGTATTTTTTTCGACATTTGGCACGATAAATCAAAAACTATTATGCAAAAAAATAAATAAAAATCTGTTTTAGAATGTACATGTGCCCTTCCATAATATGATACCCCACTTGGTATAGTTATCTTTTTTTTTTTACTGAGAAACTTTTAGCTTTTATTGAAATAATGAAGGCCTGGCACGCGCTGGCTCTCTCTTTAGTACTAGAAGGGGTGATACATACTAGTTCAATGGTTGTAATTTACCAAACATTTCCTGAAAAAATCTGTCTCTCAGGCCAATACTGAACATTTGCTTGCGAATGATCTGCCAATGAGATTACAGAAACCCACTCCAAATTTGCAAGATACGAAAATACAATGAGATTGTACGCCAAAGAAAATAGTTTTGAAATAGAAGCGGTAATGTTTGAACATTATGATAATAAGATGAACGACCTAAATCCCATCCAAAACAGATCTGATTTAGGTGTGATTCACGCAAACTGAATGCCAAACGGCTACTTAGTAGCTAAATAGTAGGGTGCAGACATACAGATAACACGTCAAACTTATAACACTCCTTTTTTTGGGTCGGGGGTTAAAAAAATGTGGTGTCAGTATTTTGTTATAGGTATTTCAAAAGAATAAGACTGCATTTTCAATGGAAGCTCTCAGTCGTCTTGATTTCTTACGACAACTTCAACAGTTATTGTCATTTTTTAACAAATTAACACAAAACAATACTAAACTATACGTCTAGGTAAACCATCCTCTTGAATAACTCTATCTATTGATGAAAACAGCATTAAAAACCGTTGCGGTAGTTTAAAAGATCTAAGCGTACAGAGGGACAGACGGCAAGAAGCGACTTTGTTTTGTCTATAATATATACTTCATCAATATTTAAAAAAAAAGTATATTTGACTAATATATTGATTATGCACGATCATCATATTTTAACTTCATTAAAAGTTCTCAGCTAAACCCATTGAAGCTCCAATTTAAATGCGATTCCCATACTCCCAGCGTGGGATGGAATTACGCTGGCATCGGAATAACTTACGAGTACAATGATCATGGGATGAGTTATCACGCCGCATTGAGTTTGAAATATTGCACATTTTCCTTCACACTGAACAGGAATAAATGGGGTTCTAACTCTGGGTTCTATTTTAGTAATGACAATAGATATTATATTATTTCTACATAACTATTATCAGAAATCTACACTTTTATCAGAAACTAAGAAAAACTGTTTCAATTTTCAAAGTAAGATAACTATATAAAGTGGGGTATTATAATATGAAAGGGCTTTTTACTAATTGTACATTCTAAAACATATTTTTATTTATTTTTATGTATATGTTTTATTTTTATAACAGTTTTTAATTTATCGTGCAAAATGTTGGAAAAAATAGAAAAAGAGCAGAGAATCACACTTCACACTAATATTATACCTAAAGGCGAAAGTTTGTATGTGTGTGTGTGTGTGTGTGTGTATGTTTGTTACTCCTTCACGCAATAACTACTGGACGGATTGGGCTGAAATTTAGAATGGAGATAGATTATACTCTGGATTAGCATATATAGCTACTTTTTATACCGGAAAATCAAAGAGTTCACACGGGATTTTTAAAAAACTACATCCACGCGAACGAAGTCGCGAAGTCGCGGGCATCAGCTAGTCTAATATACTTTTATAATGTGCTTTGGAAATTTAAATCGTCAAGTCAATCTACTACTGTTTTGGAATGCCCTTCCCACCGATGTGAACCAGCAAGAAACTCGAGAGGTAAAATTAAAAATACGTCTATAGTATCCATTGGTTATATTTTCCTCTATATACTCTATAGTACCTATAGATGAATAGATAAACAAGAAAAATCTAAAAGGCAGCTTTTATATTTTTTCAGCTGTGTACATACAAAAGGGTCCAAATGCAATCTACAGTCGCAATACTTTATACGAGTCGAAATGAAAAAACTTTTTCTATAAACGTTGCATGTTTCGGCCGCCAGGGACTACGCCGCAACATCGCAATGAAGCAATATCTAAACTTATGACAAAACTGAAACTGGACAGTTTCAATAAATCAATACACTATAGTAGGTATAATTCGCGATAGTTCGAGATGGCGGGATAGCGCGGGAATACATTACTGTCCAGGCCAGAGATACAGAAAGCCATTTATAGCCGAGTAGTATTAGAAGGGCGAAGCGAAGCCGAGGAGTTCCGAAGTGATTTTAAAAGGACGAGCCAAGTTTTTTTTTTAAAAGAAAAAAAAAATGAAGAACAACTTTTAATTCCGAAAGGAACCCTTATAGGATATCTTCGTTGTCTGTCGTCTGTTGTGTCTGTCAAGACTCGTCAAGGGAATCAAAACTTATGGGGGGGTCCCGTTGACCTAGAGCCCTAGAATAAAAATCGTGAATTTGTTGTTTTATCACAAAAATAAAAGGTTTTTATAGCAATGTAGGTACAGCTCAAACCTCAAGATTCCAGAATCAACGCGCTGATTCTAGACTCTTGAGTGTAACATTTAGGGTTTCTTTTCATCGAAGTCCCCCATTAAGAAAAAAAATTGTGAACTCTCAAACGAAGCAGGGCATCCTAATCAAAAATTTTGTGATTCTGAAAAGGTATTTTCATTTCCATTTATGAACCTTATTTAAAGTTAATGAAGAATTTAGCTCTTCCCCAGTTCGACCTCATCCCTCGGTGCTCACGAGTAGCTATGCCTATTATATCCCATCTTAAAATAATAACATTTCCGTGAGAAAATTGCGAATTTCCCGGGTCTTTATTAGAGGTGCCCGTAGATGGAGGCTCGAGATTAGGTGGTATCACACTTATATTATTAACAAACGAAAATTATCTTGAAATACAGAATTTTTGAAAAAATCAATAAAACTCTCGCAATGCATATTTATCAAACTCAACAAAATCTTATTAGTTAGATACTAAGTTATAAAAAAATTACCTTTGTGTGTTAAGTTCCTTAAACTTTAATTGCGTAAGTTACATATGATATTGATTTTACGATGTTTTCCGGGATAAAAGTAGCCTATGTCCGTCTTCGGGATGCAAGCTATGTCTTTACCAAATTTCGTCAAAACCAGTTAAACTGATCGACCATGGACCGTAAAAAGGTAATAGTCAGTCAGACCAACACACATATACCTACTTAGACACTTTTTAGGTTTCAGTTTAAAGATTATTCCCAAAAAGAAGATTATTGTTCAACTTTAAACAACTGTAAAAAATTATATCATGTTAAGATTAATTTTATTTTGGGATTGCAGTTTTTCTTCTCAAAGTTTCTTAACTAACATTCCAATAAGTATTTCACGTATCGCTTTACTCTTCTCTTTTTGATAGGAGATTCATGCTCATTGAGTGAGTCCGTATTGGATTGAGAATTGGGAAATTGACAGTTCAATATTAAAAATCAAGGTCATTAGATTTAAACTTTTAATTGAAATGATAAGTTAAATCTCAATAACGTATAAAATGCGCAGTCCCTTCAGTGTCGTAGAGTTTATACTATACTAGTATTACTAGTATTTCATAAAGTTTTTGAGTAAGGATGGCTTATAAGAGTAGCGTCCCGGCATCGGCAAGAGATTTTTCAAAACCGTAAGGAATAATTTTTTCGCTGGATATCCACTTCGGACAACTGCCTGGCGCGAATCTTTTGGATATTATTATTCTGTTATGATAGCGACGAGCGAACGAAAATTTGCAGGTAATTTTATTTTCCTAACCTACCAAAAATAGAATTTCTCAAGCAACAGGATAGTGTCTTTTACATTTTCTTATTTTCTTGCTCTTGAAAAATAATAATTTATCTGTTCCACAAACATCTTTGCTTCGTTATGAAACGCTATGAAAACGACTTGGAGTGGTTCCTTTGCTTAAAGTACTGCAATGATGAAACCCAGCCAACGTAAATTGAAGAAACTTTTCTTGCATAGAAATATTTCTTAAGATATGCAAGTTGACTAGCAATATTTTTGCTCTAAAAACCTCGCGATGTTCTGTTTTTAACCCCCGACCCAAAAAGAGGGGTGTTATAAGTTTGACGTGTGTATCTGTGTATCTGTGTATCTGTCTGTGGCATCGTAGCGCCTAAACGAATGAACCGATTTTAATTTAGTTTTTTTTGTTTGAAAGGTGGCTTGATCGAGAGTGTTCTTAGCTATAATCCAAAAAAATTGGTTCAGCCGTTTAAGAGTTATCAGCTCTTTTCTAGTTTTCTTGTAGAAAAGAAGGTTACATAACCGTTAGGTTCATAATATTATGTCAATTGACAAATGTCAAGCTGTCAAGATGGACGTTGCCTAGATATACATAATTATTTATTTGAAAATGATTTGTCGGGGGTGTTGAAAATTTTTAATTTACACTAAATCTTGTTAATTATTATGCAAAAAGTTTTTTATACAAAACTTGGTTAGTCATGTTACAGTCAGACTCAGAGTCATAGTAGGTACATTTTTGTTCGGAATGACTCGTTCTTGAGGCAAGTACTACATTATGTGCCTTTACGATGGACCAGCAAAAGTCTACTAAATCTCTTAAACTAATGAACTAATTTTAATTTAGTTTTTTTGTTTGAAAGGGGGCTTGATCGAGAGTGTTCTTAGCTATATACCAAGAAAATCGGTTCAGTCCATGTTCAGCCGTTTCACTTGTCGGGGGTGTTATAAATTTTTAATTTATACTTGTGTTCTGATAATTTGAACAGTTCAAAATTTTACATTGATTATTATTTAAACTATTTACAGTATTTGGTAAACGGTCAGTTTGATTAAAGAAATGTTACTCGATTTTTTCACGCGGCTACCTACTCTAACAGACGATATGTAAAAATGCACTCACATCAAATAAATATTTACGCATGGCACGGGAGTGTGTTTTCCCAAAATAAAACGACCTTGTACTTGTATTTTGTTGGGATAAGATTTTTTGTGTGGTACAATTCACGCGCTTTGGAGGCCCATAAACTACTGTCACCTGAGCAGTGAGCTGTCGCTTCTTCCCAATAGTAGTGAGTCTGATTTTTGTGAGCTTAGGTCGAGTTCGAGGTCACTGGCACTGGCAAATGTTAGCACATTTGACGCATGTAGCCTTATGGTAGCCCTATTTTTCTATGATTTCACGTCACCATAGCCTAATACATAATCGTCGATCTCTCGAGGTGCTCACAGGGTAGGTCAGAAGTTAATAAGCACTTTTACATCTGTCGTAGACAAAATTGAGCTTCTTGTTTGGGAACCATAGCAAGGAACACCCAGAGCAATCTTAGTAAGAACGCTCATCCTAAATCCATACAAGCTTTGAGTGTGACATTTCTTTTTCGATGCTTTTGCGTGGCTTTTTGTGATTTAAAAAGTCTTTGTCATCATTTCAACCGTTAGTCGTCCATTTTCTGAAAACTCCTTGATATTTTTAAGGTCCTTGAAAATCCTTTTATTTATTTTTTTGAAAATAAAATCGCTCTCTACGGTCTTTTGCCGCTTCCAGCAGCATCTATCCAGCAGCTCCTTGCATCTCGTTTAATGTGTTAAAGTATTGTAAATTATAATTACTGAAACTACATTTTATTATGTGAGATAATTGTATTTTTATACCAGAGCCATGTTTTCTAAAACATTTTTATTTTGGAACTCTCTATTCGAATATTGACATCTTGACATGACAATCACATTATTCTTTATTTTTATTCTTTTCTATGATACTAAACGAACCTCATTTTAACATAATGTAGTCCGTCCTAGTGGTGGCATCTATTAGCTCTACCACACATTAGTAGTAGTTATACAAAAAACGTTACATCTTGTGCCACGAGCTTCGATTATAAACAGTACAAGCTATGCCCTTAAATAAATTTTATTGCCCCACAGGCGCCTATGAAATAATCCAGACGTGTAAAATGTTACAACAAAATAATATTTGTAAGCAATTTAAGAAGATCCAATAAATTCCTTCATATTGTAGCATATTGACGCCATCTTTAAACCTGATAAAAAGTTTAAATTTTCAAAGTTACATGACTATGCCTAGTGGGGTATCATACCTGTACATTCTAAAACAGATTTTTATTTATTTTTATGCATAGTTTTTGATTTATCGTGCAAAATGACGAAAAAAATACCCGAGTACGGAAGCCTCGGTGCGCGAGTCCGACTCACAAGGTCGGTTTTAAGGGTGTTCTTTGTTTCTCCCATTCATCGTCTTCTCACATTTTATTGATATGTTTGATTAATTTAGCGTACTTTTCCCATTCTTCTTTAGTTGACTTTAAAACATCAAATAGCAATAGTTTTGAGCAGATCAAATAGTAACGAAGTTTTAAATGAAATATATTTAGTTATGGACGTTTGCCAACTTAATAAAGTGGATCCACTAGACCGGACTAAGTCACTAATTTGATTTCATTGTCCGGAATCGCAATAACTAACCATTGTCTCGATTTTACAAAGCTACGTGTTTTAGGTTACAATTTAGAGGGGCCATTTTGAATTTAAATTAAATTCTGTAAAGGGGTTTTGTTATAAAATATTATTGAAACACAATTGGATTTCGTACGTTTGAACATTATATACTTCGTGGTTCGCACTGTGGTAGGGCCTGGCCCTATGTATATGGGGGTTGCGAACTGCGATTGTATTTTCAACTAGCTTATGCCCGCGATTTCGTCTGCGTGGACTACACAAATTTTAACCCTCTATTTTACCCCCTTAGAGGTAAAATTTTTACCCGACTGCGGCAAAGCCAAAAGGTAGAGTAATGATTTTAGCAGTCTATGTATGTATGTATGTATGTGTGTATGTATGTTTGTATCTAAATTCTGTGTATTCCACCGTAGTGTCTAAACTACTGGACCGATTTTGATGAATGAGGTGTCAATTGATTCATTGTAAGGGCCCGGGTGACATAGCTATATTTTATACGAAAAAAATTGACCTAAAGGATGTTACTTCTAAAATTCTGAAATACTGTACAACATCATTAAAATATACCAAGCGACAGAAAAACAATTTACTCCAATATGTCAGCGTTTATTAAGACGATCGCAGTCGGGTTTTAGTTTTCAACTTTATCTTGTTAAAAATTCTTTCTTAGCGGATATCCACGTCATACCTAATAACTAGGAGTATCTGCATGCCTTTCAGCCGGTTCCGTCCAGTAGTATGAGTTATGACGCGCCTCAGTAGATCAGTCAGTCAGTCAGTCGGTCACCTTTTGCTTCCGTACATATATTTAGATTCATTTAAGTATATTACGCGTCAAAATGTCGTGATGTGCAAAGGTTCTTTTATACCGCACCCTATTAAGAGTGTCCTTACTCCTTAGTAAAGAAAACAGAAGTCCAGAACTTTAAGTATATATTGAAGTTAAAATATAGGATTACAAAGTTATTATAAAATGGTATTAACAATCAAGTGCTTCATTCCATTAACTGTTAGTTAAACTGGTAGTTCAGTTAGCACAGGCTAGGCGCGTGCAGTGCAGTCCATATTTAACTTGCTCCATCAAACAAAGTTACGGAGTAATAAACTTGATTATAATACACCGTTGACGAAGTGTTCGCTATATACTTATTTACTTACTCGTGTTAAACGTAGTTTCAATTACAGCTACTTGCTTATAATTACTTAATTTATTTATTTTGACGTGACAACGTCTTATAATTCGATAAGCCGGCTGCACGCACGAAAAAACATGACTCACGCGGCGTTACCTCGCTCTGAGGCGTTCCATGTAAGGCTTGAAGTGCAAGCGAGAGCGCGGAACGAGCGACAAAGAAGCACAATCGGCCTTTGTTGTCACGTTCCACTATCGTCAGTAAACCGACTTTACAGACAACCAATTTTTTTTATTATTTACGTTACCCCCTTCATCATTTTACCAGCCAACCATAAGACGTCGCGTCGGGCGAGTTTCCATCCTTATGTCGTCGACATTCCATCTACACGCACGAAACGTTTTGCGACATCATTCCTCATACGCAAGGCAAAGGTTTGGAATACTCTTCCGCGAACTATGTTTCCTACCAATTACAATCCGGGTATCTTTATAACAAGATCCCCATCCCATCTTAGGCCACATAATCACTTTCTATCAGGTGTGATCTTGCGGTTGGCGCTTGCCTATAATGAATTTCTTTTAAAAATTACGCCAGTATAGTTACGGATATGGGCAACTTTGTATTCAAAGAGTTTCCTTGGCAAAAAATATCTAAATTCAAATTCCAAGCATACGAAGTCCCAGGCAACATTTTTGATGTAGCCCTTGATGAAAAACTAAAAAGTCCTCGCATACTTATTGATTTCTTTTGTAAATCTACTTTTAAACAAAACACGTAGGTGCTTACCTAAAGAAAAGCCATTTTCAACGATTTTTGCCTTCAGCAAAGCGGCAATTTAATCGGTAGCTCAATGTGCAAATGCAATAAAAGGCTTCCAGCTGAAACACCGTAATCAAGCTAACTGTTTTACCTTAGCCTCAAGATTACCGCTGCACTCAACCGGAACACGCTAACTGTAGTTAAAGACGTTAATTTTTCCTTTACGTTTTTGTTGATTTTTCATTTTTAGAGTTCCGTACCTCAAAAGGAAAAACGGAACCCTAATAGGATCACTTTGTTATCTGTCTGTCTGTCTTGTCTGTCAAGAAAACCTTGTCTTCCCGTTGACCTAGTATCATGTGGCAGGTAGGTACTAACTAGGTCCATTAATCATTGTGCATTAAAAGAGAATAATAAATTATGTTTTTCCTTTTTGTAAATAACACAAAATTGATCTATAATTTCCTTCTTTATGTAACGGCAAAGCTAATTCAAACGTATTTTACGAAAAAGTAAATAAGGTTCTTTCTTACATGAAAATATTTTCGTAATCATGCAAGGGAAATTTCGTTCTATTTATCAGTTTATAAGGTTCTTTTTTAAGTGTCAAAGGTTTCGTTTACCAATCGCCAGGGTTGTCGATGCTGGAAAATTTTGACATGATCTATTTAACTGCAATCGTAAAATCGGCAATAAAACCGCACTTGGAAAAAATTACATTTGTTCAAGGCGATGCACAGTAGGTACCTACTGTAAAAGTGTTTTATTTTATAAATAAATGACTAGAGGATGCCCGCAACTTCGTCCGCGTGGATTTAGGTTTTTTAAGATCCCGTGGGAACTGTTCGATTTTCCGGGATGAAAAGTTGCCTATGTCAATTACAGGGACGCAAGCTACCTCGGTACCAAACATACAAATCGGTCAAGCGGATGGGTTTTTGGGAATCCTATGGGAACTCTTTGATTTTCCGGGATAAAAAGTAGCCTATGTCCGTCCCCGGGATATAAGCTAACGCTGTACTAAATTTCGTCGGAATCGGTTAAACTGATGGGCCCTGAAAAGGTAGCAGATAGACAGACAGAGAGACAGACAGACAGACACACTTTCGCATTTATAATATTAGTATGGATGGATTACGTGAACTGTTTCTATTGGGTATCTACTATCTACTAACTTAGGTTCTATTATATTATTATATTACTAGATGATGCCCGCGGCTTCACCCGCGTGGAGTTCGGTTTTTTGAATCCCGTAGGAACTCTTCAATTTTCCAGGATAAAAAGTAGTCTATGTCCTTCCCCGGGATGTATCCCAAGTCTGTACCAAATTTCATTAAAATCGGTTCAGTGGTTGGCCCGTGAAAACGTAGCAGACAGACAGACAGACAGACAGAAAGACAGACAGACAGACACACTTTCGCATTTATAATATTAGTATGGATGAGGTGTTTCACTAGTCACTAAACTAGGCTCAGTGTTTTATCATATCACTAGATTTGTTTAGTGAAAATAATGGTCTAATTGAGTTATCGTTTTAAATCGTCCTAAGGTGAAAAATTGACCTATCCCTAAGGGTATATGGTCAAATCCCGATTTATGCTATTTCCCTGTCACAAATAGTTTGTAGTGAAAATGTTCTTTATAGTGAGCAAATAAAAAAGCCTAGCAAAATCTTAGTGACTTTCCTAGAATTAGTAGTATAAATAGGTCTGTAAGTGTAAATAGAGTTCATCATTCTCTAATGACGTCAATGCCTTGATAAATCATACTTTATTTACGAGTAAAAAACCTAGTTAAGAACTTTTCGTCATTAAGTACAAGGGTTCTGTACACTGAATTTTAGGCTTTCAACAACATAATTTATCTAAAGATAATATATAATAATAATTCAAATGGCTAAAAATGGTGCATTAATAGACTTCAGATTTTAATATATTATCCACTAAAATAATAATGACGTACAAATTTTCATTGCCTTTTGTCCCCCTTAGGGGTGGAATTTCCAAAAATCTGTTCTTTGCAATTGTCAAAATTTCTAGAAACAAATATCTCCATTTGTGTCTCGCAAACCACAGACACAGACGCAGCTATTTGTTTTTGGAAAGGGCCTGCAAAATTTCGTTCAGTTCGATTGGTTAATATTATGAGAACCAAACTACGTTTGTATGTAGAGCACTAGGGAGCGCGCTAGGGAAACTTCTCTTAGCAAAATTTAAGTATCATAAAAGATAATATTTCCACAAGCATCGTCGTCATGTTGTCATCCTTCCAAATTGCGATTTTAATAACGCGGACCGAACCCTAGATCGAATTACGTCTCTGTAGGAATAAAATTAGCTCCGCTTACAAAGGATTAAATTGCTTTATATTGCTATTTTGAAGACAAAATCATTTATTTACAACTAGCTGATACCCGCGACTTCGTTCGCGTGGATGTAGGTTTTTAAAATTCCCGTGGGAACTCTTTGGTTTTCCGGGATAAAAAGTAGCCTATGTGCTAATCCAGGATATTATCTATCTCCATTCCAAATTTCAGCTAAATCCATTCAGTAGTGATTGCGTGAAAGAGTAACAAACATACACACACACACATACAAACTTTCGCCTTTATATAATACTAGCTGACGCCCGCGACTTCGTCCGCGTGGATTTAGGTTTTTCGAAATCCCATGGGAACTCTTTAATTTTCTGGGATAAAAAGTAGCCTATGTGCTAATCCAGGATATTATCTATCTCCATTCTGAATTTCAGCCAAATCCGTCCAGTGGTTTTTGCGTGAAGGAGTAACAAACATACACACACACACACACACACACACACATACAAACTTTCGCTTTTATAATATTAGTGTGATTATTATAAAGGTGTGATGTGATATTTATAGAAGACTAGCCGATGCCCGCGACTTCGCCCGCGTGGATTTAGGTTTTTTGAAATCCCGTGGGAACTCTTTGATTTTCCGGGATAAAAAGTAGCCTATGTGCTAATCCAGGATATCATCTATCTCCATTCCAAATTTCAGCCAAATCCGTCCAGTAGTTTTTGCGTGAAGGAGTAACAAACATACACACACACACACACACACACACATACAAACTTTCGCCTTTATAATATTAGTGTGACTAGCCAGTGCCCGCGACTTCGTTCCCTTGGATATAGGTTTTTAAAAATACTGTGGGAAATCTTTGATTTTCCACAAAAGGGTCCAGTTTAAGAAGTTAGTTCTAGTATCGACTATAACTCACAAACTAGTCGATACTAGAACTAACTTCTTAAACTGGACCCTTTCAAGTAAAGATTTTTATATAAACCTGTGAGGATGATACTGAAATTGCTGCAATTAAAGTGCCATAAGCCTACGCTGTCGTATTAGTTTACAAATAGCGAAAAACCAAGTAAAATTTGAATTTCGCGGGCAGACCCATCGCTTGCTCCTTAAAGTCCCTCACTAAGTTGCAACAAGTTTATAGGTGCTTACCTTTATAATGGTCTTAATAGTTTTCTGTAGATATGCCGACGTGTAGAGGATGGTATGTATCGGAGCTTCCGTAGGAATTCCAAGTGACGTCATCTTTAAAGTGCCTCACTAAATTCACTATCTTTTGATCACTAAAACTGAACTTTTGTTTCTGTTATCTTTGACATTTTTATTCTTTTATCAAAATAAGTCATTGGATGTTTTAATTTTTATTTCATAAAGCACAAGTAAGGGGAAAAATCCGAAAACTGAATTTGGGCTTACATCTCAAAAATAAATAAATTATAAAGTGTTATTTCTTGTACCATGGTACGGAACCATTCGTGCGCGAATCCGACTCGCACTTGACGCATTTCTAATTTCTTTTTGATATATTTGTTTTGATAGATTTTTGTTTACTTGATATTGTTCAAATTAATCATGGGAAATTCAAAACATTTGAAAGTTTTTAAGTGGTGAACAAGAAAACAAGTTTTAAGTATTCAACGTTAAACGAAACGTTACTTATCATGATAGCCGAGGGTTACTCTTGAATTGCAAATTGGACCCGTTCAAAGTTACCCTTTATTTATGCATAACTAGATCTCAAACCCAGGAAACCAACCGTTTTACCTGCCTAATTGGCAAGATCACTGAAGATTTTTGAAATTATAATATTTGATTTTATATTCTCTGAATAATAATATAGTCGTGAATCATTTGTACAGAAAACCCGTTGTTTTTAGGGTCCCGTATTCGAAGGATGCCAACGATACCTTATTATTAAGCCTCCGCTGTCCGTCCGTCTGTCTGTCTGCGGGTTATCATGAACTGTAATAGGTACAGGAGTTGACCTTAAAAAGTAATTTAAAAAAATGACAAATGGTGTTATAACTTGAACGATGGCGGAACCCTTTGCATGCGAGTCTGACCCGCACTTGACCGGTTTCCAATATTTTGTGAAAAAAATGCAATAAAATACCTATTTGTCTATTATGAATAAATAATTATTATTTATGTACCTAATACCTACCTATATTAAATTAAACTGAACTTGACAATGATTTTGGGCGCAATTTCTTGGCTTTATACGAGAACTAAGTATCAGTTTCAGTTTAAACAACTGATTCCTACAGAAATCACAATTGATAGACAAGTTCATTTACCACACAAGAAGTTTTCTACCTAATATTATAATATCCAAAAAATGTTAAGCATTTTAAAAACCACTCATTATAACATGGAACAAAACATCATAACTAATACAATCACTGGGTATAATTTTTTTAACAGTTTTACACTTCTCACTCAGCACTACGCAACGTTTAGGAGAAATTTTCCACACACAATCTACTCATAAACTGAACTTCTAAGTGTTACAATACTGCGCAGGAGCAAATTGTATCGTGTCTTTATTTAATAAACACGTTACAGTGAGTCGACGTAACCTTGGCGTGCGGTACTCGACAATTATTTAATTAAATGTTTATAATGTCAACATTCCCGTCCTCACCTATGGTGCTGAAACGTGGACATTGACAAACGGCCTTGTCCACAAATTCAAAGGTCCTCAGCAAGCTATGGAGAGTTAGGAGTTTCTTGAGGGATAAGATCCGAAATGAGGAGATCCACAGGAGAACCAAGGTCACTGACATAGCCCAAACTATTAGCAAGCTGAAGTGGCAATAGGCAGGCCATGCCTGTCGTAGAGGCGATGGCCGTTGGAGCCGAAAAATCCTTGAGTGGAGACCGCGTATAAGCAAGTGTAGTGTGGGACGCCTTCCAGCACGATGGACCGAAGATATAAAGCGGCTGGCGGGAAGCGGCTGGATGAGGAAGGCTGAGGACGGGGTGCGGTGGCGCTCTTTAGGGAAGAACTCTGTCCAACAGTGAACGTCCACATGCTGATGATGATGATGACTGTCAACATTCACAATCCAGTGTTTGACAACTAGTCAAATAGTATCTTTTTATCAAATGTCAAAACGCGCTTAGTATGCGAGCTCCTATGAAGTACTGGCATGTGACGTCACAATGATGTGACGTGCTTTTTTTAGTTTAATCGATAATTTAAAATGGTGATTACACTTAAACTAACAAAGGACGTGGATTTTACTTATTTTGGAATAACTATTTTAAAATAAGATGAAAAAGACGCGAGAAAGCGTTGTGGCGCTGATTGTGCTCGGGATGCTAAAATGCATGCAAATTCAGATTAACGAATTAATCTGAGCCTAGAATACCTACTAACTATTCCTAGCGTGGGTAGGATGAAGATAGAGCATATTAAAGTCCCGGTGTATAGCGGCTTATACGTAATATACTGCAGTTGAATTTAATTTAAAATGTCATAAGCATTAGTTATTAATTAATTCTTAATTTCATGCGGTCCTTTGAATTAGTTTATAACGACATATTGAACGAGGGATACATTATTTAGCCTCTTTATCTTTTAGGTTAGCGTCACTTTGTTCAAAATTTTCCAAAACGAGCAAAACAAAGACTGTTGAACGAAGATTAATGAGTACTGGCGGATAACGGTCTCGCAAAGTAAGTGGTAAATCTAAAAAAGTCTTAATAAAGCACAATAGAATTACTTTACTTTGTTTTAAGTTATAATTTGTACAAAAGGTAGCGGTATTCTAACAAAAGTTCGCTGTCTTAAATTTTAATC
The DNA here is from genome assembly GCF_905333055.1 of Maniola jurtina. NCBI lineage: Eukaryota > Metazoa > Arthropoda > Insecta > Lepidoptera > Nymphalidae > Maniola > Maniola jurtina. Next base: position 2,760,209 of record NC_060048.1, on the reverse strand, counting down.
TCAAAATTAATTACTGTGTTCACAATAAGTACCCGAAATTCGTTTATTTTCAATAAGTTTGCTATCTCTTTGTAGTAATTTTACCAGCAACGGATTGAAACAACCTATTGATTATAAAGTTTACTTGGAGAATGCCTAAAATGTTGTTATTTTTGCTTGGATAGACCCTGTCATGTTTCTTTACGGTGGCTGACTTTTAATATCAGAGAGAATTAATGAAATGGTAAAATAAAATATTTTTGGGGAAAACAAAAATAATCTAAACCGTCAGTACGTATAACTTACATATTTTATTAATACAAATAGTGAAAAATTGTGTTAGAAATAGAATAAAAATACTAAAATAATATCTTACGTTTTGTACTAAAAAATACCTAACTACTCTTTCTAAATAGGTAAACATAGTATTTATCTAATGACAACTAAGTAGTACTTATTTTGAAGAAAATAATAATTTGCTCACTTGGAAGGGAACACTGAACATATAAATACTTAAATATCTTTTTATAATGAATAGAGTATCTCAAAAAGGAAAGGTAAGTAATATTTAGAGGATAATATTCAATGAACTTTAACAAAGGACCTCAATTATTCTCTTTATACAAAGAAAGGTTAAATATAAATAATAAATGAAACCGAAACGAATCAGACGTCAGTACAAAGTCACCTCGTCGCACCGGGCCATGATAAGTTAAGTCATGACTAAACAAGAGCTGTACAATCAGACAATTTGTTTAATCAAGGGGCCGTAGTATTAAATATTTACATTTATAAGGGGATATCCACACGAATTAGGTTTTGCGGACAGTTTCTTTTAAAAACGTGTGACTAGCAAAAAACTTAAGCAAAAAGTAGCGTAGCGTGGCACAACTCGGGAAGCGGTGTTCTTTTGGTTTTTTTATGTGGCTTTCGGTGTTTTTTAAGCAATTGTATAATTTACAGGAGTGGGAGGGAGTCATCTTTGACCAAACCCCAAAAAAAAAAAAAACGGGAAACAAGGGCAGACTAATCAACCAATGGCGTGGTTGAATTCCTTTTACTTGCGGACTAAGATCCGCCAAAAAGAGTTTAAAGTTGAGTAATGCGGATTTTTAGATGTCTGCCGAATACCGAACACTGTACCAACAGTTCCTAATCAAAAAACTTACCTATGTATTTAATGCTTTACTTTAAGATATTTAACAAGATGATGTTCAAAACTTCGTCCGAGTGGATTCAAGTTTGCAAAAATCCCATGTGAACTCTTCGATTCAAAGTTATATTTCAAAGTTCAGAAGGAAAGGTCATACCTAAAGCAGATAAGTACTAGGTAGGTAGCAGGTTAAATCTAAATACCTACTTTACGCCTTTATTTATCTAACGGGTTAGTGCAAGTGGACCAACAAGGTCAAGGTGTGAGGTGTCATTGTTACACAACATGTAGTACGCGACATTATTTCACGCGAATTGAATTGAATTGCATTGAATTGAATTGACAGGTCGAGATGGCAATCGGGGTATGAGGTGGGGGACGCCCCGCACGTCACCCGCGCTATCCCGCACAAGGTTAGCGTAGGGGCTGTGCGGGTGTGCGTTGTGACCCCACGCCGATTGCCATCTCGACCTGTCGCGTACTATACCTACCCACTTATAACTTCGATGCTTTAATAACATTACTTTATACAATTGATAAATTCCTTTATGACAAAGTTTGTGTAGAAGGCTGAACTTTTAGCCTACAAGAAAGACATTGTAGCCAAATATTGTAACTTTGTTATTTGAGAAAAGTACCTATCTATCTACCTAACTGCTGAGTTATTTGCCAGCTCTTCTCAGTAGAATCTACCTACTCTCCGAACTGATGCATGATGGTAGAGTCACATGAGCAAAAATGGGGATCTTGACTCATGTGGTAGTCTCAGATGTAGCATAAAAAAAACATCATATAGGACATGACGTGAATTAAATTTCGAACTAAAAATAAAATAAAATAATATCAAATAAAATAAAATAATATAAAAATTTAATTAAATAATATTAATATTGAATTTTATTTAAATTCAGTTCCGGGTGTAACTAAGTCTGATAAAGGACGCAACAGTTATATAATATAGTTAGGTTATGGGCGTTATGGTAGAGATTAGCAATCTAGTACCTACTTGTATTATAGTGTGTTTCATCGAATAGTACCTATGGCGTTATGTTGGCTCCCCTGTCTGTCCAAGTCATTGGCACCATATTTGCATAAGAAGACGCAGATTTTGTTTATTTTAATTTGATTTTCCTGAACGAATGAAATGAAAATCAAATGAAAATAAACAAAATCTGCATCTTCTCATGCCAATATGGTGCCAATGACCACCCAACAGACAGGGGAACCAACATAACGCCATAAGTACTATTCGATGAAACGCACTATAGCAATCTCTGGTTAAAGTGTGTTTAGACTAGGTAATAGGTATTCAATATCCGGCGGGCCGAACGCGCCCGTATCAACAGTGATTTCGAATAATTCGTCATACCCAAGGCTCAGAATACATAGTAGCCCAAGGTGACTGACTGTATGAACCAATCCCTATGTTTTTATACCTATATCATGCATACTTAATATTGTAAATGCGATAGTGTTTCTGTATGTTTGCTAGCTTTTCACGGCCGAACAGTTAAACCGATTTTGATAACAGGTACAGAGTTAGCTTACATCCTCGGGAAAGACATAGGCTACTTTTTATCCTGAAAATTTAAAGATTCGGAATTCTTAAAGGCCGTTTAACCAATTTATTTGAAAGGTATAGAGGTAGCTTGCATCCCGGAAATTGACATGGGCAACTTTTTATCCCGTAAAATCAAAGAGTTTTTAAGTTTATTTTTATTTTTAACCCCCGACCCAAAAAAAGGGGTGTTATAAGTTTGACGTGTGTACCTGTGTATCTGTCTCTGGCATCGTAGCTCCTAAACTAATGAACCGATTTTAATTGAATTTTTTGTTTGAAGGGTAAGCCACCCTTCAAACAAAAAAACTAAATAATTATCGAGAGTGTTCTAAGCTATAATCCAAGAAAATCGGTTCATCCGTTTGAAAGCCATTTAGCCCTTGACTGCAATCTCACCTGACGGTAAGTGATGATGCAGTCTGAGACGGAAGCGAGCTAACCTGGAACGGGTAAGGCAGTTTTTTTACGGCCATAGACCTTCACTGGGGTCTGACCCTTACTTACCTATCATCAGGTGAAATTGCAATCAAAATTAAATCAAATCGAGATTGTAATCAAATCGAATTAAAAAAGTTATAATTTTATAGACAGTATCGCGGACTGTCATTAGCGCAATAAGAATAAATATAAATAACAAGTGTAAATTAAACATTTATAACACCCCCGACAAGTGAAGGTTACAGTAACTAGAAAAAAGCTGATAACTTTCAAACGGCTGAACCGATTTTCTTGGATCATAGCTAAGAACGCTCTCGATCAAGCCACCTTTCAATCAAAAAAAACTAAATTCAAATCGGTTCATTAGTTTAGGAGCTACGATGCCACAGACAGATACACAGATACACACGTCAAACTAACACCCCTCTTTTTGGGTCGGGGGTTAAATATCATGTAAGTATTTAAAGTTTTGAAACACTATCTAGATGTAAAGGAGTCTTGTAACGACATGGATACAGAATTAGTACCTACTGTAACGATACTTGAAACTTTTCTCATGCCGTAAGACGAAACTGTTGCTATCTCAATAAGTGCGGCCATTACAACAGCGGTCGCATGAGCTGAACGGTGTGGAAATTCTTAACTTTAATAAGTCTTTAACACTGGAATTCATACTTAACAAGTGTAAGTAAATTAAAAATTTATAACGCCCCCGACAAGTGAAGGTTTACAGTAACTAGAAAAGAGCTGATAATTTTCAAACGGCTGAACCGATTTTCTTGGATTATAGCTAAGAACACTCTTGATCAAGCCACCTTTCAAACAAAAAAACTAAATTAAAATCGGTTCATTAGTTTAGGAGCTACGATGCCACAGACAGATACACAGATACACACGTCAAACTTATAACAGCCCTCTTTTTGGGTCGGGGGTTAAAAATAGGGACTTCTTTAAGGGACCATTAAGGTGGCATGTGCCGTACTCAACCTATGCATTAAGGTTCAATATGAGATGTCACGTCGTCGGAATGATCTCCCAAAAAAACCCCTATCTTGACTATGAATTCCAGTGTAAGAAACTTATATTAAGGGACTCGTGTGGCTATAATATGCTTCAGGCGGTGTTTTTTAAGCTGTAAAATGATATTTGTAATATATATGTAATATTATGTGATAATAGTGCGGCCGCTAAACTATCGGTTGCACAAGCTCAGGCGGAGTAAGATCCACAGTTTTAACATTTTCCTATAAGTGCATAAACAATATCTAGATCTAAAGGAGTCATATAACGATACTTAAAACGACTTTTCTCATGCCGTAAGACGAAACTTTGGCTATCTCAATAAGTGCAGCCATTAAAACATCGGTTGTATAAGCTAAGCGGTTCGCTACAAGCGTTTAAACAACCTACACAAGACTGGCGTGGTATAGCATAAACCAACCAACCTGCATTGGTGCGACAACACCTTTACTTAGATTAGTTATTAAAATTGTTAGCTCTAGGAGTATTTTTACAATTATTTTATTTTTTCAACTTTTATTTTTGATTCATAAATTTAATTTACCTATTCTGTATCTGCTACATACTGTGTATTTTTTGTCACAATATAATTTTTTTATGGGTCATTATTTTATTGCTTGAAATAAAGTTCATTTTTTATTATTATTATTTATTTGTTTGTTTAAAGCGGCGTTTCTTACATTAAAACCCGTAATCTGAAATAAGTCATGAATTAAATATCAGTGCAGGAAAATATCACGAGGAAACCGGTATGCCTGAGAGCTGGGAGTTTTCCAGAATGTTTTCAAAGATGTGGTTGAGTCTGCCAAGCAGCTCTTGGCCAGTGTGGTGGACTATGACCAAATCCTTCTCGTTCTGAGAAGAGACCAGTAATGAGTGTTCAGTAATGAGCCTGCGATGGCTTGATGATGACGATATTGCCGCTAGTTTCGTGGCCATGCTGAGGTAATGGTAGGAGATAAACTCACAAGAGGTATGGGTATACTTAACCCGAGTTTTGCCGCGTTTAATAATATCAGCTTAAACCCTTTGAGCTAAGCCTAGCCTTGATTAAAATCCTTTAGAGTATTTAGACTGTAGGTACAAGCAATAATTCTTGGCCTTTTCGGATGAAATAATCCTCTGAAATTGTTAGTTCTGTGGAATTATATCAGACAGTAGGCATACGTTCTAAGTGAAGATTGTGGGAATCATTCATGTAGCTGCACTACTGAGCACGGAGCATTACTCTCAGAATGAGAAGGGTTTAGGTTTAGGCCATAGCCCACCACGCCGATGAAGTGAGGATTGACAGAGTTCACAGACCTTTGGGAATATTATGGAACTCTGATGTTGAAATCTATAAAGCGCACTTTGACTTTGCTTAGACTTAAGTTTCAGTTAAAACGAGACAGATTTATGCTAACGGTATAACGCTGTCTCGTTTTAACAGTGTCTTAAGTCTGAGCAAAGTCTAAGTGCGCTCTATAAATATCAGCCTTAGGCATGAAACTTTCAAAGTTATAAATCAAGTAACAAAAATTCCCTGTACGTTCTATAAGTTTAAAAATAAAATAAAATAAAATCACACTAATATTATAAAGGCGAAAGTTTGTATGTGTGTGTGTATGTTTGTTACTCCTTCACGCAAAAACCACTGGACGGATTTGGCTGAAATTCGGAATGGAGATAGATGATACCCTGTATTAGCATATAGGCTACTTTTTATCCCGGAAAACCCAAGATTTCCCACGGGATTTCGAAAAACCTAAATCCACGCGGACGAAGTCGCGGGCGTCAGCTAGTAAATAAATAAAATAAGCAGGTCACGGCTGTCTCTGGGCAATAGATACTCATTATTTGAAGCGCAAACTAAAAATACCTTTCCCCGTATAAAATAAAACACATCGAGCCTTATCATAAAGTCATTAAAAGATAATCTATTTTCATAGCAGTTAAATTACCAGTCGACCCAGTTAACTGATATTTTATTAAGGCCTTCAACCCACAACAAGCGCGACGGCAGCAACGCGCGTTTACGCACCCTGTACGACATAACGTCTCACCAAAGTCTAAGTCAAAACCATTTAATACTAGATGATGCCCGCGACATCGTCCGCGTTAAATTAGGTATTTTTATCCCGTGGGAACTCTTTGATTTTCCGGGATAAAAAGTTTTCCATGTCCTTCCCCGGGATGTAAGCTAAAACTGCACCTATCAAAATCGGTTAACTGTTGGGCCGTGAAAAGCTAGTAGACAGACAGACATACACACTTTCGCACAGTTTCACATTTATAATATTAGTATGGATATGGATAATAGGTCAGAACTCTATCAACTGCACCAATCCGAAATACGATCCTTTTGAGAAAATACCAGCAGAAAACTTAACAGTTTTTTTTTTTTTTTTTTCAAAAACCATTTCTTCCTTGTTGCTACTGACTGACCCACTGGTTCAAGCGAACACACTGGAGTGAGCTGGGGAAAACGCTAATGTAACCATCTATATTACAACCACAGGGTAAGGATGGTATGTTTCTTATTAGTTATTACCTACCAGAGGTTCAACGGAGCTGTCTAGACAGCAATAGTGCGGTAACTGGTAACGAGCGTCTCAGGATATCCATAGTCGACATATGCCGGGACATTTGCCACGAGACCAAAAGCGTTGGACTACTCTGTCTCCTTATACTGCTGTGCTATCAGTTCTGGGACGGCCTCCCTAACGCAATGGTAAGCGTTGTGGTCTTATTAGTGGGAGGTCCCGGGTTCGATTGCCGGCAGGGGTTTGGAATTTTATAATTTCTAAATTTCTGGTCGGGTCTGGTGGGAGGCTTCGGTCGTGACTAGTTACCACCCTACCGACAAAGCCGTGCCGCCAAGCGATTTAGCGTTCCGATGCGAAGCAGTGTAGAAAGCAAAGGTGTATGGGTTTAACGAAAACTGCCATATCCATTCTAGGTTAGCCCGCTTCCATCTTAGACTGCATCATCACTTACCACTAGGTGAGATTGCAGTCAAGGGCTAACTTGTATCTTACTAAAAAAGGAGACGCAAAAAGACACGCTACGTCACGCGGTATGTGTGTTTAAGACTTTATCTGATATTTTATTAAAAGCGTCAAACGACGAGGCTAGGCACTAATTAGACTAAAACCTCACTAAAACCATCACAACCAAAATCAATATGGCATTTCCCATCTAGATTAGAATCATGATTCGAAATTGATGACAATATTATCTTTGAAATACAATGAATATTATTATTTTTATTAGCTATATATTTATATCTATCGTACTTATAATAAAACTGTAACTGGACGATTTCTGTTCATTTAATATATTTTGAAAATTTTAATCTGAGATATAGACCCCAAAATATATTTTTTTGGAATGTTTGTCTGTCTGTCTGTACGCGCATCACGCGAAAACCACTAAACAGATTTAAACAGTACAATGCAGGTAGCTGATAATTATAGTAGTTTAATTAATTATTATTTAATTGAATACTTATTTAATTAATTCCGGGTTAATAGTAGTTTTTATCTTAGTTTTTGTTTTTGCTCTAGCTTCTTTATCTTCATTTTCAGTTTTTAGTATTCAGTGTTTTGTTTTCAGTATTCAGCTTTCAGGATTCAGTATTCAATATTCAGTATTCATTTTTCGGTATTCAGTATTAAGTTCTCAGTATTCAGTTTTCAGTTTATGTTATGGCGTTATTAATAGGTTACGACGATAGGAAGGTACGCAAAATCTTAAGTTTCCAGATCTAGCAGTTTGAGTTGTAGGTATGTTGGTATGTTTGTCAGTCAATTTGTCTTTTATAGGTACTTATATAACTAAGTATAATAATGATTATTACGGATGGCTAAACGAGGTAGGTAGTGGGCATACAATGACATTCGTTTCCAATAAGTACTTACATTCAAAGGATTGGCCTTGAATTCTGATGCAAAATTAATCTGTCGATACATAGTAAATAACTGACGATTTACAAAGTTCTTAATAGATATATTTCATCCCATTGTCGTCTTAATAATTACAAATATATGGATAAATTGAACGCAAATCAGAGGTACCTACGTGGTATTGTGTAAGGTGTCATATTTGTCACATCATATGAAGATCTAGTGCCATTATAGGTGAGAATGTGAGATCCCGGGCATACAAAGTAACATGCGTTTAAAGAAATTAAATATCACTTGCTTGGAAAACATCGTCATCATCACCACCCCTATGAGACCCTACAAGAGACCTATGTCCACTGCTGGAAAGGTCTCTTGTAGGGAATTTCAAACGCAACGGTTTTGCGCCGCCTGAATTCAGCGGCTCACTGCGACTTGCCTGATGTCCATCCACCTAGTGGGGGTCTATCAACGCTGCGCTTTCCGATGCGTGGTCGCCATTCCACCTTGGGACCCCAACGTCTATCGCCCTTTCGAATTATGTGAGGAAACCTGCACGCCTGAAATGTCTCCACAATGTTCTCAAAGGTATTTGAAGTCTGTCAATCTGCATTAGCCAGCGTGGTGGATTATAGCCTAAACCCTTTTTATTCTGAGATGAGGCCTGTACTTAGTAGTGGCCCAGTTATGGATTGAGAGGATGCTGGATTCCTTGGAATCCATCCTTAATATTACTAGGTACTAGGTGAAGAAAATTCATCAAACTTTACCCTATGATAGAAAGCTAAGAGTTTATTTCCAGTTCAAAAACATTTGAAGGCGATATTTTGAAAAAGCTTATGTCCAGCAGTGGACGCATACAACCTGATAGATGAATGGATGGATAGATCCAAAGACGATGACCCGTTATACAACGATTTATCCGGTTCAAAGGACCAGACGGTACACGGAGCAACTACCCGTAATTGCTTCAAATTAATCGAATAAAAGACGCTATTTCACAGCAATTTAACTTATTTACATCAAGAAAGTGCTCTTGAAAGCATCTTTTGATACTAAACATAAATGTACAAGCTTTTCTCTAATGCATTGTACAGAGAATATAATACAATAAATAAAAGTGGCTTAAAGAAACCATTTTAGTATTTTATGAATTTAATAACTTTTGGCCGCTACTACATCCGCGTGGATTTAAGTTATCCCGGAGGGATCCTTTTTTTCTAGGATAAAAATAGCTATGTCACTGTCCGTTCAACTCTGACTAGGAATATCAATGCAAAAAACGTGCCAGGTGCGAGTTGGACTCACACACGAAGGTTCCCATACCATCATACAAGAAATAACACATTTTTTTTAAATCATACCGTCTATCTTGCAACTTTACTTTGTTATAACAACAAATAATAAAAAGCGGCAATAGAAAAACACATTCTGTGAAAACTGCAATCCACTGACGGGCAGAGGGATGGATGGACAACGGTAGACTTAGTAATAGTGTCCCGATGGTATCTTCGGGTACGGAACACTAAAAATCACCTCGATTTTTTGTTGCTGCGTAAAAAAAAGGATAAACCAACAAACACGCGTTTAAACAGTTTTGATATTAATTCTCTCTCTCTCTCTTTCTCTTTCTCTCTCCCTCTCGCTTGCTTTCTCTCTCTCTCTCGCTGGCTCGCTTTCACTCTCATCTCATGATTTTTCCCTGCATCTGCCTCGAGCTGCTTCTGCTGAATTTCTTGCTAATGGATATCCACAGCTGGACAAATTTCCCATACCACACGCTACGGTCTTCCACTGTATGAATTCCCTACGATTCGTTTGTCGTCTGTCCACCTAATGGTGTCTGCCAATACTAATCTTTCCGGTGGTGTGAGCAGTTGGGACTTGGGAACCCCAACGCGACGTGTATCGGCTCCTCGAACTATGTGCCACGCCTGTTGCCACATTGCTCGTTGTATTAAAAAAGGTAGACCAAAAGGCCTTTAAAAATAATATATTTACGACATCTGCAGTGCACTCTCATAAAAGTTTAAAGGTAGCTACATCAAGTGAGGTGTAAAATGCATGATGCGATATGCAAATTTTAGTTACCTGAGTATATAGTTATATGAGAACGCGAACACTAACTAAGAAAAATGCCGTCACTGCATTTAAATTTTAAAATGATTTTCACTAAAATGTAGGTTAAGTGATATTAAGGTTGCAATGCTCAAAATAATCTATTTTCATTATCTTTTCTTAAAACATTTTAAAACTAAATAGTAGATTATTTTGAATAGTTTAATTTCTAGATAAGGCTTAGTAAGCGGCGTAAAAAACTCAGTTTAGATTGCAAAAGTTTTGCTTTTAACGGTCAAGGAAAACATCGTGGGAAAATCTCCATATCTAAGATTTTCATAACGTCCTCAAAGGTGTGTGAAGTCTGCCAATTCACGCCTGGCCAACGTGGTTGCCTATAGCCTTAGCCTTTCTGATTCTGCGAGGAGGCCCCGTACTCAGTAATTGGCTGGCTATAGATTAGTGATGATGGGACGATTCTGCAGGACCTAGCAAGTAACAACCTACTCAAAAGTCAAACAATTTCATGAAAATAAATAAATTACAAAAAATGTGAATTTCAGTAAATTTAAACTGAACAAAAACAACAAACGTAGAGTTATAAAAACAGCAATAAATAATATGTCCAATAAAATCAACTATACGAAATTGAACCAAATAAAATGAGAAATAGGTATTAATACGATGGCAATAAAACAAACAACTCACACGCCTAAAGCCGGAATCAGCAAATGTTTAGTTAGTCAATAAAAATCAAAACAAAACACACAGCAAACATGATCACAGCAAAAATAATCGCGATTTGATCACAAAAATTAATCACACGTGTGAAACAAAAAGCTGAATACGATTTTTGCGTTATGGTGTACAATAACAGAAACTGAATATTATTCCGAGTTAAACCAGGGACAAATCAAGCGGAGTCTATCGTCCGAAAAGAAACCAGTCTTCGAGTCGGAAGGCGCGCCTTGGTCTTCGTGGTGCGCCTCAGACGGTGTGTAGACGTCCTCAGGGGACCATATTGGTCCCCTGAGGAGGGTTCTCAGCAGGCGCCGCTGGCTGGGTTGCGTGAATGTGTTTGGCCTCGTATAGCCCAGCCACCAGGCGATGCGTGGAACACCGTGGGGTTTAGTCGGTAAGAATCCGACATAATGTCCATACCTCGGAGAGGCACAGACGTTATGTCGGACTCTATGTCGACGTTATGTCGGTGCGGTGGTATCCATGAGGAATTCCGCATGAAAAAAAGGAATAAATCAAGCGGCCACCGGGGTGCCAGCCAGGTAACCTCCCCATGTGTCTGAGTGTTGCGAGTCCCTCTCGGATACGTCCGGAGGGAAAAGCAGTGCCTGTGCCGGAGTACCCCGGTAACATGGTTAGCAATCTTTCTTCATGGGATATTGTTTGCTAGCCTAATATTATGACCTAGCGGGAGGGGTATGTTCGTCCTTCTGAACCTGAGCAGAGGACGCAGTAGACGCACTCATGGAGAAGGCAAGCATTGAGAATAGGGGACGTTGAGGAAAGGCTCACACACACACACACACACACACACACACACACACACACACACGCGCGCGCACGCACATACACACATACACACACACACACACACACACACACACACACACACACACACACACACACACACACACACACACACACACACACAAGAAGCATCCCTCACACGAGCTACTGACTTTATGTTTATCATCGAGCGGCAAAGACAGGGACAGCATCGCCAGGCCCACTTTCTTCAGTCCACTTTCCACCCTCTGTTAAAAATAAATGCAACAAAATATAAATTAAACATAAAATCAAGAATATTTTAATATAGAGTCTGCTACTTGGCTTGAAAAGCAGATTCTGCCGATTGAGAAACGCCAGCTAGAATTTCGGAAGATTTGTAGAAAATTCACGGCACATTCTTCATTTCTCCCAAGTTTCTCTCTTTGTTAATTTAAGACCTAAGTTATCATTTAATTTTGCATTTAATAAGTAAACATTCTAAAATAACTCATAAAAGTTTTTTTCTAGAGATAAAATTTAATATCCAAACTGGACCAGGTTTTAAATAAAAGTTCAACGCTCATGAGTACCTAGATATAATATTATGTGGAAGTCTCTAATTTATTTTATAAAACTTTCCGTGCTTACGTACTATAAAAAAACACATTCAGTACATTTCCACAAACAGGAGTTCTCTACTATTTATTGGGTACACAAACAAAATTAAATATTTATGCCGGAAAATCTATCGCACCCTGGGATTAAAGCTGTTATCGTGACTTTATCAACGTCGACTAGTTACGACCGGAAAAGTGCAGAGATTCACCTATGATTTACCACACCTGTGTCATATCGGTACACCAAATATTACAGTGATAAGAGGCAAATAAACAAATTGATTTTTAGCCCCCGACCCAAAAAGAGGGGTGTTATAAGTTTGACGTGTGTATCTGTGTATCTGTCTGTGGCATCGTAGCTCCTAAACTAATGAACCGATTTTAATTTAGTTCTTTTTGTTTGAAAGGTGGCTTGATCGAAAGTGTTCTTAGCTATAATCCAAAAAAATCAGTTCAGCCGTTTGAAAGTTATCAGCTCTTTTCTAGTTACTGTAACCTTCACTTGTCGGGGGTGTTATAAATTTTTAATTTTAAGTTAGCCCTTGAGTGGTGTGACAAGACTCCGATGTACATACTCGATTATTATGCTGTAAAGCATAAACGCATAAACGTATCATGATTTGCCACCTAAGGAAACACTTCGTCCACACTGAGGAAGTTACTCTAATTTCAGTCAGAAAAGTGCTGCTGTAATAATTGATTACTGACCATTCATCATGATCATGATCAACCCATTTCCGCCCCACTACTGAGTACGGGTCTCCTCTCAGAATGAGAAGGGTTTAGGCCATAGTCTGCCGCGCTGGCCCAATGCGGATTGGCAGACTTCACACACTTTTGAGAACATGGAGAACTCTCAGGCATGCAGGTTTCCTCACGATGTTTTCCTTCACCGTTAAAGCAAGTGATAACGCACATAACTGAAAAGTTAGTGATGTGTGCTCGAACCCCCGACCTCCGATTTGGAGGCGGACGTTCCAACCACTAGGCTGTCACAGCTTTTTTTTACTGACCATTACCTGATATTATGTATTTTATTTCTGTCATCTACAACAGAAATGTAGTAAAATTGTGAGGATAAATAAAGGAGGACGTGACATGCCTCCTTGCGGGACGCCAACCCTGACGACGGCAGACCGGTCAGAAAACGAGTCTTGACTATACCACCGATACTTAATAGTACTAAAACAAGCTTATAAAACCGCTACGCTCTTATAAAACCATCACTAACCCAGAATATAATAATATTATGTTAACAGAACTCACTAGATAGCGAATAGAATAAGTATCAAAGGCATTATCAAAATCGAGCAATGTCTATAGTATAATTATCGCTTTGTGTGAACCCAAAGTTTTTCGATTAAAAGCCGAGTTAAGTTCAGTATCATATTTAAATACTAGCTGTGCCCGCGACTTCGTTCGCGTGGAATGGTGAATGTTCGCCGTGATCCTTTAAATTGACATAACTTTTTTATTTATGAACCGATTGACATGAAATAAACACTAAATGTTAAGTGAAGCTTACTACAATATATTAGTGAAAACCGTATCTAAATCGAATAAGCCGTTTCTGATATTAGCGTGCACAAACACACAGACAAACAGACAAAAAAAATTAATTACAATTTCGGGTTCGGCATCGATATAATAACAACCCCTGCTACTTTTTTTTTATATATTTCCATTGTACAGACACCGCTTTTCTACAATTTTATTATATTATATGTATATATAGATGGTGACCACCCACAGCATTGTTTATAGCATGCTATCGGCTGTTAACATAAACAATATAAAGGCGGCTTGGCTCGAGCGCTTGCACCTGTTCACTGACGACTTATTGATAAGGTAGGTACCTATTAAGTTACCTCTCGCGGCATTTGCGGATTTTATTGAAGTCAAGACTTCTTTAGACGCGACGAGTGATTTTGAGATAGGTAAAAAGTTCAAGACACGCTAATTGAAGTGAAAACTTCTGTAGACTGGACCATTTTTAACCCCCGACCCAAAAAGAGGGGTGTTATAAGTTTGACGTGTGTATCTGTGTATCTGTGTGTCTGTGTATCTGTGTATCTGTGTATCTGTGTATCTGTCTGTGGCATCGTAGCGCCTAAACGAATGAACCGATTTTAATTTAGTTTTTTTTGTTTGAAAGGTGGCTTGATCGAGAGTGTTCTTAGCTATAATCTAAAAAAATTGGTTCAGCCGTTTAAGAGTTATCAGCTCTTTTCTAGTTTTCTTGTAGAAAAGAAGGTTAGATAACCGTTAGGTTCTTAATATTATGTCAATAGACAAATGTCAAGCTGTCAAGATGGCAACGTCCTAAATACATAATTATTTATTTGAAAATGATGTTTTGGAAAACTCAAATACTTTGGATCGTCGGGGGTGTTGTAAATTTTTAATTTACACTTGTATTAATGGGTAAAAACATCAAGGTCATATCACCGATATACCTACTCATGCAAAAAGTAAGTGTGACGATTGCCCGACTTCAACATACATATACACGTGTATAAACAAGAAATATTTTTTTAGTTTGTATTGACTTTTGAAGTCGTTTTTTTTAACCCCCGGCCCAAAAAGAGGGGTGTTATAAGTTTGACGTGTGTATCTGTGTATCTGTCTGTGGCATCGTAGCTCCTAAACGAATGAACCGATTTTAATTTAGTTTTTTTTTGTTTGAAAGGTGAGCCAATCGAGAGTGTTCTTAGCTATAATCGAAGAAAATCGGTTCAGCCGTTTGAAAGTTATCAGCTCTTTTCTAGTTTTCTTATAGAGTTTTTTGTGTCGGGGATTTTCAATTTTGTACTTATCAATCTTTGAGTGCTCTTTCCCGTCACCTAACCTAATTAGCAATTAGCTCATAGGGCCAGGCCCTGGTTCAGAGACAACACGTAGATAACAGTATGAAGTCGTGATATTGTATAATTAGCATTGAATTATACATGGCCACTACTCATAATGTCATTAAATCAATTTCGTAGGTCGGACTTGGAAGCTAATTAATGGTCACAGTAATCTACTGCTTATGTGATGAGAATACATCATTTGGTTAATACCGGTTTATGACTTTAGGTATTTGCTTCAAAATTATTCGTATTATGTTCAGTTTCTTAGCGGGCGAATGAGAGAGCTATGATCAGAGTTTCTCTTTACAGCCTCAATACCTCAACGGTTGAGGGCAGACTGAATTCCGAAAGATCGGCGGATCAAACTCCACCCGTTGCACTATTGTCGTACCTACTCCTAGCACAAGTTTTACACTTAGTTGGAGGGGAAGTGGGATTATAAGCATGGCTAGTAATAATCTTTTAAAAATGATCAAATCAGTAATGCGGAGCTCCGTATAGCAAAATCAAAGTAACCAAAATAGTAGAACGGGTTGGGAAACTGAAGTAGCAATGAGCGGGGCACAGAGTGAAGAACCAATAAAGTTGGGTTCCCAAGATGCTAAGATGGCGACCTCGCACCGGAGAATCCAGCGTTAGCAGACCCCCGCCTAAGGACAAACATCAAACGAGTCACAGAAAATCGTTGAATTCAGGCAGCGCAAGACCGTGGCCATGTGAAAGTCCTTACAAGAGACCTGTAAGTAGCAGTGGACGTCTACTGGTTGATGACATCAAAGTAACGCAGATCAATCATCATCATCATCATTATCAAGTCTCGAAGTAACGCTCACCGTAATAATGCTAAAGTATGTATCATTACCCGTGGATATAGATTTTTAAAAATCCCGTGGAAACTCATTGATTTTCCGGGATAAATGTTGCCTATGTGTTAATCCAGGGTATAATCTATCTCCATTCCAAATTTCAACTCAATCTGTCCGGTAGTTTTTGCGTGAAAGAGTAACAAACATCCATACATCCATCCATCCATACATACAAACTTTCGCGTTTATAATATTAAGAGGGGTCTCTCCGTCACTCGTTTCATACAAACGTAGTTCCAATTTCATTTGAAACTAAGCAACCAAAGTCCATGAAATTTTGCAGACATATTCTAGAAACTAATACCTATGTCTGTGGTTTACCCGATTTCTGTTAAAATATTCGGTTTCAAAGTTACACGGTCTTAAAAATTTACATACAAATCTTTGAGCCCCTGTAATTTTAAAACTACATATTTTTAGAAAAATCTAAAACACCACAGACACAGATATTAGTTTCTAGAATATGTCTGCAAAATTTCATGGACTTGGGTTGCTTAATATTCAAATGAAATTGGAACTACGATTGTATGAAGCGAGTGACGTAGAGAGCCCTGTTAAGTAGGATGACACATCACTACAATCGAGACAGATAACATCAACACATTATACGGTTGCATCAAAACTGTGAATCTCTTTGTGCCAATATTGCAGCCGCTTAGCATTCTTATTGTATGTAAATGCAGTTGCAATCGTATCACTTGTCACAGATGCATCCTACTGCTGGTTTAACCTCGCTCATCCATTCGAATCATACGATCAACGATAATAGAATCGTGGGGAAAAATCTACATTACGTAAATCGTAATTTTTAGGGTTCCGTACCTCAAAAGGAAAAATGGAACCCTTATAGGATCACTTTGTTGTCTCTCTGTCTGTCTGTCTGTTTGTCCGTCCGTCCGTCCGTCCGGCGTGTCTGTCAAGAAACCTATAGGGTACTTCCCGTAGTCCTAGAATCATGAAATTTGGTAGGTAAGTAGGTCTAAATAGCACAAATACAGGAATAAATCCGAAACCCGCGAATTTGTATGATGTAACATCATTTAAAAAAAAAAATTAAAATGTGTTTCAATTTTCAAAGTAAGATTACTATACCAAGTGGGGTATGAAAGGGCTTAACCTGTACTTTCTAAAACAGATTTTTATTTATTTTTATGCATAATAGTTTTTGATTTATCGTGCAATATGTTGGAAAAATACCCGAGTACGGAACCC
The DNA here is from genome assembly GCF_905333055.1 of Maniola jurtina. NCBI lineage: Eukaryota > Metazoa > Arthropoda > Insecta > Lepidoptera > Nymphalidae > Maniola > Maniola jurtina. The sequence goes on along the minus strand of NC_060048.1, from coordinate 2,743,060 downwards.
TCAGTGCGTGAGTCTGACTCGCACTTGGCCGGTTTTTTCCCCACGATATAGAAGATATATGTATATGTGTTTATGAATCCATTTGGTAGGTACCTACCATTTTTAGGGATCCGGTTGTTGCTAGGCGTGGAAAGACGACATCAAACGAGACACGGAGCCGCTGGCTTCAAGTGGTACAAGACTGGCGTGTGAAAGTCCCTACAAGAGACTATATTTAGCAATGGACATCTATTGGTTGACAACTATGACCAAGCACGGATCCACCGTTGTGGGCACGATTGGCATGCCCACAACCCTGATACCCTTGTGAAGTCATACTTTCAGGTCAGCGTTTAATTTGATGTCCTATAAAATTGTAAAAAAAAACCACCAAAATCGGTTTAGTAGTTATGAGTCTAAATGTGACACTGCGATGTGCAAACAAACACACATTTACCTTTGTAATTTTCATGAGCAAATCCATACAAATATTATAAATGCGAAAGTGTGTCTGTCTGTCTGTCTGTCTGTTACCTTTTCACGGCCCAACAGTTTAACCGATTTTGACGTTTGGTAAGTACAGAGTTAGTTTATATCCCGGGGGTGGGCATAGGCTACTTTTTATCCCGGAAAATCAAAGAGTTCCCACGGGATTCCTAAATACCCATCCCTCTACCGATTTGCATGAAATTTGGAATCGAGGTAGCTTGCGTCCCTGCAATTGACATAAGCTACTTTTTATCCCGATAAATCAAATAGTTCCCATGGGATCTTTAAAAACAGAAATCCACGCGAACGAAGTCGCGGGCATTCTCTAGTAAACAATGACTTTCTAGTAAACTATTATTTTACAGGTTTGCTAATTTACTAGTGTTCAGCCCATGGCTTTGCACACGTGGAACTTTAAAGGTTCGAGTACTTACATCACAAAATCTTGGTCAGGGCGTCATATATTTTGTAAACATCGCCATTGTAGGAATGCAATAAGTATATCGATCATGAACGAGTTCATATTCCGACTCACTTGGCAGATTTTCGAGTGGCTGTGCCACTCGACAACCTTTTTAAACCGACTTCCAAAAAAGGAGGAGGTTCTGTTGTCTGAATTTTTTTTTTAATGTATGTTCCCCGACTACTCAAAGACGCCTGGACCGATTTGGATTTTTTTTTGTTTGAAAGGGTATACTGTGCAGGTGGTCCCATATAAATTTGGTGAAGATCTGATGAATATCTTCGGAGATGGAGGACAAACCTCCTCAATGTATAAGAGCAAATTGCTCGCGATCAGTGTAATAGTTAGTGAACAGTAGGATTTTAACTGGGCATAACATATTATAGTACAGTGGGGCCACTAAAAATTGTGAAATAAAATTTTTTTAAAAGAAAAATAAAACCGACTTCAAAAATCACATTATCTTAGTAGGTACAAGTCCTAGAACCAAATGAGCCCAGATTCGTCACATACGAGCAGTAATTAATATTTATCAGAAACACGAGGCATTTAAAGTGGCGTGAAAATCACGTGCATTGCATTTTTTATGGATCATTTGACTATACTTTCACTGTTTAGTAATGCTAATGACTAATTATTATAAATTGTTTGTAAATCAGTATTTTTATTTTATTTCAATGACTTTTTCTTGGATGAAGAATTCATTATTGGTATGAGTTTTTATCATTTTCATACGAATTTTCTTAAAAAGTTGTAAAGAGTGAAAATTATATAATTACATTTTTTTTTTGTTAGAGGGCTAATATTTTTAACATACTCAGTGAAAATAGTTATAAAATATTTTTTTTAAAAGCGTATTTTATGCACATTTCGTCCGCTATTAAAAAGCTTCAGTTATGTTAATGTGACAAATTCACGAACGTTTTCCTGCCTTGAGCAGCTTTGTTGTGGTATTTCACGGTGAATTTACTACAATTACTAGGCAACAATGGTGTATGTACATTGTACATATAGCTGTGAGAGCCTAGTATAGCTGTGATAGCCTAGTGGTTAGAACGTCCGCCTCCTAATCGGAGGTCGGGAGTTCGATCCCGGGCACGCACCACTAACTTTTCAGTTATGTGCGTTTTAAGCAATCAAATATCACTTGCTTTAACGGTGAAGGAAAACATCGTAAGGAAACCTGCATGCCTGAGAGTTCTCCATGTTCTCAAAGGTGTGTGAAGTCTGCCAATCCGCATTGGGCCAGCGTCGCCGACTATAACCTAAACCCTTCTCATTTTGAGAGGAGACCCGTACTCAGTAGTGGGGCGGAACTGGGTTAATCATGAATGGTGTATGTATGTACTCATTACTTATTAAGTACAATATTATTTACCTACAACTATTTACTACTTATCAAAACTCGCTTCTTGGAAAGTGTATTGGATATTTTGAAAATTGATAGATGACGATCTAAGACATGTCTCCAATCCATTTTCGAAGTTCCACTACACTTTCATTTCAACGCACGGATGCTAAAAAACACCTGTTCATACACATTAACCTAAACCAACAGCCCTGTATGTACGCATCCCTTACTCCAACCATATAAACAAAACCTGTATTCCGTAAGTGAAAACAAACTCGGTGTCAGATTATGAAATCAGTAATGAAGTTTATTTTATTTTATTTTATTTAATAGGAAGCCAACGGTATACAAAGAAAAGTAATTATGACGACTTATATAAACTTAGGACTATCAATGTATACTCACTTACAGGCTAACTCAACATGCTTAATCTAAAACTTCTAAATAGTAAAACTTAACCTAAGACATTCTTTGCATAAAATCTATAATAGTTAAATTAAAGCCAAAAGTACAACAATTTTTAAAACTAACAATAAAAACTACAAAAAGACTAAAAATAGCACCCTACAATTTCAAAATGAATCTTTAAATATTTTATATTAGACTTACTATGGAATATTTAAAAACTCATTAGGTGGTTTTTAATTTTGTTTTTAAATAACGAAGCGGAGTGTTGAAAAATATCTAGGTTAGCTTTTCTGAACACATCAGTTCACTCTAGTAATGTGTCACTTGCAGACCGTTTACTAGAACTTTGACCTGGTTCCTCCTTCACCTTTCTACCATCGTCAAGGTCTGCATCCGTACGTAGTCGAAATTCCTCGAACACGTACGAAACGATTTGCTTCCTCTTTCCTAATTCGAACCGCTAGGATATGGAACGCCCTTCCGGCGTCAGTTTTCCCTTCCACCTATAATATGAGTACCTACAAGTCAAGAGTGAATAGGCAACTTCTTGGCAAGCGCGCTCCATCTTAGGCTGCATCATCACTTGCTAGCAGGTCTGATTGCAGCCAAGCGCTAGTCTATATAATGTAATGTAAATGTAGACTATATGTTAAACCGGAATGGGTACTGTACCTTTCATTTAAATCCGTTCAGTAGTTTTGCGTGATGTGGGCACAGACAGACAGACAGACAAAAATTCTAAAAAAATTGTTTTGGGGTCTATATCGATAAATTACGTTTCCTCCGATTAAAATTTTCAAAATATATGTAATTAATGCAGGTACAGAAATCAGTTACAGTTTTATTATAAATATAGATCGATATTGAATATAGATAGACCACATAATATTATTATGTGTATATACATAATATGTTATGTAATAGGTAATGGTGGGTATGTAGAGCGAAAACTAACTAGGTTACCTATCTAACATGTGTCTGTGGTTTGCACACGAATGCCCTTACATTTGATAACAATATAGATCTAATAACTAAGTTGAATCAGATGTCATTATGATACTAGTGTATATGAGTAGTAAGTGGATCTAGTATGTCAATAGTCAATACCTACACTACTGGCTAGCGCTCGCGACTTCGTCTGCCTGGAATTCCATGGAAACTCATTGATTTTCCGGGATAAAAAGTACCCGAGGTTGGTTATCTGCGTCGGTACAGTTGAACCGTAAAAAGGTAACAGACAAACAGACACACTTTCGCATTTGTAATCCATACTTATATTATAAACTTTCTATCTGTCTGCTAGCTTTTACGGCCGTTTAGTACAGAGAGATAACTTGCATCCCTGATGGAAAGCATATAAGCTACTTTTTATCTCGGAAAATCGAGGATTTTAAAACATAAATCCACGTGGATAAAGATGCGGGTATCATCCATTTGATACAGATCCAGCTTGCGTCCTTGAGTTGGACATAGACTACTGCGTGCTCAGTAGTGAGCCGATGAGGGGTTGATCATTATGAAGAGTAAAGACGATGATGGATTGATGCAGTACAACAAAATCCTGCCAAGTTCAAATTCATTGGCAACATGCCTCTGAACTTGGCATTAAACTAATTTGTTCACTACACAAACACTATTGCTGACCCTTACACCTACCTAAAGAAAAAACCGGCCAAGTGCATGTTAGAACTCAGATAAGGTAGGTTCCGTAGTTATTCATGTCAGAGATAATTTACTAGGTACAAGTGCGATAGCCTGTTGGTTAGAACGTTCGGCTCCTAATTGGAAGTCGGGGGTTCGATCCCGGGCACGCACCTCTAACTTTCCAGTTGCCAATCCACATCGGGCCAGCAGCGTGGCAGACTAAGGCCTAAACCCTCCTCACTCGAAGAGACCCGTACTCGGTAGTGGGCCGGCAATGGATTGATCATGTCATGTCAAATAAATTATCTATGGTCATATCTACAGATGTCACAATGGATCTTACCTAAATAAAAGTAAGTGGCAGTGGCCAAAGCACATAGTTCGACAAATGATAGACTTTGGGGTCCCAACTTTCCAGGGTGCTAGAATGGCGACCTCGCACTGGAATGCGAAGCGTTGGAAGACCCCCCACTAGATGAAAACACGACATAATATTATACGAGTCGTAGGGAGCCGCTGGATTCAGGCGGCGCAAGACCCCCCCCCCCACTAGATGAAAAGACGACATAATATTATACGAGTCGTAGGGAGCCGCTGGATTCAGGCGGCGCAAGACCCCCCCCCACTAGATGAAAAGACGACATAATATTATACGAGTCGTAGGGAGCCGCTGGATTCAGGCGGCGCAAGACCCCCCCCCCCCCCACTAGATGAAAAGACGACATAATATTATACGAGTCGTAGGGAGCCGCTGGATTCAGGCGGCGCAAGACCCCCCCCCCCCACTAGATGAAAAGACGACATAATATTATACGAGTCGTAGGGAGCCGCTGGATTCAGGCGGCGCAAGACCCCCCCCCCCCCACTAGATGAAAAGACGACATAATATTTGGTAGCTCCAAAATAAAAATTAAAGGGGGCCTTATGCCACCATACTTGAAAACGTGCGGTCAAAATTATTTTTGATTTTAATGGACTGTATTAGCGGTTAATTGCCCCATAAAAACGTAGCATTCGACGAAGGAGAAAAATGGGTGTGTCCTCCAGGGAGTGGTTAGGTAAATTTGGACTTACGTGGCTGGAATGGTTCAAAGGTCTGTTCCGAACTGCAGCTTTCTCGTCACCACACTTTCACCATCCCTGGCCAGGGTATATTTGTAAATCGCTGTTGCACTCCGTGTCGTGTTGGGCGTAGACAGTTTTCGATGAGCGGTATGTATAACTTCACAATGGCGGCGCGCACGAGGTATAATTATTGCACGAAAAGTAGTGTCTCACGCCAGCAATAGATTATGTTGCACACTTGCAGCGGACACGATGGATTATATTGCACTGACTCTCAGCTTAGCGCATTACACTTGCGTATGCTTGAAGTCCATGAGTGGGAAAGGAAAGGATATATAGGATAGAATGGGTGAGGAATACCCACGTCTTCTGTTAAGCAATTAATACAATTTTTGAAGTAGGTGGCGCCATCTATTGAGATTTACCACGCCCCTCAGCATGAAGGCTCTGCTTCATCAAATTATTAAGTAAAAAGGATATAAAGTAGCGTTAAACTTATAAATTAAACCCATATTGCAAGGGTGCGTAATATTGCAGATAACTTAAGACTAAGTAAACTACAACTTAAATATAAATTAAAACTACTGAGTTGGCAACGGACAAAGCTTAACTATAGGCCTGTCGTAAGTTCCAGACTTAGTTCTAACTTGCGCGACACGAACCACTCCGTCTCGGCCAGGCATCACTTTGATAATAATTCCAATTGGCCACTGGAGGGGTGGTGCGTTTTCAACAATAAAGAAAACTACAACTCTTTCCTTAACTGGATGCGAAGTGATTTTGAACTTTATGTGAACTCGCAATGAGTACAAATGCTTAAATTTTAAATGTTTCCAGAAGGACTGAATTATAGCGTACAATAATAGAAACCTATTTAATAATAGCGAATATAATCTCGCATTTAGGTAGCCTTTTAAAAGAACTAGCACAAATGTAGCGGTTTTTAGATAAATAATTCGAACTAAAATTCTTTTACTCAAATCAATATATGAATTATGTTCAAAATCTTGAGAGGTGTTAGTAATTAAACCTTTAATAAAAACAGAGCTCTTAGCGAGTGGAAACCTTTGAAAAGGAAATTCATCGTCAGGTAAGTATGAATTATCATGAGGTGAGCGCTTGGCTAGAAGCCATTCTTCTGAAGGTACAGAAATCAATGAAGGATCCTCCAACCGAAGTGCGTATCCTGAGGACTGTGTGGGCATAAGACCACCAAATACACAGTCAGCAGGATTTTGAACCTCTACGTTATGACAAAAATTCACCTTAAGTGGCGACAAATGCGTATGATTTTCAGAAATGCGGTTAGCTACATAAGTATTAAATTTGTGCGGTGACGAGAGTGCCCAGCAGAGGGCGACTTCTGAATCTGAGAATGCGAGGACTTTCTTTATTTTTACGCGAGAGGATATTGTAGCGTAGACCGAATTTACTAGACGAGTAAGCGAAACAATTTCATTTTGGTCAACAATGTGTTGTGGTGGAGAATCATCCCATCCCATATTCAGAAGCCATAACTCTTTTATGATTAATTTAGCGAATAAAATGACTGGACCTACAAGGCCTAAATCATCATACAGACGTGCGGTAGCTGAGAGTATAGCTCTTTTCATACAAGATGTAGGCGGTTGCGAAACTTTAAAAACAAAATTATCAGAAGCGGAAAACCAATGTATATCTAGAAGCTTGAAAGCATGCTCATCTGCAAAAGATATACTTTCAGACTGCGGTGTATATTGTATCAGTTCAGAGGGGTTGCTAGTCCGATTGACTAGATCAAATCCTCCAGACTTGAACATCTGGATTGGCTCGTTTGCTATCGCAACTGCTTCCTCAGTGGAAGAAGCAGCGGAAGCAAGGTGACCAATACAGATGTCCCTTTCGAAAATTGCAGCGGCAAGAGGCCATCTCTCTCTCTCCTTCTTAGCAACTTCGCGCAGAGTGCAAAGAGCCAAAAAGGGAGAGGAGCGCAATTCGAAAGTGACGCGGTTAAATGTATGTTTACAAGGCGGGTCATCACTATCAAATCTATATAAGATTATTTGATGTTTGCGGTGCGGGGAATTTATTTCGAAATATATGTACATTTGCCTCACGGTTTCAAAGAAAGCGATTCTACAAAACCTAACATTGAACAAAGTATTAAGAATCTCAGCGTGCAGGTTACAATATGAACGAAGAGTTCTGAAGAGAGTGGTCGACATAACATCATTAGATATGACAGAGTTATGTGACAATTTAAACCCAGACGCGGTACCTTTCTCAGGGGGAACCTCTGAAATAGAATCCTTCTCCGAACCCTTCTGAATAGCTTCACTGTCCCTTAAGCGTAAGTCAGATTTGGAAATTTTCATATCAAGCATCAAATCATTCTCTTCACCTGCGATACACGTATTGATTGTCTTTGCAGTGGTGTCCTTAGAGAGAATGTCAACAGCGAAACTATCGTCAGAGTTAAGATTAATTGTTGCGGTGTTAATATTTTTGCAATCTGGCGGAGCAATGTTCAAGAATCCTATTTCAGGTTCTGTCAATATCGGAAGGTTTTCTAAATTATTATTTTTATGAAGCGGTTCGCGAGCAAATGCACAAAAAGCAGCGGTATGCGGGAGCTGAGGGACGACTGGTGCGTCACCCAGAATTATATAACCTAGCGTGGTTTCAACGGCGGAAGGCGAATTATCACCACCTGTCAGTTTATTGAAAAGTAAGATTTCACAATAGCGATTTACTCCCAACAACACATCAATAGTTCCTGGTTCCGAGAATTCATCGTCTGCGAGAGGTATATTTCGTATTAAAGACTTCATAGCTGCTACGTCTACACGCGCATCGGGCAGCTGTGACGTAATCTGCTCGACCACAAGCGGGCGTATGTAATATTCTTTAGTATCATCAAAACGAGATTTGAATTTAAAGTCGGAAATCCCAAGTATCTTTTGAGAAGTGCCACCGATTCCCTGAACTTCAGAGAAGCGGCTTTGCGGGTGAACAGGTAATGATAATCTCTTGCAGCAAGTCATAGAAATATAATCACTTTGTGAGCCGGGGTCAATGAGACAACGCACAAAGTGAGAGCGATTGTACTTATCTAGTACTTTAATTTTAGCGGTGCCCAATAAGGCGGTTGTAGCGGTGCGGTCGTGATGTTCACGAGATATAGTACATAAAGAAGCGGCAATGTTAGCGGATGAATCATTGGACGATTCTGATACATTAATTTTTGCGGGAGAACTAGCGGACGTATAAGCGGACGTATGCGCAAACGTATGAGCGGGTTGATTAGCGGACGTATAAGCGGACGTCCGAGCGGACGTCAAAACGGACGTCGGACAGGACGTCGGAGCTGACGCATGAGCGGGTTGAATTACATTATTTTCAGAGTGATTGCTCGGCACAGTGCGAGACATATCATCCGAATTAGCGGATTGCGACAGTGTGCAATTATAAAGGTGCGGACAGATATGTGACGTTGGCGCATTGACAACGACACTACAGTTTGATTTACTAGATTTAGCGAAACACAAACTTGAATGGTGACGTTTAAGCGGAAAGCAATTTGAGCAGTTTTTAGTGCTGCTACAAGCGGAATATTTATGCGAGGTACTTAAGCAGTTTGTACAGTATGAATTATTTTTAACAATTTCGTACCTTTGCCTAGGAGTTAATTTCATAAACTCAGCGCACTTGTATAAGTGGTCATGCTTTTCATTTTTACAGACGACACACTTATGATTTTCATGAGAGCTACGAGCGCTTTCCGTATTGACAAAAGACTTAGTAGACTTAGTAGACCTCGTGACAGGTGTGGGTATGTGTTTAGAGCGAGCTTTATTTTGCAACTGTGCATTAATATTGCTCCCTCTAGACAGCACCTTGCTCTGTTCCTTCACAAAATCTATAAGACTTTTATACGTTGGAATTTGTTTCTTACGATTAATAAGCTCAAACATTTTAACGGTATCTTCATCTAATTTAAGCGTAGCCAAATGAAGAAATATAAAATCAGTCAAATCAATTTTTAACTGTTTAAGTGCTTCTACCGATGAATCAAAAGTGTTTATGAAATTATCTAGTGCGGTATCATTATTATTAGCAAGTGGCTTAAATTGCAACACTTGATTTAAATAAGCGGAAGCGAGCGAGCGGGGGTCGTCGTACTTCTGTATTAAGGCATCCCAGATGATATTATAATTTTCAGCTGTTGCTGGCAACCCTGAACAAACTGCGGCAGCCCTATCAGTTAATTTTCCGACTAGGTAAAATACCCTTTCACTATTATTTAAATTCGGGTTATCATGAATCATACTTTTAAACTGCTGATAAAACAACGGCCATTTAGTTAAATCACCATTAAATGAAATAAGATCAATAGGCGGAAGATGCGATTTTAATTTAGGGAACTTTGACAAAGACGCCATGTTAGATTCAGATTCTTTATTGCTGTTAGTCGCTAAGACTTGTTTGACATAACAAAATAATTCCTCGAATGACATCCATGATTGATAATTAATAGGATTTTTAGGATTCAATTTTAACTGTATAGCGTTATATGAATCTAGTGTTTGCTCGAATTCCTTTCGTAAAGTGTCTAGGTTACCTGACTGGCATAAAAGATTAGGTAGTTTACTAGAATCAATTTCTACTTGCAAGGCGGCATCGTAGATTCGTTGCATCCGAGCAAACATCGCATCGCGTTTCGATTCTAATATTAACATTTGACATTCGTCATGTGTACGCGGTAAATCTGAATCACCCTTTGTAGTCATTTTTAAAACTCAAAGTACCTAAATAAACCGAACACAACTTAATATGGTATTTAACTATGTTGGTTAAATATGTCAATTAAAAAATATCGATATTATGTAACCAATATAGTTTAGCGGTAATTATATACTATAAAATGCGTTGGTTATACTGTGAAAACACACAACTCCTATATTTAGGCGAGCGGTTAAATTATTGCGTTGCAAACGTAAAAATATTATTTACGGAACGCGTATTTGAGTGCAACAATAATCACAATGCTGGTTGAATACCTACTCTGCGCGCAATGGCTCGTACCTACATTAGTCTATTCATAAAATCGACAGCGGAACTTATGTAGGTACCTACCTTATTCGCGTCTTATAAGTAACGACAACTTAAATGTTAACTACTACGTACCTATAAGTAGATCTATACGTTTTATTTCCCAGGTTTGCGGAATTATATTATGGTTAAATCTTATACCGAAATAATAAAGCATGCGGGTAAATATGAAATTTTATAAAAAATACTTTATTACTTCTAACCTAGAATATCAAACGATAGAATTACGTAGGTATATCGTAGGCCGTACTTATAATCTAATAATTCTGCAATATTACGACACAATGCAACATTAGGTATCCATAAATCGTGAATGCTACTTGAAATAATTCAAACTTATTGACTCGACGTAGGTAGGCGGTACTAAAAATTATATTACTATAATTTGATTAAATTAAAGAGTCGAGTCAATTTTATTATGAAATCGGATGGATAAGCCCATAAATCCGATTAAAAGATTCTGAAATCCGGTTCGAGAATGGACCATAAAATATGGTAGCTCCAAAATAAAAATTAAAGGGGGCCTTATGCCACCATACTTGAAAACGTGCGGTCAAAATTATTTTTGATTTTAATGGACTGTATTAGCGGTTAATTGCCCCATAAAAACGTAGCATTCGACGAAGGAGAAAAATGGGTGTGTCCTCCAGGGAGTGGTTAGGTAAATTTGGACTTACGTGGCTGGAATGGTTCAAAGGTCTGTTCCGAACTGCAGCTTTCTCGTCACCACACTTTCACCATCCCTGGCCAGGGTATATTTGTAAATCGCTGTTGCACTCCGTGTCGTGTTGGGCGTAGACAGTTTTCGATGAGCGGTATGTATAACTTCACAATGGCGGCGCGCACGAGGTATAATTATTGCACGAAAAGTAGTGTCTCACGCCAGCAATAGATTATGTTGCACACTTGCAGCGGACACGATGGATTATATTGCACTGACTCTCAGCTTAGCGCATTACACTTGCGTATGCTTGAAGTCCATGAGTGGGAAAGGAAAGGATATATAGGATAGAATGGGTGAGGAATACCCACGTCTTCTGTTAAGCAATTAATACAATTTTTGAAGTAGGTGGCGCCATCTATTGAGATTTACCAATATTATACGAGTCGTAGGGAGCCGCTGGATTCAGGCGGCGCAAGACCCCCCCCCCACTAGATGAAAAGACGACATAATATTATACGAGTCGTAGGGAGCCGCTGGATTCAGGCGGCGCAAGACCCCCCCCCCACTAGATGAAAAGACGACATAATATTATACGAGTCGTAGGGAGCCGCTGGATTTAGGCGGCGCGAGACCGTGGCGTGTGGAAGTCCCTGCAGCAGCCTATGTCCAGCAGTGAATGTCTATCGATTGATGATGATGATGATGATCATGATATTAAGAGAGAATAATATCCAAATATTTTATCTTAAGGGTGGTTGTGCACCCATTCATATTCGATTCGTTTTCGTAAAAATACGCTTCGAAGTGTGTACCCATTTGATTCGTATTTTGATGGATACGTATAAATGCGAACCAAATTAGTGCACAAGCGTACGTACATTTTGTATAAAGGTCAGTAGAATCGAATACGAATAAGTGCACTAACGCCCTAACATGAACGCGCGAACGCTACCAACTGGAGTTAATAGCAAACACATCTTGCTAGAATATACGTAACAATTGTTGCCAAATTGTTCCTATTAATCGTTGACAAATAGTACTAGTAATTCCTTTGTTTATTAACCTAGAAACTAGACGAGAGGTATTCAAATACGGAGAGCGTTTGAGGGAGGTTTACTTGTATGCGACAAATAACCCTTGAAACTAGTGCGATCAATACACTGGGAATTGAACTAACTGATACACAGATCTCTCACATCCCCTTGATTATTATTATTTCAGCATTTAAACTATCGTGAGTTATATCCATACTTCCATACTAATATTATAAATGCGAAAGTGTGTCTGTCTGTCTGTCTGTTAGCTTTTCACGGCCCAACAGTTTAACCGATTTTGTTGAAATTTGGTACAGTTAGTTAACATCCCGGGGGCGGACATTGGCTTACTTATTTATACTTACTTTTTATCCCGGAAAGTCAAAGAGTTTCCAAGGGATTCTCAAAGACCCATCCGTTAAATCGACTTATATTTTGGTACAGAGTTAGCTTGCGTCCCAGAAATTGATATTGGCAACTTTTTATCCTGGAAAAGCAAAGAGTGCCACGGGATTTTCAAAAAACCTAAATCACTGCGGGCATCATCTAGTACAATATACCTAAATATTCACTCTGACAAGTTCACGTGTTAGTCGGAGTAGTCCGACTTGTTTCGAAACCGTCCGGGGTCCTCTTTCAATCGATCTCACCACAGAGTGCGAGTTACGCTGTGAGGGAACTGAGTTTGAGGGGAAGTGACTCAAGATCGCCTCCCGACGGTTTCTGCTGATCTTCATCGCTGGCACCATCACCATAGTTCATGTGGAACTAATGGTGTCCTGTTCTAAGGATCATGGCGTTATCTTAGCATTAAAAAGTTCTGGATTATAATTTGGACAGTTGAGTCTGCTTTCTGAACGTTCTGAACGGTTTTTCCGTTCGCAAATTAGTCCCTATTCGTTTGAGGGTGATCTGCACAACATTCCAAAGGTCAGAAAAGCTTGGCTTGAATACTTTCAAATCAAATCAATTGCGAATTTGGGTAAACAGTGGAGTTGTTACTTTGGTTTGATTTGATCAATCTTTATCGAGTCATCGCGGCCAATATTTGACATAATAATGTTAAGAGGGGTCTCTCCGTCACTTGCTTCATACAAACGTAGTTCCAATTTCATTTGAATATTAAGCAACCAAAGTCCATGAAATTTTGCAGACATATTCTAGAAACTAATATCTATGTCTGTGGTTTTCCAGATTTCTGTTAAAATATTCGGTTTCAAAGTTACGCGGTCTTAAAAATTTACATACAAATCTTTGAGCCCCTGTAATTTTAAAACTACATATTTTTAGAAAAATCTAAAACACCACAGACCCAGATATTAGTTTCTAGAATATGTCTGCAAAATTTCATGGACTTTGGTTGCTCAATATTCAAATGAAATTGGAACTACGATTGTATAAAGCGAGTGACGGAGAGAGCCCTGTTAATTCTGGACACATTCTCTAAACGAAATGGGAAGGTATAGAATTTAGATCTAATTTTAATATTTTCCACAGTAGCATTAGGTATAGTACAAGGGATTGCATAGCAATACATCTAGACCTGTCATGTCAATTTAGTTTAAAAACTGTATTATTGAACAGAATATGACCAAAAATTTTCACACTTGACAATATAATACAGTCACTAGATGTACGTGTCGTTTATATCTCGTAAAGCCTGCTCCAATGGTGATGAGATACGTGCTTATGCCATCCTGGCTCTTAACACGTTGGTACATACAGGCTTAAAGACTGCCTTCTGCCTAACAGGTTGGTACTTACAAACGCTTGAAGACTGTGCCTACCGTGTTACTTTATGATTATCCCCTTAAAGGATTACGAGCATAATCTTGTTTGGTTAAGCGTAAAGTTCAACATTCACTATCAGAACCGTGATGTGGCCGTTGCCTGACAACAAAACCAAAGCTTTGTTGTAAGTCCTCGGGAGAGTTTCCATCCTTATGTCGTCGACATTCCATCTACACGCACGAAACGTTTTGCATCAACATTCCTAATACGCATGGCTAAGGTTTGGAATACTCTTCTGCGATCTGTGTTTCCTACCAATCACAATCCGGGTATCTTTAAAACAAGAGCGAATACCTAGGCATCTTCTAGGTAATCATCACTTTCCATCAGGTGTGATTGTTGTCAAGCGCTTGCCTATATTGAATAAAAAAAAATAGATAGGTTAAAAATCACAATAAAGTCAGTAGGTACAAAACAGTACGTAAACAGAATCATATTCAGCGCTGCGCTTTTATGACGTCAAAACGCATAACATGATATTTTTCAAGACATTTCCCTCCAGGCGCTATTCGAGAGTGTTTCCAAGTTATTTTCCCAGTAATATTAGTTAGTGTCATTCCATTTTACTTCCCACTTACTTCTCACCTTGTGACTCTTTGTGAGTGCTTCCCGACAGTAACGGCATCTTGGGACGCTTTTCTTCGTAGTCTAGTTAAACTGTCGCATATAAAGCCGGCAGGCTAGCTTTTGATTGTAGACTATTGTTTGACTGTGGAACCCTAAAAATCTACTCCTGATCTACAGTTTTAGACTGCACAAAAGCGTTCACATTCTTGCAAAGTAACCAGTCCTTTTGTCACTTTATAATGTCTAAGTCCTAATGGTCTGAGTCACTTCCAAGTTCCAAGGAATACTTCATTTTATTCAACGTCTTGCGCAGAACACGAAATATTTTCGAGAAATTCAAGAACTAAATATAAGACACGGGTAGAAATTAAAGAGGCATTTTCCAAGTTATTATGTAGGCATGTCTCTTTCTGTTTCACGTGGCCCACTTAGTATGTACAAAATACTAAACGTTGTACTAACCTTTTGTCTTCACCTACATCCAGCTAATTGCATAGTTCTTTCTAATTAGAAATCCGCCTAAAGAAGGAAGTAGTAGGAAGTTTTTTAATAGCTACTTACATTAAAGTGACGCTTTTTCTTGAGTAAACGAAGAGCTATTTCCTTTTCCATGAGCAAACAATCCGGGAGTAAATTCCCAATTTAGTTCGTTCTATCTTGTTTTACGAGTGTACCCCACTCACACACAAGCGTCCGAACTCATCTTCCTTCTACGAGATCACTGTAGTTTTTTGCAATAGTTCATTGCTTGGTAATTAATTAAAAGTCCACCAACCAAATAGAAAAAGTAAGGTTTTTTTTCTGGAATAAACGGAAAGCTATTTCCTATTTCATGACCAAACAAGCCAAAAGTTCCAAATTTATTTCGTTCTATCTTATTTTATGAGTGCGCCCGCTTACACATACTCCTTTTCCTCTAAAAGTTTATGAGATCACGGTAGTTTTTTGTAATCACACTAATATCAGACTTCACACTAATGTTATAAAGGCGAAAGTTTGTGTGTATGTGTGTGTGTGTGTATGTTTGTTACTCCTTCACGCAAAAACTACTGGAAGGATTTGGCTGAAATTCGGAATGGAGATAGATAATATCTTGGATTAGCACATAGGCTACTTCTTATCCCGGAAAATCAAAGTGTTCCCACGGGATTTCGAAAAACCTAAATCCACGCGGACGAAGTCGCGGGCGTCAGCTAGTAATTTATAACTTACTAATTAACTAATTAATTAAAAGTCCACCACCAAACAGTTAAGTAAAGTAAACGAAGCTATTTTATTTTCTGTTCTACGAACAAATAACTCGAGAGAAAATTCCCAATCTATTTCGTTCCATTCTGTTTTACGAGTGCACACTGCCGTTTGATCTTTGAGTCCGCCGTCCCGTCTACAAGTTTACAAAACTGCTGTAGTTTTTGCGGTAGTTTATTACTAACTAAAATTAAATATTTGATTAATAGTCCACCAACTACATATATGAAATAGTAACGCTCTTCCTTGAGTCAACGAAACTATTTCCATTTTCCTGTTCCCTGTGCAAATAACTCAAGAGTAAATTCCCAATTTATTTCATTCTACGTTGTTTTACGAGTGTGCCCCACTTGCACATAAGTGTTCGTAGTTCAAGGTTAACAGGGCTCTCTCCGTCACTTACTCCATACAATCGTAGCCCCAATTTCATTTGAATATTAAGCAACTCAGACATATTCTAGAAACTAATATCTGTGGATGTGGTGTTTTAGATATTTTTCTAAAAATATGTAGTTTTAAAATAACAGGGGCTCAAAGATTTGTAGGTGAATTTTTAAGACCGCGTAACTTTGAAACTGAATATTTTAATGGAAATCTGCAAAAACCACAGGCATAGATATTAATTCCCGGAACGTTTCTACAAAATTCCATTGAGTATGATTATTGATTGGTTAGTATTCCAATGAGAGAAGAACTACATTTGTATGGAGCGAGTGACGGAGAGACCCCTCTTAATACTCCACGGTAGGTTTCTGCAGTAGTTTATAACTGATTAAAATTGAATGTTTGATTAAAAGTCCACCAACCAACTAATCATAAAATATTATAGTAACGCTTTTTCTTGAGTAGGTAAACAAAGCTATTTCCTGTTTCCAATTATTGCTTGGGTAAGCTCCGATTTCACACAAGCTTTTGAACTCACCTTCTCCGCACAAGCTTACGAGACCACGGTAGTATTTTGTAGAAGTTCATTACTTATTAAAATTACCTGGGTACTTGATTAAAATGTACCAGCCAAATAGTTATAAGTAAGGCTTTTCCTTGAGTAAATTAAACTAATTTCCTGTTCCATGAGCAAATAACTTGACAGTAAGTTCCCAATTTGTTTCGCCCCCTTCCGTTTTACGACTGTTCTCCACTTGCACACACGTGTTCGTAGTTCCCACTTACCTTTACCATACAGGTTTAATAAATACATCACGGTAGTATTTTGCAGAAGTTTATTATTACTTACTTTCTTAAATTATCTAGGTACTTAATTAAAAATCTACCAGCCAAATAGTTACAAAATAGTAAAACTTTTTCTTGAATAAATAAAGCTATTTCCATTTCCTGTTCCAATAACTCGAGAATAAGTTCTAAGTTCCCAATTTATTTCCTAACATCTTGTTTTACGAGTGTGCCCCACTTGCACACAAGCGTTAGAACTCACCTTCCCATTACAAGTTTACGAGATCTCGGGAAGGAGTTGCAGAGTTATTACTCCAATAAGGAGTCGACTAGCCAATTACAGACCAAATACCTTCAAAATATATTATCCAAACTAGCCGATGTCCGCGACTTCGCCCGCGTGGATTTAGGTTTTTCGAAATCCCGTGGGAACTCTTCGATTTTCCCGGATAAAAAGTAGCCTATGTGCTAATCCAGGATATAATCTATGTCCATTCTAAATTTCAGCCCAATCCGTTCAGTAGTTTTTGCATGAAGGAGTAACAAACATACACACACACACACACACACACACACACACACACACACACACACACACACACACACACACACACACACACACACACATACAAACTTTCGCCTTTATAATATTAGTGTGATACTTAATGTTTTTTTATCGTCTGTCAAAGAGTGTAAACTGTAAAAGCATTGAGGCACCAGAGACAGGTGATCACAATGTGACTAACCGCAAATTGGTGATTATGAAAAAGCAATCATGGAAATTGTTGGTATTGGTTGAATTTATGCTGCTGTTTTAGTATTTAGTCAATAGTACAGTAAGAGAGAGTTATGTGCGTTATGAGCAAATTATTTGCTATTATAGTGAAGGAAAACAGCCTGAGGAAACCTACATGCATAAAAGTTCTATATAATGTTCTCAAAGGTGTGTGAAGTCTTCCAATTAGCAATTGGCCAGCGTGGTGGACTATAGCCTTAACCCTTCTCATCCTAAAAGTATGCCCTTGCATAAACACAAGAGCTGTGACTCAAAATGGTTGCCGCCCATTTAAATTTTTGTCTTCGTCATTTGTATGGGATTGCGTAACAGAGAGAACCCTATACTAACTTTCTTTCTTAGTAAACTCTATCTCTTGTGGCTTATTATTTGTTACAAACGAAATTGTTAACATTACTACCCTTCGCTAAGACCAAAATTTTAGGGGACAGTAGTATAAAACGAGAGTAGGCACTAGGAAAATATTTGTCTAACTATTTCACTGTCCAGTAGAGCAACTATTACAAAATTCCACTAGCAGCGATTTGTTGTAAGTAAAGTTTAGCTAAGCTTAATGAATTTCAAGTTTGCATGTTGGTAGGCACAGTAGCGAAGGCCTAACTTAATTATAAATTAAACGGCCGTATCCGAGCCAGTTATGTCAGTAGTTTAGGTGTAGAGCCTACGCAAATATTTATAAGCCTCTAAGCCTGAGGTTCACTGTACCGTGGGGTAACGATGATAGCCTAGGTGGCCTAGTGGTTAAACATTTCGGCCTCTCATACGGGGAGTCCAAGTTCCAACAACTCAACATTTTGCAGCTGATTAAGGCGCTATGGTTACCTAAGTTTCCTTCTCTCACACAGTCTAACATTTTCAATGAATATGAAAGCACACTTTTAACAAATGTGGCTCAGCTCAAGCACACAGATGTCTCAAAGCTCCTTATAAGCTATAAATAAATAATTAATTCTTCGCTACAACGCGTCCCACGGGCAACGGCGCAGTGTGACATTGTGAAAAACTCCACACGATTTATATTACTACTGATAAAATTGTAGCTTCAAACGGGCAAATGTTATGGGTCATCTAAGTCTCACTAGTTCAACGGTTGAACTAATCGGTTGTACTAGTGGGAATGCGATACTGATATTATAAATGCATAACCGTGTCTGTCAGCTAGGTTTTCACGGCCCATTCGTTTTATCGATTCTGCCGAAATTTTGTACAGAAATAGCTTGCATTTACTTAATTAAAGCATAAATTATATGTATCAAACTTTGAAGCAGATATAACTAGGCGTCCCAAAATCATCTCATAACCCTTTTATGCTTATTAATTTTACTTTGTGCACCACCCCGCGCTCTGATCACTAAATCCGTACACCCAAGATTGCTATAGCAATAAGGCCGCCTTTGCTCCATGTAGTATAGTTTCTTGTAATGTTTCTCTGTATATGTATAAGTTTGTATGTGCAATAAAATTTTCCAAATAAATAAAATATCATCACTGTATCATGTACTTATGTCAGAACAGAGGCAATTTGCACTGTAACATTTATTTCTCCGAGTCACATCAACTTTCAAGCTGGCGTCGCAAAGCTCGTTATATGCGACAAATAATTAATTTTTCTGCTACAACGCGCCCCACGGGCCACGGCGCAGTGTGACATTGTGAAAAACTTCACGCGATTTATATTACTGTTGATAAAATTGTAGCTTCAACGGGCAAATATAACGGGTCGTCTGAAAGTCTCAGTAGGTCAACCACATTGTAGAGTAGTGGTTCAACGGTTGAACTAAACTATTGTACTAGTAGGAATGAGCCCAATACTGATATTAAAAATGCGAAAGTGTGTCTACCTGCCTACTGTTGAACGCCCTTCCGGCTTCCGTTTCTCCTGCAAGCTATAATATTGGTGCCCTCAAAAGAAGAGTGAATAGGCACCTTCTGGGCAGGCGCGCTCCACCTTAGACCTCAGGCTTATCATCTCCTGTTTGGTGTGATTGCAGCCAAGCGCAAGCCCATTTAGTAATTTAAAAAATTGGTTGTCTGTAAAGTCGGTTTACTGACGATAGTTAAACGTGACAACAAAGGCCGATTGTGCTTCTTTGTCGCTCGTTCCGCCCTTTCGCTTGCACTTCAAGCCTTACATGGAACGCCTCAGAGCGAGGTAACGCCGCATGAGTCATGTTTTTTCGTGCGTGCAGCCGGCTCTATCGAATTATAAGACGTTGTCACGTCAAAAAAACTAGCTTCCTATGGCCGATTCGTGCTGAAATAGCTTGCATCGTGGGAATGGATATTTCAGTAAAACATTTATTTCTCCGAGTCACATCCACGTTCAAGCTAGCGTCACAAAGCTTGTTATATGCGACAAATAAACAATTCTTTGCTACAACGCGTCCCACGGGCCACGGCACAGAGTGACATTGTGAAAAACTCCGCACGATTTATATTACCGCTGATAAAACTGTAACTCCAATGGGTTACGAGTCACCTGATGGCGAATATCATCATCCTAATAGGTACGTTGTGTAGCCCTTGGCATATTATTATTACAATGCGTAAGTGTGTCTGTTTCTTTGTCTTCCCGTCTGCTACCTTTTCACGGCTCATCCGTTTGACCGATTTTGACAAAATTTAGTGCAGTGATATCTTGCATCATGCAAAAGAATATTTTTTGGCCCTCCTTTTGGTACTTAACTTTTGTACTTTAGTAGCATTTAGGTACTTAGTGTCTACTACCATAATTTTTGGATGAAATTATGAAACCTTATGAAATCATTATGTACGGCACGAGGAATTCCAGTGAAACGGTAAGTTATCATATTACTTACTTCAATGTGTGGGCAATTCAGACAACTCTAATAGCTAGAACACAAGTACTTAGGAGAAAGGCAAAGGGTAAAAGGTTGATCCGTATTGAGTGGGTTTAAGTGCATTCCACCTTTGTGGATCCCGATATAAGATAAGGCAGTTAACAGTTAGATAAGATCAAAGTCGGATCCCTCTTCTCAGTTCCTGATAGCAATTAGTTTACTAATGCAAAGGCAAAGGGATTCGCTATCATCAACTGTTTGATAGGTTATAGACATAAATAAAAGCAGCAACCAGGGATAAAAGATGATTTATTTTCAACTATAAGAATTTCAGTTACTTGTTTTCACTTTAAGTACGTAACTTAAATTTTGTTTTTCATTTTTCAGTCGTTTACTTATTGATCTGTTATCTGTTTGCCAACTACAAAACATTAAGTTAGTTAGAATCCTTAAGAAGAACCAGAGTAATCGACATAGTTCAACGCACAGATAACGCAACGTTCCGTTATTTTTGGTTGAACTGGTTGCGGTTAGGGTACGTAGTTCAAAAACAGATAGATGATGGGGTACCAAGGTGCTATACGCATTGCAGGAATCCGCTGGGTTCAGGCGGCAAAAGACCGTGGCATCTGAAAGACCTTACAATAGACCTAAGTCCAGCAGAGGTCGTATATCTATTGACCTTGATGTAGATGATCCAAAAATTAGTTTCAGTATCGAATAGAGGTCATATAGATAATAAAAAACTCATAACAGATATTATTTTCAGAAGAAGTATCTGCTTGAGCAACGATGAAAAAGGTACGTCTACCAAAAAATCAAAAGGGTCGAAGTGCAGCCGCTCCACTGATTCAATTATGAGATAAACTGACCGTGAGTTTAGGATCAAAATCGCCTCGTAAAATATAACTAACTAGCTTATATTTGCGGCTTCGTCCACAAATTTCAAAACCCTATTTTACCTGATAGAGGATTGAATTTTCAAAAATTCTTTATAAGCGATCATCAAATTGGGTGCCATTGCCACTTTTTGATGTGGAAACAAATTCCACATTGACAATCAAAAAGTGAAGATAATGATCTGAAAGTCCATAACAACCCCAGCCGGGCATTCTTTTTAATTCACCATTTTTATTTCAGTCCGATCCGACCAGTAGTTTGAACTGTGAGTTGATAAAGCAATCATTCACTCACATTTTCCTTTTATATATTTAGATCATACTAATCAAGTAAGCGTTAAATGAGCTGGTAGGCCATATATCACGGTGTCCACTGTCCGCTCATGTTACACTTCGTTGGCTGTGAGATTGATTTGTTATACATGTATCTATTCTGACCTTCATTATTTTTATTGAGATCTTTCCCTGTCAAACTGACTAAGTGAGTGAGTAATCCTAAACAGGAGGTTATAATAATCATACTTGATACAAACAAGTGACGATTTTCATTTTTCAGGCAAAGAGTTTTCTTCCAAATATATCAAATTTTTACAAAGACAATTTAGAAGTCGGAATCGTCATTTAATTAGACTTTCCCGGTTAAAGTGACTAATACCTATACAAGTGATTTAAGTATCACCTAAAAAGGCTTATGACGGAGGTCTTACGAGTAGATAATAATGATTAGAGAAGTAACTTTAGACAGGGATCAAAAGAGATCAAGAGATAAGGAGATCTAATGCCAGATTATAGGTTTAAAAACTTTAGATAAGATAGAAATTCAGAGAACAGCCATATTTTAGCAATAAGCAGCTGTTTTTATCTTCTTCTTGGTTGTACTCTTCATAGCTGTGCTCAATTATGTATATTCATACCGCTGGTAATTATAACTCTCCACTCTGTTCAGTCCTCAGCTTTTCTCAAAGCGGTTGTAAATGGAAGGACAGTGAGAGACTTGACCTGATCAGACCAGCCCTTAGATGATCTACTGTATGTATTTTGCCCTCTACCTTACCCACAACTATAGGTAATTTTATCCCGACTTACCAGGCAGGCTTCGGGTAATGTGACCATAGTACCCCAGAGTCCTATGGTAAAAAATCGTTGGAAATCTCGTGCTGACACAAAGCTTTTTTTTCTAATGTGAAGTAGGCTTGCGCTGGACGACAATCCTGCCTAATAAAAAGCGGTGATAGAGTCTAAGTTGGAGCATGCTTGCCTTATAGATGTTATTTTTCATGTAATATCAAACATTTATTATCAAACAACGCATGCCTCTATCACATCAAACAACGCATTTGGTCTCATCAAATCGTTTAACGGAGATAGAAACAGAGGTCAAATGCCTTAAACGCTGACCTCTTTGTGTGGAAACCAGCGAGCCGGCAATCCTAGCTTGATTACTGCGCGCTTGGTTAACAATATGTTGCGTTATAAGTTTTTTATTCGAAGTAGGTCACATATTATGCTAACGGGTCATAGCCATGGAAAGTTAATGCAGAAACTGAAGTAATTATGATATATTACTTCCGCTGCAGACACATTTTAAATGATCAGCCAATATCGGCAATAGTTTGGCTGAATTTTAGATTGCTTGTAAATCAGGTAATCAGCTGGGCTGATCTTTAGATTGCTTGAGAAATCTTAGGGTGGTGGGAAGTTGTTAGATGAGGAAGGCCGTAAACCGAGTAAGGTAATTATTAGGAAGGCCTATGTCTAGTTAACAGTGTACGTTCATAGAAGATTACATCCCTGGCGTCTCATATAATCAGCTAAACAATTGACTAAAGTATTGGCTGATCAAGTAAAAATTGGTCAAGATAAAACTATTATCATACCTACTGAGTGTTAGCGTGCAGGTATTACAGAGCATGGGAATTTGGTGTAAACCTATGCTGGATCAACGCGGGACATCTCAGTCGAATACGATACCTGGGATCCTGAGACGCCTCATACTTGACGTGGACGGTACCACTGGGTTTTTAGTGGGTATGCTGAAGTATGCTTTAGCATTGCCAGTGAGTCCTAGATACCCGCTTTTGTGGAGGATGCGTAATTGAATTTATACCAGCGGAAAAAAGATATTTGGCAAATGGGTAGGTAGGTAGTTACCCTTATATCGATTTTCAATTTAGGCAAACGTTTTATGGAGCAAATATTATAAGGTACGGTCTATTTCATTTTAGGAAGGTATGAGGTTTTGTCAGTATCATTTTTCATGATATCGTCAATGTCATTTTTCACACTGTATCCGCAACACATTTGTACCGTGCGATATAATGATAGATTGCCCTCACCAAACTAGACTTGACTGAGGTAATCTATCACAATGTGCAAACAGTAGGTACACATTTGAACATTATAACTTGTTTTGCGAGCATAATAGTTAAACCTAATGCATAGTTAAAACATAAACCAAATTACCTATTGATCAAATATTATTTTAGCAAGTTAGAGCGTAGTCAAATATAAAGTACAATTCAGGTAGAGGACACAAAATAACAACAATTCAACGTTGAATATTTTAAAATCGCATGCTTGGATAAGTTTAATACCTATAGCATACATGTTTTCACAATTCAAACGGCAAAATCAAAATGTCAAAGAAGTGCAATCCGGATTCCTCGAAATGGCATTCAAAAACAATTCATTATGAAATAAGTAAATTCTTACAGGCATTTCGCGCACAATTATGCATTTAATTACATCTGCTGGGTATATTAACCACAAATTAATCGTAATACAACTTAATGAACGCACCAAATGATTAACTTAGTCTATTTTTAACCATAAACGCAAACGTAGTGTAAAAGATAACCTACAAGTTGAACCGTTTTACGCCTTTGTTTAAACGATTCACCTTATTCACATCCTACTCACCGTTTTCACTTCATTGTTAGATGATTTCGCGTTGGACATAGCCTTGATCATCCTGCTGGAGTTATCCAGGAGACACTTTTGGATACTCATTATTCCTTTTTTTTTCGTCACAATTTCACATCGTTGAAACACTTAACACTTTTTGTATAAGCACAAAACACGTTTCAGTGGCCCATATTACTTGTTAGGGTGCACTGTAATCACATTTTGGGTTGGTTTAACTCCTGTGTTAGGTTATATCCATTTGACGTAAGAAAGTTTTGGGTGTGTGCGTTATGGAGACACGTGCACACGTGTTCGCGATCGGAGCTGTACTGGCCCTGGCTGGTTGCCGGTTGGTGCGGCCTCGGTGACCGCGACTCAGCTGTGCCGCGCGCTCCCCGCGGCCGCATTTCCAAACAAAGGACAGTAGTGTTGAATTGGGGATTCTGTATCAAAATTGGTGGGGATTTTGGATCACTCTCGCTACGCTCGCTCGCTTCGCTCGCCGTGATCCAAAATCGCCACCAATTTTGATACAGAATTCCCCAATTCTAAACTACTGTCCTCAACAACACATTAAATAAATGGAGTGTAGCTAAATCCAAGCAAAAATTAATCAACTATCCGTATTTTGAACAAACTATTCACATGGTTTAAGAACGAAATATTCATTCTATTTGCACGAGCAAATATGTTGATAAAACTAGATAGGTACTAAGAAACCTTGAATTTTAAAATTACTCTTCAAATGTAATATTTTTACAACATGAAAAACAACTATTTGGCTATAACAACCTACACCAAATATTGTGTTTTCAATACGAGTATAATCAGTAAATTAAATAAAAGAAGCAGGTATATGGAAATTAAACAAGCATATTTAATCATCTAAAACTTTATTATTCATACACCACTTTTTTAAACAAGTTACATTTTTCAGCGCACAGATGGTCGGATGATAAACACAACTATATATGTCAGAATGTGAATTATACAACTCATACAATGTTAATAAACGAGGACATCCTTTATCTTCTAAATTATGTACGTTAGGATTACTTAATATATCTTTTAACCATAACTGCTTTTCAAGGCCTTTACAATAAATATCATTATTTTTTAAAATATCTATTAGATGGTATTTATAGGTCTCGTAAGGCACGATTCCCTCGCTCCATAATATTTTTCTATTCTTTTCAATCCATTTAACTTGTTTCTTTTCTGTGTCTGTTAGCCATTCATAGGGATATGGTGGTTTTATTAACAAAACTTGAACTCGATCACTATACACTATAGCAATCTCTTTAGGCAGAAAGTAATTTTGATCATTTTTAAAACCTTGAACGTCCACAATAATTTTCATGATAGTTTTCGAACAATGTTACTCAGCGGCCTATACTCCACAAGACGATCGTTTATGATTAAACAGTAAGCGCTGGTATTGCTTGGAATTTCCTGAGACGTTTCTATTTCCAGACGAACATCAACTGGACCAGTTTTTAAATTTTCATTTTGTCTGGAACAATCTATGACAAATAAAGGCGCTATTTCTTTAAATGTATGAAGATCAAGCAGTGGATCAATAGGAAGGTTGTAAAACGACTGACGAAACTTGGTGTACATGTCGTATAATATACTGTATTTATTTTCCTCAAACTTGAGATTTAAAGCATCATACGGATAATAGTGGGAATTCAGGAATAATGTGACATTGGTTAATGTACAATGATCGAATATTGTGCTGTCTCTGTTTTTAACATTTTTTCTATTAGTTTGCAAACCAAATATAACATATCGAGGTTTTTCTAATTGAGAAGCAGTCTTTAACGCCCATGAATGTTTGGTAGTTTTTGGCAATAATGGATATTCATACAAATCCCAATTTCTAAATGCTATTTGTACGGGATTATCTTTTTCTAATTTCCTTAAAAGTATTAATCTTTGCTGATCTGATACTTTAATATGTGGTACTCGCCATTGGATTCTCTGTATATCAATGTCTACAATATCATCGCTACCCATGACAACACTATTTATGTTAGTACTACCTCTGTTAAGTATGAGTTCATGTTTACAGTTTATTATTATTTTATTGTAGTCTTCAGCAAAACCTAAAATCTTATTTAAGGGTATCAAAGCATTAAAATTTCCATTTTGATTTTTAAATCCGTCTATATTCCAACCCCAAGCAGCAGCCGCTTTACTGTCACCGCTATTCATTGAAATGAAAGATTTTATGGTTGTAGTTATTCCAGCATTTCTAATACGATCGATTTCAACACCATTCATTTCGTATCGGATATCTTGAAAAAGAAATGCAATTGCATTATTACTGAAGTCAACACTTTTCTTTTGAACTTTGCCAGCTTGATCTTTATGAGTCACCGAAACTTTTCCTTCAATGTAAATGGAACTGGCTGATGGTAACACGTAAATATCTTGCTGGTGAATAGGTATCCGAATTTCATCATTTTCATTGAAACTGTTATTGTATGGATTATATGTATGAACCTCATAACTCTCGATAGAGTTATCGAATTCAGGTAATTCGTTGATCTGAAGGAGGCTCATACTTTGAAGCCGAGGGCTTTAAGAAATTGTTTATTACTCTGATGAATTTTTTTATATACTCTAACACGTCTTCTTTGTTTTACACTTTCCTTGGTAATAACTTTCTTAATAGTTGGGTTATACTCTTTATAATAATTACTTTTGTTAAATACGATCATTTTGACTTTTTCAAATGAAGACACAAAACAATAGTTTCGCCCTTAAAATTTATATTATTGCCTTCCAAATCCAAAATTTTTATTGTTATTGATGAAATTATCTTTCTTTTGACCGGAAAATATATCACATTACTTGGAGATTCTATAAATCTATGACCTGGAGGAATGTTTGGCACAAACTCATAAATAATATGTGAAGGAGAACCGTTAGTGTACGAACTCTGTACAAGATCACATTCGATCCTTATGACAGACAGTGGTAGAATGTTAACGGATTCTGTAGATTCATGCCATTTATTTGCTTTTAGTTTTTCGTTAGAAAAACCTAGCATAGGTCCAATACTATTTTCTGAATTAAAGTTTATAGTTTCAGTACAGTACAAAGAGCATGTCATTGTATTGATGTTAGATTTTATTTGTAATTCACAATTTTCAACTCTTTCTTTTAGGTATTCATACAAATCTTGTAAATCGTAAGCACCTGGTTGAATAAGAATTCTTTTTTTCTCTTCTCCATATTCAAACACATTATTATTATAGTCTACATTTGGAATTGAATTAAATGCAGAAAAATATACTAAGCCACACTCATATTCGTCTTCCAAAATAAGAGGAGGGGCGTAAAATGATTCTAGAATAGATTTTTCACCCACGATCGTGAGTGTAATAGACATGATGGTTAAATGAGCTTACATATTTTTGTATCATCTATTTATTTTCAATTTTTATTCCAAAAATTAATAAGAAATTTGATACATAGATGGCCACAGTTATAAGAATTAGATCCTTGATAATTGTCATAATTATAATTAATATTCGCTCCCACATATTTTACAAATTCTTTAGGCGGTTTCAAATTACCATAACTATCAAAGTATTCAATGTAATTATTTATTTTTGCATAGGCTACCCAATGAGTTCCAGGATTTTGAGAGCTATCTAAGTTGATGATACCACACTCTTTTTTAAAAGGATATTTTGGAAGTTCATTTCTCATAAATACACCTCTGAAATAAGGAATATTTTTTGAAATTTTTAGAATATCCAAGTTACTTAGAGCACGATTAGGTAGCCGCCGAATCAGTTTTTTTCCTTTGCTGTGTATATTCCCAAACCATTACCATAGGGCTTTATAAATAATCCTTTTCCGATACACAATGTTTCCATCTTCTCGTTATGTCTCTTTAGTTCTTGAAATTTTTTTTTCATTAAATTAATAGCATTGACTGCTTTCACTATACTAGCAGTACCACCCGCTAAGCTGCCCGCGGCAGACAATCCTGCAAATATGGGGACTAGTGGCAAAACCCCACCTGTCTTTGGTATGGGTATTATACGCGGTACATTAACTGAAGATGTCGCTGCTAATTCCTTAGCAGCAGCAAGAGCTAATTCGATTGCAGCTTTTTTGCATTTAGGTTTCAATTTATGGATATGTTTTTTCGCGCGAGATACAATATCCTTAAAGCTTTTCTTAAAACCAGCACCAGAATTACTTGTTTTCAAATTGTTAGATTTTCTTCTCAAAGTCATTTTACGCTTGGATGGTTGTTTCTCCATTTTTAATAAAAGAGAACTCTGCTCAGTATCGTAGATAATAAGAGACTGAAAGTTGTTAACATAAAATGTGTTTATAAAAGATTTAGTTTATCTATCCAACTGTTTTCACTAGGCGGCAGACCTAACCATTTGACATATAATTTATTTCCTTTTGTTTTTAAAACCTTTTCAATAAGATATATATCAGGATGTTTTGTTTTTTGTAATTCTTCAGTATAGAATGATCCTAAAATAGGTCGCTGTCTTGCATCTTTTAGAAGGTAAGTAATTGGATGAGTGTTTTGAACTTGAGCTATATTAAAAATTTCAGTTGACCAGTTGGGAGTATATCCTTTGTCAAAAGTTCCTTTGTATTTGCTTATTCTTACATAATCTCCAATTTTGAATTTTGAACGTTTCTGCGATGGTGCTGATAATTGTAGTAGTCTGTATCTTTTTAGTATATTTTGTTTATTCTTTTCATTAACTTTATCTGGAGCTGTACCAATTGTTCTGTGAAATGTGGAGTTATATTTTTTCATGATGTGCTCGAGGGTTCCATCATTCCATTTGTAATTCCCTTGCAAGCTAAATTGCTTGTACATTTTAGTTTTCAACGTTCTTATAAATCTTTCTACTATTGACGCCTTTTTAGTGGAATAAGTGGAATAATGATTTATACCGTATTTTTGTAATAATTTTTTGAAACAACTATTATAAAATTCTGTTCCTAAATCAGTTTGTAGATTTTTGGGAACACGACCTTTTTCTAGTAACTTACTAAATGCTTCAGTCACAGTTTCTTTATTTTTAAGTTTAAGCGGATATGCCCATGCATACTTTGAAAAAGCATCGATGACTGTTAAAATATATTTATATTGTGAATTATCTTTTGAGAATGATTGCATATCAACTAAATCGGCCTGCCATACATCATCAATGTCTTTAAGTATAACATGTCTTCGAGGAAAATTTTTCCTAACATTTTTATGTATTTCATTTACTACACTATCTTTGCTCATTTTTTGAATTTACGACTTACACCTTCTATATTCCTTTTTAGACTATTTATTTCTGATTTTAACTGCAACAATGTTTCCTCTACTGTTTTTAATCGTATATAGAGCCCATCTAAGAATTTGTCAACATATAGTTTAGTAGCACAGTCGTTTGGGTCAATGGGTGTACCAACATGTTTGATGATTTTATGTTGAGCATCAAAGATATTTTCTAAGGCAGAGCTATCCATTTTCAGTTTCTTGTGTACATGATGACCAAACTTGTTGACATTCATGTTCAACAGTGTTTATAGAACTAAGCAAAAATGTAACCAGGTTTTATTTTTATATACTTATTTTATTATACCAGCTTCTTTAAGTTCTTCAATTATTGATATAATCTCATTGTCATGACTAGTGTTGCCAGCATCTTTTGAAGCAATTAAAATTTTCAATCTATCTACTAACTCATTCGGATCATCCCAGTATATGAAATCTGTATTTTTTTTCAAAGTTTTAAGAGTTGGCATAAAACCACCTTGTTTTTTTTCTTTTAATTCACTATCAGTAAAGAGAGGTTTCACAATTTTAGTATATTTTGTCCCTTTATCGCCTTTAATCTGATTCGTAGGGTTATAATCTCTCCTATGTGCACTAGTATTGCATAAAATATCTTTATATACTAATTTATCTTGATCAGATACAATCTTTACATCTGGTTTACTCTGAAATAATAATTCTGCCAAACCTGGGGTTACTTCATAGGATCTATTTCCTATTTTAGCCATCATATTTTTGCTATGAGCATCACCATCTGAAAATGTTACTTTTGTATTTCCAATCATTAAATTACTATTTTCATTACGTACACCAAAAGGTACATTCAAATTATAGATTTCATTGCTTTTTTCAGGCGTTGGAGATGGAGTATAGAATTCTTCGATTTCTTCAAAATTTTGGGTAGAAGTTATTGGTTTTGGTGTTACATAATTTTTATCATCATTTTCTATGTTTTTAATTTTATCAGAAGTTGAAGGTGAACATGTATCTGGTAAATCATGGTGACTATTGTTTTTATTTTCTTTTTTTTGCAATACTATGGATTCTAATGAATCCGTTATGGATTTAAAAAGTTTGCGCCTTTTTAGTTCTAAATCATCTTCTTCTTCACGCATTTGTTTTGCTTTCTTTTTGATGGTTTCAATTGATTTAATTAATTGTTTCTTTACAACGGCTTCCATTTTTAAATTAAATATGGGTAGGTATTCTTACCAGTGCTCTCATTTGACTGACTAAATTTGTGTCTCGTATGTGGTATATAATTGTAAAATTGTTAGTCGAATTTCACGAATATGTCAAATGTTTTTCTGTACCGACCGTTATTTAGTTCGCAATCTTTGTTGATTGATAAAAACATAAACGGATCTTTCCAAATACTTGCACACAATTGTTTAAAGACATGCCAGCTCATATCAGAATTAACATGTTCCTTATATATATGTTTTAAGTTTATATCATCTTGCTTGAAAATAATTAAAAAGTTAACATTGTCACGTATTAATTGCTTAGGAATTTTTGAATATGTTTGGGTCAAGTAAAAGCAATCAATTTGTTTGTGTCTGCCCATCGAAAAATAATTTCGAATATTAACTTGATTTTCACAAGTCACGTCGTCAAAAATGAAAATAGAATTTCTTAAGGCTTCAGTTGGCGAAATAACTTCTTCACTATTTTTGAACATAATAAATTTAACATCTGGAGTATTTTGAAAAACTTTTTGTAGGAAACAATATTTAGATTGAAAAGTGGACTTTGAGTAAATATAAACATTTTGGAATTTAAGTCCATTTTCGTGCAATAATAAGTTTATCATAATATTTGTTTTCCCACAGTTGGAGGGTCCGCAAATTATGCATCGAATTATGTTTGGTAGAAGTTTACTATGTCGGCTAAAGCATGGTGGTGGTGTTTCAACATCTATATAATTTATTTTTAATGATTCAGCCTGTTTTATCAACTTCATATTACTGATTGATGATAATTTTAAAAATGCAACTTATTAAATAACTTCATATTATTGCTAGTTGATTTAAATTTTAAGGTATTGCTTGTAGGTATCACATTCGTGTTTCACTTCGCACTTGTCTAGCGCACTATTATTTGTCGATGATTATATTAAAATGTAGGTATACATTTTAATTTAAACCTTGTGATAATAGTATGAAATTGAAATTCGTAAGAACTTAATACTAAACAGGTTCTAACATGTCGCTAGAGATTGCATAATGCGGACGAATGTCATACAAGTATATACAATTGTTTTGAAAACTTGACTCCATAGATTTGTTACTAAACAATTTTCATTCCCAGATCTTCTCACGCAAGGAACTCACTCGCTTCTGGTTAGTGAAAAAAATTACTTATATAATATTTTGACTGTATTCTTTTCTATTTTAGAATTTGTTTATTGATATTTTTATAAATGTTGTTTTATTGTTATATTTATAAAATTTTGTATTTTGTTACAGCATCATGTCGGACTTTTATTTCACGGATGACGAAAGAAACACAAGTATGAATAATCCATTTTATGGAGCTCAAGACTTGGATGCTATTTTAGAAAGAGAAGAAGAGAATAGATTGAAAGCTTTACGTGAGCAAAAAAATAATGAAACACTTGAAAATAACACCAGTTTGAAAACCATAAAAAAGAAAAATAAATTGTCTTTAAAAAAGAAGCTTCCAAAAATAGATCATGTGATTTCACCAGCTCCAGATTCATCTTTTGTTATACGGAAAAATAAAGCAAAGGGAAGCCACATTATAAAAATTGAAATACTTGAAATTGATAGTAAAGAACAGGAGAACAGTGCAAAGACTAATTTGAGTGTACAGTACATAGTGAGTGATAATTATGACAATATGATGGATGCTACAGAAGATTTAATTAATAGGATTATACAAAAGCTAAGTGTGCCTGAATAGTTAAATTTAATATTATTTTATTGTTATTTTGCGATTGTAAAAATAAAAAGCATAAATGAGTTCTAATTAAAGTATAAAGTATATTTTATATTTTCATATCATGCAAGTAAGTTGTAGTCCGAATATTTTCCATTAAGTAGTAAGTTTTTATAATACGTTAATCTTATGTTAAGTACTAAGTTTATGAAGTAATGTAAATAATTGGTTGAATTAATAAAGGGAATATAAAATATGTTGTGATTTTATTTGAAATAAAACACTGTGGTAAACTTAATCAAATTTATTAAATGCTAAATTACCATTAAAACTAATATTAAAATTAGACACATAAAAATTTGTAAAATACATAGGTACTTAGCATAATATTTTTACTAAAGAATCGTGCTGTAATGCCCCCAAGGCAAAGTTTTAAAATCATTTTCCATTATTTGCCTTTTATTATCATCACTATTTAATACTAATTTATTAATTTTCTGAGTAAAAACCTGATGATTTTTTGATCGTATGACAAACATATCATCTCTTATATTTTCATTGCAAAATAAGGCTTTCTTATATTTCTCAAAGTTTAATTTTTTTGTCACAGGCTTCGTGATACCCTTTGCTTTACTGATAGTTTTTTTCTCAGAAAGTAAACAATATAATTTTGCGCGTAAACCAACAAATTTAGAAATGATTTCTCCTCCCATTTCGTCTTTAAAATATCCAGGTATTTTCATATTAGCTTTCGGCATATTAAAAATATTATCATCTTCAAAATTGCTAGTATCAAAATAATGAATGTTATCTTTCATATCTTCATAAAAATCATCAGTTTTTACAAGATATAGTAAACTATCAGTATCCGTATAACATAACTGAACATTATTTCCATAGATTCTTTTTATGACCGAATAATGAAAATGATACAAATGCGTTTTCGACAGTTCAAGAATCGTGAATCCAATATATATTGGTCGATCTAAGACAATTTTTGTTTTTTTCAATTGAATAGCTACTAAGTTTTCAGAAAAAATTGATAAACTGTGAAAATGTGGTGCACTAATATATTTTTCCGCTCCATTCAATTTATTAGTATTATTTGTAGTATCTCTCCAAACGTTTACTAGTTTTACGTCAACCTGCTTCCTTTTGTTTTCTATCGTTTTTCCAAAAATAGAATTATTCTGCTTTTTAAAAAAGTCTTTCTCAAAATCAGACTTGGCATTTTGTCTGAGACTTGTGTTTAAAAAAATATAAGGCTCTAAAAAGTTGTCCTGATAAAAAGATAGCACTCTGTATATTTTTAAAAGCAATAAACCATTCTTTAAGCATTCTTGCAAGTGCATATAATGAATAACAAAACGATGTTTATTATATAAATTTGCCACCAATTTTTTGCTTTGATTTTGAGCAGGAGAATATTTTTCCGCAGCAAATGGTAGGTCTGAATGAGCATCATGAATATTATCCGGATAACATAAATCTACCTCGAGAATATATCCACACTGACTTTTTTTAGAAATGTTCCTTACATCAAAATTTTTAATTTCATTTTCATTTAAAAATTTAAAGTCACGCATTGGCATTTTTTGCATCATAGCAAAACCGTAAAGGTTGACACAGTCTAAATAAATTAAGTACGTACTTGACTCATTTTTATTGTAGGATGGTAAATATTTATTGTTTGCTTCAGCATATCTCAATGAACACTGGGCTAAACCACCTCGAATACCTTTTTCTAACATCTGATACATATCCACATCAGAAATCAAATCAAGCTCAACTTTAGTATATAACAACATTGCGTCCCAACTTAAAGATGGAGATGATACATAATAGCAGGGGTCTAAATTATAATAGTCTAAACTCATATTTCTGAACTTTTCAAAAACGTCGCATAGTAATAAGACATCGCATTGTAAGTATAAATCTGTATACTCTCCTAAGTTTTTTATACCAAAAGTTTTCCATATTTTTAAAGCGTGTTCGTAATCCTCAATGGAAATATTTTCACCTGTGAGTTTATTAAAAAAAATCGAATGTTTTGGTAACTTTGTTTCATTATATTTCTCCCATGCATCCATATAATCATAACAATAGACACCCTTTTTACAGGCCAAATTTAATAAGTGTTCATCCTTAATAAATACACGCATATGCTGAAAATCATTCGGATGAAGACTCTTTGCCAGTTTATCCAAACCCGAACTCAAAAAATTAAATGAATCGATAAACTTCAGTTGAGCAGCATTTGTTTTATCAATAGGTAAAAATTTTGTGAATGATATATATTTTTCTTTAGATTTTGGTATCAAGCTCGTTTTTCCGGTAATTTCTGATAATTCTTTAATAAATAAGTGGCAATCATAACCACTCAAGTTATGAAAAATGATCGGTATAAACGTACATTTTTTTGCATTTATGTTACAAGTGTTGTGAGCAGGGCCTCGGTATTTACCTGTAAAATGGTCATGATCCTTTACTATTATATCATATTTTTTAAACATTGTTTTACAGATGCAGCAAATTTTTGCTTCATTATATGAAGTCAACTCTTCGGTAGTAAGAGGAAACATTGGATTATTTGTATTTAAAATACCGTGCAATCTTTTTACATCTCGCGTAATGCTTTCAACAAATTTTTTACCACAGTTTGGTCCGCGATAGCTTACAAAGTCATTAAGCTCAGGTTTAGAATGGCAACATATGTAATAAGCGAAACAAGATGGTTCATGTGTTTGTATATCTTCAGTATAAAGAGATTTATTTTCGTTTGAATATTTACAAAGCAAGCTCTCAAAATCGCCATATATCACGATAGGAATTCTTTGAGTTCTCTCATAGTTTGAAAAATGCAACTTACTACCATCTTCTGGAAGTACAGTTTGTCTTTTAGCACAATCGTGATTGTGTAGTTTTTGTTCATTTGCGAAATATAAAAAACATTCATCACATAAAAATATTTTAGACTTGTGTTTTGTTAATTGCCTTCGCACAAGTCGGCCAAAGTCTTTAATCAAACAGTAATGGGCTTTGTCATTTTTAGTAATATATAATAAATTAACATGGGTAAGTTTTCGAGCTAAAGTCACATACAAAGGACCTGTAACTGTATTATTGGCTTCTAACCCATAAACATTTACACTAATAGTTGGATTGTTCTTCTCAAAGGTTTTAATATCTTCAATTCCCGGAGGAAATGTCATATTTCTTATGTCAAAAAGCAATGAATAATGAGGATATGATGAAACTCTATTGGAATTAAGTTTTGTAGGATACATTTTAGCAGCAATGCACCATAAAAAGCAACAATCATCGAAATTATGAATATTTAGACATGATTTTGTATTTCTTATATGTGATGGTAATGCCAAATATGATCCACCTTTCAGAGGATTATATTTATTAATATTTATCTCCAAATGACTGATAGAATCAATTGTCCAACCAGATTCTGACTGTTCGAATTCTGCGCATTTGCAAGTTAACTTTTGAGCACATTGTAATAAAAAATTATCAATATCAGTACTTTGGACTATAATACCATATTTAGTACTGAAAGATTTAATAGACTTTTCAAAATTTTTTGGTAAAATATACGAAACAAATAACTCGAAATTTACTTTAATGGCAGTGTGTTTCTTTAGAGATATATTTATGATCTCGCGTGTGGTTTTAAATATTTGTGAAAAAAAACTCTCTGGAACTAAAGTTGTAGAGGTCGGATTTACTTTGTAACTGATTATTCTGTTTCTAAAAGCCGTTTTTATAATTTGCACATTCTCATATCTAGATTGAAATAAACTATTAGATTTATGAGTATTTGTTCTGTTATGTGACGATATAGATGTTTTAACATAAAGGTTACACTCTTTGCAGAAAAACATTTTCAATTTCATAGAATTGCTTATCTTGTTTATCTATTTAGTATCTAGTTTCTCAGTTCTGGTTTTAATATTCTGCGTATAAAAAATCGGTAAGGAAATACAGCTAAATAATAAATCAAGCTATTGGCTAATAAACAGTAAACAGTTATTAATAGAATGGAAGTAATGCGATGTTTCGATATCAACATTCAAACATGTCAAGTATCTAGTTTGTATGGTTCTAGTTTCTCAGTTCTAGATTTTAAATTTTGGATAGTTATGAGATGACTGTATTAAAATAAAGTAATCTAGTTATTTTCAGACAATGTGCAGACTTAGTAAGAGTATAAGGGCTGTAAGTATCACGTTATTAATATCCCAACTTCAAATCTTTCGATATGAACATTTAGACATTTTTATTTAATTTTATATGGTTCTAGTTTCATATGGTTCTAGTTTTTATGTTTCTAGTTTCATATGGTCTAGGCTTTGTATGGTCTAGGTTTTGTATGGTCTAGGCTTTGTATGATCTAGGCTTTGTATGGTCTAGGCTTTGTATGGTTTAGGCTTTGTAATTTCTGTAAAAAAAACACGTTAATTTAATTTTATATGGTTCTAGTTTCATATGGTTCTAGTTTTTATATTTCTAGTTTCATATGGTCTAGGCTTTGTATGGTCTAGGTTTTGTATGGTCTAGGCTTTGT
This sequence comes from Maniola jurtina, assembly GCF_905333055.1. Lineage (NCBI taxonomy): Eukaryota > Metazoa > Arthropoda > Insecta > Lepidoptera > Nymphalidae > Maniola > Maniola jurtina. The sequence continues at coordinate 2,705,896 of NC_060048.1, read as the reverse complement.
ATGATCTAGGCTTTGTATGGTCTAGGCTTTGTATGGTTTAGGCTTTGTAATTTCTGTAAAAAAAACACGTTAAAAAATATTTACAGGCACAAACATAAAGATAGTAATTTAATTGTCATACTTATTATATACAATATGTTGCAGATGAAATATTTTTTGAATTTATTTATGAAAATAATTTCTAAGATTTACAAAATTTAATTTACAAAATTTATCTTAGAAATTATTTTCATTTGCAGGGTATAAAATGGGCTGAATATTTTTTAGTTCAGCCTTACTATCATCAATTAATTTGGTGAGGGACTTCCATACCACCGAATTTAAATCAGTTGCAAGTTTTAGTGTGCAGATGGCATGCTTCCAACGCTCATTGTTCGCGAGTTTCTCCACTTCTTCAGAGTTGTAGACGCGCAGCTCGAAGTAGTAGCTGCCTTTCTTCGATGGGTCTGATTGGGATGTATACCCCGACGCAACGCGCCGACTGAGAAAACTTCTCAATTTCGCAGCGCGCACTGGCTTGCTAGTAGATTCATCCTGAAATTGAAAAATATTCAATTTAGTATCATCTGCGATAATTTCAACTCTCTACCTATTATGGTTCATGAGATAAAGCCCGCTGACAGACAGACGTCCGGGCGGACAGCGGTAGCTTAGTAATAGGATCCCACTGGTACCCTTCGGATATGATCCCTAACAAAATAATAACTTTAACAAACTATATTCATAAATTTATATACAGACCAATTGCCTAACAACATTCTTATTGGGAAGTCTTTTAAAAGCTTTAATCCAATAAAATATAAATAAGACAACTCACCTCAGATTCGGTAATAAACCTCCTCCGCTTAACAGATGGACTCGTAGGTGTATTTGGAGACGTTTCGGGTTCAGATTCCGATCCGCTCGATTCGAACGGATTCTTCGGAGCAGAAGAAGTCACCTCCTTTTTCTTGATCGTCTTCTTCCGCTTCACCTCACGTTTCTTCTTAAGAGACTTCGATGTTGATGGGGGCTGCACCAAAGCGATGGGGTCTTCGTCTTCGTCAAATGGATTGATGAAAGATGAAGAGGCCCTGAAAAACAATTTAAGTAACTATCAACATGAAAACTCCAAATAAAAATTCAATAGGTACCTAGTTGCTTAATTCAAAAATAAACATATAAAATAAAAATACTTACATACTTTATTTCGACTGTTGTTGTCGTCGTATCCAAAACTCGGAAAGAAAGGAATGGTGACGCTTAGGATCGACCTATTTATACGCTCGAATTCTAAAACCTCTTTCATAATAAACGAAATGGATTGAAATAAATTAGATTTAAACATTTGCGCATGTAACTTTAAACACTAAATCATCACAACATAAAACTTATATTTGCGAAAGTAATCAGACTAGATTTATACATTCGTATGAACACTGTCTTACGTATAAATTATTGCCGCATCAGCTATAGGTGTTCGATTTTGAAGCATGGAAGACGCTGTTGTTTATAGTTACGCAGTGAATTGAGATCTAACCGTAAAAGGAATGGTATGCGTCGGACTCGCGATAGTTAAAATGTTAAAAGGTTATACATTTTACTACTTTCCATAGGTAGGTATAAAATTTGTGAAAGGTCTAATAATATTTGCTCCTATTTGATGCTTCAATCTTCTTCCTTGCGAATTTGATTTAAAACTTGAGTGGAAATCCTTTAATTTTCGACGTCAAAAAATATCCTGGATCCGTCTCCAAGATGTGAATTGTCTGTGTATCAAATTTCGGCAAGATTCAGCCGTTAGTCTTTAGTTTAGACAGACGCCTTTTTGCATCACTAATCATACTTATTATAAATGCTAAAGTGTGTCTGTTTGTTTGTTTATTGGTTCGTCCTTCAATCACGTCGCAACGGAGCAACGAATCGACATGATTTTTCGTGGGTATAGTAAAAGAACTGGAGAGATATAGACAACTTTTTATCTCGGAAAATCATAGAGTTCCCGCAGGATTTAAAAACCTAAATCCATGCAGATGAAGTCGTGGGGGCATCAGTGAATTTATTATATTAGTACGCATTGTACGTATTTTTTTCGTCCATTAATCTCTATTTATCAAAGTATTTATAACAATCGAAATATATTTAAATAGCGGGAAATGTGTCTAAATTCATCATTAAAGAATTAATTTTCGATAAATAATAATGTATGATAAGCTTGCACACCTTACTAGAAATCTGCTATAATATATTTTTACTAATAAATCTTTATCCAAAATTCATTGTTTGTAGATCAGAATGGAGTTAATATATCCTAAATATCCTCGCTATGCAACTCAAATCGCAAGATTGCGAAGTTTTGATACCTGGCCTCAAGATTTAAATCAAAAACCTCAAGAAATGGCTGATGCTGGTTTTTTTTATACAGGAGATAGTGATCGCGTGATTTGTTACTTTTGTGATGGCAGGCTCAAAGACTGGGGCATCGAAGATCATCCATGGTCGGAGCACGCACGCTGGTTTCCGTCCTGTCCCTATGTTTTACTTGTGAAGGGTGAAACATACCTACAAAGTGATAGCAAAGATGTTTGTGGTGCATCAAAAGTATCTGAACAATTTGTAAATAACAATATAATAAGTTCTTTTGCAGACAGAAACATATTATGTGTTGAAAATATTAAAGAAACACTTTGCTGCAAAATTTGTCTTGTAGAAGAAGTAGCTGCGTGTTATATACCATGTGGTCATGCTATAACGTGTACTAAATGTGCTTTATCGTTGGATAAAATGTTATGTCCGATATGTGGAAAAGCAATCGTTAATGTAATACGAATATATTTCTGATGAGCTATAAACATTTAAAGAGTCTACCTTTATCCAACCTATTATAAGTATGCGCAAGCCTCGAATCAATCGATCGAAATTCATACTAATGAATACAGCAATGCCGGATCAAGCAGAAACACGATCAATATACAAAAATAATTTGAGCGCAACAAATCAAATGGTTAACTATGCGAGAGCAAACTTTTAGACGTAAAATTATCATGCATATGGGCTCGTTCGCATTTCTTATGAATGCCGCAGTCTCGTCGAACTCATCGTATTATATCATCCACTGTGCGGTGCGGGCGTATGATATAGGATCCGCAATAACTAGTCATTGAGGATTTTGTCTCACTGTTGATAGTGATTAATTGTTGCTTGGATTTAGGAATACTCCATTTATTTAATGTGTTGTTGTGGACAGTAGCCTACATTGGGGATCCTGTATCAAAATTCATGGGGATTTTGTATCACGGTGAGCGTAGCGAACGAGCGTTAGCGAGAGTGATCCAAAATCCCCATGGATTTTGATACAGGATCCCCAATTCAACACTACTAAGGACTTTGGCATAGACCCTCGCCACACCTCACCTGTAACCTGTAACTGAAACACTATTGTAATGGGTGGTCAACTGTAGTTAATGACATCAAACGAGTCGCAAGGAGTCGCTGAATTCAGACAGTGCAAGACCGTAACGTGTGGAAGTTCGTAACGCCACACTTAACCTGTAACCTGTAACTGAAACACTATTGTAATGGGATTGAGAAGCTGTGGACTGTAGTTAATGACATCAAACGAGTCACAGGGAGTTGCTGAATTCAGGCAGTGTAAGATCATGGCGTGTGGAAGTTCGTAAAGCCACACTTTACCTGTAACCTGTAACTGAAACATGGGATTGAGACGCTGTAGACTGAAGTTAATGACGTCAAACGAGTCGCACGGAGTCGCTAAATTCAGGCAGTGCAAGACCCGTGGCGTGTGGAAGTTCCTAACGCCACACCTCACCAGTACCTGTAACTGAAACACTATTGTAATGGGTGGTTAACTGTAATTAATGACATCAAACGAGTCGCAGAGAGTCGCTGAATTCAGACAGTGCAAGACCCCATGGTCTTGTGGAAGTTCCTAACGCCACACGTCACCTTCAATCTGTAACTGAAAAATTATTTTGATGCGGTTAAGAAGCTGTGGACTGATTTAACTTCATCAAACGCAGGGAGTCGCTGAATTCAGACAGTGCAAGACTGTGGCGTGGGGAAGTTTCTGAAGGAACTCCGTAGAGCTCTTGAAACTTGCCTTGTCTTGTAATCGTCGTCAACTGACCACTGATAGATGTCCAGTGCTGAGCATATCTATCGGTTGACGACGACGAAGAAGCTATTGGACTTTGAACAGGAATTATTCAAAGAAAATAATGACTAGGTAGCTAGGTACCTATCAACTCAAAAATACACACACACCAATGTTTAACCTAACTTCTTTGCTGTTAACATGCATTACAACCAAAGATTTAAACTTTGACCTAAGTATAGTTATTCCTTTTCCTCACCTTTTTACGAATTAACTGTGGATCACAATGACCTGCATAGGTAAGTTTTACAACTGGGTAGTCAGTAAGTAGTCTAGATGTTTTTTTATGGATACCTACTTACAAAAACTAGGTCTACATAGCTAAAAGCTGGCTCCTATGTACCAAACAAAGTCATTAAAACACATTTTAAATATTGCAGCAGTCATGTGATATAATGATAATTATTTCGTAAGTTTCCGTTGCAGTATTCCAAGAAAATAACTAAGGTAGGTACTTACCGTTCAAGTAGGTACAAAATTAAGTACAAAGACAATACTAAATTTGTTTAAACCTAGTTAGATACTTACCTTCATTAATTTTGATTCATAAGGATTATACTTAATGAATAAAACAAAAATTAACTTATCACAGCAATAAATCGCAATAGGATTTGCATAAACAATTCAAAGTAATAAATATCTAATATGACACCTTAATTATCAGATTATTGAATTAATTTACACTCTTTATAATAAGTAATCACTAATCACTAAAGAATTCATCACCGCATTCAAAGAAAATAAAATAATCTTCAATTTTCGTTCGTTTCTTGCGGCCATAATTTTCACTACTGACAGAAACAAGTGACAGTTGCCAACGGCCAACCACAGACTCTCCCGCCTTTCTCGCGCCAAATTCAATGGTTATAATGCTAAGTTACAGTTCAGAAATTGTTGTTATAAAATATTTATCAATAAATTATATAATTTATTCTTGTTCATTTTATAAAACCAACAAGAAGATAAGTAATATATAAAAGACAAGTACATATACTTAATACAATTATTTAGTTTCAATTTAGTTAATTATTATTTATATACTAAATACCTAATTTTAATAAAAATAATGCAATCCCACCAAAAACATTTCATGTAAAAAGTTAGCCAAGACTCACAAGTTCATAATGTTTTCACTGTTAAAAAGTTATGAGATCTCTAGTAGAGCCAAGCCCCTAGCTGAGCTTAGATTTGTGCTGGCCATGGGACCTATCCGAAGTCCAAAGTAATATAGCTCTTAAATGTTCTTGACTATATCACATTTATAACAATAAATAACAAATCACTCTACTTACAAGCTCTGATTCTACAAACCCTATATCTTGGTAAAAAAAGACGGTTTGGCCGTTTAATAACTTTTAACGTTTAATATGTTATGTCATGTAATAGTTTTACGAACATTAAACGGCCAAGCCGTACTTTTTTTACCAAGATATAGGGTTTGTAGAATCAGAGCTTGTAAGTAGAGTGATTTGTTATTTATTGTTATAAATGTGATAATATAGTCAAGAACATTTAAGAGCTATATTACTTTGGACTTCGGATAGGTCCCATGGCCAGCACAAATCTAAGCTCAGCTAGGGGCTTGGCTCTACTAGAGATCTCATAACTTTTTAACAGTGAAAACATTATGAACTTGTGAGTCTTGGCTAACTTTTTACATGAAATGTTTTTGGTGGGATTTCATTTCTTTTTGGCAGGTGCCCTAAATTTTTTTTGGATCTATTTCTTGTAGGTACATCATTTTCATGGCCCACTCTCTATCGTTACCTCTTTTTTTAAAAGCTTTTATTCAACTTGCAATGTACTCGTATGTAAGTATGTTTGTTCGGGTGGAATCTTGCAACTCAATTTTGAAGCAGATATACCAAATTTCAGTCTTTTAGGACTTCAGGAAACACAGATACTTGGTACGTTTGATAAATCTGCCACGGACATCTTATCCTGTAAACTTTAGTATTCGAGCAACAGATTTTACAGATATGCATCTCATATACGAGGGGATGAAGGGGGACCCGATTTCTTAATTTATCTGTTGTTCATAATTCTTGAAATTCCTACTTAATGCCAAATTTCAGTCTTCTAGGACTTCAAAAAGTACCCTAGAATTTGTGACTAGAGGATTTGAATGTCGATAAATCTGAAACTATAAAAGCTAGACAATTGATACTCAATACGTTTAATGAAAATATCAGCATTCTAGCGATAGAATTTAAAGATTTGCTTCCCCCATACAGAGGCGTAGAGGGGTGAAATTTCCAATTTCTTAATTTTTTTGTAGTTTGTATGCAATTTCTAGTTTACATACCAAATTTCAGTCTTCTAGGACTTCGGGAAGTACCCTAGAATTACAGACTAGAAGTTTTGACTGTCAATTAATCTGAAACTATAAAAGCTAGACAATTGATACTCAATGCGTTTAATCAATTTGCCAAGGACATCTTATCCTGAAAGTATCAGCATTCTAGCGACAGAATTTACAGATTTGCTTTTCTCATAAGAGGCGTAGAGGGGGGGAAATTCCAATTTCTTAATTTTTTTGTAGTTTGTATGCAATTTCTAGTTTACATACCAAATTTCAGTCTTCTAGGACTTCGGGAAGTACCCTAGAATTACAGACTAGAAGTTTTGACTGTCAATAAATCTGAAACTATAAAAGCTAGACAATCGATACTCAATGCGTTTAATCAATTTGCCAAGAACATCTTATCCTGAAAATATCAGCATTCTACTAGCAGAATTTACAGATTTGCTTTTCTCATAAGAGTCGTAGAGGGGGGGCATTGCCAATTTCTTAATTTTCCTGTAGTTTGTATGCAATTTCTAGTCTACATACCAAATTTCAGCCTTCTAGGACTTCGGGAAGTACCCTAGAATTACAGACTATGAATTGTGATGATCATCAGTGAGGGACGAAAACGGCGTATTTTAGGTATCAATAAATCTGTAACCATAAAAGCTAGATATTTGATACTTAGTATATTTGGTAAATTTGCTGAGGACACCTTATACTGAAAATTTCAGCTTTCTAGCGTCATCCAGACCGAAGTTATGACGGGTCGAAAATACGGCGAAACACTTCGAGAAAAAGGTACGTAGCGCCCCGGCCGCCGTTTGGCTCGTCTTGGCGGGGGCACTGCCGTGCCCCCTGATTAGGTATATCTCTCTTATCGAGAGATACATTTTTGTTTCGTTTGCCGTGGAGACCCTGGGGCGTGGGGCAATGGAGTCTTAGTGGTAAAAAAAAATTACGAGACATTTTCCCGCGGTTAATGACCTCATCTGGTGACAGAAGGGTTGCCTCTTTTTTGCGCAAAGGATCAGCAAGGCTGTCCAGCGCGGAAATACAGCCAGTATTCTTGGCACCATTTCACGTGGAATCGAAAAAAATAATTTTAAATGACAGTTGGTAAGTATAAAAATTAAAAAACTTAGACAAATAAATATTTCGCAATTTCAAGTGATCTCTTTCTATAGAAAGCCTCTAGTGAAATTTTCATGACAAAGCTTTACAAAAAAAAAAACAAAATGAGAAAAAAATATTTTTAAAGCAGAACACCTGTTTACGTTTGCCCAAAAATTGGGAAAATAAGAACACAAGTAGGTAGTGCGGTGTGCCCGGGCCACATGAGTAGATATCCCTGGCACCCGGGGCAAAAGTAGATAGGCACCTATTCTATAAAACACATTCAAAGCTTTGATAAAATACGCACAGTTGAATGTCAAAGACACCTGTTTTTTATTTCATCCTTTACCACGAGTACAAAGGGAGAAAATCGGTCAAGTGCGTGCCAGGTCACGCTAGGTTAAGGTTCCGTAGATATGGCGAAAACAAAACTAAGTATGTAAAATCAAGATTCAAGATTCTTTATCACACTAATATTATAAAGGCGAAAGTTTGTATGTGTGTGTGTGTGTATGTGTGTGTGTGTATGTTTGTTACTCCTTCACGCAAAAACTACTGGCTGAAATTTGGAATGGAGATAGATAATATCCTGGATTAGCACATAGGCTACTTTTTATCCCGGAAAATCAAAGAGTTCCCACGGGATTTCAAAAAACCTAAATCCACGCGGGTGAAGTCGCGGGCATCGGCTAGTTTTAAAATAAGATGTTACCAAAAACAATAATCACACTAATATTATAAAGGCGAAAGTTTGTATGTGTGTGTGTGTGTGTGTGTGTGTGTGTGTGTGTGTGTGTGTGTGTGTGTGTGTGTGTGTGTGTGTGTGTGTGTGTGTGTGTGTGTGTGTGTGTGTGTGTGTGTGTGTGTGTGTGTGTGTGTGTGTGTGTGTGTGTGTGTATGTTTGTTACTCCTTCACGCAAAAACTACTGGACGGATTTGGCTGAAATTTGGAATGGAGATAGATAATATCCTGGATTAGCACATAGGCTACTTTTTATCCCGGAAAATCAAAGAGTTCCCACGGGATTTCAAAAAACCTAAATCCACGCGGGCGAAGTCGCGGGCATCGGCTAGTTTTAAAATAAGATGTTACCAAAAACAATAATAGAGGTTGTTTAAATGCGATTTTATTTAATTTTGTCTCTCTTAAATTGTAGAGTGCCTATGAATAGTGGATACGTACCTACCTACCTACAGTCATCGCAAACCAAGTAGGTATAAACTGAAATTGTAGCATAGCCATTTGCGCAGGTCATAGACTAAGGATTGAATACCAAATTTAGCAGAGCTCTCAGAGATCTGTTTTTGTACCATTGTATACAAACAACAAACGAATAAGACGAATTTTTAATTTATTTATTTGTAACCAAAAAGTTGTAACAATAAAGAGAAAGAGAAAGAAAAAGTGGACAGGGAAGCACTTATCTCTATGAGATCTCTACCAGTGACAGTGCGAGAGACGCGGTACGATTTAACTTTCAAGGGTTCTTTGGACTTCGTCTGTGTTGGTGTTGGCTGGCGGGCGTACTCTGCCTTTTAGAAGTGTTTTTTTTTTTTGTTAAAACTGACTGGAAAGCGCTCTAAAGGGGTGCCGTTCGTATGTCGGCGAGTGCCGGCGCAGACGGGGTCCATACTTGTATATTATATACATACTTGTATATAAAATTTAACTAACTTGTTACAAATAACTACAAACTTGACATTGGCTAATCTTTGTAAAGCCAGAAGAGAGAGGAAAGGGTTCTTTAAATATTTTTCTGCGGAACCTGGGAACGAAAAATCTATTGAGCAATAAATAATCCTTACCAATACGAAAGCGCGCTAGAGCACTTCAATCTGATGAAAAAACCTTAACTGAAAAGGTTAGTGAACAAACGGGATAGAATAGACACGGGATCGAATAGACATGGGATAGACTCAGGATGATTTGGCAGATTACACTGAAGTAATGTGCTCCCTAGTTTTTATAAGTACCTACCTATACCTACTTACCTACTGTTTATTGTAAACTAGATGATGCCCGAAATTTCGTCCCATAGATTTAGATGTTATAATCCTGTGGAAACTCATTGATTTTGTGGCCGGGATAACAAAGTAGCCTTGCTAATCAATATAGCCATCTCTAGAATATAAATCTCTGTACCTTTAACAAAATCGGGTAAGCGGATGAGCTGTGAAACGTTAACAGACAGGTAAAGGTAAACTTTTGCATTTACATATAATAATAATGGGCATGGATTATTTATTATAGTAAGTTTAATTAAACCGATATAAGTATTAAAATGACTCATTCACTGTTTCGCAGAAGGCCCAACTTGAAACGATTCGTATGAATGCAAAATATTAATGTTTAGACGTATCTTTTTTTGTTTACTTTAATCACATTCCGAGATTCCGAGACTTTAAAAATATTTGCAGTACCTATTTAAATAAATCATGATAGTTAGAATTCAATTTAGAAGTTGTCATAGCAATCGCTCCCAAATGAAATGAAAATTGCCATGATGCTGGGTGTGATAATAAAATCAATTAAGTAATTTAATTAATTATCTCATTAAGCCTCTATATTCTGTTTGACCTATTATCCCCACGCAAGCTTGAGGGCTTTGTCCCGTGGAGTACAAATTAATTAATATTAATTAATTATGGCAGTATTAAAGTCTGTCTGATGAATGCTTATTGTTATTTAACGTTTTTAGATACTGTCATTCATCATTATCGAAGTATTTTAATTTTTTATTTTTTTATTTGGATTAACAAACAATAGCACGCAGTGATCACACTAATATTATAAAGGCGAAAGTTTGTATATGTGTGTGTGTGTGTGTGTGTGTGTGTGTGTGTTTGTGTGTGTATGTTTGTTACTCCTTCACGCAAAAACCACTCGACGGATTTGGTTGAAATTCGGAATGGAGATAGATATCCGGGTTAGCACATAGGCTACTTAATATCCCGGAAAACCAAAGAGTTCCCACGGGATTTCTAATTAAATTAAATTACAAAGTTACATTCATAAAGTGTAAGTATAGATGTCCATTGTAAAATAAACGATTATGATTATTATGATTATGATGATTGCTTGATATGTCTTTTTTAGGAACTTCCACGCGCCACAATGTTGCTCCCTACTACTCGTTTGATATCGTCTGCCCACAGCTAGGATTGCCACCTGCCACTTCATGAGTTACGGGTTGGCAGGATCAAAAATGCGGGGTTTAGATATTTACGGGAGACAGCGTTTTATACATAGGTACATATATTTTTTAAACACAATTCATTTTGTGAAACAAAATCATAAGCCTTCATAGCATCAATATTGAGGCAGTTTTGGCAACGCGGTTATCCACGGCACGCATTGCCGCACAAGAAAAATATTCATTTCAGCAGAAAGAATATTTTTCTCTTTCTGCTGGACAAAAAGTCCAGGTTTGGTTTCGCCAGCCAATTCCAGCTGAATTTGTAAAAAATACGGCAGCTTTATTTACCCCGTATTTTATTTTCACAATTACGGGATTTGTATTCTAATAAATTAAAATACGAGGTAACCCGTAAAATACGGGGTATCTGGCAATCCTCCACCTAATAGGGCGCTTCCAATGCAGCACTTTCCCATGCGATCCTATAGCATCTTGGGACTTGACACCTTAGTAGCCATCCGTAGTGTAAACCTAAATGTTCAAGAGTCAAGACATTATCATAATCCAACACATCATGACATTAATCTTGTGAGCATTATTTAGTGTTCGCTTATCACCAGCGAGATAAAACAGTTTCTGACAACAACTAACCCAAGGTCTGAGGTAAACAAAGGAATTAGGTATGACAAGGGGTTTTCAACGCTGAGGCACCTCATTGAGGCCATAGCGTGGACCATAAAGAAACAGAAACGTGAGAGGGATTGATGTAATTGCTCGCTTTAGGAAAGAGATGAAAATAAAGAAATGGTGGTTGCGACGGAAGTAAAAAACAAAATAGTAAAAAAAAGCGAAAAAAAAAACAAAATATATGAGATTTTTTGAAAAAAAAAAAATTTGGAGGCACCTACTTAATAAGTAATAAGAAAAAAATTTAAAAAATAGGTATTTGGATTTTTCTCTATCGAAGAAATTAATAGTGTCCCGTCGTGATTTTATCCCATTACGAATTTAAACCCAAAAAGCAAATATTCAATTATTCTCAAAAATAATTATAGTTTTCAAATAAACACAAATATAATACTACAGTCTGTGCGTATGTGTCTATCACAATATGTAATTTTCCTCAAAAATTAGACCGATTTCGATGCAGTTTTTTTGCATTTCAAATGCTCTTAGAAGAGTGCTATTTTCTGGCTCTAGCATTACGATAATATGAGCAAGGCAATTGTGAGTTTCCTTTTAATCTTTCGCTTGTTTATTTAATCCGTTAATCCCAAAAACTCGTTTTTACATAATTAAAAGATACAAAAGTCCGAACACGCTCGCAATTGTAATTTTTACCCGTGTTCCGTTTTCAGTAATGCCATTTACATAATTCAGTTCAATATATTGTTTCCTGAAAGAGTAAATAAAAAGAGTACTTAAATCCGTTTTATTTGTACGAGTTTTTCACTGCTAGGAAAATAACGCTCATTTCTATGAAATAACTGCCCAAGTGCGTGTCAGAAATCTCAGAATACGCCGTAGTCGAAAGAAAATAGTCAATAGTCGCTAAAAAGAAGAATATTAATCAGAAACAACTATTTTTGTTTTTTTTTACGTTCTGTAGTTACTGTTTGTTCGAAATTTACACCGCAACGGCCGCATTTCTTCACGGGTAATTAAGTCCTACTCAAGGGCCCTTATTTAAAAAAAATATTTTGGATACTCAAGTGACTCTTACCGAGTTACCTGAGAGAAAGCGTGAGAGAATTTATTATTCACAATTTGAAAACTTTTTGAAAGAAAAAAAATTGGAAGAAAAATATGTGTCTATGGTAGCCGTAACACGTTTCTATGTACAATCGTGCCGAATTTTAATTTTAGAACTTTAAATTTTTTTTAAAATATGATTTTGGGCTGTACCAGACAGACGGGCGCAGACGGACTGGTCGAAACTATAAGGTTTCCTTGTTTTACTACGGTACCCTAAAAAGCTTAAAAATCATTTGATTTGGATTTGAAAACTAGGAGTGGCATCTTTGATCATATACTAGAACTATGCCGAAAAAACTTCTTTGACTCATACTGAAGTTTTCCATTTTCAGGCGACCTGTATCGTAGTTTAACAAGTACATAACAGATGGCGCTATTTAGTAAACAGATCAAAAGACCACGTTATATGAAAAATAATAAATTGTTTGGATTACAAGTTGTGAGAATTGTGGCTTGGTGATTACCGTTGATAATTTGATAATAATATTTACTGCGTATCTTGTATTAGTAATTTTATCATTCGGTGAGTGAATGTGGCGGCGGAATCTCATATATTGTTATTGGTAAGACTACTTCTAATATTTTACTTGGTTAGAATTGTTTGGTTGACCGTAGGTAGGTAGGTCAGCAGAAATTAACACATGTTATGTGTATTATATATTATGTATTAACACGTCTAAATACCTACTCTAAGTTCTGCAAAAAGTACGTTTTTAATCTATTTAAGCGCCATCTATTGTTGGTATTTTATAGATTTTTTTAACTGAAACTATAGTCGTTGAAATTGATTCATTGATCATTGGTAGACCGTACGTCTACTTATACATTTTATAGTAGGTACCTATTTACTATTTATATTATTAAGATTCTTTATATTTTTAAAAATTTAGGATCACTTCCTAAATTGTTGTCTGTCTGTCTGTATATATCGTGTTTGTCAAGAAACCCTTACGGTACCTGCTTCCTGTTGACCTAGAATCAGGGAATTTGGCAGGCAGGTAGGCACACGTAAGGGGAAAATCTGAAAACCTCGAATTTGTGGTTCCCCTCGGTACGCGAGTCTGACTCGCACTTGGCCGGTTTTTATTTTATGATTCTCATTGCCTGAGAGAAATCGATCTTTTAAGTATCTACCTATAAACTATCAATCTGTAATCCTAGGACCCAGACGGCCATCTTTCATTACTCATCATTTTATCAGTAGGTATGAGACCAATAGGTCACAACTCACAACTCACAAGTTCAGAATCAGATTCCAGACACTTTCATAGGAAGTACTCTCAGGTAAGGTAAACAAGCTACTTATTATTATGTATTGGGAAATAAAATTAACAAATAATAAAACTGTAACTGAACGATAAAAAATTTAATATAAGTATATTTTACAAAGGTTCTAAATGTATTAATTTTTAATTTGTTTACAATTTTACATCATATTAAATTGACAGCAACATAAGAGTTATTTTTATTAAAATAAACTTACATCTAAATTAAATTAAAAAAACAAATAAAAATAATTAAATTAAATTAAAAACTAAATTAAATCTAAAACCTCATCGAGACCACCGCAGCGAGGCATTGTGCCCAAGATTCTGGCAGCATTGCCCCTTTTGATGGCCAAACTAATTCTTTGCCCAAGGTAGCTGCCAGCTCTCGGGTCCCCGGTTGACTCGACAACCCTTTTCATTTAATCCATACTTATCCATACTTAATATTATAAATGCGAAATTGTGTCTGTCTGTCTATCTGTCTGTCTGCTACGCTTTCACAGCTCAACCGCTGAACCGATTTTAATGAAATTTTGTGCAGCAGACTTAGGATCCTCCTCGAAATAAAAAGTAGCCTATATCCTTCCGGGGAAGGATATAGGCTACTTTTTATTCCGGAAAAACAAGCAGTTCCCGCGGAATTCCTAAAGACTCATCCGCTTGACCGATTTGTATATTTGGTACTGAGGTAGCTTGCGTCCCTGTAATTGACTGCAACTTTTTATCCCGGAAATCAAACAGTTCCCACGGGATCTTTAAAAACCTAAATCCACGCGGATGAAGTCGCGGGCATCTTGTAGTAAAGTATATATTTAAAATTTAATATAGGTAAGTCTTTTTCAGCACATCATCCGTCAGAATGAATCGCACACCGGACCCAGCAAAGCAAGCCTTGAGGGAAAAAGTTGCAACTAGAATCGCGCAACTATCTGCCGACGAGAAGAAGCGACAGTCTGATATTGTTTACAGAAAAGTAAGGACTTAATTTTTTTACCCGACTGCGGCAAAGCCAAAAGGAAAGGTTATGATTTTAGCAGTCTATGTATGTATGTATGTTTGTATCCAGATTCTTTATGTTCCACTAGTGCCTAAATTACTGGGCCGATTTTGATAAATGAGATGTCAATTGATTCGTTGTAAAGGTCCGAGAGACAGGCTTAGACCTAGTAATAGGGTCCCGTTGGCACCCCTCCGGGTATTGCACCCTAATAACGATAGCTATGCCGAGGTGATTCCATTTGTTAATTGCGTTTTTTTTTTACCTAAGGAAAACTAAATCACGAAAAAATTAGAAGCACCTATTTTTATCGAATGATGTAATTTTTCAAATGACTTTATTTATTGTTTACGTTGATAGAATTTTAGGTTCAAAGTTTATCAGTGTGCTTGTGATAACAACCGTAAATAAACACAAAATCTCATCCGACTGAAGCTTGATACTTATCTAAGTACCTGTTTAGATCCGTGCATAAAATGGTATGGTAGGTCAAGTATAAATCCATGTAATAATAGTGGTTTGGTATGGTAGGTCTTGCTAATAGATAGATTCTTTACCAAGTTAGTTGGTACATGATAAGTTAGAAGGTAGCTGCCTAGTGTGAAGTTTTTTTAATTCAGATACAAGTTAGCCCTTGACTGCAATCTCCCATGGTGGTTAGTGATGATGCAGTCTAAGATGGAAGCGGGCTAACCTGGAAGACGTATGGCAGTTATTAAACCCATAAGTACCTACCCTTTTGGTTCAACACGGCCGGCATCGTACCGGAGGTAAATCGCTTGGTGGCACCGCTTTGCCGGTAGGACGGTAACTAGTCATGGCCGAAGCCTTCCGCCATACCAGACCATAGATTTAGAAAATATAAAATTCCAAACCCTGCCAGCAATTATACCCCGGACCTTCCACTAATATGACCACAGTGCACCTTGACTTGCATAACGTTACACCTCAGTCAAACATTATACATTACCGCGTATTTTTAACCCCCGTCCCAAAAAGAGGGGTGTTATAAGTTCGACGATGTGTATCTGTGTATCTATCTGTGGCATCGTAGCTCTTAAACTAATGAACCGATTTTAATTTAGTTTTTTTTTTTGTTTGAAAGGTGGCTTGATCGAGAGTGTTCTTAGCTGTAATCCAAGAAAATCGGTTCAGCCTTTTGAAAGTTATCAGCTCTTTTCTAATTACTGTAACCTTCACTTGTCGGAGGTGTTATAAATTTTTAATTTATACTTGTGTATTGTCAAAAACAATTTTCCCAGGTAATCAACCACCCATTCTACAAGTCAGCTCAAAGGATAGCCATATTCATGAGCACTGATGAGGAAATTGACACGAAACCCATCATAGCCCACATCAAGGCGAAGGGGGCGGCCGCCTTCGTACCCCAGTACGCTGGAGGGAAGATGAAGATGCTGAAATTGGAGCCTGATGATGAGAAGATCATGTCTTTGACCAGGCATGGCATAAAGCAGCATTCGAAGGACCAGCAGAGGGAAGATGCTTTGGAAAAAGGTAATTAATAATTTTGTACTGTGCCCGTTGCACTCCTGTTTTCTTACTCAACTGCTTTTTTCTTTTTCAACTCCTGTTCTCTTTCTTACACAATTTCTTAAACTAGACCTGAAAGGTCCTGTGAGGATGATACTGCCATTGGCGCAATTAAAATGCCATAAGCCTACGTTGTCGTATTAGTTTACAAATTGCGAAAAACAAAATTAAATTTGAATTTCGCGGGCAGACCTGTGTCTTGCACCTTAAAACAGTGGGGCCACTAAAAATAGTGAAATAAAGAATGCAAAAAAAAATCGACCAGTGAAGTCGATTTTTATTTTTTATTTTTTCATGTGCATGCACTTTTTTCAATCGCAATCATTTTACTCATTACTTCCAGGTTTAGATCTGATAATCGCTCCGGGCGCGGCATTCTCCAGAAGCGGCGGTCGAGTGGGCCACGGCGGAGGGTACTATGACAAGTACATCACACACTTACGGGCGAATCCTAGTCCACCCAAGGTGATTAAATGCATTCTCTCAACGGGAAGACGCTAAACTGACAGACGGACAGACAGACGGACAGAAAACAAAGTGATCCTGTAAGGGTTCCGTTTTTCCTTTTGAGATACGGAACCCTAAAAATCGTAGTTGTTATAATATTGTGATGTGTGTATGTAAACGTGGTTATAATATTGTGATGTTTTAATGAAGTTATGGCCAGATTCCATAGGAACATAACGTTAATACAACACTTCTGCAGTCGTTTAACTAAAAAGCACCCAATCGTGTGTGTGACTAGTTGGAAATCTATCGATTTTTCCCATCGAGTCACACCCATAATAAAGTGTGACTCGTTGGGAAAAAAAAATTATGAGTTTCCACTTCCCAACCAGTTACGTTTGGGTGATGATGAAAGACAAATTATTAATTAGTTAATTTGCTTATTCTTTACTTGCTTTTCTCTTATAAAAAAGGAAGGTATATTTTGCGATACCTGGTACTCATCGTCAAAAAAGTGTGAATTCAAAAACTAATTCTAAAAAAAAAAAAAAATGGTAGTATGACCAAGATTTTGTTAATTTTTAGTTTGATACCACGTAGCACGACTGTTAGGTAATACCTATTGTGTATTTTACAGATACTAGCCGTGGCTTTCAACTGCCAGATCGTGGACGAGGTTCCCATGAACGAGCTGGACCAAAAAATTGACGGAGTAATCTTCGCCGACGATTAATTATATTATATTACAATATTTAAAGCACCAAAGTTATATAACGGCTGAAATTAATAATGATGTAATCAATCTATTCGTAGTTTGTCGATAAGTTAGGTACTTAGCTTAGGATAGGGCTACGTTGTTCCTAATAATTATTATCATAAAGCGGCCAAGTGCAAGTCGGACTCGCCCATGAAGGGTTCCGTAGCGGCAAGTAACATCATATAAAAGTTCTTGTATTACGATATAACTTTGATCGATGTTTTAATAATAGTGTAGTTTTTTTAATTAAGTTTTATTAAAAAAACTACTTACTAGATCTCGTTCAAACCAATTTTCGGTGGAAGTTTGCATGGTAATGTACATCATATATCTTTTTTAGTTTTTTCATATTTACCACTTTAAGGCACACATTTAATTTAAGGCTTTTTTTAAGGCACACATTTTACCACTTTGGAAGTGTCTCTCGCGGAAATTATTCAGTTTACAAAAAATGATATTAGAAACCTCAATATCGTTTTTGAAGACCTATCCATTGATACCCCACACGTATGGGTTTGATGAAAAGAAAAAATGCCACACACACCACCACCACGCAGCACTACACAAATCCCAAAACCACTCGACCTCGGCTTGCTTGGTGGCTGGCTTTTCCTGCATGTTTATCAGTGGGAGGGCGGGCGGTGCATGTCGTATGCTGCATGTTGCACCATACAAATTTCTTTGGTTTGGCGGATTATAGCAAATTAAGCTTTTGGTTCCTTGTACATTCTTGACGTTCTAAAGTTCCATTCAAAGCATTTCAGTTCTCTTTAATACATTCGCTATGAGGTATACAAATCTGAAGAACTTATTTAATATAGCTGAAGCCCGCAGCTTCGCCCGCGTGGATTGGTCAGATCCCCTGCAGCATCAGGATTGAGGAGTTGGACTCCAAATTTTTTATGAAACAATGTCGCAAAGTTCCTCTATCGATTAAAAAGAAATGACGTATCGGTTCAAAAATCTCGGAGATTTCGGTGTACATAGGTAGAAAAACACAAAGTTCCCTTTTTGAAAGTCGGTTAAAAAAGTAGCCTATGTTACTCCCTGGTCAATTCTCTACTTGTCTGTGAAAATCCCGTCAAAATCGGTTCAGCCGTTCCCAAGATTAGCCTTTTCAAACAGACAGACAGACATACAAAAATTTTAAAAACGTGTGATTCAGTTATCGTATCGTTCAAATAACCATATGACCTTAATATGCGGTAGTTATTTCGAAATTACAGACAGACACTCCAATTTTATTTATTAGTAGTATAGATGATAATTACTCTAGGTTTACGAAGCTTGCCCGTTCAGCATGTAACTGCGTGGGAATAGAGCTTATTTATTATTATGTTGTAGATAGTACGATTGATAATTGCATACAGTACCTAGATGATAATTGGTAGGTTATACAATAGGTAGACCTGCTTAGTTAGTGTCCAAAATTATCACATTTGAAAGAAGTGCTTTGAAAATATGATGTGACATTTTTATTATTTTGTATGTTTCAATAAATATTATGGATTTTATAACATTTTCACCATGTTTTTTTTTTTGAGTAAATAACCTTTCGGATTTGTCTAGGCAATTATTATAATATTCAATCGCAGTAGATCTACAAAGTTAAAAAGTATATACTTATTACAAAAGGTAGTTTGAACTATTTCAGTTAATATTAAGAAGGTAAAGAAATAAAATAAAACTAAATCATCTTCATAATATAATATCTTTATTACAGAATCTAAAAAGCACTTAGTGCAAAATATTACAAAATTATAATATATAACATATATTTCATACAGCCAGTCAAATTAAACAAAATATTTTTCATGAAATAAAATTACCAAATCCATCCAAGCAATAAGAATATCTCCAAAAATATAATATTAAACAAAAGTATATCATGTTACAATAGTGGTTATTTTTATTTAAAACTAAAAAAATATTTTAATATTTTCGAATATATTATTCAGATTCAGTGTGAATGTGAACTTCTCAAATGGTTATTAAAAATGTTTTTTTTTTTTCTTCTTCAATTGGGCTGGTTTTCGTACTATGACAGTTTCATCTTTAGTTGTAGGTTTATTATTAAGTGAACCCTTTAATTATAAAATAATAATTATTTTGAATATCATATTTGAATAATTGATATTTTATATTCATACTATAAGTTTAACCTTCATTATTACACTGAAATTGAGCTTTAATGTATTTTATTTTATCACATAAATATTACGAAATACTACTTAAGTAATTCTTAAAAACTAAAGCATGCATTCCACTATCAAAATTGAATATGAACTAATCTGATATACCTACCGACTTACTTATTATATTGTTTCAGGGTTAGCTTACAACTAAAATTACAATACAAATCGCGTGCCACCACCGTTGTATAGTACTTTGAAGGTACTATGGTGTATAACAGTTGTTGTTAGGACTTGCGAGAAGGTTTCTAACATAATGCCAACTTTACAAAGTTTTATCGCAATTGGATATATCATAGTATAGGAACACACAAGGGACAAACATACAAACAAAGATTATAAAAGGCACACAGATAAATGTCAAAAGTCTAGGCTGAAAACATGGCTGAAAACGTAATATTATTGATATTTTATTAAGTGCATTTTATTTTCATGAATCCTGAATGATATAATATGATATGACACAAGTATATGTGTATAGTGATGTGTTGCACTGCACTTTGAGTTGGACTGTACTGATAAGACTTTTATGGTTTTATAAATGTTTTAATAATAAAATAGTAATAAACTTTACAACAATATAAGCGCTGGTTATTTGGAGACGGTCGCGCCGCGAATGCATCGTGCCGCGCGCCGGCGCCGCACCGCGAGACCCCCCGCTCCCGCAGGCGGCCGCCGCGCACGCCTTGTGTAGTGCTATAGCACTAGACAATATGTATTGAAATATAATCATTAAAATGATTCATATATATATATATATTGTGTATATTCAGATATAATCGTAATATATGTATATGAATAATTATTTCGATAGTGGAATTCATATTGGCACTCTAAGCTAAATTTTACATATTGTTATTATAGACTATCAAGTAGATAAGATAATAGTTTGACCTAGTGACACATAATATTTTGTACCATAGACAAGTTACGTTCATATAACGTGGCGTGTATTATAATTCGTGCTCGGTGATGAGTAAGATAGAAGATATACTCGTAAACGCATGCGAGTAGAAGAGATAACGTTCTACAAATGTGACCCAAGTGTCCTAGTCTTCGCTTTAGAAATTTAGATACATACATAACATATCTATGTCTGTGTATGTTATTATTGGTAAAATATGCTCAATCATTAAATCAATCATCAATTAAAAAATATACTAAATATCAATAAACTTTGTCTAAGGCACTCTTTACTTAAATCTACATGATATAGATATGCCGATAAGATAAAGGATGATTTTGGAAATAGAGATGGCTAACTCCAAAAAATAACCAAAATTACTCGTAAATTCCCTGATCAACTATTAAGTAATTATATTATTTTAATCATAATATCAGGTATATTTCTAAATTGGCTTATTACACTACGATTGACGAAAAAGCTGTATTACACTTTCATATATCATAATTTATTACATAATATACCTAAAAACTGGGTAAGTTTCATTATTTTAAATTATCACATATGGCCGTAAAATAAAAATAACTTATAATCTAGGTAGGTGCTTACAATATTTTTTTTAAATTATGAAAATATTATAGGTAATATTTTTATATACTAAAAGAATTTCCTTTAGCAAGGACTTTAATAATTTTGCTTACTAAAAAGTGCATTGGTAACTTTTTACAGACAGCCAAAACATCACAAAATAATTGATATTAATAGAAGTACATATTATAAAAACTATTAATATTACATAATAGATCATGAACTCTGCGAAAATAAATATTCTAAAATATAATTTATTATTATATTTTCATTATTATAATATTTAAAAATAGAATAGTATTCCAAATTATAATAAATCGTAAACACAGTAATATTTAATTAATTATTATTATTGTAGTTTTATCATTCTGATTACAAGAAGGTTCAGATATCATTAATTTAAATTCGTCCTACATTAAAATGGCATTTTGAAATAGAAAGTAAAATGGGCATCGTATAAAGTAGTGCAAATAGTTACTTACCTGAAATTATGTATTAAGTTATATAACAATACCATACGTATAACGTATGCGTAAAATATGATAATATTGTTATATAATACACCTATGTATATTATATATATTATATAATTTTTAAATTACCATTAAAAAAATCAAGAGTTAATACAGGAAAAGTTTATAGTTTATTGTGCAATCATATGGGTTTTTACTTTAATTTAACAATATTGTTATAAATATGTCTGTGGTTTTCCAGATTTCTGTTAAAATATTCGGTTTCAAAGTTACGCGGTCTTAAAAATTTTCATACAAATCTTTGAGCCCCTGTAATTTTAAAACTACATATTTTTAGAAAAATCTAAAACACCACAGACACAGATATTAGTTTTTAGAATATGTCTCCAAAATTTCATGGGCTTTGGTTGCTTAATATTCAAATGAAATTGGAACTACGATTGTATGAAACGAGTGACGGAGAGAGCCCTGTTAAGTACATGCTTACAATATTTTGACCAATTATTATTGATATTAGGATACTCGATTTAAATTTTTTAAACTGCATTTTTTAGGTTTTTTTTTTGTGGTAATATAAAAGTAGTTATCACATTTGGGTTTAATTCAGATAAGAACAAGTTTAAGGAATAAATTCAGTGAGATCAGGATGTCAGAATAAGTAGCAGCTTATTATTGTTTTCAATGTTGATCCAAGTTTTCGAGAAAATTTCCTGAAACTGAAAAAAGCGGTATTTGAATATGTAAAATTATAAGTACACTTAATCCCAATAAATCTCTCGAAGTTTCAATATTGATAAAATATTCTAAGTTAGTTAAGACGATTTTATAATATGGACCTATTATACCCAAATGCGAAAGTGTGTCTATCTGTCTGCTACTTTAGCGAAATTTCGTACCTGTAGAGTATAGAGTTAGCTTGTATCCCGATGAAGGACATGATAGGCTACTTTAGGTCCCGGAAACCCTAAGGAAACCGTAGCGACGCCTTTGCACACTCGTAAGACAAAGCAAGCTAATTACCTACTATATATTATATACTTTTTTAATTTATGGATTATACTGACTTGTGGTGTGGTAAGAATCCACCACCGCATTGGTTCAGAAAGCCGATTCTTCAATCGCACCATAATCGCATTTAATATTGATTTAGTTTAAGCCTCTGATTCTCCAAGGTATTCTTACTCAATCACTTACTACATACACTCATGGAAGTTATTTTACTAACCAAAACATTAAGAACGAGTCAGCGCAGCACTGCCCCGAAAACACGCTGTCCCCTCGACATGAGCAGTTCCACGGCAAGAATGGCAGCAATCAGTAACAGCAGGGCTATAAGAGCGAGAACCGCTCTACATCGCCTTCTTCTCCGCTCACCGCGGGCTAGTCTCCTCGATAATTCTTCTCCACGACTCCCATCTAGTGTGAACAGAGCACTGGCGGCCTGAAAAATATAGAGAAGTTACTTTTAACTAAGTTTTCTCCACATTTTTGAAGTGAAAACGTAAATTATTACCACCTGCCATATTTTTGGGAAATCCACATTTAACAAATGCTACTAGACAGCGAGTTTCCTATATGGTAACAGATTTTTTCTATTATAAAATATTGTCATTTGTGTAACATGATTCAAGCCCCGTTAGGGCCTGCATTTTTGCATTAATCAGTAAGCCATCAAGTAAAACAAACTTTCAAAGACCCTGACAGCAAATACTTTATGTTTATTTAAATACAAATCTGTGTCAATTACTCTTTAATTACTGTAGTTGTTCCGTTATTAAATCTTAATTAAGTAACCATTTTCGTAACTTTGACGATTTGCGTCTAAATAATACATAAAGCCCTTTTTGATTATCAAAATCACGTTCTGTCGTGCAAAAGGAACCTATAAATTGGACGGTACTGTGCGATTGAAGTAAACCTTGGCTTGGTAAATCCTTTGCTAATCGACACTCCAAAGGACTTTAAATTCATATTAGAAATCAATTATTATGAAGGACTGAAGCCTGCAAGTTCTATACTTCGATGATAGATATCAAAAGGGCTCTTGTTTCCATAAATCCCTTGTTTCCATAAATCCCCCCATCACACAATCCTCCTCGCACACAGACCGTGCATGCAGCTCACAATCTCATTGGTGCCGCGTCGTAGGGACACTTTGCAAAAGACCCCGAGAGGGTTCAAAACTAGTGATGGGCTTACTTTGATTAATCACATGAGTCTAGACTCTAGATTCTAGTCGGTTATATTAAAAACCTGATTGGTCAAATACATGCGTATTCGCTCCACTCCGCCTCTGTGGAATCACACCCTAACTTTTGCAACTCGAGAAACGTTATCGATAACGCCGCAATAATAATTTGTTGACTTGCCTGATTACTGTGATCATTAATGTGGGCCGGACAATAATTTTCGACTTAACCAAGATTAAAAGGCTATGTTTGTTTCATTGGCTTTTTATTACTTACATTTTTTATTATTTTTTAATGAGCTAATAATTATACAGGATCTTGCGCAAGATCCCTTATACTTTGTCGGTATAATGCAAGAGTAAAAATAAAAACAAATAATTAAAATAAAAACAACCTGACCAGGCGCCGTAACTAGGTAGGTACCTACTATCTACCGTCTAGAGGACCGTGACAAATTCATTGGATGCAGCCCTCAATCAATGTATAAAAAGGTCAATTAACAAGCGCTATTATAATATTTATTGTATACTTTTTTCATTAATTTTCTAGTACCTAAACTAAAAACAATCAAATGATGTTCTTCTTATATTTACAGAAACGAACGCAGGGATTTCCAGAGAGTGGATACTACGAGTACCACTACCGGGGCACTCAAGGATATAAATATAACTAAATAAAAATAAATCTTCCCGAGTCACACCTAGAGTAACAGTGTGACTCGTTGGGAATTCTAATGATAGATAAAAAGGTTGCAACTAGTAACAGTGACTCGATGGAAATAAATCGATGAGTTCCCAACAAGTCACACTGTGACACGATTGAGTGTGACTCGTTGGGCACCCACCCTTGTAGAGGAGGTGATATTGTTAGAGCACCACAAAAAAAGTCCCGTAGCGAAAATATGAACTTACAAAAAAACCATGGGCATAACATTTTTTATGCCACAACTAGCTTTTACTCGCAACTTCGTCCGCGGTACATTTACAATTTACTAGTTGACGCCCGCGACTTCGTCCGCGTGGATTTAGGTAGGAACTCTTTGATTTTTCGGGATAAAAAGTAGCTTATGTGTTAATCCAGGGTACAATCTATCTCCATTCCGAATTTATGCCAAATCCGTTCAGTAGTTTTTGCGTGAAGGAGTAACAAACATACACACATGCATACACACAGACTTTCGCCTTTATAATATTAGTGTGATAGTGTGATAAGCTATCTTCGAGGATAATGTACTTATCAGTGAAAGAATTTTTAGAATCGGATCTTTAGTTCTGGAGATTACCCCTACATCCAAACTTACAAACTTTACTTCTTGATATAAGTGTAGATAAACCTACTAATTAATATTATTTCTTGCAAAAGATGTCATTGTTACACAATGCATAATTGCATGTGTGTCTCTCTCGATGAACAATATGGGCCAAGAACACCGCTCAAAGAAAATTATTACAGCGTAATAATTGTCTATGTTTATGAAGATTGCCTTTACGATTGTACTGTACATAATGTAGGCAATAAAATGTATTGTTTTACAATAATTAGAAACTGTAGATGCCTAAGTGAATTAATTAGAAATTAGAATATGTATTTGAAATTAAATACAAAGTCTGAAGTATTGTAGGAAACCTGTACTGTATTGATATTAAAATTATTATACCCTGATTTATTCGTATCTGTCACAATACGAAACGAAAAAATACGAATCAGTGCACACGTGTCAATACGTTTTGCATGACGCCCACTTCAAATCGTATTTTCACGAATCACGAAAAGAACTGAATACGAATGAGTCCACAGATACCCTTACAACTTATTTCCCAACGGAACGCTAAAAATAGGCTTCAATCATTAAAACACACATCAACTTTCTATTTCAATTAAGAAACCTTAACCTTTTAACAATTACAAAAGACGCAATACAGATTAAATATTAATTGTAGTAATTTTTCGTAACAATGCCAGCACTTAATGCCACGTAGCTAACGTCATTCAAATGGCCATTCAGACCCTCGGGTTATGCGTTAATTGGTGCCATGTTACAGGACTGATGCCTCTCGACAAATCAGAAGTGACGTGAAGGCTGAAGCAGCGATACGGTACGATGTAAACGAAGATCTATTGAGGTATATTGTATCTCTAACTAAGCTTTGGGGCCCGATCACTGCTAATTTACCTATGGTGCAAGGCGATACATCGAAGCTCGCCTCTGCGTCACTAATCACGGCACAAAAAAAATCACCGACGGATGAAAGTTATAAAAAAATCATTGAAAAATGCACATCTCATAAACTACCAAAAATCGCTCAACAAACACGGGGGTGATTTGGATACTCCTTGGTTATGGTATTTAAATTTTTCTTTTAGACGTCACATCCCCGGCCACCCTGTATTTACTACAGATTGAAATATCAAAATAATCGCAGCAAAGTATGTCAAAATATTTTTACGACTTTCGATAGTCGTAAAATATTATTTATCTTTTATAAATGGGTCTTAAATAATTGAATAATATATGTAGGTATGCGATCGATATTTTGATTAACCGTAAATTAATATTTTAATTATAAAAATAATGTGCTTATTATTGTACGACGCCCACACTAATTAATCTCAAAGTAGTACAAGTAATTTAACAGATAAAACCCGCCAAGTGCGAGCCAGACTCGCGCACTGAGGGTTCCGTACTCGGGTATTTTTCCCGACATTTTGCACGAAAAATCTGTTTTAGAATGTGGATTCCCAAGGAGTTCTTTAAGACCCATCCGTTTAACCGATTTATATGAAAAAAAAAACTATTGCATATTATAGGTAAAATTATTTGTAATGATTGACACTAAGCACTATTGAGCTATGTTAGTGCGAGGTGTAGGATGCTCGTGAATCGTACATAATAATTGATCGAGAGGCATTGAGTGTCATGTTGTCGGTAAATACTCCATAATGATCGAGCTTAATGATACTGTGTGGCTTTTGACACAGATTCCTGTGTACTATTATCATGCAAAGTTGTAACAATACGTGTGAATATGTAAAGGAGTCTTCACAGCAACATTTATACGGCTTATGCTGAGTTGAGACCTTTTTTTTTCGGGTTGTGCCACACATGACACAGTTTATTCCGGCGCTTCTCCTGCTAGAGGTCTTCTGACTTTAATGCTCAAGTGTTAGAGGCCCCGGGATAACCTAACCCTGGATAGCTGGTAATGTGTGGCACAGCTTTCAAAAATAAACGTTTTTCTGTCTTTCTTTCTTTTACATAGATAAGTTTAATCTAGGAGAGGCTCTGCACTCGTTGAGAGCTCTGCACTCGAAATTGTAGAAAAGTATGTACACTCGTCTGGACGCACAATCCAACTATACAGGGTGGTCAAAAAGTCGTGGATCAAACGAAATAGGGAGATAGAGGAGGTCATTTCCAGCAAAAAATATTTCTACAGCATGGCCTTATTTAAATTGCCCTAAGAGTTATGAATATTTTTGAGATTTTTAACAAAATACCAGATTCTCTTACAATTAGACTAATTTTAAAAAAATGAGATAAAAGATAATAAAACAAACGATGCTGTGTCATTACTAGATAATGTATCAGCACTACAAACCTTCTATTGAGGCTCTGGGTGCCAAATTACACGAGCAATTAATTTTTTTCCAAAACTTTTAAAGCGTTACCAAAAATTTAATGTCACTTTAAAAGCGCACTGTGAAAAAAAAATGTACTACGGAAAAGTGACCCTGTATCAGAAAAACTTGCTGATTTAATGCCAATTTAAATGAGGTATAACACATTACTCTTTGTTTCGTAATTCTGGTATTATAATTGTTTTTTCATATCAAGGTGCAAATTTCAGTAGATTAGTTTAATTCAAAATAATTTTGAAGATTATCATGCTGCTAGTTAAACTGCTAGTTTTTTGTATGTTGGAATGCTAGAAACATCACTGTGCTTGTCACACTTAAAATTTGTGAAAAGAATAGAAACTCTTTACTACCACCTCGTGCCAGAACCACCCAGAACTACCCAGAACGCCCGTCTTGCAAGTAGTTCATCTTTTCTAGGAAACAAAAGGATAAAGAAACTATGCCTCTCGTTCACACTAATCATCATTTCTATTTGCATTGTTGGAATAAGGAAGGATGTGAAAGAGAGGCATAGTTTTTTTATCCTTTTGTTTCCTAGAAAAGAGGGCGTTCTGGGTAGTTCTGGCACGTGGTGGTAGTGAACAGTTTCTGTTCTTTTCACAAATTTTAAGTGTGACAAGCACAGTGATGTTTCTAGCATTCCAACGTACAAAAAACTAGCAGTTTAACTAGCAGCATGATAATCTTCAAAATTATTTTGAATTAAACTAATCTACTGAAATTTGCACCTTGATATGAAAAAACAATTATAATACCAGAATTACGAAACAAAGAGTAATGTGTTATACCTCATTTAAATTGGCATTAAATCAGCAAGTTTTTCTGATACAGGGTCACTTTTCCGTAGTACATTTTTTTTTCACAGTGCGCTTTTAAAGTGACATCAAATTTTTGGTAACGCTTTAAAAGTTTTGGAAAAAAATTAATTGCTCTTGTAATTTGGCACCCAGAGCCTCAATAGAAGGTTTGTAGTGCTGATACATTATCTAGTAATGACACAGCATCGTTTGTTTTATTATTTTTTATCTCATTTTTTTTAAATTAGTCTAATTGTAAGAGAATCTGGTATTTTGTTAAAAATCTCAAAAATATTCATAACTCTTAGGGCAATTTAAATAAGGCCATGCTGTAGAAATATTTTTTGCTGGAAATGTTCTCCTCTATCTCCCTATTGCGTTTGATCCACGACTTTTTGACCACCCTGTATATACCTACTTTAGGTATTAGAGGTACGCTGGGCAGCGTCCGAGAAACTTCGAAATGACTTCTCAACCAAAATTCCTCATTGAGATTATAATCAAACTTCAAACTAATATTATAAAGGCGAAAGTTTGTATGTATGTGTGTGTATATGTGTGTGTGTGTGTGTGTGTGTGTGTGTGTGTGTGTGTATGTTTGTTACTCCTTCACGCAAAAACTACTAGACGGATTTGGCTGTTTGGAATGGAGATAGATAATATCCTGGATTAGCACATAGGCTACTTTTTATCCCAAAAAATCAAAGAGTTCCCATGGGATTTCGAAAAACCTATATCCACGCGGGCGAAGTTACGGGCATCGGCTAATACAGGCATAAAACACAGGTTAGTGTTGCGTGTTGGCAAAGATCACTGGCGCCTACGAGCAACTAAAGTCTGCAACACACACAGCGCACCAGACAACGTGTCCAGTGCGGCTTCTTTTGATCCGTACCCGAATCTTTTATAGAGTTCCGTACCTCAAAAGGAAAAACGGAACCCTTTTAGGATCACTTTGTTGTGTGTCTGTCTGTCTGTCCATCCGTCCGTCCGTCCGTTCGTACAAAATGTTGGAAAAAATACCCGAGCGCGGAACCCTCAGTGCGCGAGTCTGACTCGCACTTGGCTTGTTTTTTTTATCCTGACTAAGCCCAGAAGGAGGCAACATTTTGCCAATCTTTTTTAAACTGTATAATTATTCCAAATAAACAAAATTAAGTAAAACCATATTATGCTCATTTATTTTGTAGAGCATAGACGAGAGTTATGTGTGTCTATTATATTTATTTAACTACGTTGCAGTTTCCCACTCAGATTCGTCAGAATTTCTAATTTCCAATAAGATTAAAAAACTATCCCAATGTAAAATGCCTCACGTACATACCCTTAGTATCACCTTAAGAGGTTATTTTTTACCAAATGGTACGGATCCCTAAGAATGGCCCCTATGGTCGAACTCAGACTTGGGCGCGTTTGAAATCCTCGTGAAATTAATCGTGTCACCATCAAACATCATTATCTTATTATAGTTGACAATCAAAAAGTGTAAACCATGGTACCTATTTTGAATAAATGATTTGACTTTGACTTCATAAAGCTTCATGACCCACGACTTTCATACAATCTTCCAACACCCTTTTTACCCTATTAGGGGTGGAATTTTGTAAAATTCTAAAATTTATTACAAACCAATAAATAGAGCTAAAAAAATCAATGTGTTACAGTTGTACCCGATCTCCCCTACCGACAGTGCCTCCCCAGATATCTCCCCTCCATTGTCGTCTATAGCTCTTATAGGTATCTCGTGTGTTGAGTGTCACATCCTGCCTGCGGTAAGTGGTTACCGTTGCACCCTTTATTCCTAAAATGGTAGGAATAAATGGTGGTTCCTACCCTTCCGACGCGCATTTTGTGTGTATCAGTCTTTTTTAATCTTAAACTCAAGTGGCTGTCTGCCGTCAACGCGTCAGTTTAAATTAATAAATGAAGTCTTTATCTTCCATAAAATATACTGTCGGTCTTGGAGTTACGCTTACTACATTGAATGCACATATTTCATTATCTTTACTGGCATATAAGGTCTTTCGACATTCTTCTTCGGCCTAATGTGCCTGATATCTTATTATTCTCCCAATACTGCCTCGTTGTCAAGTGGTTAGCTTATTCGGTTGCTGTTCCTGAGGTCTGGGGTTCCATTTCCGGGACGGACCAAAAAGTTATTGGACACTAGCAGCTGATGCCCGCAACTTCTTTCGCGTGGATATAGATTTTTTAAAATCTCGTGGGAACTCTTTGATTTTTCATAATCTACCTCGATTCTAAACAGTCAAATCCGTCCAGTAGTGTTTGCGTGAAAGAGTAACCAACACACATACATACATACACACAAACATTTGCTTTTATAATATTAGTGTGATATTAGCATGCAGTGTGATAGCTTTTGCTGGCGACTTCGTTCAAGTGAATAGATACGCTATTAATTTATAGCGTACAGCACTTGGGAATACTTAGTATTAAGTAGTATTAGTAACTATAAAAGTATTTTTTTTTAAAAGTTAATAAATACTACAAGTTTATTATCTATAATATTTCCAGACTAAAAATCCGTTTTTAAGTAGATAACTAGATAGTACTTATTGTCTAAGCGCTAAGTTTACTTGAATTTTTATCTACTTTAGGTGAAACGTCATTACTTATTCTTATTTTTTTTTCTTATCTATTTTATCTCACACATTAATTGATAAACGCCATGGCCTGGGATCAAATGTTATTCATTTGCATTCGCAAACGCGAGGTTGTCGGTGTTTTACAAGAATTTCTGTTGCGACTATAACACGGGATAACAATTATACAGTATGAAAACAACGTAGTTATAAACCATACTAATTGCGCAGAGCAACTTTGTTGGGAAGCTAGCGCGCGCCGGCCCTTGCATAATAATATGACAGTCAAGTGTCAAGTCAACACGTCTGATACCGTTTTCTTGACTTACAACTTGAGTCGTTTTTCTCTTATCTGTGTCTGATATACCTAACGTTTTAGGTAATTTTCTCTTGATTTTATTTAGGCGTGGATCCTACAGAAGTGGTGGTGATGACGTACTTCAACTTTTAAACAAGGGAAAATAAATACGAAAATAGTGGTGAATAAGTTCTGGTTGACAACTTGGGATGGGACTGATACGACTGGGACTGGGCATTAGAAAGTAAAAGAGAACTAGTATGTAGTGAGTTACAGCAACGTAATGGAAGAGAGGCGACCAAGTCATACTCGTCGCTTACAAACTGTACGTTCGCTAAACTGCGTTAGTAAGTTACGAAATCATTGGCATAAACAAATTTTAATGTTCCCCGCGAACCTAGTAACATTAATTAGAAGCTGTATTCATTTATAACGGAAAAAAGAACAATTTTAATGAATTCCCGCGCGAAATATCATAAATCACACGTAACATTAACGCGTAGAGGCTTGACAGTTACACTGACATGCAACTACACTCCACCGACAATGATCTAGTATAAATATTTAAATGTTGAGGGCATAGAATTGATTGTTTGCTACTTAAGAGGGGTCTCTCCGTCACTCGCTCCATACAAACGTAGTTCGTCTCTCATTGGAATACTAACCAATCATACTCAATGGAATTTTGTAGAAACGTTCCGGGAACTAATATCTATACCTGTGGTTTTCCAGATTTCCGTTAAAATATTCGGTTTCAAAGTTACGCGGTCTTAAAAATTCACATATAAATCTTTGACCCCTGTAATTTTAAAAATACATATTTATAGAAAATCTAAAACACCACAGACACAGATATTAGTTTCTAGAATATGTCTGCAAAATTTCATTGACTTTGGTTGCTTAATATTCAAATGAAATTGGGACTACGATTGTATGGAGTAAGTGACGGAGAGAGCCCTGTTAAACAGTGACTTTTTAGGCCACAGTCAAAATATTATTATTTTACATAGCTGTAAAAGTAATATAATATTTGGAAGGATGTGTGCTTTTAGCTTGCATTGCAATTTTAAAATGACAAAAATGGACTTAGACCTTTTTGCATTTGAGTCTTCAATAGCAAACATCTTTAGTTTCTAGCCTCAGCGATTTGAACAGTAGGTCCGTTGGTATGATAATCATTTTCACTAATAAAAATTATAATTGTACAGTCTGTTTGCAATCACATTCTTGAATTAAGCAATAACGCCCCTATCAATAAGTCATTAAAAACCGAAATAATCAAGCTACCATAACGATAACATTACTTACATTAACGTCTTTGTATAATTTTATGATCAATATAACCGTTATTTACGACACAGTTTGAGCTATTAAACTTGTAAAGGGAATCCAGAAGGATAAACATTCACTGTGGTTTATTGTATGCTCATGAGGCAATATACAGTCAGTACTGAGTATTCATGTGTCAGTTTTATGAACATTTCAAGAACGGACGACGCGACGCGGGCGTATAAAGGTAGTTGTTATGTGTAGTTAAGGCAGGTCTACACTCTACCAGTGGTGGGTCTGCTGCGGCGGACATCCGCTGGCGGAGACGAGGTGTTTCCGGTCCCTTGTGGGTGGGATGGAACTTCGTAAGGTTTTTAGTCGGTAGGAGTCCGACATAACCACTGTGCTCCCCGTGTTCGGTGGTACCCACGACGGATTTTCCTCACGAGAACAAAAAAAAAACGAAAAAAAAAGACTTTGCGGCTATTCCTTAGGTTACTCGTCCGCGTGGATTTAGTTTTTCTAGGGTTGTGTACCTCAAAAGGAAAAAGGTACCCTTATTTGTTTTCTGTCTGTCTGTCCGTTTGTCCATCGTGTCTGTCAGGAAAACCTATAGGGTACTTCCTGTTAACCTGCAGGTAGGTAGGTAGGTCAACTAAAGGAAAAAATCCGAAACATCACAAAAAATTATTAAAATTTGTTCCACGAAAAAAATATTGACTAAAACACAATAGATAGTAGAGTCCGCAGTGTTCTACATAAAAGTGTGAGGTATATAAGTAGGTACCTAGGACGATGACGTTTTTCCCGTATTCTTACATCAAGGCGAGGGATTTTTATTTTTATTTGTTCCAAAATGTCCGAGCACCAGAGCTGTCCCTTTAGGATTTTGTGCAGTACACATAGGTCAAGTTTATACCTACGATATATAAGATGACGATGATAACTAAGATGCGTGCAATCTACAAACCCATACTTAATATTATAAATGCGAAAGTGTGTCTGTCTGCTACCTTTTCACGGCCCAACAGTTCAACCGATTCTGGTGAAATTTGGTGCAGGGTTAGCTTATATCCCGGGGACGGACATAGGCTACTTTATATCCCGGAAAATCAAAGAGTTCTCACGGGATTCCTAAAAACCCATCTGCTTGACCGATTTGTATGAAAGGTACCGAGGTAGCTTGCGTCCCTGTAATTGACATAGACATTTTACCTTTAAAACCCCTTTAAAAACCTAAAGCCACGCGGACGAAGTCGCGGGCATCCTCTAGTAATTAATATGTGATGTCGTAACTAGGCCACACGTCCTTCAAGTTACGATTTATGAACAGCACTGTATCCTAATGATATGCAAATAAAACTAAATGTTACAGTGACCAAGTCAAGGCATCTTCCAACAGGCCCGCATATAAATTCATCACATCGAACTGCAGTCTAATAGCAGTGTCACATACAAATCGTGCATTCGTTAGGAAATATTATAATGGGTGCATGGATTGAACGTGCGCCTGAGTGGTAGGTAGGTCCGTGGTCGGCGATTGTGTGACAGAGCGACAAGGCCGTTTCTGAGAATGGATACCGAATTGTGAGAGCTACTCATCCTAGTTACCAGTGCCAGTCATACATTAATCGAACTTCTGACCATCCATAACCTAAATATATCAAAAGCAAAAGTGACTGACTGATCTATCAAAACAACGCGCAGCTCAAGCTACTGGACGGATCGCGAGCTGAACGGCATGTACCTACACATCCGCTAAGAAAGGATTTTCAAAAATTCAATCCCTATAAAATAAAAGTTTGTGTAGTCCACGCAGTCGAATTCGCTGGCATAAGCTAGTAAAGTGTTTCTGTCTGTCTGTCTGCTAGCTTTTTATGGCCCATCCGTTTAAATTTTTATCCTTACATATTTAGCGGTTTAGCGTCCACACGGTTAAAACGGAATTTAAATATAATTTTTTTTTTTTTTTAATTCACTATAGGCAAGCGCTTGACCACAATCACACCTGATGGAAAGTGATGATGTGGTCTAAGGTCTAACATGGGACGCGCTTACCTAGAAGGTGCCTATTCACTCTTGTTTTAAAGATACCCGGATTGTAATTGGTAGGAAACACAGATCGCGGGAGAGTATTCCAAACCTTAGCCATGCGTATGAGGAATGAAGACGCAAAACGTTTCGTGCGTGTAGATTGAATGTCGACGACACGTCTTGCGGTTCGGTGGTAAAATGGTGAAGGGGGGACAAGATCGAAAAGTTCCTGTGCACACTATTATTTGGTCCGAGGTGGATAGGACACACGTTCCCGAGTATACACCCTAGGGTGACTGTTTTAGGGTGGATATACGCAATAAAACGTTAAAATAGCTAACATAAAACCTAAGGTCGTAGGAAGTATGATTAGCTAGTGAAGAAAAAGCCTAAAAGAAGAGAGTCGAGTGGACAAAATAAACGGAATAATCGGGTCAAAGATTTGGATAGTAACAACACCGCGCGGCCGCCACGCTGCCTTGCCGCCGGCAATGTTGCGAAGCTGACACAAGCCTGTTTGTAGGAAACTTTTCAACAAATATAGAAAGGAGTATTTTGTTAGGTCGTCAACTTATTAGCTCTTTGCCGAGAAAATGTATCCAGGAATGTTCCTTAATTGTCTTGTTCGTCTAAGCTAAGCCATGGGTCGGCAAGTAATTTTAAGTGGGGTTCGAATTCGTTTGAAATCTTTTATCGAGGTCCAGAAAAAAAAATTCATACCTACTGCTTATTTTTCACTATGCTACTTTTAGGTTATTATATAAATCGCAATTGGTAACAAATTACACTGACCGACGACAGTCTTGGGCTAGTTTTTTATTAGTTTGTCTCACTAGAGAAACTAGCAAATGCGAAAGTTTTAGGTAATCATGTACATACGTAAAGTACATCATATTATCATGAGTAATAATGCAAAATGTGTAAAAGTAATTCATTCATTCATAGATAGGTATATTATTAAAAATATCCAGCGGTCCAAGATTCAACCGTCCGTCATCGTCAGCGGTCCAAAATTCGACTGTTGCCGACCGCTGATCTAACCTATTATAATATTATACCATTGTGTTATAATAGACATGTTACGTTCATAAAATATAATAACGTAGTTAGACACTATTCGTGCTCGGTGATCACTGAAACAGACGATCGACAAATCGTACCAGAGAAGAAGAGATAGCGCTCTACAAATGTGACCCAAGTGTCGTAGTTAGGTCTTCTATATTAGGCTTTTGGCGAGAAAGTGGTGGATCCAGGAATTATTTGATAATTTGATTTAAAAGAAGAAATTACTGACTGCAACTACAAACTGGGTCTTAAAATTCGATAATTATAATTACTCTGCCTTTACCTAAGCACTCACACTTGGTGATTTTTGAAAGTAATCCATACAAATGATCTTGGATCCCTAAATCCAGAGCAGTTTTGTCAGGCCAACATGTCATGTCATCCATCAGGGTGTGAAATTGTCATTTGTCTTCTTTGGCAGCCGATTCTTATCTGTTACTTGTACGAGGTACAAGCTCGGATCGCGATCATTCCCCGCGAAAACTGGTTCTTTGTCAACTAGGTGAGTAAGTATTCGAATATTATGCGGACCCCTTTTTAGGATTCCGTGGTAAAACAAAAAACCTTTAAGTATATTCCGTTACATATAGAAACCTGTTACCGGTAACTACCTACACAGAGGCTTCGATAAGTATTTAGAAAAAATTCCAGAATCGTTGAAAAAAAACTGTTTTACGACCCGGAGTGATGAATCATTAGTATGATGTTGCTGGATTTAATTACTTTTCTGGGTACAATTTTGGGTACGCCTAGGAAACATTTAAGACGTGCTTTGTATACAATTGTTATTAGTTTTTTTCCGTATCTTAGTTTTGTCCTGATCGTTTCATGTTTTGGGTGCAATAAAGTTTTTATCTATCTATCTATCCACAGTGACTGCCAAAGTTTTAGCAAGTATGGCCACGGAACCCTGCCTTATGCGTATACTGAAACGCACTTGGCTAGTTTTTTACCGATGACAGCTCTGCGCTTGACCGCGACCTCAAAAGATGGTATGAAGCAGTCTGAGCTGAGATGAAACGGGGTATGACAGTTTTGAAGACAAAAACTTGAATTTTGTCTCTCTCGAATCGTCAAAACAGGGTGCCATTTTTTCAAGCGCGCTCGTAGGCGTCAAAAAATGAGTGAACCTCGCTGCAATATCTACGAGTATGTAGTTTGTACCTACCCCGTAGCATGTATGTGTTTGATCACTGATCACATTCACAGACAATTCTTCTTCTTCTCTATTTACAAATATCAAGAATTTTAAATAGAGAAGAATCTGTCTTCACTATTTAAAATACAATTATTGTATCTATGAGCTTTGCCCATTTGGAGTTTTATAATAACTTTGGCTCAATGGGCTCAATAATGTAATATTTTAAAATAAGTAACAAGTGACTTGAAAGGTAGTGTCGAAAGCAATTTTTTATTTTGGTCACCCGTTGAT
Source organism: Maniola jurtina (assembly GCF_905333055.1). Lineage (NCBI taxonomy): Eukaryota > Metazoa > Arthropoda > Insecta > Lepidoptera > Nymphalidae > Maniola > Maniola jurtina. Next base: position 2,668,945 of record NC_060048.1, on the reverse strand, counting down.
GTTATCAGCATCGCTGTCGCGTCGCCGATTGAGATTAATGGATGCTGGAGCATTACTGTCGCTGCACATTACAATACGCAACGTTGGCGCCCTGTTGTAACATGCGACTGTACCTACTGGAATTGGAATAATTATAATATTAAATCGATTTATCGCTGAGAGATCATATTTCAATTACTTATGGCAATATTGATTTTATATTAATGTACATTTTCATGTAGAGCCGTGATAGCCTAGTACCTTTTTTTGTGAGGAAAATCCGCCTTGGGTACCTACCACTGGCCACAGGCACAGTGGTTATGTCGGACTCTTACCGACTAAAAACCTCACGAAGTTCCATCCCACTGACGACAGAGCACAGGAGACCAACAACGCCTCGTTCCTCCGCCAGCGGATGTCCGCCGCAGCAGACCCACCACTGGGACACTACGTGCCCCCAAACACCGTTAGACGCATGCCCGGAACCATAGCACGCCAACCAACCCGAGGATCTGTGAACGCCAGACCGACCCGTTTCCATCATTCACAGGTCCTCCCGAGGGCTAGGGTTCGCGGTGAGGGCAAGTCCCTTTCCAGGTTCCCCATCCTCAACATCTCCCTCACCCGTCATCGAACTGGACAGGCGAGAAACCGGTGGGGCAGCCAGTGATTGGATGGGTGATGACTTATGACACACTCATCATCAACCACCCAACACAGCCACATCCTCCGCTCCTGGGGCTATACGCCATGGATGCGTCTACTGGTTTCTGTACTCGGGGCTTCGACCGCCGCGCCCGTTGTGCCAGATCTTTTTTTTCACGCTCATTTTTAACTGTGGAACTATGGATAAATTTTAATCGAGGGTCATCCAAGGAGCAACAAATTCCTGAATTGCAAGATAACTAAGTTCAGCAGCGCAAGGTTGAGAGGACGATTCTGACCTAAATAACTATCGTGCGGATGAAGGCATCCAATAAACTAAGTTTAACAGAAAAATCTCTTAGAAAGAGTAAACCATTGCTATTCAATGAGGTACCAATAATTCATACATTCCTTTGGTTTAAAATGTCAACCGTCGCAAGGTGGATGGTTAATGAACTGCCTTGCCCGCGGCAGTATTGCGAAGTTGCGCCGACTTTATTTATATGGAAACCATGTAATTATCTAGGCATTTACCTGATACACCCGTAGCTTGAAATTCCTGATCGATATTTTTACTTATTTCAACTATAAACTTGTTGTAGATGAGTTAAATTCACTGAGTGATGAAGGATGAAGTACACTGGAAGACCTTTTCTATACAAAATGACAGTTAATTTTTGTGCCGGGAATTAAAATAAGCACTATTAGATGAACCACCCTGACTTTGCATAGGGGGCCTACCTATTCCATAGACAAAATATGGTATGTAGATTCGACATAATAGGTAGGTATAACATATTCATACTCATATTTTGTCTATGGTAGGTCGAAGTATGGGTAATGGGTATGAAAACCTAAATTGCTAACCTATTAGAATCTACCTAAGTATAAACCTTTCTCGTGAAATGTGACTTTTCACTGAGTTTAGGGCGTCTACTTTTTACTACACTGATCGCGATCGATTTGCTGTTACCCATTGAGGCGTTCCATCCTCTGTTTCCGAAATTGGTCATCAAATCTTCACCAAACTTAATTGGTACCAACCTGACAGTACACGTAACCTTTATAAACAAGTGTAAATTAAAAATTTATAACACCCCCGACGATCCAAAGTATCTGAGTTTTCCAAAACATCATTTTCAAATAAATAATTATGTATTTAGGCAACGTCCATCTTGACAGCTTGACATTTGTCTATTGACATAATATTATGAACCTAACGGTTATCTAACCTTCTTTTAAACAAGAAAACTAGAAAAGAGCTGATAACTCTTAAACGGCTGAACCAATTTTTTTAGATTATAGCTAAGAACACTCTCGATCAAGCCACCTTTCAAACAAAAAAAACTAAATTAAAATCGGTTCATTCGTTTAGGCACTACGATGCCACAGACAGATACACAGATACACAGATACACAGACACACAGATACACAGATACACACGTCAAACTTATAACACCCCTCTTTTTTGGTCGGGGGTTAAAAAGGAATTATGAAAATCGTTTCAGACGGAGTTATGGAGTATAATCGATAAAAAATTTGATCTCGTATCCCGAAGAATCCCTAATTTTTTTCGGAATGAAACTACCTTTTATGTTAATCTGGAGAATCAGCTACCGTAATACTAAATTTCATTTAAATTCGTTTAGTAGGTACTTTAAGCATGATGCGCGTACAGACAGACACACAGACATAAACTTAGTTTTTGGGGTCTATATCGATAGTAATGTTTCCTCCAATTAAAATTTTCAAAATATACAGGATGTTTGGTAATAAGTATATAATGACGACACATACTCATACTACTCTGATCTGATAAACACAATGCTGAAGTACATACAAAATTTAAAAAAAAAAATTATGTCAAAGTTTTTATGACCCTATACCGTGCCCTAGCTCCCTGAGATCGTTGGCCATCTTTATATAGGCCGAGGCCAACGATCTCAGTGAGTTAGGGCACATTAGGGCCAAGAAAACTTGGTCATAAAAAAAAATTAAAATTTTGTATGGAAATTTTTATAATTTTACTTCAGCATAGTATTTATCAGATCAAAGTAGCATGGGGTACGTGTCGTCATTATATACTACTTACCAAACAGCCTGTATAATTAATGTACAGAAATCATCCAGTTACAGTTTTATTATAAGTATAAGTATAGATATAGAAGTATAGATATAGATTTTGTGTCCTGTGGTTACAGAATCTTGTAATAAACGTCGCATATATTTTATCTAAGTTTTTTTATCAGTATCTTACCAAATAATCTTGTTCGCTGCTCTTACGTACTATGCATGTATAATATAATATGTAGTATGTTAATGTATGTGTAATCACATAATTATTTTTTCTCATAGCATTGAAATAAGAAAGTTATTGTCATAAAAAGCTTAATGAAGGTTAGATTGAGATAAATATCTACTTAAAATAAACTTATAATAATATTGCTTTAGCCCGAAACTAAACCTAATTTTAAGGGATTTTATTTTTTGATGTAAATAAGATTATTCTATGACAAGAGTAAATTAAAATTTATAACACCCCCGACAATTAGTGAAGGTTACAGTAACTAGAAAAGAGCTGATACCTTTCAAACGGCTGAACCAATTTTCTTGAATTATAGATAAGAACACTCTCGATCAAGGCAGCTTTCAAATAAAAAAAACTAAATTAAAATTGGTTCATTAGTTTAGGAGCTACAATGCCACAGACAGATACACACGTCAAACTTATAACACCTCTCTTTTTGGGTCGGGGGTTGAAAATTGGAGAAGTAGCACGGTAGATGTGATTTTTTCATTGCAATTGCTATTGTTTTAAGGAATTCCTGCTACACTGTGCATTTTAAACTGACTTCAAAAAAAGGAGGAGGTTCTCAATTCGTCAGAATCTTTTTTTTAATGTAGTTATGTTCGCCGATTACTCAAAGACGCCTGGACTGATTTGGTATTTTTTTTATTTTTAAGGGGTATAATTTGCAGGTGGTTCCATATAAATTTGGTGAAGATCTGATGAATATCTTCGGAGATAGAGAACAGAACTCCTCAATGGACTAGAGTAAATTGCTCGCGATCAGTGTAATAGTTTAGTAAACAGTAGGTTTTTATCTAGGCATAGTACATTTTAGTACAGTGCGGCCATTAAAAATTGTGAAAAAAAATTTAAAAAAAAAACCGACTTCAAAAACCACAAACACTAAAAACTAAAAAGTAAAAATTTTACCCAATAAAATTAGGTATTGTGAGTGCAGTTAGCCAATCAAAAATGATTGCGATCATTGATGTAGGAGAATATTGCGATCTGTTATCAGTAGTTTAGTCTAGTTACTTTGAATTTGTAGCTATGATAAACGCTGGCCGTTGAAAGACATAGTGACTTTTCTAGGCGATATGTGACAATATGGAATTCATAGTCAAGATATGGGCTTCTTTAGGATCATTCAAACGACATGACTGTGTTATATTGAACCTGTAAAATATATAGCTTACGCACTAGCTCCGACTTCCGTCATCCGAGTTCACTCCGTCATTCATCCGTGAGAGTATCGGATGTGCTTCGGATTTAAATCGGGCGTATGTCGTAGATATGTCAAAGATGTCCACTGAATAGCTTGGATTTGGATCAGAGATCGGATTAGTGTGTAAGCAATGTCCGAGTTCGGTCCGAGTTTTTTATATCCGTAATTTCACGGTTTCGGATTGGATGAGTGTATAACTGCTCATAGGGATGCTGAAAATGATGCCCTATTAAAAAACCGGTCAAACACGAGTCGGACTCGTATACGAAGGGTTCCGTTATCCGTACGTAAGAAATAACACTTTTAATTTTTTTTGTCATGTAACCACACATTTTCCCCTTTACTTGTGCCATAAGATTGCTATCTGCCTTTAATGATTCTGGGTCAACAGGAAGTAGCCTTTAGGTTTTCTCGACAGACACGACAGGCGGACAGACGAACGGACAGATTGACAGACAACAAAATGATCCTATATGGGTTTCGTTTTTCCTTCTGAGGTACGGAACCCTAATAAGGGTTCCTTTTTTTCTCTGGAGATCAGAAACGCTAATAAAACGATGTCTAAAGGAAAAGTGGCTTTTCATGAATGAAATAAAGGTCAAAATCGTCTAACTTCCCCAATTGCTCAACTATCACCACTAAAAATGTTTCCACTACATTTGCGAGTGAATGTAGTTCAAGAGCGGAATGTGGCAACACCGACTTGTGTTTTGCATATCAACAAACAAGCTTAATAAAACAACATATTTAGCACTTATTGCAACGCATTAAGGCTTAATTCCCTTTGAAATAACCGTAAACCAAAGATGCAAGAGATCATTTAGCGAAAAAAAGACAAATTTTATTTTGCGATCTTATTGTACTCTAATAGTATAGACATAAGATGGTTTTTTGAATAAAAAGGCGGATACGGTTTGTGTATTTTTTCTCGTTCGCAAAGTGATAGTACTTACTGTGTTAGTACAAGATGTCATAATACTATCGTATGATCATAGTAATGTGGTTCGAACCACGTTCGAACACTGCAAATCAATTCAGAGAAATTACTTTTTTAATGTAAGTAAATACTTAATGGACTAAAAGCCAGTGAATGCCAGACCTGCGTTATTTTATAAAAGCTAAAAGCTTCTCTGAGTATTGTTTCCAACAAGGACCGAGCAGCGACTATGAAGTTTGGATCATGGTGGCTTTGGGAGATAACATGTAACAAAGGTGTGAAAAATCTTACGTCAAAGTGAAAACAACGATTTATTAAATAATTTAGTGATAGTTTGTGACAAATGAACATTTTTTGGTTTTTTTTTCACGATTTATGGCGATTTTCTAGTTCGGAAAAGAAATACTTCATACGCCCAAAATATGATGTTCATAATTATGTACGGAACTCTAAAAGCTCGCTCTTTTAGCTTTTTTGGCTTCGCCCGACTCGCACTTGACCGGTTTATTGTTTAGGACTTGGCCGAGCCACACATGTTTTAAAAGTGTAGTATGTACCTACTTTCACAGTCATTGAAAATGTTAGAGTGTGCGAGAGAGAAGGAAAATTCAGCTAATCACTAGGCTATTTTACAGTTTTTTTTTTTCATTCCATCAGCCTGTATGTGTCCACTGCTGGACATAGGCCTGTCCAAGAGCGCGCCACCAAACACGGTCCTCCGCCTTCCTCATCCACCCGCTCCCCGCTACCTTTTTCAGATCATCGGTCCAGGGTCGTCCCACACTGCGCTTACCGGTACGCGGTATTTTTAACCCCCGACCCAAAAAGAGGGCTGTTATAAGTTTGACGTGTGTATCTGTGTATCTGTCTGTGGCATCGTAGCGCCTAAACGAATGAACCGATTTTAATTTAGTTTATTTTGTTTGAAAGGTGGCTTGATCGAGAGTGTTCTTAGCTATAATCTAAGAAAATCGGTCATCCGTTTGAAAGTTACTGTAACCTTCACTTGTCGGGGGTGTTATTAATTTTTAATTTACACTTGTACAGTTTGCTATCAGAAAATTGCATTTTTAAACGTTTTCATTCAGTTGCCAACTGGGTCATTGCTAAGTCGCGACGTGGAAATAATGGCAACACATCATCGGTCATGAATATTTGGTTTACGTATTTGTATCACGAATTGTTTTGGTATTCTTCGTAGGAGTAGCTTGCTGTGAGCCACTATGGTTGAAATCTATAGACCGCACTTTGGCTTTACTTGTCAAAGTGCTACATGATTCTACGTTGCCACCATTGAAAGTAAATGAAAATGAAATTTTAATTTATTTCTTATACGACAGCATGTTCCACTTATCATAAGTCAAGAGTCTACCACCGGTTTGGAATGAAAATTCTATTGAGAAGAGCCGGCAAGTGTAATAAATTATTCCTATACAAATGCATATAGATACCTAATTTTGACAATTCGATAAGACTTAGTTACCTATCTTAAAATGTGTTACTGAGAGCTATAATATTCCATTTAAGACACAAAAGTGGGTGTAAAACATAAATTACTAAAGAAAAAAGAAGAAAAAATTGCGTAAGATTCATACACTTCATCTCAAAAATCGTTTTATACGAGGTCGAACTCCTTTTTAGATCGACGAGTAGGTGTGTACACATATAACTATAACATAATTATTATATTTATTAACCACAGACTGATGGATAAGATAGACTGAGCACGGCGCGAAAAAATGAAACATGACCAAAGAAGCCAATGTTCAAAACTCGGCCACTTTTTGTTTTGTTAAGTCAATTTTTTTAATGGGGCTGACAATATGTACACACCGAACTATACTAATATTATAAAGAGGTAAAGTTTGTAAGTTTGATTGTAGGAAGTAATCTCTGGAACTAATGAACCGATTTTGAAAATTCTTTCACTAGTAGAAAGCTACACTTTTCCTGAGTGACGAGGGGTTAGTTAGCTATAAAACTTCTTATTAAAAAAAGAAAAAAAAAGTCAGCCATCCAACTACACTAAGAGGTTCGCTCGATACAACGCCGTATGTATAGGTTCTACGAGCTTGGCGCTAAAGGACTGCGAACTAAACTGTGTGCTTAGTCTGAGATTATACTCCTCGCCAAACATGACTCGAATTTGAACATCAAAACGTCAAAGAACGATGGACCTAAAAGTTCTTGATTTAAAATTAGAAATTAATTAATATCACCGATTTAAACACAACATTTACCCTTGGAGCATTGGCTGTAAGTGTAGATGTATGAATAAACATGAGCTTCAAAATATGGTGATAAAGGTTTCAACGCTCGAATTCTATCAACGTCGGTGAAATGTTAAATCTCATACTAACATATAGACATAACATGCCTGTGTGGTTAGTATGAAAACAAATTATTGAGAGAAACCAGCTCTAGCCGGCTTGACGACTGATGTTAGTATCTAATATAATTTTATCAAAGGATCTCAATGAAATTGGCAAAATAGCCTTGGCAATATGGCAGGTACTCATCAAACATTCATGTGGCATTTACTCGAAAAGTTAAAAGTGCATTTAGGATTCATTTAATGTCCACTTTTGTTCGCTAGGTTTCCGTCCATTTTTCTTTTAGTCTTTGCTATCAACTCACGAAAAAAAGTCGAAGCTCTTAAAATATTTCAGTGGGAGTACTAAAATATAGGTCTTGCGTTGATTGACGCTAAGTGCTATGTACTTTGCGTGATCACGGTATAAAAAACTAAAATAACATAATTAGACAACTACTTGATATTAAACTTTTAAGAGTGCCTACTTTTTTACTTATTAATTTCAGAAGCATCATTGTTTTGAGGTCATTAGCTGTTAAATTTGAAAATTGTGTGAAATGTGACTAACATTTGATTTTTCAACTCTAATCGAGTCTAACATACTCGTATAAGTAAAAAATAAACTGATTCCTAGTGCCATTCCATGGGTTTTAAAGAACCAAAAACTCGATCAAGTGCGACCCTTGGACTGGCACACGAAGGGTTCCATTATCCATACCATCATACAAGAAATAGCAATTTTTTTTTTTCATGGCGGCCATTTTGTTATTAGGTAGGTACCTACTTTTTGTTGTTACAACGGCTCTACCTATTACGGTTCACAAGATACAGCCCACTGACAGACAGGCGGACAGACGGATAACAGCGTCTTAGTAACAGGGTCTCATTGGCACCCTTTGAGTTGGAACCCTAAAAACGAATGATCACTATATATATCAATATAATTAAGACTAATAAAGCAAAGATAACCATCGGTATTTCCCGTAGTTCTAACATTGTTTGATACAATCGTGCTAAGCGAATTTCGTAACTGAACTCTATTGTCTATTTTTCTTTATGCTCTATGGAAGGGCGTTCTCATTTCTCGATTAATTGTCCGTGGTGATTATGTAGCTATTACGCCAAACAGATATGGAAATTTAATTACTTATAAAAATATGCTTAATTGTTTAAAATATTACTTTATTTTCTATTAATTACCAAGCAGGTAGGTACATCTTCAACTTTCTATTTTTCTAATATTATGTATAATAGGTAAAGTTCATAATAATTATAAAAAGGCAAGACAAATTATTCATACGTTTGCGTGAGTGACACGCATGCGCGTAGGCCATAGCGGCGCATTCTACATAATTAGTGGCCCGAGGTTCACGCACTTTTGAATAAAATGATACCTTCAAAAATAGCAGCCCATTTCTTCTCTATTGAAGTACTTGAGTATATTATACTTATTATATCTAGATTCTAAGCATCGATTATTTTATGCTAAAACTTTTTTTTTTGGTAAGTGGAGGTCTACTGCAAAGAAATCTCAGTCTTGGGCAAGTCGCGTAAAGTCCAGCTAAAAGTAAAGTCTACTAACCAGCAAAGACTCGAGCTATCTTGGGCAGGACCTCTGCTGTGCAGTCTAGCTCAAACTAAAAGTAGCGCATACCTACAAGCAAAGTCATCTCAGTATTCAGCATTATAGTGACGTCACCAGATCTGACCCCTGGCCCACAGTTAAGCAGGCTAGGGACTCTGTTCGTCAGGGCATCGTGTAGAACTAGTAAAGCCGCGTGGAGACGAGCTTGGGCTAAAAGTCCAGCCGATTTACCAGTAAAGACATCTCAGTCTTGGGCATCATAGTGACATAACCAGGTCGGACCCCTGGGCCACACTATGGCAGACTAGGGCCTCTGTTCATCGGGGGCTCTTGTAGGGCCAGTAAAGCCGCGTAGAGACGAGCTTGGGCTAAAAGTAAAGCCAACTTACCAGTAAAGACATTTCAGTCTTGGGCATCATAGTGACGTCACCAGGTCGGACCCCTGGCCCGCAGTAGGGTAGGCTAGGGCCTCTATTCGGCGGGGGCTCGTGTAGGGCCAGTAAAGCCGCGTGCAGACGAGCTCGGGCTGCGCTGATGCCGCCCGCGCCGCGTACTGCTGCTTCCACGACATCACCTATGTCTCTTTCCCATCGAATTGGTATTGGTGGTTTGATCGAGTATTCCCTGTAATAGAAAGATAAAAAAACTTATTTTTGTTAGAACAATTACATGTTAGAGTAATGGGAGAAATCCATACTTATTATATTATACTATATATAGCTCGATTACCACTCACTCACTCATTGACATAATTGTTCTCCTAGAAAGAGAAGGAAAATGATATAATGATGTAGGGGAGATGTGTTCGGGTGGGGGAGTCAACTGGGGAAAAATTATGACATTTCGGAAAAACAAGATGGCGGCCGCCGTGATTTTTGCAGCTCCGTTGTTTTCTAAGGGACTCCGTTCAAACTCGCAACTATTGAAGAATGTAGTAAACGGTTAACAGAAAATGTGGAAAAAATTGGAAAAACAAGATGGCGGCCGAGCCGTAGCGTTTCAAAATTTTTAATTTTTCGACCCCGAACCGCGGCGTCACAGATCCGAAACGGGGTAATCGAGGATAATTATTTTTTCTGGTTTCGCCCACGATTATCCTGTATTTTGACAGAACGGGAGTGGCTTTTAAAAATTCAAGATGGCGGCTGTCATGGCGGCCGTTTTGTTAGAGGTACGAAAAAACGCAATTTTAAAAGTTAAATATCTCAAAGTTGGCAACATCGGAGCGATTCGGCTTCTATGAAGCGGTTGTACGTATAGACTCGAGGTATAGATCGGTGGGAAAAAATTACCACATTTTTAGGGAAATTTCAAGATTTTCGGGAAATTGTAAAAAATCGAAATACGCACTTTTAGCAAAATCCGAGTATGAGTGATTACGTGTTTTGCTCGTACAAATGACATTTGGGTATTTTTGTCACCGGAGACTGGCAACACTGGAATTTATCAAAGTAAAAGTGATTTTCGACACGGTCTTTTTCACGGTATCCCCTTTCGCGTGGGTGCGAGCGAGAGGAAAGATTGAAACGTCATCGGGAGCGGTATATCCTGTAGTTAATAGGAAAAATATGAAACCATGTAAAATCTTTCTGTGAAACGAGTTGGCGGCCATTTTGTATTTTTTTTAACTTTTCGAAATTTTGATCACGTTTTTGAGGCAGTTGGCAACATTTTGGAAAGTCAGTATGTATGAATCGATTGTGTATCTAGGCTGGCAGTATGGAGATATGCAACCGGTGTTGCCACTTTTGGGGAGATTTTCGAGATTTTCAACTAAGAAACTCCTGTAAAATTTTGTATGAAAATTTTTTTTTTCACTGATGGTGTCGTATAGAAAACAAAAACTTAGTAAGCCAAAATTATGGAGAGAGCTGATGATTGAGGGTTTCGGAGACGGGTGGAGGGCCCGCTTGAGGTATTGAAGATAGGTGGGGGGTGCTCGAGCAAATGTCATTCATGACGTCATCCAATTGCCAAAAAGCTGAAAAAAAATTCAAAATGGCGAAGAAAAGATGGCCGCCATACAAATTTCGCTGGTGTCCAGCTCGGAAGGTATAAAAGATGGAAGTGAGGTTTCTTGGCAAGAGATGATCAGAATCCGAAGGTCTACTCGATGAATAGAAAAAAAATCCAAAATGGCGGAATTTTTTTTTCCATACATTTTGTATGGCGAATATTGAATGCCTCATTCTCCTAGAAAGAGACAGAAAACGATACATTGATGTATGGGAGATATGTTCGGATGCGCGATATGAGTAGGGGAAAATTATGACATTTCAGAAAAACAAGATGGCGGCCTATATGATTTTTGCAACTCTTTTGTTTTCCAACCGATTTCGTTGAAACTCGCAATCTTTGAAGAAAATAGTAAACGATTACTGGAAATAGTGAAAAAATTGGAAAAACAAGATGGCCGCCACACAAACTTCGTCGGTGTCTATCTCGGAGGGTATAAAAGATGGAAGAGTGGTTTCTTGGCAAAAGATGATCAGGATCCGAAGGTCTACTCGTTGGAACAAACTCTGCATGCTCGCGGACCACTTTAGTGGTCCGCGCACCCACGCACCCTACTTTATTAAGCTCAACTACCCCGTTTTTACAAAAACTGATATGGATGTCGTTTTCAGAGTTTTCCGGCGTGCTGACTTTGATAACGACATTTATTTTGAAATCCAAGATGGCGGACATGCATTTTTTAAGAAAAATTTCGATATGGGTGTCCTTTTATGGTGTTTTTGGGGTGAATTTTGTATCTTAATAAATAAATTCGTTTTAATACTTATCAACCTAACCACGTCACGCGAGCTGCTTTAGCAGCTCGCGCACCGAGCAAAACACTAGTATATATATATAGCTCGATTACCACTGACTCACTCATTGACATAATTGTTCTCCTAGAAAGAGACGGAAAATGAAATAATGATGTAGGGGAATTGTGTTTGGATGCGGGATTCGACTGGGGAAAAATTATGACATTTCAAAAAAACAAGATGGCGGCCGTCGTGATTTTTGCAGCTCCTTTGTTTTTAAAGGGACTCCGTTCAAATTCGCAACTATTAAAGAATGTAGTAAACGGTTAACAGAAAATGTGGAAAAATTTGGAAAAACAAAATGGCGGCCGAGCCGTAGCGTTTCAAAATTTTTGTTTTTTCGATCCCGAACCGCGGCGCCACAGATCCAAGACGGGGTAGTCGAGGATAATTATTTTTTCGTGTTTCGCCCACGATTATCCTGTATTTTGACAGAATGGGAGTGGTTTTTAAAAATTCAAGATGGCGGCTGTCATGGCGGCCGTTAAGTTAGACGTACAAAAAATCGCAATTTTAAAATTCAAATATCTCAAAGTTGGCAACATTGACACGATTCGGCTTCTATGAAGCGATTGTACGTATAGGCTTGAGGTATAGATTGGAGGAAAAAAATTACCCCATTTTTAGGGAAAATTCAAGATTTTCGGGAAATTGTAAAAAATCGAAATACGCACTTTTAGCAAAATCCCAGTATAAGCAATTATGTGTTTTGCTTGTACAAATGACATTTGGGTATTTTTGTTGCCGGAGACTGGCAACACTGGAATTTATTAAAGAAAAAGTGATTTTTCGACATGGTCTTTTTCACGGAATCCCCTTTCGCGTGGGTGCGAGCGAGAGGAGAGATTGAAACGTGGTCGGGAGCAGTATATCCTGTAGTTAATAGGAAAATTATGAAACCGTGTAAAATCTTTCTGTAAAACGAGTTGGCAGCCTTTTTGTATTTTTTTTAATTTTTCGAAAGTTTGATCACGTTTTTGATCCCAGTCGACGACGTCGCACCGTTTCGGTTTCTATGAAGCGATTGTGCGTATTGACTTGAGGTATAGATTGGTGAAAAAAAATACCCCATTTTTTGGGGAAATTTCAAGATTTTCGGGAAATTGTAAAAAAACGAAATACGGTCTTTTCGCAAAATACGAGCATGAGCGATTATGTGTTTTGCTCGTACAAATGACATTTGGGTATTTTTGGCGCTGGAGACTGGCAACACTGGAATTTATCAAAGAAAAAGTGATTTTCGATATGGTCTTTTTCACGGAATCCCCTTTCGCGTGGGTGCGAGCGAGAGGAGAGATTGAAACGTGGTCGGGAGCAGTATATCCTGTAGTTAATAGGAAAATTATGAAACCGTGTAAAATCTTTCTGTGAAACGAGTTGGCGGCCATTTTGTATTTTTTTTAATTTTTCGAAAGTTTGATCACGTTATTGATCCCAGTCGACGACGTCGCACCGTTTCGGTTTCTATGAATTGATTGTGCGTATAGACTTGAGGAATAGATTGGTAAAAAAAATACCCCATTTTTGGGGAAATTTCAAGATTTTCGGGAAATTGTAAAAAAACGAAATACGGACTTTTCACAAAATACGAGTATGAGCGATTATGTGTTTTGCTTGTACAAATGACATTTGGGTATTTTTGGCGCTGGAGACTGGCAACACTGGAATTTATCAAAGAAAAAGTGATTTTCGATATGGTCTTTTTCACGGAATCCCCTTTCGCGTGGGTGCGAGCGAGAGGAGAGATTGAAACGACATCGGAAGCGGTATATCCTGTTATTAATAGGAAAATTTTGAAACCGTTTAAAATCTTTCTGTGAAACGAGTTGGCGGCCATTTTGTATTTTTTTTAATTTTTCGAAAGTTTGATCAAGTTTTTGAGGCAGTTGGCAACATTTTGGAAAGTTGACATGTGAGGATCGATTGTGTGACTTGGTTGGCAATATCGAAATATTCAAACGGTGTTGCCACATTTGGGGAGATTTTCGAGATTTTCCCCAAAAACTCCTCCTGTAAAATTTTGTATGAAAATTTTTTTTTTCACTGATGGTTTCGTATAGAGAACAAAAAAAAAATCGAGGGAGTATTTGGAAAGAGCTGATAATTGAGGATGTCGGAGACGGGTGAAGGCCCCGCTTAAGGTATTGAAGATAGATAGGGGTGCTCGAGCAAATGTCATTCATGACGTCATCCAATTGCCAAAAAGCTGATAAAAAATTCAAATTGGCGAAGAAAAGATGGCCGCCATACAAATTTCGCCGGTGTCCAGCTCGGAGGGTATAAAAGATGGAAGTGTGGTTTCTTTACAAGAGATGTTCAGGGTCCGAAGGTCTACTCGATGAATAGAAAAAAAATTCAAAATGGCGGAATTTATTTTTACATACATTTTGTATGGCGAATATTGAATGTCTCATTCTCCTAGAAGGAGACGGATAACGATACAATAATGTACGGGAGATATGTTTTGGTGCGCGATATGAGTAGGGAAAAATTATGACATTTCAGAAAAACAAGATGGCGGCCTATATGATTTTTGCAACTCTTTTGTTTTCCAACCGATTTCGTTCAAACTCGCAATCTTTAAAGAATGTAGTAAACGATTAATAGAAAAAGTGGAAAATTTTGGAAAAACAAGATGGCCGCCGTACAAATTTCGTCGGTGTCTATCTCGGAGAATATAAAAGATGGAAGAGTGGTTTCTTGGCAAAAGATGATTAGGGTCCGAAGGTCTACTCGGTGGAACAAACTCTGCATGCTCGTGGACCACTTTAATGGTCCGCGCACCCACGCACCCTACTTAATAACCTCAACTACCCCGTTTTTACAAAAAATGATATGGATGTCGTTTTCAGAGTTTTCCAGGTTGCTGATTTTGATAACGACATTTATTTTGAAATCCAAGATGGTGGACATGCATTTTTTAAGAAAAAAATCGATATGGGTGTCGTTTTATTGTGTTTTCGCGGTTAATTTTGTATCTTAATAAATACTATCGTTTTAATACTTGTCAACCCAACCACGTCACGCGAGCTGCTTCAGCAGCTCGCGCACCGAGCAAAACACTAGTTATACTATATATAGCTCGATTACCACTCACTCACTCACTCACTCATTGACATAATTGTTCTCCTAGAAAGAGACGGAAAATGATATAATGATGTAGGGGAGATGTGTTCGGTTTCGGGAACCCTCTGGGGAAAAATTATGACATATCAGAAAAACAAGATGGCGGCCGAGGTGATTTTTGCAGCTCCGTTGTTTTCCAACCGATTTCGTAGAATTTTGCAAACTTTGAAGAAAGTAGTAAACGATTAATGGGAAATGTCGAAAAAATTGAAAAAACAAGATGGCGGCCGAACCGTAGCGTTTTCAAAATTTTGATTTTTCGACCCCGAACCGCGGCGCCACAGATCCGAAACGGGGTAATCGAGGATAATTATTTTTTTTGATTTCGCTCACGATTATCCTGTATTTTGACAGAACGGGAGTGATTTTTAAAAATTCAAGATGGCGGCTGTCGTGGCGGCCGTTTTGTTAGAGGTACGAAAAAACGCAATTTTAAAAGTTAAATATCTGAAAGTTGGCAACATCGGAGCGATTCGGCTTCTATGTAGCGATTGTACGTATAGGCTCGAGGTATAGATCGGTGGGAAAAAATTACCCCATTTTTAGGGGAATTTCAAGATTTTCGGGAAATTGTAAAAAATCGAAAAACGCACTTTTCGCAAAATCCGAGTATGAGCGATTACGTGTTTTGCTCGTACAAATGACATTTGGGTATTTTTGTCACCGGAGACTGGCAACACTGGAATTTATCAAAGTAAAAGTGATTTTCGACACGGTCTTTTTCACGGTATCCCCTTTCGCGTGGGTGCGAGCGAGAGGAAAGATTGAAACGTCATCGGGAGCGGTATATCCTGTAGTTAATAGGAAAAATATGAAACCGTGTAAAATCTTTCTGTGAAACAAGTTGGCGGCCATTTTGTATTTTTTTTAACTTTTCGAAATTTTGATCACGTTTTTGAGGCAGTTGGCAACATTTTGGAAAGTCAGTATGTATGAATCGATTGTGTATCTCGGCTGGCAGTATGGAGATATGCAACCGGTGTTGCCACTTTTGGGGAGATTTTCGAGATTTTCAACTAAGAAACTCCTGTAAAATTTTGTATGAAAAATTTTTTTTTCACTGATGGTGTTATATAGAAAACAAAAACTTAGTAAGCCAAAATTATGGAGAGAGCTGATGATTGAGGGTTTCGGAGACGGGTGGAGGGCCCGCTTAAGGTATTGAAGATAGGCGGGGGGTGCTCGAGCAAATGTCATTCATGACGTTATCCAATTGCCAAAAAGCTGAAAAAAAATTCAAAATGGCGAAGAAAAGATGGCCGCCATACAAATTTCGCTGGTGTCCAGCTCGGAGGGTATAAAAGATGGAAGTGAGGTTTCTTGGCAAGAGATGATCAAGATCCGAAGGTCTACTCGATGAATAGAAAAAAAATCCAAAATGGCGGAATTTTTTTTCCATACATTTTGTATGGCGAATATTGAATGCCTCATTCTCCTAGAAAGAGACAGAAAACGATACATTGATGTATGGGAGATATGTTCAGATGCGCGATATGAGTAGGGGAAAATTATGATATTTCAGAAAAACAAGATGGCGGCCTATATGATTTTTGCAACTCTATTGTTTTTCGACCGATTTCGTTGAAACTCGCAATCTTGGAAGAAAGTAGTAAACGATTAATGGAAATAGTGGAAAAATTTGGAAAAACAAGATGGCCGCCACACAAACTTCGTCGGTGTCTATCTCGGAGGGTATAAAAGATGGAAGAGTGGTTTCTCGGCAAAAGATGATCAGGATCCGAAGGTCTACTCGGTGGAACAAATTCTGCATGCTCGCGGACCACTTTAGTGGTCCGCGCACCCACGCACCCCTACTTTATTAACCTCAACTACCCCGTTTTTACAAAAAATGATATGGATGTCGTTTTCAGAGTTTTCCGGCGTGCTGATTTTGATAACGACAATTATTTTGAAATCCAAGATGGCGGACATGCACTTTTTAAGAAAAAAATTGATATGGGTGTCGTTTTGTGGGTTTTTGTGGTGAATTGTGTATCTTTAATAAATAAATTTGGTTAAATATAATAAAGTTAACATAACCACGTCACGTGAGCTGCTTTAGCAGCTCGCGCACCGAGCAAAACACTAGTTATACTATATATAGCTCAATTACCACTCACTGACTCACTCATTGACATAATTGTTCTCCTAGAAGGAGACGGAAAATGATATAGTGATGTAAGGGAGTTGTGTTTGGTTTCGGGAACCCTCTGGGGAAAAATTATGACATTTCAGAAAAACAAGATGGCGGCCGGTGTGATTTTTGCAGCTCCGTTGTTTTCCAACCGATTTCGTTGAATTTTGCAAACTTTGAAGAAAATAGTAAACGATTAACAGAAAATGTAGAAAAAATTGGAAAAACAAGATGGCGGCCGAACCGTAGCGTTTTGAAAATTTTGAATTTTCGACCCCGAACCGCGGCGCCGCAGATCCGAAACGGGAAATTGATAATAATTATTTTTTTCTGGTTTCGTCTAGGATTATCCTGAATTTTGACAGAACGGGAGTAGTTTTTAAAAATTCAAGATGGCGGCTGTCATGGCGGCCATTATGTTAGAGGTACGAAAAATCGCAATTTTAAAAGTTAAATATCTCAAAGTTGGCGACATCGGAGCGATTCGGCTTCTATGAAGCGGTTGTACGTATGAACTTGAGGTATAGATTGGTGGGGAAAAATTACCCCATTTTTTGGGAAATTTCAAGATTTTTGCGAAAATGTAAAAAATCGAAATACGGACTTTTCGCAAAATCCGAGTATGAGCGATTATGTGTTTTGCTCGTACAAATGACATTTGCGTATTTTTGTCGCCGGAGACTGGCAACACTGGAATTTATCAAAAAAAAAGTGATTTTCGACATTGTCTTTTTTCAGGGACGATCATTTCGCGTGGGTGCGAGCGAGAGGAGAGATTGAAACGTCATCGGGAGCGGTATATCCTGTAGTTAATAGAAAAGTTGTAAAATTATCTAATTTGCTTCTGCAAAAAGAGTTGGTGGCCATTTTGTATTTTCTTCAAATTTTCCGAAATTGTGATCACGTTTTTGAGGCAGTTGGCAACATTTTGGAAAGTCGACATGTATCAATCGATTGTGTGACTCAACCAGCAGTATCGAAATATGTAAACAGTGTTGCCACATTTGGGGAGATTTTCCAGATTTTCCCCAAAAACTCCTCCTGTAAAATTTTGTATGAAAAATTTTTTTTTCACTGATGGTTTCGTATAGAAAACAAAAAAAAAATCGAGGAAAAATTTGGAAATAGCTGATGATCGAGGATGTCGGAGACGGGTGGAGGGTCCGCTCAAGGTATTGAAGATAGGTGGGGGGTGCTCGACCAAATGTCATTCATGACATCATCCAATTGCCAAAAAGTTGGAAAAAAATTCAAAATGGCGAAGAAAAGATGGCCGCCATACAAATTTCGCCGGCGTCCAGCTCGGAGGGTATAAAAGATGGAAGTATGGTTTCTTGGCAAGAGATGATCAGGGTCCGAAGGTCTACTCGATGAATAGAAAAAAAATTCAAAATGGCGGAATTTATGTTTCCATACATTTTGTATGGCGAATATTGAATGTCTCATTCTCCTAGAAAGAGACGGAAAACGATACAATAATGTAGGAGAGATGTGTTCGGGTGGGGGAGGCGAGTAGGGAAAAATTATGACATTTCAGAAAAACAAGGTGGCGACCGACGTGATTTTTGCAACTCTTTTGTTTTCCAACCGATTTCGTTGAAACTCGCAACCTTTGAAGAAAGTAGTAAACGATTAATAAAAAAAGTGGAAAATATTGGAAAAACAAGATGGCCGCCGTATAAATTTCGTCGTTGTCTATCTCGGAGGCTATAAAAGATGGAAGAGTGGTTTCTTGGCAAAAGGTGATCAGGATCCGAAGGTCTACTCGGTGGAACAAACTCTGCATGCTCGCGGACCACTTTAGTGGTCCGCGCACCCACGCACCTACTTTATTAACCTCAACTACCCCGTTTTTACAAAAAATGATATGGATGTCGTTTTCAGAGTTTTCTAGCGTGCTGATTTTGATAACGACATTTATTTTGAAATCCAAGATGGCGGACATGCACTTTTTAAGAAAAAAATTGATATGGGTGTCGTTTTGTGGGTTTTTGTGATGAATTGTGTATCTTAATAAATAAATTGGGTTATTAAATATAATAAAGTTAACATACCCACGTCACGCGAGCTGCTTTAGCAGCTCGCGCACCGAGCAAAACACTAGTTATACTATATATAGCTCGATTACCACTCACTGACTCATTGACATAATTGTTCTCCTAGAAAGAGAAGGAAAATGATATAATGATGTAGGGGAGATGTGTTCGGATGCGGGATTCGACTGGGGAAAAATTATGACATTTCGGAAAAACAAGATGGCGGCCGTCGTGATTTTTGCAGCTCCTTTGTTTTTTAAGGGACTCCGTTCAAATTCGAAACTATTAAAGAATGTAGTAAACGGTTAACAGAAAATGTGAAAAAAACTGAAAAATCAAGATGGCGGCCGAGCCGTAGCGTTTTGAAAATTTTGAATTTTCGACCCCGAACCGCGGCGCCACAGATCCAAAACGGGAAATTGAAACTAATAAATTTTTTCTGGTTTTGTCTACGATTATCCTGAATTTTGACGGAATGGGAGTGGTTTTTAAAAATTCAAGATGGCGGCTGTTGTGGCGGCCATTATGTTAGAGGTACGAAAAAACGCAATTTTAAAATTCGAATATCTCAAACTTGGCAACATCGAAGCGATTCGGCTTCTATGAAGCGATTGTACGTATAAACTTGAAGTATAGATTGGTGGGGAAAAATTACCCCATTTTTCGGGAAATTTCAAGATTTTGGGGAAAATGTAAAAAATCGAAATACGGACTTTTCGCAAAATCCGAGTATGAGCGATTATGTGTTTTGCTCGTACAAATGACATTCGGGTATTTTTGTCGCCGGAGACTAGCAACACTGGAATTTATCAAAAAAAAAGTTATTTTCGACGTGGTCTTTTTTTAGGGGCGATCGTTTCGCGTGGGTGCAAGCGAGAGGAGAGATTGAACCGTCATCGGGAGCGGTATATCCTGTAGTTAATGGGAAAGTTGTAAAATTATCTAATTTGCTTCTGCAAAAAAAGTTGGTGGCCATTTTGTATTTTCTTCAAATTTTCCGAAATTTTGATCACGTTTTTGAGGCAGTTGGCAACATTTTGGAAAGTCGACATGTATCAATCAATTGTGTGACTCAACCAGCAGTATCGAAATATGTAAACAGTGTTGCCACATTTGAGGAGATTTTCGAGATTTTCCCCAAAAACTCCTCCTGTAAAATTTTGTATGAATTTTTTTTTTTCACTGATGGTTTCGTATAGAAAACAAAAAAAAAATCGAGGAAAAATTTGGAAATAGCTGATGATCGAGGATGTCGGAGACGGGTGAAGGGTCCGCTCAAGGTATTGAAGATAGGTGGGGGGTGCTCGACCAAATGTCATTTATGACATCATCCAATTGCCAAAAAGCTGAAAAAAAATTCAAAATGGCGAAGAAAAGATGGCCGCCATACAAATTTCGCCGGCGTCCAGCTCGGAGGGTATAAAAGATGGAGGTGTGGTTTCTTGGCAAAAGAGGATCAGGATCCAAAGGTCTACTCGATGAATAGAAAAAAAATTCAAAATGGCGGAATTTATTTTCCCATACATTTTGTATGGCGAATATTGAATGTCTCATTCTCCTAGAAAGAGACGGAAAACGATACGATAATGTAGGAGAGATGTGTTCGGGTGGGGGAGGCGAGTAGGGAAAAATTATGACATTTCAGAAAAACAAGATGGCGACCGACGTGATTTTTGCAACTCTTTTGTTTTCCAACCGATTTCGTTGAAACTCGCAACCTATGAAGAAAGTAGTAAACGATTAATAAAAAAAGTGGAAAATTTTGGATAAACAAGATGGCCGCCGTACAAATTTCGTCGTTGTCTATCTCGGAGGCTATAAAAGATGGAAGAGTGGTTTCTTCGCAAAAGATGATCAGGGTCCGGAGGTCTACTCAATGGAACAAACTCTGCATGCTCGCGGACCACTTTAGTGGTCCGCGCACCCACGCACCCTACTTTATTAACCTCAACTACCCCGTTTTTATAAAAAATGATATGGATGTCGTTTTCAGAGTTTCCCAGGGTGCTGATTTTGATAACGACATTTATTTTGAAATCCAAGATGGCGGTCATGCATTTTTTAAGAAAAAAATCGATATGGGTGTCGTTTTATGGTGTTTTTGGGGTGAATTTTGAATCTTTATAAATAAATTCGTTTTAATACTTATCAACCTAACCACGTCACGCGAGCTGCTTTAGCAGCTCGCGCACCGAGCAAAACACTAGTTATACTATATATAGCTCGATTACCACTCACTGACTCATTGACATAATTGTTCTCCTAGAAAGAGAAGGAAAATGATATAATGATGTAGGGGAGATGTGTTCGGATGCGGGATTCGACTGGGGAAAAATTATGACATTTCGGAAAAACAAGATGGCGGCCGTCGTGATTTTTGCAGCTCCTTTGTTTTTTAAGGGACTCCGTTCAAATTCGAAACTATTAAAGAATGTAGTAAACGGTTAACAGAAAATGTGAAAAAAACTGAAAAATCAAGATGGCGGCCGAGCCGTAGCGTTTTGAAAATTTTGAATTTTCGACCCCGAACCGCGGCGCCACAGATCCAAAACGGGAAATTGAAACTAATAAATTTTTTCTGGTTTTGTCTACGATTATCCTGAATTTTGACGGAATGGGAGTGGTTTTTAAAAATTCAAGATGGCGGCTGTTGTGGCGGCCATTATGTTAGAGGTACGAAAAAACGCAATTTTAAAATTCGAATATCTCAAACTTGGCAACATCGAAGCGATTCGGCTTCTATGAAGCGATTGTACGTATAAACTTGAAGTATAGATTGGTGGGGAAAAATTACCCCATTTTTCGGGAAATTTCAAGATTTTGGGGAAAATGTAAAAAATCGAAATACGGACTTTTCGCAAAATCCGAGTATGAGCGATTATGTGTTTTGCTCGTACAAATGACATTCGGGTATTTTTGTCGCCGGAGACTAGCAACACTGGAATTTATCAAAAAAAAAGTTATTTTCGACGTGGTCTTTTTTTAGGGGCGATCGTTTCGCGTGGGTGCAAGCGAGAGGAGAGATTGAACCGTCATCGGGAGCGGTATATCCTGTAGTTAATGGGAAAGTTGTAAAATTATCTAATTTGCTTCTGCAAAAAAAGTTGGTGGCCATTTTGTATTTTCTTCAAATTTTCCGAAATTTTGATCACGTTTTTGAGGCAGTTGGCAACATTTTGGAAAGTCGACATGTATCAATCAATTGTGTGACTCAACCAGCAGTATCGAAATATGTAAACAGTGTTGCCACATTTGAGGAGATTTTCGAGATTTTCCCCAAAAACTCCTCCTGTAAAATTTTGTATGAATTTTTTTTTTTCACTGATGGTTTCGTATAGAAAACAAAAAAAAAATCGAGGAAAAATTTGGAAATAGCTGATGATCGAGGATGTCGGAGACGGGTGAAGGGTCCGCTCAAGGTATTGAAGATAGGTGGGGGGTGCTCGACCAAATGTCATTTATGACATCATCCAATTGCCAAAAAGCTGAAAAAAAATTCAAAATGGCGAAGAAAAGATGGCCGCCATACAAATTTCGCCGGCGTCCAGCTCGGAGGGTATAAAAGATGGAGGTGTGGTTTCTTGGCAAAAGAGGATCAGGATCCAAAGGTCTACTCGATGAATAGAAAAAAAATTCAAAATGGCGGAATTTATTTTCCCATACATTTTGTATGGCGAATATTGAATGTCTCATTCTCCTAGAAAGAGACGGAAAACGATACGATAATGTAGGAGAGATGTGTTCGGGTGGGGGAGGCGAGTAGGGAAAAATTATGACATTTCAGAAAAACAAGATGGCGACCGACGTGATTTTTGCAACTCTTTTGTTTTCCAACCGATTTCGTTGAAACTCGCAACCTATGAAGAAAGTAGTAAACGATTAATAAAAAAAGTGGAAAATTTTGGATAAACAAGATGGCCGCCGTACAAATTTCGTCGTTGTCTATCTCGGAGGCTATAAAAGATGGAAGAGTGGTTTCTTCGCAAAAGATGATCAGGGTCCGGAGGTCTACTCAATGGAACAAACTCTGCATGCTCGCGGACCACTTTAGTGGTCCGCGCACCCACGCACCCTACTTTATTAACCTCAACTACCCCGTTTTTATAAAAAATGATATGGATGTCGTTTTCAGAGTTTCCCAGGGTGCTGATTTTGATAACGACATTTATTTTGAAATCCAAGATGGCGGTCATGCATTTTTTAAGAAAAAAATCGATATGGGTGTCGTTTTATGGTGTTTTTGGGGTGAATTTTGAATCTTTATAAATAAATTCGTTTTAATACTTATCAACCTAACCACGTCACGCGAGCTGCTTTAGCAGCTCGCGCACCGAGCAAAACACTAGTTATACTATATATAGCTCGATTACCACTCACTCACTCACTCACTCATTGACATAATTGTTCTCCTAGAAAGAGACGGAAAATGATATAATGATGTAGGGGAAATGTGTTCGGTTTCGGGAACCCTCTGGGGAAAAATTATGACATTTCAGAAAAACAAGATGGCGGCCGAGGTGATTTTTGCAGCTCCGTTGTTTTCCAACCGATTTTGTTGAATTTTGCAAACTTTGTAGAAAGTAGTAAATGATTAACAGAAAATGTGGAAAAAATTGGAAAAACAAGATGGCGGCCGAGCCGTAGCGTTTTCAAAATTTTGAATTTTCGACCCCGAACCGCGGCGCCACAGATCCGAGACGGGGTAATCGAGGATAATTATTTTTTCTGGTTTCGCCCACGATTATCCTGTATTTTGACAGAACGGGAGTGGTTTTTAAAAATTCAAGATGGCGGCTGTCGTGGCGGCCATTATGTTAGAGGTACGAAAAAACGCAATTTTAAAATTCAAATATCTCAAAGTTGGCAACATCAGAGCGATTCGGCTTCTATGAAGCGATTGTACGTACAGGCTCGAGGTATAGTTTGCAGGAAAAAAATTACCCAATTTTTAGGGAAATTTCAAGATTTTCGGGAAATTGTAAAAAATCGAAATACGCACTTTTAGCAAAATCCGAGTATGAGCGATTTTGTGTTTCGCTCGTGCAAATGACATTTAGGTACTTTTGTTACCGGAGACTGGCAACACTGGAATTATAAAAGTAAAAGTGATTTTCGACACGGTCTTTTTCAAGGTATCCCCTTTCGCGTGGGTGCGAGCGAGAGGCAAGATTGAAACGTCATCGGGAGCGTTATATCCTGTAGTTAATAGGAAAATTATGAAACCGTGTAAAATCTTTCTGTGAAACGAGCTGGCGGCCATTTTGTATTTTTTTTAACTTTTCGAAATTTTGATCAAGTTTTTGAGGCAGTTGGCAACATTTTGGAAAGTCAATATGTATGAATCGATTGTGTATCTCGGCTGGCAGTATAGAGATATTCAACCGGTGTTGCCAGTTTTGGGGAGATTTTCGAGATTTTCAACTAAGAAACTCCTGTAAAATTTTGTATGAAAATTTTTTTTTTCACTGATGGTGTCGTATAGAAAACAAAAAGTTAGTAAGCCAAAATTATGGAGAGAGCTGATGATTGAGGGTTTCGGAGACGGGTGGAGGGCCCGCTTAAGGTATTGAAGATAGGTGGGGGGTGCTCGAGCAAATGTCATTCATGACGTCATCCAATTGCCAAAAAGCTGAAAAAAAATTCAAAATGGCGAAGAAAAGATGGCCGCCATACAAATTTCGCTGGTGTCCAGCTCGGAGGGTATAAAAGATGGAAGTGAGGTTTCTTGGCAAGAGATGATCAGGATCCGAAGGTCTACTCGATGAATAGAAAAAAAATTCAAAATGGCGGAATTTATTTTTCCATACATTTTGTATGGCGATTATGAATGTCTCATTCTCCTAGAAAGAGACGGAAAACGATACATTGATGTATGAGAGATATGTTCGGACGCGCGATATGCATAGGGAAAAATTATGACAATTCAGAAAAACAAGATGGCGACTGACGTGATTTTTGCAACACTTTTGTTTTCCAACCGATTTCGCTGAAACTCACAATCTTTGAAGAAAGTACCAAACGATTAATAGAAAAAGTGGAAAATTTTGGAAAAACAAGATGGCCGCCGTACAAATTTCGTCGGTGTCTATCTCGGAGGCTATAAAAGATGGAAGAGTGGTTTCTTGGCAAAAGATGATCAGGGTCCGAAGGTCTACTCGGTGGAACAAACTCTGCATGCTCGCGGACCACTTTAGTGGTCCGCGCACCCACGCACCCTACTTTATTAACCTCAACTACCCCGTTTTTTACAAAAAATGATATGGATGTCGTTTTCAGAGTTTTCCACGGTGCTGATTTTGATAACGACATTTATTTTGAAATCCAAGATGGCGGACATGCATTTTTTAAGAAAAAAAACGATGTGGGTGTCGTTTTATGGTGTTTTCGGGGTGAATTTTGTATCTTAATAAATCAATTTGGTTGTATATAATAAAATTAACCTTACCACGTCACGCGAGCTGCTTTAGCAGCTCGCGCACCGAGCAAAAGCTATTATTATACTATATATAGCTCGATTACCACTCACTGACTCACTGACTCACTCATTGACATAATTGTTCTCCTAGAAAGAGAAGGAAAATGATATAGTGATGTAGGGGAGATGTGTTCGGATTCGGGAACCCTCTGGGGAAAAATTATGACTTTTCGGAAAAACAAGATGGCGGCCGACGTGATTTTTGCAGCTCCGTTGTTTTCCAACCGATTTCGTTGAATTTTGCAATCTTTGAAGAAAATAGTAAACGATTAATGGGAAATGTCGAAAAAATTGAAAAAACAAGATGGCGGCCGAACCGTAGCGTTTTCAAAATTTTGATTTTTCGACCCCGAACCGCGGCGCCACAGATCCGAAACGGGAAATTGAAACTTATAATTTTTTTCTGGTTTCGTCTACGATTATCCTTAATTTTGACGGAATGGGGGTAGTTTTTAAAAATTCAAGATGGCGGCTGTCGTGGCGGCCATTATGTTAGAGGTACGAAAAAACGCAATTTTAAAAGTTAAATATCCCAAGGTTTACAACATCGGAGCGATTCGGCTTCTATGAAGCGATTGTACGTATAGGCTCGAGGTATAGATTGGAGGAAAAAAATTACCCCATTTTTTGGGGAAATTTCAAGATTTTCGGGAAATTGAAAAAAATCGAAATACGGACTTTTCGCAAAATCCGAGTATGAGCGATTATGTGTTTTGATCATACAAATGACATTTCGGTATTTTTGTCGCCGGAGACTGGCAACACTGGAATTTATCAAAGAAAAAGTGATTTTCGACGTGGTCTTTTTTTAGGAGCGATCGTTTCGCGTGGGTGCGAGCGAGAGGAGAGATTGAAACATCATCGGGAGCGGTATATCCTGTAGTTATTGGAAAAGTTGTTTTACGATGTAATTTATTTCTGCAAAACGAGTTGGCGGCCATTTTGTATTTTTTTTAATTTTTCAAAATTTTGATCACGTTTTTGAGGCAGTTGGCAACATTTTGGAAAGTCGATATGTATGAATCGATTGTGTGACTCAGCCGGCAATATCGAAATATAGAAACGGTGTTGCCACTATTGGGGAGATTTTCGAGATTTTCAACTAAGAAACTCCTGTAAAATTTTGTATGAAAAATTTTTTTTTCACTGATGGTGTCGTATAGAAAACAAAAAGTTAGTAAGCCAAAATTATGGAGAGAGCTGATGATTGAGGGTTTCGGAGACGGGTGGAAGGCCCGCTTAAGGTATTGAAGATAGGTTGGGGGTGCTCGAGCAAATGTCATTCATGACGTCATCCAATTGCCAAATAGCTGGAAAAAAATTCAAAATGGCGAAGAAAAGATGGCCGCCATACAAATTTCGCCGGTGTCCAGCTCGGAGGGTATAAAAGATGGAAGTGTGGTTTCTTGGCAAGAGATGATCAGGGTCCGACGGTCTACTCGATGAATAGAAAAAAAATTCAAAATGGCGGAATTTATTTTTACATACATTTTGTATGGCGAATATTGAATGTCTCATTCTCCTAGAAAGAGACGGATAACGATAAGATAATGTAAGGGAGATATGTTTTGGTGCGCAATATGAGTAGGGAAAAATTATGACATTTCAGAAAAACAAGATGGCGGCCTATATGATTTTTGCAACTCTTTTGTTTTCCAACCGATTTCGTTGAAACTCGCAATCTTTAAAGAATGTAGTAAACGATTAATAGAAAAAATGGAAAATTTTGGAAAAACAAGATGGCCGCCGTACAAATTTCGTCGGTGTCTATCTCGGAGAATATAAAAGATGGAAGACTGGTTTCTTGGCAAAAGATGAATAGGGTCCGAAGGTCTACTCGGTGGAACAAATCCTGCATGCTCGCGGACCACTTTAGTGGTCCGCGCACCCACGCACCCTACTTTATTAACCTCAACTACCCCGTTTTTACAAAAAATGATATGGATGTCGTTTTCAGAGTTTTCCAGGTTGCTCATTTTGATAACGACATTTATTTTGAAATCCAAGATGGCGGACATGCATTTTTTAAGAAAAAAATCGATATGGGTGTCGTTTTATTGTGTTTTCGCGGTTAATTTTGTATCTTAATAAATACTATCGTTTTAATACTTGTCAACCCAACCACGTCACGCGAGCTGCTTTAGCAGCTCGCGCACCGAGCAAAACACTAGTTATACTATATATAGCTCAATTACCACTGACTCATTGACATAATTGTTCTCCTAGAAAGAGAAGGAAAATGATATAATGATGTAGGGGAGATGTGTTCGGGTGGGGGAGTCGACTGGGGAAAAATTATGACATTTCGGAAAAACAAGATGGCGGCCGACGTGATTTTTGCAGCTCCTTTATTTTTTAAGAGATTCCGTTCAAACTCGCAACTATTAAAGAATGTAGTAAACGGTTAACAAAAAATGTGGAAAAAATTGGAAAAACAAGATGGCGGCCGAGCCGTAGCGTTTTAAAATTTTTGATTTTTCGACCCCGAACCGCGGCGCCACAGATCCGAAACGGGGTAATCGAGGATAATTATTTTTTCTGGTTTCGCCCACGATTATCCTGTATTTTGACAGAACGGGAGTGGTTTTTAAAAATTCAAGATGGCGGCTGTCATGGAGGCCATTCTGTTCGAGGTACGAAAAAACGCAATTTTAAAATTCGAATATCTCAAAGTTGGCAACATCGGAGCGATTCGGCTACTATGAAGCGATTGTACGTTTAGGTTCGAAGTATAGATTCAAGGAAAAAAATTACCCCATTTTCAGGGAAATTTCAAGATTTTCGGGAAATTGTAAAAAATCGAAATACGCACTTTTAGCAAAATCCGAGTATAAGTGATTATGTATTTTGCTCGTACAAATGACATTTGGGTATTTTTGTTGCCAGAGATTGGCAACACTGGAATTTATAAAAGAAAAAGTGATTTTCGACATGGTCTTTTTTAGGGGCGATCGGTTCGCCTGGGTGCGAGCGAGATGAGAGATTGAAACGTCATCGGGAGCGGTATATCCTGTAGTTAATAGGAAAATTATGAAACCGACTAAAATCTTTCTGTGAAACGAGTTGGCGGCCATTTTGTATTTTTTTAAGTTTTTCGAAATTTTGACCACGTTTTTGAGGCAGTTGGCAACATTTTGGAAAGTCAATATGTATGAATCGATTGTGTATCTCGGCTGGCAGTATGGAGATATGCAACCGGTGTTGCCACTTTTGGGGAGATTTTCGAGATTTTCAACTAAGAAACTCCTGTAAAATTTTGTATGAAAATTTTTTTTTTCACTGATGGTGTCGTATAGAAAACAAAAAGTTAGTAAGCCAAAATTATGGAGAGAGCTGATGATTGAGGGTTTCGGAGACGGGTGGAGGGCCCGCTTAAGGTATTGAAGATAGGTGGGGGGTGCTCGAGCAAATGTCATTCACGACGTCATCCAATTGCCAAAAAGCTGAAAAAAAATTCAAAATGGCGAAGAAAAGATGGCCGCCATACAAATTTCGCCGGTGTCCAGCTCGGAGGGTATAAAAGATGGAAGTGTGGTTTCTTGGCAAAAGAGGATCAGGATCCAGAAGTCTACTCGATGAATAGAAAAAAAATTCAAAATGGCGGAATTTATTTTTCCATACATTTTGTATGGCGAATATCGAATGTCTCATTCTCCTAGAAAAAGACAGAAAACGATACGATGATGTTCGGGAGATATGTTCGGGTGCAAGATGGGAGTCGGGAAAAATTATGACATTTCAGAAAAACAAGATGGCGGCCTAAGTGATTTTTGTAACTCTTTTGTTTTCCAACCGATTTCGTTGAAACTCACAATCTTTGAAGAAAGTAGTAAACGATTAATGAAAATAGTGGAAAAATTTGGAAAAACAAGATGGCCGCCACACAAACTTCGTCGGTGTCCATCTCGGAGGGTATAAAAGATGGAAAAGTGGTTTCTTGGCAAAAGATGATCAGGTTCCGAAGGTCTACTCAATGGAACAAACTCTGCATGCTCGCGGACCACTTTAGTGGTCCGCGCACCCACGCACCCTACTAAATTATTATCCTAATTTACAAAAAATAATATGGATATCGTTTTCAGGGTTTCCAGGGTGCTGATTTTGATAATGACATTTATTTTCAAATCCAAGATGGCGGACTTACATTTTCTACAAAAAATAGAAATGCCTGTCATTTTATGGGGTTTTTCGGGGTGAATTATCTTAATAAATCAATTTGGTTTTATATAATAAAAGTTAACCTTACCACGTCACGTGAGCTGCTTTAGCAGCTCGCGCACCGAGCAAAACACTAGTTCATACTATATTACTAAATACTCGTAAATACGAAAGTATAATTTCTAAATTTCTGGTCTGGTCTGGATGGAGGCTTCGGCCGTGGCTAACTACCACCCTACTGGCAAAGCTGTGCCGCCAAGCGATTAAGCTTCCGGTACGATGCCGTGCAGAAACTAGAAACCAATAGAGTATGGATTTAATGAAAGCTGCCATATCCCTTCCAAGTTAGCCCGCTTCCATCTTAGACTGCATCATAACTTAGCAACAGGTGAGATAACAAAAAAAAAATCCTAAAAAAGCCATCACGATCCATTGCTTTGTAGTAGCGAGAAGAACAAACATTCGCATTGATAATTCTTTTTCTTTTTATTTTGCACTAAGTATGACTTTTTCGCATTTATATACCTACTAGAGGATGCCCGCGACTTCGTCTGCGTGGATTTAGGTTTTTAAAGATCCCGTGGGAGCCGTTTGATTTTCCGGGATAAAAAGTTGCCTATGTCAATTACAGGGAGGCAAGCTACCTCGGTACCAAATTTCATACAAATCGGTTAAGCGGATGGGTTTTAGGGAATCCCGTGGGAACTCTTTGATTTTCCGGGATAAAAATAGCCTATGTCCGTCCCCGGGATATAAGCTAACCCTGTACCAAATTTCGTCAGAATCGGTTAAACTGTTGGGCCGTGAAAAGGTAGCAGACAGACAGACAGACACACTTTCGCATTTATAATATTATGGATTTATATGGGTAGTGGTGATGGTAATTTTGTACCTGCATCCTAAACACGCCCGGATGTCCTCTTTAAGACTCCTAGTCATAGTGCACGACGGGCTCGCTTCAGAGTCCGACGTGGACCTCAGAGATCCGTCGTTCTTGTCCGAGGAGAGCCGCAGATCTGGCTCCGGCTCGTACTGCTCGTTCTTTGGTAAGTTTGGTGAGACGCGACCGTGGCTGCCGCCTGCGCTGCCGTAGCCTGAACAATACAATTTTTTTTTTTTCAACATTTACATCTAGACTTACCTACAGGATAGTTCCTAATTCGCTAGTGTAAAACATAGGTACTTACATCTTAAAAAAATAATCCTATCTATACATATAATAAAATTGTAGAAAAGTGGTGTCTGTACAATGGAAATATATAAAAAAAAAGTAGCAGGGGTTGTTATTATATCGATGCCGAACCCGAAATTGTAATTTTTTTTTGTCTGTTTGTCTGTTTGTCTGTGTGTTTGTGCACGCTAATATCAGAAACGGCTTATTCGATTTAGATACGGTTTTCACTAATATATTGTAGTAAGCTTCACTTAACATTTAGTGTTTATTTCATGTTAATCGGTTCATAAATAAAAATAAATAAAAAAGTTATGTCAATTTAAAGAATCACGGGGAACATTATGCTGCCCGAAAAGTCACTATTCCGCGCGAACGAAGTCGCGGGCACAGCTAGTATCTAGTATAAACTTTATAAAAATGTGTCAAAAATGTCAAAACAGTACCTTTTCCGTTTACGAGAAGAGTCGTCCAACACTAAATAAACCGGCCAAGTGCGAGTCAGACTAGCGCACCGGGGGTTCCGCATTCGGGTATTTTTTTTCGACATTTTGCACGATAAATCAAAAACTATTATGCGTAAAAATAAATAAAAATCTGTTTTAGAATGTACAGATAAAGACCTTTCATGTGATACCCCACTTGATATAGTTATCTTACTTTGAAAATTGAAAATACTAATTATTTGTTTATGAACACATTTTACAACAACAGGTTTTTTTTTTGATTTAACCCCAAATTCACAGTTTTCGGATTTTTTCCTTTACTTATGCTATAAGACCTACCTATCTACCCGAGATTCTAGGTCAGCGAGAAAAACCCTATAGGTTTTCTTGACAGACACGACAGACGGACAGACAGACAACGAAGTGATCCTATAAGGGTTCCTTTTTTCCTTTTGAGGTACGGAACCCTAAAAACACCATAGAGCTGAGATAGAGCATTTATTTTCACCTCTCTCTCTCTCTTCATCGTATTCCTCATCGCTGAGAGTCGTGACACCATCCCATTATTTATAATACCAATTACAATAGTCGGAGTTTCTTGGGATAATAATACGTTGCGGTTACATATTCCCAGATCATTCCGCATAACTTTGGTCACTACCCCAAGAGTGTACCCTGGGTGACAGAGTGGAAAAATTAATTCCACTGTTTTAAAACAAAAAGACTAGAATTTTATTACTGAAGAATCATAAAGCAGGTAGGCACTAAAAGTACCAGTGAATTTAAGGCCTTTTTGCGGTTTCTGGACTAACTATTTGACAAGCAAGTTGTGGTTTTGGCAGACGGTTACCTCGATGCCAATCAAAAACTCAAAATAAAATTCAAGAAAGTGTGTAGGTTGTGACTCTAATTATACAGTTATGAGATTACTGACCTAAAAAGTGTGACCAAAACGCTAGCAAAAACTTAGGGTTATTAGTACTACCTAAACAGAATCCAATGCCAATAACCATTTGCCTTATTTTGTAGTTAGTCTCTTTCAAACCCGCAATGTATTGCGTGCAAAACTCGGGTCAATGCCCCACCTACGACGTGACATTGCCACGAGTGGCCTATCTACGTAACGTTCGTTGACCCCTAGCGTCAGTCAGATAGTTTATTTGCGTATTTTTTGTGGTACCTCCTCAGTAATCATCTATCAGTATCAGTACTATCACCTGTCATCGTTTTTGCTAGCGTTCTGGTTACCCCTTGTATATAATACCTTTACAGATAGCCCCTTTTGGTGTCAAAAGAACTGCATTCCAAGTTCTAGGTGTTAATAAAATATTCTTAATAGAATGGACAAACCCGAAGAGGTAGACGGCGCTCTCCGCGGCACTCGAGGCGCGTCCGCCGCTTCGCCCTCAGGGACCTCCTCGTCCACTATAATGACCACCTCCTGCTCCTCTTCCTCCGTGTATAGAGGGTTGGACCTGCAAAAGACAAGATTTCATCAGCGTCATCATCGGCCGACCCACTTCTGAGTACGGGTCTAACATTCTTTCGCCATTGGCTTAAATACATTGCTGTAGCGAGAATATGACTACACAAGGGTAAAAACGGAGCACTGTTAATGTCACTCCTGAAAATTGAGAGATGCGTGCCTGGGATCGAACCCCTGACCTGCCGAATAGGGGATGAACTTCTTAACCACTAGGAAACTTTGTGAACCTACATTTACTGCAAATAAATGATTGATTGAATGATTGATAGGCTATCAAGGCTTCTTATTTCCAGCAGCTAAAGCCAATCAATCACGAGCTCCTTTCAACAAAATACTTAATGAAGCAAGTCAACGAAGACAAATTACTTGCATAGAATTAGTTCATTATTGAAATCTAACATAATAACCATCTAATGAAATAGCACTAATATAACATCGCTTTAGCGGTCGATATTATGAGAGCTAGTGCATGGTCAGTTGCTTTAAACTTTACATAACGAAACACCGCGACCTAAGCTGAAATATACCAACAGTCCCACTATATTATTACTAGCCGATGCCCGCAACTTCGTCCGCGTGGACTATACACACCCATATGTTTACCCCCTTAGGGGTCTAATTTTCAAAAATCCTTTCTTAGCGGATTTTTATGTCATAATAGGTGTCTGCATGTTTAAAACCCAATCCGTCCGTTTGAGCTGTACGGTGATAGATCAGTCAGTCAGACATTCAGTTAGCTTTTTTTTTATTATTTAATAAGTTGAACTATTTAATTTCAGAACATCTAAAACCTTAATTATTAAATCAATGAACCTAAAACTATAATTTAAAAAAGTTAGCTTTTCCTTTTCTATACTAATTTTATATATTTTTAACCCCCGACCCAAAAAGAGGGGTGTTATAAGTTTGACGTGTGTATCTGTGTATCTGTGTATCTGTGTATCTGTGTATCTGTGTATCTGTGTATCTGTGTATCTGTGTATCTGTGTATCTGTCTGTGGCCTCGTAGCGCCTAAACGAATGGACCGATTTTAATTTAGTTTTTTTTGTTTGAAAGGTGGCTTGATCGAGAGTGTTCTTAGCTATAATCCAAAAAAATTGGTTCAGCCGTTTGGAAGTTATCAGCTCGTTTCTGGTTTTCTTATTACTTTTATCCCAGGACCACCAGAGGTTACGTATTTTCTGACACAGGAAATATGTACGATTGAGTAGTGTTAGTAAGTACTAAGAAAGCATGCCTAGCCTACGTGCTAGCTTGCTTAGACGGCCAATTTTCAGGTATCTGATAATCAAGGTACATAAAACCATTATTTACCTCACGTAAATTCTCCAAACTGATTTTTACGTATATTTTAGGCAATATCCTTAAAAATATGTCGCCAATACTCCCAGACACTTCCCGCGTCGGCCGTATTGCTTTGCAGACGCTTTAAAGCTCCCAAAATAAGTAATTACTTAACTGCACGTATATTCTGATGCTCCATTTTTATATATGTCCACCAGACAACTATTTTAAAACCTTTTACAAGAAGACAGACCGATCCAGAGGGCCAATCATCCCCTAAATTCAATTTTAATGCCTCTGTGGGTTTGAGCGCGAGGGCATCATTATCTACGCGCATGAGACTGAGTAAGACATGTATTAGGATATATTGACTTCTCTCTCACTCTCTTATAGTTTACTTATGTCAATTAATTATTAATATTTAAAAAAAAACAGCTAAAAATTAAAAAAATTGGAGAATTCACGTGAGGTAAGTAATGTTTTTATGTACCTTGATTACCTGATACCTGAAAATTGGCCGTCTAAGCAAGCTAGCAGGTCTGTAGGCATGCGTTCTTAGTACATACTAACATTACTCAATCGTCCACATTTCGTTCGTCAGAAAATACGTGACGGCTGGTGGCCCTGGGATCTTTCACTATTGTAACAGAGGTTCATAATATTATGTCAATTGGCAAATGTCAAGCTGTCAAGATGGACGTTGCTTAGATACATAATTATTTATTTGAAAATAATGTTTTGGAAAACTCCGATACTTTGGATCGTAGGCGCGGAGTTTCTAATTTATAAAATATTATAATCACAGTTAAACGAGAAAACATCAATTCAATTATAATATCCAACAGTCAACCAAAGGCCACGAACAATCAACCCAAACCCAAACCATAGTCAAACTATTTTTAGGGTTCAGTAGGTATCTGTAGAAAAAAAAGGATGTTGTAGCCTCGACTGTTTTAGTCGCGTAGGTGTGCATGGCACCATTAAATATCGTAGGAGGCGATGACCCTCCGCGCGGCTGAGGTTCCCGCATCGTAGTCGCTTTGTCGCGCAGGTTTGGATGATGCATTAGGCGCACCTTCTTTATATTTTATCTGCTTGAACTCAGCTTATTTATTTTGACAAAATACGTTAAAAATTCATCATCATCAGGATCAACCCATTGCCGGCTTACTACTGAGCACAAGTCTCCTCTCAGAATGAGAAGCTACCACACTGGCCAAGCACGTATTGGCACACCTCACGCACCTTTGAGGGAGCATTATGGCCAACTCTTAAGCATGCAGGTTTCCTGACGGTGTTTTCCTTCACCACTTCGTTGTCTGTCTGTGTGTCATCTTTCAAGAGAATCAAAACTTATAAATTGGGTACTTCCCGTTTACGTAGAATCATGAAAGGCAGGTAGCAATATCTTATAGCCCAAGCACTCTACTCCTGTGGCCCAAGTAAACAGAAAAATCCGACAACTGAATTGTCATTACATAAATAAAAACTTGTACGGAACTCTTCATGTGTGAGGCAGACTCGCACTTGACCGGTTTTTGAAAGTTATGTCAAATAAAAATTTTACATGCAATAACAAACAAAATGAAATACAAGCCACTTTATTCCTTATTTCATCGGGTGAAAGTCGATTTCAATTTAATCGTAGGTATATCTTGAAAAGCGAACTATTATACGACTACGTAAAATGGGTACATTTTTAAAGCAACGACATGTTAGAAACAGATATTTCGTTTTGGTCATGTTAAACTATGTGATCATTCAGATAATTCTTGATTTAGTGATGTTCGGTCAAAAATATTTCATGGAACGTATAATTAACATAACATTGATGTTACTTTTGAAGAGATATTAGCTGCCTTATTGGATTTATATTATTATAGAAATTGGGTTTTAGAATGGCACAAATAAACGGTAATTTATGAATAAAAGTTTAAAAAGCGTGAAATAAAAATTAAATTAAAAATTTAAAAAACCCCCGACACATACACCTCTAAAAAGTAAAAAAATAATAGGTAAGTATGTATGGGCCCTTTAAGAATAGTATAAATAGTAAAGTTTTTATCCAAGCGTTCGTTGCGTCGGGGGACCGCTAAAGACTATTGATGACTTTCATAGTTTATGATAGGTAGCGGTCCCCTGGCGCAACGAGCGCTTGGATAAAAACTTTACTATTTATACTATTCTTAAAGGGCCCATACATACTTACCTATTATTTTTTTACTTTTTAGAGGTGTATGTGTCGGGGGTTTTTTAAATTTTTAATTTAATTTTTATAAATATTTTACTCGGTTTTGAAGAAAAAAAAAGCTCCAAAATAATTTTAACTGTTTCTTGCTAAAAAAAAAGTTATTTATTTGAGAAAAGGTTTCAAACATTTTAACTTTTAAATTGTTCACCGGCTCACGGCCTACTATTGCACATCGATGGGCGCTTCTATAGGCGCTGTTTTCATAGCACCTGTCTAATGCAATCAGAATTCGCTTATCCTAATGTTTCGCATTCGACTTGGAAGGTGATACAACACACGATCACGATGTTCAATATGATCTACTGTCTCAAAATCCATAGAATAAAATAGAATATATTTTTATTCAAGTAAACTTTTAAAAGAAAGAAGATTATGTACTTAATTGATAAAAAACAAGAATTTGGCTCGCTCCAGCAATACGCGGGGCTGCAATTGCTTGTATAGTACCTATATGGCATAGTATTGTAAATTGAACAATTGAAAAGACCAACCGCCGAGTTTCTTGCTAGTTCTTCTCGGTAGGAACGGCATTTCGAACCAATGGTTAATTATTTTGACGATTCAAAAGCACTTTTAAAAGCCTCATTGAATAAAAATATTTTGAATTTTGCTTCCGTGCCCAAAGGATAAAAACGGAGCTCTATTAGGGTCACTCTGCTATCAGTCTTTCGCCTTTCGGTCCTTCCTTCCGTGCGTCCGTCTACCCACTGTTCTGTTTTTTAAATAAAAAAAACTAGCAAACAAGCGGATCACCTGATGTTAAGTGATTACCGCCGCCCATGAACATTTGCAGCACCAGAGGAACCGCCAATGCGTTGCCGGCCTTTTCCTTCGAGTTTTACTAACTGACTTCATTTTACACCTGTTAGGCACGGAACCCAAATACACGACGCATTACAATCACGTACTAAAATCTAGATACGCACGATGCATGCGAAATTGCTACGGAGTCATTGTCAAGTCGTTGACCTCATAACTGGTTTACATCGACAAACTTAATCGTTTTTCGTTTGTACAATATAGCCCTTAATTCAACGGAATAGAGTTTTAGAAACTGCATCATGTAGTTTGTAGGTAAAATTGTTGTACATGACTTGATAGGAACTAAAGATGCATATTTTCTTTGAAATGCAATTTTTAACTCGTGTATGCATTTTTATACTGTAATCTGCACATTCTGTTTCACACCGCATCTTCTAATCTAAATTGACTGGTATTAATTTGATGCTTCTGATACTACTTATCATTTTTCGCAGGAGTCTTACGAAAAGCAAAGTAGGTAGTTAGATTTGTTATTTTATTGTTTAGAGATTGTGACAATAGAATTAGCCACAATAATGGTCATGTTAGGTAGTCAGGTAGGAGGCTTCGGCCGTGGCTGCTGCCAAGCGACTTAGTGTTGTGGTACGTTGCCGCGTAAAAATCGCGGTTTTATTAGATTGCCATACTTACTCTTAAATAGCCCGCTTCCATTTTTTAATTTTTGTGAGATCACGCGCGATCGTAGTCAAGGACTAACTTATTAAAAAAAATTGGGTTTTTTTAACGACAAAATAATAAATGTCTCTATTAGCTTCTCTACACCATTAAGGTGTACAACAGCTACTTATCGCTTGGGCGCAAATATTATGCTAATCTTATGCGAGACCGTGTGTATCTTGAGATTTTTATATCAATGGTCGTCAATGAATGAGTAAGTTTCCTGAGTGTTCCGCTGTTGAGGAATTGGTTATTGTTTGAATAGAGGCCCTTTCTCTTTTGTTCTTTATGTATGTTAGGTATAAACGTAGGTTATCTGTGTCAACCAGAGACAATCATCTAATCATTGGGTTCAAGAGGAGGAAAACAAAACTTCCTGAAGTATAATTCTTCTCTTAGGTAGAATTCTATCTCACTTTGACTTTAAAAGGTCCAGAAGTCAATCATTGAATGATAAGAAAGCTTGGGAATAAGTTATCAGCTTTGATAGCTTTAAATGATATTTTGAAAAGGTGATGATAAAAAGAATACACGGCTAAGTTTGTTGTGGGCTTCTTCTCAGGGCGCGTAGGGGATCCTCAAAGCTTTAGTAAGTTAGAATTCCGAATACTGAGTTCCGATGGTTCCTAGTCCCGAATCTCAAATAAAATAGATGTAGGTATTAGATACAGCTTTAATGATTTACCTGAGTATAGGCGGCATGTCATCGAGGGCCCGCAGGGGGTGTGTCGGCGCGGGCGGCGCGAGCGCGGCGCCTGGACCCGCGCCGCATGCGCTGCCCCCCGCCTCGCTCTCGCGGCGCCCTCCACCCTGCAACGACATTCATCATCAGCACCATCATCATCATCAGCACCATCATCATCATCAGCACCATCATCATCATAGCCACCATCAACATAAAAACATGTTAAAAATTTAAATTCCACGGCTCTCTAGAAGTAAAGTTTAAATTGGACATCAATTTCATAATCGCATTTGATTTTTCAAAAAAAAAAAAATGACAATTTTAGCAATCTTGAATTTCAAATTTCATGTCATTTTCGTAATCAGCATCTCGAATACAATGATGGGTAGGTATCTGCGACGATCATCTCACTTTTTAAAATGAACATCATATTAAAATCTTTAAATAATGATACAAAAAACTTGAACTCATAACTAAAAACACATATAAACATGGTAATAACTTATACTTAAGCAATTATAACTTAATTGAGCAAACATTGAACATAATTACACGAAGCGCTATCTATTTTCCTAGTTCTTTATCAACACTATTAAGTATGCCTAAATAGAGTAAATAAACATTATAAAATATTCTTATGAATTATTCAAGTTCCTCGATAAGATCTGCAGCACACACACAGAAAGCATTCTTGGATGCGCTGGCGCAGAATTACATAACGAATCGCTTATTAGTTCACATCGTATGGCCTTATTCGCTATAATAATATGACATTTGAATCGTAACCACGCACTTTCGATGACATTTCTTCATACAATATAATATCATGTGTCTGTGCTGTGCCTAAAATATCACATAATTGTAGTCTGTAAGTACTTCGTACTAATAGGAACTACTACGTCGTTGTCCGTCTCAAACGTACCTATGAGCATAAATGCCAACGAGTCATAATTTAACAAGTGTAAATTAAAAATTTATAACACCCCCGACAAGTGAAGGTTACAGTAACTATAAAAGAACTGATAACTTTCAAACGGCTGAACCGATTTTCTTGGATTATAGCTAAGAACACTCTCGATCAAGCCACCTTTCAAACAAAAAAAAACTAAATTAAAATCGGTTCATTAGTTTAGGAGCTACGATGGCACCGACAGATACACACGTCAAACTTATAGCACCCCTCTTTTTGGATCGGGATTAAAAATAAATAAAAAGCACTACTGCCCTTCCAAAAAAATGACCATATACATTTTTTGTATACCTAGTGTCATTCGGGATTATGTAAGAATTCTAAAGCTAGCCCATATATCCATATCTGGTCAGACATTAAGAAGTTATTGGAAATAAGGTAACTCACCACGTAGGTAAGTTTCTCCTTTTTTGGACAGTCGAGTCGTGTAAAAACTATATCAAAATAAGTCCAGTAGTTTTTCAAGGAATGCGGTAACAAGCACAGTTATTTTGTGACATAAATGTCATGCAGTTATATGTTTACGTTACATAACTGCAATTATTGTCACCGCAAACACCGAATGTAACAACGCCCTCGTTTATGTCGCTTATGATGGAGTAGCAGTTAACACGATTTTACGAATCAGCCTATGCGCTAATAGATTTATATTAGTACCCACAAATTGGTAATGGTAATGTAAAATATGCGTAATTTATTTCTTTTACCCTTGTTTCTGGTAATCTGTGCTTTTACCTAGAGTACTTAGAAGCTAATAAAGCATGAATCCACGTAATGTTATAATAATTAAGTAATTTTATATGTATATTGCATTATGAAAAACCCTGAACCGGTTTATTAACATTAGATTTTTTAAATACCATTGCAAGTTAGCTCTTGACTGTGATCTCACCAACCATGTTTCCACACGGCATTGTGCCCGAACGCTAACAATTGACGGCACGGCTTTGCCAGTAAGGTGATAACTAGCCACGGCCGTAGCCTCCTACCAGACAAAAACCAGATTTTATAAAGCAACAGGAACTTAAAACATTATCAGGAGCAGAGATTACAAAACCGCGAACTGATCAGATAAATATTTTTTTTTACTGTCTACATCTAGGTTCTAGGTATAACATATACTATTATAAATAAATAAATAAATAAATTATGAAAACTCACATTCAATTAAAATTATTTCAATATTTACCAAAGCGAAGGGATTTATTTGAACAATTAATTGGTTTAAGTTGAGTAAATATTATGTGCGAAATTGGATCATGCTCATAATTAGATAGGTACGAGATCACGAAGCAGAGACCTTGAAGGTCTTTAATTAGGTAAGTGTTTATAATAAAGTAGGACGCTTATATTAGTGGTATCCATGATTTCCCTACGAAAAAAGGTACCCATACAAAATTCATTTAACCGATTTGTATAAAATTTGGTACAGAGGTAACCTGCATCCCGGATATTGACACAGGTAGCTTTTATTCCGGAAAAGCAAAGAGTTCCCACGGGATTTTCAAAAACCTAAATCCACGCGGACGTGGGCATCATCTTGTAAAAATATTTCCTTCCTAGTCATCCGACATAATATGTATTCAAATTCAACATATTATAGGTACACTAAGAACTTAATAGTTTTTGAGCCTGAATAGCTTTAACATTTTCCTGGGAGCACTTCAGTTTTGCGTAACCCAATCGTAAACCATTAACTCGGTATCAACTATCGATCCATCATCACAGCGATCATTACGGGCGTGATAATGATCGTTGCTCAACCTAACACCTTTTAGGCTAATGCAATTACCTGCACCGATATCCATTGATGGATTCGATTGAGCGATTATTGAACTGTACCTACATCTATATCTGTCAGTGAAAGGTGCATGATCATTCATCATTTTATTTTCATGATTGTTACCTGCCAATTTATAGTACCAAAAGTATTATGTTAGGGCTCAAGAAGTAAATTGGTTACTTATAATATTAATTGATAATAATCATTATCATCATTATCATTATATATCATACCACATAATTGAGGGATAAGATCCGAAATGAGGAGATCCGCAGGAGAACCAAGGTCACTGACATAGCCCAAACTATTAGCAAGCTGAAGTAGCAGTGGGCAGGCCATGCTTGTGGTAGAGGCGATGGCCGTTGGAGCCGGAAAGTCCTTGAGTGGAGACCGCGTTTAAGCAAACGTAGTGTGGGACGCCCTCGAGCACGATGGACCGATGATATTAAGCGGCTGGCGGGAAATGGCTGGATGAGGAAGGCTGAGGGCCGGGTGTGGTGGCGCTCTTTAGGGAAGGCCCATGTCCAGCAGTGGACGTCCACAGGCTGATGATGATGATGATGATGAATCATTATCATCATGATCAACCCATCG
Source organism: Maniola jurtina (assembly GCF_905333055.1). Lineage (NCBI taxonomy): Eukaryota > Metazoa > Arthropoda > Insecta > Lepidoptera > Nymphalidae > Maniola > Maniola jurtina. The sequence goes on along the minus strand of NC_060048.1, from coordinate 2,627,080 downwards.
CCGGCTCACGGGTCTCAGAGTGAGAAGGGTTTTGGCAATAGTCTACCACGCTGGCCAAGTGCGGATTGGCAGACTTCACACACCTTTGATGAGAACATTATGGAATACTCTCACTCTAAAGCATGCCGGTTTTCTCATGATGTTTAACTTCACCGTTAAAGCTTTAAACTTTTCGGAGTTATATGCGTTTAATTAAATGTCCCTTACAAATTCAAATTCAAATTCAAATTATTTTTATTCAATTAAACATTTACAATTAATTGAATTACATTTAATTAAACGCATATAACTCCGAAAATTTAGGGGTGCGTGCCCGAAATCGAACTCCCGACCTGCGATTAGGAGGCGGAAAACCTAACCACTAGGCTATCACAGCTTAACTAATCCATACTTATATTATAAATGCGAAAGTTTGTCTGTCTGTCTATCTGTCTGTCTGTCTGCTACCTTTTTTTATCTTTTAGTTTAACCGATTTTGACGAAATTTGGTACAGAGTTAGCTTATGTCCCGGGGATGGACATAGGCTACTTTTTATCCCGGAAAATCAAAGAGTTCCCACGGGATATTTAAAAACCCAAATCCACGCGGACGAAGTCGCGGGCATCCTCTAGTAATACCTATGTATGAATTATTCCTATTTCAGATGTTTTCCTTCCATCACCAAAGGAGATCGATAAAATTGGGCCACGCTGCGCCGAGGTTATGGGTGCGAACCTTCGTTTCGATCATTGAATGCCCCAAAAATGTAGGTGACCGAACCATAAAACGAACAAAAGTCGTGACTTCAATAAAGTATAGATTTGATTCGATAAGTATATTCTTTTTTTTATCAGCCACATTACAATCGACGCCAGTTTGGGATATTTGAAATTTGACAGCCAAAATCAACCCTGACCTAACTTTGCTTTGTAAGGTATGATTTGGCAAGGTTTTCTTTAACAACCCAATTGTTTATTGCGTAAAAGCTCCTTCAGATTAGTTGACGATTTGAGAGGTAACCTACCTATAAGTTAATAGCGACCTCGCACCGGAAAATGCAGCATTGGCCGACCACAACAGAAAACAGTTTTTACAAGATTAGCTACAGGGAAATCTATAAAAAACTTATGGTCTTAAAATAGCATGGTTGATGGTACCTAAGTACGTCTATATCCCTCAATATTGTGCGTTCAAACTACAAAGACAAACTTAATTCATCGTACGCATCGATGTGTCGTACGGAATCCTCTCCACGCGAGTGCAACTCTCACTTGTCCGGTTTTTTCTTTTCGTCACCAATAAATTGGTAATAAGCAAATTCAACACTCGTAGATGATTTTGTACAAGTATAGTTTACTCTTGAATATAAGAAATTGCACATATTACTTGAACATGATTATTGCTTATTTAATTATCTACACAGTCGATTGTCATAGCTGTTAAGTTAAAGTAATTTGTAAGTTACGAAAGATGCTAAAGTTTCATCCACACCTGCGCACACACGAACCGTGCACACGACGAGCATCATAAGAACATAATGTGCACGTATCCACGAGTGGTTTTGCGAGCGGTTCGTGTGCATGTTGTACAAGTCACGGCATTCAAAACATGATAAAGCGTTCGCAACTTGCACACACAGAGACAGTGATGCGTAAACAGGCGTTCGATGCGCGTTTTGTCCACGGTTCGTGCGCATGCGCAGGTGTGGATACACCTTAATGGTATTTGACCCCACTTCCTATGTTGAGTAGGGTCTAAGTTAAAACCTATTGACTTGATGGCGTTTTTTAACGACCAATAATTTTATCTAAAATAAAGGAAAATTAATTTCAACTAGGTACGTTGAGTTGATTTCATTTAGTACTAGACGATACCCACAACTTCGTCCGCGTGGATTTAGATTTTTAAAGATGAACTGAAGATGAATAAAAAGGGAACTGTTTGATTTTCCGGGATAAAAATTTGCCTATGTCAATAACAGGGACGCAAGCTACCTCGGTACCGAATTTCATACAAATCGGTTAAGCGGAAGGGTCTTTAGGAATGTCGTGGGAACTCTTGGATTTTCCGGAATGAAAAGTAGTCTATGTCCGCCCCGGGATATAAGCTAACACTGTACCAAATTTCATCAGAACCGGTTAAACTGTTGGGCCGTCACAAGGAAGCAGACAGGCAGATACAGGTAAGTAAAGTAAGTACAGTAGGATGCAATTACACCGTTTTGCTTGCTAGCTTCTCTTATTAAGAAATTGTGTAGATTGGGTAGAGAAAGCAGCTACTTTGTGCATACATTTCTGATGTTTATATATTGACGCTACCGCTCATATCTTACGCCCTTCATGAAATTCACCGGTAAATAATATAACCAGTACCAAAAAGATGCCTTAATAAATTTAATGATCGCGATAAACATATACAACGACCCCGATTTTACCGCTGTTTACTTCACCGTGTCATCATTTAGGGAACCTTGATTATATGTACCACAGAGTCCTAAATAAAGTAATAGAAACAGTAACGAAGCACTGATCGTAGTTCTTCAACGGCTATAGTGTGACGATCGCAATCACTTATGATTGATTGCCTGACGAGTGACACTCTCTCGATATTTGTTAGAATGCATTGTTGCTGCAAAAATGCCACACATTCAGTCAGTGAGGACAATTGAGACTGTGATAATAATAATTGATTATGCGTAATGCGATTTCCGCAATCAACCAGCGAGACGGCGCGGTATCGCCGATTTTTACTATACAAGGAAACTGACATAGCAAGTCAACGTACAGTTCAAACTGCGTTTTTGCACGTCGCAAACGTCGCATTTAATAATATTAGTAGGGTACCAATATTATTAAATGCGAAAGTGTTGTTGTTTGTTAGTTTGCCATTCAATCATGCCGCAACAGAGCAACGCATCAAAATTATTTTTTGCATCTGTCAATAAACTTGGAAAGTGACGGACTTCCTTTTGTCTTAAAAAATTAAAAAGTTGCCACGGGATGTACAAACCACATACTTACATATCTCTAACATCCAAAGCAACGTAAATTAAATTATACTGCTATGCGATTCCGTCTATTTGTACAACACCACGCACTGAAGCGTGTTGACGAGCTTTCACGAGTATGCACCTCTACCACTTCTATTTTAAATTCCGTGGCAAGTAAATAGAGAAGGCTCGGTACTGGGGAATTCAATTAATTGAATAAATAAACATAATCAATTAATTGATTATTAAATTATGTGGTTTTGATCTTTACTTAGAAGTTAATGAACGCCGATATAATTGTGCTGTGTATTACACACTGCATAGTTTTGTATTTACTTTTAATCTTGAGCTATGTTGATAGTCGATTGAATCGATACAGAGGGCGTACATAAATTTAAAAAAGAGTATTTTTTTTACTGTTATTTTTTCAATGTAGGTATTTAATTTAAGTTAAGAGTAATCTTGATCACAGTGATAGCCTAGTGGTTAAAACGTTAACCTCCTATTAGGAAGGTTAGGGTTCGGTCCCGGGCACGCACCTTTAACTATTCTATATACCTACTTGCTTTGACGCGAGGATCATGCCTGAGAGTTCTCCATAATGCTTTCAAAAGTGTGTGAAGTCTGACCCCAGTGGCCAGCGTGGTGGACTATGGCTAAACGCTTCTCTGTAGTTAGTGCGTGCTCAGTAGTTAGGCGGCGATATGTTGATGATGATGAAGCATCTTCTAGACTTGCAATGGCAATCTTTTATAGCACAAGAAGCTGAACTCTATGATCTACAATGTTGTTTGATTAGGTATTATTACATCATGCAAACGTTTATATTCATTATTTTATGACAGATTTATAGCCCTCGTAAATAATGGTTTATGTAATAAAATTTTATTTGAGGGAAACCGTAAGACTGACTGTAAGATAGTCGTATAATTTCCAACTATGTAGAAAATATTACAGCGGACAAGAACATGCATCTATTCCTTCATTCTCATAGTTCGACGGGACGGCCATCCGACATGACAGCTTTATGTCTTACTAGCTGACGCCCGCGACTTCGTCCGCGTGGATTTAGGTTGTTCAAAATCCCGTGGGAACTCTTTGGTTTTCCGGGATAAAAAGTAGCCTATGTGCTAATCCAGGATATTATCTATCTCCATTCCGAATTTTAGCCAAATCCGTCCAGTAGTTTTTGCGTGAAGGAGTAACAAACATACACACACACACACACACACATACAAACTTTCGCCTTTATAATATTAGTGTGATGAGTTATGACAGAAAATCCTAATACCTTTCTTGACCCGACCTAGGACTCAAACCCATGATTAAAACCATGATCTGTATTCTGTAACTTTAAAGCATTATCCATTATGCGACTACAGCGATACGAAGCAGGAACGTCAGCCGCGCGGAGGTCGCTGCCCACGATATTTAATGGCGCCATGCACACCTACACAACCATTACACATATAGATTTGCTGCATGAACGCTCCCGCATCGCATCCAGCATCCCGCGTTCATGACGCGCAAGTGTGGCCGCAGCTTTAAGCTAACCTAAAGACTAACGAGACAGAATTAGAGTGTATAATAACGCACTCATCCGATCTAAGTCCGAAGTAGTCATAGAATTATTTGGATGGTAGCTTACGCACTAGCTCCGACTTCCGTCATCCGATATCTCTCCGTCATCCGCGAGAAATTATTATCTCGGATGTGCCTCGGATTTAAATCGGACGCAATATGATGTAGATATAACAAAAATGTCCACTGTCCGCTTGGATTATGATCAGAGATCGGATTAGTGCGTAAGCAATACCCGAAGTCTTTTAAATCCGTATTTTCAAGGACTCGGATCAGATGAGAGTGTACTCGCTCTTACAAAAATGACATACATGTAAGACTCACATAGGACTTCGTCTGCGATGGCGTTTGCTGGCGCGCGTGCTGTGCTTGTTTGGAGTGTTTTTTTTTGTTAAGAGTGGCTGGTTTTTGTGTTAGTTGGTGTTTTTTGGTGGTGGAACTGACTGGGAAGTGCTCTAAAGGGGCGCCGCGCGTATGTCGGCGGGTGCCGGCGCAGACGGAGTCCATACTTGTATAAATTCAATAACTTGAAAATATCACAAACTTGACATTGGCTAATCAGAGTAAAGCCAGATTAAAGAAAAAAAAAAGACTCACATAAACGGTTGCGAAATTTTGGTTTAAATCGTGGAGACACCTCTGAATGTGTGCAGACCTTATCATAATACCCTTATAAAACAATCTTTATAGGGCTTTTTTATCTATATTTAATTTATTTTAGTAATTGAGGTATAATTAAGTAGGATTTTACAAAATAATTGTGTAAGCATCGTGGGTAGTACGATAAATATTATAATTTATAATTCAACCTTGATCATAAATGGTTCATACGATAAACGAATCTTTCTCTCTGCCTCGTATTCCTCGTCGTTGAGGGTCGCGACCACTTTCTCTTAATGACAGAATGAATGAATATACTTTTACAACATTAACACAGAAAGAGCACATACAAAGCAAAACAAAAATTATAGGCAGGTATAATTTGGCGGCCTGATTGCTAAGTACCTAGCGATCTCTTCCAGGCAATCGAAATGACAGAGGGTTTCTTGGGATAGTAATGCAATGGATTTCCAGATCCTTCCGCTTAAGACTTGTTTTGATTCAGATTCAAAGTAGCCCTTGACTGCAATCTCGTCTGATGGTAGACGCAGTCTAAGGTGGCAACGGGCTAACCTGGAAGGGATATGGCAGTTTTCATTATTCATTAATTTAAGCGCAAGTAATTTTCCAATCAATCGCATTATTTATTAACATTCTCGAAGCTTCGAAACTCCGGAACTCCGGACTTGGAACACTGAGTATCAAAACCTGAACTGAAATATAGTCTGATTTTCAAGACCTAAGCCCACTCCGCTGGCTAAATATGAATAAGCAGACACTGACTGATAGATACACGCTGTCGCAACTAGGCCATACGTCCCTGATATAAAACAGCAAGTAAAAAGACTTCGGAGGTCAAGTTTGATGTCCCTGTCACCTAATAAAAGGCCTGCCTGTCTGCCAATGTTGTGTTTTCCGGTGCGAACTCGCCATGGAATCGGTTTTTCGAACTATGTGCCCTGCCCATTGACACTTCAGCTTCGCAACCCGTTGAGTTATGTCGGTTACTCTGGTTTTTTAACCCCCGACCCAAAAAGAGGGATGTTATAAGTTTACGTGTGCATCTGTGTATCTATCTGTGGCATCGTTGCCCCTAAACTAATGAACCGATTTTAATTTAGTTTTTTGACGTGACAACGTCTTATAATTCGATAGAGCCGGCTGCACGCACGAAAAAACATGACTCATGCGGCGTTACCTCGCTCTGAGGCGTTCCATGTAAGGCTTGAAGTGCAAGCGAGAGCGCGGAACGAGCGACAAAGAAGCACAATCGGCCTTTGTTGTCACGTTCAACTATCGTCAGTAAACCAACTTTACAGACAACTAATTATTATTTTTTTGTTTGAAAGGTGGCTTGATTGAGAGTGTTCTTAGCTATAATCCAAGAAAATCGGTTCAGCCGTTTGAATTTTATCAGCTCTTTTTTAGTTACTGTAACCTTCACTTGTCGGGGGTGTTATAAATTTTAATTTACACTTATCTACTATTGGCGTCACTCAGAAAAGCAGGTATTATTTAAATATTTTTATCGAATTATTGGAATGTCCTCTCAAACCAACACAAAAAACATCAGGTTCAATGTGTAGAGGTTATCCGAGAGTTTTAATCTAAACAAACTAATGACAAAATAAATAATTTAATTAGAGCGTGATTGCTATCACAACATCTAATTATTCAGTTCACAATCCAAATACCGAAAATATGCGATATCGCTCCGAATCTCGGAAGGAGACTGAATTAAAACCTTCGAAACACCCGTATTTATGCAAGTTCAATCTTGTCGGCCTCCTAGTAACAGATTGTATGACATCGAATGAGCCAAATATCGATTTTATCAAACTACCTGCATTAGATAAATTAATAATTTTATATTATTTTTGACAACTCAAATCAATTTTTAAAAATAACCTTACAGTTCGGCCGTCCTGAATTTAACACGTCCTCGTGTTTCTAATCAATCTTGTCATGTCAGTCGCGGGCTTCCTTGCCCTAAGTCAAATCCAAATCATGGGCTATCCTGCCCTCCGTCAAATCATTAAAACCTACCCTTGAACTGCCGAACTCTCAGTTTTAATATCAAGTCAACAATAAATCCAAACGACTAACTTCTCATTCGATGTATACAAAATCTGAACCACTTATTGCAAATTACTTTCCACTTCACAAAAGACTAAATTCTTAAAAAAAAACTAAAAATTTTAATCACCAAATCAAACTCAATAAAAATTTTAATCAAATGTGGGTTGTTTACAAAAAGATACCAAAGCGAAATTAAGACAACGTGAGACACGTCCCGCTTCTGAATTATTGGCGTCACTCAGAAAAGCAGGTATTATTTAAATATTTTTATCGAATTATTGGAATGTCCTCTCAAACCAACACAAAAAACATCAGGTTCAATGTGTAGAGGTTATCCGAGAGTTTTAATCTAAACAAACTAATGACAAAATAAATAATTTAATTAGAGCGTGATTGCTATCACAACATCTAATTATTCAGTTCACAATCCAAATACCGAAAATATGCGATATCGCTCCGAATCTCGGAAGGAGACTGAATTAAAACCTTCGAAACACCCGTATTTATGCAAGTTCAATCTTGTCGGCCTCCTAGTAACAGATTGTATGACATCGAATGAGCCAAATATCGATTTTATCAAACTACCTGCATTAGATAAATTAATAATTTTATATTATTTTTGACAACTCAAATCAATTTTTAAAAATAACCTTACACTACGGATCTCCTTATTTGTGATTTGATTACGCAGACTCCAAGCAAAGCTCTCTAACTCATCCGCTGAGTGACGTTGAGGTCTGACTTTCTTATGAGGTCCATAGTTAGCAACTGTCTCAGATCCGTATGTCAACACTAGCAACACGCGTGGTCCATCACTTCAGCCATGTGCGGATTGGCAGAATACTGACTGATTATCCTATGTATGCTTGAAAATCAGCGCTGCGGTATTTAATTAAATACTGCAGATCTTGCTGAGGCAGAGCCCTTTTAGCTCACAGACACAATATTGGTCTTAGTTTTTTCTATTTTTAAGTTTAGTTGATAATTTGTATGAATTATATTTTTATTTTTATTCTTTCTTTTTGTGATTTTATTGAGCTGAATAAAATTTTATTTATTTATTTATTTATTATGCGATGTTGCAACTAGGCCATAGTCCCTGATATAAAACTGCAAGTAAAAAGACAAGCCCTCACTTTCGGCGGTCAAGTTTGGAACGCGGTCAGTCGGTCTCAAATCTCAATGTCGATGTTATACAATGTGCGGTAAGAGAAAAGTAAACTGTTACGTCACTGGATGGTAGCATGCAGTAACAATCAACGTTAAAATAAACATCCAGGTACATTCGTTTAAGGGTACACTTCTTACGCGCTTCTCCATACAAAAATTATGCCTATTTTTCTATTCTTTGTTGTTCTAGATCGATAACTAAGCTATATATCGATTTATCTATGCCCTAAAATAGTTAATACAGTAAAATAGTATTTAGTTTGAAAGTTATGGCCCTTGAAAAATCTTTATTTTAGGGCTAATTTTGAGGCAACTTCGTGGCTAACAATCTATACCTATTTTTAACCCCCGACCCAAGGAAGGAGGGGTGTTATAAGTTTGACGTGTGTATCTGTGTATCTGTGTATCTGTCTGTGGCATCGTAGCTCCTAAACTAATGAACCGATTTTAATTTAGTTTTTTTTTTTGTTTGGAAGGTGGCTTGATCGAGAGTATTCTTAGCTATCATCAGTTATCAGCTCTTTTCTAGTTACTGTAATCTTCACTTGTCGGGGGTGTTATAAATTTTTAATTTACACTTGTTTGGTGTCTACTTGGTAGAGATGCAAGGTGGAAAGAGTTACACAAATCACACTACCAGCATAATGGATGAGGCACCTACTGTCTTTTCATTACCCGTCTGCGGAAAAGCCAAAAGGAAGGATTATGATTTTATCAGTCTTTGTATGTATCTCTGTATGTAGTTATGTATGTTTGTATCCAGATTCTGTGTAACCGTAGTGCCTAAACTATGAGGCCGATTTTGATGAATGAGGTGTCAATCGATTCGTTGTAAAGGACTTAAATCTACTATCTACAACATTAAAATATACCAAGCGACAGAAAAACAATTTTACTATAATATTTCAACGTTTATTAAGACGGTCGCAGTCGGGTTTTAGTTTTCAACTTTTTCTTGTTATAATACTTGTACTTATAGATTTACATAAAGCCGACCTTTGCGGTCAGCGTTCGAACACTTTCCCCTTTTTGTTTATATCTCGAAATATGACAACATAATATCGTGTTTATTTTCGTATAGGTGTTCTCGAAGATTTATTCTGTGATATATACTTACTAGCTTATGCCCACGATTTCGTTCCCATGGATATATTATATAGGTTTTTTAAAATCCCGTGGTATTTCATAGATTTTCCGGGATAAAAAGTAGCCTATGTGTTAAGCCTATGCCTATGCTATAATCTATCTCCTAGCCAAATCCGTCCAGTAGTTTTTGTATGACAGAGTTTCAAACATACATCCATGCATACATACAAACATTCGCGTTTATAGTACAATTCTTACGTCCAGTTTAGGTAGGTGTAGAGGCCGTACTTACTTTTTGAAAAAAAAAAAATGTGGTAGGTACCTAAAGGCAGTGACGGATCAAGACTACTTGATGCCCTAAGCAATCCATGCCTTTGGGCCCCCCTATCCGTATGTCAACTAGAATCGCTCTTTACACCTTTACCGCCTAAAAACATTAGTTTTTTTATAAAATAAGATGATGTAACGTACTTTAGAAGTGGAGTAGATGCGACAACAATAAAAACCAAAGCATAATTTATTTATTTGTTGAAATGGCTTTCGGGGGCATTCGAATTGTCGAATGCAAAAGCGGACAGCGAGTGGGCAAGCGGGAGTGGGGTTATGACTCTAGGTCGGACTCTATGTCAATTTAAAACGCGCGAATTTTCAAATTAGTCCTAGAAACTTTTTTTGGTGTGGTTTTTATTGACGTGAGAGTGAGACGTTACGCCCTAAGGACGGATTTTTTTTGTGCTTCTTCTGGTGCCCCTTCAGACGTGATGCCCTAGGCAATTGCTTAATTTGATTAAGGGTTAATCCGTCACTGCCTAAAGGATGTTGTGTAGGGATGCGTGGACTCTATAATATATTTTTTAGAAAATTCAGGCCAAAATATTATACCTATGGTGGGACAGTGTCACTATGTTACTAGTCGACCTAGATGTTAAAACGTTGGTTAACTAATAATGAGTTACTTCACATATTAGCGTAAAAGTGACATCTCACTAAACTTAGTGGTAAAGAGGCCAAGTTTCATAACCCGCATGCCGTATGTACACATTGCTGGTAGTTATGTGGCTATGAGTATGTCTAAGCAGATTTTATGCTAAGTCACTTTAAATATTTCAAGTTTCGACATTAACCTCTAAATATTACAAAATTTTGATTGAAAATGAGTGTCAATTAATTGCAAAAACTACTAGGTAAGTAGGTAAGTCGACCGCTAAACTTTTTGTTCATTGTTCTCGATAAGGAAAGTTAGCACCATATTTTGTTATCCTAAATTAGATTAAAATAGCCCATCTAAAATGAATAGCATGATCAAAACTGAGTACAAATCAGAAATTTTACCCAATATATTATGCAAGTTTGGAGTTTCCTCAAGCTTTTAATTAAAATTAGTATTATAGGTCTATGTTATAATTAGGATCGCTTCTCTAATTGGCATCAAAAAACTTTAGGCAAATCACACTAATATTATAAAGGCGAAAGTTTGTGTATGTGTGTGTGTGTGTTTGTTACTCCTTCACGCAAAAACTACTAGACAGATTTGGCTGGAATTTGGAATGGAGATAGATAATATCCTGGATTAGCACAAGGGCTACTTTTTATCCTGAAAATACAAAGAGTTCCCGCGGGAATTTTAAAAAACCTACATCCACGCGAACGAAGTCGCGGGTATCAGCTAGTACTCAAATAAAATCTTTAAAAAATCAGAGTGGCCTCTAACCAGAACAGTTCAGAGACAATTAAAATATTCCAAATTGCCCCTACTGGGAATCGAACCCCGGAATTTCCTACTTATATTATAAACAAAACCTTACCACTGTTTAGCAAGAAACAGTTAAAAATTATTTTGCTATAATCCGCCAACAGAAAAAATCTGTATGGTCAAACATGCAGTTACAAGCTAAGCACCGCTTACCTCCCCAACCAAGCAATAAAGCCAAGTTCCCAAGCAAGCACTGCCACCACCACTCACATGCACCACCACACAAGACTTTTCCACTACTCTCGACGCACGTTTCGCCCCGACACCGGAGCATCCTCAGGAGATTTCGACTTTACAATGCTGTATTGTCAAGATACCACTGTGTCAGGGCGGTCGTCAGTCACCTACATGACACCTCATCGTATCTCGATAATTTAAATCAATCAATAAATTAAATCGCGCCCTCAAATGTATTTAAATAAATAAATCATTGACAAATTGGAATATGTTTTTGGCCGGAATTCGCAATTAATACGCCTGTCTGACTCGTTTCCTGCATCGCTGCAATGTTGCAATTTGTCCGTTTAGTCATTAGAATTTGGGCTTAGGGTGGTGTGGCCTAGTTACAAGTTACAACACCTTACCTCAGGTACCTTAGTTATTTAATCAAAATTATAATTTATTTACAAGGAACCAACAGCTTATAATTCGCTTCAATCCGCTGAAACAGAAATCTGTATGGTGCAACATGCAGCATGCAATATGCACTACCCACCCTCCCCCTGCTAAACATGCTGGAAAAGCCAGCCACTGATCTAGCAATACGCACCACCACCATGCAACACCACACAGATCCCCATAACACACTCGACTACCATACACACATGTTGCACCACACAAATTGCTCTCGTAGGCATATACTGGACTTTCGCAAATAACGCCTGCTTCAATTTATATCTACAATTAATGTCTTTTATGCTACGTTTGTGACTCTACCACAGTTTCGGAATGCAAATTCTACTGAAAAGAGCCGTCAATAACTCAGCAATTGCACTTTTGAACAGAAACTCAGAAGCTTGGCGACCGTCATACGAAAAGCTTCTATTTAAAGCCGCCGTTTTTATTTAACTTTGGGCAGCTAACCCCTTTCTATCCCCTTATATCGACCAACCATTTGCGTCTTTGGCGACCTGTAACCCTGTTGCCTACAATTCTGCCTTCCAACATAGACGTAGGCCAAGTATCATGAATTACCTAAAGTTTATAAACACAATCGTAGTTCTCACCGCACCTAGGCATCAAATATTGATTCAAGTATCAAGACCACGAAGTTTATAATCATATTCACGGATAAGTGTCACTCTATCTCTAAGTATAAGTATCACGTTAACCGTATTTGATACTTGAACTCGATCTGTGTGGAAATCAGAGTTAAACAACGTTCTTACATTGTATAACATGTGGTAATTCGAATATGTTATCAAACTGTAATTAGAGATTAGATACAACATGATGAGAGCCGAAGCGAGACGGGGAAACTAGGTTTTGTAAAGTGGATATGTAATATAGGTATACGATAATCAGTTCTAAGCCCTGACCGTATTTAGTCTAAGGTCTGTAATCTGAGGACTCTAATACTAATAGTGGCAATCCATACTAATATTATATTACAAATGCGAAAGTGTGTCTGTCTTTCTGTCTGCTAGCTATTCATGGTCCATCCGTTTAACCGATGTTGACGAAATAATTGGTACAGGAACATATTATATCCCAGAGACATATGTTATTTGTGTCCCGGAAAATCAAAGAGTTCCCAAGAGATTCTTAAAAACCCTGAATGCACGTAGATGAAGTCTCGGGTATTATCTATTTGATACAGAGATAGTTTGCATCCTGGAGACGGAGATCCTGTTTTTCGTCTACTAATCACGGCTCATTCGTTTAACCGATATTGACGAAAAGTACAAGTATAGCTTGCATCCCGCTTGCAATCATCATCATGTTTATCCGAGAAAATCAAAGAGTTCAAGAGATTTAAAAAAAAACAGCGTGCGCACAAAGTCGCTCCCAAATTTCCCCCGTCGGGAATTGAACCACTTATAAGACCATAGTGCTCATCATTGCACTAGGGATCTTGATCAAAGATCCCTAGTGCAAAAATAATTTAGGGTAAAAGTAATTTGATACGATTATTTCAATTAAGATTCAAAATATTCGTGCTCAGTTTACTTATAATAATATACTGCTGCACCACACACAGTGCTTCGCTTTCAAGAGGAAATTCGCTTGCACAGGTCTCGTTTTAATTAGATTAGCATTTAATTAGAACAAAACCTGTACAAGCGAATTTAAATAATAATATTTAGTATACGCACGTCCATACAACCTTCGCAAGACCGTCGGTTTCGCAAGTCGTCCGACGCCTAAGCCCAAGACACTGATCGGATTTACCGTATTTGGCGACGTTAAATGGTCAATCCATCCATACTTCCATACTAATATTATAAATGCGAAAGTGTTCTATCTGTCTGTCTCTCTGTTTGTCTGCTAGCTTTTCACGGCCCAACAGTTTAACCGATTTTGATGAAATTGGGTACAGAGTTAGCTTACATCCTGGGGACAGGAATAGGCTCTACTTTTTGTCCCAGAAGATCAAAGAGTTCCCACGGGATTATTAAAGGCTCATCTGTTTAACCGATTTATATGAAAATTGACACAGAGTTAGCTTGTGTCCCGGAAATTGAAATGAGCAAATTTTAATCCCGGCAAATCAAAGAGTTCCCACTGGATTTAAAAACCTAAATCCACGCGGACAAAGTCGTGGGAATCATCTAGTAAGTCGATAAAATTTTGATTAAGTAATCCCTAATTACGTGATTGTGGTCGTCGCAGAACTGATGGCTGCAGAGGCAGACGTGTTCTGGAGTGGAGACCATGTACCGCTGAAGGGGGTTGGTTCCACAGAGGGTGCAAAGAAAGATCTAGAACAATCACAAGGCACCAGGTGGGGGTAAAATTGCGGTGGCGTGCGGTGCAGTTGTGGTAATAATATCGGTCAAGTGCGAGTCGAACTAGGACACGAACGGATCCGTACCATCGTATAAGAAATAATACTTTTTTAATTTCCTTGGCAGCCATTTCGAAATTCTTATTATTAGTTGTTATAGTGGCAATATATTGTAGTGTTATAGTGGTAAAATACACTGTGAAAATATCAATTCTCTTTCTATTACGGTTCAAGAGATTCAACATCCCTCTTTTTGGGTCGGGGGTTAACAATAAAAGGGCTTTACAATTCGATCAGTCCGATCAAATGGCAGGAGTATTCGTAGGTAATTAGGGTTTCGTAGCATTGCCTAATATTGGCTGGTTTCATCCAATGCTGCGCGCAGATGTTATGTGGATACAGCTGACAAGGCCACAGATTACAGGATATCCTGCGAATTTCTGCAGGTAATCACCGGCGTTGCACAACGCACATAAGAAAATTATTATAGACATTTATTTTGAGTGTTTTACATTTATTATCATAAGCATGTCTTACATCATTATGCATAATGCATGCCCCTGGCACAGTACAGCAATATTTTTATGGCTTTTAAATATATCTGTGACACTTTTTCGTACAAATTTAATTTAACACTAAAATTATAATACTACTAGCTTTTGCCCACGACTTCGTCCGCGTGGACTATACTTTCAAATCCCTATTTCGCCCCCTTAGGGATTTGTTTTTTTTTTAAAGAATATTAGCCATGCTAATCATGACTAATACTCCCCTTTCCCCTCCAATTAAGCGTAAAGCTTGTGCCAGGAGTGGGTACGACAATAGTGCAACGGGTGGGGTTTGAACCGCCGACCTATCGGAATTCAGCCCGCACCTCAACCGTTGAGCTATTGGGGCTCTAAAAGAATTTTAAAGAAATCTTAAAAAATAAAGAATCCTTTCTTAGTCTACGTCATAGACTATCTATCTGCATGCCCAGCCTGATCTGTTCAGTAGTTTGAGCTGCGCGTTGATAAATCAGTCAAACAGTCAGTCAAACAGTCAGTCAGATTTTCTTTTATGTTTAGACTAGCTGACGCCCGCGACTTCGTCCGCGTGGATTTAGGTTTTTCGAAATCCCGTGGGAACTCTGATTTTCCGGGATTAAAAGTAGCTTATGTGCTAATCCAGGATATTATCTATCTCCATGCCGAATTTCAACTAAATCCGTCCAGTGATTTTTGCGTGAAGGAGTAACAAATATACACACACATACATACACACAAACTTTCGCCTTTATAATATTAGTGTGATGTTACATGATGTATGCCGCGGGTGATAGTGGATAAGACGTTGGTCTCCCATTCGGAGGATTGGGGGCTCGATCCCTGGCACGTATCTTTAACTTTACAGAGCTATATGTGTTTTAAAAGCAATTAAATACCCACTTGCTTCAAGGGTGAATGAAAACATCGTGAGGACACCTACATGCCTGAGAGTTCTCTTTTTTTTTAGGGTTCCGTACCTCAAAAGGAAAAACGGAACTCTTATATACCAAGTGGGATATCATATGAACGGGCTTTACCTGTACATCCTAAAACAGGTTTTTATTTATTTTAATATATAATAATAGTTTTTGATTTATCATGCAAAATGTTGGAAAAAATACCCGAGTATGGAACCCTCAGTGCGCGAGTCTGACTCGCAATTGGCCGGTTTTTTGTTGAGATTTTACTTGTAGTAAGTAGGTACAATCGATAAAAAGAGAAGAAAGAAAATAGTCCGTATTGATATTAACATTTTTTAAGTCGATTTAAAAACTTTTGCCATTAAAAACGAATTTAACACGATTTATGCTACTATTATCATATTATGCACATTTTTCGTGCGAAATCGGTGTTATGCTATAACATCGATTATGATACCAAAATTAAATAACAGTCTATCGATTCACGGGTGCATGCGTATACTGTTACGTTGATTCGTGTAATCGATTTGGTTATTTTGGATATAACATCTGAATTCCGATATTGTAGTCGTAATTTTAGTGCAAATTCTAGAATAAGCTAGCAATAATGTTCCTATGTTTGAAATGTGCGTTTTAAGTAGTACGCAAATGAATAGTTTTTTCAAATTACTTAATCGCAATTTTTTCGTATATTTTTTCGATTCTTTCACACAATAGAGCGCGTCGTCTTACAAGGTTAGATTTTATACTTTTTAAGTAGGTATAGCTACCTAGGTACTAAGGCATTTTTTTTGGGAAATCAATCTTTTCTAAATTATCATTATAGGCCTTTTATTTTAACTAGGGTCAAGTCAAGGCCAATCGTTGTCGTCGGTAAATTAAAATAACACATTTTTTGGTAGAGATTTACCTAATGTATGTTTAACTTTAAAACATGTTGTAAGTTAAAAATATGTATTATACTACTGGTACTAATACGATAAATCAAGAACCATAATATTACCTCCATAAATAATTTATGCTTAATTTGCTTAACTCCATGATTTAAATTACGCTTAAATCATGCTTAAATCATGCTTAAATCCGATATTTCACGCTTAGCACCGATCATGCGGCGATTAAGCCCGCATTCGCGCTTATTTAAGTGTGTAATCTGTCACGTTTCGACAGTGAAGGAAAACACCATAAGGGTCAGCGCAAACAGACGGTCGCAAACAGAGTAGAGTCGAATCTTTTTTCTTCAAAGAATATTAGCCATGTTAATCATGACTAACTCACTCCTCAGGGGACCAACATAGTCCCTACATACCGTCTGAACTCTGCGGTGCACCACGAACACAGGTGCTCCACCCGACTCGAGGATTGGTTTCTTTTCGGACGATAGACGAATACGGAACCCTACGTTAAGTGTGTGCTGATCCGCACTTGACTAGATTTTGATTTATAAGTCTGTCACTATCACCTCTGAGCATTTAAAAGAGTGTTTTGTTGCTGAAGGTCACCAGAAGACGGTGAACCCGTTCGTTTTCTTTTAATTTTGAAAATCAACATTTTAAATTGAAAACTTTCACAAATTGCATAGACTTAAAAAACCGGCCAAGTGCGAGTCAGACTCGCGCACTGAGGGTTCCGTGCTCGGGTGTTTTTTGCAACATTTTGCACGATAAATCAAAAACTATTATACATAAAAATAAATAAAAATCCATTTTACAATGTACAGGTAAAGCCCTTTCATAATGATACCCCACTTGGTATCTTACGTTGAAAATTGAAACGCATTTTTTTTTTTTTTAAATGATGTAACCACAAATTCGGGGTTTTCAAATTTATTCCTGTACTTGTGCTATAAGACCTACCTACTTGCCAAATTTCATGATTCTAGGTAAACGGTAAGTACCCTATAGGTTTTCTCGACAGACACGACGGACGGACAGACGGACAGACAGACAGACAGACAACAAAGTGATCCTATAAGGATTCAGTTTTTCCTTTTGAGATACGGAACCCTAAAAAGAGGCGCAAAAGATAACTTGTGTTCGAACTCATGAGATATTTTCTTCCAGAAGTTACCGCGTCCGAGGTTATGTCACTTGTTTTAACGGCAAAGGAACACATCGTGAAAAAACCTGCATGCCTGAGAGTTCTTCACAATGTTCTCAAAGGTGTGTGAAGCTTGCCATCCTTCACCTTGGTGGACTGTGACCTAAACTCTGTTTATTCCAAAAGGAGACCCATCCTCAGTAGTGAGCTGACGAAGGGTTGAGATGATGATGAATAATTGCCACAAAAAAGAATAACATGATTAATTATTTATTATTTATCTATTTCTAAGTCTGTATAGGAACTTCGATGAACAATATTAGCCTACCTATAATGCGCGACAAGTCGAGATGGCAATAGGGGTGGGTACGCCACGCACACCCGCACAGTCCCCAGGCTAACCCGATAACGCAGGTAACGTGCGGGTGCGCGAGGCGTCCCCCGCTTCATACCCCGATAGCCATTTCGACCTGTCGCGTACTATAGCTAGCTATACTATACCTTACCGCCCGCCTTACGACGTCCCGCCTTCGAAATAGATAGGTACAACTACCATATCAATACATATCAAGGATTCGGCATTACGAAACCACAACTCTTCTGGCCACTAACAAAGGTCGGAGCTTTCATCGCAGCTTCCAATATATACCTTACTTTAGTTAAGAAATTTAAAAAACTTACTTTTCGACAGATGGTGGCTCAGTATCAGTGCCCACACAAAACACACACATTGCACTTGCACACAACAAAAACACACTTCAACGTTCTGTTCATTTTGTTAATTGCACAAAACAAAAAAAAAATCGGTTGAAACTTTTTTTAATGCAACCTTTGCCTTTCAATTAAATTAAAAAAAAAAAAAACAAGTTTCAAAGGCGGGAATACTGAAATTTGGAAAACGTCTAAATTTTGTTTTATTAGCGAAATACGGAATTCCAGGATTTTGAAATTTAAAAAAAAAAACCGCGTTGCAAATGTTTTTATCAATTTTTATCTGTTATTCGTTTAAAAAAATAGTTAAGATAAGAAGTAAATAAAAAAAGTGTGTCATTCGGATACGGGCGACCGCGACCGGACTGTGGGGTTGCGCAACGCGTGTATTCGAGGCAGGTTTGCTGCAGAAACTGAAAGTGGTACCGCCACCCCACCCGATGCCATCGCTTAGGTAATGGTGATTACCATTAATCCCATTTTCATAATACATCCGTGGTTATTCTATGATGAGCGCGTTTTGTTGACATGGCGGCGTCACTTTGTACCGCGGGAAATGTTATGTACGGAACTAATTGCATTGTTAAGTGATGTAACATTTTCTTATCAGATGGGTTAAGTCCCAGCACAGATAGAGTAGAGTGACGATTCATTATCCATTCCCCAGCTCACTACTAAGCACGGGACTCCTCTTAAAGAATGAGAAGGGTTGGGCCATCGTCCACCACGCTGCCCAAGTAGTCATACCCCCTTGAGAACAATAATATGAAGAGCTCTCAGGCATGCAAGTTTTCTTCTCGACGTTTTTACTTCACCGTAGAAGCAAGAGATTTTTAAGGGCTTAAAACACATTTTACTCTGAAAAGTTATAGGTGGTGCACAGGATCGAACCCTGATCTGCCGAATAGGAGGCGGATATCTTAACAACTAAGCTGTAAGGGCTCCTACTTTCCGAAATGTAAGAGCCGTTCCGATTACCGACAAGGTCAATTTCTTAGTATCAATTTTCGTTCAATCTTAACTTCGGACAATGCATCGAATCCAAAACAAGACCAGTTGGCTAGAAACAAGTTCGGTCGTGGATGCTACTGCAACCATATTTTATGGGATTCCTCTACCAAGTACCTACTAGGTACTCTACCAGCTTGATGCATCGGATTCGGTGGATCGTCGTACCAGAAGATTCATTGGCCCAGCGCCCAAGCGCATTCTAAGAGCCAAAGTTTGATCATCGGCGCAAGATTACCTGCCTGTCGATATATATAGGACTAGCCGATGCCCGCGACTTAGTTCGCGTGGATGTAGGTTTTTAAAATCCCGTGGGAACTCTCTAATTTTCCGGAATAAAAAATAGCCTATGTGCTAATCCAGGGTATATACTCTATCTCCATTCTAAACAGCCCAATCCGTTCAGTAGTTTTTGCGTGAAGGAGTAACAAACATACACATACACATACATACACACAAACTTTCCCCTTTATAATATTAGTGTGATGTACGTACCTTGGAGACTGTGCTAAGAAAATATTTCTTCTATCTAAGTAGTTCCCCTTTGCCATTTTACTAAAATATACAATACATACAATAAATTGACGAATAAGTAGATAACTTATGTAAAGTTTTGGAGCGGGACGAGCAATTTTACATGAGAAAATCTTGGCAGACAACAAGGCTTTACATACCTACATAAAAACTAAGTAGGAACATAGCTTGGCTTTAGAACAAGTAGACATTAACAATCGAAATAAGCAAGTAGGTATAATAACTGTTTAGTTATGTAACGTGAACATCGGATGCCGACAATGTGCGTGCAAAACACTCAAGCAAATGAACGTGCGATCTTCTGCGTCATTGTAATCTCCTGAGCCCGGAAGGCTATTGTGAGGAATTTGTTGTGGCTTATAAACAATATCCGTTTGGTTGATACTTTACATAACATAATCAAAATAAAACATATAGGTATGTTTAAGTATATGTATGGCTAAGCCGTGCAAGATCACCAAGCAAGGGCTGATTCGCTAACTCAGGTTCCAACGATTAATAGCCATCGTCATTTGACATTTATTTTTAATCCATTGAAAGTTTACTAAGAAAAATCATTTTGATATCACTCAGTGAAGCTGCAATGTAGACCCATCCAATGTCAAAAGAGCTCGGTGACTATCATTCATCGTTGGACAGTGAGTTAATTGAAATGAGACTCTAACTACGTTTGTTCGGAGCCAAGGAGTGCGCTCCGAATATAAGCTGTCCAAAATTTTTAGAGTTCCGTACTCTATTAATAAACCTCCGCGGTCTGTCTGTCTGTTGCAGGCGCCGGCAGGCTGTTATCAAGTAAACCGTGATAGGTAGAGTTGAAATTTTTATTGAAATCTGTACCTCTTAGGTACTATTGCTGCTATAACAACAATAATAGGTACCTATACCTAAATTTCTAAAACATTAGTGTTATATCTAGTCCGGTGGTACGGAACCCTTCGTGTGCATGTCCGATTCGTATCTGGCCGATTTTTTGATGTGGCAACCAAAACAACTAGCTTGTTTGTAGTAGGTACCTAGTTTAGGTATAGCTAGAAAACTAGGTACAGGTTTTTGATGGCAAATAAAGATTAATGCGATAACTGGCATGTCATCATAAGTATATAGTCATATGCAGAGTTACACAATACGATGTTATTAATCCGCATTATAGTGTCTTCACTACTGACTTGTGTCGAAAGTTCAAGATGATACGATATGCCAAGCCTACCACTTTGCAAAAATAGGCATGGGCAACATTATGTATTTCGCAATAAAATCCATTAACGGACTAGAAGTTCAAGCGGTAGATAGCCTAGTCACTAGAGGTTAAGATTTCTATTCGGAAAATCCAGGATTTCTTACTTTTTACGTGGATTTAGGTTTTTAAAAATCCCGTGCGAACTGTCCCCGGGATGAAAGGTATCTCCGTACCAATTTTCATAAAAATATTTAACCGAATGATTCTGTAAAAATCTCATGGGATCACCACGATTTAGAAATGAAATTCCTTACAGCATCAGGGTTGAGGAGTTAGGTCCTCGAGTTCAACGATTTAGTCTTTACTTGGTAGGTGCCTTCAATAGGTATCAATTTTTAACCGACAGTTTCTAAATTCCATCATTGGTCAGGCCATCAGCATCAGGATTGAGGAGTTGGATTCATAATTTTTTTATGTGACAATGAAGCAGACTTTACACTTTGACGTAAGATGTTTATAACTTTATTACCTGTCATCTCCCAAAGCCACCATGATCTAATCTAAACGATCATACCCCGCACAGTTGGCGAATCGGACTTACGCTTGATACTCGCAGAGTAAACGCAGTTTTCTGACAGATCACCATCATCATGATTAACCTATCCCCAGCCCAATAATGAGCACAGGTCTCTTAGAATGAGAAGGGTTTAGGCCATAGTCTGCCACGCTGGCCAAACGCGGATTGGCAGACTTCAGTCCTTTGATACTCGCAGAGTAAACGCAGTTTTCTGAGAGATCATCATCATCATGATCAACCTATCCCCAGCCCAATAATGAGCACAGGTCTCATAGAATGAGAAGGGTTTAGGCCATAGTCTGCCACGCTGGCCAAACGCGGATTGGCAGACTTCAGTCCTTTGATACTCGCAGAGTAAACGCAGTTTTCTGAGAGATCATCATCATCATGATCAACCTATCCCCAGCCCAATAATGAGCACAGGTCTCATAGAATGAGAAGGGTTTAGGCCATAGTCTGCCACGCTGGCCAAACGCGGATTGGCAGACTTCAGTCCTTTGATACTCGCAGAGTAAACGCAGTTTTCTGAGAGATCATCATCATCATGATCAACCTATCCCCAGCCCAATAATGAGCACAGGTCTCATAGAATGAGAAGGGTTTAGGCCATAGTCTGCCACGCTGGCCAAACGCGGATTGGCAGACTTCAGTCCTTTGATACTCGCAGAGTAAACGCAGTTTTCTGAGAGATCATCATCATCATGATCAACCTATCCCCAGCCCAATAATGAGCACAGGTCTCATAGAATGAGAAGGGTTTAGGCCATAGTCTGCCACGCTGGCCAAACGCGGATTGGCAGACTTCAGTCCTCTAAGAACATTATGGATGTTCTCAGGCATGCAGGGTTTCTCACGATGTTTTCCTTCACCATTAAAACAAGTGATATATTTAAATGTTCATAACGCACATAACTCCGAACAGATAGAGGTGCCGCGCTTGGCATCGAACTCCCGACCTCTCGAATAGAGGCGAACCCTACCACTAGACTATCACGGTTCTGCTGACAGATAATGGACTAATGCGCCATCTTTAAGATTCCAACGCACTTGAGCTTTGCTGCACGACAAATATAGTTAACTAGAGGATGCCCGCGACTTCGTCCGCGTGGATTTAGGTTTTTAAAGATCCCATGGGAACTTTTTGATTTTCCGGGATAGAAAGTAGCCTATGTCCATCCCCGGGATATAAGCTAACTCTATACCGAATTTCGTCAGAACCGGTTAAACTGTTGGGCCGTGAAAAGGCAGCAGCCAGACAAACAGACAGACAGAGACAGACACACTTTCGCATTTATAATATTAGTATGGATATGAGTTTGTATTGAGCAAATATTACAGTTCATATTATGATTTTGTATGGAGCAAGGCGTAGCGCGCTGTCGCGTCGCGTCGCGCCAATGCTTTTGGACCTTTAGGATGCAGAAAAATAAAAACCATCATAAAATTGAACGCTTTATTTCAATTTCGTTTGGACAAAAAAATAAACGCTATATTTATTTATTCTCCATAAAGAATCTGTTATTTACATTTCACAATAATATCCGATCGAATATTTTATTTACTCTTACATCACATCTCTCTCCCGATGTTTATTCATTAATCGTTACATAATATTTTATGTACATATTTACTATAATATTTCTATTTTTAACCGACTTCGAAAAAGGAGGAGGTTCTCAATTCGTCGGAATCTTTTTTTTAAATATGGTAGCATCTAGTTTGGATAAAAAAATTATATTGGAGCAACCTGCAGCTTTTACGTAGCGGTTTCTTGGTGAATATCATGATATAGCAGCGCATAGGTATTAGGTACTTAGGTACGTCGAATTATTTGATGCGTACCTACAATTATTTAGCGTACAGTCCGTTCAGAGTTATTTTACCTGACTATAAAGTTGGTACAACTGGATTTACACTTATGGTAATTTTGGTACTATAATGCACACATTTTGAGATCTCACTCGCTATTTTTAACCCCCGACCCAAAAAGAGGGGTGTTATAAGTTTGACGTGTGTATCTGTTTATCTGTCTGTGGCATCGTAGCTCCTAAACTCATGAATCGATTTTAATTTAATTTTTTTTGTTTGAAAGGTGGCTTGATCGAGTGTTCTGAGCTATAATCCAAGAAAATCGGTTCAGCCATTAGAAAGTTATCAGCTCTTTTCTAGTTATTACTTCACTTCTCGGGGGGGTTTTAAATTTTTAATTTATACATGTAGCTCTATGTGTCAACTATCCGCACCTATAATATTATGGTAAAATACGATGGAAATATCAAAGTATAAAATAACTCTGAACGGACTGTAGTATGAACTATGCTTTCAGGTTAAACGTACCAAGGAAGTGCTTAAAAATATAATTCGACTTAGTAGAAGGGTTACGACTAGGTATAAAGAAAGTCAATAAGAAAAATTTAGTTCAGCGGGAATCAAACACGCACCTACTCTCTTCTTGATTGTCTCTACAGCTGCAACCAGTCAATAGTTATTAGACCGTCGCGTCGTCGCTCGGTCATTATCTCCTTATAAATGACTTTTGTTCGGTAATATTAAGAATTTAGATGCATATTTTATAAGATGGAAAGTCGATTGCGTAAGAGACAACAGTAGCTTAGTGAGTATTTATTAGTTGCTACGCCTTAACAGAATAGACAGACGATAATTTCTTATACACGGTATAATTTGATCATAACTTAGCAATCATACAGTTAGGAATATGTAATTTGTAGATAATTTGGCTATTATGTTTTAGGCAATCTATAAACTAAACAGCTAAAATGACAGATCTTAATATGTTTTTGTCCCTTTCAAAATGCTTCCAACAGAAAATGATGACACTAGATTTAGATTTGCCAAGTATTTAGTTTAATTTGCTATAATCCGCCAAACCAACGAAATCTGTATGGTACGCAGCACCACACAAATTCCAACACCACTCGACGCGCGTTTCGCCCTGACACCGGAGCATCCTCAGCAGCTGATGTAGACCTTACAATGTCGAATTGCAAAGAACGCCTGCTTCTATAATACATTTAATTTAGATATTATGAACAATGAAATTAGACCCATTCTCACGATTATATACGTAATAATTTTAAGTGTCACTGAATTTGTGTTAACATAATTCACTCATTTATAGGGCATAGAGAATAGAGATACCGACGCCATCTTAAATACAAAGATGTGATGGAAGTTGGACGCAAAATCAGGACTGATAAAGAGACAATCTTTACGAGTAAAGCTTTATAAAGTACCTACTCAAAGTCGCTTTATAGATCTCGGCCTCAACGAAAACGCGTAAATATCGCAAGAAACTGATTTTCAAAACCGATTTTTTGTACTACATGCACTTTCTAGAAGTATGCGCGAATTGCGATAGCCCTACTTGTAAGATGCGACGCGGCACCTTTATATGTATTTCTCCGCGAATCTCAACGCAACTATCTGAACTGTATGATTGCTAAACTACGATTTTAACAAAGGAAATTATCTACACAGTTAGTTCATTTTATTTCGTAAAATTTAATTTGTGCTATTCATAAAGGCACCTTTTTGCCTTCCCCCATTTAACACTTGTATGAACCTGACTTAATGCTTTAATATCGATCTTATATAAACCTATTACGCTAATAATTATCTACATAATTATCACATTTGACCGTCTCTACAATACAATATAGCGTCTCTAATATATTAATTAATATTCGATTTGAGCTTTCGACATTATTATTTTATTAGCATCAGAACACATAATAATATTATAATTCATACTTGTGATAAAAAATTTATAACGTATGTTGTACGTTGTCTTATCCATGAATCTATAATAGGTATATACCTGGATTGCATATTCTTAATATCTTATTAAAGCAAAACCTACTTATTGCTATAGACTCGACTAGACTCCGATCTCTCGCTCTAATTTGTTAGGCGAAGTAGGATAGCGATAAGTAGGTATTTGCTTCAAATATATATTGGAAGTGAACTATTTCATGGTCTTATCCTTAATCGTCCACTTTTTCGTCTTATGAGCTCTGGATTTTTATACAAAATAAATATATTATAGTTTACATTTATGTTATCCATCTAAAACTTCGATTCCAAATGCTATTTACTTAGTTTAATTTTTAATATCATGGTAATTTGTAACTTTCTCGTTATTAGCTACATAAAGGTAGATCCACACCTGCGCACGCGCACGAACCGTGCACCGAACGTAATGCGGTCCGGCCATAAGGCTTCGCCACACAGTTGACGGGACGGGACGGTGCCGCGATGTAATTGTCATGTACTGAGAATTGAAATATAGAACAGACGTCGAGAAACACCCAAGTTTAAATAACCCACCGAAATAAATAAATAAGTAGGTACAGTCTAATAACCAAACCAGGTCAGCGTAAAATTAAAAATCGAGAACAAACAAACAAACTAACAAAAATTAAACAAAGGATTACCAAAAAGAGTGTGCAAAAAGACAAGACGTTCGCACCGCACGATAGACATTTAACTGACATTTTGGTCACGTGCTCTATGTTCGACTGTTCGTTATCTGCGACCGATGACGTACGGTTTCTTACTTCGCATCTTTCTCATACCAATGTAATAAGAAAAGGACAGACAAACCTAACTTAGTTTATACCTGTCAAACTTCTCGTGAGTCTATTGTATAGAGGGACTTCGTCTGTGGTGGCGTTTGCTGGCGCGCGTGTTGTGACTTTTTGGAGTGTTTTTTTGTTAAAAGTGGCCGGTTTTTGTGTTCTGCTGGTGTTTATTGCTGGTGAAACTGACTGGGAAGCGCTCTAAAGGGGTGCCGCGCAAGGGCGGATCCAGCTTTGGCGCCAGGAGGGGGTCACATAGTCGTGGTCAAGTCAAGAACTTATAATTTAATTTTGATAACAATAGATACAAGTAAAAAGTAGGAACATAAGTCACGCAGCACTCTTTCAGTGAGTAGGTACCTACATATCTACCTATGGGATTTGTTTGGAGGGGGTTATCCGGAGAAAAAATCTTCTCCTCGACTTGACGGGGTGAATACCTAGTTGCTTAGTGGAATTTTACCTTTCAATTTGACCAAGATTGATTGAAGATTTGAACAAGATAGAATGCAACAAGAAATATGAGCGCGAGCGCAGCGAGCGTAATTTTTCTGTTACAGATAAAAAAGCGAGATATGAACGAGCTCAGCCATAAAAAATGTTACCTATGTTATAAAGCACCTCACTCTACTTTTCTCATGAAATATAAAGATTTTCTAGGGATATTCAAAAATGTAATCTCATGCGCACGAAGTTCCGGGTAACTACTACAAAAACAACTAATAGAATAAAAGCGCGAGCGAAGCGAGCGCGAAATATTTACTAATTGTACTAACGAAATAATATTAGCAAAAGTACTTTTCAGGGCTTATATTTTTAGGTAAAATTTGGTACTATTCAGTGGTACCCTGCATTGTATACCTAGGTATTTTATGCCAAAAAAACTGAGTTTCCACGGGGTTTGAACGAAGTTCCGGTAATCAACTAACACAATATAAAAGCGCGAGCGAAGCGAGCGCAAATTTATTGATAGATTTACAAAAAACTTGTAAATTCGAGAACTAACTAGTATATCATGCATTTTGAGATCAATTTATTTTGGCTACGGCCATGTTAACGGCCATTGGAACACACTGGAATAATGAGAAACTGATTACTTATCATTTCTTGTAATTAATGAATTTGCAGCAACAATTTTTAAGAATACTTATTTTATTTTTATTTTATTTTATTTATTACGGTATAGTTACGTGGTACACTCATAAACACATTAGGTATAGGTAGAAAGAAATTTTAGTTTTTTAACTTAGAACTAACTATGTTAAGATATTATGTTGAAGTTTAGTCGTTCTGATTGAGGTTAGGTCTAGCTAGACGTTACGTACTAAGTCGACAAACGCGCGCAAGTGTGGCGCGGTAAAATTCAAATTTTCGATGCGTTCGTTCCCAAACGTTTGCCATCACACAAAGTTATTATATTATATAAAAATTTATTAAATATTGAAGGTATGTAGTTACATAAAATCTGTATGGTGACAAAACATATAAATAAAATCATTATGTTCAATTAGTGGTCCACCTAAGTCCTGGAACCAGCTCAGGGGGGGGTCATGACCCCCATGACCCCCCCCCTGGATCCGCCGTTGGTGCCGCGTGTATGTCGGCGGGCGCCAGCACAGACGAAGTCCATACTTATACATATAGTTTCCCTAACTTGTTAATAACTACAAACTTGACATTGGCTAATCAGTGTAAAGCCAGACGAGAGAAAAAATAAATAAAAAATTTGTAGAGCGCACAAAAATTTTTCGTCATTAAATGTAATAGTCGTGTTCCGTCCTTTTGCAGCACTATTAAAAAGAGAAAGATACAGATACTCTAAATTTAGTTTAAAGTAAAACAAGAGAATCGACGCCATTAGCTCGTTTGCCTGAACTGAGTTTCCTGTGAGAATAATCACGCCTAGCTCGTGCCGCCGTCTATGTGGCAAAGCCTTAACCAAGTGGTTAAGCAGCTAAACTGTTTTAGAACTACAATCAATTTTAATATTGTCAAACTTGTTCAAGAGATTTTTGTATACAACGACATTGTACCTTAACATTTACGTGTTAACTTAGTAACTTAATAGTTATGTAATTTTTATTTTATAGGCCTACATAGAATTTGTTAAGAATTAAGATATTTCTCTTCAATATATTTACTGCTCTTATTTAAGTAATGGTTTATTGAAATAAGCGCAATCATCGAGTCTGGATCAATATTAGATCATTTTGGTGGTCAAGACGAGATCATTGTCACGTAGACGAAGCCGGTATCCGTACAATACAAAATACGTCGGATGATAAAGATTGTACACTCCACATACATATTATAATGTGGTACAGTACTTAGTATACTAACTTTTATAAGTTACGCCAATGTACCTGCGCAGAAACCTTATTTTTGAATGGCGCGAAAATATCTCAGCCAATCATAGCGCGCGTCTGTCCGCTATTGGTCCGTCTACGCGCCATGTTTTGCACGCGCGAATTATAAGCGAGATAGCACTAGCTTCTGTTGTTCTTGTCTTTAGAATCTTAACCTAAAGCAAAAAGGCCTATATTTCATTGGTGTATATTCAGTTTTAGACGGCGTTAGGTTGCACAAACGAATTTTGCCGATGCGACTTATAAGAGAGAGCCTCGATAGCTCAAGGGTTGAGGAGCGAAAGATCGTTGGTTCAAAGCCCACCCGTTGCACTATTGTCGTACCCACTCCTGGCACAAGCTTTACGCTTAATTGGAGGGGAAAAGGGAGTATTAATCATGATTAGCATGGCTTATTTTCTTTAAAAAAAAAGTGGTAGTATTGTACACTCAATGAAGCATGATATTGCCATTGGACGCAACGAAGAAGTAACGTACTAAAGCTGAGATCTACAGAGCGCACTTTGACTTTGCTCAGACTTAAGACTGTTAAAACGAGACAGCGTTATACCGCTGGCACAAATCTGTCTCGTTTTAACTAAAACTTAAGTCTAAGCAAAGTCAAAATGCGCTCTGTAGATTACAACCTTAGTGTACTTAATCTAGACCAGACAACAGATTGTGTCAGACCTAAAATTACTAAAGTATTAAGTATAAATTAAATTATCAATAAGTATTGATATATTTGTGCCATTTTTTGTGGTCCAAAAACCACGATTGCATTGTAAAAATTAAGCACAAGATAAAATATTTTTTTTAAAACAGTAAGACAAAAATATCTTTATGACGCAAGTCGCATTTCGACAATTACATTAATTTTCTTAAATATGGCAACTTTAGGACTATCCATTTATAGGAAAAAAATATGTTTAAAAAATATACCTATGACTTGATTATGACTTGATAATTTCATAGAAATAAAAGCTAGAAAAATCCATAGTGACGTATTTTTTTATATGTATAACCCAAATTATAAGTTGACTTTATTAAAAAAAAATGAAGATGCAAACACATCACTTTGCTTTCATGTGCCATGACTTACAACACAACATAACCCTATAAAGACAGTGCGTTTAGACCTTAACACCACAGCAAAACGCATTCCTAGTAAGGTCTTTCGACTGACAAGAAATAGAAAAATAGATATAAAAAAAAAATGGCCACTTTTTAATTTTGCATTAAAACAAATTTTATGACTAACAAAATTATGTCAAGCTAAATAAAAACATGGCGCATAAATTATGCATACATTTTGAGATCTCTCTTGCTATTTTAACTCTATTTCTCAACTGCCATGTCAATTGAAGTACAATTTTAGTCCTTAATTTAAAGGTGAACCTTCTTGTGATATATAAATTTAGTACAGAGTAATTATTAACTAACAAATATGTTAAGCCGTCCATTATAGAAAATACTCAGAAAATTGGCACATTTTTGCCAACGGATCTCCTATGGCGCCTCCTTCAAACTACTTGATACCGGCGAATTACATTGTGTTGGTCTGGCACTACAAAAAGCCACCAAACAAGAAAAGAAGGTAAACCATACGTTTGACATGACATTTGACACATAGAGCTAAAAAGGCGAGTGAGATCTTAAAATGTACGCACAATACCTACTTAATAGTAACAATTTTTTGGTATTTAATTGAAAAGGGATAAGGGATATGGAAAAATATTTTTTTTTTTTCATATACATCATGTTAGCTTAACTAGGGCTGACACCGTGCATTGTAAGGAAAGCGTGCAGCACTCGCGGCACTTGGGAAGGCCTGTAGGTGCCGCCGTGGAAGGCCAGGGCTGCCGCCGCGAGGCAAGACAACCGCGGACTTATTGCCGCTCGGACTAGGCTTTCTGCCGGCCCTGGAACAATTCATAAATATTTATGTTACGTTCAAAACTCTTATCCGGTAAAAACAATATCAATGGCAAAAAACAGTCAAAAGTACGAACGAAAACTGAAACCAGGGACTCAGTACATAATACCGAACCTTGAATTTTTTTTTGCATTTTTTTAGCTAATTATATCATGAAATCACCTATGTAATATACCCCAAATTGTTTCTTGATATTATATTTTTTTAGATAAACAATAAAATCACGATATCTAATTTAAAAAAAATGAAAATAAAGCTTCCATAAGCGCCATGCGCCATAAACTAACTATCCTCCTCCTTCATTGAAATTCTTCGGATACGTACGAAGCGCTTCCTCATTTCTAATCCGAAGCTCTAGTATATGGAACACCCTTCATCAGTTTTCCCCTCCACTTTTAATATGACTACCTTCAAGTCAAGAGTGAATAGGCAACTTCTAGGCAAGCGCGCTCCATCTTAGGCTGCATCATCACTTGCTAGCAAGCGCTAGTCTATAAATTAAAAAAAAAAAAAAAAAAAAATCAAGGAGGGTCCTCTCGCCTCTAACAGCCGTATTCACAATCATTACTATGAGGTCTCACACTGTATCACGTCAATCTATACTAATATTATAAAGAGGAAACCTTTGTATTTTTGTATGTTTGTATTGAATAGGCTCAAAAACTACTGGACCGATTTCAAAATTTCTTTTACCATTACTTAGAGGGATTCTTCTGGATCCGTATAGGCTATATTTTATCCCGGAAAATAGAAAAAATAAATGTCCACCCGTGCGAAGCCGGGGCGGGTCGCTAGTTTACAATGATCTGATTGGTGGAACCTACACTATGCGTTCGAGCGCACTATGAGACTTCATAGTAACGTTTGTGAATACGGGTGTAAGCGTCAGCCTACGTAGTACCAGGAGAGCAGAATACGCTAGGAGAGTGTAACTCACCACCGATAGCGGCGACTAGAGGAGTGATGCCGGCGGAGTCCACGGCGTCCACGTGCGCACCGCGCGCCAGCAATTCCCACACAGTACCGCACATTGCATCACGACACTGATCTTGCTCATCTGAAACATTTTGATTATTTTAACTGTTCTCCAGCCCGCTGCACGATGACTTGAAGAAGGTGGCGAGGAGCGGGTGGATGAGGAAGGAGGACTGTGTTTAATGGCGCGCTCTTGGAAAGGCCTTTGCAAGACGTCGGACGAGTTTCCATTCTTATGTCGTCGACATTCCATCTACACGCACGAAACGTTTTGCGTCATTCCTCATACGCATGGCTAAAGTTTGGAATGCTTCTGTGTTTCCTACCAATTACAATTTGGGTATCTTTAAAACAAGGGTGAATAGGCATCTTACAGTTAACGCGTCCTATCTTAGGCCACACCATCACTTTCCATCAGGTGTGATTGTGGTCAAGCGCTTGCCTATAATGAATAAAAAAATGAGTATGTATTGGCGCGTCAAGAATGTGCTGTTTCATAGTTACCAGGTATAAGTTGGTAGGATATGAGCGCGATATGCAAAGCCGTTCTGCGCACGTCGTCTGCTGCGTCCACGTCTAGGCCGCACTCCAGGAGCAACCGCGTCGTTCGAATGCACGGAAACCTGGCAAAAACCAAACAATACATCCATACTAATCGAAGAGTTCCCACTGGTTTTGAAAGGCCCACCCCGTTTAACCTATTTTGATGAAATTGGTAGCTTAAATCCCGTAGATTACTTTTATGCCGCAAAATTATTTTTCAAGTTATATCCGTGAAAATTGGTGTTTGGGCTTTTGGTTAAAAATAAAGAAATACGTGTTTTAGGATTTTCCCATTTTTCACGATTTACAAAAATTCCACTCGAGCGAAGCCGGTAGCTAGTACTTATCTATACTAATAAATAAAATTGGAGTGTCTGTCTGTAATTTCGAAATAACTACCTCATATTAAGCTCATATGGTTATTTGAACGATACCATAACTGAATCACACGTTTTTAAAATTTTTGTCTGTCTGTCTGTCTGTCTGTCTGTCTGTCTGTCTGTCTGTTTGAAAAGGCTAATCTTTGGAACGGCTGAACCGATTTTGACGGGACTTTCACAGGCAAGTAGAGGATTGACCAGGGCGTAAAATAGGCTACTTTTTTAACCGACTTTTAAAAAGGGAGTTGTGTTTTTCTACCTATGTACACCGAAATCTCCGAGATTTCTGAACCGATTTGCGTCATTTCTTTTTTAATCGATAGAGGAACTTTGCGACATTGTTTCATAAAAAATTTGGAGTCCAACTCCTCAATCCTGATGCTGCAGGGGATCTGACCAATCCACGCGGGCGAAGCTGCGGGCATCAGCTAGTTATTAATAAAATTTAGTGTATACTATACTAGTTCGCGACTTCGTCTGCGTGGACTACACTAATTTCAATCCCCTATTTTATCCCCTTAGGGGTTAAATCCCCAAAAATCCTTTCTTACCGGATGTCTATGTCATAATCGCTATCTCCATGGCAAGTTTCAGCCCGACCTGTCCAGTAGTTTGAGCTGTACGTTCATAGATCAGTCAGTCGGTCAGTCAGCTTTTTCTTTTATAAACATATTTAAATTAGAGACTTACTGGCACACGTCGCTCGTATGGAAGTCGTCGACGGGCGTCCGCCTGTCCACCGCGAGGTGCAGCAGCGTCTGTCCAGACCTTAGCCGCACGTTGCGTAGCCTGAATATTGCCCTTCGCACCGCGCTTGTAGTCTCCTGGAGGGAAAACGAGCTAGTAGAATAATTGTAGTTGGCATCACGTAAAAAGATCTCTGGGAGAATCACTGGGAGGGAAAAGTACAGTTGGCGTGACATAAAAAAACCTCTGGGTGAATCTCCCGAAGGGAAAAGTATAGTTGGCGTGTCGTAAAAAGACCTCTGGAAGAATCTCTTGGAGGGGAAAGTACAGTCGGCGTCACGTAAAAATATCTCG
Organism: Maniola jurtina; assembly: GCF_905333055.1. Lineage (NCBI taxonomy): Eukaryota > Metazoa > Arthropoda > Insecta > Lepidoptera > Nymphalidae > Maniola > Maniola jurtina. The sequence continues at coordinate 2,593,583 of NC_060048.1, read as the reverse complement.
GGACGATATGCGCAGCCACGCGTAACTATAGTGCGTAAGTTGTGTGCTTACCTATAAGATTTTACTATCTCATTCGTTAAAGTAAAATGGATTTTAACGGTCTTGCACCACCTGAATCAAGCGGTTCTCAGGGACTGGCTTGACGTCTGGCCGTACATCTCGTGCAAATCTTCCGACGCTGCGCTATCCGGTACGAGGTCGCCATTCCAGCCCTTGGGACCTCAACGTCTATCGGTTTTTCGAACCTCGAAACCCTCGGTCGGGTACTCTGGTTTTCCTATGGATCTCCTCATTCCTGATTTAATCACGTAGAGAACCTCCAAGCATACTCTTTCCATATGTCACCACTGGCAACTGGCAAGACTTACCTCATCATTGTCGGAATTTTCTAGAAGTCTCGCCGCGACCGCCACCAAGTAAAGTGCCGTCCGCACATTGCTCTCATATTCCTCCTGTTAACAAAAAATACAACCAATGTATGACCTGCTATTAGAATATAAAGTGTCCTGTTTGGTAAAAAGGGCAGATATACAACATAGGGGTAATTAAAAAAAACCTTTTTATTTTAGAAGTTAAAATTTAGCCCCTTGGGCGATTGTAGGATGAACAAAACTTCAACGTCGCGTCATCGACTTGCAAATGTTAATAGTGCTTGGAGTCCCGATAGTTGTATAAACTAAACTATAAAATATCATCATCATGATCAACCCATCACCGGCTCACTACAGAGCACGGGTCTCCTCTCAGTATGAGAAGGGTTTGGCCATAATGCACCCCGCTGGGCAAGTGCGGATTGGCAGAGTTCACACGCTTTTGAGAACATTATATTGAACTGTCAGGCATGCAGGTTTCCACACAATGTATTCCTTCTTCGTTAAAGCTAGTGATATTTAATTACTTAAAACGCACAAAGCAGAATTTTATAAAATAAATTAGATTTGATTTGAATTCAAAAATTAAGAGGTGCATGCCCGGAACCGAAACCCCGAATCGTCGATTTTTTTTAAAAGTCTGATTGATCTTGGTTCTCAAGAACCAGAAACCTCTGGTTAGTTAATTCATCACACCAAGTTTTTAACCATCTGGTTAATTAATTAACTAAATTAATTAACCAGAGGTTTAAAATAAATCTTCAGTTATATTTTATTTATTTTTTAAGTTGATTTTCAGTACATATTATAATGTAAATTAAATATAGTATTTTTTTGGCAACAACGCCTCTTAGGGGTTGAATTTTCAAAAATGCTTTCTTAGCGGATGTCCAGGTCATACTATCTATCTGCATGCCAAACAGCTCGATCCGTTCCATATCAGTCAGTTAGTCAGTCAGCTTTTCCTTTATTTTAAAAACGAATTCGAGTGTTGACAATATTGTGGGTTTCTATTCATTTTTTATTTGAGTATTTAACAATACTCCGGAAAATTTATGAAAAGGTTTTTGTATTTTTCTATTTTGCTTAAGCATGGAAATCTTAACATGGAAACAAGTTTAAAGTCTTAAGGAAAAATCTTGCCCTCTCTACCAAACATGGACGAAAAAAAATATAAATTGTATAACTTCATTCTGTTCGTAAATCAATAATTACCTGATTTTGTTTTTCTGTGACGAGGAACTGAAAATGAGAACAAAGGGAGGAACATTCCAATGATACAATCTTTTGAAAAAAAAAAACAAACAATAATTAATTTGTGACGACACATTTAAGACTTGTACACACACAATGCGCGACGGTTCTATGAAACACTCAAGGTTCGATTTCAAGATTTTACATCTCACCAACGTCAAAAGAATTCAAACGTCGAAACGAGTAACGTCAGAATAAAATGGACCCTAAAGTACCTTGATTTAAAGTCACCGATTCAGTACCACCGATTTTAATTTGTAAAGGTTCCCGCTTGGAGAACTAACTGTAGGTGTATAGACGATTTGAGCTTTAAAATAATGCAATTAAGGCGCATTTTACTTTAACGCTGAAGTGTTCCGACGCGACGCTCAAATTCTATTAACATTGGTGAGATGTAAAATAATACTAGGGCTGCTGTACAGGCGTTCACAATGCGGCCTCGTAGAAGCCGCTCTCATTAAGTCTGCTATGATATGACTGGCTTTATAGTTTATACAGTTTCATTACTTCTAAAACAAGGTTTGTCGGAAAGAGTTATTGTAGTTATCGTTATAAACAGTCGTAAACATCACGATTTCGTATGCGTGGATTTAGGTTTTAGAAAATCACGAACTATGCTTTTCCGGGATAAAAATACCTATGCGTTTGTACCTGTCTCTGAGATAGAAGGCTAGATAGCCTTCTGTAGTCTGTACCCGCCAAAATCGGTAAAGTGACGGGCTTTTGAAAATCCCGTGGGAACTCTTTGATTTTCCGGCATAAAAAGTATCTCTGTACGTTTTAGGGGGTTCGTGATAAGGTAACAGACAGATAGACGACTTAAGGGTTGATTACTGACAAAATTTGTTTATAACGAGCTCTTTTTGGGTAAGGTTAAAATAACTTTCAGAAAAACCTTGTTTTATACCTAAATTATACAAGCGTACGCGCGCGTTCAGTGTGACTTATGGGTTGCGTCGCGTTTTGTGTCTTTCCAAGTCATTTTATTTATTAGTTAAATTGAGAAGTTTTAAAATGGGGATTTAATTTGAATATCTTTCATTAAATAAAAACACTGTTTATGGGTATACAAATACTACTTTAAATAAAAGAAATATTTTAGCTACTTTCTAAGTCAACTTACATTTGCGGCTGCACAGCGATGCGACATATTTTATGTAGAACAATATAATATGGATTTTATTTTTCAAGGAATAAAGGTGCATATTAAACAACCGCACTCGATTGCTGAATCGTTTTTGTCGATCGATACGTCAGCAAGTGATGTGATAACCCTGACATCACTGGGCATATTATACGGTCGATAAAATCGAGCAAATCTGTAAGGAACTGACAGATCTAACTGATTAACAAAACACCGCATATGAATCGTCAAAATTCAAGCAAATTTGTAAGGTATAAAACAAACTAGCAAAAACGAAGACAGGTGCTATTGAGGATAAGGTACCACAAAAAAAAAATACGACTAAAAAAACTGTATTTTTAAAAGTTCAGAATATATTACAAATAAAACATCTGACTGATGCTAGAAATCAACAAACGATACGTAGATAGGCCACTCGGGGTCAATGCCGCGTCGTGGGTGGGGCATTGTCAGCCATATTAGATTGTTCTACATAAAATCTAATGCGAGTGTTAGGAACTCTTTCACTAAATCTAATTTCTTGCTACGCTCTAGTACACCAATTTTATGTACAATTCAGTGATATTGTAACGCTGTAAGGCCAAGACAAGTTAACACGACAAATATACGCCTAAGACTGTAAAAACATACTTACTGACAGAGATGGCAGGTTCGAGAAGATGTCTCTATCCTAAAACAACCAGCAACAAACACGGTAGTTAAGCCCTTTTTAAAATCATTTTTAGGGTTCAGTGGTACAGCTCTTGGGGTAGTGACCAAAGTTATGTGGAAGGATCTGGGAATATGTAACCGCACCACATTATTATCCCAAGAAACTCCTACCATTCTAATTTGTATCGTGAATAATGGAAAGGTCACGACTCTCAGCGATGAGGAATACGATGAAGAGGGAGGGAGAGAGAGAGAGGGGGGGGAGAGAGGGAGAGAGGTGAAAATACATGCTCTATGGTGTTTTAGCCTTCCATACCTCAAAAAGAAAAAAGGAACCCTTATAAAGATCACTTTGTTGTCTATCTGGCATGTCTGTCAAATAAACGGATTCAAAACCTATAGGGTACTTCCCGTTGACCTAAAATCATGAACTTTGGCAGGTAGGTAGGTCTTATAGCACAAGTTAAGGAAAAAAATCGAAAACAGTGAATTTGTGGTTACATAACAAGAAAAATTCAAAATGTGTTAACGATGAATAATTAGTTTATTAAATCACGCAATCATAGATGGCGCTGTCCGTCATTAATTTGCAGTGTTCTACATAAAAGTGTTAGAAATACCTTGTACGATGGTACGGAACCCTTCGTGTACGAGTCAGACTCACACTTGACCTATTTGTATTTACTTAGGCGTTTTACTTCAACCACGCTAAGGGTTTCACGCACCATTTTTTTATTGAATACTTTTTGGGGTGATATACCTTATAAATCAAAGTTAAAGCCTTTTAATCCATTGGGTATCAAAATACACTTTTTGATTGTCATTTGTTGGATTTAAGAGACCGACGTAATGGTGACAATTGATTACGTAAACTTAAAACTAATACCGGAATTCATAGTCAAGTTCTTTAGAGGATGATCCAAACAACATGTGTCATATATTCAACCTTTATGCAATGCATCAAGGTTCTGTATGTCATCTGAATCATCCTCTAGAGAAGCCCCTATTTTGACTATGAATTCCGGTGCAAACCTACAAGGGGTTCAAACGCGCCCTGGTCTCAGAAGAAACCCAAAACAAACTGAGCCGGTTATAAAGTGCCTAACTTGTATTGGCCGTACAAGTATAAAAAAAAAGAAAAGTGCCAATTACCAAATTAAAAAAAAATTACTACATAGACTACAAACATAGACACAAAATAGTATAAACACTTACTATTATAGCTTCTGGATCGTGGTTGTTGGGATTTGGTTTCTCCACCCTCTGCGTACATCTCCTTAACTCTTCTGAACACGCTTCTAACACATAACATACCTGAAACAATTTTTTTTAATGTATGTATTCCAGGAAAATACTGCAAAAAAATAATTTCTACTTATATATTAAAGATGATACAGACTATGATTAGTTTGTACTTTCTTCAAGAGCTTTGTGGGTTTTCGCACAAATATCAAAGGATGTTGGCGCAATTTTCAGCGTGAATACATTGGCCTGCACTTGGCCAAAGCAATGGGCCGGCACTTGGACAAAGCAATGGGCCGGCACTTGGACAAAGCAATGGGCCAATATGCAAAGGAACCTTTATACATACCTGAGCAAGTGGCAGTTCAATTCCAATGTGAATCATTTGTGAGAACACTTGAGCAAATCTCAGCAAGTCTTTGACCACGGATACCTGGAATAAAAGTGTGAATATCAGCAGTCTGTGAACCAACCTAAAATAGGGTCTTGGACTGTGGTAATAAAATGTGATGTTTTGTATAGCGGTAGTTTATGGCGCTAGAATTGATTAATATTAAAGAAAATAATTTTAAAAAATCATGGGTTTTTTATATATCAATAAATAAAAATCATGATTTTAGGGTTCCGTACCTCAAAAGGGAAAACGGAACGAAACCTCATAGGATTACTTTGTTGTCTGTCTGTTCATCTGTTGTGTCTGTCAAGAAAACCTATAGGGTACTTTACGTTGACCTAGAATTGTGAAATTTGGCAGTTAGGTACAAGTAAAGGGAAAAATTTGAAAACCGTGAATTTGTGGTTACATCACAAAAAAAAAATCAAAATGTGTTAATGAACAAATAAATTAAATCAGTATTTTCAATTTTCAAAGTAAGATACCAAGTGGGGTGTCATATGAAAGGGCGTTACCTGAATATTTTAAAATAGATATTTATTTATTTTTATGCATAATAGTTTTTTATTGAGGAGAAAATACCCGAGTACGGTTTTTTTCTCACCTCGTTCTGATGCCTCAAAGCCAGTGCATGTTTCCATAACGCCAGACATCTATCAAAGCGCGCCTCGTCCGCGAACACGGCTCCACGGAAAACGACGGGATGGGGTAAATCCGGACAAGTTTTTCCTAAGATGCGTTCCCGGACCGTCAGCCCTTCCATATGTAAACCGTGTGAGTTGCCGTGGAGACGCTCCACATCCTAGACGACATAGAAACAAGATTAAATTCAAATTCAAATTATTTTTATTCAATTAAACTTTTACAAGTGCTTTTGAATCGTCAAAATAATCTACCACTGGTTCGGAATGCTGTTCCTACCGAGAAGAACCAGCAAGAAACTCGGCGGTTGCTCTTTTCAAATGTACAATTTACAATAATATGCCATACTGTATACAAGCAATTGCAGCGCCGTATATTGCTGGAGCGAATCAAATCCAAGCTTTTTTGTCATTTACATAATCTTCGATTGTATAATAAGCTTTTTCCAGGAGCATACTTTTAATAGATTTTTTAAACTTGTGTAAAGGCAAGTCTAAAATTGATTGTGGAATTTTATTATAAAATATTACACTCATTCCCACAAACGATTTTCCCACTTTCCTGAGGCGGAGCGTAGGATATGCGAGCCTATTACGGTTTCTAGTTTGCCGGTCGTGGAAATCACCGATTTTTTTGTAACTATGAATGTTTTGTCGTACAAAAATTATATTAGCGTAAATATATTGAGAAGCTACTGTAAGAATACCTATTTCCTTAAATTTCTCTCGTAGGGAATCGCGCGGTTTTAAATTATAGATTGCGCGTATTGCCCTTTTTTGTAATACGAAAATTTTTCCAATATCTGCCGCTTTACCCCATAGTAAGATTCCGTAAGACATAATACTGTGAAAATAGGCAAAATATACAATTTTTGCAGTTTCCACATCAGTTATCTGTCGAATCTTTCTAACAGCGTAAGCAGCAGAGCTGAGTTTACCAGCAAGTGTTGATATATGGGCGTTCCATTGAAGCTTTGCATCTAAAGTTATCCCTAGGAACACGGAAGACACGATTAAAGGTTAAAAATCGGCCAAGGTCTCGGACAAATCGGACTTGCATACGTAGGGCTCCGTACCATCGTAATAAAATACGTTTTTTTTCATGGCGGCCATTTAAAATTTTTATTATCTCAATTACAAAATATGTGATTAATAAAACAAACGGGCTAATTTAAAAAAGTTGATTTATAATTTTTGAAACTTTTGTTATATTAAATACTAGAGACCCGCCTCAGCTTTGCATGGGTGCAATATTGATATTATTTGGTGTCAGTATGGACTGATTTTATAGTAGCCCTAACAAAGAAGAACAATTCCATCATACATTATATTGTTACACTTATTTCAAAAGAAAGAGACAGACAGCATTTTCGATTCAATGAAAGCTCTGTCAGCTTGATTTCTTCCAAATTTCATTTCATTTATGTTCATATATTGTCATATTTCAACAAATTAACACAAAACAATATTAAACTATAAATATACACCTTCCTATTGAATCACTCTATCTATTGATGTAAACCACATTCAAATCCACTACATAGTTTAAAAGGTCTAAACGTACATAGGGAAAGACGGCAGGAAGCGATTTTGTTTTATGCTATGTAGAGATTTGCCTTAGCGTACCGATTTTACCCTACGTTCTCCTATTCAGACACACATTATCATCATCAGCCTGGGGACGTCCACTGTTGGACATAGGCTTTCCCTAAAGAGCGCCACCACACCCGGTCCTCAGCCTTCCTCATCCAGCCATTATCAGACACACAATATTACCTCTATAGTGGTGCTCTCTCTCCAGTTATCATACGCCGGGATGGGGTCTGCGGGCTTCTTGAGCAGCTGTCCGTACCGAGTGTCGTACCGCATCGCCATCGCTCTGTGCAGGTATTGGTACGCCATCTGGTACAAAAGACCGCCAAATTAGCTTGAAATTCCAGTCAGTTAAGGATTTGACACCCCCTCTTGACACCCTAAGTGCGCTAAGAGCCATTACACACGGTCGATTAGTCGCCCGGCAACTCTTAGGACCTTAATTTGAAATTTGAAAATAGTTATTACTAATTATTATTTGTTCATGACCACATTTTAATTATTTTTTTTTTGTGATGTAACCACAGATTCACGGGTTTCGGATTTTTCCCTTATGTGTGCTAAAAACCTACCTATCTGCCAAATTTAATGATTCTATAGGTCAGCAGGAACTACCCTATAGGTTTCTTGACAGACACGACAGACAGACAACGAAGTGATACTATAAATAAGGGTTCCGTTTATCCTTTTGTGGAACGGAACCCTAAAAATTATAGAGGCGTCACTCACCCTTAAACAGTAATACTCCTTGTCGTTGGCGAAGGAAGCGCCGAGCAACTCGTAGGCCTCTATTGCCTGAATGCGCGTGACCTCGGGTCGCGACGCCAAGAGTTCCACCACAGAGGCGCGCGCGCGTTCCGCAGCGCACTGTAGCGGCGTCATACCTTAAAGGTAAGGTAAATCACATTAAAATACTACCACTTATAAGTTACGCCGATGTACCTGCGCAGAAATCTAATTTTTGAATAGCGCGAAAATATCTTAGCCAATCATAGCACGCGTCTGTCCTCTATTGGTTAATGGTTACTACCCACGCGCCATGTTTTGCATCCGCAAACTATGAGCAAGGCAGCACGAGTCTATTCTTGTATTTAAAATCTTAAGGTCAAGCAATAAGATCGGTATTTCATTGGTGTATTTTAGCATTGTGTTCGATGAGTGCGCAAACAGCACCACATATCGCCCTTTCACTCACTCTAGCGGAATATTCTACAGGAATGACTGAGGCAGGTATGCTACGGGTGCTATGGTTTTTACATACCATTTTCATTAGTGAGTATTTTAGCATTGTGTTCAATGAATGTGCAGTGAGTACGTGTGGCCGTAATCCGCCACAAAATGTAATGCCGTCGCACCACATAACGCCCTTTCAGTCACTCCAGCGCAATAATCGATAGGAGTGAATGAGACAGATTTATGTTAAGGGTCGTTCCATATGTACCATTTTCATTAGCATTGTGTTCGATAAGTGGGCATACGACGGCCGCATGGCCACATTCTGCCGCAAAATGCATTGCTGTCGAACCACATAACGCCCTTTCAGTCACTCTAGCGGATTCATCTATAGGAATAAGCGAGTCAGGTATACTACGAATCGTTTTATACGTACCGTTTTCATTAGTGAGTATTTTAGCATTGTGTTCGATAAGTGCACATACGACGGCTGCGTGGCCACATTCTGCAGCAAAATGTAATGCCGTCGCACCACATAAGGCCCTTTCGTCCACTCTCGCGCCGCTGTCCAATAGGAATTGTACCTAAAAAGATAAATCTATATTACTATAAAAAGCTCAAGGATTGTTTAATTTATAAATCGCTAAAAAGATCAATATTATTTGGATATGATCCTTCGACTATTTATGAATGGGTAAGAATGAACTGCATTAATTAATTTTATTATCACACAATTATATTAATTGTAATGTCAACACGCACACGCTTATCTAGTTTCTTTGGATGAACCAAAGTCATCCACATTAACAACATTGTATGAGGTAAGAGACATTGTAATTTATAACGTTTAATTTATGTAAAAGAATTACATAAATTACGCATGGGCGCCTTTGGCCGAGAAACATTTGAATCTAAATACTTACTATTATAATTTTTGAAGTATGACTCGAGCTTAAATGTATAGAATGAAGCAACGTTTTGCAAGCTATAGTTTCCTCGCACCACTCTGGTTTTTCCAAGCTAGTATTTATGACAAACAAGTGTAAATTAAAAATTTATAACACCCCCGACAAGTGAAGGTTACAGTAACTAGAAAAGAGTTGATAACTTTCAAACGGCTGAACCGATTTTCTTGGATTGTAGCTAAGAACACTCTCGATCAAGCCACCTTTCAAACAAAAAAAAACTAAATTAAAATCGGTTCATTAGTTTAGGAGCTATGATGCCACAGACAGATACACAGACACACACGTCAAACTTATAACACCCCTCTTTTTGGGTCGGGGGTTAAAAAGTGATAAATGTTATGTGGATTCAACAAAAATTTCGTCTGTTAATAAATACTTTCTTACGCCAATGAGCATATTCTAATGGACGTAGATTTACTCACCACGTCCAAGTGTCCTTTATAAGCGGCGATCATTAGGCACGTGTTGTTGTACTTGTTAGCCTTGTGGATGTCCGCGCCGTGTCGGACGAGGTACTTCACTATGTCCAGCCTGCCGTCGAAGCAGGCGGCGCGGAGGGGCGTGCTTAGTGTTCTGGTTGCATGGTTGACGTTTGCCCCGGCGCGGACCAAGCGTTTGACTATACCTAGGTGGCCCGCGCCGGCTGCGCACCAAAGGGCTGTGGCGCCTATGGAAACACAAAAAGGACAAATCAGTACAAGCATATGGACTAAGAGCAACCTGGGCGGTCTACTAGGCTTCTGGAGCGAGCTTGGATGGCTGGAGTGAAGACTTAGGCGGGGAGGGGCAACGCACGCACAATAGACGGAAACGTTTAAGTGCGGAAACCAGCCCAGAGAGAAGAAAGAAAGAAGATGGACTAAGAGCCAGCACTTGCCAGACCTTCGTTATTTTATAAAAGATGAAAGTTTTCCTGCGTAGTTTCCCCAGCGCAGTGAGGAACGATCATCGACTACGAAGTTTGGATCATGGTGGCTTTGGGAGATAACAGCTAATAGAGGTGTAAAAAATCTTACGTCAAAGTTAAAAAGTTAATTTTTTTATGTTTTCTTCGGAATAGTAACAGAAATCACCATGCATTGGCAGACACTTAGAGTTATGGCAACCTCCTGCAAACGCCCTTAAAGTTTTAAAGTTTAAGGGCGGAAGATTGGACTCTATCTATAATAGTTACTAGTTGATTGGTAGTGTCCGACCAAACCTTTAGCTTCGACCTACCTTTGGCTTCGGCCAAATTTTCGGCTTGAGACAAAATGTGCCGAAGTTTCAACCAAAGCCGAATGTCTCTAAAAAAATTCATTAGATGTCGAAATTGAAAGAACTGCTATTAAATATTTTTTTAAATTCTAAATACATATCGAAAACAGATAGGTAAATATATAAATCTTATTTAGATTAGCACGTTTTTAGCTTCACCAACAGGTGAGATTGCAATTACAACCTGCGATTGACAATCGAAATGGGTCAAGAATCAGCAAGACTGTATTCGGCACATGACAAATCCAAAATATTTAGCGCGAAACAAAAATACCGATCGACTCTTATGTGTGTGTGTAATTTAAGATATTTTGTGAAAGAAAGACGAAAGTCACAAGTATTGGTGACTAATTTATACCACAGTAAATTAAAACAAAAAGCAAATTAAAGCAGCTTTTTCGGTAAAAAACCGGCCAAGTGCGAGTGAGACTCGCACACTGAGGGTTCCGTTCTCGGGTATTTTTTCCAACATTTTGCACGATAAATCAAAAACTATTATACATAAAAATAAATAAAAATTTGTTTTAGAATGCATCTACAGGTAAAGCCCTTTCATATGATACCCCACTTGGTATACCTACTTATCTTATTTTGAAAATTGAAACACATTTTTTTTTTAAATGATGTCACCACAAATTCGCAATTTTCAGATTTATTCCTGTACTTGTGCTATAGACTTACCTACCTGCCGAATTTCATGATTCTAGGTCAACGGGAAGTACCCTATAGGTTTCTTGACAGACAGACAGACAACAAAGTGATCCTATAAGGGTTCCGTTTTTCCTTTTGAGGTACGGAACCCTAAAAACAGAGATAGCTTGCATCCCGGGGATGGATATATGCTACTTATGGTCCCGGAAAATTAAACAGTTCCCATGGGATTTTCAAAATCTGAAATCCACGGAGACAAAGGCGCAGCCATCATCTAGGTTTTAATAAAGCTTGTGTAGAAGTGAAGTTTTTTTTTTTTTTCAAGGCTGAGCTTTCTGACCACTACGTCACAGAGGTCGTCAAACCGTGGAAAGTACCTATTTACGACTAATTCACCCATTTCAAACAAAATATACACAAAGATGACCCCTTTTGAATAAAGTTTTTTTGTATACAGGAAAAGCAGGAAATTACTTTGTTTTATCTCATAAACATCATCAAAATTATCGTTTGTTTACTTTCTGAAAAATTTAAGACCTCCAAAGAAATCACTAAAGTCCAGGTCATACAGTGAGCAACGATAGCCTTTTAGCAACTCTTAGAAATTTTAATACATACAAGGAACTGCAAGCATTCACTCTATGGAGCCGCGTTGCTGCAACCTTATGCATCGATGTATTTTTAACCAACTTCCAAAAAGGAGGTGGTTTTCATTCAGCCAGTTTTTTTAAATGTATGTAGGCCGATTTTTTCGAGGTTTCAGGACTGTTTTGTAATATATTTTTTTAATCCAAACATGAGAAGTCCGCCAATCTGGACTTGGCAAGCGTAGTAGACCTTATATTAACCCTAAGCTCTCCTAATTCTGAAAGGAGACCCATGCTCATTAGTAGGCCGGCGATCAATGGGTTGCTGTGATAATGATGATGATGGTGAAACCTACTTCAATTTTATTGCCAGATAGCAATCTAATTCGAAAAGTAGTCAGTGTATTTAGCGTCGCTTTGTCCTATCTCTAGTTTTACATATCTTATATTAGCCATGCTAATCATGACTAATACTCCCCTTTCCCCTCCAAATAAGCGAGAAGCTTGTGCCAGGAGTGGATTCGACAATTGTGCAACGGGGGGGTTTGAACCGCCGACCTTTCGGAATTCAGTCCGCCCCTCAACGGTTGAGCTATCGAGGCTAAAAGTAGTCAGTGTATTTAGCGTCGCTTTGTCCTATCTCTAGTTTTACATATCTTTGTCACTGTGTCTTCACAGACGAACAATGCCAAAAGTATCTGAAAGCGGATTAATTGGAATAAATCATTGGAAACAAAGATCTGGATATGGGCCAAGCGAGCCAACATACAGCGCTACTTCTTTGTGTACAAACGTGAAGGTTGCTAATTATAACATGCCACGCGCTTCTGTACTCTAAGGCGTAACGCACACCAGCGGAGTGATTCGCTAGGTAACTCAGCGTCCAACGATAACCATCGAGCTCATGGAACATTTAATTTTAATCCACTGAAGGTTTTTTTATAACTAAACTAGAGGAGCCCGCGTCTTCGTTCGCGTGAATTTAGGTTTTTAAAAATCCCGTGGGAACTGTTTGATTTTCCGGGATAAAAAAATTGCTTATATCAATTACAGGGACGCAAGCTACCTCGGAACCAAACATACAAATCGATTAGGCGGTTGTGTCCTTAGGAATCCCGGGAACTCTTTGGTTTTTTGGGGGATAAAAAGCAGCCTATGTCCGTCCCCGGGAAAAGGTAGCAGACAGACAGACACACTTTCGCATTTATAATTTAATGGATGGGCTTGCGCTTGACTGCAATCGCACCAAACAGGAGATGATGCAGCCTAAGGTGGAGCGCGTCTGCCCAAAAGGTACCTATTCACTCTTCTTTTGAAGGTACCAATAATATAGGCTAGCGGGAAAAACGGAAGCCAGAAGGGCATTCCATACAGTGCGTATTAGAAACGGGGAAGCAAATCGCTGTGTAGGGATGCAGACCTTGGCTATATGACTAGTGGTTCGATTGTAAAATGGCGAGGGGGAACTAGGTCGAATAGCTCCTTAGTAAACTCTCCGAAATATATCTTGTAAAATAGCGACAGAAGACAACCCTGCGCCGATGTTCCAAACTTTGAAGCTTAGAACTGGCCAGTGCTTGGTCGCCAACGAGTCTTCCAGCACGACGTAGACACAAGTGTAAATTAAAAATTTATAACACCCCCGACAAGTGAAGGTTACAGTAACTAGAAAGGAGCTGATAACTTTCAAACGGCTGAACCGATTTTCTTGGATTATAGCTAAGAACACTCTCGGTCAAGCCACCTTTCAAACAAAAAAACTAAATTAAAATCGGTTCATTAGTTTAGGAGCTGCGATGCCACAGACAGATACACAGATACACTCGTCAAACTTATAACACCCCTCTTTTTGGGTCGGGGGTTAATTAAAATGATTTCATTCAAACTGCCAACTTAGAATCAACCATTGTCAAATATGCTTGGTAGTTATCATTCTTCGTGGAACACTGAGTTAGCGAATCAGCATGCTGCAGAGATAACGTGGTGCTGAGGCGCAACGTTTTTTGATAACAACTCAAATTAAACTTTATTTACTTTGGCATAAGGGCAGCGCGAAGAGGCCCCAACGTCATTTATTTATTTCATGCATACCAATATTATTGCGTAATTCATTCAACAATTGGTACTGTGCATCTTTAGGTTCGAGCTTTGTATATGCATACCTATTATATTATCATAGTTATATTCATTTTTTTTTTAATTTACTAGCTGTTGTGACTGTGACGTCACCCGGGTCACAGCTGAAAATCAGCGTCCTGCATTTAATGCGTCATAATGCATGTGATGCGGGACATAATGCTGAGCTGTACACCCATTTGGGGTGGTGTCACAGATGAAAATGTACATTTGTATGCTTTGTTTTTATCTGTGACACCAACAACAAATAAATGTATTTTCTTTCTTTTTTTCTTTCTATTATGTTTACGTGTGGGTCGGAGTTCATAACGTGCGCGTCTCTTGAATCTTTGCATTGTATTGTTTTCTTTAATTACTAGCTGATGCCCGCGACTTTCCCGAGGATATGGGTTTTTAAAAATCCCGTAGGGAACGCTTTAATTTTCCGAGATAAAAAGTAACCTGTGCTAATCCAGGGTATAATCCATCTCCATTCTAAATTTCAACCAAATCCGTCTAGTACTTTTGCGTGAAAGAGTAACAAACATACACACAAACTTACGCCTTACAGTGTGATACAAAGTTTAGTTTATATGTCATTTTGTAGACAAGTCCTATGGTTTTTTAACTATATGGAAATTTTGCAAACCACAGACAAAGATGTTTCTTTTCCTGTTTGTTGTTATAGCGCCTATAAAAATACACTCAGTGACAAGTCTCGTACCTACGGTTCATGACTCATGAGATACAGCCCGCTGATAGACAGACAGACGGTCAGCGGAGACTTAGTAATAGGGTTCCGTTGGCACCCTTCGGGTACGGAACTCTAAGAATTGATTATTTATTATTGACTAGGCGCTACCCGCGACTTCGCCCGCGTGGATTTAGGTTTTTGAAATCCCGTGGGAACTCTTCGATTTTCCGGGATTAAAAGTAGCCTTAGATGTGCTAAGCCAGGATATTATTTTGCGTGAAGGAGTAACAAACACAAACACACACACACACACACACACACACACACACACACACACACACACACACACACAAACTTTCGCCTTTATAATATTAGTGTGATAGTAGAAGATGCCCGACTTTAAAACAAGCACTTTAGGTCCATGAATAACGAAATCTTGTCGTTCTCGAGTTTAATGTACGCGTAGGTAGTACGAGTAGGTACATCATCAAAATATATATCCCTACCTACTTCACTGTACTACATGTAAAATGTCAACGTTCTTTAGATAAAGATTAACAGGGCTCTCTCCGTCACTCGTTTCATACAATCGTAGTTCCAATTACATTTGAATATTAAGCAACCAAAGTCCATGAAATTTTGCGGACATATTATAGAAACTAATATCTGTGTCTGTGGTGTTTTAGATTTTTCTAAAAATATGTAGTTTTAAAATTACAGGGGCTCAAAGATTTGTATGAAAATTTTTAAGACCACGTAACTTTGAAACCGAATATTTTAACAGAAATCGGGAAAACCACAGACATAGATATTAGTTTCTAAAATATGTCTGCAAAATTTCATGAACTTTGGTTGCTTAATATTCAAATGAAATTGGAACTACGATTGTATGAAACGAGTGACGGAGAGAGCCCTCTTAAAGTCTCTCCTTCGCGGAAATAAACATGTTAATGGTTTTTCTTTTTATTTTTGTTTATTTACGTTTGTTTTTAAAGGAAGAAAGTTTGGGTACATCGTGATTCTTGATTCATGACTTCAAAGGCTTAGCGCAATTATTTTTCTTGACGACGCCATTTTCAGTGCGGCGATTTCTGATGCAGACTAGCTGAATGACGCATGGGATTTGTCGTGTGGATTTAGGTTTCTTTAAATGCTGTCATTTCTTGGATTTTTCAGGCTAAAAAGAATCTTATATCCGTCCTGGATACAAGCTTTTCCATACCACATTGGTCAAAACGGATAAAGTTAAATTAGTCATTTCTGAGCCATACCTACAGCTTTACTGAAAGGGTCAGTTTCCATATTACATTAATTTTTAAAGCGATCTTTTCATAAAGTGTCTACTATCCGCTCTTAATTTCTTACCTAACATTTTCGATTCCCCGACGCGTCGCGTACTATCCGAAAATTAAGCTCAGTTTTTATGTTTGTTACCTATGCATACTATTGCATTTTGTTGTTGAGTTGAAACTTTGTATAATTCTTGTTAGCACTTGCATAAGGATTTCTGACATAGTACTAATAAAGTACAAAAGGTGGAAAGGTAGTCACAAATCACAATACACGCAGGATCTTAGCTAGTAACATTTTATAACTGACCTTCTATAACATATTCGTCAAATTTGACAGTCCCCTCGGTTTCCAATCTGACAGGTGGACGGAACTTCATCAAGAGTATTCTGACTGCACCCTCTCTGCCGTGCCTGGCTGCAGCGATCAGTGGTGTGCACTTGACTCCATCACAACAGACATCCTGTAAATTTTATTAACTTATTATATAGCACCTTTAGAACTAATTCAAAATTTAAGGGTTTCAAGTTTGAGTGATAAAATAGCTTTAGAGAACCATTTCCGTCAAGAAGTATAAGATACTAGCTGATGCCCGCGACTTCGTTCGCGTGGATATAGTTTTTTAAAAATCCCGTGGGAACTCTTTGATTTTCCGGGATAAAAATTAGCCTATGTGCTAATTCAGAGTATAATCTATCTCCATTCTAAATTTCAGCCCAATCCGTCGAGTAGTTTTTGCGTGAAGGAGTAACAAACATACACACACACACACACACATACAAACTTTTGCCTTTATAATATTTGACTTTTGTCTCTTTCTATGTGCTACAATGGATTTCTATTTTGAGTTGATGGGAATGGTCATCCAAAGTCATTTTATCACTCAAACTCAAAATCATTACTTTTTAAGTTAGGTCTCTATAATTCTAAAGGTGTGATAGAGTTAGTAGTAGTAAGTAATAGTAGTTTGGTACTGGGTCTTCTCAGTGGAACCTGCTTTCCGAACTGGTGGTAGTCTTGATATTTCATAAGTGGCATGTGCTGTCCTACATGAAGTAAATGAACTCATTTCATTTCATTAGTTAGTAGTATCATTATCATCATATCAACCCATGGCTGGCCCACTACTGAGAATGGGCCTCCTCTCACAATGTGAAGCTTTTAGAGTTTTAGACCATAATTAACACATACTGACCGAGTGTGCATTGAGAATAATATTATGGAGAACTCTCAGGCATACAGGTTTTCTCATCATGTTTTTTGTCACTGTAATATTTTATAGAGCCTGTATTTTGCCTTCAGTAAATTTTCACACAAAATAAATAGCCAAAAAAAAATGAACAAAGAATAAACCAACACCCTAAACACATCTGATATGTATATTAATTCCAATAAAAAAATTAGTTCCTACATAATTGATTTAATTTTATAATAACTAAAATAAGTAATCAATAAAATGATCAAAGTCAAGGACAAGGTAGACAGCTGTTATCAGTTTGTGGTTCTGTTTATAGAATATTTTGCATGTCATTGAACCACAAGCATCCGCATCCCGGTATAAATAAACACAAAGTTGTTTTACATTTCATTGACTTTACCTTCACGTCTATTAATAAGCAACTTGTTGTGTTTGTATGCAGTTTTGAAAACCCAGCTGTATTTATTGCAGGCTTCTTTTCAGATCAGGGTGTATTTGGAATCCTCATAGCTGATTTTTATGTTGACATAAATAATCATCAACACATACAAACATAGTTCATAGTTCCTAGTTTCATTTCTATTTGCATATAAAGCAGATAAAGTCAATGAAATTTTGTAGACATGTTTTAGAAACTAATATAGCTATACTTATCTGCAGTTTGCCAGTTTTCCGTAAAAAAATACTTACTAATTTTAAAGCTACACAGGTTTCAATATTCAAGAAGAGATTTTTAAAACCTAAGTCATGTGAAGTCAAAAGCGTCAGCCAGTTTATAATATAAAAAAACATTTTTGAATCTTTGATGCAACAAAAAACTAAAATAACAATCTTTAAACTGTTACTTAACTCAGATAAAAAAAATTATCATAATATTAAAAATATTATGTACTTTCAATTATTGAAATAGCTCTTCCCAAGGTCATTCTGTGTTCAATTTGCACAATATTTAGCTGAACATCACACTTAAGACAAAAGAAATATATTCAAAGACTAGTCTTCTTAAGTGTGAGCGTCATTTATGTTGTGGGTAAATAATTAGGTACTAAGTAGATAACAAAGAGATCAGTGAGTAAAATTGAAAATGCTTCCCCATGTTAATATAATATTTGACGATTGAAAAAAACAGCCCTTAGTCAGTACTAAAGGCGGTTTTTTCAATCGTCAAATAACTTTTATCTTAGGAATAAAGAGGGTTGACAGCTTTGGTATAGGAAATCTGTAAATACATCTTTATTCAACAGATAAAAGTTAATTATTAAGTTAAGACAGTTGAAAAATCAGTCCTTAATTATGTCCAAAACTTCATCCATGTAGATTTAGGTTTTAAAAATCACATAGAACTATATCCCATTCCCATAGAACATAATATAGATTTTCTGGAATAAAATATAGCATATGGCACACTCTAGGTCTTTAACAATATTCACAGAAATAAATGTGTTGACCCATTGCTCCACTGTGATTAAAGGCCAAACTGACAAACAAACACTTTCACATTCCATATAATTGGCAATATTTAAAACAAATTACTATAATATAATTAATTGAAGGACAAAATTTAATAACTAAGCATCAATTTGTGTGAACAAAATTTAAATAAATGCATAACTCAGTACATATTTTAAAATAATATACTTACTGAAACAATTAAGAAATATAAAGATGTTTGTCTACCTATATGAGTGGTGAAAGAATCATATTCGAATACTAGCTGATGCTCCCCGACTTTGTTTCAGTGGTTATAGGTTTTTAAAAATCCTATAGAAACTCATTGTTTTACCAGGATAAAAAGTAGCTTAAGTGTTAATCCACAGTATAATTTATCTCCATTCCAAGCCAAATCGTAATTTTTGCACAAAAGAGTAACAAACATCCATACATCTTTCGTGTTTATAATATTAAGTAGGATTATATTCACTTGTCAAATTTTGATAGCTTCAGCTTTTCCTTTACACATGCTCTTTTTAGATTCGTCATGTCTGTCTGTCTGCCCGTCCGTATGTCACAGCCACTTTTTTAAGTTAGTTTCTATTGCAATATGAATCTTCATATGGCAATCTTATAAAACTAATTTAAAGTTTACTGAGTGTAACCAGTTTGTTGACCCAATAAATAAAGCTATGGTAGAATTCTGTGAAAGGATCTAGGAATCAATTGAATTACTAACCCAAGAACAGTTGGGTTTTTTTAAATAGTAGTAATACTTGATTGATTACATTGATAAAGGTCAGGTCAGCTCTAGCAAATAGAAAGCATTCTACTGTTTATTTAATAAATACATATGTATACATAATAATTTTTCAATTATTTGTACACAAGGTAACCGCGTGAACGAAACAGTTTGCGGCAACGAAACGCAAATGTCAGAACGACGCAAAAAATAATTAAACAACGCACCCGCATGACACGCAAAATCAGATATCATCAAATTTATCACGACAAAAATAGATATTAGTTATACACGTTAGGTTTCATCACTATTTTTTGACTGCCTGCTAACTAATATTAGTGTCAGATAGGCATTACGAAATTACACACTAAAACTTACACTGTTTAGGAGATCGTCAATTTCATCAGTGGTTTTCTCGTACAACAAAGCGTACAAAGTCAGGGACATTCCATCCCTGGCTGCGAAAAACACCCTTTCCCTCAAGGTGCTGGAAATATCGTCCAGCATTAACTTGTCCTCCATTGTAACATTCACTTTAAAATATAAATAAACAAACGTATGTTTTGACTACTGCACTCAATCCAATGGAAACTTTACTTGGGAGTAATTATTTGTTGTTGTGTTCTAAAACAAGTAATTCTAATAAAAATCTTCCCAAAGAAGAGCACCCACTACGCACAGCAGCTGAGCACGAGCACAGAAAATAAATAATTTGACATTTGACAAAAGAAATGTTTTTTCAACTTGTCACTTGACATTTTTCTTTTAATGACAGTCGACATAACGTTCTAAAACATAAAAACCGGTATTAATCGCAAAACTATTATATTTAAAAAAAAATATATTTTGATACTAAAGATTTCAAATAAGCATCATTGGTACATGCTTGGATAATTATTTTAGTTTCACAAACATACTTTTCCTTTGAAAATTGATAAATTAATTCAAAATAATAATTTCTGAAGTGCATTGTGCACGCGATGCCACGTTTTGTCGAAGTGGAATCAAATTGGCCAATGGGGGCAAACTTTTAACTTTCAATTTGACGATTTGACGTTTTTGGTTTTTACATTATTTTTGACGTGTAATCTATTCACTTTCTCTATATTTACAAAAAATATTTGAATAATAATTAGTAATTACATATAAATCGCAATAATAATTTGATAATGTCGAGCGGTCAATGGGAAGTTGTTGGTAAAAGCAAAAAGTCCCAAAATGGGAAAGTGAAAACCGTCAAAGATGAGGATAAAAAGCCCACCAAAAATGGACCGAAACTTGAAGACGTTGGTGAGTTAATTTATAACAAAAAAGTAAAAAATGTGCCAACAAAGAGGTAAAATAAATATTATACTTATGTTCTAGTGCCACCAAAATCCTATTATTCTGGTATGGAAATCGATGACACCAGGAAATCAACGAAGGATAGTAAGAAAAATGGGGATAAGAAAAGTAAAAAAAAATCTGAGCCGGCTAAGCCTAAACCACCTAAAACCATTGAAGAGGCGCTGGAAGCGGTAAGCTTTTCAATACATATGAAAATTAAGAATTAGTCCAATAGTACACCCAATGAATGTTCCAACACTAAACAGCTGTTGCCCACTGGCCTAATATTTATTACTAGTTTATTCCCCTGACTTTGTCCACGTGGACTACATAAATTTCAAACCCTTATTTTACCCCCAATTTTTGAAAATCCTTTCTCAGCAGATGTCTATGTCATAGCAGCTATCTGCATGCCAAATGTCAGCTCAATCCATCCAGTTTGAGCTGTGCATCAATAGATCAGTCAGCTTTTCTTTTTTATATGCTATCAATACACACATAATACACTGATGTAAAATAAATAATGTGAAAATAAGGACCTAGTCTTTTCAGTCATATCTAATTTGCAATTTTTTCTTACAGATTGATCCAGCCGAACTGGCAAACATAATAACAACAAACAAATTGAGATTTTCCAATGCACCCCTAGTCTGGCTGAAAGAGATTGCCAGTTTCCTTAACTCAAAGACCCAGATAGATGTGGATGATCCAACATTTTCAAACTACCCACTTAATTACCCACTATGTGTAATGCCAGTGGAAATAAGGAAGCCTTTAGAAAATGTATTACATGAAGCGGGGAAGGCGAACACACAGCTGTTCTTTGATGTAACTTTAACTGCAATAGCTAATGATATGAGTAGAGGTAAATATTTTTGATATCAATACCAAAATGTTTATAAAAATATCAAAATCAAACAACTTAAATCAAAAATCAACTAGTGAGGTTGGTAATGGATAATTAACTGTCAACTTCAAACTAATGCTATGAGGTTTCCAAAATGCTCTATGGTCTGTGAAGAAGCCCACAACAAAATTTAGCTAGCACTTATACAAAAATTGATATCAATATAAAAATGTGGACTTGTGTATTATTAGTCGCTTCCATTCTGTGTTGAATCCAAGAGTTGTTTTATAAAAATTCAAGGCTATAACTACCTTCTATTAATAAATAAAAGATTTAGTTTATAATAATTATGACTACAAAAGTCATTTCCAATTTAGGACTACAAAAGTTTGAAATGGAAATGTGTTATATTAAAAGGTGGTTTGCAGTTTAATAGAGCTTTTAATATATTGCACTTACTTTAAAATGCCTTGATAAATGATGGTGACATCTAAACAGCAGTTCTGTTTGGCAGCCATTTACATATTACCACACTAGTGTTATAATGAAAATGGTATACTAATGGTAATTTTTTTGTTCTATCTAGGGGCCATTGTTTTACCACATGGGTTTGTAAGCCAATAATTGGGGTAATATTTTGTTTCCCATGTGTAATCTAGCAACATACTATGTTATAGTTTTAATAGCAGTGAAATGAAAGGAAAGAAGAAAATATATGAGCCTTCAGAAATGTGTTGAGAAACTAATATTCTTTGTAGGTCAATCTGTAAATGGACATAGAATTCTACTCCAAATGTTAGCGCACAGCTGCCCTGACTTTTGCGTGGCATCTCTAGCTAAGAGTGTAACCTTAAGAAACTCCTATCAAAATAGACCACCGATCGGCCTATCCTTACTATGGGTGCTAGGCCAAGGTGGACTTAGCAACTTTGCTGTGGGAATGAAAGGTAATTCAAAAATCTAATCTATACATATAATAAAATTGTAGAAAAGTGGTGTCTGTACAATGGAAATATATAAAAAAAAAGTAGCAGGGGTTGTTATTATATCGATGCCAAACCCGAAATTGTAATTAATGTTTTTTTTGTCTGTTTGTCTGTTTGTCTGTGTGTTTGTGCACGCTAATATCAGAAACGGCTTATTCGATTTAGATACGGTTTTCACTAATATATTGTAGTAAGCTTCACTTAACATTTAGTGTTTATTTTATGTCAATCGATTCATAAATAAAAAAGTTATGTCAATTTAAAGAATCACGCTGCCCGAAAAGTCACTATTCCACGCGAACGAAGTCGCGGGCACAGCTAGTAATAAATATTTATTGTCATCCATAACACTATCTTGATATCTTTTGACATTCTCAAGGTAACTATTACTTGATAACCTGCATCTTAGTAGGTACTCTTAGTTCTTAGGTATAATACAATTTGGGAAAACCTTTGTAATTTTTTATGTGCTCAACAAGAATTTCGTGATTTGCTTATATTGTGGTCTCATTTGGTTGTAGTTTCTAAACTGAATGTTGTAAAATCGAGGAGGCAAAGCAAAAGTACCTTATCTTACTCATAGAGTATTTGATTTGTAAACAATTTTTTGTTTTACAAAAGTGGCGTAAAACAACACCGCCTGTGATGCCAAAGTTTTTGTATCATAATCATCATGAGCAACCCATCGCCGGCTCACTACTGAGGATGAGTCTCCTCTCAGAATGAGAAGGGTTTTGGTCATTGTCAGCCACGCTTGCCCAGTGTGAATTGGCAGATTTCACTCACCTTTGAGAACATTGTGGAGAGTTCCCAGGCATACAGGTTCCCTCACGATGTTTTCCTTGGGTGTTAAAGTATGTATGATTTAAAAATTAAAAAAAATTCAATTAAAATTTTACAAGTACTTTTGAATCATACAACTACCACTGGTTTCGAATGCTTTTCGTACAGCGAATAACCAGCCGAAACTATTTGAATTATATTGAATAACTAAATACAGATTTTCTTTCCAGCCTGGCAAGAACTATTCCTCCCAATAGTAGAACTGAAGAACTATTCGAAATATGCAATAAACTATTTGGAGGAAATCCTAGCAAGGCATGGAAATATGGCCAGTACGAAGGTTTCTTTCGAACAGCTGATCGCGATGTTTGACATGGTGAACAACAAACGAAACGCGCTGTCCAAGGAACTGTCAAATGACCTTATCAAGCAATTAAGTAAATATAAGGTTAGTGAGTTTTTTGAAGTAAAACTTCTACAGTTCAGGCCAAATAGAGAGTAATGAAGGTTCGACCGCACTAGGCGAAACTGCACTGAACCTTAACTCAGATCTTTTTTCGGACGGATGTTTCAGGCTAATTTATTGTTTAATTTGTCCCACAGGATATATATTTCAGCAAGAGTGGTAATAAACTCCAAGTGTCTTTCAACCATCTGATGAAGAAGCTCCCGAACCAGTACCTCAGCGGCTCCGCCCTGGACCCTTATCACCGGGTGCTGGTGGAGAGCCTGGTGGACTGTCTGCAGCAGGACGACTCCTGCAACGCGACCTGGAGGCAGCTGTTCAGCCGCTGCAGCAAGCAGTCTGCCACACTCATAGAGTATATAGGTAAGATTATGCTAAACTAAAAAACCGGCCAAGTGCCAGTCAGACTCGCGCACTGAGGGTTCCATACTCGGGAATTTTTCCCAACATTTTGCATGATTAATCAAAGACTATTATGCATAAAAATAAATAAAAACCTGTTTTAGAATGTAAAGGTAAAGCCCTTTCATATGATATCCCACTCGGTATAGTTATCTTACTTTGAAAATTGAAACACATTTTAATTTTTTTTAAATAATGTAACCACAAATTCGCGGTTTTCAGATTTATTCCTGTATTTGTGCTATAAGAGCTACCTACCTGCCAAATTTCATGATTCTAGGACAACTGGAAGTACCCTATAGGTTTCTTGACAGACACGACGGACAGACAACAAAGTGATCCTATAAGGGTTCCGTTTTTCTTTTTGAGGTAAAGAACCCTAAAAATTAGCCTATGTCACACTCCAGCCTACTATATCGCTAATTCAGTGTCTAAAGCTGTATGATAGACACCAACCTCATTTGACATTTATTTATAAACCATTGAAGGTTTTCTATGTTTTTTTTTTAAATATCACTCATGAAGCAGCAATGTAGAACCAACCAGTCTCAAATGAGCTCAGTGGCTATAACTAAAATCTTCAACGCAAACTTTATGTAATATTAATTCTAAATGTGCTAGGTTTGTTTAAAAGATATTGATTACGTTTGAAAACAATAATGTAATAGAAAATTTTCACTTTTGTTCTTAAATCATCGTCCATCTCACTCTTGAGTATATTCCGCCCGTAAATGTTGATTGAAACAGCATTCCAGCGCTCATGCTCGATTAAGAGCGACCATGGAGAGCACTCTTAAACTATGTACATATATCCATCCACGCAAAAAGTCATTCCACTGTGACGTGATCGAAAGATAAACCACAATACAAACACATTTACATTAATAAATTGGAAAGTGTTGTCAGTAAGTTAGTCTTTATATTTCATCAAGATCAACCCGTTTCCGCCCCACTACTGAGTACGGGTCTCCTCTCAGAATGAGAAGGGTTTAGGCCCTAGTCTGCCACGCTGGCTCAATGCGGATTGGCAGACTTCACACACCTTTGAGAACATGGAGAACTCTCAGGCATGCAGGTTTCCTCACGATGTTTTCCTTCACCGTTAAAGCAAGTGATATTTAATTGCTTAAAACGCACATAACTGAAAAGTTAGTGGTGTGTGCCCGGGATCGAACCCCCGACCTCCGATTAGGAGGCGGACGTTCTAACCACTAGGCTATCACGCTTCACCACTAGGCTATCACGCTTTATATTTAGATTGCTTTTATTACACGCAGATACAAATTGGGACGTAGTGAGTCCAAGACTGAAGAAGAAGTCCTTAAGAGGAACCGTCACACAGTTCCAGGAGGTGTGCGGGGAAACTCTGCGAGGCAAGAAGAAGGATGAGACTGTGGTTAAAGCCAACAAGATATGCCAGGTTAGTCTACTAATCTTTTTTTTTTTTCTCTCTTGTCTGGCTTTACACTGATTAGCTAATGTCAAGTTTGTAGTTATTTATAAGTTAGGGAAACTATATGTATAAGTATGGACTTCGTCCGTGCCGACGCCCGCCGACATTACGCGGCGCCCCCTCTAGAGCGCTTCCCAGTCAGTTCCACCACCAATAAACACCAGCAGAACACAAAAACCGGCCTCTTCTAACAAAAAAACACTCCAAAAAGTCACAACACGCGCGCCAGCAAACGCCACCACAGACGAAGCGTACTAATCTTTACATTATAGAGACAGAGCCTGTGACGGCCAGACCTTTGTTATTTTATAAAAGCTGGAAGTCTCTGCGTATTGTCCCCAACACAGGAAAGAACGATTAGTGACTATGACAGTCGTTGATTGTTTTTCCCTGTGTTTGGAATACTCAGAGGAACTTTCAGCTTTTATAAAATAATGAAGGTCTGGCCCTCGCAGGCTCTAAAGGCCGATTCACACCAAGCACGTACACGTGACACGTGCGTAGTGATGTGCGTAAACCCCTAACACACCGGTTTACGCATACGTCTACGCTTTACGCAAGCAGTGTGCCATGTTTCATACTGTTCCATACATTACAACGCAATGGTACGCGCTACGTCTACGCTTACGCAGCCTGTGTGAACGAGCTATTACTGTAGTCCATTAATGTAGAATGATCAGATTTCAGTGTGCTCAATTTCTAGTTATATCCACAGCTGGTCATCTTTCAAAGTCTATTTTAATTGGTATTGGTTATTATTTTCTTGTTACTTTAAGCCACGCTTTAAGCTACTTGTACTTCTAGAACAAAATGTATGACTGATTGTGGAAATTGTTTTACTTAACATTTCTATGTATTCGTTAATTAATATTAGCTAGACACTGAAGAAACCTGCATGCCTGAGAGTTCTCCATAATGTGTGACAAATCTGTCAATTTCATTCAACTGTGGACTCTGATTGACCTAAACCATTTTATTTTGAGAGGAGGCCTGTACTCAATAGTGGCACGATATATTGAGATAAGCATGATGATGATTAGGGAATATCTGGCATACTATGTTGCAATGTGAACCGCACACCACGTTGATGGCACTAGTACTTTGTCACAAAGTTGCACTCAAGTACCAATAACAATTGTACTAAATTTTAACTTAATGGGAGGACCGCTACAACACGAACGTATAGATACAATCAAACAGATAGATAGACACATTTATTTTTCAAAAGTCAACATTTTATCTGTATTTGTAGTAAACAGTTTATTTGAAGCCGATTTCGTTTTATGACCAATATGGTCGTAATTCGTTATCATGATAAGCTAATAAACCGTTAATAAAAATAATCAAACCAAAATCAAAATGTTTTGATTAAAAAAACCGATACAGATAAAATCGGAATAAAATTAAAAATCACTAACCCTGGCAACACCTTGAGGTCCAAATCACCAAAATATAATATTATTCTTCTATGGCAACACAGTCAGCTTCTATGACAAGTGAAATCGAGAGGTCATTTCGTTTTCGAGGAAATTGACATTTTGTTTAATTTATAAACCAATTTTCGATTCGTGCGAACTGCGAACGTAGCGTCAGTTTTTTTCGTGTTAACTAAACCAGTGTAACAAAGTTTTGTGATAAAAAGTTCTATTGGTGAGTTGGAAAATGCAAATCAATATTTTTTTCCTACAAATTGCATATAGATTAGAAATTTTCCATAGGGCGTTAAACGCGTTGATTATGCGTAGAGGTAATTAACAGTACATCTTTTTTTCCTCGATAGTGAAACTAGAATTACCACTTTTACGTGGGTTAAGTTGTCCGTGCGTTGAAATCCTATTTTTCCAACACCCATCCGTTGTAAATTAGTAAAACAATGCAAACATCCGCTTGCGTTCGTTGCGGGAGCAAAACGCTAGTATATTTTGAGATTTCCGAGTTACCTAGTATCGTGTTGTGATCGAGGTAAACCGAGCATGTAATGGATTGAATTGTAAATGGTTTTTTTAAGAAGATCGCATTAACTGCGCAGACTCCATGAAAAGTGGTATTTTATCCTTATGTATGTAGTTACCTATCTTGTTGTTCTTACGGTCTTAGAACGGTACGTTATTATACGTTGATTACCTTTGCGGTAAACAAAACTATATATAAACTTGAAACATAATCAAGTATGTTTTTTTTAAATTGTAAGACTAGCTGATTCATCCGACTAAACTCAAGGGCAATTCCAAAAAATCCTTACTTAATGATGATTATAGAGAAACGATAATATGAAATGTAAAAAAAGAAGTAGAAAAGTTATACATACCTATGATAAAGTTCTAGGTTAGAGTGTGGTTTGCATAGAAGAGAGGCTTATGTGTGCAGGAAACATACAGTTTTACACAATATAGTGAAAAACATGAACTTAACAGCTGTATTTACTAACAATACTGCAATACCTACATCAACTTAACTATATTTAGTAACAAAAATCATATCTTCTGAAACACATCAGTGCCAGTTTGTTGTTAGCCACAGTAATTGTAGAGCTGGCGACAAAAATTAAGTATAATTAAACTTTGATTAAGTAAAGTACTTATTCTTAGAAGTTTCAGCTCACTGAATACAAATCTCGACTAACTTCCTAGCGAAACAGCCTAAAATTGAGGCCAAGTTCATGATTTTAATTAAAATGGTACAATTACAATAAAGTTTCAACAACTTTTGTTCAGTTTTTTTCCTCTTTTGTCAACCACCACACCTTTGTGCCCACCAACTCTTCAATTATTAAAAACTAAGTACTTACCTACTTAATATTAGACTAAAAATAATCTGTTGTTTACTAACATTATTAAGGTATAAATAATTTGTAGTAGTTAGGTACCATATTATAGTCCTGTTGATTAATTTATTTGATTTGCAGCCAGTATTCTTGGCATCATTCCATATGGGCATGATTAATACAATAATTAGATTAGGTTTATCAGAATATTTTCATTAAAAAAAAAAACTGGCAATAGGAGTAATATTAAGAAAAATATAAGGGGCACTCCAAGTACTGAAATCATACTTGGCACTTCCATTAAAAATTGAACTTTGATAGGTTGTGTTAAGGAACAAATTTTAAAAGCAAATAAAACTAAAATGTTGATGATGCAACCTTGAAGTTTTTACTCATCCCAAAATACTTAATGCATATAAAGTAGTATTCACTTTCAAAGAAATATTTTTAGTACATAATTGGAACATGTCTTCAGAGGTGTTATTTCATTTTTGTCTAATCTCATAAGCTATAAAGAACTTCAGTTAATACAAATCAAGTCATATTATGATAGATAGATAATACAAGTGCAACAAGGTCATTGTTAGTAGACTCTGCAGTCATTTGTCTTGCTTCACTGAACTGCAAATACACAATGCTAACTCGAGGTATATGACTATCTGTGACATATTATATTCAAAAGTTAATAGGAGCTAATAGACAACAGATGTACTAACTATATGTAAAACACAGCCTAGTAGAGAAGTATTTTTTCTAGTTCCCTTGCAACTACTTAATAATGTTATATTTTCTATCTTTGTCTTTCCCTAAACTTTATTTGTTGATACTAATATCTTTCTGTAAACTAAACTTCTTTTTACTTAAACACAAGCAAAAATGTAAGAAAAAAAAGGCAAATTTTCTCAAATTTTGTTGGCATCAGAATAAGTACAATTGTTGATGTGTTTCTCCTTTCATCAATTTGTTTCCCTTAAAATAAATTAAGGCAAAATAAGATTGATATTTTTAGGAAATGTGTAATTTTTTTAAATAAAAAATAGTGAGTAGGCGGGTCACCTGATGTTAAGTGATTACCGCCGCCCATGAACATTTGCAGCACCAGAGGAACCGCCTGCGTTGCTGTGCCGGCCTTAATTTTATTGAAGTTATTGAAGTTTTCCTATCAGTGATTGACAGAGAGTGTGGTTTGCAGGATATTCTAGACAGGATGACAAGCACTAGAAGGTTCCCTTGGCTGTGGGCCAGCTTCCTGCTGCTGGTGGGCATTGCTGGACTGGTGGCTTACGACGTACAGAGGGTCGGAGGCAACTTCCCCAGTGAGTAACTATATTGCAGAATATTCTACTTTTTTGAAAAAAAGAATATTAGCCATGTTAAATGACTAATATTCCCCTTTCCTCTCCAACTAAGCGTCAGGCTTGTGCTAGGAGTAAGTACGACAATAGTGCTACGGGCGGGGTTTGAACCCCGTCCTTTTAGACAGGATCATAAGTACTACTCTATTGTGTTGTTCCAGGATAGAAAATAACCCTATAAAATAATATAATATACTCTGAAAATTCTATATATATTATAGATATACTTCTAAAATTACCAAAATTTAAATCGAAATTCACAGCTATCACCAACCATTTTCGTGTCTCTTCAATCCCACACGTCATTGGCGAAATAAATCGCGCAATAAACCAAAATTGAAGCACAACTCTATCCACGGGAAGAACTTAATATAAGACTCTTTCTGTTGTGTTCGTAATCCCATACAACTGACAGAGATGAAAATCTAAGTGGGTGTTGACCATTTTGAGTCAACAACCAATCACAAACATGTTTTCAAAAAACTTTCGAAATTCAATTCGAAATGTTTGTTTTTGATTGGTTGGTGACTCACAATGTTTGATGCACACTGAGATTTTTGTCTCTATCATTTGTAAGAGATTACGCAACAGAGTGAGCGCTATACTAACAGCTTATTTCCGCGAATAAAGTATAGCAGGTTCTCTTGACTGTGCGCCAGGGTATACTATGATATAGGATACACAGACATAGACATTTAGACATATAGACATGTAGACAGACATTTAGACATATAGACATGACAATAGACAGATAGACATGTCCCGGAGACAACATAGGATACTATTTTTAACCGACTTCAAAAAGGAGGAGGTTCTTAATTCGTCTGAATCTTTTTTAAGCTTAAAAAATCAAAGAGTGTCCATGGTATTTTTAAAAATTGATATCCATGTAGATGGATTCAGAGATATAACTAGTTACTAATTTCTACCAATTATTATTTGGCTCTTTGTTCTGTTTGATATTCCAGGACATTGTTGGTGTTTAATCCAAATTGGCAATGATTTGCATAATGTAATAAAATCTCTAATGAAAATACTTTTTATTCAAGGCCAACTAGTGACCTTTAAAACGCAGAATAAGTGACCTTTTGATAGTCCGATAACATTTTTGATGGGTAAAGGGTAGGCATTCCTAATAGCCGATGATAATAGAATGGTTAAAGACTTCTTATTTGCACGCATCTCTAACTTTTCAGAGTTACGTTCCTTAATCAATAAAATCGACTGATACCTGTACCCACTAAGGCACATGACCCTGACATAGTCAGAATCAACTACAAACATTTAATTTACTTTTCACATATTTAGCTCACAAACATGCATGTTATGCTTATCACTAGGTGATAAGTGAAATTGTTTGGGAAAGGCTTGGCAGATTAGATAGCATGTAACCTTTTGAACCAGATGCAATGTTAAATAACATTGACAACTTGACTTTGTAAATACACTGTTAATGAATTATTATATTGATTACAAGTTGATGCCTGCATCTTTGTATTTGGGTGTTGAAAATCCTGTGTGTTTTTTTTAATTTTCTGGGATAAAAAGTAACCAGTCACATCTTAATAGGATACAAGCTCTCTCTGAACTAAGTTTTTCAAAATTGATGGGGATAGGCAGTGGAAAAGTAACAGACATACAGACACACTTGCACATTTATAATACTAGGACTAGGTGATGCCTGTGGAATTAAGTTTTTTCATTTAATTTGGTGGAATGCTCTGATTTTCTAGGATAAAAAAGCCATCCCAGGATGCAAGCTATCCCTATACCGAACATCGGAAAGCAGAAACAAATCGCTGTACGGTAACAGACAGACAGACACACTTTCGTATTTATAATACTGGTCTGGATTTAGATAAGTATGACTTTAAACAGAGTAATTTCATAGTCATAAAACCATATAAATCATTATTCCTATCTTATTACAGAAAGCGCTACTGGTAAACTCATGAAAGACCTTGGTATACTGGAGCAGAGTCAATACGCTTGGCAGAAAACACTTTCAACGTCCGCCAGAGGATACCTGTGGCTAGAGACCAACGCACCCATATACTACACAATAACCGTTGAAGCTGTGTCTCCATATGCCCAGTTGTCCAAAGAAGCACTATTAGTGGTTTCAAAGAAACTTGGCATACTGTACGGCAATATGAAGGATTACATCGTTGAGAAAACTCCAGTCGTAGTCGCGACGATAGAACAGTACGCCCCTGGAGTGATAGACACAGTGCAGGGGTATGCAATCAGCGGATTTACAGCTGTTAGAAAATATTCCAACGACTATTACCAGTTAACAGCAGATTACTTGAAGACTAAAGTTTTTGTGTGAGTAATTTTTTGGTTCATCCATCCATCCATCAGCCTGTAAGCGTCCACTGCTGGACATAGGCCTTTCCAAGAGCGCGCCACCAAACACAGTCCTCCGCCTTCCTCATCCACCCTCTCCCCGCCACATTCTTCAGGTCATCGGTCCAGCGGGCTGGAAGTTGTCCCACACTTTTTTGTTTGTTGCCGATTTATTTCATGTTAGTTGCCTTCTCGTTTTTTGTTGCAAACTTATTTCTAGTTTAGCAACCCAAATACTGAAACTGTATATTATGAATTAGAAAAAAAATCCAGGGGGATTGACCTCGAGATTTGCACGCTATACATTGCGAGTTCGAAAAATACTAAATCACTAAAACTACAATTATAAGGGTTATTGGTGTTGGATTGTATTTAGATAGTTTAATAATTGCGCTAAATTTTGCTAGCGTTTTAATTACACTCTGTGGTTTTCACACAGTCTGTAGTGTAGTGTCTCTCTAGTGTCACACTTTTCAGTGCTAAAAGATTTTTTTTAACCCCTGACCCAAAAAGAGGGGTGTTATAAGTTTGAAGTGTGTATCTGTCTGTGGCATCGTAGCTCCTAAACCAATGAACCGATTTTAATTTAGTTTTTTTTTTTTGTTTGAAAGGTGGCTTGATCGAGAGTGTTCATAGCTATAATCCAAGAAAATCGGTTCAGCCGTTTGAAAATTATCAGCTCCTTTCTAGTTACTGTAACCTACCTAGTTACTACCTACCTAGTTTAGGGACAGTAGATTATCAAAAAAAAAAACGATTTTTTTTAATTCCAGTGGTGAATGGGCACCAGAGATCCTCCAGAGCAAGACACAGCTGGCCCTAAACGCGACGAGGTTCCACATGACGTCATACTTCCACTGGTTCCGACACCAAGTGCACGTTTACTCGGAGATACCCTGAAGCCTTCCCACCACTGTGATGTGATAAGACGTTGATCAAGTGTTATTTCATTTTATTTTTATCAGGCCTAGTACAAGTTTGCACGTCTCGACAACGTCAATAGATTTAAATGTTTTAAAGTAAAATTCGCATTTATGTTAAAGGTTACAATGTTTAAGTTATAATTAAGTTATTTGCATCACAAAAAATCTCAATTCTAAGGCAGAAATCTATAAAGCGCACTTTGACTTTGCTCTGACTTAAGATTGAGTTAAAACGAGACAGATTTATGTGAGAGATATAGCTCTGTCTCGTTTTAACTCTGTCTTAAGTCTAAGCAAAGGCAGAGCGCGCTCTATAGATCTCATCCTAAGTGCCTCGTGTCAAAGACCTCCTCCAACTCACCAGGCCCTGTACCACACTTTTGTATAATGGACATGCTGTTAGTGAATATAATTTTTCTGTTGGTTGGTTAATGATGGGGACGGCGTTGGTGCAGACGTGTTTATTGAGTGAAGTCTCAAGATGTACTCTCTTATGAACTAACTGTAATTATAACGAAATTTTACATGTTTAGATGATATTTCTTAATCTAACCTACATAATTTTGCATGACCTTTGTTCCAATTTGATGCATATGCAACCAAATATTACATTAGTTTCAGCTTGTCCTCTCAACGTCTTTGATGCTGACCTTTAGTTTTAATCCCGTCTTGTGGGTACCACTGTCAAATTCAAATTCAAAA
This sequence comes from Maniola jurtina, assembly GCF_905333055.1. Taxonomy (NCBI): domain Eukaryota; kingdom Metazoa; phylum Arthropoda; class Insecta; order Lepidoptera; family Nymphalidae; genus Maniola; species Maniola jurtina. Next base: position 2,559,831 of record NC_060048.1, on the reverse strand, counting down.
TATTTTTATTCAATTAAACTTTTACAAGTGCTTTTGAATCGTCAAAATAATTTACCACTGGATCGAAATGCCATTCCTACCGAGAAGAACCAGCAAGAAACTCACTAGGGTAGTCCATTTTCCTTGGGTGTCTCGGAAATTTAAATGTTTTACCACAGTAAATTCAAACAAGTTTTAAACATTTGGTCATTTTAAACCTTACATGTTCCCTATACAAAAACTCTACGTTAATGTAGTCATCTGTTAAACTTGTTTAATTTTTTTGTAGTAGTAACACCAAAAATGCCTATAACATCAATGGACGAATTAGATAGAGCCTTATAACTAGACAATATTAAGGTCCATTTTACTTTGACGTCATAGTGTTTAGATATTCGAAATATATCAACGTTGTCGAGATGTACAAACTTGTTCTAAGCCTTCAGGTTATATAAAAGTGATCCCACATAATACATTACACACATCACATTTTTATTATTTTTATCTTTTTTTTGTGATCAAGATATTTTTTCTATTTATTTGTTGAAATGAGTGTTACCAATAAATCAATTTGAGACGTGACTATAGTAAAACGGTGCTAATTTTGTTGGACACGTTCATCTATCGTCGCCCTAAGCGGTTAATTACTGCAATTATTTATCTATCTCACATTAATTGAATGTAAATGTGTTATTTATATGTGCATGATCCACTTAATTGAAGAATAAAATAACATCACATGAAATGAATGAATGAAATAAAATGAATCATGAATATAATAATAATAATATTAAATAATAATTTAATTGTAATTATTTCTTAACATTTTTTTGATGTTTCATGAATTATTTATCACCATAATTTCAATTTCTTCTTTCTTAAAATATTATTTCTCTAGTTCTCTCTTTCCTATATTTTGTTCTCTCGAATTATATTTAATTTTCAGGGGTTTCTTATTAACCCTTGTTTATATTTTGCCTTAAAGACAGGATGAAGTGAAGAGTTATTTGTTGCACCATAAGGCTGAGGCCAGACAAGCGTTATTTCCGCAGCGCAATTTCTGTCTCGTAATCTATGAATGAGGCACAAACTGAACAGTAATATTAAACTGAACGCAACATTATTTACACAACTTAAGAAACGCAAGTCAACGCACAAATTACGCTCGTGTGGTCTCACCCTAATGGTAAAAAGTAGTATTTTGAAAAATCTTGTCAATTGACTAAAATCCACTATCACGCGTATTTTGGATTTCAATTACAAAGAAAAACATTAATTGGTCATAAAGCAATGTTTCATATCATTTTCAAGGTTATTTATTAAATATTATCATGACAATATAATTATTATGACATTCATTAATCAGTATTTTGTAAAAAAAAAAACATTCCCTGAGAGCATTTAAAATAATTTTAAATCGAGAAACAAATTAAAATTTACTAACATTGAAATTTTATTTTCTGTAATCAAATAGAAAATACCTTTTGAAATGTGAGATGAAATGTTAATATAAGTTTTGTAGTGTATTTATGTGTGTTTTTAATGTTAAATGTACAGGGTGGTGATGAAAATACGACGTATTACATGATAAAAAAGGTTCCGACGAATTGAGAACTTCCTCATTTTTTCGAAGTCGGTTAAAAATAACACTATTATAGTAGTCTCTTAACATTTCTTTACATCACATTCGAAAGGAATTCCTCCATATTTATGTGTACATTTTATAATCTGTAATGGCCGATTTACATTGTTCAATTACTAACTGTAGCACTCCAGTAATCTGACAGCTCTGAGCTACCAAAAAAAAAATTTACAAGGATTTATTATAATTTCTGGTAGCGAACTGTTCGATTTAGAGCAACTGGAATCTTCTAGACATCCTAACCAGTGTCATTCCAATGGAAAATCCAATTACCAACCTAAACAGCCTATATGGAATAAACCCACAGACACATTACAGACTGTGTTGTGTGTATTACATTTCAACGCAACTTAACGCAACGATTGACCAATCAGAAAGCGCCTCAAATGTTGCCAAAACGATGTTAATGTCACCACTGCGCATGCAAATTCCGCTATGTGGACAATCATAAGTTTTCAGGAGACTCATATTTGCTTTACTGTTAGATCCAAACCACATACTTAGCTAACACGCTAAAGAATGGGTGTCTGCATGCATACCTGTGTTTAAATGCCTTTTAAAACTGCGTCAATGCGCACATTAGTAGATTTTCCTGCTCGCTACTTCAACACAGTAGGTAATATTGTGCCTGTGGCGTCAGACAGATGATCTTCGGAATGAACTTACTGGATGTCGAATGTAAACGGGTCATAAATTATTGAGATTTTTTTTTGTGTAACGCAGTCAATTTAATCAATGTCGTATTATCGTCGTCGCCGTGTCGTATTGAAATTAAAGATGAATGAATTTCTTTATTTAAAGTTTTTTATTTCTAATACTCTTTACTTATCTTATATATCCCTATGATGATATCAGATGGTTCGTTTTTTGCTCTTTTTAGACTTTCATTCAGCATCTTTTACTTGAAATGAATCATCTGAATACAAACTGAATCAAAATGACAAACAAAACTATAGTTCGCGGCAGGTCGACATGGCAATCGGAGTGGGGACGTCACGCCCCCCCACCCCCCGCGCTAACCCGGTGCGGGATAGCGCGGGTGTGCGGGGCGTCTCCCCGCCTCATACCCTGATTGCCATGTCGACCTGTTGGTTGCGAACTCGAGTGAACCAACATTCACTCTGAATGAATAGATTATCACCTTAAGGTCAGAAACACATTTTTAAAAGATCACGCTACTTCTAAACCAGCAATTAGCGTAGGGTAGATTCTTGTATTGTATTCTTTCTAGCATAAAAATACATTAGATTTGATTTAAGTAAATAAATGTATCTATTGATTAAGAATATTGCAAATGTGTTTCTGCCATAGATCTCTTAAAACGGCGTCCAGTGGCTGATAACTCCATAGCAGTGGCGAAGCTACCTAGGGGCTGTGCCCCAGGGCCGTCGAATCCTTACCAGAAAATCTCAATCGAACTGAACTTTTGAAAATTCCCATTTTCAAAATAAATATTACAGGTTGCAACCCGATTTTAATCATGGCAACTCAGTTGAGAGATATCCGACAAAGTTATACCTAGGGAATTGCCAGACGAGGAAAAAACCTCGGAAATTCCCCTAAATTCTTTTTGTGTGTTGATGATACTCGTAAAGTAGCTTAGCATTTTTAAAGTATTTGTATATTTAATGTTTTTACTTGATAAAACCTAACCAGCTTAGATAGCAGTGGGCCCCCATTTTTTGTTTTGCCCCAGAGCCCTCGGTTACGTAGCTACGCTACTGCTCCATAGCAGAGATTTTTAGCAATTTGGGGTTTCTTTCAAGATGCTATTGTTAGAGGTCTAGACGAAGGAAAGGCCTAAGTTAAATCATAAATATTTTATTTTCAACTTCACTTATTACTAAAGAACAATTTGTTGGTATTATTATAAATGGCTTCAGCTAGTTCACCGATATTTTCTTTCCTAATGGCTGCTAGTATCTCCAAAACTTGCCTGTAAAGAAATGAAAATAATAAGGTCTAAGTGTGCACACAGGTGTAAAGTAGTGAGTATAAAAGTTCTATTGCAACCAAACACAGTAAATACCTAAGATCCCGGCCAGAAGCGGGCTCGCATAGGAAGGGTTCTGTAACATCGTACTAGAAATAATACTTTATAATTTACTAGCTGACGCCCGCGACTTCGTCTGCGTGGATTTAAGTTTTTCGAAATCCCGTGGGAACTCTTTGATTTTCCGGAATGAAAAGTAGCCTATGTGCTAATCCAATATATTATGTATCTCCATTCCGAATTTCAGCCCTTAAGTGGTTTTTACGTGAAGGAGTAACAAACCTACACAAAGACACACAAACTTTCGCCTTTATTCATAACTAGAGGATGCCCGCGACTTCGTCCGCGTGGATTTAGATATCTATAGATCCCGTGGGAACTGTTTGATTTTCCGGGATAAAAGTAGCCACATAGGCTACTTTTATCCCGTCCCCGGAATATAAGCTAACCCTGTACTAAATTTAGGATATTAGTGTGATTTGTGATGTTCCCAAAAATTAACGTTTTCGGATTTTTCCCTTTACTTGTACTATAAGATAAGGCTACCTGCCTATAATCCTAGGTGAACGAGAAATACCATACAGTTTTGATTTCCTTGATGAGTCTTGACAGACAGAGAAGTAATCCTATGAGGGTTCCTTCCCCTAAAATATTAAGGAAATGCATTTTTCATACTTACACAATATTCACAGGTTCATTCCGTCCCTTCACTTGACTATCGGATTCCACAGAGTACTTTTCCTTCTTGACAGAGGGGAATTTGGTGATGACATGCGAGTATCCCGGGTGAGTAGGCTTCACTTCACACCATGGACAGTCTGTCTCTATCATTAGTCTATCCTGTGGTATCTTGGATGCTACCTCTAAATTCTCCTTTGTTCTTAGTGAACTGAAATATTTAAAAAAAAATCTTTGGAGTTTTTTAACTTATAAGACACTAGAAGATGCCCGCGGCTTCGCCCGCGTGGATTTCAGTTTTTAAAATCCCGTAGGAACTCTTTGATTTTCCGGGATAAAAGTAGCCTATGTGCTAATCCAGGATATTATCTATCTCCATTCCTTTCAGCCAAATCCATTCAGTAGTTATTGCGTGAAAGAGTGACAAACATACACACACACACACACACATACAAACTGTCACCTTTATAATATTAGTGTGATAGTGTGATTTTCAGTTGGTGGCACTTAAATTATACTTTTCTGAGTTCTGATCTTGGACCTACGAAGTGTGATTTATCGATCTATTAGGATGGGGATGGGGTGACCCATGCGAAGACTGGCAGTATGGGCTGGGTGTCTGTGATGCCATGGTATTGGTCCTTCAGTGAAACTTTCGTATACCTCAGGCTTACTATACGTTTTCTCCCAGAGCTCATATTGCCCAAAACCAAGTACAAAAAAAAATTCCAACGTACCATCCATTTATTCCAATATACAATCCAAGTGCTAGGATTTTGTCCAGAGCGTCCTGAGTACCGTCAAAGGAATGCACCACTCCACCTGCTATGTGGTGCTTATTCCTGCTCAGGATGTCAACTAAATCATCAGCTGCAGCCCGACAGTGCAGGAATAAAGGTAGGTTGTATTCACTGCTTAGTTGCAATTGGAATTCAAAGAATCTGGAAGAAAATGATATCAATTGAGGAGGTCTTCAAACATTCAACTCTACAATCAGATCCTATATTGATGTAAACATATGTGGATTTTCATCCACATTACAAACAGGTTAACAAGTCACAGGGTAGACTGAAACCAGTGGTGTGCATAGGGTCCTCAGCCAGGGTAGGCATTAGTTCCTTTTTTATGTCACTATGACTTGCACACAACTAGTACCTAATATTGAAAAATGAACATTGTGCTATTTCACCTAAGGTAAGCAGTGCTTTTACACTTCTACCATCTGCACGCCACTGACTGAAACCCCAAAATCTCAAAGCCCCTAAGTAAGCCCTATGCTTTACTCTATTTTTTTATATTTTGAAGTTTTAGAACAGCCAATTCATTAACTTACTTCAGCTGTATATCTTTCTCACAAAAGTGTAACCTCTCATAGTCCAGCCCGCACTCTCCAATAGCTACAACTTTGTCTCTATTTTCCTCAATCATTTCCTTCAGGCTTTTGAGATAAGCATCAGGGTTGTCCACAAACTCACTGCAACGTGTTGGATGACATCCTACGGTAGAAAATAATTGAGCTGAAAATTATAGTCGGGTCTTGATATTTTAATAAAATTTGAAAAAAAAAATATCAAAATCTTGTAGCTTCATGCACTAACAGCTTGTACTAACATCAACTAAATTTTATTTAAGTACACTAATAATTGCAAAATTGTCTTGTCTGTTACCAGTTTCACAGCCCATCCATTTAATCAATTTTTGCAAAAATTACAGCTTCGATTCCAGTGATGGACTTAGGTTACTTTGTATCCCGGAAAATCAAAGAGTTTTCTCAGGAAGTTTAAAAACCTGAATCCAAATCTTTCAAGCAACAAAGACTCAAGAGAAACAACAGATACATAGAACACTATGCTAAATATTGTTATGCATAGGTACCTATTAATACTTATTACAAAATTAGTTTCTCTCTGTTACCTTTTCCTTATTTGATAGGTACAGAAAAAGCTTGCATCCTGCACACAGAGATTCTCACTAAACCAGCCAGTTTGTTATAGTACAGGAAAAAATGCTTACAATTTGTCTTCGCAAGTTCTATAGCCTTCTTGCTGTCTACCAGACTGCCACCAGTTATTATCATTTTGTCCAAACCAGCAGCCCAACTACGCTTTAAAACCTTGTCCAAATCTGGCTCATGCTTCCTAGAACCATGGTACACACCTTGGTACATCTCATCTGTGAGGTTTGCGCCGATATCTATAAAAAATCATTAAAAAATATCTAGATAGGTGCATGTTAGGTATTTGGTTGAAAAAAAGATTCGTGTGCCGCCGTATTACGATTCGTAACAGGCCCTTACCGATATATTTTCTAAATGCAGTCATTCTTTTCATAAAGCTTTTAAACTTTATTTATAATACCTACACTAAACTCCAAAGTTTTCAAAATAGAATTAATGAAAATTGGAGAATTATTATGACCAAAAGTTAGGTTATAATAAATGTCAATTGTCAAATTTGCCAAAAGTCAAAATTTATCAGTCATCACTCTGTGATCCATCAAAACAAACTAGGGATGTCCAATGATGAAAGTGCTTTGATTAAAGTGAAAGTGAAACAATTTAACTGTAAAATTGTAATTAACAGAGAATCAGCAAAGATTGTAGAGCTTGTAATAATGTGAGTGCTTTTTTATATAAATATGAAATATCCTTCTTTATTTAGGTACTATGGTAGGAAATATAAGTACCTATAGGTCTCTTTCACACCGTTTGGGTAAAGAAAGGTTTATTGACAAACAAAGTAAAGAGGGTAGTTAGGTACTATTTTAGATTATGGTGAGAGGATAGACAGAGGAGTGACTGCTTCGCTTTGTACCTTAGAGGAAACATTACATACATTAGAGGAATCTGCTGTGTTAAGAATCAACTGTAAGCATGCTGTAGGTATTGCACACACACTAAATGCAGTGTGATGTGGTTGGATTTCTTTCATCTAGATTCTAGACGGATGACCGACGCGGCGACGATCTAGGAAGCGTCTTATTCGAGATTCCTATAAGGTACTTATACCATCATGACCTAGCCACCTACTTTTTAAAGCACGGTGCCCGAACGGTGCGAACGGGAATCTATCCAGTTTATTATCACGGGAACATGCCTTTAGTTAGTAATAAAGTCTATACTATGTACTTTTCGTCGAAATCTGTTAAACGGATGGGCCACGAAAAGCTAGCAGACCAACAGAAACACTTTCGCATATTTTATAATATTAACTACTTAGTATTAGTATATTATGAGCTATTATTATACAACACATACCGGATAATTTAAAAAATACTTTAATTGTGTAGGTAGGACCTGTTTTCTTATTAGCCGTAACATGATCTTAGACAAAAGTCAAAGAACTCTAAACTGGTACCGCGCGGCTCGCTTATAAAAACAGGGTAACAACCTGTCTCGTCCCCGTGCATCTGATCAAGTTTGTATTATTAATAATAATAATTTCTTCACTCTGTAAATGATTGCAACCCGATGGTTACACATTAGGTATACTTAAATAACCAATCATTATTGAAAATTCTATAAAATAAACTTGAATCTAAACTAATACTGCAAAAAAAATATTAAATTAAATCTGAAACCTCATCGAGACCACCGCAGCGAGGCATTGTACCTACCAAAGATGCTGGCAGCATCGCCCCTTTGGATGGCCAAACTATTTATTTGCCCAAGGTAGCCAGCTCTCAGGTCCCCGGTTGACTCGATAACCCTTTTCAAAATTTCCCAAAAAGAGCACACGAGCCACCGGGCCCCACGGCCCCAAAGTCTCCACGCTAAAAGGCACAAATATGAAGCTCGCATCGAGGTTTTCATATTTGCGCCTCTTGGCCCTTGAAGTCGGATGGCCCACGTACACATTTACATATTGTATAGTTAAGAGGGCTCTCTCCGTCACTCGTTTCATACAATCGTAGTTCCTATTTCATTTGAATATTAAGCAACCAAAGTCCATGTTTTGCAGACATATTCTAGAAAATAATATCTGTGTCTGTGGTGTTTTAGATTTTTCTAAAAATATGTAGTTTTAAAATTACAGGGGCTCAAAGATTTGTATGAAAATTTTTAAGACCGCGTAACTTTTAAACCGAATATTTTAACAGAAATCTGGAAAACCACAGACATGGATATTAGTTTCTAGAATATGTCTGCAAAATTTCATGGACTTTGGTTGCTTAATATTCAAATCACTCACAGAATGCCGTTGGAATTTTCTGTGATTTGTCTAAAGCATTCGACTGCGTTGAGCACGAGACTCTCTTAGCTAAATTGAGCTATTATGGAGTCAAAGACACTGCGCTTAGTCTTATTGCGTCATAACTCAGTGATCGTATACAAACAGTATGTGTAAATGATGTGAAGTCATCCGGATCAGCCTCATTAATGGGTGTTCCTCAAGGCTCTATCCTAGGTCCCTTCATGTTCTTGGTATATATAAACGATCTACCATATTTTGTCCAAAATACTTGCGATATTGTACTATTTGCTGATGATACGTCTTTGATTTTTAAATTAGATAGAAATGAGAATAATTATGACGATGTAAATAGAGCCATATCGCAGGTCACTCACTGGTTTACTGTTAACAATTTGCTTTTAAATGCAAAGAAAACCAAGTGTGTCGAATTCGCACTGCCCAATACCAAGACGACAAATAACATAAAATTAATGATAAATAATGATATGTTGAAAGTAGAGGAGACCACCGTGTTCCTGGGGATAACTTTAGATGCAAAGCTTCAATGGAACGCCCATATATCAACACTTGCTGGCAAACTCAGCTCTGCTGCTTACGCTGTTAGAAAGATTCGACAGATAACTGACGTGGAAACTGCAAAAATTGTATATTTTGCCTATTTTCACAGTATTATGTCTTACGGAATCTTGCTATGGGGTAAAGCGGCAGATATTGGAAAAATTTTCGTTTTACAAAAAAGGGCAATACGCGCAATTTATAATTTAAAACCGCGCGATTCCCTACGAGAGAAATTTAAGGAAATAGTACAGTAGTCTTACAGTAGCTTCTCAATACATTTACAATAATATAATTTTTGTACGACAAAACATCCTCAGCTACAAAAAAATCGGTGATTTCCATGACAGGCCAACTAGAAATCGTAATAAGCTCGCAACTCCTACGCTCCGCCTCAGAAAAGTGGGAAAGTCATTTGTGGGAATGAGTGTAATATTTTATAATAAAATTCCACAGTCAATATTAGACTTGCCTTTACCAAAGTTTAAAAAATCCATTAAAAGTATGCTCCTGGCAAAAGCATATTACACAATCGAAGATTATGTAAATGATAAAAAAGCATGGATTTGACTCGCTCCAGCAATGCGCGGGTCTGCAATTGCTTGTATAGTATAGAATATTATTGTAAATTGCACAATTGAAAAGAGCAACCGCCGAGTTTCTTGCTGGTTCTTCTCGGTAGGAACGGCATTCCGAACCAGTGGTAAATTATTTGACGATTCAAAAGCACTTGTAAAAGTTTATTTGAATAAAAATCTATTCTATTCTATTCAAATGAAATTGGAACTACGATTGTATGAAACGAGTGACGGAGAGAGCCCTGTTATGTAGGTTCATAGTTTACCACGTTGGCCAAGTGCGGATTGTCACTTGCACATACCTATGGCATTACGTATTCTGAGCCTAGGTATAGGTAAGTACCTAGGTACCTAGGTATTACATATAAGTAAAATATTAAATGGAATCTAATCGAATAATTATTATTAACCTTTGTGTAGACAGATTTACCTAACTAGCTAACCACTTATGTACAATTTCTTATCTACGGTCATCAATAAAATTAAAACAAATAAAAATAAACCGATATTTTAAGAGCGCTTCTCAAGTTTATCTGCCAGTTCGATTTGGACATTCGGGTGAGCAACATGGGGACAATAATTCTGGTTTTGATGGGTAAGTTAAAGTTTTCTTAATATTACCTAATTATCTTGGTATCGCAAAACTAGTATAAATAATACCTAGGAAACATCATTGGTATTATAAATGTGAAAGTGTGTTTGTTTGTCGGTTTGTCCTACAATCACGCTGCAAGGGAGCGGTGTGATTTTTAGGGTTTCGTACCTCAAAAGGAAAAACAGAACCTTTATACTATGGGATCACTTGGTTGTCTGTCAATCTGTCTATTAACCAAATATTGAATTTCTAATTCAATATTTGGTTTGGTAATTTCTGATTCAATATTTGGTTTTGGGTCAAACACACCAAATACCTACCTACCAAAATTTCAGATTTGTGTCTCATTTAGTTTACGATTTAGAGACCTGTGCTGTGACACGCGGGCAGACGGATGGACATCTGTCCGTCCGTCTGTCTGTCTGTCTGTCTGAGTGATATTAATAGGGCTCCGTTTTTACCCTTTGGGTACGGTACCCTAAACAATTAAAAACTGTTATTTCTCGTGCGATAGAAGTCTTCGTGTGCGAGTTGGGCTCGCACTTGGCCGATTTTTTAAATCAGTAAGTTATTTTAAAAAACCGGCCAAGTGAGATTCAGAATCGTTCCGAGGGTTCCGTCCTTGGGTATTTTTTCGACATTTTGCAAGATAAATCGAAATCTATTAGTTATGCATAAAAATAAATAAAAATCTGTTTTAGAATATAGAGATAAAGCCCTTTCAAATGATACCTCACTTGGTATAGTTATCTTACTTTGAAAATAATTGAAACATATTTTTTTTCGATTTTCGAATTTTTCCATTACTTGTGCTATAAGACCTACCCTACCTGTGCTATAAGAAGTACCCTATAGATTTTCTTGACAGCCACGACAGACAGACAGATAACAAAGTGATCTTATAAGGTACGAAACCCTAAAAACCAGCCAAGTGCGAGTCGGATTGCCACACGAATAGTTCTGTACTTCTGACACGCGCATGACCTGTTATTTTTTTGCAGCCACCATGGCCGGAGTAGCACACTCCCAATTTGGCGACTTCACCTTCCCGTCCTACACCAGGTCTGCCCTCGGCGACTCAGTTGACATCGCGTCTATGAAATTCCTCAAGGTAAGCTATCAAAGGATTAGCAAGCTGAATGGCAAAGGATTGGCAATAGGCAGGTCATGTTTATCGTAAAACCGACGGCCGATGAGGCAGACGTGTTCTGGAGTGGCGATCTCGTATCAGTAAGCGTAGTGTGGGACGACTTCCAGCCCGCTGGAGATGAAGGTGGTGGGGAGCGGTTGGATGAGGAAGGCGAAGGACCGTGTTTAGTGGCGCGCTTTTGAAAAGGCCTATGTCCAGCTGAGGACGCATACAGGCTGATAGAATGGAATGGAAGCTAGAAGACCTACCTACCTACCCAGACAGACAGACAGACAGACAACAAAATGATCCTATAAGGGTTGCGTTTTTCCTTTTGAGGTACGGAACCCTAAAAAACCCGGCCAAGTGCGAGTAAGACTCGCGCACCGAGGGTTCCGTACTCGGGTACCTATTGTTTTCGACATTTTGCTCGTTAAATCAAAAACTATTATGAAAAAAAATGAAATACCCGAGTACGGAACCTTCGATGCGCGAGTCTGACTCGCACTTAGCTGGGGTTTTTTATTTATCATAAAAAGCAACCAGCCATAAAATTATCGATAGTTACTGACTTGAAAACAGGAAAACGCGTTAGTATGAAATCATCTACCTAAAATCATTTCCTATTACTAGATACTATATATACCTATAATTAATTATATTTATTACTTATAAAAAAAAACAAAGCCGCTCCGACTAGTTTGTCTGTTTGATTACACAATCCCTACTCAGAAACAACTTAGTAAGGATTATTTTCACTAAAGTACCTAGTAGGTACATATTATGTCTGGCAATTTGAAAAGATGGGTACCTTCGTTTGGCTTATTATGCCAAATCCGCACATCGATTATTCTCACGATTTATTTATTTACTAGCTGTGCCCGCGACTTCGTTCGCGTGGAATAGTGACTTTTCGCGCTTTATATAGCCACGGACGCTCAGGCGCGAGGCGCCGTGATTCTTTAAATTGACATAACTTTTTTATTTATGAACCGATTGACATGAAATAAACACTAAATCCTAAGTGAAGCTTACTACAATATATTAGTGAAAACCGTATCTTAATCGAATAAGCCGTTTCTGAGATTAGCGTGCACAAACACACAGACAAACAGACAAACAGACAAACACAAAAAAAAATTAATTACAATTTCGGGTTCGGCATCGATATAATAACAACCCCTGCTACTTTTTTTTTATATATTTCCATTGTACAGACACCACTTTTCTACAATTTTATTATATGTATAGACTAGCTGTGCCCGCGACTTCGTTCGCGTGGAATAGTTACTTTTCGGGCAGCATATCAGGCGCGAGGCGTGTAGTACGTACTCTGTACGTTAAAAATGTTCGCCGTGTTTCTTTAAATTGACATAACTTTTTTATTTATGAACCGATTGACATGAAATAAACACTAAATGTTAAGTGAAGCTTACTACAATATATTAGTGAAAACCGTATCTAAATCGAATAAGCCGTTTCTGATATTAGCGTGCACAAACACACAGACAAACAGACAAACAGACAAAAAAAATATTAATTACAATTTCGGGTTCGGCATCGATATAATAACAACCCCTGCTACTTTTTTTTGTATATTTCCATTGTACAGACACCACTTTTCTACATGTATATAGATGAATGTTACACCGATCTTTTTTGACCAACAGGAAACGTACAACTCCGCGGCAGACAAGAGCATAGTGTCGTCTCCACTCGGTATCCTGACACTTCTGGCGCTCTACTCGTCTGGAGCTGAGGGCGAGAACAGGGATGAAATCGTGCGCTACCTCGGAGCTGCAGACTATAAACAGGTAACTCCACTCGATCTTGACACTTCTGTCGCTCTACGTCACCCATTGCTAGAGCTCAATAGAGTCTACATTAGGGAATACTGCGAAATTGGTAATTAAATCCGAACCTGTGGTAAATTCCTAAATGTTTATTATGTAGGTAAGTAAATACGTAACAAAAACTCGAAATCGACTAAGCTATTAAGATAATGAGAACCATAACTATTAGTAAACCTACCTGTGATGGTTGATAATGGATATAATATTAATATGTATGCAGCTGTATTTGTATTGAAAAATTGCAGGGATGCGGTTAGACAGGTAGGTAGAACCTCAAGTGTAAACCGCGGTTTAACCGCTATACAGATGGCGATTAAATTATTTTTATTAAAAAACCGTCTTACAAAATCATTAAAAATGATTACTTATCAATAAAACAGCCTTTGGGAAACGCATTTGCAACGCAGATGTGCAAAGACTTACCTACTGGCTGATGGCTCCCACCCACTGAAACAGCGATAAAATCCGCGTCAAGAACATGGGGTATCGGATGCTACAGGAGAGAGTTTGTGTGGTACTTGTGCCAAGAAACAATCGACATTATCATAGTGTCGATAGTTTTACACGATCAATAGTCTATCGATGTTAGATTATCGATAGGCAGCACTAGATACAGTTATGGAAACCTATAGTGTATTCTAGAAACTGAGTGGTATTTGCGACTCACTTCCCATATTCTAGCAATATCTGTTGAATCCACAGCTGGAAGCCTCGTACGAGTCCCTCAGCCAACGCTACGCGTCCATGGACCGCAGCTACCTGACCGTGGCCAACAAGGTGTTCGTCTCGGACAAGTACACTCTGCGCGACCAGTTCAAGCTAGCCGCTTCAGCGTACCGCAGCGATGTGGAGGCCATCAACTTTGAGAACACGAAGCTGGCTGCAGATGCTATGAACCAATGGGTGAGTCTTATTTCCTGTCACACCCTGCTCGATCAATTCAAGCACCCCGCGCTGGCGTACTGTGTTGACGTGAAGAACTTCAACTTTGAGAATATAAGCTTGCTGCAGATGCTATGAACCAATGGGTGAGTCTTATTTCCTGTCACACCCTGCACGATCAACGTGCAGGGTGTGACAGGAAATAAGACTGTGTGGAAGGAATTCAAGCACGCCGCGCTGGCGTATCCATCAACTATGTGTAAATGGGTGAGTCTTATTTCATGTCACTTTTGTTACACTCTGCTCGACCCATTCACGCCGCGTCGGCGTACCGTAGTGACATGGAGAATATCAGCTTTGAGAACACGAAGCTTGCTGCAGATGCTATGAACCAATGGGTGAGTCTTATTTCCTGTCACACCCTGCACGATCAACGTGCAGGGTGTGACAGGAAATAAGACTGTGTGGAAGGAATTCAAGCACGCCGCGCTGGCGTATCCATCAACTATGTGTAAATGGGTGAGTCTTTTTTTTTTCGGGTTCCGCATCTCAAAAGGTACCCTTATAAAATCACTTCATTGTCTGTCTGTCTGCCAAGATAAGGGAATCAAACCCTATAGGGTACTTCCCATAAACCTAGAGTCATGAAATTTGGCAGGTACCTATATAGCATTGTAAGATTGGTTGGTGACTCAAAATGTAATTGTAGGTAAGTACCTATAAATTGTAAAATTAATGTAATTTTAATGTGTTTTTTTAATTATTATCAGCTAATGCTTGATTCAGTTGTATTATTTATTAATTACATAGCTACTACTTATTAAGATGATTAAAGTAAGAGTAGGTAGCAATTAAAACTAAGATAAGAAATTTTGTTGTGGTAATATTAAAAACATCAGATCAAATGTAGGTTAAACCAAAAAAACTATATATTATGTACCTAGTAGGTAGGTACAGTTACTAACTGATGAACTTCCACGTGTAACTAATATCTAAGTAGGTATGTAGGTATGTATGTATAAACAAATTAAATTATCACTCCATACAAATCCTCTGCAGTTTCAAAAGGTTAGGAGACTGATAAGAAATTAGACTTTTATTCTTATTCTTAGATATCAATTTTTTTTTTTTTTTATTCACTATAGGTAAGCGCTTGACCACAATCACACCTGATGGAAAGTGATGATGTGGTCTAAGATGGGACGCGTTTACCTAGAAGGTGCCTAAGTATTCACTCTTGTTTTAAAAATTTAATTTATTAGGTATAATAATATTGTGGAAATACCCAGAGATTTAAAAAAATTGAAGTAAATACCTATCTATTTGAAAGCAAGAGGGGTACTGCACCGATTTGTATATACACGAATACTGGCTATACCTACCTACCTATACGTCTATGCTACCTACTTACTAATATAGTTACCTATCTACCCAGAATCCATACCTATAGTTCGCGACAGGTCGAGATGGCAATCGGTGTGGGATAGCGCGGGTGACGTGCGGGTGTGCGGGGCGTCTTCCCACCTCATATCCCGATTGCCATTTCGACTTATCGCGTACTTATACTTAGTTGGTCTCCTTCATAGAAAAAATTAAGTTATATACATACAGTGGATCGGATTATAGAGTACTGCCTAAGACCCCCTATAGTCCGGATTTTTTTACAAAAGAGTACCTTGTAATCCGACAAATTACAAATCCATTGATAAGATTCCATATGTCATACATACTCTGAAGTACAAATCATACTTCACTATATTGGATAGAATCAGGCGTTACTTTGCGGAAGTTCATGTTTAGCAAGAAACAGTTAAAATTATTTTGCTATAATCCGCCAACAGAAAAATTCTGTATGGTCAAACATGCAGTTACAAGCTAAGCACCGCTTACCTCCCCAACCAAGCAATAAAGCCAAGTTCCCAAGCAAGCACTGCCACGACCAGTCACATGCAACACCATACAAGACTTTTCCACTACTCTCGACGTACGTTTCGCCCCGACACCGGAGCATCCTCAGGAGATTTTGACTTTACAATGCTGTAGGTATTGTCAAGAATCTATCTATATCAATCTTGACAATACAGCATTGTAAAGTTTGGGAACTTGGCTTGGGAAAGTGGCGGGGAATCCTGGGCTTATGCTTTCTAACTACCAGAATACTAGGGTTTCATAGGCTCATACCAGCTTCATAACGAATTTAATTGTATGATTGCAGTCCGCAAGTAATACGAACGGAAAGATCTCGTCGCCAGTTTCCGAAGACGACATCGACCCACAGGCAGCGGCCGCTCTCTTGAACGTCATCTTCTTCCAGGTGAGAAAATCTCTTCAACCTTAATCTGGATTAATCTGGAAAACTATAAAATTATTATCTTCCTACATTAATCTCGTACTAAATCTAGTTTAATAGATAGAGGTTTCATCTAGCGACGAATTTTGACCGGAATTTCAAGCAAAACTAGGTACCTACCTGTCAAAAGTACTTTTGACTGCTTTTTGCACTTCTTTAAACTTGATAGCCCGCTCACACAGGCTGCGTAAGCGTAGACGTAGCGCGTACCATTGCGTTGTAATGTATGGAACTGTATGAAACGTGGCACACCGCTTGCGTAAAGCGTGGACGTATGCGTAACCTAGTGCGTTAGAGGTTTACGGACATCACTACGCACGTGTCACACGTGTACGCAATTGGTGTGAATCGGCCTTTAAAGTATTTTTTACCGGATATGAGTTTTGTCTGTAACCTACCTACAATCCTTCAAACCACCTTCCCTCTTACATGGCCAATGGCCATATCACACAGTACCTACTTCTAAAATAAGCCACCGAAGTATGAAGAAACAATTGAAACTTTAACTGTATTTCTACCAACCAGGGTCACTGGCATGTGCCATTCAACGCGAGCGAGACCAAAGAGAAGGAGTTCCGCCTAGACAGCTCTAACTCCGTCAAGAAACCCATGATGCACCTCCTACAGTCACTCTTCTACTACGAAAGCCCGGAGTTAGGAGCTAAGGTACGTTAGAAAAATAGTCTTTATAACTCGAAATTAAAAACCCCCCGACACTAAAAAATCTCTATAAGAAAACTAGAAAAGAATTGATAACTTTCAAACGGCTGAGTCGATTTTCTTCGATTATAGCTAAGAACACTCTCGATCAAGCCACCTTTCAAACAAAAAAAACTAAATTAAAATCGGTTCATTCGTTTAGGAGCTACGATGCCACAGACAGATACACAGATACACCGATACACAGATAGGTACACAGCTACACACGTCAAACTTTTAACACCCCTCTTTTTGGGTCGGGGGTTAAAAAAGCGGTTTCCACGCTGAAGACAGCTCATCCATTTATTGTCATGATTGTCGTTGTTAAAAAAGGGTTCAAAACCAGTCGGACATACTCCGACTAACGTGAGTTCAGCCGTCATTTTTTTTTTATTTAGATATAATTAGTGCCTAATTAGAGTTCATAGAAATCATTGGTTTAAATTCGTTCTATTTATAGATGATTGAACTGCCCTACAAAGAGTCCCAATTCCGCATGATCGTAGTCCTACCCGACGACGTGAACGGCCTGCAAAGCGTGGTGGAGAAGGCCGCTCAGAGAGGTCTCCTGGATGACGTGTACAAGATGGGACCCGCGGGTGCTGATATAGACCTCGATATGCCCAAATTCGAGATCAAATCCAAACTGAACCTCAATGACCTTCTGCCCAAGGTACCTAAACTTCTTTATAGTGACCTTTTCTTAACAGGTTAGAGATTGCAAACTGAGCTTTCCATAGCAAATTCTCTAAGAAATATTTGGAAAGAGGGAATGTCAAAATTACTTTTAATAGGTACAATATAAGGTGCTTTCATCTGAGAAAGCGTCTTTGGCTTGTCTGCAGTAGTATTTTCCCAAAGATGTCAATGCTCTTTGAGTGTTAGTTAATGCAACCAGGTTTTATACTTGTTTTATAGCTACATGGCTAAAAGAAATCATCATAAGTCTCGATAGCTCAATGGTTGAGGAGCGGACTGAATTTCGAAAGGTCGGCGGTTCAAACCCCACCCGTTTCACTATTGTCGTAACTACTCTTGGCACAAGCTTTACGCTTAATTGGAGGGGAAAGGAGAGTATTAGTCATGACTAGCATGGCTAATATTTAGTTTTTTTAAGAAAAAGAAAAGAAAAGAAATCATGATTGCAGGTGGGAGTGTCTCGTATCTTCAGCGAGGCAGCGCCGGGCATCATCAAGGAGCAGGGCGTGGCCGTGTCGCGCGGCCTGCAGGAGGCGTTCGTCAAGGTCGACGAGGAGGGCGCCACCGCTGGAGCTTTCACTGGTAATTACACCACTGTTACATATCTCATCATCATCATCATTATCATCAAGGAGCAGGGAGGTTTAAAATCAAAAACGCCGGTATTTCATTGGCAGTGTACATTCGGTACTAGTCGGCGTTAGGTTGCGCTTTTCTGCGCAAACGAATTTTAACCGCGACCTATAAAAGTGGTACCTACAGTGCCGGCAAACAACTTGAACACTGACCCGATTTCCTGGCGAGTGACGCTTGCTCGCGATTGGTTGATCAGCCGGCGTGGGTGCACGCGATTGGTCGATACGTCGACTTTCGCTTCCCAGATTCGCCAACTTTCTCCCACTGCACCTCTTCAGGTCCGTACTTACTGTACTGTACTGTATCTACTTTATGTCTATGTCTCCAGGTCTCGTGGCGGTCCCCATGTCGTCCAACTCCCGTCCACCGCCGCCCATCCCCTTCAAGGTGGACCACCCCTTTCTGTTCGCCATCCTGCATAACGACGTCGTGCTCTTCACCGGAACCTACGCGCACTAACGCGTTTTCACGATGATACTTAGATCGCATAAACACGTTTTCATTATGATACTTATATAGTGATAAGTAGATCATAACGAAATACGTGGACACTTTTGTATTTTGATAATTTAATAAAACTCAAATACTTCGAAATACAAAAAATCGTTTTATTTTATATAGCTAGGTACATAATGCCCTCAAATAAAAAGAGCACGATGTCAAACAGGAATTGGTAGTCTATAACTGTCTAGTCCACCTTGAAGGGTAATCAAGATAACGCTGGAGGGCGGGATTTGGACGACAGTGGATGAATTATTATCAGATGACCGCGACTTTTTTTTGATGTTTTTTTTAGAAAAACTCGTGGGACCTCCTGGGATGCAAGCTATCGCTGTATAGGTACTTACATCTGCACTTACCAATTTTCGTCAAAATCTGTTAAACGGATCTAAAAAGCTGACAGACAGACATTGGCATTTATGATATTAGTAGGTAGGTACCTATGGGCTCTGTGGAACTCTCTGTAAGACGACGATAGGGACCGATGAACCAATGCACGGCAGGATAGATTCTCCCGACCGTCAGCGCTTACTTCGTATCGCACCATGTACGTACCTACTGACCTAGGTAATAGGTTTGATAAATCAAGTTCAGGGTCAGAGTTCTTTGCGTTAACTGACGCCTGTACTGTACCAGGAAACTAAAACCAATAAGGCGTGTACCTCTTTCCCCCAGGTTTCGTAGCGATCCCCATATCGTTAAACTCCCGTCCACCGCCGCCCATCCCCTTCAAAGTGGACCACCCCTTCCTGTTCGCCATCCTGCATAACGACATCGTACTGTTCACCGGAACCTACGCGCACTAACGCGTATTCACGACAATACCTACGAAGATCTACTTGTTTTCATGATGATACTACGCGGATTCACACGTTTTCATGATACTTACACGCAATGACATATTTTCATGATGATACTTACACGCAATGACACGTTTTCATGAAACTTACTCGCAATGACACGTTTTCATGATGGTACTTACACGCAATGACACGTTTTCATGATGATACTTACACGCAATGACACATTTTCATGATGATACTTACACGCAATGACACGTTTTCATGATGATACTTACACGCAATGACACATTTTCATGATGATACTTACTCATAATGATGAATAATGTTTGAAACACAAGTATTTTTGTATTTTGTAATATAATAAAACTCAAAGCCTCTTCCAAAGCCGAAAATTCGTTTTATTAATTGTATGTACCTATCTTTAAGCATACCTACCCTCAAATAAAAAATATTAAAGCACAATGTCGTAAATCGCAATATAAGTGGCGATAAGGGGTGGCGCCCATCTTGAAGGGGATATGAATTGGTGGACGGGAGTTGGACGATATGGGAACCTATGCCTTATAAATGAAACTACACCTAAGTTAGGTCCTGGTAGAGTTGGCGTCAGGAACTTGTGCAGTTGGTGATTTAACTAACAATGCATATCTCTGTTCCCCAGGTCTCATACTGGTTCCCGAGTCGTTTCCCTCCCGGCCCCCGGCGCCCATCCCCTTCAAGGTGGACCACCCCTTCCTGTTCGCCATCCTGCATAACGACATCGTGCTCTTCGCCGGAACCTACGCGCACTAACGCGTTCTCATGATGATATCTACATGTACTGACACATTTTCATGATGATAGGTACCTATGCAGATTGACAAGTTTTCATGATGATACTTACTTATAACACATAATATAATATAATAGCACTATAGGTACGTACTTATAATGGTAAAAATAAAATATTTGGAACACCGGCTGTAGGTATACCTTACCTAATAAAACTCAAAACCTCTTCCAAATCCGTGAATTCCTTTTGTCTAATTTATGTATCTGCCTACGCATACCCTCAAATAAAAAGATAAAAGTATGATGTCATTAAAAGTGCAAGACGGTGTGATAAGAGGTGGAGTCCGCCTTGAAGGGACCAGAAAACTATACCTAAGTAAGGCATAGTTTCCTGTTAGAGTTGACATCAGGAACGTGTGCAGTTGGTGGTTTAACTAACAATGCATATCTCTGTTCCTCAGGTTTCATTATGGTCCCCGTGTCGTCCAACTCCCGTCCACCGCCGCCCATCCCCTTCAAGGTGGACCACCCCTTCCTGTTCGCCATCCTGCATAACGACATCGTGCTCTTCGCCGGAACCTACGCGCACTAACGCGTTCTCATATTGATATCTACATGCACTGTCACATTTTTATGATGATAGGTACCTATGCGGATTGACATGTTTACATTATGATACTTATAATGGTTAAAATAAAATATTTGAAACGCCAATAAGCATAGTAAAACTCAAAACCTCTTCCAAATCCATGAATTTTTTTTGTCAAATTTATGTACCTACCCTCCGCATACCCTCAAATAAAAAGATAAAAGCACGATGTCATTATAGGTGCAAAACGGTGTGATATAAGGGGTGGCGTCCGCCTTGAAGGGACCAGAAAACTATACCTAAGTAAGGCATAGTTTCCTGGTAGAGTTGCGTCAGAAATGTGTGCAGTTGGTGATTCAACTAACAAGGCATACTTATCTGGTCCCCAGGTCTCTTTATGCTCCCCGGGTCGGCAAACTCCCGTCCACCGCCGCCCATCCCCTTCAAGGTGGACCACCCCTTCCTGTTCGCCATCCTGCATAACGACATCGTGCTCTTCACCGGAACCTACGCGCACTAACGCGTTTTCATGATATCTACACAAAGTGACACATTTTCATGATACTTTTACAATGACGAGTAGGTAATACTTGAAACACGAGTACTCTTGTATTGTGTAATTTAATAAAACTCGTCATCAAAATGTGAAAATTCGTTTTATTCTTAAAAGAACAAGACCAATTAAAATACTCGGATTGCGAATAAATATATCTCACCCTTGATCTACAGTCGGTGATCTAGTAAATTATTTGATGGTACATATGTATCTAGTACGCATTGAAAGGTACGGAATACCGGAAACCCGGTGCGGGATGGTGCGAATGTGCGGGGCGTCGCCCCGCCTCATAACCCCGATTGCCATGTCGACCTGTCGCATACTATACCTAAGTAAGGCATAGTTTCCTGTTAGAGTTAGTTAATTAGTTAACATTAGTTAATCTTTCGTTTCGTAGACGTTCCCGTTTTTACCTTTCACTTTACACTAAGTATAAAATATAGAGCTCAATAAATCACCCACTAATTAGGTACAGTCAAAGCCAGAGTTCTATGAGTTAACAGTAGTACCAGGAAGGTACCCAACCAATAAGGAGTAATATCTTTTCCCAGGTCTCATATTGGTCCGCCCGTCGCCAAGTTTCCGCCCCCCGGCGCCTATATCTTTCAAGGTGGACCACCCCTTCCTGTTCGCCATCCTGCATAACGACATCGTGCTCTTCGCCGGAACCTATGCGCACTAACGCGTTCTCATGATATCTACACAAACTGACACATTTTCATGATACTTTTACAATGACGAGTAGGTACCTAACTAATACTTAAAACACGAGTACTCTTGTATTGTGTAATTTAATATAACTCGTCATCAAAATGTGAAAGTTCGTTTTATTTTTTAAGAGAACAAGACAAATCAAAACTTGGATTGCGAATCAAAAGATATCTCACCTTGATCTAAGTTGGTGATCTAACGAATAATTTGATTGTTCCACGCATTCACGGGTCGACATGACAAACGGGGTGGGGACGCCCCACACACCCGCACAGCCAGGATAGCACGGTAGACGTGCGGGTGCGCGTGGCGTCCCCCGCCTCACACCTCGATTGCCATGTCGACCTGTCGCATACTATACCTTATTAATCTTTCGTTTCGTAGACGTTCCCGTCTTTAACCTTCACTTTACACTCTTAAGTATAGAGCTTGATAAATCATTCACTACGTACATTCAAAGTCAGAGTTCTGAGTTAACTGTAGTACCAGGAAACTACCCAACCATTAAGGTATAATCTCTGTTCCTCAGGTTTCATAGCGGTCCCCCCGTCGGCAAGCTTCCGCCCCCCGGCGCCCATCCCCTTCAAGGTGGACCACCCCTTCCTGTTCGCCATCCTGCATAACGACATCGTGCTCTTCGCCGGAACCTACGCGCACTAACGCGTTCTCACGATGATACTACGCGTGTTAACACGTTTTGATGATACTCATACTTTTAATATTTACACAGTTTTTATAATGATTTAAGTACCTAGAAACTCGAAATAAAAACTTTTGTATTTCGGATTGAGAAAGCATTTCGAAAATTCTGAATTTTTATTTTCTTACATAAGTAACTATATATTTTGTGTAAAAGTAAGAGAGAAGAGTGAGTTTGTGTATAGTTACTTATGTATATTTAGTTACAAAGATTTTCAAATACGGGTAAAGTTAATTTATCGATTATCGAACTTGTGTTATAATATTTACATCGCTATATTTTTATTAACTGAATTTTTGATAAAGTGACTATTAAGTCTCCAGTATTTAACGCATGTCTGTTATTATTCTAACAAGTATTTTGTGTATTTTCATACCAATAAACTTATTAAAATAAAATTGTGTTATTATTTCTGTAAGATACATCCCATACATATATTGTTAGAAACTACAGCTACTAAACTGGTTTTACACACACACGTACGCACACACAAACACGCACGCACGCATACTCATACACATACACACACACACACACCAATAACAGGCAGTACCTAAGTATTAGGATTAAGAGATCGTAGAAAAGGAACAAAAAACAAATAGGTATTCTTTAACAAAGCTTTATTGCAATTAAAGGCATATTTTCGACTATACTCTATCACAAAATAATTACACCTAACATGACTTTATAAAAAACATTGATAACAAATTAAAATCTAAACACATTACTAAGTCAACATTGCAAAATAAATATTTTTTTGAAAAATAATTTGGCATGCGCATTTTATGGCAGGGTTATTTTACCAACGGCAATAGGTACACGAGAAATTGAGCAGATGTCTATTGATACGATTATTATTGTTGTCTAACTGTTTGTATACAATCAAATGTAGCTTTTTAGGTTTCCTAGCCTCAAAAGGAAAAATGGAACCCAATAGACAACAAAGTGATCCTGATCACTTTGTTGTCTGTCCGTCGTGTCTGTCAAAAAAACCTACAGGGTACTTCCCGTTGACGTAGAATCATGAAATTTAGCAGGTAGGTAGGTATTATAGCACAACTACAGGAATAAATCTGAAAACCACGAATTTGTGGTTACATAATTTAAAAAATTTAAATTGTGGCCATGAACAAATAATGGTATTTTCAATTTTCAAAGTACATAAGATAACTATACCAAGTGGGGCAATATGAAAGGGACCTATACATTCTAAAACAGATTTTTATTTATTTTTATGCATAATAGTTATTGCAAAGTGTCGGAAAAAATACCCGAGTACGGAACCCTCGGTGCGCGAGTCTGACTCACACTTGGCCGGTTGTTTCCGACCGACTCATTGCAATGATGCGACCGATTCATTTAAGTTTATTGTATTCTAAAAAAGAATTTTCTGCATCTGTTTCTGTACGTTCATGATTTTCTCGAATCTGATTTGATCGGTATTGGTGCAGTATTTGGTGACATGTAGCCTGGTAATCAAAGGTCTTTGTGTATAAGTGGTGTGTATAATTTGTATAAATCGTGTGTATAATCGTCGCGCTATCTCGCGTGCAGCGTGGCCTGTACGTGCAGCGCGCTGGCGGTGTCAGTGGTGGGTTGTCGGAACAGCTGCGCGTGTTGCCACGCGACGTCGCGCGCTCCGCCGCTCAGCCGAGCGCATAGAGTCGCCGACGTGAACGCGCGCGAGTACGACACCGTTGTATCTGTGAAAGACATACATAATCACAATTATATCGTGAAAAATGCTTAGTATCACATCATATCACACTAATAAAGTATAGTAGTAGTAAAGGCGAAAGTTTGTGTGTATGTATCTGTGTATGATTGTTACTCTTTTACGCAAAATCTATAAAACGGAATTGGTTGAAATTCCGAATGGAGATAGATTATATCTTGGATTACCACATAGGTTACTTTTTATCCCGGAAAATTAAAGAGTTCGTACGGAATTTTGAAAAAACCTAAATCCACGCGGACAAAGTCGCGGGGGTCAGCTTTATAGCTATTTTATAAATTAACGAGAATATTGGTGTCGTTGCTGAGAATAGCGATCTCTAACCACTAAGCACATAATGGAGGGGGTTTCTCGGGATCATAAAACTTATGTTCGCATAAGGAACCTTTGCAATAATGTCCGCAATTTTTTCGCATCTTAGTCGACGATTTAGGTTTAGTTTCTGGGTGCGTAGCCCATGAGACACAGAAGCTTTGTTTATAAATCATGTGTATAATATATGTAAATCGTGTGTATAATGGACGTGTACAGCGCGCTATCTCGCGTGGAGCATGACGTCACTAGACTTACTATTGAACTGCGCGGGCGTCGGTTCCTCGTCGTCGAACTGTATGGTCCAGTCGACTCGGCCGGTCTCGTACACCGCCGTGGTGGCCGAGACGCACAACGCACTGAATGACAGCCGCTCACCTTTGGCCGACAACCGCCAAGATATCGAACCGGTCGCTTCGCCCTCTGAAATCATCATCATCGTCATCATTATCGTCCCATCGCCGACTTACGCCTTTTCATACTGAACACGGTTTTCTTGGTAGAATGAGATGGTTTTGGCCTCAGTATAACCCACTGGCCAAGCGCAGATTGGCAGTCACACACCTTTGAGAAAACTCTCAGTTCAAAGCAAATTCAAGGTACAACGAACCTCAGAAATTATTACTATCTTATCTTATCTTTACCTAGTGTTTAAAACTTCTGATTTCCCCCGAAATGGCGTATCTGGCGCGGTGATAAGCGCTGTGGTTTTATTAGTGGGAGGTCCCGGGTTCAATTCCCGGTAGGGGTTTGGAACTTTATAATTTCTAAATGTCTGGTCTGGCCTAGTGAGAGGTTTCGGCCGTGGCCAGTTACCACCCTACGAGACCACCTAGACCAACCTAGAAAGCAAAGGAGTATCGGTTTAATGATAACTGCCATAGCCCTTCCAAGTTAGCCCGCTTCTATCTTAGACTGCATCATCACTTACCACCAGGTGAGATTGCAGATAACTTGTAACTGAATTTAAAAAAAAAATACCAGCCTTAGCAGCGTTGCACGTTAACGCTACTTTAGGGTGTGCGGTGCTGGGAAGCGGGAGTCGAGGTAACTGCGTTATAGATTAAGTAGTAGTGTGGTAGTTAATAAAGAGAATGTCATGATAATATATTTCATACAGAAATCCGTTTTGCACGGGATATTTAAAAACCCTTATTCTACGCGGACGAAGTCGCGGGCATTATCTCGTACACTAGTCCTACTTCCTACTAATATTATAAACGCGAAAGTTTGTATATATAGGTGGATGTATGGATGTTTGTTACTGTTTCACGCAAAAACTACTGGACAGATTTGATTGAAATTTGGAATGGAGATAGATTATACCCTGGATTTAACACATAAGCTGCTTTTTATCCCGGAAAAT
This sequence comes from Maniola jurtina, assembly GCF_905333055.1. NCBI lineage: Eukaryota > Metazoa > Arthropoda > Insecta > Lepidoptera > Nymphalidae > Maniola > Maniola jurtina. The sequence goes on along the minus strand of NC_060048.1, from coordinate 2,533,326 downwards.
CAATGAATTCCCACGGGATTTTTTAAAACTATACCCACGGGAACGAAGTCGCGGGCATCAGCTAATAGATAATAAAAGGCACATAAAACGTACCTTATTCCAAAAATTTTTGTTTAATTTGACATATATTATTTCGTTTTGGCAGGTAATATTATACACTCAAATTATACGATATCAGAAATGACGTTTAAAGTTGCTAAATAAAAGCATACAGCGCCATCTATGTTCTGCCATCATAATTATTAATTATTTAAATTAAGCGAAACGGCGTTTAAAAAACTCATGCTACTGGGTCGAAATATCGATATTCAAAATCAACGAAAGTATTAAACGTAGATATCCATTATTATGCATTATACTTAATACAAAAAAAAGTTAGAATATGCGAGAGAAGGAAACTTAGCTTACCACAGCGCCTTAAAGGAGAAAGAAAGAAACAAAGAAAAAACGTTTATTTTTGAAAGCTGTGCCACACATTACCAGTTTATACCTACGAGTTAGGTTATCTCGGCGCCTCTAATTCTTGAGCATTAAGGTCAGAAGACCTCTAGCAGGAGAAGCGCCGGAAAAAACTGTGTCATGTGTGGCACAAACCGAAAAAAAAGGTCCCAACTCAGCATAAATGCTGTATATCCTTATTCTTACCTTCTCTAGCCAAATAAACTTGTCGCCAGTCCTTTTCAACTTTTCGAAAAACATTCTTCATTTCGAAAGCACCGTCCGCCCAAGAATCCAACGTTTCCGTTTCCACGCCGTCGCAAGTTATCCGGTATTTGTCCGGACCGGGGTGGTACCGGATGCTGACGTTGCCCGGTTTTGTGAACTCGAACGTGTGGCGCTTGGCGCTGCCTATTTCGCCTCGTTCTAACCGCCACTCTTTAGATCCGGATATCCTGCCGTGGGACTCATAGTCTGTTGGCTGTCTGGAACAGTAAAAACATCGGTAAAGTGCGAGCCGGACTTGCTCACGAAGGGTTCTGTACCATCGTACAAGAAATTACATTTTCTAATTTTATTTTCAACAAGATGATGCCCGCAACTTCGCCCGCGTGGATTTAGGTTTTTGAAATCTCGTGGGACTTTTCATTCATTTTTGCATTTGCCTGTCTACATGTCGTGTCTATCAAGAAAACCTATAAGTACTTCCCATTGACCTAGAATCATGAAATAGGTCAGGATCAGGTAGTAGGTATCTTTTTAGATTGAGAATATATTTTAGACTGTTTAAATGAATTTGTGTATATATATTGTGTATAATGTATAATTATGAATAAATGAATATGAATCAAGCGAAAGAATTTGTTTTCCTTCCGGGATAAAAAGTATCCTTATAAAGCCTAGCAAAGGATTCTTTCTTCATTTTATACTGGGCAGGAAATTAAAAATTCAATATGCTAAATTTCTCTAATCTATAAAATATATAGAAGGAAAAGCTGACTGACTGATCTATCAACGCACAGCTCAAACTATTGGACGGGTCCGGCTGAAAGTCTTGCAGATATACAGGGTGTTTGGTAATTAGTATATAATGACGACACGTACCCATGCTACTTTGATCTGATAAACACAATGCTGAAGTATAATGACGAAATAAAATTATAAAAATTTCCATACAAAATTTATATACTAACTAGCTGATGCCCGCAGCTTCGCCCGCGTGGATTGGTCAGATCCCCTACAGCATCAGGATTGAGGAGTTGGACTCCAATTTTTTTATGAAACAATGTCGCAAAGTTCCTCTATCGATTAAAAAAGAAATGACGCAAATCGGTTCAGAAATCTCGGAGATTTCGGTGTACATAGCTAGAAAAACACAACTCCCTTTTTGAAAGTCGGTTAAAAAAGTAGCCTATGTTACTCCCTGGTCAATTCTCTACTTGTCTGTGAAAATCCCGTCAAAATCGGTTCAGCCGTTCCCAAGATTAGCCTTTTCAAACAGACAGACAGACCGACAGACAGACAGACTGAGAGACAGACAGACAGACAGACAGACAAAAATTTTAAAAACGTGTGATTCGGTTATAGTATCGTTCAAATAACCATATGACCTTAATATGCGGTAGTTATTTCGAAATTACAGACAGACACTCCAATTTTATTTATTAGTATAGATTACCAAACACCCTGTGTAACTATTATATACATAAACATCAGTAATCCGTTAAGAAAAGATTTTTGATGTAAGGGGTTTACACTTTACCCCCTAAAAGGGAATTAGGGGTTCAATTTTGTGGCCCGATTCACGCGGACGAAGTCGACGGCGTAAGCTTGTTAATAATGAAAGGTACTTAGGAAACGTACCTTTTTACAAAAATTTTACATGCACGAGGTACATGTTTGACACGCTAAAACTAAATTTTAAAATTACTGTACACTAATATGATGTGAACAAACGACATTCAATCTGCGAAGTGACGTAATATAGCGCCATCTATATTCTGCCCTTATAAACGATAATTGGGATTTGAGCTCTTGACTGACTGATCTAATAATGCACATCATAAGAGTGGTTACGCAATACGCATGCATCCGAACTAAGTCCGTGAAAATACGGATATAAAAAACTCGGACCGAACTTGGATATTGTTTACACACTAATTCGATCTCTGATCCAAATCCAAGCTATTCAGTGGACATCATTGACATATCTACGTCATACGTCCGATTTGAATCCGAGGCACATCCGAGATATTCTCACGGATGTCGGAGAGAACTCGGATGACGGAAGTCGGTGGTCGGAGCTAGTGCGTAAGCTACCATACAAATAGTTCTATAACTACTTCGGTCCGTATTTTCACAGATTCAGATCGGATGCAAGATGCCTAAACGCTCTTAGGCTAAGCGACAGACCGAAGAGCGAAGTGATCCTATAAGGGCTCCTATTTAGGGTTCCATGCCTCAAAAGGAAAAACGGAACCCTTATAGGATCACTTTGTTGTCTGTCTGTCTGTCCGTCGTGTCTGTCAAGAAACCTATAGGGTACTTCCCGTTGACCTAGAATGATGAAATTTGGTAGGTAGGTAGGTCTTATAGCACAAGTACAGGAATAAATCTGAAAACCGCGAATTTGTGGTTACATCATTTGAAAAAAAATTAAAATGTGTTTCAATTTTCAAAATAAAATAACTATACCAAGTGGGGTATCATATGAAAAGGCTTTACCTGTAAATCCTAAAGCAGATTTTTATTTATAATAGTTTTTGATTTATCGTGCAAAATGACGAAAAAAATACCCAAGTACGGAACCCTCAGTGCGCGAGTCTGACTCGCACTTGGCCGGTTTTTTCTTTTTGAGGTACGAAATTCTAAAAAAACATACTAAAGCACGGACGCGGACCAATCAGGAGAAAGTTCAAATTCTCATGGGAACGAAATTCGATTTTGTATCCCCTAATGCCAATGTTCGTTTTTCGAAAAGGTATGATAAAACTCACTAGCCCAAAAAGGGCGCCTCTGTTGTCTAAAACCAGTGAGCAAAAATCATTTTTGCTCACTGAAAAAAAATGTTTTCTAAGAAAAGTTCAAAATCTTTTTTATATTATATTTAATAACTATTGATTTTAAATAATTAAAATCTGTTTTTTACATCTTGCATTTTTTCGCTATTGAGGTGAAAAGTTGTATGTATCACACGATAGCAAAGCTTTTGTTTCTTGTGCCTTTTTATATGTAGCTTTTTAATATTATATTATAGAATCCTTCGCCCGCTCGGGTTTCAAACTAGGCACTCGCAACAAAAATGAAGTTTGCGATCTTGTTGAAGAAATAACTATTCTTTTTTCTCTTTTCTCTCTTACTTACCTCTCGAGCATGAGATCGACTAGTTCCCTCAGGTTCCTAGCGGCGAGGTACTTGCGCCGCGCCGCGGACAGTTGAGAGTGCCGATGTTCACGCAACGCCAAGATGGCGCCCACTAACTCTGACTCAGGCACTTCTGTGCGCCTTGACAGCACCTGAAAAATACAGGCAATCTAATTAATGTACGAAAAATATTCTTTACAAAGGTAAAGAATATTTACCTTTGTAAAGAAAACCATGAAGTAAGAGCCACTTAACGAGGAAAGCCTCGTTAAGTGGCTCTTACTTCATGGCAATTAAAAACTATAGACTTTTACCACCCTTAGGCGAGAATAGTACATTGTGATACAAGGGTGCAATAACCTACACACCCGTGTGTTTGATTTTCGACAAATTCATATTTAGCAAATAAATAAACATTTCAAATGTTGATGTAGGCTGACATGCATAAATGTAAAAGCCTATAAATAAAGGATTAAAAAAAAAAAAAAAAATGTTGATGTGTCACATAATTTTTGTTAGTATGACCGATTACAATTAATTTTTTTGACATAATGTCAAATTTATGTTTTATCATTTATATTTCGATGTACCTAATACAATTTTATCATATTTTTTTTGTTAATACTTATACATCACACTAATATTATAAAGGCGATAGTTTGTATGTGTGTGTGTGTGTGTATGTTTGTTACTCCTTCACGAAAAAACTACTGGACGGATTTGGCTGAAATTCGGAATGGAGATAGATAATATCTTGGATTAGCACATAGGCTACTTTTTATCCCGGAAAACCAAAGAGTTCCCACGGGATTTCGAAAAACCTAAATCCACGCGGACGAAGTCGCGGGCGTCAGCTAGTCAAAGATAAACAGCAAAAAGTCGTGTTGACCAGTAATAATCGCGACACATAAACGCCGGAGCCGTACGTGTTTCATATTTATTATTAAGCAGATTAAATAAATTCTGTTTCTCAATTCTTACTTACAACATAACATAGGTCATGATATAAGATACCTTTAGCTGCTGACAGACAACGCACAGCCTAAAGTTAAAGACTTAGAGATTAGAAATTTGGAAGAAATATTCCTCGAGTGCACTGAGGATTTTTAAACAAAACGAATGCACGAAGACGAGATGCAAAAAAAGAAGCTGTTTGATTTCACAATTTAATTAAATCAGGCAAATGAGCCATGTCAGAGCAAATCACTAGCTTCATACCTCTTTGTGATCACTGGTGTATCGCCACGTGACGTCTTGCAGGTCATCTCTCGAGACAGCAAACACGTAGGACAGTTTCTTGCCCCAGCCATGTGTGTATATAAGCGGCGCGTTTAGTTTGCCTTCGCAGGGATCCGCGTGAAGCCAAGAGTTAGAGTCATAGTCGAATACCTGAAAACAATAATAAATTACTGGTCAGTGTATGTAAAAATAGAGTTAGTTAACTAAGGAACAGGATGCATATTTTCAAAAAATAATAGTATCTATACTACAAGTAAACGGATCGAATTTGTTAAGGCTTCTTGTCAGACCAAAGAACATTTGTAATCCTTTAAGTTTTAATTTTAAGTTGCCACACCTATTAGTTACAATGATAAAAGGACCGTAGCAGACTTTCACAACTGGAGTCTGGACTTACTTGTGCAAACCAGAACCAATTCACACAATAGTTTTGAGAAAAAGCATTTTTGTCTCCAAAAATTTTATTTAATTTGAAGTTTAATTAATAATGAACAATTCCTATCTACTCACAATTTAGACACAAACTGCTTTTTTCAGAAATCTCATTGTGTGGATTAGTTTTGGTTTCCGCAAGGAGGTCCTATTTATTTATTCGCTTGTCTTGATGCAAAATAATCATTTGAGAACTAAACAAGAGCGCAGCGAGCGCTTATTTTCTCACCTCACACCAGACGTGGTCAGTGGTGTCGTACACATATCTCGTGTCGTACCCCAGCGCGCGACACAGCAAGGTGAAGCAGTTCGCCCACTCGCCGCAGCGACCGCAGCGCGTGCGTAGCAGTGTGCGCACATCATTATATCGCGGGAATTTACACACTGAAGCGCAATCAACACATTTGTATACCTGGAAAATTCAATTAATGGAATCATCGGAAAGTTCATAGTTCATATCATTCATTTCCAACAGAGAAAATTTAGGTTATTGAAAAGTGGCTGTATCATATACAAATAGATCCCAAAATTTACTTTATAATACGAGAATGTTGAGTTATTTCAAACTCAAACTCGGGTTTAAATCTCAACTTTACACACTAGTATCATAATAGTCATTATGTTGCAAGTGGGCAAAGTAGAAAATTATAGTTGAGGTGTAAATCTTAAGTTTTTTAGGGTACAACGTGACGCACGCAATGAAATTGCGCTATCGCGATTTCAGTCTTCTGCTGTGACTTGTAACCCATTTAAAACACTCAATAGGACAGATAAGACTGCAGTGGAGCTGGGCGACTCACATTTAAAACTATTTTATGTTGTTCCTCAAAACTAGTTTTTATTAATTTTTTTCTTTCAGTTAAGAGTAGTTTTGATAGGATAAGAGTTTTGACTGTAACAAATACATTATACATACCTCAACTCTGCAGGTCTCAGTTTTGGTCGTCATCGAAGAATTATTAAGGAAAGTGGTGGTGCCGCCACAGTGGGTGCAGGTGGGCTGGTCCACCCACAAGAAAAACTTGTGTTTAAACCAACCCAGTAGCTCCAGCAGCAATGCTATGTCAAACGACATATCGCGGCCCTTTATTTCCCCTGCCGATACACATTATACCCTGGTCAGAAGTGAGAAGTAATGTCCTGCCAACTGAATTTCGGCTACAGTGGCCAATCTTTACAGAAATTAGCTATCTGCGCGGGAGATATTAAGGCGCAAAAGTGCATACAAAAACACAACTGCACACTCTACGAGGGGTGGCTGAAAAGTTCTGAGCCTAGGGCATTAAAAGTCTAGATAAAAATCTAAATAAAATTTATTTTTCAATATAGTCCCCATGGACTTCAATGCACTTTTGACATCTTTTATAGAGGGCTTGTATCCCTGAAAAAAAATAAGCCGCGTCTTTAGCTTGAAAATGTTCATTTACGGCCGCCTTCATCTCTTCATCATCTCCAAATCTTCGTCCCCGAAGGTCCTTTTTCAAATTTTTAAATAGAAAATAGTCGCTAGGGGCCAGATCTGGACTATAGGGAGGGTGGTTCACTTCATCGAATCCAGTTTCTCGCAAGGCTTGCCTCGCAATGCGCGCTGTGTGAACCGGCGCATTGTCTTGCAGAAACAAAATTCCTTTGCTGATTTTGCCTCTTCTTTTTTCAACAATGGCTTCGCGAACTTTTTTCAAAAGCCCTGCATAATACTCTGCATTCATCGTAGTTTTTTTTTGGAGGTAATCTATGAGTAAAACTCCTTCGCAATCCCAAAAAATGGTGGCCATGAGTTTGGAAGCCGATTTTTCCACCTTGAACTTCTTCGGCGGCTTTTCCCCCTTCTCTATCCATTGCATTGACTCTTGTTTCGACTCCGGGTCGTATTGTCGGATCCACGTTTCATCAACGGTGACAATACGAGTGCAAATTTCCTCCAAATTGTCCTTGCACAGGTCTATAAATTCTTCGGAAGTTTCAACTCGTCGCTGCTTGTCCAGTGGCGTGAGCATTTTAGGCACCCAACGCGCACTGACTTTATTCATATGCAAATGATTATGCATAATGTCTGCAACTCGTTCCTTACTGATGCTCAGCTCTTCTGCTATCTGCCACAATTTTACTCGCCGATCGTCCAGTACAATTTTTTTTACTTTTTCGATGTTTTCATCAGTGACTGCGGTGTTCGGCCGGCCCGAGCGGGGGTCGTCTTCCAGAGTCTCTCGGCCTTGTTGGAATAGGCGTGTCCATCGTTTAACCGTGGCTGACGACGGTCCAGATTCTCCGTATACACTAGACATTTCTTCAAAAATTTCTTTTGCTGTTTTCCCCTTTTTTACGAGGAATTTTATGACGGCGCGATGTTCCAATTTCGTTAACTGCAGCGATGACTCAGACATGTTGATGTTCACGGTTCAATTACTCAAAGCTTAATGAAGCTAATGACATGAAACTTTTCTTATATAGTGGGTAGATGTCGCTCAACTAGTGACCCGCCGGATGAGTAATTAGCACGAATGCAAGTGCCTTAGGCTCAGAACTTTTCAGCCACCCCTCGTATTCTCTAACTATCATAGTTTAATGGGATGGCATATCTGACACAACCGGAGATGCCAGGCGCAGACTGACGTCTTTACGTGCTTTCCGAGACACAGAGGTGAAAAACTGTTAAATTCCTAACTCTGAGTTAATATTGAGATTTTTTGACAGAAAAACTCAATACCTAACAACATCTAGCCCAACCTGGAATATGAATCCAAGACCTTTTTTATAATTGTGTTTTACAGTTTTTGAAGTTTCGATAGCTGCAAAGTGTCGCTACTAGATGGCATTAATAGTCACTTGAGTAGGTACTGAGTGAACATACATATCACCGTCACTGGCAGTAGCCGTGGCTTAGCGGTCATAGCGTCGCGCGTGAACCCAGAAGACGCAGGTTCGAATTCTGCCGGTTTCGCAATTTTCGATATGTATTTAAAATCCAAGACCTTGTTTATCTACAGTGGAAGATGCTAACCAATGCTAATGAAGAAATTAGAAGGCAGATTTAAAAAATTGTACATACCAGTTTTGATCTTCTTCTGTTGCTCCCGCATACGATCCAAGGCCATTAGCTGAAGAGTCACGAGTGGAATGTGATCTCTGGCCGTCTGCTGTAACTCCTCATCTTCATACTTCAGCATGTTGTTGAAGAGGGACTGGATCTTCAATAGTAAGCTGTTTTGGGTTGTCTGGAATACAAGACAAGATTATTATCATAAAACAAAACCAATGGGTGTTTGAAATCTTCTTTGATGCTGATGTTAGAAACTCTTTGTTATAGCCAAAGAAACATTCAAAATCGGAAAAATATTTTCAATTCATTTGCTTTAAAAAGTTGCTTCTTTGCAGTGTTGTCAAAAGTCAAAATTGTAGCTGTACAGTACAACTATACATATTATGTGCAATAAAAAAATAAAAATTACATCTAGCTATCTATAAAGAAGGTGAAGTATAGGTATAATATTAACATACAAGTATTGTAATATTATATTATCATATACAAACATGGTAATATTATATTATTGCACAAGTGCTGTAATATTTTTGTATGTGATCAATATGGCCATCCAACAGTACAGATGTTTGCAGGCTTCTTCTTTCAAATCTATCTTAATAATGTACTGCACAAATTACTCAAAAACCATATATGGATTGTCGGTTCCTCTGCTGCTACAAATGTTCAAGAGTGGCTATAATCATTATACAATCATATCAACTATAGACAGTGAGATAGATAGATTATTTTACTGCAAAACACAGAAACTATAAACTAAAATATAATAATATAAAATAATGGTATTAGCAAGACATACCAATATGTCAGCAGGAGTCAATTGAGGCCTCTTGGTCTTTGACACAATAATCCCAGACTGTGTGACTGCCACATCACTTTTGACAGGCCCACAACAAAAACTTATTTTTCTCTCCAAAGCTGCTTGTGCCATTCGCAACTTGCTAAGTGCTTGTTCTTTGGGAAATGCAAAGCCATTATTCACCTACAATCATTATAATAAATAAAACTCAGTCAAGTGTGAGACCAACTTCCATACTACTGTAAAAGAAATAACACTTTTGTTTTTGATTCAACCACAAATTCATGGTCTCCAAATTTTTCCTTTTACTTGTGCTATAAGGCATTGCTAACTGCCAAATTAGATAATACTGGGTCAATGGTAATTACCCAATGGGGTTTGATTCCCCTGATGGAGGTTTTGATACCCTTGACTAGTCTTGCCACACAAGACAGACAGACAACAAAGTAATCCTTCATGGGTTCTTTTTCAAGGTAAGTAGATAGTACTTAAATCAGAACAAAATATTTTTCACATACCAATACAGATATACTTTCTATTATAAGGCTTTAATTAATTTGATTTATCAATACAAAAACATAAACTTATCAAATGCACAAATTTTAAGTCAGCTAAAAGTACTTGTGGAAATGTTAAGATTTTATAAACTTACCGACTCAAATCCTATATATTTGAGATAATCACTGAAAGCCTGATAATTTAGCACCTTTTTAAGAGCTTCACTACTAATCGTTCTCAATTCCTTATCGTGTGGATTATCCAAAATGTGGCTGATGATACGTAAAAGTTCATGGAGTATATTACTAAATTTATCTATGTCTTTAACGTCTTGTTCCACTAGGGCTAAGCGCGCCATGTCCTCCATTATTAACTAAATATAATTTTATTACTATGGAATGTTTAGAAGATCGAATATTTATTTATTATCGCACTATTGAATCAGTCATAGTTTTGTACATTGGAGCACTTGTCAATTTTTGTGATGCCATATCTATAATTCATTTTACCCCATGCTTAGTCTCAAAATTGAAATCTATCTAGGGCAAATACCCTAGATTTTGCTTCATCTCCACTCATTATTATCATCACAAACAACTCATCGCCAGACTGTACTGAGCATGAGTCTCCTCTTAAAAGAAGTCCATCACGCTTGCCAAGAGCGTATTGGAAACTTCACTTTTACTATCATGAAGAACTTTACTCTTAGGCATGCGGGTTTCGTCATGATGTTTTCTTTCACTGTTAAAAGAAGTGATATTTAATTATTATTATTGCATAAAATGCGCATGGTCGTTACACACTAAAATTACCCTGATTTCAAAATAAAAAAACCGGGTAAATAGGGTAAATATCTTACGATTGCAACACTGTATCGTGTCAATTTTTGATTTGTCATGCTAAACTTCGTTCGAAAACATTAAGCCGTTAAATCGGTAAAAACCGTAACTTAATCTATAATATTTTTTAATATAAAAGATTCTTATTGAATTTTTATTATATTTTGGAAGATGTGACACCATCAGCTGAACTTGATTTTAATTATTGTTTTACCTCTAAGGTCGGATCAAGCGGAAGAATTTGTTTTTTTTGTTACCATGGTGACAGAAATGTAAACAACCATTTTCAGGTCACGTAACTAAAATTTAAAATGAGAAAACATACAGCGTTTGAGAAAAACACAAATGACGGTAGGTAGTTACCTAGTGTTTCAAAAAAGTTGTTTATAAAGATATTTAAGTGATTTTTATTTTTAGCCTCCGACCCAAAAAGAGGGGTGTTAGACGTGTGTATCTGTCTATGGCATCGTAGCTCCTAAACTAATGAACCGATTTTAATTTAGTTTTTTTTTGTTTGAAAGGCGGCTTGATCGACAGTGTTCTTAGCTATAATCCAAAAAAATCGGTTCAGCCGTTTGAAAGTTATCAGCTCTTTTCTAGTTTCTGTAACCTTCCTTCACTTGTCGAGGGTGTTATAAAGTTATAATTTACACTTTTTATTGTATTTTTTATTGTTTTATTTTTATTTTTTCTAGATTTCAAGCCAGGATCTCATAACTGGTTGCTTCACGCGCGATATGTTCGAGGTGAACACGCTTTGTGCTTAGACTTGGCGGAGGATTTGCAGAAACGGACTAACAATACGCACAGATATGCGTATTTTATAAAGGTAGCTCTTTTTATTTTTAGGCGCAACGCACACGGGCAGAGTGAAATGCATCCAAGTATTTTTGATAACAATTTATAAGTAGATACTCGGCCTTGGACTTGATATATCTACCTACGGTTGAAATAGATATGATGAAAACAAAATATGGAGCAGACTAAAAGGATGCGCGTGCGCCTAAAACGCAGCTCGAGCAACTTATATCCGCACCAAATTTCATCAAAATCGGTTAAACATGGGCCATGAGAAGCTAGCAGACAGACATACACTTTTGCTTTATAATATTTGGTTCAGGGCGCAGTACTAGCTGACGCGGGGAAGTTTCAAGAGGCGGTAGACAGCTTCCACAGCTGCATACGGCTACACCCACAAGACCCTGAGCCTCTGAAGCAGGTTGCTAAGTGCTTGTAAGTACCTACCTGAAGAACTCATCATCCATCATTAACTTAATTCATCGCCAGCCCATTTCGGTAGTTTAATCATGGGTCTCCTCTTAGGATAAGAAGGGGTTAGGCCAAATCGACCAGAAGAATCGATCATCATCTCAATCCATCGAAACTTTTGAATAAGTACCAATCTCTCAGAACGACAAGGGTTTAGGTCACATAGTCACCCCGTTGGCCAAGTGTGGATTGGCAGACATCACGCGACGTTAAGCGATAGTAAAGAAATCAGTCAAAATAAGGAGTTTGACATGAGTTAGTTACTCACAAATTAGTCGATACTATAACTAATTTCTTAAACTGGACCCTTTCAAGTAAAGATTTTTATATAAACCTCTGAGGATGATTCTGCCACTGGCGCAATTAAAATACCGTAAGCCTACGTTGTCGTATTCGTTTACGAATTGCGAAAAACCAAATTAAAATTTGAATTTCGCGGGCAGACCCGTCGCATGCACCTTAAGAACATCACAGTCAACTCTTCAGGCATGTGGATTCTTCATGATGTTTTTCATTACCATTAAATTTAGGTAGTTATTCACAGTGAACAATTTTAACTTGTTGGATTTTAGATTTCGCCAAGGACGTTTTCAGTTGGCACTCGAAGCTTACTTGGAGGCTGACAAATTGTCAAAGCACCCTGATCCCGACATCTACTGCGCTTTAGGTAAGGAATCTAACACGTCATACATAATTAAAAAAATCAAAAACACGACAACCCTGCCAATACGAACTAAAAAGTAAAAAAATTCACATTTGAAAATGGTTCAATTTCAATGCCTACTCCCGCCATAATTGAATTTTAGTTTTTAACCCCGGCCTAAAAAGATGGGTGTTATAAGATTGACGTGTATCTGTTTGTGGCATCGTAGCTCCTAAACTAATGAACCGATTTTAATTTCTTTTGTTTGAAAGGTGGCTTGATCGAGAGTGTTCTTAGCTATATTCTTGGATCGGTTCAGCCGTTTGAAAGTTATCAGCCCTTATCTAGTTACTGTAACCTTCACTTGTCGGGGGTGTTGTAAATTTTTAATTTACACTTGTTATATTCTGTAGCGGAATGTGCTTGGAGCTTAGGGGACCCGGAACATGGCATCGAGTGGGCGAGGGCGGGGGAGCGCGCGGGCGGCGGGGAGCGGGCCGGGGCGCTGCTTGCCAAGTTGCTGCAGGCTGTCGGAGACATGAGTGGCGCTTTGGCAGCTTACGACCATGCGCTGGCGTAAGTTGTATCTAATAGCAGATTCTGCATGGAGTTTTGGAAATGCGAGCATGATATGCTGGCGTAAGTTTTATATCTAACCTGTACCTATCTAAAAGGCTGCAGCAGGTATGCGCTTAGATGGTAGAAACAAACCATTTCCTATCGTAGGTACCTAGTTGCCCGATTTACACTATTGGCTATACCATTTCGTTGTATGAGCTCAGTCCTACCATACTTACATGGTTACAGAACGCACGCGTGCGGAGCAGACACGCTCGCTGCAGCAGGCGCGTTGTGCCTACGCTGCTCGGCGCCGCGCCGCGCCTTCCAGCTGCTGGGCGAGGCGCTGTCGCAGCAGCCGGCCCAGCACGCCGCGGCTCTAGCGCTGGCCGCCATGCTGCTGCAGCACAGAGACGTGGACGCGGGGCTAGCGCGGCTCAAAGCGGCCTTAAGCGCTCACCCGACCTGCGTCGCCGCGCATTCTAACCTTGGACTCGCTCTGCTGACGAAGAAGAAGTTTGTTGCTGTGAGTTTTTGAAGAACCTAGTATAATTAATTAGTAGATTGAGGGGAGCTATTGTGAGTGATATCCATTACAAATATTTTTGTTTAAAGCTGGACTCATGTGGTAAGTCGGAGTGAGTCCCATTAGTTTTGAACCCGTCCGAGGACGGGTTGTTTTCAAAGGACCTACGTACGCTCGTGACGTAGCGCAAAGGAGACAACGAGTGGTCATCTCACAGCCCGTGTGAGAGGACCCCAGTCGGGTTCGAAACTAGACGGGCATACTCCAACTAATCACGTTAGTTCAGCCGTAGGATTTTTGTATTTGTTGAACCTTGAGCTGTAGATCTCTAAAGCTTTAGATCTCACAACCTGATTATTCCTATCAGATATGAGATATCCAGGTCGCTCGTAGCTATACATCATGAGTCAAAACTGTTGATTTATAGGTAGGTAATTATACAACTGACTAACTTAAGGTTCAGGTGTTGATAACTTGTTGATAATGAGAATAACCAAGGCAATAATTTAGTCCTCTCTGTTTTACCTGGATTCATATGGTTCATTTCAACATTTCCAGGCATTAACGTGTCTACAAAGGTCAGTGTGGGCAGCGCCGCTGAGCGCGCGGGCGGCTCACAACTTGGGCTACGCGCTGCTGATGTGCAAGCGACCAGCCTCAGCGTTTTGTAGACTAGCCTGCTCCGCTGCACTGCAACCTACCCAGCACTACACTGTAAGGGTGCCTTTTTAACATCTAGATTTTTTTTAAATTTATTTAGTAATAGACTTAATTTAAAGAGAAACATTTTTCACCAGTTGGTATAGACCAAAGCACTAGATAAAAAACAGACTGGTGTTTGGAATTTTGCAGCCCAAATAGACCGTAGTCTGTGCTAGGGCTGACAAAAAAGAAAAAAAGATTAATTAATTTTAAGATTTTAAGATTAAAAAAAAAGTTAAGCCTATATTTCCATTTTTTACAAAAAAAAAAAAAAAAATTTTGTGCATCAGTGTTTATATAATAATAATTTAGATTAATAATAGTTTAGATTATACGGTGATTCTCAGATTTGGCGCAAATCACATATCAGGTCAAATAAAAAAATAATGAATGAAGTTACAGATGAGAATTGCATTACAAAAGAACTCTTGTATATTCAGCTACGGGTGCCCCAAAATTCAAAATTGTAACTACAAAGGTTACTTCAGAAATAATATTTTTGATATTAAAAACTCACCTCCTTCTGCGGGTAAAACAGGAGTCTCAGGAAAAATCGCTATTATTTTCAAAGAAGACGGTTTTAAACGAGCTCGAGTTTTTCACATATTAATATATACATCCTGAGAAGCAATTAAAATGCATTTTCACACGTACGAATCATTTAATTACGTCATAAAAAAATAACAAATGTTTGGCACAGAAAAAAAGTCATTACCTGCAACTGAGATGGCACCTCCAAAATATCCTTCTAGTATACATATTGCCTTCCGTTCTCCCCTGCCCCGTACTAAGCCATAATCAGTCTATCTAGGCATGTTGCGGAAAGTGGCAGTGCACTTGTAGAAAAAAAAATATTTACGCTTTTAGTGCCAAAACTGGTGTTTGGCACGACTTTTCACTCTTTACCTTCAACATCATTTTAGGACAAATAATTAGTTTTTCTTAATAATTTTATCTTCTTTCATGCACTAATAACAACATAAGTATGTAGTTTGATGTTCATATATATTGCATTTTAAAATACGACGTTAGACAATTAAAACTGCCAAAACCTCATTTACGCTCTATCATTACCGTAATTTTCCTTCCGTTTTTAAATTGAAGGTAATGATGTTGAATTGAAGGAGGTGATCAATTTTTCAGGAAATAATGTTGTTCCAAAATTGTGTAATTTTCTTCATATCCTTTGACATTAAATCACGTGACAAAATATTAATCTTCAGTAATTCTTTAACTTATCAGTTGAATTAGTAGCCCATATTGTTCCAAGCAATTTAGAAATAACTATTCAAAATTATTGTACCTCGTGGTATTTCAATATTAAAAATAACCATCATATATCGATTTTAGAAACTACTATAGTGAAAAGAAATAGTCAAAAACGCGCGAAAAAAAATTAGCGCAGACTAAAAACACAAAAAACAAACAAAAACGAAGAACTAAAGAAAGATCTAGAAAAATATGCGAAACGTAAAGAAGAATGATGGAGTCCTTTCATTCCTTCTTGGATATTAGGGCTGCAGCAGTTGTATTCTAGGTCTCCCTACGTTTGGTTGCTGTTTTGACATGGTTCCACGAGAATTCCATTCTTTTAAGGTCTGCTTCAATGGGCCTCCTCTAGGAGTTTGTTGTTCGACCAGGTCTCATTTGACCGCCAGGCTGCCAGGTAGGCACGTTTCAATAAATGCCGCTTGAGCAACGTTTTCTTCCTCTCTTCGCAAAATATGCCCGACCAATCACAATCGCCTCAAAGCTATTTCCTTATTAACTGGGAGTTGCTGGCATTTGTACCACAAGTCCTCATTTTTGATCGTGTTAGACCAGAAAATGCGGGGAATAACACTGAAACTCTTATTGTGGAAAACTTGAATTCTGTGGATTAGCGATATAGTTGTTTCCACGTTTCACACCTGTATAAGAAGACTGAATTTACAAGCGATTCAAACAGAGAGAGCTTTAGCTTTTATAATCCAGTTATTGACATCAGCTTTGGCACCGCCGCTAGGAGAAATGATGCTACCGAGGTTATAGAACTCCTCCACCTGTATAATTGGTTTGTCTTCTAAATAAAATGGTTCTGAAGCAGTAGAACTTATCCTCATCTTCACTGTTTTCTTTGTGGTAATCGGCAGACTAGTTAAGGAACTTTGTCTTGTAGGTATTTTGATTTGGACTTAATGTATTCGAGTCAATCTGATATGAGAACAAGGTCATCCGCATAGTCAAGGTCTTCAAGTTGCCTACTGCTCCATGATATCCCTTTCGGACTATTGGTGACACGACGCATAACTTCGTCGATAAGCAAGATAAATAACAGTGGTGAGGAAGACATCCTTACTTAACTCTACGAATTATTTTGAGACTAAAGAAGAATAGAAAATCAAAACTCTTTGTTGACTCCAAGACAACAAAGAGTACAGAGAAAAAAAATACGTGAAAATTAAAAAAACATATAAAAAAAATAAAAAGAAGTAAGCCGATTGAGAAAATACTGTTTAAGATAACAAGGGATTTAGAAGAAAATCATCCACAGAAAAATAATGTGCTCCTTGTGAACATACTACTCCTATAGTAATAAAAGATGTTATTCATTTGTCAAAACCTCTACAATTGACGTCAAGGGCTAGCTTTGTGTAATATACATTGTCGATGGTGTATGTCAATAATTATTAGGCTTTTGTTTCGACGGTTTGACGTGTTTTCGAATAAAATGGCGTATCGAAATGACCATGGTTATTAACTTCTTGTAGTACATTTCAGTGGCGACGAGGATGGGATTATATAAAAAACCTTTACAAGAAACTCTATCAGTTGAAACAAATAAAACGGAAGAAGTTTCCAGGAAAGCCAGGAATTCACCAAAAGTAAAAATACTTTCTGATGTACGTTTCCATTGGACTAATACTCCTTTCTTTATTAATGGCAGATTACCTCTTAAAGATAGTACGCGTACGACTGATACTGGTCATGTCTGAGAACATGCCCCAGATAACCGACCTTTCTGCATTTGATCGCCAAAATTAGGTCTCTATCTTTACTGATGCATCTTAGTCATTTTTATTTTTTGAACCCAACTTACTCGCAGTAATTTTCAGTAGCAGTTGCTTATTGCGCAGTACTTTTTTCATTTTCATGAATAATTCACGGGCAATTTCAATTCAGGTCTTTATTTCAGAATCTGGATCCCATTCTTCATTTACCCATGTACCAAGATATTTGTGCATTGAAACTCTTTCGAGTGTTGTACATGTGAGAGTTCTTATTGAGGTTTGTTGCGGTTTTCTTGATACTGTACATAAACTTAGCCTTTGAGAGATTCATGCTTAGACCCGACTTTCTGCTACATTTATAAACGCTATCTATTATTTTCTAAAGATCTTGGGAACTAGAAGCCAAAAAAACAGTATCATCAGCGTATCTAATATTATTTATATTTATTTGTTTACCTTGACATCCCATTCCTTATTTTCCAATGCTTCTGAGATGATAGCGTCTCAGTATGAGTTGAACAGAAGCGGAGATAAGATGTGTCCTTGTCATACCATATGGCCTACCGCTACTTCATCTGTTTCCTCAACTTCAACTATTACTGTCCCAGTCTGCCACCAGTAAGGGTTCTTAATGATCTTTATTTCCTTGCCAACGAGTTCAACATACTGCAAACGACGAATAAGTACCACTTGATGTACACGGTCAAAGGCTTTCTCATAATCAATGAAGGAAATTCATACATCAGTTTGCATGTCTCTATATTTTTGGACTAGTACGTTTATAGCAAATAATGCTTCTCAGGTTCCAACACCAAATCTAAATCCAAACTGACTCTCATTGAAGTAGTTGTCACATTTATTTCTAATCCCTTAAGAGCTGATAAGTAGAAATATCTTTGGAACATGACTCATGAGGCTGATAGTGCGGTATTCATTGCATGTCTTAACATTCCCAAGATGTTGCAATGATTCCCTTGACATGTGTCTGCG